>NC_091124.1:179432950-182207950 GCF_040183065.1 Periplaneta americana
TTACGCCAGTATCATCGAACTCCAGTCGTGGATGGGGATAACAAACGGCGTTGATCCAGAGGTATAGGGAAGTTATATTAAAAATGTTGGTAAAAATAAAATGATGTCCCTGTATAAACACTTCCCATGATACAACACGACAGCTTATGTGACAGCAAAGTGATAAACAATGCAAGAAAAATGAATCGAAAGTGACGCCGATAGCGAAGTAGTATCAGGTACGTAGCTCGTACGATGACGTCAAACACATATTTCGCGGTCCAGCGAAGGCAGATCAACCAGATCCGCCGCAGGTGAAAGGAACGTCGCGCTTGGTCCAGCCAGTGCAGAAGTCACCTAGGTCACGCTTCAAAATGCTGCACCCATGGCTTTGTAGACACCGCATTTAGAGGGATAAACAGGTTCCACGTGTTCACTAGAGCGTATTTTATTCGTTATTAGCTGTCGTGATTGGAAGTAATTTTATGCACTTTTAATACTGGTAATGAAGTATTTGTAACTCTACCACTCATGGCACATTCCCACCACAAATGCCAGAGAAAGTTCTTCTGAATTATTTCTTATAAAAATCAACACTGAATACACTTAAAACTAAATATAAACTGAATTACAGAGTGTATTGGCACTCTCCGTAGTCTAGTGGTTACCGTATTTGGCTCTGAACGAAAGATCCACAATTTTTTATACTTAGGCAGCCGGCCAAGGGCGATCTTTTCGGATGAAAGATTACAATATATGCCTTTCTCCACCAAGGACATTAAACTTTGTACCGGGACATCACTTTATTTTTACTTGCATTTTTATTGTACCTGCGTTTCTGAATATACAGGGACATCATTTTATTTGTACTAACATTTCTAATATTAACCTGGCTATACCTTTGGATTGAGAACCGGAAACACCGTTTGCTACCCCCTTCACGACTGAAGTTCGATGATACTGGCGTAAACTACAAACAAATTACTTTACTAGGTATAGGAGGCAAGAAAAGTAGTTCATCCATTTACGTAAACTAGGAAATATCGCGATTTTGAGTTTGATAATTTTGATTAGGTTTTTGTTTAATCAAAATACAGTACAGTGTTAACAATTAGTGTTTTTACTCACGAACTGAGCTTTCCATGCGGACGTATTCGTTATGCAATGTATATTATACTGTCTACAGCACATTAGCGTACACTATAGAGAACGAAATTAAATTGAAAAATAATCATAATATGGATATCTAAACACATTTTTGAAAATGGTGGGCGTTCATTTCGATACAGGCTTCAGTTCTTTTGTGTATATTATCGCACTATAGACTATTGTACGTAATTCCAATTACCAGGTTCGTACTTCGTATCAGTAACTCATGTTGAAATAATTCTGTACCTACTCTATAAAAGAGTACCTTGCGTACTGTAAATTCAATCTTCACTTCTGCCCGATCCGCGTAATTACTTAGACATGCTATCTACTGTCCGTCCAAGTGGTTACGTCGCAGCGTCGCGTCGTACAAAGGGAGGAAATCACGTGACAGTTAATTACTTAAGGAGGCCCTTTTATTTAAGGTATTTTAAACAATTGTATGGGTATAATATTACGTAGACGTCCAATTCCTAACAGAAATTAATGTTCTCAGAAAAGAGCTAAGACAACCCAGCCACTAGCCTTTACAGAGAGGCGAATAGAAGCAGGTGGGGGAAACCGGGATGCGACGTAGGCAAATGGAAAATGATGCAATATTGAAAGCTCTTTCGTCACTGGAAAACGCGAACATATTTTTGGAACGTACTGTTTACTATGACCGTAAGGCTACTATGACTGTATATGCGGTCTTGGATCTGTGTGGAGGACGGTTGAACTTCATTAGTAGAAGGGGTGGGAGTGAAGTACATTAAGAAACTCAGGTACAATAAAAATTGAAGTAAAAATAAAATGATATCCCTGTACTTGACTACCACCCCTTTCACTAATATTCTTGCTCCCGTCGCTACGGCCGCTGTAGCATTCGCAGTCTGCTAGCAGTGAAGTAAACAGTACAGAGTATAGTGTGTTTCAGAAATATGGTTGCGTTTTCCATAGAAGGAAGAGTCTATATTATTGAAGCTTATTTCCAGGGGCAGGTATTTTTGGCGATTAATTTTATCATTTGTGTTTTTTAATATTGTTGTCGGCGGAGATTGTTGGAGATTGATTTGTAGCCTACTTTTGTTGGATATTAGGCCTAATGGAAATTTTGGAAAATACAATTATTTTTAAATTGGAGTATTAACTCAGTATGAATATTACTTTCCAAATAATTAGCATTAAAGGTTCATTGGATTCTGATAAAGGTGCGGTATGGTCAATAGACAATATTTGTTGGATTGAGACTGTGTTTAACACACATTCATTAAAAAAAAAAAAAAAAAAAAAAAACTTGCAGCCCTCAAATTAACACTTTCAAATTATTTATTTAAATAAAATATATTTATTGTACACCTCATGAAGATTGAAATATCATTACAAATAATTTATCGGCATATCAATAACAACCTCATAAAATTACTTACAAAAACACTCCCAAAAATAATATACACTTATGAAAAAAAAATTATTAGTGAAATGTTGAATTCTCCGTCTTTTGAGTTCACTAATGTAATCAGAACACCTGGATTACCATGTAATGTAGCCTACTTGAAAGTGCAACAAATTCAAATGAAGAAAAGTCCGAAAAAAAGAACTCAGGATATGAAATTCGCTATAAAACGACACAATAATAATAATAATTCGCGAATGTGTTCATATTTCGCTATTAGAACTCTATTTCGCGATTTGTCGTAATTGTTTTATCCGCATATTATTAATTACAATCACTTAATTCGTAAAGATTAGTAAAAATCTATAGTATAGCTATTATGTAGTGATTTTCGCGATCTCCGTAAATACACTCCTTACACTGCTTATTTCGCACAGGTAGGTGTGTAGCATGACTGAATAACTTTACCTGTGTGGACTGAGCAAAGTGAAGATTAGAGTTACCGAAAGTACGGTAATGTGCTGAATAAAGTAGCCTTTATATAATGAATAAAACTGCCTGAAGAGTTGAGTTTGTGAAAAAAAAAATGTTACTACTCTACTGTATTTTGATGAAATATCGTAAAAGTAATGATCAAACTGAAAATCCTAATATCGCATTTCCCTGTAACATAAATGGATACACTACTTTTCTCTCCTCCTATAGCTAGTAAAATTATTTGTTTACATATTGCACTAGTAACACCAAAGTCCTGTAATAGAAGGGGGTAACAGTGTTTCCGAGTATAGCCAGGTTAATGTTAAAAATGTTGGTAAAAATAAAGTGATGTCCCTGTATTATACGTCACGTTAAGTTTTGGGCGTAATATAAATAAATGGGGGTAGGCTGTATCGGAGACACAACTGTAAGTTTTATGTTTGAATACGTCGCTGATAGAATTGTTGCTAAGATAAACATCAGCAGTGACAATAAACATCTCTTCTTTCCACATAGCCTACTCAGAAAACCCGGTACATCTTTGTGCTGGGTCTCCTGGAAGTAGCCATCTTGTACGCATTGACATGTAAACATGTTGATTGCTATACTAATCATCGTCTTTATCGTTTGCTACCCGTTGCTTATATGCCCGCTCCCATTTGTGCTGCATATGCCTCGACATTGAGAATTTTCTCGCTTCATTCAACTTCACTCGCGAATTTGTCCAATTTAACTTGTCGACTGCACTTATTGTTCAATTGATATTGTAGTCTGTCTTGTTACGAATAGTTTTACACCATTTCGAACGTTCTGGCGCTTCGAATTCTCGAGTTACGCTGCCTCGGCTGCAAATTCGTGCTTCAACTTCCAACCTCTAGGTCTAGGGTATCGCTAGATGAAGTCACTCGCTTTAACGCAAGGTCATGCTGGATATATGATGCTTTGCCTGTCGACCGCCGTTTACATCATTGAAATAATGTCATCTAGTTTAAAAATAATTATAGGCACGACAAAACTGGCCTGAAAATGTCTGTAGGTTTTCTAAGATGGCACCCTAATACCGGACTGAAGTTACAGACTACGTAAAAAAACTTGACGATATTTAACTGGTTAGATTAACATCGTAGGCAAATGATGAAAATGGGCGCTGTATTTTTACCTACAGTTCTTATTTTCAGTTGCAGATGACTCTACCTGTTAAACGCGATTAGTGCACTCTGTTATTACGAAAAAGAATCGTGTTATATAGAGTGACGCAGATAAAAGTAGCCCGTGTAAGTATAGAGTAAATACAGAAGAAAAATACCCATCACAAATTTGTTTAAATGAGATAGGTGTGATAGAATAAGTATATTCATAGGTACCGTAGTTATATGAACCTGGATAAGGACCACAGCAGTGTTTTAGAATTATACCTGTACTGTTTTAAGAAAGCTAATTTTAATTGCATTATCTTCCATTTCCCTGAATTCATAATTCAAGCATTTGTAACTAGGCCTAAATTGTCCCCCTCTTTTTAAAAAGATATATTGACGTTGCAGACCTCATAATGGTGAAAAAAAAAAAATCCTATCTAATAAGCCTGTAATCGACAGTAACAACAAAATGTTATATAATCACGAAAGCAATGGTTTGAACTCTCATTTCGTGGACTTGACGAAACACAGGAATCACAAAATAGCGGTATTTTTCTAGGCTTAATGAATTTCATTTAGGAACTAGATATATACACTGTTGAGCGACCATCTAAATAATGCTACAATATTCAATGTTGACAGAAGAGAAAGAATTCATATAGTCTTTGCCAGATTTCAACAAGAAAACTATTGATAGATTTGCGCAACTGAAAACCAGACGAATGAATTTCTTACACAAATAAGTTGTTAGTGTAGTGTAATGTAAATAGTGTAAATAATATTAACTTTGAACATATTACCGATATTAGTTATGTGGACAAGTATCTCATAAATTACAAGATCAAGGGAGGGGTAATACAACAAAAGGAGAAACACAATAGAGGTGAGGCTGTACTTATTGTTTTCATCGTAGCCACTCCAGATTTATTTAACATAAGTAATTCGTTGATCATGATACAGTTTATGCATGCATAAATTTATAATTAAGTAGGCCTATACAGGTCTGATTAAAACATGCGCATAAATTAGGCCTAATTATGCAACTAATAATAATAAAATAATAATAATAATAATAATAATAATAATAATAATAATAATAATAATAATAATAAATACCGGTACCAAAAGTAATTTTGCATGACTATGAACGTAAACCTATTTATATTGCATGATTAACCGAATTCAAAATAAATTATTGAGGTGCCCCACCAAATAATATATGCACTAGCCGCCACTGTGTGTTTTTATATTCTTCAGGGGCTTACTTGCTTACTAAGCTAACCTGTCACAGATTCAGGAAAGGTGACGTTAGTTTAGGGTTTTAGTAGGCGTATATATACTACACTAAGTTTAGGTTTAGTGTACGCCTGGTCTACGTGCAGCGACACATTCTGGGACATTACCAAAAAGAGGGTAATTTCCCTCTTTTTCAACATAACCTATATTGTTATAGGTAGGCTATCTTTTGCAATCTATTATTCTAATGTAACCTACAGTTTTTTTCTGTGTAATTAATCCATCATTCCAATATAATGTAGGCTACTATTTCCAAATGTACATCTCATAATGAAAATTATTGGATAACTAGGTCTAAAAGTGACTACAAGAGAAAATAAAAGAGCTAGGCCTACCATACTAATGACTAGGGCTAGGTTTTGTATGTAATTATAAATTCTATTCCCTTCAATCTGCCCATCTATAAATTAGGAATCTTTACGAATTCTGTTACTAGATTGATATTCCGGTACTGAAATATCATTTTACATATTTGCCCCATAATACATGTTATTGCTTGAAATTACATAAAACTACATATTTGGGGTTCTAGATCATCTTTGCTTCTCTCAAGTAAAATATCTGCAATACTTAAGTTGCCAGAGCTGACTTTTCTTGGAAAGAGAATGTGGTTAGGAAGACACTAAAAACTAAAATCTTGGGTGGTGATGGACGAAGCATTTACTGCAAACAGAAAGGTGATAGGAAAATCGGATGTGCAATGAAATCACAGAACAACATACATGTAGGCCTAGTGCATTATGCATTAAAAACAAACAATTACACTTATCCAAAAAAACAAGTACTTCTTATTCAACTGCAACATCCTTTAAATGAAAGAAGTAAATTTTATAAAGAGCATGGTGTCATGCTGTCGTAGCTGTCAACATTCCATGGTACAAGATCCAGGTTCCTGAATATTGCACTCCACTGTGTGACAAAATAATGTAAGAAAAATGATTTCACATTCTCTACACATGTTATAACTCGATTTAATCATTTTTGCAAGCAAAGTAATTGAAGAAGACAATGTCTGGCATGTATTAAGAACTTCAGTACCAACCTAATGTAAACCTGCCTGTTTTCAGTATTACATATCTTTCTAACATAACACATTTAAATGCGATAGAAAATCTGAAAAAGTACAAGTCTCCAGGTATCGATCAAATTCCAGCAGAATTAATACAAGAGGGTGGAAGTGCATTATATAGCGAAATTTATAAACTTGTACTTGCTATTTGGGAAAAGGAAATTGTACCAGAACAATGGAAGGAGTCCATAACTGTACCTATTTTTAAAAGGGGGGACAAAACCAACTGTGGTAACTTTCAAGGAATATCACTTTTGTTGACGTCGTACAAAATTTTGTCCAATATTCTTTTGAGAAGATTAACTCCGTATGTAGATGAAATTATTGGGGATCATCAGTGCGGTTTTTGGCGTAATAGATCGACTATTGATCAGATTTTTTGTATTCGACAGATAATGGAGAAACAATGGGAGTATAAGGGTACAGTACATCAGTTATTCATAGACTTCAAAAAGGCATATGACTCGGTTAAGAGGGAAGTATTATATGATATTCTTATTGAATTTGGTATTCCCAAGAAACTAGTTCGATTAATTAAAATGTGTCTCAGTGAAACATACAGCAGAGTCCGTATAGGTCAGTTTCTATCTGATGCTTTTCCAATTCACTGCGGGCTTAAGCAGGGAGATGCACTATCACCTTTACTTTTTAACTTCACTCTAGAATATGCCATTAGGAAAGTTCAGGATAACAGGCAGGGTTTGGAATTGAACGGGTTACATCAGCTTCTTGTCTATGCAGATGACGTGAATATGTTGGGAGAAAATCCACAAACGATTAGGGAAAACACGGAAATTTTACTTGAAGCAAGTAAAGCGATCGGTTTGGAAGTAAATCCCGAAAAGACAAAGTATATGATTATGTCTCGTGACCAGAATATTGTACGAAATGGAAATATAAAAATTGGAGATTTATCCTTCGAAAAATTCAAATATCTTGGAGCAACAGTAACAGATATAAATGACACTTGGGAGGAAATTAAACGCAGAATAAATATGTGAAATACGTGTTATTATTCGGTTGAGAAGCTCTTATCATCCAGTCTGCTGTCCAAAAATCTGAAAGTTAGAATTTATAAAACAGTTATATTACCGGTTGTTCTGTATGGTTGTGAAACTTGGACTCTCACTCTGAGAGAGGAACATAGGTTAAGGGTGTTTGAGAATAAGGTGCTTAGGAAAATATTTGGGGCTAAGAGGGATGAAGTTACAGGAGAATGGAGAAAGTTACACAACACAGAACTTCACGCATTGTATTCTTCACCTAACATAATTAGGAACTTAAAATCCAGATGTTTGAGATGGGCAGGGCATGTAGCACGTATGGGCGAATCCAGAAATGCTTATAGAGTGTTAGTTGGGAGACCGGAGGGAAAAAGACCTTTAGGGAGGCCGAGACGTAGATGGGAGGATAATATTAAAATGGATTTGAGGGAGGTGGGGTGTGATGATAGAGACTGGATTAATCTTGCACAGGATAGGGACCGATGGCAGGCTTATGTGAGGGCGGCAATGAACCTTCAGGTTCCTTAAAAGCCATTTGTAAGTAAGTAAGTAAGTCCTACTAATGACACATTTGAACCATAACTAATATATGTTATATTTTAGGTGAAACTTTGGTATCTCCCCACACCACAATTTCTCGGCCTTATAACAATTGAATAATCCCCTCAACTAACCCACTAATCTTGTAATGTGGGGCGATATCAAAGATTGCCCATATTTTACATAAAATGTAAGCCTACCAATACCAGTATCAAATAAATTTGTTTGCTCCATTCTCACATTTCATTAAAATTGTTGTTGTTTTCTAATGCCAGGCGTTTGACAATAAAGTCATGCACTCCAATATTTTTCAAAGATATTATCATGGTCAGCCACTGAAGCACAGATTTTGAGGTGTTCTGAATACATTTCTTGGTTTGAGTTGCACAATGGGCAGTTAGGGGACTGATATATTCCAATTCTATGCAGGTGTTTGGCCAAGCAGTCATGGCCTGTTGCCAATCTAAATGCAGCTACAGACGATTTTTGAGGTAAATCGGGAATTAACTGTGAATTATGATGCAGAGAGTTCCATTTTTTCTGACTCTAATTTAATAATTGGTATGGTCTCCCAGAAATCAAACCCAGGTCTGGTAGATTTGTAGCTAGCAATTAAAGAAAGAATGAGCACAGGTTTTTATAATTCTCTACTGCTTGTTTCTTGTATATTGATTTTGAGTTCCCGCATATGTAAAGTGGTTTTACAGGTTTTTGCAGAGAAGTCAAATGCAGGTCTCATCTGAAGTGTGGTGGAATTGAGTTTTACATAATTTATGAGGAAAACCATACATGGTCTGGACGTCTGGTGATCATATATGTGATTTTTTGGTTTACTTTGATCGTAGTTCATTGTGGTTGTCATATCCAGGTGCATCATTTCTCTTTTCAGTTGGTAGTACTTTGTAGTTACTGGTAAATGGCAGTAAATGTTCTAATCTCATATCTTGAGTGAGGAAATTCTTCGTGTTAGTTTGTATACCAATCAGGATGAAGTGAGTGTTTACTGTAGTCCTGTGGTCTTTATTATGATTGTTTCTTTTGTATGTGTCATGGATTTCAGATCTTGCTTCGTGAGGATTTCCATATCAATTATATGAATCACAGTGGACATCATAAATTACTGTTGTAATGAAATTCACTTCTCTCAATTAGATTTTGTTAGAGGCACTTTCCTAATCTGTGACAGATTGACAGAAAAATGAAGGCAATTGGTTTGGAAATGGTCATTCTGTAGTATATTGTCTCGACAAGCAGTCCAAATATTTCTGCATTTTGAAAACAATTCTATGAACTAAACAGTTTTAGTTACATATTACTAGAGACGAGAATTCTATGCAAATGCAAGTTTCTGTAGGAACATAGCGATGGCTCAGAATGAGACTGGAGAATCATGGCACAACAATGAAAATTGGTATATATAATCATTATTGTTATAGAAGTTTATTGAAATATTAATTTTGTCGTTATTTGTTTTATGTAACTTGTATGTGACATTTTTTTGAGTTGTAACAGTTTCGCATTGAAATATTGTGACAAAATTTCACAGATATAACAGTATTCCATAATATATTATTACTTGCAACAGGTTTTTCCTTACATCACTCTGTAATAAATTTAGATAATACAATAGAAAAATATGTCAGATAATGTAGATTTAGAAACACAAAATTATATTGGTTGATATTGGGATGACTACAACAGTAAAAGAAATAAATTACACCAACCAGGATGACTACAAAAATAATAAGAAAAAAATTGCGTCATGTAGCCTAGTTGCTTCATGAGTGATGCCTTATTGGTGTAACTTAGGCCTATGAGGTTCAAACCTGTCTTCGGACAGTCGGCTAAACATCAACATGTAGTGAGAAAAAACATGTTTGGTTGTTATTCAAATGTACGTAGCATTATTTTCTTCAACACCATTGGAAACTTTCAAACTTTTACACAGATCTAGCAAATTTTCCCCCCACATATATCCCTGGAGGCGAAGAAAATACTGGCTTTCGCATTGCTAGAGAAAACTTGCGCTTCCGTCTTTGTCGACTACTTATTTTTTCGAAATCATCTTGTTCATAGGAATGCTTATAGAAGATGGCGAAAGGATCCTGTTTTCTGATCTCCACGATTTTCATAGTAGACTAGTTTATATTATCACCATTTTTATGTGTGGAAAATTTTTTTCCCATTTGTTGTGTCAAGTCTTTCAAATCTAAGATATCTGGTGTATCTAGTTCATTGACTTTGTATATATTGCCTTTTTTCTTGGGCAATTTCAGTACTGATACCCATGGCGTTGGCAGTAATATAAGTCCATCTTTAATAACTCTTCCCCCCCCCCTTCAACAGTAGAATGCATAGAGTCATTCTAGGTATGACTTGTGACTAAAAATTTTTGTGTTATGACATTAACACAGGTTAGTTACGCAGTACAGAAATAATGAGGCAATGAATTTGTTCTTGTTTTGCCCAACACAATTGTCTGAAAAACATAATTACCTGGTTTGTTACTGTGTTGGGCAAAGAAATAAGAAATTATAGTAGCATATGCCATTCTCTTTTGAACCTCTTTTGTCTAAGCCCTCATGCCAAAAATAACAATGGCCCTGCCTGTTTGTGATGTCATATATTGTGAGATTGTAACAGGACAGTTTCCTTTTATAATATTAAGAGGAACACCCATCACAAGGTGAAGGAAGAACTGCCTGAAGATCAAAGAGCACACAACTTTGCTTGGATCCTGTTTTCTGATTCAATATCTTTAGTTTATGTAGCCCTTCATGTTGCTTCTTCTTTTGTGTCTATTATAACTTTCTTGCAGTTAATTTCTCTGTTTCTGTATTGTTCTTACATGCACTATATATACAACATTAACCTTTCTTACAGATATAAAATGAAATATTAAGTGAATTAAATACTGATGTATAAGAACATTCACGATGATTAATGTTTCAATACTACGTCGATGGTGAAGACAAAATTAATAATATTGTTTTTAAACAATGCAGCCAGTATTATGCTATCATTATTGTATGAACTTATCATCACATGTGCCAAATTTAAACTCGAAGCATGGATATTTTCAATGCGAAAGTATTACAAGTCAAAATGTAACATTGCTTTTAGCAACAATGTTTGCAGTTGAGAATGGAAAACTGTTACTACGCATAATATAACACTTTCCAGTTGAGAAAAAGACTAAATAGCATAACTTTAAAACTGTTATATGTGCATTTATGTCCCACTAGGAAATTTTTAGATTTGTAACAATTTCACATAGCATAGTACTCAATTCAAGTGTTCAAATGATGGTAATAACTCAAAAAGTGATTTTTTTGAGTTGTAACAGTCTCGTTCTGAGCCATCGATAGGACATAGCTCAAACTTAGTACCAGTACTAATCAATTTCATTATTCTCCAGTTCCAAATCTGTGTACTTTTCCGTGTACATTTGCATGTTTTGGCCTTTTTTGGGGATCAAAACATGCATAATGCATATTTAAGCAATTTTTGGCTTAATCATGAATACAATAGGCTATACATTATATTCTGTGTAAATGCATGTTTTAATGGTTTTGAGTGGACACCTCAGTTTCTCGATATCTTGCCCTAGAAATTGAATGTAATATTCAACCAATCAGACACTATATATTACAAAAGGATCTAAAAATACATTTAAAATTTCAAGCCTCATCCAAATCTCAGATGTTCTTCAAACTGTCAGATGATATCCTGTGTAATTTCTATAAAATAAAAAATGAAGAAATACCAATCTACTGGGTGTTCAGTTCAAAGTGTGTCATGGCTCGCTGTATGCCGTCATGTGGCTAGCCGATGAGCCTAGAGAATTCAATCTTCCTACACTTCCGCAGAGGTGTATAACCTATGAGGCAGAAAAGTTGCCTAGCAAGTACGGCGTTCATTCTGAAGAGTACGTACCGATACGTACGGTAACGCCAGTAGTGGCAGGAATGTGAACTGTTTGGAAATACGTACTGTCGGGATATGGGGAGAGGGTTAAGACGATTTCTTACGTATTTGTTGACATTAACTTCGACGGTCAACATGGACACGGAGCATTTGATTTGTGTTGTGGAATGTTACCGTACGCAACCGATGATAACAAATACCCTGCGTACGACTTGCCCGCGCAAAACACAGTTTGAAAGAGATTATTGTAGCACACAGACCGTACAGACCGCCATCTGTTGGGTGATTCCAAAACATAGCATACAAATTTCAGGAAATCATTCCAAAAATGATCCTCCATACATTCTTAAGTTAGATGCCATGGAACTACTCTGCAGCACATATAAGAATCACCGTCAAATTTATACAGAAGAATCTCTAAATCCTAATAATGGGATATCAGGAGCAGGGTATATATTCCATAATATCAAGAAAGTTATTTCATACCATGTTCATCCTCCTCCAGTCTTGACACTGAATTCCTAGCTATTGATGCTGCTCTTCAGTGTGTTACTCAAATTTCTGAAAAATCTATTTGCATACTTACCGTACCGACTCCAAGGGGGCTATATTTAATATAATTAAATATGTACCAAACCTATATGCACAAAGATTTATTCCACTTCAGAAACAACTAAGTAAACTAAAAGGACTCCAAAAGGAAATAACATTTCAATGGATACCTAGTCATTGTGGTATATCTGGAAACGAGAAAGTCAATAATATTGCAAAACAGGCAACATATTTGCAACCAAGAACTCTTCAAGTGATATCTCTATCCAGTGCTTTTGCTTCAGTAAAGTCTCATTTTACAAACCTATGGATCAACAATTGGCTCTCTTCTGACAAAGGAAAAATTTTAGTCTGTACAAAAGAAGCCAAATGACCTGGAAATGTACAAAACTTGTCCAGACATGTTACATTTTTAACAAGAGCCAGAACAAGTCACATTGTCGCTCAATTGTACCTACACCAATTTCACATTTCTGATAATCCTACTTGTCTGTGGTGTAATAATCATTATGAAGATCTGGAACACATTCTTCTATACTGTCCATCCATAAACCACAAAAGAAGTAAATTAAAATCATCAGTACCAGTTGCAGAAGACACAGCTCTGCAGTATACAGTGGATAACAGTTATATTTGTACAGCTGTATTTAATATTTAAAACAACGTTTTTTCTGCAGAAATAAATATTGTATTCTTCTATTTTATGTTGAATTATAAATTATTTACATACTTAACAATAATAACGTATAAACATAATTTTTCAAATACTTTAACATAATAACTTCCTCTATTTAAACAAAAATACAGCCTTTTCCCTGCAACATTCTTATTTGTACAGTTACAAAAATAAATTATAAATGTTTCTTTGTTTTTACATTTATGGCACAGACGGGAAGTTCTTATACTTTGTTGAATAGCCCCTAGCCTTCAATACAGCTCTGCACCTTCTTTGCATTGACTGTACTAGCCTAAGACAAGTGGCAGGTTTAATTTCTTCCCACGTCTTCAAAATAACTTCCTTTAGATCTTCTTTAGATGTTACTTTACATTTACGAACTCTTCTCTTGAGAATTGGGCATAGATGCTCAATAGGATTAAGGTCCGCGGATTGGGCAGGTGTTCTAAGATGTTTAGGAACATTCCAGATGAGCCACAGTTTGTTAATTTCTGCTGTATGCTTGGGGTCATTATCTTGCTGAAACATGTAAGATGCTGATAGTCCCATTTTTTCCACACTTTGTTTGACATTATTTTTTAAAATGTTCAAATAACCCCATTTGTTCAAGTTGTCAACAATGAAATGAATCATACCCACTCTTTTTGATGATATACACCCCCACAATTTAATTGATCCACCTCCGTGCTTGACTGTTGGTAAAGTATTCTCCAGATTATCGGCCGTATTGGCTTTCCTCCACACCGTCTGTATTCCATCAGATCCAAATAGATTTATTTTAGTCTCATCAGACCAAATCACAGTATTCCAGAAGGTTTGAGGTTTGTCCCGGTGCTCTCTAGCAAATGCCAGTCTTGCTGCACGATTCTTTTTACTTACACATGGCCTTTTTCTTGGGATTCTGCCGCGATACCCACGCTGCCATAGTACTCGTTGAACGGTCTGACTGGATACCTTCTTACCCGATGCCTGTTGCAACATCTGCACAATTTCTGGTGCAGTTACACGTGGGTTCACTTTAACTTTGTTAACAATGAAACGTTTTTCTCTCTCATTCAGGAACGATTCTCTACTTCTTCTCGGAATATTCTTAATGGAACCATTATATTTGAACTTATTTACTATATAACTTACTGGTGAGTGAGGTTTTTTCACAATATTACCAATTTTCCTGAGTGAATAGCCCCTCAAAGCAAGACTGATTATAGTATGTTTAAGTTTTGTGCTTAGCTCCTTCCCTTTCTTCATGTTGGACACGACTGATATAATACATAACAGACAACATCGCAACTCCCCCTCCTCAATAAGTACGGAAACGCAGTTAACCATCTATGCACACAGTAAATGTAACGTATCTTTGTAAAGTGTATAAATAAGAGTGTTGCATGATATGTTGCCTTATTGTGATGCATTTACTTCCCACTGTTTATAAATAACATTGTCATCATTTTGTTACATTGCACCTGTTTAGTTAAGGATTTTAATAATATATTAAAATATTTTAAAGTTTAAATCAATTTATAAGACAAACCAAGTTATTTATTTACAAAATTTCAGCCTGTACAAATATAACTGTTATCCACTGTATATTGACTACACCCCAACTCTGGCTACTAGCAACAGGCATCTATAATGAACACCGATCAAAATACCCCTCATTTCTAGTGAAAAACAACAACTGAATAGACTACAGTGGACTTTATGTTGTCAGCAAACAGCTGGATACATTAAGAAGATTGATTGATTTTCTTCAGGAATCAGGATTGAAGAAGGAAAAGGAAAAAAAAAAACTAAATATCAGAAAAAGGTTCATTCAAGTTTGCACTCATAACTTCTTGCGATGTAGAAAGGTCATTTTCTACCTACAAAAACATATTGACTGACAAGCACAGGAATCTCACAGAAACCAATTGCTGTCAGTTGCAAAAAAAAAAAAAAAAAAAAAAAAAAGTGAAGTGAAATAAGAAATTTTGAACAAAAATGAAAGTGAATATTTTAATGTATTTTTCACTTGATCGTGCTAGTTTCATAGTTTGATAGTGCATAAATGCATGCATATTTTGGGATTTTGAAGTGCATGAAATTCTCGTCTCACAATTATTACTACAGTATTATAAATAAACACGAGACAAAATTAAATTCGTAACTTCGATACAGTGGTTGACACAATCAACTGAGGACTGGAAAGACTTGTGGT
This sequence comes from Periplaneta americana, assembly GCF_040183065.1. Classification (NCBI taxonomy): domain Eukaryota; kingdom Metazoa; phylum Arthropoda; class Insecta; order Blattodea; family Blattidae; genus Periplaneta; species Periplaneta americana. Next base: position 179,448,328 of record NC_091124.1, read on the forward strand.
GCTTCTGTTTTGAAACAGCTCATAGACAGCTCATCATGGTATGTTGCATGAACTCGATGTCATTGAAATGTCTTCCTTTCAGAGTCGAAGTAATAGTGTCATATTTCACCACCTGTCACAAGTGATTCCCAGAATTTTGTGTTCCTTCGAGCACTTTTAGTAATGTCTTTGACATATTCGTTACAATCATATCATTGATCTTCTGTCAAGTTGTGAGAAGAAAATTGTATAGATCTACCATTTAATTAAATCTTGGATTAAAATTCTTTTTACGGTTTTGTTATTCACATCAAAATCATCTACCAGCATTCTCTAAGTGACAGAATGTTCAATTAGTAACTTTCATTCACTTTCCTGATTAATTCTTCATTTCAATCTGAAAGTGGACATGACATTGCGATCTTGAAATATCTTTATCTGTTTTGGTCTTTCTTATAGTGACAAGACTAGGCCTAACGAAAAAGTTCTGCATGGAATAAGGGCTAAGTGTGTGCTCTTGAGCTGTATCAGTATTACTATTTTGGGTGAACTTTTATCTACTTTTATGTAATGTTAGTTCTTTTCTCTCTTTTCATTTTGTGGCAGTAATAGTTAACATAACTAACATTATTCAGAAAGAAAGGAATAATGCAGTACAAGTCAGCAGTAATTATGTATGTAATACAATTGTTGTATTGTATTGTATTGTATTGTATTGTATTGTATTGTATTGTATTTATTAACGTTCCATGGTATTCATACATGCTTACAGCTAGAATATGGAACAAGTCAAAAAACTTAATACTATTATAAAATCTTAATTTATAGTCACAGTCTAGATGAAATATATATAGACGAGATTTACAATATAGTCTACTAGTACAACACAAAATTTTAGTATCAATTTCATGAAGTGTTATTGAATGTCATGAATTCACCTACAGAATAGAGGGCGTGAGAAATTAGGTACTTCTTTAATTTGGCCCTAAATAATTTTATGTTTTGAGTTTAATTTTTTATATCGATAGGGAGGCTATTAAAAATTTTTACTGCCATATAACGCACTCCTCTTTGATAGCACAATAGACTTGCCGATTGAGTATGAAAGTCATTTTTTGACGTGTATTTATGCTATGAACTGTTCAATTAGTTAAAAAGTTTTCACGATTACATACGAGGAAGATTATTAATGAAAAGGTATACGGACAAGCCACGGGTATTATTTGTAGTTTTTTAAAAACAGTCTTATACAATTCCCTAGATTTGGCACCTACTATTATTCTAATTACTCTTTTTTGTAATAGAAATATATTGTTACTATCTGCGGAATTTCCCCAGAATATTATTCCAAAACTCATTACCGAGTGGAAGTATGCAAAGTATATTGTTTTTAAGGTATTGATATTTACTATCTTTTGCATAGATCTAATAGCAAAACAAGCTGAATTTAGTTTTGGGGTAATTTCTTTAATATGATTTTTCCAATTTACCACATTATCGATTTTTAAGCCAAGAAATTTGGTTGTTGTTGTTTCTAATAGGGATCTATTATTAATTATTGCACTAGAAATTTGCGACGTTGAATTTGGACAGGATTTGAATTGAATTATGTTAGTTTTGTTACAATTTAATACTAATTTATTGACTGAGAACCAATCACATATTTTAAGGAGAATTTCCTATGTTGAAGATTGGAATGTGTTGGAGTTATTGGTTGTAATTACTATACTTGTTCATCTGCAAATAATATGGGATGACCTGCATCTTTTATTAGGGGGGCAAGATCATTTATGAACACTAGAAAAAGTAGGGGACCTAATATTGATCCTTGAGGATCCTTAAGAACGATATTTTCAACATTTAAAGCTAAGACCTTAAAGGATAAAAAAAATGTATCAAGTAAGTGGTAATGTGTGCAATACACTTGATAAGAATGGTATTTTTAACAGTTAAAGTTAAAACCTTAAAGAATGAAAAAAATGTCTCATTATTTGCTGGGCATGTCTGGTTCACAATGTTATATTCAATAATGTTTCTTCTTCAGGAAAATGAATTACCGGTACCCACAGTGATTTCTTATATTAAATCCATTCTGTTGATAGCATGATGATATTCTTTTTAATCGATTATTTAAAGATGTTGCATCAACTCCAAGGTTATGTATCGTCAGTGAAATTGATAATATTGTGATATGCGTATATAATCAGCCCAAGCAGGATTCGAAGCCACATATTACACATTTGAATGCCGCTTCAGATCAATAGACAAAACCACTATTGTCTGAGTTAGACTGGTAACTAGTTGTTTGAGGTATTCAAATTTGTCACTGTGAAACAATTCAAAATCATGGTCATTTTGCAGTCAAAAATATACCGTACCTTCTTTGTTATGTTCACAGAAAAATTAAGTAACAAGGCTTAACACTACTTCACCTGCACAAACTAACAGCTGGATGGACAGTCGGAATATTTCACATCACCCATGGTACATGGAACCAAATGACCCCCAAAGACCATTCATCATCGGTGTATATGCAGGATTCAGGTAATTATTCACAGTAGAAGCATGGGACAGAAATGTACGTTGAGCAAGTCTGTCTTGAAAATTAAGAGCAGGATGAATTTCACTGAAAAACCAGAATTTCTGAGCTATTATTTCTCAAGTCAGCCGGTCTCTTGTTTTGGATAAAGTAAAATACACTTAAAAATTGATGTCATGAAGGTGAATGGCATAAGTATACATTTTTTTCATTATATTGTGTTGGTAATTTTAAAGATACGATGGAATGGTATGATGTCATAGATGTCACATTAGTTACAATAGATATATACAATGCCATGTTTTTTGAACTTGACGATTTTATAGAGTTCATGCTGTTAAATTAAGCATATATAATATTTAGTACTCACCATTTTATTTTATTCATTATCCACGGCTATTCCTTCAATAGTATAAGCTTTTGGAGTTAACTTCTCCTTCCCATATCCTAGGTATGATAAAATTTGGCGATATCTTTCAAGAAAGTAGGTAATATTTTATAAGGAGTCTTCAAATCGTATGATCCCTCCAAAATCTCAGCTATGTTGAAGTTCGTTTTTTTTTTTTTTAAGTTTACCTTTCTGTATTTCCTCGTAACAATATGATATTCATCGACATCTACTATCTGTTTTGGCAGACCAATAGGTATCGAATTATTTGTTGCTATTAGCCTACGTAAAATAATTATTTATAAAAGCAATAATAATCACAAACAGTAACTATGCTTAAGCTTAAATTAGTGTCACTATTAGCCATTTCTAAAGTCATTACATGAAGCCATCAATATATAAGCATAATATTTTGTTGAATTGAAAAATTGCAGTCTTCAAACCAAGTATTATTTGTAATAGCAGTTTTTTCATTACACTCACTACACAGCAAATTATAACCCAAATCACTTAAGTGAAATGGGTAGGCATTGGATATACACAACTGCAAATCGAAAGGAGAATTCACTTTTGACGATAGTTTGTAAGTTTTAACTTTCAATTGTTTTTCACAATAGACACAATTCTTTGTATTATTTTTTTTCTAGTGAGTTATTTTACGACGCTGTATCAACATCTCAGGTTATTTAGTGTCTGAATGAAATGAAAGTGATAATGTCGGTGAAATGAGTCCTGGGTCCACCACTGATAGTTATCCAACTTTTTCTCATATTGTATTGAGGGAAAACCCAGGAAAAACCTCAACCAGATAATTTGCCCCAACTGGGATTCAAACCCAGACCAACTCGTTTTGAGGTCAGACGCACTAACCGTTACTCCACAGGTGTGAACCAATTCTTTGGTTATTGATTGTTGTCAGCTTGCCGGTCATGGTAATACATCAATATTATTTTCTTTGCTTACTTTATACTTTATAAAGTACATATACTCCTATTAAAACAATTATATTTTGTGAGGGAGGGATAGAATTTATCCCTGGCAGGAATGTTAATATGAATTTATGAGAGGGGGATAACTTTCCAACAGGGCGGGAATCCCCCAATCCCCTCCGTTAATTCGCACCCTGGTTCGCAGATGGTTCCATCATCAATTTCTGAGTGTTTAATATATTTAGATAAATTGCCATCGGTTGACCAGTGGAATTGACGTTGCAAGCTTCTGATGAATCTAGAATCACAGCAGGATTACTGCATCTGGTCACTGTGCTGATCTCAAGACTTTAGTAGTCATGTTGCCCAAAACTTGAGTTCTCTTGTAAATTGGAAGAAAGTAGTCATATTCTCCCACAATTGAGTTTTGTTCTAAATTGAGAGGAACTTGTCATATTCTCCCAAACTTGACTTTGTTCTAAATTGAGAAGAAAGTAGCCTTATTGTCCCAAACTTGAGTTTTGTTCTAAATTGAGAGGTAGGTAATCATATTGTCCCATATTTGAGTTCTGTTCTAAATTCAGAGGAAAGGGGTCTAAATTGAGAGAAAAGTGGTCATATTGTCCCTAACTTGAGTTCTGTTGTAAATTGAGAGGAAAGTGGTGATATTGTCCAATACTTGAGTTTTATTCTAAATTGAGAGGAAAGTAGTTTTATTCTCCCAAATTTGAGTTTTGTTCTAAGTTGAGAGGGAAGTAGTCATAATCTCCCAAACTTGAGTTTTGTTCTAAATTAAGAGTAAAGTAGCCATATTCTCTCCAACATGAGTTATATTTAAATGTAATCTTCATCTTACGATCTTGGATGACGTATATACGTCCGTTGATGTGACATATTAATGAATTTAGATACTTGATAGTCACAATCATGCCATGGTATGAAGTCGCAGGTTCGAATCCCCCTCGAGGTTGTGAAATTTTTCTTTCATACCATGGCATGATTGTGACTATAAAGTATTTAAATTCATTATATTTAAATAGTGATATTCTCCCAATTTTGAGTTTTATTCTAAATTGAGAAGGAAGTACCGGTACTTATATTCTCTCAAACATGAGTTTTGTGCTAAATTGAGAGGAAAGTAGTCATATTCTCCTAAACTTGAGTTTTGTTCTAAATTGGGAGCAAAGTAGGCCTACTCATCTTCTCCCAAACTTGAGTTTTGTGCTAAATTGAGAGGAAAGTAGTCATATTGTGCCACACTTCAGTTTTGTTCTAAATTGAGAAGAATGGTATTGCAACTTGTAAATCTCATTGTGTGATTTGAGGCAGAATAACCTCCTGAATATCCTGCCCACATTCTGCTCTTACTTGTAGATGCAGTGAAAACTTCGTTTTCTCTAAGTTCTGTCGAGTGTCCTTGAGGATCATGTCTCTGTTTGCTAATTCTTGCAGTTGGAAATATCTCATTTTGGTAGTCTGCCGAAACTGGTACAAGTGATGGAGAGGTAGTTTTATAACATTTCTTATTAGTAGTTTTCGTTTTCTTATGTTTTTCAGCTGTAACTTTATTATACCACACGATCTTGCTCTTTCTCATAACTTTTTCCTGAATTGTAACAATCCATGACCATAGGCGGAGTTATGGGAGGGCATGGGGGGGCGCCCAAACTTGTCTGAAATTTTTTTTGTATTAACATTAGAAAATATTGAATGCAAAGCACTTTTCTACTTTTCTTTATGATAGAGTTTCTGTGCTTAAATTGACGAATTAATGTCTTCAGCTCATGTGTCTAGACTATAATATTTATTTTAAATTTCTGAATGTATAAGAATTTCTATACCTCGTTTGAGGAATGGAAGCACTGTACTGCTTCTTTTGTAACAACCTGTACTCCTGTCTGAAGAAGTCTGCAGCGGCCATTGTACTGTATTGTATTGTATTGTATTTATTAACGTTCCATGGTATTCATAGGCTACATGCTTACAGCTAGAATATGGAAGAAATAAAAAAACTTAATACTATTATAAAATCTTAATTTATAGTCACAGTCTAGATGAAATATATACAGACAAGATTTACAATATAGTCTACTAGTGCAACACATAGTTTTAGTATCAATTTCATGAAGTGTTATTGAATGTCATGAATTCACCTACAGAATAGAAGGCGTGAGAAATTAGGTACGGTACTTCTTTAATTTGGCCCTAAATAATTTTATGTTTTGAGTTTCATTTTTTATATCGATAGGGAGGCTATTAAAAATTTTTACTGCCATCTACTGAATTAAGTGTTAGTGAAAGAAAACACCATAGTCCCATGTTAAAGGAGTGGAAATTTTCAGTAGTTTTCATAAAACAACCATAGTTGTATGTGAAAACAGCCATTTTCCAGTCTAGAAGGCCGTGTTTCAAGCTTATCGGTACATGTCCAAAGCTGCCTAGTGTATAGTTTACAAGTTACCTAGTTGCTAGTCACTAGTGTGTAGTTTGGACTTCAACTTTGAGACATAGCCTTAGATTATTTTTAAAGCCCATGTTTAAAAAGTCTTAACACACTGAAATACACATACTTATATAAAACTCTAAAAGGATATTTGTTTCTAAAATATTAACACGTTAAAATACACACTTATTTAAATCTCGGAAAGAACATTTGTTTAAAATAAATTCGCTGAAATGCTTTGGGTCTGTATCGAAGCTATATTAATTTCCTAACCACTATACAAAAAAGCAAATATGTTACAATGGGTACACTACTGTACCACTAAGATTAAGTAAAGACACCCTTTCCCTGCCCTACGAGATAGGCTACAGTAGTATACACCATACAGTGTTGCCAAACCACAAGCATTTTGAATTGTGAACGTGTTTACAGTAACTCAGCAGCAAATGGGTTTCTCTTTGCTTTAGCTGGGGACCTATTTAGTCTAATGAGAAGTTCTGTTTCATTCAAACTGTACACTAATTATAAAATAATGGCACATGAAATTTTTGTTATTGTAGCCTATGTTATATTTTAAAAAACACATTCAACAAGACAAGTGAACATGATCTTTCTAAGTCACGAATTAAGGAGGAATTTAATGAGATACTTATGTGAGTTTTAAATCTTTCACAATTTTCATCCAAAATTTATGAATTTTAAACTACATGAACATTAAACCACAAAAGAAGTAAATTAAAATCATCAGTACCAGTTGCAGAAGACACAGCCCTGCAGTATATATTGACCACACCCCACCTCTGGCTACTAGCAACAGGCAACTATAATGAACACCAATCAAAATACCCCTCATTTCTCGTGAAAAACAACAACTGAATAGACTACAGCAAACAGCTGAATACATTAAGAAGATTAATTGAAACTACATAAACATGTCTACAGTACTATCATCTATACAAAATTTGGTGCCATTAGGACTAATAGTTTTGAAACGATATTTTTTAAATGTACCTATTTTATATTGACATCACTAAAAAGGCTCCTTGCATCACAATTTTCACAATTTTTAGTTTATGTTCAATAGCTTCAAAATAGTCATGGAAACATAAATTAATTAGGTTTTTGAGCTCGGTCTAAATAGAGTGTCAGAATAAATTTTGAAGGGGATTTTCTTAATTTTTCACCACTATTTCACCATAATGCCCCCTTAAGAAAATGGAGGATACACTAGCTGTATTCGTTGATTTTAAATCAGTTCATAACTCTTGTTTTTGTAGGCTCATAAAGAAAAATTTTAACAATTCGGTATTAAAGCTAATACATTGCGATGAGTGATTTCGTAACTCAAAGTTACTATGTTCACATCTTATGCCGCAGTAACGGTATTAAATATAAAGAAACTCACTTGTATACCAAGTACAAAATTGTAAATTCATTATTTACTAAAACAGGTAGAGAATTTTGGTACTAAAACAGCACATTTCACTGGTGATGTGGTTATTTTGACTTCACACGAAGGGTACACGGGAATAATGATCAAGGTCCATTTTAGAAAGTTTCGAGAAAAATGAATTTTAAAGTTTAAGCACTTAATACTTTGTTATGTTGTATTTAATAGGAATTGACGTACTGGAATGTCAAGAATGATGATTTCTTGTTACTAGCTAGACTACATGATAGTACTTCCTTTCCACTATAAGATAGCATTATTAACTCAATTTCGATTTTTGATGGACCTTGATCGTTTTTTCCGTGTACCCTTCAAGTGTCTAAGTTGAAAAACTACTAACAACCATTCGCCCATAGTTAAAAATACTTAAAAACTGGTGTTAAATGATGTATCAATAAATATAGGAAAAAAACTAAGTTCAAGTTTTTCGCCTTATGAAAGAACTCAAAATGATCCTATGTTATGGAAGTGCTAAAATATAAAGAACACAAAATTCACGATATTTACGCGTAGATTTTGATAAGTTTATCTGGAGCAATCACATCGTATATACCACATAAGACAAGGAACAACATGAAGTTCAAGATGTACACTACAACTCATACATGAACCATTCTAAAATATGGTGGAATACTGATAAACAGATACTGGAAATTATACAAATCAAGCCTTATGTTTCATTAGTAGTGCAATCAAAACAACTTTGATTAAAGCCATACAAGTAATTTTATTACTTCCAATAAACCAATATTATGTCTTGAAATACTAGCCCTCTCAACTTATAAAAATTAATAAAGCTTCAAAATTTTGGTAAATGGAACCTAATAGACGCAAGACTAAAGATTCGTACAAGAAATATCAATTGAAGAAGAAATATGACTCGATGTAGTTAAATTAATAACTGCAAAATGAAATGTCTAGATGTAGATGAAATTTTCAACAAAGAAATAAACTTTAAAGAAGCAGAAGTCATTGTAAACAATTGAAGGGTGTATTTCTAAATGAAGTATCACAAATTTTTTAAATTTTTTTGAGTTTAGCATAGTGATACATTGAGAGGGACTTCCTTGAACGTACTAAACAGAAGTTACTTCCAAAACAACGTTAATGCTGGTTTGGAAAGCAATAGAACATTGATGTTATTTTCATTCTGTTTTTATTTCCAAGGAGTCGCATTTCTGATGGCCCAGTAGGAACATTCCATTTAGTCACATGATCATGTGATGTACGTATCATACAGGGGCGGCTCTACAATAAGAACTGCAGAGCTGCAGAACCGCCATTTAAATGGACCTGAAAAAATTAAAAATGTAAAACGTGCTTTTATGTAATCTAGTTCATTGTTTCATTTATTTTTCCAATTCATTCTCCTTCGATTCGAGATTTTACTGTCTGTAGGAGTCTTGAACTGCTCGAGAATTTTAGCTGTAGTGTACTTTTCGGATCTGTGATCGGCAGTTCCTGAAGCTCAACGTAGGGTAGTCGGCAGCAGAAAACTGGTTTTCTTCACCGTCCCATAAGACTGCATTAGAGCTGGAACCGAAGCAGCTCTCTCCGAATATACAAAAGAACCGCCAACACCCTCATCTCTTTATGACCTGCGTTAGAACACACAGGCTTCTGGACTGCTGTATATCATTACAGTTCCAGATTGTTATAGTACTGTGGGTGGTGTGATGTGATTAGTCAGTATGTCTAAGGAAATATTTTATATTAAAAACGAATGAAATGAAAACCTAATCGACCAACCCTTTTCGAAATTAAAAGAGAAATTGCATGTTAACCAGTGGCGGCTCGTGATAAAATATTATGTGTGTTCACAATTTTGTGTTCCAAAATCGAAGAGAATTTGAAATCGTACGTTTTTAGCCTAATATGAAATGTCATGATTCCAATGTTTCACTATCGAAAAAACCGTATATAAATTCAAAATAAACATATAATTATAATAATAATAATAATAATAATAATAATAATAATAATAATAATAATAATAATGAAACTAGTCTTTTTATTTCCAATCTTTCCTGGAAAGCCAGTTTACCCAGTTATTTACTCTTCAAAATTACTTGAACAGAGTTCATTGTTTACGTCTGTTAAAAATTAATACATAAAACAATTTATAAAAGCGTGTGTTCAGTAATATACTGTATTTTGATTCACAACACACTGAAACACTATAGCCTATATCAGTACTGTAATCCCATTCGCATAGATTGATTACTATAAATACATGCCAGTAAATATTATTCTTAAATAATATACACCACCATACAGATATTTAAATTCATACCACCATCACATTCAGCCAGCATGTGTTTGAAAGCCAAACTATGCTATATGCCGAAACTGAAGTATAGTAATTCACAAACTGCACTCTCGTAGCAGCACTGTACACACATCAACATAAAGTAAACGTTCCGACAGTGAGATGCTGACACCTGCAGGCTAAAATACAAACTTTTCTCCTCGATATATAGCACGTAAACGATAGGCATCGATGCACCTGCCATATGTAGGATAGATTCACTGTTCACTTAATGCTTTGTGCTCTTGACGAGTCATAAGCGGCCACCTAAAGACAATTTTCTCCCGCGCATGCGTGAAATTTCTGTAACCTTCTTGAAAAGAGCACGGCTTGTACGTGAATGGATGTTGCCAAGTTTACATAAGAAGTTTATGCAAGATGCGAGAAGTTTAAAATACTCGATCCTGATATTATACATCCCCACTACGCCAATACGGTATTAAATAATAAAACTAGTCGTGCATTAATGGAAACAAGGTGTTCACGTGCTCTTGTGCTCTTATTGACGCACCGCCACTTATGTTAACATAAGAAATTAGGACGTCCTGCACAAAGTTTAAATATTGAAATTTCTGGAAAAAGTCGAGGAAATCATGTAGCCTACTAGTCATTTTAATACCGAAATGTGTAATGGAAACGATTGGTTTTTTTTTGCTGCACTCATGAAAACGCTTTCTGTATTCTGTTTAGAGGAGAAAATACATGGACAAACACCAGAGTGAACGATTTAATTAATTTGACTTAAAAAACTAGAACAGCTTGTGGGGCACATCTCCACTACGTGACTAGTTGTACCAGGTGGGAGAGGTGTAGCGCACGGATGGTTGGAGTACAATTTCGGGTGCACAGTCAACTTCGAGAAGGGGCTGTAATTACACACGTTATTCGATTTAGATGCAATAAACAGCATGCGTTTGCTAAATACACTATTTCTCATGCAGAACTGCCAAACTTTGTAACCGCAGGCTGCTACTGATATCATAGCATATGCTAGTTAGTCTGCTTTGTGTGATTGGAATTGTGTGCTTAATATATGTAATAATGTCAACATTACCTTCAAAATATACGAGAAAAAAGACTTTAAATTCATCAAAATGGAAGCAAAATAAAGAAAAGGCTCAAAGATATCTAAATAATGGTCACCCGCCAAGACTCGGATGTGAACAATGGATGATGCCAAGCTACAAAATTAAAAAATGTACAAGACATGAGGCGATTCCATTCGCTATTTTATTCTGTCAAGAGTAAAGTGGAACAAGACAATTTCATCACAAATTCTATTTTAATGCAGAAAACAGCAAGGTATAGAGGCCTTCATGAAAAAAACAAATTGCCTGTTTGCCATCATAATCCATTATATGCAATCAAGTGATGGGAATAATATAAAAGTATGTTGTGCAACAATTTACTTGTAGCCACAATACTTTCAATTCTTTAAAGAATTAACAGAAAATTATTCAAAGAAAATGTACCGGTAAATAAAAGGTTTGTTTAATTTCAAAATTACTTAAATCCAAGTCATGTGATCCCAGTTCCACCAATACCAAAAGTATGTGATTTTTTTTTTCACTTCCATCAATAGATTTGTAATAACTGAAAGAATTCATATGCCAAAAACACTGTCTACTGGACGCATCTTATAGCTGCGTAAATTGCCTGCTCAATCAAAGTTATTTTGCTGCTAGGTGGCAGGCAATGCCCACCACTATTAACATTATCCCTAATAGCGGTGGGCACTACCTGCCACCTAGTGGCTACCCGCACATAAGCGTTGATTGAGCAGGCATTGTAAACAGCTATAGGACGCGATCCAGCAAGCAGTGGCCAAAAATGAAGTTTTCATTTTAAATTTTACAAAGGATATTTTAAATTGCTCCTTTGTGAACATTGTGATTTTGTGGAGAAACGTCACTTTGGAAATACACTCTTCAGTTAACAAAAGATATCCACAAAGTGATTGGATGTACAATGACACTTAAGGGGACACAGAAGTGAAATTTGTAACTTTTTCATTTTTATACCAATTATTTTCAAATTTTAACCACTTATATATGCCACTGCCAATAGGTTCTGTATAAAATTTTGTATTCCTAACTTAATTCATTTCAGAGTTATACACATTTTTGTTATTTTTTAATAACCGGTACAATAAACGCCCCTTGCGGAATAGTTTTTTAAATTTAGTTCTGAAAATTGGTTAGCACATAGTTTATATATATAAAAACAATAATTAGTTAGAATTTTGTTGACAGTAATTTAGTTTGTTAGAAATATTTTTTTAATCCTCTTATTTCATTTTCTTTCACAAAATCTGTAATTTTTCTAATTCTGACATCTAAAATATATACAAAATATGCACTTACAATAAAATGCTAACCCACTTTGGTTTTTACAGCTGTCCTCGTTAGTCTCACAAAGTTTCAATGGAATTGCATGAAAATTGTTCCGCAAGGAACTTTTTATAGATGGCCAGGCATTGTAAAATTTTTTCATGAGAAAATCAATTCAAAGATTATAGTCACCAACGTTTGGTCTAGAACAGTCCAGCACCTTAAGTGGGACCTTCCTTCTTCTTTTTCACCTCCTCAGAAGAGATCTCCATAATTTTGGCCCTCTTTCTGGTGGATCTTTCATGCAGTGTGCTCCTTTTCCTGCTTTGTCGAAGACGGTTCTTGTCGCATCGTTGACTAATTTGTACTGTTGTTTTTGCAGCATCTATTCCATGGAGAACATCAATTGTTTTCTTGCATCCCATATTGAATTCTGCAATACTTCTAACTAGTGCCAACTCTAGCTTCTTTTTTGAAATAAATATTTCCTTTGGGCACTTCTTTCAAATAACACTGTGAATGCTCTCATTAGCATTCTGAGTTCTACCTTTTGCACAGCGTTGGAGCAAAGCATCTGATGCAAGCTTCTGGTACACTGGCATAAGTTTAATTACCACTTGAGGTGTCAGTGTGACTGTGTGGAGTCTTACCTTGGGCTCGCTGTCTGTTGTAAAAGCACTGCCCTCTTTTGGACCATGAAGAAGTGGCAGATATACTGTATTCTTATTCAATTATGTTTTATCCACTTCTAAAAATTTTACTTATTGTAGATTTCATACAGTATCATATGGATCGATTTAGTTGATATTGTGAATAAATTGATGAGGTCCAAATTTATTTGTTTAGACCAGGGGTGGCTTTCGAAGGGGGGCTGCGGAGCTGCAGCACCCCCAGACATTTGTGGCTCTTGTCTCGTTTTATGTTGTGAAATACATTTATTATACAGTCTCTATTTAGCGGCTCGAATTGTATTTTTAAATTTCGCTCTCATTGACATGCACGCAATCGTTAGTGTAGTCACTTCCTCCCCTGGTGCTGCCAGAGCGAAGCCAAACACAAGGACAGATTGGTGAAGCCACTTCCTTCCCCTGGAGCTGCCAGTCTCGTCTCGGATGCTTTGCGCTTTACTTTTACTCCTCCCCCTGCTGCCCCTCGCCGTGAGCAAAATTTGCAGCAGTTTGTCAGTAGCGCGCAGTTTTAAATACATTTTCTTTAATGTTGTGAGTATAACAAGTGCGACAATGTTTAATTCTGTACAATATTTACAATCTATTCAGTTCAGTATGCAGCCCCCCCGAATTCAATACCCACGAGCCGCCACTGGTTTAGACTAATAATGATATAGCTTAGACGTTACAAGCTCAACCCATGCTACAAGCACAGTCACGAAGCTTGAGTTTTGAGGGTGCTAGAAACAATAGAGTGTGACGGTACTATTTTGCATTGCCTGTAATGGGGCGATATTAGCGATCCTAGTGGTGAGCAACTACCTAATGTTTGTATATTTACTACGTATTGAGCTTCGCGACTGTATATACTAGACTATGCTACAAGGTTGCACTTGGGCTGATACTTCATTTGGTTGTTCTCCCAGGTTTTTTCTAACTATAGGTGAATGGCAGGTAATTGCTGGCAAATACTCACTAAATGCTACCTCGTTACAAATAACTGAACTGTTAATATAGGATCGTTAAATAAGGATTAAAAATAACAAAATAGTGCCTCACTGAGGAAGATGGATCTTATCCCCACTGTTGACGTAAAATTCTTCACACTTCCCAAGAAGTGGACTTCCTATCAGGTCACAAGCTGACCATGCTCTTTGGACCTTGTTCTTGTTATGGCAAAAATAATTACCACTTTATTTTATCACTTACACAGGATGAGTAAAAAGTATGAAACAATGCTTGTAATTTTCTTATTTCTAATTTAATGAAGAAACTATTTATACAAAAGTTGCAGGGTATCAAAGAAGGGATATTTTGAACATGTTTTCACGTATAAAATCATTTTTTTTTTTTTTTTTTGCCATTTATAAACTATTGTTTTGTAAAAATTACCTTTTTTTATGGCAATGTATGTGTACCGTACTGAACAAAGGGAGATTTTAATGCTTCAATACATAAATTTGAGGAGGCTTTGAATTAAACAATTGCAGACAAAAGCCAATAGAAACAAGTGAATAAAGCTAATAAAAATAATTGAATAACAATATTAATATTATTTAAATTTATAATTAAAAAAAAAGACACATTGTAGGATATGCAGCATTGAAATTTAACTGCAGTAGTACCAGTAATACAATACATGGATTTTAAAGAAAGAAAACCCATTAAAACCAAAATTAGCATTGTTGTGTTGTATCACGTGTTGATTTCAGTTTACAAAAGGTGCTCAAAATGGCTCCTATTTACTGTTAAACAATACATAAATCTGTCTTTGAAATTGCTTAATGTTCTGAGCAACACTGTTCGACTGATCTGCTATATTTCATCCTTAATTATTTGTTTTAAGTCTTCCAGGTCTCATGGTCGGTCCTGGTAGACTCTCTACTTCAAATATCCCCATAAGAAAAATCTAATGTGTTCAGATCAGGGGATCTTGGCGACCATTCAATACTTCCTCTTCTGCCTATCCATCTCATGGAAATACTTGATTTAAATAATTCACTACCTCCCTTCCATAATGTGCAGGGTCACCATCTTGCTGGAATAAGATATCATCTTGAATTCCTCCTTCTTCTCCAATGAATAAAGTACCACAAACTGGAATTATTTCATTCTGCAGAAGGTTTAAATACAGTTCGGAATTTAAGTTGTTATCAATAAAAATGGGCCTATAAATCTGCCATCAATTATACCAACTCACACATTTACTTTTTGTGGGCGTTGTGTAAGGTGTTCTGTCATCCAATGAGGATTCTCTTTAGCCCAGTAATGGTAGTTGTGATGATTTAAATTACCGGTACTGTTTGGACAGAAAGTAGCTTCATTGGAGAATATGATTTTTTTCATGAGGTTAGGTTTCTGGTTGAGCATGTCATTGAGGATTTCAGCAAACTGAGTACGAGTACGTCTATGAAGTTCATCTTCACTGAGTTCTTGCAGCAGATGTACCTTGTATGGGTGCCATTTGATTGTCATCATTACCATATGGTAATGCAGAAATCCTGCACAGAAATATCATGTACTGTACTTTGGTACATTAAGTTGCATATGGATTTTTGGCTGACATCATGGTCAACTACAAGCTGGCAAGTCTTTAAATGTGGGTTTTCTTTTACTGTTAATAAAATATCAAGAGCTCATTCACCATTTGTCATTTGTTTTGGCCTTCCAGACTTTGGTTTATTTTTAACACTTCCAATTTCATTGAACTTTCTTAAAATTTTAGATATCGTAGAAAGATTAATGTTCCTTTCTGGATGGATTTCATTAAATAAGACACAAACCTCTTCTTGGGTCCTCCTTCTATCACCATAGCCGATCATCATTAGTATTTCACTTCATTGTCTTTCTGTAAGATTTTTCATGATTAATTACTTTCAGGAAGATATTGAAATGAAATAACCACTGTTATTCAATTGCTTTTATTGGCTTTATTTACTTGTTTCTATTAGATTTTGTCTGCAATTGTTTAATCCAAAACCTCCTCAAACTGATGTACTGAAGCATTAAAATTTCCCCTTGTACAACTCTAGACATCATCTTATAATATCCAAAATTGCTGCCACATTAAGAAATAAGGGCTGGATAGTAGAAGAAGAAATCTCCTGTCTAGCTGAAAATGGGTCAACGAGACGAGTAGATATTTTAGCGTACAATGCTGATACTAAACAGGGCATCATTGTGGATCCCATGATACATTTTGAAGTAGAATGTCATCAGTCAGCCGAGGTCCACCTTGAGAAGAAGTTGATATGAGCCTACTGTCAACTATTTCAAGCTGAAATATGCCTTAATTCACGTTGAGGTATTCAGCTTGCTCATAAGTGCTCGAGGGACTATACCAGTCCCTATACCAGAATAATTTCGACGGCAGTTTGCTCTGCCAACATCTCTGAAGGATGACATTGTGATAATTGTGTTAAAAAAATCCTGCCAAATCCTAATTAATCACATGGTGCCACATTAATACCAATTGTAATTTTTCACGCCCTTTTCTTTGTTTCCCTTCTTTAAAATTTAATATCAATGTTTACATATGTATATTAATTTTTTTTGAGGATATAGCCTACTGAGTCCATAAGGGCTACCCTCAATGGGGGGCAGTTCAATATTATTTATTTACTGTACATTGTCATCAAAAGAGGTAATTTTTACAAAAAAAAAAATAGTTTCTAAATAGTAAAAAAAAATATGATTTTGTACGTACCGATACCTAAAGAATCCAAAAATGGGGAAATAAGTACATGGTGTCATTTAAAAAGGACTCATTGGCACATTCTTTACAAATGAAAAGCATAGAATTTGAAAAAATGTTCAAAATATTCCTTCTTTGAAACCCTGCAACTTTTATATTTCTTCATAAAATTAGAAATAAGAAAGTTACAAGGATTGTTCCGTACAAAATACCCGGGCAGTACCTAAGAAGTGTTTATTTTGCTTTTTTTTTTTTTTCATAGCATATTAAAGTATGGAATCCTGGTGTAGGGAAACAGTGTTAAACTTATTGACGTCCTACTGATTCAGAAGAAAGCAATAAGAATTATCACAGAAGTACCAAGCAAATCATATTGTAAACAACTGTTCATACAGGAGTCCATCTTAACAGTTGTTAATTAATATATTCTGGAACTCCTTCTTTACATCAAGAAAAATTTTTATGGCTTCACCAGTAAGATGGATAAACATGAGTATAATACTCGTAATAAAGAAAAACTGGACATACCATTTTGCAGACCATCCAAAGTTAAAAGTGGTCCTTATATCCTGGGCTGTAAGATGTTCAACATGTTATCACAGGAAGTGTCACTAGACATATTCATAATAAAAGTGAAAACGTGGCTTCTTAGAAACCCATTCTATTCTGTGCAAGAATATTTTGAGTTAGAAAATCAAGCTGTAGGGATTTTTTAGGTTTCTTTCTCTGAGTTTTATTATTATTTTGTAATATATTAGGAAATTCTCATAAATTGTTAAGTTAATTCTTGTTTTATTGTATATAAACAGAGCATATCAATTAATATTTGGGATAAGTGTGTTACAGTTTTCATCTAGATATTAGCCTATTTTTGATTATCTTGACTCTCAACTGTAAACTCTAAGGAGTATTTGTGATCATTTTGTTTTATCTTTAGAACATTTTTCAATTTAATACGATAATTTCACACTTGTAATTTGACAATATCATTAGCTTTTGCTATAACGACAGCTAATAAATACTATACTATACTATACTATACTACTATACATACTTTTTACTCACTCTGTATTTTAAATTCCATTTGCTTTTTATTTCCTTTCATTTCGGATCTGTTTTTCGTTGAAATAGCTAATTGCTATGTTTTTTTGGTTTACTAAAGGATATGTTTCTATCTGATGCGTTTCCAATTCACTGCGAGCTAAAGCAGGGAGATGCACTATCACCTTTACTTTTTAACTTTGCTCTAGAATATGCCATTAGGAAAGTTCAAGGATAACACAGAGGGTTTGGAATTGAAGAGGTTACAGCAGCTTCTTGTCTATGCGGATGACGTGAATATGTTAGGAGAAAATCCATAAACGATTAGGGTAAACGCGGAAATTCTACTTGAAGGAAGTAAAGCGATAGGGTTGGAAGTAAATCCCGATAAGACTAAGTATATGAAAATTAGAGATTTATCCTTCGAAGAGGTGGAAAAATTCAAATATCTTGGAGCAACAGTAACAAATATAAATGACACTCGGGAGGAAATTAAACGCAGAATAAATATGAGAAATGCCTGTTATTATTCGGTTGAGAAGCTTTTGTCATCTAGTCTGCTGTCAAAAAATCTGAAAGTTAGAATTTATAAAACAGTTATATTACCGGTTGTTCTGTATGGTTGTGAAACTTGGACTCTCACTTTGAGAGAGGAACAGAGATTAAGGGTGTTTGAGAATAAGGTTCTTAGGAAAATAGTTGGGGCTAAGAGGGATGAATTTACAGGAGAATGGAGAAAGTTACACAACGCAGAGTTGCACGCATTGTATTCTTCACCTGACATAATTAGGAACATTAAATCGAGACGTTTGAGATGGGCAGGGCATGTAGCACGTATGGGCGAATCCAGAAATGCATACAGAGTGTTTGTTGGGAGGCCGGAGGGAAAAAGACCTTTGGGGAGGCGGAGACGTAGATGGGAAGATAATATTAAAATGGATTTGAGGGAGGTAGTTTATGATGGTAGAGACTGGATTAATCTTGCTCAGGATAGGGACCAATGGCGGGCTTATGTGAGGGCGGCAATGAACCTCCGGGTTCCTTAAAAGCCAGTAAGTAAGTAAGTATGTTTCTTTGAAAGGTTTTCTATTATCGGCTACATAGGTCTGTCACAACTTAATTGGGAGCCCTTTCGATGTCATTTGAAACCAAAAGACCAATGCCGAATTTGTTAATTTAAGAAGCAGGTAAAAATCGAACAAGGACATTTCGGTTCTCGTTATATACCATAATAAGTTTCCTTGGCTGACTGAATGTACTGAAAAGTACGAAATATTTTGCTATGTATGCATTACGTTTGGGGTGAATGACTCTGAATGGTGTACAGTAAAGAGGGCATATTTGACTTGAGCAATCTTATCAAAAAAGTAGTGAACACCAGTCTTGTAAATATCGTTTGTTACATAGTGAGCTATTTCATCTCTAGGTAAGACACAAATAGATTATCTATTATCGGAAGCTGCTCGACTTCAAGCAATAAAAGATACCGTAATGAAGTTGTCTTTTCCAACAGACAAATATTAAAGTTGTTGTTGTTTTCTAATGCCAGGCGTTTGACAATAAAGTCATTTGACCTCTTGCACTCCAATATTTTTCAAAGATATTATCATAACCAGCCACTGAAGCACATATTTTGAGGTGTTCCGAATCCATTTCTTGGTTTGAGTTGCACAATGGGCAGTTAGGGGACTGATATATTCCAATTCTATGCAGGTGTTTGGCCAAAAAATCATGGCCTGTTACCAATCTAAATGCAGGTACAGATGATTTTCGTGGTAAATCGGGAATTAACTGTGGATTTTGATGCAGAGTGTTCCATTTTTTCCCTGGGATTGTGTTATCAAATTTTGTTTGTTGAAGTCTAAGTATGTAGATTTAATAAATCTTTTCACATAGTAATACGTAGATTTAGTAACAGGTCTGTAAGTGGCAGTGCTGCCCTTCTTTGCTAAAGCATCCGCATTCTCGTTTCCCAGGATTCCACAATGGGATGGTATCCATTGGAATACAATTCGTTTATTGAGTGATATTAGTTGTGAGAGCATTTTAACAAAACGGCAAGTTCTGGCCGATTTAAGTGAACACCATATTTTAACGTTTTGGTGGCTACTTTATTCACACACAACCCCCAGAATGTCTGGAGGACCACACCTGCTGTTGGTCGACGGGTCCATTGGACCTAGCTGGGAGATCTTGTTGATCACCAGCTTTCCCTCCTTAAGCCACTGGAGGACGATTTTAGTGCCATAGCAGGTCAGCACTAGGAACAGAAAAGTAGAAAGAGGAGGAAGGAAAGGGAAATGAATCCCTAGGCCTCGAATGCTCTAATGCCGTCAGGGTCGAAGAAAGTGAGAGTTCAGTCAGAGGACTGGATAGGAAAGGGTAAAGAGGGAATTAGGTATTGGATAGAGGAAAATTATACCAAATTCAGTCATTAACTCATCAAGCTGACCAGTGCTAATTGATGAGTAGCCCCTCCCTTTAGTTCAGCTCGTAAAATTATGCTTACTAACAGCTGCACCACGGGAAGGTAGGGATGTGACATTGGATATTTGTCCAGGTTGGTTCCTTAAAGCCTTCAATGGGAAGGATTAATGGCTCTCTCCCCTGTATCCGACAGATACCTTTTTGCAGCCACAAATCTTAAAGTAACTCATTAAATCAGTGATATTTTTAAGTGCATAAGCAGAAATTAGCCTTCTCTAGACATCGAGAGAATAAAACTGTTTACAAGTCATTTTCATTGTTGGCAGGTATATAAAATAACTTGACTGAGGCTATCAGTTGTGATCTTAAAGAAAAAAATCAAGCATGAACGAATCTCCTTTTTTTTCCATTCAAGCTGTGACTGGTAACAAGAGACAAATGAGCACAATAAGATATTGTGTGAATTACAGAATTGAAGAGAGATTTGCTAGTTTCCATTACGTTTTCAAGAACAAAATAGCTGAAAGACTGTCAGAAGTCACATGTTAAATTCTTCGTGATTGGGGTATGGACGAAAAAAAAGTGGTGTGTCAAACATATGATGGTGCCTCTGTAATGACAAGTAAAGGAGGAGGAGTTAAAAAGTTGATGAGACTTTTATGGGCACCAGTAAAACCTTGTATGCTTGCATGGTTCCGAATCTGTTAAACAGGTCCATATATTTCTTACAGTCTGGACTACTTTTCATAGCTTTTTCAGCACGTCTTCAAAAAGAACAGTTTTGCTGACTGAAAAAGATTTCAATTTTCCATAAGCTAATAGTACAAGATGAAATTTCCAATCAAGGGTGGTTATGGTAATTTGATCAAGGTAGAGTATCCACCGGCCACTGAAGGAATATTGCACACTTTTAACACTGCTAATGTGGTGCTATAAATAAATTTTAAACACTTTTATCACAACCACAACACATTTCAATTTTTACTGCAATGTATCTATGGAATTATCACATTGATTCATTCACAAAACAAATGCTTAACGACGAACTAAATGTAATTATGAAGAGTGGAGACAAAAAATGTTTGCTATCACCTTCCACTTGATGGTTCTCGTCACGTACACCGAGGCGGGCAACATTTGCAAACGAAATGATACTAATCTTGAGGAATATTACTATGTGATAGGTTAGATTAGGTATTATGTGACAGGTTAGGTTAGATATATTATTTTAATGTATCGAAGTACATATATTTCCATGCAGATATTCTGCGTCATCATACGATGAAAGAGTAATGGAACGGAGAAAAATTCTCTCCGGCGCCGGGATTTGAACCCGGGTTTTCAGCTCTACATGCTGATGCTTTATCCACTAAGCCACACCGGATACCACCCCAGTGTCGGATAGAATCGTCTCAGATTTAAGTTCCAACTCTTGGGTTCCCTCTAGTGGCCGCCCTCTGCATTACGTCATAGATGTCTATGAACGTAGGACCGAAGTTCACACATGTGCTGAGGTGCACTCGTTATGAGTGACTAGTTGGCCAGGATCCGACGGAATAAGCGCCGTCTTAAATCACGAAGTGATTTACGCATATCATATATATTATTTTAATGTACCGAATTACATATATTTTCATGCAGATATTCTGAGTCATCATACGATGATCCGACGCCGGGGTGGTATCTGGTGTGGCTTAGTGGATAAAGCATCAGCACGTAGAGCTGAAAACTCGGGTTCAAATCCTGGCACCGGAGAGAATTTTTCTCCGTTCCATTACTCTTTCATCGTAGGTTAGGTTAGGTTTGATTAGGTGTGTAGTATTATGAGAGAGGTTAGGTTAGGTTTGATTAAGTGTGTATTATTACTATTGGCGACACTGAAACCCACTGTCACATTAAGGACAGTATTCTTCGTTCACGTATGAAGATTTTTGTATATAAGTAAGGTATATATTTAGGGCGGGTTGGGTGATCACACAGCTCTCCCAATGATCACATCAATTTCTAATAATCAATACTATAAATCCAAGGCATTTTCAAGGTAATTTAGCGAGTTCCTATAGTAGCCGGGACATAAGTAACCTTGACCTGGTCATTATTATAAAACATTTCTCAAAATTGTACGTCGTTTTTATTAAATAATTGTTGATGAGGATTCACTGTGGTATAGGACTCGATAAAGAAGGCATATTATGTACAATAGTTAACATAATTACTTACCAAACACTTATAAATATAAGTATTTCAGCTTCTTTGTTTCTGTTTTTGATTATTTATGTAAAAAAAATTTACTTCCTACAAAAAAAAAAGCAAAACTCTACTTCTTCAGGAAATAGCATTTTGTCTGTTTCTATAATACAGAGTGTGGATTGTTTAGTTTTCTCAGACATCAAATGTCGGATTAGTACTACCGTAGTACAATAATTATTAACTGGCTTCATTTATACACCGACGGATCCTTGATCTCCAGAGAACAAGGTGCCAGTGCAGGTGTTACGTGCTGTCTCTTCTCACTTTATAGATGACTTCGATATGGAACAACAAGTTTTGATGGTAAAATCATTGCAATAAGTGAATGTCTCAGGAATCTTCTATGCCACATCAATAAATTTAGGAATGCAGTTATATTGTCAGACTCCAAAGCAGCTATTCTATCAATTGTCTCTAAACACACACCTTCATCTCAAACAGCAGAAATAACTAAAATGCTCTCTCAATTAATACCACTCAATAAAAGAATTGTATTCCAATGGATACCATCCCATTGTGGAATACTGGGAAATGAGAATGCGGATGCTTTAGCGAAGAAGGGCAGCACTGCTACTTACAGACCTGTTACTAAATCTACGTATCACTCTGTGAAGAGATTTATTAAATCTACATACTTAGAATTCAACAAACAAAATTTGATAACACAATCCCAAGGGAAAAAATGGAACTCTCTGCATCAAAATCCACAGTTAATTCCCGATTTACCACGAAAATCGTCCGTAGCTGCATTTAGATTGGCAACAGGCCATGATTGTTTGGCTAAACACCTGCATAGAATTGGAATATATCAGTCCCCTAACTGCCCATTGTGCAACTCAAACCAAGAAATGGATTCAGAACACCTCAAAATCTGTGCTTCAGTGGCTGGTCATGATAATATCTTTGAAAAATATTGGAGTGCAAGAGGTCAAATGACTTTATTGTCAAGCGCCTGGCATTAGAAAACAACAACAACAATAATTATTAATATTGTTTCTGAATTCTGTATTATTTTGTTAATTCCATAGTTAAACACTACTACAATAATAATAATAATAATGATGATGATGATGATGATGATGATGATGATGATGATGATGATGATGATAATAATGATGTCTCTTATTTCAAAGCTGTATATCTCATCATATTTATCATATTTCTGTTATAACAGTGAAACAAAATTTTTATTTCTCAGAAAACTGTGTAATATTATTTATTAGTAAACAATTCAATAACTCAGTCAAAGAAGAAAGCCTTCTTTTGCCTCTAAAAGCAGTTGCCTGTTTTATGTGAAGATCTTTATGTTAGGCCTATCATATGGCACTGCATGCTTTTTGTCACTAATTTATTTCATACATCTTGATTACACAACTTTTAACACTATATCATACTATATCACTGAGTTCTGATGATAGCCCACAGGCTGAAACCAGTCAACAAGGTAACGTAGTAAATTACCAAGTGAAATGTATTTCATTTCAGAGAGTAACTGTAGGAAAAATGACAAAGATTATGCATCAACAATACTACAAGTGTCGTACCAAAACTCACAAATATTTTTAAATGTCCATCAGAAAGTGGTCAGTAGGAATATATTTGTTATGAGAGAAATGCCTTACCTCTCTTTATCTTCCAATTGAGGAGCATTTTGTTAAATCCGATTACCACAGTTTTGTGAAAATTGAGATTTATTTTTTCCATATTTTCGACAGCCATAGACCTAATGTTTTCTTTCTTTCAGAAACAAAGAAGGAAAACTCGGTGCTGGCATGTAGCCTACTTCTGTCGAATAGCACTGAGGCTGCTATAGAGAATGAGCATACACAACAGTAAATATTCATCTGTTGTAGAGAATAAAGGTAGGTGCTTACTTACCGCAACAGATACGCGTGGGATGTTCGGATTTTTATTCTTTGCACTATTTTAAATTGAGTATCACCCACTTGCCCTTATCTCCTCTGTCCGCATCACCGAATTCCGTCCAGAATTCTGACCAGAGAAATCTTTGTTGTTGAATTTTTCACTCACAGTAAGACAATTGGTGCATTGGAGCAAGAAATACATTATCTTTTGAACAAATTCAATTTCATATACTGCCTAGGCCTCTCTTATCCATTCTATTGAACCTGTATGGATACATATTCTTGATAATACATCCAGTTTGGCTCGAACAGTAAATGTCTGTGTAAACCTTGGTAGATATTTGTGCATAATGCCTCACAGATTTATATTTCATACTAGTGGCTTGTGCAGCAAATGCTGCAAATTAAGTCCATTGAACTTTCAAATAAAAATTTTTCAGATTTACTTTTCAATGAAGAATACCAGACATTTTCAAAGTTATTTGCTTCCATAATAATGAAACATACTCCCTCTGAATGTTTTTTATGCCAAATACTTTTTCTTGAACCTATCCACCTTCAGTTTTTGAGCTTCAATGCGAGAACGCAAGTAACAATGTCAGGACGATCAGTGGGTTTCTCATGTTGGAGTAAAGTAATACCTATTTCAGGTCATTGTGGATTGTAGGTGAAAGTTAAAAAAAGTCAGGTTTGCTATGCTTTCGAACAATAGACATAGCATCTTGGTATGGCTGGTAGATGTACTGTAGAGCTTGAAATGTAGAGGGTGAAATTATTTTATCCTGCTAAGAGATCATGCTGAAATGATTGGGAGACTACAAAATTTTGTAGGCCTTTTATTTTATCAGTAAGTAATACCTTTTGGTCTTTCCTTAGGAACTGTAATTTTTCTGCTCTCTCGAGCCAATACAGAAGAGAATGACGCATATAAATATCTGCACCACACCGTCATTAAGTATATGAAAAAGACCCAACCCCACTTGATTAATAACTATAGCTAAAAATGTTTGATTTTCAATAACAATGTTATTATCTTACGTAAGTTTTGTAGTTATATGGGTATATAAAATAGCCGCCACTCAGTAAATTGTAGAAATGAAGATCTAATTTAAGATATTCTCTACATCTACTTATATAACCCCAAAACGTTTCACTTTCATATCATCAATATAGCATTAATATGTATAATTAATGAAAAATAGTCACATCATGGCATTAACTATAATAATATTTCATTTCTAATGGTATAATGTCACCAAACCACCTCAAGTTTTGTAGATTTTAATATCCAATACACAGCTGTACTCAGAAAATTACACACCGCAGAATCAGACCTGTAAATTATTTTTAATAGCCCTAAATCGTGAAGTTTTTAATAACCAATTGAATTTGAGCTCTAAATATGTCAGCAATCCTGCAGGTCATGGCCTTCATGTAAAATATCCTATTGTTTATTGTAATATGTGTTTTGTTTTATACTGAAATTCAATTATGTTCTCAAAACTGTATATAATATGTATAATTAATGAAAAATAGTCACATCATGGCATTAACTATAATAATATATCATTTCTAATGGTAATAATGTCACCAAACTACCTCAAGTTTTGTAGATTTTAATATCCAATACACAGCTGTACTCAGAAAATTACACACCGCAGAATCA
The DNA here is from genome assembly GCF_040183065.1 of Periplaneta americana. Taxonomy (NCBI): domain Eukaryota; kingdom Metazoa; phylum Arthropoda; class Insecta; order Blattodea; family Blattidae; genus Periplaneta; species Periplaneta americana. Next base: position 179,474,305 of record NC_091124.1, read on the forward strand.
GACCTGTAAATTATTTTTAATAGCCCTAAATCGTGAAGTTTTTAATAACCAATTGAATTTGAGCTCTAAATATGTCAGCAATCTGCAGGTCATGGCCTTTCTTGTAAAATATCCTATTGTTTATTGTAATATGTGTTTTGTTTTATACTGAAATTCAATTATGTTCTCAAAACTGACGAAAGATGGATTTTGGATAATATGAAAATTATGTAGGAAAACTAATGCTTCACTGAAAGTTACTATTCTTCTGAAAATCCTTGGATGCCAAGCTTCAAAATGACGGTTCATTCATTAAAATCTGTTCAACTGTTTTCTCGTAATTTCCATTACCAGTTCAAATTATATATATAGATAATATATCTTAGTTGCTAACTTCATTGCATGTCCTCCAACCACTAAGCCAGCTCTTCAGACAGTATATTGGTTGTCCTGCAGTGTCTATGTGATTCCTAAATGCTACAGCCTTTAAAGGCTAATACATTCAATTTTCTGTACTCTTGTTACCTGCTGTGTCTGTCAAGGATTTCTGTATTCTCATAAAAAGACGTGCAAAGATTTGTATGTATGTATGTATCCACTGCCTACCCACTTTACTTTACGTGATTCGGGTTCCTCATATTGAGGATAGATTGCAGGACTGTGACCCATTTTCTAGTTGTACACCACTTTGGCAGGCCACATTGTACATCAGGGATGAGATGATATTAGCTCCCAATCATGGTAGAAGAGCTCGACCTTGATCACGAGTGCATAGCGCATCCACTACGTAGCGTCATAACATAGACAACGGGGATGTACAGTACATGCACATGCAGCGAATAAAGGCAGCAACTATTACAATAACTTGCGTTACTAAATTTCTGGCTATGTAATAGGGCTAATTAATACAGCTTTTTAATGTTTCGAATAACTCTTCTCCTGTAGTTTTCCCTTTAAGTGGAATGAGATCTACAATATTCTTTTACAGAAAAATCTTTGGTACTGGTATCTCCTCATATAAAAACAGCTAATTGAGCTGTATCAATAACATCTGTACTTTCATCGAAGGCGAGAGAATAGACTATAAATTCCTGTAATAAAAAAGGTTAAGTGAGATATGGTTCACTTTGCAATACGTCCTTTCTACGAAAATGTCCAACGTTTACAAATGTCCACATACAAAATTCGTCCATGCCATAAAAATGTCCTTACCTGAAAAGTCCAATGTCAGCAAGTCCTCTTCTTAAAAATGTCCACAAATAAATTCGTCCATTTCCCTAAAATGTCCGACAAGGAAAATTGCAAGGAAAGTGCCGAGAAATTTGTTGTGATTTCAATTATGTTATACATATTACATATGTAATACAAAAGCTATATCTACTGTTAAAAAAATTATCTCATTATATATAGTGTGGTAAGTATTTTCAGTGTTATTTGCAGTTAGGTAATATACTAAAACTACAAACTACAAAACTTCCAACAATCCCATGCACTGTGAAAAGCTGAAAGAATTGATTTGGTACAGTCCTGAACGTACCATCACTGAAAATCGTGTCACTGGCAGCCAAAAGTTCTAAATTTCTATCGGTGGCAAACATTAACACTCGTCCTTCATTAACACCTGAATCAAAGAACATAAAATTTTGTCCCCTCAGTGTTTTGTCGTAGTGTTCAACAATGTCAGTTTCTCTTATTGATTGAGGAAGTGGAGGACAATTTAGCTTCTGCTGATCAGAAACTATTCTGATTACTGCATTTCTTTGTGGAAGACTTACGGTAATTTCTTTGTTATAAACTCCAGCAAGTTCCTGTCTGACAACAGAGCCGGGAGGTTAGTTAGTAACTCATCTCTATTGAACAACCTTGTATGTTGGACCTTTTCGTATTATGTGCTTTATAATAAGGTGGACCACATAATCTATTTTATATCTTGCGTACACCACTTGTAACACTTGAATATAATTAATTGATGAACTAGTGGACTTACTCGTGTTAAATATATAATATTTGTCCGGCTTACAGATGTTTCAGTGCTTCACGCACCATCATCAGAGCCTACTAGATCGTGGCGTCATCTCGAACTTCTCTGCCTGTTAAGACGGTGTGTTTTATTGTTGGAAGGTGTTGAAGTGTGGAGTCGGATAGTGTGTGTGTACTGAAATTGATCTGTGTGTTGAGGATTTGATCGACAACAAACACACCTTCAAAATATACAGAAAACCAACCACCACCACCGCACACATACACAACACATCTAACCACCCCATACAACACAAACATGCTGCATTCAGGACAATGGTACACAGATTACTCAACATACCCATGAGCCAACAACACTACAATGAAGAAGTGAACACAATCAAATACATAGCACAAGAAAACGGATACAATCCAAGCATAATAGACAACATCATAAGGAAGACAAAACAAAAACTTAACAAACACAAAAATACACAAAACACAACACAAACACAAGAACACAAGAAATACATCACACTAACATATGAAAACAAAAGCACACATAAGATCGCATCTTCATTCAGAAAACAGAAATACAACATAACATACCGAACAGAAAACACACTACAAAGACATCTCAACACACAAAAAACACAAATAAATAAATACGACCACACAGGTGTATACAAACTCACATGTAATAGTTGCGACAAGTTCTACATAGGACAGACAGGCAGATCATTCCAAACACGTTACAAAGAACACATTAAAGCTATAATCAGAGGACACAATACATCTACATACGCCGATCACATAACCAATACTAACCATACATACAATAACACAAATACCGACATGGAAATCCTACACACACAACCCAAGAACCAAAAACTCAACACACTAGAACAATACGAAATATACAAACACACTAAAATACACCCCGATCAAATCCTCAACACACAGATCAATTTCAGTACACACACACTATTCGACTCCACATTTCAACACCTTCCAACAATAAAACACACCCTCTTAACAGGCAGAGAAGTTCGAGATGATGCCGCGATCTAGTAGGCTCTGATGATGGTGTGTGAAGCACTGAAACAGCTGTAAGCCGGACAAATATTACATATTTAACACGAGTAAGTCCACTAGTTCATCAATTAATTGTGGACCACATAGATGTCGGGCTTTTTCACACCATGGACAAATTATATGTAGGACTTGAAATGTTGGACTATTTAGTTTGTGGACATTTTTTGTGGACCTTTTGTACTTGTGGACATTTTGTTATGGACCTTATAACCTGGAAGCATAAAAAAAGTCGCTTGTGTTGGAAATTGCAAAATTGCTCGAGCGTCTCAATGAAGGCAAAGTTTGTTATCTTTGGACAGAGCCATGTTTATCTAGCTAGATGTTATGTCACCGGTAACACTTGTACAAAGTACTTGAAAAGGAAATGGATGGATGAAGTATTTTTTGTCTGTGCCTGCTATGCTACATCATTTAGTAACAAACATTGCGATAACATTTCTGTTGATGGCTGAGGTAGGTGATAAAGGGCATATTTTATGATTAAATTATTAATATTGACACTTTATTTATAAATTACTTTCATGTTTAGATGGGAAATATTGAATTTTATATTGCCTTTTTCACTTGTGAGATATAAAATAGATTTACCGGTAATTAACAAAAATCGGTTTGTCCCTTGGTCCTTGTAGATGAGGGATCGTTCAGCCCAACATTCCTTGAAAGGTGGCAACCCTAGCACCGAAAGTAAAACGATATCTCCTATGTTAGATTAATGTGCTATTAGCTGAGAAATGTGTTCTTCAATTCCTGAACATTAAAACGGAAACATTTTGTACCCTGCACATAATTACATAAAATCATCTAATCTCAAAACCTAACTCCTTAATACTCTGTGAAGGGCTTTCCATCAGAGGAGCCTGAGTTGGATTTTAAGCATATCATTGGAATTTGTGATAGATAAAGCAACTGGGGATAGATTTTATTCAGGTTCTTATATTTCTTTTTTATATTCATTCCTCCATTGTCGCTGTATTACTACCGCTTTATCATCTCGGAATAACTCTATAGTCCCGTCGCTCTAATTTCCGGCAGCCATTCGTGTTGCAGGTCGGCTACATTTAAACGTGTGCGTCTTGTGATTCACTGAGGAAGACGTTATTCATTTCTTAAGGCTCGATAAATACTTAATATAATCGCCCGCCATTTTGGCTTTTCGTTGGTGTTCGCAGAAAGCACACAAAGACGTTATTTGCCGCTCAATTATTTGCCCAATTACAGCGCGTTTGATTTATTATCATAGGAGCTACGACATGATAATGTTCAACGGTGTGGCAAATAGATTCCTCGTATGGTAGTTCGGCAACGAAAGAACAAAATAGGCGAACGGTACTACCTACCTAGACTTTATAGAGCCTTCACTTCCTAAGATGTAAGCAAAGAGGAGGAGTCACGCCAGGAATAACAGCGTCGCGAATATACATACATACCGTAAAGTGGGGATATTTCGGACGCAGGGGTAACATCGGACTTTAATTCAATGTATCATATTTTATGTTGGTAACACCAGTTCTTAGCATCTTTTCCGCGCTTTTTACTATGTTCGTATGTTTCTGCACATTTTTAAAGACCCATTGGTGAACTGGTGTTACCAACATAAAATATGATAAATTGAATTACTGTCTGATGTTACCCCTGCGTCCGAAATATCCCCACTTTACGGTACATAAGTGTTCTGCTCAAGGGCAGGTCTTCCACTGCAAACTCACCATTCTCCAATCTTTCCTATTTTCTGCCTTCCTCTTAGTCTCTGCATATGATCCAGCTTATCTTAATGATATCTGAACTCTTCTCCCATTCACCATTCCTTCCAGTACATCCTTCAGTAGGCAGTTTCTCCTCAGTCAGTGACCCAACAAATTCCTTTTTCTCTTTGTGATCAGTTTCAGCATCATTCTTTTTTCACCCACTCTTTCCGGCACAGCTTCGTTTCTTATTCTGTCTTTTCATTTCACACGCTCCATTCTTCTCCATATGCACATTTCAAATGCTTCTATTCGCTTCTTTTCACTTCGTCATAATGTACATGTTTCTGCCACATACAATTCACACTCCACACAAAGCACTTCACTAGTCTCTTCCTTAGTTCTTTTTACAGAGGCCCACAGAAGATGCTCCTTTTTCTATTAAAAGCTTCCTTTGTTATTGATATCCTCCTTTTGACTTCCTGACTGCAGCTCATGTTACTGCTTATAGTACCTACCTCATCCCAAGTATTTGAAGCTGTCACTTCTTTATTTTTCTTCCGACAAATATCTATTTATATAACATGAGGCTAAAGCAAAGTTTTACTTCATGAGTGGTTCGTTTTTTGATGCAAGTCAAAAGGTGAGTGCTATAAGAACCACGAGTGATGTAAAGCTGTTTAGCTTCAGGTTGTAATACATGAGTTTTTCGTCTTCTTTTGTATAAAATCTAATATATATATGCAGGGTGGACGAGAACCTATTACATTAATTCACAGAGGTAATAGATGTAGTCAATGCGAACATGTTTTGTCAAATAATTTACAATTCATGTTGGAAATGTTCAGCTAAGCCTCGTGTTAATAACATGTATCAACATATGATTGATTATTTATTCCGTCAGTATGGCTTAAGCAATGAATTACATATGAAAGAAAAACATATGAAAGAAAACTATTGATGTATTACATCCTATTTAATCTTGATACTAACGTTTTCGCCCCTAGTGGGGCATCTTCAGGTACAAGATAGAAATATCATCTAAAATCAATTACAAACAAGTTTTACATTTGAAAATGCCATGAATAGAATAAAATGGTGACAATATTATCCATACCAACATTAAATGTCCTGTCAAAATGTTAAAAACAAATTTAATTTAAAACAATGTGAATTTACATAGTTATATAAAGTAGATCCCCTTGTATTCTTTCATATGTAATTCATTGCTTAAGCCATATTGACGGAATAAATAATCATATGTTGATATATGTTATTTGTCAAATAAGTTTTTTGATATGTCCAATAGCTTTGAGAATACGAAATGTAATGTGTTGCAACGCTGCAAAGAGTAGCTGTGTTCCTTGAGGTCATTTCTCTAATCATCCATTCCGCAATACTAGCGAAAGGAGAATGTCAACAAAAACGCCTCATCAGATAGTACGTTGCAATCAAATTACTGTAGATCAAAACGTAAAGTATTCAATAAATTAATTCAAATTGTTTGGTTTTTAACATGCAAATGAAGTTGTGTTGGAAAGCGTGGGTGAAGAAAGAATGATTCTGAAACTGATCAGAAAGAGAAAAAGGAATTCATTGGGTCACTGACTGAGAAAAAAAACTGCCTACTGAAGGTTGCTCTAGAAGGAATGGTGAATGAGAGAAGAGTTTGGGGCAGAAGAAGATATCAGATGATAGACGATCATATGCGGAGACTAAGAGGAAGGCAGAAAATAGGAAAGATTTGAGAATTATGGGTTTGCAGTGAAAGACCTGGCCATGGGCAGAACATGTATGTATGTATGTATGTATGTATGTATTACACATTAACCTCTTTAATTCTAAATTTAACTTATTTACCATTTACAATATCTGTTGATTTCTTTGCTTTTTACGTACTTAATTACAAAATAGCAAAGAATGTATATTCTTGTAAAACAACACTATTTCCATGAAAGATTCCTTTACATTTGATGTAAACTCAAAATAACATTATTACACTTTCCATAACTCAATCTCCATTTATATTATTATTTTTGAAGAAATCAAAAATAAATTAGTTTAGAAAAGAAATTAAGTTTACAATAATCTTAAGTAATGTGTGAAGTGTTATGTACTGTATGTACAGTAACTAATTTGATCGAAAAGTATCTGATGAGACTTTTTTGTTTACATTCTCCTCTTGCAAGTCTTGCGGAATGGTTGATTGGAGTTCCACTCATCCTCACTGCGAAGCAATGAACTCAAGGAACACAGCTACTCTTGGCAGTGTTAAACACGTTACATTTCGTATTCTCAAAACTTCTGGATGTATAAAAAATTACCGGTATTTGACAAAACTTGTTCGCATTGACTTCATCTATTACCTCTGTGAATTAATGTAATGGGTTCCTTTCCACTCTGTTGATTTTATATAGCTAATTAAAACATTGGGAGGACGGAGTGACTGGGAAATAGCATTGGTTCAGTTTCTGTAGCTACCGAGTGTAGATTGTTTGTTTTTCTCAGATAACAAATAATGGAGATATTTTGTTTAGAACTAGTACCCTACAGTTAATATTACATTAGGATGAAGAAAAAATAATCGTTTTTAAATTCTGTTTTATTTTTTTTTATTATTTAACGACGCTGTATCAACTACTAAGCTTATTTTGTTGGCAGATGAGATTGATGATCTCAAGATAGTATTTGGCGAGATAAGGCCGAGGATTCACCATAGATTACCTGATATTCGCCGTACGGTGAGGAAAAACCTCAACCCAACTGCGAATTGAACCCACATCCGAATGCAACTCCAGATCGGAAGGCACCTCAGCCGACTGAGCTATGCCCCTGGCTTTTGTTACTTGTTAATTCTGTAGTTAAATATTACTACTGCTCCTGGTAATAATAATAATAATAATAATAATAATGATAATAATACAACTCGATAGACATTTACAACTAGATTCATTACTTTTTGCAGACGATTTAGCTCTGGTGGCATCCTCAGAAGATGAATTACAACGTTCAACTTTTAATTTGAACAAAATTGGAATTAAATATGATATGAAAATCAATAAAGAAAAAACTAAAATTATGGCCTTCTGCGGAAAATACGCTGTGCCTAGGAAAATATGTTTAGATTCAAAAATATTAGAAAGAGTAAATTATTTTACATATCTCGGATACACATTATCTTTTTTCGATGAAGTAGACATTTCACAGAAAATTTCTAAATATACCAAAACAATGGGAATAATTAACACCATTATGAAACCTTCCCTAGTACAAAAGCATACTAGAATTCGCCTATACAAGACCTTGGCGAGACCTGTACTTTGTTACGGCAGTGAGGCATGGACATTGAGGAAGAAAGACGAAAGCAGAATAACGGCTAATGAAATGCAATTTATGAGATGTACAGCGGGATATACGAAATGGGATCACAAACGCAATGAAGATGTAATGGAAGAATTACAACTAGAACCTGTAATTAATCACGTAAAACATTATCAGAACAACTGGATAAATAATCTGCATCGCATGCATAGAGATAGAATCCCAAAAGTCATACTCTACTATCGTCCAAACGGGAAGAGATCTCTCAGTCGTCCAAAGAAGCGCTGAATTGAAAATTCAACTGTGAGATCGTAACAGGCCATTTGGCCTAATAATAATAATAATAATAATTTATTTATTTAATCTGGCAGAGCTAAGGCCAGTAGGCCTTCTCTTCCGCCCAGCCAGACTCTAATTCTAATTAAATACATTTGCTTACATAGTTATTACATTAATATCTAGATCATAAAACAACATGAAAGTAAATGATGAAAATTGGATAACTAATGTTAGTGTGACAATAATAAACACTGGTAAGAAATAGTTATAATAATGATAATAATAATAATAACAATAATAATAATAATAATAATAATAATAATAATAATAATAATAATGGTAATTATAATAGTAATAATAATAATAATAATAATAATAATAATGAGATAATTTATATATTTATCTGTGATATATATAACCATTAAACACTGAGAAACCTGAAACAGCTATTATTGTTGACAATAATCGTTAGAAAAATATCTCGTTAACCTATTCTTAAATTGATTTGATGTCTGACAGTCCCTGACATTACTCGGTAGGGAATTCCAAAGTCGAGGAACAGCCACAGTGAAAGAAGATGAATATGAGGATGTTCGGTGGGAGGGAATGGATAATATTGAGGAGTGTTGTGATCGTGTGTCTAGGTTATGATGGGTGGATAAATTTTGAAAACGAGACGCAAGATAGACAGGAGTGGAGAAATGTAATATGTGAAAGAGAAGGGAAAGACAGTGGATTTTCCTACGATCTTCTAGACGGAGCCAGGACAACATTTCGAGGGATGGTGTTACGTGATCAGCCCGGCGAATATTGCAGACGAAACGGACGCACATATTATGAACACGTTGTAGTCTCTGCGCCGAAGTAACGCTTAGGTCAGTAAGCAGAATATCACAGTACTCGAAGTGGGGCATCACGAGTGTTTGCACTAACATTTTTTTCATGGAAAGGGGGAAGGGAAGAAGAAGAAGAAGAAGAAGAAGATGATGATGATGATGATGATGACGACAATAAAAAAACATAATAATGCTTAGTACTTCAGACCTGTATATCTCGTCGTGGCTATGAAATGAAAGTATATGAGTAATTCCCTGTTTTATATGAAGGTAGTGAAAGACACAATGCGCAAAACAAGACTATTTTCATATTTATTTTTGTGCAGTGATTACTGTAATGAAGTAAGCCTACTGTGTACGAAATAAAATTTTTGTTTGTACAGGACACTGCCTGCTGGATCACATCTTATGGCTGCTTACACTACCTTGCCAATCAACGCTTATGTGTGAGTAGCCGCTAGGTGGCAGGTAGTGATTTTGCATATACTGATAATGTTAATAGCGGTGGGCACTGCCTGCCACCTAGCGGCAAAATAACTTTGATTGAGCAGGCAGTTTACGCAGCTATAGAATGCGATCCAACAGGCATTGGTACAGGAGATTGTACATACAGACAGGGCTGGGCAATATACTGACATCCAAGTATTTCAAATACAAATACAAAATACTTCAAATAATTGTATTTGAAATACAAATACAAAATACTTTAAAAAAATTAACCAAAATACATTTGTATTTCAAATATTCGATAAAATATATAAGCCTAAAGAAATAAGAATATTACTGAAAATCTAAAATATTATATTAACATTAAAAGTATTTTTACCTCGAAGTTTTATATAAACACTGTAACTGGACATTCTTCCTTTTCCCAGTCAGCAATGAAATTATGCTACATATGAATAATTACTGCTCCCTTTGAAAACAACCAGTTCCTCAAATGTTCATAAGATAAGGATCCCCTTGCTTGTGAATGAATAAATCCTGCAAAACAGAACAGTCTTTCTACAGGCGTAGAGAAACACAAACTTGTATTATATTTATAAAAGCTTTTTTTCACTGTTGGGTAATTCTCTAGAGTAAACAGAGTTGTTCCTTTGCCATTGAAGAATTGTATGAGCTCATACTCCACAGCAGACAAGTTCTTTTCTTTTTGCTTTTTACAGTCTGTTTTATTTGAGTTGAAAACATAAATATTGTTTTCATCGTCTTCATCGTCTGAACTGACCAAAGATGTAGCAGACAACTGCTCAGCTGATTTCACACACATATTCTGTGTCTTCTTATCATTTGGTGAGGCAGTGTCAGGTAGCCATCTCATCTTCAATGATGGGTGGAGCAAGCTGCCAAAATAGCTCAATTTGCTTCTGGGATCAGATCAAACATCACTTTAAATCTTGATGAAAGTGAACTTATTAGGACTGGAGTTACATGGAATAGATGGCGTAGATTACTAGGTAACAGAATATGTAATCTGTTTTTAAGGGAAATTAATGTGGACAAAAGTTGGCCGTAATAGCAAGTCTTCTCATTTTGCATTAAATTAAGGGCTGCGGCAATGGGTTTCAGAACTGCACAATATTCTTTAAGGTACTGAAACTCAACATCTTTGAAGGTTGGCAATCCCAGTTTTACATATATACTGTTTATATCATGTTTGAATTGCAATATTTGAGAGATTGAGTCATAAAGAGAATTCCATCGAATTGGGCAAGGAAACTTTAATGAATATTTCAAGACATCTGATATAATTTCTGAGTATTTGAGTCTCCTAGCCGCATTCCATAATGCTAAACTTTTAGCAAGTGTTGGGTGATGGATCCTTGATGCTGCTGGAGATTTCTTCATGGCATTAAGGAAATCAGTTGTGGCAAGAAAACTAAGCGTATGGCTAGCACAACTGAAATGGATAGGCAAATAATACGAAAATTCATTCTTCAAATCGAAATCCAAAACTTGAAGAACAAGAAGAAGAAAAAAGTACTGTATTTTGAGTATTTGAAATACAAAATACATCAATTTTATGTATTTAAATACAAAATACAAAATACTTTCGAAAATCCTTACAAATTACAAAAAACAAATGTATTTCAAATACGTATTTGAAATACATGTATTTCAAATACTACCCAGCCCTACATACAGACGTGCCTTATGGTCACTGTACTGATTGAAGATCAAAGAGAGAAATATTTTGACATAAACTGTTTTATTTCCTCTAATGAAAATAGTTTATATCTAATTACAGAACAATGGAATATCAAACGTCCCCTAGTAATAATATAATACTGATTGAATACATTTTAATATTGTTATTCTTAACTTCTCGATTTCTTCACTGCACTTCTTATGAACATTAATATTCTTATATGTATTCTGCTAAAATGAAATAACTTTTCACATACAAAATATAAAAGTAATTTATGGTGGTTTATGGAAGAAAATGTTATGTTTATGTTTACAGTTCACAACATTTGATATAGTACTATAAAGGGACTTGGTAAAATGATAAATTATGAGCAGTGAGTGCAATTAATTTGAGGAAAATTCTTTGAGTTGAAAGTGTAACGTTGAGAAGCTTTAAAATATTCGAAACAAAATGAGAAGTGGAGACAGTATTATAGCAAAGAAATTTAGTTAACATTAACACGGTATTGAATTTATATGATTTGTTTAAGAACATACAAATAATGATTTTCTCGATTACTTAATGGCAAAATAATTAATGTTACAAAGTTATCCAGCTCCTCCGAGGAGTTTTATGGGAGCAAATAAAATAATTATTTAATAGGCCCTGAGTAAAGTCTAGTGTTCACAAATTAATGACAAAATAGATACCGGTAAAATAATGTGAACTGCAGACATTATACACAATCAAATAAGGAAAATAACTTGCTATAAAATGCGAATAAATTAATCTGTACAATGTCAAGTCCCGATGAGCAGATACTTGTTATGTGAGAGGTTCACTTCACACGATGTACTCCTTCTCGCGGGTGAGGAACCAAACGTTCATTGGTTCCGACTTGCCTTTCATGGTAACTGGTCCACGATACTCGAAGTGAAACTGTGGATCTGCATTGCTCGGTCGACATAGGTACCTATTAATGAAGATGAGGGTAAATTAGAATTAAATTCTTTAAAATTAAACATTTATTTAAACAATTCTCATCTTTACAGTACATGTTGAATAATTTTTATGGAATTTTTTTAGATAATTCTCCTTTTCTACCACCATAATCTTATAATCACTGCCATATCTTTTTCTGAGTCAATCAATGGACTTAGAGAATTGTAATGGCCTCAAAGCGCAGAAAATTCCTTTCGCTTCTTCCTTTTTATTCACATGAATCCCCTACTTTGCGTAGATTTTTTAATATAGAATGAGAGAATCTGTTTTTATATTTTGTTGGCTTGCAGCAAATAATATACAATGCTTAGGCCCAATTGTATAAAACTCCCTGACTAAAGATCAACTTTGATCGAAGATCGAAAAGTGAACCGAGTTCAGACACTTCTTCTATTGTATAAAACTTTCCTGCGATCAAATTACCTTGGTTCAAATGCAATCTAAGTTCACGTGAAAAGGATTTGGCAACATCGCATAAACAGGTGAAAAACGTGATGCGCGGACAGGTTTGTTCAGTGTTGCCAATCTAGCGACTTTAACTCTTTTTCAACAACAATTTCTTTTAACTTTTATATTGCTTAAATAGGAATTTAGCGACCTTTTTAGCACCCCATAGTGACAAAATTTAATATTTCTTTGTCGATAATGAGAAATCTAGCGACTTTACAACTACTTTTTGGCGACTTTCCGTACACTCTGTTGGAGACACTGGTTTTTTTGTGCAATGTAAATAATGGCGGACAATAAGAAGAAGGTTGACTGTTCCCCAAGTTGTTATCATGTTATGGTGTTTGATACTGCTAAACATAATAAAGCTTTATAAAACGACAATTTTCGTTTAGTAATACAGTTAATTGAAAATTTATGAATGTACCTATCATATCCGTTAATAATTAATGGTTGTTATAAACATAATATAATTATAGGTTATATTATTTGATACTGTTGAACACGATAGAACCTTATAAAATATAAGATTGTTTGTGTATTAAGGCAAGAAATTGAAAAAAAATATATATAAATGTACCTATCATATCTATTAATATTAATAATAATGGATATTTTATTTGCACAATCTGTCACTCGTATATTTCAAACAGAAAAGAAATAACTGAACTTGGATCATCTAACTTAATCGGAGAAATTTCTTCAGTCAAAGTTGACTTTAGTTTGAGACAAATTAATCTCAGATTAGACTTTATACAACACAAAATTCCAAGTTCAGCTGAAGCAAGGATCAATTTAACCTCTGATCTAAGATTAAATGGTTTATACAATCGGGCCTTAGTATGCAAACAGTATTTATTTATATAAAAAAGTACATTATACAACGACATTACGAGTTGAAACATCAGGCGGACTATGACGGTTTTGATGGAGAGGAACGAGTTGCTCTAGTAAAATGCCTAAAATTCAGTGGCGGCTCCTGCATATTTCTTAAGAGGAGGAAAGAAATTAACAGCACTAAATGACACCTTCTTGAATGAAACATGCTAAAAATTAGCCTACATGCATACATGTAAGACCAGGTAGTGTTGGGGTTGGCCTTCCCTTCTGTATAGCATTAATTTGTTCTTGTAAACTGAGTTTCCTAAATTGTCCAATATATATTATGATTTCACTTCCATTCATTGTTGAATAATTGCACAAATTAACAATTACAAGGAAATTCACAACCTCGTAGCATTTTTCGACCACACTACAGCATCACACGTGTTGGAAGAGACTAGCTACTAACTCGTAACCGGAACTGTTTTATGGAAATGGAAATGGGAATGGGAAATAATCTGAGGAAAGCGAGAACACTGCACCCACCCACGTGGTCTGTGTTGCCACATGTACATTTTACAAGTTCAGTATCACATACTTTTGAAGAATGTCAGTTCTTGTAGAGTCATACTATCATTATTGTTCAAAGCTGCCGGTGGCCGATTAATTTATTATCTCAAAAATGGTGTAGTTTGGAGTACCTACTTTCAGTTTCAAATATATTTATACAAAACTGACAAATTGGCTGTTGCCCTGTCTAGTAAACAATGAATAGAAGTGAATTTCAGGGGCCAACTACGTAAAACTACTTCCTATTTGTTTTACATAAACCCGACTTTAACTTTCAAATATCCACGAAAGTTTCAAACCATGAATAGTAGCCTATATAAAGTGCAATGAATAATATTTTTGATTTATAATTTAAAAAAAGTTTACATGGTGTCTTTCATAGCGTTGCGTTAAAACTGTTTTTGTTGTGTCTCCTCCTAGATGTGTTATAGTCCGGTTGAATGCAACATCGTTAGATGGCAGCGGTAGCGAGCTTGCTGCACGACCAGTCGGTTTCTATTTCCCGCCCATGACTGATTCAGATGAGGATCTCCTCCCTCTCCGTTCATTTACTTGCTTTAAAACTCTGCTTCTTTCTCTGGCCGCTATTGCGCTGTTGTCTATGTGTGTTAACTGCAGTAGAGGAGGAATGGAGTGCCTTTCCTCCACACAGACAATCTCTCATCTTTCTCACAGTTTTCTAGCGGCACATGAGCGCGTGTCGTTTAAAACTCGATCAATCGAGTTTTTCTTATAGCTGTGAACTTAAAAATTATCGAATATTCCTCGAATTTCAAGGCACATATTTTATTTGGTATTTACTTTCAAAAGAAGAAAATGTGAGGAGGACGTTCCTCCCTTCCCTCCCCCGAGAAACCGCCACTGCTAAAATTGGATAAATATGATGTAAATAGTTCACTCACGTTGTAAGATATTACAATTATTTGTCTAACAAGTTAAATATAATTTACCATAGTTGCACAGTTTTAAAGCTCATGGAATTTACTGATAGTATATGTGGGTCTATTTACTGTTATACAATCCTAAGAGGAAACTAAAGTTATATTTCATACAATCATAGTTAATATCAAGTCTGCTGTCGAAAAATCTGAAAGTTAGAATTTATAAAATAGTTATATTACCGGTTGTTCTGTATGGTTGTGAAACTTGGACTCTCACTTTGAGAGAGGAACAGAGATTAAGGGTGGTTGAGAATAAGGTGCTTAGGAAAATATTTGGGGCTAAGAGGGATGAAGTTACAGGAGAATGGAGAAAGTTACACAACACAGAACTGCACGCATTGTATTCTTCACCTGACATAATTAGGAACATTAAATCCAGACGTTTGAGATGGGCAGGGCATGTAGCACATATGGACGAATCCAGAAATGCATATAGAGTGTTAGTTGGGAGGCCGAAAGGAAAAAGACCTTTAGGGAAGCCGAGGCGTAGATGGGAGGATAATATTAAAATGGATTTGAATAAGGTGGGGTATGATGATAGAGAATGGATTAATCTTGCTCAGGATAGGGACCAATGGCGGGCTTATGTGAGGGCGGCAGTGAACCTCGGCAGATTGCACGAGATTTATAGTGGCTAAAAGTTACATCTACACTGTTCAATTTGCAACTCAGTTCGTGAGTAAAAACATTCATTGTTAATACTGTACTGTATTTCGATTAAACAAAAACCTAATGAAAATGATCAAACTCAAAATCGCGATATTTCCTAGTTTACGTAAATGGGTGAACTACTTTTCTTCCCTCCTATATCTAGTAGAGTGATTTATTTGTGTTTTACGCCAGTATCATCGAACTCCAGTCGTGGAAGGGGGTAGCAATCTGTGTTTCCGCTTCTCTAAAGGTATAGCCAGGTTAATATTAAAATGTTAGTAAAAATAAAATGATGTCCCTGTACATTCTACACTGCCTTATTTATGCTAACACTTTCACAGCAGCAAAAAAAAATCTTATCTTGTTGGCATTATCTTACTTGCATTCACAGCAATTACATCTCTCTGTGTTGTTATTTCTTTCTCAAGTGTGACCTCTGACACCAGGTTAGTTGTGGGTTCGAATTGGTACAGTTTAATTCCGGCCATTGCTTTAGAAATACTGATTAAAATTAAGAATACGACAAACACGTAAGGATTTAATACTGCTTGGTGTTTTTTTTACACGCGTCAGCTGCTGTTATCTCATGGTCATATTGCAACGACAAATAGTGTTCCAAATATCGTAGAAGAGCGCGGTTTTTCTACTCTGTGTCAACTTTTATAATCTATAATAATAAAATTAATAGGTATTTTAACCGGTCAGGACCTTTAAGATACCGATAAACTTATTTTTAATTTATTAAACAGCATTTGTGTAATTCACTTTTTTAATTTTCTGTAGCACATCTAATCCGCCATGACGTGAACAATGATTGATGAAATAAATAAATAAATAATTTTCTATAGATAGTTTCAAACAGGAGGGTTGCCAACATTGATTGCGTGAATATGCTGTTGGTTATCATTTAAGTATATAAGCGTTTTTAAAAGCTTTATAGTAAAAATAATGCCAATTTCTGAATACTAGTTACGACAGAAAAGCAAATAATAGATAAGTAAGCTTTCGCATGAGTTTATTAATAATGCGAACATAACCACAAAATGTATATTGAGAAGTCAAGACGGAGATGGAAACCTGCAGCATGACTGCGGCTGCAAAAGTAGCGCCTTGTGTGTGAACAGACTCGCAACCTCCAGTTGCAACTTTTGCAGCACTCGGGTTGCGCAGCACGAAAAGTAGCATGCAGCGCGCTGCTTTTGGCTTACGTGTGAACACGACACGCAACTTTTGCAGCTGCAGTACAAAAGTTGCGCAGCAAACGTAGCGACGTGTGACCGTACCTTAAGAAAACATTATCTGCAACTTTTAATCTACAACAAAACATGCGTTCTTGTAATGAATTTAATACTTTAAAGTAGGCCTAAGCTTATTAGTAATGATGATAATTTCGTGCAGAGAAAATGTCACTATTCTTGTCTTTTTATACAGGGACATCACTTTATTTTTACCAACATTTTCAACATTAACCTGGCTATACTCGGAAACACTGTTGCCCCCTTCCATTACAGGAGTTTGATGTTACTACTGCAATATGTAAACAACTCATTTTTACTAGGTATAGGAGGAGAGAAAAGTAGTGCATCCATTTATGTTGTAGGGAAATACGATATTACGATTTTCAGTTTGATCATCACTTTTACGGAATTTATCAAAATACAGTAGAGTAGCAACATTTTTTTTCAAAAACTCAACTTTTCAGGTGGCTATGTTCGTTATGTAATGTCTACTTTATTTAGCATATTAATTATAGAGAGTGCATTTAAATTGAGGGGGCCATAAATAAAGGGCTGTAAATACACTTAAGTTACTTTTGAGAAAATGGGGTTTAAATATTTAAGCTTTCGTAAAATCGGTGAAATTTTTATTTAAATTTTAATGTGTGATGCGATTAAAATATCCCTTTGCCACTAAAATTTTAGATAATTTTGCTTACACTGGATGCACTTAACTTATGTTATTACAAATGTCACTAGCATTCCTTTGCTTCTAGCCACCTCAATTCAAAAAAAGCTAATCTGAATTTTTAAACAAGTTGCTGAAAATGGTTGCCGTTCATTACAATGCAGGCTTCAATTCAGTACGCATATTATTAAAAACATTTTGAAGCATATTCTCTGAAATTAAATTTATCGTTTCTTGAATATAATTTTTAGTACGATATTATTAATATAGGTACTTTCTTCTATAGAAAACGCAATCATATTTATGAAACACACTATACAGTGCAGTGTTTACTTGACTGCGTGAAGATTTCGAATGCAACAGCGGCCGTAAGTTTGTGTGTCTGACGGGAGCAAGGACATTAGTGAAGGGGTGAGAGTGAAGTACATTCAGAAATGCAGGTATAATAAAAATGCAAGTAAAAATAAAACGATGTCCCTGTATTTCTTAACTGGATTATGACGTCCTCCCTCACCAACATTGACCGTGTAGTGAGAAGGAAGCCGTAGTAGCGAACTAATTCCATTATGTTAGCCATCTGTCATGCGGTTGGGGTGCTTGTTTGTTTCAGTTTGCTAGTTTTGCTCTTAGTCTTGCCACAGACCGGTCTTTTCGTCTCAGTTCTGAGTATTATAATATAATTGCTATTTAAACAATTAAAGTTTTTTATTGTAGTCTGTGAGGAACTAATATTTTATTGTTTCCATGGTTTCAAATTAAGTGACCGAAGCGCTGGATTTTCGTATCGGTAACATATTTCTACTAAATATTATGAAATTTTTAGTTTTCTATTAACTGACTCATTCCAATTTGAATTATATTGTGTTATGTAATCGAGATTTTGTGCAAGATAGCACACAAGTTGCGTTTGTGGGTAATATTCGTGAGGCTGTAACCGAGATCGGGATGGAGGTTCTTCTGGACTGCTACTTCGACAACGTGTTCTGCCAGCTGGACAGAACCAGTCTTATGGTGCCGTACCGGCGCCGACAACTCGTCGACTATCTGAATACCATGATCCAGGGTTGCGTGCAGGGTGAGGACTGCGATCACGACACTGGGGTGCGCCGAGCCGTGTTGGCCGCCATCAGACACCACGCCACCACGGTCAGCACCAACGGCACGGTCTGCCTCATGGGAAAGTTCCATAACATCCTGTACATCGCAACCAAACTCTGCTACGACTGGAAGCTGGAGGACACACAGATAGTATCTCGCCTCCTCAATGACATCTACAGATGTGAAAAGACGTTCGAACGTTTGATGATTGGCGCTATATTCGGGACAAGAGTTACACATTTTATATCTGGGTGGAAGAGTGATTTTGAGAGTCCTGAAGAGAGTCTTGCAGCTCTGGAATACTTCCTGCAGCACGCCACAAAGGCGAGACTGGAGTACACCAACGAAGTCGACGGCAAGAAGGTCAGATTTGCTGACGTCCCCATGGAGTCCTATGGGCGGACTCAGGCTGTCAGAGCCGCTGCTCAGTTTTCCAAAGACGAAGTTCTTTTGTTACTCCTGCGCTATGGCGCCGACTTGATGGCGGATTACGAAAACAGAGAAGTCGCAGTAGAACAGTCACTTCAGCAACTGAACGCATTCTGCACTGCCAATTTACCATTAACACAAACTCCAGGTCCGTTAGCTTGCATTAAAATTCTACTTCGGACAGTTCCGACAATGACAACCCTGGCAAGTACTTCATTTAATTGTGTGTCTATCGATACAGAAAAGGTCTTTGGCACCAACAAATTGTATTTTCATCCGCTGCTCTTCACCACAGGAGTGATCCCAACTTCGCGATCCGGAATCACACCACCTGAACTGAAACATCTGTGTAGGTGCGCCATCAGAGACATCCTGCGTAAGAACTGGCAGTTACCTCTGGGAATCAGGAGTTTGGAGATACCGACAAGTCTCCAAGATTATTTGGATCTCCTCGAGGACTAACAAACTGTTTACTTTTGTTTCGTGCGTCTTTGTGTGCGCTTAAATTGTCGTAAACGCGAAGCAGAGCCTCTTGTTTTATAAGAACACAGTGGCACAAAAAATGAAACTTTGGTTTTGTGATTGTTTTCAATTTTTGTGGAATTAGTGTAAGAAGTGACGAGAAGATATATTTTGTTACTGTATAGTCTAAATTATAAAATATACAAAGTTTAAAACGAAGTTCTTATGGTTAGTTGAGTGTTTCACTTCAACTTACGAAAAGTTTATTATGATTGTGTCACAATTGAAGGTAATACTTTTACGTTGCTCATGATAGAATTGTGCATGATTTTGTAGAAGACATCATTTTATTTTTACTAACATTTTTAATATTAACCTGGCTATACCTTTGGCTTAATGACTCAAACCCGGAAACAACGTTTGCTACCTCCTTCCACGACTGGAGTTCGATGGTACAGGCGTAAAATACAAACAAATCACTTTACTAGGTACAGGAGGGAAGAAAAGTAGTTCATCCATTTACGTAAAGTAGGAAATATCCCGATTTTGAGTTTGATAATTTTCATTAGGTTTTGTTTAATCAAAATGCAGTACTGTATTAACAATAAGTGTTTTTACTCACAAATTGAGTTATTCATTCGGACGTATTCATTATGCAGTGTATATTATACTGTCTACAGCACATTAGCGTACAATATAGAGAATGAAGTTAAAATGAAAAATAATCATAATATGGATATTTAAACACATTTTTTAAAATGGTGGCCGTTCATTTCGATACAGACTTCAGTTCTTTTGTGCCTATTATCGTACTATAGACTATTGCATCTAATTCCAATTACCAGTTTCGTCCTTCATACTTAGTAACTCATGTTGAAATAATTCTGTACCTACTCTATAAAAGAGTACCTTACGTACTGTAAATTCAGTCTTCACTTCTGCCCGACCCGCACAGATAAAATTGCTCAGACATGGTATCTACTGTCCGTCCAAGTGGTTATGTCGCAGGATTGTAGAAAGGGGGGGATCACGTGATAGTTAATTACTTAACGAGGCCCTTTTATTTAAGTTATTTTGTGCGAGATCGTGCGTATTTGCTTGTTTTCCGCACAAAACCAATTCGCGGTAAGTGTGAAATACCACAATCAGTATTCCCAACGTAACACACATAACAATTTCCCTCTTCTTACCGCTTAAGCGCGACATTCATTTTACTGCTTTAGGCTTTTAACATATTATTTTTAGAGACGTTTAACATAGTAATAATTATAAATTGGAAACTTACCACTGCAATTTCACCTAAATTGCAATGTTAATTATTGTTTTTAAATATTTGCAAAAATTAAGTCAAGTCTACTACTCCACGAAACTTATTGCATTCCTGATACAAGTAACATTAAGGAAGCCGTGAAAAAATCGACAAGATTCCAGATGCCGATGTTATTACTGCAATATGTTATATAAATAATATTGTTAAAATATTAAAATGAAAAATAAATCATTACATAACCTTACCGTTTGTTTTAAGTTCGCATTTATAGACTGGGGGAAAAAAAAGACAGACTTATATCACAGCCTGCTGGAGTTTAGTAAACACAGAAAACATTTTATAGCAACAATGTTGAAGAAAGATATTTTGGTGTTCCGAAGTTGTCGTCATTAAACAGAAACCAACATGGAGATTTTATTGCAACTAATTAGAAATTCGTCTTTCAGGTATGTAATAAACGATCTTCGCACAAAATAATGTACGATACACGAGCGGTATGTTTGTTTTCATGTTCTCGGAAATTAAAAAAGCTCAACTACGTTTCGCTTTTTCAATCTTTTCCTCGAACATGAAAACGTCAACATACCGCTCTAGTAACGTATATTACTATTAAACAGTTGCATAATATTACGTATACGTCCAATTAATTCCTAACAGAAATTAATATTTTCAGAAAAGAGCTAAGACAGCCTAGCCACTAGTCTTTACAGTGGAGCGAGCAGAAGCAGGTGGGGGAAATCGGGATGCGACGTAGGCAAACGGACGACAGTACCTGTGCGAAAATATGATTCAATATTGGAAGTTTTCGTCACTGGAAAACGCGAACATATTTCTGAAACGTACTATAATCACTAACTCAGTACTGCGGCCTTGGTTCTGTGTGGAGGACAGTTGGAACTTCGTTAGTAGAAGGGGTGGGAGTGAAGTACATTCAAAAACTCAGGTACAATAAAAGTTGAAGTAAAAATAGAATAATGTCCCTGTACAAGTTTATTTAATCATAATTTAAATCCACTTATATCACTCATTGAAACTAGTAAACTGTTTATAACAAAATAATCAGTACTTCAATTCCAACTGGAAATCTAGATAGCGAGTAAATCTATCCCTTGGTTACAGTAATACAGAGAGTAATTTTGAAAGACTGAATAAACGCATCAACGGTGTTGGAACATCGGCAGATTGCACGAGATTTATAGTGAATAAAAGGTGCATCTACATTGTTCAACTTTTCTTTCAATTTCACGCATTCAAGCAATGCATGCAAGATTGATATTTAATGTTAATATACAGGGTGATTCATGAGGATTTACCGTCACTTACGGAGCTTATTTCCGAAGATATTCTGAGCGAAAAAGTCATATAAACATTTGTCCTAATCTCAATATTTTAGGAACTATACTAATTTGAAGTTGTTTGTAAAATACCATTATTCTTGAGTTTTAAGGGTAAAAGAATATTACAGATAAAGAATGAACTATTCAGGAGTATCATTTCTTTAATTAACTATTATTCAGAAGCTAAAAATGTGTTGTGAATTCCATAGTTGGTTCGTACAGAATTTTTTTTTTTTTTTTCGATTTTTAACTACAACATTACATTTTCTTACGCATTTATCACAACAATTGTTACGAATCACTCCGGTTTTGTAAATTCTTTAAGACTGTACATTAGGATGCATAATTAAACTGTAAAGAATCAAGTTCCTAAAGTCGTATGATTTGTAACAATTTTTGTGATAAGTGCGTAAGAATGATGTAATTTTTAGTTAAAAATTGAAAAACAAAATCTGTACAAAGCAATTAACAACATATTTTTAACTTCAGAATACTAGCCAATTAAAGAAATACTTCTGAATAGTTCATTGCCTATTTGTAATATTTAAAACTAAAGATAAAAGGTATTTTACTAACAACTTCAAATTAGTGTAACACTGAAAATATTGAGATTAGGACAAATGTTCATATGACATGTTTTGCTCAGAATATCTTCGGAAATAAGCTCCGTAAGCGACTGTAAATTCTAGTGAATCACTCTGTGTATACGTAGTGAAGATGACGTTAAAAACGGCGCACCATGTAGACACAAAATCTTCATGCATCTTAATTTTATTGAACGCGCGTTTTAAACTTGATTATTTAAATATTCTTCCCAGATAATAATAATAATAATAATAATAATAATAATAATAATAATAATAATAATAATAATGATTTATTTTAGCTGGCAGAGTTAAGGCCGTAAGGCCTTCTCTTCCACTCAACCAGCAAAAAGTGTATATACATATGCATGAACTTACAAAGAATTCAACAATTTGATTTAGATGAGAGTTACATGTATACAAGAGTTATTTACAAATTAAACAACAAAATACTATGAACTATTAATTAAACACTGACATAAACTGTGTAGCAGAATTAAACTAAAATACATAGAATGTTAATATATTTCAAATAATATTAGTTAATAGAAAGAGATTATTATGAGACAATTAAAATACAGCACAATCAGGATGATGTCTAAAGAAAAAAAGTAACAATGTAGTCAGTGATAGTTTAAATCAGTATGATTGGAGTGAAATGCTAATAAGGTTATCTTTTAAGCTGTTCTTAAAGGTGTTTATTGTCTTGCAGCCCCTAATACTTTGTGACAAGGAGTTACATTGACGCGAGGTGGATATTGTAAAAGATGATGAATACCAAGATGTTCTATGAAGAGGTATACTTAGCGTGCCACAGATAAGTGATCTGGTATTTACGTCGTGGTTAGAGTATAGATAAGAGAAACGAGAAGAAAGGTAATTTGGTGTTGAAGTGTGCAGAATTCGAAAGAGTAAAGACAAAGTGTGTATGCGCATGGAAAATTGAACCGTGTAGATGCAGCTTAAGATGTGAAGCATAAAGTTGTCTCCATAATAGGCCTGTTCCCGAGCATTAATAATAGGCTCAGTTGTATAAAAGTCACTAACTATAAATTGTTTTAACTGAAAAGTACTAAATAACTCGAGGTTAGTTTCTAGATAATATTATGATATATAAAATTACCTTATGACCATTTAAACTAGATTTAGTACTACTGATATTTGCAGTGAAATATGTGGCAACTTCGCGGAACATGAATAAAACTCGTGTGTAAAGCCAGTTGATTTTAACTGTGAGAGAGAAAACTTAATCAACATCGCCTGCTGAATATAATTATGTCTCAATACGTGTGAGAAGGATCATCAACATTGGATTCAGAGCATGATTTTTTTTTTTTTTTTTTTTTGTGGTTGTAACTGAGAACGTAACCTTTTTCAAGTTGGTAACCGAAATCTCATTTTAAATTGTTCGTAATCGAGTTCAATGAACGGATTTTCTCGCTTATGAAAAACAGGAGAAAAACTGCGAAATTCATCATCATCATCATCATCATCATCATCATCAGCAGCAGCAGCAGCAGCAGAAGATGAGGTATCAGAATAATCAGAAGCCTGGAAATAAATACACTCACCGGTACAAGAAATGAAAGACTTCGATTTTTTTTTATTTAAGATAGTCATACTGTATATTTCGAGTAGAAAACAATTGAATAATTGCGAATTAAGCTAAATGTCGATACAATATCAGTATTATTGTGGTAACCAAACTTTTTTCGGTAGCTATGGTTATCAATAGTAGAAGAAGAAGTTTTTTGCCTTGCTACTAATGGCTCCTCTAGACGTATTGACATCATAGCGTATTCCCAGACTACCAAGAAAGGATATATAATTGATCCTACCATAAGGATTGAAACGGGGAGTAGCCAGCCGGAGGATGTCAATAAAGAAAAGATCAACATTTATCTGCCAATAGTTGATTACTTCAAAGCAAAATACCAGCTTGAAGACATTGAGGTGATTGGTCTTCTTATTGGAGCTCGTGGTGTGATTCCCAAGTTATTTGAAAGCTTCAGGAAGACTTTTGAACTACCACAGTCACTTACTGCTGACATCATAACTTCAGTTTTCAAACGCTCTTGCCAAATTCTGAGTCGTCATATTCACTCCGTTTAATTTTTTTTCTTCACTTTATAATTCATATATGTTTATTTTAATTTTCTTTCTACAAAATTTATGTAAACATTTAATATTGTAAAATTCATGTAGGAGAGTATACTGAGTCCTTCTGGGCTACCTCCAATGGGAAGCTGTTATTATTATTTATTAGATATTATAATTATAATAAAACGTAAGAAATTTGAAGTTATTCGCCTTTTGTGCCAGTGAGTGCAGTATATGAATTTATAACATAACTTACCAGTAACCTAGAACAAATATTAAAAGTGTGTATAACATAATTTCACCACAATCGGAACTTAAAAATTATCAAAAGTCTGTCTAAATGAAAATTAACTTCACTCACTAGTTTACTTATAAGAAAAATCTTTCGTTTTCTTTTCTTTAGAAAATATTTTCTATAAACTTCAGTTAATATGATTAACTTGAGAATCTACGCGAGTTATATTTAACTTAGAATTAGGACGAAATAAACTGAAGTTAGTAATTCGCAGTTAAGTATAACTGAAGATTAATTTATTATTTAATATCTAAATCTGAAGTTAATTGTGTATAAAACTGGCCCTACGTGAAAATAACTCAAGTAGGTTTTAAACAACAGCATTAAATAATGAAACACTTTTCTTTTGTTCCTAAATAAATAAGATCAATTTATCAATTTCACATTTTATATGTTGGTAGCTTGTTATAATCATCATAGATTTATTATGGGGTACTTAACGAATATTGGAAGCGTAAGGGCATACGTTTACAGAAAAGACCTAGTCTTACCTGTAGGCATCCTCAGACACGTTGATGCGTCCCGGCTCGCCCGTCGTCTCCGTTCGACTCGTCAAGTTGACGGTGTTGCCGAAGAGACAGTACCGGGGCATGCGGTGACCGATCACTCCTGTCACCACTTCACCCGAGTGGATGCCTATCGTAATCCTCTGCAAAACAGACACACCAGCTGATATTCCTGTGTTCGGTATTGAACAAAATTGAGGGAAAGAAGGCAGAGGACGGACACTGGAAAGTTTTCATTTCTCAGTCGTACTATCAGGGACTGGAATGCTTTACCTGCAGACTTACTAAAGGCTTTACGAAATGTATTTAAAAATAGGCTTAAGGACTTTACTAATAGACGGTAATTATACACAGTATTTAAAGGGTGTAAATGATATGTTATTATTGCAGTGTTGTATCAGTGAAGAAGTATGTCATGTCAGTGAAGTGTGCTGTGTAAGTGAAACGTGTTCCTGTCAGTGAAGCTTTATAGTTTATAGTGGCAGTGCAAAGTATTTGAACAGTGAAATGTTTTTGAAGTGTTAGTGAAATCAGGATAGAATCAGTGAAATGTGTCGTAGTTCCAGTGCAGTGAGTGAGTTGACAGCGAAATGAGTGTAATGTTGAAAGGTTCTTGTGCAGGTATGAACATATCATACTCGTGGGTTTTAGTTCGAACTTAGGTTTAAGATACAACTTAGATTTATTTTAAATGTTATTTTAAGTGATCGTGCTTCATTTAATTTAGAATATTCCCTGTTACTATTCTTAGTATTAATTATTAGTATTATTATTAATTGTATTTTTAATTAATAAGTTTATTATTGTCATTATTGAGTGTAATTAGTTACCACTGCCACCGGGTATATATCCATTGCAGTGTGAATAAATACATACATATCCTGCGTGTTCCTTAATTCTTCCAGGTCAGTGCCGAAAAAATAAAACTTTTAAAATAAACCACGACTTCCTTCCTATTAATTGTTAGTCCTAAATCATTGGATTGAAATTTTGGCGAGTCGAAGTAGGATGGCGTAACTAGAGTCTTGAAGGCCTCTGGTGCAAAAGTTTTAAGGTGGTCCCTCCTTCTACAATTTTTGAGTTCTACAAAGTAACACCCTCATATGTTTTAAGCATGAAATATCTATCTAAAGAGTTGCTTGAGCTGGACAGAAGGTATAAGATAAATATAATAATCTCACCACTTGTTCACCATCAACTTGCACTTCTCTTCCGAGGTCCATCATGTCCAGGGCGAGGCGGGCAATGCAGCGTGCATGTGTCTGACAAGGCTCGGGGAGACCGCTTACTGCCATGTACTTATCGCCCACTGTCTCCACCTAGGGAAAGCCAGTAAACTAAGTTCAGCATCAGTAAGTCATTACTGGAGTCTTGCGTTTGGTTAATTTGATTATAAGTTAGGTTCAGTGTACGTCGATCATACTACCTTCGCTTAGTACGGAGAACAAGTTCCGAGTCAACAGTTCACCCTGCAGTGAAGTAGTCTCGAGCGCGCACCGGAACTGTGTGTTTACATATATTTTATTCAAGGTGGAGAAGTTCAAATATCTTGGAGAAACAGTAACAAATATAAATGATTCGGGAGGAAATTAAACTCAAGAATAAATATGGGAAATGCCTGTTATTATTCGGTTGAGAAGCTTTTGTCATCTAGTCTGCTGTCAAAAAATCTGAAAGTTAGAATTTATAAAACAGTTATATTACCGGTTGTTCTGTATGGTTGTGAAACTTGGACTCTCACTTTGAGAGAGGAACAGAGATTAAGGGTGTTTAAGAATAAGGTTCTTAGGAAAATATTTGGGGCTAAGAGGGATGAAGTTACAGGAGAATGGAGAATGTTACACAACACAGAACTTCACGCATTGTATTCTTCACCTGACATAATTGAACTGTGTATTGTATAATTGTATTGTGTATTGTAATTTTATTGTGTGTTGTTTATATTGTGTATATCACTGCTACCGGGTGCTTGCCCACTTGCAGTGTAAATAAATATATACTGTAATTAGAAACATTAAATCCAGACGTTTGAGATGGGCAGGGCATTTAGAACGTATGGGCGAATCCAGAAATGTATATAGTGTATTAGTTGTGAGACTGGAGAGAAAAAGACCTTTGGGGAGGCCGAGACGTAGATGGGAGGATAATATTTAAACGGATTTGAGGGAGATGGGATATGATGATAGAGACTGGATTAATCTTGCACAGGATAGGGACCGATGGCGGGCTTATGTGAGGGCGGCAATGAACGTGCGGGTTCCCTAAAAGCCAGTAAGTAAGTACCTGTGTGCATGAGTGAGTGAACAGCAGGAATAATACTCATATGCGATGTATCACTTGAATTTAATAGCAGTAATAACGAAGTTTTTGTTTATTTAAATGCATAGCTACTACTCGTATGCAATAAAAGATTATTTTATCAGCGAGAGACTAAAAAAAAAATCAGGAGCCAGCTCCTTTATTTTCAGGAGTTAGCACACTTTGCCCACAAATGTAGGTAATGAGAAATCCATTCGAACTAAGATAAAGATACATTTACTGAAATATATTAAGCAATATTACGAGGGCTATTCATAAAGTAACTTCCGTTTATTTTTTACAAATCTGTGAATGACGTTACAGAATTTGGTTACAATACGTTTGAAAGTATACACTGTAGTTTATTTTTCCATATAGTTTCGAGTCACATTGAGACAATTGTCGTAGCGTTTGACGAGCTTTGAAATTCCGCAGTCGTAGAATTCGGCCGCCTGCGACTGAAGCCAACCTACGACGCTGATTTTCAACTCTTCGTCATCGTCAAAGCGCTTCGAGCCAAGCCACGTCTTCATGATGAACCTGCGGTTTACTCTAACCCTTTCGTCAACCAAACGAATCAGATCTGCATTCACGATACTCGATCGACAACTTCTCTCTTCATCATGGACATTGGTTCGCCCATTTTTGAACATGCAGCACCATTGTCTTACACCATCTTCACTCATTACGTCTGGCCCATAAACTTCACAAAGTTGGCGATGGATTTCACCGGCTTTACAGTTTTTGGACACAAGAAATCTTATTACAGACAGTACCTCACACCTGGTGGGACTTGCGATTGCAGCACACATTTTGACAGCTTGTGGCTCAGAGAGGAACAAAGACACGACCTTGACTCTACCGCTGCTCGACGCGTACTTCTTCAAGGTACACTCCATCGCAAGAGCGGCGCCACTGTCTCTGTTGTTACGCACTCTATATGAAAACGGGAGTTACTTGATGAATAGCGTCTTAATATCTATGCAGTGCAAACACATGCTCTCTCAGAGATACTCTGTGCTCATCACTGAAGCTATCTAGTAATAAAAAAAAGCTTCTTCTTCTTCTTCTTCTTCTTCTTGATGTAGGCCTAAAGACCTCTTAGTTCCAGGGAGTCGCTCCATCTTCTTTCAGGACGACCGGGACTCCTCTTGCCGACTGGTATGCCGTTTCTTACTATTCCAGTCATACGATCTTCAGGCATCCTTGACACGTGTGGTGCCCATTGCGATCTTCGTGTTTCTACCCATTCACCTATTTCTTGTATTTGGCATTGGTTCCTTATGTCCGCATTTTTTATTTTATCCAGTCTTGTTTTTCCCACAATTTTCCTTAATGTTTTCATTTCTACAGTATTTGTCAATTGTTTTGATCTAGGGTTTCGGCTCTTGTTTCAGCACCATATGTAAAAATTGGCCGTACTACTGTTATATATATATACAAGAATTATATGTATATATATATATATATATATATATATATATATATATATATATCTTGGATGAGGTGTATAATCCCATTAGGTGTATTTTGTTTTTCAAGACTTTTTATGACATGTAATCTAATATCTGTCAAAGGCTTTTTCGATGTCAATGAAACAGAAGTAAACTGGTTTATTGAAATCTAATGCCTTTTCGCTTAATTGCCTTATGATGAATATGACATCTATTTAAAAAATACATTCGAATATCTTCCCACAACCGCAATTGTTGACATATATTAGTCGTAGTGACATAAAAAATTGAAGACTTAAAACATCTTATGATAAAAAAAAAAACTTAGACGCCACATAAAAATTTTTAGTCGCCATTGCAACGTGGCGCCCAAAAACTTGTTTATCCGTGATTTTTACAATAAATAAAACGCATTAATAAACTTTAGATTTAATTTAAGTTTGGAATTAACAAAAGAAAAATCGTGAATGTCAGCACGAACATGAAATAAAATCAATTATAGTATGAGTGCGTGCTTTACGGGTCTTTACACGTTACAACGGCTGTAAACATTTTAAGTGTTCCAAATTAAACATTTTTCCTTCATTCTTCTTTCCTAATGAAGTGCTACTACAAAATTCTTCTATTGAAGCTCTAATCTCCAAGCGCCTAGCTTTGACTTGTTTTCGTATGTTCACTAAACAGCAGACCTAAACTGTGTAGATGCAGTCGAACTGTCTACACTCCATACATATCTATGTTATTGCGGGTTGCTTGGAGACTTCAGGTAACCAAACGCAGAACTCTAGTCATTACTTTGGTTCGGATCATAGATAATATCATAGAAGCCACCGGCACCGGCGTAGCTTGTTCGGCTGAGGCTCCTGCCTGTCGATCCTGGTTGCGCTCGGCCGTGTATTCAATTATTGCTTGGACTGATTATGTGATTGGGCTTTTCCGAGGTTTTCCCCAACTGTAAGGCTAATGTCAGGTAATCTAAGACGAATCCTCGGCCTCATCTCGCTATCACCAATCCCATCGACACTAAATAACTGAATAGTTGATATAGCATAGGTTTGCATCTAAAGTTCTGTGCGGGAACTCACTGCAGATTGACATGGTGATCGCTTCACGTGTTAGGTATGCCAGTTTGTGCTTGACAGCTGACAGTAAAGGCACACCGCGAGTCAGCTAAGAATAAGTTCAATTTATTTTCTTACGTTGTGTTGTGTTTTGTAACGGTTATTTATTCATTCCTTGAACTTGTACACATTTTGAAAACGTAGACCTCTGTACGGGAAAATAGTTGTGTGGCAGGGAATCCCTGGCAGCCAAGTTCCGTGTAGCAAAACAACACTACATTATTTAGTTTTGGTTTTTTGGTTTAATGGAACAGGTTCTGTGAATGATGTGATGTGACTTATGTATCACACAAGATGGACAGCACTTCCAGCACCTACTGTGAGAAGGGTCAGTACCGAATGTTGTACATTATGTACTAACATTGTACAGTAGTGGCAAAAAAACCGGACCGACCCTTGTAATTGATTTCAGAGCCTTGTTCACTCTAGAACACGCTAGACTGGTAACTAAGACTTTCGTGGTTCGAATCCTACCTGGGAAGGAAACCTTTTTTTTTGTTCCTTATTCAACTTTATTCCCAATACTTTTCGAAGCGGGAACCTGCCGCTGGTCGGTCGACAGAACAGAAACATTGGGATCATTCGCTGGGACAATAATAATAATAATAATAATAATAATAATAATAATAATAATAATAATAATAATACTTACTTACTTACAAATGGCTTTTAAGGAACCCGAGGGTTCATTGCCGCCCTCACATAAGCCCGCCATCGGTCCCTATCCTGTGCAAGATTAATCCAGTCTCTATCATCATAACCGACCTTCCTCAAATCCATTTCGATATTATCCTCCCATCTACGTCTCGGCCTCCCTAAAGGTCTTTTTCCCTCCGGTCTCCCAACTAACACTCTATATGCATTTCTGGATTCGCCCATACGTGCTACATGCCCTGCCCATCTCAAACGTCTGGATTTAATGTTCCTAATAATGTCAGGTGAAGAATACAATGCGTGCAGTTCTGCGTTGTGTAACTTTCTCCATTCTCCTGTAACTTCATCCCTCTTAGCCCCAAATATTTTCCTAAGCACCTTATTCTCAAACACCCTTAACCTATGTTCCCCTCTCAGAGTGAGAGTCCAAGTTTTACAACCATACAGAACAACCGGTAATATAACTGTTTTATAAATTCTAACTTTCAGATTTTTGGACAGCAGACTGGATGATAAGAGCTTCTCAACCGAATAATAGCACGCATTTCCCATATTTATTCTGCGTTTAATTTCCTCCCGAGTGTCATTTATATTTGTTACTGTTGCTTCAAGATATTTTAATTTTCCCACCTCTTCGAAGGATAAATCTCCAATTTTTATATTTCCATTTCGTACAATATTCCCGTCACGAGACATAATCATAGACTTTGTCTTTTCGGGATTTACTTCCAAACCGATCGCTTTACTTGCTTCAAGTAAAATTTCCGTGTTTTCCCTAATCGTTTGTGTATTTTCTCCTAACATATTCACGTCATCCGCATAGACAAGAAGCTGATGTAACCCGTTCAATTCCAAATCCTGCCTGTTATCCTGAACTTTTCTAATGGCATATTGTAAAGCGAAGTTAAAAAGTGAAGGTGATAGTGCATCTCCCTGCTTTAGCCCGCAGTGAATTGGAAAAGCATCGGATAGAAACTGACATATACGGACTCTGCTGTAAGTTTCACTAAGACACATTTTAATTAATCGAACTAGTTTCTTGGGAATACCAAATTCAATAAGAATATCATATAATACTTCCCTCTTAACCGAGTCATATGCCTTTTTGAAGTCTATGAATAACTGATGTACTGTACCCTTATACTCCCATTTTTTCTCCATTATCTGTCGAATACAAAAAATCTGATCAATAGTCGATCTATTACGCCTAAAACCACACTGATGATCCTCAATAATTTCATCTACGTACGGAGTTAATCTTCTCAAAAGAATATTGGACAAAATTTTGTACGACGTCAACAAAAGTGATAATCCTCGAAAGTTGCTACAGTTGGTTTTGTCCCCCTTTTTAAAAATAGGTACAATTATGGACTCCTTCCATTGTTCTGGTACAATTTCCTTTTCCCAAATAGCAAGTACAAGTTTATAAATTTCGCTATATAATGCACTTCCACCCTCTTGTATAATAATAATAATAATAACAATAATAATAATAATAATAATAATAATAATAGTAATAATAATAATAGCTAACTTTATAAACGTTGGGGTTCTTCTTGGGATCGGTGAGCACGTCGAACGCGGTGTAGAGCTGGTTGAGCATGCGCACGATGTTCATGGCGCCCCTGGAGTCCGTGTTGGTGGCGCAGTAATCACTGAAGCCGACAATGCCGGAGAACAGGAGTGTGACGCAGTCGTATCGCCTCGCCGGCACCGGCCGCTTGTGCCGCAGCTCGTTGGCTACGCTGATGGGTAGCACAGAATACAGCAGTCTGCAAACAGCACAAGGGACTTTGTGTTAGCACGCATTACCTGGATACAGTTGTTGTAGACCACAGACATAGTGAGGTATTATGGACAAAATGAAAAAAATTGTGAAGTCAATGACAGGAGGGAACATAATTCACAGCCACTTTGTACAGTAGGGGAGACTGTTGTACCTTTGGCATAGTGCACCTTTGAACATTTATTGTTTTTTATTTTTTGTTACTACCTAAAGGGCTCAACAGGGAGATGCACTATCACCTTTACTTTTTAACTTTGCTCTAGAATATGCCATTAGGAAAGTTAAGGATAACAGAGAGGGTTTGGAATTGAACGGGTTACATCAGCTTCTTGTCTATGCGGTTGACGTGAATAAGAAGAAAATCCACAAACGATTAGGGAAAACGCGGAAATTCTACTTGAAGCAACTAAAGAGATAGGGTTGGAAGTAAATCCCGAAAAGACTAAGTATATGATTATGTCTCGTGATCAGAATATTGTACGAAATGGAACTATAAAAGTTGGAGATTTATCCTTCGAAGAGGTGGAAAAATTCAAATATCTTGGAGCAACAGTAACAAATGTAAATGACACTCGGGAGGAAATTAAACGCAGAATAAATATGGGAAATGCCTGTTACTATTCGGTTGAGAAGCTTTTGTCATCTAGTCTGCTGTCAAAAAATCTGAAAGTTAGAATTTATAAAACAGTTATATTGCCGGTTGTTCTGTATGGCTGTGAAACTTGGACTCTCACTTTGAGAGAGGAACAGAGATTGAGGGTTTTTGAGAATAAGGTTGTTAGGAAAATATTTGGGGCTAAGAGGGATGAAGTTACAGGAGAATGGAGAAAGTTACACAACGCAGAGCTGCACGCATTGTATCCTTCCCCTGACATAATTAGGAGCATTAAATCCAGACGTTTGAGATGGGCAGGGCATGTGGCACGTATGGGCGAATCCAGAAATGCATATAGAGTGTTAGTTGGGAGGCCAGAGGGGAAAAGACCTTTAGGGAGGCCGAGACGTAGATGGGAGGATAATATTAAAATGGATTTGAGGGAGGTGGGATATGATGGTAGGGACTGGATTAATCTTGCTCAGGATAGGGACCAATGGCGGGCTTATATGAGGGCGGCAATGAACCTCTGGGTTCCTTAAAAGCCAGTAAGTAAGTACCTAAAGGACTCAAACTGAAGTAGATTATAGAGAAAGCTGCTAAGTAGCCCTGGTCGTAGTTTCGGTTTGATTTATTGCAAAGTGTGAGTTCTGTGAACAAAACAATCTTTTTTAGTACCAAAAGTAAACATTCCGTTCATTGATATATGTTTTCTAACACAAAACCAGATAGTATTTGTTAATATCTTTCAAGTACGGTGTGTTCCCTATCATCTGGTGAGTAATAACATATTTTAATTTCCATGATTTATTTGACTCTCTTAGTTTTCGGAGCCATATTTGTTTAAACGTGCACCCTCTTGTACCTTTGAACACAAAACATCTTGTACCATGGAACATGTTCCAAATTACACGATACTATCGGTTTTTGTTTTTCTTTTATTTTAAGATCATGTCACGAAGTAAGTCTGGAGTTAAGAGGCCCCCAATTGATCAGGATGTCTGGAAGAAAGCTATTGAAGCAATTTTTGCTCCTGCAGGAAATATAATCTAAATCAGAGAAGCCTGCTGTGGTTTATGATGGCAAATACATTTTACATTTGATTGTCAGTTCTTACAACTGTATTCCCACCTATGTTCCATGTGTTTCAACTTACAAGAGGGTTTGTTCTAGGGTACATGAACCTGTTGTACCTTTGAACATATTACATTTTGTTTTTTCCAGCCTTAATAGATGTGTAGAACAGGATAATTCATACAGGAAGCTGTGAAAGAACCTTCAATAATTATTTAAAGCATTTTTTAATTTAAAAATGTCATTTCCCAAAATTAAAAAAAAAATACAAAATATGAAAAATGTTTAAAGGTACAACAGTCTCCCCTATATTTCACAGAATTTTCCGATATTGAATTCGGATTCCATTCTGAAAAGTATACAAAATGTATCGGATTTAAAAGGAGATTAACTGCCATGTACCGTCAATGCGCCAATGTTAAATTTGCTTACGTTATAAGCAGACAGCGGATTTTCGGTCCCGATACCGAACGTAATGTGTACGTCAGTTGCATTAACTCGTTGGTGCACTCCCTCCATAAGCTAA
This sequence comes from Periplaneta americana, assembly GCF_040183065.1. Lineage (NCBI taxonomy): Eukaryota > Metazoa > Arthropoda > Insecta > Blattodea > Blattidae > Periplaneta > Periplaneta americana. The sequence goes on from NC_091124.1 coordinate 179,509,511, forward strand.
GGAATGTGACGTCTTCTCACTGCGTAGGGACCGAAAATCCGCCGTCTGATAATGACTCAATATCTCAGGAGCTACTGCAGATATACTGAAATTTTTACAGGATAAAGATGCGAGGTTTCTAAGTAAATTAACGCATATTTATGAAGAAATATAAGTTATAAAAAGTTCTGATTTTTTAAAAATAATTTTTATTTTATTTTGTTTTTTATGGAAATGTCCCATTTTCTCACGAACTCTAAATGATAGAAGAAAGAATAATGCAGAAACTGACCAGAAAAAGAAAAATAAACTGTCTGGATAATTGGATAAGAAGAAACTGCCTACTGAAGGATGCAGTGGAAGGAATGGTGAACGAAAGAAACGTTCGAGCAGAAGATGATGTCAGATGATAGACAAAATTAAGATACATTGACCGTATGCGGAAACTAAGAGGAAGGTGGAACATAGGGACGATTGGCGAATGCTATGTTTGTCGTGAAAGATCTGCCCTTGGGCAGACTATGAACGAATGAATGATGCGTGTAAAAATAGAAAGCTAGGTTGTATCAAACCCATTAAGTGCAGCAGCTAATACCAAAAGACTGCGCTCGCAGATTGACGTATGGGGAGTTGATGCTGGGTTGGCACGAGGATTGGCCTCAACTGTTTCAAAACATCCTCTCGAGTGACGAGGCCGTATTTCACGTGGGAGCTTTCGTCAATCAACACAGTTGGCATTATTGGGCGGCACAAGATCCCGGTATGACGGTAGAGAAGATGGAATCTCGTCCAAAAGTGTCCGTGGGTGTGGAATGCGGCCACAAATGTCATCGGGCCGTATTTCACGTGGGAGCTTTCGTCAATCAACACAGTTGGCATTATTGGGCGGCACAAGATCCCGGTATGACGGTAGAGAAGATGGAATCTCGTCCAAAAGTGTCCGTGGGTGTGGAATGCGGCCACAAATGACATCGGGCCATATCTCCTGCGTGACACCATGAAAGCGGAACGCTACCATGAGATGCTTGAAGATTACGTTTGCCCCACGGTATCTGGATGGAAAAACATTAACGACATTCTCTGCATGTAGGACGGTCTTTGAAAATGTCATGCGTACGTGGTTGGATGAGAAGTTTTCGAGATGTTTGCAGGGGCGACGCGGACCTCACGAATGGCCTGCAAGAAGTCCTGATCTAACATCCTGTGACATTTTTTATGGGGCTGGGGAAAAGATGAGGTGTACCGGACGAAATCTCGCACACTAGAAGAATTGGAAGCACGGATTCAGGGCGTTATCACAATGTTCCACTCAACTTCCTCCAGAAGACTGTGGGCCGCTTGAAAAAATTAGTCGACGCCACAGGTGCCTAACGTTGAGTTTTGAGGTATGAATCCGTATTCCCATTCAATAATGTGCATCTGAAATTAATTTAAATAAATTAGCATTATAATAGTACATTATGCAACGAGCCTATAATGGTAGTAAGTAAGACGCGAGGATGTTTATGAAACGAGTGCAAGCGACCATAGTTCTAACTTGAAATTATTCATAAGTATTCATGTTATTGTTATGTGAGTGAGTGCAATAGCCTACGTCATAAATTGTGAGATGTGCGCAGACGCGAAAGTATTGATTTTTTTCGGGAAACGAATGTCGACGACCTTGATATAATCTAGAGAGTAAGATTAAACATTAGTCTTGATATAACCTTGAAATTGAATTCGACATTGAAAAACAAGATGACAAATTGAATTTATTTGAATATTATTTACAATTAACGCTAATTATCATAGTAACAGAACATAACCTTCTGCGACAGTATTGGATTTCCAGCCTCCGTGACGTTTCCCTAGTTGTCTTTCGATTGCATATCCGAGAATAATCGAAAACCTGACCTTTAATGAATATGTGTACTTTAGTGACATGCATTAAAGGACTGCTACCAGGTGTATAATTACTACATTTCGGCATGGTCGAGCATAAATGTAGTTTCTATAGCCTACGACTTTTTTTAATACCTAATTACTTCCCGCCCATCCTGTACTCTAAAGCGATTGCTTCAAAATATAGGAATTTAGCAGCTTTTGCACTGCTTGTTCGACACTTTCTAATTATGATTTCTAAGATTTCGTGGGGGATAACTTGGGAAAGAACAATGCCCCTTTGCTATTGACTACAGCCAAAGCCATTAGCAGCGCGGAAGGTGAAATTGTCACTTGTGAAAGAAGTCTCCTACTTGTCCAGTTTAATGACTACTGGAATTATCGACATAGCTATGACAGAATGGAATACGGTCCCGTTCGTGCTATCCGAGTTGAGAAATCATCGCTTCGCTAATGATAGTCGCGTCCCGCAGCTGGACTAAACCCATCGGTAAACGAAATGACAATTTGGAATCTATTTTAAAGGTAAAAGGCTATTATTATTATTGTAAAGTAACCATCGTTTCAGCCTTATCCTGCTACAGATCTCTCGGCTGGTATTTCCAGTCTGTCTCTTTTTTTTTCTGCGAGCCTTTTGCTAAATTATTGGGATAATGGCGATGGAGCTGTGGTAAGGGTAACCAAAATACTGTAATTGAACAATATCTGGCCCATTATCCTTTCCTCCACAAAACTATTGCTGAGGATTTGATGGGAATGGAATGGTGAGCTTGCCTGTCAGTCTTCTGCTTCTCGCCCTCCAGCTCGCGGTACGTCTGCTGCAGCTTGTCCGTCAGCAGTTCCAGGTTGCGCGTCAGCTTGTAGTCAGCCTCGAACTGCTCCGACATGAGCACCAAGTCCCGCGTGGCGTCGTGCAGAGGGATGTCGCTGATGTACAGACCTCGTCTACAATATTCAAGTTCAAAGTGAACATCAGAACATTCTATTTCATATTTCACGAGCACACGTTAGATTTTTTATTTTTATTTTAGTAAGTTATTTAACGACGCTTTATCAACATCTTAGGTTATTTAGCGTCTGAATGAGATGAAGGTGATAATGCCGGTGAAATGAGTCCGGGGTCCAGCACCGAAAGTTACCCAGCATTTGCTCATATTGGGTTGAGGGAAAAACCCTGCAAAAAACCTCAATCGGGTAACTTGTCCCGACTGGGAATCGAACCCTGTCCATGGTTTCGCGGTCAGACGGGCTAACCGCTACTCCACAGGTGTGGATCACACGTTAGAGGATGATGTGATTATGTTAGGAGAAAATCCACAAACCATTAGGAAAACACAGAAATTTTACTTGAAGCAAGTAAAGAGATAGGGTTGGAAGGAATTCCCGTAAAGACAAAGTATATAATTATGTCTCGTGACCAGAATATTTTACAAGGTGAATGTTACTTATGTCCCGCCCACTATAGGAGACATACGCCAGTTTTACACTAATCCTAAACCATCTTGACGGGATAATCAAAGCCTAAACTAACCTAACCTAACCTAACCTAACCTAACCTAAGTGCGTCGGTGTCTATTCCAAAATCGGCGGAAGTCGTTCAACGCTCGTTTAACCAATATTCGTTCAGTGGGCGGTGTATACTCTACATTGACCTTGAATCTTGGAAATATAAAAATTGGAAATTTATTCTTCGAAGAGGTGGAAAAATTCAAATTTCTTGTAAGCATCAGTAACAAATATAAATAACAGTGAGGGGGAAATGAAACGCAGAATAAATATGAGAAATGCCCGCTATTATTCAGTTGAGAAGCTTTTCTCGTCTAGTCTGCTCTCAAAAAAGCTGAAAGTTGGAAACATTTATAAAACAGTTATATTACCGGTTGTTCTTTATGGTTGTGAAACTTGGACTCTCACTTTGAGAGAGGAACAGAGATTAAGGGTATTTGAGAATAAGGTTCTTAGGAAAATATTTGGGGCTAAGAGGGATGAAGTTACAGGAGAATAGAGAAAGTTACACAACGCAAAACTGCACGCATTGTATTCTTCACCTGACATAATTAGGAACATTAAATCCAGACGTTTGAGATGGGCAGGGCATGTAGCACGTATGAGCGTATCCAGAAATGCATATAGAGTATTAGTTGGGAGGACGAAGAGAAAAAGACCTATGAGGAGGCCGAGACGTAGATGGGAAGATAATACTAAAATGGATTTGAGGGAGGTGGGATATGATGATAGAGAATGGATTAATCTTGTTCAGGATAGGGACCAATGGCGGGCTTATGTGAGGGCGGCAATGAACCTCTGGGTTCTCTAAAAGTCATTTATAAGTAAGTAATATAGAAAGGAGTAGGCGATATCAAGAGACATTTTTAAGCTCATATCTCCTTAATCTGACTTCGCACACCCAAGCTTCCTATCTCAAAATGTTCTGTAGAAGATCCCCTATTTTCTGTTAAATTATTTCATTCTGTATATAATTAAGTCTTTGTCTGCAGTTTTAAGGCAAAAGTAAAGATAAAAAAACCTCCTGATTCACTTGTACATTTTATTGTACAGCTGTCCATGGGGAGGTCGAGATGATTTGCAGAAATGCCACATAAAGACATCCCCGTCTTAAGGAGATTTAAGTTCTAAGCTAGAAATAGATTTCCTGTGCGTCTATTTCACTTGTATATGTCAGAGATCTATGTGAGATCGCTGTTTATAGGATGCAAATGTGCAAGATGTTATGGAATAGGTGTGTGAAAGTGAGGAAGACTTGTTCATACTGTACTGTTACTGTTCACGTTATGGGAATTTTATTACTGTTCTCATATTAACTGTGACACGAGGATTTAAATATAACCTATTGTATATTATTAAAGTGAAATAGTAAAGCCGTGTCTCAAAGCTCAAGTTCATACTACACACTAGTAACTAGCAACTTGATGACTTGTAAACTACACACTAGAGAGCTTTGGACATGTATGCTTGAAACATGGCCTTCTTCATTGACTATTTTTCTAAAAACCATGACAACACGGTGCAGCACTGAATTAAGAAGGCTGTGTCCTAATGCAGTTTCATTACGACTTATGTGGAAAAGATAAGGGCTTAACACCTGTGGAGTAACGGTCAGCGCGTCTGGCCGCGAAACCAGGTGGCCCGGGTTCGAATCCCGGTTGGGGCAAGTTACCTGGGTGAGGTTTTTTCCGGGGTTTTCCCTCAACCCAATACGAGCAAATGCTGGGTAACTTTCGGTGCTGGACCCCGGACTCATTTCACCGGCATTATCACCTTCATATCATTCAGACGCTAAATAACCTAGATGTTGATACAGCGTCGTAAAATAACCCAATAAAATAAAAAAAATATATTACAATAATGTTTAAAACATTGTACAGAAGATACTAACAATGTCAGTGTTCAAAGTTAACGTGTTATTCTACACTATATTTACATTATTTCACTTCCAAAGCATTTTCAGATTTCATAACCCCAATTGTTAATGAGGTATCCATGTTTGTTTAGTGAACAAATCAACAATCGAGCAAGCATTTTCGTTTACTAGCTACTACGGACTTGATTGCTATGCACTATGTAGCTTTGGATCATAACTTCTGACGTCACATCCGGCTATTTAGTCGACAATCTAGTTCACTTCAGCTGAAAATGTAGCTTTGAGACACGGCCTAAATGGGATCGTTACATTAAGCTATTTCATCAATATTCAACATGAAGCAATTTCACAGGCATTAAGTAATTTGAGAATAGTTTACCTACCTTGTGAGGTCATCTAAATTCATGACACTGGGGTAGCACAAAAAGATGACTACATCGGATTCCGGGATGTAAATCATTTGTCCCTGTGAAGAGAAGATATTTTTATTTCCTTTTGTATTCTTATCAGTTTTCTTCGGAAGTTCTGATCTAATGAATTTTTAGTATTCATTTATCATTCCGTCTTACATTGAATTCCCACTTTTCTTTTGGGTTTACAGATCATTAATACTTCAGAAATGATTTTATTATCCTTACCCGATCTTCATTATACTACTGTATGCACTCCTTTAGAACTTAAATTCCACTTGATTTGTAATGACTGAAGTAATGAATTTTCATATCTGTCCCTTATAAATCTCGGAATCGCATCTGTGGTGCATGGGATCCTTTTCCCTCAATTTTCTTAATTCTTTTTCTAAAGTACAAGTTTTAATATTTCTTTCTGTTAATGAAAAACTAAATTTTACTCTCTGACAATCGTTGTTCGAGAGTTCGATATTCACTCCAGAGAGTCCAGGTAAAATTTATTGTGAAAAAGAGTAAATTGTGTCAGGTTTTCTTGAGGTACTCCCGTTTTATGTATCTGAACGATATAATTTCTCTATTGGCAATCATCCATATTATGTATGCACTCCTTTAGAACTTAAATTCCACTAGATTTGTAATGACTGAAGTAATGTATTTTCAAATCTGTTCCTTATAAATCTCAGAATCGCATCTGTGATGCATGGAATCCTTTTCCTTGAATTTTATTAATTCTTTTTATAAAGTACGAGTTCTAATATTTCTTTCTGTTAATGAAACACTAAATTTTACTCTCTGACAATCGTTGTTCGAGAGTTCGATATTCACTCCAGAGAGTCCAGGTAAAATTTATTGTGAAAAAGAGTAAGTTGTGTCAGGTTTTCTTGAGATACTCCCGTTTTATGTGTCAGAACGATATAATTTCTCTATTGTCAATCATCCATATTATGAAATATATCAGGAATGAGCTGTCATTGTAACAGTGACACAATAACGACGGGGTAAGAGGGAAAGATTTACCTCCTAAAAGATCAGAGGGGTAAATGGTACTGTAGTTTTTACTCTCTCTTATAAAATCATGTTTTCAGTTAATGTAGGGTGAAGCGTAAGTAATGTCTTTAATTTCAGGGAGTTATTCTTTGAGACATTTGAAATAAAAAAGTTAATACAATTTTGCTCGATTTTACTTCCTTATCTAGATAAAAATGATTCATAAAAAATATTTCGGGAAAGCCATTAATTTAATTCCCAATATGCTCAGTCAATTTAAGAGAGCAGTGTATTATGATAATACATGATTGAAAGAATTTTTAGTTTTGTACTTTAAATATGCAGAAATTTGACACGAACGAAAGTAACTTTTCGTTCTGAAAAGGAATTTTAAAATATATTTGTTCGGATCATATTTCTTATCATTTAAAGAACAAAGCTGAAATGCTTTCAATTATATATTTCCATAATACGCAGCTCTCTTTAATTCAAATTCAAATTTCAAATTTATTTACAATTTACATTTGAAATGAATACATATGAATAGATACCCGAAATGAGCATATGCTCGTGCTCGGGTACAGTTCAGTAGTCTACATAAATTTTACAGAGATCAAATAATAATGCTGATGATAGAAATAATAGTAACAATAATAATAATAATAGTAATAATAATAATAATAATAATAATAATAACAGTGATAAAACAATAATATTTACAATAATAAAATAAATACTAAGACGAATAAAATAAAATATAAAACCACTAGTGAGAGTTAACACAATTTAAATAAGCATATAATAACCGGAAAAAAATGACGAACTCGAAAATCAACAGAAAAGTTCGTTGTATCGCAGACGACAGCAACCGTCGTATTGACATTGTGTTGTGCATTAATGGTAGTAGGGGGGAGCTGAAAGTCCACGTAACTGCCGTTCTCTTCGAATCTTCTCGTAAAATCATGGGAAGTGAATAAAATCAATGGTTTTCCCGAAATACGCTGTGAAATGTTACATTTAAAATAATTTTTATATCTGAAAGGAAGTAAAATCGAGCACAATAAATTGTATTAAACATTTTTGTTTAAAATGTCTCAAAGAATAACCCCTAAAATTAATGACATTTCTTACGGTTCATTCTTTTAATACGTATATAAATACTTACATACTTCTTTTTTTTTTTTCAGTTTTCTCAGAATTTTTAACTTCAATTTATTTACTTTAGTTTTTCATTTAACCAGAGTTTGTGGTCGGAAGTTATTTCGGTGTATTTTCTTCATACCTTGAGTCTGATATAGGAGAACTCTGGAGCGACGTCTTGATGCTCGGCTTCCATGGCACCAGCTTTTGTTTTCAGGACGTACACAGTGTTTATATGCGACAGAATGTTCTCGAACGTCAGTTCCAAATGGGGACGGACCTTAAGTGAGATATGGAAAGTATGACATTAAAATGCTTCAATATATATTTTCGCTTACACAGATCATATCCTTAATGTCCTCTGATAGAAGAGTTGTTTCAGACGTATTAATTAATATTTTAGGAATTTATTTTATTAATTTAACATCTGAAACTAACATAAATGCATTCAAAGTTACAAATATAATACTTAAGCGAGACAGAACTTGAAATATATTCATATTTTTTCGGCACTGTCTCTGATACTCGATCCACGAAATATTTTCGGTTAGAAATTTAGTATATAATCGAAGGGTGTGATCCCAAAACGCGTTCAGTCCATTTTTATGAGAGGACTCAGCTAGTTTTTTTATTCACCGGTCTGAGCGAGTTTTGAAGTAACATGCACAATAACTCAAACTTTTAGACAAAGATTGTAGGGCTGGGGACGGAGCGGTTCGGTTCGGAGCAGTTACTGTGACGTCATTACTCGGTTGATTCGAGTACAAATTTGTGGCGGCAGATATAAAATTTAGATAGATTGAGTGTTTTACAAGCGTTGTAGTAAAGCGCTTTCGCTTTGCCAATTGACGACAAAAAAAGTGTTTCTCTTCATTGCAAAATGGCAGTTGCAAATTTTATTTGTGTGATTACAAATATTTGCGGAGTTATTTTGTATGAAAGCCTATTCAACTTTCAGTGTTGGTATATATGACAGACGGAATAAAATTGATAAAATAATTTATAATACTAACAGGTAATAAATTAACATGTGAGATAAACGTTAAACGCTGCAGCTAAGTAAAAAATAAGATAGAAAGGAACGGACTCCGTGAAGCGATGCCTAAAGCACTTAAAAATAAAACACAGAATTATTTACTATTACGGAAAGTGGATAAAATAATCAATAAAACGTGGAATCTTAAACTGAAGAACATAATGCTTATTTATTTTATAACATTATTAGCCTTCCATACAACCATGTTCTCTTTGGTGAAGAGTAATATTATTGATAAATTAAAGTAATTAGTTAACATAAATCATAGAAATAAATAGTCTAGAAATAAAATGATGATGATGAGGTAACACAAATCCAATAAACACAAATAGAAAAAATATAATGCACTTCCTTTTTTAACACATTTCAATATTAATCAAACACACTATTATTATTATTATTATTATTATTATTATTATTATTATTATTATTATTGTGTACAGTAATATGTTCAGACTGTCAGTGTTCATTAGGCCCACTTGACAGGTCATATAATAGGATGAACCCCTCTTCAATACTAGAGGCCTTTCAGCCCGCCTTGGGGATAAGGAAACAATTTGTCCTGCAGCAGAAAATATTTAAATACAATAACTTAGTACCTACGTTGTTGTCTGGTAGAATTAAGTGAATCACGTGAGCTCTATTTGAACGTTTAAACTGGCCGGTAACGGCTACGGTTAACCGAGTAATTTCGGTGCTCCGCTGCCAAGCACATAAACCGATAGAACCGAGTAACTCAACAGTTTTACTCGCTCCGTCCCCAGCTCTAAAGTATTGACGTTGTTTTGAAAGAAAACAAGCTTAAAATATAATGATAAAATACTAAAAAATAATGAAAATGGCCAAATGGATTGAAAGAGTATTGGAGTCACACTCTTCAATTAGTGTTTATATAATCGCTCCATTCATGTTCATTTACAGTAGACTTTTTGCAAAAAACATGAAAGCAATACCATGTTCTGTACATTTTATCTTCGGGGTGGCTTGTAAAGCCAGACGCCTTCACTTAGGGAGATGAAAAACTCGATAAATTCCAGTGTGTCGATACTTTAGAAACCCATGCAGAACGTTACCATGTCGAGAATGTCGGTGATGCGACAGCCGGGCCTGGTGACGCGTGGGATCACCCTGGCCACCGTGCAGCCCGTCTGCACGACCCGCAGCTCGCGGTCGAACATCAGGTGGAAGGGGAACACCCGGCAGAACGTGGCCGGACTCACCTTTGGCTCTGCAAAATACCACATCAACCTGTAAATTACCAACAGATCGGTCTGTTATTCATTTTACAGTAGACTGGAGATGGAAAGTAAAATGTAAGATGGAACTTGGATACTAGTATGTTGTCTGACGATAAGTTCTAGGAGACTTTGTGACGTAACATACTGTTGGAATGAGCGGTATGAATTGTATACCCAAGTCTGGAAGTAAAATAGTGGTTTCATAGTGCCGTGAGTCCCAGCGAACGTTCCTGGTGTTTTTCTTGTCGACCAGCGACAGGTTTCTCCCGCTACCGCCGGGCCAGTACTTTCATCCGCGAACTCACGGCTCTTCGCCGGATTAAACTTAGTACCTACCACAGTCACGAAGCTTGAGTTTTGAGGGTGCTAGAAACAATAGACTGTGACGGTTCTATTTTGCATTGCCTGTAATGAGTCGATATTAGCGATCCTAGTGGTGAGCAACTATATAATGTTTGCATATTTACTACGTATTGAGCTTCGCGACTGTATATACTAGACTGTGGTACCTACTATGTAATATCGCTCAACGTGTTAGCTATGCCAGTCTGTCCTTGACAGCCGGAAGAATAGGGATATCGTGAACTAGCACCAACAGATAGCGCGCGTGCACTTTGAGGGATGCGCTTTGCATGTGCATTTGTTTTCCGATATATAAACATTAAGGATTTCCGTAGTGTATTAGTGCATTAAATACTCTTAAAAACAACTCAAAATGCCAAATTTTTGTTATGTTCCTATTTGTGAAAACCAGGGAAAGCTTTTTGTTTTCATTCAGATCCCGAAATATTCTGAATATATGCTTTAAAACTTAAACAATTTAACTAATTAAATTGTGCCTCGAAAGTGCTAAAATAACAACTTCGAGTAAGGATTTTCTGGCCACAGTTTCATTTTGGAAGAGGGGGAAAAATTAATAAAAAGATATGCAACCTCGACAGCAAGCTGTGTTATCTTAGATTGTATTCAGTACTTCTAACCTGGAAGTCGCCAGCAGTTTACGCCTGCAGTAAACTCTCGATTAATTGGGATGTTTATTATCCAGGACGACCATAGTGAAATCCATTTTGTGAATAATGTTTTTAATGTGCTGTAGACTCATTATTAAAACCATGTTTTTACTCCAAATTTTCAAAATCAGCCTACATAGTGTTCAAAAATGCATATCCTTAACCTACAAAACACAGGAATAATCGTGATATTACTGCGATCATATTATATAATCTTATCAAACATTGCAGTTGACCTTTCCGCAACTAGAGAAAAAATACGAGGAATTCAATCTCGATAGTCCCTTCCCTATAAAAAGAAATACATTGGTGGCTGTATATTCTGTTTTTAGCGTACGGTACTTACAATAGTAATGATTAAAGAGGTAATATTCACCTTCGATCAAGTTCCTATTTGATTGATTTATTTATTTTATTCGTGCACCTCGTTCTCAAAGTTGTCGTTTAGGTTCATGAATATTCAATTTACACGTATCTATATTCTGCATACTGCAGATTTCCCCATCCATCTCTTAAGGGGAATCGCTCAATATTATAGAAGTTTACGCTATTATTATTGTAAATTAAATTAAATTACGAGGTAAGAAAATATTGAATTATATTAAATTATACTAGGTTATACAAAATAATCTATACTAATAATAAATCTGTAGCCGAAATTTTTCTGGTAATTTTCGATTTTCCAAAAATAATTGGTCCTAACATATATAATTAATCTCCCTGAAACCGAAAATCACCTTTTTGAAAATTTTGTTCGTATGTCTGTCTGTCTGTCTGTATGTTTGTTACCTTTTCACGCGATAATGGCTGAACGGATTTCGATGAAAATTGGAATATAAATTAAGTTTGTTGTAACTTAGATTACAGGCTATATGGCATTCAAAATACATTATTTAAAAGGGGGGTTATAAGGAGGCCTGAATTAAATAAATCGAGATATCTCGCTTATTATTGATTTTTGTGAAAAATGTTACATAACAAAAGTTTCTTTAAAAATAATTTCCGATAAGATTTATTCCTTGAAAAATTTTGATAGGACTGATATTTAATGAGATAAATGAGTTTTAAAATTAAAATAACTGCCATCTAAGGCCGTGTAATGAACTAAAAAACAAATGACTTCGTCTATAAGGGGCCTTGGACAGCAACAATCGAAATCTATGAAAGATGGCCTACAGATAATGTTTCTGTGTTTGTATGATGTAATATCAGAAGCTAAATTAACCGATTTGTATAATTAATTATTAATTCACCATTGGAAAGTGTAGTTTCTCTAGATGGACATAATGCTATAATGTTATTACAGTAACTTCTGAGTGAATCAAGGACAGGCAAGATTAAAATAGCTTCTTATGCACAGAAAACTTGATAGGCTATTCTGTACATTCGTTTCCTGTATTTCCTAAAATAATTTTTATGACCAAATGAGTGGTGTCTGGATCAAAATGTTCGCATTTTAATTATGCAAATACAATTTAAATTAAGTAACATAATAAACGATTTATCCTTATATCAAACACGAATGTTCCCTGGATCAAATGTCCTATTTTAATTATGTAATTACTTTATATTTATTTCTAACGGGTGCAGCGGAGCGCACGGGTACGGCTAGTACAAAATAATTATAAATATAATTTTGACACGCACAGAAAACCAACAAGCGGGAGAACGTAATCAACTGTAGCATATGACGTATATAGCCCTACAACATGTAGTGCCGCATGGAACGCTTCTGCCATCTAATGGTAAAACTTCGCATAAGATATCCCTATTATATACACAACTCTAGAGGTAAAATAGTGGTTTCATAGTGCCGTGAGTCCCAGCGAACATTCCTGGTGTTTCTCTCGGCCGACCAGCGGCAGGTTTCTCCCGCTACCGCGAGTTCGGTACTTCATCCGCGAACATACGGTTCTTCGCCGGATTAAACCTATTACCTACTATGTAATGTCGCTCCACGTGTTAGCTATGCTAGTCTGTCCTTGACAGCCGGAAGATTAGGTACGCAATGAGTCAGCTAAGAATAAGTGCGGCTTTTGTTTTACACTGTCTTGTGCTTAGCAATGATTGTATCTTCAGTGGATGAATGCGTACACATTCTGAAAACGCACATACTGCAAAAGAAATCGTGTGTGGCAGAATAAGGGAAAATTTAGACATATATTTCCTGGGCGTAGAGAAACAATACTAAATTTACTGATACGCTGGAGGAAATTCGTTCTACTGCAGAGGAACTGATGCTTGTGAATCATATTTCTTACCACGATATGAATTATGTATCACACAAGATGGGCAACACTTCCAGCAGCTACTGTTAGGAGGGTGAGTACGGGTACCGAATGTTATTAATATAATAGGCCTATAGTATGTAGATTTTAATTCGGAAGCGCCGTTAGTTGCGTGACCTACCGACAGAAACTCCGCAAACTTTAGCTGGGACTGACTGTATTAAAAGTTTTGTTTTAAATAGAAATTGGTTGTGCTATATATTACACTAAACGAAAAAAAAAAACGAAGTCAACATTATAGTAAATATAAATGTAACTACAATGACACTTCATTAAAACAGTTCTCCACTGTAGAAACGTGTTTTTATGTTTAGAATGTGTTGACTTCGTTTTTTTTTTTAGAGTAATATACAGCACAACCAGTTTCTATTTAAAACAAAACTTATAATACATTTCGTTATTGTTCTGTGTGAGATTATATTTTACTCAGTTACGAAAATGGCGGAAAATTATGTTAGTACTACAACCACTACTCGATTTATGATCTTCTATTCATAGGATGGGGAGAATTAGGTGAGTTGCGATGAAGGAACTCTAACTTATGGATGGATTTAAGCTCGAAAAAACCACATAAATAGATTTACACAGATTCCTAACGGTCATCAGCTGGAGTAACACCTTTGTATACTAAATGTGCTCCCCAACTGGTGCCTGCACTTCGTCATGAATTTCAAACAGAAATAAACAATGTCATAAAGATGACTTATTTTCATAGTAATACATTTAGTGTATTTCTCATGTTATCATCGGTTGCATTCCTGTCTACATTAAAAATACGTACATTCATACATTATATTTTAATTCTATTTGACAGGCATACATAAGCTGATACACGTCTGAACGCAATCGCAAATTCACATAAAATTACTATTTAGGGAGCGTGAGGAACATTGGAGGAAAGAAGGAAGGAAGGAAGGAAGGAAGGAAGAAAGAAAGAAAGAAAGAAAGAAAAAGAGAAAGAAAGAAAGAAAGAAGGAGCAAGGAAAGAAGACGAAAGTAAGAAAGAAAGAAAGAAAGAAAGTAAGAAAGAAAGAAACAAACAAACAAACAAAGTAAGAAAGAAAGAAAGAAAAAAGAAAGTAACAAACAAACAAACTAAGAAAGAAAGAAAGAAACAAACATAGAAAAAAAGAAACAAAGGAAAAAGTAAGAAACAAAGATTAATAGAAACAAATAAGGAAAGGAACGAAACAAAAAAGAGAGAAAGAAACGAAACAAAGAAATAAATAAATAAAGGAAACAAAAAAGAAACGAAAGGTAGAAACGAAACAAGAAAGAAACCAAACAAAGAAAGGAAGAAAGAAAGGAGGAAGGAAGACAAAAAAGAAAGAAATAAGGAAACGAGCAAAAAACAAAGAAACAAAGTTAAAAAGAAAGGAACAAATAAAGTAAGAAACGAAACAAAAAAGAAAGAAAGAAACGAAGCAAAAAAAGAAACGAAAGAAAGAAACGAAACATGAAAGAAACCAAACAAAGGAAGAAAGAAACGAAACGAAGAAAGAAACAAAGACAGAGAGAAGGATATGACAGATACAGAAAAAGCGAACGCATTTGATTTCATTTATAAACTTTATCACTTTAATGCATAAGCTAACCTATATTATATGCAATTAATATTTTACAGATTTACATGCAATAAACGGCTTTTGATGGAATGGTGTCCTACACAACGAAGAAGAAGGGGAGCATGAAAACGAACTGGGATAGCATAGTAACATTCATGAATGATAGGAACCTTTAGGACGAAAACTGCAGGACCGTTACCTTTGAAATTTTGGATTTGAGAAACGACATATTGTGGTATATATTCTTGTTTAATAATAATAAATAATGGTTTAATGGATAACGTAATCATATCAAATATTTTACAAAGTATTTCTATTTACGAAAATATACATTTAAGAGTCTCATTAATGCTAAACTATAGACTTTGATTCTGTGTAACAAATGTGTTCATGAAGATGGTTGTATTCTACTGACGGGTGTACGTCTGAAAACAGGTTTAGCTTTATATGACACCGTTCGAAATATGACATGAGCAAGTAACAGCATGATTAGTGGTGATGTGAATAATATAGTAATGAGGTAGAATGGAATAGACAGGTCAAGAAGAAGTGCTCTGGAAGATCTGTTCGCGGACGTTTCTGCACCGCAACTCTCGTATGAATAGAATTATTGCATCCTATCAATAAAAGTTCTAGTAAATGGTAGCCTATACCCTTGTCGTTATTTATTACCTTTGCAAAGTGTTTCTATCTCTGAAATCTCAGTTCGACACACTTTCCCTGGTCCAGATAACTCTGTGATGAGAAACTGTACATGATCACAGTCTTCTTTCTTCTTAAGGATCTCCACTTCGACTTCTGTCCCATGAAGCTTGCTGGCCACAGTCTGCATAAAATATTTTGCTATCACAATAATATTCAAATATAAAAGTATTTTGGACAAATTAAACTCTTCAATTTATATATGAAAAATATTCACAACTGACACTAAGATTTTGTATGTGATATATTTTTAATAATATCCACTTGTCCACTTAATTTGTGACCCATTTGTAAGTCATTATTGTTATTATTTTTGAAGATATTTTCAAACACTTTAAGGGACATGAAAAACTGTACCCCAAAATTCTTAGACAAGAAGGTAATATTTTAAAACAGAACGTACCATTTTTAGGTGATTATTTAACGACGCTGTACCAACAACTAGGTTATTTAGTGTCTATGGAATTTGTGATAGTGAGATAGTATTTGGCGAGATAAGGCCGAGAATTCACAATAGATTATCTAACATTTGTCTTAGGGTTGAGGAAAACCTCGGAAAAACCGAACCAGGTAATCCGCCCGAGCGGATCACCGCATCAGAAAACAAGCTTCTCTGCCGACTGAGCTAAGACTGTGACTGGTACCAGTTTGAAAGCAACATTGCAATAAAGAATTACAGTTAACGTTATTTTAAGTTCAGTATTAATACATATTTTATTAATTCTATGTAAGTAATTGAGCAGAATCTGTAAAAAATAAGTTTAAAAGCGAATGTATGTAGGCTATTATTATCGTAATTTTGTTGGTACTATGTATGTTCGTAACATTGCCAGTGTCTCTCTAATTGTATCAGAAAATTGAAATAAATGTTTGTGGTAAAGTTTTTTGGTCTGATTTTAAAGTGCCTTTACAACTTGCGTATTCTATTAAAATCAGTGCCACGAATAGACACAAGCTTTCTCCTCAAGAGTTTTATGCGTTTCCCAACATTCCTATTCCTTTGTCATAATTTGAATGATATTTTTGTTTTGAGACTGTTCTCCTTCCAAACTGCTACACTACAACACTCTGAGCAACAGTGTCATTTTAATCAAATAAAATATAAATACAGAGTGGCCCAAAAAATGTATACACTGTTTGTTCATCAGTAACTTTGGAGCAAATTGAGATAAAATACAATAAAATTGAAGAAAATATATAACAGTTGTATGAGCACTATATCTGTTGAGCTTCTTTATTTATCACTAGGGAAAGGGATTTGGAGTATTATAAAGAATGGTGAAACGTAGTATAGATATTCGTAGCTCACTGACTGTCAAGCGAGCTGCGTCACAGAGCATGGACGAGTACAGTTCACTTCATACAAACTTACACGCAACGTGCTGTAAACGTATTTCAGAATAAACATATGGAATAGTTTAATGACATATAGTGGCTACATACATAATCTGTATTTCACTTTGAACTACATGTGTTTTTCTTGGCAACGCACAAGACACCAATAAACAACATTACAAATATACATAATTAAATATCAATCTCTGCGTCCTCGCGTGTCAGTGGAAATATTGATGGCTGGCAGTTGTCTTTTGTATGGAACTCGACTCTGAATATGTGTGTTTTTCTGTCAGGAGCGTGCTAAATTAAAACCTTTATTTACAATATCATGAAATATGATAATATGTACACAACGTACACTACAGTATTTAGAATATATATATTATATATAATATATCTAATACTACAATATTTACAACATAGCCTAATAGAGTATCATTAAATGTTGAACAAAATGTAGAGCCAAACGAAATGGTGTTTTCAATTAATGCTATGTTTTGGTGATGAAACAATTTTTCCTGCTGTGCCTTGTTATAATAAATTGTAAATATCATTTTTAAATTTTCTAAACACAACTTTGCTCTTTTGCAAGGAAAGACATTTTTTTAACATGGAAAAACTCCGCTCTGAAATCCGACTGAGAATACTGTACCTATCGTTTTTAATCAAAACTCTGTTCATTTTTTCACCAACACGTTTTCCTACTTCACCTTCTACTGCACCCAGTTTATTTACAATAGTACTCATAATATTTATTTGCTCAACTAGTTCTACTCCTGACTGTACTAATCGAATAATGGCATCCGGTAAATATAAAAAATTTGACTTAATATCCATGATTTTTTTTTATTATTCTATCATTTAGCAGTTCCTGGCATATTTGAATCGCAGTCGAAAGACTGGACCACTTTCTTCACAGATTGGAGGTGATGTGCGTAATAATAATTATTGCAAGCTTCTAACCATGACCCCCATCTCTTAAGAACTGGACATGGGGGAAGCGATAATTTAGAGAATTGTTTCCTAAATTTTGATACTCGATCTTAGCTTTTCCAAATATAGTCTTTCAATTTTGTATTGTTAGTTGGTTTCACTTTCGGCATTGTACCTGCACTTCACTACGCTGAACTGCAAACCTGCACGTTGAAGTTCTTATGCGACAACTGTCCCGTTCACCTGTTGTTGACGTGCAGAGATCTGCGAGTATGTCATGGAGGGGAGGACTTGGTATGAAGGATTGTAAACAAATGACTGTGTAGATGCCAATACTAGCTTTTACTACTCCAAATTCCGTTCTCTATTTATCACAGATGTTTCGGGGATTGGATTCTCATCATCAGTGATGTCAAGACAAAGCGAATCCGGATGTTTGATCTGTACTCCTGCGTGACAGTCTGATGACATTTAACATCATGTCACTCAGGAGTACAGATCAAACATCTGGATTCGCTTTGTCTTGACATCACTAATGATGGGGATGCAATTCCCGAAACATGTGTGATAACCAAAGCTCGGAACTTGGGGACGTGTGTCTTTGAACGTGGCTAAGCGACCGGATTTCAATGTCAACAAACTCCCGCTTCCAGCACAGAGGTACTGTAAGGTCTGCTATAAAAGTGGTTCCTGGCTGGAACAACATAATGATAATATTATGGTAGGTTGAAACAAGTAATTTTATAGCATATATATATATATATATATATATATATATATATATAAATAAACATGCAAAATACATAAAATTTACAGTTCTGCTCTGTATATTTCATTACAGTGTATGACTACATGCATTCGAATATTTTTCGAACCCATACCTTCTTCGTCTGTTAGTTAAACATGATTTGAAACGAAAGAAACTTATTTCCACGTCACATGAAGTGGCGGGAGTAAAATTAATTTTTATTTATTTTAACTAGCTACCTACTGAATACAAATTACATTTATAAAACAAAAATGTTTCTAGCCACTACCGTAAGAGCCAGGCTCGTGTACGGTGTGGTCTTAGTCAATAATATAACATAAAATCTACAAGGACAGTTTACTAAATACAGTAAGTAACTTAATTCGAACCAATGAATACAACACAAGAGCAAGAATAAAGAAGAAAGAGAAAAAGAGAGAAAAATACACATTTAATATAAATTGACAATTCGACAGAAGCCAGTGATATTCAATAAAAACAAGAATGTAGTAGACAGAAGTAAAAGGTAAAAAAAAAAAATACATTTGTTAATATTATATTATATCGTGGATAATTTTACAAATTTATTTTTTAAAAGCTCCAATTTTAAAAAATTTCAAATTTGGAAAATGGTTTGTAATTGTATTATAAAGTCTTAGGCCGAAATAAAGTATTGAATGTTTTCACTGTCACTGTTTCCTGTTCGATTTTCAGTAGTTGCTAGCTGATCTCGTATCTGAGAAAGATAAGTATCCTAAATTTGTCTCGAAAATAGTTTTCAATTTCTATGTCACTACTAGGGAAGGTTCCACTACGACTTGGTCCATGTCTATGGACAAATTTTCCACCGATTTAAGGGACTGCAATGTATTTCAGTGAATGCCCGTTTCCAATATCTAGTTTGTGTTTGACACAAGTTACAAAATATAAACTCTCCATTCGAAGAAAATAATGTATCTCCTCAGAATTCCTCCACGAAATTCTGTACCTAAATTTTAAGAAATATATTTTCAAACGTATACAGTACCCATTCGAATAATACGTATTTTCTTATTTTCAAACAGACCGTTTACCTCTAATTAATTATCTGAATGTCATTGGCTTCGACACGACACAATTTCCTCGTCCGCCTTCCTGTCATTCGATGTGACCACTTTCTTAGTACACACGACTGTCCCTGAGCACTTGCAGCGTGAGCTTTGTGTACGCTGTACCTGTAACCTTACTCAAGCACACGACACACAAGTCCCCAAGTTCCGAGCTTTGATGATAACTAAAGAAGCTCAACGGGCATAGTATTCATACAACTGTTACATTTTCTTCAATTTTATTGCATTTTATTAATTTTAATTAACACTGTTACAAAATTGACCACAAAATGTGTATTTTATCATTAAATTGAGATAAAATTCTCGGTTTTGGGAAAATTGTAGCTTAATGTTCGTAGGTGTACCATCAGCAGCCAAATACTGTCGATGCCGTCCAACTGCGCCATGAACTACGTTTTGTAACATGTCCAGTGTCATAGCTGCACATGCCATTTCGATTTGTTCTCGTAGCGCATCCAGTATAGCTGACTTTTCCCGATTAACAACATCCTTTAGGGCCCTCCTTAGGTAGAGAGATGTTAGGTCTATGGACCGTGCTGGCTACTCAACAGCACCTCTTCGACACATCCATCGTCCGAGTAGAGTTTCATCCAGATGGTATAGTCCGGATCAGCTTACTTCATACCCTAAGGGTGAAACCTAACCATTTTCCCCCATTACTTCATATGCTAGTGGATTGTGGTGATTTTCTAGTTTGCAGGTTGAATTTTCTTTTGTCAACTTCGTTTCGAATTTCGATACTGACAAATACTACAAATAGTAGTGATTTTGTAACTGACATGTTGGCAGCTGAGACAAGTATCGACAATATTTGTCGGTACTGGAGTTCCACGAAATTATAATTGTACTAGATTTCTGAGCCGGTTACTGGAAGCTAGTGAAATTTGAACATACTAATAATTAATTAGTTATTTTATGTGTTACATTGTGGTTATAATTTAAGACTATAGTCAGGTAAGTTTTCGGAGTTAGTACTTATAATTTCATGTGGTCAAACAAAATACATTTTTAGGTTAGGTCTCTTGAGTCAACTGTTTAGTCAAACCAATGAATTTCGTATTGCTAGACAAAATACTTGATATGTTTATCCCTTTCCCGTATAGTTCACCTATGAAAATATGTTACAAATTATTGAATTATTTAGAATAACCTTACAGCATAAAGTACGGTAAGTAAATAAGTCATTTAGTACGTAGGATCGTGTGATATCTGGTAACAGTTGGCGACACTGACAAGACGGCAATATTTGCTGTTTAGGAACTGTTCTTACGTGACCCTCAGTATAGTGGGCTGGGGCTCCATCTTCTTGCAGGTAAAACCTCTCGTCCCAATATAGCTCTCGTATGGCAGATACAATTATTGTTGTCTGAAGCATCTCGAGATACACCGCACCGATAACTGTGCCTTTAAAGAAGAACGGTCCAATCATACCCCGAAAGGACAAATCATACCACACATTAAGTCCCGGTAAATTGACGGCTTTGTCCTGATGGATGTGCGGATTTTCAGAGGGACAGGACACGCAATTGTATCGGTTTACAGTACCATTCAGTTTGAATTGTGCCTCGTCAGAACAGACAGTGTTTCCTGGAAACTCCACGTCCTCGCGCAAAATGTTTTCAAACCACTCACAGTACTCAATTCGTCGATCAGGGTCGTAAAGCAGCAGTGTTGGAATATACAGCTGTCAAAAGAAAAAGTGGCCGTTCTCTAGATACTAAGTTCCTTCGGGTATCTCCGCTACAATTCGGAGACAGGCGATGTTACATGTTGTTGGACTACTATGCCTGCTATAGACAGCTATAATTAAAGCATCCTACGTGTTACACTTGTAACGTAATGGTAGCGTTCCGGGCTGGTATTCGTGAGATAGTGCGTTCGAACACTACCGAGTGTTTTTTATGTTTTTCTTTTTTTTTTTGTTTGTTTTTAAGACAGAAAATATAATTTCTGCTATCTCTTTTATGACTGTTTTAGTAGGCCTAATTAACATCAGGTTCATGAATCCATTATGCAATGACTTTTTGTTTATTATGACATTATGGCTGCAAATGGAAAGAAAGAAAGAAAGAAAGAAAGAAAGAAAGAAAGAAAGAAAGAAAGAAAGGAAGGAAGGAAAATTATACTCAACAAAAATATCTTTCGTGGCATAAATGGCATAAATGGCATAAACAAAACAAGCATCTGGCGTCTGACTTAGAAAATTCAAACAATTAAAAATAAAAAAAAAAACAAAACAAACAAACCAAACGGCACGATTCAATATTTAGTCCATCTTCCTCCAACCTCGATCACATTTTGCAGTCGAGTAGATATGTCCTGGACGAGCTTCCACAAATCATCAGGACGTCTTGGTGGGGGTTTAGGCCAATTTTTCCGCATATTATTATTATTATGCTTCTTCACTTGTGCCCCCGTGGTTCGGTTGGAAGAACGTCTGAATTCAGATGTCAATGTTTCCGGCTGAAATCCTCGTCGGTTCTTTTCATTTTATTGTGTCACAAAATAGTATAAAGTAACTAATAATATAAGAAGAAAACACTAACACTAGTATTATGCAACTGTATTTTTCCAAATCTAACATTAAATTTATATTATTTATATCGCTAAAGAACGATAACAGAATATAAATGGTAACTTGGATATTATTTATATCGCTAAAGAACGATAAAAATATAAATAAGTTGAGTGTTATTTATAACGCTTTATGCACATTATAAGTTCTTAACAGTTTTTATTTTACTGTTTCTTCATATATTAGCTCATGCGATAAGTATAACATTGTAAACTAATTTCATAATAATGGTCCATGGGCGTGAATTTGAACTGCCACTGGGGGAGACCCTGGTGTACCAGCATCATGCGGAAGTACTGCGTGAAGTCTGCAGCCAGGTAGTGCCACTCTAAACTTCTGTCCAGCAGCCAGATCTTGGGGTCCTCTCGTTTTAGATCGTATTCGCACTCGCTCTTGTGAAGGTACACCAGACACACCTTTCCAATGCCTTGGCAAGCGTCCAGTTCGAAGATCATGCACTTGACGCCGAAGTTGGGGCGCTGCCTGGGGTCGTCCTGCTCGCTGCACATTATTAACAGTATCACTGGCATTGTTTGAAAATTGTTCTGAATACGCGCAATTGTTAGACGTGTCGCCGTACCTCCCTAATGTTTTCAAACTTAAAAAAAAAAAACACTTCAAAATGGCCTTCCGTTGTTCGAACGATAACCTGGCATCCACCATTTTGTTTTCACACCACACCCGCGCTCATCTGGTCACTGCCAGCTAACAACATTAAGCTACAATTTCCCCGAAAATGATACTTTTTATCTCAATTTGTTGCAAAGTTGTTGATGATCAGACAGTGTATACATTTTTTGGGTTACTCTGTATAAGAACCTGAAATTTCATGCCCTTGAGTTTCGTGCCATCCATACCTTCACAATGCCGATGACGATGTGCTCTAGTCCAGGTCGGTCAGAGTAGTAATGCAGGACCAGGGCGCCATCCTCCGGCCTCTCCGTACACCGGAACGAAGGGGCTCTCATCCCTGGATACAGAGTTCCCAGGTGGTCGTGAAGAGCATCCAGATTCTAAGGTCGTGATAAAACGGTAAACACATAAGAAAATATTAGCTTTTGATACACGTTAAAATATTTAGTTAATGTTACAGTACAAAGATCTTCAAGGTAAGCCTAGACCTTCGCGCAAATAGTGAGGAGATCATACTTACTTACTTACTTACTTACAAATGGCTTTTAAGGAACCCGAAGGTTCATTGCCGCCCTCACATAAGCCCGCCATCGGTCCCTATCCTGTGCAAGATTAATTCAGTCTCTATCATCATATCCCACCTCCCTCAAATCCATTTTCATATTATCCTCCCGTCTACGTCTCGGCCTCCCCAAAGGTCTTTTTCCCTCCGGTCTCCCAACTAACACTCTATATGCATTTCTGGATTCGCCCATACGTGCTACATGCCCTGCCCATCTCAGAACTTCTGGATTTAATGTTCCTAATTATGAGAGGTGAAGAATGCAATGCGTGCAGTTCTGCGTTGTGTAACTTTCTCCATTCTCCTGTAACTTCATCCCGCTTAGCCCCAAATATTTTCCTAAGCACCTTATTCTCAAACACCCTTAACCTATGTTCCTCTCTCAGAGTGAGAGTTCAAGTTTCACAACCATACAGAACAACCGGTAATATAACTGTTTCATAAATTCTAACTTTCAGGTTTTTTTTGACAGCAGACTAGATGATAAAAGCTTCTCAACCGAATAATAACACGCATTCCCCATATTTATTCTGCGTTTAATTTCCTCCCGAGTGTCATTTATATTTGTTACTGATGCTCCAAGATATTTGAATTTTTCCACCCCTTCGAAGGATAAATCTCCAATTTTTATATTTCCATTTCGTACAATATTCTGGTCACGAGACATAATCATATACTTTGTCTTTTCGGGATTTACTTCCAAACCGATCGCTTTACTTGCTTCCAGTAAAGTTTCCGTGTTTTCCCTAATCGTTTGTGTATTTTCTCCTAGCATATTCACGTCATCCGCATAGACAAGAAGCTGATGTAACCCGTTCAGTTCCAAGTCCTGCCTGTTATCCTGAGCTTTCCTAATGGCATATTCTAAAGCGAAGTTAAAAAGTAAAGGTGATAGTGCATCTCCCTGCTTTAGCCCGCAGTGAATTGGAAAAGGATCAGATAGAAACTGACCTATACGGACTCTGCTGTATGTTTCACTGAGACACATTTTAATTAATCGAACTAGTTTCTTGGGAATATATACTTTATATGGTCGTCTTTCTCTTCTGTAGATGCGTGAGCATTTATAACTATGATGTCGCACCATCTACCTTTAAGTACTAAATATGATAACCTGTCACTGATAAATTCGACCTTTTTTACTGCTGATTTTATTCTTTTATGAACAAAGAATCCTGTTCCTAATTGGTGATTATTGTTTCCTTCCCCATAATACAACAAGTAATCTCCTATTTGTGATATGCCATTCCCATGGGCTAACAACCCATCACCGCAAAAAAAACAGCTTGTTACGAATCCCTGCAATAAGCCTCGAAATAGGACTGATTCTCTGGCACGACCCAGCAAAGGAATAAGGTTTTGAGATTTTGAGGCGATCATAGAGATAGTAAATCGCTTGAAAGTATCAACAAACCTAAAAGCATGGCATTTTTTCATGTCTAAAAATAACTTCGAAGATAGAGAATTTTTTTTTACATGATGTGGTTCAATATAGTATACCCGATTATCTCTAAAATAGTTGCACAAATACCTCTAACATCCTGTATAAAATCTATACAATTACAACATAGTGTCAACAATAATAATCAATACATAATCTACAAAGGTTATGATATTATTATCATTTAATTCTTATAATACTTTCATTCAAATCAAATGTACGATTAATATAACATTAATAAAATAGTAACTAAAAACTGAAGACATAATCACACACTCAATGGGATTTAAAGTTATCCTGCCATTTTTTAAACAGTATCTATTACTTGAAAGTTTAACTTACCTGCAGGAAGTCTCTGGGTGTTGCTCCTAAGACCTGAAGTATTTTATCATAGCCAGAATCTTGACAAAACTCGAAAAAAGTTTTTCCGAAGAGTTCTAAGATGGCATTTGCTGGAATTTCTGAAAAAAAAAAAAAGTAAAATTTTCTAAGCATTTATGTGATAAAAAAACAATAAATTGTTGATGTTAAAACACCCAAACAGACAGTGCTAATCACGATTTAGATGTGGACTTACGTAACACGTCTACAGCTGCGTGAATGAGATTATAAGTTATTTCATCTTCGTAAATTTGACGCACCAAAAACTGTCCTTCCATGCTAACTTCGGCATCTTTTCTGTAAAAATATAAATTAATTTATTTTCTAGAAGTGAAGTGTGTGATTATTGATTTACATTCTTGAATAGTCTTATCATGTCGAAAGTATTATTTTTATTTTATTTACATATTTCAAGTTAAATTCAAGGTCTCTTCTTAGTTGCAAAATGTATAGTAATCAAATTTTGTGTACGGGTAATTATACGTTCAGTATAAATGTATCATTCTATTCCCTTTTTAATAAATCGATGGTGTTTAGGTAAAATGGTTTAACTCTTATTTTTTTAAACGTGACTTTTTTGCTGTAATTAGCTAAATATTTAATTACAAAACTTGAAGACATGTTTCTTGATAATTATGTTTACGTTCTTTCATATAAGGTAACTAACAGTACTGTATTAACATTTAATTTTTTGTTGTTCGTGAAAAAATTGTCTTTGTGGGATAAACCATTTTACATAAATATCATCAATATAATAGGGGAATCAGACTTGTAAACAGTATATAAATTGACAGCTATGGAAACAAAAATAATATGTATAACCCGTCTGAAGAATCATTGCAGACGGCAGGTAGAGTAAGCTTGGACATAAACATGCGATCGATACTGCATTACGTCACCCTGTTCTGACGTACTATGCACAGCGCTGCAGAAAAGAAATGCCTCAGTTCAGTTCGTTCAGTCTGCTAGTCGGTATCGGAAGTGTGTGTGTGCACACAAGAGCGAATGGGAACTCCGCCGAGACAGTCGTCACTCGAAGTCTTACTCTCGCAAAGCAGAAATATTATATACAGTGTGCTAAAATTATGTAAAGAAGAGAAAAAGAAAGGTCTGATCATTCTATTAACGAACAGCAACGGCGGTGGGGTAGAGTGAAAGAACAATACATACTATAGCTAAGGAGATGAGGACTCAAAGCGCATTGGAGGAAAATTTCCAACTCCTGGTGAAAGCCGCCCACATCCAAAGAAAATTGTACATGATGATTTTGAAAAAACTGTGTCATCCGCAGAACTCTTTTGGAGTTTTATGAGAAGAGAAAAGAAATTCCGACCCTATGCAAGCTTCTGAATGCTGTTAAGAAAAAGATACAGTTTAATGACTGAAATTATACATTCTGGAGGCTGTCAGTTTTGAAACAAATGACCGCACAATCAATAAGCGAAATCAGCAAAGAAGTCTGGATGAAATGCTGCCAACCTGGTAAACATATCGAGGACGAATATTGGCTTCGTAACGCGTTAATGGAAGAGGAAGTAGAAGGGGTAGTAATAAACATAGGCATTATTAGCAGTGATGAAGATGAGATGGATTATGATCAGGTAGCAGCACAGATACAGCAGACGAAGGCAGTTCAACTGATGGTGCAGATGAAATTGAGACCTCTGCCACGGGCATACATGTACTTCTGGAATAAAGTACGTTTATATACCGTACATGACAGAAAAAGTAAATTCAACTATGGTATTGGTAATTGTATTTGATATGTTCATAACAGCTGTTGATGTTTTTATTGTCAGACTGTACCAACATTTCTCCAGCTGACTCGCCACGCATCGAGACTGAGAGGATCACATTCACGACACACGAGCGCCCTCATCTGAAAACTGCAATGTTTCGTCAGACGGGTTATAGAAATATAATCAATACTGGAATGAAAGTTTTAATGTTTTATTCCATATACTGTTTTCTTTTCATAAATTCGAGGTATAAGAGGTAGGCGGAAAATAGGGAAGATTGGAGAATGCTGGGTTTGCAGCATGAAAAACCTGCCCTTGGGCAGAAAACTATGAATCAAATCAATAATGCTATTTAGAATTAGGAAAATTTTTGGAAAGAATTTGGACAAGATTTACAGAAAGAAATTCTGAACAAACCAATATATATTTTTATGTGACCAATAATAACACATAGAAAATCAAATACACGGCAAAGCATGGTTAAACAGTAGAGGCCCTATTCATAGACATTGTTAGCGCGGGCATTCGGTGGATGATCAGCGTATTCATAAACCAGTGTTAACGATATGATATGAATCCTGTTTAGCACGCTCGTAGCGCGGGCTAGCGAAATGTCTATGAATAGCACCCTAGTACTCCAGTTTCAGGTTGTCTTTATTTTGTGGAAAATCTTTAGTACAAATTTTCCTAGACTTATTTGATTTTCGTTGCCCCTCTCATTTAAAAATTACTAAGATTTGGCTCTTAATGACTCCGTCTTCATCTTCACTTTAATACAGCTTTTAATAAAATATCCCTACATCAATATAAGTTACTCATAGTATGTATTTAATTTTTATTGTGCCAACATAACTTTTTGTGATATTTATGTAATGAAATATGTAGATGAAAATTCATGTTACGGAGGAAACATAATATAATTTTTGAAACGAACCTAGTTTTGCATTATTTAAAATTAAAATGCACAATAGTAATTGTTTGAATGTACTCCTAGGTATCTTAAGGGAACGCACAGGTGAAATTACTAAATCTTACAGTTTTCATTTTTTTCCCTCAAAGACCAAGGACACTAGAATAAAATTATGTGACACGTTTTCTTATTAAGATGAAATATATGGCAGGAATTTTTTTCAACGTGATTTTCTTTAATTTTCGACGTGTGGAACCATTTATATATTAATTTACGCTGTTACGCCCCAGTTCATGTGAGGACGCAGAATAAGGAAATCTCCAATAATTGTCTGTAATTTTCTGGAACGTGTCGTTTCGAGACTTCCACTGCCTTCTCCTACTTTGAAATTTCTTGATATAGATGCTACAGTCAGAACGCAAAATCCGTCAAAACCCGAAATTTCTAGGAGATTCTAGTTCTCACAAAGCTTTTAGGAAATACTAGATTTCACTTAGGTAATTCCGTTACATCTAGAAATAACTATGACTCTTTAGGAAATTCTGGTCTTGACTAACATAATTAAGTTAGATCTAGAAATAACTGATTGTTATTAGTAAAAACCCGTTGTAACGATTTCAAGATGCAACGCGTCCTGGAGTTGGTATGAGGTAACATCATACGAGTAATACGCATTCCGAATATCGAAAGGGTAAAGGCCAACTTCCGAAACCTCTTAGGGGTCGTGCTTGAGAGAAATGACTTGTACAGAATTGGAACCAGGCTAGACTTTTGAACAAACTATATTGGAGGTAGGTTCACTGAATTTTAACCCCTTTACTCCCACTGTTCCCAAATGGGAACATGCATTATTTACGGCGTAAATGATTTGAGAGGACCAATAATCATCTTATTTTGTTTCTTATGTGTCAATAAGTAGGAATATATAAGAAACACCATTTTTAATAAAAATAATTTGGGCATAAATGGGTTAATATCAATTCTGAAATATTTATATTCCAATCATTGAAAGTGTCTTGGGATCAAATGGGTTAAGAACTGATAGTATCAGATCCGAATTTGATGTATGTCCTCAAATTTTCTTGACACGAGAACAGGTGCCAGATATTAAAATGTTGCTGAAGACTTCAGCAAAAAAATAAGTCATCAGAAGTGGACAAGGGTTCGTTCGTTGCAAAAAAAAAAAAAAAAAAAAAAAAAAAAAAAAAAAAAAAAAAAAAAAAAAAGAGTTTTGAAGTGGTGCTTCTATGTGAAGAAAAAGTTCTCCGCAACAGCATCCCTTGTCGCAACAAGTGATTTGTGAGACAAAAAGTAATAATATTGAGTTCTGTAACATAATATTCATAGCTAATTGAACAACAAAAATAGTAATGTTTAAGTATCCCATAACATAATTATTTGTGTAATAAAACTCTTTTGTGTTTCAATAACAATGACAATAGTAATAATAATGTTCATGTGCGAGTACCAATTTCCCATAGTCTTTTTAGTAATACGTTATTTCTAGATGTGATTGAATTACACAAGTGAAAACTAGAATTTCTTCCGGTTTTGTCGGATTTCACGTTCTGTAATCGTCACAACAGGTTTTTACTAATAACAATCAGTTATTTCTAGATCTAACTTAATTAGGCCTATATCGGCCGAAACTAGAATTTCCTAAAGAGCCACAGTTATTTCTAGATGTAACTGAATTACGTAAGAGAAAACTAGAATTTCCTAAAGAACGTTGTCAGAACTAGATTTTTTTTTTTTTTTTTTTTTAGAAATTTCGGGTTTTGACGGATTTCGTGTTCTGACTGTAACATAGATATGCTGCGTAATTTATAGCGGAACGTGTTTTAAGAATGTATCGTATGGTGGCGGGACCTGTTCTGTCATGTCATTCTACACCGGTAGTAGGGTGGGAATCATATGATATTGTAGAGTGTAGTTTATGATGAATTTTGTGAAGTGTGTATGTTATGCTGTTAACTACAGAGATCGTGGTGTAAATCGGTGTGTTTTGAACGGTTTATTACCTGTGTAGGATCCAAAGAACAGTAGTATTTCGTGTAGTAATTTAAAAACAGCAAGTTGGCAGAGGAAATCCAGGTAGGCTATCTTAATTTTCCGTATTTGATGAAGTGGACGACTTTCAATAAAGAGGCCAATTTTCAATATCGCCCCACACCACACACGGGATTGATATCTGAATTAAGTTTCTTTATGGTTTAGATGGGTTAAATGAAGGGATAGCTAAGTGGCATTAAGCCGAGATATGTGACAAGGTTAGTAGTTAGTTGAGGGGATTATTTAAGTGATATGAGGCCGAGGAATTGTGTAATGTGGGAAGATACCAAAGTTTCACCTTTATGGTTATTAGCGGTATCACTGTTGCTTTGCGTTGAGGTAGAAGTCACTCATGATTCAGTAGTTTTACTTAAATTATTTGAAGAGTTTGAAAATCTTTAAAACATGATATAAAAACAGAAAGTTCGATCCAGCGAAAGTGATTATTTTGATGCGTTTGAATTTTCGTACCGTCAACTGGAGAGGTTATAGGAAGACATACAGTACGATATAGATTAGTTCCATTAATTTGTGATATCTGGCTTGGAAAATCTAGGGCCTGAACCATATACAGGAGAGACGAATTGCTGAGGTATGTTAATTGTACGATGACATCAGTGATGTAAATGGGTGGGAAATTGGGATAGAGGAAACGATATGTCTTTTAGAAATTTTATCAATTCCTCTTGGATGTCTAGTACACAGTGCTCTTAACAGATTATGGGACATTAATTTTCTTAAGAAACTTTCCCGTCTTAGAGTCTATATTACTATAAGATAGCCACCGGCGTGGCTCAGTCGGCTAAGGCGCTATCCTGCCGATCCGAAGTTTCGCTCGGGCGCGGGTTCGATCCCCTCTTGGGCTGATTACCTGGTTGGGGTTTTTTCCGAGGTTTTCCCCAACCGTAATGTGAATGCAAGTTAAACTACGGCGAATCCTCGGCCTCATCTCGCCAAATATCATCTCGCTATCACCAATCTCATCGACGCTAAATATCCTAGTGGTTGATACAGCGTCGTTAAATAACCAACTAAAAAAAAACTATAAGATATCTGTAGTGTGTGCATGAGAATTTATGTTTGCTAGATTGGAGAATTGGTGATGTCATAAGATTGACATCATCGGTTAGTGTAATTAATTTTTTATGTTTGCGTAGAACTGTATAGGTGACTATGGATTCCGGTGGTTATGTTGGTACGTGGTATCCTAGATCATATATGTAACAGATAGCTCATTATCTATGTTAAATTCAGCAGCACTTTGAAGAGAACAATCGCTAGGATCGCCACCCGTCCTCCGTAAACGAACACGAGATGGTAGTACAGTCGCTAATGCAATTCAAATGGGAATCATGACGTGACTCCTTATGTAACTAGATAGATGGCAGCGTAGCAAATCTGACTAAAGTTGTTACCACCAAAGCCTATAAGGCCGAGCTATCTGGGTATATATGTTCTAGAGTGGTATTCATCAAGTTTGAATGATATCGGGTACCGGTAAAGCAGGTATTTGGATGATGACTAAGTTATTCTATTATATTATTTGTTCAATTTGTAATCACTTCTATTAATGTTGATTTGGTTGACAATGGATTTCGTTGCTGGTCCAAGTGGAGTGAAGCGAAGGACTGAACATTCTCTTTCTGATTTGACATCGGATTCCAATTCTAAGTTATCGTATGATGATAAACCTGCCGTAGTGCTTCGGGTTGGGGATTTTGGGGATGCTTTAAGTTATTCATTTTTGTTGGTATTATTTCAGGATTAGTTGATGGGATATCTGAGTGACATGAGGTCGAGGTATGTGACAAGGATAGTGGGTTAGTTGAGGGGATATCTCGGTGACATGAGGCCGACGTATGTGACAGAGTTAGTGTGTCAGTTGAAAGGATATGAGTGGCGTGAAGGTGAATACCGTGAATTCAATGATTCAAGTGCTTCCTCTCTCCCCTTTGGGGATACCTAAATTTCACCTATGTGCTTGTGTTGATACCCTATTTTAAATAAGAGCGGATAGGTTCTATTCCAGAATGGAATAATTGTGAAAATGGCATCGTGAAATTGTGTGTAATTATTGGTTTTTAAATACTTTTATTAAACTTGTATTGGGTTATTCGGCTATGTTGTGACATCATCGTATGTTAAACTTTACGAATATTAAACTATATACATCGTTTGTTTTTTTTTTTACTTGGTTATTTAACAACGCTGTATCAACTGCAAGGTTATTTAGCGTCGATGGGATTGGTGATCGTGAGATGGTATTTGGCGAGATGAGGCAGAGGATTCGTCATAGATTACCTGGCATTTGCCTTACGGTTGGGGAAAACCTCGGAAAAAACCCAACCATGTAATCAGCCCAAGCGGGAATCGAACCCGCGCCCGAACGCAACTTCAGGCAAGCGCCTTAGCTACGCCGGTGGCTTCCATCGTTTGTTAAACTTTACGAAAATTAAGCTATATCCTATAATAAAAAATTTCACATCTTATAGAACGTTGTTAAACATGAATTTACTCGTATAGATTAAAGGTGGTTCTCTTGATACCTGCGTGCAGTGCCAAAAATTTATAATTTTCATTTTCGGCATTATGTGCGGTGTTGCAAATTACATAGTGGCGAGGCGCATTGCATGTAATTGAAAGGCTTTAGAGCAGTGGTCGTCAGCATTCGCTGAAGTGGGTAAAGGGTAAGCGGAGCCGTCCCGTGTGCCCCGTCGTGCAGTAGGACGAGGTAGAGAGCATACCCGCTAGCAGCTACGAATGCACCATAGTGCAGTGTGTTCTCCGCGGGTAAGGGACGCTAGCCCCGGGTGCTCTGTGCTGATGATCGGTGTTTTCGAGTATTCTTGTATCATGTAACCTTCAACTTACTTAATTTTCTCCCACGTTTCTTCTCCAAACGTCTTCACCACTAGAAGTTCAAGGGCATAGTTCACGAAGCCGTACTGAAATTTTACATAGAGACAGAATATTAGAACAGTTTCTCACTTAAAATAACGTCATATGTATACATTAGGTGTGAGACTTCCAGCACACTGGAAAACGAAGGTATAAACCAATGAGACGTGCCGTAAAGAATCAAAATAAACCTGATAGAGAAACAGAGTGTTATTATGAGCTCTCTTTCTAGAATAAGTCACGATTTGTTGCGTTAAATAATAATATAGAGAGAGAACATAAGTCATCTCGTATCGTGAAATCGAACTCTACTATCGTAATCATATTCAAGATGATTCCGAAGTTTGTGCTCAAACTGAAGGAGCAGTCAGTGGGGTTGAAATATAACAATTTTACAATAGAAACTCATGGTCTAGGAAGTAATCATCAGTCAGTATAAGTCTGCGAATGTCGCGAACTACATGATGAACAACATACCAAGACGTAATACGAATAGTAATTTGTGCAAATTGTAAGTAGGCAAAAATTACATTAACTTGACGATTAATTTTGCATTACACTAAAAGATATTGGAACTGAAAATCATCACAATCAGTGCAGGCGTTGCATCGTCGAAGGAAACTCTGGCGCTCTCTTACAAATATCCCAGATATCTTCCAAACCACATTAGATGCTGCAAATATCCTGGCTAAATGTGTTTCTGAGTTTTGTACCCTCTCGTAAACGAGGTTTTTGATGTGCCTCCAAAATAAGTAATCAAGAGGCGTTAGATCAGGGGAGCGGGCTGGCCATTCAATCGGATCTTCTCTTCCCATCCAACGCCCGAGATATTAGAGTATACCTGCACAAACAGCGGTCAACGAGCGCTCGCGCTCCTTCGGAGCGGGAGAGCCGTGTTTACCGCTCGCGGAAACGGAGTGGAAGATACGTAAGAATGACATAGACTTGCTATAGGTAGAGCAGAGGGAAACAACCACTCAGCTATCTAGTGGAGTGCAGTGTGTAGGCCTATTCTCAGTAACTGTTTCACGTTGCTTACCTACTGCTACAGTACAGTATGGAGGAATCTAAAAGACGGAACATAACATTTAACATTTAACGATTTACAGCTCGAACTTATTGATCTTCAATGTGACCTAAGGGCTAAAGATCGTTTGAATAGTACTACTAGCTTGGTTGAGTTTTACAAGATTAAACATTAGCAATAATATCCACGACTACACAGACTGGCTATGAAAATGATTGCTATGTTTGGCTCAACATTATATTTGTGAGCAACTGTTTTCTATAATCATCTTTAATAAAGGCAGACATCGAATATCTGTAACTGATGCAAATCTAGTCTTTCAGGTAAAGCTCCCTGTAAAGCAGATATGAATAATTTCCCTTGAAATTATTCATCTGTAACTGATGTTTCATTATGATCAGTAGGCTACTGTTCCTTTCAGCTGCCAACAGCATAAAACCTCGTTTTGATGTACTGATAAATAAAAATATAACAAAATTATATTGTACAGAGACATCACTTTATTTTTAGCAACATTTTTAACATTAACCTGGCTATACTCGGAAACACTGTTACCCCCTTCCATTACAGGAATTTGATGTTACTAGTGCAATATGTAAACAAATCATTTTACTAGCTATAGGAGGAGAGAAAAGTAGTGTATCCATTTATGTTACAGGGAAATACGGTATTAAGAATTTCGGTTTGATCATTAATTTTACAATATTTTATCAAAATACAGTAGAGTAGTAACAGTTCTTTTTTCTCAAACTCAACTCTTCAGGCGGTTGTATTCAATATATAATGGCTACTTTATTCAGCATATTACCGTACTTTCGGTAACTCTACTCTTCACTTCAGCTCTGTCCACACAGGTGAAGTTACTCAGTCATGCTACACACCGTACCTGTACACACCGCTCTTTTTTTATAGAAAACACAACCATATTTCTGAAACACACTATACACTGCAGTGTTTACTTCACTGCTAGCAGACTTCGAGTGCAACAGTGGCCGTAAGTTTGTGTGGCTGACGTGAGCAAGGACATTAGTGAAGGGTGAGAGTCAAGTACATTCAGAAACGCAGGTACAATAAAAATGCAAGTAAAAATAAAGTGATGTCCCGGTACATTTAAGTAGCTATAGAATTTCTATTATTTCTGTAGAATAAATATTTCTTTATTAATTAATAATAGTCCAAGATAGTTTTGCAAACACTGAACGGGAATTCATTTCATAAGCACTCGTAATAGTACTTCCTTTTGTGTATATTTTGTACGAGATCACCCCTTCTTCCAGTCCTCCCTTATGCAGAGCGCAGCTAATATCTGCATTCCGCTCATGAGCTGTGAGCCGGCTCGGAAAGCGGAAACCTTGTGCAGGCCTGTATTAGAGATTTAGAAAGTCTGGTGCAGTAAGAATAAAGTTTGTTGGTTCCTAGCTCTGTTGCATCCACATGTGCTGACGCACGATAATTCGTCTGGAACAGCTTGTTGTGGAAAATTGTGTAAATCTCCCCATTCAAACTTGGTGGTAGGAGGTAAGGCGCAAAGTATCATTACATCCGCATTGTAGTGGCTGACATTACGGGATTACACGGACTGAGGATTACTTTTGAGACTACAGATTCCTATTCGAAAAATGTTATATTTCGACACCTATAAGCTCCTTCTGTTTGATCACAATCTTTTGAATAAGCTCGTATAAGAACTATATGGCATAGCTGCGTTGAAATTATGGATTTTATTGCAAGTACGTTGCTTTTCTTATCTTACATTAGGGGAAATTAACTAAAGGTACAGGGACATCATTTTTAATTTTTACTAACATTTTTAACATTAACCTGTCTATACCTTTATAGAACCGGAAACACCGCTTGCTCCCCCCTCCAAGACTGGAGTTCGATGATACTGGCGTAAAACACAAATCACTCTACTAGGTATAGGATGGAAGAAAAGTAGTTCATCCATTTATGTAAACTAGGAAATATCGCGATTTTGAGTTTGATAATTTTCATTAGGTTTTTGTTTAATCAAAGTACAGTACTGTATTAAGAATAAGTGTTTTTACTCAAGAAGTGAGTTATCCATGCGAACGTATTCATTATGCAGTGTATATTATACTGTCTACAGCACATTAGCGTACAATATAGAGAAAGAAGTTAAATTGAAAAATAATCATAATATGAATATTTAAACACAATTTTGAAAATGGTGGCCGTTCATTTCGATACAGGCTTCAGTTCTTTTGTGCATATTATCGCACTATAGACTATTGCATCTAATTCCAATTGCCAGTTTCGTCCTTCGTACTAGTAACTCATATTGAAATAATTCTATACCTACTCTACGTACTGTGAATTCAATCTTCACTTCTGCCCGACCCGAAAATATAAAATTACTCAGACATGCTATCTACTGTCCGTCCAAGTGGTTATGCCGCAGGATTGTAGAAAGGGAGGAAATCACGTGACAGTTAATTACTTAACGAGGCCCTTTTATTTAAGTTAAATTAAACAGCTGTATAATATTACGTAAATGTCCAATTCCTAAGAGAAATTAATGTTTTCAGAAAAGAGCTAAGAAGCCCAGCTTTTACAGAGGGGCGAGCAGAAGCAGGTGGGGGAAATCGGGATGCGACGTAGGTAAACGGACAGTACCTGTGCGAAAATATGATTCAATATTGAAAGC
This sequence comes from Periplaneta americana, assembly GCF_040183065.1. NCBI lineage: Eukaryota > Metazoa > Arthropoda > Insecta > Blattodea > Blattidae > Periplaneta > Periplaneta americana. The sequence continues at coordinate 179,546,146 of NC_091124.1, forward strand.
TCTTTCGTCACTGGAAAACGCGAACATATTTCTGGAACGTACTATACTCAGTAACTCAGTACTGCTTACTATCTGCGGTCTTGGTTCTGTGTGGAGTTGGAACTTCCTTAGTAGAAGGGGTGGGAGTGAAGTACATTAAAAAACTCAGGTACAATAAAAATTGAAGTAAAAATAAAATGATGTCCCTGTATAATTTAAGTAGGTGTTTAGCGATCTACCAAAAATAACACTATAATATTATACAAATTTTACATATTGTAAAGGCCACATATTATTAATGCGTCTAAATTGTTTAATTTCGTGTATAACAATACGTATAATGGTTCTGTGAAGAACTCGCGACTTTTTTAAGTGTCAAATCGTGTCTGTTCGGCACAGCATAGACACATCTCTGTGTAAGAATGTATTGGTACTATTTGTTGTTGTTGTTTACTTTCTTTATTTTAACTATTTACGTACAGACTAATTCTTTAAAATCGAGCAAAAAATTAAACTAGAGCATTTTAAGATATGGAACTTGGGGTCTGCGAAGCCAGATTAAGAAGATATGAGCTTAAACATGTCTATCGCAATCGCTGATTTCCATATTTTCTACATTTATTATTTGCATTTATTCCTTTACTTACAAGTGTTATTTGCATTAATTTACATTTTTTATTTGTTGTTCCGTAGTCAACTGTTTGAAGACAGGTTGGAACCTCATATGGAACGTCATAGATGACACCAATAAGTCATAACTTATGAGATAACTAAGGCAGGAGATAATAGGTGAGGTGGCTAGTTCCTTTTCCTCTCCATTGCATACATCACTGACTAGTAACATATTACACTGATCAGAATTAAGCTGTATAAAAAGAGTTCTTCTTTATATACTTTTTAATTATTTTCATATAATTTACAAACATGAATTAACAACGTACTGTCCATTGTTCTGGAGTAAGAGTTAGCATGTCTGGCCGTGAAACGAGCGTGCCCGGTTCAAATTCTGATTGGGAAAAGTACCTGGTTGAAATTTTTCCCGGGGTTTTCCCTCAAGACATTAAGAGAAAATCGTCGTTGATTTTATGAAACCTCCTATGTGACAGTACAGAGTAATTTTTTTTTTCAGGAGGAAAGAAAAAGTAAATATCAATAGTACTACATAAAAATAATAGATAATTCGTTAGAAAACGTTGGTCATTGTAATGGACATCAATGACATTATCGAGGATCAGTATAGGCCTATTGATTAGAGATGGGAACGATAGGCCTATATCGGTTTTTACGAAATACCGATATATTCGTTTCGATATAGCGATATATCGATATCGAAATTTTGATTCAATATATCATATAATATATCGGTTTTCTCATAAATTTATCGACTTTCTTTTTGTGGAATTATCATCATTATGAACAACAACAAAATCCACACTTGACAACTCCGATAATTCCCGAGAGATGGCGCTACTGAAGGTGGACAGTTACATAATTGTGCAAACTCACTCAATGCCTTGTTCTAATTGGCTGGACTGGAATTCGAATTCAAACTGTTTAATATGCAGCAATAAATTCAAAATGCAGCGTGTGCGAACGTGAGACAGACGGGAGGTTTATCTACTACTGTTTTAATATTGTTATTAATGTTCTCCAAGACAGAAGCAACTCCCACCCTGAAAGGGAACCGTCTGACCTCAAAACGGGTATTAAAACTTTTATTTCTATATTCTGAAATGGAAAGAGAACAAGGATTTAATACCGATTTAACATTTGTTTACAGCTAGGATTTCTGTGCATAACGTAGTGCTAACATTCTGTTTTCTTACATCTTTAGTCCATAAAAATTCTATCCCTATAGGCCTAATCATCACCATTGTTGTTTGTAATGTTGGAGTGTAACAATAACTTGCAATGGGAACTTACTATAGAAGGATTGTATCAAATCAAGTGTGAAGTTTGTTAAAACTTGTAACATTCTAAGTAATGTTTACTTACATTTAAAAATAATTACAAGTTCTGTTTACTTACATTTAAAAATGATTACGTTGTTAGGTAGAGAAAAGCATTATATCTGTGTCCTGGGTTGAATCCTATATAAAATTAGAATAAATGAATCGTGCTCCAATATCAAATACTCAACCATGTACAGTTCACTTAACTCTTTCCCACTATATCATTTAAGCTCCCTTGCCTCCACCATAATTTTTATTTAGGTTAGGACCTACATCATATGGTATTGAAAATGTATTGTTACAATTTTACTTTTATGCTTTTGACTGTTATGATGTTAACTTCAATGGTAAAAAGGAATATTAAAATTTAAGTAATTTTATTATAATACAGTAAATGTACACCTGAAAAATGCAATTTGCTTACGGAATAGCGATATATCGATAATCGTTCGGTATATCGATATATTTTCTGCAATATATATCGTTTATCGAAATTAGGTTTGCAATATATTGCAATATCAATATATCGGTATGTAATGTCTTTTCTCCATCATTACTATTGATGTTTAATTAATTTTTTCTACCTCCTGAAAAATTGTGCTCTGTATTGTCACATAGGAAGTTTCATAAAAACGACGAAATGCTGAGTAACTTTTGGCGCCGGACTCATTTCGCTGGTATTATCACCTTCAGCCCACTCTGATGCTAGATAACCATCGCAGTTGATAAAGCATCGTAAAATAAACCAATTAAAAAGAAACAATGTACTCTACGTACCATGTTTAACTTCGAATTTTATGAAAAATGGTCTGTTGTTGACTCATTTACCATGACAAAGTAAATACGATAGACAGAACCACCTTGTGGACGAGAGGTCAACAAACAAAACATAATGGATTGCCTACCTGAAAATAATAAATGTAAATATTAAATGTCAATACTAAATGTTGATGTCATTAATTTGTAGAACCTGTTGTGAGGTACAAAATGGAACGTTGTTAACTCAGATTTTGTCCACACTGTGAAGTAACGGTCAGCGCGTCTGGCCGCGAAACAGGTGGCCCGGGTTCGAATCCCGGTCGGGGCAAATTACCTGGTTGAGGTTTTTTCCGGGGTTTTCCCTCAACCCAATATGAGAAAATGCTGGGTAACTTTCGGTGCTGGACCCCGAACTCATTTCACCGGCATTATCACCTTCATTTCATTCAGGCGCTAAATAACCTAGATGTTGACACAGCGTCGTAAAATAATCCAATAAAAAACTCAGATTTTAAATGATATGAACATAATTAAAAATATAAATACATATAAAGAATAAATGTAGATAATATATAAAACATTAAGCGATATCGATTGACATGTTTAAGCTCCTATCTTCTTAAGGGGTTAGGTTTTGGAAATATTTAACATTTTTTTCCTCCATTACTGTATCTTATAAAATAGTGAAAATTGGAATGTGAAAAATACTGTCCTTCTGCTATATGAAAAAAATACTTTTACGATTTAAAGAAATTATTTATATAGGCTTACTTTTCTCTCAAAATTTAAAATGTTGTCAGTTTACTGTGCAGTGATGGAGTGTTTCCCTCATAACTCATAAACTTGTTAACTTTTTCATATTCTCTCTCTTTTATTTTATTGCTGAAACTCATGTTTACAATATCATGCTCTTTTAACTACATTCCCTAATGAATATTCTTTTTCTTTATATTGTAGATATGACATACATAAATACACACAAAAAATTTCATCACAGAATGTTGGATAGTTTTTTAGTTATGTGGGAAACGCTTCATCACTGCACAGTGAAATGAATTTTGAAAAAAAAAAATGTAAATTTTTTTAATCGTAAAAATATATATATTATTTCATATAGCAGAAGGACAGTGTTGTACACAAACCAATTTTCATTATTGTACAAGATACAGTAATGGAGGAAAAAAATGTTGAATATTTCCAAAATGTTACTGCTGTAAGCTGTACCTAACCCCTTAATATGACTTCGTAGACCCGAAGTTACCTACCTCAAAATGTTCTCAGAGCATATCATTAGTTCCTGTTTAATTTTTACATGCTCCTACTGAATCACTCTGTATAAAATTCATAAAAAAAATATAGTCGATAATTCATACGCCTTTATATGGACATACAGTGTACATAAGTGATACATATAGGATATTTTATGCATGAACTGTTCAGAAACATATCGTGTATTATTTAAACAAGGAAGGAATTAAATCATACAATAAACAGATAAGTGATAGGCCTATAAATTATTGTAATATTTTCTAATTCTTCAAATTTAATTTCCTCAATGTTTTGTAATACCTCATTTTCATGCACGAGTATTTTGAATAACTTGGATAAGAAACAACTTATAATATCGGATGTGTACAAAGTTACTTCCGATTTCTATTCATACAAGCATAACACGTGTATTATTATTATTATTATTATTATTATTATTATTATTATTATTATTATTTACTTACTGGCTTTTAAGGAACCCGGAGGTTCATTGCCGCCCTCGCATAAGCCCGCCATTGGTCCCTATCCTGAGCAAGATTAATCCAGTATCTATCATCATATCCCACCTCCCTCAAATCCATTTTAATATTATCCTCCCATCTACGTCTCGGCCTCTCTAAAGGTCTTTTTCCCTCCGGTCTCCCAACTAACATTCTATATGCATTTCTGGATTCGCCCATACGTGCTACATGCCTTGCCCATCTCAAACGTTTGGATTTAATGTTCCTTATTATGTCAGGTGAAGAATACAATGCGTGCAGTTGTGTTGTGTAACTTTCTCCATTCTCCTGTAACTTCAACCTTCTTAGCCCCAAATATTTTCCTAAGCACCTTATTCTCAAACACCCTTAACCTATGTTCGTCTCTCAAAGTGAGAGTCCAAGTTTTACAACCATAAAGAACAACCGGTAATATAACTGTTTTATAAATTCTAACTTTCAGATTTTTTGACAGCAGACTGGATGATAAAAGCTTCTCAACCGAATAATAACAGGCATTTCCCATATTTATTGTGTTTAATTTCCTCCCGAGTATCATTTATATTTGTTACTGTTGCTCCAAGATATTTGAACTTCTCAACCTCTTCAAAAGATAATTTTCCAATTTGTATAGTTCCATTTCTTACAATATTCTCGTCACGAGACATAATCATATACTTTGTCTTTTCGGGATTTACTTCCAAACCTATCTCTTTACTTGCTTCCAGTAAAATTCCCGTGTTTTCCCTAATCGTTTGTGGATTTTCTCCTAACATATTCACGTCATCCGCATAAACAGGCAGCTGATGTAACCCGTTCAATTCCAAACCCTCTCTGTTATCCTGGACTTTCCTAATGGCATACTCTAGAGCAAAGTTAAGAAGTAAAGGTGATAGTGCATCTCCTTGCTTTAGCCCACAGTAAATTGGAAACGCATGTGACAGAAACTGACCTATACGAACTCTGCTGTACGTTTCACTGAGACATATTTGAATTATAATTTTAATTATTATTATTAGTCTATTATTATTATTATTATTATTATTATTATTATTATTATTATTATATTGTGAAGGTGTTGTTGAGTGTGGGTAGAATTACTGTGTCTTAAATTTATGGTTCGTTTCAGGTAACCATAATGTTGAAACAAATAATACTTTTTATATTAAAAAATCGGGCGTAACATTTTCACACTCGGTATATTATACATTGTACTTTCTGAGGGACAGAAAAGCCTTGTAATTGAAACTGTTGCATACACAGCTTTGTAATGTCTGAAAAACACAGAACATCTACACGTGACTGCAGAAAACTCTAATACTGTCCTATAACTGTCTCCGGACAGTTGACTGAACAGCAGCAATCCCAGCAGAATATTGTGTCCTTTAATTGGCATTACGAAATTACCGTACTTAAGAGAGATAGGTAATTTATATAATACATTTAATTTAATATGCACGATTTGAAATAAACTTAAATTTTATATCTAGTGCTAGTTTAATCCGAGTTATTGTTATATAATTTTATATAATCTGAAAATTTTTATACTCGTAAGTAGGCGGTATTTAAAATTGTTCTTCATTAATACAGATGCATTTAGAAAGTGTTTGGCCTTGCTAGAAACTGAAAATTTTCTTAAGAAATTAACTGAAATAATGGAAGAATAAACGATAGTATTTTCAAGAATAAATTAAGGTACTAGCCTGATATTAATTTATTTTAATATCTAGCCTGTAAATGTACCGGACTGGTTTGTTTTTACTTCTTTAAATCAACAAACAATGACTACACTAAAATTGTAATAGTTTGCATAAAGTATAAAAAATATATTAATAATTGAATTCACATACTATTTTTCATAACATTATAAAGAAATAAAATAACATAAAACTTCAAATTATATATATCATCTTCTATATAAATTTAAAATTAGACTTACCATGTCTTATGATGGTCAACAGACGCAGAACGCCGTCCGACAATGCTCCTTAGAACGTCTTACAAAATAGTCTCCTCTTTCGACTGACGCAAGAGATGTGATGCGGGTTGCAGGCGGGACGAAGTCACGGGGCAACTGAGTCGAGGAGACACCAAGCGTTCCTGTGTTGAAAACCGGAAGATATCGATCCGCGCCTGGCAGTTCGGCCACCAGCAATGCAACCGCTGTCCAAGAGATGGCAGACCATGGAGATCTACGTGCGGGACAATCGATATGCACGATAGTTACTGTCAAATTTATCGACACTTGTGCAACCATCTTCCATGACAGATTAAGATACAGCACGCCCAATTACCGCGAACCAAGTGTTGTGTAAATAATGAAGAGTACACAACGCAGCGGCGGCGATCGATTGCGGAGCCAAGGCCACGCAACTCAGAGCAGAGGCGCTGAAGTTTTTTGAAGTATTCTAATTAACGACAGTTTCAGTTGACGCAGGGATTTGCAACGGCGAGGTCGTGGTCTATTTCAAGTGCTTTGATTAACTACAGTTTCACTTGATGCATGACTTGTTAAATAGGAGGCGATTTTCAGTGAAGAGGTCGTGACCTATTTCAAGTGTTGCAATGAACTAAAATATTCAATTGTGTCATGATTTGTTACATACGAAGAGATGTGGAAGTGGCCTTTTTTAGATGTTTAATTAACGATAATTTCAATTGAAGCACAACTTCAAGTAGAAAGGGATCTGGGATGAGGAAACTGTGGTTTATTTCAAGTGGTTATAGTGGTTTTAGGCTAGTTTTCAAGTTGTTTGGTCAGTTTTAATTTGTGTACATGCATTTCAGATTAGGTTAGGTTTGGTTTCCTCAGGTTACTTTAAATTTGCTTACTTGATTTTTGGGACTAAATGTTTTTGGTTTTGGTTTATGTTAACTCACTTTCTCTCTCTCTCTCTCTCTCTCTCTCTCTCTGTGTCAGAAAAACAAGAAACCTAACACACTTTTGGCCTTTCAACGTAATTTTTGCGTACACAAATTTTTGCTTTAGGTTAGGTTGGTTTTTCTAGGATAGTTTTAGTATGTTTACGTGATTTGTGGTTTGCTTAAATCATCATCATCATCATCCTTCACGAATTAGGCCTCTGTAGACCTGTTTCGGCCCCATCTAGCAATCTTCTTAAAGGTCTTCCTGGTCGACGATGTCCTCTAGGTTTATACTGCATCATAATTTTTGGGATTCTTGAATTTTCCATTCTTCTTACATGATCTAGCCAATTGAATTTGTATCTGCTGATTTTTTCTTCTACTGACTCTACTTCTAATTGTTCTAAAATTTCTTCATTCCTTTTTCGGTCTAAAAGAGTATATCCTGCTGTTCTCCTCAAAAATTTCATTTCCGTTGCTTTCATTCTGTTCACGTCTTTTTTCTTTAATGACCAAATCTCGCTTCCGTATAAAAGGGAGGGTAATGCTAGTGTATTATATATTTTTATTCTTGTAGATTTTCGTACTAATTTAGCTTTTAATGTATTGTTTATTATTCCTAGAATTTGTGTAAATTTGGTAATTTTCTTGTTCACATCTTTTTCATTTTGATAAGATATTTCACAACCCAGATAATTGAAATTTTGCACTTGTTCGCGATATTGGTTATTGTGTATTATCTTACTTCTGACTGGGTCTTGTCCTAAAAATGCCATTACTTTTGATTTTTGTGCTGAAATTTCCATCCCAAAATCTTTTAATATTTTATTTAATGTATACAATCCTCTTTGTAAATTATCCTCTGAATTGGAAATTATGACTTGATCATCGGCATAATGTAAGGTATTTAATTACAAGCCTGTCCAGAGGCTAAAAGTGGCAGCCCCACTACTGGACTACCTAACGATAAGGCTAGTAACCTATCTTAGGGAAAATTACATTACTTTCAAGCCTCAAACAAGCAGTATAAGGACAGATAATTTGATGCTTAAATTAGTTTTAATATTATATTATAGCTTGGCATTTTCTTTTAAAATTCTAGGTAACCTAATCCTATGCTTGAAAACGATTTTTGGTTAATTAGAAATTTCGAGAAATTCAATAAATTTACTAAAATTTCTCTTCCTCTTAGAATTAGGAAAATTTCTCTACATTTTTATGAATGTTTTCTGAACGTTCTGATATGAATTATATGATAGATATCTCTCAACTATTGAGTTATAATTGGGGTAATTTCTGTAAATGAAATGAGTGTGGAGATTATTCTACTTCTTACTACATTTTACTTTATTGCCAGTAGAGTATATTTTCATATATCTGTATTATATTTCCGTTGAACAGGACTTGAAAGAGTTCAGTGTATAGACAGTCATATTCAAAGCATGACATGGATTTTTCCGTAATCAATGTATTATCTTGTTTACTCTGTAGTATTTCTTGATCACTTGTCATGAAAGTATCTTGATAATTATTATTAAGGCTATTTTCTCTCCAGCAAACTTTATTCCTCATCTTTCCTTGGTCTTCGTAGTTATCTACGGCTTTTGTGGATTTTAATCCCTGTCATGATATATCTGTGAGCTAGTATTCTAAGCGTCTAGATTATAATGTCCAATTGTAATTCGTACGAGGTGATACCTGGCGTAAGCAACCCGCAGCGCATATTCTTTAAGGTCGTTTTTCCTATTTTATATGGAAAGTTATTGATCTTAGCAGAGCATACTTGACGTGCAATATCTCCTGGCTCTATAGACGTTTGGACACCCATGGTCTAGACACTCTTTTCAGTGTAATTAAGTTCGTTGGCCAATTAGATATTTAATTAATTACACATTTGTGTGTTTAGTTTGTATAGTTTGTTTGTGTGTTTACTTTTCTTGGTCCGGCTCCTCAAGTGTAATAGACTTTTCAGCTACACTACTGCAGGAGGTTGTTGCCCTTATGGTATATCAGGCTTTTCATATTCATATTTCATAATTATATCTTAGTCCTTTTTTATCAATACTCTGTACCCTGTAATTCATCTCAGAAAACTCATTGCTGCTGCTTCATTTCTTTAAAAAATACAATAGTCATTACTTTGTAGTTTATACAGGGACATCATTCTATTTTTACTAACACTTTTAATATTAACCTGTCTATACCTTTAGAGAACCGGAAACACCGTTCGCTACCCCCTTCCACGACTGGAGTTCGATGATACTGGCGTAAAACACAAACACATCACTTTACTAGGTATAGGAGGGAAGAAAAGTAGTTCGTCCATTTATGTAAACTAGGAAATATCGCAATTTTGAGTTCTATAATTTTCATTAGGTTTTTGTTTAATCAAAATGCAGTACTGTATTAAGAATAAGTGTTTTTTACTCACGAACTGAGTTATCCATGCGAACGTATTCATTATGCAGTGTATATTATACTGTCTACAGCACATTAGCGTACACTATAGAGAATGAAGTTCAATTGAAAAATAATCATAATATGGATATTTCAACACATTTTTTAAAATGGTGGCCGTTCATTTCGATACAGGCTTCAGTTGTTTTGTGCATATTATCGTACTATAGACTATTACATCTAATTCTAATTGCCAGTTTCGTCCTTCGTACTAGTAACTCATGTTGAAATAATTCTGTACCTACTCTATAAGAGAGTACCTTACGTACTGTAAATTCAATCTTCACTTCTGTCCGACCCGCACTGATAAAATTACTCAGACATGCTATCTACTGTCTGTCCAAGTGGTTATGCCACAGGATCGTAGAAAGGGGGGAAATCACGTGACAGTTAATTACTTAACGAGGCCCTTTTATGTAAGTTATTTTAAACAGTTGTATAATATTACGTAGACGTCCATTTCCTAACAGAAATTAATCTTTTCAGAAAAGAGCTAAGACAGCCCAGCTTTTACAGAGGGGCGTGCAGAAGCAGGTGGGGGAAATCGGGATGCGACGTAGGCAAACGAACAGTACCTGTGCGAAAATATGGTTCAATATTGAAAGCTCTTTCGTCACTGGAAAACGCGAACATATTTCTGGAACGTACTATACTCAGTAACTCAGTACTGCTTACTCTCTGCGGTCTTGGTTCTGTGTGGAGTTAGAACTTCATTAGTAGAAGGGGTGGGAGTGAAGTACATTCAAAAACTCAGGTAAAATAAAAACTGAATTAAAAATAAAATTATGTCCCTGTAGTTTGGGATTTTCCTGATTGATGCGTTTACAAATCGACGGGGATTATGTCCTGCTGCTGTTGAACAAAGTTTCGGATGGTCGTCTGAGATATTCCTCCTCCTTCCTTGTACCTGCTAGGTTAGGTCCATTCCGAATTTTTCGCTTCAAAATGTCTCTACGTTTCTTCAATGGAACTGCGATAAACGGAGCGAAACAAGCTTCGAATTTACATACAGGTTATTTCTCACAGTTCCAAATCCCAATGATAGGGTGCTCTCTTATGTACAATTAAATTGTTTTTTTTCCTCAATTTATCTTCATTTTACTTGATTTGATGACTTTATATATGTTTTGCAGCAACTCCTTACATCTAGTTTTCCTAATAACCTTCTAATTGTGTCACAGAAATTTCCAGATTTAAAAAAGGATACTGGTTATATTCTTATGGCCCTTAATCTATCTTAAAAACGCCTGCCCATACGTTGATTGAGAATCAGTGCTGATGCCTTGTTTCTTCAAGTGCATGGGAATTTTCATCAGCCCATAAATGCTGATTACGAAAATTCACAACACCATCTCTGCTGATCCCAGCTCATATCCGCAACTAGACTTTTCTTTTCAGTATTCCTTGCGACGTATCAGTATTCCATGCCAGGGGTGTCAACTACGCTATGATTATCCGGTAGTCCGCTGTATTGTAGGGCGGGGAATGCATTGTCATAAACAGACGTCACATTGAGCACCTCTTACGAACAAGTGTTCAGATCTCAGAAAGTATGTGTTGTAGGACCCATGTTCATTAGACTTCTTTTCTTGTTTTGATGCATACTAGCACCTCCTAAAATAATAGATACTTTTTTAACACCCTGTATTTTCCAGTATGTGGATATATTGCTGGGAAGTCAAATTCTCTTCAATTTTATACAGAGTTCCTCCTCCTAACCTGGGAATTCATCCCCAGACAGCGACAGAAATACGTCCGCTGCTTTGTCTTGATGCTACATGTTCTGGCTGGAACCTTTGGACCGAATAGGACGAAATACGTGAACAGGCCCATGACTGGTGTTTGAGAAAATATTTTAATCTCACTATTACACTCTTACTACGTCATACTACTTTTGACCAATAAAACGGTACGAAAGGACGTATTTCAACCAATCATGGCTGCTTATCGCACAATTTTATCGCGTCCCTAGCATTTGTTTAATTTTATCGCGTCCCTAGCATTTGTTTAATTTTATTGCTTCCCTAGCATTTGTTTCTTTGTTTGCCAACATTTGAAACTGCGCTGGTCTGGACGTCAAAAAAATATATATAAAATTACAAACCACTCCAGTCGATGCACAGCAGTTTCAAATATGACTCGCATTAGCATTCAAGAACAAGAATTAATAAAAATCACTGATCATACCTATGCATCTCCTGAAATCCGATTTACAAATAAATGAAGAGCACCATTTGGAAATCCTGAATAAGTTGAATACACCATGTAGGCCTAAATCAACGAGTTCCACTTCTATTACGCACACGTCCAATATAACATCAATTGAACCACCAACCGCATTCAAATTTGAAAATTGTACATTCAATAATTATTCCTTTTAAAATTATTCATGTTTATTTTTTATGTCATCGTCGTTAATTAAAACTTTTCTGACACTTGTGTATATTAGTTAGGTTATGTTATAGCTTCTGCTATATGATATTATGGATAGTCACGTATCAGAGATTGTTTAATATTAAGATTTATTGAAAATCATCTGTCAAGTGACGTTGATTACTGGGATTCGGATAATTGAAGTGGAATGCAACTGTCTTAATGAAAATGAAATTGAATCAACAAAGCCTTCTTGACTAGTAACCGTCTACAGAATTCAATGAAGATTCCATAGTTGGCACAACAGCCATCTAGCGTAATGGTGCAATAATACATTTGAGGACAGGTTTATTTTCGTAAGTCAATTAATATTTTATTGTACTGGAGTACTTTGTTACTTATAATCTTTATATACTTTCTTGTAATCGTGTAATAGTCAATTAAATCCCACTCGAGTTTTGATTTTCTCTAGATAAATCAAAACCTCTAGTGAGATTACTGTTGAAAATATCACATTTTCCCATGGTTATCCATAATATTATTGTGAAAACGCGATGCGATCTACTATATGTTTACGATCCAATATGGTATTTATACGTGGAAATAAGATAACAAATTCTTCTAGAATGTTCTATATTACTCAAGAGAAATAAACAACGTTTTTTAAACACTTCGCTGCAAAATGGGCTCAATGTTTTATTTCTGTAGGTTACACATATCGTTATTGCTTTAAAAGATTGTCTTTGGTTCGATTAGCTAGGTATATACCTGCAGCTCAGAGTTGAAATACCTCCTTCCCCAGAACAAACATGTGGAGTGGAGTATTTAGGTATATTGCCAACATAATATCTCACAGAATTCATTCCCACATTATTTCATAGGACGAAAGTTTTTCAAGCCAGTGTACCTGAAATTGAGTTGAGAGTGAAAATACGCATTTATGAGAAAAAATTATTATAAGTGTTTTAAAGTTCGGTCGAAAATCTGACGGTTTCTTTCGAATTTTTCGGCCAGGAATAGCCGAGGTAGTTAATGTAAATAATTGCCGTACTAAATGTATTTTGGCTTTTAGTACACATAGAACTTAATCTGGAAAGAACCTAATTATTCACATAGTAAGGTCAGTTTTTCTAAATTTTGGAAATTTTTTTACATGTTGTTCTTTTATGCACACCTGCCATTATTCTTAGCACTTTGTTCTGTAAAACAAAAAAAAAAAATAATAATATGTTTAGGTTCAGATGAGTTTCTCCAGAATATTAACCCATACTTAATTAAAGAATGAAATTATACACATTTCACCATTTTAAGGTGTTTATAGCGCCAATTGAAGATACCCTTAGTGTATAAAGGCAGAGCTCAATTTTTTTTATTGGGTTATTTTACGACGCTGTATCAACATCTAGATTATTTAGCGTCTGAATGATATGAAGGTGATAATGCCGGTGAAATGAGTCTGGGGTCCAGCACCGAAAGTTACCCAGCATTTGCTCGTATTGGGTTGAGGGAAAACCCCGGAAAAACCTCAACCAGGTAACTTGCCCCGACCGGGATTCGAACCCGGGCCAACTGGTTTCGCGGCCAAGCTCAATTTAGGAGTAATAGATTATATTTCATGTGTTCTTCAGTTCAGGTGATCATCAAAGTCCAAACTAGGAGACTCTGTGCTTATAGATTCTTTGATCAGTTTAACTTTAATCTAATATTGTATGAAGACTAACCACAAATATGTATACTATATTTGATTACACTGATTTTATCGACATTAAGTACTACTTTATTTACAAAGCCATTCATTAGATTTAACACTGTGTTAGAGGTATTTATAAAGTGATTATTATTTGAGATAATCACGCTTGTATCATCTGCAAATAAGATTACCTGTGGTGATTTATTTATGGTTGAGGCTAAATCTTTAATACTAACTGGAAACTATTAAGGGCCAAAAATTGATCCACGTTTAACATTCCTAAATTCTGAGTAATCTTGTAACTACATAACATATTTATTTTTACTTCCTGTTTTCTATTTATTAAATAAGATGTAGGGTAAAGTAATCTAAGGTCTCATCTTTAACACCAATGAACTTCAATTTGTTTATAAATATATACAGTGAACTGCTTTAGATAGAACACTAAAAATTTCCTCCCAATATGTAATTTGAGATTCAAATTCATTTACCTACCTAAGAACTGTATTCTCTGTCGAGTTTTTTTCCTAAATCCAAATTTCTCTGAAAATAATATATTACGTAATTGAATGTAATCTATCATATGTAACTTTCTTAAACTCTTTTGAGAATATTGTTAATAATGACAATAGAGGTATAAGCCTTCTAAATACAAGTTATAAAATTTTTGCTAAAATTATAACAAGACGTCTAAATATCATATCGGAAGTTCTATTAAATAACGAACAACATGGATTCCGAAGAGGACGAGCATGTACAGACTGCATATTCATAGTAAAGCAAATAATTCAGAAAAGAAGAGAATTCAATCAAGAGACACACCTGCTATTTATAGACTATATAAAAGCTTTTGATAAGGTACTACGAGAAAAGCTATGGGACATTTTATTACATAAAGGATATCCACAACATCTAGTGGAAATGATAAGGCAAATGTATGAAGGGACGGTCATCAGTATAGATAAAGGAAATCTTAAAAATATTTTAAATGTCAAAAAAGAAATTGTCAATTTAGGAGTAAGACAGGGCTGCCCATTGTCGCCTACACTTTTTAATATTTATTAAGACGCAGCCATAGCCGAATGGCAAGCGCAGTTGAAATATGATTTTAAAGTAGGATCGACGATTTTAAATACTATTCTATTTGCCGATGACCAAGTAGTCTTTGCTGATAAGGAGGACAAACTGCAGCTAGCTCTCTTTCAGCTAAACAAAACAATGTCCAAGTACAATCTAACTGTCTCTCATGAAAAAACGAAGGTCATGGCCTTTATTGGGAAATATCAGATACGTTCCAAAATTATCCTCAATAATATGACATTAGAACAGGTGCGACATTTTAATTATTTGGGGTGTGATATATCTTTCGATGAGGAGCAAGATCTCAAACAAAAGGTGCATAAATTTCAAAGTATATGTGGCACCATAAAACGAACATTAAAAAACAAAACACGAAGAGACACGGTTTTAAAATTTTATAAAACAATGGCAGTACCAGTATTGGCTTATGGAGTTGAGACTTGGGCCATGAACAGAAGTGATAAAAGAATAATAGAGACAGCTGAAATGAGATTCTTAAGATATGTCGCTGGCTGTACTCTTAGAGATCATATTAGAAGTGAAGATATAAGAGCACATCTGAATATTTTTTGTTTGAATAAGAGAATTGAAGAAAATCAAGTTCAGTGGAAGGAACATATATCCCGGATGCCGGATGAAAGATTAGTAAAACAGGTTCTGCAATATCGCCCAACAGGGGTGCGTGATATCGGCAGACCTAGGCGTCGTTGGGAAGACAACTTCTGAGACGAAACAGGCCAAATGGCCTATCTTGTTGTTGATGATGATGATGATGATGATGACAATAGTAGATTTATCTCCCATGTTAAATATTCGTTTTACTATTATTTGAGTCATTCCGGTAAAATACTATGAGTATATTACATTGGCAAATTACTGGAATTTAAATACATTAAAGTTGGAATTATTTCGGGAAAGGCTTTTAAAACTTTACTTGGCATTTCATTGAAACCAGATTAATTATTTCTTTTGAGATGTTTATCTCATACATAATTTATACTGTAGCATTGAGAATAAGATCTGTTTAAGTAAGCAATTCCAGCATCTTGTACACAATTTTGAATTTTTAAATTTTCAATATTTACGTATATAATAGCAGTTAAAAAAATAATAATAAAGAAAATTATTTTAAAATAGCGTGTAAGAGGTTTTAGACTAGAAATGTTTAGCTTAAATGTAGTTCTGTTTATAAGTATGCATAAGGGTGTAATTATTTGACTTATTTGAACTATTGTATCAGTGAAGCGAGGTGAGTCAGTGAAGTTATGGTTTTACAGTGCAGTGAATAGTTCCGATCAGTGATAATTTATAGCGTCAATGAAATGTGTTCTATAGTGTCAGTGAAATGTGTCCTAAAGTGTCAGTGAAATGCGTCATAGTGCCACTACAGTGAGTGAGATGAGAGTAAAGTGAAAGACTATTGAAACTTATGTAGGGCCTATACATAATTATGTAGGTTGTATTGTAAAATTAGGTATTTTATTTATGTTTTATTATTATTGTGTTAAATTATGTTGTGTATTCATATTGTATTGTGTATAAAATTATATTGTGTATTGTATAATTGTATCGTGTATTGTAAATTTTATTTTATATTGTTTATATTGTGTATACCACTGCCACCGGGTGCTTGCCCACTTGCAGTGTAAATAAATACATACAAAGAAATAAGCAATAGACTTTGGATTCTCTACTTCATGATAATTTATATAATGAAATAAACCTTTTTATTCCTTGTGTATTGACCGGCTTCATTTAAAATAATATTGTATTGTATTTGTTAACATTCCATGGTATTCATAGATTGCTTTACAGCTAGAATATGGAACAAGTCAAAAAACTTAATACTATTATAAAATCTTAATTTATAGTCACAGTCTAGATGAAATATATACAGACGAGATTTACAATATAGTCTACTAGTACAACACAAAGTTTTAGTATCAATTTCATGAAGCGTTATTGAATGTCATGAATTCACCTACAGAATAGAAGGCTTGAGAAATTAGGTACTTCTTTAATTTGGCCCTAAATAATCTTATGTTTTTGAGTTTCATTTTTTATATCGATAGGGAGGCTATTAAAAATTTTTACTGCCATATAACGCACTCCTTTTTGACAGCATGATAGACTTGCCGATGGAGTATGAAAGTCATTTTTTACGTGTATTTATGCTATGAACTGTTGAATTAGTTACAAAGTTTTCACGATTACATACGAGGAAGATTATTAATGAAAAGGTATACTGACAAGCCATGGGCATTATTTGTAGTTTTTTGAAAATATTCCTACAAGATTCCCTAGATTTGGCACCTACTATTATTCTAATTACGTACTCTTTTTTTGTAATGGGAATATACTGTTACTATCTGTGGAATTTCCCCAGAATATTATTCCAAAACTCATTACCGAGTGAAAGTATGCAAAGTATATTGTTTTTAAGGTATTGATATTTACTATCTTTTACATAGATCTAATAGCAAAACATGCTGAATTTAGTTCGGAGGTAATTTCTTTAATATGATTTTTCCAATTTAACACATTATCGATTTTTAAGCCAAGAAATTTGGTTGTTGTTATTTCTAATAGGGATATATTGTTAATTATTGCGCTAGAAATTTGCGAGGTTGAATTTTGACAGGATTTAAATTGAAATAGCTTAAAATAGCTTCAATTTTATTGGCTAAACTCTGTGATTTCGTATTCAAATATATTTTCCACTTCTTTTGCAACTTTAAATTTTTTTTTCAGATGTTCTTATAGCAGTTCTTATCCGTTAATGAGAATCGTTACTATTCTTACTTATTTCTAATACATGAGATTTTGATTTTCTTAAAGTATCCAAATGTTTTTACTTTTTTTTTTTCTTTCTAACTCTTGACTGAAAAATATTCATTGAAATAATACGTAAATGCGTTAAAATTATTGATACATTCAGCATTTAATTTTTTTTAAGTTTCGATGCATTGAAATTCTTCAGTGACAATTTACACACTTGGGATTTGTCCATTAGGATCAGCCAAGTTAATGATTAAAGATTCTGGGGAATAGGAATTCAATCCACATTTGTTTATAAGAATGTTATCAATCGTTGTACTACTTTCAGCTGTTACTCTGGTTGGGAAACTGACTTTATGACTAAGGTTATGTAGAGTTAGAAGTAGTGAGTTTAATTTATTTTTATGAAAACTTTCTGAGAGATAATTTATGCTTATGTCATCACCGATCACGAATTTCTTATGTGATTTGTAAAGTCTTTTTCATTAATAAATTTAAGTTGAATATAAAGTATATAATATCTCCTACTGACATGCTATGAACATAGAGGATCATAATATTTTAGGCCACCGTTGCGTAGTTCAGGCAGTAGCGCGTTTGTCTGCTGATCCGAAGTTGCGTTCGGGCGTGCTTGGGATTTTCCGAGGTTTTCTCGGAACTGTAAGGCGAATATCAGGTAATCTATGACGAATCATCGGCCTCATCTCGCCAAACACCATCCTTTTTTATTTTAGTAGGTTATTTTACGACGCTTTATCAACATCTTAGGTTATTTATCGTCTGAACGAATGAAGGTGATAATGCCGGTGAAATGAGTCCGGAGTCCATCACCGAAAGTTACCCAGCATTTACTCATATTGGGTTGAGGGAAAACCCCGACCGGGAGTCGAACCCGGGCCACCTGGTTTCGCGGCTAGACGCGCTAACCGTTACTTCACAGGTGTGGACAATACAATCTTGCTATCACTAATTATAACAACGCTAAATAACATAGTAGTTGATACAACGTCGTTAAATAACCAAGTAAATAAATAATATTTGATATCCGACCACCAACTTAGTTGCCATTGATTTCAGTATCAATATCTTGTTCATAACAGAAATCGGACATCGATTTTACTAAAATAACAGATATTCCTTACAGGAATTTTCTTTTTGAAAAACATGTTACTGCGTATTTCGATGTAATTTTCCTGTATGTGTCAAGTGATCACAAAAACAACTTTTCTTACTTTCCGTATTTGACTGCGACAAAAGTGTTACTTTCATAGTATAAGAAATTTATAGAAAAAAATACGTCAGCGTACAACTAACTTCGTATGTGAATAAAAGAAGAAAAAACATTTATTGGCAGCAACCATTTGAAGAGGTGAAAAAATTCAATTACCTGGGAGCAACAGTAACAAATATAAATGATACTCGGGAGGAAATTAAACACAGGATAAATATGGGAAATGCCTGTTATTATTCGGTTGAGAAGCTTTCATCGTCCAGTCTGTTGTCAAATCATCTTGAAGTTAGAATTTATAAAACAGTTATATTACCGGTTGTTCTATATGGTTGTGAAACTTGGACTGTCACTTTGAGAGAGGAACATAGGTTAAGGGTGTTTGAGAATAAGGTGCTTAGGAAAATATTTGGGGGATGAGGTTACAGGAGAATGGAGAAAGTTACACAACACAGAACAACACGTATTGTATTCTTCACCTGACATAATTAGGAACATTAAATCCAGACGTTTGAGATGGGCAGGGCATGCAGAACGTATGGGCGAATCCAGAAATGCATATAGAGTGTTAGTCGGGAGGCCGGAGGGAAAAAGACCTTTGGGGAGGCCGAGACGTAGATGGGAAGATAATATTAAAATGGATTTGAGGGAGGTGGGATATGATGATAGAGACTGGATTAATCTTACTCAAGATAGGGACCAATGACGGGCTTATGTGAGGGCGGCAATGAACCTCCGTGTTCCTTAAAAGCCAGTAAGTAAGTATTGGCAGCAACTTTAAACCTGTAAGACATTAGCAAGTGTTAAGTTTAAAACTCGATACAGAGTTTAGTTTTACACAAACTTCCGTTATCGAGTTACGTCATTGTATCTAAGTTTTAATGCGTTTCTGTAGCAGCTAGACCTGCATTGACAGGTACAATGGAAGTGGATTTACAGACTCGAAAGAGCGAACAGAGCACTTTAATGAAGAGCGATGAGCAACAGAGTAAAATCGAGATTCGTATTTGCTGTAGTAATGTTTCTGCGATGACTGAGTGGTCTAGAATTCTAGACCAGGCATGTCAAAATGAATTGCTTTGGGTTGTCCCTGAATGCGGGTTATGAGCGGCTAGTTTTGCGTTATGACCAGGCTTCGAGACTTGGGACTCGATAAAATAAGTTTACTGTGCATGTACTATAGGTTGTTGACTCGCTGCAGGTAGTGAAAGGTAGAGATGTATTGAGGTAACAACGTTGCTGTTTAGAATAGAGTACTGTAGTATTGGGAAACACACACATATGCACATTCTGAAAGTAAATATACATTACACAATGACAATGTCAAAAGAATGTGAAAAGCATTTATTCTCCTGTCTTTTATAAGCATTTGTGTTTAATTATACACAGTGTTAATGGTGGAAATAAGCATGTAGCAATTTTAATTTCTTCGTTTATCCTATTGGTCGTCTTTAGGGAGTGCAGTTACAGTATCGAATTGCAATGTACTACAAGATACATTTTCAGCGTCTCAAACGTAAATATTTTTCGGTTATCTGCCAAACACAGTTTGTACTGTGAAAAGCTGCGCTCTACGTCGCATGACGAAAAAACCTAACATCATTACAGTCTCTGAGAGACAGTCCTTTATTCTCGGGTGACTCTATGTCCACTAATTTGCTGTTTATATTACACAGTGATCCATACCCGTTATTTTTACATAAAAATGATTTCCACTTCTGTTTTGCACGTTCATTAACCGGTGTACTTGGTGTCTCATTAATTCTCTGTGTCATTTCCTCAACTAATTTGAGGGCTTCCGGCATCTCTTGCTCTGACTTTTCTAACCGTGTAATAGTTTCAGACACAGTTTGAAAATAGATTTGTATGAAAACCAAATTATTCGTCAGAGCCTTCAAATCCAGAGCGTTTTCCTTTGCGTATTTGTTGGCATTCATTCTACAGTACCCCCACCCACTGTACGCTCTACCACTATACTCAGTACGCCGTTATGCGGATTTCCTACTGAACTGCTCTATCGGGTCCGAAGTCTCGAAGCCTGGTTATGACTGACACGTAGCAACACGTGACGGGAAGTAGAGGTACAGCGCTTGTTCTGCGAGGAATTAATGTTACGTACATTCATTTCCTATGCAAGATAGGATAATTAACATAGTGCATAATACGCCGTTGTCATATGCACTTTTGTATTCATTTTACACGTGTTCGCTGTCTTCAGTTTACAGACGAGCTTTTGTAAGATTGTATGGTGTAATTCTTCGCTTTTAACGATGACTCCGTACACTACACACGACTTAACATCATTCACAAATTCCTTAAATAGTTAACGTGCTGTTATGTTCATGAATTGCATTTATAAGTAATATTTAAATGATAGCTTTCATTAGTGCAGGCATGCCAAAACCCTGCACATTGTGCAGTAGTCTCTGTGCGATGTGCACTTTCTATTCCCCTACCTGGAGGGAGTGAATCGCCTTGGAGGGGAACGCTACAGGGCTATACAGACCTGCAACAGCAGCATATCAGCTTTTTTTTCAGTACGGGTGCTGATTTGGCTGTCTGTGAATGAGTTAAGATAAATAAAGTGAGGAGTTCACAGATAACGGAGAAGAGAAATTACGAATCATATAACATAATTGTGTAATGTTTTCCTCAGCTAACAATAATTATTTTAAAATGAAAGGCTTTCATTAGCCTATGTCGAGGTAATAGTGTTGTGAGGTGACAATTTAGATCAGATTAGTAAAGTTCTCAAAATATGATATTGCCAGAGCTTATTTCTTAATCTGTACTCCCACGGCAAAACGAACTTGACAATGGCGTTGTTTTGGAGTCTGTACTAACACAGCCATCAAAGATTAGACGACTTACGACTTTCATTTCATAAGCTGGTATGTGATGAGAATATAGTGAGGAATACATGTGAGGCTCTTGAGGTTGTGAGGAGCAAAGAAAGCAACTATTTGCAAGGCGGAAAAATTTTCTGGAAAAATATATAATGGGAAATTTTCCATCTCACGTCACTATATTATGCTAATATACTTACATTAATAAACCTTTAAACCTGACATAAATAGAGTATCGTCGCTTCTCACCTTGTGAACCACACTTTCAATTTATTTCAGCAACGCTTCCAACTTTTCGATACTTGCTCTCAACGTTTTCCAAATAAACTGTATGCGAATTTAAATTCTAAGCTTAATTTATATCATTTATTAATATTAATATTAATTTATATTGACATAGAGCAAGGAAATTATTTCAGTGTAAAAACTTCACAATGTTCTACTCCATGTAATTAATTGGGAGTATAATATCTTCTTCAACATTTTGTACCAATGGTCCCAATAAATAATAATGCTTGACGAACAATGAAAGAGTAGGGTCTATTACTTTAAAACAATTGGTACCTACTACGTAAAATGAAATACTTGTTCGTTTCTTGTTGTTTCGAAATTACTCCAATATTTTTTTCTTCAAATGCTATATAAAAATCATATTAATAAATTATGCTTTACAAACCACTACTTTGTGAAGTATAACTGAGTAAGCCTAAAGTTTCTTGTATTACAATTGTCAAGTATAGACACAAATAATAACTGTGTTTTTTTCCTTCTGCTAAGTGTGTTCATAATGTCCAAATGCCTATTTAATCCAACCCTAGAAGGGCAGAATAGATTATTGTACACCCCTCCAGCTAAGAACTGGTAAGAGCAACGCTTGAATGATGCAGTCTACACAGACCGGCGATCCGCGCACAAAACTGCACATTTAGAGTCTGATTTCCGGCATGCCTTCCTTAAATAGTTAACCTGCTGTTATAATGTTCGTGAATTGCACTTATAGGGAATATTTAAATGATAGCTTTCATTGGTAGATTGAATAATGTAAAATACAATGGTAGCAATTTTATTATTTTACATTACAACATGAGTTAAAGATTCACCGGGGTAAGTGGAAATTCGGGGTAAGTGGAACCCAACACCATTTGTGGGACTCCGTCAACTTGCAGTGACTATACATCAACTAAGGCAAAGGTGGCATCTGTTGAAATTTCTTTGTACTAACTCCATCTTCGAAGAAATGGACCGCTGGGAGCGCTGGTTTCACCCATATGGGTAGCAGGAGATTAGTTTCTGTTTATGAGTATGCGACAACGTGTTGACGTCTGCTCTATTTTTGACTTTGTAGCTCAACAAACCTGAATTTCATCATTTTTTTTTTCGATAAGATTTTTCAGTTTACATACAGCAGAGTCCGTATAGGTCAGTTTCTATCTGATGCTTTTCCAATTCACTGCGGGCTAAAGCAGGGAGATGCACTATCACCTTTACTTTTTAACTTCGCGCTAGAATATGCCATTAGGAAAGTTCAGGATAACAGGCAGGGTTTGGAATTGAACGGGTTACATCAGCTTCTTGTCTGTGCGGATACCGTGAATATGTTAGGAGAAAATACACAAACGATTAGGGAAAACACGGAAATTTTACTTGAAGCAAGTAGAGCGATCGGTTTGGAAGTAAATCCCGAAAAGACAAAGTATATGATTATGTCTCGTGACCAGAATATTGTACGAAATGGAAATATAAAAATTGGAGATTTATCCTTCGAAGAGGTGGAAAAATTCAAATATTTTGGAGCAACAGTAACAAATATAAATGACACTCGGGAGGAAATTAAACGCAGAATGAATATGGGAAATGTGTGTTATTATTCGGTTGAGAAGCTCTTATCATCCAGTCTGCTGTCCAAAAATCTGAAAGTTAGAATTTATAAAACAGTTATATTACCGGTTCTTCTGTATGGTTGTGAAACATAGGTTAAGGGTGTTTGAGAATAAGGTGCTTAGGAAAATATTTGGGGCTAAGCGGGATGAAGTTACAGGAGAAAGGAGAAAGTTACACAACACAGAACTGCACGCATTGCATTCTTCACCTGACATAATTAGGAACATTAAATCCAGACGTTTGAGATGGGCAGGGCATGTAGCACGTATGGGCGAATCCAGAAATGCATATAGAGTGTTAGTTGGGAGTCTGGAGGGAAAAAGACCTTTAGGGAGGCCGAGACGTAGATGGAAGGATAATATTAAAATGGATTTGAGGGAGGTGGGGTATGATGATAGAGACTGGATTAATCACACAGGATAGGGACCGCTGGCGGGCTTATGTGAGGGCGGCAATGAACCTTCGGGTTCCTTAAAAGCCATTTGTAAGTAAGTAAGATTTTTCTGTTTGGTTTAGTTAATAAGCCTTGACAATGTTTTTGTGTTCTTTTGATAATAAAGTGGAAGCATGAACTGGGTTCCATGTGCCCTCACACTTTGCCTGTTGGGGAAGTGGAACGCATACGGGAAAGAAAAAAACGAGAAAAGGAATGTTGTGGCAATAGAAAAGGAGAGCAGTGATGAAGGTGACATCGAAGAGATGAAAAAGTGGTTCAGAGGCAGATGATTTTGATTTTCAAGACGAAATTGAAGAGACTGAGGAAGAATCAAACTTAATGGAGGTTGTAACCAAAACTTTTGTAGATGCTTCGGTAGGTGATTGCGTTCTTGTCAAGTTTACAAAGACAAAATCGTAAAGATATTTGTTAGTCAATTGACAGAAGTTGGTGCTTACCTGGAAGCTAAATTTGCTAGAAGGATAGCCGCAATCTCTTTCTTTCGATGGCCCAACGTAGACGACAAAAATATCATTCTAGGTGATGAAATTGTTAACTTTTTACCACCTCTTGTTTTTTTTTTAAAACGTGACAAATTCACTTTCTCTACTTCATTTATTTCGTAAACATATGCTGAATAATGATTAGAGTTACTCTATTCAGTCTTGTAAGTTTTTGTTGCTTTGAAAAATTAAAAATCTGCATTTTGAATGAATGTTTTCTTTATTTATAGTTTCCCTGGACACTTCCTAATGATTTTATGACTAAAAGAATGAGGGACTCCACTTACCCCGAGTCTGGGGCAAGTTGAACCCAAGGGAAAAAAAGAAGAAAAAAAAATGAATGGATTTTGAGAAGAGATCATTGCATCCATTGTTCTCAAAATTAAATCCTTCATTCAGCATACTTGAATGAGTCGTTACACAAAACTTCGAGAAATTTGTTTGAAAATTATAAGATTAATGATAGTTTAAAGTTGCACTAATGAATTTAGGTGTTCCACTTGCTCCGGTCTACCTTATTTATAAAATCAATCAATTAATTTGATTTGTAAATTTAAATTTTACCTCTCACGGGTTCATTCTGCTCTACTAACGTAACCTCATTGCAAATGCCACTTGTTTCCCCTGGTTATTTAATTGGTTTTAATGCTGATTTTTATTTTTATTTTACGCTAGTAGAGGATTGGGGGCGACAGCGCCAAGCGGCAATGCCCTCCCCAACAAATACAAAATTACATACCGAATTAGACTGAGCCAATAGGAAGCAATTTCTACACACTCTGTTCCAGGTAGTGGCATTTAATCTTGCGACATCTATTGATGTGTATTTATAAATAACAAATAATATTAAGTGAAATATTTTAAGCAGAGTTCTTCAACTCGCTTCATACCGTAGTGGTAATGCGTCTGACTATAAGTCAAAGGTTCTGGGATCGATTCCCGGCGGCTAACCATAATGTATAAGGTAAATTAACATGAAATACGTATAGTCCACACCTGTGGAGTAACGGTCAGCGCGTCTGGCCACGAAACCAGGTGGCCCGGGTTCGAATCCCGGTCGGAGAAGTTACCTGGTTGAGGTTTCTTCCGGGGTTTTCCCTCAACACAATACAAGCAAATGCTGGGTAACTTTCGGTGCTGGACCCCGGACTCATTTCACCGGCATTATCACGTTCATTTCACTCAGACGCTAAATAACCTAGATGTTGATAGAGCGTCGTAAAATAACCCAATAAAATAAAAAATAAAAAAACATGAAATATATGTAATAGATAAAGAAAGTGAGAGAGGAAAAGTAGAGGAGAATGAAGGGGAAAAAGATAAAAGGAAGAAATAATAAAAATAGTATTTTTATTTCTTAGGAAATAGTAAAGTAAACTCCACTTTTTCACTTATATCATATCATATTGTCAGTACAAAAGCTGCATATGTGAAACCAACGGCGTATTATGGTTAGTTACCGAAGATAGTAATGCACTGTGTATGCAAATTTTTAGCAAAGCTGTGATATTGAGTTCTGTTAAATACTACGTTAATTATAGTACATTATGCAACGAGCCTATAATGATAGTAATTAAGACGCAAGTATGTCTGTTCATGAAACGAGCGCAAGCGAGTTTCATAATTTTCATACGAGCGTCTTAATTACCATTATAGGCAAGTTTCATACGACTTTTTATGCTCGACCGTATTTCTAACTTTAAATTATTCAGAAATATACATTTTATTTGTATCTGACAGAAGATCGGAAGTGACCTTGTTCATAGCTCTTGAATTGTGAGATGTGCGCAGACGCTAAAGTATTGATTTTTTCCGAGGAACAATGTCATTGACCTTGATGTAATGCAGAGAATGTATAACCTGGAAATTGATTTGGAATTGAAAAACGATATGACAAATTGAATTCATTTGAAAATTATTTACAATTAACGCTAATTATTATAGTAACAGAACATAACCTTCTGCGACAGTATTGGATTTCCAGCCTCCGTGACGTTTCCCTCGTTGTCTTTTGATTGCATATCCGAGAATAATCGAAAACCTGAACTTTAATGAATAGGTGTACTTTAATGATATGCATTAAAGGATTGCTACCAGGTGTATAATTACTACATTTCGGCATGGTCGAGCATAAAATTCATTAAAGTGTCACGTGATCTCAATGTATTTTATATGGTTTATGCATAAACGCTTCTCTGCAAGCTGACTGTTAAAATTAATAGTAGGTAAGATGATGATGATTATGATTATGATGATAATAGCATTAAAAAGCGTATGATAACCAAAACTATACATTCAAAATGAATAAGAATTCTAAACAAGAGAATGTAGTGGTAAGTAATATTTCTTCTTAAACATATATGTTGGATTAAAGCATTATAAAACGTGCAACAGAATGATAAAAACGTGAGTACGTGAGAAATAAAACCGAACAATGAAAATTAAATTACCTTCCCTATAAAAACACAGACATCGTGCCCCAATTACTACGTATATGTTCATCGCGTTGTTTTAATTTGACTATTACACTTTTACTACGTCATACTACTTTTGACCAATAAAACTCTACGAAAGGACGCGCTTCAACCAACCAGAGACTGTTTATCGCTGCAATTTTATGACTCTCCTAGCATTTGTTTATTTTATCACTTCTCTAGCATTTGTTTCTTTGTTTGCCAACATTTCAATCTGCAAATTCTTTACGGTTTACGAATTTTAGTAAGTCGATTAATATTTTATTGTATTAGAGTACTTTATTTCTTTTAACCTTTATATACTTTCTTCTAATCGTGTAATAGTCAATAGTCTAAATCCCACTCGAGTTTCGATTTTCTCTAGATAAATCAAAACCTCTAGTGAGACTACTCTTAATAAACATGAAACTAAAGAATTATTTTTATCACTAAACTAAAACATTCATTCAGTTTATTTAAATAAGCAATAAAACTATACCATCCACATTGACTATATCCAAGTTAGGCTTAATACATAAGTATCAATAATTATTTCAACTTAGTGAAGTTAAGGGTACGCTGAATTGAAATAACGACATTTCTTTCACGAAAAATATTACTATTAAAAAAATATCTCACGCTTATAGAACCTCCTAGAAAAATTTAAGGGACTTTCGCCTTTTAGAACACTTGTTTCGGCAGTCATTTTAAATGGTGTGAGGACGTTAAATTCTCCGCAGTCTCTGCTTTTTAACTCCATTTTTCTCGGTTTTTAGTTTCTGCATTTTTTCACTTGTTCGAAACCTAAGTCCTTCCACAAATTTTGAGCTGGATGCAGGATTTTTTTTTTCCTTATCTCCCTCAACCCGTACTGTATGAAAGATGGCATGGATTTCTCAGTAGGACTTAAAACTGATTTAGAAAAAAGTAATTTTAGTGTTGTGGCCTTTTTTTCATTTGAGAAACAATAATGTAAATACAGCTTATATATATATATATATATATATATATATATATATATATATTTAAAATCAAAGTAATGACAACACTGAAAATTTCCATGTTTATTGTATTTTATTACATTTTATGAATTTTAAAATTAATGAACACTGTTGAATAGTGACTAATTGTGTGATTTATTCTCAGTAAAATTTTAGTTTAAAAATAATTTTTAAGTGAGATGAAACAATTAAATTATTTCTTTTTATAAAACTCGTAACAGGTACAACAACTGTTGAGCTATTTTTTAACATATTCTCCACTGGAACTGAGACATTTGTCATACCATGGGATGAGAACTACGATAAGGATCACGACATGGTCCACAAGTTTCAGGATGATAAGAACCATAACATGAACGACTTTAAGGACCGCGACACTGACTACGATAAGGATCACGACAAGGACTATGATAAGGACCAAGACCATGGCAAAGACAAGGAGTAAGATAAGGACTATTACAATGACAACAAACATCACAACAAAGGCAACAATAATCACGATGAAAAACATGAAAAATAGAATGAGAATCACGATAAGGACTATGCCAGAGACAACAATAACCAATGTAAGAAGCGTCACATGGACGAAGACAAGAACTACGATAATAATCGCGACATGGACCACGATAAGAACCATGACAAAAACAGAAAGAACGATAAGGGCCATTACAATGACTACAACATAGCTCGGGTCACAAAATGCCATTGCTTCTCTGCACCGAATGGCAAATGCCTGCTGTGGGATCTAAATTCTGGACTGCTGCTAATGTGACTGTCTTGTCTCGGTAGCTCATACGAGTAGCGTGTCGGTTCCACTGTATAACCGTAACGTCTCCTATTTTTTTAACGCCTTGTAGTATATACTATATATAAATATTATTGACAACTTAAACATTCAAGATTTTGCAAAATATACTGCAATTCGTTATTTAACAGATTCCATTTAATAATAATTAGTATTAATATATATACACAGTATATATATATATATATATATATATATATATATATATATATCATTAGTCAATAACTGCAACAGTGCTTTTTCATTCAATCATAACATGAATAAAATTGAATACACATTAAATTAAACACTATTGCAAACACGTAGATAAAATAGTTAAAATCTACTTAAGGTGTGAGAAAGAAATAGTCCAAAGTCACACTTTTAACAAAAATTGTTTTGTGCAAGTGCATTTCTTACACATATGGGAAAGCTACTAATAATATAATTACTCAACAAATGGCATAGGCCTAAGGACTCTAAACCTTTGGAAAAGTATGTCTGTGTGGCTATATACATACATATAAATGGTGTAAATTCATTCATTAAATTAACGTTTATAATATTATAATTTGTAATTTTGTATTGTTTGCGATCATTAATACTTAATCTCAGAACTTTGTACAACTCTATTTCAACGTTATTTAGACAAAAAAATCTTTGTGTAGATTAAGAATAGAACTCCAACTCTTCTACACAACACGCAGAAGTCTTAGCGTCTGAGCTATTGCAACGACATGAAAGCTTTACTTTCTGTGCGGAGTGTCGATCTAGTCATGAAGGTCCATTGTCGATTTAACTACACGATTTACGTATATATTTATCTTTTATTTACGTAATACTATAATATTTTTTTGCAGTATTTGAAGTGAATTTCGGAACGAAGCTAGTAACAAACCAAATAGCCTGAATCTAAGTAACTCAATATTCGTTATCTTGTGTATCAGTGCTCTGGTCTCCGATCATGCGCAGTGTCTTACATCCGAGACTTAGGAATATTCAATCGTCTCATTCTTTTCTAGGGAACCTACATTACACCATGAAGAGCTGACTGAAGGTTAGCAGTCTGGCCAACGTACGAACTTCACAATCAACTTCAATGTCAAGGAGTAAAAGTGATTCAGGTAGGCTACTTGTAATATTTCGTGTTCATCTGAAATAACTTTTATTTATTTTTGTTATGTTAAGCTTGAACCGTTTAAATAAAGTCTGTACATTTAAAATGCAGCGATTTGTTTGGTACAATGTATATTAATTAACATTGCATTTTGCATATGAATTTTACATGCATTGTAGGATTGTGGTAGAGGCAGTGGTTTTTATCAGGCCTACAACTGTAGAGTAGTTATTTATAATATTTCTACATACTTACATTGGTTGGCAATTCTGAATTCGGTAAAATAAACTTTCAATCGTGGTGGCCGTTTGCTGTAACGACGAAAAACCACACTATAGTGCAAAAAATGTAATTTTACTTACATAGGTTGTTTACTGATTATAATGATTTCGTGATACATATTGTCACGGATCAATGGAAAAATAATAATGATAGAGAACCGAAGTATTTGCATGAAAGGTGCTCCACAGTTGCTTTGTTCACTAAAAATCTTATAGAATGTCGGAACTTGGGACTAAGATGACAATCCGTCAGTTGTCAGACTTGTCTCGGGTCCGCGGAAGCCGTTCGGTTGTGATAACAAAAGACCTTCCCTCCTTGTAGTACAGTATTTTCTCTCAGTAGCCTACCATCCTTCTCTTTTAGTTGGTTAGTTAATTATGCTACAACAACTATTAGAATATATTTTAGCGTCGATGGATTTGATGGTAATGAGATGGTACTTGGCGAGATAAGGCCGAGGTTTCGCCATGGGATTAGATAACATTTGAGGTGAACCTCGGAAAAAACACAAGCTGGTTATCACTAGGGACCGGATTTTTATGTAATATCAAGGTGTGAAATACAGCAGAACCTCTATTATCCGTGGTAATGAAGGGGGTGGGTTGAACGGTTAATCGAAAAAATCGGATAATCCGTACCATAGAAGACTTTAATAAATTAAGTGTTGCATGATGCAGTTTCGTAATTTTCTCCGTGGTCATGTGTTTTAACACATTAGGCGGTGGATCAGAAGTTTTAAGTATAATAGCTCCATTGGAAAGAGTGGGTGAAGAAAGAATAATGCTGAAACTGATCAGGAAGAGAAAAAAAACGTTGGCTGGGTCACTGACTGAGAAGAAACTGCCTACTGAAGGATTCACTGGAAAGAATGGTGAACAAGAGAAGATTACGGGGCAGAAGATATCAAATAATAGACGGCATTAAGATGGATCATATGCGGAGACTAAGAGGAAGGCAGAAAATAGGAAAGACTGGAGAATGCTGGGTTTGCAGTGACAGAACACAATGAATGAATGTCAATTATGGGTTTCTAAGAGTCATGGAAACTTTCTATGATGGATTTCTGTGGAAAGATAGGAAAAGTATAGGTCTCATGTTGTAGTTTTAAGTAATTTATACACTTCATCCTTGTTTTTTATTAAATCTCGCACAGTTGTAACTCCAACCTCGTATTCCGATGTGAGATGAACCACAGTTCCTCTTTTCGATACTTAGCACAACATGTAATATTCTTTTGGCACTTCTGGAAAACGTTTTGCAGAGAAATTAAACAGGTCACTCGAACAGTAGATCATAATGTGTAAGGATAAAGGAGAGAATGACAGACGGATAATCCAACAATCGGTTAATAGGGTGACGGATAATCGGGGTTCTACTGTATGTACATATTTATGTTAGAAAAATAAGCTGAATATGTACCAAAATATGTAAAATCATGAAAATATTTAATATCAATATCTGGCACATATAGGATAGGTAAGACTCTCCAGTTGTGATTTCATAGAGCACCCGACTTTCTTACCGCATACTTGACACATTACTATTTTTCCATCTGTAGTGAAAGCTTCATCTATTGCAATCCATGATTTTATTTTTGTCGTTTGGGTTGAAGATACAGGAGCCATTTTAGTTAGTCAAAAGCAGTAGATAAACTCACTTATACTTTATAGGTATTGCAAATACTAAAACTAGAGAATTGAGTGAAATGAATGACACAACAGTACTGTAAGCACTGTTTTGCTTTACTGGATTAGGAGAAAATAAGAGGAGATGTGGGACACATGCATTTTAGCTGCTCCCTGTAAGAAACAAGTACCTACTAAAACCTAAAATTATAGGCATTTACAAACTGTTGTTTGAAAGGTGACATTCCTGCCAGAAGGGTAGGATTATTCCAGCCGAGAACCATATTTTCTAATTGCTCGGAAAATCACGACTTGTTAAGTCGTGTGCATAGCAATTATAGTTCGAGACAAATCATGTCGTCCTCGTCCCACTCCTCCGCATGAAGGCAACGCTACTTTCTGAGTGATTTTTACAATAATAGGTAGTTGTATAAGAAAGGTTGCCTTTTGTTCATTCATATTTACAGTGGCCGGTATGGGGTGAGTGCCTCTATTACTTCCTAGAACTAAGGACGTTATGTTTCGTCCCGAAATATATCCTTTCTTGGGTAGGTAAAAAGGGTTTTATAAATCTGTGTACTGTATTTCAAATTGTAAACTTCCCCAGCAGAAGTTTTTTTTTTTTTTTTTTTTTTTTTACTTTCAGAGAAGTAAAAATGAATAAAACCCCTAAATATGTAGATTTATATAATTCCAAGCCATAATATGTAATGTGAGATAAATATGTAAAAATATTTATTATCAAATTTTAATATATTAATAGTAATTACAAGTTTCGGAAAGACTTGTTATTTATATACGGTTAGGTTGAAAGGAATATAATATGAAGAGTCCACTGCAAGAATGATAGATGTCATTTGGAATATATTTTGCAGGAGAAGCAATTGAAAGTTTAAAATTCTTAGCGCTCAAAGCTTAACTCTGATTTTCCGATCATTATTGGACAATGACTATCAGTGTTAATGCCATATAACTCTGTATGTACATTCTGTATGTCTTAAGCTATGCATTGACAGTCTTGGTTCATTTTCGACAAGAAAGTGACATCCATCATTCTTGCAGTGGACTGTACATATGTAATTACATAAAAATCCGGTCCCTAGTTACCACCCTCACCCACCCCCAAGCACAGTTGCAGATCATTTTGTTACAGTGTCGTCGTGGAGTCCATTTCGTGTATTTTTTTTTCACCACAAAGTTGGATTGGTAGATGTTGTACCCATGATGATTAGTTAGGCATGTCGCTAGGCCTAAATCTGAGACAATGAAGCACATTTAGGGGAATATGGGGCAGGACGGGAAAGGGGGGCAGGTCGGGGTATAGCCTCTATCTTCCCAACAAGTAGTGCAATCTACCGAATTTTTTTAGAACTTCGTCAACTCACTTACTGCCATTCCTTGCATCTGTTGTATGTTATTCGGTTGCTGCATCATATTGTATCATTCATTTGCAACTTTAAAGTGTTCTCTTGTCACACGTAAGTAGAAATGAGATTTATTTAGATAATCTATTTTAATGTCATATTATAGAGTGCTAACCTGGCATTTAATTCCGAAACTTTCTTAAATTTCGTGCGTTATTTTTCCATCCAATACCTCATAACTTAGAAATTGTGACTGTGGGGCAAAACGGGGTGCGGCATAACAGGGCAGTACCCCACGTCATATTTAATTACATTTCACCTCCTGTAATGGGTTGTTCGTTCTGTTGTTTGTCAGAAGAAGTTGGATTAGATGCGTATCATGTCTGAAATGGGCTCACAGTTGTGGCGCAGGAGTAGACAGTGAAGACGAGGATGCCACGCACATTTGCGTATTTTACGAATTACTTTTTCTCAAGTAAACTTGTAAAATGTTGTAGTATTCACACTTTCAGTATATAATTTTTGTCACTTTTGCCACTTAATTATTACAAAAAATAGATACCCCATTTTGCCCCATATGTGGCGCAGAACGGGCCAAAAAACACATTTCGAAAAAACTAATTTATTTTAAGGTTATAATGACCGGATTTCAATCGAAGTGCATATTTTTTTACTTGTTTACAGTGTAGTAAAAGCATATATGTCATAAAACCTATACATTTACATTATTTGATACCAAATAAAAGCATTCAAACATTAACTACCCCGTCCTGCCCCATATTCCCCTAAATAACGACGAAGTAACGTTCAATGTGAAATCAGTAATTTTACTAGTCCCACGCCGTATCATCGTGTTGAAGGCATCTCGCCTAGGACTCGCGTTACGAAAAGTGCGCTGATTCGAGTCCACATGGGGAAAGAAATCTTTTCATGAAATTTCGGCCAGTGTATGGGACTGGTTCCCACCCAGCGCCGTGTTGCACTTGGGGAGCTACGATAGGTAGCGAAATCCAGTTACGACATTCCGTGCTAATCACACGATACCTCCATTGTGGTTGGATGATCGTCCACCTCTGCTTTGACATTGTGGCCATGAGGTTAGCACCCGGATGATCGGTCTGGGTCTTTAAAAGCCTGTAGTGCTTCTTTTTGTTATTTATACTCGCTTTAACATCTTTGGTCATATCGCGAGGTACTCTTTTCAGTGAAATCCGAAGGCCTATGTACTATTGTTGAGACTAGTTATATTATTGTGAACTAAATGGTGACTGTATATGAAGGGTACACGGAAAAAACGATCAAGGTCCATTAAAAATCGAAATTGAGTTAATAATGCCATCTTATAGTGTAAAGGAATTACTATCATGTGATCTAACTAGTTTTCTGCCAAAACGATCATGGTCCTCGAAAATGAGCGTTGAAATTTTCATGTACTTCAGAAGAACGATCAAGCTCCAGTCGGTTCTGTGGGAAAACGATCAAGGTCCATTTTTCTACTCTGCTTTTCCTCCTATGTTTTGCCGTATAATGCTGCAGCTTTGTGTTGCTGACTTTCCGGCAATTTATGTAAAATGACCTGAACGATAATTTCATTACTTTTCCACAGTTCAGTAAGAATGCAATTATTTTTTTTCCTACTAAAGTACATAGGTTGGATAAAAAGTAATGGCAACACTGCTGTCACGTGACGATGGTGCGTTCGAGAGCTGCCAGCTGTGCGGACATGAACAAGGACTGTTAGATGAGTTAGTGCAGCCAGCGGCGACAGTACTCCATCAATCTACTGCAGTGTGTAGAACGTTGACTTTCATAGGGATAGTCCGAGCGTCCTAAGACCATCCTTACAAAACTAGAGCAACGTTCCTGGATCAAAATTGAAATCGCACGAGTCCATAGTGCACAAGAATGTTTTCAGGGACTGCGTGAAGCATGTGGCTATGCAGCGTTGCCATATCGCACAGTTGCACGATGGGTTAAAGCGTTCCGGGAAGGCCTTGTTGCACCGGTACCAAAGGGAAGGTGACGACTTTCTTGGACGAATCGTCGCTATGGACGAAAACTGGACTCGCTCGTATGAACCAAACTTGAAACGCCAATCAAATGAATGGAAGCATCCCGGTTCTCCTCGTCCAAAGAAAGTGCACCCTACACAAAGTGCTGTGAAGGAGATGTTCATTGTGGCGTATGACATTGATGGGGTAATACTGCACCACGCTGTACCTCCAAGGCAGACGGAAAACGCGGACTACTGGAACATCCACCGTACTCACCCGATGTGATCCATGCGATTACGATCTTTTCACCAAAGTGAAAGAACCACTGCGAGGGACCCGGTACAATACCAGAGATGAACTTATCCGTGCTTTAGGGCGGTCAATACGGAACATCAACAAAGATGGACGCGCTGATGGTGTACGACGCCTTCCAAACATTTGGCAAAAGGTAATAAATAAGGGGGGCGACTATATAGAAGGTACGTAAATGTTGTACCCTTGTGAATAAAGCCATGTCAGAAATATCGAACTGCTGCCATTACTTTTCATCCAGCCCAAGTAAACAAGGTCTTATTTGCAGCTTGTTTCATGGACATTCTTTCAGGCTTGTGTTATTTGTTCCGGATGTTGCTTTAAAATTAAGTCATAAGTGAAATGGAGGTATCAGAATTAACAGAGAATATAGCTATGCAGAATGCGAGTACGAAGAAAATAATTTTTTGACGTACTTTTAACTCATCGAAAAGAATAAATTACAGGAAACACTTGTTTAAGTGTTCAGGATTGAGATGTTCTCAGAATATTTTACTTATAGAAAGGAGTAGATTAATGAGGGAATTAAATCTAATGGCTTCCTATGTTACATAGAATGCTCACCTGACAGGGATTATCAACAGTAATCTCACTAGACGTTTTGATTTGTCTAGAGAAAATAAAAACTCGAGTGGGATTTAATTGACTATTACACGATTAGAAGAAAGTATATAAAGATTAGAAGTAACGAAGTACTCCAATACAATAAATTATTAATTGACTTACGAAAATACAACTATCTTCAAAAGTATTATTGTACCATCTCAACATTACAAATATAACGCTAGATGCATGCTAGATGGCAGTAGTGAGCAATGCCTTCTCGTCGAGAAGTTCTGGATCTATTATACACGATGGCAATGTTACTAGTCAAGAAGGCTTTGTTGATTCAGTTTCATTTTTATTAAAATGCAACATTCCACTTCAATTATCCGAATCCCGGTAATCAACGTCACTTGACAGATGATTTTCAATAAATCTTAATATTAAACAATCTCTGATACGTGACTATCCATAATATCATATAGCAGAAACTATAACATAACCTAACTAATATACTGTACACAAGTGTTAGAAAAATTTTAATTAACGACGATGACATAAAAAATAAACATGCATAATTTTAAAAGGAATAATTATTGAATGTACAATTTTCAAATTTGAATGTGGTTGTTGGTTCAATTGATGTTATATTGGACGTGTGCGTAATAGAAGTGGAACTCGTTGATTTAGGCCTACATGGTATATTCAACTTATTCAGGATTTCCGAATGAATAATTTTAAAATGAATAATTATTGAAATCAAACGCAGAATAAATATGGGAAATGCGTGTTATTATTCGGTTGAGAAGCTCTTATCATCCAATCTGCTGTCCAAAAATCTGAAAGTTAGAATTTATAAAACAGTTATATTACCGGTTCTTCTGTATGGTTGTGAAACTTGGACTCTCACTCTGAGAGAGGAACATAGGTTCAGGGTGTTTGAGAATAAGGTGCTTAGGAAAATATTTGGGGCTAAGCGGGATGAAGTTACAGGAGAATGGAGAAAGTTACACAACACAGAACTGCACGCATTGTATTCTTCACCTGACATAATTAGGAACATTAAATCCAGACGTTTGAGATGGGCAGGGCATGTAGCACGTATGGGCGAATCCAGAAATGCATATAGAGTGTTAGTTGGGAGACCGGAGGGAAAAAGACCTTTAGGGAGGCCGAGACGTAGATGGGAGGATAATATTAAAATGGATTTGAGGGAGGTGGGATATGATGATAGAGACTGGATTAATCTTGCACAGGATAGGGACCGCTGGCGGGCTTATGTGAGGGCGGCAATGAACCTTCGGGTTCCTTAAAAGCCATTTGTAAGTAAGTAATTATTGAATGTACAATTTTCAAATTTGAGTGTGGTTGATGGTTCAATTGATGTTATATTGGACGTGTGCGTAATAGAAGTGGAACTCGTTGATTTAGGCCTACATGGTGTATTCAACTTATTCAGGATTTCCGAATAGTGCTCTTCATTTATTTGTAAATCGAATTTCAGAAGATGCATAGGTATGATCAGTGATTTTTATTAATTCTTGTTCTTGAATGCCAATGCCAGTCATATTTAAAACTGCTGTGCATCGACTGGAGTGGTTTGTGATTATATATATATATATATATATATATATATATATATATTTTTTTTTTTTTTTGACGTCTAGACCAGCGCAGTTTCAAATGTTGGCAAACAAAGAAACAAAATCTAGGGACGCGATAAAATTAAACAAATGCTAGGAACGCGATAAAATTGTGCAATAAACAGCCATGATTGGTTGAAATACGTCCTTTCGTACCGTTTTATTGGTCAAAAGTAGTATGACGTAGTAAGAGTGTAATAGTCATTGTAAATACTATGAAGTCATACAAGAAATATCCATTGATTTTCGTGAATTAGTAGCTACAATATAAGTTTTGGGTATTACTGAAGTGAGGCATGTATTTGCGATAAATTTAGAACCAATAGCCCATATCTCAACTTGAATTAGAAATAAACAACGATAAAGATGCAACTCAGATACACAATTTGAATAGACAAAAACCATATCTCACAGTGACTCAAAATGAACTAGGCCTACATAAGAGGAAAGGAGATAGTTTGTATGAGGTAAAGCTTTCTGAATGTTTGAATACATTTGAAATCCGGAAGGTATATGTTTAAGGAAGCAGTTTGTGTAGATCACTAGATGAATCTTCCGATTCCTAAAATTTCAACAAGTGAAGTATTTTACCGATATGTATTACTGATTTGTTATGAATATGATTTCGATGATGAATGAGGCTGGTGATATTCAGGGATGTTGTGGTCCGAATTTCCTGGCATTTGCTTTACGGTTGAGGGAAAACCCTGAAAGTCCTCAACCAGGAAATTCAACCCGACCGGAAATCGAACCCGGGCCTTCTGCGTAAGAGATCAGCATGCTGATCCCTACACCACAGAGGTGATTTATTATTATTATTATTATTATTATTATTATTATTATTATTATTATTATTATTATTATTATTATTATTACTAGCCGTACCCGTGCGCTCCGCTGCACCCGTTAGAAATAAATATAACGTAATTACATAATTAAAATAGGACGTTTGATCCAGGGAACATTCGTGTTTGATAGAAGGATAAATCGTTTAATATGTTACTTAATTTAAATTGCATCCGAATAATTAAAATGCGATCATTTTGGTCCAGAGACACTCATTTGGTGCAATGACAATTCCTTTAACATGTTTCTTAATTTTTATTACGTGCATCCATAGTATAATGAAGATTGACATCATTTAGATATAATGTGTATATTTTATTTTACTTGTTGTAGGTTTCCATTGAATTATGGTAATAACTTAATTTAACCCTTGTTTTCTACGTATTCAGTAAATGGCGCTTGGCCCACTATTGTTCTGAACTCTTCAAATAACTTATATTATATTATATTATATTATATTATATTATATTTTATATTATATTATATTATATCAGTAGTTACTGTAATAACATTATAGCATTATGTCCATCTAGAGAAACTACACTTTCCAATGGTGAAATAATAATTAATTATACAAATCGGTTAATTTAGCTTCCGATATTACTTCAAACACAGACACATTCTCTGTAGGCTATCTTTCATAGCTTTTGATTGTTGCTGTCCAAGGCCCCTTATAGACGAAGTCACTTGTTTTTTAATTCATTACACGGCGTTAGATGGCAGTTATTTTAATTTAAAACTCATTTATCTCATTAAATATCAGTCCTATCAAAGTTTTTCAAGGAATAAAATTTATCTCAAATTATTTTTAAAGAAACGTTTGTTA
This sequence comes from Periplaneta americana, assembly GCF_040183065.1. Classification (NCBI taxonomy): domain Eukaryota; kingdom Metazoa; phylum Arthropoda; class Insecta; order Blattodea; family Blattidae; genus Periplaneta; species Periplaneta americana. The sequence goes on from NC_091124.1 coordinate 179,585,511, forward strand.
TGTAACATTTTTCATAAAAATCAATAATAAGCGAGATATTTCGATTTACTTAATTCAGGCCCCCTTATAACCCCCCTTTTAAATAATGTACTTTGAATGCCATGTAGCCTAAAATCTAAGTTACAACGAACTTAATTTATATGCCAATTTTTATCGAAATCCGTTCAGCCATTATCGCGTGAAAAGGTAACAAACATACAGACATACAGACATACAAACAAAAATTTCAAAAAAGCGATTTTCGGTTTCTGGGTGGTTAATTATATATGTTAGGACCAATTATTTTTGGAAAATCGAAAATTACCAGAAGAATTTCGCCTACAGATTTATTATTAGTATAGATTACTATTATTATTATTATTATTATTATTATTATTATTATTATTATTATTATTATTATTATCCTTAATGCCGATATCACTTTTTTGCTTCTGTCAGTTTTGTAAATAAATTGTGCTGTTTTTTTTTTCAGTACCAGTGATTTGATAAATCTCCATGTTCATTTAAGAAATCAGACAAGTTATAGCATTGATGTTACAGCCTTTACGAATTCAGACAGCGGAACCAAGCGAATGGATTTCCTTCTCTAAGTTTTTTGCGTGGAGGAAAATGTTACAGGTCGGTCTAGTTATTTATGACACAGCGAAGTATTTCTATGTGTACCAGACATTGCACGACGCTTCCGCTGTTGGGAACGGAGTCAGCATCATAAAGGTCACATACGTATATTGATACGACTCCTACAAAAAGTGTGGGATGATGAAAGTAGGGAAGCGAAGATATCGTTACGCGTTGAGGGAAAATTAATGGACTGTAAGAATAAAAAGTGATAGAGCGATGGTTAACACACTGCGAGTTACCGTCTAAGCTTTTGAATAGCTTGGCGGGCTGGCTTCTTCATAGTTATATCATTATTATCACTCCAATTGAAGAATTTTCCACTGTTGTAATTCGTTCGTCTGTGTCCTAGTTTAACAGCTAGAGCAGTGATGTCAAAGCAAGCGCATTTTTCTGACCTTGAAGTCGTGCGCGGGCATCAAGCGCTAAATATGGAAAGAGAAAGGGTTGTGTATAAGAATAAGCAGCCTGTTGGATTAAGAAAACAGTGGTGCACAAACTTCAAACGGAACGTGAAATTTTATGTCGTTATTTTTATATGGCTTCTTTCTGTTTAATATTATCTATATTGTCTGTAAAACAAAAGTACTAATACCAATTTCATAATACTGCAGTTGTGTTTTAAATGTTAATAACATAATAAAGAGTTTAGAAGGAATATTCACATAAATGCCATAGTAGTACAACTATACTGTACTAAATGGATGAAACAAATCATTCATAAAGAAAAGAGAGAGAGAGATTGCGTATGACATGATAAGTTGGAATTGATATTGATAGTACCTTTAGCCTTATAAAAGTAATCAATAAACTAATCAAAACAATATGACAGTACAAAGCAAAGTTACCTAGGTGCTGTATGTGTTTTAAGTGTAACTAATATTCCATAATAAAATTATTATTCCATTATGCTTGCAAGGTGATATTGGTGAGCAACTTCCTATCATCAGAATATGAAATTATTTTCTCGAAATGTGCTGACATTTTTACAACATATGGGTACGTATCTTTTGCTTATGATATAGCAGTAGTTGCTTTGTTAATTCATTTCCTTACAAACAATTTCTATGCGAATATTTTCAAAAATTTCAATACACTATCTTCAGTAATACGTATTTACGGTATATCAGATTTACGAAAACATTCTGTAAGGCTACTAAATAAATAGGCCTATATCTGAAAATTTCACTTTTCTATAAGAAAGTTGAGAAAATATTTCTTTTGAATAAAAAAATCAAACTTGTGAAAAATGAGCATTAAATTTAAAACGTACATTCTTATAATGCACTTATACTTCTCAGACAAATCTAAAATTAACATGGATACAGTTTTAATAAGTTCTCTTGCCTTTATCTATTGAATCAGTGCTGGCCATCCCTGAATATAGCTCGGCCAAGCTGCATATATTACCTCTTTCGTCTGTCTCTTTCCTTTCCGCTGTAAAGCGCTCAGGATCTAAAGCGCGCTCCTATGGGCATCAATTGACATGACTGCTAGCCCATGTGAGGTCAGGGTTTGTCCGCTAGGGGATGCGAATCTGTCGACTTTTTTCTTCATATATTAAGGCGCGTTTCAGTAGTGTGACCGGAAATTTCTTGAGAAAAAAAGAGTATACTACTGTATATGGCTCGGTAAAGGGAATCGTCTCCGTCGTCCTCTGTCTGAAGAAAAGTTGTGCGCGTATGGGCCAGTTTCACTTTAGCGTTCGTGACTTCTTTTAATACACCATATTGCGAAACCAATGGATTGGTCGTACCGGGAATGATGGTCATGAACTATCACATGCAGGCACATTTCTGTAAACTTGTAGGTTACCAGAACTAGGTCCATGATTAAAATGTCCATGCTCCATAATGTTCATAATATATCCATATCCAAAACGATCATACCAAAATATCCTGAGCTATAAAGTCCATGGTTCTGCAATGTCATGATTGCTAAAATGTCCATCGGAATGTGGACAGAATGTCCGTGAGAAGTGTATAGCATAAATGTGTTTATGAGGTTAATAGTTTAAAAATAAATTTCGTATTAATTGTTCATGATAACTAGACTTCGTTGAATTGCCACACGCAGCGTGCAATCAGGTTGCCGCTGTTCGGTAGTATAGAGGTGAGCGACCGCCCGGTCTCGTAGTATAAGCAGTTCATGTTAAGAGTTGTGACCGGTCCAAATAGATAGAGCAGCTACAGCTAATGTATACCTTCGTAAGCACTTGTTTTTGCATTAGTGTGGTCGGAATAGTCAAAGCTTAACATTTGTCCAGTGCAGACAAGAATTCAATCAAACATACTACAATGAGATTGTTGCTGTTCCAAACAATTGCCTCTGGAATACCCTTACCCCCGCATCCAATCTTAACCCGTTGAAAAACGTGATTGGATGCTGTTAATTATTATGCAGAACATTACGGCAAAATAATTGATGCATTAGATAGCACAGACAGTTCCGCTGTTGCAGCTGTAAAATCATTGCCTTCTGAACAGCTATTGGAAGATATTCTGTTCATTGCTTCTAATTTTAAAATCGTATCCAAAAGCATCACCCAGTTAGAATCGTCTAAACTACAACTCTCAAAAGTCTTTAATATAGTGGATGAAGTATCACAGATCGTTATCCAAAATATCACTACTGCAATTTCTGAAAAAATGAAATGTAAGTTGAGAAACATTATTGCTAAAAATTCTGCCTATTCACAACTTCGTACTATAAATGATGTACTATCACGTCACGACAAGACGTGTGAAGTTGGTGTGCTAAAAAGTAATGACTTCCCGTTCTTCAAATATGCACCTAGCCTATTACATCGTGTGATGTTGAACGTACATTTTCCCAAAATAAAAACTGTTTAAGTGACCATCGGAGGAGGTTACTTTGCAATCGCTCAAAATTTACGTACCTCTTCACTGCAATGGACACATTCAAGGATGATGTGAGTATATTACATTAAATTTTAAGAGTTAATATATCTCACTACAAAGTAATTGTGTATTTACATGTTTAGACATTTGCTACTTCAATGATCATCTGGCCTTCTATGCCCAAGGTTGCGGGTTCGATCCTGGGTCAGGTCGATGGCATTTAAGTGTACTTAAATGCGACAGGCTCATGTCAGTAGATTTACTGGCATGTAAAAGAACTCCTGCGGGACAAAATACCGGCACATCCGGCGACGTTGATATAACCTCTGGAGTTGCGAGTGTCGTTAAATAAAACATAACATCAATAATCATTCATTATATTTCTGGAATGCAGGATACAGGTTTTATTGTAACCGCAGTATACTGTTCAGTGTTTACATGAGAGGCATACTGGATCCGTTTCACGTCCCCTTCTCATACAGTCTATACCGCGAGCGTAGTAAACCTTACGATTCTCGTGGCAATTCCACGAAGTCTAATGATAACTGTAAATTATAAGTAAAGGAAAAGGGGTTCTAATTTGACTACTTCCCAAAAGGATAATCCCCATTTTGTTTGAAAGGATTTCTATACCAGCATCATGACTACGGTATAATAAGAACAGAACCGAAATTTATTGTCTTTGTAAAGAACGGCGAATTTGTAACTTTGTAAAGTGTGGACACAAATATTATAAGCAAGAGGAGGCCATACGCAAATAAAAGAGTCAGTAAATAAAACATACGTGACTAATCAGCGACAAATTCTCCGGATGGTCAGTAATTACCAAACCTGCAAGTAAAATGATCAAATTCTCTTACATCTGAGGGGGATTGCATGAAAAGTGGGGCTCCTCTTCAAGTACCAGAGAAACAATAACGTATTGTGCATGATAAATTTTAAGAAATTAAATTTTGGTTCTGGACACTTTGTCGTTTGCACATTTATCTCATCGAAATTTTACGTTCATGTCCATTTTAACATATGAAAAATTTATGGTGGAAGCATATACAGAGCAGTCATAATTATGTAATTCACAGTATTCTATACACCAAAACATATTTTCTCATACAAACGTATAGCCGATAATGCATTGTTATGAAGATATGACAACATTGCGTTATTTCAAAGCTGGTACTGGAAGAAGTCAAAATTGCGATAGAAAATCTGAAAAATTATAAGTCTCCAGGTATCGCTCAAATTCCAGCAGAATTAATACAAGAGGGTGGAAGCGCATTACCTAACGAAAATTATAAGCTTGTATTTGGTATTTGGGAAAAGAAAATTGTACCAGAACGATGGAAGGAGTCCATAATCGTACCTAGCTTTAAGAAGGGGGACAAGACTACCTGTATTAACTTTCGAGGAATATCACTTTTGTTGGCGTCGTACAAAATTTTGTTCAATATTCTTCTGCGAAGATTAACTCCATATGCAGATGAAATTATTGGGGATCATCAGTGTGGTTTTAGGCGTAATAGATCAACTATTGACCAGATATTTTGTATTCGACAGATATTGGAGAAAAAATGGGAGTATAAGGGTACAGTGCATCAGTTATTCATATATTTTAAAAAGGCATATGACTCGGTTAAGAGAGAAGTTTTATATGATATTCTTATTGAATTTGGTATTCCCAAGAAACTAGTTCGATTAATTGAAATTTGTCTCAGTGAAACGTATAGCAGAGTACGTATAGGCCATTTTCTATCAGATGCTTTTCTAATTCACTGTGGGCTAAAGCAAGGAGATGCACTATCACCTTTACTTTTTAACTTTGCTCTAGAGTATGCCATTAGGAAAGTCTAGGATAACAGATAGGGTTTGGAATTGAACGGGTTACATCAGCTGCTTGTCTATGCGGAAGACGTGAATATAGCCTATTAGGAGAAAATGCACAAACGATTAGGGAAAACACGGGAATTTTACTTGAAGCAAGTAAAGAGATAGGTTTGGAAATAAATCCCGAAAAGACAAAGTATATGATTATGTCTCGTGACGAGAATATTGTACGAAATGGAAATATAAAAATTGGAAATTTATCTTTTGAAGAGGTGGAAAAATTCAAATACCTGATAGCAACAGTAATAAATATGAATGATACTTGGGAGGAAATTAAACACGGAATAAATATGGGAAATGCCTGTTATTATTGGGTTGAGAAGCTTTTGTCATCCAGTCTGCTGTAAAAAAAATCTGAAAGTTGGAATTTATAAAACTGGTTGTTCTTTATGGTTGTGAAACTCGGACTCTCAGTTTGAGAGAGGAACATAGGTTAAGGGTGTTTGAGAATGAGGTGCTTAGGGAAATATTTGGGAATAAGAGGGATGAAGTTACAGGAGACTGGAGAAAGTTACACAACACAGAACTGTACGCATTGTATTCTTCACCTGACATAATTAGGAACATTAAATCGAGACGTTTGAGATGGGCAGGGCATGTAGCACGTATGGGCGAATCCAGAAATGCATATAGAGTGTTAGTTGGGAGGCCGGAGGGAAAAAGACCTTTGGGGAGGCCGAGACGTAGATGGGAAGATAATATTAAAATGGATTTGAGGGAGGTGGGATTTGATGATAGAGACTGGATTAATCTTGCTTTGGATAGGGACCGATGGCGGGCTTATGTGAGGGCGGCAATGAACCTCCGGGTTCTTTAAAAGCCAGTAAGTAAGTAACTAAGTTACTGGATAAAGCAACATTCACCAGAAATGGTATCTTCAATCGCCACAACCAGCATGTATGAACATATCAGAATGCAAATGCTATTGAGGAAGTACATTCGCAAAATCTGTTCTCCATCTGGATGGCTGTAACTGGGGATACCATCATTGTTCATCACAGGTGCAAAGCGACCCGATTCCCTAAGGCAAGGCCTCGTTCCACTGCTACAAATGGTTTTGGAGTTGAATGTCGTCGGGCAGGAAAACGTTTAGCGTAGATGCGAGCAGCAGCAGAATTGTTTCTTACGTCACCTTAAATCAAGATCCCATCTGTCATTTCTCTGTTTGTGTATGGTTCCTCCATTCTGTATTATGTTATGTAATGCAGTAAAGTAAAAATAACACTAATCTTGGTTACAATACTCAACATCATGAATCAACAAAACATCACCATAAGTACAAGACATGGCCTACTATGAATATATCTCTTTTTAACCACAAAACAACACCGATTGTTAGTTCCGCTTCAGCCACGGGTAATAATTGGTAGTAGACTAGCTTAGGAATAATGCAATGTTGCCATATATTTATAACAATGCAGTATCGGTTATAAGTAGACTTCGTTGAATTGCCACACGCACCATGCAATCAGGTTGCCGATGTACGGTAGTATAGAGGAGGTGGGCGACCGCCCGGTCTCGTAGTATAAGCAGTTCATGTTAAGAGTTGTGACCGGTCCAAATAGATAGAGCAGCTACAGCTAATGTATATCTATGTAAGCACTTGTTTTTGCATTACTGTGGTTGGAATAGTCAAAGCTTAACATTTGTTCAGTGCAGACAAGAATTCAATCAAACATACTACAATGAGAGTGTTGCTGTTCCAAATAATTGCCCCTGGAATACCCTTACCTCCGCAGCCAGTCTTGACCCGTTGGGGAACATGTTGGATGCTGTTAATTATTATGCAGAACATTACGGAAAAATAATGGAGATAATTGATGCATTGGATAACACAGACAGTTCCGCTGTTGGAGGTGTAAAATCATTGCCTTCTGAACAGCTATTGGAAGATATTCTGTTCATTGATTCTAATTTTAAAATCGTGTCCAAAAGCATCATCCTGTTAGAATCGTCTAAACTACAACTCTCAGAAGCCTTTAATATAGTGTATAAAGTATCACAAACCGTTATCCAAAATAACAATTCACTAATTTCAGAAAAAGTGAAATGTAAGTTGAGAAACATTATTGCTAAAAAATTCTGTCTGTTCACAACTTCGTATTATAAATGATGTACCATCAGGTCACGACAAGACATCTGAAGGTGGGGTACTAAAAAGTAGTGTACAAATATGTACGTATTACATCGTGTGATGTTGAACGTACATTTTTCCAATATAAAAACTGTTTAAGTGACCATCGGAAGAGGTTCACTTTGCAATCGCTCAAAATGTACGTAACTCTTCACTGCAATGCACATATTCAAGGATGATGTGAGTATCTTACATTAAATTTTAAGAGTTAATATATCTCACTATAAAATAATTGTGTATTTACATATTTAGACATTTCCTACTACAATGATCATTGATTATATTTCTTGAATGCAGGATACAGGTATTATTGTAACCGCAGTATAGTGCTCAGTGTTTACATTAGAGACATACTCCATCCTGCCCACACCTGTGGAGTAACGGTTAGCGCATCTGACTGCGAAACCAGGTGGCCCGGGTTCGAATCCCGGTCGGGGCAAGTTACCTGGTTGAGGTTTTTTCCGGGGTTTTCCCTCAACCCAATAAGAGCAAATGCTGGGTAACTTTCGGTGCTGGACCCCGGACTCATTTCACCGGCATTATCACCTTCATATCATTCAGACGCTAAATAACCTAGATGTTGATACAGCGTCGTAAAATAACCCAATAAAATAAATAAATATTCCATCCTTTGCATGCCCCCTTCTCATACAGTCTATACCGCGTGCGCAGTAAACCTTGCAATTCTCGTGGCAATTTCACGAAGTCTAGTTATAAGTTTGTGTGACAAAGTATGTTTGTTTTGGTATATAGGATACTCTGCAATACTTTATGGTACATAATTATGACTCACCCCGTATAGGTAATTAGGAAATAAAATACAATTTACTTTCTCTACCATTAGAAAATGTCTTCGAAAAATTAATAATACTTTATAGTACCATAGGCCTGTAGTATTAATGAATAAGCATAAACATAGTTAAAAAAAAATGCAAAACTACAATGAAAATGTATAGTTTCAGAACGTACAGCACATATCTAAGCCATGTTTCTTTATTGTGTGATGATTTTTTTTTCCTGAGACTTTCCGATTACCCACTTCTAGATATTAGGTGCTCTGCTTTGGGCAGTGAGTGTACTTAGAACACGTTTTATATTACAGTGCAGTAAAGTCCTTTTAGTATACGTAGGTGTATTCATTTTCATGAGGAAGTTACTATTCACCTGTATCATAAATAAAAGATATTTAACATTCCAGCAGCAGGTTTGTGATGATGAGGAAAACTTGAACGAAGAAAGATTTTGCAATGCGTTGTACTCAAGGATATTATCTTTCGAATAACACTTGAGAGGCACAACTTGCGGGTCTCCCTGGTCGTGTGGTTAGCACAGCAAGAGCTATCGCTGAGACAACACAGTACAACGCATGGCAAGGAATATAAATCTCTTCCGTCTTTTGTATCTATTTTAATAATAAATCTGTAAGCGATATTTTCCTGGTAATTTTCGCTTTTCCAAAAATAATTGGTGTTAACATGTATAATTAATCATCCTGAAACCGAAAATCGCATTTTTGAAATTTTTGTTTCTATGTATGTCTGTCTGTCTGTCTGTCTGGATGTTTGTTACCTTTTCACGCGATAATTGCTGAACGGATTTCGATGAAAATTGGAATATAAATTAAGTTCGTTGTTACTTAGATTTTAGACAAGATGGCATTCAAAATACTTTATTTAAAAGGGAGGTTATAAGGGGGCCTGAATTAAATAAACCGAAATATCTCGCTTATTATTGATTTTTGTGAAAAATGTTACATAACAAAAGTTTCTTTAAAAATGATTTCCGATACGATTCATTCCAAGAAAAATTTTGATGGGACCAAATTGCACCAAAAACGGATGTTCTCTGAACCAAATGATCATATTTTAATTATCTGCATGTAATAACAATTAAGAAACATGTTAAAGGAATTATCATTGCACTAAATGAGTGGTCTCTGGACTAAAATTATAGCATTTTAATTATTTAAATACAACTTAAATTAAGTAACATATCAAACGATTTATTCTTCTATCAAACACGAATATTCCTTGGATCAAATGTCCTATTTTAATTATGTTATTACTTTATATTTATTTCTAACGGGTGCAGCGGAGCGCACGGGTACGGCTAGTTCGGAAATAAGAACGCGAATAATAGGCAAAACTACTTACTTACAATGTTTATCTTACTTGTTAGGAAAATAAATTCGAACTATGTTGTAATGAAATAAGATCAATTCTGCAGTGCTTGGGGAGAGTGGCATAAGTCAATTTCCACAAAAATTTTTATTAGTTTATTGACAACTTACGGAACATCTGCTCGCTTGGGAAAAGAGACATAAGTATTTCTCCTATTGGAATATTCATACAGAAGAAAATCAAATCGACATAAACCAGTGTGAAGACAGTTTTTTCTTTCTGTAAAATTAACATTTCTGACTTGTGCCACTTTTCCCCAGCACTACAGAATTATAACGTATACTTCTGCTTATAAGTACCACCTTTATTAGTACATTATGCAACGAGCCTATAATGATAGTAATTAAGAAGCGAGCATGGATGTTTATGAAACGAGCACAAGCGAATTTCATAATTTTCATACGAGCTTCTTAATTACCATTATAGGCGAGTTTCATACGACTTTTTATGCTCGACCATATTTCTAACTTGAAATTACAATATTCCGATGTATACATTTTATTTGTATCTGACAAGATCGGAAGTGACCTTGTTCTAGGTCGTGAATTGTGAGATGTGCGCAGATGCGAAAGTATTGATTTTTTCCCAGGAACAATAATGTCATTGACCTTGTGTAATCCCGTTAAACATGGGATAACTTTGATTATTGAATTCGACATTGAAAAACGAGATGACAAATTGAATTTATTTAAATATTATTTACAATTAACGCTAATTATTATAGTAACAGAACATAACCTTCTGCGACAGTATTGGATTTCCAGCCTCCGTGAATTTTCGCTAATTCCCTTTAGATTGCATATCCGAGAATAATCGATACTTGCGGTTTTATAACGGTACAAAGCTGACTCGTTATTGGCTGAACACCTGTAAGCTGAGTTGTCATTGGCTGAAAACACCTGAACTTTAATGAGTAGGTGTACTTTAATGACATGCATTAAAGGACTGCTACCAGGTGTACAATTACTACATTTCGGCATGGTCGAGCATAAAAAAATTTAAGCGTATCAATAAACTAAAAATAAAACAAATAGGTCACAGTTTTCATTTTTCAGAAATGCAACTTACAGCAGAAAGCACAGTAATTTCTATTTCCACGACCCTGTAACACAGGTCTTATTCCTCCATACCTATTTATTTAGTGATCACAACCGTAGGAGAATGTAGCGGCATTTTGCCCGCTCCACAGTGGATTCCGTGTTTCAACATTTGTCACAGTGTCATCTACACAATGAAAAGAATATTTATCCAGTAGGCCTACCTATAACAGTAGCGAAATATAACGGAATTTCGGAGGCTTCATAGTGCATTTCGTGTTTTAATAGTTATACACATCGCCATACAGTATACAGGGTGATTCACGAGAATTTACCGTCTTTTACGGAGCTTATTTCTGAAGACATTTTGAGCAAAAAAGTCATATAAAAATAGTTCCTATTCTCAATATTTTCAGAGTTACACTAATTTAAAGTTGTTTGTAATAGTAATATGCGTTACAAGAGCGGTATGTTGAAGTTTTCATGTTCGAGGAAAAGATTGAAAAAGCGAAACGTAGTTGAGCTTTTTTAATTTCCGAGAATTGAAAGAAAACATACCGCTCGTGTATCGTACATTATTTTGTGCGAAGATCGTTTATTACATACCTGAAAGAGGAATTTCTAATTAGTTGCAATGAAATCTCCATCTTGGTTTCTGTTCAGTGACGGCAAATTTGCAAAACAAAAAATATCTATCTTCAACATTGTTGCTTTAAAATGTTTTCTGTGTTTACTATACTCCAGCAGGCCGTAATGTACGTCTGTCTTTTTTTCCCCCCAGTCTATAAATGCGAACTTAAAACAAACGGTAAGGTTATGTAATGATTTATTTTTCATTTTAATATTTTAACACTATTATTTATATAACATATTGCAGTAATAACATCGGCAAGTTTGTTGATTTTTTCACGGCTGCCTTAATGTTACTTGCTTCACGAATGCAGTAACTTTAGTGGAGTTGTAGAGTTTACTTAATTTTTTGCAATTTTTAAAAACAATAATTAACAGTGCAATTTAGGTGAAATTGCAGTGCTAAGTTTCCAATTTGTAATTATTACCATATTGAACGTCTCTAAAAATAATATGTTAAAAGCCTAAAGCAGTAAAATCAAAAACTTATGTCACTTAAGCGGTAAGAAGAGGGAAATTGTGATGTGTGTTAGGTTGGGAATACTGAATGTGGAATTTTATACTTTCTTCCGCGAATTGGTTTTGTGCGGAAACCAAGCAAATACGCACGATCTCGCACAAAATACTTTTTTTCTTTAATTAGAAGGTAAAAGAATAATACAAATTTAATAGAGAATGAACCATTCACTCCCTTATCTTGCAAGTACAGTATTATGAAGCTAAAAATGTGCTGTGAACTCCTTAGTTGCTTCTACAGACATCTTTTAACTAGAAAATTACATTATTCTTACACCATTTATGACAACAGTTATTACAAATAACACTACTTCCACCGACTTAATTATTTGAAGTTCAATTTTGCATCGTAATTTACAGTCTTAGAGAGTATTTTAAAAAATGTCGCCGTCCGCTTGAGTACATTTGGCCGCACACTTGTGAACGGCACTCGTCGCTCTACGTAACTGCATACGGCTGTCTTTGATTTCCGTAACGCTCGCGCTGGCTGCTGACTGCACGCTGACCAAGATCACGCGTTCACAGCAATGCGTTCCAATAACGATACGTAACTGTGTAAATATTGAGAGTAGGACCCATGTTTATATGACACTTTTTGCTCAGAATGTCTTCGGAAATAAGCTTCGTAAAAGACGGTAAATCCTCGTGAATCACCCTGTACCTTGAATATACGTAGTCAGATAATAGTTCATTGATTAAAGTTCACATGAATTCACAGACACGAATTCAAAATATACAGGAAACCCACTACAACCACAAAACACATACACAATTCATCAAATCTTCCCATACAACGTAAACATGCAGCTTTCCGCACAATGACACACAGATTAATTAATATACCAATGAACAATGACAACTACACTGAAGAATTAAACACAATAAAATATATAGAACAAGACAATGGATACAACCCTAACATAATAGACACACTAATAAAAAAAAGGCAAAACAAAAACAGCACAAACCAACTCAAACACCACGTGAGAATAAATACATAACATTAACATATCACAATACCAGTACTCACAAAATTGCAACTTCATTCAGAAAACTAAAATACAAGACAGCATACAAAACAAGTAACACAACACAGAAATATCTAAATAATCACATCAAACATTCAAATAAATATAATTCAACTGGAGTTTACAAACTAAAATGCAATAGTTGGCCACATTTTTACATAGGACCGACAGGAAGATCCTTTCACACAAGATATAATGAACATATTAAAGCTATAACCAAACCCTACTTACTTACTTACTGGCTTTTAAGGAACCTGGAGGTTCATTGCCGCCCTCACATTGGTCCCTATCTTGAGCAAAATTAATCTATTCTCCATCATCATATCCCACCTCCCTAAAATCCATGTTAATATTATCTTCCCATTTACGTCTCGGCCTCCCTAAAGATCTTTTTCCCTCCGGCCTCCCAACTGACACTCTATATGCATTTCTGGATTCGCCCATACGTGCTACATGCCCTGCCCATCTCAAACGTCTGGATTTAATGTTCCTAATTATGTCAGGTGAAGAATACAATGTGTGCAGTTCTGTGTTGTGTAACTTTCTCCATTCTCCTGTAACTTCATCCCTCTTAGCCCCAAATATTTTCCTAAGAATCTTATTCTCAAACATCCGTAGTCTCTGTTCCTCTCTGAAAGTGAGAGTCCAAGTTTCACAACCATAAAGAACAACCGGTAATATAACTGTTTTATAAATTATAACTTTCAGATTTTTCGACAGCAGACTGGATGATAAAAGTTTCTCAACCGAATAATAACAGGCATTTCCCATATTTATTCTGTGTTTAATTTCCTCCCGAGTATCATTTATATTTGTTACTGTTGCTCCCAGATATTTGAACTTCTCCACCTCTTCAAAAAATAAATTTCCAATTTTTATATTTCCATTTCGTACAATATTCTGGTCACGAGACATAATCATATGCTTTGTCTTTTCGGGATTTACTTCCAAACCTATCTCTTTACTTGCTTCCAGTAAAATTCCCGTGTTTTCCCTAATCGTTCGTGGATTTTCTCCTAACATATTCACTTCATCCGCATAGACAAGCAACTGATGTAACCCGTTCAAATCCAAAGCCTCTCTGTTATCCTGGACTTTCCTAATGGCATACTCTAGAGCAAAGCTAAAAAGTAAAGGTGATAGTGCATCTCCTTGCTTTAGCCCACAGTGAATTGGAAACGCATCTGACAGAAACTGACCTATACGAACTCTGCTGTACGTTTCACTGAGACACATTTTACTGAATGAGGTAGAACCAAACCCTACATCACATCAAATTATGCAGACCACATTATCAACAATAATCATGACTACAATAATATAGAAACAGATAGGGAAATTTTACACATGACACCAAAAAGTTCACAGTTAAACATCTTAGAACAATACGAAATATATAAACATACAATAACATACCCACAACATATACTTAATACACAATTACAGTTCAATACCCACACATTATTCGACGTCATGATACGGCATAACACACAAACAACCAGCCCCCACCATAAGAGCAACACACCCCCCACCCCTACAACTGACGAATGCACATCGCAGAATTCAAGATCACCAGTAGTTCAAGAGACACTGATGAAGACGTAACATCACGTCGAAACGGACCGTCTGTCCAAGGTATAGGCCTATACCTTTTTTAAAATTTTAACACTTTAGATAATAGTTAAGTTGTTGAACATAAACCAGATGAGACAGAAGGGGAACCGGAGAAAGATGGCTCCAGTGAAAACAAAAATGCAGACTATTACATGAAGTGAAGGAGAATAAGAAGATACCCATCAGTTTATAAAACTTTAACATTTCTCCTCCTGATCATATACAATATTCTTTTTTTCAATTACCGATATATCTAATAACGCTGCCCACATCTTGGCATCAGAAGCAACATGAAATGTAAAACATAGATGTATCACAGTTTAGTATATACAGTTGCGAAACTTGGGATAATTTTTTGCATTTCTCGCGATAGTTGCTAGCCCTTGGAGCGCTGTGAGTACTAGGAACAATAGACTGTGTCACTGCAATCGTGATCTAATACAGGCCGTAAGGCAGACCATGTGACTCACTTAACCCGATCACGAAGGGCGGCGTTTCAACCATATAAATTAGTTGGAATGCATAAAGAGTCACCTATATTTCTCTAAAATGTAGTGTAATTGCATTAATAAATTTTAAAACAATGATTACGAGACACTTCAGACTTAAATCACTTGCGAGTTAAGATGAAATATTATTTTTGGTGTGAAAATTACGTTGTTCGTATGTGTAATACCTGCCTTTATTTCAATTAAATATTGCGAAATTCTTGTACATTCATTTATGCACGATTCAATAATTTTCAGTTGCACCGCACGGATATTTAGATATGTTGAAATTATAGGTTATGTTTACTGTCCCAGTTGCCCCTTTCTGTCTAATTTTAGTGGTGTCCAATGCCCTGCCATTCATATGGAAATATTATAGGTTATGTTTACTATATCTTATATTCCTGAATTCGCAATTATACATTATAATTAAGCATAATGTCATGTATGATACTCCGCACATTCAGTTTGTCTGTATTTTAATACTACAATTGAGTATTGAATTATTGTATTTATCTAGTACCTAAGAGACGAAGTAACAATCGTACCTACACTAATTTCATAGGAGTGGAGTGGTATGATTAATTTTCTGTCTTTATCAAGGAAGGTAGATGTGCTATATTAAAATCACAATATAAATTCTTTTTTTATTAAACCTCAAAATAGCTTCCATTCTAAACTTAAAATGTTGATGCGATAAGATTATGTTAACATGTAAAATTCTCTTCACATTAAAATAACACAGTTTCGTAATTATTTCTGCAACATATTATGCAACAAGAAGTAAACGGAACTTATGGACACATTACATTAAATAAAACTTAGCTATGATAGGCAATAAAGTTATAATATAATAATTCACTGAGCTCCATACATTGAAATAGAAAACCCGAACATATATTACGCCTGGTCTAGATCGAAAAGGCATTGACTGTGCCGTATTTCGCATTGTTGTGAAAAGTTGTGTAAACTGTGAAATGTTCGTTATCGGTTGTAATAACTGTAAATGGCTAAAATACAATAATTTGAATATTAATATGGGACAAGGAGACGTTTGTAGCACTATAAATTCTAAGAAAAAGAGGTCAGAGTTATCCTTCTTCCGAAAGATCCAGGAAGGTGAGTTTATAAAATATAATATATACTTTATGAAAATAATATATAAACCTTATTTATTTCGTATTTCAATAGTGGAAGGAAGGTGTTAATTTTTCAAAAGAACACGATATCAAAAGTATAATACATTTTATCGTCTGCTAGGGAAAGAGTCTGTGATGAGGCGCTAGTAGCGATCCTGGTGGCTAGCAACTATCTATGGATGCATATTTCAACTGTCTATGTTTGCATATTTAGTAACTATTGAGCTTCGCAACTGTATATACTAAACTGTGGATGTATTATGTACGTTAGGCGATAAAGGTGGAAATGGAGGCCCGGAGCTCGGAATAAAAGACTGGGACGTTGTACGCAGCAAGAGTCTGAAAGTCAGTCCTTCATAACAGAATGTGACCCTTCGAGCAGTTCGCTGTATCGTCTGAAATATTCACTCCACTCTCCAGCGTTCGGCAATGCAATATTCATGCATCAGTCTGCATTTCTGGATCCAATACTGCAGCCTACATAACCTCTGCATTTGTTTAAATTATAAGGATAACGAATGTAAACATTCACTAAGGAGCTTATGCAAAGTGTTAGTCCATGCATTAGGGCTGAGGCCCTAAATCCACCATTAGATGACTTTTTTATTCCACCTGGCGTGCAAGTTTATGTAATGGGCTTTGCGAGATGGTGAGATGTCTTCGTGCTCTGTCCTTTCCTACCATGTTGATGACGCAAGCCTGATTTTTATGTACTGTCAGCTCTGAACTAAAATATGTAAGAAATTTTTGAAATGTGTAACTACTTGTACATAAATATGTAAAATTTACACCCTGTAAGATTGAATATGTGTAATATCGCTTATATCTTCATGGCGAATAGGATCTTATTCTTCGTTTTCTTCTTCTTCTTCTCCTCCTCCTTCTTCTCATCTCCCTTCTTCTTCTCCTCCTCCTTCTTCTCCTCCTCCTTCTTCTCCTCCTCCTTCTTCTTCTCCTTCTTCTCCTCCTCCTCCTTCTTCTCCTCCTCCTCCTTCTTCTCATCCCCCTTCTTCTTCTCCTCCTCCTTCTTCTCCTCCTCCTTCTCCTCCTCCTCCTTCTTCTTCTCCTCCATCTCCTCCTCCTACTTCTTCTTCTCCTCCTCCTTCTTCTCCTCCTCCTTCTTCTCCTCCTCCTTCTTCTCCTCCCCCTTCTTCTCCTCCTTCTCCTCCTCCTCCTTCTTCTCCTTCTCTTTCTCCTTCTCCTCCTCCACCTTCTTCTTCTTCTCCTTCTCCTCCTCCTCCTTCTTCTCCTTCTTTTTCTTCCCTTTCTCCTCCTCCTTATTCTTCTCCCCCTCCTCCTCCTCCTCCTCCTCCTTCTTCTTCTTCTTCTCCTCCTCCTCCTCCTTCTTCTTCCTCTTCTCCTCCTCCTTCTTTTTTTCTCCTCCTCCTCCTTCTTCTCCCCCTCCTCCGCCTTCTTCTTCTTTTTCTTCTCCTCCTTCTTCTTCTTCTTCTCCTCCTCCTCCTTCTACTTCTCCTTCTTCTTCTTCTTTTTCTTCTCCTCCTCCTCCTTCTCCTCCTCCTCCTTCTTCTTCTCCTCCTCCTCCTTCTTCTGCTCCTCCTCCTCCTTCTTCTTCTTCTTCTCCTTCTCCTTCTTCTTCTTCTTCTTCTCTTCCTCCTCCTCCTTCTTCTTCTCCTCCTCCTTCTTCTTCTTCTTCTTCTTCCAATCAACGATAGATATGATCCCGTTTCGAGACTAATGAATTTGTTGGTTTCACCTTACTTAGGCCTATGAACGGACTATATTTCGTCTGCTTTCAGAAAATTTGCTATAGTCGATGATAAATGAATGAATGGTTTGTTATTATTGCAAGCAAAAATTACATATATTAACAAAGATTTTACAATACTATTGTAATACTCGTATATGAATATTCTTCAAAATTCGAAATTGATTACCAATCTCATATTCAGATACATATTACAAATTCTTGTATAAATGTAATTGTAACTGGGTTACATCCGAAAAAGCAAGATGCTTGAGATCGGGTGTGAGTAATAATGAAAACTGGATAGAAGGAAAATAAATCTTAATATATAAAATTGAATGTGGGTATGTATGTATGTATGTATGTATATATGTATGTATGTATGTATGTATGTATGTATGTATGTATGTATGTATGTATGTATGTATGTATGTATGTATATGTTCTCTATACAAATCTACACGCTTTGACCGATATGTGCCAAAGTTTGCACATTTAATCTTCATAACCAGGAGAAGAACATAGGCTACATTAAAATTGTGCAAATGGAAGTTAAATTCATTAAAATTATAAAAAATAAAAATAAATAAATCAAATCTTCATGTATAATATTAAAACGCAAAATCAACCTGATGATAATGATTCATCATTACGACAAAATAAAATTGGATGTATTTATTGCAAAAAGTTGTATGATAAAAGGGGTATTCATAAGCACATGAAAGTGGCTCATGGTATACGGTCAACTGCACTTAACATCTGTCCTCATTGTAATACATTTTTCAAAGGTGTTAAGCAGCATATTGCTAAAGCTCATCCGGAAGAATTTCGTACTAATCTATGTTCTAGTTATAATTCTAATAATCAGAATGTTTCCCTTGATATACCGGAGATACCACTCCCTAATCTCGAGAGTGAGAATGTTTCAGACAAAAATGATGTTCATGGGTTTCAACAAAATTTGGATGAGTGGATTCAAATTTTTCAGAGTAATATGGACGAGGAAAACTTTCAAAAATATACGGAAGATTTCAAAGATTTTCTTGGTACTGCTCATCATTTTCTCCCAGGCCCCAAACACCCCGCCACGCGGTATTATCTAGCACGCAGACGTGGTGACTTCAAAAATAATAATAGACACTATACTGAAACCACAAATCCGCAAAGGAAATCCAAACGAGAAAAGCAAGTCAGACTAGAAAAATGCAATTACCAGGTGACACAATTCCTATATTATAACCAAAGAAAGAAAGCAGTTCGTCGAATATTTGAACCAAAGAAATGTCCTTTAAGTATTCCGGTAAATGAGATTGAAACTACGTTTAATAATAAATTTAATAATGTAAACCACAATCACTTGGATAATTATCCGAACCATATTACTGAAGTTGACAAAGATGATATTAACAACAAATTTCTGGATACTGTTAGTAAGGAAGAAATTCTTAAAGCTATGCAAGGTATTTCGATTGACACTTCTGCAGGACCGGATAAAATATTGATGCGAACTATTAAATGTGAAAAAGTTGCAGTAATTTTAGCATTAATAGGAACTAAAATGTTATCACACAATTGGGTACCTAATTTTTTTCGGAAAGCTAGAACTGTTCTTATATATAAAGGTGGAGAAAAAAAGGACCCAAATAATTATCGACCTATAACCATTTGTTCAGTAATTCGAAGAGTTTTGGAGAGGTGTCTTTGTTCAAGAATGCAACAATACGTAGAATTTAATGAAAACCAACGAGGATTTGTATCTACTGCTGGTGCACAGATTAATGCCTCTATATTAAATTCAGTTCTTCGTAAGGCCAAAATCGAAAAAGAAGATGTCACCATCTTGTTTCTTGATGTGCATAAAGCTTATGATACTGTTGGACATCGGCATTTGGAATCTGTCATTCACAATTCTGCCCTTCCCCAAAAATTACAGGATTTAATTATAAATTTACAGTGTGGAAATGAAACCCAGATAGAGGTTGGAATCCATAAAACAAAACCCATACCGTTTAAACAAGGGGTTATGCAAGGCGCTCCTCTTTCCCCAATGCTTTTTAATCTCAGCATAGACCACATTTTTGATGAATTATCCGAGCCTAGTGTGGCTGAAGAATTTGGATATGACCTTGTATCGGATCTAAATAATGTAGTAACATTAGGATTTACGGATGATATTGCACTTGTTGCTAAAAGTACAATTGCTGCATCTGAAATATTTACCATGACAAAACGGTCATTACAGCAGATCGGATTAAGTCTAAATGAATCTAAAACTCAAACCATCAGTATCGAGAAAGGAAAATTAAGTAGTACGACATTGAATCTTGGAGGATCAATTGTTAATAGTATTGATGGAGATGAACGAATCAAATACCTTGGGATTAATTTTTCTGATGAAATTAAGTTTGACATTGCCAAAGTAATCAATAATTTAAATAATAAGATCCAAGCTTTAACATCTACTTATCTTCTGAAACCAGAACAAAAACTCAATGTTTTAAATATGTATATTTGGCCTATACTTGTTTATCCTCTTCAAAATGCTCCCCTTCACCAGCTTTCTGACCGGTTTCTCGAAGATGTGGATAAGCTAATTAAAAGTTCGGTGAAGGAAATTTTATGTTTGCCAGGAGACACGCCCGACGCGATGTTGTACACCGAACGTAAATATAAGGGTCTCAGCCTTTTCAAAGCTCAATGGGAAGCATATTTACAGCATCTCAATATTTGCAACACATTATTGAGAACCTCGAATCCTCTTGTCGTTTCTACAAGGAACATAGCAGCAGAAAAGAAAGTATGTTCCAGGAAGTTAAAAATTCCACCTGAAGATCTGGATATAAGTAACATCAATGTCCATAAACTACGACAAAATCTTAGGAAACAAGAGTACGACAAATGGTGTGCGCTTCCACATAAAGGAAAAGGTGTTATTTTATTTCAAGAATATACTCCCGGAAATAAATGGATTTTTTCTAAGGAGGGTCTATCTTCCTCTGAATGGCGGGACGCAATTAAGATGAATGCTAACGTAGCACCAGTGAGAAGTCTTCATGGGAGATCCTTGGACGGTTACCGTTGCAGATACTGCAACGAGATTGAAACCTTAGCACACGTCCTAGGATCCTGTCAGCATGGAGAACTCCTGAGAAATTCACGCCATCATAACATCCGAAAACTAATAGCACAAGCCCTTAGAAACAAATCCTTCGAGGTCCATGAAGAGGTGCACTGCGTTGCGTCTGAAGGCGGCGGAATTAGAAGAGCGGACATCGTGGCTCTAGACAAGACTAATAGTAAAGGCTTTATACTGGACCCAACTGTTAGATTTGAGATGAGCCAGACCCAACCATCCGAGGTCAACAAAGAAAAACAAATTTATGAGCCTACTATTCCGTATTTTCGAGAAAAATATCAGATGGAAGGCACCTGGGAAGTACATGGTTTAATGATCGGAGCGAGGGGCACCATCCCACGATCAACTGTAAACACTATCAAAACATTTGGAATCCATGACATCATTCCAAAAATAATTACTTCAACCATTAAAGGGTCTGTGGCAATTCTGAAAAATCATTTATACGGAATATCATAATACCCCCCCCTTTTCTATTCGTTAGTGTGTGATTGTTACAAATATATGTACAAATTTATTATTTCTTAAACTTAAGCTCCTAGTTCACATTTAAATTTGGCTCATCTATCTTACTGTAATCATTACTATTCTTATATGTGTGTTATTCTGTGTTTTTGGCAACCCAGGATGACTGGGCAGACTATTTCTTGAAATAAATTATATATTATTGTCTGTTATATTCAACATCGACTTTCACGAGGCCATGAATATTTTAACACGAAATTAAATTACATTGTTGTTACAGATCATGAAGGCTAAAACTAGATAATTCATGCAATAAGTATCTTTACGCAGTCCAGGACCGTATTATGAATTCCTCGATGCAGTTTTGTAGATAGTGAGCAGGCTGTTTTATCCAATTGAATTCTAGAATTCTTTGAAACTACAAGGATTGCTACCACATAATTTACTTAATATTGAATAACCAATAGTACTATTGCGAAATATTGACCCACCAAAATTATGCACGAATAAGAATTGGTGTGAAAGACGCATACGAAACGTAATAGAACTGGCAATATTAACTGAAGAAATAAAAGGAGATGTTTTTATTCCACGTATTGCTAGGATACTCATTCAACTGCAATTTCAATGCCACAAGCATTTGTAATGACCATATTAAAATGAAGCTCAAGGACAGTTGCTCAACTTTGCAGACGTTAACTTAAAAACTCCGTGTTTTTCACATCCTCAACTATATTTTATACAAAGAAGTGAAAAAAAAAAAGATTTTACACATATCAATAAGCAATTCAATGATACTTTTGTCATGTTGCTAATGTGTTATGTGAATGTACATAAACCTACTGAAAGTAACATTGTATTAATTCTCAAAATATTGTTGTTCACGTTGCAAATTTAGTATGTTAAGCGTTGTGGAAATAAAAATCTCTTAATTTCTAAAATACCGGTAGGCCTATACGTTTCTCAGAATATTAGTCTTTATGTTAAAAATGATTTATTGCGAGTTTATATTGTATCTGTATTGTGTGTAAAATTAGAATTAATATAATATGTTCTGAATTTATGAGATATAGTTTCAAGTTGTATTAAAAAAGAACTGGATATGAAGTGGGTGCATTTGCCTTTTGGTTGAGGAAACCTCGGAAAAACCCAACCAGGTAATCAAATCAAAGGGGTTGATGCCGAGGACTCGCCATAGACCATCCGGGTTCAGTCCCACGGCTGGGGAAAACCTCGGAAGAAACCAAAGACCAAAGGGGGGGTCCAACCCAAACCCGAACACAGCTCCGGATCAGCAGCCCAGCGAGTCTGCCGACTGAGCTACATCGATGGCTCTACTAAAAGTATACAATACATAGCCAATCAGATTATTAAATTTACAAACGCAAACGATCATTCATAAGTTGAGCTATATGTATAATACAAAACAAGTAAGTTAATTAAATTTAAGGCATAAACAATTCAACCAGTTGTGATACACAGAAATTGATAATACATATCATGCAAACTACTTCAAATTACAAACACAAACAATTTATCAACAGAGCTATACAGATTACTATTCAATTTAAAGCATATACAATTCATCGGCAAAAACTATAACAATACAAAGTAAGCAAAATAATTTAATTTACAAGCATACTTTCATTAAGCTATACAAATTCGTGCAATTAATATCAAGTAGATTAATTCAATTTATAATCATAAACAATTCATCAGTTGAGCTATACAGACTACTATACAATTTACAGCATATACAATACATCAATTGAGCTATACAGACTACCATTAAATTTACAGTAGGCCTATATACAATTCATCATGCAGTATACTATTCAATTTACAGCACATACAATTCATCAGTTATGCTAAACAAAAATATACAATACATAGTAAACAGATTAAGTCAATATAAAAACATATTTTAGTTGAGCTATATTAAAAGTTGTACATGTCATTTAAGTAGAATAATTCAATTCACAAGCATAAACAATTCATCCGTTGTGTAGAAGGTATAAGTATGTAATACGTTGTTTTTGTAATAAGTTGCTAGTTTCACTTCTACTATGAGCTTGTTTGTTATCAACAAAGTAGGGTAACTCTGAAACTAAGCATTTTCAGGACCGTGTTAATATAAAAGTTTTTCAAGGTTTTGTTTTTAGGAGTACATCCTCAAAACATTTGACTGCAATTTGTGTACGCTCTATGTAACGTGACTTATATTACAACTATGTTTCTCAATTGTCAATATTATGACCTAAATTCTTTCTGTGACATAGTCTATACAAATTATAACTTGCTTTCTTATGAGAATATCTTTCTTTGTAAAGGTGGTATCATTTTTATTTTTAAGATAAAAATATTTCTTCCGGAATAGCGTGACTCTTTGAGGAGAAACAACTTAATATATTTCCTCACTTTTTGTGTAGTAGCAGAGGAAAGACTATTGTTTTGTGAAGATTTCTCTCCTTTCTGTAGGTCTCTGAATCTTCTTACCCTCTCAGTAGTTGCGTGATTCATACTTTATGAAAGTACCGGTATATAAAATTTATAAACAGAGTAATGAGCTGTGAAAATAATAACGCTTCAAAACAACTGAACTGCAAGCTATAAATAGCTGTAAATCGTGCCAGGACTGTCGTCAGTACTTCATCCCACGACATGAACGGATACTCTTATAACAAAAATTACAATTTCTACTGTCCTGCCTCGAGATACGGATTAACGCCGTGCAATATTGTAATATGAGACCCAAGATCGGCTACAGTAGTGCGTCTCGTTAGGCACAGTGAAAACTTAAACAAAGTGCAGGTAACGTGTGTGGGGAGGACGAGCCGTACGATATGCACGGGGGATGCACAAGGTTTTAGTTAAAACATTTATGGCGGAGGATAAAGCCACACAAACAAAGGAAAAGACATTCTAAGACACTGTTGACTGTTACGAGTCAATTTCTTATAAAAATTTTGCATAATTATGCTACATTGTTTACAATACTTGTACTTTTCTATTTATTGTAACTGTGTGTAACTTATACAGGGACATCATTTTATTTTTACTAACATTTCTAATATTAACCTGGCTATACCTTTGGATTATAGGTTCAGAACCGGAAACACCGTTTGCTAGCGTAAAATACAAACAACTCACTTCACTAAGTATAGGAGGGAAGAAAAGTAGTTCATCCATTTACGTAAACTAGGAAATATCGCGATTTTCAGTTTGATAATTTTCTTTAGGTTTTTCTTTAATCAAAATACAGTACTGTATTAACAATAAGTGTTTTTACTCATGAACTGAGCTATCCATGCGGATGTATTCATTATGCAGTGTATATTATACTGTCTACATATGCAATATACAGGGACATAATTTTATTTTTACTAACAACCTGGCTATACCTTTTGCTACCCCTTCCCACGACTGGAGTTCCATGATACTGCGTAAAATAAAAACAAATCACTTTACTAGGTATAGGAGGGAAGAAAAGTAGTTAATCCATTTACGTAAACTAGGAAATATCGCAATTTCGAGTTTGATAATTTTCATTAAGTTTTTGTGTAATCAAAATACAGTACAGTATTAACAATAAGTGTTTTTACTCACGAAGTGAGTTATCCATGCAAACGTATTCATTCTGCAGTGTATATTATACTGTCTACAGTACATTAGCGTACAATATAGAGAATGAAGTTAAATTGTAAAATAATCATAATATGGATATTTAAACACATTTTTGAAAATGGTGACCGTTCATTTCGATAGAGGGTTCAGTCCTTTTGTGCATATTATCGCACTATAGACTATTGTACCTAATTCCAATTACCAGTTTCGTCCTTCGTACTAATAACTCATGTTGAAATAATTCTGTATCTACTCTGTAAAAACGTACCTTATGTACTGTAAATTCAATCTTCACTTCTGCCCGACCCGCACTGATAAAATTACTCAGACATGCTATCTACTGTCCGTCCAAGTAGTTATGTCGGAGGATCGTAGAAAGGTGGGAAATCACGTGAAAATTAATTATTTAACGAGGCCCTTTTATTTAAGTTGTTTTAAACAGTTGCATAATATTACGTAGACGTCCAATTCCTAACAGAAATTAATGTTTTCAGAAAAGACTAAGACAGCCCAGCCACTAGCCTTTTCAGCGGCGTGAGCAGAAGCAGGTGGGGAAAATCGGGATGCGACGTAGGCAAACGGACGACAGCACCTGTGCGAAAATATGATTCAATATTGAAAGCTGTTTCGTCACTAGAAAACGCGAACATATTTCTGGAACGTACTATACTCAGTACTGCTTGACTGCATGTACGCGGCCTTGGTTGTGTTGGAAATTTACTAGTAGAAGGGGTGGGAATGAAGTACATTCAAAAACTCAGGTACAATAAAAATTGAAGTAAAAATAAAATGATGTCCCTGTACATACAATATAGAGAATGAAGTTAAATTGAAATAAAAAATAATCGTAATATGGATATTTAAACACATTTTTGGAAATGTTGGCCGTTCATTTCGATACAGTCTTCAGTTATTTTTTTGCATAATATCGCACTATAGACTATTGTACCTAATACCAATTACCAGTTTCGTCCTTCGTACTAGTAACTCATGTTAAATTAATTCTGTACCTACTGTATAAAAGAGTACTTTACGTACTGTAAATTCAATCTTCACTTCTGCCCGATCCGAAAAGATAAACTTATTCAGACATGCTACCTACTGTGGTTTTGTCGCAGGGTCGTAGAAAGAATGGAAATCACGTGACAGTTAACCAATTAACGAGGCCTTTTATTTATTTTAAACAGTTGTATAATATTACGTAGACATCCAATACCTAACAGAAATTAATGTTTTCAGAAAAGAGCTAAGACAGCCCAGTCACTAGCCTTTACAGATGGAGGAGCAGAAGCCGTTGGAGGAAACCGGGATGTGTCATAGGCAAACGGACGACAGTACCTGTGCGAGAATATGATTGAAAGCGAACATATTTGTGGAACGTACTATACTCACTAACTCAGTACTCTTTGTGTTTATTATGACCGTAAGACGACTTTGACTGTATACGCTTGGTTCTAGTGCTGCTTATGATTAGGTTTTTTCTCCGGATCGGTTGTTTGTGCGCTTTCAATCGGAGATCTCCGGTTACCTCCGATTGATGCCGCGCAGGTTGTATATATACTGCGGCGCAGACATACATTTTCCGATGAGCATTCCTTTAATCGGATCAGGTAGTGATTGGAGTCCGGTGACGTCCCGCGTATATTTGTCTTTACTCTTTCGAATTCTGCACACTTCAACACCAAATTACCTTTCGTCTCGTTTCTCTTATCTATACTCTAACCACGACGTAAATACCAGATCACTTATCTGTGGCACGCTAAGTATACCTCTTCATAGAACTTCTTGTTATTCATCATCTTTTACAATATCCACCTCGCGTCAATGGAATTCCTTGTCACAAAGTATTAGGGGCTGCAAGACAATAAACACCTTTAAGAACAGCTTAAAAGATAACCTTATTAGCATTTCACTCCAATCATACTGATTTAAACTATCACTGACTACATAGTTACTTTTTTCTTTAGACATCATCCTGATTGTGCTGTATTTTAATTGTCTCGTAATAATCTCTTTCTATTATCTAATATTATTTGAAATATATTAACATTCTATGCATTTTAGTTTAATTCTGCTACACAGTTTATTTCAGTGTTAAATTAATAGTTCATAGTATTTTGTTGTTTAATTTGTAAATAACTTTTGTATACATGTAACTCTCATCTAAATCAAATTGTTGGATTCTTTGTAAGTTCATGCATATGTATATACACTTTTTGCTGGTTGAGTGGAAGAGAAGGCCTTACGGCCTTAACTCTGCCAGCTAAAATAAATCATTATTATTATTATTATTATTATTATTATTATTATTATTATTATTATTATTATTATTATTATCATTATTATTATATTTTAAAATAAGTGTCTAATTTTGTATTGTTTATTTTCTCTTTTTTATTTATCTCTCTCTCTCTCTCTCTTTCTTCGGCTCTTCTTTTTTTCTTGTTTTGCTTGAAGTACAATGTTAGTTGACAGATTTTTTTTTCTAGTTTTGAAATTCATAGTATATGTGGAAAGGCGTATTAGTTTTATGTCATTGATCAAATGAATAACATTAAAATTAACTGAAAACTAACGCAGAAGTAAAGCTTTTCAGTAGCTAATGTAAACATTTATAATTCTCCTGGAAACACTCGTCTATTCACAAACAGTTTTTGTCAATTATTATTCTAATCGGTTTAGTTTAACGTAAAATATATTAAAGGAGTTTCAGAATGGAACAAAAGAAACGTGTGGTATCAATGTGTTAAAGTTTGCTGTCCAAAATAATTTATTAAGATTCTTCACCAGACGGGATTGTGATCATTGTGTTAAAGAGTGTCAGTATTTTAACTGTCTCTTCCTCTGTAAGAAAAAATATAAGCGGATGTCAACTTAAGGATAATTGTAATCATATTATTACCACACGTTTCTTACGTTACAGAATGAAACTCAATATTTTAATCTAATAACTCAAGTTGCCTTTTAAATATTCCATATAAGTTATGTATGATTTTTATTGCCTCGAACGTTACGTTTCATAGAAATTTCAAGATTTTTTTTCTAGACTGTGGACCTTTGGAACAATAGCACTAAAGCAGTTTAAAAAAAATCGTATCAAATGTTTTGCGTAATTTTAAAACTACGAAAACGATGATATCACTAATTAACAGTCAATGTGTATCTGAATGGTAATAATTTATTTTTGACAGCAAGTACGAGTACCACAACCGCGGCTCTTAATGTTAGCCTAAACACTTACATACCTACATTTTAAAATTTAGACCTACTCAGAGAATCTATCTAACCTGGTCCACGCCATAGAGGTTTCCAAATACGGACCTGTTAGCGTCCTAGAAGCGTTTGGATTTCCTGGCAACACAATCACCAACTCATATTTCATTTCAAGTAAGCGGCTCATCACTGAAGTTTGGACTTTCATTTCGTAACAATATGCTGGATCAATCTTAGAGGGTCCTTTTTTGCTGAAATTCTTTTGCTTTTCAGTTTTTCATTCGCAATGTTTATCTGTCTGCACACAAAACCACGAAATTATTTATATATATAAATCAAAGTAAACACGCTTTTTAAAAGAGTTCAAAAGTGTTTGTACAGTTAAATTTACTTACCTACTTTCTTCGAGTTCGCGATTGTGCGATCGCTTCAAATGGTCTAACAAATTCTAAGTTCCACCACCTTTAGAGTAAATTCGCCCACATAGTTCACAGCGTGCGACTTTATTATTACCTTAAACTAAATTAAAGAATTTCCATGCGACGGATATACGATTTGGTGCCATTTTATTCCACTCACAACTACCCTCAGTGCGTACGCGCCGGTCGTCCTTGAGCTTTACGTCCTCCAACTTCGCTTCGCTCCGAACCACCGCATCCCTCCGTATGTTCCCTGTTCCACCTACGGTAGTACCGGAGATCACCAGTGGAGAGCTTTATTCGTAATCTCCGATTTCTCCGCGGTAGTAGTCACTCCGATGAGCAGCACTACTTGGTTCTGTGTGGAGAACGATTGGAAGTTTACTAGTAGAGGGGGTGGAAGTGAAGGACATTAAAAAACTCAGGTACAATAAAAATTGAAGTAAAAATAAAATGGTCGTCTCTGTACATACAGTATAATGCAAATTTCCATGAATACAAGGCTATTGCTTTCACTTGGTATCTGTTGTTGTCTCTTAACTTTTATTACTGCACATATTGGTTTATTACTGCTCAAATTGTGTACTAAAAAAAAAATTGACTGCAGCCTACTTCGAAGAAGTCTTCTGCTCACTTTTTGAAGTAATTTTCGAACTTTTATTCTAGAACGCCGTCCATGTTACGTACAGTATGCTTCAGGCTTAGCAGTGAAACAGACGGTCAGGCTGGGAACTTTCCTACATAATCATCGTGCCCTTTCATTGGACGCTGCCGCGGGCTAATAAACAAAGCAGATATGGGAGCCCGCGACCGGAGTTACGAGGCCGTAACGTCTGCAGGGGCTCTTCCGCCGCGATAATCACAGAAGAATGACACATCTGAATTGAATCAGAAAACAGAGAGCTACAGGATGCTACAAAATATTGTACATGTCACATCATTTTTCATTACATGTTTTAGAAAATAATTCCAAACAGATCTTGCCAGAACTTTTATGGACAAAGGTACTGTGACAGTAGAGTTCCTCCGAATATTTCGGTAGTCTAATGAGCAGGCTTCGAGACTCCGGACCCAGTAGAGTATTTTAGTGGGAAATCCGCATAACGGCGTACTGAGTATAGTGTGCTGGTTGGCGAGTTGGTATAGCGCTGGCCTTCTATGCCCAAGGTTGCGGGTTCGATCCCGGGCCAGGTCGATGGCATTTAAGTGTGCTTAAATGCGACAGGCTCATGTCAGTAGATTTACTGGCATGTAAAAGAACTCCTGCGGGACATAATTCCGGCACATCCGGCGACGCTGGTATAACATCTGCAGTTGCGAGCGTCGTTAAATAAAACATAACATTTAACATTTGAGTATAGTGGTAAAGCGTACAGTGGGTGGAGGTAATGTAGAATGGATGCCTACAAATACGCAAAGAAAAACGCTCTGGATTTGAAGGTTCTGACGAATAATTTGGTTTTCATACAAACCCATTTTTCAAACTGTGTCTGAAACTATTACACGGTTAGAGAAGTCAGAGCAAGAGATGCCGGAAGCCCTCAAATTAATTTAGAAAATGACACAGAAAATTAATGAGACATCAAGTACACCGGTTACTGAACGTGTAAAACAGAAGTGTAAAACAATTTTATGTAAAAATAACGGATATGGAACATTGTGTAACATAAACAGCAAATTAGTGGACATAGAGTCAC
The DNA here is from genome assembly GCF_040183065.1 of Periplaneta americana. Taxonomy (NCBI): domain Eukaryota; kingdom Metazoa; phylum Arthropoda; class Insecta; order Blattodea; family Blattidae; genus Periplaneta; species Periplaneta americana. The sequence continues at coordinate 179,615,896 of NC_091124.1, forward strand.
CCGAGAATAAAGGACTGTCTCTTAGAGACTGCAATGATGTTAGGTTTTTTCGTTTTGCTCCTATCACGTCATGCGACATAGAGCGCAGCTTTCTACAGTACAAACTTTGGCAGATAACCGAAAAAGATTTACGTTTGAGACACTGAGAATGTATCTTGTAGTACATTGCAATTCGGTACTGTAACTGCACTTCCTAAAGACGATCAATAGGATAAATGAAATAATTAAAATTGTTACATGCTTATTTACACCATTAACACTGTGTATAATTAAACACAAATGCTTATAAAAGACAGGAGAATAAATGCTTTTCACAATCTTTTGGCATTATCATTGTGTAATTTATATTTACTATCAGAATGTACATATGTGTGTGTTTCCCCATACTACCGTACTCTACTCTAAATAGCAACGTTGTTACCTCAACACATCTCTGCTTACCTGCAGCGAGTCAACAACCTATAGTGCATGCACAGTAAACTTATTGTATCGGGTCGAAAGCCTCGAAGCCTACTAATGTTAACCGATCTTTTATCGAACTTGTGTCGGTATGACATACTGCTGTAGATTTTTAGACCAAAAGAAATCCGAGTTGCGATTTCATATAGCGAAGTAAAGCTGCTCGACTTCTTGTAACGAATTTGATGCATCTAAAAGTTTATTTGTCCATCGATAAAGAAGTCCACGGACATCATTTTATTTGTACTAATATTTTTAATATTAACTTGCCTATACCTCTGGATCAACGCCGTTTGCTCCCCCTTCCACGAGTGGAGTTCGATGATACTGGCGTAATATACAAACAAATCACTTTGCTAGGTATAGGAGGGAAGAAAAGTAGTTCATCCATTTACGTAAACTAGGAAATATTGCGCTTTTGAGTTTAATAATTTTCATTAGGTTCTTGTTTAATCAAAATACAGTAAATTATTAACAATGAGTGTTTTACTCACGAACTGAGCTGTCCATGTGGATGTATTCATTATGCAGTGTATATTATACTGTCTACAGCACATTAGCATGCAATATAGAGAATGAAGTTAAATTGAATAATAATCATAATTTAGACACATTTTTTTAAATGGTGGCCGTTCATTTCGATACAGGCTTCAGTTCTAATGTGCCTATTAACGCACTATAGACTATTGTACTTAATTCAATCACCAGTTTTGTTCTTTGTACTAGTAATTCATGTTGAAATAATTCTGTATCTACTCTATTAAAGAGTACCTTACGTACTGTAAATTCAGTCTTCACTTCTGCCCGATCCGAAAAGATAAAATTACTCAGACATAGCCTACTATCTAATGTCCGTCCAAGTGGTTATGTCGTGGGGTCGTAGAAAGGAGGGAAATCACGTGACATTTAATTACTTGACGAAGCCCTTTTATTTAAGTTATTTTAAACAGTTGTATAAAATTACATAGACGTCCAGTTCCTAACAGAAATTAATGTTCTCAGAAAAGAGCTAAGACAGCCCAGCCACTAGCTGGCGAATAAAAGCTGGTGGGGGAAACCGAGATACGACGTAGGCAAATGGACGACCGTACCTGTGCGAAAATGATTCAATATTGAAAGCTCTTTCATCACTGGAAAACGCGAACATATTTTTGGAACGTACTGTGGCTACTATGACTGTATAGGCTATGCGGTCTTGGATCTGTATGGAGGACGGTTGAACTTAGTTGTTAGAAGGGGTGGGAGTGAAGTACATTCAAAAACTCAGGTACAATAAACATTGAAGTAAAAATAAAATGATGTCCCTGTATAAGTAAAAAATGTCATGTTCATGCCGGCATGTTCTCTGTAGTGGTAACAGATTTGATCAAGATTTTAATAACGGCGGAGACTTCTCGTAGAAAGAAGAGGAGCGTGTAGAATGAGAATATCATTGGTTCGCAATCCTTCTTCTGTAACGAAACTCGCCAACGTACATGTACGACGTGCGCAAATTTAAAATTAGTATCAATTTATCTGAGGCAATTTAAGAGGGACAATGCCATAGTTGTCAAGTGTTTAGTACTGGAAATCAACCAACAAAAGGAATTTTTTTCTTTTGTCAATTCCATCTGTACCTTTTCCATAATATGAATACCATATTTCTGTACTTTAAAGATGGACGATGTTTTCAGTGTGTGTTATTTCCACTCTGGGCACTGTAATTCATATACTAATTTTTTGTCTTGATGTAAGATCGTGCGATCGACCATAAAATTAAACAAGGTGATGCAACCACTGTGATGTGCCCACGAAACTGTTGATCGACGAACTTTTATGGACAAAGATTCTGTGACAGTAAACGTAACAATTACTCATCAATGAGGGGTCGTAAATTTTGTTTTATACACCTGTGAAGGAGAATACTCATAAAATAGACGTAAATTAAAGTATATTGGCTTTTCACACGTTTAGTTTATTCACAATTTATCACTCAGGTCTTCTTCTAGTCATTTTAGTATAGTCGTTCCGTCAACTTTTTACTTTCGGATTCTATGAAGTTTTGTGGCGGAAGAATACATGAAGACATTTTCACGGAAATACGAGTAAACCTTTCCAATACACGATATGGTAGGCCAGTGATGTCAAAGCAAGCGCATTTTTCTGACCTTGACGTCGTGCGCGGGCATCAAGCGCTAGGTATGGAAGGAGAAATTTAGATTGCGACTGCAAAAGTAGCCTACTGTCATTGCAAGTTATCTTGAACCTTACATCCCCTAAGTCTGTCTTTCGAACTGCTCGGTACGGCATGTATATAGTCACCAACGTAACGGCACGGCAAGGATGCCCCTCCCTCGGGTAACGTGACTCTTTTCAGAAAACGTTGGTCCTTTCACTTTACGGCTCTCTACTGTAAACCAACTTGGTTCAATACAGACATCGTCATCTCACGACACTCCGGTTTTGAGAGGAGAACATGGTTTCGTAGCAGGTCTTAATTAACCTGTAATGAGTAAGTATTTAAATATAATCGTGTGTACACTCCTCCTATCTCATCCGGGCTGGGGACCGGCAATGGCGGGGTTACTACAGCTATATTTTTTATAGATTACGTAGGCTTACATGACTTACACCTACACCTGATATGTACATATTCTTATGACAATATTTTACAGGCTTATTATTTGAATTTACATTAATTTACAATTATACACAATCCATATCCCAGTCGACCTGGTTGGCAAGTTGGTATAGCGCTGGCCTTCTATGCCCAAGGTTGCGGGTTCGATCCCGGGCCAGGTCGATAGCATTTAAGTGTGCTTAAATGTGACAGGCTCATGTCAGTAGATTTACTGGCATGTAAAAGAACTCCTGCGGGACAAAATTCCGGCACATCCGGCGACGCTGATATAACCTCTGCAGTTGCGAGCGTCGTTAAATAAAACATAACATTTAACATCCATATCCCTATGATTGCTGCCATCATCGTCATCCTTTTCATCGCTTGGTCCAAAATTAATTATTATTTCGTCAATGGCATCATCCAGTCGGAATTATCTTCTTAATCGTAGGTACTACTTTCTGAACAAGATGGAATTTTCTTCGATTGTATTCCGAATGACATGTTGACCAAAATCGTTCACTTCACTTTACACAAGTCCTAATTCCGGAATGAAATAATATGTTTTGTAGAACTATAACAAAATAACAACTTACAACAGTAATTCATTATGTCGCTCACAGTACACACACTATTATACATAACTATTATAGCAATAATTTCTAAACACTACATACCTATACTTTCCCGGAGTAGTATGAGGTTTATTTGGCTGGAATGCAATATTCTTCTTAATTCTCTTCACGGAACTAATACTTTTGCCAGAGTATTTAGCCGCTCTCTCATATTCCTTATCGAGAGGTTCCAGCAAAGATTTGTTTAATTTTTCCTCCTCGCAACACTTAATTATATTTGCGATAATTTCTCTTTCTCCGCTGTGAATAACAGCTTTACTTTTTCTCCGCGGTGGAGTGATTTCACCATAATTACTACCCTGTGGTTACTGCTCCATGTTAACACTACTGGTACGCAGTGAAGGAAATAGTTCTATGTTTCTTGACAAGAGATTATGATACGAAGCATGCGCAAACAACTCAGTTGGCTCCACCCACGTTACGCGCTGCCTTCCCTCTGCCCCTCTGTCCCCGCTCAGGAAGTTCAAGATAACTTGGAATAACAGTAGCGCCTTGTGCGTGAACAAACTCGCAACCTCCAGTTGCAACCCGAGCGCTGCAAAAGTTGCGCAGTACGAAAAGTAGCGTTCAGCGCACTACTTTTCGCTTACGTGTGACCACGACACACAACTTCTGCAGCAGCAGTACAAAAGTTTCGCAGCAAAAGTAGCGACGTGTGACCGTACCAGCATGGCAGAATAGTCTGTATGCAACTCATTTCATATGGGTGTACAAAAAAAAAAAAAAACTTTTTTGGCTGCAGTGCATAAGGATACAGTGAAACCTGTCTAAAGCTGCCATCTGCAGTTACCCTGTAAAATGGCCGTTTTATCAGGTGGCCGCTTGATTAAGGTTGCGGTTCTTTCATGAATCAGCATGAAAATACTGAATTTCACTGACTTTTTAGGACTGTGCGTGTACAACAATCATGCATATTAATGTCAGCCTCTTCAATTTTTGAAACTAGCCTGTTCAAAGCTCGCTTGCGGTACCTCAGTTTAAATGACTGGATAATACCTTGATCAAGGGACTGGAGGTGTGATGTATTTGGGGGAAGAAACGCCAATTTCACGGATCACATTGCGATTTTGTCGCTTAATCTTGGAATTGAAATCGCATAGTTAATACTCAAACAATGATGATGTCATCCAAGCTTTATTGTTGGCAGTCCACTTCACCCCCAATAAGCCCATGTCAACATTTTTCAAAATCTCGGTTTCAGTGATTTCCCTATCATTAAGAGTGGTTCTTTTTCTCCTGCAGCATTAAAACAAAAGAGCAGGGTTATTCTATTTTTTGCCAACTTCCTCCCTTTACACTCTTTTTTCTTAAAACTTAAGTTTTGTTGAGGAGGGTCCCGAAAATAAACCTATTTCGTCAACATTGTAAATGTATTTGAATTCATATTCCGCAAGAATTGAAGGCAGTCTATTTTTTTCATTCTTCGATAACATTGGTTGCAATGTCACCTCCTTCACCAGACACAGCACGAAATGTAATGTTATTCCGTTTTCTAAAGCACTCTAACCACCTATTACTAGCAATGAGATTGCTTACATTGAGTTCTTTGGCAATTTCTAGAGCTTTCTCTTGAATCATAGACCCACTTACTGCCAATTTCTTCGCCCTCGCACACTTGAACCATTCGTAAACGAACTCATTCACATTACTAAATACAGATTCTGTCTTCCTCCCATTCTTTTAATATTTCAATCCTTAGAAAGCGAGTAAGAATTTATAGCTGTGTAGGATCGGAGTGGAAAGTGACAAAAGAGTCATAAAACAGTAATCAACTAACCATAAGAAATGGAGGGTGTACTGTTGTACACTTAGCTATTGCTTCCTGTCCTCTAACCGTCGAAAAAATAGATCAGACAGTATCCGTGAAAAGATTTTTTGTTGGACAGTGACTGTTATAGTCAGGTTCCAATCCAAATAGACCCCGGCCGCTGGCCGGCGCATGAGGTGGCCGCTAAATAAAGAGAGAATTTGTATTGAACTTATGGAAAATTCAATTGGTTCCAGAGAAAATTGGCCTTTTGGCCAGGTGGCCGTTTAAATAAAGTGACCGCAAAGGCAGGTTTCACTGTATTTCATTCCCTGGACCTGTAAGCACTTCTATCTCTATTAGATAATAGATTGATACTTTTTCTTTCCTTTTTTATCCTTTTTCCTCTTTATTTTTTCCGTTACGCAACAGAAACTTTTATGAGACATTCATGTTGCTTTCCTTTCAGTCACTTGATAGTGTAGTCCGGAGTATGAGCTTAGGAAATCGATCGTGGCAAATTGTATTTACATCTTCTTTCTACCTACCTGTAGCTGTAGTATTTTATTCCGGGACGCTTTCAATTCAGAAGTTAGTCAGCGTTCAAATTCAACGAGAACGAGAAATGGCAGACAATTTACCGGAACTGTTTCAGAGCAAAATATTGAAACTAATGTTTTTGTGGTAGATGGGGTTCGTTTTATGTGCACATATACAGGGTGAAGACTAAATGCCGTCTTCGAAGACCAGAGCGTAATAGACACAAATTAAGACATGCGTAAATAACATAGGAAACAATACTCTATCTTGCAATTGTTCCCAAATGTCTAATATCGCAAATATTATTTTCTGTATGCAAGGAAGTACGTATAGGTCAGTTTCTATCTGATGCTTTTCCAATTCACTGCGGGTTAAAGCAGGGAGATGCACTATCACCTTTACTTTTTAACTTCGTTCTAGAATATGCCAGTAGGAAAGTTCAGGATAACAAAGAGGGTTTGTAATTGAACGGGATACATCAGCTTCTTGTCTATGCGGATGACGTGAATATGTTAGGAGAAAATCCACAAACGATAAGGGAAAACGCGGAAATTCTACTTGAAGCAAGTAAAGCGATAGGGTTGGGAGTAAATCCCGAAAAGACAAAGTGTATGATTATGCCGCGTGATCAGAATATTTTACGAAATGGAACTATAAAAGTTGGAGATTTATCCTTCGAAGAGGTGGAAAAATTCAAATATCTTGGAGCAACAGTAACAAATATAAATGACACTCGGGAGGAAATTAAACGCAGAATAAATATGGGAAGTGCCTGTTATTATTCGGTTGAGAAGCTTATATCATCTAGCCTGCTGTCAAAAAATTTGAAAGTTAGAATTTATAAAACAGTTATATTACCGGTTGTTCTGTATGGCTGTGAAACTTGGACTCTCACTTTGAGAGAGGAACAGAGATTGAGGGTTTTTGAGAATAAGTTTCTTAGGAAAATATTTGGGGCTAAGAGGGATGAAGTTACAGGAGAATGGAGAAAGTTACACAATGCAGAGCTGCACGCATTGTATTCTTCACCTGACATAATTAGGAACATTAAATCCAGACGTTTGAGATGGGCAGGGCATGTAGCACGTATGGGCGAATCCAGAAATTCATATAGAGTGTTAGTTGGGAGGGCAGAGGGGAAAAGACCTTTGGGGAGGCCGAGACGTAGATGGGAGAATAATATTAAAATGGATTTGAGGGAGGTGGGATATGATGGTAGAGACTGGATTAATCTTGCTCAGGATAGGGACCAATGGCGGGCTTATGTGAGGGCGGCAATGAACCTCCGGGTTCCTTAAAAGCTAGTAAGTAAGTAAGTAAGTAAGTAAGTAAGTAAGTAAGTAAGTAAGTAAGTAAATAAGTAAGTAAGTACGGGTTTAAGCTCGGACTGTAACTCCAACATGTCCTCGTCGAACATCCCGTACATCCAAAATACACTTTCGTCATTCCAAGCATTGCGCACACAGGTTTACTAGGATTTAGTTCAACGCCTGACGAAGGGTGGGTCGCGCAACACGTTTGAGAACCGGCGCCTGCTAGACGTACGCAATGTAAACACCTTTCTGGACAATGCGAAACAGATACGTATTTTAACATCAGTTTGGACTAGGACACTACACCGAGAACTCACAATGCAGTACTTGAAAACAAACCGCCTTTTCGACACAATTATTAACACACTCCTTCACAACAGGAAACCAGACGATAGCGCGGGACCTTCATTAGGCTTCGGACAAAGAAAGAATTTCACTTGGAAACTAATCAGCCAGGTAATTACCTAATGTTAATACAGTAAAGAAGTTATAAAGTTAATCAGTGGATATTCTTTGTTAAGATTATTCGGTGGACGGATGAGCGAAACCGCATAGTTATTTTTAAAATTTTTGTACAACATGTAAGATGCACACAATGCTATTAACAGGGGTGTATTTCAGGCCTGACGGGCCCTGACGGTGGCAGAAAACTATTTTTCGAGGCCGGGCAGCGCAAGGGCACTTTTATAATTTTCATATTATTGTCAAATTTTGAATTTGTAAGAAGTCATATTTTATGCTCGACCATGCCGAAACGTAGTATTTATACACCTGGTAGCAGACCTTTAATGCATGTCATTAAAGTACACCTACTCATTAAAGGTCAGGTCTTTCAGCCAATGACGACTCAGGTTACAACTGTTCAGCCAATGACAGGTCAGCTTTGTACCGTTATAAAACCGCAAGTATCGATTATTCTCGGATATGCAATCGAAAGAGAATTATAAAAAGTCACGGAGGCTGGAAATCCAATACTGTCGCAGAAGGTTATGTTCTGTTACTATAATAATTAGCGTTAATTGTAAATAATATTGAAATAAATTCAATTTGTCATCTCGTTTTTCAATGTCTAATTTAATTTTAGTGTTATCTCTGTAGGTTCTTATGGCCTAGCAAGGTCAATGTGGACATCTGTTACTCGGAAAAATCAATACTTTCGCGTCTGCGCACATCTCACAACATACGGAACATTGCTGAAGGTCAGATACAATAAAATTAATAATATCAAGTCAGAAATATGGTCGAGCATAAAAAGTCGTATGAAACTCGCCTATAATGGTAATTAAGAAGCTCGTATGAAAATTATGAAATTCGCTTGCGCTCGTTTCATAAATATCCATACTCACTTGTTAATTACCTTCATTATAGCCTCGTTGCATAATGTACTATTATTCACACTTAAAGAATTTCATAATGAGGACTACTTCGCACACCTAACAATCTCCATATGCAGATTCGAATCCACGTCTTTTCGTTTGTTAGTTCATAATTATTCGTGCTGAAATAATGATGATGATGTTGATGGTGATATATTACCGAAAAACCTATAGCCAGGACACTCTTTTGCTGAGATATACACCACTGATTATGAAGGAAATGTAGGCAAGAGAGATTTTTTGGAAAGAGTTTGAGGCAGCGAAAATATGTAAAATAGGTGTAATGCACTCGCTTTGAATTACATCACTTTTAAAATCTAAAATATGGTAACTCTAAGTCAGGGATGTCAAAGCGCCTGTATTACTACATGCAATATAAATTCAACAAGGTTCAATTTTGAGCAAGATAAAGTAGCTACAATCATCGCTCTTTTAAGGAAATGCTGTGCGGGTTCTAGAGAGCACGCAGTGCAGGTGCTTTGTCATCTCTGCTCTAAGTTATACTACAATTCAAAGATCCATATATCAATTAAGATAATTGCATCATATGCGGAGACTAAGAGGAAAGCAGAAAATAAGAAAGATTGAAGAATGCTGGGTTTGCAATGAAAGATCTTTCCTTGGGCAGAACACTATGTATGTATGTATGTATGTATGTATGTATGTATGTATGTATGCAGAAATTTATACCCAAATACATAATATTCGCAAAAAATAAACCGATTTATGCATACTCCTACCTAATTGGACATAACGTAGCCTACACACACACACACACACACGTATACGTGCACATACACACACACACACACACACACATATATATATATATATATATATATATATATATATATATATATATATATATATATATAATTTGAACTGGTAATGGAAAATACGGGAAAATGGCTGGACGGATTTTAATAAATGACCCCTCATTTTGAAACTTGGAACTCAACGTTTTTCGGAAAAATAGTAGTTTTCAGTGAAATGTCAATATTTAGACATAATTTTCCTATTTTCCAAAATCCATCTGTCGTCAGTTTTGAGAATTAGCTAATAGCATTCACGGCCGACTTGATCTTCGCTTTTTTGTAGATGACAAGCGAAGCGAGCATCAAGTCGGCCGTGTTGCACTTCAGAATAGAACAAAACACATGCTACAGTCAAGTCCCCACACTGCCGGCTGCGCAGAAGATACGACTGGACCCAAATTGAAGCGATCGCTCGCCGCCATCTTGGGGCAGTGACGATAGCGGACGGAAAGCAATGCTGATAGAACGCAATCGTAAAACAACTAAGATTTATTACTGTACAACATAAAAACAACCAAACATGAGCCTAAGAGTAACAAGGATAAAGACAAATATAAATAGCAAAACGTAATTACCTGCATTCTTGTGGTATAACATCAAATAATCAAAGATATTAATCCTGCAACTGTCAGTCAATAATCTTCGTCGTCTTTATGAATTGGGCGTATTTCTATTTACATAATTCATCATATCCGTAGGATGGGCTTCCTGAAATATATTTCAATAACCGAGTGAGAACATTAACTTAATCTTGCACATTGTGTGCATCTTGCGGTCGTGAAAATAGCGGACGAAAAGTAATGCTGATAGAACGCAACCGCAAAAGACACTAAGATTTATTACTATACCATAAAAAACAACCAAATATAAGCTAAAAGAGTAACAAGGATAAAAACAAATATAAACAGTGAAACGCAATCACCTGCATTCCTGTAGTAGTCTACAACAGCAAATAATTGAAGAAACTGGAACTGTGAGTCAGTAATCGCCATCTTTGTGAACAACAAATATTAAGCTGTTATGCTAAAACTGTCAATTAAAAATTCTTGTCTTCGTGATTAGGCCTATTCATATTTACACAATTCATCAAATCTGTACCGATGGAGTTCCTGAAATATTTAATTAATCGAGTTAGGACATTAACTTAATCTTGCACGCTGTGTGCATTTTGCTTAGGCCTAATAATAAATATTTCAATAAACAAGAAAATGCATCAACTGTTATTATTAAATCGAATATGTGCAAGAATATCAAAATATTGTAACTAGGCCATATCTAGATAGTATGAAAATACTTAACCAGATTTATTTTGCACTCACCTATTGATTCATAAATAAAATTGATTTAGAGAGATGCTGTCTAACTATCTTCTTGTACAAAGCAATAATGGTGGTGAATTGATGGTATAAATTTATCGTGTTTAACAGCAGATAACCATTTACTGAGAAGCTCAGGCTTTTGCAATGGAAACCTAAAAAGAAAGTTTGCGCTTACTCCTATAAAACATTCTCTTCTATTAACACAATAAATATGTACTAATGTTTTCAGTCATTTTACAATATCCTAATACAATATATGTAACTAACTTACTTGTGAAAAGAAATTTCCGAATCCTTTTTACGTCGATTCGTACAGTTGTATGCAGCACAACTATGCACCATGATTCCACTTGCGGAATTTATATAGGAGTAGGATGAAAATAAATGATAAAAGAACACTATTTGTACAGTTGTATGCAACACAAGAGCACACGATGGTTTCACTTATAACATAATTAAAATACTATATAAAGGCCTCATATGTAGCACAATAGTAAGCCTACACTGTGATTTCACGTATATCACAGGAGAATGATTCATTTGAACTATATAAACACTATACACACACTATTGATTAAATTAATACGCACTTACTCCCAACACATTCAATAATACTGAATAACCTTCTATGTTATTTCAAATTAAGCGGAATTGTGATGTAAACATATTGTAATCACATGGCTCTCTGCCCCAAGATGGAGATGCGCGAAAGTGTTCAATTTTTGATCGAGGAACAGCGCTCGTAGTGAGTCTAGGTTAAACTATAAACGTCTTTGGCTATAGTAAACAATATTACACGAAGGCCATGATCTGCAAAAATGCTGACACATTTAGAGTACAAATTAAATTAGTTATTAAAAACTTAACTTACTAAAATTAATTTACAGATTCGATTCTGTGGTGTGTAATTTTCTGGGTACATCTGTGTATTGGATATTAAAAACTACAAAACTTGAGGTGTTTTGATGACATTATTACCATTAGAAATGAAATATTATTGTAGTTAATGCCATGATGTGACTATTTTTCATACATTTTACATATTAATGCTATATTGATGTTATGAAAGTGACACGTTTTGGGGTTATATAAGTAGATGTAGAGAATAACTTAAATTAGATTTTGATATCTATATTTTACTGAGTGGCGGCTATATAGTATATGTTACTGAAAGCTATAAAACTTAACGTAAGAAAACAATATTATTAAAAATCAAATATTTTTATAAATATTAATTAAGTGGGGTTGGGTCTTTTTCATATATTTAATGGCGGTGTGGTGTAGATATTTATATGCGTGGTTCTCTTCAGTATTGGCTCGAGAGAGAGTATCTTTCATTGTTATGGAAGCAAATAACTTTCCGAATGTCTGGTATTCTTCATTGAAAATAAATCTGAAAAATGTTTATTTGAACTTCTAATGAACTTAGTTTTAAGCATTTGCTGCACAAGCCACTAGTATATATTATCATAATACAATGCTCTCTGAAATTGACTAAGCATATTAGGAATTTATACAAGAACACTGAAAGTCCACACCTGTGAAGTAACGGTTAGCGCGTCTAGTCGCGAAACCAAGTGGCCCGGGTTTGAATCCCGGTCGGGACAAGTTCCCTGGTTGAGGTTTTTTCCTGAGTTTTCTCTCAACCCGTTATGGGCAAATGCTGGGTAACTGTCGGTGCTCGACCCTGTACTCATTTCATCGGCATCATCACCTTCACTTCATTTAGACGCAGATTAACCTGAGATGTTGATACAGCGTCGTAAAGTAACACACTAAAAAAAAGAATACTGAACATATACACACATATATGCGTACATGCATACATTCATACATATATATGCAAGGTGAACCGTAATTAATGTCTTTAATTACTGGGGGTTATTATTTAAGATATTTCAGACAAAAAGTTTAATACAATTATGCTCGTTTTTGCTTCCTTTTCGAGAAAAATATTGTTTTATATGAAACATTTCATAGCGTGTTTTGGAAAAGCCATTGATTTAATTTAATTCCCAATATTCTCATTCAGTTTAAGAGACCTATGTATCAGTGGCGGCTCATGCATATTTCTTAAGAGGAGGAAAGAAGTTAACAGCGCGAAATGACACCTTCTTGAATGAAACATGCTACAAATTAGCCTACATGCATACATGCAAGACCAGGTAGTGTTGGGGTTGGCCTTCCCTTCTGTATAGCAATAATCTGTTCTTGTAAACAAAGTTTCCTAAATTGTCCAAAATGTATTATGTTTTCACTTCCATTCATTGTTGAATAATTGCGCAAATTAACAATTACAAGGAAATTCACAACCTCGTAGCATTTTTCGAGCACACTACAGCATCAAACGTGTTGGAAGAGACTAGCTACTAACTCGTAACCGGAACCGTTTTACGGAAATGGAAATGGGAATGGGAAATAATCTTGAGGAAAGCGAGAACACTGCACCCACCCACGTGGTCTGTGTTGCCACATGTACATTTTACAAGTTCAGTGTCACAGCTTTTGAAGAATGTCAGTTCTTGTAAAGTCATACTACCATTATTGCTCAAAGCTGCCGGTGGCCGATTAATTTTTTGTGTTAAAATGATGTAGTTTGGAGTACCTACTTTCAATTTCAAATATATTTGTACAAAACTGACAACTTGGCTGTTGCCCTGTCTAGTAAACAATGAATAGAAGTGAATTTCAGGGGCCAACTACGTAGAACTACTTCCTCTTTGTTTTACATAAACCCGACTTTAACTTTCAAATATCCACGAAAGTTTCAAACCATGAATACTAGCCTATATAAAGTGCAATGAATAATATTTTTGACTTATAATTAAAAAAAAGTTTACATGGTGTCTTTCATTGCATTGCTTTAAAACTGTTTTTGTTGTGTCTCCTCCTACATGTGTAATAGTCCGGTTGAATGCAGCATCGTTAGGTGGCAGCGGTAGCGAGCTTGCTGCACGACCAGTCGGTTTCTATTTCCCGCCCATGACTGATTCAGAGGAGGATCTCCTCCCTCTCCGTTCACTTACTCGCTTTAAAACTCTGCTTCTTTCTCTGGCCGCTAGTGCGCTGTTGTCTATGTGTGTTAACTGCAGTAGAGGAGGAATGGATTGACTTTCCTCCACACAAACAATCTTGCATCTTTCTCTACAGCACATGAGCGCGCGTCGTTTAAAACTCGATCAACCGAGGTTTTCTTATAGCTGTGAACTTAAAAATTATCGAATCTTCCTCGAATTTCAAGGCACATATTTTATTTGGTATTTACTTTCAAAACATGAAAATGTGAGGAGGACGTTCCTCCCTTCCCTCCCCCGAGGAACCGCCACTGCTGTGTATTATGATAAAAAAATGTTTGAAAGAATTTTAGTTTTGACCTTCAGATATGCAGAAATTTGATCCGAACAAATGTAACTTTTCGTTTTGAAAAGGAATTTTAAAATGTTACATTTGTTTACACCAAATTTCTGCACATTTAAAGGACAAAAATAAAATTCCTTGAATCATCTATTATCATAATACAAAGCTCTCTGAAATTGACTGAGCATATTGGAAATTTATTGAATGATTTTCCCAAAACACGCTATGAAATGTTTCATATACATAGATTGGGTAAAAAGTAATGGCAACACTGCTGTCACGTGACAATAATAATAATGATGATAATAATAATAATAATAATAATAATAATAATAATAATAATAATAATAATAATAATGGTTTATTTTAACTGGCAGAGTTAAGGCCATTCGGCCTTCTCTTCCACTCAACCAGTATGATAGAAAATTACTACAATGCTGTGAATATAACATGGTGCGTTCGAGAGTTGCCAGCTGTGTGGACATGAACAAGGACTGTTAAGGTACGGTCACACGTCGCTACTTTTGCTGCGCAACTTTTGTACTGCAGCTGCAAAGGTTGCGTGTCGTGTTCACACGTAAGCCAAAAGTAGCGCGCTGCACGCTACTATTCGTGCTGCGCAACCCGAGTGCTGCAAAAGTTGCAACTGGAGGTTGCGAGTCTGTTCACACGCAAGGCTCTACTTTTGCAGCCGCAGTCATGCTGCAGGTTTCCATCTCCGTGTTGACTTCTCAATATACATTTTGTGGTTATGTTCGCATTATTAAGAAACTCATGCGAAACTTTACTTATCTATTATTTGATTTTCTGTTCTAACTAGTATTCAGAAATTGGCATTATTTTTATTATAAAGCTTTTAAAAGCGCCTACAGTGGTGGCCATAATTCTGGAAAATTTTTGTTTTTGTACTGAATTATTATAACACCTGCATTGATTCACAGATTTATACAATTGAAAATGTTTCTCATGACTGATTCGTTAATTATGGGGTTATAATAAAGGTATTATATTAAATCCTGAATATTTTAACAATAAATAATCATTACTATGTGGGAAATTATGTTCCGATTTCATTATAATTTCCCATTATTTACTGTAATAAAAACTGCTCCATTGTTGATTTTAAGATTATTGTTGATCGATAGAAGCATTGTTGAGCACTGTTAGCATAAAATGTGGCCATTATTAGTGTGTTTCTATCATTTGTATGACTTAAGATTTCGTTAG
The DNA here is from genome assembly GCF_040183065.1 of Periplaneta americana. Lineage (NCBI taxonomy): Eukaryota > Metazoa > Arthropoda > Insecta > Blattodea > Blattidae > Periplaneta > Periplaneta americana. The sequence goes on from NC_091124.1 coordinate 179,631,283, forward strand.
GTTAATATCTGATTGCTTTACAACAAACTTTATTGATCATTTTATCACAATGGATCCATGAAAGGACTGAACACCTTCTGGAGCAGCCACGCTTCGAAAAGAAGGCTACACAATCAAGGAAATTGCAAGAAAACTTGGTAATGGTGCCACAGTGTCTGGCATCCAGAAGGTATGGCAGAAGTACAAATCCACAAAATCTTGTAAAGGAACACTTAGGACTGGTAGAAAACCTAAAGTAAGTCCAAGAGATGTGAGCAGATCTGTCGATTAGCGTTGAAAGATCAAAGGAAATCTTCTAAACGACAAGAACATAATTTCCCACATAGAAATGATTATTTATTGTTAAAATATTCAGGATTTAATATAATACCTTTATTATAACCCCATAATTAACGAATCAGTCATGAGTAACATTTTCAATTGTATAAATCTGTGAATCAATGCAGATGTTATAATAATTCAGTACAAAAACAAAAAGTTTCCAGAATTATGGCCACCAGTGTATATACTTAAATGGTAAACAACAGCATATTCACGTAATCAATGTTGGCAACCCTCCTGTTTGAAACTACGCTACAGAAAATTAAAAAAAGTGAATTATATCGTCACCAATATGCTCAGACTGTGTTGTGCATTTAATAACTGTTATAAATAATTTATTTTCATCACATCTAACATTAAAATACATCCAAACAATAAAAGTATCATTGGCACATTTGGGTGGCAACACTGGTCGCACCCGCAGCAAAAGTTTCAACAAAACCGATATCAAAAATGCTGCGGCTGCAACCCTGAGAACCCTGTTCACACGTCGCTACTTTTAAGCTGCGCGCAGCATGGAAAAGTAGCGGGCAGCAGGTTCGGCAGCGCTACTTTTCGGGTTGCACCGCTATTCACACGTCGCAGTACGAGAGTTGCGCAGTTTTTTGTACTGCAGCGCTGCAAAAGTAGCGACGTGTGACCGTACCTTTATATGAGTTAGTGCAGCCAGCGGCGACAGTACTCTCTCAATCTACTGCAGTGTGAGAACGTTGACTTTCATAGGGATAGTGCGAACGCCCTAAGACCACGTTTACAAAACTAGAGCAACGTTCCTGGATCAATATTAAAGTGACACGAGGTCATAGCGCACAAGAATGTTTTCAGGGATTGCATGAAACATATGCCGATGCAGCGTTGCCATATCGCACAGTGGCACGATGGGTTAAAGCGTTCCGGGAAGGCAGGGATGTGAAAGTGATGTTCATTGTGGCATATGACATTGATGGGGTAATACTGCACCACGCTGTACCTCCAAGGCAGACGGAAAACGCGGACTACTGGAACATCCACCGTACTCACCCGATATGATCCATGCGATTACGATCTTTTCACCAAAGTGAAAGAACCACTGCGAGGGACCCGGTACAATACCAGAGATGAACTTATCCGTGCTATAGGGCGGTCAATACGGAACATCAACAAAGATGGACGCGCTGATGGTGTACGACGCCTTCCAAACATTTGGTACGTAAAGGTACGTAAATGTTGTACCCCTGTGAATAAAGCCATGTCAGAAATATCGAACTGTTGCCATTACTTTTTATCCAACCTTAGTAAAACAATTGAGTGGTTTGCCGGAAAAAGGACGTATACGTCAATATGGTGAATTGAGATACAGGCAATTTAAGATTTTAAAACGCACCTGAATAAAATGTTATACAGATAGTGAACAAAATTATACATTAAATTAAAAATCTTAGCGAGTATAAATGTTTTGTAGCATTTAGGCAATTTATATTATTAAATGTCCTTATATTTGTGCCATATAAAACTTCGGTTTATACGCCCTTTATCTATATAATGATTTGCTTAGGGGATTTAATGTAGATTTCAGATTTAAATTTCACACGGAATTGAAACAAAGATACATTTTATGACATTTATTATCTACTTCTAAAGTAATTTACTTTATTTCAGATATACTGAGTAGACAAGAAGTACGCAAACCAAAATCTCTGAATATAACAGAAAAAGAAAAACTCCATTTTGTGTGAACATAAATAAATAAAATTTATTCTTTGTACAATCCTGATAACAATAAGCCCAAAAATCTGAATATTGTAACAAATCTCTTTATAGAACAAAAAATATTTCCGTCTGAATCTATGAGTTTCATAAGTTTGTTTACTCTTAAAGCAAGAACAATAATGAACATAAAAAGTAGTAAAAGGAAACAACTGGACTGACTAAATTGAACTACACTGGTCAAAAAAAGTTAAGCATAATTAGGCATATAACGGTTTTTATTAATTAAAATAAAATAGATAAATTATAATTGGGTTTCTTGGTTCCACAGAATAAACTTAAAAGTAGAAATACACTATTTGTTAACAATGGACTCAATATGAAATGAAAAAGTTGCATTGTTTGGAAACAACGGAAAAGATAAGGGAAGTTGAAATTCGTACATCATCAAAGAAAAGGAAATGGTGCTTTCAGTGCCCTGTTTAATAACGTGTTGGTCCTCCACGAACCCTTAGGCACTCTTGTATGTGACGGAGTATACTCAGTACCAACGCATCTAAGCTCTCCTGAGGCAAATTGACCCATTCTTCCAAGGCAGCATTCCTGAGTTCTTGAATCGTTAATGGGTGATGTGGACGATTGGAAATGGCTCTCCTGAAAAAGCTCCATGCATGCTCTATGCAGTTCATATCCAGTGAGCATGCTGGCCAATCCATTCTTCGGATCCCATGTTCTACCAGATACCGCTGCACACTATGAGCACGATGAGGCCGAGCATTATCGTCCTGTAGAGTGAACCCCTCTTCTAAAGTCTGCAAAACCACTTACTATGGGTTGGAGGATGTTGTTCTCATACACGGCAGCAGTCATGTTTCCCTCTATTGAAACCAGTGGTGTGCGGCGGCCAAACATGACACCTGCCCAAAACAAGATTGAACCACCAAACTGTTGGTGACGTTCCACGGTCATTGAGGGATGATTTCGTTCCCCTGTTCGTCTCCATACGCGAATAGAGTTATTGTCAGGGTGTAGGCCCATTCTCACTTCGTCTGAGAATAAAGTTCTGGTCCATTGGTCTCGAGTCCAATTCTCATGTGCTCTAGCCCATCATGCACGAGCACCCCTGTGATGTGGACGGAGAGCTGGAGTCTTGAGTGGTCTTCGAGCATACAACTCTATGTCATGAGGTCTATTGCGCACAGTTTGGCTACTTACAGCAATACCAGTGGCTTCGCGCAGGTCATGGCGCAGAGTTGTAGCTGAGGCTATAGGGTTCCTACGTGCAGATAACCTTACATACCGGTCCTGACCTGGTGTTGTTTTGCGTGGACGGCCCTCGCGAGGTCGATCTGCTATTGAGTAGGTTTCCTGGAACTTTCTCCACAGTCTGGAGACAATACTCTGATTCACATGAAGGATGTTAGCAACATCAACTTGTCTCATGTTTTGTTCCATCAAAGTGATGATTTTGATGCGGTCTGCCATTGTAAGGGTGTTCCAAGCCATTGTACTGCACTATGAAGCAAAACGACACTGATTGAACTTCGCTCGAATTACAGACTTTGTTTACTGCACTATGAAGCACTATGAAGCAAAACGACACTGATTGAACTTTGCTCGAATTACAGGCTTTGTTTACTAGCCGTGATTTGGACGTTACCTAGTGATGCAGAATAAAACAAATGAAAGAATTTGAATTAGTAAACATAATACGTGCCACATAAAACCAAAAGAAACATAAATATCAGGTATTATAGGGTAAACTGGAAATATGCTTAACTTTTTTTGACCAGTGTATATATATTTGCTTACTCTCTACCAAGAGAAAACACACACAGTACAGTATGCGGTAACGCGCAGCACTAGGTCTACTTGTAGACTGACTGACTTAATCACGCACGCACGCACGCACGCAGCTCTGTCCTGGAGTTATGTACAGTACAATCAAAACAAAATTTCGCTACTATAATTATTCACTACATTTCAAACCGTTTTCCCGAAGAAGGGCGTAGAGGTCTATCCGCCTTTCTTCCGGCAAACCCCTCAATTTTTGTCTGTGAAAGGAAGCAAAAACAAGCAAAATTTTATTAAACTGTATTGTTTCAAATATCTCGAGGAATATCCACCTGAAATTAATGACATTACTTACGATTCACCATGCATATATACACACACACATACACACACTGATATCTATGACCCTGCGAAGAGTTTCCTGCGGTTTCGACTAGGCCTATTTGGAGTATAGCCTATAGGAGCACTCTTTTGTTTTACAATCTAATGCACTAGTTATGTCATTTCATTACCAGAAATATGATAAAACAAACCGAGAAGGATTCTTAACTGTGTTGGAGCAAGGAGTCGAACCTATCTTTTTCCGACGCCGTATCATTGCAATGTGATGAGAGGTGACAGCCTGTAGATGTGATTCAGCTTGATACGGAGTGATAGATAGGCTGCAGTGGCGATGGTCTGTCTCGTTTCTAAAATTCGTCGATGTCGAACTCATACATGCCGTCACATTTTACACCATCCAGAGAACGGAATTACTTCCCTGATATACTTAAAAAAGACTGTTAATGTGCAAATAATCGGATTAACTACCGGATGTTCAGCTTATGAAGGCAGTCAAGTGCAGTGCAATTTATACTCGTTGCCTTGGATTTTAGATCCACATCTGTGTCCAGAAGTGGCTTAAATAAGCATGCAGAGCTGATATTAATTTACACACAAGTGGTATGAGGTACGAAAACATAAATTACTGACGTATAGAGTGTTGTAATTAAACGGGCTTGAAGTTCCAGCTAATTAAAGGAGTAAATATTGTAGAAAGTTTACACACACATGCACAGAAAGCTGTACACAGAGCTGGCATTATATCAGACACGTAATTAATTGTCAGCTACATATTTTGCTGGATCTGTGTATTAAAAAATAAGTTACTTTGCATTTAACTTAATCTTCCGTAGACTAATACTACGTAAGGAAATATCTAGTCTGTGCATTTTGAAGTGAATCGTATATTTTCGAGATACAAAAGAAAAAAATTGTAACGTTCCGACATGAAAAGTTTACTCTGACATTACTCGTGGTACCATGGGAAGAGAAGTGTAAATAGTCTGCTATGCGGTCAGTCTAGCTCCTTTCGCTGTTTGATATGTCTCGAGATTTAATTTTTCGATTCATATTAAACGAAAAATTTGAGACTTGCTCATGCTAGTGTGGTCCAGTTGTATCCTCTACTTCATAAAATATAAAAGCAATAGTCAGAGTTTGAAATTTGGAATTGTATTATACAGGGTGTTAAAAATGACGTTTACAACGCTTCAGGGATGATAGAGGAGGTAAAAACAAACATTTTTTTAAGTGATAAAACATTAGCAGATGCGCCGTTTTGCCGCAAGATGGCCTGAAGGCTAGATGACTTGACTTTCGTCACAACGCACACTGGTTACTTCTGTTTGTACTGTTGTGCCTGCAACAAATTAAAAGGGTCCCTAGGGTCCCTAACACTCTCCGTGGTGGTAATTATTTTGTTTTTCTACGTGTCGTCCTTCCAGAACGTTTAGAAAATATCTCATTGAACATCAGAGAACGAATATGGTTTCAGCATGACGGTGTTCCTCCACACTTTGATCGTCGTGTCAGAAACCACCTAAATCCTACATTCCCCGATCGTTGGATTGGCAGGTGTGGACCGGTACCTTGGCCACCTCGATCACCGGACCTAACCACACTGGATTTCTTTTTGTGGGGAGACATGAAACGTCTTGTGTATGAGACACCGATCGATACGGCAGAAGACTTAGTTGCTGGCGTTGTTGAAGCTGCACATGTTATTGGAGGCAATGTTGGCCTTTTTGAGCGTTGCATACATCCATAGTACGAAGGTACCAGTTGTGCAATGCCTTCAATGGACGGCAGTTTGAACACCACCTCTAAAACGACAATTCGTCTAGTTCCTTATGGATTACACTAACACTTACGTGCACAATAAAAGGCGCATCTGCCAAAGTCTTGACTTCGCATAACCTTATACCAGTTGTCGGCATTTCTTGACTCGCGAGTCAACCTTTTAATGTACAAGCAGAGTAAGGCATGATCTGCACCCCTTAGCCATCACTTGTTCGTTCAAAGTTACGCATTCTCCCCCGCCTACCTTCCTCTTTGCTGTATATTGCTGGCCACATTTTATATGGCGTAAACTTTACCGACAACTGCCTTATACGATGCGTTCAATTTAAAAGACCGCACATTGAAGAGTACATAACATAACTATGTGTATATTTTGTTTGTAAGAATATATATATATATAACTTATATATATTTATATATCTACATCATGTATATACGTCATAATTAGTAACCAACCAACAATCAGTAATTTGAAAAATGCAATGAAACGGAGGGATATCATTTCCATCATCATGCTCTAGCTGTCTATGGCATGTTTCTTAAATTAAAGTATTTATCATATTTATTTAAAGTACTATTTTCACAATATTTGGAAAGAATTGAAATCATTTCACTTACATCTTCTGAAGTTACTTAATATATTCCTTTAAATTAGAGAACCGATCATAGTAATACCACACTCTAGTACAGCCATGGCGAAAATGCTATCGTGCGCCGAGTCACCGTGTAACCTGCAACGTACATAGCACCTATGGAGGGAGGCGGACACCCGAAGGGGAAGTGAAGCAACTGTCTGACTTATTAACGGATTTTCATTTGCCTTACGTCTAGCACTTAAATATAATTTTATGCAGTATAAGGCTACAAGCTAATGTTTAGTACGTGTAACGAAGAAAGAAATGAACAAGAAAATATAGGACACATTATCACAACCTAAAATTAATTGTAATGAGACTGTCTCTGCGACAGAGTTTCAAAATCCAGAATTATGTCACTTACTGCCAGTCGTAGTTGATCACGAAGGTATTTGTCTGTGAGTCTTGATCTAAATTTGGTTTTTACTATTTTCATTGTTGAAAATAATTTTTCACAAACGTAAGTTGTAGCGAATATGGCTTCAAGAGAGCAAGCGAAAGAACGAAGTTTCGGATATTTATTTTTTGACAAAGATTTTAAAGGTTGAACATTTGTGAAGTCCTTACATCTACCTTTTATTTAACATCACATTGTCAATATGTGAGTTTAAATTGAAGATCTAACCGCATTGTTCTTACATCTGTTGAAAAAGGATCGACGTACAGAGATAATAATAATAATAATAATAATAATAATAATAATAATAATAATAATGATAATAAAACCTTTTAATGTTTCATCAGTAACATGTAGTAACTTATAATGCCGTTTTATGTTGTACAACCGTTTTCTTCGTAATACTTGTGAACAAATCATACATTTAATATTCTCATCATATTGTCAGCAAAAAAATGCGTCCTCCCATCCTACTTAAAAATTTCGTTTTTGTAGAGGTGCATGGTTTCGAGAGAGACGATACGCCACTCGCAGGTCAGAGACAAATACAAATGGAACGGAGTTTTAGTCCTGTGAGTGAGAGGGTGGGGGTTGTGGGAGGTAAGAAGCAAGGGAAATGCACAACTATCACTGCGAGCCACAATGTACTCGTGAGTTACATTTTCGCCACGGCTGCTCTAGTATATACAGTCACGAAGCTCAATACGTAGGGAATATGCATCCATAGATAATTGCTAACCACTAGGATCGCTACTATCGCATCATCACAGATAATGCGAAATAGTACGTGCACAGTCTATTGTTCCTAGTACTGTAAACAACTCAAGCTTCGTGACTGTATATACTAGACTGTAGTAATACTATGAATTAGAACAGAAGAACATAACATCTATAGTTTTAGCCTATATTATACTAGCCGAACTCTGAATAGAATAATATTATTGCGGCACAACTTGACTCACCAAGAGAAGCTAACGGAGCTGTACGACATACTGTATGCACTAGCCAAATGATCGCATTTTCTACGTATTTATTATATTCTCTGCTGTATGGTACAAGTAAAGGAGTAAATGACTACATGGATATGCACTACAAAAAATTCAGTTACAGAAAGAGATGCGCCAGCATCTAACACACAGGTGATAGATGATGCTTTTAGGAAGGAGAGTACATATGTAACCTTGCAGAAAACTTCAGACGGCTCTCTGTACATGCCATACAAATATACTGCATCGTAAATTAGAAAAATATAGTATTGCATTTAACATTACATCTTCGATATCTTCATATTTTATTTTCTGATCTATATCTTAAGAGATGAATATAAAACATAAACTTTGCAAATATGAATATGTACTTCATACTTACTTACTTACTGTACTTACTTACTGGATTTAAGGAACCCGGAGGTTCATTGCCGCTCTCACATATGCCCGCCATTGGTCCCTATGCTGAGTAAGATTAATCCAGTCTCCATCATCATATCCCACCTCCCTCAAATCCATTTTAATATTATCTTCCCATCTATGTCTCGGCCTCCCCAAAGGTCTTTTTCCCTCCGGCATCCCAACTAACACTCTATATGCATTTGTGAATTCGTCCATAGTGCTACATGCCCTGCCCATCTCAAACGTCTGGATTTAATGTTCCTAATTATGTCACGTGAAGAATACAATGCTTGCAGTTCTGAATTGTGTAATTTTCTCCATTCTCCTGTAACTTCATCCCTCTTAGCCTCAAATATTTTCCTAAGCACCTTATTCTCAAGCACCCTTAACCTATGTTCCTCTCTCAAACTGAGAGTCCAAGTTTCACAACCATAAAGAACCGGTAATATAACTGTTTTATAAATTCTAACTTTCAGATTTTTTGACAGCAGACTGGATGATAAAAGCTTCTCAACCGAATAATAACAGGCATTTCTCATATTTATTCTGTGTTTAATTTTCTCCCGAGTATCATTTATATTTGTTACTGTTGCTCCCTGGTATTTGAATTTTTCCATCTCTTCAAAAGATAAATTTCCAATTTTTATATTTCCATTTCGTACAATATTCTCGTCACGAGACATAATCATATACTTTGTCTTTTCGGGATTTACTACCAAACCTATCTCTTTGCTTGCTTCAGGTAAGATTCCCGTGTTTTCCCTAATCGTTTGTGGATTTTCTCCTAATGTATTCACGTCATCCGCATAGACAAGCAGCTGGTGTATCCCGCTCAATTCCAAACCCTCTCTGTTCTCCTGAACTTTGTCTAATGGAATACTCTAGAGCAAAATTAAAAAGTGAAGCAGTAATTAGGAGAGGGAGAGACCGATTTATTAGCGAAATGATATCTCCATATTTTTATTACATGTATTCGCGGGGATGTTCTGGCGACTTCGTTAGAATTAGCTTCCCACACAGGTGTTTCGTCACTTATCAGCATCGGACAGATTTAGGGCCACCTTGTGCGTGATTGTATATAGACACTCGGCGATGCGTAAAAGCCGAAGTTGGACTGGACCCGTGGGAAAGATACTGCCAAGCTTGGGATTTTCCAAAGAACGGGGTTCTCCAAGATCTTCGAACTAATTTGATGTTGTGGGAAGTCCAAAAGTTTAAATTTAGAGATGACGTATTTCGCGCCCAATAAGAAGAGATCGTGGTTCAACTTATGAGGTCACTTTGGACCAATAGAGAATAGATTTTAGGCCGGTTGAGTGACGTAGTTTTTAGCCAATAGGATAGTTAGTTTTAGCATAGGATAGGTTTTTATAAATAAGGGTGACGGGGAGCGGAGATCATGACAACATCTCATCGTGTCGGCGGCCCTACATACAGGGCACGAACACAACATCTCATCGTGTCGGCGGCCCTACATACAGGGCACAATCACTACTCCTTTTCGTGTCGACGGCCCTACATACAGGGCAGGATAACTACTTCGTTTCGTGTCGACAGGATAACTACTTTTCTTCGTGTAGACATCGCGACATCTTTTTTTTTCGTGTCGGCGGCCCAACTTAATAGTCTTTCTTCCGGCGAAGACTCGATAGATAGAACTTTGTCATCGGCGAGACCACTCGTCAACGTTTAGGAGCTTCGATCATAGTGTACTGGACAGAGTATCGAATTTGTAGTATCGGATAGAGCTTATTCAGAGCCGCCATAGAGTCGATACAGAAGTGCGACCAACGATTGAATTATAAGTCAGCCGGAAATACATACTCTAGGGTTTACCAAGTGAATACGACAATAAACTTATAGTTTTGGAGTTTACACTGCCTTTTATATAAGTAGCCGGCTTGGTATTATTCCCGACATCATCCTATACCACAACAGTACCTCGGCTACCCTGAGCGAATCTCACGCAACACCGAGAAGCACCCCCACCCTCAAATGGCGCCCAACGTGGAACCACAATCACCACTCCACCCTCAAAAGTCAAGGTGATAGTGCATCTCCTTGCTTTAAACCGCAGTGAATTGGAAATGCATCTGGCAGAAATTGACCAATACGGACTCTGCTGTACGTTTCACTGAGACACATTTTAATTAATCGAACTAGTTCCTTGGGAATACCAATTTCAATAAGAATATCATATAAAACTTCTCTCTTAATCGAGTCATATGCCTGATAAAGACTAATAAATGATAAAAACAATAATAATAATAATAATTATTATTATTATTATTGTTACTATTATTATTATTAACTCTTAATGTTTCAGCCTGTTTTATTCGCTTTTTTCTCATTCCCTTCAATCTTCCGAAGTAACCAAATAGCGGGATTCTATGACCGTGTCGTTAGTTTAGCGCAGTTGTGTAGTATTGGAATGTGCACTGGCGTTACCAATCGATAGTGATTGATAGCTTATTCGTATAAATGAGGTTTCTTTAGTAATTACTTCTCTTATTAGATGAAGATAACAGCCAGTGTCGCCAATAATACATAAATATACCCACGTTATAGAATTCAAAATTTTATCCTCGTCTGCTGATTCTTGTGAAAAAACACTCCATTCAGAGGAAAACCGTTGACATTCCTAGTTACGAGCAGGGAGCGAAACTTATAAGGGAAGTACCCCAGCTTGAACGGCCAAAACCGATTATAAATGCGTTTAAAATACGGAGCTGTGCCTGTTCTACCACCCATGAAGATTACTTATCCACAGTAATCTCACTAGACGTTTTGATTTATCTAGAGAAAATCAAAACTCGAGTGGGATTTAATAGACTATTACACGATTAGAAGAAAGTATATAAAGATTAGAAGTAACAAAGTACTCCAATACAATAAACTATTAATTGACTTACGAAAATACAACTGTCTTCAAATGTATTATTGTACCATCTCAACATTACAAATATTACGCTAGATGCATGCTAGATGGCAGTAGTGAGCAATGCCTTCTCGTCGAGAAATTATCGATCTATTATACACGATGGCAATGTTACTAGTTAAGAAGGCTGTGTTGATTCAGTTTCATTTTTATTAAAATGCAATATTCCACTCAATTATCCGAATCCCAGTAATCAACGTCACTTGACAGATGATTTTCAACAAATCTTAATATTAAACAATCTCTGATACGTGACTATCCATAATATCATATAGCAGAAGCTATAACATAACCTAACTAATATACACAAGTGATAGAAAAGTTTTAATTAACGACGATGACATAAAAATAAACATGAATAATTTTAAAAGGAATAATTATTGAATGTACAATTTTCAAATTTGAATGTGGTTGGTAGTTCAATTGATGTTATATTGGACGTGTTCGTAATAGAAGTGGAACTCGTTGATTTAGGCCTACATGGTGTATTCTACTTATTCAGAATTTCCGAATAAATAAATTTAAAATGAAAAATATAGAATGTACAATTTTCAAATTTGAATGTGGTTGGTGGTTCAATTGATGTTATATTGGACGAGTGCGTAATAGAAGTGGAACTCGTTGATTTAGGCCTACATGGTATATTCAACTTATTCAGGATTTCCGAATGGTGCTCTTCATTTATTTGTAAATCGGATTTCAGAAGATGCATAGGTATGATCAGTGATTTATATTAACTCTTGTTCTTGAATGCCAATGGGAGTCATATTTGAAACTGCTGTGCATCGACTGGAGTGGTTTGTAATTATATATATATATATATATATATATATATATATATATATATATATATATATATATATATATTTTGACGCAGTTTCAAATGTTGGCAAACAAAGAAACAAACGCTAGGGACGCGATAAAATTAAACAAATGCTAGGGACGCGATAAAATTAAACAAAAATGCAATACTACATGCTAATAGACTACACATTACAATATTGCTAACTCTTCCGAATACAATGTACACATTATTGCTAGCCTATTCTACTTTCCATAAATTTACTATTTACAACATGTTAACATCTATGCTACTGTTGAATCTTTTAAATACTTTGTAGAACACTATTTTAGTACCTATTCTCTTTTTCTATTTACAGATAAAAAAATCAATACTATTGCTAATCATTTTAAAAACTATATTTAGAAATATAATATTTAACAAATTAACCTACTTTCCCAAAATTTGCTATTTACAACGTGTTAACATCTATGCTACTGTTGAATCTTTTAAATACATTATATAGCACTATTTTAGAGCCTATTCTGTTTTTCTGTTTACAAATTTAAAAAAATCTATACTATTGCTAATACCTTTAAAAACTATGTTTAGAAGAATACTATTTAACAAATTAACCTATTTTCCTAAAATTTACTATTTACATACATTGTACAACACTATTTTAGAGCCTGTTCAGTTTTTCTATTTACAAATTAAAAAAAAACGATGAATACTATTGTTAATCCTTTTACAATCTATGTTTAGAAGTATACTATTAAACAAATTAACCTATTTTCCTTAAATTTACTATTTAAAACTTATCCACATTGTTGAATCTTTTAAATACATTATACAACACGATTTTGGAGCCTATTCTGTTTTTCTATTTACGAATTTAAAAAAAAAGTAAATAAAATCTATACTATTGTTAATACTTTTAAAAACTAGTCTAGTATGTTTGTATGTATGTATGTATGTATGTATGTATGTATGTATGTATGTATGTATGTATGTATGTATGTATGTATGTATGTATGTATGCATGTATTCACACTGCAAATGGGTAAATACCCGGTGGCAGTGGTAACTAATTATACTTAATAAGTACAATTAAAATAAATTGCAATTCATATTATTAATAATAAAAGAATAGTAGCAATATATAATAATATTAACAAGGAGCATCCTAAATTAAATGAATCACTTAATATAACATAATTAATTAAAGTAAATCTAATTTAGGCCTATATCTTAACCCTGAGTTCGAACTTAAAACCACGAATATACATATGTGATAAGTCTATATATGCACAAGTACCTTTCAGCACTACACTCATTTCGCTATCAATTCACTCACTGCACTGGAACTATGAAACATTTCACTGACACTATTCTGATTTCACTAACACTTCAAAAACATTTCACTGTTCAAATGCTTTGCATTACCACTGTAAACTATAGAAGTTCACTGACACAACACACTTCACTGTCACAACACACTTCTTCATTGATACAACATTTCAAATAACAGAACATCAATTACACCCTTATTATTCAGTAGAACTGTACTTACTATATCAACCTCAAATCGCTAGCCCAGACCCCATTACAAGCAATTTATGACGTTCACTGTAACTCACACCCGTTCACTATAAATCTATCTCATTTCTCTGCCATTATAACTCTTAGAATTTACTTTTAAGCTCACTGCGCTTTCACTACAACACACTGCACACCCAATATTTATTTATTTGTCTAATGACTAGTACATTATATTTACTATCATTGACTGAGCGAAAAACAAGAAAGTGGTGAACAAAACTACGGATTAAATAATTAAAAACATTCGGGCTCTGGCTTCCCAGTAGCGGTCGACTTCCTTGGAGATTTCAGAGCAAGGCATTTTGCAAGATGTTGTCTATCCATGTCTTCCTGTTGAAGGCACAAAATGCAGGATGCTGATGGAAGGATGTCAAGACGATTGAGGTGTTTACCCAGGATGTCATGTTAAGACGAAAGCTTGCAGCTGCCAGTCTTCTGGGTTCAGGAGGTATATTCTTCAGTAATTTCCTACGTTGTTGCGAAATGTTTATGTCTAATTCTTGTTTGTTATTATTTTTTGTAGTTGCTTGATATATTGTTTTACTGAGCTAAATGACAAAGGTTTGCGTGGGTTTATTTTGAGATTGGCACCTTTCTTAGCTAATGTGTCAGCCTGTTCATTCCCATGTAGATTACAATGTCCTGGGATCCACTGTAACACAACTGTTTTGCCACGTTCTTTTAAAGTTGCAAGTATTTTTTTGACAATTATTGATTTGTTCTGTGTAGGGGTGATCAGTTTTAACTATGGACAAAATGGCTGCTTTTGAGTCCGAGAGGATGACAGCGTTTGTGAATTTATTCATATGGAATAAAAGTTGATTTAAGGCAACATGCATAGCTTCAATTTCTCCATCATAGTAGATAGATTATAACCAATTGGGAGATAGAAGCAAAAAAAAAAAAAAAAAAACTAAAAACACCAGCTCCTACATTTCCTTGAGGGTCTGTTTTTCAGCCATCGGTATAAATTCTTATCCAATAGTCTTCCGGATATCTGATGTTGACGGTTTCAAGGGCCAATTGTTTTAAATTTTCTTTACTGTGTTGATTTTTGGTGATTTGTTCTAGGAGGTCTATTTCTGATTGAATTATATCTATCTGAAGTGGGTTTTGTGGAAGCATTAGAGGTTGAAGGAGATTGGGTATATCGAGTTCTTCTTTTAGTTTCTTTGCATATTGGATGAATCCGTGTTGCGTTTTCAGATACCTTTCTGTGTTAAGGTATGTAGACCAATAGTCGTCATTACTTCTGATCAGTGACTGTACACCCAATATAAATCACTGGAGATTCACTATGTTTCTCTGCTTACTCACTATACTTGCAAAACCACAAAATAGTCTGCATGGAGGGCACTTCACTTTATTATGAGAATCTTGAGAAAGGCTAGCCCCCAAATCGAGGGAAATAGCATATCTAACGTTAGTGCGACCGTTAATGGAATACGGAACTACGTGTTGGGATCCCTATAGAATATACCAGATAAATTCCTTAGAAAGAATCCAGTATAGGGCAGCGAAATTTGTTAAAGGTAAAAGAGAAGATGGAAACGATACGATAAAAGAACTTAAATGGGAAACTTTGGAAAACAGACGTAGGAAAACTAGAATAACATCATTGTATAGAGCACATCTAGGTCAGAAAGCATGAGTAGACATAACGGCTCGGTTAGAAAAGCCAACGTACTATGGTAGGAACGATCATGATTTTAAAATCAAATGTAGGAAACAGAAAACGGATGTAGGTAAATTCTCATTTTTAAATAGAACTATAAATGATTGGAATGACCTACCTGCAGCGGTCTTTGAGGGTTGTCCTTCCTTAAGGAGATTCAAGAATAATTAAAAAAGTTGTATATAAAGTGAAAATTAAAATTAAGGTGACATTCAACATTTAATTTTTTTAAGGTCACATGTATTTATCTAGGCTGACGAGTTTACTTCCTTGGTTTGAATTGTAAACTATTTAAAAATAGCGTGTAAGAGGGCCTTAGACTAGAAATGTTTAGTTTAAATGTAGTTCTGTTTATAAGTATGCATAAGGATGTAATTATTTGACTTATTTGAACTGTTGTATCAGTGAAGCGAGGTGAGTCAGTGAAGTTATGGTTTTACAGTGCAGTGAACAGTTCCGATCAGTGATAATTTATAGCGTCAATGAAATGTGTTCTATAGTGTCAGTGAAATGTGTTACAGTGTGTCAGTGAAATGTGTCCTAAAGTGTCAGTGAAATGCGTCATAGTGCCACTACAGGCAATGAGATGAGAGTAAAGTGAAAGACTATTGAAACTTATGTAGGACCTATACATAATTATGTAGGTTGTATTGTATATTGTAAATTTTATTGTGTATTGGTTATCATTTTATTATGTATTGTTAATATTGTATATACCACTGCCACCGGGTGCTTGCCCACTTGCAGTGTAAATAAATAAATAAATAAATACATACATACATACATACATACATACATACATACATACATACATACATACATACATACATACATACATACATACATACATACATACATAATGCATTACCGTCTATTAGTAAAGTCCTTAAGGCTATTTTTAAATACATTTTTGGTTATTGGTGAAGCCTTTAGTAAGTCTGCAGGTAGAGCATTCCAGTCCCTGATAGTACGATTGAGAAAAGAAAACTATGGACAAAGGAGTATTTCAAATGTAGTGAATTCACTAACAGGAAGTGGGGCCAACGGCTGAGAAGTAAGATGCATAGACCTATACGCCTAGGATTTTTTCTTCTTAAAAATTCGTCTAGTCGTTAGACCGCCGACCTAGACTCGTTTAAATGTTAATTCTGTTATAGGCTACAGTATGCTATTCTCTGTAACACGCTGTAATGTTGATATAGCGACACAGAAATAACTAACATACGAATTCATGCTAAGATAGCAAAACGTATACAATTTTATGCAGATTAGTTTTCCTTATGGAAGTTTTGATTAATTCTGTTTTCATAAAGTTTACAATTAAAGCTTACAGTCGTATGTTTGAGGTTTTCGTGCCAACGGACAGGAAATTGTGAAGTCTTGTAGCTTTGGAAACACCTGTTCGCATGAGGTGCTAATCCTGTTTGAGTGAATAATTCCATATCAGCCATTACTTTGACAGCGCTGCCACAGCAGTAGTGTTTAAATATTCACCTCCGTGTGGAGGGGGTTCTATTTCCGGTTTTAGGACTCGGGTTCGCAGTTTTGCAAGTGACGCTAGTCTGCAGTTCCCCCCGTCTGTCGCATTAATTAGGCAGGGAGCTGGCAACTTTGCCGTTTATAAAATGCATGCGCCGTGACACAATGAGACTTGCTGCAACATTGAGAGCAGCCCAGACTTGTTACATCACTCCTCTTTCGATTCCTACTATTGTACCTTGAATACTACTGTTACAAACATGTTGTGTAACATGTAGGGGAATAGTGGGTACAGTGAGACACAAAATATTAACACATATGTATGCACGTGATAATTGAAGTATTTTTAAAATCAAATGCAATAGAATAGTACATTATGCAACGAGCCTATAATGATAGTAATTAAGGCGCGAGGATATTTATGAAACGAGCGCAAGCGAGTTTCATAATTTTCATACGAGCGTCTTAATTACCATTATAGACAAGTTTCATACGAGTTTTTATGCTCGACCGTATTTCTAACTTGAAATTATTCATAACTTTCACGTTATCTTATGTGAATGGGAAGGGAACTAACCTTGTGCAATCTCGTGAATTGTGAGATGTGCGCAGACGCGAAAGTATTGATTTTTTTCCCCGAAACGAATGTCGACGACCTTGATGTAATCTCGTTAAACTTGTTATAACCTTGAAATTGAATTCGACATTGAAAAACGAGATGACAAATTGAATTTATTTGAATATTATTTACAATTAACTCTAATTATTATAGTAACAGAACATAACCTTCTGCGACGTATTGGATTTAGAGCATGCGTTACGTTTTGCTAGTTGTCTTTCGATTGCATATCCGAGAATAATCGAAAACCTGAACTTTAATGAATAGGTGTACTTTAATGACATGCATTAAAGGACTGCTACCAGGTGTATAATTACTACATTTCGGCATGGTCGAGCATAAATAATATTCTATTTGTAATTGAAATATTATTTTCTTCCTTGCTCAAAGTCAGCTGAATTTGAACAACGTTAGTAGGTCTACTGAGCTTATAATTAATTGCTACTAAATACCTCAATATCTCTGAAAAACATTTTGCTGGGTGGTCTATTGTTACGTAACTCTGTCCACCTAATCCTGTGTGAGGGAAGTAAATCTGCTCACCACTAACCAACAATCAAAGCCGATTAAACTACTACCTATGAACCGTAACAAACTAGTGGGTACAGTGAGACACAAAATATTAGCACATATGTATGCAAGTGATAATTGAAGTAAGGTAGGTGTTCCTGATATGGCCATGCTAAGGATTGAGAATTTTTCTAGCCGCCATTTTGAAAAAAAATGTAAACCACTTTTTTCTTACTCATTCTTAGTCTAATGGACTTTCTTAAAACAATTTCCTTTCCCCATAAAAATAGCTTAAATTGTCTAAAAAGTCCCAAATTCCAAAAGTCTATCTAGTGGCCATATCAGGAACATGTGCACATGATATGGCCACCCTTGTTCCATGTTCTACAAATCGTGATTGTTTTCAGTTTGATAGCGCAGTTGTGCTAAAATTAAATAATTTTGGTGTAAAATGAATAAAAATGACACTTAATCTTTTTTATAATTCAAAAGTGTAATCAAAACAGGTTTTTCCATAAAAACTTAAGTTGTTTTTCTCATAATACAAAATTTTTGCGTAATTCCAGCTATAAGGCATGTAAATTTGTCAGGTGAAAAAATAAAAGTGAAATGTATGGCCATTGTGCATTTGATATGACCATGGTGCATTTGATATGGCTATATCAGGAGCAGGTAAGCTTTCACGAAAATCGTTTGATTATGAACAACTCGTAAAAGATACGCCATCAACTACAACACCAATCAACAGAACATTAAATGGAGTACGATGGTTTTCATGAAACAAGTCTTTGAAAAACATGCATAAAAGAAAGGAGACTTACCAGAGAAAAATAAGAAGAGGTCACATGAAAACCGCAAAACAGGTAACTGACGCCATATTTCTCAAGCTGACTGGATGGAAAACGATCAAGTGACATACCAGGATGCCCTTTCACTGGATGCTGCTGCAATTTAGCGGATTTTTTTGTTAACTCACAATAGGGGGGTGGCCATATCAGGAACATGGCCATAACAGAAGCACCCACCTTATTTTTAAAATCAAGTGCAATAGAAATAGACATTAAAACATGGAGTACAATAATACATAAACAAAAATGTTAATAGATGAAGGATATAATATACAATACGTGCTTGTAAAAAAAATGCAAATGTCTCACTGTTCCCATTCAGGAGGGTACAGTGAGACACCACAATGTCTATTAACGGACACTGAAATGATTTACATTTATTTAAAAAAAAAAACAAAAGCTTGCTGTCTCTTTATCTTGACATGTTCTGTAGGCTTATTTAGGATCATTTTGATGTCTGACTTCGAAACATTGAAACATCTGGAACATTTGGAAAAGTGAATTTTCCAGGACTTTTCAAACTTTTGGGAAAAAATAAAATGAATTTTTGGTGACAACAAAGCTTATAACTATAAGAATTTAATGTAATTATTTATTATTTTTTAACATTTTATTAATTTTTTTAATAATTTGTTTATTTATGAAACCATTCGAATGTAATGTATCCATTATTTTAAGCTACAGTTCCTAAATTGGTTACTAGTATGTTCATTTTTAATGTTAGTTACCGGTAAATGTAATATAATTACAGTTTGTTTTTGCAAATCATTGGTACATGGGAACAGTGAGACGTCTCAGTGTACCCTTCAATGGCATGTCTCACTGTTCCCTTTACGCATAGTTCATTTAAAAATAAAACAAGAAAGACGAAACTTTGCCAAACATAATCTCAAATACCATAGTATTAGGTAACAAAACATTCATATTTATATCTCATTTGTATATCCAATATAATCTTCATTAAACACAAGCCAAAATTTTACTTCTAGAGTAAAAAATTACGAATTATTTTTTCATCACTCACCTTTATAACTAGAATCAAATCTAGTATGAAAAATACTGTTACTTTACTCATGCAACATACAACTCCACTGTTACCAGCATCACAACATCAAAATTTACCGTCTAATAAAAAAATGTCTCACTGTTCTCCCTGTCTTACTGTACCCACTTCTCCCCTAATGGAGATGCTTCAGACGAAAACAAAACAAAGAATAAAGGCGTATACCGTTACTTAAAAAAATGCTCTGATTGAGGTTCTGGATGATATGTACATCTATTATTATCAGGCAGTACATCTGACTTCATAGGGCCGTATTCATAGACATTTTTAGCGCGGGTTTCCGGTGGATTATCAGCGTTTTTAGTATTCATAAACCAGTGTTAGCGATAGGATATGATTTGAATTTTGTTCAAGTAACCAGTGGATAGCCGGGGCTAGCTTAGTACGCTCGTAGCGCGTGCTGCGAAATGTCTATGAATAGCACCCGATATGTTTCAGAAGAAAAACAATTGAATATCTCCCCAGAATAATGTTGCATAATCCATTTTTAACGAATGTGAGTTAAAGTAAAAAAATGTTGCATATTCCATCCCTGTTAGAGCTGTAGTAGCAAAATATCGAATTATTAAGTGTAGAAGATATTATAAGACTTTGAATTTGGCAGTCCCTAAAGTAATGTTGCCTATGATGAGAAACATGGTGCGCGTAAACAGCATTTCTATACCATGCAGCTCATTAAATCATTTTAGTAAAGTAAAACGTCGGACGACGAACATACAGAAGTGGAGTGTTGTGAAAAAAATGCTGAAGAACATCAGGGAGGAATAAAAACACAAACGAACATTCTAGTACCTGGGAACAAGCCTCCAAATGAAGAAAATGTATAAATTCTTTATTTATTTTAGTAGGTTTTTTTATTAGATTCATAATAACCTATGCTCTGTTCAGCTGCATTTTTGATATTATCTCGGATATTTTCCCACACACTATTAACATCTAACTCTTCCTCAATTTCGTCTAAACTTGCTAATACGGCAAACCTATTTGAAATTTCGACGTGATAATGTTGCTTAGATTCCTCCTCTTTTAATTTCGGAATATTGAATCTTCCAATATTAACTTGTTGCTCTACTCGCATGGCTACTGATAGTCTTTCTGTTAGTTCTCCAATTACCAAATAATGGTCAGAATTACAGTCTGTCCCCCTGAAGGTTCGAATGTCTACTATACTAGTATGTTTATAAAGCAGTTATATTACCGGTCGTTCTGTATGGTTGTGAAACTTGGACTCTTACTTTGAGAAAGGAACATAGGTTAAGGGTGTTTGAGAATAAGGTGCTTAGGAAAATATTTGGGGCTAAGAGGGATGAAGTTACAGGAGAATGGAAAAAGTTACACAACACAGAACTGCACGCATTGTATTCTTCACCAGACATAATTAGGAACATTAAATCCAGACGTTTGAGATGGGAAGGGCATGTAGCACGTATGGGCGAATCCAGAAATGCATACAGAGTGTTAGTTGGGAGGCCGGAGGGAAAAAAACCTTTGGGGAGGCCGAGCTGTAGATGGGAAGGTAATATTAAAATGGATGTGAGGGAGATGGGATATGATGATGGAGACTAGATTGATCTTGCTCAGGATAGGGACCGATGGCGAGCTTATGTGAAGGCGGCAATGAACCTTCGGGTTACTTAAAAGCCAGTAAATAAGTAAGTAGGTTACTTTACGACGCTTTATCAAGTTCTTAGGTTATTTAGTGTCTAAATGAGATGAAGATGATAATGCTGGTGAAATGAGTCCGGGGTCCAGCACCGAAAGTTACCCAGCATTTGCTCGTATTTGGTTGAGGGAAAACCCCGGAAAAAAAACCTCAACCATATAACTTGTCCCGACCGGGAATCGAACCCGGGCCACTTGGTTTCGCGGCCATATGGCTAACCGTTATTCCATAGGTGTGGACAGTAAATATATAAATGTTACATTTCCAACTGGTGTTTTATAAGTTATGCAGTTTTATTTTTGTTGGCTTGTTTTTATTACCTTTTATAACTTGAAATATGTAATGTCAGTTTCTTGTGACATTGTGAGGTGTTTGTTTTAAAAAGTGTAATATTTTCTGCCACGTGACAGGAATTTCGCATTGATTGAAAAAAGAAAGATAGTATGCCCTGTATATATTCCTGAACATTGGAAACATGTTATCGAGTCAGCAACCCCAAGTAAACCATTTGTTATTAAGGAAATGGATGGAGCACATTTGATTAATTTTTCGTTTCTGGAGGAAAATCTGAAGAAGAATGCCGATTGAAAAATTACGTCAGGAATGTGGCTACAGATATCTTCAGACGACACTACTGTCCTTCGATTACGAAAGGGACACAACATACTAGAATACTGGAGTGTGCTTGATACAACTAAACGTAAAAGGGGCAAAGGTAATACCACATGAACCACTCCAAATCGTTTCAGCCGAGAAACTTCGTCCAAAAGATGAAAATATTCTCCAATCACTAAGGAAGAGAAGGCTGATATGATGGCCATGTGTGATTATTTGGACCGTCAGTACTGAGAATTCACCAGAGCTAAAAATTCTGAGGACACTGGTTTTTGTAATGTGACTGCTAGGATAGCAAATTTGAATTATTTGAATGTAATTTAGACAAAACGAAAGTATTTGTAATGTTATTTTATGTGACTTAATAAGGAATATTTATAAATATGTTTGTATCGTGTTAAGTACACAGTGTCACAGTACTCATATTTTACAACACTTGAAACACTGGATTTAGATATGAAAAATTCTTGCCATTTTGAAATGTAATATAGGTACATAGTGATGACGATAATGATGATAATAATAAGTTATTATCACATTTAGTTTTTAACTTCGCTCTACAATATGCCATTAGGAAAGTTCAGGATAGCACAGAAGGTTTGGAATTGAACGGGTTACGTCAGCTGCTTGTCTATGCGGATGACGTGAATATGTTAGGAGAAAATCCACAGACGATTAGGGAAAACACGGGAAGTTTATTTGCAGCAAGTAAAGCGAGAGGTTTGGAAGTAAGTCCCGAAAAGACAAAGTATATGATTGTGTCTCGTGACCAGAATATTGAACGAAATGGAAATATAAAAATTTCAGATTTATCTTTCCATGACGTGGAAAAATTCAAATATCTTAGAGCAACAGTAACAGATATAAATGACACTCGGGAGGAAATTAAACGCAGAATAACCTGTTATTATTCTGTTGAGAAGCTTTTGTCATCTAGTCTGCTGTCCAAAAATCTGAAAGTTAGAATTTATAAAACAGTTATATTACGGTTGTTCTGAATTGTTGTGAAACTTGGACTCTCACTTTGAGAGAGGAATGGAGATTCAGGATGTTTCAGAATAAGGTTCTTAGAAAAATATTTGGTGCCAAGAGGGATGAAGTTACAGGAGATTGGAGAAAGTTACACTACGCAGAACTACACGCATTGTATTCTTCACCTGACATAATTAGGAACATTAAATCCAGACGTTTGAGATGGGCAGGGCATGTAGCACGTATGGGCGAATCCAGAAATACATATAGAGCGTTAGTTGGGAGACCGGAGGGAAAAATGCCTTTGGGGAGGCCGAGACGTAGATGGGAAGATAATATTAAAATGAATTTGAGGGAGGTGGATTAATCTTGCACAGGATAGGGACTGATGGCGGGCTTATGTGAGGGCGGCAATGAACCTTCGGGTTCCTTAAAAGCGATTTGTATGTAAATAATAATACTGTCTATGTGATGAATTGTTTCAAATTCATTACGAATTTGGTCTTGTTTCCCTTTCTCTCTTTCAATCGCACGTGGCCATATTTTCTTCTCGTTTTATACTGAATAAGAGCCGATTATTGAATGTTCTAGACATTGTGGGACTGCCCCAAAGCATAGTGGTGTAATGATATTGTGAAGTGCAGTTTGTGAGCATGAAGTTGGTTCGTCTGTATTAGAGATTTCACTTAGGGTTCAGTTGGTTTCATGTTGTGGTCCGGTTGTTAGGGCATTGGGAATTCTGTACGTCAGATGTAACACAGTGTCCATGTACTTTGTACAAATGCGTCGAACAATTCTGCAGAGCTTGGGAAAAGTGACACAAGTCAGTTTCCACAAACCTTTTTTGATAATTTGACAACTTACGGAACATCTGCTCGCTTGGAAAAAAATACATAAGTATTCTTCCCATTACAATAATTCATACAGTAAAAAATCAAATCGACATAAACCAGTGTAAGTTGTCAATAAATTATCAAAAAAGGTTTGTGGAAACTGACTTGTGTCACATTTCCCAAGCACTGCAGAATTATACGTAGCTTGTTATCCTGAGGTGAGTAAAGGGTGCTTGAAACAGATCGAGAAATAGCAGTGTAAGATATGACCAGATATTTTATTTTGTGCGAGATCGTGCGTATTTGCTTGGTTTCCGCACAAAACCAATCCGCGGAAAGTCTAAAATTCCACATTCAGTATTCCCAACCTAACACACATAACAATTTCCTTCTTCTTACCGCTTAAGTGACATATTGATTTTACTGCTTTAGGCTTTTAACATATTATTTTTAGAGACGTTCAATATAGTAATAATTATAAATTGGAAACTTACCACTTCAATTTCACCTAAATTGCACTGTTAATTATTGTTTTTAAATATTTGAAAAAATTAAGTAAACTCTACAACTCCACTAAAGTTACTGCATTCGTGCTGCAAGTAACATTAAGGAAGCCGTGAAAAAATCAACAAACTTGCCGATGTTATTACTGCAATATGTTATATAAATAGTATTATTAAAATATTAAAATGAAAAATAAATCATTACATAACCTTACCGTTTGTTTATAGACTGGAGGGGGGAAGACAGACGTATATCACGGCCTGCTGGAGTATAGTAAACACAAAAAACATTTTAAAGCAACAATGTTGAAGATAAATATTTTTGTTTTGCAAATTTGCCGTCATTGAACAGAAACCAAGATGGTGATTTCATTGCAACTAATTAGAAATTCCTCTTTCAGGTATGTAATAAACGATCTTCGCACAAAATAATGTACGATACACGAGCGGTATGTTTTCTTTCAATTCTCAACTACGTTTCGCTTTTTCAAACTTTTCCTCGAACATGAAAACTTCAACATACCGCTCTTGTAACGCATATTACTATTATTTCCACCCTTGTTCTACTCTCACAATATATTTTGTTGACTTTATAGTCATGTCGGGGTACAGGACTTTTGGTTATATCAGTGTAGAACGTTGACTTGTTGAGTTTCTGTTCCTATTTTTGTTTTGTTCATTGTAACTGTTTTAGATTTTGCTTCAAAGCAGTGAATTAAGTTATGTAAATTTACAATCTAGCGTTTGTCTATATGACTGAGGGAAACCATGATAAACCCCAGTCAGATCAAACGGTAATAGGGTTTGAACCTGAGACTTCCCGAATGTGAGTTATAAACGTTACCGTCTGAGTCATTTCGCTTTGTACTCTCCCAACAATACAGTAGAGCGTCTCGTTTAGGCACAGTGAAAACTTAAATTGCAGGTAACGTGTGGGAGGGTACGAGTCGTACGATAAGCACGGGGGATGCACAAGGTTTTAGTTACTACATTCATAGCGGAGCATTAATTGAAATTATATTTTGCAAAAACACACAAAACAAACGAACACAATTTTGCATAACTTTATCATACACATATTTTAACAAACAATCAATTATAATGTTGAAATAATTCAATATGACAAATGAAATTTTGCTACTTATATGATGTTGCTTTCAAGCAGTAATTTTTACAGTCATAAATTTCATTCTCTGTATGACTATAGCAAAGGCAGAAGAAATAGGCGGGTTTTTGGTCTTGTGTTGAAACTACTCACTCCACACTTTCTCTAGCGGTTTATGACTGAACAAAGAGACCTTCCTGTCGCTGTGTTGGAATGTTAGTTGTTGACAAGTGCTCGTCTGTGATACTACTGTGTTATAGATTGTTCACGTATAATAGTAAACAGTATTTTTAAATACTAATCCAAGTAATCGCTATCATGTTTCAGTCGAGCCCTGATATCAGAAACCATACTAAAGGCGTTATTTATCAAGTTAACAGTTTCTTGAAAGAACTTAAAGATTGTGAGGACATTAAAAGTGTCCTATCATGACACAGCCACTGCTAAGACGTGTGGTGTTTCTCTAAGATCGGTTCAGAGAATTTGTGCAGAACAATTTTTCTTAGTCATACTTGTTGTGTTATTACTTTTGTTAAACTAAGCTATTCTTAAGTGTGCTTCTAATACACAAATATTTTTATTACGAAATTCGTTCATCTATACTAATAATAAATCTGTAGCCGAAATTTTTCTGGTAATTTTCGATTTTCCAAAAATTATTGGTCCTAACATATATAATTAACCACCCTGAAACCGAAAATCGCTTTTTTGAAATTTTTGTTTGTATGTATGTCTGTCTGTATGTTTGTTACCTTTTCACGCGATAATGGCTGAACTGATTTATATGAAACTTGGAATATAAATTATGTTCGTTGTAACTTAGATTTCAGGCTCTATGGCATTCAAAATACATTATGTAAAAGGGGGGTTATAAGGGGATCTGAATTAAATAAATCGAAATATCTCGCTTATTATTGATTTTTGTGAAAAATGTTATATAACAAACGTTTCTTTAAAAATAAATTCCGATAAGTTTTATTCTTTGAAAAATTTTGATAGGACTGATATTTAATGAGATAAATGAGTTTTAAATTATAATAACTGCCATCTAAGGCCGTATAATGAAATTAAAAACAAATGACTTCGTCTATAAGGGGCCTTGGACAGCAACAATCGAAAGCTATGAAAGATAGCCTACAGAGAATGTTTCTGTGTTTGTATGGAGTAATATCGGAAGCTAAATTAACCGATTTGTATAATTAATTATTATTTCACCATTGGAAAGTGTAGTTTCTCTGGATGGACATAATGCTATAATGTTATTACAGTAACTTCTGATATAATATAATATATAATATAATATAATATAATATAATATAATATAATATAATATAATATAATATAATATAATTATAATATAATATAATATAATTTAAGTTATTTGAAGGGTTCAGAACCATAGTGGGCCAAACGCCATTTACTGAATACATAGAAAACAAGGGTTAAAATTAAGTTATTACCATAATTCAATGGAAACCTATAACAAGTAAAATAAAGTATACACATTAAATCTAAATGATGTCAATCTTCATTAAACTATGGTTGCATTTAATAAAAATTAGAAACATGTTAAAGGAATTGTCATTGCACCAATGAGTGGTCTCTGGAGCAAAATGATCGCATTTTAATTATTTGGATGCAATTTAAATTAAGTAACATATTAAACGATTTAACCTTCTATCAAACACGAATGTTCCCTGGATCAAACGTCCTATTTTAATTATGTAATTACTTTATATTTATTTCTAACAGGTGCAGCGGAGCGCACGGTTACGGCTAGTAATATAATAAAGCGTACATTTTCTGCACACAGTAAAAATATATTATCTTTTTGCACTTTAATTTTTAATTTCCCTTATGATTCACGAAGTTGATAACTATATATTTAGTAAGTTATTTACTATTTTAATATAATATTCTGAAAACACATAAAAACAAAATAATTGTGGGTAATGCTAAATACATTTGATATCCTGTATTAGGTTTATTATTAATACATCCGCCTGTCATAACAGATGATCATATAGATCCGGAAAACAATTGAAAAAATGCAGTATTACATTTGTGAAATGGCTCACTTGCGAAATATTATAAATGATATCGTCTAAAGTCTCATTAATGTAATATTTTATTATTCAGCGATGTATGCAATGGAGGGGGCAACAACTGACCATCATAACCCATTATCTTCTGGCTTAGTTACCTCATGAGTGATGCCTTATTGTTGTCACTTATGAGTTTCAGACCTATGTTCGAACAGTTGACCAAACAAGACAATATTCAATAAATCAGGTATTTGTAATTATTAGAAATTACGTTATAATTTTTTTTCAATTCAAGTTTTCCTGTAGTGAAAAACGTGTGAATGGAGGAGTAAGTAATTTGGGACAGGACCATACACCCAGCAGCTTCTGTGAGAGGTAGTATAGGAGTCGGGGTAGTGAATGATGGGTTCGCCATACCCGCCTGTTTCTTCTGCCCCTAGCATAACATAATATCACCGTCTTCTGTGGCCGAATTAAGAAAACTACAGTATATTGGTCTGAAATGACAACACCATTTAATAAACACAATAATTATTCCTTCTCAAAGTTCAATTTATTCAGGTACAGTACAGAAGACGCTGATATTGTTAGTCATACATAGAATGAAATTCACGGCCGTAAAAATGCTGCTTGAAAACAACTAATATAGACTAAGTAGCAAAATTTGATTTGTTATATTGAATTATTTCAACATTACAATTCCTTGTTTGTTAAAATGTGTATATGATAATGTTATGCAATTTGTGTTATTTTATTTTGTGTGTTTTTGGAAAATATACTGTTAATTAATGTAACTAATTGTAACTAAAACCTTGTGCATCCCTCGTGTTTATCGTACGCCTCGACCTCCCCCACACGTTACCTGCAATTTGTTTACGCTTTCACTGTGCCTAAACGAGACGCTCTTCTGTATATCTCAAATACTCTGGATAGTCTGTGTATTTTAAACAGACTGTGAAATAATGATTGCAGTTATGTTTTATGTCCTCTTTATAAGAACTATATACGGAGAACAGGCTTTGTAATAACTATTACATATTAGGCTATGTAAAACAAGGAAGTTTCAATATTTTGGTAGAAATTCACGACTTTTGTGTCGATTTTTCCTAAGAAGATGGTTTCTGACTTGCTGTCTGCCTAGTTCTGTATTTGCTTACAGCGATTTAAACCAAATTATTGGCCGGATTTTATTACTCTCATACTAAACATCTGAGAAATATTTAGGTCTAATTCTAGAATCATCAATGTGAAATATTTAAATGATGAGCAGTTTCTTTTTTAATAGGCTATTTAACGACGTTGTATCAACTACGTTCTCAACTAACTTCGTTGAAATTGGTGATAGCGATGAATCTGAATATTCTCCATGGGATTACCTGATGTTAGCCTTGCAATTTTTTGTCGGTCGGAACAAGGAGCATAGTTACGCACTTCAGCTTATGTATGGTTTTTGTACACTTTTTATGTCAGGGCTGGGCACCAAGAGCGGATTCTACTCTCCCATGGGAGCTATATCACTTCTCTTCAACCCCTTTCTTCCCCGCCGAACACCGTGCAGCGTTTATGCCGTAACTTATAATATTAAGCGTCTCCGTTTAGAGCAGGAATGAGACGATATTAGCTCCCAATGGTGGTAGAAGAGCTCGACCTTGATCACGAGCGCATAGCGCATCCACTGTAACGTAGAGAACAGGGATGTACATGCACATGCAGCGAATAAAGGCAGAAATTATTACAATAACTTGCGTTACTAAATTTCTAGCTATGTAATAGGGCTAATTATTCAGTTATTTAATATACATGTACATATATAAACAAATCGCAATGGGAAGGGTGGTTTAGGAACAAAAAGAGAAATAGGAAAAGTTAATTGTATGTAAACCATTTTATTGTTAAAAGCAATTATTTATTATGTAAATACTTCACTTCATTGGTTAGGAGAAACTAATAGGTTCTACCTGCTCGACGTGTGTGATCTCTAAGTACTTTTGAGTATTTGTTGAAAAAATAATAATGGCAATATTGATTGAAATAGAGTATATTGATTGTGTGATTGTGAAAATGTAGTCCTTACTCTCCAGTCGTGATTATGTAATGAGTTTTCTTAGAGTGATTTGTGAGATGCACGTAACACGAAAAAACAAATTGATTAAATTAAGATATTGCGAACCATCGTAATTTTTGGGTCATCATTTAAGGGGATATGTATGACTTTTAAAACTTCCACACTTTTCAGCCAAAAATTTGTGAAATTTAAACTATATAAACAGATCTATAATAATATCTGTACAAAATTTGGTGCAATTAGGTCTAATAATTTTGAAATGATATTTTTAAGTATATTTTATATTGACGTTACTAAAAAAAGCTCCTTGCATCAAAGTTTTCAAAATGTTAATTCATATTTGCTCAAAATCTTGAAAATAGTTATTAGAATAAAAGTGAATTGGCTTTTTGAGCTTAGTAATAGTATAAGTTAAAGTGCAATCGTAGATAAAATATTATTTCTAAATTAAAGAAACACGTAGTGTAATAAAAGTAAAAATCGAGAAACAAGCAACAAATAAAATATGAACAAAACATTTAAAATAAAGAAATAAAAGAAATCTAGATACAATCTACTGACCCAAATGTAAATTAATTTATCTTCGATGTCAATTCCGAAACCAATTTATTTCTCTCTTCTCCTGAATAATGCCTATATATATAGCACAACAAACACTGGACTTCATCACCATGTTTGAAGCATAAATATTGTATCTTCCACTCTTCCTTGAAAGCTTTAAGCGCTTCCGTTCCATCATGATGCGCTGTGTTCTAAGATCTGTACATCCTTTAGCAATGTTTACAGGTAAAAGAACTCCGCGCGCGCGCTGCGGGCAGAAAATAGCTTTCGCCCGCAAATATTAGTCACCATCGCAAGACTGGTCTAGAGTATGGATTCGCTCCCAGTGCCCAGCCCTGCTTTATGTAATGAGTTGAGTTTGTATTATACTGCTTGGCTAAGCCGGTACCACCATCCACCGTACCATGTATTTCTCCACAGCCAAGAAGTCCGAATACAATACCTTGATGTTGGTCTTCAGCACCTCATAGATCCAACTGAGTCACATCCCCATCACGAATGAGATCCTGAGGTGCTTAGGTTCCTCTCTGCACGTTTTTGAGTCATCTAGAACCACTGCCATCTACCAAACTTCCGATAAACTAGAAGGAACACCCATCAACTGATGACGGCCGATTCGGTGAAGCACAATCTCAAATCATGTTTTGTTTCTCGAAGCGGAGATGATAATAAAAATAAAATTATGGAGAATATTAGTGCCATAACGAAGGGAAAGGGAAGAATCCCTAGCAAAATGCTTATAAATTTGTCTTTATCCACAAAAATCACAACTCCGATATTGCTGAGATTTGCACTCGGTTCCGCTGTTGTAGTAGCCAGGACTCTCAAAGCTGAATTGACTCACTTGGGGAAAATCTCGGAAAAGTGACCTGTAAGGTAATTGGGCCAAGCAAAAATTGAACCCATGTTCGAGCACAGTCTCAGATCACGAGGTACACCCGTCACCCTGAGAGTACGCCGATAGCCAGCATCTTGTTAAAAACAAAATATCACGATATTGCTCTTTAATGAAAGTCTAACTTGACTATTTTCTTCTTCAAGCTTTTCTCGCATATTGTGAAGTCAAAAATGAAATGATATTTTACAAAATAAGTTTGATAGAGAAATTATACTAGACAGATACAAAGATAGATAAGAGATGAATTAATAGGAAATGAAAAACTCATTTTAAAGCTGTGGTTTATAAATTCTTAGAACGCAAAATACCGTACACAGTAAAATGTATTTGATGCAAGACGATCCGTCATGGAGTGACTTTAGAGCAGCCGTGGCGAGAACGTGACTCGCGAGACATTGTGGCTCGCAGTGATAGCTGGCCATTTCGCTTCCTTCTAACCTCCGCCTACCCCCACCCTCTCAGTCACTGGAGTCAAACTCCATTCCATTTGTGTTTGTCTCTGACCTGCGAGTGGCATATGTCTCTCTCGAAACCATGTACGAAAGTTCCAAGTAGGATGGGAGGACGCATTTTTTTGCTCTCAATATGATGAGAAGATTAAATGTATGATTTGTTCACAAATATTATGAGGAAAACGGTTGTATAACATAAAACGGCATTACACTACATGTTACTGATGAAGCATTAAAAGATTAAGTGTTATTGTTATCATCATCATCATCATCATCATCATCATCTCTGTACGTCGACCCTTTTTCAACAGATGTACGAAAAATGCGGTTAGCTCTTCAATTAGAACTCACTGATTTACAATGTGATGTCAAATGAAAGCTAGATGTAAAGACTTGACAAATGTTGAACTTTCAAATCTTTGCTAAAAAATGAATATCCGAAACTTCGTTCTTTCGCTTGCTCTGTTGAAGCCATGTTCGCTACAACTTACCTTTGTGAAAAATTATTTTCAACAATTAAAATAGTAAAAACCAAATTTAGATCACGACTGACAGACAAATACCTTCGTGATCAACTACGACTGGCATTAAGTGACATAATTCCTGATTTTGAAACTTTGTCGCAGAGACATTTTGAAGACAGTTAATTTCAGGTTGTGGTAATGTGTCCTATGTTTTCTTGTTCATTTCTTTCTTCGTTACACGTACTAAACATTAGTTTGTAGCCTTGTACTGTATAAAATTATATTTAAGTGCTTGACGTAAGGAAAATGAAAATCCATTAATAAGATAGACAGTTGCTTCACTTCCCCTTCGGGTGTCCGCCTCCCTCCATAGGTACTATGCACGTTGCAGGTTACACAGTGGCTCGGCGTACGATTACATTTTCGCCAACGATGCTTTAGAGCACAACTGATCCCCAAGATTACGTTTTACGCAGTACCGATAATATTTTGTCTGTGGCACAGATTCTTTTCTAACTTGTATAGACCTACTTATAATCCTTGAAGCGGTGGTTGTAGTAGTCACGGAATTGTGAAATTGGTTTTGTGACTTCGCAAAATAAAATGAGAAAAGTTGGTACTTTGGCAAGCCTTTCGCCTTATGCGTATGTGTAATTTAATGACATCTGTTGTTACTAATTTTATTATTCTTTCTCTGTTCTGTAACTTTCTATCGTCAACAGAGGACAAAATTCTGAGATTCTTATGATTTTTAGGTAATCAAAGTAAACATGCAGTTATTCCAAGATAGCACAGGGACATCATTTTATTTTTACTAACATTTTTTATATTAACCTGGCTATACCTTTAGAGAACCGGAAACACAGTTCGCTACCCCCTTCCACGACTGTAGTTCGATGATACTGGCGTAAAACACAAACAAATCACTCTACTAGGTATAGGAGGGAAAAAAGTAGTTCATCCATTTACGTAAACTAGGAAATATCGCGATTTTGAGTTCGATAATTTTCATTAGGCTTTTGTTTAATAAAAATACAGTACTGTATTATAAATAAGTGTTTTTACTCACAAACTGAGCTGTCCATTCAGACATATTCATTATTATATTATACTGTCTACAGCACATTAGCGTGCAATATAGAGAAAGACGTTAAATTGAAAAATAATCATAATATGAATATTTAAACACTTTTTTTAAATGGTGACCGTTCATTTCGATACAGGCTTCAGATGTTTTGTGCATGTTATCGCACTATAGACTATTGCGTCTAATTCCGATTACCAGTTTCGTCCTTCGTACTAGTAACTCATGTTGAAATAATTCTGTACCTACTCTATAAAAGAGTACCTTACGTACTGTAAATTCAATCTTCACTTTTGCCCGACCCGCACAAATAAAATTACTCAGACATGCTATCTACTGTCGGTGCAAGTGGTTATGACGCAGGATCTTAGAAAGGGGGGAAATCACGTGACAGTTAATTACTTAACGAGCCCCTTTTATTTAAGTTAGTTTAAACAGTTGTATAATATTAGGTAAACGTCCAAATCCTAACAGAAATTAATGTTTACAGAAAAGATCTAAGACAGCCCAGCTTTTACAGAGGGGCGAGCAGAAGCAGGTGGGGGAAATCAGGATGTGACTTAGGCAAACGGAGGACAGTACCTGTGCAAAAACATGATTCAATATTGAAACTCTTTCGTCACTGGAAAACGCGAACATATTTCTGGAACGTACTATACTCACTCAGTGCTGTTTACTATATGCGGTCTTGGTTCTGTGTGGAGGACGGTTGAACTTCATTAGTAGAAGGGGTGGGAGTGAAGTACATTAAAAAACTCAGGTAGAATAAAAATTGAAGTAAAAATAAAATGATGTCCCGGTAGAAGTAGGAGCAGCAGTAGTAGTGGGAGTGGGAGAGGGGAAGTATGAGAGTAGGAGTGGAAGAATACGATTGGGAGTGGAGTGGAGGAGTATGAGTGGGAGAGTAAGTGTAGGAGTGGGAGTGGGAGTGACAGCAATAGGAATGGGAACAATAGGAGTAAAAGTGGGAGTACGAAGAGATGTAGAGGTGGAGTAGGAGTATGAGGAGGAATAGGGTAGAAGCAGGAGTATGAATAGATTCAATTTAGCGCAAACAAAAATACTAGATTAGACACTGGAAAGCCTTGGTTTTGCTGAACACACCATTGCGAGGTGGGAGGTACGAGTTGCAAGATAAGCTATAGAAACCACTCACTATCTCTCATATAGTCCGGATTTGTGAGAGTCGGGTCTCGCACCTCGCATGCGTCGGTTCAGACAAAACTGAGACTTTATGGAACGAATAACTAATTTCATAGTTAACAGCCTGAAATAAAAGAATAAAAATGAAACCATGAATATAACTTATTGAAAGGTATTTTTAGTAGGTTATTTTACGACGCTTTATCAACAGCTTAGGTTATTTAGCGTCTGAATGAAATGAAGGTGATAATGCGGTGAAATGAGTCCGGGGTCCAGCACCGAAAGTTACCCAGTATTTTCTCATGTTGGGTTGAGGGAAAACCCCGGAAAAAACCTCAACCAGGTAACTTGCCCCGACCGGGAATTGAACCCGGGCCACCTGGTTTCGCGGCCAGACGCACTAGCCGTTACTCCACAGATGTGGACTTGAAAGGTCTCGACCAAGTAATCTGATATACAGGATGTATCAAAAGGTCAGGTCAAGGAAGTGATTCAGGACCTTATTTGCAACAATAAATCCTAATACACTTTTTCAATATTAAACTCAGTTTCCGAGTTACACAAATATCACGTACTGTATCTATCCCCATTTGATTCCACAACTAATGGACTTTTCTGCTTGAGAGAAGGTAGGCTAATTGTCAGTTGTCTAGAGCAGATGCTCAAAATGTCCTCTCGCACGAACACACGCTTCAGCACGACGTCTGACCTCTCGCTGCACATTATCCAATCCATGCTGGTGTATGTCCATTGCAGCTGTGTTAATCTTTGAAACGAGCTCTTCCCTGCTTGCTATCTCCCTTTTGTACACTTTCTCCTTCATGCAGCCTCAGAGAAAGAAGTGCAATGGTGTTTGGTCTGGGGACCGGGCTGGTCAGGCAACGGGACGACCCCTTCTAATCCATCTACTGGAAGTCTGAAATGTGCTGGAGCACCGTCTAATTGATACCATAAATGTCGTCGTGACTGTAAAGCATATCGTCCAACATCGGAGTAAGCACACCTTCTACGAAAATAAGGCAATTTTCACCTCTCACGCTATCCTCAATGATGAATGGTCCAACCACTGTATCACCCAGAATGCCTGCCCAAAAATTAAATGGAACCTACGCTGGAATGAGATGGAACGTGTTACAGACCTAACACAATTCGACTTCTTTCTCTGGGGCTGCATGGAGGAGAAAATGTACCAAACGGAGATAGCAAGCAGGGAAGAGCTCGTTGCAAAGATTAACACGGCTGAAATGGAGATACACCAGCACGGATTGGATAATGTGCAGCGAGAGGTCAGACGGCGTGCTGTCATACGAGAGGAGGACATTTTGAGCATCTGCTCCAGACAACTAACAATTAGCCTACCTTCTCTCAAGCAGACAGGTCCATTAGATGTGGAATCAAGTGAGGATAGATACGGTACGCGATATTCGTGTAACTCGGAAACGGGGATGAATATTGAAAAAGTATATTAGAATTTTTTTTTGCAAATAAGGTCCTGAATCACCACCTTAAGGATTGACCTGACCTTTTGATACACCCTGTATAACGCGAGAGGACGTACCTACAATTTTGAAACTATAAAATAACACTGGAAATAACTAAATAAAGATTATTGTAAGGCTGTTAATCTTGATTCTTCTGAACCGCATCCGAGGCGTGAGGTGTGAGATGCTTTATTGTTTTCCGAGCGTGACAGATGAGAGGCTCTTGTGGAACATTGGAGTTCTCTGTAGAAGCCCCGGAATTAATGTTTTTTTGAAATTCATCAGTTCTATGAAATGCCTCCTCGTCGAGTTTAAGGGAGTAAAAGAAGAAAGGGAACGGCAATGGTAGGAAAGGGGATGAAAATAATTATAACGAGACCTGAGGTCTATTCCACCATTGAGCTTTACAACTTCGTAACATTTCACTTTTAAACTTTTGAAAAGTGAAAAGTTTTTCTGTTCCTCTATAAATTAGACTGCTCCGCACTTCTCATTTCATTCTGCAAGGTCTCTGCACATCAGTAGCCATTGCAACTCCATGTTGGTAAGCTCTACTGTATTTCGTAGTCAATAAAGACAAATACTAATAAATTGTTCTTTAGATGAAAGAGATAAACTAATTCTTGTTTTTGGTTTTAAAATAGGTACAACTATTTCAAGAACACAGTCTGCTTCAGTTGGCGTAATTTGAAAATATTCTTGGAATTGAGAAAAACTTAGGCTAGGAAAATTTATTGTGTTTTTAATATACTCTTTTTTGGGGGTTATTCGTCATTTGAATCACTTAATGGTACATTTACTCTTTTTATATTGTCTTGTTTAAATTCTTTCTAAACTAAGACAAAAATAGAGTAAAAGTTGGTTATGACATCCAAGGGACCTTGAAAATTATGTTGTTATAAACGAGTGTCGTAGTAACCGAAATTCATATTATCAGTCTAGTTACTTACTTACTTACAAATGGCTTTTAAGGAACCCGAAGATTCATTGCCGCCCTCACATAAGCCCGCCATCGGTCCCTATCCTGTGCAAGATTAATCCAGTCTCTATAATCATATCCCACCTCCCTCAAATCCATTTTAATATTATCCTCCCACCTACGTCTCGGCCTCCCCAAAGGTTTTTTTCCCTCCGGTCTCCCAACTAACACTCTATATGCATTTCTGGATTCGCCCATACGTGCTACATGCCCTGCCCATCTCAAACGTCTGGATTTAATGTTCGTAATTATGTGAGGTGAAGAATACAATGCGTGCAGATCTGCGTTGTGTAATTTTCTCCATTCTCCTGTAACTTCATCCCGCTTAGCCCCAAATATTTTCCTAAGCACCTTATTCTCATACACCCTTAACCTACGTTCCTCTCTCAGAGTGAGAGTCCAAGTTTCACAACCATACAGAAGAACCGGTAATAAAACTGTTTTATAAATTCTAACTTTCAGATTATTATTATTATTATTATTATTATTATTATTATTATTATTATTATTATTATTATTATTATCATTATTATTATAATTATTATTATTATTTTCATACTTAATCACTTAATGGTACATTTACTCTTTTTATATTTTCTTGTTTAAATTCTTTCGAATCTAAGACAAAAATACAGTAAAAGTTGGTTATAACGACATCCAAGGGACCTTGAAAATTATGTTGTTATAAACGAGTGTCGTAGTAACCGAAATTCATATTATCAGTCTAGTGAGGTGGAAAATGAAAAATAACAAACTTAATTAGACTTATTTTATATTTATGTATTGACTTTTAAGCATACCATGAACACAATAAAATACATGTACAATTATAAATACAGAATTCTGTACTAAAACAGTTGGTTCATTACTCACCAAACTTATTTACTGAGGAGTAAAGTAATCAGTCATTTTACTCTGTTGTCTCCTACTTGACCAATATACACTTTCTAAATTAAGTTCTGTGTTCATTATATCAGTTGCAATTTCACTTCTCCTTCTCCTAGCTTCATACTCCCTCCTCTAGCTTCATTGGAAATGTTCACAATTCTAATGACTTCTAAAGGGTCACTCAATTCTTTTAGTGGCCATACTGCGTTAAAATGCGTGCTCTTAGTGAAAACTTCCTGTCGAAACTAATCGCATGCAGGTACCATTAATAATACCACATGAATTCGGGCAGGTTACAATGGGATGGGGAATCTGCCTGCATTCCAGATATCTATGATAGAAGGGAACTGTAAAGGATTTGCCAGATTTCAGCAAAATATTTTGGTTCTTAGAAAATTGTATTCCAAACTGAGGTTGAAAATGACGTTATATGCGAGGTAGACACATATACGTTTGTCGTATTAAGCAAGGTAGGAAAGCATATGTCTTATGGGGAATTAGTTGGGACCA
Source organism: Periplaneta americana (assembly GCF_040183065.1). Classification (NCBI taxonomy): domain Eukaryota; kingdom Metazoa; phylum Arthropoda; class Insecta; order Blattodea; family Blattidae; genus Periplaneta; species Periplaneta americana. The sequence goes on from NC_091124.1 coordinate 179,669,401, forward strand.
CAGAATATTTGACGTTATAGGCAAGGTGTCGCACAAAACGAGGTCGCTATAACCAAGTTCTACTGTATTTACCTTTAATTAAATTAATCTTAATGGCAAAGAGACTTGGTTCTCTGTAAAAATCCCATTCCCTTTTCAGCATATCACTTTACACTTTTACAAATAAAATTATTGTAGGCTATAATGGTGAACCAACAGTAATAATATATTTGGGAAGCTTCCTCTACTTTTCCTATTCACTTTCCACTTTACGAATTAGTTTTGAAAAGTGAAATTGGAACAGAAACTACAATGAAAATTGCAAACCACAATGTGAAAAGTTGAAAATATAATGGTGGAATAGGCCCCTGGGCCCAGGTGAAAAATGGGATGAGGAAAAGTTGTTAAAAACATCCGGCAGTAGAACTGTTACAATATGTCAAATAATCACAGTTTTAATCGAAAGTTTATCAACCCATATGCGGTTGTGTGTATCTTCTGTCCAGTGTTTGTTCAAGTTCGTTGCACGCATGATGGAAACAGCTGTGTTTGTGTGTTAAATAATGTAGCATTAGAAAAACAGAACAGCCCCCCTAAATGTGATAAATTGGTAAACAAACAATGCCAGCTTGTAGTGAATATGAGTTATATTTCCATCGCTGGAAACAAGACTGGCCGCTTATGTAATAGGACGTGACTGAGGCACAATTGTAACACGACTTACAAGACAGAGATATAGGTTCGAATCCTACACAGGACATGCCTTTTTGTCTCTTGTTGCTGTGTCGTCCTTTGATGTCTTAGGGCCAGCTATGGGGACTATCAGCAAAGTAGGGAGGGAACGTTCCTACTCACCCCACATTCGTTAGATTTACAGGCGAGGGGTAACGCAGTTGTTTTGCTAAGTCAAGTGCAGTGGTGGATTCGACACACCTTTCGCATCAGTAATTTCTCCGCTCTTTAGAGTATTTTGTTTATAGGAAGTACATGTATCATACAATAATTATGACGGCCACCTATTGTCATTAGGCAAATTATATAGTTTTCAATTGTATAACCATTCCTTTATCAAGTGCACAAGAAATTCTTGAACTGCCTTGTGATCGACATAATAAAGTATTTCTTTTTAAAAAAGCAATAAAGAAAAAAGCAAAGCTCCATTGTCATTTAACTGCACGATATATTAAAAGATACAATGCTCAACATAATACATTGTTTCTTTTTAAAACCAATAAAGTAACTAAGCTCCATTGTCATTTAACTTGAAAACATATTAAACACAATGTATAATGATCAACAAAATCAATAGTTTCTTTTTATAAATACTAAAGAAAGTAAAACTAAACTCCACTGTCATTTAACTTTAAAACATATTAAGCAAAATACATGAGATATGAATGAAACGAAATACTACTGTAGGCCTATACTGCTGGTTTTCATTTTTTTGTTGTTGATTGCCCTCGAAATTTCTTGTTATTAACTAAAAAGGATATATTTGGCTGTAAAATAGAACAACTCAACCGTAATACTGAAACTAAATGCATGTCTGTGATCCTAGACCTGGAGATACTTTTGGTCATATTCATTTTGAAAAGAAAAACTGCTCACAACAGTAAGTTGAGCCAAACATAGATACCATTCGCATTGCAAATGTGCGCAGATTAGGGAATTGCTCCTCTTGTAGGTATTTAAAGAGCTCTAATCCATTTTTTCCTAAACACTTCAGTGGCGTGCTCTATTACATCTCTATAGTGGCTCTGATGCTTGGGTAACATCAAATACAAATGGATTATTGAACAGACACATCTCCATGTCTATTGCAGTTACTTCTGAAAATCTTTCTTGGAAAGAGAACGCATCAAGTAGGCCTAATGCACTCAAAGTTTTAAATAAGTTCAGTTCCAGATACTTAATAAAATAATAAGTATCTAAATCCTGAAAATACCATAAACATATCTTGTTTTGTATCTTTTCACAAATATTACGAAAATAGCTTTTAAAATTGTAAATAAATACCTGTAAGATCACCGAAGTCCGCTTTATGCTTCCGATCAAAGTGGCGTTTAATATTGAATCCTTTTGTAGACGCAATTTTAAACCTACATATTAAGCAGCAGACTTTCTTGTTTTTGTAAGTAACAAAAATTCATTCTGCCACTCTTCCTGAAACTGACGTCCCGAGATCGAAGCCATACCCTCCACTGAATAAAGCGTGTCTAGAGAAGCACCAGGCGGTGGAGAGGGTCGGTGGAGTGAGGTAAGGCGGCTTTGAGTGTAGTGGCCCTCCGGAGCCATTTTTCCCCATGGTTGTCTTAGGGATGAACCACACTGCATGAAACAAAACAGTGTCAGGTAGGTTAATACTGACTCGGGCAGTTTCCTAGAGTCAACTAGCCCTCGATGAGCAGGTTCGAGCCTGTCACACGAACACACTAAACAGGCGAAACGTTTTGTTCCAAGCAGGAGGAGAGAGCTGGAGTTGTTTGATGTCTACTTGTTTGCAGCAGTTAAAATCCAAAAACAGCCTTCCAGCTGACTGTGTGAATTGTTTGCTACAGTGTATATTGTAGGTATCTGAAATAGCTCTGTAGCAAGGAATCAAAAGTTGAGAAAAATGGGTTTTCTATATCAATTTAACAATTACCGATTCGTTATTTATATTTCCTTTACAACCAGTTTAATATATTTTACAACTGATTTATTATTATGATTATGATTATTATTATTATTATTATTATTATTATTATTATTATTATTATTATTTTTACTATTATTATTCTAGATACAGTATAATTTCGAAATCTGAAATAACAATTATCACAGCCTTTAAAATATACTTATATTGTCTAACTCTATGTATATACGGTAATAAAATACCATTATTATATTAATGTTTAGAAACAAAGGTATTATTATTAGTATTACTGTTATTATTATTAGTATTATTATTATTTACTTACTAGCTTTTAAGGAACATGGAGGTTCATTGCCGCCCTCACATAAGCCCGCCATTGGTCCCTATCCTGAACAAGATTATCCAGTCTCTACCATCATATCCCACCTCCCTCAAATCAATTTTAATATTATCTTCCCATCTACGTCTCGGCCTCCTCAAAGGTCTCTTTCCTTTCGGCCTCCTAACTAACACTCTATATGCATTTCTGGATTCGCCCATACGTGCTACATGCCCTGCCCATCTCAAATGTCTGGATTTAATGTTCCTAATTATGTTAGGAGGAAAAATTCAATGCGTGCAGCTCTGCGTTGTGTAACTTTCTCCATTCTCCTGTAATCTCATCCCTCTTAGCCCCAAATATTTTCCTAAGCACCTTATTCTCAAATACCCTTAATCTCTGTTCCTCTCTCAAAGTGAGAGTCCAAGTTTTACAGCCATACAGAACAACCGGTAATATAATTGTTTTATAAATTCTAACTTTCAGATTTTGACAGCAGACTAGATGACAAAAGCTTCTCAACCGAATAATAACAAGCATTTCCCATATTTATTCTGCGTTTAATTTCCTCCCGAGTGTCATTTATATTTGTTACTGTTGCTCAAGATATTTGAATTTTTCCACCTCTTCCAAGGATAAATCTCCAATTTTTATAGTTCCATTTCGTACAAAATTCTGGTCACGAGACATAATCATATATTTAGTCTTTTCGGGATTTACTTCCACCCTATCGTTTTACTTGCTTCAAGTAGAATTTCCGTGTTTTCCCTAATTGTTTGTGGATTTTCTCCTAACATATTCACGTCATCCGCATAGACAAGAAGCTGATGTAACCCGTTCAATTCCAAACCTTCTGTGTTATCCTGAACTTTTCTAATGGCATATTCTAGAGCGAAGTTAAAAAGTAAAGGAGATAGTGCATCTCCCTGCTTTAGCCCGCAGTGAATTGGAAAAGCATCAGATAGAAACTGGCCTATACGGACTCTGCTGTAAGTTTCACTAAGACACATTTTAGTCCTAATTAATCGAACTAGTTTCTTGGGAATATTATTATTATTATTATTATTATTATTATTATTATTATTATTATTATTATTATTATTATTTTTATTAGATACGTACTATAACAAATTGAACTTTTTTTATCGAAAATAAAATAAATTAATTTCTAGATGAAGTGTGTTTCTGGTAACCTCTATGTTTAAATAGAAGAACGTCAGGCTATTTACTGTTTTAACTTGAAGGGTCACAATAACAGAGTGTCTGGTAATGACTTGTTTGCTGGAGTGTGTATTGAAGATGTCTGAAACAGCGAAAAACAGTTTGTTTCCAGCAGCCGGAAACGCTTTGTTTGTGGCAGTGTGGGTTTAGTATTAAGTCTTGGTTTTTCTGAACCGACGCATGCAACGTGCGAGATGCGAGGCCGGCCTCGCGCAAATCCAGACTACACGAGAGATAGTGAGTGGTTTCTATGGCTACGAGGTGCGTAGACCTTGCATGTGTCAGTTATAGAAACCACTCACTATCTCTCGTGCAGTCCGGATTTGTGCGAGGCGGGTCTCGCACGTCGCATGCTTCGGTTCAGTAAAACCAAGGCTTTAGGAGGAGGTAGTGCGTCGCGACGTGTTGTGTTAAGTCATGTTGAGGGAATCCTACGGGAAGGTTTCTGTTGGATGAGACGCAAATTGAAAATATCGGAACTGTGGGCTTAAAAGGAAAAGAAACAAAATTAAATCAGTAATACATATAAAAAATGACGCTTACGAGGGAACTGTCAGTGAGCTCATATCGAAATGTCTTGAAAATTTCCTGACAGAGCCTACACCTTATACAGGGACATCATTTTATTTTTACTTCAATTTTTATTGTACCTGAGTTTTTGAATATACTTCACTCCCACCCCTTCTACTAATGAAGCTCCAACTTCCTCCACACAGAACCAAGACCGCATGTAAACACTACTGAGTTAGTAAGTATAGTACGTTCCAGAAATATGTTCGCGTTTTCCAGTGACGAAAGAGCTTTTAATATTGAATCATATTTTCGCTCAGGTACTGTCCGTTTGCCTACGTCGCATCCCGATTTCCCCCACCTGCTTCTGCTCGCCCCTTTGTAAGAGCTGTGCTGTCTTAGCTCTTTTCTGAAAACATTAATTTCTCTTAGGAATTAGACGTTTACGTAATATTAAACAACTGTTTAAAATAACTTAAATAAAAGGACCTCGTTAAGTAATTAACTGTCACGTGATTTCCCCCCTTTCTACGATCCTGCGTCATAACCAAATGGACGGACAGTAGATAGCATGTCTAAGTAATTTTATCTGTGCTGGTAGGGCAGAAGTGAAGATTGAATTTACACTACGTAAGGTACTCTTTTATAGAGTAGGTACAGAATTATTTCACACGAGTTACTAGTACGAAGAACGAAACTGGTAATTGGAAATAGATGCAATAGTTTATAGTGCGATCATATGCACAAAAGAACTGAAGCCTGTATCGAAATGAACGGCCACCATTTTCAAAAATGTGTTTAAATATTCATATTATGATTATTTTTCAATTTAACTTCATTCTCTATATTGTACGCTAATGTGCTGTGGACAGTATAATATACACTGCATAATGAATACATTCGCATGGATAACTCTGTTCGTGAGTAAAAACACTTATTGTTAATACAGTATTGTACTTTGATTAAACAAAAACCTAATGAAAATTATCGAACTCAAAATCGCGATATTTCCTAGTTTACGTAAATGGATGAACTACTTTTGTACCCTTCTATACCTAGTAAAGTGATTTGTTTGTGTTTTACTGCAGTATCATCGAACTGAAGTCGTGGAAGGGGGTAGCAAACGGTGTTTCCGGTATAGCCAGGTTAATATTAAAAATGTTGGTAAAAATAAAATGATGTCCCTGTAGAAAGCCCATAAAGCAAAAATTAGTTGCGAGTTCAAATTAATAATAGAATGAATATCGCACAATGTGCATGTTTCTTTGGTTCAGTTTTTGCAGAAGTTTGTTAGTGAGCTGTTTCTTTGTTTGGACCAAAATAGATGATATCGGTCACAATTCAATCCACATAGTTTGCACTTCAACTGTCTTCCGGGTCGTGGTACTTCTCTGTCTGGCATATGCGATGGTGGAATCCATGTACCGCGAATCTAGTCACTGCGTGTCCTAAGTCGTATCTGGCTTGTGTCCAGTCCCTGCAAATCATGACGTCTGTGTAGAAGAAGTCCGGCCATATCTCTTGTTTCTTCTTGTTTAGTTCTTGTAGTAGTTCTCTGTAGCCTTCGGTAGAGGATAGCAGAAGCTCATCACGTAGTTCTATGAAGAATTGTTCCTGTGCTAATGCATATGTGAGGCGCGATGGTGTATACTTTGACAGGCTTAAGGCTCGTTTGAGAGAACAGCCTTTCACTTTATCTATGTCTTCCAAGTTCTTCTTCTTCAGGTTTTCCCAGATAATTTCTAGTCCATAGGTTATGGTTGGTGCCACTTTTAGGCGAAACAGGGTGATGGCTGTTGCGAGTTCAAATTACAAGTTCCCGTTATCGAGGTAGCAATCCCCATAAACACTAAGGGAAAAGTATTGTGTTTTGTTGCTGGATTTGTGTGTTCCTGTACGGCCGCCCGACAGTACTACAGCAAAACACGCCTCTCCACACCATTACGCGGTATTGCGGCTTCGATCTCAGGACCTTTCAATTGAAACTCATAGCTGATTTTTCATGTGTGACTTCCTTATCAAGACGTCTCTTCTGTCAGCAATATTTCAAGGCAGGTTTCGATATGAGCTCTCTGACAGTTCCTTTGTTAGTACAGGGACATCTTTTATTTTTACTAACATTTTTAATATTAACCTGGCTATACCTTTAGAGAACCGGAAACACTGTTTGCTACCCCTTCCACAACTGGATTTCGATGATACTGGTGTAAAATACAAACAAATCACTTTACTAAGTACAGGAGGAAAGAAAAGTAGTTCATCCATTTACGTAGACTAGGCAATATCGTAATTTTGAGTTCGATAATTTTCATTAGCTTTTTGTTTAATCAAAATGCAGTACTGTATTAAGAATAAGTGTTTTTACTCATGATCTGAGTTATCCATTCGAACGTATTCATTATGCAATGTATATTATACTGTCTACAGCACATTAGTGTACAATATAGAGAATGAAGTGAAATTGAAAAATAATCATAATATTGATATTTAAACACATTTTTAAAAATGGTGGCCGTTCATTTCGATGCAGGCTTCAGTTCTTTGTGCATATTATCGCACTAAAGACTTTTGCATCTAACTCCAATTGTCAGTTTCGTCCTTCGTACTCATGTTTAAATAATTGTGTATCTACTCTATAAAAGAGTACCTTACGTACTGTAAATTAAATCTTCACTTCTGCCCGACCCGCACAGATAAAATTACTCAGACATGCTATCTACTGTCTGTCCAAGTGGTTATTCCGCAGGATCGTAGAAAGAGGGGAAATCACGTGACAGTTAATTACTTAACGAGGCCCTTTTATTTAAGTTATTTTAAACAGTTTTATAATATTACGTAAAAGATAAATTCCTAACAGAAATTAATGTTTTCAGAAAAGAGCTAAGACCGTCCAGCTTTTACAGAGGGGCGAGCAGAAGCAGGTGGGGGAAATCGGGATGCAACGTAGGCAAACTGACAGTACCTGTGAGAAAATATGATTCAATATTGAAAGCTCTTTCGTCATTTGGAAAACGTGAACATATTTCTGGAACGTACTATACTCACTAGCTCAGTGCTGTTTACTGTATACTGTCTTGATTCTGTGTGGAGGACTATTGGAACTTCATTAGTAGAAGGGGTGGGAGTGAAGTACATTCAAAAACTCAGGTACAATAAAATTTGAAGTAAAAATAAAATGATATCCCTGTATATTAAATCTATACTCGCATATAAGATGAGGAAAAAGGAACATATTTATCTAGGTCTGTGGAAATTATTAAGCTTTACTAGTATTAAAACTATGGATATAAACTAAATCGAACCAACTCGCAATCGTCTTTCAAAGTAACGACGGAAAGTACTGGGTGTTCATTTCAAAGTGTGTCATGACGTCACTGTTGTTGGGTCACCGATTTGAAGCGAGTTTCAGTTTATGTGTTAGAGAAGTTGCCTTTTATTTAAGGCGTTCTTCAATCTGAACTTGAGAACGTGTACGGTATAACTTGAACGTCGTAGCAACAGATGGCGGTCTGTACGGTCTGTGTGCTACCATAACCTCTTTCGAACTGTGTTTTGCGCCGGCAAGTCGTACGCAGGGTATTTGTTATCATCGGTTGCGTATGGTAACATTCCACAACACAAATCAAATGCTCCGTGTCCATGTTGACCGTCGAAGTTAATGTCAACAAATACGTAAGTAATCGTCTTAACCCTCTCGCCATATCCCGACAGTACGTATTTCCAAACAGTTCACATTCCTGCCACTACCGGCGTTACCGTACGTATCGGCACGTACTCTTCAGAATTAACGCCGTACTTGCTAGCCAACTTCTCTGCCTCTTAGATTATACACCTGAGCTGCGGAAGTGTAGGAAGATTGAATTCTCCAGGCAGCGAGCCTAGACACATTTTGAACTGAACACCCAGTATAGACGCTATGTTACAATTTCGTACGCAGTAACAATATTACACTTCTAATCGCGAAAATAGGAACGAATTGGTAAATCGATCGGGAGAAACCTATAACCGCATATTTATTTAAAAATTTCTCTCTCCTCTAACTCTGTCTCGAACTTTCCTTCGTCCGCTTTTCATTTTTTCCCGATCAATACATCAGACGCACCGCAAGATTCTTGATTAAACCATCTGAATAGCACAACGAGAAGAATATGGAGTGAGAAGAACCAGCTAGGCAACTCCATCCCACGCTACTTCGCTATATGAGCAAGACGATGTAGAATATTGCAGACATGATCACGAAATAGGATGATCCAAATTTACATATTTAAATACAATTGAGTAATTAAAAGAGGTTGTTTGAGAATAAGGTGCTTAGGAGAATATTTGGTGCTAAGAGGGATGAAGTTACAGGAGAATGGAGAAAGTTACACAACGCAGAACTGCACGCATTGTTTTTTTCACCTGACATAATTAGGAACATTAAATCCAGACGTTTGAGATGGCCAGGGCATGTAGCACGTATGGGCGAATTCAGAAATGGATATAGAGTGTTAGTTGGGAGGCGGAGGGAAAAAGATCTTTGGGGAGGCCGAGACGTAATAATAACAATAATAATAATAATAATAATAATAATAATAATAATAATAATAATAATAATAATAATACTTACTTACAAATGGCTTTTAAGGAACCCGAAGGTTCATTGCCGCCCTCACATAAGCCCGCCATCGGTCCCTATCCTGTGCAAGATTAATCCAGTCTCTATCATCACACCTCACCTCCCTCAAATCCAATTTAATAGTATCCTCCCATCTACGTCTCGGCCTCCCCAAAGATCTTTTTCCCTCCGGTCTGCCAACTAACAGTCTATATGCATTTCTGGATTCGCCCATACGTGCTACATGCCCTGCCCATCTCAAACGTCTGGATTTTAAGTTCCTAATTACGTCAGGTGAAGAATACAATGCGTGCAGTTCTCCTGTAACTTCATCCCGCTTAGCCCCAAATATTTTCCTAAGAACCTTATTCTCAAACAAATAATAATAATAATAATAATAATAATAATAATAATAATAATAATAATAATGATTTATTTAACCTGGCAGAGTTAAATCCATACGGCCTTCTCTAACACTCAACCATGAGTAAAAACTGCGTTACAAAACCTCTACAAATTTACAAAGTACAATACAATTTTACACACAAAACTGAATAAGATAATAATAATAATAATAATAAAATGTAAACAACAAGTAAGAAGAAATCAGATATAATATATAACATACAGAAAGAAAGAAAAAAGCATAATAACATGTGAACAGCAGGTTAAAATAAATGAGGCATACAAAGTATAAAAAATAAGACAATTATTGATAATAATAATAATGATAATGATAAAAAATAAAAATAGTAATAATAATGACGATAATAATAATAATAATACTAATAGTAGTATATGATTATGTCTCGTGACCAGAATATTGTACGAAATGGAAATATAAAAATTGGAGATTTATCCTACGAAGAGGTGGAAAAATTCAAATATCTTGGAGCAACAGTAACAAATATAAATGACGCTCGGGAGGAAATTAAACGCAGAATAAATATGGGAAATGCGTGTTATTAGTCGGTTGAGAAGCTCTTATCATCCAGTCTGCTGTCCAAAAATCTGAAAGTTAGAATTTATAAAACAGTTATATTACCGGTTCTTCTGTATGGTTGTGAAACTTGGACTCTCACTCTGAGAGAGGAACATAGGTTAAGGGTGTTTGAGAATAAGGTGCTTAGGAAAATATTTGGGGCTAAGCGGGATGAAGTTACAGGAGAATGGAGAAAGTTACACAACACAGAGCTGCACGCATTGTATTCTTCACCTTACATAATTAGGAACTTAAAATCCAGACGTTTGAGATGGGCAGGGCATGTAGCACGTATGGGCGAATCCAGAAATGCATATAGAGTGTTAGTTGGGAGACCGAGGGAAAAAGACCTTTAGGGAGGCCGAGACGTAGATGGGAGGATAATATTAAAATGGATTTAAGGGAGGTGGGGTGTGATGATAGAGACTGGATTAATCTTGCACAGGATAGGGACCGATGGCGGGCTTATGTGAGGGCGGCCATGAACCTTCGGGTTCCTTAAAAGCCATTTGTAAGTAAGCAAGTAATAAAATAGTGCATTACAAAGCATACAGTGAATATAATATTTTTAAGTACACACAATAAGGAAAATTATGATTATATATACAGTAGCTCAACTTATCACATTAGAGATGTACCATTATCGGAAAATATGAAAACAAAAATATAAAATAAGTTAAATATCACTAGAACATAAACAAATGTGAATACGTGGAAACATGCAATACAACACTTGTCATAATAGTAAGTTAGTTTGGCAACTCGTCATAAGATAATTTTCTAACTTAGATTTGAAAGATTTCAATGTTCGGCAGCCCTTGACTTCAGGTGGCAGAGAGTTCCAGTGACGAGAGGTAGCAACAGTGAAAGATGAGGAATACAGAGATGATGTGTGAAGTGGAATTTCTAGCGTGTTGTCGCGTTGTGATCGAGTATTAATATTATGATAGCGAGAGAGAGTATGAAAACGAACGAATAAATGATAGGGGGATGCAGTGTGCATAATTCGATATAAGAGAGAAAGCGAGTGCAGATTTCTCCTCTCATGTAACCTAAGCCATGATAACTTCTCGAAAGAAGATGAGATGAGATCATAGTATCGAACATTACAAATGAAGCGGACGCACGCGTTATGAACACGCTGTAGTTTCTGAGCGGAATCAATCCTGAGATCACTGAAGATAACGTCGCAATAATCGAAGCGAGGTAGACGGGAGGATAATATTAAAATGGATTTGCGGAAGGTGGGATATGATGATAGAGACTGGATTAATCTTGCACATGATAGGGACCGATGGCGGGCTTATGTAAAGGCGGCAATGAACCAGCAGGTTCCTTAAAAGTCAATTGTAAGTAAGTAATGTGCATGTTTGAATATTCATAAAATCTTGTTTCTGGTTATGAAATATGAAGGGTCTTATTTATTTATTTATTTATTTATTTATTTATTTATTTATTTATTTATTTATTTATTTATTTATTTATTTATTTATTTATTGACTCACTCACTCACTCACTCACTCACTCATTCATTTATTTAGGGTCTACTCTAAAATATTACTATTTCAGGACTGACTTAAATTGTTGTGGCTTATTCTCTGCTATGAAGTTAGGTACACAAACACTTCAGAGAGTCAGTTATGCAGTGACGTTATTTTACCATTAGAATTCCTGTCGATGCGATGTCCAGAATTTGTCGATGTAATACCATCCTTTCTTTTTCCAATTCCGCTAAACCGATGAAACATTCCCCTCTACTATTCCCACTAAAATCTATCTCTACACTTTGCTTTCTGATATCAATGCACTCCTGTTTGGTTTTGTCGGAGTGCGATATTGATACAGTCAAAATGTTATGTTTAGTTCATAAACAAGATATTAACTGACATGTTTTTACAATAAAGGAAACTATACCCTTACACCAAGCGTACGCAGTCTAACAGAAATCTGTTCGCTAACTTTTTTTTAAAAGTAGACATTTATTATAATTGAAGGGTTCAGAGCCATAGTGGGCCAAGCGCCATAAAAACGGAGAAAAGAAAGATTAAAATTAGGTGAATTCAATTAAACCTACAGCAAGTAGTCTAATATAAAGTATGCACATTAAAAGTAAATGATACTAGTGGCTTGTGCAGCAATTGCTGCAAACTAAGTCCATAAAAAGTTCAAATAAAAATTCTTCAGATTTATTTTCATTGAAGAATACCAGACATTTAGATTGTTATTTGCTTCCATAATAGTGAAACAAACTCCCTCTGAATGTTTTTATTTTTTTGCCAAATACTTTTCCTTGAACCTATCCGTCTTCAGTTCTTGAGTTTCAATGCGAAATCGCTAGTAACAATGTCAGGATGATCAGTGGGTTTTTCGTGTAGGAGTAATGCAGTAGCTATTTGGGTCATTGCGGATTGTAGGTGAAAGTTAAGAAAATGTAAGGTTTGTCATGCTTTGAACAAAAGACTTAGCATCTTGGTATAGCTGCTGCATGTTTCGTGAACTACTCTGAAATGTAGAGGGCAGAATCACTTTTTCCCACTAAGAGATCTTGCTGAGGTGATCAAGAGACTACAAAATCTTGTAGGCCTCTTATTTTATCAATAAGTAATACCTTTTAGTCTTTTCTTATTTTATCAATAAGTAATACCTTTTGGTCTTTTCTCATGAATTGTAATTTTTTGCACTTCTTCCAGACAATACTGATCTATCAAATACTGCTGGATTAATTTGTGTAAAAATGAATGTTATTTCGTATATTTTATGTAATGTAGGCTGTTGTGGGGAATTTATTGCTGAGATGTGGAAAGTGATGCGAATGATATGTCAGAGTTATAGAATGTTATATGCGCCCTAAATAAAATTGTCCATCGTAAATCGTTAGCAGTTTCAGTGTTTCATTTGTTGCTGGTTGCGGGAATAAACTTACTCATCACGGTAGCAAGAAGTGAAATGGCATGCTATTTTCCCTACAACAAAATATGCTTGTCAGCGATCACAAATCTAATCAATTAAACCAAAGAAATATGAAATTAATTTTGATGTAGTTTAAAGACGCAGCTAAAATAGGAAGCATGACTCAATTACTACCAAGGAAAGTTAGAGAATCAGACATATAAATATCTGTATCACACTGCCATTACATATATGAAAAGGGCCCACACCACTTGATTAATAATTGTAAAAGTTTTTCATTTTTAATAACAATATTGTTACCTTTCGTAAGTTTTATAGTTTTCAGTAACATAAGTTTATATAGGCCTATATCCGTTACTCAGTAAATTATAGAAATGAAGATCTAATATAAAATATTCTTTCTCTGCGTCTACTTACATAAAGCCCCAAAAGGTTTCACTTTCATATATCAGTATAGCATTATGTGTTGCATTAACTATAATAATATTTCATTTTTAATGGTAATAATATCATCCAGCATTCTTAAGTTTTGTAGTTCTTAATATCCAATACTCAGCTGTATTCGGAAAACTACAGACCAGAGAATCAGACCTGTAAATTATTTTTATACGTTATCAAAGAATTGCACAAATGAAGATCGACATATTGGCATTATGATGGGAAAGAATCTGACTTGATGCTCGCTTCGCTTAAGGAAGCGAACATCAAGTCGGCCGTGAATGCGATTAATTAGTTCTCAAAACTGACGAAAGATGGATTTTGTAAAAAAGGAAAATGATGTAGGAAAATTGACATTTCACAGAAAACTACTATTTTTCCGAAAATATTTGGGTTCCAAGCTTCAAAATGAGGGGTCATTTATTAAAATCCGTTCAGCCGTTTTTCCGTAATTTCCATTACAAGTTCAAATTATATATATATATATATATATATATATATATATATATATATATATATATATATATATGTTAATCTTCATTAAACTATGGTATTCACTTAACTTCAACTCTTGTTTTCTCCGTTTTTAATAAATGGCGCTTGGCCCACTATGGCTCTGAACCCTTCAATTTACGTTATGTTTACAAATGATATATTCGAGATAAATCTATCGGTAAAAAGACAAGTGAAGGCTCAGTATATCTCTGTCCAAGTTGAGACGAAAACGGGATATTTTGAATTGTAATTCAAACAGCCAAAGTTTTCACCCTACTTACTATAAAATGTGTTGGCCTACTGGATTTTTCCAAGGGAAAAGTAGCCGGAGGGTGATGATATCACATCCCTCCCCCCCTCAGCCCCGCTAACAAGAAAGTATCGTATCACCCTATATTCTGTGAACTTCATTCGGCAAACACGCACAGACAAATTTATATGTTAAGGGGACACTCAACTATATTTTGGAACTTTTTTCCTATTTGACCAATCTTTTTCAAATTTGGAGGAAAAGTTTAATATACACGTGGAAAGTAACATGCAAAATCTCAGCTCATTAGATCCAATACTTTTCAAAATAAAAAATATTTCAACTTTTAATCACTCATTAATTGAAATATCACTTTTAATTATCATTTTTTATTTTTTTTTGGCTTTGTGCATTTGACTGTGACTTCTCAATGAATAGGGGAAGATTTCTGCATATTGATTTAGTTCTGTCACGTAAATTAGTGTAGAAATTTAATTTTTCATTTCTATGACCCTTTTTCTGCAATTTTTAAGTTCAGTGAACCCTAAAGCACAAAAATGAACGCCAACAGACTTCTGAAAGAAGTTGCGGATGTGAGGAAAAACAGTACGGGAATAAAAATATACCACTCTTATTAAACTTGTATTTCCATGTGGATTTGACGGCAGGCCCGACACAACTTCGAAACAAATCGACAAAACCATAAAAATTGAAGTTTCTTTTCCTGCTCCCGCAGAATTCTCAGACTTCATTATAAAGTTATACAAGAAATAATACAGAGCTGAACGTACCAACGGCTAGGTAAAAAAGTGGTAAATTGAAGATTGGATAGGTTAGTACGCATCAAGCCCAAGACCAGTCTAGCGTAGATGTTAGCGAACTTGATACGTGTTCCGAGACTGCGTTCAGATTGCATTTGGGCTGATTTAAATTGGAATTTTCTGAGGTTTTCTCCAACTGAATACCACGTAATCATGTCGTCAAGCACCATTTCGCTGTCACCAATTTTTCACTGAAACCGAATAGCCATGTAGTTGATACAGCGTTGTTAAATACACAATTATGAAATTAAAAAGTCCGAAATATTAAAGAACGAAAGAAGTTTTCGTCTTGTCGAAGAAACAAAGAATAAAAGAACTAGAAATTTGTGGGTAAGGCCCGGGTGTTGTGAGTCGTGTAAATGCACCTAAAAGGGAGAAGTTAAACTAAGGTAAAGAAGAAGAAGAAGACGACGAAGAAGAAGAAGAAATTTGTGGTGGTGGTGGTAATGATGATTATGATCATTATGATTACTAAGTTCCGTTTTCCTTATGTTAACTGTTCTTTGAAACTTTCACATTATGTACTCATATTACTGCCATGGTGGTATAGTGGGTAGAACTGGACTTACAATTCTATGAATTCATGTTCGATTCCCGACGTACCTCGATTTATAACTTGTGTTGGGCAATATATATATATACAGGGATATCACTTTATTTTTACCAACATTTTTAACATTAACCTGGCTATACTCGGAAACACTGTTGCCCCCTTCCATTACAGGAGTTTGATGTTACTAGTGCAATATGTAAACAAATCATTTTACTAGCTATAGGAGGAGAGAAAAGTAGTGTATCCATTTATGTTGTAGGGAAATACGATATTACGATTTTCAGTTTGATCATCACTTTTACGGAATTTATCAAAATACAGTAGAGTAGTAACATTTTTTTCAAAAACTCAACTTTTCAGGCTGCTATGTTCGTTATGTAATGTCTACTTTATTTAGCATATTAATTATTGGTGTTAACATACAATATAGAGAGTGCATTTAAATTGAGGGGGTCATAAGTGAAGGGCTGTAAGTGCACTTAAGTTACTTTTGAGAAAATGGGGTTTAAATATTTAAGCTTTCGTAAAATCGGTGAAATTTTTATTTAAATTTTAATGTGTGATGCGATGAAAATATCCCTTTGCCACTAAAATTTTAGATACTTTTGCTTACACTGGATGCACTTAACTCATGTTATTACAAATGTCACTAGCATTCCTTTGCTTCTAGCCACCTCAATTCAAAAAAAGCTAATCTGAATTTTTAAACAAGTTGCTGAAAATGGTTGCCGTTCATTACAATGCAGGCTTCAATTCAATACGCATATTATTAAAAACATTTTGAAGCATATTCTCTGAAATTGAATTTATCGTTTCTTGAATATAATTTTTTAGTACGATATTATTAATATAGGTTCTTTCTTCTATAGAAAATGCAATCATATTTATGAAACACACTATACACTGCAGTGTTTACTTCACTGCTTGAAGACTTCGAAGGCAACAGCGGCCGTAAGTTTGTGTGTCTGACGGGAGCAAGGACATTAGTGAAGGGGTGGGAGTGAAGTACATTCAGAAATGCAGGTACAATAAAAATGCAAGTAAAAATAAAATGATGTCCCTGTGTGTGTATATATATATATATATATATATATATATATATATATATATATATATCTGTGGCCAGGAGGAAAAAGGTCTTAAGTAAAAATTTTATACTTTTCAGGAGAGCAGTAGAAAGATTGAATTTGGTGACAATTATAGAATTTTTTAAATAAGAGGTTTTTCCTGGATATTATTTGTTTATATTTCTTCTAAAATAAGTAATATTGCTCATTTAACAATTTTCTTGATTATTTCCAAAAAATAGCTGCACCTGAGCCTCTTTAAGACTAAAACCCAAACTGAGTAGAAGGGACTATTTAAACATAGGATCTTTTTCATGTCAAAATAAATGGGAAATGTAAATTATTAGGAATGCAAAATGGGTCTTAAACAATTATAGGGCTGATTACCCTGGTGCTTAAAGTTTTAAAAGGAAAGGGCATCAGTATGTGATAAAATGGGTAAAATACAAGTTAGACCTTTTTAATAGGGAAGCATGGAAAGTAAACATGTGACGGTTTGTAAGGAATAAAGTATTAAATATTCTTAAGTCCTTTATTCTATGTGTGCTCGATTCAAAAAGTACTTTGGACATTTGGTAACGCTCTATAAATCCAGTCAGGAGTCTTATTTGACTTTAGCCGTTTTACCAGATTGTAGAGAATTGTTTTCGCTTTCAGAATATAAAAAAATCTCATTTTCACAAAAAATTGACATAAGATCTTTTTCCTCTCGGCCACAGATATATATATATATATATATATACATATATATATATATATCCTAGTGCCACCTATGTCCACTAAAAATATAACTTCAGTTGATCAGGATTTCAAATGTGTGGAAATCCGTGCAAACATATTGACATGTGCTGTTCGCTTACATTCATGACGTTGCTCACAAAGAAAACACTGCCCGTTTGGAATTACCATGTGTAAGTTTACGTACTGCAAGAATTATCACATTAATGTAAGATGGATCAGTAGGACGTTGATTGATTGTTGTTTGCTCTTCACTGTTTTCAAGCGAGCGGTGAGCCATGAACGTCGCCCTATCCTAATACGGGGGCCTAATTGCAAAATCTTAATTGTCTTGCATTGTGTACTGGATTACAAAACGACGCATGTTTTTGCCCCCTTTTGTGTAGTGTTCCTGTTCGATTAATTATGACGGGAAAGTAGGATCGATGAAGCGGAATTTAAATAACCTGATTATGTTGGTAATTTTCACCGAACCGCCAGCTAGTCAGAGAGGCTGAATTAATCAGAATTTTATGTCGTCAATAGGTTATCAGCTCATCACAATGAATCACCGGGAGTAATTTCCCTATTTAGTATTCAGAGTAATATAAAATTGATTCAGCAATAAAACACATGATTTAATGTAACACCTGTGTTTGCCTTCGACTGGTATGAGTAATCAATTTTCATCATAATGATAGATGATGATTCTATTTACTTCCAAGATAATATTGAAATCATCGCAAGTTCACTCACTCACTCACTCCATCCACTCACGTACTACATACATGCATACATACATACATTCATTCATTCATACATACTTACAGTAAACACGTTCACATAGGCCTGTACATTTGTACATATATACAGGGACATCATTTTATTTTTACTAACATTTTTAATATTAACCTGGCTATACCTTTAGAGAACCGGACACACAGTTTGCTACTTCCTTCCACTACTGTAGTTCGATGATACTGACGTAAAACACAAACAAATCACTCTACTAGGTATAGGAGGGAAGAAAAGTAGTTCATCCATTTCCGTAAACTAGGAAATATCGCGATTTTGAGTTCGATAATTTTCATTAGGTTTCCGTTTACTTAATCAAAATACAGTACTGTATTAAGAATAAGTATTTTTAATCACGAACTGAGTTATCCATGCGAACGTATTCATTATGCAGTGTATATTATATTGTTACAGCACATTAGCGTACAATATAGAGAAAGAAGTTAAATTGAAAAATAATCGTAATATGAATATTTAAATACATTTTTGAAAATGGTGGTCATTCATTTCGATACAGGCTTCAGTTCTAATGGGCATATTATCGGATAGTCTATAGGACTATTGCATCAAACTCCAATTGCCAGTTTCGCCCTTCGTACTACTAATTCATGTTGAAATAATTGTGTATCTACTCTATGAAAGAGTATCTTACGTACTGTAAATTCAATCTTCACTTCTGCCCGACCCGCACAGATAAAATTACTCAGACATGCTATCTACTGTCCGTCAAAGTGGTTATGCCGCAGGATCGTAGAAAGGGGGGAAATCACGTGACAGTTAATTACTTAACGTGGCTCTTTTATTTAAGTTATTTTAAACAGTTGTATAATATTACGTAAACGTCCAATTCCTAACAGAAATTAATGTTTTCAGAAGAGAGCTAAAACAGCCCAGCTTTTACAGCGGGGCGATCAGAAGCAGGTGGGGGAAACCGGGATGCGAAGTAGGCAAACTGTCAGTACCTGTGCGAAAATATGATTCAATATTGAAAGCTCTTTCGTCACTGGAAAACGCGAACAAATTTCTGGAACGTACTATACTCACTAACTCGGTGCTGTTTACTATATGCGGCCTTGATTCTGTGTGGAGGACAGTTGGAACTTCATTAGTAGAAGGGGTGGGAGTGAAGTGCATTCAAAATCTTGGCGCAATAAACATTGAAGGAAAAATAAAATGATGTCCCTGTAGTACTCGCATACATAGTACATAAACTTTGTTTGTTTGTTCCAAAAATTTGTCGTGCCTCTTTAAAAAGTAACACATCACTAGCTTCAGTTTCCGCTGAAAAATGGTTGCGATTACCCAGAGATAGAAGTCACAAGAGATTAGGTATGGGGATCGAGGAGGTCACACATTCCTACTGATAAATACTGTATGGAGTTCTTCTACAAAATATTTTCTTGTATGTTTTTCGCAGAATCGTATTGATGACTATGAGTTTTTTTTTTTACTTTATTTTTAATATAACAGCCAATATATAAATATTACTACACTGCTACTACTAATATCAATATCAATTAAGGCGTTCGCTAGAATAACAACTTAACGCACTTTACGTCGTTTTTCAGTTTCGAGCACATATTGAATCCTTAACACATCTCCCTCCTGACAAAATATTATTTCCCACCAACAAGCACAGCGCCCTCTAGAAACATTTGAACGTCGTTCTGCGTAATGATTTTATACAAGATCTAAAACGTTTGATGCTCTATATCTCAAATTCAAGATTTTGTAATTAAGTTCTTGTTCCAGAGAACACCTTAATTATATGTTTCAGGCGTATATTATGTGCAGCATTATAATTTTTGCAACTAATTAGAGATTGCTTTTTATTTGTACAGGGACATCATTTTAATTTTACTAACATTTTTAATATTAACCTGGCTATACCTTTGAATCAACGCCGTTTGCTACCCCTTCCACGACTGGAGTTCGATGATCCCTACTGGCGTAATACACAAACAAATCACTTTATTAGGTATAGGAGGGAAGAAAAGTAGTTCATCCATTTACGTAAACCAGGAAATATCGCAATTTTGAGTTTAATCATTTTCATTAGGTTTTTGTTTAATCAAAATACAGTACAGTATTAAGAATGAGTGTTTTACTCACAACTGAGCTATCCATGTGGACGTATTCATTATGCAGTGTATATTATACTCGTACTGTCTACAGCACATTAGCGTACAATATATAGAATGAAGTTAAATTTAAAAATAATCATAATATGGATATTTAAACACAATTTTGAAAATGGTGGCCGTTCATTTCGATACAGGCTTCAGTTCTAATGTGCATATTATCGCACTATAGACTATTGTACCTAATCCCAATTACCAGTTTCGTTCTTCGTACTAGTAACTCATGTTCAAATAATTCTGTACCTACTCTATAAAAGAGTACCTGACGTACTGTAAATTCAATCTTCACTTCTGTCCGATCCGAAAAGGTAAAATTACTCAGACATGCTATCTACTGTCAGTCCAAGTGGTTATGTCGTAGAAAGGGGGGAAATCACGTGACAGTTAATTACTTAACGAGGCCCTTTAATTTAAGTTATTTTAAACAGTTGTATAATATTACGTAGACTTCCAATTCCTAACAGAAACTAATGTTCTCAGAAAAGAGCTAAGACAGCCCAGCCACTAGCTGGCGAAGCTGGTGGGGGAAACCGGAATACCACGTAGGCAAATGGACGACAGTATCTGTGCAAAAATGATTCAATATTGAAAGCCCTTTCGTCACTGGAAAACGCGGACATATTTTTGGAACGTACTGTTTACTATGACCGTAAGGCTGTATATGCGGTCTTGGATCTGTGTGGAGGACGGTAGAGCTTCATTAGTAGAAGGGGTGGGAGTGAAGTACAGTCAAAAACTCAGGTACAATAAAAATTGAAGTAAAAATAAAATGATGTCCCTGTATATGCTACTATAATCGATTATATTATTATTTCTGAGATTATAAAAAATTTACATGAACTTGCAATGAATAGTAATTCTGAAGAAAAAAGACATATATACTGGCATGCAATTTATAACCTTTCTTTAATAACTCCTGAAATAATAACAGATTGTATAGACACGTACTTACGTATAATCTATGGTAAATATAAATTCACTTTCGGGAGAAAATTTTTCTCACTGTTATCCAAATAAAATAGACACTGTTGTAAATGAAACTCACTGTTAGATGAAAACCGTTGCACAAATAACCATGGCTACATTCAAAGTAGATGATCACAGACTCATACAAGCTTATCCTTTAATAAAAATGACAATCGTTTACGTGCGTGTGTGTATATGTCTACCTCAGTGCATACAAATCGCTGCATCAACCAGCCGACACATATCAGGCCGTTAGACTAACACGTATTTTGTCAGCGTCCCCAGTTCATTTCTTACATGTTAGAAACTTTATCTCTTTAACAAAAATCGACTAACTTCTGGAGGATAACAGCTTAATACTAGGCGAATTGACTGAAGGTTAGTAGCGAAGTGACGTCGACGGCTGAGCAGTAGGCCTATTTGGATATTTGTCCTACCGGCATCGGTGCCAATATAAACGAGTTACCTTTGCCAAATAGTTATTTGCTTCGGATAGCGTATAACTCTTGTACAGGGACATCACTTTATTTTTACCAACATTTTTAACATTAACCTGCCTATACTCGGAAACACTGTTGCCCCCTTCCATTACAGGAGTTTGATGTTACTACTGCAATATGTAAACAAATCATTTTACTGGGTATAGGAGGAGAGAAAAGTATTGTATCCATTTATGTTGTAGGGTAATACGATATTACGATTTTCAGTTTGATCATCACTTTTACGGAATTTATCAAAATACAATAGAGTAGTAACATTTTTTTTTCAAAAACTCAACTTTTCAGGCGGCTATGTTCGTTATGTAATGTCTACTTTATTTAGCATATTAATTATTGGTGTTAACATACAATATAGAGAGTGCACACTTGTGGAGTAACGGTCAGCGCGTCTGGCCGCGAAACCAGGTGGCCCGGGTTCGATTCCCGGTCGGGGCAAGTTACCTGGTTGAGGTTTTTTCCGGGGTTTTCCCTCAACCCAATACGAGCATATGCTGGGTAACTTTCGGTGCTGGACCCTGGACTCATTTCACCGGGATTATCACCTTCATTTCATTCAGACGCTAAATAACCTAGATGTTGATACAGCGTCGTAAAATAACCCAATAAAATAAAAAAAATACAATATAGAGAGTGCATTTAAATTGAGGGGCTCATAAGTAAAGAGCTGTAAGTGCACTTAAGTTACTTTTGAGAAAATGGGGCTTAAATATTTAAGCTTTCGTAAAATCGGTGAAATTTTTATTTAAATTTTAATGTGTGATGCGATTAAACTATCCCTTTGCCACTAAAATTTTAGATGCACTTAACTCATGTTATTACAAATGTCACAAGCATTCCTTTGCTTCTAGCCACCTCAATTAAAAAAAAAAGCTAATCTGAATTTTTAAACAAGTTGCTGAAAATGGTTGCCGTTCATTACAATGCAGGCTTCAATTCTTTACGCATATTATTAAAAACATTTTGAAGCATATTCTATGAAATTGAATTTATCGTTTCTTGAATATAATTTTTAGTACGATATTATTAATATAGGTTCTTTCTTCTATAGAAAATGCAAACATATTTATGAAACACACTATACACTGCAGTGTTTACTTCACTGCTTGAAGACTTCGAATCCAACAGCGGCCGTAAGTTTGTGTGTCTGACGGGAGCAAGGACATTAGTGAAGGGGTGAGAGTGAAGTACATTCAGAAATGCAGGTACAATAAAAATGCAAGTAAAAATAAAATGATGTCCCTGTAGTAGTGTTTATGTTTTGTGGAATGTTACGGCTTCTGTGCACAATTATTCTGTAAAGATTTTATTCTGGTGTGGATGCATTTAGTTATTTCCATCCTCCTATTAGTACTATTACTACTTCCACTTATATTGTTACCATTTTACTACTACTGCCACTATCACCACCAATGCCACCGCTATTGCGACGTTGGTTTTATTGCTATTTCCCTGTTTATTTTCTTTATTCCTTTATTTACTACTCATCGTTCTTTCATTCCCGTTTTCTTTCACTTGCAGTTCTTCTGGTTCTTCTCTTCACCATTCCTTACATTACCGTTCTTCTGTTTCCCGTTTCCTTTTGTTCACCGTTCTTCAGTTTCACGTTTCCTTTTGCTCAATGTTCTTCTGTTCCCGTTTTCTTTTATTCACCGTTCTTCTGTTCCCGTTTCCTTTTGCTCACCGTTCTTCAGTTTCACGTTTCCTTTTGCTCAATGTTCTTCTGTTCCCGTTTCCTTTTGCTCACCGTTCTTCTGTTTCCCGTTTTCTTTCACTCACCGTTCTTCTGTTTCCCATTTCCTTTTGCTCACCGTTCTTCTGTTTCCGTTTCCTTTTGCTCACCGTTCTTCAGTTTCACGTTTCCTTTTGCTCAATGTTCTTCTGTTCCCGTTTTCTTTTATTCACCGTTCTTCTGTTCCCGTTTCCTTTTGCTCACCGTTCTTCAGTTTCCCGTTTCCTTTTGCTCACCGTTCTTCTGTTTCCCGTTTTCTTTCACTCACCGTTCTTCTGTTTCCCATTTCCTTTTGCTCACCGTTCTTCAGTTTCACGTTTCCTTTTGCTCAACGTACTTCTGTTTCCCGTTTTCTTTTGCTCAACGTACTTCTGTTTCCCGTTTCCTTTTGCTCACCGTTCTTCTGTTTCCCGTTTTCATTCACTCACCGTTCTTCTGTTTCCCGTTTTCTTTCACTCACCGTTCTTCTGTTTCCCGTTTTCTTTCACTCACCGTTCTTCTGTTTCCCGTTTTCTTTCACTCACCGTTCTTGTGTTTCCCGTTTTCTTTTTACTTCCCGTTCTTCTCTGTACTTTTCTTTTCACATTCCGTTCTTCTCTTCACCTTTCCTTTCACTTCCCGTTCTTCTCTGTACTTTTCTTTTCACATTCCGTTCTTCTCTTCACATTTCCTTCCACTTCCCGTTCTTCTCTGTACTTTTCTTTTCACTTTCCGTTCGTCTCTTCACCTTTCCCTCCACTTCCCGTTCTTCTCTGTACTTTGTTTTCACTTCCCGTTTTTCTCTTCACCTTTCCTTTCACTTCCCGTTCTTCTCTGTACTTTTCTTTTCACTTTCCGTTCTTCTCTTCACCTTTCCTTTCACTTCCCGTTCTTCTCTGTACTTTTCTTTTCACTTTCCGTTCTTCTCTTCACCTTTCCTTTCACTTCCCGTTCTTCTCTGTACTTTTCTTTTTACTTTCCGTTCTTCTCTTCACCTTTCCTTTCACTTCCCGTTCTTCTCTTTACCTTTCCTTTCGCTTCCCGTTATTCTCTTTACCTTTCCTATTCACCTACCGTCCTTCAGTTTTCCTTCATTTAATTACCGTTCTTCTGTTCCCCTTTCCTTTCATCTGTCGTTCTTCTGTTCCTCTTCTTTTCACTTACCGTTCTTCATGTTCTCTTTCCTTTCACTCCCCTTTTTTCTCTTCACCTTTTCTTTCAATTTCCATTTTTCTCGTCGCCTTTCCTAGGAATTTCCGTCCTTCTCTTCACCTTTTCTTTCACTTTCCGTTTTTCTCGTCGCCTTTCCTAGGACTTTCCGTCCTTCTCTTCACCTTTTCTTTCACTTTCCGTTTTTCTCGTCGCCTTTCCTAGGACTTTCCGTCCTTCTCTTCACCTTTTCTTTCACTTTCCGTTTTTCTCGTCGCCTTCCCTAGGACTTTCCGTCCTTCTCTTCACCTTTCTTTTCACATCCCATCCATCTCTTCACCATTCCTTTCGCTTCCCGTTCTTCGCTTTATCTTCCCTTTTCACCTACCGTCCATCTGTTCCATTTCATTTTATTTACCGTTCTTCTGTTCTTTCCTTTCACCTATCTTTTTTCTGTTCCTCTTTCTTCACTTGCCGTTCTCCTGTTTCTTTTCACTTCTCTTCACTTTCCTTCCACTTACAGTTCCTCAGTTTCTCTTTCCTTTCACTATCCGTTCTTCTCTTCATTCCTTTCTCAGTGTATGGACTAGTGCCTACCCAGCATCGTGATGATTTTTTGGTGCTACGATATGTAGCGAAATTTGGTTTCGCAAGCCAGCTATAACAGCAGGGGGAGGGAAGAAATAATCGTGCTGGTCATACCCCCATTCTGATTGATAGTCCACAACTACTGAGGCAAGTGCACGGGATGCAACTAGATGACTGGTAGGCCTTTGCCCTTTGTGGGCTGTCGCGCCACGGATTACATTATTATTGAATATACCTGTAATTTTGTTCTTATATTACTTCATTTATATTTGTACACAACATAACGAGAAATAATTTTGATTTTACAAAAATGTGTATCACTATTTTCACGGAAATACGTACATGTAACTAGCACCATTTCCACCAAAAAGCATATTATTGTACACGCTTTACGGAGATTTCTAATAAAGGTTTGTCTAACTTTGTTCATATTAAGTGTCTACTAGTCACTTCATACGAAAATGATGCACAAGAAATATAATCACCTTTACAATAAAGTCATGAGTTTTGATTTTAAAAAGAATGAAGGAAATTGTCGACTTCCTCGAAATGTGCTTTTCAATTTTATTCTTCTTGAATATAAAACAAACAGATAAATAAAGTGGAATTGACAGTATGTCTCCAACAATGTTTGTGCAAGAGAAGTTCAATTTGAACATAACCAGTTGACATAAAATAGAGCCGGTTTAGAGTAAGTTCTCATTTTGTTTCAAATTAAGATCCATAATTGTATAGTAGAGTGATTAAATTTTATGTGCATCATTTTCGGATGAAGTGATCTACTAGACATTCAATAAGAATTAACAAAATTGAAAAGAAGAAATTTCTATACAGTGACTGAATTGAATGAAGGATGCTAGATATCTATACTTTCGCGATATACACTATTTTAACGTTGAATAACGTTTAATCTACCTGCCAGTGCTAGACACAAAATTTAAGTCATATTGGAGCATAACATAAATAAATTCCAATACGATACAGACAACATAAGCCTACAAGTAAATTACACAATCAATAAAGAGCTTTCAACTATCTAGTTAACTTTACTGCATAGTGAATATTTTACACATTGTTACAGGATTACTGGAAACATGCAACCCTTTTCGCTCACTCCCCATATGCAGTCGCTTTCCACGGCAAAGTACAACAGTTTGATCCCTACATATTACCGAATGAGATATGTAAGTTGACACGGGTTTTTCAAAACTCTTAAGATTTGAACTAGCTTTCCTGGTTCTGTTCAATTTGTTAATAAAATGTTGTTATATTGAAGATAGGACATGTAGCACGTATGGGAGAAACGAGAAATGCATATAGAGTGTTAGTTGGGAAGCCGGAGGGAAAAAGACGTTTGGGGAGGCCGAGACGTAGATGGGAAGATAATATTAAAATGGATTTGAGAGAGGTGGGATATGATGATAGAGACTGGATTGATCTTGCTCAGGATAGGGACCGATGGTGGGCTTATGTGAGGGCGGCGATGAATCTCCGGGTTCCTTAAAAGCCAGTAAGTATGTAAGTAAGTAAGTATATTGAAGATAGGGAGATACGTCTACTCGAAGCAAGCATACCGATTACATATACGAATATAGACATATTCATTCATAGCTTTCTGCGCAAGGGCAGGTCTTTCACTGCAAACCCAGCATTCTCCAATATTCCCTATTTTCCGCCTTCTTAGTCTCCGCATTCAATCCATACGAGGTGTGATTTGAAATTTTTAAGACAGGAGCCGCCACTGTTGAATAGGAGTATGAAAGAGAGATCTTATTTTGGCGTTGAAACGTCCGGGAAAGATCACCTCGATATCTTTGTTCAGTAGAGAGTGGTAGCCTGGTGAGTGAAGACGTGTTTTCAGTTCTCGAAGGATTTATCGATTTCGCAAATGGATGAAAAAACGGAACGAGTTTGTGTCTTCGGAGACTTGTGAACTCTTAAAAAACAGATTTCGGGGATAAATGTCTGAGACGGCCAAATGTTTTTATCTAGTTCAACAGATTCAAAGATGGCCGCGAATCAGTCGAAGACGACATTCCAGTTCAATTCCAACGAAAACATTGCGAAAGTTCGCGATTTAGCGCCCTCTGAACGTCGACTTACAATTAAGAAATGGCTGATGAACTGAATTTAAGATTTTACTTGGTCCAGTCGATTTTAACTGAAGATTTAAACATGCGTCGAGTGTCCGCGAAATTCATTCCGAAATTGTTGTGAAACGAGGAGAAACAACACCAACTTCAAATCTCTCAAGAACTGATTAATTGGGCCGAAAATGACTGACATTTGTTAAATAGAGTAATTACAGGCGACGAATCATGAATTTATGGGTATGACCCAGAAACAAAGGCACAATCATCGCATAGGAAGATTGAGTCCAGGTTCACCACGAACGAAAAAAGCGCGACAAAGTCTGTCGAATGTAAAGACAGTGTTGCTGATTTTTTCTTCTACGGGTATCGTGCATGAAGAATATGCCCCTAGGGGGCAGACATTCAACCAGGGGCATTATAAAAGTGTCCTTGAGCATTTGCGCGAAAATGTTTGGAAGAAAAGATCTGCATTCTGGCGAGATAAGAATTGGGTCCTCCACTACGACAATGCGTTCTCAATAAGGGAATTTTTGGTCAAATTCCAAATTCCTGTGCTTCCGCAACCCCCCATTCCCCTGTTGTAGCCCCTGCCGACTTCTGTTTCCTACACTAAAATTTTCATTGAAAGGAATCCGATATGATTCAATTGAAGACATCCAGGCAAATACAGAGAGGATTCTTAACACCTTTAAGAAAGAAAATTTCCAGGAATTCTTCCAAAAGTGGAAACACCGTTGGAATCGGTGTGTTCAGTGAGAAGGCGACTACTTTGAAGGAGATCCATCACAATAGCCTGAAAGTATTGCCATTTTGAAATTACAAGAATAGTCTTAAAATTTTCGAATCACACCTTGTAGCCAAATATTAATATTGTATATCATCTGATGTCTTTTTCTGACACGAGCTTTTCTTCCATTCACCATTCCTTCCAGTGCATCCTTCAGTATAGGGCTGGAGACGGAGCGGTTCGGTTCGGAGCAGTTATTGTGACGTCATTACTCGGTTGAACCGAGTACAAATTTGTGGCGGCAGATTAAAAATGTAGATAG
Source organism: Periplaneta americana (assembly GCF_040183065.1). NCBI lineage: Eukaryota > Metazoa > Arthropoda > Insecta > Blattodea > Blattidae > Periplaneta > Periplaneta americana. Next base: position 179,697,884 of record NC_091124.1, read on the forward strand.
ATTGAGTCGATTTTGGAACGTACTTTGAAAGTGAAACCAAGCGTGTTTTAAAAGCGTTGTAGTAAAGCGCTTTCACTTTGCGAATTGACGAGAAAAAAATGTATGTCTTCATTGCAAAATGACGGTTGCAAATTTCATTTGCGGGATTACAACTATTTGCGGAGTTATTTTGTATGAAAAGTCTATTTAACTTTCAGTGTTGTTATATATGACAGACGAAATAAAATTGATAAAATAATTTATAATACTAACAGCTAATAAATTAACATGTGAGGTAAACGTTAAACGCTGCTGCTAAGTAAAAAAAAAGGAGATAGAAAGAAACATGATCCATGAAGCGCTGCCTGAAACACTTAAAAAAACACAGAATTATTTACTATTACGGAAAGTGAATAAAATAATCAATAAAACGTGAAATCTTAAACTGAAGAACATAATGTTTATTTATTTTATGCTCGACCATGCCGAAATGTAGTAATTATACAAATGGTAGCAGTCCTTTAATGCATGTCATTAAAGTACACCTACTTATTAAAGTACAGTGTTCAGCCAATGACAACTCAGCTTACAGGTGTACAGCCAATGACAACTCAGCTTACAGGTGTTCAGCCAATGACAAGCCAGCTTTGTACCGTTATAAAACCCCAAGTATCAATTATTCTCGGATATGCAATCGAAAGAGAATTATCGAAAAGTCACGGAAGCTGGAAATCCAATACTGTCGCAGAAGGTTATGTTCTGTTACTACAATAATTAGCGTTAATTGTAAATAATATTCAAATAAATTCAATTTGTCGTCTCGTTTTTCAATGTGGAATTCAATAATCAAGGTTATATCAAGTTTAACGGGATTACATCAAGGTCAATGACATTATTGTTCTTCGGAAAAAATCAATACTTTCGCGTCTGTGCACATCTCACAATTCACGACCTAGAACAAGGTCACTTCCGATCTTGTCAGATACAAATAAAATGTATACATCTGAATACTGTAATTTCAAGTTAGAAATATGGTCGAGCATAAAAATTCGTATGAAACTTGCCTATAATGGTAATTAAGACGCTCGTATGAATATTATGGAACGAGCTTGCGCTCGTTTGATAAATATCCATACTTGCGTCTTAATTACTATCATTATAGGCTCGTTGCATAATGTACTATTATAACATTACTAGCCTTCAATACAACCATGTTCTCTTTGGTGAAGAGTAATATTATTGATAAATTAAAGTAATTACGTAACATAATTCGTAGAAATAAATACAAATAAAATTATGACTGATGAGGTAACACAAATCCAATAGACACAAATACAAGAAAAATATAATGCACTTCCTTTTTTAACACATTTTAATATTAATCAAACACTCTAATATGATAATAATAATAATAGTAATAATAATAATAATACTAACAACAATACTTATGGTTTTTAAGGAACCCGGAGGTTCATATTAGTATTATTATTATTATTATTATTATTATTATTATTATTATTATTATTATTATTTACAGTAATATGTTCAGACTGTCAGTGTTCATTAGGCCCACTTGACAGGTCATATAATAGGATGAACTCCTCTTCAATACTAGAGGCCTTTCAGCCCGCCTTGGGAATAAGAAAATAATTTGTACTGCAGCAGAAAATATTTAAAAACAACAGTACCTACGTTGTTGTCTGCTAGAATTAAGTAAAACACGTGAACTCTGTTTGAACTGACCGGTAACGACTACGGTTAACCGAGCAACTTCGGTGCTCCGCTGCCAAGCACATAAACCGATAGAAGCGAGCAACTCAACAGTTCTACTCGCTCTGTCCCCAGCTCTACTTCAGTAGGCAGTTTCTTCTTAGGCAACGAACCAACTTATCAATTTCTTTTATTCTTGATCAGTCTCAACATTTTTTGTAATATTTTAATATAATTGAAAGCATACAAATGTACAAAAACATTACAGAACAATATTCAGAAGTAAATTGGGACGCGAGGTTCTGATCTTTCATTTCGCATAATCATAAAACTGTCTCTTTATTTTAGTGAAACTTTATAAATAATAATTCGATAATATTAGAACGGAAGTTCAGGTATATTAAAATACAATAAATAATTGATTAAATGCCATGCGAACGGAGAAAGGAAGGAAGGACAAATAGTTATAGCATATCAACATATCTTATGAGATTATCAGGAATATAGGAAAATCGGAAAATAAGGAAAAGGTTTACTATGAATTATGAAGTTTGTTAGTTTAATCTCTCAAAATATATGAAACAGTAACTTCATCATCATCATCATCATCATCATCATCATCATCATCATCATCATCATCATCATCATCATCATCATCATCATCATCATCATCATCATCAGGCTTCAAGTGTTAGACCCCAGTGGATCTGTTACGGTCTCTTGCCAGCGTTTCCTAGGTCGTCCTAAATTTCTTCGACCTCTTGGGACATACGACAAAATCTGCCTGGGCCATCTAGAACGATCCTCCTCTTGACATATGTCTGTCACTGAAGCCTGTATTGCTGCAAATAATGGACAATAGAGTCAATTTTTAATTCCTTCAGAATATCTACGTTCCGATGATGGTCGAAAAGAGAGTATCCAGTAGTTTTTCGCATGAATCTCATTTCGGCAGTTGTTAGCCGTCTTTCGTCGCATTTTCTTAGTGTCCATGTTTCACTGCCATAAGCCGAAACTGGTCATGCCAGAGTTTTGTATATTTTCAGCCTTATATATCTTTGTACTTGGGAAGGTTTGAATACACTGTTGATGGTTCCAGCGATTTTTAGAAATTTTTGAGATTTTGTTGTCCATATCATCATCAGTGATGAATGATAGATTATAACCTAAATAGTGGAATGAATTCACACGTTCTATTAATGTGCCATTTATAATGATTTTGGATGGAACTGGATCTTTTCCTAAAAAGGCCATATTTTTTTGTTTTTTTTTTTTTTTTTCGGTTGATATTTCCATATTAAATTTTGAAGCAGTTATTTGTAAGTTGTGGACGGCTCGTTGCAGTTCATCTTCTGTTTTTGCAATGATAACCTGATCGTCAGCAAACAGCAGAATGTCCAGACAAGTGTTCCGGTTGATTTGTATACCAGCATGATGGCCTTGCCTCCAAATTTTGAGGATGTGGTTCATTTATAATAATAATAATAATAATAATAATAATAATAATAATAATAATAATAATAATAATAATAATAATAATAATAATAATAATAATAATAATGTTTTATTTTCGCTGGCAGAGTTAAGGCCGTAAGACCTTCTCTTCCACTCAACCAGCCTTAATCAATACAATACATATTTATATAAAAATATTTACACTACACTTAAAAGGTTCTCCAGCAATATTCTTTAGTTTTAACGACTAGTAGACTACATATTTATTTAAATTTAGATAAACCTATAAGGTAAAGTAGTAACTTAATTTATGAGCTAATTTAATTCAATGAATTATAATTAATTTAATATTTGAGATAGCTAGTAAAATGATGAAAATTAATTTAATATAAGCTTACTAGGACTATGTTACAGGGAGAAAAAAAATATATATAGCTATATATACTGTATATATATATATATAAATCTAAAATATATTTCTATAATGAGAATATTAATGTAATTGCCATTAGAGGTTTTGTAAATCTACTTAGAGAAATTAATGATAATAATAAGAATGGACAGATGTTAGTTTCATTATAAGGAACAAATATTAATCAGCATTTAATCTGTTATGTAAGAATTTATGTAATTTTGACCTAAATGAAGTTATTGTCCAACAACCCTTTACATCACTCGGAAGCGAGTTCCAATTTCTAGCAACTGAAACTGTATAGGATGAAGAATATAAAGATATAATGAACAAAAGTGGTGAGAGTCCACATCCTTGTCTAACACCTTGATTTATTGGAACCCAGTTAGATGTTTCATGTTCAGTTTTTATGGTAACTTAATTTATTTATTTATATATTCATATTTACGTGATTTAATTTTCTATACCTTTATTCTTTGAAGGAAATTAATTTATTTGGTTTAAGTTTTCTTGTAATATTTTCAGAAATTCCCCATGACTCGCTACATTAATGCGTCTATCATCTTATTAAATTTCCCTTTAGTATCTTAGCAGATAACTGAGATATCACTTCTGCGCTAAAATGAAGGCGGCATGAGATTGAAATAAATCTTTCAGGGGATATAAAATAAACTGAGAGCTATTTCCAACGCATTGTTTGACCTCGTTTTGTGTTTGCTATGCATTTACGACAGGGAAGTCAGAACTGGAAGTACAAATATCCGATACCTTTGTCGTAACAAATCTTGTTACCGGGAAACTATTTATAAGACGGCGCGACGCGACTCGACGCGATTCGTTTAGAGACGAGTTCTGTAACTCAGTCTTAGGAGGCAAGGACGACTTTTCGATTTAGGACGGGCGTGAGGTCACGTCGTCCGACAAGCTCTGGAAGGTAGACGGTGATATCATATTTTTTCGCTTGTAAAAGCTGACGAATATTACTTGTGACCAGGAACTCGAGACCTCAGTAGTATCGATATATGGTCATTCGTCTATACCAGCCGTGGCGAAAAGGCCATGGTGCGCCGAGCCACTGTGTAAGCTGCAACGTGCATAGCACCTATGGAGAGAGGCGGACAACCGAAGGGGAAGTTAATGTTTAGGACGTGTAACGAAGAAAGAAATGAACAAGAAAACATAGGACACATTATCACAACCTAAAATTAACTGTCTTCAGAATGTCTCTGCGACAAAGTTTCAAAATCAGGAATTATGTCACTTACTGCCAATCGTAGTTGATCACGAAGGTATTTGTCTGTCAGTCGTGATCTAAATTTGATTTTTACTATTTTCATTGTTGAAAATAATTTTTCACAAACGTAAGTTACAGCGAACATGGTTTCAACACACCAAGCGAAAGAACGAAGCTTCAAATATTTATTTTTTTTCGAAAGATTTGAAAAGTTCAACATCTGTCAAGTCCTTACATCTAGCTTTCATTTAACGTCACATTGTAAATCTGTGAGTTTAAATTGAAAATCTAACCGCATTATTCGTACATCTGCTGTAAAAGAATCGACGTACAGAGATGATAATGATAATAATAATAATAATAATAATAATAATAATAATAATAATAATAACACTTAACCTTTTAATGTTCCATCAGTAACATGTAGTAACTTATAATGCCGTTTTATGTTATACAACCGTTTTCCTAGTAATATTTGTGAACAAATCATACATTTAATATTTTCATCATATTGTAAGCAAAAGAATGCGTCCTTCCATCCTACTTGAAACTTTCGTTTTTATAGAGGTACATGGTTTCGAGAGAGATATTGCGACGATACGCCACTCGCAGGTCCGAGACAAATACAAATGGAACGGAGTTTGACTCCAGTGAGTGATAGGGTGGGGGTTGTAGGTAGGAAGCGAGAGAAAAGCACTGCGAGCCACAATGTGCTCGTGAGTCGCATTTTCGCCGCGGCTGGTCTATACTGAGGCATTTGAACTTCGAGATCAATAGTCGGCTGATCGGCTTTGGTCCTTCATGGGCTGTCAAGTCACAAATTTATTAGCCTATTTATGTGTTATTTGTTTAATTATTTTTACATAGCAATAGTGGAATTCTGAGACAGGAATAGACAATGTCCCGCCGAAACCTCGCCAGAAAGGCGAAAATTAATGAAAAATTCCACTTTAACTTGTCGAAATTTGGATTGCGATCGCCAGAGTGTAAAACCGACGACTTAGGCATTAGGATAATAATATGTTCAATCGCTCAAAGTGCGGTGTACTAAGTCGATTTACTTTTCACTTATAAATTATAAATATATTGTTTTACTATAAATAAGCGCTTCAAAGATATTCTCGGAATTACACGCCCTCAGTATCTTTAATACCGAGGACGTGTAATTCCGCAAATATCTCTAATACCGAGAAAGTGGTTTTGGATAATCCATCAGCCCTTCTATATGTCTGTTTGTCTGTGTACGTCAACATTAAATGGACTTGTCTTGTTTATATTTTCTTCTTGTAACATTTCTCAATATTGATGTCATTGGTCCACACCTGTGGAGTAACGGTCAGCGCGTCTAGCCACGAAACCAGGTGGCCCGGGTTCGATTCCCGGTCGGGGCAAGTTACCTGGTTGAGGTATTTTCCGGGGTTTTCCCTCAACCCCATATGAGCATATGCTGAGTAACTTTCGGTGGTGGACCCCGGACTCATTTTCACCGGCATTATCGCCTTCATCTCATTCGGACGCTAAATAACATAAGATGTTGATAAAGCGTCGTAAAATAACCCACTAAAATAAAAAAAAAATGATATCATTGTCTTGTTGTACGTTTTCTCATTGAAAGAGTAGGAATTGATAAAATTCTTTCCTATGAAAGTTGTTTGTTTTGAAGAGCTCTATCAAATGATACCCTATTTGACCCCGAATCCCATTTAAAATTTTAAAGTGATACACCACTGACCCTATTTCCTGTTAAGACTGATTGATGAAATCAAGATCAAGTGAAAGTTCACATATGGTTTAGTTATAAATATTTTGTCTCGAAAATTTTAATGCACTAGTTTCCGAAATAAACGACTTATGGGTGGTCTGAATCACCCTTTATATGGTGTGGAGCTCACAGCTTTTCTCCTCTCCAGGAGGAAACCTTGCTAAGAATTTTATTTCCTCTTAAAATTCGTAGCTCTTAGCATAATTTGAACTTGTGAGAAAGTATAAACGAAAATGGAATGTCATCCATAGCAAAGACAATAATTTCCCTGTAACTTTCACAAATAAGTTATTTCAATCCTTTATTTTGAGAGTATAAAGTTATAAAATTTGACACTATAAACTGGTATAAAGGACTTTGGAGCCAGGGAATGAACTAAATAATTACCCTAACTGTAATCCCTAGTTTACAGATAGTGCTAAGCTTACTAACAATTGGCTTGTAGAGAACCAGGTTCATTGCCGCCCTCACATAACTCAGCCATCTGTCCCTATCCTGAGCAAGATTAATCCAGTCTCTACCATCATATCCCACCTCCCTCAAATCAATTTTAATATTATTCTCTCATCTACGTATCGCCCTCTCCAAAAGTGTTTTTCCTTCCGACCTCCCAACTAACACTCTATACTCATTTCTCGATCCAGCTATACCTGCTACATGCCCTGCCTATCTCAAATGTCTGGACTTAATGTTTATTATTGTAAGGGGAAGAATACAATGTGTGTAGTTATGCGTGTTGTAACTTTCTCCATTCTCCTGTAACTTCATCCCTCTTAGCCCCAAATATTTTCCTAAATACCTTATTCTCGAACACCCTTAACCTCTGTCCCTCTCTCAAAGTGAGTCACAAGTTTCACAACCATACAGAACAACTGTTTTAAAATTATAACTTAAATGTAGGACCATATTCTGTCTAAAGATAGTTGTTGTTTAGTCAACTGTCCGAAGACAGGCCTAAACCTCACAAGTGACACCAACAAGACACCACTTATGAGGCAACTAGGCCAGGAGATAATGGGGTAGGGTGGGCAATTTCTTTCCCCCTCCATTGCACACATCGCCAACTAGTTACATATTATAGTACTCAGACTTCAGATCCATACAAACAAAATTGTTCTTTCTCTGACACATATCATCAAGTGAGATGTACTGCTTGATAGTAGACTTACAAATCAGGCAGAACCTCAATCAGAGAAATCTAAAATAGTGAATGAATGAATGAATGAATGAATGAATGAATGAATGAATGAATGAATGAATGAATGAATGAATGAATGAATGAATGAATGTTAGCCATGATGTCCCATGTTGGGCACAGGCCTCCTGTGATGGGGTTAGAACCCCTCGACAGGGATGGCTCAAGTGTACTCGCTTGGTGAGTCAATCCAGGCGAGCTTGTCGTGTATACTACTTTTGTGACATGGTTAATAACCCTGTTAGACTTTAACTAGTCTCAGCACTCTGTTCTTTGTTCATTTTTTTTCTTGCACTACACACATTATACTGGCACTGGCACTTTGACAAACACTGATTGCTATTTACACTATTTACCTGACACTTTCTCAACACTGACTTTACTATTTACAAAACTTATCTTACACGTTCACTAATACTTACTTTACTATTTACGATATCTTAACACTGATTACGTTATCTAATTACAATGACCTTCCCTAGTTCTTTCCACAAAACTCTGTTCTTTGCTGTCCTCGACCATTGCTTCCCCGCCTCTCTGGTAAACATGTCAGACCATCTGAGCCGTGGTCTTCCCTGTCCTCTCTTTCCGACGTAGGGGTCCCACATCGTGACTGCATGGGTCCATCTTGCCTGGTGTAGTCTCGCCACATGTCCCCCCAGGTCCACTTCGTTGCCGTGGCTCGTTCTGCTGCGTCGGTAGTGTTCGTCAGTCTTTGCAGTGTTTCGTTTGTCATTCTGTCTCATAGCGTGGTGCCCAGTATTTTTCTTTGCAACTTCCTCTGGTAGGTTTGTATTCTTGAGCGTTGTCTCTCGGTCAGTGTCCAAGTTTGGCAGCCGTATAGCAAAACTGGGATTATACATGGACATCACTTTATTTTTACCAACATTTTTAACATTAACCTGGCTATACTCGGAAACACTGTTGCCCCCTTCCATTACAGGAGTTTGATGTTACTAGTGCAATATGTAAACAAATCATTTTACTAGCTATAGGAGGAGAGAAAAATAGTGTATCTATGTTGTAGGGAAATACGATATTACGATTTTCAGTTTGATCATCACTTTTACGGAATTTATCAAAATACAGTAGAGTAGTAAATTTTTTTTTCTAAAAACTCAACTTTTCAGGCGGCTATGTTCGTTATGTAATGTCTACTTTATTTAGCATATTAATTATTGATGTTAACATACAATATAGACAGTGCATTTAAAATCAGGGGGTCATAAGTAAAGGGCTGTAAGTGCACTTAAGTTACTGTTGAGAAAATGGGGATTAAATATTTAAGCTTTCGTAAAACCGGTGAAATTTTTATTTAAATTTTAATGTGTGATGCGATTAAAATATCACTTCGCCACTAAAATTTTAGATACTTTAGCTTACACTGGATGCACTTAACTCATGTTATTACAAATGTCACTAGCATTCCTTTGCCTCTTACTTACTTACTTACTTACAAATGGCTTTTAAGGAACCGGAAGGTTCATTGCCGCCCTCACATAAGCCCGCCACCGGTCCCTATCCTGTGCAAGATTAATCCAGTCTCTATCATCATACCCCACCTCCCTCAAATCCATTTTAATATTATCCTCCCATCTACGTCTCGGCCTCCCTAAAGGTCTTTTTCCCTCTGGTCTCCCAACTAACACTCTATATGCATTTCTGGATTCGCCCATACGTGCTACATGCCCTGCCCATCTCAAACGTCTGGATTTAATGTTCCTAATTATGTCAGGTGAAGAATACAATGCGTGCAGTTCTGTGTTGTGTAACTTTCTCCATTCTCCTGTAACTTCATCCCGCTTAGCCCCAAATATTTTCCTTAGCACCTTATTCTCAAACACCCTGAACCTATGTTCCTCTCTCAGAGTGAGAGTCCAAGTTTCACAACCATACAGAAGAACCGGTAATATAACTGTTTTATAATTCCTTTGCCTCTAGCCACCTCAATTCAAAATAAGCTAATATGAATTTTTAAACAAGTTGCTGAAAATGGTTGCCGTTCATTACAATGCAGGCTTCAATTCAGTACGCATATTATTAAAACCATTTTGAATCATATCCTCTGAAATTGAATTTATCGTTTCTGGAATATAATTTTTTAGTACGCTATTATTAATATAGGTTCTTTCTTCTATAGAAAACGCAATTATATTTCTGAAACGCACTATACACTGCAGTGTTTACTTCACTTCTTGAAGACTTCGAACGCAACAGATGCCGTAAGTTTGTGTGTCTGACGGGAGCAAGGACATTAGTGAAGGGGTTGGTGTGAAGTACATTCAGAAATGCAGGTACAATAAAAATGCAAGTGAAAATAAAATGATGTCCCTGTACATGCCTCTAGTGCCTCGAACTTGAGATTGCGGTTGATTGTCTTGTCCGTCCATATGAACTTCAGGCTTCAGAACGCCTTCAATGCAGATGAAATTCTTCTATTGATCTCTTATAGTATTTAGTTTTAATTATTGTAAAATCTATTAAGTTAATTAGTTACGTGTATTCAAAGTCTTCTCTAGAAATGCGAGAAAAATATTTAGTGTGATCAGAATTCTCCAAGGATAGATCGCGCAATGAATAAATATGTCCGTTTCTTCTTTTTTTCTCTTAAATGCATCACACCATATTGAATGCAGCACTTCCGACTCACAAACTAGCCATTACCAACTATCAGAAGCATTGCGCGAAAGATGGAACAAGTGAAAACCAAAATATGAAAGTTATGTTGTTCTGCGCGTGTGAACTTCTTTTGTACTACACAATTCGTAAACGTTCTGCGAGGCTTGTTGCAGCAGTTTTATGGGTCTTCAGAATCCGAGGGAACACAATTACTTTAATTATTTGAATTAAAATTAATTTTCATTTCAAATTTTCAATTACTTATTGAGAAGTCTCAACAAGGCGCCTTTCTCCGTTTTGTTCACTTTTTAATGAATTATTTATCTTTGTTTGGTGCCAATCTAAATATGAATAAAATCAAGAGAAGTTTTATTCACAGAATAATGCGCACAGAAAGCATAAAGCAATGTAAGATTAATTAAGTGGGAAGAATTTAACCTTCTTGAAGGCCTAATAAGTCACCTGTAATATTGATGAGGACAAGACAAAAATTTTGAACGGAGTGAAATTGAAGTAATTTAATGCGGTGTAGGAATGTTTATTATCTGTGAAATATTTTGTGTTAAATAAGGTGAATATCTATACACGAGTGTTGAGAAAACTTGTCCTTCCTGATTTAACAATTTTAATAACATTATTTTATTCAGCACAACAAATATGCCAGCACTTTTTTCATTGATATGTATTTTCTATTTTGCAATCAGCGTCTTATACTTCTAATTTAGTTGAAAAAATCTTATAAGCTAATTACATTTTTTAATTATTTTTAGCGGGTTATTTAATAACGCACTATCAGCTACTATGTTATTTTCATCTCATATATATTTCGATACAGGCATTAATCTCATAATTATGTCTCTGAAATAGCTAAAATGTGTTTACAGTAGAGCATCGATTATCCGAATACCGATCAACCCAAACATCGGTTAACAGAAAGCGTTCCAGTCGGAAAATTTGAATTTGTGCGCGCCATCTAGAAGTTTCGCTAGCGCTGTTTGCGAGATTTAGCGGCAGAAAAACGAGTCTCAACTCTGAAGCATAAAAAAAAGTTTGGACTTCTTTTGTATCAGTGAAGCGAGGTGAGTCAGTGAAGTTATGGTTTTACAGTGCAGTGAACAGTTCCGATCAGTGATAATTTATAGCGTCAATGAAATGTGTTCTATAGTGTCAGTGAAATGTGTTACAGAGTGTCAGTGAAATGTGCTAAAGTGTCAGTGAAATGCGTCATAGTGCCACTACAGGGAATGAGATGAGAGTAAAGTGAAAGACTATTGAAACTTATGTAGGACCTATACATAATTATGTAGGTTGTGTTGTAAAATTATGTGTTTTATTATTATTGTGTTAAATTGTATTGTGTATTCTTATTGTATTGTGTATAAAATTGTATATGTGTTGTAAGTTGTATTATGTATTGTAAATTTTATTGTGCATTGCTGATCATTTTAACTGTGTATTGTTAATATTGTATATACCACTGCCACCGGGTGCTTGCCCACTTGCAGTGTAAATAAATACATACATACATAAACTGCAGGCCTACTTTAATGGATGTTTTGAACTTGTCATATTAGGCTAGTCTGTTTTCTGTTTTATTTTATGACATATGTGATACAAAATATATACACTGTGTACAGTTCGGCACAATTTGTTTTCGTAAATGATCGGTTATCCGAAAAGTCAATTATCCGAACACTCTCCGTCCCAAATTGTTTCGGATAATCGATGTTCTAATGTATTGTAATGTGGCCGGTAAGTTGTTAGCTTGTGAATTGCTTGTCTTTTACGGATTGGTTTCATTTGTGTCTATTTCGTGCCGGCCTGTTTTGGGTACCTAACTGAGATTACAGTTTGTAACATTTAATATTTATGCTGGCTGTATGCTTATTATACTAGAGACCGACAAGTTTCGAAAACTCCTCACAAAACAACTGCCTGGACATCTCCTTTTTAGTACCCTGCACTTTTATTATCTCTTCCTTTTATTACACACCCGTTTTCTATATTAAAGACCATCTCCACACTGGGACTGTAAAACTTTACGACGTGTAGCAATGCATCCATGATGCCGTGAATGTCATATAGCGCCACGTTAAATATTGTCATATTATATGAGTCGGTGTGACATGATATGTTGTAGGTCTCTCTGGACAGTTTATGTGCTTGTCGCCTAAATTTATGCTATAATGAAGGTAAACATTAATAGAAATTCAGTGCTAAATTGGTTCCATCTCACAGGAATACTTGGTCAGAGAATCTGTTGGGACTACAATGGAGATAAACGAGAATGGTGATAATGGCATGTTCCCATCGCATGAAAAAAGCTACTGGATTTTTTCTCTTTGCTATAAAAAGTTACAAACATTCTTAAATGTTTTGTCAATGCGACACTATTGTTCTGTATCCAGCTTGGACCGAATTTTTCCAATTTTGATAACTACTGACTGCTGCAATGCTTATGGTAGATCTCTTATCAGTTATCCCAAGTACGTACTTCAGTCTCTGCTACTATTATTATTGCTAGGGTTAGGATTTTGATGAAATTGCATCTTTTTTCTAGTAAGCCAGAAACACAGCTGCATTAGTATTTATTTGTTATGTGATAAACTGAGTGTTTTAAGACACATTTATTAGGGCATTTTTCTACTTTTTTTTTTTTTTGCCTGTTTCAACTCATAAGAGCATCTTTTGTTTTATTCGGACATATTTGAGGCATTTTCATTTAATTTTGGTCATAAATCCCCATTATTAAAGTAAAATAATATTTATTTCCTTTGATACTTGTCTACATATTTTGTCCATTAATACCTATTACTTTTTTACTTCTTTATTTAACGACACTGTATCAACTACGAGGTCGATGGAATTGGTGATAGCGATATATTTGGCGAGATGAGGCCGAGGATTCGCCATAGATTACCTGACATTTGTCTTACGGTTGGGAAAAACCTCGGAAAAAACCCAACCAGATAATCAGCCCAAGCGGGAGTCGAACTCGCGATCGAGTGCAACTCCGGATTGGCAGGCAAGCGCCTTAACCGACCAAGCTACGCCTGTGGCTAATACCCATTGTTTTGTATAATATTTTAATCGTTTCTCTACACAAATATCGCCATTTTAACGTAGTACACTCCAACCACCCCTTCAATATAGACTCCTCTCTACCCGCTAGTTCCGTATAAGAGTGGCCTTGTGGTAGACTACGTGGAAACTACATCAGGTTAAATAATTAACTAAAGTGTACCACTTAGAAAAAATTATGTAAAATTAAATAAACTTAAATGTTGGTACTACTCTTAGTATTTAATTTAATTACTAGTCTAAATATTAAGTAGTACAAAACCTCTTTTCCTACTAAACCAATTACGTAAGAATTTTTAGGGCAGTTTAAGGGCATTTTTTAAGATTTCTAGGTCTTAATGTATTGTTTTAGGACGTTTTTCCATGATTTATAGGTCATCAAAATCCTAGCCCTAATTATTGCACTATTGTTCCACGGACTCGAAACAGGCTTTCAAGTGCTAAAGCTACGAGAAACAATATTAGTCTCCAGCTTTTTATTCTTTCAGTACAGGAAATCGCCAGCTTGCGTAACTTCAATAATTATAACGCTTTTCAATTGTATCTAAAAATACCGTACCTTTAGAAGAGACACGTACGTCGACAACAATTAGGGTCATGCACAAAGCAATTATATGCTGTGATACTAGAAAGAGCGATAAAGTGGTACTGGGAGGAGAAGAGACTGGAAAAAAATTTACAATTTAGAATATGTTGTTTAGTCAACTGTCCGAAGATAGATCTGAAACTTATATGCGACACCAATAAAGCACACTCATGAGGAAACTAAGCCAGAAGCTATTAGAGTAGGGTGATCAGTTCCTTTCCCTCTCCATTACTTATTTCGCTGACTAGTTGCACTAATCACACTTCAGATGTATGTATGTATGTATGTATGTATGTATGTATGTATGTATGTATGTATGTACCTTTTTTTAGCAGCATGTTCCATTACAAATGAGAAGTAATACATGCCTAGGTTTACCTTCAAGTACATAATCCATTTACATTATATATTATTATGTTGCCGTTCTAGATTAAATATGGACTAGTGTAGTTCATCTACTATGTGTAACTGCCAAGATAATATTGGTACTTCTTAATCTAACTTATTTTCCTATTCCTAACCTATGAAGTACAAGAATCTATTTACATATTCTAGCATTAAAATATTTACAGGATTTACATATTTACTATCTTTTTGGTGAGTCTATTTTCAGATAAATTATATCCTCTAATATTGTAGCTTATTTACAGAATATAAGTAACCTATTTTCGTCCCTTATCACTTAATTCTGACTTTTAACCTCTTTACCTTCCCAAATAACTTATCCTTATGGTATACTAGCCAGCCTACTGTAGTTGTTCAAAGTCTATACTATTAGCAAACTTTATAAAATGTTTTATATAACTTTTCACTAATTTTGGCTTGTCCACAGGCCACTTCCCACCACATTCATGTATAGACTGGATTAGTGTTCCTAATTTCGTACAGTCATAAATAATATGATCCACTGTCTGGTCCCCATCCCCACAGACACATGTCGCACTATTCTTGATTTTAAATCGATGAAAATATGCTTTGAGTCTTCCATGTCCGGTCAACAGAGTCGTCAAGTTAGGAGTTACTTCTATCTTCAATTTCAATCTATCTTGGACACTAGGGAAGAACGCCATGTATGTATGTATGTATGTATGTATGTATGTATGTATGTATGTATGTATGTGTATGTTGTGTTGTGTTGTGTTGTGTTGTGTGTATGGCTATGTATGTGTGTATGTGTAATGTAATATACCGCACCGCTGCATTACGATAGAAATGACAGCAGAGGTTGAAAGTTCAAGATTTTTAAGGAAATAGAGGCAGTGTGTGGTAATCTCTCGAAATGATTATTTTAAACGTAGCGAACCAGATTGAGCTAGTGACGCAGCAAATGTTGGAAGTAATGTTATTAGCGAACTGGTTCATGTGCAGTGAATGGAAATGCAGGCACAAGCATCCTTATTCGACGTTAGAGTCCCATCTAGCAACAGATGGCGCATCTGTATCCATTTCCATTTCTCTCATGTTATTGCTCCCCGAGGGAAAGTCACCGGTCATGCATGGCAGATATAAACATGGAGTGTGGAATTATGAAGTGCAGGCTGCGCTCTACACAGCTAAGCCTTTCGTGTATACAGGACGTATCGAACCACATGCAAACATTGCAATTTAGCTACAGGATAGTAATAGCGCGGATGTGGTGTTTGAAAGAACCTGTTCAGCTAAGCCAGGCATGTCAAAACCCTGCACATTGTGCAACTGTCTCTGTGCGATGTGCACTCTCTATTCCCCTACCTGGAGGGAGTGAATCGCCTCGGAGGGGAACGCGACAGGGCTATACAATACCTGCAGCAGTTTTTGTTTCAGTAACACAGTTTCAGTACGAGTGCCGATTTGGCTGTGTCTGTGAATGAGTTATCTATACTAATAATAAATCTGTAGCCGAAATTTTTCTGGTAATTTTCGATTTTCCAAAAATAATTGGTCCTAACTTATATAATTAACCACCCTGAAACAGAAAATCGCATTTTTGACATTTTTGTTTGTATGTCTGTCTGTATGTTTGTTACCTTTTCACGCGATGATGGCTGAACCGATTTATATGAAAATTGGAATATAAATTAAGTTCGTTGTAACTTAGATTTTAGGCTATACGGCACTCAAAATACTTTATTTAAAAGGGGGGTTATAAGGGGGCCTGAATTAAATAAATCGAAATATCTCGCTTATTATTGATTTTTCTGAAAAATGTTACATAACCAAAGTTTCTTTAAAAATGATTTCCGATAAGTTTTATTCCTTAAAAAAGTTTGATAGGACTGATATTTAATGAGATAAATGAGTTTTAAAATTAAAATAACGCCATTTAAGACGGTGCAATGAATTAAGAACAAATGACTTCGTCTATAAGGGGCCTTGGACAACAACAATCGAAACAGGGGCCTTGGACATCAACAATCGAATGCTATTAAACATAGCCTACAGAGAATGTTTCTGTGTTTGTATGAAGTAATATCAGAAGCTAAATTAACCGATTTGTATAATTAATTATTATTTCACCATTGGAAAGTGTAGTTTCTCTAGATGGACATAATGCTATAATGTTATTACAGTAACGTCTGAGTAAATCGAGGACAGGTAAGATTATAATAGCTTCTTATGCACAGAAAATTTGATAGGCTATTTTGTACATTCGTTTTCTGTATTTCTTAAAATAATATATACTGTATGTACACTCATTTTAATCTCAGAGAATTAACGAACAACGAGAGTGTATTGATTTAATGTTCAGTAATAGTACGTTAGCTTAGCAATCCATTATTTTATAATTCAAATTTTAACTATGCTCAATTGAATCGTGTTAAAATACATAAAATATATATGCAATAAATGCAATGCAAAAAAAAAATGGGTAATGAGCGAAGCAGATTATCTTGCGCTGTTGTAAAAGTTGTTCCCTGGATCAAACGTCCTATTTTAATTATGTAATTACTTTATATTTATTTCTAACAGGTGCAGCGGAGCGCACGGGTACGGCTAGTTGTTATATAAAGCTTTCCTCAGCAAACTATAATAATTATTTTAAAATAAAAGGCCTATGTCGAGGTAATAATGTTGTGAGGTGACAATTTATATCAGATTAGTAAAGTTCTCAAAATATGATATTGCCTGCGCTTATTTCTTAATCATTACTCTCACAGCAAAACGAACTTGACAATGGCGTTGTTTTGGAGTCTGTACTAACACAGCCATCAAGGGTTAGACGACTTACGACTTTCATTTCATAAACTGGTAAGTGATGAGCAGGCTTCGAGACTTTGGACCCGATACAATAAGTTTACTGTGCATGCACTATAGGTTGTTGACTCGCTGCAGGTAGATAGAGATGTATTGAGGTAACAACGCTGCTATTTAGAATAGAGTACGGTAGTATGGGAAAACACGCATATTTACATTCCGAAAGTAAATATACATTATACAATTATAATATCAAAAGAATGTGAAAAGCATTTATTCTTCTGTCTTTTATAAGCATTTGTGTTTAATTATACACCGTGTTAATGATGGAAATAAGCATGTAGCAATTTTAATTTTTTCATTTATCCTATTGGTCGTCTTTAGGAAGTGCAGTTACAGTACCGAATTGCAATGTACCTACTACAAGATACAATCTCAGTGTCTCAAACGTAAATCTTTTTCGGTTATCTGCCAAAGTTTGTACTGTAGAAAGCTGCGCTCTATGTCACATGACGTGATACGAGCAAAACGAAAAAACCTAACATCATTGCAGTCTCTAAGAGACAGTCCTTTATTCTCGGGTGACTCTATGCCCACTAATTTGCTGTTTATGTTACACAATGTTCCATATCCGTTATTTTTACATGAAATTGATTTCCACTTCTGTTTTACACGTTCAGTAACCGGTGTACTTGATGTCTCATTAATTCTCTGCATCATTTTCGAAATTAATTTGAGGGCTTCTGGCATCTCTTACTCTGACTTCTCTAACCGTGTAATAGTTTCAGACACAGTTTGTATGAAAACCAAATTATTCGTCAGAACCTTCAAATCCAGATCGTTTTTCTTTCCGTATTTGTATGTATGTATGTATTTATTTACACTGCAAGTGGGCAAGCACCCGGTGGCAGTGGTATATACAATATTAACAATACACAGTTAAAATGATAAGCAATACACAATAAAATTTACAATACATAATACAATTTACAACACATATACAATTTTATACACAATACAATAAGAATACACAATACAATTTAACACAATAATAATAAAACATAAAATAAAACACCTAATTTTACAACACAACCTACATAATTATGTATAGGTCCTACATAAGTTTCAATAGTCTTTCACTTTACTCTCGTCTCATTCCCTGTAGTGGCACTATGACGCATTTCACTGACACTTTAGCACACATTTCACTGACACTCTGTAACGCATTTCACTGACACTATAGAACACATTTCATTGACGTTATAAATTATCACTGATCGGAACTGTTCACTGCACTGTAAAACCATAACTTCACTGACTCACCTCGCTTCACTGATACAACAGTTCAAATAAGTCAAATAATTCCATTCTTATGCATTCTTATAAACAGAACTACATTTAAACTAAACATTTCTAGTCTAAGGCCCTCTTACACGCTATTTTTAAATAATTTACAATTCAAACCAAGGAAGTAAACTCGTCAGGCTAGATAAATACATGTCACCTTAAAAAATTAAATGTTGAATGTCACCTTAATTTTAATTTTCACTTTATACAAAACTCTTTAAATTATTCTTGAATCTCCTTAAGGAAGGAAAGCCCTCAAAGACCGCTGCAGGTAGGTCATTCCAATCATTTATAGTTCTATTTAAAAATGAGAATTTACCTACATCCGTTTTCTGTTTCCTACATTTGATTTTAAAATCATGATCGTTCCTACCATAGTACGTTGGCTTTTCTAACCGAGCCGTTATGTCTACCCATGCTTTCTGACCTAGATGTGCTCTATACAATGATGTTATTCTAGTTTTCCTACGTCTGTTTTCCAAAGTTTCCCATTTAAGTTCTTTTATCGTATCGTTCCCATCTTCTCTTTTACCTTTAACAAATTTAGCTGCCCTATACTGGATTCTTTCTAAGGAATTTATCTGATATATTCTATAGGGATCCCAACGCGTAGTTCCGTATTCCATTAACGGTCACACTAATGTTAGATATGCTATTTCCCTCGATTTGGGGCTAGCCTTTCTCAAGATTCTCATAATAAAATGAAGTGTCCTCCATGCTTTGCCTGTAACATTATCAACATGCTCTCCCCAAGAAAGTTTGGAGTTTAAATACACTCCTAGGTATTTACAACATTGTTCTTGCGGAATTACAACACCACTGAATTCATAATTAAGACTAATTTCCTCTCGGGTTTTACAAAATGTTATAGATTTACTTTTAGAACCATTTATTTTCATCCTATGCTTTAACGCCCAGTTGTAAATGTTATGTTATTGTTGGAATTCATTCTACAGTACCCCCACGCACTGTACGGTTTACCACTATACACAGTACGCCGTTATGCGGATTTCCCACTGAACTGCTCTATAGGGTCCGAAGTCTCGAAGCCTGGTGATGAGAATATAGTGAGGAATACATTTGAGGCTCTTGAGGTTGTGAGGAGAAAAGAAAACAACTATTTGCAAGGCGGAAAAAAATTCTGGAAAAATATATAATTGCAAATTTTCCATCTCACGTCACAATATTAATTCAATATACTTATATTAATAAATCTTTAAATCTGACATAAAGAGAATATCGTCGCTTCACACCTTGTGAACTACACTTTTAATTTCTTTGAGTAACGCTCCCAACTTTTCGATACTTGCTATCAACGTTTTCAAATAAACTATATGTGAATTTAAATTCTAAGCTTAATTTATATTTATTAATATTAATATTAATTTATATTGACATACAGCAAAGAAATGATTTCAGTGTAAAAACTTCACAATGTCCTACTGCATGTAATTAATTGGGAGTGTAATATTTTCTTCAACATTTGTGTACCAATGGTCACAGTAGATAATAATACCTGACGAACAATGAAAGAGTAGGGTCTATTATTTTAGAATAATTAGTACCTACTACGTAAATTGAAATACTTGTTCCTCTCTTGTTGTTTCGAAATTACTGCAATATTCTTTTTCTTCAAATACTGTATAAAATCATATTAATAAATTATGCTTTACAAACCACTACTTTGTGAAGTATAACTGAGTAAGCCTAAAGTTTCTTGCATTACAATTGTCAAATATAGACACTGATAATAACTGTGTTTTTTTTTCGTTCTGCTAACTATGTTTATAATGTCCAAATGTCTATTTAATCCGACGATAGAAGCGCAGAATAGATTATTGCACACCCCTCCAGCTAAGAACGGGTAAGAGCAACGCTTGAATGATGCAGTCTGCACAGACCGGCGATCCGCGCACATAACTGCACATTCAGAGTCTGATTTCTGACATGCCTGAGCTAAGCAGAGGTATTGTTTATCTAATTTCTTATTTAATATTGTACCGGAAAACGCAGAGCGGAAAGTTTAGTGTCTCGATATTTCCGTACAGTTATGTAACAAATTTAGCATTAATGTTTATGCTAACGACATAGAATTACTGGCTGATAAGATATCTTAAAACTAGTTGTCAAAGTGTTTGGTAAAGTTAACAATTTGGTTCATAATATTAAGGTGCGGGAAAATTCATATCACCATTATTGCAGAACACAAAATAGCACACTTAAATAAAAAATGTATTATTTGAAAGATTCTCAGATTAAAAATACTTTGAAGTAAAGATAACACGAACTTAAGCATGCTTGGACTTCTAGACTGTAAAAGACCTTTGCAAGCAGCAAGACTTCTTTACAGAGACCAAATAGATAATAAAATGAAGGACCTTCAGGATGTGAGATTAAATGAAGATATAGATACTGGACAGACGAGTATGGAAGAAACTTATTGACGGGGCCAAATGTCTGCGTTTTAAATGACTATGGTTCTAATTTTATTTTCTATTTCTTATTATGAAACAGAACCCAATCCCTAATAAGAAATTTCCATGCAAGAGTTATTTATCTAACGTTTATCGTATTGCCCAAGTGTCTTACACATGTCTCTGTGAACGTGTGAGACTGCAGAGGTGCCTAATTGTAAGGCTGAAACCATAGTATTACAAATAATGTTGTACATCTTGATTACACAACGTTTAACACTGTATCACTTCGGAATATGTATGATAAGACTTTCTTGTGTTAAATTCTAACGTATATTGTTTACATGTTTCGACCTTTTATGGGTCATCCTCAGAACTGGTCGTTGTTGGTTTTGGCGCCTCTTGTTTTGTTTCCTGTGAGGGTGTGTTCGTGTGGTGTAATGTAGAGTCAAAGAGTGTGTGTGTTCTGAAATTGAGTTGTGTGTTGAGAATTTCGTTGGGGTGTGTTTTCGTGTGTCTGTATATTTCGTATTGTTCTAGTGTGTTTAGTTTCTGGCTTTTTGGTTGGATGTGCAGTATTTCCATGTCAACTTCTACATAGGACAGTCAGGCAGATCATTTCAAACACGTTACAAAGAATACATCACAGCCATAACTAAATTACAAAACACCTCCACATATGCAGAACACATCACAAATGCTAACCACACCCACAGATACATCAACACAGACATGGAGAGTAATGTTCTGCCATCTATAAATCAGTGTCTAAACGTTATGAAGTGTGTATCGAGAAACAAGACCTCCATTTTGAACAAAATCTCTAAAGAAATGTGTAGTAAAATATAAATTGAATGTACTGTAATTAAATGTAAGGAAGTGTTTGGGGAAAGCGACTTTTGACCCACCCTGTATTTCGAAAAAGGAAACAGAAGCAATTGTAATGACAATCGTAACAAATGTAGGTAGCTTAAACATTTGTAAAAAATGTGATTTGAAGACGAATTTACGACCTCCATAATTTATGGAGAGAAAGCTAAGTTTTACATCCAAACGTAAACACTTTGTTCGTTAGAAATACAACTGGAATAATACGAACTGAACCTCTTGTACGAGTTAGAGATGGAAACTTTCATGAGTTCGTTTTAAAATAATTGAACTTCAGTCCACATTCAAGTTACTCACAAGCTGATCACCGTGAGACAAGGGATATAATGTGGCAACATAGAACGTATTTTCCAACTGATGATATTTACTTTCCTGATACGCTGTGCTATAAAACTCGATACTTTTTTATGTCCTTGGAAGTTGTATCAAGCATATGTGGGACATCTCATGTTTATACGGCTTCCACTTTTACGACTGAATATTTTTGCGTTTCCTTGCAAGTTTCTGCTCTTATCTCTACTGTTATTTTGATCCAGTCTCTTCTCTTACGATCATGATATTGGAACGTCTCCCGAAGTTATCAACATCCGAAACCTTGTAGATCTCCGCCAGCGATATTCTTCTTCGTTGTTTAGACTCTTTGTCATCACGATTTAACATTTGCACCACAAACTTTGCTGGCATCAGCATAACATTCAAGCAACTTCTTATTCTTCCACATTTTATATCGAATTTAAAATTAAATTAAGTTTAAAATTGAAAACTTGGCCGTTAGCCTGTTTACCTCACAATCCCCTTATGTCTTTGTTGACAGCAAACCTCCTGTGTTCTTCTGGTAATCTGCTCCTTGCAATTTTAACCAATAAGTTCGGTCATCCACGTCGTTATAGATTTAGGGTAATCTTAACCGAACCCTCTCCTATTTATCAAAATACGTAAGGGCTATTTCACATCATTCTTGATGTCTTGATCCCTTTTCTGTTTTTTTTTTTTCTCTTTTTTTCTTAATACTGTAATAAATTATCATCATCTTCAAGGCGGATTTAGTGACCCGTATAGTCTTAGAAGTCATCTTTCCATCTTGTTCTTGACCTCGGGATGATGTATATTTGTACTGTGATATGTATTAATTTGTTAATTATTTTATTTCCCATCCATTATGTATGAGTATGTCACTTAACTGTGCTATTATCTATGTTTTACTTTATGTAAACAAATATTCAGATCTTTTTTTTATTTAAATTTAAATATAGGCTACAGAATAAAGAATATACAGGGACAGGGACTAACATTTTTAATATTAACCTGGCTATACCTTTCTATTAACGATTAATACAGGAAACACCGTTTGCTACCCTTTCCACGACGGAGTTCGATGATATTGGCGTAAAATACAAATCACTTTACTAGGTATAGGAGGGAAGAAAAGTAGTTCATCCATTTATGTAAACTAGGAAATATCGCAATTTTGAGTTTGATAATTTTCATTAGGTTTTTGTTTAATCAAAATACAGTACTGTATTAACACTTAGTGTTTTACACACGAATTGAGCTATTCATTCGGAAGTATTAATTATGCAGTGTATATTGTACTGTTACAGCACATTAGCGTACTATATAGAGAATGAAGTTAAATTGAAAAATAATTATAATATGGATATTTAAACACATTTTAGAAAATGGTGGCCGTTCATTTCGATACAGGCTTCAGTTCTTTTGTGCATATTATCGCACTATAGACTATTGTACCTAATTCCAATTACCAGTTTCGTCCTTCGTACGAGTAACTCATGTTGAAATAATTCTGTACCTACTCTATAAAAGAGTACCTTACGTACTGTAGATTCAATCTTCACTTCTGCCCGATCCGTAAAGATAAAATCACTCAGAAATGCTATCTACTGTCCGTTCAAGTGGTTTTGTCGCAGGGTTGTAGAAAGGGGGGGGGGATCACGTGACAGTTAATTACTTAAGGAGGCCTTTTTATTTAAGTTATTTTAAACACTGGAATAATATTACGTAGACGTCCAATTCCTAACAGAAATTAATGTTTTCGGATAAGAGCTAAGATAGCCCAGCTACTAGACTTTACAAAGGGGCGAACAGAAGCAGGTGGGGGAAACCGGGATGCGACATAGGGAAACGGACGACAATTCCCGTACGAAAATATGTTTCAATATTGAAAGCTCTTTCGTCACTGGAAAACGCGAACATATTTCTGAAACGTATTATACTCAGTAACTCAGTACTGCTTACGCGCCCTCGGCTCTGTGTCGTGAACGGTTGGAAGTTTACTAGTAGAAGGGGTGGGAGTGAAGTACATTCCAAAACTCAGGTACAATAAAAATTGAAGTAAAAATAAAATGATGTCCCTGTATAATTACAAACAAACAAGAGAAATAGAAATAAAATAATACAAACAATATAAAAAAGGAGATACAGTAGTATTAACAAAATTTGAGACCGAATGAGCAGCGCTCGTGTTCGGTCGCAGTTGAGATATAATATTAATAGCCCTATAAGAGAATATAAAATGAAATAAAATAGGAAATAGAATTAAAATTACAGTTACAGAAATTATATAATAAAATATTTATATAAGAGAAATATAGGAAATAAAAAAATAATAAAAATAAATAAGTAAAATAAAATAGGAACTAAAATTTAAATTACAGCGGCAGTGGAATTATATAATATAATATTAACACTAGAGAAGAATAATATTGCACGTGAAACGTAGGGCTATGTATATTTCAAAATTATAGAATACAAATATAATATATGTTGATTAATTCATACACATAGGCTATAAATTTATTTAATCAAATTGAAGATATTAACACGTTTCTAATTTTCTTGTTATATGTTAATGGGTTACATGTTAGAAGTTTTGGGTGTAATTTAGTTAAAACATTGTACAACCGAGGGCCAAAATTTATGCTATGCTTTAGACCAGCAGATGTGAGACATTTAGGTTCTACTAATGTTGAATTAATATTTCGTCTTGTGTCATAATTATGTGTCTGTAATACAAACTTATTACGATTTTTATGATAAAATTTTAACAGCGTATACTTATAAATTTGTTCAATATTAAATACATTAAATTCAGAATAAATTAATTTAGTTGGATAATCGAAATGTTTCTTCAAACAAATTTTAATTATTCGTTTTTGTAGTAAATTTAACGGACTAAGATTAATTTTTGTAGACGTATAATTTCTTATTTGATGTTGTGGGTTGCCTCCAGCAATTTCATTTATAAATCTTTTCATTTCAGCTGTTTGTATGGCTCTTCTGTATACTCCGCACGATGACCAGTTTTCTGCTCCGTACATCAGGACAGATACAACAGGTACAGTGCCTATAAAGTTTTATCACAGTATCTCGTTTTGCTCTGTTCTTTAACGTCCATCTTTTTGTACTAACCTATATTTTACTACTTAATTTATTATTCCCAGAACATGAATTTTACCAGCAATCGAAAAGTATTGGGAATAAATTTGAATAAGGAACAAAAAAAAAGTTTCCTTCCCAGGCAGGATTCGAACCACGACATTCTTAGTTACCAGTCTATCGTGCTCTGGAGTGAACAAGGCTCTGAATCAGCTACAAGGGTCGGTCCAGTTTTTTTTGCCACTACTGTACGTTTTCCCGTAAAATACGTCTCCCTAATCCGAGGGTTATCTACGTTCCCTCTCTCCCCCGAAATATAATAATTTTCAACATTGAGTCTATTAGTCCTACATGCAGAGTTTTATTTTAATAATGGTATGTGTATTTGCACTATTTAAAGACACTGTTTTTTTTTAAACTAGAGCTAGTAGCTTGTTAAGAATGATAATGGCTTTACACCTTAAACAATAAACAGTCAAGTATATGCTAATAAATCCCTGGGAAGTTCGCATACGGCTCCTTAATTTTTTTGTGAAAAATCTTCATTTTTTTTCCTAAAAGAAATCTGGCAGTCCTGCCCTTCAGCCTGAATTATCTGTTCATATTTACTTACTTACTTACAAATGGCTTTTAAGGAACCCGAAGGTTCATTGCCGTCCTCACATAAGCCCGCCATTGGTCCCTATCCTGTGCAAGATTAATCCAGTCCCTATCATCATATCCCACCTCCCTCAAATCCATTTTAATATTATCCTCCCATCTACGTCTCGGCCTCCCTAAAGGTCTTTTTCCCTCCGGTCTCCCGACTAACACTCTATATGCATTCCTGGATTCGCCCATACGTGCTACATGCCCTGCCCATCGCAAACGTCTGGATTTAATGTTCCTAATTATGTTAGGTGAAGAATACAATGCGTCTAGTTCTGTGTTGTGTAACTTTCTCCATTCTCCTGTAACTTCAACCCTCTTAGCCCCAAATATTTTCTTAAGCGCCTTATTCTCAAACACCCTTAACTCTATGTTCCTCTCTCAGAGTGAGAGTCCAAGTTTCACAACCATACAGAACAATCGGTAATATAAGTGTTTTATAAATTCTAACTTTCAAATTTTTTGACAGGAGACTACAAGACAAAAGCTTCTCAACCGAATAATAACACGCATTTCCCATCTTTATTCTGCGTTTAATTTCCTCCCGAATGCCATTTATATTTGTTATTGTTGCTCCAAGATATTTGAAATTTTCAACCTCTTCGAAGGATAAATCTCCAATTTTTATAGTTCCATTTCGTACAATATTCTGGTCACGAGACATAATCATATACTTAGTCTTTTCGGAATTTACTTCCAAAGCTATTGCTTTACTTGCTTCAAGTAAAATTTCCGTGTTTTCCCTAATCGTTTGTGGATTTTCTCCTAACATATTCACGTCATCCGCATAGACAAGAAGCTGATGTATCCCGTGCAATTCCAAACCCTGCCTGTTATCCTGAACTTTCCTAATGGCATATTCTAGAGCGAAGTTAAAAAGTGAAGGTGATAGTGCATCTCCCTGCTTTAGCCCGCAGTGAATTGTAAAAGCATAAGATAGAAACTGACCTATACGGACTCTGCTGTATGTTTGACTGAGACACATTTTAATTAATCGAACTAGTTTCTTGGGAATACCAAATTCAATAAGAATATCATATAATACTTCCCTCTTGACCGAGTCATATGCCTTTTTGAAATCAATGAATAACTGATGTACTGTACCCTTATACTCCCATTTTTTCTCCATTATCTATCGAATACAAAAAATCTGATCAACAGTTGATCTATTACGCCTAAAACCACACTGATGATCCCCAAAAATTTCATCTACGTACGGAGTTAATCTTCTCAAAAGAATATTGGACAAAATTTTGTACGACGTCAACAAAAGTGATTTTCCTCGAAAGTTACCACAGTTGGTTTCATATTACGCATCATATAACTGTCGCACTCTAGTTTGCCTATTGATCATGAACTGCACTCGGACTTAGGTTCAATTCCCGTTTGGGCTAATTCTATATAGATATTTTCCTGAGTTTTTTTTTTATCTATCAAGTTATTCTATGAGGAATCTTTGGTCTCATCACACCAAATACCCCTCTATATCACCAATTCAATCGACGTTAAATAAAAGTAGTACTTGTTACTTTGTCGTTAAGTAACCGATAAAGACCATCTGACTCCAACAGAAAATTGCAGAACCCAAGCCCTAAGTCAGGCGTGTCCAAAGTAATAGGTAGCTCCTAATGCAGCCCACGACACTTCAGTCTACGTTTGAGGAGTGTGGATGGAGATGTAGCTGACACAAATCACTTAGTGTGGCAGTGGTGGATTGCTTATTAAGCTGTTATCAATGGCTGTTTATTTATCGAATTATCAACAGTAATCTCACTAGAGATTTATCTAGAGAAAATCAAAACTCGAGTGGGATTTAATTGACTATTACACGATTAGAAGAAAGTATATGAAGATTAGAAGTAACGAAATACTCCAATACAATAAAATATTAATTGACTTACGAAAATACAACTGTCTTCAAATATATTACTGCACCATCTCTAAATTACAAATATTACGCTAGATGGCAGTAGTATGTTATGTTTAGCCGTTTTCTTGTTGTCAGTTGTGCCAACTGTGGAATCTTCATTGAACTTTGTGGACGATTACTAGTCAGAAAGCTTTATTGATTCAGTTTCATTTTTATTAAAACGTTGCATTCCACTTCAGTTATCCGGTTCCCAGTAATCAACGTCATTTAACAGAAGATTTTCAATAAATCTTAGTATTAAACAATTCATATATCATATAGCAGAAGCTATAACATAACCTAAATAATATAAACGAGTGTTAGAAAAGTTTTAATTAGGGAAGATGAAATAAACAAGAAACGTTTTAATTAACGATGATGAAATAAAAAATAAACATGAATAATTTTAAAAGAAACAATTATTCAAAGTACAATTTTCAAATTTAAATGTTTTAGTGGTTGGTGGTTCAGTTGATGTTATATTAGACGTGTGCGTAAAAGAAGTGAACTCGTTGATGCACATGGTGTATCCCTCAACTTATTCAGGATTTCCGAATGGTGCTCTACATTTATTTGTAAATAGGGTTTCAGGAAGATACATAGCTATGACCAGTGATCTTTATTAATTCTTGTTCTTGAATGCCAATGCGAGTCATATTTGAAAGTGCTGTGCATCGACTGGAGTGGTTTGTAATTTTCTGTGTGTGTGTGTGTGTGTGTGTGTGTGTGTTTTTTTTTTATGTCCAGACCAATGCAGTTTGAAATGTTGGTAAACAAAGAAACAAATGCTAGGGTAGTGATAAAAATAAACAAATGCTAGGGACGTGATAAAATTAAACAAATGCTAGGGACGCGATAAATTGTGCAATAAGCAGCCATGATTGATTGAAAGACGTTCTTTCGTACCGTTTTATTGGTCAAAAGTAGTATGACGTAGTAAAAGTGTAATAGTCAACATAAATAATATTTAGTTATGTATAATTATTCCATGAAATATTTCGCTACAGTTAGGGCTACTTTTCTAAATTCAACACATTCAACATTTGTTTGAAAATGAATATAATGCATCTTTCTCTCCTCAGTGAGCCAACGTGTAATGCTTATAAAGCATTTGATATACCCTTCTGAATCCTGAGAGTATAGAATACTGTGGCGCATGTTAGAAGATTCTGGTAGCGTCAGGGAGTTGCGCACGCATCTAGCGAGAGGGAAGACGCGGGGAAACGGAAACTCGAGCTTCGGTAGGCGCTGTAACGCGGAACGGAGCGAGGGGAAAGAACTACGATGACAGCGCGGAGCGGAGAGAGGAGGGGAGACATCTAGAAGCGCATTCCCGTCGAAGGTTCAGAAAGCCATGCGAATCGAAGACTCCAGATGTTACGGTTTGATAAATAGAAGCGAGAAGCTGTCTTGAGATAGTCAGTCTTCAGTCAGCCTTCAAGTCTTGGACAGCAGCGAGCAAGGTGGCCCTGAGTTCGGCGTGCAGTGAACTTGAGTCAGTCCGAACTGTGGCAGCGTCCAGGCGAGTGCAACATATCCGGAGGACTTGAGTTCGACGTGCAGTGAACTTGAGTCAGTCCGAACTGTGGCAGTATCCAGGCGAGTGCAACATATCCGGAGGACTTGAGTTCGACGTGCAGTGAACTTGAGTCAGCCCGTAACTGTGGCAGTATCCAGGCGAGTGCAACATATCCGGAGGACTTGAGTTCGACGTGCAGTGAACTTGAGTCAGTCCGAACTGTGGCAGTATCCAGGCGAATGCAACGTATCCGGAGGACTTGAGTTCGACGTGCAGTGAAATGGAGTCAGTCCGAACTGTGGCAGTATTCAGGCGACTGCAACGTATCCGGAGGACTTGAGTTCGACGAGCAGTGAACTTGAGTCAGTCCGTAACTGTGGCAGTATCCAGGCGAGTGCAACGTATCAGGAGGACTTGAGTTCGACGTGCAGTGAAGTTGAGTGAGTCCTTAACTGTGGCAGCGTCCAGGCGAGTGCAACATATCCGGAGGACTTGAGTTCGACGTGCAGTGAACTTGAGTCAGTCCGAACTGTGGCAGTATCCAGGGGAGTGCAACATATCCGGAGGAATTGAGTTCGACGTGCAGTGAACGTGAGTCTGTCCGTAAATGTGGCTGTATCCAGGCGAGTGCAACATATCCGGAGGACTTGAGTTCGACGTACAGTGAACTTGAGTCAGTCCGTAATTGTGGCAGTATCCAGGCGAATGCAACATATCCGGAGGACTTGAGTTCGACGTGCAGTGAACTTGAGTCAGTCCTTAACTGTGGCAGCGTCCAGGCGAGTGCAACACATCCGGAGGACTTGAGTTCGACGTGCAGTGAACTTGAGTCAGCCCGTAACTGTGGCAGTATCCAGGCGAATGCAACATATCCGGACGACTTGAGTTCGACGTGCAGTGAACTTGAGTCAGTCCGAACTGTGGCAGTAGCCAGGCGAGTACAACGTATCCGGAAGACTTGAGTTCGACGTGCAGTGAACTGGAGTGAGTTCGTAACTGTGGCAGTATCCAGGCGAATGCAACATATCCGGACGACTTGAGTTCGACGTGCAGTGAACTTGAGTCAGTCCGTTACTGTGGCAGTATCCAGGCGAGTGCAACGTATCCGGAGGACTTTGGTTCGACGTGCAGTGAACTTGAGTGAGTCCGTAACTGTGGCAGTGTCCAGGCGAAGGCGGCGCGTCCGGAAGACCTGAGTTCGTTGTGCGTGAACTTGAACAGTGAGCTAGAAGAACTAGCAAGGGCAAGCGAACTGTGAACTGACGGTTTTGTTAGTGCTTTGTGAACCTTAATTGAAATTAGGAGTGCATTGTTGATCTTCTCAATAATACACGTGTATTGTCATTGTCGTCGTGTGGAGTGCAATAACGACTATTGTGTTGCTGGTGTTGAGTGGAATACCCATTGTTGTAGGGTGAATTATTAAGAAATAAAGTCACATTTTTGACGGGTGCGTGGTGGTAAAAGTGAGAATGAAAAAGTCACAATACTATACCATACTACGTATTACATGATCGTGATATAAGATGTAGGCTATGTGCAGAGATCCGAAGTATAGTTTAATATATCTGCATTTGTGCCCTAACTGTAACCTGCAGAATTTTTTCATCATTTTCCTCATGTCACTGACTTTTTTTTAAGTGTAGAATTATAATGAACTTTAAAAATAAAACAACATATGTCTCAGGACTCAGGATGGTTAAATTGATTGATTAAAATTTTATTATTAACTAATTATTAATCGAATCAGTTAGTTTAGATAAGGTTTTAGTCCGAAATAACAACAGCTATCAGATCTGCATAAAAATGGCCTTATTCCAGGAACGGCTTTTTCAAATGTGCTATGAAAATTATTCAGCTTCTGTGAATCTTAATGAATCCATGGAATAATATTATTTCTTAACAGAAAGGTGTATTCAAGTATGACGAATATAACAGCGTTTTAAACTGACTTTATCAAAAAATGGACTAGAGCCCTTTCTAAAACGACTGATTCAATTACGTTGGTCCTAGATCAATTCAATCAATAATTCACTGTAAAGAACATGGGTTATATGTGTGTGTAATAACAAGTAAAAAGCCACCGGTAGCTCAGTCGGCTAAGGTACTTGCCTGCTGATCCGAAGTTGCGTTTGGGCGCGGATTCGACTCCCTCTTGGACTGGTTACCTGGTTGGGTTTTTTTTCCGAGGTTTTTCCTAACCATAAGGCAAATGCCAGGTAATCTATGACAAATCCTCGGCTTCATCTCGTCAAATATCATCTCGCTATCACCAATCCCATCGACGCTAAATAACCTAGTAGTTGATACAGCGTCGTTAAATAACCAAATAAAAAATAAATAAAAATTATGTTTAACCATTATTGTACTGTGATCTTCTTAATCGACTCGCGCAAAAACAACTCCAAAATCTGACGTCATATTTGATGTAGTCATAGGCCTACATGAGTAGTGTCAGAGTTGTAAGCTCCAATACCGGTTGTGGAGCTCGATTGGAGCTTGAACTTGCTTATGTCTGTGGAAACACCGGAGCACGCAACCAGTCTAGTGGAGCGCTCAGCTCCGTTTAGTCCCTGTCTGACATCGCTGGCCTACATAATAATTATTGTTCCAAAAGATTCTTGATCAATATACGTATCCTGTGTTTTGAGTTCACAATGATCATTTGTGAAAAAAAAAAAATGTTCACACTTATAGGTATACGCATACATTCTATGGTACAAGGGAAGGAAATATAATAATAATAATAATAATAATAATAATAATAATAATAATAATAATAATAATAAGAATAATTACTTATGGCTTTTAAGGAACCCGCAGGTTCATTGCCGCCCTCACATAAGCCCGCCATTGGTCCCAATCCTGAGCAAGATTAATCCAGTCCATACCATCATATCCTACCTCCCTCAAGTCCATTTTAATATTATCCTCCCATCTATGTCTCGGCCTCCCCAAAGGTCTTATTCCCTCCGGCCTTCCAACTAACACTCTATATGCATTTCTGGATTCGCCCATACGTGCCACACGCCCTTTCCATCTCAAACGTCTGGATTTAATGTTTCTAATTATGTCAGGTGAAGAATACAATGCGTGCAGTTGTGCGTTGTGTAACGTTCACCATTCTCCTGTAACTTCATCCCTCTTAGCCCCAAATATTTTCCGAAGAACTTTATTCTCAAACACCCTAAATCTCTGTTCCTCTCTCAGAGTGAGAGTCCAAGTTTCGCAACCATACAGAACAACCGGTAATACAACTGTTTTATAAATTCTAACTTTCAAATTTTTTGACAGGAGACTACAAGACAAAAGCTTCTCAACCGAATAATAACACGCATTTCCCATCTTTATTCTGCGTTTAATTTCCTCCCGAGTGCCATTTATATTTGTTATTGTTGCTCCAAGATATTTGAAATTTTCAACCTCTTCGAAGGATAAATCTCCAATTTTTATAGTTCCATTTCGTACAATAATCTGGTCACGAGACATAATCATATACTTAGTCTTTTCGGAATTTACTTCCAAAGCTATTGCTTTACTTGCTTCAAGTAGAATTTCCGTGTTTCCCTAATCGTTTGTGGATTTTCTCCTAACATATTCACGTCATCCGCAAAGATAAAAAGCTAATGTAACCCGTTCAATTCCAAATCATGTCTGTTATCCTGAACCTTCCTAATGGCATATTCAAAAGTGAAGTTAATAATAATAATAATAATAATAATAATAATAATAATAATAATAATAATAATAATAATAATAGTAATAATAATAGTAATAATAATAATAATTCACACCAGATAAATAGAGGATTAGAAATGTTAAATAGAAGTTAATATAATATAAACGATGATGATGATGATAATGATGATGTTGATGTAGGTAGAGGTCATACTTTAATATTGGGAGTGACACGTGATATAATAGAGTTTTGTATTGGTTTTGAAAAGCCACGTAAATCCTTGCGGCAAAAGACGCATTTAATATTTTATTTCCTACTCACAAACACAAATTTCACCTCCCATTGCGAATGGAAGTATATATTCTTCACAATCGACACGGAAAAACATGACTTCAATAGGGACATTGGGAAGGTACAAACGCCACTGATACCACCATTCCTCTGTCATGCAGGGGGTGGTGGGAGAGGTTCAGGGAGGAACTATTACGTCTTGCAGGATTCCATGCTCGCAACTCACAACTCACGAAATGGACATGCCTGTCGTTAAGTGATGGTTCCGTGATGCTTTGGGAGTAAGAGCGGATTTGAAAGGAAATTTTGAAGTAATTTTTTTATGGAATGAAAACAAAAGCTTAACATTTCTGACCAATCAAACTAAAATCCTAGGAAAGTCTCGTATGTCATCATTCGAGGTAACAGCAAGTGGTTTCAATTCTTTGAAATATAAAGCAGTGGCGAAGGCTTGAGATGTCAACTCGGCTTACGTGACAGGGTCGATATATTACAGAGGATAGAGAGGCATGTCCCGTCGCAATCATATCCATGGGGGCACTTCAATTGAAAAGTGGGCAATAGGCTACTTATGTGGCTTCCCTCCGCATGCCTGGCGAACCACACATTCCAGCCTCTTCTCTGAACCGCGCACAGATGGAAAGAATCTTCGTGTCACCCAGCATCTGAAGCGAAATATCGCTCTTCTCTCCCCCACAGCGCTTCACACTCGTATGAATTTAAAATTGTGAAAATTCGATTTTCACTTTCTATTATTCGAAGATTGACAGTGGTGTAAGACGTAAGTTGAACACTATTTGAAACCACGTCGTATGTACGAATCGTTCCTGGATAATTAGGTTTCTCGTCTGTTCTTCATTTAATGTTCTATGTTGCCTCACTCTTTAATTCTTCACTCTATACGGTAGGCCAGCCGCGGCGAAAATGCGACTCACGAGCACATTGTGGCTCGCAGTGCTTTCTCTCGCTTCCTACCTACAACCCCCACCATCTCACTCACTGGAGTCAAACTCCGTTCTATTTGTATTTGTCTCGGACCTGCGAGTGGCGTATCGTCGCAATATCTCTCTCGAAACCATGTACCTCTATAAAAACGAAAGTTTCAAGTAGGAAAGAAGGATGCATTCTTTTGCTTACAATATGATGAAAATATTAAATGTATGATTTGTTCACAAATATTACTAGGAAAACGGTTGTATAACATAAAACGGCATTATAAATTACTACATGTTACTGATGAAACATTAAAAGGTTAAGTATTATTATTATTATTATTATTATTATTATTATTATTATTATCATCATCATTATCATCTCTGTACGTCGATCCTTTTTCAGCAGATGTACGTATTATTATTATTATTATTATTATTATTATTATTATTATTATCATCATCATCATCATTATCATCTCTGTACGTCGATCCTTTTTCAGCAGATGTACGAATAATGCGGTTAGATCTTCAATTTAAACTCACAGATTTACAATTTGATGTTAAATGAAAGCTAGATGTAAGGACTTGACAAATGTTGAACTTTCAAATCTTTGGAAAAAAATAAATATTTGAAGCTTCGTTCTTTTGCTTGCTCTGTTGAAGCCATGTTCGCTACAACTTACGTTTGTTAAAAAATTTATTTCAACAATGAAAATAGTGAAAATCAAATTTAGATCACGATTGACACACAAATACCTTCGTGATCAACTACTACTGATTTTGAAACTCTGTTGCAGAGACATTCTGAAGACAATTCATAGGTTGTGATAATGTGTCCCATGTTTCATTGTTCATTTCTTTCTTCGTTACACGTACTAAACATTAGTTTGTAGCCTTGTATTGCATATCATTTTATTTAAGTGCTTGACGTAAGAAAAATGAAAAACCGTTTATGTCAGACAGTTGCTTCACTTCCCCTTCGGTTGTCCGCCTCCCTCCATAGGTGCTATGCACGTTGAAGCTTACACAGTGGCTCGGCGCACGATGGCATTTTCGCCACGGCTGCTGTAGGGAGATCTGGTGCTGATCCGTGATGTGGTGGTGACGTGCAGGGAGAAACCGGTTATTTGTTTTAGCTGCAGGTGGAGGAGAATGTTGCTATTGGTTACAGATAAGCGCAGTGTTAGTGCCTAACAACCTCTAAGAAAACATTCGCTAGCTGGATCAATTTGATTTATATTCTTAATTAAATAATTATGTATTTTTCTACTGTACAGCAGACCTGGGCATAAAAGGAGGAAGAAACGAACACATAGTAAAGCATTGTGCATCAGTGGTGGATTTTAGGCGACTTGCGAGAGCCGATGGAAGCCTTATACAGGGATATAATTTTATATTTATTAACATTTCTAATATTAACCTGGCTATACCTAACACCGTTCGCTATCCACTTCCACGACTGAAGTTTGATGATACTGGCAGTATAGGTATAGGAGGGAAGAAAAGTAGTTCATCCATTTACGTAAACAAGGAAATATCGCGATTTTGAGTTTGATAATTTTCATTAAGTTTTTGTTTAATCAAAATACAGTACTTATTAACAGTAAGTGTTTTTACTCACGAACTGAGCTATCCATGCGGACGTATTCATTATGCAGTGTATATTATACTGTCTACAGCACATTAGCGTACAATATAGAGAATGAGGTTAAATTGAAAAAATAACCATAATATGGATATTTAAACACATTTTTTAAATGGTGACCGTTCATTTCGATACAGGCTTCAGTTCTTTTGTGCATATTATCGCACTATAGACTATTGCATCTAATACCAATTACCAGTTTCGTCCTTCGTACTAGTAACTCATGTTGAACTAATTCTGTACCTACGCTATAAAAGAGTACCTTACGTACTGTAAATTTAGTCTTCACTTCTGCCCGATCCGAGAAGATAAAATTACTCACACATGCTATCTACTCCCTGTCCAAGTGGTTTTGTCGCAGGGTCGTAGAAAGGAGGAAAATCAGGTGACAGTTAATTACTTAATGAGACCTTCTTATTTAAGTTATTTTAAACAATTGTATAATATTACGTCGACGTCCAATTGCTAATAGAAATTAATGTTTTCAGAAAAGAGCTAACACAGCCCAGCCACTAGCCTTTACAGAGGGGCGAGCAGAAGTGGGTGGGGGAAACCGGGATGCGACGTAGGCAAATGGACGAAAGTACCTTTGCGAAAATATCATTCAATTTTGAAAGCTCTTTCGTCACTGGAAAACGCGAACATATTTCTGGAACGTACTATACTGCACTGTGTGGAAGACGTTTGGGAGTGTACTGTTAGAGATGTGGGAGTGAAGTACATTAAAACACTCAGGTACAATAAAAATTGAGGTAAAAATAATAATTGATGTTCCTGTACAAACAATCAATTAGCAATGCTTGCCTTCAGGTCTACTCGTATCGATCCGATACATAACTGTCTGCCGGGAAATGTGGAGTGGTAAGTTAAGGGGTAGTCTGCATACCTCAATTGTATTGTATTGTATTGTATTGTATTTATTAATATTCCATGGTATTCATACATGCTTATAGCTAGAATATGGAATAAGCCAAAAAACTTAATACTATTATAAAGTCTTAATTTATAGTCACAGTCTAGATGAAATATATACAGACGAGATTTACAATATAGTCTACTAGTACAACACATAGTTTTAGTATCAATTTCATAAAGTGTTATTGAATGGCATGAATTCACCTACAGAATAGAAGGCGTGAGAAATTAGGTACTTCTTTAATTTGGCCTTAAATAATTTTATGTTTTTAGTTTAATTTTTTATACTGATAGGGAGGCTATTAAAAATTTTACTGCCATATAACGCACTCCTTTTTGATAGCACGATAGACTTGCCGATGGAGTATGAAAGTCATTTTTTGACGTGTATTTATGCTATGAACTGTTGAATTAGTTACAAAGTTTTCACGATTACATATGAGAAAGACTATTAATGAAAAGATATACTGACAAGCCATGGGCATTATTTGTAGTTTTTTGAAAATAGTCCTACACGATTCCCTAGATTTGGCAGCTACTATTATTCTAATTACTCTTTTTTGTAATGGAAATATATTGTTACTATCTGTGGAATTTCCCCAGAATATTATTCCAAAACTCATTACCGAGTGGAAGTATGCAAAATATATTGTTTTTAAGGTATAGATATTTACTATCTTTTGCATAGATCTAATAGCAAAACAAGCTGAATTTAGTTTGGGGGTAATTTCTTTAATATGATTTTTCCAATTTAACACATCGATTTTTAAGCCAAGAAATTTGGTTGTTGTTGTTTCTAATAGGGATATGTTGTTAATTATTGCGCTAGAAATTTGCGACGTTGAATTTGGACAGGTTTTAAATTGAATTATGTTAGTTTTGTTACAATTTAATACTAATTTATTGACTGAGAACCAGTCACATATTTTGAAGAGAATTTCCTCTGTTGAAGATTGGAATGTGTTTGAGTTATTGGCTGTAATTACTATACTTGTGTCATCTGCAAATAATATGGGATGTCCTACATCTTTTATAAGGGGAGCAAGATCATTTTTAAACACTAGAAAAAGTAGGGGACCTAATTGAGCTATTAACGCCCAGACCTGCTATACAGTACATGTATGTCTAAATCGAATGTCAAGAGAATGAGTCAAGACAATCCTTCCTAACAGAGAATTTGGAAGTAATGTTTTCAGGTCTAACAGTAGCAGTATCTTCCGCGATTGTTCTTCCCCTCTCAAGGACACGGCTGCACAGTTTAGAAATGGATAATCTCGTTGCCTTGTAACAGTAATTCTTTAATAACTGTGAATCGTAAGACGCTATTTTAAACAAGAGCGAGGAAGTATGAGCTATATGCTATTCTTAGGCATATCTGACTTGCGAGGAGATAAGCGAAACAGAAAATTTTGCGACTGATACATACAAACGATGACGTGAATATGTTAGGAGAAAATACACAAACGATTAGGGAAAACACGGAAATTTTACTTGAAGCAAGTAGAGCGATCGGTTTGGAAGTAAATCCCGAAAAGACAAAGTATATGATTATGTCTCGTGACCAGAATATTGTACGAAATGGAAATATAAAAATTGGAGATTTATCCTTCGAAGAGGTGGAAAAATTCAAATATCTTGGAGCAACAGTAACAAATATAAATGACACTCGGGAGGAAATTAAACGCAGAATAAATATGGGAAATGCGTGTTATTATTCGGTTGAGAAGCTCTTATCATCCAGTCTGCTGTCGAAAAATCTGAAAGTTAGATTTTATAAAACAGTTATATTACCGGTTCTTCTGTATGGTTGTGAAACTTGGACTCTCATTCTGAGAGAGGAACATAGGTTCAGGGTCTTTGAGAATAAGGTGCTAAGGAAAATATTTGGGGCTAAGCGGGATGAAGTTACAGGAGAATGGAGAAAGTTACACAACACAGAACTGCACGCATTGTATTCTTCACCTGACATAATTAGGAACATTAAATCCAGACGTTTGAGATGGGCAGGGCATGTAGCACGTATGGGCGAATCCAGAAATGCATATAGAGTGTTAGTTGGGAGACCGGAGGGAAAAAGACCTTTAGGGAGGCCGAGACGTAGATGGGAGGATAATATTATAATGGATTTGAGGGAGGTGGGGTATGATGATAGAGACTGGATTAATCTTGCACAGGATAGGGACCGCTGGCGGGCTTATGTGAGGGCGGCAATGAACCTTCGGGTTCCTTAAAAGCCATTTGTAAGTAAGTAAGTAAGATACATACAAACAGTTATCATTTCCGCTGATGAGCCATACTGTGCTCTCTCAGTAGCTCAGTAGTTTAATTGACTCCGTTGTAATAATATGATTTCTGTTTAAAACTTGCGTTTATAGAGGGACATCACTTTATTTTTACCAGTATTTTTAATATTAACCTGGCTATACTCGGAAACACTGTTTCCCCCTTCCATTACAGCAGTTTGATATCACTAGTGCAATATGTAAACAAATCATTTTACTAGGTATAGGAGGAGAGAAAAGTAGTGTATCCATTAATGTTGTAGGGATATACGATATTACGATTTTCAGTTTGATCATCACTTTTACGGAATTTATCAAAATACAGTAGAATAGTAACATTTTTTTTCAAAAACTCAACTTTTCAGGCGGCTATGTTCGTTATGTAATGTCTACTTTATTTAGCATATTAATTATTGATGTTATCATACAATATAGAGAGTGCATTTAAATTGAGGAGGTCATAAGTAAAGGGCTGTACGTGCACTGAAGTTACTTTTGAGAAAATGGGGTTTAAATATTTAAGCTTTCGTAAAATCGGTGAAATTTTTTACTTAAATTTTAATGTGTGATGCGATTAAAATATCCCTTTGCCACTAAAATTTTAGATACTTTTGCTTACACTGGATGCACTTAACTCATGTTATTACAAATGTCACTAGCATTCCTTTGCTTGTAGCCACCTCAATTCAAAAAAAGCTAATCTGAATTTTTAAACAAGTTGCTGAAAATGGTTGCCGTTCATTACAATGCAGGCTTCAATTCAGTACGCATATTATTAAAAACATTTTGAAGCATATTCTCTGAAATTGAATTTATCGTTTCTTGAATATAATTTTTTAGTACGATATTATTAATATAGGTTCTTTCTTCTATAGAAAATGCAATCATATTTATGAAACACACTATACACTGCAGTGTTTACTTTACTGCTTGAAGACTTCGAATGCAACAGCGGCCGTAAGTTTGTGTGTCTGACGGGAGCAAGGACATTAGTGAAGGGGTGGGAGTGAAGTACATTCAGAAATGCAGGTACAATAAAAATGCAAGTAAAAATAAAATGATGTCCCTGTATATGATACTTTTGCTAAATGTGAAAATTAGAGATGTCAAAGACATTTTGGCAAAAAAAAAAAAAATCAAATTTCTCGATAGCTAGTAGCTAGTAACAAATTAGTGGCAAAACCTCGCGCAATGGCATTGTTGCTGAATAGAAAGAAAGCTAAACGTAGATACCGTATTTGCTCGCGTAATTTGCGCGCTTTTTTAATTAACTTTGGCCACTGAAAAATTGGGGTGCGTAAAAGATGCGGATTTTTCAAATAAGAGGTCCTATTCTGAGTTTATCTCAATTATTATATGTATAGGTGAGTATTTACGGTAGGGCTAATTTTCTATACCGGTAACTTGTTCTACCAAGGACAAGCATTGTTAAAGTAGCGGGACTTTGGGGTTTCTTTCTGAAGCAGGTACTTCAGTTGCTGGTGAATGATCTACGATGGACTGTAGGGAAGGAAAAACCCTACTACACTGAAAAAAATATGTACGTAATCCCTACTACACTGAAAAAAAATATGTACGTAAAGTATGTGCGGAAAATACACGGAGCAAAAATAATGTACAAAATAATCCCTTAAAAATTAGGGTGCAAAAAATACGCGGGGGCGCAAATTACGCGAGCAAATACATTCTTACTGAAGACAGATAGGAGCCTATTTAAGGACCAGTCCGAGAAGTTCTAATCGTAAGTTTGCACAGGACGAGAACTTCGCTACAAATATTTTTAACCCTTTGTTGCCTGACAGTACTTAGAAGTACCGTGATTTATTTTGCATACTGGAAGACCTGGAAGATTAATAAACCGCCAGAAATTACGTGCAACCTGATAAATAAAATACATCAAGGATACTAACAGTACTGTACATAGAAATACGATCTTTAAAAAAATAAATAAATAAATAAATAAATAAAAATAAATAAAATAAAAAAAATAAAAAATTTCTGAAAAAATTACTGTATGTTCAGAATTCATATTCTAACAACATTCAGCAAAGAAAACGGATTTATTTTAATTTTTTCTTATGTCCGGCAACAAAGGGTTAAACGAGGTGGAGTATGCATCTTAGCAGGGGAACAGCATTTCAGAGACTCAACTCTAAATTTAGATACAAGAGTGCAGATTTTGTGTCCGCAAAAACGGCAATTGGTTAACGGTGGAACAGCGCAACGCTTTCCGCCATCAAGACCATGGCGAAGTCGACAGAAAATCTCCTTATAAATCAGACACCGATTAAAGATAAAAGATAAAGATAGCCTATTGTGTCGCATGAAGGGCAAAGGCCTCCTTAAATATGAGAAAGCTTTATTTGCCTAACGTGATGAGCTAGTTCACGTTAGACGTGATATTTAAATCTAGGAACTTGAATTTCTTTAACAATGATTCTCTCGCTGCCTTTCACAACTTCCTGTCTATGTACAAATGTCCCTCGAGTAGTTTCCACTTTCTTCTGTCTCTTTCCTCTCTGGGCCATTGTTGACCTGCCTGTTCTTTGAAGAAGTCTGCCCATCTGCGCCGAGGTCTGCCTTGAAGTCTCCTTCCTATACGGGGGTCCCACATGATAACTCGGTATGTCCGCCTGTCGCCTTAATTTATGGTCATGTTTTTAGCTAAAGATGTGTCTTCAATTACCGTTATAAACTGAATACTTGTTACTTATTACATGATTGTTGCACATAAAATAAGAGGGAAATGTATCTAAGAACTGAAGTTAAAATGAGAATCGGTAAAACTGTAATCAGATGATTCTCATTTATGCAGCTGTAACAAGAGCAGGTGGAACGAAAACAAAACTGCTTTTGGAAACTTCAGAGATGAGTACACTGAGAAAAATAGCAAGGAAACCAGTCCACCGCTGTGGAGTAACGGTTAGGACGTCTGACCGTGAAACGAGCGGATGCGGCTTCAAATTCTGGTTGGAACAAGTTACCTAGTGAAGGTTATTTCTGGGGTTTTCCCTCAATGCATAAAGAGTAAATGCTGTGTAACTTTCGGCACTGGATATTGGACTCATTTCGCTGACATTATTATCTTCATATCACTCAGATGTTAGACAACCATAGCAGTTGATAGAGCGTCGTAAAGTAACCCAATTTAAAAAAGGGGGAAAATCAAGGATAGATAGAATACGAAGTAATGATATTAGGCATGTGACATACAGACATACAAGATATCGGACAATGGGTGATGAGAAGAAAAAAAGGAATGCAATCTACATATAACAAGAATGTCGAGCAACGCGATTGTTCACGCAATTCACGATGGAGCTCCTCAATGGCGAAGATGGCAGAACTCGTAATTTGGATCTAACAGGCCAGAGTCCTATCAAGAAGTAGGAAAGGAGACTTTCTCATTTGCCATGGCTTGACTTCTACACCTGGAGACTTATCAGCACATTGTGTGTCCTATACATGCGACGATTATCCAAGTCCATCAGGTGACCCTTGTACATTCGTGAT
Source organism: Periplaneta americana (assembly GCF_040183065.1). Taxonomy (NCBI): domain Eukaryota; kingdom Metazoa; phylum Arthropoda; class Insecta; order Blattodea; family Blattidae; genus Periplaneta; species Periplaneta americana. Next base: position 179,740,472 of record NC_091124.1, read on the forward strand.
TCTGATGCTGACAGGCGTATCATTCTGCCTCGATCCTCATAGTGCCGGTTCCCATCCCCAAGCGAGTATCTGATAAATCTCAGTGCCGAAGCACCAAATCCTTGAATCCTAGATCACAGCGAGGGGGGGCAGCTTCTCAGAGAGCTTAGCTTCTCCCACTATCTTAATTGCTGTTCTGTGTAGGTACTCATACTCGTGCTAACTGCTCTGTTTACAATACGAGTTCCCCGTCCCTACATATCAGCACCTGAGACTCGTACAACCACCAAGAGTTCATCCTATTCTATTTTAACTATTGCTGATTATTATAGATGAAATAGGAGAGATGGAGAGTGTTGAGGAAATGAAAAAGACTGTACAACGTCGGCTTTTCCATCACCGAGATCTAATCCGGACTGCCTGGATCATACATGGGCACAATTTTCGGTTACGTGAGGCACTCGATTTGAAATAGTTTGTTTACTAGGAGAGGAGACTGCAGAGTAGGATGGGAAATATAAACTGCTGTGACCTGCGTCACCTTATCGTAATCGCTAAGGCGGTCAGTGGCGAATTATTAGGAAAGCGCTGCCTTAACGTGAGAGAATCGAAAACTTTTATTCAATTTGGCGAACTAATTCGGGAGCTTTAATCATAAACCTCTTTACTATTTCTCCATCATTGAATTGATTTAAATCACAGGCGAGAAATTGCGTAACTAGCCAATAATATTCCATCACGTTGTTTACGTTTATTTTCTTGAATATTCTGGCGTTTCTCAAGATTACTTAATAGAGTTGCACGTTCTCGACCTAAAATAATTTCAGAAAATTATATTTCGTTTTCTACGCACATTTGATATTTTTTTTATAAATTTCTTTGGGAAATAATACGTACAAACAACATTTAATTCCTCGTACCTTTTAATGCAGCGTGTTTAAGGTATAATGTCGTATTAGGTATACTATGCAAATGTTAAGATCATAAATTTTCTTCGGAATAGTACGAAAAATAACATTTAATTTATCTTACCTTCTAATTCAGCATGTACTTTATGACATGTAATGTCGTTGTATATTAAATTTATTAATGCCTAATAGGATTTTCGAGCATAACATACATCGTATATTCTCCCCTTCTAAACAGCAAAAAAACTCTTCCTCCCATTTCTCATGAAATAATCGTTTTCTAACGCGTACACACTGCTTTGATAATGCCATTATGCCACCACTGATATTGCTTATGAAACTGATCTAGAACCTACCCACGCCATGGTGCTGCGTGAGGGAGGAACGGGGACTGTGAAGATGATGTCACTCAGAGCGATAAGCTCTGTGAAGGTCAGTGAGGCATTATTTCTCAAGTGAGGCACGATACCCATCTATGGCCTGGATAGATCAACACGCTAGCTCTGAGCTTTCATCTGGCCCCACAGGGTTTCAGAGCGTATACACGGTTTGTAGATCAATGATTTCCAACGACCGAACTTGCGTCGTCGGAGCTCATTTCTTCTGTCCGAACAGAGGCATAAAGCATTCATGAGCGTGTGGGAGAGGGTAATTCTGTGTCCCGCAGATCATGTGTCCGTAAAATGTAACATTAATGTAAACCGTAGTCTTACACTGTAGCCTGTGTAATAAACATATACCCATATAATAGGTTAATATTTTATATATTAAGGAAGTTTTTTTATAGTTTCGTTTACAGGCAAATGCTTAAGTTAATTGAATTAACAGCCTACTAGCCATCGCTATAGTTCTGGTGGTAGTGCTGATCTAGAACTATGAAACGGAATGGAATGGAATTTAAGTGAGGGGGGCACGGATGGCCCAGCACTGCGAACTATTGAGATCTATTGCGCTAACCATCGATATGGAATGAGTTGCGTGCCATAAATCCCCTACGCGCATCCCTATTTCCTCCACCTGCTTCTGTTCGTCCCTCCGTAAAAGCAGGGCTGCCTTAGCTATTTTCTGAAACATTAATTTCTGTTAGGAATTGGACATTTACGTAATATTATACAACTGTTTAAAATAACTTAAATAAAAGGGCCTCGTTAAGTAATTAACTGTCACGTGATTTCCCTCCTTTCTACGATCATGCGGCATAACCACTTGGGCGGACAGTAGATAGCATGTGTGAGTAATTTTATCTGTGCGGGTCGGGCAGAAGTGAAAATTGAATTTACAGTACGTAAGGTACTCTTTCATGGAGTAGGTACAGAATTATTTCAACATGAGTTACTAGTACGAAGGACGAAACTGGCAATTGAAATTAGATGCAATAGTGTATAGTGCGATAATATGCACAAAAGAACTGAAGCCTTTATCGAAATGAACGGCCACTTTAAATATCCATATTTTGATTATTTTTCAATTTAACTTCATTCTCTATATTGTACGCTAATAGGTTGTAGACAGTATAATATACACTGGATAATGAATATGTTCGCATGGCTAACTCAGTTCGTGAGTAAAAATACTTATTCTTAATACAGTACTGTATTAAGATTAAACAAAAACCTAATGAAAATTATCGAACTAAAAATCGCGATATTTCCTAGTTACGTAAATGGATGAACTACTTTTCTTCCCTCCTATATCTAGTAGAATGATTTGTTTGTGTTTTATGCCAGTATCATCGAACTACAGTCGTGGAAGGGGGTAGCAATCTGTGTTTCCGGTTCTCTAAAGGTATAGCCAGGTTAATACTAAAAATGTTAGTAAAAATAAAATGATGTCCCTGTAGAACAACTGTGCAGGAATCGGCAGGCTTATCCATTTCATTAATGTGAGTACCAACATTTATTTTGTTTAGTTAATAAGTTAAAGATTATCCACACTCTAATAGCCTTGATTTATTAAAAAACGAAAATGATTTTTTTGTATTAACAGAAACTTAATTAGTTAATACTAATATAAAATGAAATGAATTAAATTAATTTTAATTAATTAATTCTGTTTTAAAGTATAACTATTACTGGTATTAAAATATGCTACAAAAATGATAAATTTTTTTTCGAATGAAACAAGAGTAAGGTGGTCCGTGGAACTGTTCTCACTTAAAAAAGTGGTCCTCACTTCAAAAATGTTTGAGAAACGCTGCCATATATTATTTCTAGCTATAAAATTCGATTGAAGTAATAAATTTCTTACTATACTGAAGCATTGAAATAGGGTATCCATATGAAATGGTCCCATACCACTGCAACTATGCTGCTCAAGGGCTGTTAACTGGAACTAAATTGAAATTAATATCTCTATAGTAAATTTGTTGGTCGGAGATTATTTACGTCTGCCATTGGGGTCCTGTGGGCCCAATATCCATTAAATTATGCGACCTCTGATGCCATCGTGGATTTTGTGGTAATTGGAAGACCGTTATGAGATTAACCATTCGCAATCCCCTTTGTGTAGGTAATAGCGTCTGTCAAAGAATGTGCACAAATTAATTTATCTGCCCCAATATTTTGGGTTTGCCCTGCGACCCAGAATAGCTCACAATAAAATTTAAAATGAAAAATTATATAAACAGGTTTCAGACAAAATTGTTTAAGACATAAGAAAAAAAATAGAACCAAATATAATTTAAATTGAATGTACACCATAAAGATGCTGACGAAATATCGCTACAGAAAATTTTATTATGGTGGTGACAATGGCACCTTGAAGATCTCTCGCCACCTTGTATTTTTCCCTCCACTTTACAAAGGCTTTCGGAATGGTGCCTCTCGCTCGAAAGAAGAGACCGGTAACTGTGATTTTTTCTATGTTGTATTTCGCTGATAGGTACTGAATCGTGGGCTCGTAGATTTTATTTTTCTCTTCGTTCACTTCAGATGGTTGAGTGGCTGAGATTTCAAATCTGATGGCAGGATCAATTATTTCGGCTGTCTGTTTCTTTCTATTTATAGCTATGATAATATAGGGGCTGCAAGACAACAAACACCTTTAAGAACAGCTTAAAAGATAACCTTATTAGCATTTCACTCCAATCATACTGATTTAAAATATTACTGACTACACTGTTGCTTTTTTTCTTTAGACATCATCCTGATTGTGCTGCATTTTCAAAATTGTCTCATAATAATCTCTTTCTATTATCTAATATAATTTGAAATATATTAACATTCTATGTATTTTAGTTTAATTCTGCTACCCAGTTTATTTCAGTGTTTAATTAATAGTTCATAGTATTTTGTTGTTTAATTCGTAAATAACTCTTGTATACATGTAACTCTCATCTAAATCAAATTGTTGAATTCTTTGTAAGTTCATGCATATGTATATACACTTTTTGCTGGTTGTGTGGAAGAGAAGGCCTTACGGCCTTAACTCTGCCAGCTAAAATAAATCATTATTATTATTATTATTATTATTATTATTATTATTATTAATATCGATCCTACGATTGCTTCCAGCATCAGCAATACAATGAACTTCCTCGTGAACGTCTAGATTTTTGGATCGAAGTGCATCTGCGATCATAGAACGTATGATGTTGTGACGTTTTATTCTAAGTACTTCTCCCTGTGGGCAACTCCCAAGCACATGTGGTAAAGTTTCATACTCACTGCAGTGCCTACAGTGGGTTGTGCCTGTAGAGCGACAGAGAGAGAACGTAGTGGTGCCACTAACGCAGTCATTTTTAGCATATCTCTCCATTCAGAACTTGATAATCCTTCATGCTTGATGATCCACGAGTTGGCTCCAGGTACGTCTTCAAACAATATAACTCCTTTTCCCTTCTGGGGGTATGCACACCAGGTTTTAAATTCACGGTACCGAAGATGTTGCCTTAATTGCTTAACGGATCCTGTAACCTCATCTCTGCTCACTTGCAATTCCGACAAGCAACGGGTTCTTATAGTATACCTGATGATAGGAGTCTATACGGAGCATGTAGGCTATAATTTTAAAAAGGGATTTTGAGAAAACAGCTGCATGCTAGACGGTCATTCCTTCAATATCCGGTTTAAGGAGCAAAATTTCTTCCTAGCCTGCTTTCTATTGTGTCTAATTAAACAACATGAGGAACAAAGTTGACAAATCGTGTCTGTCCATAAAGTTCATTCCCCTTATATACGAGATCTATCACATATTCCATATCAAAGGCATTTTACAATAATTGTTGTCTTTTGTATAAACGTTAAGAAATTAACCTTCCTTTGTGACGTGATGAGACAGTGGTTGGACGAGTTGAATGGAATTTTTATATAGTGTTTTTTTTTTTATTTTGAAGAATTTTATCGTGACTTTGTTACTATATTTTATAAAGAGAAAGATTCCAAGTCATCTTTAACACAATTTTTGACACGAAATTTCAGTAATAATAATGTATTTGGGATATGAAGTATGATAATGATAATGATGACAACATATACAACAATTATAATCATTATCATCTCTTTTATAGAGAAAACTGATGAAACCTTGGGCAGAGTCAAGAATAGGAAAAATCCAGAAATAGATGTCGATCCTAATACACAATGAATTTGTAAAATATGGGATACCATATTAAACCAGAGGATTTCACATATATTTAATTCAATCTGGGAAACTGGAATATTGAGTGCAACATTGGAACAGTTATTAATATATATATATATATATGTATATGTATATGTGTATGTATATATATATATATATATATATATATATATATATATATATATATATATATATATATATATATATATAAAGAGCAGTGGCGACCCGTGATAAAATATTACGCGTGTTCACAATGTTGTGTTCCAAAACCGAAGAGAATTTGAAATCATACGTTTAATATGAAATGTCATGATTCCAATGTTTCACTGTCTAAAAAAATAATGTATAAATTCAAAAGATATACTAGTAATAATAATAATAATAATAATAATAATAATAATAATAATGATTAAACCCAATTATTTTTTAATTTCCAATGTTTCCTATTAAATCACTTTACCCTTATATTACCGGTTCTTTATGGTTGTGAAACTTGGACTCTTACTTTGAGAGAGGAACATAGGTTAAGGGTGTTTGAGAATAAAGTGCTTAGGAAAATATTTGGAGCTAAGAGGGACGAAGTTACAGGAGAATAGAGAAAGTTACACAACACAGAACTGCACGCATTGTATTCTTCACCTGACATAATTAGGAACATTAAATCTAGACGTTTGAGATGGGCAGGGCATGTAGCACGTATGGGCGAATTCACAAATGCATATAGATTGTTAGTTGGGAAGGTGGAGGGAAAAAGACCTTTGGGGAGGCCGAGACATAGATGGGAAGATAATATTAAAATGGATTTGAGGGAGGTGGGATATGATGGTAGAGAATGGATTTATCTTGCTCAGGATAGGGACCAATGGCGGGCTTATGTGAGGGTGGCAATAAACTTCCGGGTTCCTTAAAAGCCAGTAAGTAAGTAAGTATTATTACTTATGAGTTTTCTTATGGCTATTTCTTTATTCATATGTAGGAACATTTAATTTATGAATTTCATCCGTATTTCTTTACATAGGCTACCACAATACCGTTCTTTAAAAAAGCGTGTGTTGTATAATATATTTTGGTTCACAACACACTATATACTATAGCCTATACAACTAGAGTAATCCTATTCTCATGGATTGGTTACTATAAATACATGCTAGTAAATATTATTCTTAAATATTATACACCACCATACAGATATTTAAAATCATTCCACTTTCACAGTCTGCTAGCACGTATTTGAAAGCTACACTATGCTATTATGCTAACACTAAACTATAGTAATTCACAAACTAATATCTAGTAGCAGCACTGTACACAGACCCACACAAAGTAAACGTTCCAACAATGAGAAATGCTGACACCTACAGGGCTAAAATACAGACTATTAAATTCCCGCCCTCGAAATATAGCAAGTGAAAGCTAAGCATCGATGAACCTGACATCTGTAGCGTAGATTCAATGTTCACTTAACGCTTTGTGCTCTTGACGAGTCATAAACGGCCGGCTAAAGGCAAGTTTGTCCCGCGCATGCATGTAATTCCTGTAACTTCCTTGCAAAGAGCACGGCTGAAAGGTGAACGCACGTTGCCAAGTTTACATAAGTTCATGCAAGATGCGGGAAGTTTAAAATACTCGATTCTGATATTATACATCCCCCATACATCAATACGGTATTAGATAATAAAACTAGTCGTGCTTCATTAGAAACAAAATGTTCACGTCCTCTTATTGAGACACCATCACTGATAAAGAGTTTCAAATGAAAATGTGAAAATTACAGGGAAATTGCATTCCTATATAATCTGACAAATATTTGAAACAAACAGACGTCGTAAATATGCAGAGGAATTTTTAATTGAGGGACAATTTGACTTCTGTAAAGGGAGAAGTTGTACAGATGCTGTCGTTACTTTCAACATATTATTAGTGAAAAATAATGTAACTTAACAACTTATCGTTTATTTCTTGGTTTTAAACAAGCTTAAGCCACGGATTAACTCAGTCGGGTGAGGCGCTTGCCTGCCGATCCGGACTTGCGCTCGGGCGTGGGTTCAATTCCCGTTTTGGCTGATTACCTGGTTGGGTTTTTTCCGAGGTTTCAGGTAATCTCTGGCGAATCCTTGGCCTCATCTCGCCAAGTACCATCTCGCTATCACCCATTCCATCGACGCTAAATAATCTAGTAGTTGATATATTGTCTTTATATAACAAGTAAAAAATAAAGAATCTTATGACAGAGTAAATAGGCAAATTTTATGGGACATTTTAAAGTTTCACAATGTAGCTATGAAGCTTATACCTAATATTGAATCCTTACGCAGAGAAAAAAAATAATCATAAAAACGCAAAATAATAAAATGTCAAATGAAATCAAAACAACACGTAGAGTAAGAAAAATATGTGGGTTATCTATTTTGCTATTTAATTTATTTATAGACAAAGTTTTAGAAGACTGAAAGAATACAAATCCAGTTGGTTATATTACCGGTTGATCTGTATGGTTGTGAAACTTGGACTCTCACTTTGACTTTGAAAGAGGAACAGAGATTAAGGGTGTTTGAGAATAAGGTGCTTAGGAAAATATTTGGGGCTAAGAGGGATGAAGTTACAGGAGAATGAAGAAAGTTACACAACGCAGAACTGCACGCATTGTATTCTTCAACTGACATAATTAGGAACATTAAATCCAGACGTTTGAGATGGGCAGGGCATGTAGCACGTATGGGTGAATCCAGAAATGCGTGTAGAGTGTTATTTGGGAGACCGGAGGGAAAAAAGACCTTTGGGGAGACCGAGACGTAGATGGGAGGATAATATTAAAGTGGATTTGAGGGAGGTGGGATATGATGATAGAGAATGGATTAATCTTGCACAGGATAGGGACCGATGGCGTGCTTATGTGAGGGCGGCAATGAACCTGCGGGATCCTTAAAAGCGATTTGTAAGTAAGTATTAAAATGTCCAGAAATAAAGTCATCTCCACTTTATTGTGCTCACATGACGAAGTTACTTCAAGTGATTCTGAAGATTACATACAGAGAGGAGCTCACAGTCTTTCCAAAATTAATCAGCAGTATGACATGTTAATTTTAATAGAAATAATACTGAGGTAATAACGATGGTAGGCAAAGAGTCAGTAGGAGTTAAAATTGTAATAGGAGATAAAATAATAGAACAGGTTGAAACATTTAACTGTTTGGGTAATACAGTAGCAATATTTAAGAATAAAAACATTGTTATAGTAAATAATATAAATTAATATAATAAAGGAAATGATATAAGACAAGCTCAGCTAATTTCGCAGTACGTCTAATTTCGCAGTATCTCATATATTAATTAGTTCTGAAGTTGTCCGTGTTTGTTTGAATTTACAAAAAAATACGGATAAATGCTAGAATCTGTCGGGGATGTTTCATGCAGGAAGATCCTATTGGAACGCATTCTGGCGAAAGTTATACAACTATCTGCTTTAGTAGGGTGTGTTTGCTCAGATAGAGTAAATAAATTTGCAGTGTTGTGTTTCTGGATGTTTTATCGTCGAGATATTCAGATTTGTAAGTATCGCAGTGTGATTAGTGAATTCTCCACATTCTTATGATTAATTTGAATCATTGCTTGTTGTTTTATCTGATATAGTTTGTTCGTAATATGCTTCTGCCGGTACTCAATTTCTTAACCAGTTTCCGCTAGTTGCCGGCAGAATATTTCGACTGGCACGCAGATTCGAACTTCTTTTAAGAAGCGTTATGGGCCAGCTAGATGATTTGTCCTACCATAGAGTAACAGCCTCAACTCGCTCGAATTTGAACGATTTTTATGATGTGCTAGGAAGTGTTTATGAGAAGGCAGAACTGAGTAACAAGCAAAAAAAATATTGATTTACATATATATATATATATATATATATATATATATATATATATATAAAACTAAGATAAAAAGTATTATGAATGTGAAGAGTTGCAAAATTACAGTAATTACATTTATTATATTCTTATTTCTGTTTATATTTTATTATTTTTATCACTTTTAAATCATGTCATTTTATTATCTCATATGTGAAGACTTGCATTTATATATATATATATATATATATATATATATATATATGTAAATCAATATTTTTTGTAATCTATACGTGTATTTTAAGTAAGTGACAATCAAGGCAGTCATATAGAATGTCAATGTGTATCACAGCAATGTTGGTTTTTAATATGTCTCATTTTGCATGCCACTAAATATGTTTTGTATTTGTAGATATTATGTAGAGAGCACTGATATTGCTGAAATGTACTTCGTATCTGATGATGTTGGCGTAGACCAACGAAAACGTTCATACGTCTTTAAATACGTAATGTAAAGGTGTAGCACCTTAAACATATGCTGTGAAGTCAGTGACTGAAATAAATACTTTTAAGATACAATATAGACTTCTCTGAAGATTAAAAATGAATTGCAAAATAGACCTATCGGCCGAGGAAGTGTGGGACGACCTGAAAAGCCTTGGAAAGATGGAAACTCAGTCTCGAAAAAAGTCCTGGAGATCTAACACATGTTAGCGAGAAGGAGAAGAAGAAGATCATTGCTTTCATCATTATGCCTCGTCCTTGTTTCAGTCGATAGCTGACTGCCTGTTTGCAGAGAGGTAATGAGTGTGTTGTTGTAATAGACTACCGAGATGTATAGGCACTTATCGATCGGAACTTGGAGCATTCCTAAGTACTTCAGCCAAAATAGGTCTTCTGTGCACCCGTGATGAAATGAGCTGCGTTCCGATTGTGCTGCCAAGCCAGATCCACAATCCTCCACACTAAGCATTTCTCCCTGGCAATGAAATCCGTATACCATACATATGGTGTGGTAGTCAACCTTACCTCACAGAACATGATTCATCATACTTCCATCAAGCAAGCAAAGAACCTGAACATGGTATGCATACAGGGTGATTCACGAGGAAAGCTAAAAAAAAGTTCATATGAATATAGGTCCGTTTTCGAACGGTTACGAAGATATGACGCTTTGATTTCACAAAAACTTCTGAGATTCCATTGTACTAACTCGTATTGAGAGACTGATTACGGACAAATTTAAAGTTTATATTCACATATGCATACATAACTAATATTCTAGAAGTCGGGGTCAGTGTTTTCGCACATTTTCAAAGGTACCTCCTTCTGCTTCAACGCACTGTTGCGCTCGGGCGTGAATCGCGCTCATCGCTCGGGAGAGTTGCACGTGGCTGTCTTTATGCCGCATCCAAAATACGGTCGATTAGTGCCTCTCTCGTTTCCCCGTTCCTTTGCTATACCAAGTCTTTCATCCAACCCCATAGACAGTAAATACTCTTCGATATGGTACCCTTCTCTTCGGAAAGCGTCGTTCATATTCAGCGACGGCACGCAAGGAACTTCCATCGCACAAACCATAAACATACACAATATCGGCGTATTCTGTAGTCGAAAATTTGTAAGGCATCTTGAAAAACACAACTTAACACTTCCGATAACTGTACCTTTATAACTACTGTACTGTAGGTAGCTGACTGAACTGCTGTGGACCGATAAGTGATAGCGTATTTGTTGTGACATTTGTAATGCCCCACCACCCGGTTTGTTTCTCTTCTCTTATCTACATCGCTCACAATGCAGATTCCAATGTTACGTCATTCATTGCGATCGGTGACCTTCTCTCACGTCAGCAGCATATGGTAACGTCTGATTCACATTGGGGCGAGACGTTTTACCAAAAAATACATCTAGCTCTGCCATCGTTCGAAAACGGACCTATGTTCATATCAACATTTTCACTCAAAATGACCTAAGATATCGTATCCTAAATTGTTGACCTTTCCTCGTGAATCACTCTGTATAGACGAGTCGTCAAGAATCACCGTCACTTTCATGTACCTATCATTTGAGATGTCGCACAGTGGTCTAAAATCCATATTTAGGAGGACAAATGCAGAAAAATGACATCGAAAAAAAATGAAATCAAACCCTTAAATTATTTTTCCTATACAACTGAGTAACACTGAATTGATAATCTTAATCAGCGGAGGTGGCTGCATAGCGAGATAAGAAGCCGGTAACATGCCACATTTCGCCACCCAGCATTCTTACTCAGCAAGCGCCGCGAGTCTGCCGTTTTCCTTGTGCTGTAACTCTGTTGTAAGTGGTCGATTCCATTCACATTTGGTACCAACATGTCAAGTAGTTCTTTAGGTATGTAACACTGTTTGTTTGTGTTACATTTAATGTTATTATAGTATGTAAAATTAGCTTGAATGGACACGGGACAAAATATAAATATAACCATTGAGTGCAGACTTTGCTAAGGTAGAGAAAAAAAAACCCCTTTGGTTCGTCCAAAAATATATTTTTTTTCACTTCCTCCAGTATTTACCTCTATTTTAAATCTAGTCTTAAGGTGCGCAGATTTGCGGAAGTAATAATTCATGAGCACTATTCTTTCGAGGTGCAGTAGTGCAATTTTTCTCGGTTGCAGTTGTTTCAATATCTGTGAACCGAATCTGCTTCCGCAGTATAATTCAGGGAATTCAAGATGACAGCTTGTTAATTATGTACCAAATAAGCTTCCCGAGTGTCCAAAAGGTACAATAGTACCTAAAATGTTACATTTCCCCCCCATAAGATTTTGTCTAAATGCATCCCCTTGTAAGGGGCACTTCTGCTTATACCAACGTAAACAGAGTTTGTACACAAAACAAATGTACTAAGTGTAACTACTGTATAAAATTTCATAAAAATCTGTTAGATAGGGCAAAAGTTACTAATTTTGTCTAATTGCGCCCCCCTATAATGGGTAGTTACACTTAGACCAACGTAATGAGAGCTTGTATACAAAACATACATGCTACCTGTAACTACTTTGTAAAATTTCATAAAAATCTGTTAAATACGAGAAAAGTTACTAATTTTGTCTAATTGTGCCCCCTATAAGGGGTAGTCTCCTTGTACCAACGTAATCAGAGCTTGTATACAAAACATATATGTTCCTTGTAACTGTTTTGTAAAATTTCATACAAATCTATCAAATAGGAGAAAAGTTACTAATTTTGTTTAATTGCGCCCGCCTATAAGGGGTAGTTCCCTTATACCAACGTAACGAGAGCTTGTATACAAAACATACATGCTGCCTGTAACTACTTTGTAAAATTTCATAAAAATCTGTTAAATAGGAGAAAAGTTACTAATTTGTCTAATTGCGCCCACCCCCTATAAGGGGTGGTTCCCCTTATACCAACGTAACGAGAGCTTGTATACAAAACATATATGCTACCTGTAACTGCTGTGTAAAATTTCATAAGAATCTGTTAAATAGAAGAAAAGTTACTAATTTTGTCTAATTGCGCCCTCTATAAGGGGTAGTTTCCCTTATACCAACGTAATCAGAGGTTGTACACAAAACATATATGCTATTTGTAACTGTTTTGTAAAATTTCATAAAATCTGTCAGATAGGAGAAAAGTTTCTAATTTTGTCTAAATGCGCCCCCCTATAAGGGGTAGTTCCCCTTATACCAACGTAACGAGAGCGTGTATACAAAACATATATGCTACCTGTAACTACTGTGTAAAATTTCATAAAAATCTATTAGGTAGCTGAAAAGTTATTAATATGTCCCGCTAAATTTGCATTCTAGACTACTGTGCGTCGCAAAGAACTTCCACCATGGCGGACGATCGAATCGACGTCACGTCAACACAAGTGGTGTCCTATTTTATGATCCGTAGGTGATAATGAAAGGGGAATTCTGGAGAATGTTGGTGGAATGAAGAAAACACGGAACAAGTAAGCTTCCTATAGGCTTTTCAAAGGCTTTGGACCATTCTAAGTTTGATATATGCGATGACTGTCCAAGTACAACATGTGGTCCGGTATGGCATTAAGGAATCTGATGCTGATAGGTGGTTCATCCTGCCTCAGTCCTGACAGAGCCAGGTTCCTATCCTTTGACAAGTAGCCTGATAAGCCTCAGGGCCTGGAGCCCCAAGATCTTTCTATGTCAGCATCCAAAATCCGTAAGAAACTCAAGACTTCAACTCAGCCTATTTTTAACCATTGTAAAGATAGATAAAATGAGGGGAATATGGAGGATGTTGGTATAGTGATAGAGTAAAACGAGGGTACTCCGAAATAATTATCTGCAACGTCTGCTTTATTTACCGCAAATGCCATCAAGACCTGTCTGAGAATCGAATCCTGTCCTCCTGGATAGAAGACCAGGACGTTAGTGCTTGAGCCACTGACGGACTAAACTTCCTATGACATATATAATAATTATTAAATTAAACAGTAAAATAAATTTTATTGTGAGGTAATTTTTATTATCATTATATAATACTCCGTAATTATATTTAAAAATGCAGTTTATTTTGACCTCGTTATAATTTATTTATATGAATTAGGTGCTTTAATTCAATTCATCGACAAATCAAAGGAAATGTGAGTTAATGGCATCCGAATTTCGGATTTTCTTTCTGCATTCAGAGTAAAGTTAGCAAAGGAAATGTCCTCTGTCTCTAAGGAAGAAAGTTAATCTCTTTCGCTAGGAAACCAATCTTGGGAGGACTGTAACCGTATAGAAATGATTGCACAGTGTTGTTTGGAAGTCTCACGACAGTCGAAAGGGTCAAAGTTTGAGAGCGGCGGAGTGCAGTGTTCTATTTCAATCCAAGTAAAATCCTGTGCCGAGAATGTCAAGAGATGGCAAGAAACTTTAATATTTTTTATTTACAATATGTAGACGTACGTGCTTGTGTGTTTTTTAAAGCATTTATTTACATCATGTTCCATTACAATTAAAGTAATACTACATGACTGATTGATTACTATAAAAATTTATGTTTAGAATTAATTTATATAACATAGCTTCTTCTATATCAATGGCGGGCATTCCTACAAAGCATCAAACGTACCCCCTAACTTCCCTTTTCCTACTCCATGAAAATACTGGCGTATACGTGGCGGATTATAATGGATTGCTGTGTTTTGGAGCTTCATTAGTGATACAACGTCTTTCGCAGAATCATATGAATCGAGAGGATATCACACTTACAAGAAAGGCGGTTCTTTCATTTCTCATGTTTAGGATCAGTTACAAATATTCAGGACGCGAACTTAAATATGTACATTCTTAAAATAGATCACCTGTTATACGAGTTCAAAGAACACAGATTCAGTGATTTTCAAAGGATGCAGAAAGATTTCAATATTTTTGCCACTCCTTTTCATGTTTAAATTGAAAATGTTATCCCAGAATTGCAGTTAGTGGTACTGGATTTGCAGAATAATGGCTTCTTGAAAGCAGAATGTGAAGGTCTACTGGGGGCTAAAATTATTTAAAAGATGTCCAGTACTACATATCCCCTGCTTAGACAGTTTGCTTCCAAATAATGAGTACCGTCATTTCCCATAACTATGGTCCTGAAACCTAACTATTATCCACTACTCAAATTTTGTACTCCATAACGTAGTATCTCGTTTATCTATATTCTTGCTGTACTGTAGTTTGAATTCAAGTCACTGCAGCTATCTATGAACGGTCTATGTTACTTCTACAATGATCTTTGTATCGTGGACCATAGTTGTGTTCCAGGACCATAGTAATGGGAAATGACGGTATGTATTCATCAACCTACCAGTGCGAACAGCTGTTTTCTAAAATGAAATTTATAAAATCCAGCCACAGATCCCGCTTAAGCGATGCTCATATCCTTGCTGATCTGAAAATAGCATGCACAGGTAAATCCCAATTTCGAAGAAATTGCTTTGAAAAATGATTAATTAAATATGACGTGAATGAACTATTCTAATTACATATGGTAGGCAGGAGTGTAGTGGCGCAACTGTCTGTAAATCCGTCACTGCGCTGTAGAGTGCAACCCCTCCCACAGTATGTAGTTGCCATTTAAATCCTGTCTTGTGGGTTGCGTTCATTTTGCCCACCACTGGTCTATATCCATAAGAGATTTGATATGTTATAATAAATGTGCTAACTTATCCTATTCTACATTACTTCTTACTTTTTTTTATTATCCAATTTAATAACCCCTATTTCACCCTGAGGTATATTAGGGTTGTAGTTGGAATCAAAATATATTTTATAAGTAACAAACAATAATAAAATTTTAATACAAAATTGTTGTCAAGGTTACAATTCACATGAATTTTGTACAAGAATGCACCTTAATGAAAGAATGGATCGTTTCATAAAGCCTCAATGCATGTCTCTATATTTATATCTAATGGTTATAGGAAGAAATATATATATATATATATATATATATATATATATATATATAATAGCTATTAAACATGTTATTTTAGAAGCAATAAATAGCTATACTAAGAGATGGCTTAAAATTTACGAATGAAATACATTATTTAGTAATAACAATTGGCAATAATCAGGTATTACAAGAAATGGCTCAAAATTAGAAATCAAATGCCTAATTAAAATAAAAATTAAAACCAATAGTACAATATTATAGTATGCGAAATTGAAGACTTACAGTTTCATTATAGTTGATTAGAACTAATACGATTTTTTTTTTCCCTGGAATAATTTAACATTTTACAATTTCACAAATACTCTATTCAAGAAGGACATGAAATACATATGATTTGGAGTTGGTAAGTATATTGGTTAACAGTTTGGTAAATGTATAATTTAAAATGTTCAGTAACAACTCAAGCTCGTATCTTTCACGGCAGAAGACTGGACAATCATATAATACATGTTTGACATCTTGAGATTCCTCCCCACAAATGCAAGTTGCATCGTCTTTAATATGGAATCTATTTAAGTATTCCCCGAATTTTCCATGCCCAGCCAAAAACTGTGTCAGTACGAAATTTGTCGTTATTAATTTAC
Organism: Periplaneta americana; assembly: GCF_040183065.1. Lineage (NCBI taxonomy): Eukaryota > Metazoa > Arthropoda > Insecta > Blattodea > Blattidae > Periplaneta > Periplaneta americana. The sequence continues at coordinate 179,756,830 of NC_091124.1, forward strand.
ATTTATTACGATCACAGACCGCTGGAAAATACAGCTCTTTTGTAAGAATTCCCTTATCACTATTGACCCATCTTTCGTTCCATTCTTGCATATAATGTTCTTTGGATACTTTTTTGATATAGGATAAAAAAAACTTCTTACTTCATACAAGTTCTAATATTGTTCTAGTTTTAGTTATATTTATATTAAATGTCTAGTCTAACTTATAATTACTACATACATATTTGATACAATTTTTACAATGATTCAAAGTCTACTGAATTTACAAATTGCATGTATTCTTTACACTACAATTTTATTACCTATATTTTATTAATTGGCCATTTCCCTTTCTTTCTTGAAATTTTGTTCATGAATATCGCTCGTTGCGAGTTCAATCTAGGGCAGTTATACATTAGCAGTCTTACTAATAAACCGTGAATAAGCTATGGACGTATAAACAGGCTGTAACTATAAAATGGGAATTGCTTTGCAGTAGTTATATACACGAAACTCCTTGTTTAAGCGTTGTATATAGAGAAAAAATGGCCGCTTCTCTAACAGCTGTTCGTATCGACTGTCGTTTTATAATGATGGTTGCCTTGTAACCACAGAAGAACAAACCAAAGAGCACAGAATAATTAGAATAATATTACTGTAGCTTGTATTCTTTGACCAAAATATAGAATGGTAATCGATTAGAGCCGTTGTACTATCGATACTTAACACGCCACACTAGAGCGCTCTACCGGATGCAATAGAGAACTTCAGATATTCTATTACCTTTCGTAATGAAGTAATGACGAAACAGTGACGTAGCTGAGTAACAGTTGTACTGTTATACACGACGTATGTAGTGATTATTAGTAAGGAATTTACACACGACTTATAAACGAGCTACTCATTGGATAAGTACAAGACAGTTAAACGTCTATATATAGAGTTTTTATTAGTAAGACCGTAGATGTTCAATTGTCTGTTCATTTAGATTGCAGGGACACATTGGTGATTCCATAATTTTGAAGTGGTGAAAATAGGTGCGTGCGCGTGCGTACGTGCGTGCGAATCTTTGTGGTTACTCACTTTTTTCGTCTTTTACCAACTTCACTTTTCATTGGCTCTCTTGCTGTGCAGTCAACTGTCCGAAGACAAATCTGAACCCCACAAGTGATAACAACATGGCACCACTTATGAGCCAAGTAGGTCAGGAGGTAATGTTGTAGGATGGCCAGTTTCTTTCCTCCAATATCTCTCTTATACAGAGTGATTTATATAGAACTGATACATTTCTTTCTTTAATTATTCCGTTGGAAATTCATTCACTGACCCAATTTTAGCACCAAATTAAGCAGAATGTTCTGGAATTTCGATTCCTTGTCACTAGATGCGCAGATGTTTATGTTTTATTCCTATTGTTGGCAGCACTGACCCAATTTTAGCACCAAATTAAACAGAATGTTCTGGAGTTTCGATTCCTTGTTACTAAATGCGCAGATGTTTATGTTTTATTCCTATTGTTGGTAGCACTAGATGCGCTGATGTTTATGTTTTATTCCTATTGTTGGCAGCTGTTTTCGACATTTTGTGTCAACGTGAAAATGCAGTACACATTAAATCAACGACTCTTCCTTGTGAAGCAATACTGGATTACGAATTCAATTACAGATACTCAAAGGGCATACCAGAGAGAATTTGGTGTTCGCAATCCCCCCAAAAGAAACACAATACTGGGACTGGTAAACAAATTGGAAACAACTGGATCTCTGGTGAGTGAAAAGGGCCAATTTTTTTTAACCAGACTGTGTACACTGCAGAGTACAGACTGATTTTCATGGAGTTTGTTGAGCAACTGGACGATGTACAGCTGAGTCAAGGATATTTTCAGCAAGATGGCGCTACATGCCATACATAAAATGAATCCATGGAACTAATTGCAAGTTTCTTTGACGACCGAATAATTTCCAGGAACCTGTGGCCACCGAGATCTCCGGATTTGACAACGCCGGACTTCTTTCTATGGGGTTACTTAAAAGACAGGATTTACGCCACACGTCCCCAGACATTGGACGATCTGAAGCACAACATCACACAGGAGATTCAAGCTATTGACAACAGAGTCCTTCAACGAGTGGCCAGTAACATGGAACGACGTGTTGAGTTGTGCCTTATGCAGGATGGAGGACATTTTCAACATTTGTTATAGAGGTAAATAATCTCCCAAAATTCCTCTACATTTTAGGTATAATAAGTTGTCGCTAGCACAATTCGTTTTGAAGCAATTAATGAAAGAAATGTGTCAGTTCTATATAAATCACTCTGTACCTCTATTATTTTTCTTCATATCTTACGCCTACCTAGTGGTACCCAGATTACAGCATAACTTTATTTTTGTCATATTCTATTCTATTATTGTGCAAATCATGTCTAACAACTGTCAACGTATTCAATCATATTCCCAGCACTGCAAGCAACTTCCAACATTCTTACTAAGCACAACCATTTGAATGAAGAATAACGTACTTGTTTCACCGAGAGATAATCGTGCCCAAATAATACAATGACAACATTAATAGTTGTAATTGCTGGGCAGTATACAAACGACCACACACTTCCTCTGTCGTAATCACTTCTTCAACAGGTTGTATGAGCGATTTGCATTCATATCGTGCTATTATTAAGACACAGAATGGGTTGGTCCTATTTTCAACTGCATTATGTTGCCCATTATCGAATCATGCAGAAAGTCGTTCTTAGTTCACTGTTAAAAATAGAATACCTCGTACAATTCAATTCTTATATTAGGCTAAGCGTTTAAGGGGAATCGTCAAGCCCTTCCTCACTAATGCTAAACAGCTATATTAATGCAAATCAAGATTTCAGGTATAACTCCCTGTAAAGTTTGATTTGCATAATACACGCCACTGTTCGTTAACAGAAAAACCACAATTTAAGTCACACGGAGTTAGTGTGCACTCGAAGTTGGTTGCTTGACGGTTGTCAGCCCACTTTGAGGTCTGTGGATATAGAGGGAAAAATTGGATCGGTGTCGGTTAGAGTTCCCGGGTAGCTCAGTGGTAGAGCGTTGGTACGTTAAACCAAAGGTCCCGGGTTCGATACCCGGTTCCGGAACAATTTTTCCCTCGGAATTATTCAGCTATATTAATGACCCGTTATCTCAAAGCATATTAGGTATAGAAATGTGATTATTTTACAGGATGTTTATTCATTCCTTCTGAGTGCACTGATTCGTTTTGATGATAAAATATCGAGTAGAAAAACAGATAGGATTTTTTATAAACCCCTGTAATTAAAATAAGTCAGACATTTTATGTCATCGGGGTCCATTATTCTATGGAACTATAATATGGAGATATCTGTACATAAGACTAAAGCTATGGCGTTTTGTGGCAAATCTCCTGTAACATCTAAAATAGTAATAGCAAAGATTATCATAGAACAGGTAAATAAATTTAAATTTTTGGGCGTTACCTTATCTTATAAAGGAGACTATGATCGAAAAGAAAAAATAGAAAAAATTAATTACATAAATGGAACAATAAGAAGAACCCTGAAATCAAAAGCTAGAAAAGATACGTTGTTAAAATTTTATAAGGTGATGTCAGTGCCCAGTTTACTATATGGAAGCGAAACATGGGTTATGAAAAAGAAAGATGCCTCTAGATTACAAACAAATGAGATTAAATTTTTGAGAAGCGTAGCAGGTTACAGGAAAATAGAACGTAAAAGAAACGAAGAAATAAGAGAAGAACTTGAGATATATGAATTATACAACAAAATAGAAGAATATAGGAATACATGGATGTCTCACATTTCAAGGATGCAGGAGGGCAGGATACCATATGAGTTTTGGAAATATAGACCTCGGGGAAGAAGAGATATTGGAAGACCAGCCAAAAGATGGATGAACCAATTTCAGTAGCTGCTACAGGAATCCATTTCCTAATGCATGAAGGATAATGATGATGAAGATGATGATCAGACATTTTATTTATTTTTTTAAATAAACTATTACGTTAAACTCAATCAAAGGAATTCCACATAGTCACGGTGCTATCTGAAATGTATGATAAAAATGTCAGTTAGATAGACCTAATAGTTTCTAAGAAAACGGGTCATTTATGAAGACTATTTCGTTTACGTGACGTCATTCCATTTTCGGCCAATGAAGTGTAATGAAATTTTGAATTTCACCCAATCACAGTCCTACATCGCGATAATTTCTGCAGCTCGATTTATCACCTTCAATTTATCGTATGGTCGTTCGTTTATTTAGTCAGTGTCGCCAACTGTTTCCACGTAACTCTATGAGAATGAATCCATTGTACTAAATGAAGTGCGAAATCCTACTTCCACATCTACATCTACATCTTCTAATTCCATGTCCATTGTATCTAAAGAAAATGACACTCCTTGATAACAATTGTTTATTTAATTAATGTATTAATCAGGTTATTTATAATTATACTATAAAATGTTTAAATTAAATGATGATTTGAGAAGATAATGAAAACGTATTTCTTTTATAATAACAAGAGAAAAGCGCAGTACCTGTAATTAACATTTTTAAACCTGCGTTTCGTTTTTCTCTATTGGCATTACTGAATAACATTCAATTTATTTATTACAGTAATCGTTTTTCATCTATTTCGATTTCACAATGTCTGAATAGGTTAAGTATTCATAAATATACAATTATTAACATTTTGTGAGCGAATTTTAGGGATATATTATTTACATTTTTATTTTATTCACGAAATAGTCCTAATAAATGTCACTCGAGGTCTGAGATTTCTCAAATAAATCCACTCGTTTCGCCCGTGGATTTATCGGAATCTCTAAGATCTCTTGTGACATTACTAAAGAAAAATGTAGTTTTAAAGAAAATCACGTTTAAAGTAAAAATGTCCTTAAAACTCACCTATTACAGGAACAGTATTTTAGAATTCTCCTGCTTGGTAGTTCTCACCTTCTTCTACATCCTGCTCACTTAATGCTGCCCTCCTTCTCTTGGATCTTGCCCCTTTGCGTTTGATACTGCGATCTCTGCCTTCCTTATTCGCAATGTGTCCAAGTTTGCAATATTTATCGAAGTCTTAGTAAATTCTATTTGGTATCTTCATCGATCAAAACTTAAAATGGAATTTTCATAGTAACTAGGCCTACTTATGTCTTCATTTACGTAAAATTCTATACAAATTTGTTCAACTGCGTCGCTTTATGCCAGTAAAACTATTGAGAACAACATTTTTAGCCCTAGTTCAGTGTATATGGAATTATAGGATGAGGTGGATTATCACAGAGTACCATTCACCCATTAATATTACTACATAAAAGAATTATTAAAATATGTTTAAGGAGAAAACTTGATCATCCAACTCATCTCATATATAAAGAATGTAATGTTTTGAATATCAAGCAAATTTATATGTATACTATTTTAAACCACTACCATAAATATCAAGCTAAATTTATATCATCCGATCATGGCCACAACAGAAGAAGATACAATATTTCGCTCCCCCTCATTGAACCAAAATGTAAGACTGAAGCAGGTCTAAAGCACAGTTCTAATTACGGTCCAGGATTATATAATGATTTTATAAAGAGGAATCCTAAATTCAAATTATTAAACAATACATTATTTAAAAAAACAAGTGCTTGAACTGTTTTTAAAATTATAATCATCATATAAATTCTTAACTTTTTTTTTGTCACTTTAACAATGTTGTATTCTTAACTTGGAATGTTTATGTGTAGGCTATATACCATTTGTTCGTTTGTTTTTTTTTTCTTATTCTTTTTAAATTTTATGTGTATTTACAGTTAACAGTTTAATCGCAGTTGTGATTATTATTATTATCATTATCTTATTATTATTATTATTATTATTATTATTATTATTATTATTATTATTATTTACTTTTTTTTTCTTCTATCCAGTTTTCATTATTGGTCACACCCGACCTCAAGCATCTTGCTTTTTCGGGTGTGACCCAGTTACATTATATTTATGCAATAATTTGTAATATGTAGGCTATTTTACTATGAGATTGATAATCAATTTCGAATTTTGAAAAATATTGATATACGAGTATTACAATAATATTGTAAAATATTTGTTATTGTATGTAATTTTTGCTTGCAATAAAATCTTTGCTTTGCTTTGCTTACTGGGAAAAATAATAAATAAATAACTAGATATTTTAATACCTGTATTCTTGCAGTGTATCATCATAAAATGTAAGTACAGAATCTACGGTAGTACACCAAGTTCCAAAGTTGCCATGTCAACAAACACTTTTTTGGGACTCGGTACCAAACAACGTTATTAAACGATTCATCATTATTCTGAGTTCTTTCTCTCAAACATTTTTTAAGTAAACCAGGATGGGAAAGATCTTAAAACATAGATTTTACGAACCATTAATTTTACTACAAAACAAGCTGAACTACAGTCTTCTATAACAAGTAGTTCCTGAGATAATATATTTTTTTGTGAAAAGTGGTACATTTTTTCTCTAAAATATTAATACACTAATATTTTAAAAATATATTCAAAATAATAAATATTCTAATATTTTACTAAACCAAACATTAAATTAAGCAGAATGAACCATACTTTCATAAGTGTTAAAAATATTAATTTCAAATTTTCATTTTGGGTTTTGATGACTCACCTTAAAAAGACTTCAGTTACCATTTGCATTATGGTCTACTTCGTAAATTGTTCATTTTACGTGTGTGTTGGATGATACTTCTTCCAGGTGGTTGGCCTGTTTCATCTTCTGTAGAGAAAAATTCTCTAGCGAGTTATTGGTCGTTCCAGATTCTCTATGTCTTCCGAGATTACACCATGGGCGTAGTAGTGCCAGAACGCTGGTACTTTTTTCGCAACTATGGAGCGCCCTGCCTCTTTAATTTTACTTTTTAAATAATAATTATTTTACTTGCGTGTCATTCAATTTCGTACTTTACATGTAAGGCTACGGATTCGTAGTAGGCCTATGTATAATAGCAGCGGCATTAATAGTAGTAGTAGTAGTAGTAGTAGTAGTAGTAGTAGTAGTAGTAGTAATAATAATAATAATATTACCGGTTCTTCTGTATGGTTGTGAAACTTGGACTCTCACTCTGAGAGAGGAACATAGGTTAAGGGTGTTTGAGAATAAGATGCTTAGGAAAATATTTGGGGCTAAGCGGGATGAAGTTACAGGAGAATGGAGAAAGTTACACAACACAGAACTCCACGCATTGTATTCTTCACCTGACATAATTAGGAACTTAAAATCCAGACGTCTGAGATGGGCAGGGCATGTAGCACGTATGGGCGAATCCAGAAATGCATATAGAGTGTTAGTTGGGAGACCGAAGGGAAAAAGACCTTTAGGGAGGCCGAGACGTAGATGGGAGGATAATATTAAAATGGATTTGAGGGAGGTGGGATTTGATGATAGAGACTGGATTAATCTTGCACAGGATAGGGACCGCTGGCGGGCTTATGTGAGGGCGGCAATGAACCTTCGGGTTCCTTAAAAGCCATTTGTAAGTAATAATAATAATAATAATAATAATAATAATAATAATAATAATAATAATAATATAGTACTTAGGCCTACGTACCAGCGCTCTGAAACCTACATACAGTTATCCTAACCCTTTTCCTACTCTTTCCCAAACACTTTACCCAGTCGACTGTAATTGTGGAAATTTTTGCTGGTGAGTTTGTTCTCTTTGGTGCATTGAAGTCTCTGTGACTGTGATTCTTATTACAATAAGTGTTAAACGGAAAGCTCTTGTTCTGATGGTATTTCATTCAGTGTAAATTGATATTTAAATGGTATTGAAAATGTGATTATTTATTGTAAGTTTCATGTAGCCCTACCAGGGAAAAATTATAAAATACATTTTTTTTTCCGAAAGAACGGTACTCGAAATGTCTTTGACATATTAGTCCATGTAATGTGTAACGCATTAATACTGTCCATGAAAAACGTATTTAAATAGGAAAATGATAGTAGATATTATATATAAGTCAAAATTAGAATACCCGTCTAATTCGCGGTTTACAAGCGGTTTTTTAAAACAGCGTCTTGTCGGGATTTTACCCTGATGATAATAATAATAATAATAATAATAATAATAATATTAATAATAATAATAATAATAATAATAATAATAATTTTATTATTACAGTTACTATTAGTATTGTCACTATTATTATTATTATTATTATTATTATTATTATTATTATTATTATTATTAGTATAAGTATTAGGATCTAAATTACGTTACCATAGGTCCTCTTTTGTCCGGACATGTCCTCCATTTTAGGCTTTAGTCCAGGGTCTAGGCGGATTTTTTAAAATAAAGAAATGACCTCCATTTCTTAACTTATATGCCTGATATTTTAAAATTATCTTATTTGACGCTTTTTCAAATAATTTGCCTGTAGATGGCAGCATCATCGACGGAATATACTCTTTGTCAACGATCATAGTAACTGTCTTCGCTCCTCCTTTTTACGGTAGTTGTTTAGAGATAGTAAATCGAGAGATCGGGGTGCAAATGTAAATGTAAATAGATATTTTGTGTCCTCCTTAATAATTATAGCTCCCTTGAGTTTCATATGTAGTTAACATGATTGTTATTAAGTTTTTTTTATAATTACATTGCAATAAAATATACTGTTTATTAATTTTCTTTTAAGTATGACTTAAAGCTAAATATGTACCGTACTGTAGATATTTTGTAATAAAATAGATATTGACATACCGGTAATATAAAGTATAATATAGGCCTAAGCTAAATCTAAATAAGTATATATTTTTTGTAAACTTTTTTTCGAACAATATCCTCCTCCTTGAACCTTTGTGTCCTTTTTATCGACGTGAATCTGGTCACCCTACCTCAGTATATCATACAGACTAAATTTTAACTAGACTATTACACTCTTACTACGTCATACTACTTTTGACCAATAAAACGGTACGAAAGGACGTATTTCAACCAATCATGGCTGCTTATCGCACAATTTTATCGCGTCCCTAGCATTTGTTTAATTTTATCGTGTCCCTAGCATTTGTTTAATTTTATCGCGTCCCTAGCATTTGTTTCTTTGTTTGCCAACATTTGAAACTGCGCTGGTCTGGACGTCAATAAAAATATATAAAATTACAAACTACTCCAGTTGATGCACAGCAGTTTCAAATATGACTCGCATTGGCATTCAAGAACAAGAATTAATAAAAATCACTGATCATACCTATGCATCTTCTGAAATCCGATTTACAAATAAATGAAGAGCACCATTCGGAAATCCTGAATAAGTTGAATACACCATGTAGGCCTAAATCAACGAGTTCCACTTCTATTACGCACACGTCCAATATAACATCAATTGAACCGCCAACCACATTCAAATTTGAAAATTGTACATTCAAAATTATTCCTTTTAAAATTATTCATTCGGAAATCCTGAATAAGTTGAATACACCATGTAGGCCTAAGTCAACGAGTTCCACTTGTATTACGCACACGTCCAATATAACATCAATTGAACCACCAACCACATTCAAATTTGAAAATTGTACATTCAATAATTATTCCTTTTAAAATTATTCATGTTTATTTTTTATGTCATCGTCGTTAATTAAAACTTTTCTAACATTTGTGTATATTAGTTAGGTTATGTTATAGCTTCTGCTATATGATATTTTGGATAGTCACGTATCAGAGATTGTTTAATATTAAGATTTATTGAAAATCATCTGTCAAGTGACGTTGATTATTGGGATTCGGATAATTGAAGTGGAATCCAACTGTTTTAATAATAAAAATGAAACTGAATCAACAAAGCCTTCTTGACTAGTAACATTGCCATCGTGTATAGATCTAGAACTTCTCGACGAGAAGGCATTGCTCACTACTGCCATCTAGCATGCATCTAGCGTAATATTTGAACGTTGAGATGGTACAATAATATATTTGAAGACAGTTGTATTTTCGTAAGTCAATTAACATTTTTTTTTATTTATTATATGTCGCTTTAACTTAGGAAGTCATATCGCGACAATACGTACATAAACAATTCTTACAGTTTACATTAGTTTACTGTATTACAATAATCATTTAGATACGTTTGTAAATGTCGATAGCTTTCAGAAATTTAATTAAGTTTGAACTGAATGATGGGTTGTTTAGAACTGTTGATAAGTCTTTTGGTATATGGAATTGATCTCGATGAAGGTGATATAGTGGACATTCAGAAATTAAATGTCGTACAGAGATCCTGATGTGGCAATTGGTGCATGTTGGAGGAGGAGTTCTGTCTAGAAGATAAGAATGTGTAATTCTGGTGTGGCCAACTCGCAATCTGGTGATTATTACTTGGTCTTGACGTTTAAAATTCTGTAGTGGATATTTCATTCTGCAATGCTGTACTATTTCGTGAAGTTTGCTGGATGATGACTCTGTCCATGATGTTTGCCAATGGTTGTGCAGTTTTCTGGTTATGTATTTAATGGCGTCTGTATGAGGAATAGATGTGAAAAAATGTAATGGAAGTCTTGTAGCTTCTTTTGCTGCGGCATCTACAGTTTCATTTCCAGGAATGCCCTGATGAGAAGGGATCCATATTAGAGTTATTTTTCGTCCTTGTTTCATCAAGTCAGTGAGGAGCTGATGGATTTCTTGAATTAGTGCGTTTGTAGAGAATATATCTTGAAGAGCTTGTAAACTTGATTGAGAATCAGTGTGAAGAAGATAAGATTTATCAGTCTCTGTTTCCAGAATATATTCTAAAGCTTTTTTGATGGCGTATAACTCGCATGTGAAAACTGAATAGAGAGATGGCAATGTGTACAAGATCGTGTGGTCAGGGTAAACTACAGCACATCCACATCCTTGGTTAGTCTGCGATCCATCTGTGTATATGTGACGGTAATTACGGTACTGATCCCATTGTTCTCTGCAAAATTGTTGATACGTAATATTGTTCGTTTCGGTTTTAATATGATATGTTAGATCCAGATTTATTTCAGGTAACATGATTCTCCAAGGTGGATGGGCAGTGTTTTTATTTCTTTGAGAAACGGAAGGGATTGACATATTCATTTCGTTGAAGTATTGTTTCAGTCTAGAAGAAAAGGGTGCTGAATGTATTTGTTGTTTATCATGATGTTCAGAGAATATATATGAGTTCATGTTAGATCTAGATGAAGCTGCGATTTTTAGAGCATAGGAAATGCTCAGTTGTTTTCTTCGAATATCAAGAGGCAGTTCATCTGCTTCTATTTGTAAACTGGCTATTGGACTTGTTCGGAATGCACCCAATGCGATCCGAAGTGCTGAGTTTTGTATTACATTAAGTTTTTGTAAATTGGTTGGTTTTGCTGAGTTGTACACGATACAGCCATAATCGAGTTTAGAACGAATGAGGAATTAATATTTTATTGTATTGGAGTACTTCGTTACTTCTAATCTTCATATGCATTCTTCTAATCGTGTAATAGTCAATTAAATCCCACTCGAGTTTTGACTTTCTCTAGATAAATCAAAACGTCTAGTGAGATTACTGTTGAATATTCACCGTTCGTATAACGACTAGAGCGTCAACATTCGTGGAGGTAAAAAAGGAGGAAATGTGAACTGCAATATTAAGATAAGGTTATGAATGTGATTGTTGATGGATAATAGCAAATAGTAGTGCAGTTTTTCTCACAAAATGCTTGTTCAAAATAATTTGCCGGGCATTTTGAAACTATTTTCTATTCCTTATCCTAGGGGTATATAAGAACCAGCGCGCGAACGAGCTTCGATTCTTCCGCGTGCTCCGTGGCAGCAATATATATATACAGGGACATCATTTTATTTTTACTAACATTTTTAATATTAACCTGGCTATACCTTTGGATCAACATCGTTTTCTACCCCCTTCCACGACTGGAGTTCCATGATACTGGCGTAATATACAAAAAAAAAAAAAAAAAAAAAAAAAAAAAACTTTACTAGGTATAGGAGGGAAGAAAAGTAGTTCATCCATTTAAGTAAACTAAGAAATATCGCGACTTTGAGTCTGATCATTTTCATTAGGTTTTTGTTTCATCAAAATGCAGTACTGTATTAAGAATGAGTGTTTTTACTCACGAACTGAGCTGTCCATGTGGACGTATTCATTATGCAGTGTATATTATACTGTCTACAGAACATTAGCGTACACCATAGAGAATGAAGTTAACTGAAAAATAATCATGATATGGATATTTAAATACATCTTTCAAAATGGTGGCCGTTCATTTCGATACAGGCTTCAGTTCCTTTGTGCATATTATCACACTGTAGATTATTGTACCTATTTCCAATTACCAGTTTCGTCCTTCGTACTAGTAACTCATGTTGAAATAATTCTGTACCTATTCTATAAAAAGTACCTTACGTACTGTAAATTGAATCTTCACTTCTGCCCGATCCGAAAAGATAAAATTACTCAGACATATTATCTACTGTCCGTCCAAATGGTTATGTCGTAGGGTCGTAGAAAGGCAGGAAATCACGTGACATTTAATTACTTAACGAGGCCCTTTTATTTAAGTTGTTTTAAACAGTTGTATAATATTACGTAGACGTCCAATTCCTAACAGAAATTAATGTTCTCACAAAAGAGCTAAGACAGCCCAGCCACTAACTGGCGAATAAAAGCAGGTGGGGGAAACCGGGATACGACATAGGCAAATGGACGAAGTGCCTGTGCGAAAATGATTCAATATTGAAAGCTCTTTCGTCACTGGAAAACGAGAACATATTTTTGGAACGTACTGTTTACTATGACCGTAAGGCTATTATGACTGTATATGCGGTCTTGAATCTGTGTGCGGAACGGTTGAACTTCATTAGTAGAAGGGGTGGAAGTGAAGTACATTAAAAAACTTAGGTACAATAAAAATTGAAGTAAAAATAAAATGATGTCCCTGTATATATATGCTGTACAAATACGAGCGACCAAGAGACAAGGGTGAGCAAAATTAATATTATGAAGTCGAGATGCAATAACCCTTTATACTTTTGTTTACACATTTTTAATGAAATGAAACACAATTATTTCACAGCAGATGTATAATTCTAAATAACCAACAAAATGTTCCTTGTACGTTGCAATAATGATTGAATGATATAGAAATAACTGCGTTCACGTATACTACTTTCGAAACTGCAGGAGTATTATATCATTGTCGTCATACTCGTAAGAAATTAATGGTGTGAAATTACTTAGAGTACAATCATTTAAGGATATGGGTATTTATTTTACACACAACTTTAAAATGCACTTAAATCACGTGGTAATTGATGGATATAGAAAATTAGGATTTATAATTAGAAATACAAAAGAATTAAAAAATATAAATACTATTGATACTCTATATAAAACTCTAGTTAGGAGTAAGCTAGAGTATGCGTCTGTAATATGGTCACCTCAGTTCCAGTCCCATCAGATGCAAATAGAAAGGATACAGAAAAGATTTTTACGTTATTTATATTTTAAAAAACATCACGTGTCGTCTTATGAAAAGCAAATTTCATATAATTAGTTACTTTTTTAATTTAATTATAAAACTTTAAAATCTCGACGATTAATAAATAGTCAAATTTTACTCTATAAGACTGTTAACGGTATATTGAATAACTGCGATTTTCTTAAATTCCTTCAGTTCAATGTAAAAAGAACAGAATTACGTCATAGACAACCTTTTTTTATTCCCATTCCTAGAACTGTTTTCTTCAAAAACTCTCCATTGTTTGTTATGTGTAATACTTACAACTCTCTGTCTTTAAACTGTGATTCTCAATTAGATTTCAGTTTAACAGTTGAATAATTTTATACAGTATTGAAAAGAATTGTATTTCCTTAGATATGTAAATTATGAAGAAGTGTATTATAATGTTTTTACTCTAGTTTTAAATAATTTACATTATTATATTGACATTTAGCGTCTCCGAATACATAATTTCTTAATAATGAAATGTTTACCACATATTAAGGACAGTATGTCGCTTCCTTGTCCTATATATCGCTGCTCTAGTTAACGTATGCATGGACAACCTTTGCATCACTACACCTGTTTCGATACGCTCTAGTCGGAGAAGAAAGTTAACCCGCGCGCAGACAATCTGTCCGCCGCGTACTTCGGCGTCATCCGCTGCAACATGTATTTCTTCCAGTCTTCTGTACCCGTAGCACCATTTTCTGGCAACTGTCTTCCATAGCTGAGTTCTCTTGAATTGTCGAGACCTCAGGAAATAGTCTTTCATTCCACATAATATACAGAGGGGTGCCAAAAAATTTATACACACTTCAAGCAAAGAAAAAACTATGTTAACGTAACAAAGCTGATTTCAGACAAACAGAAAATGATGAGCACTAATCATCTTAGACTTTTACAGTTACAACAGTTGCTCAAAATGCCCACCATGGGCGTCGACACACTTCTGAGTACGTTGAACTACTGTTCGAGCAATGTTTGCGAAAGTGTCCTCATCGATTGCAGCACATGCCGTTTCAATTTCTTCCCGAAGTGCTGTCAGTGTAGCTGGTTTTCTACGGCATACAACATTCTTAAGAGTCCCCCATAGGTAAAAGTTCAATGGAGTTATGTCCGGAGAACGCGGTGGAAACTCAATCGGCCCTCTTCGTCCTATCCAGTACCCTGGAAGATTGTCATTTATTTATTTGTTTATTAATTAATTAATTAATTAATTAATTAATTAATTAATTTATCTATTTATGTCCATAACAGGGCAAAGCCCCAATTACAATAGACAATACAGATAAAAAAACATATTGCATACAACACGAAAAAAGAGGTAAAACAGATAGGCCCACAAGTGTAATTACAAATTAAAAATGGAAAAGGGAAGGAAAAACAATAGATACCAACTAAATAAAAAAGACAGATAAAGATATAAATTAAAAACACCAAATAAAAACAAATCAAAAAGAGCCAAGTACAGACATCACAGCTAAAAATGAAAAATGTAGGCGTAGCTATAATTGGCAAATTTCAGAGCAAATACAACACCATGTTAATAAATTCAATATACAGCACTACACAGCAGGCCCAATAGGCTCAATTAATTTATTAAAAAAACTCACCAACACAGAACAAGTGTTTCAAGTAATGCTTTACATAACTCTTTCTAAATCCTGTTTATTTGATAGATGATTGTAAGTTCGAAGAATTAATAAAAGTGGAGACATTTTATGAGATACTGTTTTTGTTGTCTGTAAATAAAAGAGAGATCGCTTCCTAAAAGTTGATTTACCAATATTGAAACTAATTAGTTGTAGAAGATCAGGGTTGTTTATTAAGCCATTTATGGTTTTGAACAAATACATTTGTTGTGCTCTCATCCTGCGACTACTGAGAGATGGTACATTAAATTCAACCAGCATGGATCCATAAGATTGGAATATGTTGTAACATGAATGTTTTTTCATATATAGCAGTTTTAGGATTTTATTCTGTACTCTCTCTAGAATGACCGAGTGCGAGTGATAGTGAGGGTTCTAAACTATAGATGCGTACTCTAATTTACTTCGTATTAAACTATTATATATTTTTAAGACAGTTTCAACATTCCTGAAATCTTTTGAGTTCCTGTAGATGAAACCTACCAGTTTGAAGGCTCTATTCGCAATCGCTTTTATATGTGTTAAAAAGGATAGGTCATGAGAGATTACCACTCCTAAATCATTTACTGAATTGACCCTTTATAATTTTATGTTATTTATGCTATACGTGTAATCCAGAGAGTTAGTATTACGAGTGAAGGTAATGTGTGAGCATTTTTTAATATTAAACTTGGGTTTGTTAACAATGCTTCATCTAAAAATACTATTAATATCATGTTGTAGCTCAGCTGAGTCAGATTAATTTGTAATTTCTTTAAATAATTTAACATAATCTGCGTGTAATAAGCAATTGGAATGTTGTATATGTTTTGGTAGATCATAGATGACTAGTAAGAAGAAGAGAGGACCTAAATTAGACCCCTGTGGGACATCCGAGTTTACATTAAATTGTTTTGAAATGACCTGTCGGAATGAAACACCAAGGTACGCACGTACATCTCGGTGGTAATGTAGTGGTGCACCATCCTGCTTGAAGTAAAATTCCTCATTTTCATAGAGTGTACGAGTGGCCAGTTACTGTTCCATCAAAAAAGAATGGCCCAATTAGACCCCTAGATGACAACCCACACCAATCATTAATTCTAGGTAATTTAACAGCCTTTTCCACAAAAACATGTGGATTGTTTGCACACCAGTAGGCACAGTTATCTCGTATATATTATTTTAATGTACCGAAGTATACATATGATATTTCCATGCAGATTATCTGCGTCATCATACGATGAAAGGTAATGGAACGGAGAAAAACTCTCTCCGGCGACGGGATTTGAACCCGGGTTTTCAGCTCTACGTGCTGATGCTTTATCCACTAAGCCACACCGGATACCCACCCCGGCGTCGGACAGAATCGTCTCAGATTAAGTTCCAACTCTTGGGTTCCCTCTAGTGGCTGCCCTCTGTACTACGTCATAGGTGTCTATGAACGTAGGACTGAAGTCCACACATGTGCTGAGGTGCACTCGAGATGTACTTCGGTACATTAAAATAATATATACGACATAACTGTGCCTACTGGTGTGCAAACAATCCACATGTTTTTGTGGAAAAGGCTGTTAAATTACCTAGAATTAATGTTTGGTGTGGGTTGTCATCTAGGGGTCTAATTGGGCCATTATTTTTTGATGGAACAGTAACTGGCCAAGTGTACCTGAACATGTCACGCACATCCGTATTACCAGCCGTTCGTACACTCTATGGAAATGAGGAATTTTACTTCCAGCAGGATGGTGCACCACTACATTACCACCGAGATGTACGTGCGTACCTTGGTGTTTCATTCCGACAGGTCATTTCAAAACAATTTAATGTAAACTCGGGTGTCCCACAGGGGTCTAATTTAGGTCCTCTCTTCTTCTTACTAGTCATCTATGATCTACCAAAACATATACAACATTCCAATTGCTTATTACACGCAGATTATGTTAAATTATTTAAAGAAATTACAAATTAATCTGACTCAGCCGAGCTACAACAAGATATTAATAGTATTTTTAGATGAAACATTGTTAACAAACTCATGCGCGCACTATTTGCTTCTTACGTAAACTATGTTAAACACAGGTACACAGTCTCCACTTAACCAGTACACGACCAATATCCACAGAAAACACTTCCACAACTAGTGAGTATTGTTCATTGTATGTAGTTAATATAATTAAATATTTCCGACTTGCTTTAGCAAAGTTAGAATTTATTACCGACATTTACATTTTATTTAGTGTACTTCGTAGCCATCCCATTTTTTCAACATTAATTGAAACCGGACTTTCAATCAAATTTATATAACAAATTGCACCATTTGTTTTAACTAAGCTAATATTAATTTTCAACACTTAATTTCTCTCAGCGATTTCAGACTTTCGATTCACACCATGTTAAATAAACTTCTACAACATCACTACTACATTGAATAATTATCCGTAAGTTTCATTTAATACATTACAAATATTAAAATCAAATCCATCAGTTTCAAAATTAGATTAACTACCTACGACTTTGATTATTTTCAGTGTAACATGAACAACAACAGAACATACGCCCATCATCTGATTAACTATAAACAGTTTAAACCCAACATATTGGCATAAACAATAACACCAAGATCTACAAAATATAGGCAGTTATAACAGGCCACAACTTTATACCATGATATGGAAAAGTGAATACCTTGTAACAAAATATTGTAATTTGCAAATCCTCACATGCATAGTAAAGCATTAAATAGAGTTAGCTCATCATTTTTATATTTTATCTTACTTTTAGCCTCATATCATTACATCGTTCATATTATCGTTCACATGTGATGACTTGCAAAGAATATACCCATGATAATATAAATATATTTTAATTGTTGACAGTTGGGGTATCCACAATTCAACATTATAAAACTAATTCATATAATTTTTAATAGGTTTTACCTTCATATGACAGTAAACATGTATTGTATGTGAATTGTGTAGACAACATTGAGAGTATTGATATTGTAAAATGACAGAGTGCATCTGATGATGTTGACATGGTCAACGAAAACGTTCATACATCACACAATTTATTATGTAAAGGTTGACACCTAACAAAATATATAAAGTAGTAAAGTCAACGACTGAAAAATTAAATTTCTAACATAAAACATTAAGGAAGCCGTGAAAAAATCAACAAGATTCCAGACTCATCATAGACTGGGGGGAAAAAAAGACAGACGAATATCACGGCCTGCTGGAGTATAGTAAACACAGAAAACATTTTAAAGCAACAATGTTGAAGATAGATATTTTTGTTTTCTAAATTTGCCGTCATTGAACAGAAACCAAGATGGAGATCTCATTACAACTAATTAGAAATTCCTCTTTCAGGTATGTAATAAACGATCTTCCCACAAAATAATGTACGATACACGAGCGGTATGTTTTCTTTCAACTCTCGGAAATTAAAAAAGCTCAACTACGTTTCGCTTTTTCAAACTCTTCCTCGAACATGAAAACTTCAACATACCGCTCTTGTAACGCGTATTACTATTTCGGCACCCTCTGTATACCAAGATGGCTACTACAGGTTGTCATTTGCTTCTTCTCATCAGATGGATATAA
This sequence comes from Periplaneta americana, assembly GCF_040183065.1. NCBI lineage: Eukaryota > Metazoa > Arthropoda > Insecta > Blattodea > Blattidae > Periplaneta > Periplaneta americana. The sequence goes on from NC_091124.1 coordinate 179,775,601, forward strand.
GTTGTCTATATCTGCTTGTATTCTATCACTGCAGCTGCTCCATCTGCACACAACACACTCGAAGTGAAGCCGCACCTCCAGCTAGTGTTTTCAGTGGCTGTAAGCGGTACCCACTTTGTGGCTGCTGACACTTAATTCACTGCGGTGGGGCGGCCGGCCTGCCGGCGTCGCGACGCGTTGCCAAGTAGTGCGCGCCTCGCTTGATGAAAATTCCGACCCGTCAGCGGCAGACATTTCCGTGGAAGCCAGACGAGCATCAAGGCGATAAATAACGCCGAGGCTCTGGCGCGATGCTCATGATTTATAATTCCTTCCTTTCCCCCATTCTTTTTAATGCGATTTTTCTGGTTTCCTCTCCCCGCGGGATATCAATCTCCATTTCTCCCGTGGTATCGTTTCTCTAGCTTCTTCCATTTAAATCCCAACCGTGAATTATGATTCCAATCCCGTGTAATTGAACAAATGATACGTGGGTGCGAAATGCATTGTTTTATTTAGTTTTATGATGTTTTCCAAGCTACCTTCCTCCCGCTGTGAATTTATGCTGTCGTATTCGAATATACGTGTATTATAAAATGCTTTAATCTTGTATTTATTGACCATATGCGTTTATATTATACTCACTATAAGTCATATATAAGAACATTCCCCTACTCACTGACCCATTTAGTCATCTGTCTCTCCATCCAACTTAGTGCTCATCCATGTCATTTCTCCATACATCCACTTTTTCCGTATTATTCATCCACCCACTTCCACGTATAAACTCATGAATTCTGCTGTCCACCTACTTTCTTATACAGGGACATCACTTTATTTTTACCAACATTTTTAACATTAACCTGGCTATACTCGGAAACACTGTTGCCCCCTTCCATTACAGGAGTTTGATGTTACTAGTGCAATATATATATATATATACAAATCATTTTACTAGCTATAGGAGGAGAGAAAAGTAGTGTATTCATTTATGTTGTAGGGATATACGATATTACGATTTTCAGTTTGATCATCACTTTTACGGAATTTATCAAAATACTGGGTGTTCAGTTCAAAATGTGTCTTGGCTCGCTGCATGCCGTCATGTGGCTAGCTGATGAGCCTAGAGAATTCAATCTTCCTACACTTCCGCAGCTCAGGTGTATAATCTAAGAGGCAGAGAAGTTGGCTAGCAAGTACGGCGTTCATTCTGAAGAGTACGTGCCGATACGTACGGTAACGCCGGTAGTGGCAGGAATGTGAACTGTTTGGAAATACGTACTGTCGAGATATGGGGAGAGGGTTAAGACGATTACTTACGTATTTGTTGACATTAACTTCGACTGTCAACATGAACACGGAGCATTTGATTTGTGTTGTGGAATGTTACCATACGCAACCGATGATAACAAATACCCTGCGTACGACTTGCCGGCGCAAAACACAGTTCGAAAGAGGTTATGGTAGCACACAGACCGTACAGACCGCCATCTGTTGCTACGACGTTGAAGTTATACCGTACACGTTCTCAAGTTCAGATTGAAGAACGCCTTAAATAATAGGCAACTTCTCTAACATATAAACTGAAACTCGCTTCAAATCGGTGACCCAACAACAGTGACGTCATGACACACTTTGAAATGAATACCCAGTAAAGTAGAGTAGTAACATTTTTTTTTTCAAAAACTCAACATTTCAGGCGGCTATGTTCGTTATGTAATGTCTACTTTATTTAGCATATTAATTATTGATGTTATCATACAATATAGAGAGTGCATTTAAATTGAGGGGGTCATAAGTAAAGGGCTATAAGTGCACTTAAGTTACTTTTGAGAAAATGGGGTTTAAATATATAAGCTTTTGTAAAATCGGTGAAATTTTTTATTTAAATTTTAATGTGTGATGCGAATAAAATATCCCTTTGCCACTAAAATTTTAGATACTTTTGCTTACACTGGATGCACTTAACTCATGTTATTACAAATGTCACTAGCATTCCTTTGCTTGTAGCCACCTCAATTCAAAAAAAGCTAGTCTGAATTTTTAAACAAGTTGCTGAAAATGGTTGCCGTTCATTACAATGCAGGCTTCAATTCAGTACGCATATTATTAAAAACATTTTGAAGCATATTCTCTGAAATTGAATTTATCGTTCTTGAATATAATTTTTAGTACGATATTATTAATATAGGTTCTTTCTTCTATAGAAAACGCAATCATATTTCTGAAACACACTATACACTGCAGTGTTTACTTCACTGCTTGAAGACTTCGAATGCAACAGTGGCCGTAAGTTTGTGTGTCTGACGGGAGCAAGGACATTAGTGAAGGGGTGAGAGTGAAGTACATTCAGAAATGCAGGTACAATAAAAATGCAAGTAAAAATAAAATGATGTCCCTGCATATTCATTCATTTCAGAGAAGATATTCCCTTGACACTCTATATATGTGTCCCTGTTTTAACTCTCGGCAAGCTGGGCGGGATCCATTTTCTACCCCATACGACATTTCTCTTTGAATCTTTAAAACGAGTGCAGAAATGTTGCTGGTTCCTTTTATAGCTGAATATTTATAGTAGATTTTCTTTATTCGATGGTAAAAAATAAACAATTATACAAATATAAATAAATAAAAATACAGAATTGCCTAACGTTCTGATGATTGGGTTTGGAGAGATATGTATGTATGTATGTATGTATGTATGTATGTATGTATGTATGTATGTATGTATGTATGTATGTATGTATTTTTATTTTTTATTTTATTTTATTTTAAATCCACCACCAACAAAAGCAGGCTTCCAATTACAGGTGGCTTACACAGATACATACACAAAATACATAATAACAGAAAAAAAACAACAAAAAAACAACACAAACGAAAGAAAGAAAATACTTAATGGTAATAGATGCTAGAATATAATATTACAGTTAATATAGGGCCAAATGTCAATATGATGATGCAAAATTATTAAGAAACTAAAGTAAAAACATTATAATACACTTCTTCATAATTGAAATATCTAAGGAAATACAATTCTTTTTAATATTGTACAACATTTTTCAATTGTTAAACTGAAATCCAATTGAGAATCACAGTTTGAAGACAGAGAATTGTATTACACATAACAAACAATGCAGAGTTCTTGAAGAAAACAGTTCTAGGAAGGGGAATAACAAAAGGTTGTCTATGACGTAATTCTGTTCTTTTTACATTGAACTGAAGGAATTTAAGAAAATTACAGTTATTCAATATACCGTTAACAGTCTTATAGAGTAAAATTTGGCTATTTATTCATCGTCGAGATTTTAAAGTATTATAATTAAATTCAAAAAGTAACTGATTATATGAAATTTGCTTGTCATAAGACGACACGTAATGTTTTTAAAAATATAAATAACGTAAAAATCTTTTCTGTATCCTTTTTATTTGCATCTGATGGGACTGGAACTGAGGTGACCATATTACAGACACATACTCTAGCTTACTTCTAACCATAGTTTTATACAGAGTATCAATATGGGTAGTATTTATATTTTTTTAATTCTTTTGTTTCTATGTATGTATGCATGCATGCATGTATGTATGTATATATGTATGTATGTATGTATGTATGTATGTATGTATACAGGGTGTTTCCGAGGTGGTGTTACAAACTTTCAGGGATGATGGCGAAGGGCACATGTATCAATTTGAGATAACGAATCATGGTCCGCAAATGATTGAGTCGAAAGTTATACGCTAAAATAGTTTTGTGGAAATGGAATTGTAATTTGGCACCACGTGCCCTCCTTACCTTAATCTTTGGAACAGTCGTGGAAAGATGGTATGGGCCGGATGTCTCCTACGTGGGTACTTGTTCCGATACAATCTGTGAGCTTGTCTACTGTTCCCATTGGCTCATCCATATTCGAAAATCAGGTCTACTTATTCCGCTCTCGTGTACTCCTCCATTTCACTAGGACTGATCGACTGGACACTGCAACTTGTACACATACACTGCTGTCTACAGACGTGCATATCAGGACCGACCATGTCCGTTACACATTACGCTATCTGCATTGCTTTAGTGTAGTTTCCTGTCCCCATCCCTCAGACAGCGCACTGAATGGAATTCTGTAAGTAGACAACGTAAACAAAGTAAGATGAAGAGAGTATGTGTAAGGTGTACACATAAATAAGGTGTACAGAGGAATAAAATTACGGTATTTCATTTCCACACAACTATTTTTGCTTGTAACTTTCGACTCGGTCATTTCCGGACCAGGATTCCTTATCTCAAATTGGTACGTATGCCAATCGCCATCATCCCTGAAAGTTTGTAACACCACTTCGGAAACACTCTGTATATATAGTTGTTTAGTCAACTATCCGAAGACAGGTTTGAACCTCACAAGTGATAGCAAGAAGACACCACTTATGAGGCAATTAGGCCAGGAGATAATGGGGTAGGGTGGACAGTTCCTTTACTCCTTCATTGCATACATCGTCAACTAACTACATATTACACTTTCTTGCAGACAAACAATTGTTCTTTCTTTGACACATATCGTCAAGTGAGATGTACTGCCTGATAATACTGTATATATCTTGGGGCAGAAAAAGCTTTTATCCTCTATTAATAGGATCATCCTTCAGCTGTCTCTCTCAACAACAAAATAATTCCTTTCAGTGCTACTGTAAAAAAAACCTCGGCATCTATCTGGAATACGCAAATTAGATATATATGTAGAAAAGTTTTCTCTATCATGCATTCTTTGAAACGCCTGAAAAAATGTTCTTCCTACTAAAGTCAAACAAATTCTAGTACAGACCCTTGTAATGCCTCACTTTGACTATTGTGATGTTTTATATAGGACCTGAGTGCTGAACTTTCTCAAAAACTTCAACGTGTACATAATGTCTGCGTCAGATTTATTTTCAATATCCGCCGACATGATCATATATCGGAATATTTTCTACGACTCTCCTGGCTCCGCTTGCAAGATCGACGTTTAGTACATTCGCTTTGCCTGCTATATCGAATTATACATGATTCCACACCCAACTACCTTGCCTCTCGGTTTACTCTCCTAGCTTCACATCATAATCGTAATACACGTTCACAGCACAATCTGTTGCTATCAATACCACGTCATCAGACATCTCTGTACTCAAGTTCTTTCTCAATAGCCATGGCCCGCTCATGGAATTCGCTGCCGCTGGAAATCAGGGGTAGTCTTAGTCCTCAGTTGTTTAAAATTAGGTTGTTTACAAATATTTTAAATGCACAGAATTAGTTTTTTAGGAATTATTTATTTATTTATTTATTTATTTATTTATTATTAACACTAATATATAGGTAATTTTCATTGTCTCAATGTAACACGTGCTGTGCTGATCATACTAATTGTACTATTCCTTTAGTTGTGAGATTATATTCATATGTATTAACTTTTTTTTAGTTAATACTTGTATACTAGAATGTATTTTCCTGTTTGTGATTACGTATTCAGTCTCTTTTTTATTATATATATATATATATATATATATATATATTTTTATTAGTATTATTATTATTTTAAAGTTAAAACTGATTGTATATGTATTCATTCTCCCTTTTTTTTACTTAATTATGTTTATTATTACAGTATTTTTAAGTTAATATTTCTATACCGGTATGTATTTTTCTGTATGTGATTTGATCCTGGTTGAGTGGAAGAGAAGGCCTGATGGCCTTAACTCTGCCAGGGAAAATAAAACTATTATTATATTATTATTATTATTATTATTATTATTATTATTATTATTATTATTATTATTATGTTATATATATATATACAACTTTTTTTTTGTCGACCTGGTTGGCAAGTTGGTATAGCGCTGGCCTTCTATGCCCAAGGTTGCGGGTTCGATCCCGGGCCAGGTCGATGGCATTTAAGTGTGCTTAAATGTGACAGGCTCATGTCAGTAGATTTACTGGCATGTAAAAGAACTCCTGCGGGACAAAATTCCGGCACATCCGGCGACGCTGATATAACCTCTGCAGTTGCGAGCGTCGTTAAATAAAACATAACATTCTACAACTTTGTCTAAAGGGACTGGTAGACTTGTGTGATTTAAAATAAGAAATCAAAATGTTTTAACAGAATTTAGTTAAAAAATAAAATATAAAATATTGTACAAAACCCTTCCTTGGATGGCGAGTTATTATATCTGTGTGGACTGACAGACACACAGACATGTGCTGTCATTAGCAGGTAGTTTTATGCAGTTTACTATTGCACACGCGCCCAAAATGAAATTAAAACATAATTCAAAGAAAATAAATTATTGTACCCCATTTAGTTAAAGCGTATGCATTTCAGGTTAGCTTGCGGAGGTTTAACAACATTAAATTAAACTTTTTGTTATAAACACTGTTTTTTTAAGAAATGGCAATGTTTTAATTATTGTTTCTCTAATGTATTGAAATATACGTAGAATTAGTCTATGTTATAATACGGATACTTTAACCATTCTTGCCTACAATCTCACCAACTTCCTTCTACAACATTTCGTTTGTAGCGTATCTCTGTATTTTTTGGAACTCATCGTACAGGGCAGAATGACTGGAAACGAGATTAATTAAAGTTTCATCATTTGATTGTGACAAATTGCTAAAAACACAATGTTTTGCAACTATGTTATCGTCATTCGTTTGTTTTCTAAATGAACGACGATCATCGCTGTCGAATTGAAGGCAAGTCCATCCAGAACCATGAACGACAACGCAGATGGCTGCAGCCCTCGCTGATCGTTGTAAAGAAACTAGCTCTGTATATTTACACTTAGAGCTAATCGCGCGGCGTTGTTCGCTCAGCGATGATTGGCATAGTGGAAGGTAACTAAGTATGGACACTTCGCGTCGGTACCTTTGATGTAGCCGGACTGATTTCAATGACCTTCAAGCCAGCTAGAGCGTGAGATTCTGCTTTCTCCCTAGATTTGGCGCTGACATCACACCAGCTAGCAGTTGAAACAGCGGAAATATAACACATATAATTAATACATCCAGGTGCATTATGTACTCAAATAAAATACATTGGATCCATAAAATAATAAATCTGTCATTAACTGTAATGTCTAGACCCTAGAGTTCCTCTATAATGAGAGTTGAGACGTTGACCCCAACAACAATTAAAATATGTAATGATTTGATAGCAATCCGGAAAAGACAAAGTATATGATTATGTCTCGTGACCAGAATATTGTACGAAATGGAAATATAAAAATTGGAGATTTATCCTTCGAAGGGGTGGAAAAATTCAAATAGGCTATCTTGGAGCAACAGTAACAAATATAAATGACACTCGGGAGGAAATTAAACGCAGAATAAATATGGGAAATGCCTGTTATTATTCGGTTGAGAAGCTTTTATCATCTAGTCTGCTGTCAAAAAATCTGAAAGTTAGAATTTATAAAACAGTTATATTACCGGTTGTTCTGTATGGTTGTGAAACTTGGACTCTCACTCTGAGAGAGGAACATTGGTTAAGGGTGTTTGAGAATAAGGTGCTTAGGAAAATATTTGGGGCTAAGCGGGATGAAGTTACAGGAGAATGGAGAAAGTTACACAACGCAGAACTGCACGCATTGTATTCTTCACCTGACATAATTAGGAACATTAAATCCAGACGTTTGAGATGGGCAGGGCACGTATGGGCGAATCAAGAAATGCATATAGAGTGTTAGTTGGGAGGCCGGAGGGAAAAAGACCTTTAGGGAGACCGAGACGTAGATGGGAGGATAATATGAAAATGAATTTGAGGGAGGTGGGATATGATGATAGAGACTGGATTAATCTTGCACAGGATAGGGACCGATGGCGGGCTTATGTGAGGGCGGCAATGAACCTTCGGGTTCCTTAAAAGCCATTTGTAAGTAAGTAAGTAATGATTTGATAGCACTGAACATGAAAAAACAAAACTCTTATAGGCAGTAAAACCATATACCTGTATTATGTTATATACAAATATTAAACGAATTCGATACTTAATTTTATAATGTATTATATTATTTTATAATATAATTTATTATATCTGAAGTATAAAAATTATTATTAAAACTAGTTTGTCACTGAGAAATAAGGAAAAGCTGTTAACTTGAATTTATTTGAAGCAAAGCGTTACTGGATTATGCAATAAGGTAGGCGATGTTTGGATCCTGTGTCTCTTATCTTAGCGTATACTCGATTACACTAACCTCTAGCGCTTGAAAGTGGAACTAAACGCCGGCGCACAAAGAAACAAAACGCAGGAAAATTCGCTCAATGTCAATTCTTTATAATCCCTATTCGCTAGTGGAACCATAGCTGTAGTGCTAATTAATTCCTAGTAAGTTGTGTTCATAACAACTTACAGCACAGGCGGGCAAAATGTGTGTTGCAACACAAAACATACCCTGTGATCGCCGTGAAGTCAGGCTACCCCCCTCCCCCAACCAACCGCAGAGTAATACATCTATTTTTCTCCCCAGCTTGTCATTTTGTCGTCACGCAGGCTGAATCAATTGCTCCTTACTTTTTACGCACCTCTGATGTACAGAATATCGTACGGTACAAAGAGAAATAATGCAGATATATAAATTTGTAACTACAACGGAAATAAATTTAGCATTGTTTATTGTCTTCATATATTAACTTTAGAAATCTGTCTTTGGAATTCAGCAACATAACTAACATAGTCATACGAATGAAAACCGTTGATGTGGGAATGTAGTGTATAGTGTGGAATGTGTAATATCATCTAAATATTCCTGGAATGTCTTCATATGAACTTACAATGTAATAAATTTACTAGGAATGGTGTAAATTAGTTTCTGTCGACAATGTACAAAGTGAATCAGCTACTTCTCGGAGCCTGCTGTAAGAGACAACAAGTTAAAAAAATTGTAACATGGTATTATAGTAAAGGATGCGTCAGAAAGAACGGATGGATTTCAAACTATCGATACGCAACGAGGAGAGAGATATAGTGAGGGGGACCACGACTGTTGGGTCAGCCATAGAATGCAGTTTCAGTTGAGAATATGGTGTTGGTCTGGTGTACAACGTGCTTTCATCGTAGAGACATTTTTGAAAAATGAAGAGTCTGTGATCGCCACTCAGGACTCATTTCGACATCGGATGTCACGGTAGGATTCCAACTCGGAATACAATTTTGCGGTGGGTGGCTTCATTTCGTATCACAGGTTCAACATTAAAGAAGAAATCACCTGGAAGAAATTCTATTGCACTGAGATTGTCCGAGGCTACGGTAAGATCTCGCGCCCTGCGACTTCTTTCTTTGGGACCATTTGAAGGCGTAAGTTTGTAAACATCGATCACATACACTGGACGAACTGAAGACAGCGATTCGTGAAGAAATCGTGGCAATTGCACCAGCTATGACTGTGAAAGTGATGGCGAACATCAGAAAACGCCTGGATGCCTGTATTGAAAGCCAAGAACATCATATGGATAATGTTGTTTTCCATAAATAAACTGCATGTATTGGTGAATATGTTGATAACAATAAATTTTTGATTTGATGAATCTTTACAATTTTCTTGCCATGTGAAATCCATCCGTTCTTTCTGACGCACCCTGTATAAGCCTACATTACTCCTCTGTACGTAGATCACAGAACCGAAAATACAATTTCTGTTATCTCGGCACTATATTTTGCAAGTTTTCTCGTAGAAAAGAACCCCGATACTCACTTCACAACATCGCTCAGGAAGTTACAGCGTTCCCTGTCTCCCATTAGAGTCGAACACACGTGTTAGCCTGTCTCTCTACCAAACCATTTGTGATGCTAGCAATCATTTGCGGAATGAGGATGACGATGATAGTAATAATAATAATAATAATAATAATAATAATGATAATAAAATCTGGGCAATGATTCACTACATGGCTCCTACAGCTACAAATAAAGAAACTAGTGGTATGGTATTACTCTGGACAAAGTGGTGAGATTTGTCTCTTGTCCATAGGGGTTGGAAATGTGTCTTCTGACTGGTGTTTGTTTTTGTAATATTATAAGAAGCAGCTTTCAGTCGTGATGGCTACATGACAAACGACAAATGGATCTCAGAACTTAACGAATGTGTAACATTGCTTCATGAATCACACAAGAGAATGAGCTAAAGAACAGACGCAGTGTTTGAAAAAAAAAATAAAAGAGAAAGAAGATGACGCACATTTAAGGCTGCCCCCACACCAGAGCGATGGCGGTGGCAATCAGTTGAAGAAAACTTCGGAAACGATGCATCGTTTAGACTATCTAGCCTGGAACCCAGAATCACGCTCCACCACCAAGTCTCTAAAGCAGTGACCGGCATGTTCCGTGCTCTGTGACGTCATATCACGTAGTCGCCTTGCTCTTTGCTCGGAAATCTCTGCATACTGAGCACAGCGAGGAGAGAAGGTTCAACTGAACAGTGGTGGTACGGCGCCTATGCAATGACAGAGCGCGATCCATTCGTCTGAGGTAGTATGGGAACAGCACAATTACAACACATTTGTACGAAAACAAAACTGTACAACCGTGATAAATCAATGTAACAAAATATTTTGGTTTGTAATCAAATTTAATATATTTATAATAATATGAAATTCATAATACAGCCAGCTGCAGAAGCGTTCGCATTATGTAAATGAGACTCCGAAACTGCTATAAATATACAAATATAGAAATAAATAATTTAAGCAGTACTACAACACTTTGTCTACTCGGAAACTTGAAAACTGTTCAAGTGTTTTTAACAGACATTTTCCTACACAATATACAGATTGAACTATCTAGGCCCTAACTTGGTGAGTAGTATGCAAAGTTTATTTCAACTTTTGAAACACACCATCACTTTGTGTCACTACCGTACCCAAGCTAAATGATTTGTCGAGATCAAACTGTGTTATGGAGTATGGAGGAATGGCGAAGTGTTTGATTTGTGGCAAGCTGTTTCGGCATGTAAACTCGACGTTGTCTATCATCCGATATCTTCTTTTGCCCCGATATTTCCTCCCGTTCATCATTCCTTACAGTGCATCCTTCTGTAGGCAGTTTCTTCTTAGCCGTGGCCCAACCAATAAAAAACTCATCATACAATCTTTGCAGTTTTTCTTGGGAAAGATAAATGTGGTAGCTTTCCGTTGCTTTCGCTGTAAAATTCTCTCTTTCGCATCTTAAAAGACCCCAGAGGTGCCAGCGTGGACATGAGGACAGTGGATTTGACTAAATAGGCCCTCCTCAAGGATTAAATAATACCTATGGGTTCTATCAGGGTTTTGACTCGATCAGAGACCTGGAAACCCCAATTAGCCTTTGCTCCAGACAATAATAATAATAATAATAATAATAATAATAATAATAAATTATGATATCATGCTACATTACGAGTGATGAAATTCAAGAGGTACTTCAACAACTGCGAGAATGTGATTTTAACAGTCATTAAGTCCATAGTTATCATGTCTATGTGACCCACGCTATGTCATGTCTTGTCGCCAAGGACAGTCTGAAATTTCTCTGCACTAATATCCCATTGTTATAATCCTTACGTGCATGTTCAGATTGCAATCGGTCGTTTGCATTCGTTTGTGCGTGAGTCTTCAGTGCATTAAGTACGGCAGGCTGAACGTGTTTCAAGGAAGTAATAATTGGCGCCGATGTTTACACTAAGTGCCTTCTTTTGTGTGGCAGTTGCTGGAGAACTTCCTTGTACTGTCAGGTTGGATAAAAGTGAGCATAATTTTAAGAATTATTCTGTAATACGAGAATGTGGTTATATTCTAATTGCTGTAATCTATACTAATAATAAATCTGTAGCCGAAATTTTCTGGTAATTTTCGATTTTCCAAAAATAATTGGTCCTAACATATATAATTAACCACTCTGAAACCGAAAATCGCTTTTTTGAAATTTTTGTTTGTCTGTCTGTCTGTCTGTCTGTCTGTCTGTCTGTATGTTTGTTACCTTTTCACGCGATAATGGCTGAACCGATTTCGATGAAAATTGGAATATAAATTAAGTTCGTTGTAACGTAGATTATAGGCTATATGGCATTCAAAATACGTTATTTAAAAGGGGGATTATAAGGGGGCCTGAATTAAATAAATCGAAATATCTCGCTTATTACTGATTTTTGTGAAATATGTTACATAACAAAAGTTTGTTTAAAAATGATTTCTGATAAGTTTTACTCTTTGAAAAAGTTTGATAGGACTGATATTTAATGAGATAAATGAGTTTTAAAATTAAAATAACTGTCATCTAAGGCGGTGTATTGAAATAAAAAAACAAATGACTTCGCCTATAAGGGGCCTTGGACACAACAATCGAAAGCTATGAAACATAGCCTACAGACAATGTTTCTGTGTTTGTATGAAGTAATATCGGAAGCTAAATTAACCGATTTGTATAATTAATTATTATTTCATTCATCATTGGAAAGTGTAGTTTCTCTGGATGGACATAATGCTATAATGTTATTACAGTAACTAGTGAGTGAATTGAGGACAGGTAAGATTAAAATAGCTTCTTATGCACAGAAAACTTGATAGGTTATTCTGTATATGCATTTCCTGTATTTCTTATAATAATGTTTATGAACATATTCATTTTTATCTCAGAGAATTAACGAACAACGAGAGTGTATTGATTTAGTATGGAGTAATAGTACGTTAGCTTAGCAATCCATTATTGTATAATTCAAATTTTAACTATGCTCAATTGAATGGTGTTAAAATACATAAAATATATATGCAATAAATGCAATGCAAAGAAATTGGGTAATGAGACAAGCAGATTATGTTGCGCTGTTGTAAAAGTTGTTCCTCCTGAGATTCAAGAGCTCCCACAACAAATTAAAAACTTTCTAATTCGAGTACATCCGTTATCAACACACTTTTTCATAATATAATATAATATAAACATAATAAATCTGTACCCAAAATTTTTCTGTTAATTTTCGCTTTTCCAAAAATAATTGGTAACAACAATTAAGAAACATGTTAAAGGAATTGTCATTGCACCAAATGAGTGGTCTCTGGATCAAAATGATCGCATTTTAATATTTTAAATACAATTTAAATTAAGTAACTTATTAAACGATTTATCCTTCTATCAAACACGAATGTTTCCTGCATCAAATGTGCTATTTTAATTATGTAATTTATTTCTAACGGGTGCAGCGGAGCGCACGGGTACGGCTAGTATTTCCTCATAATTGTTTTTGAATTAGGTAGGTTAATTAGGAGTAAGAATAAACTTATATGTACATGGATCACATTGGAAACTGTACGAGTCTGAGTTCTGGCCCTAGATTCACACGACGAAAGCTACACCATGGATGAATATATAACAGGATGCGAAACTTACTGAGTTTCCCGTAACACATACTAGAGGCGCTGTTGTAGAAATTGATCTTGCTGCCACTGTTGGGAGGAGGGGGGTTATTACATCTAGCAGCGCACCAAGTAGCGAAAAGAGTAACTAATTATTCCATGCATTTAGCAGCGCACCTGGTGACGAAAATGTTAAACTGTGCAGAAAGTATTCCCTCCCTCCCTCATCGATATTCAAAACTAACCCAATTTAAAATAAAACATTTACATTTTTATTCTTCACAGCAGCTTCTATTGAAAATTCTTACCGGAGCCAAGAGGAATATAAGAGATACGATCTATTTTACGCTACCCAATTAAAATATAACCAGACAGGGACAAAAAATAAAGCAAAAGGTTAGATAATTGGGATTGTATTCTTTGGGTATTTATTGTACAGCGCAATGGAAAAGTCTGCAAGAACTACGTAGATAGTTCAATTTATTATATTACTATTACTTTACAATACATTCAACAATACTATTTTTACAACGTCCATAAACATCATTGTTTAACATATACTGCTTATACACACGTAGTATCACTTTATGTTCACTTATTAGCAAGTTTCTGTCTGCCATCTCGACTCCTCGAGCAATATCTCGAACGGATAAATAGAGAACTCTGAGTTTTTTTAATTGGTGGCACTTTATATGCCTGTTTCAATAAGTTCCAGGTCTCTTATGGACCCTTGCCTTACGCAGCCGTGTAGAGAAAAATGATTATGTTACATTGACGTTTTCATCTTCCTTTTATCTACATCAGTGATGGAGATAGGTGAGCTGAGTGAGGGTGATCACTGAGTTAATTCGTGCACGAGAGGGTTTGATGTGGGAATGTAGCTTTTCCAGATAATTTTTCCGTAACGTTCGAACGTAGTCACTAAATAAACTCATGTTGAGGTCTCTGTACAATTGGGTAATCTGCTCCAGTGACAGTTCTGCATACTGCACGTTGGATACCGTCGAGTCTTCGAAGATTGCGTGGGTGGGCGTGAGACCATGCTTCACATGCATACATCATGAGTGATCTGATAACGGATATGTACAGTAGAACTCTGAGTAATGTACCCAACACGTAGTTCTAATGTTCACCACCTACGACGTTGGGCGCTGAGCAGGGGCGGCTCTACAATAAGAACTGCAGAGCTGCAGAACCGCCATTTAAATGGACCTGAAAAAATTAAAAATATAAAACGTGCTGTTATGTAAGCTACTTCATTGTTTCATTTATTTTTCCAATTCATTCTCCTTTGATTCGAGATTTTACTGTCTGTAGGAGCCTTGAACTGCACGAGAATTTTAGCTGTAGTGTACTTTCGGATCTGTGATCGGCAGTTCCTGAAGCTCAACGTAGGGTAGTCGGCAGCAGAAAACTGGTTTCCTTCACCGTCCCATAAGACTGCATTAGAGCTGCAACCGAAGCAGCTCTCTCCGAATATACAGTACAAAAAAAACCGCCAACACCCTCATTTCTTTATGACCTGCGTTAGAATACATAGGCTTCTGGACTACTGAATATCATTACAGTTCCAGTGTGTTATAGTACTGTGGGTGGTGTGATGTGATTAGTCAGTGTGTCTAAGGAAATATTTTATGTTAAAAATGAATGAAATGAAAACCTAATCGACGAACCCTTTTCGAAATTAAAAGAGAAATTGCATGTTAACTTAAGAAATTAGGACGTCCTATACACAAAGCTTAAATATTGAAATTTCTGGAAAAAGTCGAGGAAATCATGTAGCCTACTAGTCATTTTAATACCGAAATGTGTAATGGAAACAATTGGTTTTTTGCTGCGCTTATGAAAACGCTTTCTGTATTCTGTTTAGAGGAGGAAATACATGGACAAACACCGGAGTGGAGGATTTAGTTAATTTGACTTAAAAAACTAGAAAAGCATGTGGGGCACATCTCCACTACGTCACTAGTTGTACCAGGTGGGAGAGGTGTAGCGTACGGATGGCTGGAGTACAATTTCGGGTGCACAGTCAACTTCGAGAAGGGGCTGTAATTACATGCGTTATCCGATTTAGATGCAATAAACAGCATGCGTTTGCTAAATACACTATTTTTCATGCAGAACTGCCAACCTTTGTAACCGCGGGCCGCTACTGGCGCTGAGCATCTTATTTCAGCCCCCCCCCACCACCAGATGGTGCTGACCGCAGTTTCGCATCCTATTATATATTTATCCATGGCTACAGCTTCAAGTCAGTCGATACTCCACAAACGTTATTGAATCGAATGGAGCAAAGAACTCTTCCTTGTGATTTTAGGCTGAATTGGTTTAGAACTGGGCTCCAGCTTTGTGAATCCAAGTTCTATTCTTAGGTTAAAGCAGGCCTGCATAACCCGTAATTAGGGGAAATATGACGTCAGCCTCACTCCACTTCTATTGGGGATGATCGAGTTGCGCGTAGAGTTGTTTACATTCTCTGCCAGTGGCGGCACTGCAATTTTCGAAAAGGATTGTAATAAATTCATTGTATTTATAATGCGTTATCTCGTTTCAAGGTTTACAATTATGCTAGATTTCCTGTGGGTAGTTTCTTTGAAATTTCTTTGCACCTAACCTGCTTTAGATTTTGGAAAATTTTTCCCCTATCGTCACCTACTGAAACATAAATTTATAGCACTTAAGTAATGAACCTTGAAAGTCACTATTAATTTCAATTAAAAATGAACACAACGAGTGACGTCCTTAATTTAACAGTATATGAATAAATAATCAATATACAGTTCGTAATAATGAACTTACCCGAAAGTTTGTGCATTCCATAATTCTTCATATGGGCTTTGTTGAAATGTCGTTTAATATTGAAATGATGAGTAGAAATAAATTAGATGGGACAGAGTAAACAAACAATTGTTTCGTCTTCTTTAACAACAAAATAATCATACTCTGATTTCCTTTGGAAGTTTAGATTTTGCCATGATCCAGTTCTCTTTAAACTGCAGTACGCGTATTGTGTATTTATATATTTATTCATTTATTTTTATTTATATATTTATTTATTTGGCTGGAGTGCGTTTCAACGTTGTATGGCAGCGTTGACATCCGGTCATATAGCTATCACTCACTTATCAACGTACAATTTATTTATCGTCCTATTACTAGTAAACCCAGTTAAGACCATTAATGTAAGTTTTATAAAAATAGGAATTAAAATTTTATTAATGCACGAAAAATCATAATAAATTCTTCAAATAAAGTAATTGGTTTGTTGCCTGCATGCAACATTTCGTACTTATTTCATTTTAGTAGAATACAGAGCACGGAAAGACAAGTCGGGGACTGTAGGCTACTTAACTTATTTTACACAGAAAGTGAACTTAATCGGCTTTACTAGTAATAGGGCGATATATACATAGGTAGACCTTCTTACATTATATTCACACATACATTTTAAAATTTATTTTACATATCTTTTAATTTATTTATTTATTTCCCTCATTCATTTTTCTCTTACTTTCTAAAGTTATGTTCCAAGGATTTTATTATCTGTTCTTTTGTAATTCTTGATAGCATCTTGTATACCTGCCGCCGCGAGAATGAATGTTGATGCAGCCGAGCGTAATTAGAACGTATGACCGCACTGGTAGAAAAGATGGGTGGGGTAAGGAGGGATAATAAAGCAGTCGCCCTGAGGAGCTACAGTTTAAACGTTTCAATTTTTTATTTTAATTGCGGACTATTCCTTTTTGTTATTGGTGATCGACATATTTAAATTATTTATTTATACAGAGAGGTCACAAAGAAGGCGTACACCCATGTATTACGACACTACAATGGGTATGGTTATTGATTGATACGGACATGAAGATTTTCATTTTCATAGCACAGCTGAATTCTGCGCCGTGTCCTGGCCGATGTTTTGCGGAGATAATCAAAGGTCACTTCGTTGAAGGCATCTTCCACAGTTGATCGGTAATTGTTCCGATGTGTTATAAGGGTGATTTCGCACTTTGCGCTTGATGAATCCCCAGAGAGCATTATCAGATTTTGTGAGGTCGGGACTTCGTGGAGGCCAGGCAAAAGGAGCTTGATCTGTAGATTCTCCTCCAATCCACCGGTTGGGAAAGGTCATATTCAGGTATCGGCGCACTTGCAATGCGAAGTGTTGCGAATGCATGTTTTTCCCATCCCAACACTGTTGCTTTCTTTGGTGGTTCTACAAAAAAGCGGTCACGAAATTTCATCTTCACTGTTTCTACGATGTCACCGGTATGACGTTTTTCATGAAGGCGAATTGCTGTCACTAATATTTGTTCTATGGTAAACGGACTCTGGTCAGCCATGTTTGTTTATAACCGCACGGTTACCATGGTGGCTTGGTACCAACGTAAATATGAGGGTATCAACATTCACATTCAACATTCACAAAGTAAGTGAAAGAAGAATACCTGGGGGAGTACGCCCACTTTGTGACCTCGCTGTACATTCTGTGCAAGCGTAGCCAGGCAGGGCAGATAAGATGCAGGAGATAAAAAAGGGACCCTGTTTTGTGGGCATAGTTACGCCCCGTTCCCATCAGGTAGAGAAAAGGGGCATGGTATAGTTGCGTCCCGATTAAATAGGTAGAGAAAAAGACATTACGGGAACTCGAGCCTCATAATCAACCAATCTTACTGATTTCTTATTCGATTTAATATTCATTATCGATACCGTTAAAATGAACACCATGATGTTGGCAGTACTTTATTAACTGTTTATCTACTGTTCATGCAGTGATTATCGACAGCCTACCGCAAAAATGAACACCATGAAGTTGGCAGTACTTTATTAACTGACATTATTCAAATGAGTGAGCCGTTGGAATATGGGGCCTCCAGTAGTCTTGACATTTTACTAGTGATTTTCACACCGTCTGTGGCGTATACTGAGGTTAATTTAAAATGAATGTTAAGTTCAGTGAAAAAGGTAAACAGTTAATAATTCACAATGGTTCTAAGTTTCGATTTTCGAAACCCTGTACCGTAGGGTTAATATATCGGTGTACAAACAAAAAATGCAGTTTATTTATTTATTTATTTATTTATTTATTTATTTATTTAACCTAGTAGAGATAAGACCATCAGGCCTTCTCTTCCCCTCTACCAGGGGATTACAACTACAATATAAAGAATACAATTACAATTATAATTACAGTTAATATTGAATTTACAAATACAATAAAAATCAAAGTACTAAAAGAATTAACAGTCTAATAAAAGCTAGACAGTTCATTGTAAAAATTAAGAAGAGAGAATTTTTGTTTTATTAACTAAGTAAAAATTAAACCTACTCTACACAGTAAGAAAATGCTTAATAAGTTTGCTTTTGAACGCTACTAAATTCCGCCAGTCTCTGATGTCACTGGGTAGGGTATTCCACAAGCGCGAAAGCGAGATAGTGTATGATGATGAATACGATGAAGTCTTATGTGTTGGTATGGCTAGTATGAGGCTATTTTGCGTGCGTGTGAACGATAAAAAAGTGTTATTTTAAATAGCAAAATTGATCATATGCTAGGCCTACCTGATTTCATTGCAGCTATCACTGTAATATTTTAAAGTAATTTATTTGTTTTATGACAATCACTTTCGTGTGTACTATGCCTATCGGGGCGAAACTATGCCATACCGATTTCTTCGGGGCGTAACTATGCCATACCGGCGGAGCCTATAGGTCTACACGTTTACCACTGTTCCTTTAATGACTCTACTTTAACCTCCAGTATGTGCAATAACGTAGACCTAGGCTATACGTTTAGGTTTATACATTATATAATTATTTAATTTCAATTATGGAGGTTATATTTTGTGTGCGGTCTTCAATCCAGGCGGCCTGGTTTCGATCCCCGACCAGGTCATGATGGAATATGTAGCGGACAAATCAGACGTTGCTGTGGATTTTTGTCGAGGTACTCCCGTTTTCCTCTATATTCCACCAACATCTTCCGTCTTCCCCTCATTTCACCTAGGCCTATTATCTAAAATAGTAAAAATTAGGTGGGGAAATGTCTTGGCGCTAGTCTTGAGTTGTGTCGATTATTCATATTTTGGCCCATCTGTTTATAATTAATAGTACGAGTATATTACGTACCGAGAACTGTAAGTAAGACTTACCTGGTCGAGAATGCAGTTTGGGGAATCGAGGTTTCCAAGCATTCGAGATCAGGTAAGTCACTTAGAGTTTTCGGTTAGTGAATAACTTTTTGAAATGCTTGAAAAAATGCAAAAAGTAATAATAAATCAAAATTGCATTTCTAAATTTTGCAATCGATTAATTAATTCAAGTAACACATGACTTGGTTGCTATGTTACTTCTTTGAATTTAATGTTTGAATGTTTAATAGTTATGAAGCAGTAAAATTTGACTAAAATACACTCAGGGACAAAAAAAACCGGACACTTTAATATTTGCTGGTATTTTGCAAAACATTATCTTCTCATACAAAATTATGGTAGCCATATGTTGTTATGGAGACGTGTATACATTGTTGATTGTTTTTTGTTTTATAAACAAGCCATTACAACCAAATATTCCAATTTTGCTTTCGGAGTCTCAGCTATAACAATTTTGTCTCAACCATTTTGTGCTTCATTATCGTTATCATTCGTTATTTCTTTATTTTTTACATTTTCTGAGTTTAAGTGGGGTTGTAACATTTGTCTTAAAACAAGATGCGATCTGAAGATGTGGCTCGAGCTGTAGCCCTTTACGATGATGGACGCAGTGTACGTTACATTGCAAATGTTATGAATATGGCTAGAAGCACAACCCATGATGCCATAAAACGGTATAGAGAGACCCTAGAATATACCAGAAGACCAGGTTCGGGTCGTCCAAGAGCTACAAATCCAATTGAAGACAGGTATATGGTGTTGAGAGTTCTTAGGGAGCGCAACCTGCCAGCTACTAGTGTAGCCCAGCAATTTGTTAACATGCATGGGCACCCAATTTCGGCCAAAACAGTTAGAAGGAGGTTGAAAGCAAGTGGACTGATATCAAGTAGACCTGCAACTGGTCCCAGACTTCTCAGGATGCATCGAGTTGAACGACTGCGTTTTGCAAATGATCACAGGGATTCGAGAAATGGACAGTGGAGCTGTGTTCTGTTCACCGATGAGTCCCGTTTCAATCTGTGCTCACCTGATAGACGTGAAAGAGTTTGGAGAAGGAGAGGAGAACGATTTTCACAGTGTTGCGTTTCCGAAAATGTGCCGTATGGAGGTGGTGGAGTGATGGTTTGGGCAGGAGTGTGTACGGATGCTCGTACAGAGTTGGTTTTTGTTGAAAATGGAAGACTAACAGCTGATAGGTATATAAATGAATGTTTGGCTGATCATGTTGTGCCATTTGGCCAATTTGTAGGCGATAATTTTGTTTTAATGCATGATAATGCACGGCCGCATATTGCCCATGCGGTCGGAGATTATCTCAAAGAAGTGGGAATCCATGTTCTTCCATGGCCAGCAAGGAGTCCAGACATGAACCCAATTGAACACATGTGGGACATGTTGGGACGGCGTGTTAAGAATAGACGACCGAGGCCAGAATCGTTACAAGAGTTGAGGCGAGCACTTGGCGAAGAATGGGAACTTATTCCTCAAGAAGACATTGCTAACCAAATTGAGAGCATGCCAAGACGTATGGATGCAGTTATTCAAGCCAGAGGGGGTAATACCCGTTACTAAAAAGAGTTTTTAATGTTTAAGGCTCCATTAAATGAAAAAAACAGTTGGACCAAACGATGCCATAGTTATACGCCCTTTGTAATTTTTTGTAAATTTTCTCATCAGAGACTTTTTTTTTTTCAAATGTTGTCGTATAAGGTGCTAAATGGAACATTATTTTGTTTAAATGGGTTTTGTTTCATTTTGAAATAATTGGCAACAAAATACAAGCAAATATAGAAGTGTCCGGTTTTTTTTTGTCCCTGAGTGTATTATAAAAATGAGTGTGATTGGTATTGAAGAAACTGCGGGTATAGCATGTGAATCACTTTTACCGGAAAAATCAAAGGAAAGGTATGAAGTGACTTACAATATTTTTCGAAAGTGGTGTTTAGATAAAAACGTTAATATTCATGCCAGTGAAACTGTGTTATTGGTATATTTTCTTTATAAATCTAAAAAATATATATCTCCAGTACATTTATGGTGTGATTATTCAATGTTACGATTAATTATCTGTTTAAATGATAATGTTCACATTACAATCAATAAGTAATCAATGTATTTGTAGATTTTGGTAAAGATCCATTAAGTCAAGGTTTGGTTGTTAGGTTACTATTGTGTTGGGTGCTACGTCATTTAAAACTGGTACGTAGCTTACGAGCAAGACAGGCTACGGCGTGAACCGGAGTCACAAGATTATCTCGGTTTAGTCATGGCCATCATGACAATCGTCTAAATAAATACATGTTCAAAGTTCTAAAAAACAAAGGAATTGCTATGTTACACTCCTGTTAAACGTGCATTTATATATAAACTTGTTCAATGTTAACCATCTTATAACTAAGAATGTGACGTCGTACAATATATAGCAGAGGTCTCGAAAAGGCGTATCGTCATTCGTGCTCTCGATGCTGCCCGCCGAACACAGTGTGCTGTAAGGCTAGAGAAGGGGAAGAGACTCGTACCTCAACAGATGGGAGCGGTCAGTGGGGGATCGCGTCAACGGTCTGCCTAGGTTTACAAATAATAACATCAAAAGAATAAGAAATATCATACGTTTGTATATTATTTTGACATACTATGAAGCTGGAGCCCCTTCTGCTGCTATTGACACAAGTCATTTCAAATTCAACCTTTTCTGTTCTATGGTGCCTTTCAGTGCCTGGAAAAGATCTTCTCCAGTTGTATTTTGTAATTACATCTAGAAGACATTCAGACACAGTGAAATGTTCATTAACTCCTCGAATAAAAATGGCTAGGTGAGCTTCGTCATTTTGTATCTGTGCTTTCGTTCAATTCAAGTGAGTAAGCTACAGACTGGTTAATTGTGGTTTCGACTACAGATTCAATTACATTTACAATCTTGAAATTCCTTCTCTGAACTATAATTGGAAACAATTTAATTTTCTTAAACTTTGACTTTGTTCTGGACACAGTATTTTAGTAACGTCCTGTACGCACGATTTTACAAATGATGCTTCTGTAAAGGGCTTCATTGATTTTCCAATATTCTAAGCTAGAACATAGCTAGCAAGAAGCTTTTTTTATTTAAGACTAAGAACACGTGTTTGATATGTGTTTGTATTTTCTTGTTTTATATTTATAAAAATATATTTAAACCTAAGCATTTCACCTAAAATTAAACAAAAAACTATAAGTATATCATGCGGAACTGAGTGTAAACGTATTGTAATATACTGATTACTATGTATAACCAACAATTATACAGATGACCCCAAAATAAATTATTTTCACATGTCCAACATGCCTATTGTATGATATTCTTTGTGAAGAGTCGAGTATTGTCGTCGCAAGTTGAATTTTAACACATCCTTAAGAAATTTGGAACAAATTATGCATTTCACATTCTCCCCACTAACACAAAATATTTTTCTTCCTCTTCATCCTTGATTGTACTACGTCCATGATTAGAAGACATTGTGAAACAGTGAAACATGCCTGGTTGAGGTTTTTTCCGGGGTTTTCCCTCAACCCAATACGAGCAAATGCTGGGTAACTTTCGGTGCTGGACCCCGGACTCATTTCACCGGCATTATCACCTTCATATCATTCAGACGCTAAATAACCTAGATGTTGATACGGCGTCGTAAAATAACCCAATAAAAAAATTAAAAACATGCCGACCAAAGTAGTGATGATGGCAGTCCGCCACTGCTCTTCGTTTGCGCATAAACACTGAGTACAGTACAGGCGGGGATGGGTGAGGCGGAACGCGCTCATTACGTACTGGCTTCGGTTCCGTTCAGGGGCTTACTCGTGAGTACAGTTTTGGAGACGTCTGATATATACCCTGTCTTTCTCGTACTGAAATTATTTCAGACCTATTCAAGAATAAATTTTTGCCATAGCAATTAAAAAATGAATTGTAAATTTTACTTCCACTGCCAAATATATGTTAATAGTTATTTATGCTGTTAAGGCAGGTAAGTGGATTTACCAGCCGAGGACTCGTTTGCGCCCCAACGAAGTGAGGGCTAGCAATATTGAGTCCGAGGATGGTCAACTCTATTTACCTCCCGAATAACATATACGATTTTTTATGCTCGACCATGCCGAAATGTAGTAATTATACACCTGGCAGCTGTCCTTTAATGCATGTCATTAAAGTACACCTATTCATTAAAATTCAGGTTTTCGATTATTCTCGGATATGCAATCGAAAGACAACTATCGAAAGGTCACGGAGGCTGGAAATCCAATATTGTCGCAGAAGGTTATGTTCTGGTACTATATATATATATATATATATATATATATGTATATATATATAATTTTAATTGGTTATTTAACGACGCTGTATCAACTACTAGGTTATATAGCGTCCATGAGATTGATGATAGCGAGATGATATTTGGCGAGATGAGGCCAAGGATTCGCCATAGTTTACCTTGCATTAATATTACGGTTGGGGAAAACCTCGGAAAAAACCCAACCAGGTGATCAGCCCAAGCGGGGATCGAATCCGTGCCCGAACGCAACTTCAGACCGGCAGGCAAGCGCCTTAACCGACTGATCCACGCCGGTGGCTCTGTTACTATAATAATAGGCGTTAATTGTAAATAATAGTCAAATAAATTCAATTTGTCATCTCGTTTTTCAATGTCGAATTCAATTTCAAGGTTATATCAAGACAAGTTTATCTTACTCTCTAGATTATATCAAGGTCGTCGACATTCGTTTCCCGGAAAAAATCAAGACTTTCGCGTCTGCGCACATCTCAAAATTCATGAGGTAGGCTATTGCACTCTCACACATAACAATAACATGAATATTTATGAATAATTTCAAGTTAGAAGTATGGTCGAGCATAAAAAGTCGTATGAAACTTGCCTACAATGGTAATTAAGACGCTCGTATGAAAATTATGAAACTCGCTTGCGCTCGTTTCATAAACATCCTCGCGTCTTAATTACTACCATTATAGGCTCGTTGCATAATGTACAGGGTGCGTCAGAAAGAACGGATGGATTTCACATGGCAAGAAAATTGTAAAGATTCATCAAATCAAAAATATATTGTTATCAACATATTCACCAATACATGCAGTTTATTTATGGAAAACAACATTATCCATATGATGTTCTTGGCTTTCAATACAGGCATCGAGGCGTTTTCTGATGTTCGCCATCACTTTCACAGTCATAGCTGGTGCAATTGTCACGATTTCTTCAAGAATCGCTGTCTTCAGTTCGTCCAGTGTATGTGATCGATGTTTACAAACTTACGCCTTCAAATGGTCCCAAAGAAAGAAGTTGCAGGGCGCGAGATCTTACCATAGCCTCGGACAATCTCAGTGCAATAGAATTTCGTCGAGGTGATTTCTTCTTTAATGTTGAACCTGTGATACGAAATGAAGCCACCCACCGCAAAATTGTATTCCGAGTTGGAATCCTAGCGTGACATCCGATGTCGAAGTGAGTCCTGAGTGGCGATCACAGACTCTTCATTTTTCAAAAATGTCTCTAGGATGAAAGCACGTTGTACACCAGACCAACACCATATTCTCAACTGAAACTGCATTCTCTGGCTGACCCAACAGTCGTGGTCCCCCTCACTATATCTCTCTCCTCGTTGCATATCGATAGTTTGAAATCCATCCGTTCTTTCTGACGTACCCTTTACTATTCCACTCACTGATTCTAAATATAGTTATTTATGGTACAGTATATTATTTCAATTTTATGTTCATTTATATCAGTTAATGGGTCGATTTGTTCATTGACAATCTATTGTTTATCATAGTATTGTTTGTTACCATGGGACAATAGTTGTTTATTTATATGAACATTTTCGGTTCTCCTGCACAGTTAGTAGTTAGTAGATCGTTATTAGGCCCAACGCTTCAGTTGTAAGATGGAATTTTGACGAGACGAGTCCGAGGATTCGCCATGAGATTACTTAACATTCGTCTTACGGTTTAGGAAAACGTACGAAAAAAACCGCAAGCAGATAATTAGCACAACCAGGGTTCGAACCCATAACCAAGCGCACCTTCGAATCATAAGCCTCTTTACCTTGAGACTACTCCGATGGCCCGAGAAAAGTTAATGTATAATGAATAAAAATATTTTTGTCTACTATTAATGACTATAGTTGAGGGGCTCACAACCAGAGTGTACCAAATCCACTAGTGATCAGTTTGTGAATTAATACAATCTCGGATGAAGAAAACTTAGGTTTATTCATTGCCATAAAAAACAAAGTCCGTAACTCGTTTGTTACTCCACAGAGGGCAGCATTTCCTATGGAAGGTGAAGGTTGCTAAGCGTGAGCCAGGAACTTTAAGACTCAATATCTCAGAACTATTCCAGATGGACTTGGTCCACTCTGGTTGTGAACCCCTCAGTTATAGGTCTGCCTACACATACACCTATTTAAGGATTTGTTCATTTCGTTGTTAATTAATTACGATATTTTTTTTATCTTTTACATGCTACATACTGATTTATGTATTTATTTGTTTATTCATTTCTCAATCCATTAACTAATTAATTTATTTAGTATATCATCAGAGACATCTACGCATATTCGATTGAAATTACCTTATTACGAATATTGCACTCTAAAGTGAAGCAACAATTGATGACTGTGAAGCATACATAATTTCAATAATTCCACCCATTCACTTTGATTGTAACAAATACGATTGGAGGTTGTAACTTATTTTCTACCTACACATTGGACTTGAATATTACATTATGTATAAAATCTACACTGGCCTACACAAGTAGTAAATGGGGGGTAGTGGAACTTGCGATATCCATGTGATCAACATCTACTGTATGTGATTGTCTTTGACGGGTATTATGAACACACCTAAAAACAGATGTTCTTTTATTTGTAGCTGATTCGAAGTTCTAACACTAGATGCCGTACCTACTGTCCATTTAACCGTGGCGTCAGGTGGATAGGACTGCTTCTGTCTCGTTGAAAGAGTGTTTTTATATAACAGAAAACGCCATTTTGAATAGGTCTGTTGTATGTGTTTGAGTGTGTTGTATGAGCGTTATGAATGTGTGTTATTTTTACAAACAGTTTTTCGTAAATTTAGGTAATATAATTAGAATTGTATACCGTATATTCAGATATGAAGTTAACGTGGACAGCACTCTAGTGAATGTAAAATGTACTTAAATTGATATTGTGTACAGTTTATTCGTAGAATGCTTTCTAAAAACGGTAATTAGCCCATGAAACGTTGGTGAAGATTTCAGTGTGTGAACTCTATTAGTTGGCTCCATTTCACATCTTGTGGGACTGTGTGCTGTGTTTTACTTCAATCACCAAGCTGATCTTTTCACGAAATGGTAAGTCGTTTAAACCTTTAAAAACTGTTTGCTGTTAGCCTAGGATGACTCTTAAATACTATTCACACTGTTAACAAATTAATTCAATACATAGGCCTCCACCCCTAAGAGCGCAGGTCCTTATATACCCGTCAGTCAAGGCCTACTGACATATATAAATGCAATTAACAATAGATATCTCACTCATGACAACTTCATAAAATATCCTATCAATTGAATAATAGATCGATCTTGCTATGTACAATATAATTATATTATAATAACTGATATTCTTTGCATTTTTTTCAACTCATCATATTAAACAGATAAATGGAATAACTTCACAAGGCACAAATTAATAAATATATCACTTTTAATAAATTAAATTTACACAATTCTACTCAGTAAAAAATTCGCATACAAAAAAAATCTTTGGTTCCAAAGCAAAAAATGAATGTCAATTTTTGGACATAATGAGATTTTGCGAAGTATGTTTAGGGTTGCCAACTCTGGTAAATAAAATTATTGGTGATTTTACACATGCAGCAAATCTGCATGAATAAAAGTAAATTCGTGTACCAAGTAAAGGTTCGACTAAGGAAACAGTTTCTTTTTGTTGAACTGTATACCGGTACCGGTGACATCGGATATGAGGTTTCTTCTGTTCCTAGCACGTAGGGAATTAACAAAAAGAAAACTGAAAATACCTTTGAATTATGTTATTAAGTTTTAGAAATTAGATGTGATCACTGTGAGAGCTGTAAGCCCACCCTACCCAACCCGCCCAACACATGTACCTTACTCATACCAAAATCCTCGTGCGTGAATGAGGGAGACAGCCATATTTCGTCAAGTACTCGATGCCTGTGTTCGGCCAAAAGGAGCATTTCGAGCGCTACTTTGCCGAGCACATATTCAAAACGAACTTGTAAAGGTCAACGTCTGTTGTGCGAGTTCTACAAAAGGGCGGCACTATCCACCACAACCATAAATGGTAAATATTACTATAAACCTAATCCAATCTAACCTCTCATATAATACAACACACCTAATCTAACCTAACCTAACCTTTGAGAACACTACTAACCTATCGTAACCTCAGATAATACTACACATCTAATCTAAGCTAACCTAACCTTCTATATAATGTTATACATCTAATCTAACGTAACCTTTTATATAACGCTACTCACCTAATCTAATCTAACCTAACCTTACCTTTCATATAACGCTACACACCTAAATCTAACCTAACATAACCTCGCATAAAATATACACGTTATCTAATCTAACCTACCCTTTCATATAATGCTACACACCTAATATAACATAACCTTTAATATAACGCTACACACCTAAATCTAACCTAACATAACCTCATATAAAACTATACACCTAATATAACCTAGCCAAACCTTTCATATAATGCTACATACCTAATCTAACCTAACATAACCTTTCATGTAATGCTACACACCTAATCTAACCTAACATAACCTTTCATGTAATGCTACACACCTAACCTAACCTTTCATATAAAGCTACACATCTAAATCTAACCTAACATAACCTCATATAAAACACACCCAATCTAACCTAACCTCATCTTTCATATAGTGCTACACACCTAACCTAACCTAACCTAACCTAACCTAACCTTTCATATAAAACTATACACCTAATCTAACCTAACCTTTCATATAATTCTGCACATCTAATCTAACCTAACCTTTCACATAATGCTACACACCTAACCTAACGTAACCTAACCTTTCATATAACGCTCACACCTAAATCTAACCTAACATAACCTCATATAAAACTATACACCTAACCTAACCTTTCATATAATGCTACACACCTAATCTAACCTAACCTAACCTTTCATATAATGCTACACACCTAACCTAACCTTTCATATAATGCTATACACCTAATCTAATCTAACCTAACCTAACATATAATGCTATACAGCTAAATCTAACCTAACTTACCTCATATATGGATGGGTTTACATCAGCTTTCTCAGTGATGACATGGTGTCCCTGGAATGACGTACTATAATTTTGAGAATAAATTTATGAAGTAATGAAATCATTAAACTATGATCATTTGGTCCAGAGAGCTTTCTTTTTGGTTCAAGAATAATTCGTTAAACATGCAACCGTATTTAAATAATTTAAAAAAATACAATCTTTTTGCCCAGGTAGCATAGGCTACATTTTAATGCAAGGATAATTACTTTAATATGCTTCTTAAATTGATATTGCATCCAATATATCAGTAGTCATCAGCACAGCGCACCCTCGAGCTAGCGTCTATTACCCGATAATAAGAGATGTACTAGCGTGCATCCATGGCTGTTCGCGGGTATGCTTTCTCCCTCTCCCTTCTGCGCGACAGTGCATATTCAGATACACTTCTTACCCGTTACCCATTTCAGCGAGTACTGATGACTACTGTAAAATACGATAATTTGGTCCAGGGAGCATTCTCTTTTGGCACAAGGATGATTTATGTAACATGTTTCTAAATTAGTCTTTTAAATACCGGAACATTTTTTAATAAATCACTGAAAAACAAATGTGAATTTACTCGTAGGATGTGGAGTGAGTACGAAATTATTATTATTTTTTATTTTTGGCGGTAAATAACGACAAATAAAAAACTAACACGCTACATAACATTATTTTCAGAAATACAGGAAACAAGCATGAATAATATTCACCATTCTTAATGATCTTGGGATAGAAAAAACACGTATGAAATAGAAATTACAACGAAATTACATACAAATGTGCATGAAATAAACAATAAGTAAAGCATCTTCGATTAATCATTTGAAAACAACGTGAATATAGCGTGGATTGTGTAGGAAAATAATTTGTTATATGTTGCTCCCAATGTACATGATTGTTAACTTATGAAAACAAATTAAAATTAACATGGCACATAAATACTATTTGAAAAAAGATAGGAGTCATCAAGTTATATTCATCGTTCTTAATCATCTCTGGATGGAAAATAACAATGAAATACGTATAAAATATAAATTACATACAGGTGAGCATATAAAAACAGTAAGTAGAATCATATTTGATTAATAAGCTTAAATTAATCCAGGTTTAGTGTAAAAGTGTTATATATCTAACGATGTCTTTCAGCAAATTACCTAATTTAAAAACAAAACAAAAAAAAAAACAAAAAAATTGTGATAGAAGATTGAATTTGTGTATTTTCTCTGAAACTTTCCAAACATTTGTAGGCAGTCTTTTACATTAGATTGCCGAAAATTGGTTTATAGCGCAACATTGGCAATGATAAAAGTGTGAAATATTCGTTCAGTGACCGGTGGATACTCTACATTGAACAAAATTAGTATTTCACCGTAGATCGAAACAATAAAAATGGTAATCATAATGCAAATAATTTATATTTTTGTGGTTCTCAGGACTGGTGAATACTGGGGTCAAATTCTTGATTATCATCATGTTACTACGTACCTAGTATTATTATATATATGTTGTTACCACTATTACTATACCACCGCTATTATTACTATTACTACGACTAGTGTTGTTGCTACCGTCCTGCAATGTTCGAACATGAGAGAGGTGACTAAGATATTATAAACTTTGTGTTATTTCATATGAAAAACTAATCGAAAGGTCTGTGCTAACATCCTTAAATATTATTTTAATGTACCGAAGTACATATGATATTTCCATGCAGATATTCTGCGTCATCGTACGATGAAAGAGTAATGGAACAGAGAAAAATTCTCTCCGGCACCGGGATTTGAACCAGGGTTTTCAGCTCTACGTGCTGATGCTTTATCCACTAAGCCACACCGGATACCCATCCCGGTGTCGGACAGAATCGTCTCAGGGGATCAAATCCCGGTGCCAGAGAGAATTTTTCTCCGTTCCATTACTCTTTCATCGTATGATGATGCAGAATATCTGCATGGAAATATTATATGTACTTCGGTACATTAAAATAATATATATATATATGATATGCGTAAATCACTTCGTGATTCAAGACGGCGCTTATTCCGTCGGATCCCGGCCAACTAGTCACTCATAACGAGTGCACTTCAGCACATGTGTGGACTTGAGTCCTACGTTCATAGACATCTATGACGTAGTGAGAAGGCGGCGACTAGAGGGAACCCAAGAGTTGGAACTTAAACTGTGACGATTCTGTCCGACTCCGGGATGGGTATCCGGTGTGGCTTAGTGGATAAAGCATCAGTACGTAGAGCTGAAAACCCGGTTTCAAATCCCGGCGCCGGAGAGAATTTTTCTCTGTTCCATTACTCTTTCATCGTATGATGACGCAGAATATCTGCATGGGAATATCATATGTACTTCGGTACATTAAAATAATATATATGATATGCGTAAATCACTTCGTGATTTAAGACGGCGCTTATTTCGTCGGATCCCGGCCAACTAGTCACTCATAACGAGTGCACCTCAGCACATGTGTGGACTTCAGTACTACGTTCACAGACATCTATGACGTAGTGCAGAGGGTGGCCACTAGAGGGAACCCAAGAGTTGGAACTTAAACTGAGACGATTCTGTCCGACACCGGGATGGGTATCCGGTGTGGCTTAGTGGATAAAGCATCAGCACGTAGAGCTGAAAACCCGGGTTCAAATCCCGGTGCCAGATAGAATTTTTCTCTGTTCCATTACTCTTCCATCGTAAAATCCTTAAAAATTTTAAGATATCCTAAAGAGGTGGAAGTGAAAGAAAGCAAAATGAAACAAGGTTGAACAAACACGACAGGCCTCCTCCTGTAGAGCGAACATAGGCGTATATCGAACGTCACCGTACTCGACAAACTTGAACCGAACATGGCGCCTGTAGGTCTAATGGACAACGACGCTAACTACTACTAACTACAACTTCCACCACCGCTATTAACACTGCGACAAGCACTATTATCACCAACACCACTACAAAGACTTTCACTACCATCAACATCACTAGTGATACCACTATCTTCTTTTTGAATATATCAGGAGCTTGCTAGAAAAGTTGGACAACTCCACTTCTGCTCTTTTTTTTATACAGGGGAGCGAAAAAATAAATCCTTGGAAACCAATGTCATCGTTATACGTACATTTTTAAAACATTCTCATGGGTCATAGATACATTTTTTCAATCTCAAAATGTTATTAAAATTAAAATTCAGGTCGCAATTTAAATTTAAAAAATTGCAGTTGTCCATCTCTGAAACTAAGTCATGGAGTTGTCTGTTTTTGAAACCAAAATGAAGCCATATTTAAAGCGAAATTGTCCACGGTCAATTTTTATTACTCTACTGCCACTTCCAACGGACTCCTAACGAATATTCAGACGTTTATCACTGGGATTGTGGCGCTGGACATGAATTTAGAACACTTTTATCTCAGCCACGACACATTTCAATTTTTATTGTACAATATAAGTGCACTGATCACTACATTGACACAATAATTCTTGCAGATAACACAGAAACGTAATTAGCAGAGTCGCAGTTTCACTTCACTTCCACTAGATGACTCTTGAGTTCCAGGATATAGGCGTAGCAGGGATGCCAATATCGGCAAACGAAATGAAACTGTGAGGAATGTTACAACAGGTGTGCTAAACGTTAGTAATGTGACAATAGGTGTGTAGCACGTTAGGTTAGATTAGATTAGGTTATATTATATTATATTATGTTATATTATATTATATTATATTATATTATATTATATTATATTATATTATATTATATTATATTATATTATATTATATATTTTGTTAGGTGTGTAAGATAATATGAATGCTTACCACAGTTGGCGACACTGCTATCATTCTCCCACTCCACCTCAAATAACGTCACAACATGGCCGCCTTCTTCCTTCATGTACGACGATTTTCCTATATAAGTAAAGAACCTATTTAGGGCGGTGACTAAGGTATTTTCAGTGTTTGTTTTTAATTTCCTATACTGGCAGTACAGTAATAAAAATTCACCTTGTCTACAGACTTTTGAATCTAAGTCTCTTCTAACTCAATTTCAAAGCAAATTTACGTAAAACAGTGCTTCTTCATCCACAAACCGATTTTATAAACAATGAGCCATGTTAGACTAACGACGCGTGATAGGAAAAGGTAGCTTCTCATTGGCTACTGAAGGAATTGTCCTAATTTGAAATAAAGTTACAGTGGAGTTGTCTGAATTTTGATTCTAGCCACCGACGTGGCTCAGTCGGTTAAGGCGCTTGCCTGCCGGTCTGAAGTTGCGCTCGGGCGCGGGTTTGATCCCCGCTTGGGCTGAATACCTGGTTTGGGTTTTTACCGAGGTTTTCCCCAACAGTAAGGTGAACGCCAGGTAATCTACGGCGAATCCTCGGCCTTATCTCGCCAAATACCATCTCGCTATCACCAATCTCATCGACGCTAAATAACCTAGTAGTTGATACAGAGTCGTTAAATAACTAAAAAAAATATTTGATTCTAAAGCTCACAATTAAGTGCTGTTTTCGCTCTGTTCTGTCCGTTTTTGAACCTAAACAGTTCTAGAATCGCATTCAGCTATGAGAAGCAATTGATATCTCGAAATCGCAAATAATGGAGTTGTCTAACTTTGATACTATGAACCTCATATAACTAACGATGTCATTTTCAATTTCTCATGTAGGCTGATCTCTGGCAAATAAAGTATTATCACAAACACTACTGCTGCAATGCTACCACTACTGTTACCACCACCACCACCACCACCACTACTACCATTACTACTACTACTACTACTACTACTACTGCTACTACTACTACCACTACCATTACTACTACTACCATTACTACTACTACTACTACTACTGCTACTACTACTACCATTACTACTACTACCATTACTACTACTACTACTGCTACTACTACTACCATTACTACTACTACTACTACTACTACAGGATGGCGCAGTCGTTAGTGTACTGGTCTTCTTTGTCCGAGGTTGCGGGTGCGATTTCGGTCACGGCCAATGGGATTTAAGTGTGCTTAAATGCGATAGGCTGAAGTCAGTAGATTTGCTGGCATGTAAAAGAACTGCTGCGGAATAAAATTCCTGCACACCGGCGACGCTGATATAACCTCTGCAGTTGCGAGCGTCGTTACATAAAACAATTTACTACTACTACTACTACTACTACTACTACTACTACTACTACTACTACCGGACTACCACCACCACCACCACCACCACCACCACCACCACCACCACCACCGGACTATTGCTCTACCATCACAACAATCACCACCACTACTATATCACCATCATCACTATTACCAGTGCTTCTATTACCAGTACCACTATTACTGTCAATACTTCACCTGTTAGTTCAGTAATAATTAATTGTTATGCTATTGTTAGGTACTACTGGGACCTGTTTTTTTAAAGTATAGAAAAAATCTCTAGTAGCTTACTATAGTAAATTTAAATTTCTACCTAAGTTAAATTCATGTTTCACAAAATTTTTACTACCGGTATCTTAGTAAAATTGTTGCTCTAGTTGACCATAGCCTTCATGATACTAGTTATGAATATATCTAGTTACTAGACTCTAGTGGCATGATATGTAAATATAATAGGAGGCTATGGGTATTGTTCATGGTGAAGCCATAGACCATAGAGCAATGTTTTCTAGTAGGTACCATTTGAAATTTATTGCTGAAAACGTAACCTGGAATGCTCACTGACTTCATAAATATTTTCAAATAGACATATCAAACTCTGTGTTGGGTCTAAATCATCTTTGTGTTCTATATTCCACAATAAGTTCATCATTGTAACTTGATTTTGAAGACTATTTTTGATAATTTGTTCCATATACTTAAATATTATTTTTAATTGTGATAAATGATCTGCCTAAAAATATTTATAGTAACGTGATTGTATTTGCTGATGACACTACTTTATATCATACTAATTTATTTATTTTATTAATTAATTTATTTATTTGTTTATTTATTTATTTAATATAACGGGCAAAGTCCAATTACAGTGTTCAAGACTGACAAACTAATTTATAAAACATTAACAAGGAAAAGGAAACATATACAGGGACATCACTTTATTTTTACCAACATTTTTAACATTAACCTGGCTATACTCGGAAACACTGTTTCCCCCTTCCATTACAGGAGTTTGATGTTACTAGTGCAATATGTAAACAAATCATTTTACTAGGTATAGGAGGAGAGAAAAGTAGTGTATCCATTTATGTTGTAGGGAAATACGATATTACGATTTTCAGTTTGATCATCACTTTTGCGGAATTTATCAAAACACAGTAGAGTAGTAACATTTTTGTTTCAAAAACTCACCTTTTCAGGCGGCTATGATCGTTAAGTAATGTCTACTTTATTTAGCATATTAATTAGTGATGTTATCATACAATATAGAGAGTGCATTTAAATTGAGGGGGTCATAAGTAAAGGGCTGTAAGTGCACTTAAGTTACTTTTGAGAAAATGGGGATTAAATATTTAAGCTTTCGTAAAATCGGTGAAATTTTTATTTAAATTTTAATGTGTGATGCGATTAAAATATCCCTTTGCCACTAAAATTGTAGATACTTCAGCTTACACTGGATGCACTTAACTCATGTTATTACAAATGTCACTAGCATTCCTTTGCTTCTAGCCACCTCAATTCAAAAAAAAGCTAATCTGAATTTTTAAACAAGTTGCTGAAAATGGTTGCCGTTCATTACAATGCAGGCTTCAATTCAGTACGCATATTATTAAAAAACATTTTGAAGCATATTCTCTGAAATTGAATTTATTATTTCTTGAATATAATTTTTAGTACGATATTATTAATATAGGTTCTTTCTTCTATAGAAAACGCAATCATATTTATGAAACACACTATACACTGCAGTGTTTACTTCACCGTTTGAAGACTTCGAATGCAACAGCGGCCTTAAGTTCGTGTGCCTGACGGGAGCAAGGACATTAGTGAAGGGGTGAGAGTGAAGTACATTCAGAAATGCAGGTACAATAAAAATGCAAGTAAAAATAAAATGAAGTCCCTGTACTTATTAAAAACTGAAAAAAGAGAAAGAGAAAAAGAGAATTTGATATAAGGTGTGAAAGTAGCTTCAAATTAACTAATAACAATATTCTGTAAAAATATGATATCAAATAATTCTGTATCTAGAGAAATTCATATTGAAAATATCAACATTCGGATGAGGATGTAATTTATTGTATAACTGTAACAGTTGGAAAACTGGGGAATTTTGATGGGACATAATGCTAATGACATAATTGATATAAAGTTTGTTATGGACAATTCCTTTAACGAAGCAGCTGCCTGGTTTGAGGCTAATGGATTTTGTTTAAATCAAAGACACAACATGTGTTGTTTACGTTAAGCGATTCCACAATTTACAACTCTCAGCCATCTGCTAAACTTTTAGGAACTGTACTGCATCCCAGATTATCTTGGGCCCCACATATTATGTTTGTACTAAACTCTCGAGTGTTATTTATTTATTAAGCAAATTGAAATCACTGGTGTCTAAAACATTCAAAATGTTTTAAAACGCTGGATGATTAATCATCCCTTCTATAGTGTTAGTGAATATTTTGTGTCCTCTATTAATAACTTATGTTTCTAATATTAATTTATTCACTCTGTTTTGTTTTTATTATGACTATGTCCATACTATTTGTATAATACTCATGACTTTAATCTAATCTAATCTCAATAGCCCTATTGTGCTCTACTATTTAATTTCACCCAGCTGTGGAGTTGAGTAAAAAATTCTTAGCACTTAACTAATGTAAAATTACGATAATAAAATATATGATACACCTTCCTGGTTACCTTAGTTAAAAAACCGGCGAACCTGAATTGCGTGCGACAAAGAAAAATAAAACGAATTGCATGCCACAGTTCACTAACAGGTATCAGAATTGCGTGCCATCACGATCACATATATAAATTTGGGAGAAGCATCTTCCTTCCAGTTTTTGAGACTTAGAACTGTCAGTTGCAGCTTCTCGAAGCAGAAACTGGTATGGTTAAAAATGCTACATATACCGGGTGAATCTTCTCATCTTGCGGATTGGTAACTAGGCAAACCTGCTTTTTACAGACGATGCGAAATACAGCTGCTCACATCGCATTCACCAGCTCGTCCGATAAGGCCTGTGTTAATGTGCTGTGATAGCTCAATAGTTAACACGCTTGATTTTCCCGGTGCAGATCGGGTTCAAATCACGGCTCTGCATACATACTTTATTGCCATTATCCACCTGTGTTTTGAGAATGTTCTAGAAAAGCATGTTTTCTATCAGAATGCGTAGAATATTCTGTACATTGAATTTGCCTATAAATATGTGGTTCCAGCCGCTCGTGCTCAGTGCGGTACGTAGCAGTCAATTCGGCCGAAAGTTATACGACGCAGGGGACTGTGTTTACGGTATAGTCTGTAAAACGCCGGTACTGCATAACTTCTCAATCCGCAGGATGAAAAGATTCACCTGGCATATTGGTATATAATGTCGTTATTTCACAGATTTATAATTCCATCATTACATTGGAAATTGTAAGAAAAAATGGTACATATACAGGATATTTCCGGGCTGGTGTTACAAACTTTCAGGGGTGATGGCGAAGGGCACATGTATCAATTTGATATAAGGAACCCTGGGTCCGGAAATGACTGAGTCGAAAGTTATACTAAAAAATAGTTGCGTGGAAATGGAATTGTAATTTGGCACCACGTGCCCTCCTTCCCTTAACCTTTGGAACACAGTCGTAGAAAGATGGTATGGGCCAGACGTCTCCTACGTGGGTACTTGTGTCGATATAATCTGTGAGCTTGTCTACTGTTCCCATTGGCTCATCCGTATTCGAAAATCAGGCCTGCTTATTCCGCTCTCGTGTACTCCTCCATTTCACTAGGACTGATCGACTGGACACTGCAACTTGTACACATACACTGCTGTCTACAGACGTGCATATCAGGACCGATCATGTCCGTTACACATTACGCTGTCTGCATTGCTCTAGTGTAGTTTCCTGTCCCCATCCCTCAGACAGCGCACTGAATGGAATACGGTAAGTAGACAACGTAAACAACGTCAGATGAATACAGTATGTGTAAGATATACATATAAATACACATAAATAAGGTGTACAGAGGAATAAAATTATTTCATTTCCACACAACTATATTTTCTTGTAACTTTCGACTCGCTCATTTCCGGACCAGGATTCCTTATCTCAAATTGATACATGTGCCCTTCGTCATAATCCCTGAAAGTTTGTAACACTAGCCCGGAAGCACTCTGTACATATATTTCTGCTTAAATACATTTTAAAGTATCTAGTAACTGGTGCATATTTGGATGGGAAGAATAAAACAACCTGTTCAAATGGGAATGGAAAGATTCACATGCATGGTTCTACGTATTGAAGAGGAGGAGAACTCGGCCCGTAAGATTGTTGGAAACGTACTAAGCTTATCATGCATGATACAATTTAGTAAAACAAAATGAAAAAAATCATCCACTCGTCTGTCATTTGGGTTTATGGCCATTATGTCGTCGGTGAAGCAATCTTCTAATTGGTTGGAGTTTAGGAACGATAATCCTCAGAAGAGTTTAAGAAAATTACTAATTTCGAATGTATTTTGTTTGTACATTGTACTCAGCGTATTCCGAATCTCAGCACTGAGCAATGTGATGGCATCACGGTGTTCCTAATTTCAACGATGACGTCACTGATGCTCCACCGGTGTCGCACCGGTTCCAACAGCTTGCAGAGGTGGTGGCAGTATCCATCAGGCGTCATCAGTGAATCTGATTGGTTCTTGTGTAGGGCGGGAATTAGCAGACGAATGACATCGTGCACTGTTGTGTTGTGTCATGGCGGTGTGTTCTGCTGTATTGTTTGTAATGAGCACAACTTAAAAACAATATGTTAATGGCTTATGAGCGAACATGTCAACGGACCAGTTATTACTACCGGTTCAAGAAATAAATTGTTTATGCTCTCTTTTCTTTGAACGAGATGACAGTACGGAAATGTCGCAAAATTTTGCTAGCGTGGCACCGACAACAACTTGTACAGCCGCAATAATAGCCATCGAACCTTCCAGCAGTTTTGTTCCTATTTCGCTGCAGCGTGACGTCATTGTTGTCTAACGGTCCGGTGAGATTCGGAACACGCTGACTGAGACCAATATTCTGAATATTTCTCCAAAAGAATTTGTCCCAGGTGAAATCGACAACCTTTTCGGTTTGAATTTGGTAACAGTTTAGAAATGAGCATATGCAAAGCTTTGAATGAGCAGACACAGTTCACTCCTTGATTTCTGTGCGTACACTGGCCAGCCACAATACTTGATCGAGCGCACGCAAATCGAGTGTGAGTTCAGA
Source organism: Periplaneta americana (assembly GCF_040183065.1). Taxonomy (NCBI): domain Eukaryota; kingdom Metazoa; phylum Arthropoda; class Insecta; order Blattodea; family Blattidae; genus Periplaneta; species Periplaneta americana. The sequence continues at coordinate 179,814,877 of NC_091124.1, forward strand.
AATTCCCGAATGCAATTCAATGTTTGCTTTTCTGTCTTGAACTGATCTCGCACGCAATTCGAGTGCGCCCTAAAAAAACTGAAGTACAGTATATGAGAGCCCTTGAGATTAGTTTGATGGAATGCGTTTATAAGTATATAATTTTGTAATATAATTAGCATTCTCGGAACTACAGAGACATCATTTTATTTTTACTAACATTTTTAATATTAATCTGGCTATACCTTTCTATTAATAACTGAAACAGGAAACACCGTTTGCTACCCCTTCCACGACTGGAGTAGGTATAGGAGGGAAGAAAAGTAGTTCATCCATTTACGTAAACTAGGAGATATCGCAATTTTGAGTTTGATAATTTTCATTAGATTTTTGTTTAATCAAAATACAGTACTGTTTTAAAACTTCGTGTTTTTACTCACGAATTGAGCTATCCAATCGGACGTATTCATTATGCAGTGTATATTATACTGTCTACAGCACATTAGCGTACAATATAGAGAATGAAATTAAATTGAAAATTATCATAATATGGATATTTAAACACATTTTTGAAAATGGTGGCCATTCATTTCGATACAGGCTTCAGTTCTTTTGTGCATATTATCACACTATAGACTATTGTACCTAATTCCAATTATCAGTTTCGTCCTTCGTACGAGTAACTCATGTTGAAATAATTCAGTACCTACTCTATAAAAGAGTACCTTACGTATTGTTAATTCAATCTTCACTTCTGCCCGATCCGAAAAGATAAAATTACTCAGAAATGCTATCTACTGTCCGTTCAAGTGGTTTTGTCGCAGGGTCGTAGAAAGGGGGGGGATCACGTGACAGTTAATTACTTAACGATGCCCTTTTATTTATGTTATTTTAAACACTTGTGTAATATTAGGTAGACGTCCAATTCCCAACAGAAATTAATGTTTTCAGAAAAGAGCTAAGACAGCCCAGCTGCTAGACTTTACAAAGGAGCGAACAGAAGCAGGTGGGGGAAACCGGGATGCGACGTATGCAAACGGACGACAGTACCTGTGCGAAAATATGATTCAATACTGAAAGCTCTTTCGTCACTGGAAAACGCGAACATATTTCTGGAACGTACTGTACTCACTCAGTACTGCTTACGCGCCCTCGGCTCTGTGTCGTGAACGGTTGGAAGTTTACTAGTAGAAGGGGTGGAAGTGAAGTACATTCAAAAACTCAGGTACAATAAAAATTGAAATAAAAATAAAATGATGTCCCTGTATATATTTCTATATTGGCTTCAAGAGTTAGAACCAACGCTTATATACCTGTGTTACCGTAGGTCAGCGTTGTCAGACACAGCCTAAAAGGAGCGGAGCGCTCCACTATAACTCGTTGCGTGCTCCGGTGCTTCCACAGACATAAGCAAGTTCACGCTCCGACTGGACGTCTCTAGCACCACAACCGGTTTCGAAGCTTACAACTTTGACACTACTGCCGTAGGTATAAGGAAATTTAACATTTTTATCGGAATTTACAACAGAAATAATAATTCTTATCAGGACTAGTTGTTTGTTTACTTAGTTACCACATATTTAATTATACAGGGACATCACTTTATTTTTACCAACATTTTTAACATTAACCTGGCTGTACTCGGAAAAACTGTTACCCCCCTTCCATTACAGGAGTTTGGAGTTGCTAGAGGCATATGTGAACAAATCATTTTACTAGCTATAGGAGGAGAGAAAAGTAGTGTATCCATTTATGTTATAGGGAAATACAGTATTACGGTTTTCAGTTTGATCATTACTTTTACAGTATTTTATAAAAAATTAGTAGAATAGTAACAATTTTTTTGACAAACTCAACTCTTCAGGAGGTTATATTCATTATGTAGTGTCTACTTTATTCAGCATATTACTAACCTAATTTATTCCTGAGAATTTTGTGAGCACTTCCGTAAGAAACCCCAATGTCTACAGCTAACTTCTTGACCGACTTATTAGGATCTCGCTGCATCCTTTCTCTAGTATCTTGTACAGCATCTTCTGTCACCTTTGTTGGCCATCTTACAATTTTCTTCCTTTTGTATACTCTGTTGCTCTAAATTTAACTACCAGATTAATGACATTTCTACGAAAATATTCCTTAATGATACAATCAGGAAATTGTGAAAAAAAAAAAAAAAAAAAAAAAACTTGTTCATATTCGGTTATATTGTAATTCCAGTTTACATCATCGTCCTTCATACCTACAAACAATAAAACAAAACTCGCACCTCACCGTATTACAGGGTACCGTACTTTCGGTAACTCTAATCTTCACTTGTGCTTAGTCCACACAGATAATAGTACATTATACAACGAGCCTATAATGAAGGTAATTAAGAAGTGAGTATGGATATTTATGAAACGAGCGCAAGCGAGTTTCATAATTTTCATACGAGCTTTTTAATTACCATTATAGGCGAGTTTCATACGACTTTTAATGCTCGACCATATTTCTAACTTGATATTATTAATTTTATTGTATCTGACCTGGAGCAATGTCCCGTATGTTGTGAGATGTGCGCAGACGCGAAAGTATTGATTTTTTCCGAGGAACAGATGTCCACATTGACCTTGCTAGGCCATAAGAACCTACAGAGATAACGTTGAAATAAAATTAGACATTGAAAAACGAGATGACAAATTGAATTTATTTGAATATTATTTACAATTAACGCTAATTATTATAGTAACAGAACATAACCTTCTGCGACAGTATTGGATTTCCAGCCTGCGTGACTTTTCGCTAATTCTCTTTCGATTGCATATCCAAGAATAATCGATACTTGCGGTTTTATAACGGTAGAAAGCTGATCTGTCATTGGCTGAACAGTTGTAACCTGACTCGTCATTGGCTGAAAGACCTGACCTTTAATGAGTAGGTGTACTTTAATGACATGCATTAAAGTTCTGCTACCAGGTGTATAATTACTACATTTCGGCATGGTCGAGCATAAATTCAGTTATGCTACACACGATACCTGTGTGAAAATAAACTTCAATAAAATAAGCTCTTTCTTCTATAGAAAATACAACATATTTCTGAAACAACTGTACTCTGTACTGTTTATTTTACTGCTAGCAACAGCAGCCGTAAGTTCGTGTGACTGACGTTATCAAGGACATTAGTGAAAGGGGTGGGAGTCAAGTATATTTAGAAACGCAGGTACAATAAAAATTGAAGTAAAAAAAAATGATGTCCCTGTATAAATCAAGATTTGCGTACTTATCAATATTCTGAAAGTGAAATTTTGTAGTGTGACATGCTTTATTAATAACTTAGTGCATATTACGTCATATTGCAACGAATCCCGGAGGGACTCTCGCCAACCGCCAGATCCAATATTTGGCATTTGCGGATAATGTTGACATTATACGTAGTGCGTAACCACAATTCCCTTAAGGAAGCGTATGGGCAAATGAAAGAAGCAGCAGCGGAGATGGGACTGACTGTGAACGAGGACAAGACCAAATATATGGTTATGAATACATAGGAGGACGGTAACTGGACTCCCTCGAAAGTGGACACAACTTCCTTGGAAAGAGTGCAAGGTTTTAAGTATCTTGGAGTTACTGTCACCGATCAGAATGACGTCAGTATGGAAATCGAAGAGAGAATACTAGTGGTGTTATCTGTAGTCCGGATCAGCTTACTTAATACCTTAAGGATAAACCTAACCATTTTTTCTCTAGTGGATTATAGTGATTTTCCAGATGTCAGGTTGAATTTTTTTTTCGCCAATTTTGTTTCGAATTTAGAGCAGTGTCCCTTTACTTTTTAACTTCGCTTTACAATATGCCATTAGGAAAGTTCAGGATAACAGACAGGGTTTGGAATTGAATGGGTTACATCAGCTTCTTGTCTATGCGGATGACGTGAATATCTTAGGAAAAAATACACAAACGATTAGGGAAAACACGGAAATTTTACTTGAAGCAAGTAAAGCGATCGGTTTGGAAGTAAATCCCGAAAAGACAAAGTATATGATTATGTCTCGTGACCAGAATATTGTACGAAATGGAAATATAAAAATTGGAGATTTATCCTTCGAAGAGGTGGAAAAATTCAAATATCTTGGAGCAACAGTAACAAATATAAATGACACTCGGGAGGAAATTAAACGCAAAATAAATATGGGAAATGCGTGTTATTATTCGGTTGAGAAGCTCTTATCATCCAGTCTGCTGTCCAAAAATCTGAAAGTTAGAATTTATAAAACAGTTATATTACCGGTTGTTCTGTATGCTTGTGAAACTTGGACTCTCACTCTGAGAGAGGAACATAGGTTAAGGGTGTTTGAGAATAAGGTTCTTAGGGAAATATTTGGGGCTAAGCGGGATGAAGTTACAGGAGAATGGGGAAAGTTACACAACACAGAACTGCACGCATTGTATTCTTCACCTGACATAATTAGGAACAATAAAATCCAGACGTTTGAGATGGGAAGGGCATGTAGCACGTATGAGCGAATCCAGAAATGCATATAGAGTGTTAGTTGGGAGACCTGAGGGAAAAAGACCTTTAGGGAGGCCGAGACGTAGATGGGAGGATAATATTAAAATGGATTTGAGGGAGGTGGGATTGTAAGTAAGTTCCGCAACCGGTTGTGCCTCCACAAGGTGAAAGGTGTGATGCGAATTTTTACCTATTATTGTAAGAAATTAATAAAATTAATTAAAACTAAATTAAAATTATATTCCTCTCTCTGCTGACGCAATCAGCCGCCGAGTTAGTGACATGCTCAGTGAGATCCAAGTCATCATGAAGGAGGAAATAAAGAGCAGTCAGAAGTTCTCACTTCAAACCGATGATATTAGTGGTCACGCACAACTTCTTTTCTACATTCTGTACATTCATGGGGATGTATTTGAATTTTTTTGTGCAGAGAAGTGCCCAAGTGAGCAACGGTGAAGAAACATTTCGTACAACTAATGAATATGTGATCCGTAATGAATTAACATGGGAGGATTGAGTTAGCGTTTTACAGATGGAGCCGCTTCTATGAAAGGATTCGTGCCTGAAGTACGTAAAGTATTATAACATACAGAGCGACCATTGTCTCATTCACCGCGAAGCTATTGTTGCTAAGTCTTTGCCATCTCCTCTGAAAATTGTGATGCACGAAGTAGTAAAAGTTAATATGTTATTGTCATTTTCAACTGTACATGTATGTGTGAACTGGGTTCTCGATGTTAACTGAAATTAAAATATTAAAGAGAGAGAGACTCAAGTCCATTGATGAAGAAATGAGGCTTGCACTGTCAACAATTCCGCCGCGGATCAGTCACTTATGTGCAGCTAAGCAGGTTAAGTATCATATTGAAAGTGTGAGTGGAGTTATTTACTTTAATATTGGTAATAGAAATGTGTAGCTACTTTCTACAGTGAATTAAAGTTCATTAATAAATGCAATAGTCGATTTCTGTTTGACAATAAATAATAATAATAAATTTGATTACATTACGTAATTATATTAAGAGAGTTACATCATATATTTTTGAGGGGATTAACATTTTGGTGTGCCGTGTTGAGTCTAGGCCTGTCTAGGGTGTGCCTTGAGTATAAAAAGGTTACGGAACACTGATTTAGAGTACTGACAAATACAACAACTGACAGTTATTTTCCAACTGTTATGTTGACAGCAATAACTTTCGTTTGCAGTGGAGGAAACTGATGAAATGGAAGTATAACTGAGCTTGTGAAATTTCAACATAAGTAATAAATAATTAATTAGTAATACCGGTATTAATATTAATATCAATACATAATTCATTTGGTTGTGATTTCAATTCAACAATATAATCAGATAAGTGTAATTAAATATGATATAACTTATAGACCTACTTGGTATGAAACATGCACATACTTAATCGACAAATTTTTATTAAAATATCCAAGAGAGGAAATAGCATGGTAGCAACTTAGGACTTCCTATTGTAAGCAGGGTATGCATTTGAAAGTGGTAAGCCTATTATGGACTCACACTTCGAGAGAGGAACAGAGATTAAGGGTGTTTTAGAATAAGGTTCTTAGGAAAATATTTGGGGCTAAGAGGGATGAAGTTACAGGAGAATGGAGAAAGTTACACAACGCAGAGCTGCACACATTGTATTCTTCACCTGACATAATTAGGAACATTAAATCCAGACGTTTGAGATGGGCAGGGCATGTAGCACGTATGGGCGAATCCAGAAATGCATATAGAGTGTTAGTTCGGAGGTCGGAGGGAGAAATACCTTTGGGGAGGCCGAGACGTAGATGGGAGGATAATATTAAAATTGATTTGAGGGAGGTGGGATATGATGATGGAGACTGGATTAATCTTGCTGAGGATAGAGATCAATGGCGGACTTATGTGAGGGCGGCAATGAACCTCCGGGTTCCTTAAAAGCTAGTAAGTAAGTAAGTACTCTTTCAGTACGTGGGATTGTGACTGTGCCCTCTGTGAATATATCTGGTATTGATTGGCAAAACCGAAGAGACGGCGAAATTAGCCTTTCAGAAACTACTCTTACGTGATCCCCAGTATATCCTAGGCTTTGCTTTTGTTAGACCCAGAGTATTAAGGTTACGCCACGTTTATTTCACACTGACCGAAGATGGAATAAGGGAATGTGCATGGCGTAGTAATTACTGCTTGATTAGATTTATGTCTTAACAATTTTAATTATTAATATCTAGTTCATTCCTGCTCAGTCTGTATTTACGATAAGCAGTGTCTCTGTCTGTCATGAGGAATTTTATGGGATCGCACATCCAGGGCGCAGTGCGTCTACTGACACCAGTGTTGTCAGATCTTGAAAAAATATTTCCGAAGGTCGTAATGAAAAAAATCCGGAGATTTGTCAACATTTTCCGAAGGCACTTACGAAAATCACATAAAATGTTATTATAACCTTGTAACTATTACAATACATGAACCTATAATAAAAAGATTTCTACTTTAATTTTTATACTCACCAATTTGATTAGTAGTCACCACCTTCCTCTCATAGATATTTCTCCAGACCAGATATGTACGTTTTTATGCGTTACATATTTTATATTGGTCCATACCTGTGGAGTAACGGTCAGCGCGTCTGGCTGCGAAACCAGGTACCCCGGGTTCGAATCCCGGTCGGGGCAAGTTACCTGGTTTAGGTTTTTTCCGGGGTTTTCCCTCAACCCAAAATGAGCAAATGCTGGGTAACTTTCGGTGCTGGACCCCGGACTCATTTCACCGGCATTTCATTTCATTCAGACGCTAAATAACCTAGATGTTGATACAGCGTCGTAAAATAACCCCAATAAAATAAATAAAAAAATATTTTATATTTAGGGAAGGATTAGTAGTCAAGCTATAAAACATTAACAAAACTTTAACTATATAATATTCATCTACCAGTTTTAATGTATGCCAGAGATTGCTTTTCCTAAAAAAAGAATAATAATTTCCTACATTAAAAAATCCGGAGATTACAACTTTATTTCCTATTTTTCCGGGAAGTTAAAAAATCCGAATATTTCCGGAAATTTCCGGAGACCTGGCAACACTGACTGGCGCGTCTTGTTATCATGTTTACCGTTTAACTAAACTACTAGGTCGTTAAAGTTTTCTATTTTGTCATCAGTGTCTGATAAACTGCTAAGGTAGGCTAAGTGCGTCATGCTCAATATGCTTCAAGTCGCGGTATGGTGTGATGTGAGGTTTATATTTTGGACAATACAAGAAATAGTGCGAGATGAGACAAAATTTGACACATAAAATGTATTAGGTAATTGAAAGCACTTACAATTAGAATTTGTTAATGAATTATATACCAAAATACACAGAAAAGCCCAAATAATTATTTGGGATTAAAGAACAACTTTTGATTTTTTAAAATTTGACCTCTGATCTCATCTTAATTTTGTGTAAACGTACGCAGTTTCCTGAAAACTTTGTTCATCATCATCATCATCATCATCATCATCATCATCATCATCATCATCATCATCATCAGCCACATGGTTTAAGCCTTGTTTGGCTCGTTCCGGTGTCATGAAGTATATAAATTCTAAAATTGTTGAAGCAATCTTTTCCTGGGTCTACCTATGTTTCGTTTACCAGTTGGTCGGTAGTCGAATATTAATTTAGGAATTCAGTCTTGAGTCATTCTTTCAACGTGTTGCTTCCATTTATTCTTATATTCTGTGATTTTTTCAATTAAATTGAATATATTCAGTTCTAGTCTGATGTCTTCATTGCGTTTCTTGTCTAAGAGAGTATAACCTGCTATACTCCTCAAAAATCTCATTTCTATCACCTCGATTCTTTTTTCTTCGGATTTAGTAAGAGTCCAGAATTCAGAGCCGTACAGCAACATAGGGACTGCCATGACTTTATAAAATTTTAATCTTCTTTCTTTGCTAATGTATTTTAAAGTTCTTTTTATTACCCCACAGAAATAATGAAATTTGTTTATTTTATTTGTAAAATCTCCTTTTCCTGCATATGAGATATTGCAGCCCATATAATTAAAAGTATTAATTTGTTCTATCATTCTTCTATTCAACACGATTTTGGCTCTAATTGTTTCTAATCCTCTAAAGGCTAACACTTTTGTTTTAGTATCCGATATAGTTAAACTATTTTCTTTGCTAATTTTGTTTAATTTAAATATTGCCATTTGTAGGTCATCTTCGGAAGGACAAATTAAAACCTGATCATCGGCAAAAAGTATCGTATCTAAGTTTATGTTTTTTTTTTATTTTAAAATATACTTTCAAATCCATCTGCCACTTCAGCACGATGTCGTCCATATACACATTAAAAGGGACGGTGACAATGGGCACTCTTTTCTTACTCCTCTATTTATATTGGCTATTTGTTGTCCTTCTTTACAATCAACTACAATTTGGTTATTAGTGTACAAATTTATTATTATTGTTTCAAGTGCTGTGGTATGCCTTTTTGTTGCATTATGTCCCACAGGTTCTTTCTATTAACTTTATCAAACGCTTTTTCATAATCTATGAATGCCATAAATGTTGGTAAATTGAATTCCCTGTGTTTTTCAATTATCTGAGAAACAGCGAATGTGCAGTCAGAACAAGATCTTCCTCTTCTGAATCCATCTTGAGATTCATTGATTATATGTTCCATTATTACATTGAAGAGATTTTTTATTATAGGTGCATAGATTTTATAACCTGTATTTAGTATACTTATTCCCCTATAATTAGCACAATCATGTTTGTCTCCTTTTTTGTATATCGGATTAATTTAGGCGATTTTCCATTCTTCTGGAGTATAACCTGTTTTCCAACATATATTTATTAAATCTAAATAACGATATTTAAAAGAAATTGGTGCATATTTTATTAATTCGTTATTTATGTTATCTATGCCAGGAGCTTTTTTGTTTCTACAGTTTCTAATTGATGTTTCTAATTCTTCAAATGTTATAGGGTCTATATGTTCATCAATTTCTGTTAAATTTATTTCATCCTCTACATTATTCTCTTCTGTCCAAAGTTCTTGATAATGTTTTATCCATGTCTTTCCAGGTATTAAGTTTAACTTTAGGTTGTCTTTTTTCTGTTTATTTATATATTTCAAAATTTTATAGGCTTTATCTTGTCTCCCATGTACATCATGCTCTATATCGCTAATCTACTTGTCCCAACTTTGTTAAAAGAATAAAGACAAATGTGTAAAGCTTTACAATTTTAATTATAAAAAGATATAATGTGATGGGAATTTAACCCGACATTCTGTTCTTGTAAGACAAGAGTCGAACCTTTCTGCTGAACAGCATTAGCTGAATTATCATACAGCTGGAAAGGACATTTTAATGTTGCCATGCCCCCCAGTTTTAATCTACATTAAAATTTAGATCTTCTCTCAAAGTATGTGTGTGTTTGTGTGTGTGTCTAATGCCTACCCACTTCACTTGCGTGATTCGAGTGACGCATACTGCGGGTAGATGGCAGGACTTGTGACCCATTTTCAATTTGCACATCACTTCGGTGGGCCACGTTATACATTATATGTATCTGTGAAGAGTTACGTCGTGTACTAGGGTGAGTGTATGTTAAATGTTCTGGTAGGGAATGGGTGGGGATGATAATGGTGAGGAAGGGAGAAGGGGAATCCCGATGTCGGCACGTAGCCTACTCCTGTCCAATAGCACCAAGGGGATCGCCAGAGCTTAACGTCCCCGTCCGACAGACGAATCACTATCAATAGTGGCGTATATCATGCCTTCTCTTCATATGAACTGCAGAGAGATTTGGGATTTAACCCAGGCATATTGGTGCACAATTTAGTGATTAGAAGTTGTGCACTGCCATCTCTTCTAGTCCCGAGATAGAAATTTTAACAAGAACATTTCTGACCCACCGGGAATCGAACCCGGACCGGCTAGTCTGGAGGCAGACGCGCTACTACAGAGCTAACTCGGAGGAATCCTCTCTCAAACTAAGAGTCAAAGTTTCACAACTATACAGAACAACCGGTAATATAACTATTTTATAAATTCTAACTTTCAGTTTTTTGAAAGCACACTAGATGACAAAAGCTTCTCAACCCATATTTATTCTGCGTTTAATTTCCTCTCGAGTGTCATTTATACTTATTATTGTTCATCGAAGATATTTGAATGTTTCCATCTCTTCAAAGTATAAATTTTCCATTTTTATATTTCCATTTCGCACTATGTTCTGGTCACGAGACATAATGATACTTTGTCTTCTCAGGATATACTTCGAACCTATCTCTTTACATCATATATCATATTTAAACTTAAACTACCATCTAAATACTCCTTACGTGTTTCAGTACTGCAAAAAATGTGAAGGAATCCGTGGAAATGAGTTGCTATGGTCCCTAATGTTATTTTCTACTACTTTATGATTATGATGTTTTATCTGCTTTCCTTCCTCAACTATGTATGTAGCCCGGTTTTTCTTGAGGGTTCTTGCAATAACTGAGTTGCTTATATACAGGACATAATTTTATTTTTACTAACATTTTTAATATCAACCTGGCTATACCTTTGGATTAAAGGTCTAGAACCGGAAACACCGCTTGCTCCCCCTTCCAAGACTGGAGTTCGATGATACTGGCGTAAAATAAAAATCACTTTACTAGGTATAGGAGGGAAGAAAAGTAGTTCATCCATTTATGTAAACTAGGAAATATCGCAATTTGGAGTTTGATAATTTTCATTAGGTTTATGTTTAATCAAAATACAGTACAGTATTAACACTTAGTTTTTTTACTCACGAATTGAGCTATCCATTCGGACGTATTCATTTTGCAGTGTATATTGTACTGTTACACCACATTAGTGTACAATATAGAGAATGAAGTTAAATTGAAAAATAATCATAATATGGATATTTATACACATTTTTGAAAATGGAGGCCGTTCATTTCAGTTCTTTTGTCCATATTATCGCACTATAGACTATTGTACCTAATTCCAATTACCAGTTTCGTCCTTCGTATCAGTAACTCAAGTTGAAATAATTCTGTACCTACTCTATAAAAGAGTACCTTACGTACTGTAAATTTAATCTTCTTCTGCCCGATCCGAAAAGATGAAATTACTCAGAAATGCTATCTACTGTCCGTTCAAGTGGTTTTGTCGCAGGGTTGTAGAAAGGGGGAGGGGTTCACGTGACAATTATCTACTTAACGAGGCCCTTTTATTATTACTTAACGAGGACCATTCTTGCAAAACTTGCTAACTGCAAAATTTGCAAAATTGAGATTTTGGTGGATTCGTTAACATAAGGCACGCCTCTACATGATGTTAAAGGCATCTTAGTAAAATTGAATTATTTCTCTTCATTGTGTGTCAAAGTGTAATCATTGCACCTATAACCTACTTGTCTCCATTCTGTTTTTTGTGTCTCCTATAAAATTTAGTTTTTTCATTTAGCAAGTTCTGCAAAAACGGTCCTCGATTCATTCCTAACAGAGATTAATGTTTTCAGAAAATAGCTAAGACAGCCCAGCTACTAGACTTTACAGAGGGGCGAACAGAAGCAGGTGGGGGAAACCGGGATGCGGCGTAGGCAAACGGACGACAGTACCTGTGCGAAAATATGATTCAATATTGAAAGCTCTTTCGTCACTGGAAAACGCGAACATATTTCTGGAACGTACTATACTCACTAACTCAGTACTGCATACGCGGCCTTGGTCTGTGTGGTGGACGGTTGGCAGTTTACTAGTAGAGGGGGTGGGAGTGAAGTACATTAAAAAATTGAGGTATAATAATAATTGAAGTAAAAATAAAATGATGTTCCTGTATAAACAATACAATTGATGAAAAAGGTTTTGCATACTCTGTCTGATTCAAAATAATAAGCAAAGTTTTGTCCCCGAGAGCTTTCTGGTTTTGGAAATCTGTATTTAGGAATTATTATGAGTCACATCATTAGCTATGTTCGTAAATATGATCATATTACCCCATCCCTGGAAGCAATAGGTTGGCTTAAACTAGATAAGAAAAGAAATTTACATTCACTTCTCTTTCTCTTCGAAATCTTGAAATCTTCTATTCCTTCGTACCTGTCGTCTCGCTTCACTTACCTTTCTTCCCACCACAATCTGAACACACGCTCTCGCCATGAAACAATACTAACAATACCATCCCATCGCACCTCCTCATACTCATCCTCTTTCACAATAGCCCTGCCAAGACTCTGGAATTCGTTACCTGCTAGCATCAGGGACTGTCGAAATAAAATTCAATTCAAACGCAAACTTACTAGGCACTTGGTCAGTAATTGAGACTCGTTCAGACATGGTTTCTTGTAAATAGTTCTTTTAATCTACCACAAAATATCTCAATATCCGGTAATTTCATCACTATAGAATTTTGTTATTGTAGGTTTAATTTGTAATTTAGTAAATACAAAAATATTCTTTGTTCTTAACTTCTATGATAAAATGTCTAGCTTTCATTAATCAGGTATTCTTGTCGTACTTTAATTTTTATTGTAATTGTAATTGTAAATTTAATATTAATTGTAATCTTATTGTTCATGTTATAGTTGTAATCCCCTGGTAGAGGGGCAGAGAAGGCCTGACGGCCTTATCTCTACCAGGTTAAATAAATAAATCTAATCTAATCTAATCTAGCTATGAAGTCCAGGCTCCTGTTTTTCGTCTTCTATAACCAAAAATTCTTCTCGTTGCTCTGGTGTTATTTTTTGAGTTCATTCTATCCTACAACTTCTAAAGTTACAGTCTTACTTCAACCACTATTAAAAATACTTCCAATATAATACTACGACATTTCAACATGTAGCCTATTGAATTGAAGATTGTGTAATTTTCGTTAAACATACCTTGTGTAGCACTACGGCAATTCAACTTGTAGAAGAATTGAATTGAGAAGTGTCCAATTTTCTTTAAATACTCTATCATATTATGTGCTCTGGTGTCAGCTTTTCACGAGCAGCACTGTGGTAATGATATGAAGGGATTTCTGAAAACTTAATCATTCCATGACAATAACTAAAAAATGACGATTTTTGAGTTAACGCACATTGAACTGAGCCGACGAATTGGCAGCATAAATATACGGAATTTGAAATTTGTATTTTTTATTGATTTTCTGTAAAGAAACTTGCGTGTCCGCGAATATTTCTTCTCCATGTACGTACAGTGAGTAACAGAAATATTCGGGCATCCGTGAACTAACAATTCAATTTAAATATCCAAATCTTGTCAATTCTAAGAGTTCTAGTATTAAATTTAAAAAGTTATTTATGGATTTTATAAAAATTGGAAGATTGTAAATTTAAATTTATATACTATAATTGCCAATTATATTGTATAATTTTTAATTATAATTGTATTGTATAATTATTAATTTCAATTCAGGAATCCGCCCCTGAGCACGAGTTCTACTCTTGCAAGGGCGAGCTAAAGTTTCTCTGTATATTTTATAAATTATGTTACAATTATTAGCAAAATAATAATAATAATCATCATCATCATCATCCTTCACGAATTAGGTCTCTGTAGACCTGTTTCGGCCCCATCTAGCAGTCTTCTTAAAGGTCTTCCTGTTCGACGATGTCCTCTAGGTTTATATTGCATCATAATTTTTGGGATTCTTGAATTTTCCATTCTTCTTACATGATCTAGCCAATTGAATTTGTATCTGCTGATTTTTTCTTCTGCTGACTCTACTTCTAATTGTTCTAAAATTTCTTCATTCCTTTTTCGGTCTAAAAGAGTATATCCTGCTGTCCTCCTGAAAAATTTCATTTCCGTTGCTTTGATTCTGTTCATGTCTTTTTTCTTTAATGGCCAAATCTCGCTTCCGTATAAAGGGTTGGGTAATGCTAGTATTTTATATATTTATATTCTAATAGATTTTTGTACTAATTTAGCTTTTAATGTGCTGTTTATTATTCCTAGAATTTGTGTAAATTTGGTAATTTTCTTGTTCACATCTTTTTCATTTTGATAAGATATTTCACAACCCAGATAATTGAAATTTTGCACTTGTTCGAGGCATTGGTTATTGTGTATTATCTTACTTCTGACTGGGTCGTGTCCTAAAAATGCCATTACTTTTGATTTTTGTGCGGAAATTTCCATCCCAAAGTCTTTTAATAGCAAAATAATAAATAAATAAATAAATAAATAAATAAATAAATAAATAAATAAATAAGCAAATAAGTGACATATATTTACATATAAATATATAGAAATAAGCTTTTCTAATTTTTTCCCTAAAAGTATCGCATTTCATGTAAACATTTTCAACAGAACAATTCCAATTAACTTAATTTTCTTATAATTATTAAAACATAAAAGGAAACATTTGATTTCTAATACTAACAAAAATATTCGGACACTTTTTGAAAACAAAGAATACTATTCCAGCTCGCTATTATTAGTACATTGTAGGACCACCCTTCTGTTTAATAACCTCTTTCAATCGGCGTGGCATGCTATGTACTAATTTTTTTGTTATGTCTATAGGAATTTTCACCCATTATTCTTGAAGTCTTGCTTTTAGCTCTTCTTTAGAAGAAATAGCCCTTGATCCAACCCTCCTGTCAAGTTCTTCCCATAAATGTTCAATAGGGTTCAAATCCGGCGATTGTGGAGGAGGATGAAGCACTTTAGGGCATTTGTAGAGCAGAAATTCTTGTACAATAAAGGAGTTATGCTTGTGATCGTTGTTCAGGTAAAACATAAATTCCTTTTCAATTCCAAGCTTTTCTGCACTTTTCACTAAATTATGTTGCAGGAGGTGTAGATAGTCTTCCTTCTTCATGATATCCTCGATGAACACCAATTCACCAACCCCAGAAGTTGACATGCACCCCCATATCATCATATTTCCTCTACCATGTTTAACAGTAGCTCACAAATTCTTGGTTTTCATTTCCTCCTTAGGCTTTCTCCAGACCATTTGTCTAGCATCGCTGCCAAAAACATTGAATTTGCTCTCATCAGAAAAAAGAGCCTTTTCCCACCAATCTTCGCCTTTATTTTCATATTCCTTAGCAAACTGAAGTCGTTTACGTCTGTTCCTTTCGCAAACATAAGGCTTTTTTCGTGCTATTCTTCCGTTGTAGCCCCGTTTATGTATTGCCCTCTTAATTGTTTGGGCATGCACTTTTTTTCCCGTAGCCGATTCAATTTCAGAAGCTAACTTCGGGGCACTTATACGAGGGTTCTTTTTAATTTGTCTGATAATAAGAGATTCTTCTCTGTCTGTGAGGACTTCTCGGCGACCTGTTTGCTTTCTCAGCTCTATTCTGTCCTCGATTTTATATCTTATAATTATGTCAGACACTGTACTTCTCTTCATCTGAAGTAAATCTGCAATGTTTCGAATGGTTCTCCCTTTTTCGTGATGGAATATCACTAACTGCCTCTGATTAAATGTTGTTTGCTTACCTTTACGCCCCATTTTGTGTTCCGTCTTGCTGAAACGACAGCAGAAGTAAGACTAAGTACTCTCGCATGTTATTGAAACTCGGTACCTCCACCTACTGTGTAATGTAAGTTATCAACAGGGGTGTACAGAATAGGACTAACACGACTGTCCGAATATTTTTGTTACGCAGTAAATTGTATATTTGTTTATTTTTATATAAATACTAGCTTAAATTACCCGGCGTTGCCCGGGTTTTAAATTTCGGTCTATTTCTAAATAAACTGTTTGTTAGACTTATCGGAGACCTCGGCAAGGGAACTATATAAAACCAAAACGAACCATATTTACTTACGTTTTCTCCTCCCTAGTGACGAATATTAAAGAAAGTGCCACTAATATCCAAAGAAACTGACTAATCGAAATAATTCCATCTCACCTATGAATAGAGTTTTAACAACATTAAGACCTTTTGCTACAGGGATATTAAGATATTTAACATTGTGATTGATGATAATATTTATCGTACACGGCATTATGCATTATTAAGCCTTTCTGCCCACAATATATTTAATTTCCTTCAAGGCCAAACTACAATCTGTAACGGATGGATTCTATCAAATACATGGATTTTTTGCAGTAACGGAGACTATATTCATCAGAATTCACTCTCCTGGAGAAGGCAATGTAGAACACTACCACAACAGAAAATCATATTTTTCTATAAACGGCCAAGTTATTAGCGACTATAACTTATTAATAAGAGACGGGTTAACAGTAACTGTAAAATAGGCTCTATATTATTATTGCAATATTATAATATTATAATATTATCACAAATATTACTATAACTTATAATAATTGCTTAAAATCGAATGGCTATAATAGCAATACGTGGGATAAAAACATTATCTTCTTTCGTTTTTCCAGTTAATATTGCCACTCATATTACGTTTCGCATGAGTTTTTGACACAAATTCTTGTTAGTGCATAATTTTGGTGAGTCAATATTTCGCAATAGTAGGTCTACTATGGCTATTCATTATTAAATAAATTATGTGGTAGCAGTCCTTGTAGTTTGAAAGAATTCTAGAATTCAATTGGATAAAACAGTCTGCTCACTATCTACAAAACTGCATCGAGGAATTCATAATACGGTCCTGGACTGCGTAAAGATACTTATTGCATGAATTATCTAGTTTTAGCCTTCATGATGTGTAACAACAATGTAATTTAATTTCGTGTTAAAATTTCCAAGGCGTCGTGAAAGTCTATGTTGAATACAACAGACAATAATAAAGAACAATTGACTGTAGAAGATTTTGCATTTTAATATAGTACATGAATATTTGATCTATTTATTTTTATTTTTTATATATTTAATTAATTTAACTTCCATTTGCACAATTTTAATGTAGCCTATGTTCTTCTCCTGGTTATGAAGGTTAAATGTGCAAACTTTGGCACATATCGGTCAAAGCGTGTAGATTTGTATAGAGAACATAAACATACATACACATACATACATAATACATACATACATTTAATTTTATATATTAAGATATTAACATACCATTTCATTAGCAAGCTCTTTTTATGTCCATATTATGCAAATTGGTTTATTTGACGTAACCGCAAGCGTAATTTCTGCGTTTTTGCAAACATGTTTAGTAACATACACATAAACATTTGGAATATTAAGTGTCCGAATAATTCGTTATTTACTGTATATTATTGCTGCTATTACTACCATTGCTATTACCATCTCTCGTTAACACTATTACGACCTGCAACTATCACCACTAACAATGCCAATACGATTACCATAACCATCAGCTCAATCACATGCATCATACGCATTAATTAGTATCATTACCATCTACTTGAGCACAACATACCGCTATAAGCACAACCACCTGTAGCATTAACACTGTCATCATCTCTAGACTATAAAACCTTCTGCAGCTAGGACTATTGTCTGCAGTTATCACACTGATATTATGAAAATAAGATAAGCTACTTCAATTCAGTGTCAATCAAATCTGTAACATGACTGGAAGTTCCTAAGTTCGCTTTCTTGAGGGAAGATAATATACAGGGTTAGTTAAAAGTCCCGCACCACTTAAATAACTTTTGAAGCATGTGGTTCAGTGACATGAAACTTGGTATGTGGAGATAACCATATACAGTAGAACTTGGTTATAACGACATCCAAGGGACCTTAAAAATTATGTTGTTATAAACGAGTGTCGTAGTAACCGAGATTCATATTATCAATCTAGTGAGGTGGAAAACGAAAAATAACAAACTTAATTAGGCTTATTTTAGATTTATGTATTCACTTTTAAGTCTACCATGAACATAATGAACTACACGTACAATTATAAATACAGTATTCTGTATTAAAACAGTTTGTTCCGTACTCACATTACTTCTTTATTTAGGAGTCAAGTAATCAGGCATTTTACCCTGTTGTCTCCTATTTGCCCAATACACACTTTCTAAATTACGTTCTACGAGTATGTTCATAATTTCAGTTACAATTTCACTGCCCCCTCCTCTAGCTTCGATCCATTCTATTCAAATGCAGCAACAGTTTTATCCTTGCTCTTCCAAATCATTTGGACTGTGAAATTAACTAGGCCAAACTCACGACACAAGTACGCTTTTTTAATTCCATTCTCAATTTGATGAATTACTTTAACTTTTTCTTCCAATGTTAAAACTCTTCTTTTAGTTGCCATACTGCGTCCATTTAGTGAAACTTCCTATCGAAATTGATCGAAAGCAAGTACCGTTAATACCACATGAATTCGGGATGGTTACAATGGGGTGGGGAATCTGCCTGCATTTCAGGGGTATATGGCAGAAGGGGACAGTGAAGAATATGCCAGGTTACCAGATTTCAACAAAATATGTATATCTTAAAATACTTTGGTTCTAGAAAATCGTATTCCAAACCGAGGTTGAAAATGACGTTATATGCGAGGCAGACGCATATACGTTTGTTGTATTGAGCAAGGTAGAAAAGTTTATGTCTTATGGGGAATTAGTTGGGACCACAGAATATTTGACGTTATAGGCGAGGTGACGCACAAAACGAGGTCGCTATAACCAAGTTCTACTGTACTAAGAACTCAATAATGGTATTACCGAGTTTTTCCTACTTCCGGTTTAACCGGAAGTAACTCCAACTCTCTTATTTTAAATGGAACACCCAATATATATTTTTTATTTTTGAATAAGCTTCATTAAGAGCTTTTCAAAAAGTACCCACACTTGATACTTCTGTACAAATTCAGTGTTGCTAAATAAAAATGGAAGTGGTGCAAGATATTCCTAAAGCCTGGTTAAATCATTCCTTAAATGGTTTCTATGATCGAGTGACACATTGTAAAGCAGCTGAGGGCTACCAATTTGAACACATAATTTAGAAGGTGAGTTAGCTTTGTTTTGCTTTTGTTAAGGTAGGAGTATAAGGTGCTTAGGAAAATATTTGGGGCTAAGAGGGATGAAGTTACGGGAGAATGGAGAAAGTTACACAACGCAGAACTGCACGCATTGTATTCTTCACCTGACATAATTAGGAACATTAAATCCAGACGTTTGAGATGGGCAGGGCATGTAGCACGTATGGGCGAATCCAGGAATGCATATAGAGTGTTAGTTGGGAGACCGGAGGGAAAAAGACCTTTGGGGAGGCCGAGACGTAGATGGGAGGATAATATTAAAGTGGATTTGAGGGAGGTGGGATATTATGATAGGGACTGGATTAATCTTGCACAGGATAGGGACCGATGGAGGGCTTATGTGAGGGCGGCAATGCACCTTTGGGTTCCTTAAAAGCCATTTGTAAGTAAGTAAGGTAGGAGTATTTTATTATTTTAATATTCGATACACTTTTCTGTTTTATAAACTTAGCAACACTGAATTTGTACAGAAGTATCGAGTGTGGGTACTTTTTGAAAAGCTCTTAATGAGCACTATTCAAAAAATATATATTGGGTGTTCCATTTAAAATAAGATAGTTGGAGTTACTTCCGGTTGAACCGGAAGTAGAAAAAACTCGGTAATACCATTATTGAGTTCTTAGCATATGGTTATCCTCACATACCAAGTTCATATCATTGAACCGTATCCTTCAATAGTAATATGCGTTATAAGAGCGGTATGTTGAAGTTTTCATGTTCGAGGAAAATTTTGAAAAAGCGAAACGTAGTTGAGCTTTTTCAATTTCCGAGAATTGAAAGAAAACATACCGCTCGTGTATCGTACATTATTTTGTGCGAAGATCGTTTATTACATACCTGAAAGAGGAATTTCTAATTAGTTGCAATGAAATCTCCATCTTGGTTTCTGTTCAGTGACGGCAAATTTGCAAAACAAAAATATCTATCTTCAACATTGTTGCTTTAAAATGTTTTCTGTGTTTACTATGCTCCAGCAGGCCGTGATATACGTCTGTCTTTTTTTTCCCCCAGTCTATAAATGCGAACTTAAAACAAACGGTAAGGTTATGTAATGATTTATTTTTTATTTTAATATTTTAACAATATTATTTATATAACATATTGCAGTAATAACATCGGCAGGTTTGTTGATTTTTTCACGGCTTCCTTAATGTTACTTGCATCACGAACTCAGTAACTTTAGTGGAGTTGTAGAGTTTACTTAATTTTTGCAAATATTTAAAAACAATAATTAACAGTGCAATTTAGGTGAAATGGCAGTGGTAAGTTTCCAATTTATAATTATTACTATATTGAACGTCTCTAAAAAATAATGTGTTAAAAGCCTAAAGCAGTAAAATCAATATGTCACTTAAGTGGCAAGAAGAGGGAAATTGTTATGTGTGTTAGGTTGGGAATACTGAATGTGGAATTTTAGACTTACCGCGGATTGGTTTTGTGCGGAAAGCAAGCAAATACGGACGATCTCGCACAAAAGTTATTTTGGTGGTGCGTTTATTATTTTAATATTCGATACACTTTTCTGTTTTCTTGACTTAGTAACATTGAATTTGTACAGAAGTATCAAGTGTGGGTAATTTTTGAAAAGCTCTTAATGAGTACTGTTCAAAAATATAATATATTATGAACAACAAGTATTTTTCTCCCCACATATTAATTTTGAATATCACAGATATTATTCTGTAGGACAAATTAATAAAAATATATATAACAAGTGTTTAATTATCCACGCATAATGCGCAAACTAGACCTTTCTATGACTCATGGTTTCCAAGTAATATACAGTAGGCTACATATAAACGTGGATATTGGCGATGCGTGTGATACACACTGCCTCTCCTCACCTCAGCAAGCATATTCTTGCTTTAATTAATCACACTATATTCACGTTAATTGATGTGCAAGTCGCGAAAAATAGCGTTCCTCTTTTCATAACCATGCGCTAAGCAGCTGCGAGCTTACACAACGCAAGCTGTGACGTCAACAGCAGTGGTGCACAAAATTCCTTCGCTCGTATATTGATAATCATTTGATAATTTGAGTTGCGGTTTTAGTGCTGTCATCAATCCCTGTCATCTACAACTTTTCTGTTCAGTGTCCCTTTAATGCAAATAAGGTGAAAGACAGTGAAAAGAAAACTATACCTCGGAACAGAACTTCGATCTGAAGTAGAAACATTCTACAGGGACATAATTTTATTTTTACTTGCATTTTTATTGTACCTGCATTTCTGAATGTACTTCACTCTCACCTCTTCACTAATGTCCTTGCTCCCGTCAGACACACAAACTTACGGCCGCTGTTGCATTCGAAGTCTTCAAGCAGTGAAGTAAACACTGCAGTGTATAGTGTGTTTCAGAAATATGGTTGCGTTTTCTATAGAAGAAAGAACCTATATTAATAATATCGTACTAAAAATTATATTCAAGAAACGATAAATTAAATTTCAGAGAATATGCTTCAAAATGTTTTTAATAATATGCGTAAAGAATTGAAGCCTGCATTGTAATGAACGGCAACAATTTTCAGCAACTTGTTTAAAAATTCAGATTAGCTTATTTTTAATTGAGGTGGCTAGAAGCAAAGGAATTCTGGTGACATTTGTAATAACATGAGTGAAGTGCATCCAGTGTAAGTTAAAGTATCTAAAATTTTAGTGGCAAAGGGATATTTTAATCGCATCACACGTTAAAATTTAAATAAAAATTTCGCCGGTTTTACGAAAGCTTAAATATGTAAACCCCATTTTCTCTAAAGTAACTTAAGTGCACTTACAGCCCTTTACTTATGACCCCCTCAATTTAAATGCACTCTCTATATTGTATGTTAACATCAATAATTAATATGCTAAATAAAGTAGACATTACATAACGAACATAGCCGCCTAAAAAGTTGAGTTTTTGAAAAAAAAAATGTTACTACTCTACTGTATTTTGATAAATTCCGTAAAAGTGATGATCAAACTGAAAATTGTAATATCGCATTTCCCTACAACATAAATGGATACACTACTTTTCTCTCCTCCTATACCTAGTAAAATGATTTGTTTACATATTGCACTATTAACATCAAACTCCTGTAATGGAAGGGGGAAACAGTGTTTCCGAGTATAGCCAGGTTAATGTTAAAAATGTTGGTAAAAATAAAGTAATGTCCCTGTATTTTCTAAGCTATTATACATAGGTTGGATAAAAAGTAATGGCAACACTGCTGTCACGTGACGATGGTGCGTTCGAGAGCTGCCACCTGTGTGGACATGAACAAGGACTGTTAGATGAGTTAGTGTAGTGTGTAGAACGTTCATTTTCGTAGGGATAGTGCGAGCGCCCTAAGACCATCCTTACAAAACTAGAGCAACTTTCCTGGATCAAAATTGAAGTGACACGAGGTCGTAGTGCACAAGAATGTTTTCAGGGACTGCGTGAAGCATGTGGTGATGCAGCGGTGCCATATCGCACAGTTGCACGATGGGTTAAAGCGTTCCGGGAAGGCCTTGTTGCACCGGTACCAAAGGGAAGGTGACGACTTTCTTGGACGAATCGTCGCTATGGACGAAACCTGGACTCGCTCGTATGAACCTAATTTGAAACGCCAATCAAATGAATGGAAGCATCCCGGTTCTCCTCGTCCAAAGAAGTGGGCCCTACACAAAGCGTATGACATTGATGGGGTAATACTGCACCACTCTGTACCTCCAAGGCAGACGGAAAACGCGGACTACTGGAACATCCACCCAAGCCCCTACAGTCTCGGCTGCGCGAAACGAGGAAACCGGGGCAAATTGAACGCTGCGCTTGCCGCCATATTGTTGGAGAGCAGACAAATAATAGCAGTGCGTAAATCGCGCAATTTAACGCTGTGATGATCTAAAATTGACATATTATGGCCATTTTCGACGTTTAACGTAAAATTAGGACGAAATAAACATATTCAAAGTTTCATTGATATGTGTTAGAACATTAAAGAAAAGAAAATACGTATGCAGCAATTTATAGAAAACATACTGATACATCCATAAATAGGCCTACACAATACACATTAGAGATTGTATAATTTTACGATAATCAGCAAATTGTTAGGTTTCAGAGAATCTAAAATTATATTAACATATTAACTCTTAGATCACAAGACATAAATATATGCACCTTGATTACACAAGTTCTTATTATAATCAAATTCCTAAGTGAAATAAATATGCGATAATCAGTATAGACTTGTTAAGTTTTAGAGAATCAAAAATAAATCATATTACCGGTACTTTTAGACCACAGGACATAGGTAATCTGGCAAAATATAATTTGCGAAGGTAGCCAAATTACATCGAATTCATTCTTCAATTAATAAAGGGAATGCTATCAATTATAAAATGTATTGGTACCTAATACATTGCAAACAATAGGTAACGTGAAGGTGAAGACCTAAAAACTAAACAATCACTTTATGCAAGATAAAAAAACCACATACTTTTTATGTGTGGATTTTTTACATATTGTATTTTTATTTTGAATAAATAAAATAGATATATTATCATTGCTTGAGGAGTGATGGTACATAATTTTTATGCACATATGCAATATCAATAAGATGCCATTCCTTGCTTTTGTTAATAAAATATATCCGGCAAAATGTAAAAGAGTTATTTATAGGTGAACTCTGAATCATAAATTCACAAAGGAGGCTTAGCTATTATAGCTATTTATTTCTTATCTGTATATTTATTTATCCGTATATGGATCTTGAATGAAAGTTTATTATATTGCAGATAAATTCATTTACATAATAAAAACAAAAAGTTATCTTTCCACTAATGTTTTAACATCTGATGTGTAAGTCTAAATAATTCACTCAGTGGGATTTCTCTACAGTCTGATATACCTGTACTAACAATTAAGTATTCTTTATTGTCGTAAACTACTGATTGATTTTTAATGATATTGATATTGTAACAACAGAGATAATATTATATCGTACCTTTTGCAAACAGCTTGGAAAATTAAACAGGGATGGTATTATCGCCGCGCTCTCATGGTTAACATTCGGCAGGTCTTTGAGCGGCCTCATGCGTTCGGCAGGTCTTTGAAATTTAATTGTATTATTGTTTTCAATTTCTTGTGTCGCCGCTCCAATCACTCGCCTCAATTTCAATAATGCAACCAATAAGCTGCTTCAATTATTATTAAATGACACTTACTTGTCCAATCCACGTAGACTAAACCCGAGGTTGCAATGTCTTGTGCTGAGGACGAACATTAAGGTATGTGATTAAAATTATTTATTATTAAGAGTTAAGAAAGCCAGCGTACTCGTATATGAAATAATAATAATAATAATAATAATAATAATAATAATAATAATAATAATAGCCATTTAACAATGTAACAAACTAGTGCTTATTCTTATCGAGGAAGTAGACGTGACAACGTGACGCTTAGAGTGAAACCTACAGAGCAACGATCGGTCGGCAAAATTATTTTTTTAAACCACACCGCACGTTATTGTAGATGCCGACATGTTAAGCACGAGTCCGCGGCGATAATATATCATCTTTCAAAATTCTATTGCCATTACTTTCACACTATTCACTAAAAACACCCGAGACAAAACAAAGGACAAGTATGACAATCGTGTTTACCGCTCTATTTCTACCAGTAGCATGGCGGCGTAAACATGCGCAGACTGGTTTCAATTTTGGTCAGCACACCAGCGCTCTGTGTGAGTCTAGTATACTATTATAACGTCTTTGCATCCACCGTACTCACCCGATATGATCCATGCGATTACGATCTTTTCACCAAAGTGAAAGAACCCATGCGAGGAACCCGGTACAATACCAGAGATGAACTTATCCGTGCTTTAGGGCGGTCAATACGGAACATCAACAAAGATGGGCGCGCTGATGGTGTACGACGCCTTCCAAACATTTGGCAAAAGGTAATAAATAAGGGGGGCGACTATATAGAAGGTACGTAAATGTTGTACCACTGTGAATAAAGCCATGTCAGAAATATCGAACTGTTGCCATTACTTTTTATCCAACCCAAGTACATAAATTAAGTTTCACAAAACACTTGTTGGTACCTTACCAGATTAGTATTGATATCTAGCAATTTTGATAGTTTTTGAATTGTAATTGTAATTTAAAATACTGAAGTAAAGCGACGTAGCTTCATAGGCTAACACGTCGTGCCTGGATTTATCTTATCATGAGCAAAAAAATTTTGCATGTACATTTTTGCCAGAGTATGGGACCGGTGCTCACCCAGCATCGTGTTGAATTTGAAGTACAAGAAGAAGTGAAATCCAATTTCGCAACCCAGCTTCGTGAATCATAGTCTTCACCAAGCGTTACCCCAGTACTGGCTGAATGATCATCCAATTATTGTGAGGTTTTGGACGTGAGGACAACAGTGGTCTGGTTGGCCTTGGCCCTCCATGGGTTGTCGCGGAAAGGATTTTTTAATAGTGAAGCTGAAAAACATGCTTCCCCAATTAGTTTATTAATTTAAATTTTTATTTACGTATTCATGAAGTATGGAAAGAATTCAAATTTAAGCCTTCATTGAATTAAGCAATACGTTTAAAATCCAGCATTTTGATAGCCTTATATGTTACGATGAAAGAGTAATGGAACGGAGAAAAATTCTCTCCGGCGCCGGGATTTGAACCCGGGTTTTCAACTCTACGTGCTGATGCTTTATCCACTAAGCCACACCGGATACCCATTCCGGCGTCGGGCAGAATCGTCTCAGTTTAAGTTACAACTCTTGGGTTCCCTCTAGTGACCACCCTCTGCATTACGTCATAGATGTCTATGAACGTAGGACTGAAGTCCACACATGTGCTGAGGTGCACTCGTTATGAGTGACTAGTTGGCCGGGATCCGACGGAATAAGCGCCGTCTTAAATCACGAAGTATTTTTACGCATATCATATATATTATATATTATAATATATATAATATATACCTTTATATGTTTCCTCGCGAAATACATTTTATTAGAGTTCGTTATTCTTTGTGTACAAAAATGTTTCGTAACCTAAGTTGAGCGCCACATCAAAGCTCACCTCATGTAAATATGATGCTCGTTCGAAATTCAGCTTTGGTAGACTATACGTTATTTTACCTCTCTTGAAGTCATTTTACTTGCTTCACAACTTGAATACCGCACTCGTTCTTGTGTAAGCTTATGTATAACATTCAGCCTCTGCCTGGTCCGTTCTTGCAGGGAGAGAAAACGTTAAGCACGCAACCTGTCTGAAATACTAGTCGTACACATTAACATATATATGTCTGAAGTGATAAATGGTGTACATATACAGGGACATCATTTTATTTTTACTAACATTTTTAATATTAACCTGGCTATACCTTTCTATTAACGATTGAAACAGGAAACACCGTTTGCTACCCCTTCCACGACGGAGCTCGATGATACTGGCGTAAAATAAAAATCACTTTACTAGGTATGGTAGGGAAGAAAAGTAGTTCATCCATTTATGTAAACTAGGAAATATCGCAATTTTGAGTTTGATAATTTTCATTAGGTTTTTGTTTAATCAAAATACAGTACTGTATTAACACTTAGTGTTTTACACACGAATTGAGCTATCCATTCGGAAGTATTAATTATGCAGTGTATATTGTACTGTTACAGCACATTAGCGTACCAGGCTATATAGAGAATGAAGTTAAATTGAAAAATAATTATAATATGGATATTTAAACACATTTTAGAAAATGGTGGCCGTTCGATACAGGCTTCAGTTCTTTTGTGCATATTATCGCACTATAGACTATTGTACCTAATTCCAATTACCAGTTTCGTCCTTCGTACGAGTAACTCATGTTGAAATAATTCTGTACCTACTCTATAAAAGAGAGAGAAATGCTATCTACTGTCCGTTCAAGTGGTTTTGTCGCAGGGTTGTAGAAAGGGGGGGGGGATTCACATGACAGTTAATTACTTAAGCAGGCCCTTTTATTTAAGTTATTTTAAACACTTGAATAATATTACGTAGACTTCTAATTCCTAACAGAAATTAATGTTTTCAGAAGAGAGCTAAGATAGCCCAGCTACTATACTGCGAACAGAAGCAGGTGGGCGAAACCGGGATGCGACATAGGGAAACGGACGACAGTACCCGTACAAAAATATGATTCAATATTGAAAGCTCTTTCGTCACTGGAAAACGCGAACATATTTCTGAAACGTACTATACTCAGTAACTCAGTACTGCTTACGCGCCCTCGGCTCCGAGTCGTGAACGGTTGGAAGTTTACTAGTAGAAGGGGTGGGAGTGAAGTACATTCCAAAACTCAGGTACAATAAAAATTGAAGTAAAAATAAAATGATGTCACTGTATTCATCATAGTGAGACAAAAGTTTGACTAATTAATCCTGAGAATGGCTAAGGAATGATTAACATAAAGAAGGAAAATTGTTACATTAAAATAATAAAGAAAGTATTCTCTGCAAAAGTAATATTTGAAGAAAGATCATATTCTAGAGATGAAAAACAGAATTTTTTACAAACGACGTTTAAAGCAGTCAATATTTGACAGCTCCTTTACACTATAGAAACTAGAATACGATATTTTTACAACTTATATTATCATGTACAGTGTAGGCTTACATTGATCAAACATATTTACAATATTCTACACTATTTATAAAATAATAAGGCTACAGTATTATACAATAAAATACCCTGCATCGTAGTACATAATAGTGTAAATAACGTTTGTGCGAGATCATGCGTATTTGCTTGGTTTCCGCACAAAACCAATCCGCGGAAAGTCTAAAATTCCACATGCAGTATTCCCAACCGAACACACATAACAATTTCCCTCTTCTTACCGCTTAAGTGACATATTGATTTTACTGCTTTAGGCTTTTAACATATTATTTTTAGAGACGTTCAATATAGTAATAATTATAAATTGGAAACTGACCACTGCAATTTCACCTAAATTGCACTGTTAATTATTGTTTTTAAATATTTGCAAAAATTAAGTAAACTCTACAACTCCACTAAAGTTACTGAGTTCGTGATGCAAGTAACATTAAGGAAGCCGTGGAAAAATCAACAAACTTGCCGATGTTATTACTTCAATATGTTATATAAATAATATTGTAAAAAATATTAAAATGAAAAATAAATCATTACATAACCTTACTGTTTGTTTTAAGTTCGCATTTATAGATTGGGGGAAAAAAAAGACAGACGTATACCACGGCCTGCTGGAGTATAGTAAACACAGAAAACATTTTAAAGCAACAATGTTGAAGATAGATATTTTTGTTTTGCAAATTTTCCGTCATTGAACAGAAACCAAGATGGAGATTTCATTACAACTAATTAGAAAATCCTCTTTCAGGTATGTAATAAATGATCTTCGCACAAAATAATGTACGATACACGAGCGGTATGTTTTCTTTCAATTCTCGGAAATTAAAAAGCTCAACTACGTTTCGCTTTTTCAAACTTTTCCTCGAACATGAAAACTTCAACATACCACTCTTGTAACGCATATTACTATTGATCAATGTAGGCATACATTCTTTAAGATAGTGAAAATAGCGTATCCTACTCTTCATAGATAAATAATTTAAATTGCAAATACTACTGCAATTATTAAAGTGATCTGAATTTTGTTTGCCCAACTTGACCAAACAGGAATCGCGCAAGTAATCACTCACCAACTCACTGTCTTGCTAGAGGCACGCGCGTCGTCCACTTAAAACCTCCTGCAATACTTAATCTTGTAGTCTCGTGGGACAAAGTACGATCCCTAGTCATTACTTTACGAAGTAAAGGGATGAGTTGCTGGCACTCAAACAAGTGTTGAATAAGATATAATAATAATAACGAAATATGAATAAAGTTAATATATAATAACTCCATTCCTAATGTAACAGATATATCAATAATAACATAAAGATATATGTATAAATCCCACATATTAAATAATTTCGTACTTCCATCATTAAGGTAAATCCGTTATAAATGTGTGACAGTACGTATAGAATGTACCTCCGACTATGAACAAGAAAATCTATAGAATAAGTGGGATAGTAGAATTAACGAAGACGTTGCAG
Organism: Periplaneta americana; assembly: GCF_040183065.1. NCBI lineage: Eukaryota > Metazoa > Arthropoda > Insecta > Blattodea > Blattidae > Periplaneta > Periplaneta americana. The sequence goes on from NC_091124.1 coordinate 179,844,343, forward strand.
CACTAAGATTAGTACATCAAGGACTTGTCTTAGCAAAACAAGCTTTGGGGACACAACAAATTCAGTATCGCTCGTCAGGTTACTAAGGAAAGTACAACAGAAGAGCATCTTGAACGATAGTACCAGTAAGTGAAAATTTATGAGCGAAACCTACCGGACCATCGCATTCAATCGACTGAATTCCTGTGCAGCTGTAACGTTCCATCGTTGATTTGAGTTGTCCTTCCTTCCCTGGTATCCATGCATCACATTCCTCGACTGCACAGCTAACTGCACCGCGGTCATAAGGGGCTGCAATGGTCCATCGTTGAATGGTGTAGCTCTGCCTGGTTGCCATGCACCATCCCCTTCGACTAAAAAAAAGTATGAAAGTAACTATTTAACCATTGTATGAGAGCCGGAGAAGAGTGAATGAGAAAGTTAATCTGTTTTGCAACTTCGAAATAAGAGATCGAAGGAATATAAACCACAGCAAAAGTTACTTACTTATCCATACTACAGGTGACAAAGTACAGGATCGGTCATGCTCCAAGAGTAGCTTCCCGTCTTCACAGAGGTTACCCGAACAGCAATAGCCAGTCAATAGCCAGAGACAGCCAGTCAATAGCCAGAGACAGCCAGTCAATAGCTAGAGACAGCCAGTCAATAGCTAGAGACAGCCAGTCAATAGCCAGACAGCCAGTCAATAGCCAGAGAGAGCCAGTCAATAGCCAGGGACAGCCAGTCAATAGCCAGAGACTGCCAGTCAATAGCCTGACTGCCAGTCAATAGCCTGACTCAGCCAGTCAATAGCCAGAGACAGCCAGTCAATAGCCAGAGACAGCCAGTCTATAGCAAGACTCAGCCAGTCAATAGCCAGAGACTGCCAGTCAATAGCCAGACTCAGCCAGTGAATAGCCAGAGACTGCCAGTCAATAGCCAGACTCAGCCAGTCAATAACCAGAGACAGCCAGTCAATAGCCAGAGACAGCAAGTCAATAGCCAGAGACAGCAAGTCAATAGCCAGAGACTGCCAGTCAATAGCCTGACTCAGCCAGTCAATAGCCTGAGACAGCCAGTCAATAGCCAGAGACAGCCAGTCTATAGCCAGACTCAGCCAGTCAATAGCCAGAGACTGCCAGTCAATAGCCAGACTCAGCCAGTCAATAGCCAAAGACTGCCAGCCAATAGCCAGAGACAGCCTGTCAATAGCCAGAGACTGCCAGACAATAGCCAGACTCAGCCAGTCAATAGCCAGAGACTGCCAGCCAATAGCCAGACTAAGCCAGCCAATAGCCAGAGACAGCCAGTCAATAGCCAGAGACAGCCAGTCAATAGCTAGAGACAGCCAGTCAATAGCCAGAGATTGCCAGTCAATAGCCAGACAGCCAGTCAATAGCCAGAGACTGCCAGTCAATAGCCAGACTCAGCCAGTCAATAGCCAGAGACAGCCAGTCAATAGCCAGAGACAGCCAGTCAATAGCCAGAGACAGCCAGCCAATAGCCAGAGACTGCCAGTCAATAGCCAGACTCAGCCAGTCAATAGCCAGAGACTGCCAGTCGATAGCCAGACTCAGCCAGTCAATAGCCAGAGACAGCCAGTCAATAGCCAGACTCAGCCAGTCAATAGCCAGAGACTGCCAGTCAATAGCCAGACTCAGCCAGTCAATAGCCAGAGACTGCCAGTCAATAGCCAGAGTCAGCCAGTCAATAGCCAGAGACAGCCAGCCAATAGCCAGACTCAGCCAGTCAATAGCCAGAGACTGCCAGCCAATAGCCAGACTAAGCCAGCCAATAGCCAGAGACAGCCAGTCAATAGCCAGAGACAGCCAGTCAATAGCCAGAGATTGCCAGTCAATAGCCAGATAGCCAGTCAATAGCCAGACTCAGCCAGTCAATAGCCAGAGAAAGCCAGGCAATAGCCAGAGACAGCCAGTCAATAGCCAGAGACAGCCAGTCAATAGCCAGAGACTGCCAGTCAATAGCCAGACTCAGCCAGTCAATAGCCAGAGACTGCCATTCAATAGCCAGATTGCCAGTCAATAGCCGGACTCAGCCAGTCAATAGCCAGAGACAGCCAGTCAATAGCCATTGACAGCCAGTCAATAGCCAGACTCAGCCAGTCAATAGCCAGAGACTGCCAGTCAATAGCCAGACTCAGCCAGTCAATAGCCAGAGACAGCCCGTCAATAGCCAGACTCAGCCAGTCAATAGCCAGAGACTGTCAGTCAATAGCCAGAGACAGCCAGTCAATAGCTAGAGACAGCCAGTCAATAGCCAGACAGCCAGTCAATAGCTAGAGACAGGCAGTCAATAGCAAGAGACAGCCAGTCAATAGCTAGAGACAGCCAGTCAATAGCCAGACAGCCAGTCAATAGCCAGAGAGAGCCAGTCAATAGCCAGAGACAGCCAGTCAATAGCCAGAGACAGCCAGTCAATAGCCAGAGACTGCCAGTCAATAGCCAGACTCAGCCTGTCAATAGCCAGAGACAGCCAGTCAATAGCCAGAGACAGCCAGTCAATAGCCAGACTCAGCCAGTCAATAGCCAGAGACTTCCAGTCAATAGCCAGACAGCCAGTCAATAGCCAGAGACTGCCAGTCAATAGCCAGATTCAGCCAGTCAATAGCCAGAGACTGCCAGTCAATAGCCAGAGACAGCCAGTCAATAGCCAGATTCAGCCAGTCAATAGCCAGAGACAGCCAGTCAATAGCCAGAGACAGCCAGTCAATAGCCAGAGACAGCCAGTCAATAGCCAGAGACAGCGAGTCAATAGCCAGAGACAGCCAGTCTATAGCCAGAGACTGCCAGTCAATAGCCAGACTCAGCCTGTCAATAGCCAGAGACAGCCTGTCAATAGCCAGAGACTGCCAGTCAATAGCCAGACTCAGCCTGTCAATAGCCAGAGACAGCCAGTCAATAGCCAGAGACAGCCAGTCAATAGCCAGAGACAGCGAGTCAATAGCCAGAGACAGCGAGTCAATAGCCAGAGACAACCAGTCTATAGCCAGAGACTGCCAGTCAATAGCCAGACTCAGCCAGTCAATAGCCAGACTCAGCCAGTCAATAGCCAGAGACTGCCAGTCAATAGCCAGAGACAGCCAGTCTATAGCCAGACTCAGCCAGTCAATAGCCAGAGACAGCCAGTCAATAGCCAGAGACAGCCAGTCAATAGCCAGAGACAGCGAGTCAATAGCCAGAGACAGCGAGTCAATAGCCAGAGACAGCCACTCTATAGCCAGAGACTGCCAGTCAATAGCCAGATTGCCAGTCAATAGCCGGACTCAGCCAGTCAATAGCCAGAGACAGCCAGTCACTAGCCATTGACAGCCAGTCAATAGCCAGAGACAGCCAGTCAATAGCCAGACTCAGCCAGTCAATAGCCAGAGACTGTCAGTCAATAGCCAGAGACAGCCAGTCAATAGCTAGAGACAGCCAGTCAATAGCCAGACAGCCAGTCAATAGCTAGAGACAGCCAGTCAATAGCCAGAGACAGCCAGTCCATAGCTAGAGACAGCCAGTCAATAGCCAGACAGCCAGTCAATAGCCAGAGAGAGCCAGTCAATAGCCAGAGACAGCCAGTCAATAGCCAGAGACAGCCAGTCAATAGCCAGAGACAGCCAGTCAATAGCCAGAGACAGCGAGTCAATAGCCAGAGACAGCCATCAATAGCCAGAGACTGCCAGTCAATAGCCAGACTCAGCCTGTCAATAGCCAGAGACAGCCAGTCAATAGCCAGAGACAGCCAGTCAATAGCCAGACTCAGCCAGTCAATAGCCAGAGACTGCCAGTCAATAGCCAGACAGCCAGTCAATAGCCAGAGACTGCCAGTCAATAGCCAGACTCAGCCAGTCAATAGCCAGAGACTGCCAGGCAATAGCCAGAGACAGCCAGTCAATAGCCAGACTCAGCCAGTCAATAGCCAGAGACAGCCAGTCAATAGCCAGAGACAGCCAGTCAATAGCCAGAGACAGCGAGTCAATAGCCAGAGACAGCCAGTCTATAGCCAGAGACTGCCAGTCAATATCCAGACTCAGCCTGTCAATAGCCAGAGACAGCCAGTCAATAGCCAGAGACAGCCTGTCAATAGCCAGAGACTGCCAGTCAATAGCCAGACTCAGCCTGTCAATAGCCAGAGACAGCAAGTCAATAGCCAGAGACAGCGAGTCAATAGCCAGAGACAGCGAGTCAATAGCCAGAGACAGCCAGTCTATAGCCAGAGACTGCCAGTCAATAGCCAGACTCAGCCTGTCAATAGCCAGAGACAGCCAGTCAATAGCCAGAGACTGCCAGTCAATAGCCAGACAGCCAGTCAATAGCCAGAGACAGCCAGTCAATAGCCAGACTCAGCCAGTCAATAGCCAGACTCAGCCAGTCAATAGCCAGAGACTGCCAGTCAATAGCCAGACAGCCAGTCAATAGCCAGAGACTGCCAGTCAATAGCCAGACTCAGCCAGTCAATAGCCAGACTCAGACAGTCAATAGCCAGAGACAGCCAGTCAATAGCCAGACTCAGCCAGTCAATAGCCAGAGACTGCCAGTCAATAGCCAGACTCAGCCAGTCAATAGCCAGAGAGTGCCAGTCAATAGCCAGACAGCCAGTCAATAGCCAGAGACAGCCAGTCAATAGCCAGACTCAGCCAGTCAATAGCCAGAGACAGCCAGTCAATAGCCAGACTCAGCCAGTCAATAGCCAGAGACTGCCAGTCAATAGCCAGACAGCCAGTCAATAGCCAGAGACAGCCAGCCAGACTCAGCCAGTTAATAGCCAGAGACTGCCGGTCAATAGTCAGACAGCCAGTCAATAGCCAGATACAGCCAGTCAATAGCCAGACTCAGCCAGTCAATAGCCAGACTCAGCCAGTCAATAGCCAGAGACTGCCAGTCAATAGCCAGACTCAGCCAGTCAATAGCCAGACCCAGCCAGTCAATAGCCAGACAGCCAGTCAATAGCCAGAGACAGCCAGTCAATAGCCAGACAGCCAGTCAATAGCCAGAGACAGCCAGTCAATAGCCAGACTCAGCCAGTCAATAGCCAGAGACAGCCAGTCAATAGCCAGATTCAGCCAGTCAATAGCCAGAAACTGCCAGTCAATAGCCAGACAGCCAGTCAATAGCCAGAGACAGCCAGCCAGACTCAGCCAGTTAATAGCCAGAGACTGCCAGTCAATAGTCAGACAGCCAGTCAATAGCCAGATACAGCCAGTCAATAGCCAGACTCAGCCAGTCAATATCCAGACTCAGCCAGTCAATAGCCAGAGACTGCCAGTCAATAGCCAGACTCAGCCAGTCAATAGCCAGACCCAGCCAGTCAATAGCCAGAGACAGCCAGTCAATAGCCTGACTCAGCCAGTCAATAGCCAGAGACTGCCAGTCAATAGCCAGACTCAGCCAGTCAATAGCCAGAGACAGCCAGTCAATAGCCAGAGACTGCCAGTCTATAGCCAGACACTCCCAGTCAATAGCCAGACTCAGCCAGTCAATAGCCAGAGACTGCCTGTCTATAGCCAGAGACTGCCAGTCAATAGCCAGACTCAGCCAGTCAATAGCCAGAGACTGCCAGTCAATAGCCAGAGACAGCCAGTCAATAGCCAGACTCAGCCAGTCAATAGCCAGAGACAGCCAGTCAATAGCCAGAGACTGCCAGTCAATAGCCAGACTCAGCCAGTCAATAGCCAGAGACTGCCAGTCAATAGCCAGACTCAGCCAGTCAATAGCCAGAGACTGCCAGTCTATAGCCAGAGACTGCCAGTCAATAGCCAGACTCAGCCAGTCAATAGCCAGAGACAGCCAGTCAATAGCCAGAGACAGCCAGTCAATAGCCAGAGACAGCGAGTCAATAGCCAGAGACAGCGAGTCAATAGCCAGAGACAGCCAGTCTATAGCCAGAGACTGCCAGTCAATAGCCAGACTCAGCCTGTCAATAGCCAGAGACAGCCAGTCAATAGCCAGAGACTGCCAGTCAATAGCCAGACAGCCAGTCAATAGCCAGAGACAGCCAGTCAATAGCCAGACTCAGCCAGTCAATAGCCAGACTCAGCCAGTCAATAGCCAGAGACTGCCAGTCAATAGCCAGACAGCCAGTCAATAGCCAGAGACAGCCAGTCAATAGCCAGACTCAGCCAGTCAATAGCCAGAGACAGCCAGTCAATAGCCAGACTCAGCCAGTCAATAGCCAGAGACTGCCAGTCAATAGCCAGACAGCCAGTCAATAGCCAGAGACAGCCAGCCAGACTCAGCCAGTTAATAGCCAGAGACTGCCAGTCAATAGCCAGACAGCCAGTCAATAGCCAGATACAGCCAGTCAATAGCCAGACTCAGCCAGTCAATAGCCAGACTCAGCCAGTCAATAGCCAGAGACTGCCAGTCAATAGCCAGACTCAGCCAGTCAATAGCCAGACTCAGCCAGTCAATAGCCAGAGACAGCCAGTCAATAGCCAGACTCAGCCAGTCAATAGCCAGAGACTGCCAGTCAATAGCCAGACTCAGCCAGTCAATAGCCAGAGACTGCCAGTCAATAGCCAGACAGCCAGTCAATATCCAGAGACAGCCAGTCAATAGCCAGACTCAGCCAGTCAATAGCCAGAGACAGCCAGTCAATAGCCAGACTCAGCCAGTCAATAGCCAGAGACTGCCAGTCATTAGCCAGACAGCCAGTCAATAGCCAGAGACAGCCAGCCAGACTCAGCCAGTTAATAGCCAGAGACTGCCAGTCAATAGCCAGACAGCCAGTCAATAGCCAGAGACAGCCAGTCAATAGCCAGAGACAGCCAGTCAATAGCCAGACTTAGCCAGTCAATAGCCAGAGACTGCCAGTCAATAGCCAGACTCAGCCAGTCAATAGCCAGACTCAGCCAGTCAATAGCCAGAGACAGCCAGTCAATAGCCAGACTCAGCCAGTCAATAGCCAGAGACTGCCAGTCAATAGCCAGACTCAGCCAGTCAATAGCCAGAGACTGCCAGTCAATAGCCAGACTGCCAGTCAATAGCCAGAGACAGCCAGTCAATAGCCAGACTCAGCCAGTCAATAGCCAGAGACAGCCAGTCAATAGCCAGACTCAGCCAGTCAATAGCCAGAGACTGCCAGTCAATAGCCAGACAGCCAGTCAATAGCCAGAGACAGCCAGCCAGACTCAGCCAGTTAATAGCAAGAGTCTGCCAGTCAATAGCCAGACAGCCAGTCAATAGCCAGATACAGCCAGTCAATAGCCAGACTCAGCCAGTCAATAGCCAGAGACTGCCAGTCAATAGCCAGGGACAGCCAGTCAATAGCCAGAGACAGCCAGTCAATAGCCAGAGACAGCCAGTCAATAGCCAGAGACTGCCAGTCAATAGCCAGACAGCCAGTCAATAGCCAGAGACTTGCCAGTCAATAGCCAGACTCAGCCAGTCAATAGCCAGACTCAGCCAGTCAATAGCCAGACTCAGCCAGTCAATAGCTAGAGACTGCCAGTCAATAGCCAGACTCAGCCAGTCAATAGCCAGACTCAGCCAGTCAATAGCCAGAGACAGCCAGTCAATAGCCAGAGACAGCCAGTCAATAGCCAGACTCAGCCAGTCAATAGCCAGAGACTTGCCAGTCAATAGCCAGAGAGCCAGTCAATAGCCAGAGACAGCCAGCCAGACTCAGCCAGTTAATAGCCAGAGACTGCCAGTCAATAGCCAGACAGCCAGTCAATAGCCAGATACAGCCAGTCAATAGCCAGACTCAGCCAGTCAATAGCCAGACTCAGCCAGTCAATGGCCAGAGACTGCCAGTCAATAGCTAGACTCAGCCAGTCAATAGCCAGACTCAGCCAGTCAATAGCCAGACTCAGCCAGTCAATAGCCAGAGACAGCCAGTCAATAGCCAGACTCAGCCAGTCAATAGCCAGAGACAGCCAGTCAATAGCCAGAGACAGCCAGTCAATAGCCAGACTCAGCCAGTCAATAGCCAGACTCAGCCAGTCAATAGCCAGAGACTGCCAGTCAATAGCCAGACAGCCAGACAATAGCCAGAGACTGCCAGTCAATAGCCAGACAGCCAGTCAATAGCCAGACAGCCAGTCAATAGCCAGAGACTGCCAGTCAATAGCCAGACAGCCAGTCAATAGCCAGAGACAGCCAGTCAATAGCCAGAGACAGCCAGTCAATAGCCAGACTCAGCCAGTCGATATCCAGACAGTACCATGGAGTTGCCACTACGTCGTCAGATCTGAAAAGAAGGGAGAGTGGAAATTAGTTTCAAATTCTTAATATTCGCAAAACTTTGTTCCCGTAATAATATTTTGATTGTGCTATTATAGCAATGCATGATGTGAATTATAAAAGTAAACATATATCAGGTTGATAATTGTTGCTATTACAATAATTATTTATTCCTGTTATTAATAGTTTTACCTGAAGAGCGATACTGAACGCACCGTGTCGAGAGCTTGGCTTGCTTCAGCTGCTTCTGAAACAGCACTGTCATCCACTACCGGCTGATCTATATGTGAAAGCATTAAGGCCTCTATTTCTAAAATTTCTAGAACATCAGTATCGATAATCTCATCGTGTCAGATGCCATTTTTATCACTAACAGTGTCTGTATTTGAATTGGTAATTAGTGTTAAGTTTATTCATTTCCCACATTGAGCGGAAGAGAAGGCCTTATGGTTTTAATTCTGCCAGGCAAAATAAAACTACCTCCATTATCACTACTACATTCACTTTTCCACATGTTCAGTATATCTCACGTAGTTCTACCATTGTTATAAATGTGAAACTTCATATTTTCTTTGCTTTGTTTTTGTGAGCCGACGTCAGTCATGCGATATTTTTTCGTTCGTCTCATGGCTTCATATGATTATGCACTATCTAACCAGGGGAGACCAAGTTTATTTATTTATTATTTTACTAATAATTGTAACATAATAGTACATTATGCAACGAGCCTATAATGATAGTAATTAAGAATCGAATATGGATGTTTATGAAACGAGCGCAAGCGAGTTTCATTATTTTCATACGAGCTTCTTAATTACCATAATAGGCGAGTTTCATACCACTTTTTATGCTCGACCATATTTCTAACTTGAAATTACCGGTATTCAGATGTATACATTTTATTTGTAACTGACAAGATCGGAAGTAATTAGAACTCCTAGATATTTAAAAGAATCTACTTCCTCATATTTCTGTCCATTTATTATAATATCTTTATTACAAATGCCACTTGGTCTTATGTTTCTCATATATTTAGTTTTCTCTTTATTAATTTTTAACCCCATGTGCTCTGCTTCTGTTTGAATTTGGGTTACTATTTCATTTAGCACTCCAAGAGATCTACTCATGACCACAATATCATCTGCATAGGCCATGCACTGTCTGGTCCTATTAAATATGGTACCATTAAAATTTATATCAATGTTCCTAATGACTTTTTCAAGGCCGATATTAAACAGAATTGTAGATAAGGAGTCTCCTTGCCTCACCCCATTTACTGTTAAGAATTTATCAGATAGTTTTGTTTGTATCTTTACCTTATTATATGTTTTGGAGAGGGTTATTTTTGTTAAATTTACCAATTTGGTAGGGATACCAAATTCTCTCATAGCCTCCAGAATTTTAAATCGATTCATGTTATCAAAAGATTTTGTCTTTAGTGTAGATATTTTAAACCCATATTTTTTACAGCTGGTATTGAACTGATGTAACATTCTTTGCAGATCATCTTCGCATTCTGTTACCAATATTACATCATCAGCATAACATACCATTTTATTTCTCTACTTCCCATTTTATATCCTTTCTGAGTCTTTGTTTCTTTAATTATTTCTTCCATTACCGTAATAAAAAGTAAAGGACTCAATGAGTCTCCCTGACGAACACCTTTGTTAACACCTATTGCATTTGTTAGGTGATCGTTTACTTTGATCCTTACTGTATTGTCTGAATATATATTTAAAATAAGAGCAATCAGCCCATCTAGTACATTGTTTTTAGTTAAGATTTTTAAAATGGTATTTAACTGCAAAGAGTCAAATGCTTTTTCTAAATCGATACACATCTTTCCTATTATTAACATTAATTTCTCTGCATCTTTTTTTGTTTAGATTTATTTAGCCGGTCAGTATCTACAGTAGAAATCGTCTCTCTTTTCCAGTCGTTCATTTTACGTAATAGATAAATCGAAACCTGATACGCAGAGTTCCAGTACCCAGCATTCGTAAAGAGAACAAACTCCCGTGCAATAACTCCCGATACGATGTAAACAACTGGATACGTTAGAAGTGACTAGTGACGTAGACCGTTGCTTCAACCAAGAAATTCATGGTTGTAACTCGTGTAGAAGCGCCTCTGATAGGAATATTGAAAAAATATTTTTTATGACAGCTGTGTAAGAATATACAAAGCATTATTCCATTAAAAACTCGATTTTGAAAAATTGTAACATAGACCGTTATTCGGCCGAACGCTTCAATTGTACAATATTTTTTGACAAGTTTCAACTGTACTGTCAATATCCATCACAGTTTCACATCACAAGTAAGTTAAGAGAAAGTGAACTATTCGGGTTCGATTTCCTGAGAGGATATCAATGCAATACGGTATTTTCTATGCAACGGTAGGCGAGGGTGATTATTCCTAACAAAATATCCTCATGTCATTTTATTAGAACGATTCACCTTGACAGTAGTGAAGTGTACTTGGCAAGTTACTAACGAATATAGAATGTCAATACAGTCAAACCTCTCCTTACGGACACCCCCAAGATACGGACACTCCTCATATACGGACAGATTTTTATGTCCCAACTGAAATAATATAGAAGTAATGATAAATTTAACTCTCGTTTACGGACACTCTCAGACACGGACACGGACAGCTGTTTCACAGTCCTAAGCTTGCTTTACCTCCTGACTGCGGACAGAACGTGGATTTCAAGACATAATGTGTTACAAAAATGGAAAATTTAACTTTGAGAACTGTACATGAATTCCTTAACATGAAAGAAGACAATAAGTGTCTCGTAGGCTACCATTAGCTCAGCCGGCTACCTCTTGTTAGCTGAAAGCGTGGATAAACAAAGTCATAAAATTGAACCTGTCTGATGGGTCCAAAGTTACCGCGATCGTGAAATTATATTCGACACATGATAGAGTTAGTAGGATTATTCTCTTCACTTCAATCAGTTGTTCTGTTTCGAGAGGCATGGCACCTAACGAAAAGGTTAAGTTGAAAACTATAAATTACAGTATTGCGTAACTGTAGACCTAGAATAAAATTGCATGGCACAATACTGTATTTCCCTTTTTCGGTTTTATGTGCTGTAGTTCAAAGTTGCAAAGAATTAAACTACAGTAATACCTTTCATTTAAAGCGTGAAGGGATACATAATGCATATTATAAATTTACTGTTAGATTGGGGAGCCTCCCTCCCAATTAAGGACACCTCCCACATGCGGACAGATTGTTACGTCCCTTTGATGTCCGTAAATGAGAGGTTTCACTGTATAAGCCATTGATATTAATTGTAAACATATCTATTAACATAAAAATAACGATTTCTGTAGACAGCAAAGCAGGGAGCAGAGAATCCAAATATCTTTTTGTTTTAAATTTGTGCAAATCATTTACATAAATCTAATTGAATCGTACAATTTATAACTGATGGGAATACGAGGGAACATAGGGTTAACTTATTTCGTGACACTGCAATTCATATTCATGTATTATATTTCAAACAATAATAAAAAAAAACAAGACACACATAAGTATATATTAGGCTATAATAAAATTATGTTAAAGGATAAAATCATTAAGAAAGATTTAAAACATATAACTACGTAATCTTGTCATCTTTATGGCACCGTTTACTTTAAATATGGACGCCTCATAAAGTTTACATTTGCTTATAGTTTCTATTTCCACTATTTCCAATCGTATGCGTAACACTAATCTAACATAAATAATGCTGCCGTTAAGTTATGTCTTCCAACACTTGTTTGTTTTCCAGCAAATCACTTCGAATTCTTATAAACTTATTCTTAAATATTAAATTTACTCGTTCCAATCTTGTTGTATCTCAAATAGATTCTCTTTTGATATTATGAATGGTAAACTTATTCAGTGGTTTGAAGCACTGCACATTTGAAGAGAGGAAATAATGTATCTTGACTTTCCGCGGGACCTTCTCACTGTTGTCATCTCACATTTATCTGTCAAAGCCATAAAACTTAAAAAATTAGTGTTGTTGAAACAATAGGTGCTTGAAATAAACTCTTGTATTGAACTTGGCTTGAAACTTTGAAAATTTTCATAAAACTGCTGGAAATAAAAATTCAGAGCAGCAGAGACTGGTGTCCCGAAGAACTCTACTCCAAATAACACTTACCTCAAGTTCTGTTTGGTCGCCAATTTTCACTTAAATCCTCCAGAATCTGGACGTGCATCTGCAGCTTGGAAAGTCGATGACTTACCTATTCGGATATTGGTACGCCAACAATCACATAATAAAATAATGTAAGAGGCTGAAATTAAAGACTATGCAAATCTGGATAAAATTACAAATAAGGAAGCAAGTAATCTTAATGCTTTCACATAAAACGGCAACTCTTTGCAATTGAATTAGTATATCATTTAAACAACTGATGAAGTCGATGGTTCTGGGACATCGAAACAATCGAAATTGATTTCTCAGAGATTTTTATAAACAAACTCAAATTCTCTCGTCATAATTTACTTCCTATAAAAGTTCATCTTATAAAGAAATGAAAAGAAGAAACACATGCATGCTCGCTAATACACCATTTTTAACATTTAAAATACATCTTAATTACAAAAAATATAATACACTAGAACAATGGTTCCCAAACTTCTTTGATCTCGGATCCCTTTCGATTCTAATAAAGATTCACGGATCCTCAAATTAAATTAAATGCTAGATTAATACAGATATAAATATAATATGCCTCCATATTTATATTCTGTACGTATTTAACATCGACAGTATGTTTACAACCAGGCCTACATTAATTAACACGCATAGCCATGAGTTCACAAACATGAAGTAGTATTGTGACTTTTTATTTTTACTTTGCCACCACACACCCGTCAATTTTTTTTTATTTTATTAGGTTATTTTACGACGCTGTATCAACATCTAGGTTATTTAGCGTCTGAATGAAATTAAGGTGATAATGCCGGTGAAATGAGTCCGGGGTCCAGCATTACCCAGCATTTGCTCGTATTGGATTGAGGGAAAACCTCAACCAGCTAATTTGCCCCGACCGGGATTCGAACCCGGGCCACCTGATTTCGCGGCCAGACGCGCTGACCGTTACTCCACAGATGTGGACCACACCCGTCAACAATGTGACTTTTTATTTCTTAATAATTCACCCTACAACAATGGGTATTCCACTCAACACAGCAGTCGACTCGACGACAATGACAATACACGTGTATTATTGAGAAGTACAACATTGCACTCCTAATTTCAATTAATGTTCACAATGCACTATGTGCAGAACAATTCACAGTTGGCTTGCCTTGGCTAGTTCTTCCAACTCATTGTTCAAGTTCACTGCACATCGAACTCACGTCTTCCGGACGCGTCTCTCTCACCTTGACTCTGCCACAGTTACAGACTCACTCGAGTTCACTGCAGGTCGAACTCAAGTCCTCCGGATACGTTGCACTCGCCTGGACGCTGCCACAGTTACAGACTCACTCAAGTTCACTGCACATCGAACTCAGGTCCACCTTGCTCGCTGCTGAAGACTGAAAACTAACTTGTAGACTGATTCACGACTGACTGACTCCCTGTCGGCACTCATGGGTTATCTATTAAACCACATGTTCTTGAGTCTTCGATTCGTGTGCCTTTCAGAATCGTTGAGAGAACTCTGCTTTGAGATGCTTCCTTTGCTCTTCCCGCTCCGCGCCGTCGCCCAAGTTCTCCTCCCCTTGCTTCTTACCTCGCTATAGTGCCTATCGAAGCTCGAGTGCCCGTTTCCCCGCGCCTTCCTTCTCGCTAGATGCGCGCGCAACCCCCTGACCGGACCAGAATGTTCCAGACGGGTGCCACAGTATTAAATCTGCGTGTATTTTTTTCAGTACTTTCATGCATTTTTATAAAAAAAAATACCTTCCAATTCCTAATGTGGAGAATGGTGTTATTTCCTCGTCTCACAACTTTCTTTCAAGTTGGGGGAGATGGAAGAAAGTTGAATTCTCAGATCTGAGAATTTGTGGCATCCAGGTGATGACGGAATTTTTATTTTGTTGCTGCATATCGTGAAAATCCTACGTCACACAGTAGTCTAAAATCCATATTTAGGAGGAAAGAGTGATGGAACGGAGAAAAATTCTCTCCGGCGCCGGAATTTGAACCCGGGTTTTCAGCTCTACGTGCTGATGCTTTATCCACTAAGCCACGCCGGATACAACCCCGACGCCGGTTAGAATCGTCTCAGATTAAGCTCCATCTCTTGGGTTCCCTCTAGTGGCCGCCCTCTCCACTACGTCATAGATGTCTATGAACGCAGGACCGAAGTCCATACATGTGTTGAGGTGCACTCGAATGAGTGACTGGTTGGCCGGGATCCGACGGTATGGGCGCCGTCTTAAATCACAAAGTGATTTATTACGCATATCATATATATTTTGATGTACCGAAGTACATATGATATTTCCATGCAGATATTCTGCGTCATCATATGATGAAAGAGTGATGGAACGGAGAAAAATTCTCTCCGGCGCCGTTCCATCACTCTTTCATCATATGATGACGCAGAATATCTGCATGGAAATATCATATGTACTTCGGTACATCAAAATATACATATTTAGGAGGACAAATGTAGAAAAATGACATGTAAAAAGAATGAAATTAAAACCTTAAATTATTTTTCCTATATAACTGAGTAACACTAAATTGATTATCTTAATCAGCGGAGGTGGCTGCATAGCGAGATAAGAGGCCGGTAACATGCCACATTTCGCCACCCAGCATTCTTACTCAGCAAGCGCCGCGAGTCTGCCGTTTTCCTTGTGCTGTAACTCTGTTGTAAGTAGTCGATTCCATTCATATGTGGTACCAACGTGTCAAGTAGTTCTTTGGGTATGTAACACTGTTTTTGCTACATTTAATGTTATTGTAGTATGTCAAATTAGCATTAATGGACACGGGACAAAATATAAATATAACCATTGAGTGCACAATTTACTAAGGTAGAGAAAAAATAACCCCCTTTGGTTCGTCCAAAAATGATTTTTTTTTCACTTCCTCCAGTATTTACCTCTATTTTAAATCTAGTCTTAAGGTGCGCAGATTTGCGAAAGTAATAATTTATGAGCACTATTCTTTCGAGGTGCAGTAGTGCAATTTTTCTCGGTTGCAGTTATTTCAATATCTGTGAACCGAATCTGCTTCCGCAGTACAATTCAGGTAATTCAAGATGACAGCTTGTTAATTATGTATCAAATAGCCTGAGCTTCCTGAGTGCCCAATACCTAAAATGTTACATTTCCCCCCATAAGTTAATTTATCGTTGGAGAGGAAGAGGAGAAGGAATATGCGTTGGCTTAGTGAGCTACTTATTAAGTTAGGTTCTCATCGTGATAGTAATGAAAATTTATAGAAAACTTACTTCTGAAAAAAGTCATGGCTGCCCAGGAAGGCTTTTCCATTACAGCAAGTATGAGGTCGAAACAAAGACAATCCAGAGAATTAGAGCTTGTATACAAAACAGGTTTTCTACCTGTAACTACTTTATAAAGTTTTATAAAAATCTGTTAAGACAGAAGAAAAGTTACAAATTTTCTCTAAATGCATCCCCCTGTAAGGGGCACTTCTGCTTATCCCAACGTAAACAGACTTTATGCACAAAACAAATGCACTAAGTGTAATTCTGCATAAAATTTCATAAAATCTGTTAGATAGGACAAAAGTTACTAATTTTGTTTAATTGCGCCCCCCCCTATAAGGGGTAGTTCCCCTTATACCAACGTAACGAGAGCTTGTATACAAAACATATATGCTACCTGCAACTACTGTGTAAAATTTCATAAAAATATGTTAAATAGGAGAAAAGTTACTAATTTTGTCTAATTGCACCCCTATAGGGGGTAGTTTCCCATTACACCAACGTAATCAGAGCTTGTATACAAAACATATATGCTACTTGTAAATGCTTTGTAATATTTCATAAAAATCTGTTATATAGGAGAAAAGTTACTAATTTTGTCTAATTGCGCCTCCCCCTATAAGCGGTGGTTCCCCTTATACCAACGTAACGAGAGCTTGTATACAAAACATATATCTACCTGTAACTACTGTGTAGAATTCCATAAAAATCTGTTAAATACGAGAAAAGTTACTAATTTTGTCTAATTGCGCCCCCTATAAGGGGTGGTTCCCCTTATACCAACGTAACGAGAGCTTGTATACAAAACATATATCCTACCTGTAACTACTGTGTAGAATTTCATAAAAATCTGTTAAATACGAGAAAAGTTACTAATTTTGTCTTATTGCCCCCCCTATAAGGGGTGGTTCCCCTTATACCAACGTAACGAGAGCTTGTATACAAAACATATATCCTACCTGTAACTACTGTGTAGAATTCCATAAAAATCTGTTAAATACGAGAAAAGTTACTAATTTTGTCTAATTGCGCCCCCTATAAGGAGTGGTTCCCCTTATACCAACGTAACGAGAGCTTGTATGCAAAACATATATCCTACCTGTAACTACTGTGTAGAATTTCATAAAAATCTGTTAAATACGAGAAAAGTTACTAATTTTGTCTTATTGCGCCCCCTATAAGGGGTGGTTCCCCTTATACCAACGTAACGAGAGCTTGTATACAAAACATATATCCTACCTGTAACTACTGTGTAGAATTCCATAAAAATCTGTTAAATACGAGAAAAGTTACTAATTTTGTCTAATTGCGCCCCCTATAAGGGGTGGTTCCCCTTATACCAACGTAACGAGAGCTTGTATACAAAACATATATCCTACCTGTAACTACTGTGTAGAATTCCATAAAAATCTGTTAAATACGAGAAAAGTTACTAATTTTGTCTAATTGCGCCCCCTATAAGGGGTGGTTCCCCTTACACCAACGTAACGAGAGCTTGTATACAAAACATATATGCTACCTGTAACTGCTGTGTAAAATTTCATAAAAATCTGTTAGGTAGCTGAAAAGTTATTAATATGTCCCGCTAAATTTGCATTCTAGACCATTGTGCGTCGCATAGATATGTTGTTGGAAATGGGAGAACTCTTGTCACTGCACATTTAGAAATTTACTATCTTCCTGAATTCGGTGACAGAACGTTTGTAAATCTCTGCTTCATCATATTTTCATTGTTTGGTTGATTCACCCGTTTCTAAATTAGCAGCACTTGGGTGTGATACATGACTAGGCGACCGACTGGTTTCTGAATTTGTAGAACTGTCATTTTTATTGTTTTTATTAGCCATCGATCATGGAGATGACACTTTATAATATGGAAATTAAGGTTATTCGTAATATTAAATTAATATTATTATGTTCGGAGTCAAAGACACTTGATTATTAACACTCAGTTTAACACGAACACCTCACATAAGCCTGCTCGTATTGAATGAATAAAAACAGGTTTAAAAATAAAAGTAGCAGCTGCAGAACACGTGCACAACAATGTACGAAATTCGTTTCTTTTTAAAAATACGTGTAAGAATTTATTGCTGATTAAATAACATTGTAAATCAAATTTATCTTACAATTAAGACATTAAGTCCCCGAGTACATTTACAAAAACTTATTCTAACACTGTTAGTCTCTGTAAACATACACACACAAGCAGATAAGAAGTAAAGGCTGGTTCACAATAAACGGGGAACGGAAATAATGTTAAAATAAATGTATTGGCTTGACTCTGATCTCCTGTCCTTAAATACTAATAAAACTACCTATATTCCATTTTCTTTAACAAAGGAAGGTTTACCTCCACCTATGAATAATTATCACTTAGTAATACATAATATTTCATGTAATGAATTAACAAATAATTATTGTAATTGCCCACATCTAACACCTTCCACACAAGTCAAATATTTAGGAATTATTATAGATCAGCATTTACGTTGAGATAAACAAATTGATTTTATGTGTACAAGTATAAGAAAGACAATTTATAAATTCATAATACTTCGAAATTTTATCACTAAGGAGGTATTGAAATTTAGCTTTAGTACAATCATTAATACAATATGGTATAATAAATTGGGGTGGAGTAGCACCATCTGTACTTAATCCATTAAATTTATTACACAGAAGATTAATGAAAATTTGTCTAACCAAAAATATGGATTACCCAACGAATTTAATTTATACAGATTTCAAAGTATTAACTATTGAAGAAATTTATAAATATAGTTTAGTAACTTACTACCACAGAAATCAAATAAAACATAAATCTAATCGACATGAATATCGTACTCGAAGACAAAAGTCTACTTTTCCATTAATTGGCCTAAATGTCATACAAGTGCAGCTCTTAAACATGGTGCTAGTTTCGGCCCAAGACTTTATAAAAAATTACAAACCATTTTGCAAATTTGAAATATTTTAAGATTGAAACTTTTGAAATAGAAATTTACAAAATTATTTATGCTATATAATATTAACAAATGTGTGTATTTTTTGCCTTTTATTTCTGTCGATTATATTCATGTTTTTTTTATCACTGGCTTCTGTCTGATTGTGAATTTATATTAAATTTGTTTTTTCTCTCTTTTTTCTCTTTTTTTCGCTCTTGTGTGTTATTTATTGGTTTAAATTAAGTTACTTGCTGTATTTAGTAAACTGTCTTTGTAAATTTTATGCTAACGGTATATTATTGGCTAAGACCACACCGTACACGAGCCTGGCTCTTTCGGTAGTGGCTAGAAACATTTTTGTTCTATAATTTTAATTTGTGCTCACTAGCTAGCTAGTTAAATAAGTTCAATAAATGAATACATTTAAATTATTCTTATTTGCCCGAAACTTCCAAACTCGCTGGGTCTGCTGTGCTGTCGTTTTCGCCGTAGAATCTATAGGCCCATGGTGTTCCGAGGCGAAGTTGTTAACTTCTGATATCGGCAAGTATTTGTCAGCACTTAACGGTGACTCTCGGTCTACGTCTTTCCTCCGCCAAAGAATTAGTATTGCCATTCAACGAGGGAACGCTATAAGTGTTATGGGGACTTTTACAGAATCTAAATCGTTGGAAGAAATATTTTATTTCGTGTAGAGCCGTAGACAGTTTTTCGCACCCTTTAGTTTTGTTGCTAATTTCTAGTTTGTCACTCAATTGTTTCATTTTAATTTCAAAATTGAATTAAAGTTTATTTTGGATAAGACAGTTTGATATGTTTTTAGATAATATTGTTCTAAATTAAAACATTAAGTGAAATCGTTAAGTAGGATAAAATCACTCTGTGAACTATTATTGTTACAATATTTTGTTAGTGGTATTTACATTACCTCTAATTTGTCATGAGAATATCCATTTGATCATAATAGTCTTAGCTGTAGTATAATTATGTACGTGTATCTATGTTCTCTTAATGTTATTTATAAATAAACTTTAAATGTATTGTGAGCATTTACAATAGTTTAAGTACATTTATTTTAACAATATTTCCGTTCTCGTTGTCGTTTCCATTCCCGGTTTATTGTGGACCAGCCTTAGCTAATAACTCGCCACCCTCGTTAAGCAGACAAACATTTTCAGTGGAATAGAAAAAAGAAAGTCGTGTTTTTTACAACAGCTCGAAGGCCAGCTTACTGAAGGGCGAGATCTGGCCATCTATCCTTGCCGATATACTAACTTCCACAAATACAGTCGCGTACTACTGTACAATCGCATCGGGAAAAGTGTAGTGTTATACGTTATTTATTTCCAAATATATATATATATATATATATATATATATATATATATATATATATATATATATAATCAACCGCGGGTCCCCTGATAAGTGTTGGCGGATCCCCAGGATCCGCGGAGCACACTTTGGCAACCACTGCACTATAATACAATGGGTGTATGTCGATTATGGAATCTCACTAGGTAGTGATTTTCGGTCATTTCTGTTTGTTAATTGAACTTTAACAATAATTAGTACGGTAATACACACGGCTGTCTGTACTGCTATAATAAAATAAGAATCCTGAACTTGTAAATCAGAATTTGTTGAGGGAAAAACTTTAATTGTTGTAGAAAAGTTATCAAAGGAAGGAAATAATTTTACCATCTATGACAAATAAATTGAAAATGAAGAAACATAATGACAGAAATAACAAAATAAAATTCAAAATTCTCAATAATAAAGAACAAACATTGAAAAATAGGAAGCAGCACAGATGAAGTTAAAAATAACTGTATTATGGCTCAGAATTTAGCCATAAAAGAAACCTTATTACAAGAGAAAAATTGAAATAGTTAAGGAGAGAATCTTAAAATGATTTGACAAAACGCTCGCCAACAATGGCAATACATTCATTTACATTTTACAGCCTCGTTAATTTATCTTGGATAGCTTAGATTCAGATAGAGGATAGAGGCGACGGCCTCCAGATATGGAGGGTAGCTGTGAATATATTGAATAAGCAGTCGTGGACAGCCGATGGGGTGGTCCTCCAGCTTGGGGGTTGGGCGAAGGGCTAACAACCCATCACCGTAAAAAAACAGCTTGTTACGAATCCCTACAATAAGACCTTTGGGGAGGCCGAGACGTAGATGGGAGGATAATATTAAAATGAATTTGAGGGAGGTGGGATATGATGATAGAAACTGGATTAATCTTGCACAGGATAGGGACCGATGGCGGGCTTATGTGAGGGCGGCAATGAACCTTCGTGTTCCTTAAAAGGCATTTGTAAGTAAGTGAGCTTAGATTCAGATGGTGTGACCAACATCTATTAATGGGAAACATAATTATCTTAAGAACTAGAACCATTCCATTTTTAATTATTTTGTGATCATTGATGTTGATGATAATGATTACTGCGGCGATAAGTTAAATCTGGAAAAACAATTTTTCAATACCTACGTTCCTACATTCTTTAAAGCGTCCTGTTCTTTAATCCCTGCTCTTCTTTCTACTGAATATGCATCTTATAGCTCTCGGAATGTCTTACCGCTTCATCTCTATGTCCGGTAGCATTAAAAATCATGGGCGAAGAACTCTCCGTCATGCTTCGGTGAGAAATTAATTTGCGTCATTCATGTTAATTTTTAATTTTGATGAATCCATTGAAACCCAAACTCACAAAACAATCAAAACCATGGCATCGTATCTCAGCTCCAACAATGTAATTATTCTAACAATATATGCATTCTAGAGCTTAATAATTGAATCGTTATTTTTTTAAAAGAGCCTAAGTCAAGGAAAGATACTTTGTGGGAAATTGAAAAAAAAAATCATTTTAAAGGAAACCCATATGGGTAAACATAATTCTGATAGTGTGTGTTGAAAGTCTAGGTTAGGTTTAATAGTATTTAAAGAAACTGTACGGTTTACATGAACAATTAATTAAGAAATATACGAAAATACGCTCTTTCAAAGAAAATGTCTTTTAGGACACAGATAAACAAAATGTAACATGGATATTAAATGACATTAGTGAAGCTCATACAACGCAAAAATCATTCATAATTAAAAGAAACATAGAAGATATTGGAAGTGGAAAGAGAAAACAGTTTTTGTGCGAGATCGTGCGAATTTGCTTGGTTTCCGCACAAAACCAACCCGCGGTAAGTCTAAAATTCCTCATTCAGTATTCCCAACCGAACACATATAACAATTTCCCTCTTCTTACCGCTTAAGTAACATATTCATTTTACTGCTTTAGGCTTTTAACATATTATTTTTAGAGACGTTCAATATAGTAATAATTATAAATTGGAAACTTACCACTGCAATTTCACCTAAATTGCACTGTTAATTATTGTTTTTAAATATTTGCAAAAATTAAGTAAACTCTACAACTCCACTAAAGTTACTGCATTCGTGATGCAAGTAACATTAAGGAAGCCGTGAAAAAATCAACAAAATTCCAGATGCCGATGTTATTACTGCAATATGTTATATAAATAATATTGTTAAAATATTAAAATGAAAAATAAATCATTACATAACCTTACCGTTTGTTTTAAGTTCGCATTTATAGACTGGGGGAAAAAAAAGACAGCCGTATATCATGGCCTGCTGGCGTATAGTAAACATAGAAAACATTTTATAGGAACAATGTTGAAGAAAATATTTTGGTTTTCCGAAGTTGCCGTCATTAAACAGAAACCAAGATGGAGATTTCATTGCAACTAATTAGAAATTCGTCTTTCAGGTATGTAATAAACGATCTTCGCACAAAATAATGTACGATACACGAGCGGTATGTTTGTTTCATGTTCTCGGAAATTAAAAAAGCTCAACTGCGTTTCGCTTTTTCAATCTTTTCCTCGAATATGAAAACGTCAACATACCGCTCTTGTAACGTATATTACTATTTCAGTCGCTGTTACAGTCCAGCTGAAAAGTTATTCATGCTATGACATGTATTCACTTGTTTTGTAACGCCTCATCTTGACCAAGTCTTGCATCTTTGTCTTATTATTGGCACATTTCTTGCTGGATGGCGAGTCTTGTTGATGGAGAGACGGATCCTCATTGAATCGCCGTGAAAAATGTGTGGCATTGTAACTCGTAATTGAACCCTTTGACGTAGCCAACTCTGTCATGGGAGTACACCAAGTAGGAAAGGCTACTAATTGCAAAATTGATTCTTTTATTCCTTGGTTTGTTTCTAGTTTCTTCAAAACCGCCATCTTCTTGTAATACTGATCCCACTAGTTTCTGAAGTTCAGGAAGAATTTTCTGTCTTCAATAGTACTTTCTATTGTGTGACAGTCCACTGTTGCCAACATACCGCCTACAATTTCGCTAACTTTCGGCAAAAAGTAGCTAAATCTCTCCAAAGTTTGTTAAAAAAATCCCCAGAAATGTCGCTAAAATTATTAATAAATATCACTAAATAAAAATAAGAAAAATATACATATGCGGAGAAAAATATCATTTCCTCGTCGTCACCCTCTTCTCCGGAGTCTGGTTGTGTTGTTGACGGCTGTGATGTTGAGGTGGAAGGTGTGGGAACAGCTGATTGTGAATACACTGCACTTGATCCAATCATTGACACTACACTTTCTACCAAATTGTAAGTGTGGAAATTTTCACCTAAGTGTTTGACCACAATATTTTTGTGAAATCTAACACTTTTTAAATATATATTAAAATATATTAAAACCAGCAAAATCTACAGTCTCATTTGCTTCACACGAACTGTCGGCACAAAATTCCAAAACTAAACTGCTTCGGGTCGGTTCGGAGTGGAAAATCTCCGCGTTGCGGGGAAGAACCGAGATTACATTAGGTGCAACTCACGACTCGTCACGTGACAAAGTTGCCACCGTTTATGAGTGTTGGAGCAGTAGAATTGAGAGAGAGACCTAACCCGTGAGAATCATCGAATCAGCCAGCATCTTTCACCCCTGATCATTGATCACTAGACCTCGGATTTTAGGTAAAAACCTATTTTGTTCCTCATGATATATACAAAAGAAAAGTTGTATATATACGAATTATGGAAATATATGTTCGAAAATGGTGGTCCTATACAACCTAAAAATACCTAATTTCACTTTAGAAACTTTTTTTACCTAATTTTACATTTTCCAATTTCTACAGTTAGTAATATAGAAACGCTGTGTAATTCTGTATGCCAGTCGTGCCTTGTCTTGCCCATGCCATGAATCGCGTAGCTGAGACGATACGGCTTGAATATCCACAAGTGAATAAGCTGGTTTTCACAATTAAAAAAATTTTTTATTAAAGCACCTACGAGGATTCAATTATTTCGAGAGCAACTTCCCAATGTGCCACTTCCACCAGAACCTATTCTTACCCGATGGGGAACGCGGTTACAGGCCGTGGAATATTACAGCAAGCATTTGGAGGACATTAAGAACTTTGTTTTGAAATTGGGGGAGGATGCAGTGAGCATTAATTCAGCTAAAAAACTTCTGCAGGACCCAACAATTGCCCGGGATATTGCATTCACCAAATCACATTATATATTTCTGGTCCCCATTATTAATGCTCTAGAATCTTCAGGCAAACCGGTCTACACGCAATTGGGATTGATAGAAGAGGTGACAGAAAAAATCAACTTGGTTCCTGGTTATGTTGGTGAAAAAGTTTCTGAGAAACTCAAATCAGTGCTTCAAAAAAACCCAGGACTGACACTTCTCCGCACAGTTGCTGACATCTTGGCTGGCAAAACACCTGAACATGAATGTGCTGTTCCCTTGCATCTAATACGAGCATTTAAATATGCTCTCGTGTCATCAGTTGATGTGGAACGCTCATTTTCGGCATATAAGATGGTGTTATCTGAGAAGCGATGCAGTTTCTCAATGGAAAACTTAGAAAAGGTATTAGTTGTTTACTCTGTCTCTAATATGGACATGTACAATGAAATAATGTCAAATGTTTCCGCTAATTTGTAATGGGAAATGAAATGCCATTTTTTGTTCACCTATTTTTGTAATTTTAGAACCTATTTTGATTTGTGATAGAACGTATTTTAGGTACCTAATTTAAGATTTTTAGGACCTAAAAGTCCGAGGTCTATTGGTCACATATATGAGATCAGGGCTTTCACGTATGGGTCATTAAACGACTCAGTCATGCTCCCATGCCTCTTCTAAAACTAAGAGGTGCATGACTTCAGTTGAATGTTTTCAATTAAAAGAAAGAAAAAAGTGGAAGAATATAAAAATCAGCAGAAAAGTCGCTAATCGTATTTTACAAAATTTGCCACCGAGACTGATTCAAAATTCCCTAGATTTAGCGACTTATCGCAAAATATGGCAACACTGTGACAGTCCCACTCAAACAGCATTACCAACTGTATTTTTAAAACTGTCTTCCGCCTGTTTAAAACAAATACAGTAGCGTGCAAATTAATCCGAAGAACGTAATTACTTATGCAAAAACACTCAAACGGGATAAAAAAAAAGGAGCTAAGACATACCTCAGTAATCTATGTGGCCTCCCTTGTTCCTAATAATAGCTCTCAGACGATTAGGCATGGATTCCACTAATTTCCCACAAATATTCTTCATTTCTTCATCGCGAAACCATACACCAATGAGGGCAGAAATCATCTTCTCCTTTGAAGAACAATCCATTTTTTGCATTCTTTTTTTGCAAATTGACCACAAGTTCTCAATGGGGTTGATGTCGGGTGAGTTGCCTGGCCAGGGGAGTACCTGAATATTCTTCTTGTTGAAGAATTCTGTAGTTTCTCGAGACGTATGGCAAGGTGCCAGGTCTTGTTGGAACACACCTCTGCCATCCGGAAATGATTTTTGCAGCTGGGGTACGATTCTGGTTTCCAATAAGTGAATATATTTGTCAGAATTCTTCATTCCCTTGATAGGTATTAATGCTCCAGGCCCTTCATGTGTAAAACAACCCCAAAACATTACTTTAGGGGGGTATTTGGGTGCTTGTTGGAGATGAGCTGCTGTTACTTTTTCGGATCCTTTCCGTACGTAAGAAACACGGTGGCCGTGGACCTCGAAATGAGACTCATCGGAAAAAAGTACATTCTTCCAATCGTTCACTGTCCAGTGTTGATGTAATTTTGCCCACATTAAGCGTTTTTTGCACATAACAGGGGTTAGCAGTTGCTTCTTAATAGGCTTAAGAGCTCTTCGTCCAGCTTCCAAAAGCCTACGCCGCACTGTTGTGACGTGAATATTCGCCCCAGTCGTAGCCATTAACTCGCGGGTTAAGTTGACAGCAGTTAGTCTAGGATTTAATTTATTTTTCCTGACAATTAAACGATCATCTGCAGGTGAAGTCTTCCTTTTCCGGCCACAGTTTCCTTTTTTCTGGGCTGTGATGTATCCAGTCTCCCTGTATCGTTTTATGATCGAATTAACAGTAGCCAAACCGATGTGACATTCTGCAGCAATTTGCCACTGTGTCATAGAAGAATGCTCTGCTAATGTTATAATTTTAGACCGTTTTCGTGGAGTTGTATCCATTTGTGAAGACGACAGAATGTACAAAGGATTGCAGTATTAAGTTTTCAACACAACTGAAATTCTTGTAAGTACAAAACGACAGGCAAAATGTCACATATTATAAAAAAAATAATAACGACAGACCAACAATGGAATTACACGTACTATAGATGTCAATTAAAGCGGTATGAGCACCTGTAAGGCCAACAATGACAGAAAATGTAAAAATATGTTGTGTTCGGATTAATTTGCACGCTACTGTAATTCATACAAGTCAAGTGATACATTACTTGACGCCCTTTTACAACCAAAGGATGTGTCTACCCACACAGATTATAAAACGCTCGAAACATGAAAATGGTAAAAAATAATAGTGACTTAGTCTACCCCTTTTAAAAAATACCGATTCAATTATATATTTTAAAGCAGTGTTTCTCAACCGCCGGGTCCTGGCATCAATTATACTGGACCGCGAGATATTCTCTTGGAATTTGCCATTTTACTTTTCTAGCATTTTTCACGAATAAATATTTTATAGTAGAAACATTCTTAGGAGAATAATTTTTATGATTGCGTCGAAAAGCGCATATCAAAGAACGTCTCTATTCAAATTTACATGAGATAACAATCAGATATCTTCTTAGTTTTTCCACCACATATTGCTGTGAAACTGCATTTTCTGCCAAGGCTGTGCTTAAAACGAAACACAGGAGCCGTCTGCAATTATGTAACTCTCTCCGATTGGCTGTCACTTCAATTCATCCAGAATTATCAAGCTAACGGACAGAAAACAGCAACAAATGTCTCACTAGCCTCATTAAATTCTTAAAAATTCTCAGGTGTAATAAAGAATAATAGCTATTTATGCTACTTGTGACGTAAGTGCATCTTTATTGCGCGAGTGGAAAGATTTAAGCACGAGGCGTCAGAATTGGTCGAACAAATAATTTAATTTACAAGAATTTTTAAAATATCTCAAGACGCAATATTTCTAAACTAATTTGATACAACTTTCACAAAGACTGGTAATGAATTTATTGTAAGGAAATTGTTTAATAACGAAAGTCCAGACTCAAATAGTGTGAGAGATTTTAACTATAGAAGTTACTTTATTTGTAACTAGCCGTACCCGTGCGCTCCGCTGCACCCGTTATAAATAAATATAATTACATAATTAAAATAGGACATTTGATCCAGGGAACATTCGTGTTTGCTAGAAGGATAAATCGTTTATTATGTTACTTAATTTAAATTGAATTAAAAAATGAAAATGCGATCATTTTGATCCAGAGACCACTCATTTGGTCATAAAAATTAGTTTAGGAAATACAGGAAACGAATATACAGAATAGCCTATCAAGTTTTCTGTGCTTAATAATCTATTTTAATCTTACCTGTCCTCGATTCACTCAGAAGTTACTGTGATAACATTATAGCATTATGTCCATCTAGAGAAACTACACTTTCCAATGGTAAAATGATAATTAATTATACAAATCGGTTAATTTAGCTTCCGATATTACTTCATAGAAACGCAGAAACATTATCTGTAGGCTATCTTTCATAGCTTTCGATTGTTGCTGTCCAAGGCCCCTTATAGACGAAGTCGTTTTTTAATTCATTGCACGGCCTTAGATGGCAGTTATTTTAATTTTAAAACTCATTTATCTCATTACATATCAGTCCTATCAAAATTTTTCAAGGAATACAACTTATCGGAAATTATGTTTAAAAAAACTTTTGTTATGTAACATTTTTCACAAAAATCAATAATACGCGAGATATTTCGATTTATTTAATTCAGGCCTCCTTATAACCCCCCTTTTAAATAATGTATTTTGAATGCTATATGGCCTAAAATCTAAGTTACAACGAACTTAATTTATATTCCAATTTTCATCGAAATCCGTTCAGCCATTATCGCGTGAAAAGGTAACAAACATACAGACAGACAGACAGACAAACAAAAATTTCAAAAAAGCGATTTTCGGTTTCAGGGTGGTTAATTATATATGTTAGGACCGATTACTTTTGGAAAATCGAAAATTACCAGAAAAATTTCGGCTACAGATTTATTATTAGTATAGATGTTGTGGTGGTGATGGTGATGCTGATGGTGAGAACGACGACGACTACGATGATGGCGATGTAATTATAAGTTTTTAATACATACTGTTTTAGTTTCTTCAAAGTGTCCCGCGCTTTGCAACCACTAACCTTCCTGCTGCCTAATTTCCATCTTACGTACGTCACACGGATTGTTTATCACCTCATTTCCTTGTTACGGAACACAATCATTCAAAAAGAACCTTTCTTCAAACCCCGTTAGGAAAATAATATCAATTTAGAAGAATCCATGGAAACGCTACATAACAAAAGCACCAATAATAAATCATAGCACCGATTGTTAGCTCCAACATGATTATTCCAATATATTATGCAGTTATTGTTTCAGAAAAATTAAATTTTTATAATGTTATTTACAAGCCCATTTAAACGTACAGAATTTGGTTTGTACATGCAGTTTTCGAATTGCAACTGTATTGCAGAGATCTCTTGTAGTAAATGTATTCCGTTATTTTGAACAGTTAACTTCAAATGTCTCAACAATTGATCTGTACCAACTTTCATCTATCTAGTTCGTCTTCGTTTAACCCTTTGCCGCACAAATTAATTGTTTATGTTTTTAACTTCATGGATCATAACATTCATAACAAAGCTTCGATCAATTTTTTTCAACATTTTAACTCAGTACACAATTTCAAAAGATAGATGGCACCTCTATGTATACTCTAGAGATGGTTCCTTGGTGGAATATCTGTGCTATAAAATTTAGAAAGAAAGAAAACGGTGGTTCTTCTGAACAATCACTGCAAAGGGTTAAATGAGTACCCGTCTGCATTTACATAACCCGTTATCGGCTTTCGATAAATTTGCACATACCTCTGTTCGTGTGTTCGTTTTCAAACACGGTGTGACTTGCTCAAATCTTGTTTTTCATCTATGCATATGCACATGTAGAGATGGGAAAAGTTATTTTCTCGTAACAGTTCCAACTGTTCCAGTTCCATGAAAATACTAGGTTTCAAATAACAGTTCCAAAATAACAGTACCACCATATATTATATTATTACCTACGCCGAAGTTCGCTCCACAGCACCGGATCGAATCCCTCCTCCAGTGTTTTTCCCTTTGTGGCCTGACTCCATGTTGTTACCATAACAGATAAATTCTGTAGGATCAGAAATTAATTTTTACATTATATATATATATATATATATATATATATATATATAATTTAATGTGGAAACTGTACCAAAATAAAACACACCAGGAATGAACGAAACTCCTCCAGAGACGTTATATTTATGCACGACGCCAGTTCAGAATTAAAAGTTGGTATTGATTTTGTCCCTGAAAATTGTTAAAAGTAGCCAGATCTAGTGACAAAGTCGCTAAATTGATAATATTGCACCAACGGTTGTCATAAT
This sequence comes from Periplaneta americana, assembly GCF_040183065.1. Lineage (NCBI taxonomy): Eukaryota > Metazoa > Arthropoda > Insecta > Blattodea > Blattidae > Periplaneta > Periplaneta americana. The sequence goes on from NC_091124.1 coordinate 179,873,915, forward strand.
GTAGTTCCATACACGGCCGACTTGATGCTAGCTTCACACCAACTTTGAAAGCGAAGGGAGCATCAAGTCGGCCGTGTTTCATAACATCGAGTATATTGTAACATGTAACAGCAAGTATTTTGTATAACAGGTACAGTACCACTAGTATGTAATGTAACAGTGATGGTTTGGAACAGGCCGTTACGTTATTTTATAGTCATGACTCATAATGTAGTTCCATAACAGCAAGTTATTTTTTGTAACAGCAAGTATTTTTGTAACAGGAGTATTTAATGTAACAGTGGGAGAGCCACGTACTACTAGTACGTAATGTAACAGTGGTATTTAGGAACATGTGCGGACGCTAAATGATCACATACTTCCCTGTATGCCATGTGATGCAGTACGATGTCATAATGAGTCGAGATGTGAATTCCTGGAAATGAAATCTTTTCTAATGCTAAATTGAATTCGTAAATCAGGTTTGTTCGAAGCAGGAAATGTAATGTAATTTTAAATTATTTGTAAATTGGTCACGAAATCGAAATGCATCCCAGTGGTAAATAAAACCTAACCTATTCTTCCTCTTCTGCTTAGCTGAAGGTCACAGTAGTGTTCAATTTCTCAAAAAATGCGTAAATAAAAGCTATAACAATTTCGGCAGTGCTAAAATTCATATTAATAATGTACCGTCATGAAGAACAGGAATCTCATTGTAATGAAATATGAATATGTAAATATGTACCTTTTTTTAAACAAAAGAACTTCAATAATACAGTCATGTTTCAACAGATTTTAGTTTAATTTCAAGAATTGGTAATGAAACTAAAACTGTAAAATATTTTCATCTCCCTTGATAAAATTCACAATGTAGTTACTATAATACAGGCATTATGTTATTTGATAGAATCCTATACTTAATTAACATCATTTCCAAGATAATGTGTACATTTTTAAAAGACTATCTTCGTATCTTTACTATTTATCTTTTACTTTAGTTTCCAACATTTTTTTCAGTACGACGAAAGGATTCCCAATTCTGTTTTCAAACAGTGGCGCCAACTTATATGGGCTCGTGGAATCCGAGCCCACCCAATACAGTAATTTATCGTGTTGTGAGATTTGTTTAACTTAAGGCTCGTCAAATGTTTGAGCCCACCTACTGTTTTTCAAAAGTTGGCGTCACTGCTTTCAATAGTACCAAACATGTTCAGTTCTGTGGAACAGGCGCTGTCATAATGTAGTTCCAAAGTGAAACGAGTATTTGTAACCGCAAGTATTTCGTACTAGCTCCGAGCAACACTGTTATTTTGGAACATAGTGTTCCAAGGTGCTGTTACTTTTTGGAACAGTTCCAAACAAGTAACGGTTCCAAAATAACTGTTACGTTATTTTTTCCCCACCTCTATGCACAGGTCGCAAATTGGAAGTGTGTGTAAGGGTAGTTTTACAAAATTAACATATTCCCATTTGCAAAAATTAGGATAGAAGAAGATAAAAGATAAAATTTAACGGACCTATTTCGATTCTCATAATTTATTCGGAGTTGTTTGTTGTTGTCTGTAAACGCTAATTCACACTGGGATAGTTTACATGAGTCAAGTGCTTGGAGCAAGTCGACTTTCCTTCAACTTTCACCGTGTGATATGGTCGGGACAGTCAAGTTGTGACTTGGCGGCCAAGCAGAATTTGAGTTGACTACCAGTCAACTTTTGTGTCCACTTTCCCGTCACGTGACCAACTTGACTCCACCACTTCCCGCATGTGAATGCGACCTTGTAGCAACTTGGCAAGTAGAAAGTTTGTAGTTTTAGGCCTGTTATCGAAGTAAATTAATAATTATTAATAATGAGCGCCCCTAAGTGGAATTCCAATGATATCATAAAGTTTTTGGAAGTATATGGGAAGTATGAACTTGTATGGAATATACGTTACAAAGAATACCTCAATAAAAACAAGCGGGAATTATTATTCCAGAAACTATTCAGTGAACTCATGGAACAAGGTTTCCAAAACATAGATGTAGAAGTGGTAAAAAAAAAGATAAAAACCCTTAAAACAGGACTCATTCTGAGGTGTTTCCTGTATTCTGCAGGACCTTCTTCAGCTAATTCAACAAGGTATTAGATGCACCGTGCATAATTCTTCTACGAATCCATTTCTTAACCCATGTTCTCTTTTCCTTTTTTTCAAGAATATTTTGTAATTCATAAAATAACAAGGCGCAATTATACTTGTTTTTTTTTAAAGATGGGACATGACAGGAGCGTTGCGATCGGAAAAACAACTGAATGTCATATAGCGTGGTAGGCCTGTTGCTATGGTAACAACGGTTGAGTTGCCAAACTTATCATTCCCACGTGGTGAGTGCTTAATAGCTCTCTTGGCGACATTTATTGTGCACACAATGTTAGCATTGGTACGTTTCGTGTTTGATTCTCTGTCGATTTTTTGTATTTTTTTCTTACCTTCGCGTTAATTGTCAATGAATGTTTTAACGTCAGCCATCTTTACGTCAATTTATACCTTCCATCAGCTGGCAGCGTGGTAGTCCATATTGGCAACATGGCACTGTAGTTCCAAGCTCGGCCGCTTAACTGTCATGTCCCATCTTTAAAAAAAACAAGTATAGCTGCACTCATGCTAGAATATGTGCTGGTGGCATCTTCAGTTTCTCCAAACTAAAAATGCCAGTTCACTATTGATTTTTATTAACTATAACAGAATACAAGAATTCAAACACCACTACGAATACAACATTCAGCGCGCGCTTTTTTTCAAGCATGGTTTCAAGTTTAATGTCTCCCTGTGATCACAAATATAGCATCAAGTTTAGAGGCTTCAAGCACTTGACTCCTGTAAACTATCCCCGCGTGACTCGGGTTTAAGACATACCGACCACATGGCGAACGAATCCTCCTGTTTATCAATAAAGAGAGTTAAACTACTTGCATAATGCTGCAAGCCGGAAGACCACGTGTTCAATATCCTATGGGGTCATGGATTTCTCCATTGATCTCGTCCTTCCTGGCCTTGGGGTCTACTCAATCTCTAATAGATGAGTAGCGCCTAGTTCAGGCAGTAACATGATCTGCTGCCAGGAAGTAAAAGGAACTATAACAATGGCAAAGAAAACTTTAAATAGGAAAAGGAACATATTCTACGGACCTCTAGAAGAAGAAAGAAACTATAGAAGTGCTTTTTGTGGAGTGTGGCATTGTATGAGGCAGAAACGTGGACATTACGACGAAGTGATCAACACCTGTGCAGAAACGGTTAGTGCGTCTGGCCACGAAACCAGGTGGCCCGGGTTCGATTCCCGATCGCGGCGAGTTACCTGGTTGAGGTTTTTCCGGGGTATTCCCTCAACCCAATATGAGCAATTGATGGGTAACTTTCGGCGTTGGACCTCGGAATCATTTCCCCATCATTAATTCACATATTACCATCATCCATACAGTACCCCGGGTTAAGTTCACAGTGCGGCGTGATGTACTTGCATAAGAGCGCGGCCGTTCGGCTACCCAATTATTCACAGAATAGGAATGGTAGGCACAATAAGCCTCAGGCTGTAGTACAAGTCTTCGGGTCCCTTCTGCGTGCAAGAGAAAAAAACTTAGCTGATTTATATATCTGTGATAAAGAGTACTGTTACTTACGAAGAAATATTAAAATAGTAGTGGGAGGAGGAAATAAATAGGAGTATGACGAAATCGTTGCACAAAATGAATCTTTTCAGACCAGAAATTCAATTTATTTTACAAAGATCTTCTGCAATATATGTTGCGATAACTTCTACGTTTGCTGAAAATCAAACTCTGTAATATACAGGGACATCATTTTATTTTTACTAACATTTTTAATATTAACTTGCGTATACCTCTGGATCAACGCCGTTTGCTTCCACGACTGGAGTTCGATGATACTTGCGTAATATATATAAACAAACCACTTTACTAGGTATAGGAGGGAAGAAAAGTAGTACATCCATTTACGTAAACTAGGAAATATTGCGCTTTTGAGTTTGATCATTTTCATTAGGTTTTCGTTTAATCAAAATACAGTACAGTATTAACAGTGAGTGTTTTTACTCACGAACTGAGCTGTCCATGTGGACGTATTCATTATGCAGTGTATATTATACTGTCTACAGCACATTAGCGTACAATATAGAGAATGAAGTTAAATTGAAAAATAATCATAATATGGATATTTAAACACATTTTTTTAAATGGTGGCCGTTCATTTCTATACAGGCTTCAGTTCTAATGTGCATATTATCGCACTATAGACTATTGTACCTAATCCCAATTACCAGTTTCGTCCTTCGTACTAGTAACTCATGTTGAAATAATTCTGTACCTACTCTATAAAAGATTACCTTACGTATTGTAAATTCAGTCTTTACTTCTGTCCGATCCGAAAAGATAAAATTACTCACACATGCTATCTACTGTCCGTCCAAGTGGTTATGTCGTAGGATCGTAGAAAGGGAGGAAATCACGTGACAGTTAATTGTTTAACGAGGCCCTTTTATTTAAGTTATTTTAAACAGTTGTATAATATTACGTAGACATCCAATTCCTAACAGAAATTTATGCTTTCAGAAAAGAGCTAAGACAGCCCAGCCACTAGCTGGCGAATAGAAGCTGGTGGGGGAAACCGGGATACGACGTAGGCAAATAGACGACAGTACCTGTGCGAAAATGATTCAATATTGAAAGCTCTTTCGTCACTGGAAAACGTGAACGTATTTTTGGAACGTACTGTTTACTATGACCGTGAGGCTACTATGACTGTATATGCGGTCTTGGATCTGTGTGGAGGATGGTTGAACTTCATTAGTAGAAGGAGTGGGAGTGAAGTACATTAAAAAACTCAGGTACAATAAAAATTGAAGTAAAAATAAAATGATGTCCCTGTATAAAACTGTTTTTTACTTGAAAATAATTGTAAAAGCTTTCACTGTTAAACGAGCACGTGCTTCTGAATGCTTTGAAGTAATAACTCATTAATGGCTTGCCATAACAAGCAAGAAGTTGCTTAGAGTGCTGCGGTTCACTGGTGCCAATTGTTTTCGGCCTCCTTAACATGCTTATGTTACAGGTAACGATATTTTCTTTAACCCACTATACTCCAGTGTTCTCTTTATAATCTAAATGTATCATTACCAAAAAATATTGGGTATAACATGTGTCCCGGTTAGATGGAGGGTTTCTACCGTCACGTGGTCAACTGTTAGATTGTTGCCTAGCTAAAAAGTGAAAATAGGAGTACTTTAATTTGCCCCCCTCACGACGTATTCATTCGTAATGTTATTACCAAAGCTCGGAACTTGGGGACTTGTGTCTTTGTACGTGGCTAAGCGACCGGACTTCAATGCACAGAGGTACTGTAAGGTCTGCTATAAAAGTGGTTCCTGGCTGGAACAACATAATGATAATAATATGGTAGGTTGAAACAAGTAATTTTATAGCATATATATAAATAAACATGCAAATATATCAAATTTACAGTTCTGCTCTGTATATTTTATTACAGTGTATGACTACATACATTCGAATATTTTTCGAACCCATACCTTCTTCGTCTGTTAGTTAAACATGATTTGAAACGAAAGAAACTTATTTCCATGTCACATGAAGTGACGGGAGCAAAATTAATTTTTTTATTTCATTTATTTTAACTAGCTACCTACTGAATACAAATTACATTTATAAAACAAAAATGTTTCTAGCCACTACCGTAAGAGCCAGGTTCGTGTACGGTGTGGTCTTAGTCAATAATATAACATAAAATTTACAAGGACACTTTACTAAATAAAGTAGGTAACTTAATTCAAACCAATAAATACAACACAAGAGCAAGAATAAAGAAGAAAGAGAAAAAGAGAGAAAAATACACATTTAATATAAATTGACAATTCGAATATAGTAGACAGAAATAAAAGGTAAAAAAAAAATACATTTGTTAATATTATATTATATCGTGGATAATTTTACAAATTTATTTTTTAAAAACTTCAATTTTAAAAAATTTCAAATTTGGAAAATGGTTTGTAATTGTATTATAAAGTCTTAGGCCGAAATAAAGTATCAAATGTTTTCACTGTCACTGTTTCCTGTTCGATTTTCAGCAGTTGCTAGCTGATCTCGTATCTGAGAAAGATAAGTATCCTAAATTTGTCTCGAAAATAGTTTTCAATTTCTATGTCACTATTAGGGAAGGTTCCACTACGACTTGATCCATGGCTATGGACAAATTTTCCACCGATTTAAGGGACTGCAATGTATTTCAAGGAATGTCCGTTTCCAATCTCTAGTTTGTGTTTGACACAAGTTACAAAATATAAACTCTCCATTCGAAGAAAATAATGTATCTCCTCAGAATTCCTCCACGAAATTCTGTACCTAAATTTTAAGAAATATATTTTCAAACGTATACAATACCCATTCGAATAATATGTATTTTCTTATTTTCAAACAGACCGTTTACCTCTAATTAATTATCTGAATGTCATTGGCTTCGACACGACACAGTTTCCTCGTCAGCCTTCCTGTCATTCGATGTGACCACTTTGTTAGTACACACGACTGTCCCTGAGCACTTGCAGGGAGAGCTTTGTGTACGTTGTACCTGTAACCTTACTCATGCACACGACACACAAGTCCCCAAGTTCCGAGCTTTGGTTATTACCTTCTTGGTGCATCTCATAGCCTGTAGTATATGTGGAATTTAAAACAATGAAAAGAAAAATCTTGTCGCTTAATTTCGTTTCAAAAGTTTACTATTTTCTGTATTAAAATAAAATATTTCTGTATTAAAATAATTTATTTTATTTTAATACGTTAGTTACTACTCTATTTATATATGTATATATTTTTTTGTTTCAGACTTTTCTGCAATGCTATGGAGAGAAAAGTAAGTACATATGCTTTGATTTACTAGCGGATCTATAAAATATTTGTGAACGTGGTGTCTGGTCGTCTGTCCCAAGTGAAAGTTTTTCTACATCATATTCGCTCATCTAACTTTCAGTATGCATAATTTGTGATCTGTACTGTACTTCTCCAAATCCTCCGTTCAGCTCCAGTGTAAACTCTGTCTTAAACGTAGCAGTATTTACTTTCATTTCGAACGCACTGTAGCAAACCCTCGCTATCTCTTCAGCCACGTACTCTAATCAATGGCTCCTGAGAAAGTTATATCCTAGATCCAATCAAGATTAAGTGTCATCAGTTGTCACCAGAAGAGACTGTCCGTTTTGATCTTTACAAAAGCAGCATCACTCATCCAAAGCTCAAGTACTTAGGCGTAGTCACGACTGGTTTGTTTTGTTTCTCCATTGGTCAAATGCAAGGAGCTACCAATGACAGATAGTGCTCTGAATAAAGACTACGATTCAAATTAAAAAATCAGCGATTATATAACATTTTGTATTTATCATTGATTCATTAATATTCTTTCTTGGGGAAAACGTAACCCATGCTATTAAACGCAAAAAGGCGAGTTTGTAAAGTGGCACCAACTATCGAATGTCCATGCTACTAGAAGCTACTTTGCTTATATTATTGAGTGGAAACATTTTCGTGCCCAAAATATAAAATTCGATTCTATATGTCCTCTGATTCTTTCAATTTGTCTTAAGCAAAAGTTCTTAAGAGCATAAAGAATGTTTTTTATTTAGTTCGTGTGTAAATTTGCCATTTAAAAATTGCAGTGTATTAAATGTCCAAAATATAAAATTCTCATTCTATGTATCTTTTGATTCTTTCAATTTGTCTTAAGCAAAATTTCTTAGGAATATAAAAAGTGCTTTTTATTTAGTTTGTGTGTCATTTTTTCATTTAAATATTTACACTATATTAAATGCCCAAAATATAAAATTCTCATTCTATACAGAATATAATATACCCCGAGACATATTCTGATCTTCGCTGCACAAAGGTACTAGGTTACAGTAGCCACAGCACGGGGGACAAGTGTAACCTATGAATCGACAAATAAGTTTCACGTTCGTAAATCTCAACTCAATAACGTAGTTTTCCTTCCTTTTCACTATAGTTAGGTAAGGTATTGATGGTCACCTGTTCAAATTTTAGACAAATTTTAATTTCAATTTCAATTCAGTATGTTATTAAGGGGACACGCTACTGAGATTTCTAATCTCCACAATTTTAATTGTAAGTTTTTGAAATTTTAAAATCGAATAGATGTTGATGTGTTACATGTGCACAATTAATTTCAAAATTTTATGTTGAAAAATGTACTCGGAAAAAAATAAAATATAAAGAAAGTGTTTATAATTTTAGTAAAATATCTGGGTGTCATATAAAGATAATTTGTTTCTTAAGCTTTTAAAATGACGCTAAGGCTACCTACAATGAAACGGTGCATGGGTTTGTTCCTAGTCAATACAGTTCATCAGTAAAAAAAAAAAATAATAACTTTTAACATTGACCAAAATTGACAAAAACTCAGTAGCGTGTCCCCTTAAGTGTCAAAGTTGAACTATTACAATTATAGCTTCCGTTTACCCCTCTTTCCCTTATTCAGTTTGAATTCTTCAGAAAGAAACTACCGTAAAACAGTCTACTTATTTGGTTTATATTATCTGAGTATTATGTTTAATAACGGTAATGATACTGTATTGAAAACAAAATACATAGACAGGAGACAATAACCGAAACAATTAAAGATATTTCTCTTCGAGAAGAATTGCAAAAATGAAACTTTATTATAACACAATGGCAGTTCCCACATTATTGTAGGTTAGCAAGATCTGGACTCCCTTTTGAAAATAATAAATACACATTCATGCAGTAAAAATGACTTAACTCATATGTGTTTAGCGTACGAGAATACAATGAGAAATGAAGATATATTTTACAATAATTAATTATATAAACATTAAAATATGAAATTATACAATACGAAACAAATTAGATGGGCCACTTAAGTACTCATCTACCCACAATTTTTAATGTTGTTTAAAAATTTTTATTTATTTACTTTTTTATTTTTATTTCATCTGAAAGCTTGAACTTTCCAGTTTTAAAAAATACAGACTATAAGTTTTATCTCTATGATATTTGGTTCATTAATTAGCTCAGTTTTTATTGACAGGAAGCACTTTTTCTTTAAACCGGAAGTGCAGTTCTACAAGTGCAAATCCGTCATATTGTGTTAAATTTATATATTTTTCATGTAACAATTCGAATTTGGCTTTAGAATTTTACTGTATTATTTTTCATATAGTCAGAAAGCTGTGTGTTTAGTTTTATAATTTTTCATACCCTCAGGATTTTAGATGATTTTTCTCTATGTCCAGTTTTACAGCATTTTACAATACTAATGTTAACATAAAGTGCATTTAGAATTGAGATATTTTCATCATTCTTGCACCGAAAATGAAGCTGATTAACGTAGCTAAACTACAAGCAGTATCGTCTGTTTAAGAAAGTTAATTTAAAACTTCAAGATCTTAAATTTTTATTTTTATGTTTGAAATTTTCAGAAAACTAAAATGGCATTTTTCCTTAATGGGTTAAGATAGGGAGAAACTGTTTTCACAGTTTATTCTGTGTTCTTTTAGGAGTAAGACATTGAAATAAATTTTGTTGTAACTTAAAAACTGTGGGACAAGAACTAAAACAAATTTCAGTTTTCGCTTTAAAAATTGTCCCCCTGCCTTCCCAAAAATATTTGAGGGGTTTCTTTTCCTAAATCATGTATGAAATAATCAGGGAAAAAAAGAGTTCTTAATATTCGAATCAAAGCTGAAAATTTTTCTCCCGAGGGTAGATAAGTAGGCCTACCTTAATAAGAATGAGAGAAGAACGACTGCCACTGCTTAAACTTTTTTCAGCTACAGACCGACTGGGCGACGATATATGGGACGACCCGGAAGACGATAGACCGATTTGTGAAGTCCGAACAGTCAATATAATCGATCCCTCTAAGTACAATAATGATAATGATCTCGTAATATATTTTTGTTATCCATAGTTGTTTGTGAGATAAAATGAAGTAAATCTTTCTTGGTGATCTTGTCAGAGCTGTTTTCGCGTAAAAGATGCAATTAAGCAGGCTACCCTTCGTACACATCGTGTAACAGTCTAGAGTAAGCTTATTCCATTAGGAAAGTCCAGGATAACGGAGCGGGTTTGGAATTCACCGGGTTGCATCATCTGCTTGTCTATGCGGATGACGTGAATATGTTAGGAGAAAATCCACAAACGATTAGGGAAAACACGGGAATTTTACTGGAAGCAAGTAAAGAGAGAGGTTTGGAAGTAAATCCCGAAAAGACAAAGTATATGATTATGTCTCGTGACGAAAATATTGTACGAAATGGAAATATAAAAATTGGAAATTTGTCCTTTGAAGAGGTGGAAAAATTCAAATACCTGGGAGCAACAGTAAAAAATATAAATGATACTTGGGAGGAAATTAAACACAGAATAAATATGGGAAATGCTTGTTATTATTCGGTTGAGAAGCTTTTATCATCCAGTCTGCTGTGAAAAAATCTGAAAGTTAGAATTTATAAAACAGTTATATTATCGGGTGTTCTTTATGGTTGTGAAACTTGGACTCTCACTTTGAGAGAGTAACATAGGTTAAGGGTGTTTGAGAATAAGGTACTTAAGAAAATATTTGGGGCTAATAGGGATGAAGTTACAGGAGAATAGAGAAAGTTACGCAACACAGAACTATACACATTGTATTCTTCACCTGACATAATTAGGAACATTAAATCCATACGGGTCATTCGAGTTGCGTATTCTGAATTGAGTAGAAATACTTCTGATCATATTAAATTCTGCGCCCTCTCATTAATGAATTTACTTTTTTGAAGACAGAAACCCATGCGATTGTTTAGTTAAATACCACCTTTTAGAGCCTCAGTTAAGATAGCTTGGCTTGGCTTCTCGAAGGTTTGATCCTGAACAGGACCTTGATTGTCCAAGTCCGATAGGTGCCCTGGGTGGCTTGCGTGAATTCGGCGTTAACAGGTTGGACATCCTGCCTCAGCTCTAAGAGATCCAGGTCCCATCCTTATATTGACAAGTCCCATGGTCCGGAGCCCGAAGACCCGTACTTTCCCCAAGACTTCACCCCTTTTAACTATTTCGAATGATACATGAAATAAGGAGAGAATGGGGTGTGTTGGTTGAATAGGATGGAAACGGAAGTTTACCGAGAAAAACTCTCTAAAACATCTACTTTGTCTACCAGGAATTTCATCACTACCTAACCGAGAATCGAGCTCAGGCCACCTGGATGTTAGACTAGCGCACTTCCGTTTGAGCCACGGATCGGACAGTTGAGATAAAACAGCCTTCATCTCCATGTCATTTCATTGAGATCACAACGTTGTCCAGTCTCGGAAAAGTTATACCCATTGCTTCTTGTGCTGTTCCCATATTTTCTACTCTGTTTTCCTCTGTCTTTATAATCAATTTCTGTACCTCTTGAGAAGTTGTCCTGCAGAAATATCTGAAGATTGAACCGAAACATTGGCTCGTAGAAGTATTTTCTCCCAGAGAAAGAAATTGGTGAAGTTGGTTATTAAAGTTTGCCTCGAATCTTGTCAATCAGGAATAGTTTTTTTCTGTCCTTTGATCCTATTACACAGGACTCGCAGCTTTATTTGCCTTCTGAAGTAAACTACTCCAAAGTTTCATCAGTCCTGAAAGATACATCGCCCTCAGCAAGATACGAGCTCTTGAACTTCGTATTCAATGACCGTCATAATACAAAATAGGTCACAGAAAGCGTTATTAAGAATTTACGTAAGTTCGCAATACTGAAACGGAGAGCCACAGTTTGTCGTTATTACTAATGGAAGTAGGATTCGGAGGTAGTCTATAACTTAGTCTTTGCTTTTCACAGCTTTGGTAGAAGAACACCGATCTGCTTGATAATTTATTATAATGCATATTAATGAATTCAGTTAATCATGTTACTGCATAATGTAGAGCCTCCATTTTACAAGACATCTTGGCACCAGAGTAAGCCGGAGTTTAATCGAATCCTAAGCTAGTTTTTCCTTGGATAGCAGTACCGTAATGCAGCGGCTTGGCCATAATATGAATGTGAATTACGACACACAGCGGGAAGGAAGGTACAACGGCCTTGAGTCTTGACGGTAATCGGAAGGTTCGTTCCAACAAGCGGTTCATGCATCAGTTCCTGTACCATCTTATGCGCATGCGCTAGTTGAGCATCTGCTATGGGATTGAAACTGGACTGGACGCTGTTGGAACGCTTTCGCGTATCGATATGTACTAAATCCAGAGGTGCCATAACTGTGATCACCTTTGCTAAGAACGAGATGCTTAATTGTTTTCGTTTCGCAGCTAATTCTAATTGCAGAAAATAGAATTTCGATCATTTTCTATAAAAAGATGACTAAAGTATGGAAGGCAAGAATTCCGACAATTCATTGTCGTGTACTGGGGGATTCTCATCTAAAAATAGTTTTTTTTTAATTATTAATATATGTACGTTATTTATTATGATTTTAATCCAAGCTGCATGTTGAAATTGTAATTAACTATTTCAATATCTAAATAATTTCCATTCCCTTTCTTTTTGGCGAAAATTTAAATTAAATCTAGTTTTATTATTCGTCTGTACTGTCACTTTTCATCTTAACCTCAATGATGTGAACAGTCGATCATGTCTTTCTTCAGTATCCAGGAGACGTTGGTGAGCTTATGCGCGTCTCCTGTACCGGTACTCTTCCGTACATGCCTCAATCCGCGGACTATTTCTAACCGTTCCGAACCCGTGTCGAAAATTTGTTGGAACGCCCGACTGCAGTACATGTTTCCGGTTCAGGACTGCTTCGGATTGTGTTGGAACGCTTTTTCTGTACTGCGCATGCTCACGATGGTTACGGACAGTTCCTGACTGTTGTTGGAACGAACCTAGAGTTGTAGAGATAGAGCCGAGCCGTAACGGTGTGTCGGGTAAAACGAGTATTATAATGCTAAATAAATTTAAAATTAATGATGTTGACTTTGCGATGTTAGTATTTTTAGAAAATTATCAGTCATCAGAAGACGATGTAGAACGTTTGGAGGCAAGTGGCATTTACAAAGGCATGCTACAGAAGGTCAATATGAAATTTTAGTGCATCCTCAACTGCATTATAATTAGGGACCGGATTTTTATGTAATTACATATTATATTCCTTTCAACCTAAACGTATATAAATAACAAATCTTTGCGAATCTTGTAATTACCATTAATATATTAAAAATGTGATGCTATATATATTTACATATTTACCCCACATTACATGTTATGGCTTGGTATTACATAAATCTACATATTTAGGGGTTTTATTCATTTTTACTTCTCCAAAAGGAAAAAAAAAACTACTGCTGGGGAAGTTTACAATTTGAAATACACAGATTTAAAAAGCCTTTTTATACCTACCCAAGAAAGGATATATTTCGGGACGAAACATAACGTCCTTAGTTCCAGAAAGTAATAGAGGCACTCACACCATACCGCCCATTGTAAATATGAGTGAACAAAAGGCAACCTTTCTCATACAACTACCTTGTATTGGAAAAATCACTCAGAAAGTAGCGTTGCCTTCATGCGGTGGATGTTAAATGTTATGTTTTTTATTTAACGACGGTCACAACATCAGAGGTTATATCAGCGTCGCCGGATGTGCCGGAATTTTGTCCCGCAGGAGTTATTTTACATGCCAGTAAATCTACTGACACGAGCCTGTCGCATTTAAGCACACTTAAATGCCCTCGACCTGGCCCGGGATCGAACCCGCAACCTTGGGCATAGAAGGCCAGCGCTTCATGCGGTGGAGGGGATGAAGACGACATGATTTGTCTCGAACTATAATAATTGTTTTGCACTTGTCTTAACAAGCCGTTCCGATGTAATTTCCAACCTTACCCACCCTCTTCCTAATTCTTCCAGGGAAAATCCGTGTCAAGTCTGGCATGAGCCCCAATAAAGTAGCCGACTTTTCAAAAGAAGCTGGAGTAAAGCAACAAACTGGAAAGATGTTGAAAGATTAAAATAAATAGCTTTTCAGGTTATTGCTCGACCTCTTTACTTTAAATTTAGTTGACCTATACGGAAATAGGATTTTCTGAGCAATTAAAAAGTATGGTTCTCGGCTGGAATAATTCTATCCTGAATGAGACAGGAATGTCACTTTTCAAACAACAGTTTGTAAATGCCTATAGTTTGAGATTTTAGTAGGTACTTTGTTTCTTACAGGGAGCAGCTAAAATGCATGTGTCCCACATCTCCTCTTATTTTCTCCTAATCCAGTAAAGCGAAACAGTGCTTGCAGTACTGTTGTGTCATTCATTTCACTCAGTTCTCTAGTTTTAGTACTTGCAGTATAAAGTGCAAGTGAGCTCATCAACTGCTTTTAACTAACTAAAATGGCTCCTGTATCTTCAACCCTAACGACAAAAATAAAATCATGGATTGCGATGGACGAAGCTTTCACTACAGATGGAAAAATAGTAATGTGTTAAGTGTGCGGTAAAGAAAGTCGAGTGCTCTATGAAATCACAACTGGAGAGTCTTACCTATCCTATACCTGCCAGATATTGATATTAAATATTTTCATAATTTTACATATTTTTGTACATATTCAGCTTATTGTCTTACATAAATATGTACATATTTCACAACTTGATATTACATAAAAATCCGGTCCCTAATTATAATGAAGGAAAACTCGGGGAATATTTTCGTTTAACGCCAGTGTTTATTGTGGATGACTTTTTCCTCTTTCTTAGTGGTTATTCTTATTTAGTCAACTGTCCGAAAACAGGTCTGAATCTCACAAGTCATATCAAAAAGCACCACTTATGTGGCAACTAGACCAGGAACTAATGGGGTAGAGTGGCCAGTTCCTTTCCCCTTCATTGAATACAACTCCGATTAGCTACAGTCCGCATTTCATGAGAAGATCCGAACAAGGAATGCGAGTTTTTCCCCCACTCTTATAACCTACCCCCAACACGGAACCGGCCGGCCATTGACTGTGTCTTGTTTGTCCCAACCGACCAATGACAGCACCCCCATCCACCTGCACCTTCAAGAACGCGGAGTTACTGGCTTATTCTCTCCTCTTACCCCGCAAGGACCATACTCCCCTCGCAGGGATCCTGTCGTGAAATTTGGACAGTACATGTTACACTAGTCAGACTTCAGATGTATACAATAATTGTTCTCCCTCTGACACATATCGTCAAGTGAGATGTACTGCCTGATAATAGATGTACATATCAGCCAGAACCTCAATCAGAGGAAATTTGTAGTTATGCGTTTTACGAAAGTTATTCATATCACTTTCCTCCAACAGATTCTTATTTTTGAATGATGATACTACATTCTTCATTGTCAACCTGCATATTATCCTTCAACGTAGTCATAGTCCCTGTGATATTTGGGTTCTCACTATTCTAATTAGCTCTGGCTGATATGTACATCTATTATCAGGCAGTACATCTCACTTGACGATATGTGTCAGTGGAAGAACGATTGTTTGTATGCATCTGAAGTCTGATTAGTGTAATATCTAGCTAATCGGCGATTTTATGCAATGGAGGGGGAAAGGAACTGGCCACCCTACCCATTTTCTCCTAGCATAGTTGCCTTATGAGTAATGTCTTATTGAAGTGACGTATGAGGTTCAAACCTGTCTTCGGACATTTGACTAAGCAACAGCTATTCTAATCTTAATGTTTCAACATAAAATGAAAAATAAATGAATTTAATTTCTTCCTGTAACCACTACAGGTTGCCTTCGACAAAGAGTACCATGATACAATAGAGTAAATGCCTTGAGGCTTAGTGATATCTTGTTGTTAGAGTGAAAAATAACAATTTGAATTATATTGAAACACATGATGTTAAACGAAGTAACGTCAAGGAGATGCGAATTAGTCATGGTCCATATGTATGATGCCTGAAAATAGCTATTGATCCTTTGAGTGTTGCAATTGTTAGATCTCTTAAAATATCTTTATGCAGGCCAAAAGATTTACAGAAGTCGACTAGGAACTGGGGTATGGTCCCACGGGCTCCTATCATTAGTCCCGTAGTGACGATGGATTCCAGATGGTATTTGTCCTTATAAAAACTGACGGAAGGTTCATATATATTCCATATTATTAAGTACCTATTATTACACAATACAAATTTTGCTATAGCTGTGCTGCTGTGTAGTCCTTGTTCTTTGCATTATTTATCTCGCTATTCTTTAGAAAAATCTACTAATAGTTTGCAGGGCTGTATTTAATATTATTACCGCCCCAGTCCATTAAAAATTGCTGCCGCTTCAACATTAATATCCATGTACGAAATTTAATCAAACCAAATACAGAGAATTGACTAAATAGTATTGAAATTAAAACAGCAAGAAAAGAGGAGTTCACCGCTGTGGAGTAACTGTTAGCACACCTGACCGTGGAACGAGCGGGCCCGGGTTAAAATCCTGGTTAGAACAAGTTGAGGCTTTTCCAGGATTTTCTCTCAACTCGCCGAAAGCAAATGATGGGTAACTTTCAGTGCTGGACTCTGGATTCATTTCGCTGGCATTATCATCTTCATCTCATTCAGATGTTATGTAACTATAGTTACACAGCAAATTAAATTAATTAAGTATGACTTTAAATGCCAACAATGTTATTCTTATAGTACAGCAACTCCAGCGATCACCGTCCTACTTTTTTCTGAATCTGAACTCTTCAAATCTTTTCACCCCTTAACCAGTTACAATAGTCTCTCGTTGCATTGTTTATTGCACAGAATGCCGATCTTCTCTAATTTTACTTAATTCATTTTTACACTTATCACTGTCATTACTTTCATTACGTGGACACTGATTGATATCGCCATTATTTCACTTCCGCAATTAGTTGTAATGGAAGTCGTATCACTCACTGCTGAGGATGTAGTCTCATTGGTTTACGTTTCATTTTTATCAACCTGAAAAAAGCTCTATTTTATGTGCTACAACAAAAGCACATTCTGTTCCTATTCTAATTTATGTTTTTGACTTTTCTATATTCATCCCCACTTGCACCCTAACTTAATATACATGCTAGGTTCAAAAAGTTCCCGGAATTTGCTAGTATCATAGAAACAACGTACCTTAAACACTATTCTACAGCATTCCCTTCAAAATAGTTGCCTTCCGCAACAACACACTTTTGCCAACGCGTGTAGAGTTCCTGGAAGCCATTTTGTGAAACCCGTCTTAGTGCTCTCGTCGCGTTTGCGATAACCTCTTCAGCATTGAATCTCCGTCCTTTCAGATGACTTTTCAGACGGGGAAACAGAAAGTAATCAGGTGGTGAGAGATCAGGAGAGTATGGTGGGTGATCCAAAGCAGTTATGTTGTGCCTGGCAAGAAAATTCTTTACAATAATTGCGTGATGAGCAGGTGCATTGTCATGCATAAGGAACCAGTTGTTTTCTACCCACTTTTCTGGACGTTTCCTTCTCACTGCGTCCCGGAGGCGACGGAGGATTTCTACGTACAATTCTTTCGTTACAGTACGACCTTCTGGAATGAACTCTTGTCGAAGAGTCGAAGAAAACTTCCAACATAACTTTGCCTTTGGAAGTGTCCCTAGGAAATTTTTGCTTCCGAGGAGATGTTTTCCATTTCCACTCAGATGACTGTCGTTTAGGGACTGGATCGTACAAGTAGCACCAAGTTTCATCACCAGCAATAATTTTGTTTAAGAAATCACCATCTACATCAGCCATACTGATCATGCCCCAGCAAGAGTCATTCTTGTTTCTTTCTGTTCTGCCGACAACATTTTCGGAACTAACTTCTGAGACACGTAATGCATGTTGAGATGCTTGTGAAGAAAATTGTGTAGACTTCCGACTGATATTCCGACCTCTGCTGCTATCTCTTTTATGGTTTTACGTCGGTCGTCCCTCACAACATCAGGCACACGCTGAGCGATTGCTTCATTTGTTGCAGTTGTTGGTCGGCCGCTGCGTACGTCATCTTTGATGCTATCGCGGCCACCAGAAAAGCGTTTATGCCAGGCATACACTTGAGTTTTTTTCATTGCTGCTTCTCCATATGCTTCTTCCAATAATCTTAATGTCTCTGCAGGAGTTTCGTGTAACAAAAAAACAGAACTTGATGTTTGTTCGTTGCTCTGTGGACATAATTACAAAATGCGACGAACAAACAAAACACTATGATAAACAATTGCCTACAACTCAAAACCAACAATCGACATTATCAACAAACTTTAAGGAAATGACATCATGAATGCTACCAACAAAAGAAATATATAATATCCCTTGTTATATATTAATACGAAAAATGGTAGTAAAATTGCGGGAACTTTTTGAACCCAGTACTATAACTAATAACTTAGGACTGTTGTAATCTCAAAATTACAGCCGCCCATCTGTAAGCACGTCATAACTTGTGTATAATATAATACACTAGTTCATTTCAAATGCTAGGATTAAATGTTGAATTGCGAAAGAGATCGTTTGAATCCTGGTGTCAGTTACCTCATAAGGGGAAAGGTGTAGTCATCTATGAAGAATATCCAAGAGCCAATTCATGGGTCAGCACCAAAAAGAACTTGTCGTCTTCGGAAATAATTAATGCAATCAAGATGTCCTGCAAACTTACTGCAGTGCGCTCCGTTCCTGGCAGAGCTTTCAGCACGACCCGTTGCCTTCAACCAGGCTGCAGCGAGACAGAAACTCTTGGCCACGTGTTGGGCTTTTGTCGGAAAGGAGAGTTATTGCGTAACAACAGGCATCATAGAGTCCGTGGAGCTATCGCCTGTCTTCTTCGGAACAAGGGTTGGGAAGTTCATGAAGAGGTCCACTGCATATCCGAAGAAGACTCCCATATAAAAGCGGATATAATAGCAATAAACAGGCAACAACAAAAGGCTATTATCATAGATCCAACTATACGCATGGAGAGAGATCTAAAACAAGCTCATTAGGTTTATTAGGAAAAGAGGGCCATTTATGAACCTTGTATTCCCTACCTTAGTGCCAAGTATAACATCCCTCTCTTCAATTGGTCAGTGACAGGTTTATTTCTTGGTGCTCGGAGTTCTTTACCAAAATTTACATATAATTAAACAAAAACTATTATCAATATCATCTTTTGAAATTAAAAAAAAAAAATTCTCGCAAATTCTTAAAGTTTCCCAGCAGATTATACAGTTTCATTTATACCACTCAGAAGGCCTTAATTAAGGATATGCTAATTTTAAATAAAATCTTTTATTTATACGTATAATTTTATAGTCATATTCTAACTTTTTATTATATAATTGTTAATGAATGGTGCTTAAATTTACATTTTATTTTTATAACAATATTCATAACCCACAAACGATTAAGGAAAACACGGAAATTTTACTTGAAGCAAGTAAAGCGATCGGTTTGGAAGTAAATTCAGAAAAGACAAAGTATATGATTATGTCTCGTGACCAGAATATTGTACGAAATTGAAATATAAAAATTGGAGATTTATCCTTCGAAGAGGTGGAAAAATTCAAATATCTTGGAGCAACAGTAACAAATATTAATGGCACTCGGGAGGAAATTAAACGCAGAATAAATATGGGAAATGCGTGTTACTATTCGGTTGAGAAGCTTTTGTCATCTAGTCTGCTGTCAAAAAATCTGAAAGTTAGAATTTATAAAACAGTTATATTACCGGTTGTTCTGTATGGTTGTGAAACTTGGACTGTCACTCTGAGAGAGGAACATAGGTTAAGGGTGTTTGAGAATAAGGTACTTAGGAAAATACAGTATTTGGGGCTAAGAGGGATGAAGTTACAGGAGAATGGAGAAAGTTACACAACACAGAACTGCACGCATTGTATTCTTCACCTGACATAATTAGGAACATTAAATCCAGACGTTTGAGATGGGCAGGGCATGTAGCACGTATGGGCGAATCCAGAAATGCATATAGAGTGTTAGTTGGGAGACCGGAGGGAAAAAGACCTTTGGGGAGGCCGAGACGTAGATGGGAGGATAATATTAATGGATTTGAGGGAGGTGGGATATGATGATAGAGACTGGATTAATCTTGCACAGGATAGGGACCGATGGCGGGCTTATGTGAGGGCGGCAAGGAACCTTCGGGTTCCTTACAAGCCATTTGTAAGTAAGTAACAATATTCATATTTAATTGATTATATTTATTTGCTGTTAATTTCCGGATCCTCGTGGTCATGCTTAATTAAGGCCGGACGTGTTATTTTTCTCTCTATGTTAATAATAATTATTAATTCTTAATTTGTCACAATAATGAGTGCCATCTACTGGGTTTTCATTTCAAAGTGTGTCATGACGTCACTGTTGTTGGGTCACCGATTTGAAGCGAGTTTCAGCTTATATGTTAGAGAAGTTGCCTAATATTTAAGGCGTTCTTCAATCTGAACTTGAGAACGTGTACGGTATAACTTGAATGTCGTAGCAACAGATGGCGGTCTGTACGGTCTGTGTGCTACCATAACCTCTTTCGAACTGTGTTTTGCGCCGGCAAGTCGTACGCAGGGTATGTGTTATCATCGGTTGCGTACTGTAACATTCCACAACACAAATCAAATGCTCCGTGTCCATGTGACCGTCGAAGTTAATGTCAACAAGTACGTAAGTAATTGTCTTAACCCTCTCCCCATATCCCGATAGTAAGAAAAAATCACCTCAGTATATGTTTCGAAACAGTTCACATTCCTGCCACTACCGGCGTTACCGTACGTATCGGTAAGTAATCTTCTGAATGAACGCCGTACTTGCTAGGCAACTTCTCTGGCAGATAAGTAATACACCTCTGCGGAAGTGTAGGAAGATTGAATTCTCTAGGCTCATCGACTAGCCACGTGACGGCATACAGCGAGCCATGACACACTTTGAACTGAACACCCAGTAGTTGTTACATAAGGAGTCACGTCATAATTCCCATTTGAATTGCATTAGCGACTGTACTGCCATCTCGTGTTCGTTTACGGCGGACGGGTGGCGATCCTGGCGGTTGTTCTCTTCAAAGTGCAACCGATTTTAACATAGCGATGAGTTATCTATTACATATATGATCTAGCGTTTTAGTAACGCTATTTAATGTCATACGGCCGCTAAATTACGCTACCGCAACCCGAGGATATCCAAGCTTTATCACAGCAGCGATGGCAACCTATATTGACATAAACTAAATTCCCGTGAAAGACGTGACATTATCAATTAACTGGTCTACAAGTCAGTTTTGTTCGGGAATTGTATTTATAATGTCTCAGAAAAGTAAAGTATACACAAACAATTAATCAGCGAATTTATTTGTTTGAATGTTTCGCGAAGAACAATAATTATAGAAGATAGTGCCTTCGGAAATTTAGGAGTACATTTTCAGACACAAGTCCTAAAACGTTTCGCGTTTGAATTTGATAAAGCGGCGTACAATGGGTTCAGTATGGCACAAACCAAGGGTGAAGAAGATATGTTTTAAATCAAGATAAAGTTGTTTTTCAAGTAGAAGTGTAAGTTCGAAGAATCTTTTAGCCGTGTAGCGAAGCCAACCAGTATATCCATGGGATCAGCCTTCAGAGACGAGTCTTTAAATTTCGATCATAAAGTACGGTTTGTGCAAGAACTTCAACAGACAGATTTCGTCGCAAGAATACGGTTTTATAATTGGTATCTTAAAAACATTTACAATGGATTTCTCGATCCACAGCTTATGTTTGTCTCACGAGGCGTCGTTTCATCACGTCAATTTTGAATATGTGATATAACTCGCATATCATACGAGAAAAATATCATTGGATTCCATTGTAGTGGGGTTGTGTGGTGTACAGCAAGAGTTCGGCGAATAAATAATTGGACCAGAAGTTCTTAATGACCGAGTGAATTCAGAACACGTTGTGGGTATAATGTTATTTCCATTTTTAATGAACTAACAGGAAAGAGTGTAGCCTCTGGATATTTGCAATAATCCGGTGTCACATCGCATACTGCTGATGTTTCGATGAACACTACACGTCCAGTCTTCACTGACTCATAATTTTATTATTTGTAGAACTTTTTCCTCCTGTACTCTGATCTGAATTATTATTAGTACTCAATGGTACAGTGCGTCAGTTATTCATAGATTTCAAAAAGGCATAAGACTCGTTTAAGAGAGAAGTTTTGTATGATATTCTCGTTGAATTTGGTATTTCTAAGAAACTAGTTCGATTAATTAAAATGCGTCTCAGTGAAACATACAGCAGAGTTCGTATAGGTCAGTTTCTGTCAGATGCGTTTCCAATTCACTGTGGGCTAAAGCTAGGAGATGCACTATCATCTTTACTTTTTAACTTTGCTTTAGAGTATGCCATTAAGAAAGTCGAGGATAACATAGAGGGTTTGGAATTGAACGGGTTATATCAGCTGCATGTCTATGCGGATGATGTGAATATGTTAGCAGAAAATCCACAAACGATTAGGGAAAACACGGGAATTTTACATGAAGCAAGTAAAGAGATATGTTCGGAAGTAAATCCCGAAAAGACAAAGTATATGATTATGTCTCGTGACCAGAATATTGTACGACATGAAAATATAAAAATTGGAAATTTATCTTTTGAAGAGGTGGAGAAATTCAAATACCTGGGAGCAACAGTAACAAATATAAATGATACTCGGGAGGAAATTAAACACAGAATAAATATGGGAAATGCCTGTTATTATTCGGTTGAGAAGCTTTTATCATCAAGTCTGCTGTCAAAAAATGTGAAAATTAGAATTTATGAAACAGTTATATTACCGGTTGTTCTTTATGGTTGTGAAACTTGGACTCTCACTTTGAGAGAGGATCATAGCTTAAGGGTGTTTGAGAATAAGGTGCTAAGGAAAATATTTGGGGCTAAGAGGGATGAAGTTACAGAAGAATGGAAAAGGTCCACAACACAGAATTCACCTGACATAATTAGGAACATTAAATCCAGACGTTTGCGATGGGCAGGGCATGTAGCACGCATGAGTGAATCCAGAAATGCGTATAGTGTTATTTGGGAGGCCGGAGGGAAAAAGACCTTTGGGGAGGCAGAGACTTGGTCATTTCCGGACCAGGGTTTCTTATCTCAAATTGATACATGTGCCTTTCGCCATCATCCCTGAAAGTTTGTATCACCACCTCGAAAACACCCTGTATAATGTATTTATGGTCAGCTAGCTTGTTCTCCTCTACCCTTATAAGAACTTCACTTTAATTCCATCATGTCAACCTCGCTAATTTCTGTTTCCTGCCTCTATTATTCTGCTTATCCTTTGTGAGTACCATTTAATGTGTCATAAATGTATTAAATTGAACCCCCGGTGAGAGAAACTGAGATTTATTCCTCCCACATGCTGGGTGAGTATTTCAATGAAATGGAAGCTGAATGGACCAAAGTGCTCCAAACCTGGAAAGCATATGATTTATTGATTTTAAATCGAAGAGGCCAACTGCAGTTGGGATCGAGGTCAGGCAGAGTAGAACTGGCTTGTGTTTAGACATTCTACTTTCATAAATTAGTTCGTACACTGTGGGCTAGATATTGATCCCATGTCTGTAAATTTGTTTACTGTGGAACAGCTGCTGAGAAGGGTAGTCGTAATGATTCCTCTTCTCTCCTGGTATAACAAGGAGCGGCCATTGCAGCGATTGGTCCAAGGTACTGTGTGTGTGTTTACCTTTTTCCTCCGGTCTGTATGCTCAGACTTTACAAACCCTCAGGACTTTGTGAGAGTTGGGAGTTTATGTGAGGAGGACAATAGGACAGGAGTCGATATCGACATTCCCTTTGTAAAAATGAGGCAGGCTGCGGTGATTTTCATTCGTCTCAGTTTGGCAAGGTATGGTGTACACTGTACAGTCCGTGGTAGGGAAGGTTTTAGGGCAGTGTAATTTTTTTTATCATCATCCTCTGTGACATACATTTGAACTCAGTGAAGAGCAACAGACTATAAGGACGGCTATTTCGTTTATATGACGTCATTACATTTTCGACAAATGAAGTGTAATGAAATTTTGAATTCCAACCAATCACAGTCACACTTTGCGATGATTTTTGCAGCTAGATTTATCGCTATACATTTATCGCATGATCGTTCTTTTGTTTAGTCGTTGTCGCCAACTGTTTCCCCGTATATTGATGATCATGAATACATTGAGATGTAACTACACGGTTAAACTTTTCTTTCAACTTTAAAACAATGAATGCAAGATTGATATTTAATATTAATTAATATATTTCAGAACGACGCACCATGTAGACACAAAATCTTAATGCATCTTAATTGAACGTACCTTTTAAACTTTATTATCTCAATATTCTTCCCAGATTGCACGCATACGCGACTGGAATATTGAACTGTGTAGATCAGACGTATCCAAAATCGTACTCACGAGTAAGCCCCTGAACGGAACCAAAGGCAGTACGTAATGAGCCGCTCCGCCTCACCCATCCCCACCTGTACTGTACTCAATGTTTTTTCTCAAACGAAGAGCAGTGGCGGACTACCATTATCATTGTGTTGGTCGGAGTGTTCCACATTTTCACAATGTCTTCTAATCATGGACTTAGTACATTCAAGGATGAATAGGAAGAGACATTTTTTTTTTGAGTTAGTGGTTAGAATGTGAAATGCTTAATTTGTTCGAAAATTCTTAAGGGTGTGTTAAAATTCAACATGCGACGACTATACTCGACTCTTCACAAAGAATATCATACAATTACAGGTATGTGGGACATGTGAAAAGAATTTATTTTGGGGCTATCTGCATAACTGTTGGTTATACATAATAATCAGTGTATTACAAAACGTTTACACTCAGTTCCGCATGAGAAACATATAGTTTTTCGTTTAATTTTAGGTGAAGTGCGTAGGCCTACATATATTTTGATAAATATAAAACAAGAAAATACAAACACAAATCACACACGTGTTCTCAGTCTTAAACAATAAAAGCTTCTTGCTAGCTATGTTCTAGCTTGGAATATTGGAAAGTCAATGAAGCCCTTTACAAAAGAATCATTTGTAAAATCGTGCATACAGGACGTTACTAAAATACCATGTCCAGAACAAAGTCAAAGTTAGAGAAAATTAAATTGTTTCCAATTACAGTTCAGAGAAGCAATTTCAAGATTGTAAATGTAATTGAATCTGAAGTCGAAACCACAATTAACCAGTTTGTAGCTTACTCACATGCATTGGACGAAAACACAGATAGAAATGACAAAGCTCACCTAGCCATTTTCATCCGAGGAGTTAATGAACATTTTACTGTGTCTGAATGTCTTCTAGATGTAATTACAAAATACAACTGGAGAAGATCTTTTCCAGGCACTGAAAGGCACCATAGAACAGAAGAGGTTGAATTTGCAGTGGCTTGTGTCAATAGCAACAGACGGGGATCCAGCTTCATAGTATGTAAAAATAATACACAAACGTATGTTATTTCTTATTCTTTTGATGTTATTATTTATAAACATAAGCACACCGTTGCCGCGATCTCCCACTGATCACTTCCATCTGTTGAGGTACGAGTCTCTTCCCCTTACAGCACACTGCACAGTGGGCCAGAATTCGAATCTAGCAGGAAAAAAATAAAAATTCAACTTACTTTACTCCCCATTTTTTTCCTCTGAATCTGTTAAGAGATAATCATAGCTTAAGAAAATCGACCTTAGAGATGAAAAATAAACGGACATGTTTATATATAACAACCGTAATCTGCACTTCCTTGAGGGAGCGTTCCGTCTCGTCGCTAGTTGTGTGAACTTTGTTGGTTGTTAATTTGGTGCCAGTGCATTATTGTGAATATCTGAAGTATGGAAAAGAAAGCTACAGATATGCACTTGCACATCAATATACAGAGTGTAACAAAAGTTTCTGGTACAGTTTGTTAAAATTATTCTCTTGTTTAGTTCCCATTTTCCCAGGAATGATGACCAAATTTTATGATGCAGGAGTTGGTACTACTTGATTGTGGTGGGATCCAATTCTTTATTAATAATTTGGCGGGGAATGTCACATTGTTGAAGACAGGTGTTCAATATATTAACAGTGTGAGTTAATTTGTAGAAAAATGAGGCAGTGTAAATTACGAGGTCATAAATTGTTCCTGTGATTTGTGATTTTAATTCTGGTGAGTATTGTTTTATATTCTTTAATCAATAAATTATCATGTAGTAAGATTGAAATTAAGTGTCATCTTCTTTCTATATTAATTATTCGTAATACAAAAATGTAACAAAAGTTTCTGGTACGTACCAGGAATTATTGTTACATCTTTATTTTTCTATACTTTCCGGATAATAAACCAGTTAAATGTAATTTTTAATGCATAATTTTAATAAACGATACTGACACTTATTTTTAATCACTCAGGTCACCATGACACCAACAAAACGTGAGTATGCTCGGTCTCAGGTTCAAGCCTTTGTCAAGACTGGAAAATCAGTACGTGATATTGCCAGGTTGTCGAAAATGTCACCAACAACAGTTTTAAAATGGAAGAATCAAACGGATGGTTCTGTTTCTGATGCTAAAAGATCAGGCCGACCAAGCAAAGTGTCACCTCAAACAAAAAGAAAAATAAGGGAGGGGTGAAGGACAAGGTTGGTGTAGGAACTCGGGCTGTGGCTAAAAGGCTGAATTTTTCGGAGTGTTACCTTTCTATAAACACAAACATTTCACACGTGACAATCAGTAGGCATTGTGGCAGTCAGGACTGGGATCGGAGGTCTTATGTATCAAGAATCAAGCCAATGCTGAGTGAAAAGAACATATCCGATCTAATTAAATTTTGTGAAAGGTTGCTGAAAGAGGATGCACCTGCTGCCAGAATTCTAAGGGCTCATATTCTGTACACGGATGAGTCACTTGTAGAACTTCACTCTATTCCGAATCGTCAAAATGCCAGAATTCGAACAGCGGATCCATCCTCTATAAAGCCTACGCAGGTACCCAAGTTTGGCGTTAAGATTATGGTGGCCGGAGGAATCTCACGTTATGGAAAGACACAACTTGTTATAGTGAATGAGAAGAAAACTGTGAATGGCGAATGTTACTGTACACACATTCTCCCAGCATATTCTAAAGTTCTAAGGGATACCACTAAATTTCCAAAACAACATATTGCGTTCCTCATGCAAGATGGAGCCAGAGCCCACACTGCTAAGAGTGTACTGGACACAATAAAGAATTCCGGCATCAATGTCTGGACAGACTGGCCTGGAAATTCTCCAGATTTAAATCCCATAGAGCACCTGTGGAGAAGATTGCAAGAAAGTGTGTTTCGAACACCCAGACCAAGAAATCGCAATGAGTTGATTGCCTGAGTGTTGGAAGAGTGGGAGTCCATTACTCAGGAAGACATTTTCAGACTCACAGGTAGTTTTGGTAGACTTGTGTTGCAGTGTCTTGAAAAAAAAAGGATGTAATACCGACTACTGAAGAACAGTAATGAAAGGACTGTTCACTAAGCTATAAAGTGGCGTTATTTTGTGATATTTACCACAAAAAATTAAGAAATAAAGTAAAATTTTCACTGTACCAGAAACTTTTGTTACACTCTGTAATTAAAATTCTCATTTTTTCATCAGTAATTTATATTGAATGTGTTAACAAGCTGATGTAATCAGCGACTGAAATTCTTATATTCTAAATTTACACAGTAATTTAAAAAGTATCCAAATGTATCCGTTTAGATTTTCATACCAAAATGTGCAGAAACTCATAACGATTGAGGGTAAAGTTTCAGTATGTGCCCAAATTTGCCCCATTCTTAGATATTTTATTTTATTTGCAGAGGCGCGCGTTTCGTCGCGACCTCCCATAACGCATCGTGAGCTATGAGAAGTGTTGAGTGATAAAACACAGAGTGAGGATCAGCTGGTGCATTATGCAGAATCTAAACTAAACATAGAGGACTCTTCTTCTTCTTCTGAAGTGTTACGTTGTATTAAATTGACATTGAGTGTTTTCAAATGCAGATTTAAAGAGCAATGGCAAAAAGTAATAGAGTGAAACTAGGTTTCTAACAATAAATTCCAATTCGCTAGAAAAAGAACTATATTTTTCTGATGAAGTTTATAAAGCTACATCCCAAAATTTTAAAACGGCCAGTCCAGTTCCTTTCACCTCTAAACGTGGAAGCCCTAGAAATCTCTTTGACTAAAGAGAAATGAAAACTAAACAAAAAAGGTTACAAGCTTTAATTAAAGAGTGATCGCAATAAGAATTAACAGTGGCTGCTCAAATCTCACCTCGAGCTTCCGGTAAAAGGGACGCAGCAAAAATGATTAAGAACAATACCAAAACTACCCCTCGCAGAGCCACTAGATACAGAGTCATCCCACCCATTACCTATTCGATATTCTCTAGAAGAAGCTTTGTCATTTCTTATAGACAATAATTTATCTAAAATCCAATATAGTAATATTCGCATGGGAGCTAAACAGAGGCACAGTAATATATACCCATCATACAATACTGTCGGGGAAGCAAAATTAAGAAGTTATCCACCAAAAGAAAACGTGAAAGTTACAGAATATTTCGCCGAAATAGATTTACAGTGATTGATTGATCACATAATTGAACGACTTGTGAAGATAAATGCAAACAAGTCTAAGAGTGAAGGAAAATAAAGCAACTAAAAGCGAGAATTCTAAATGAGGCAGTAGAGCAAGTGGACAGCTTCAAATACTTGGGGTGTACTATAAGCAGTAACATGAGCTGCTGCCAGGAAGTCAAAATGAGGATAGCAATGGCAAAGGAAGTTTTTAATCGAAAAAGGAGCATCTTCTGCGAACCTTTGGAAAAATATCTAAGGAAGAGACTAGTGAAGTGCAGAAACACGGACATTATAACGAAGTGAAGAGAAACGACTAGAAAAGTTTTTGAAGTATGAATGGAGCGTGTGAAATGGACAGACAGAATAACAAATGAAGCTGCGTTGGAAAGAGTGGGTGAAGAAAGAATGGTGCTGAAACCGATCAAGAAGAGGAAAAGGAATTGGTTGGGTCATTAGCTGAGAAGAAACTGCCTACTGAAGGATGCACTGTAAGGAATGGTGAACGGGAGAAGAGTTATCTTGCCAATTGGAATGTTATCAGCAAAGCTCGGAACTTGGGGACTTGTGTCTTTGCACGTGGCTAAGCGACGGACTTCAATGTCAACAAACTCCCGCTTCCAGTACGGAGGTACTGTCAGGTCTGCTATAAAAGTGGTTTCTGGCTGAAGCAACATATTGGTAGTATTGTGGTAGGTTGAAAGACGTAATTTTATAGCATATATATATATATATATATATATATATATAATAAAAATAAACATCAGCAATATATCAAATTTACTGTTCTGCTCTGTACACTATATTACAGTGTATGACTACTTACACTCGAAGATTTTCGAACCCAGAACTTCTTCGTCAGTGAGTTAAACATGATTTGAAACAAGAAAAACTTATTTGCACGTCACATGAAATGACGGGAGCAAACTTAAAATAAATGTTTTAACTGTCACTGTTTTGTTCTATTTTCAGCAGTTGCTAGCTGATCTCTTATCTGAGAAAGATAAATATATCCTAAATTTTTCTCGAAAATAGTTTTCAATTTGTGTGTCACTACTAGAGTAGATCCCTCTACGACTTGATCCATGGCTATGGACAAATTTTCCACCAATTTAAGGGACTGCAATGTCTTTCAATGAATGCCGTTTCCAGCCTTTAGTTTGTGTGTGGCACAACTTACAAAATATAAACTCTCCATTCGTAGAAAATAATGTATCTCCTCTGAATTTCTCCACGAAATTCTGTACCTAAAATTAAAAAAAAAAAATGTATTTTCAAACTTCTATAATACCCATTCGAATAACACGTATTTTCTCATTCCTCCAACAGACCGTTTATTTGTAATTCTCTGATTGTCATTGGCTTCAACATGACACAGTTTCCTCGTGCGTAGATGTGACCACTTTCTTAGTACACACGACTGTCCCTGAGCACTTACAGCGTGAGCTTTGTGTTCGTTGTACCTGTAACCTTACTCATGCACACGACACACAAGTCCCCAAGTTCCGAGCTTTGGTTATCAGAAGAGGCCCTATAGGCAAGAAATAAGCACTTAACAAAATACAGGGAAAGCCATGCCAGAAAGTTTTCTCGTAGGGCTACTATACAGGATGTTTTAATATCTTACTCGTAACTTCGGATCCTGTGATTGCTCAGTTGAGTGCAGCATTGAGGAATAAAAAGAAGGGATCATTATCCTTAGATGTTCGTTGTTTGCTCGTGGAACCAAGAGTAACTGGAGCTTCTTATGAAAAGATAAAAACCGAGGTGGCGGTGACGACGACGATAATGACTATGATGATGATGATAACAATCAAGACGACATGGACGAAGATGATGATAATTCTACAGATGATTCTAGTCCCTCATCAAACGCTGATTTATAATTCCAAATAGGTAAGCTCTAATATTACAAAAATATTTGCTTGTGGTACCTAACCACTGAGTTCACGGCCATTCTTTTGGCTTTTCTGTTATCTATTATGTTTAATTTCCCTTATATAATCATTTTGTCGCCTACTGATTTAACATTTTATGTAAATTAATTTTTTCCCGCTAGAATCGCATTCTGGCCCACTGTGCACTGTGTTCGGCGGGCTGCATCGAGAGCACGAAATACGATACGCCTTTTGGAGACCTCTGGTGTAGATGCAGCTTTAGTTCCGTTACACACTACAGCGACAATGCGTTTGTCAAGCTATAAAAAATGCTTTCGTGTAGCTGTGATTGTAACGGTCGAAATAAGACACAGCTGAAATTGGTCCTGCTCCCACAGATAACTTAACCTATAATTGTAGCCTATAAAATTTGTATTTTGTGAATGAAATGAAACAATTAATAGAAAGTCAGATGTTCAAATTTATGTAACATCATCGCATATCAAACCCAAAGACCTTGCATAGTAATAATAAGGTCTTTGATCAAACTGCCTTCCGTATGACATAATAAAATTCGTGTTTTAATTAGGCCATCTGTACAGATTTGGCTTCACTGTGTAGCAACATGTCTCGCTGTGAATACATAAGCATTGGTATATAGCTGTCCCCACTGTTACTGTTAAATTAAATTATGATTTCAGCAGATAATGAAAATATATTTCTGTTATAATAATAAGAGTAAAGTTCAGTACATGTAATTAACATTGTTAGACCCATATTTCGCTTTTCGCAATTGGCATTACTGAATAATAACATCGAATTTTTTTATTGCAGTAATCGATATTCATCTACGAGTATTTCAACTTCACAATGTCTGAATAGGTTAAGTATTCGTGAATGTACAATTATTAAAATTTTGTGATCGAATTTTAGGGATATATTGTTTACATTTTTATTTTATTCACGAAATAGTCCTAATAAATGCCACTCGAGGTCTGAGATTTCCCAGATAAATCTCAGATCTCTCGTGACATTACTACAGATAAAACTTCTTAGCCTGTCTTCATTCAAAAGTATTTTACAAATCCCAAGTTGTAGATCAGCTTGTGTTATTTCTCTTATATTGATATAGCCGAACATCCACTCAGTTGCTGATATAAATTTAAGGTATTTCTTTGATTTCTTTCCCCGTAATATGTTCACTGCGTAGATCCGATAGAGTTTTTTTTTCAGGAAAGTAATTTTAAAAAATCACGGAACGTAAAAGAGCACTTGCTTGAGCCCTTGGAAAAATTTAATGGCTATTTCTAGTTTCAAGTTAATATTAAACTTTACTTGTCATCGTTGCCTATTCTGTTTAAATCTCCGGCTAATAATATGTAATTATTTTTATTTACATCATCATCATTATTTTTAATTACATCATCGTAAAATTAGATTAATCCATGACGACAGTGTACGCTGGCTTTATCAAAAAAGACTTGAACAAAAAATGTTAGAAATACCTGAAGATGAAGACATTCACAAAGAATGGGAAAATATTAAAACTCAAATATCACAGGCAGCCACGGAGAGCATCGGAAAATATAAGGCTTTCATACAAAAGAAAAAATTAAGATCTTGGGATGATGAAATTAAGGAGATCATAAAAAATAAAAATATAGCTTATAGAAAATACCTTCAAACAAAATCCGTTAATGATGAAATAGATTATAAACATAAAAGGGCGATAGCTAACAGAGAAATTAGAAAACGACACAGGCAATCATGGAAAGAGTTTATATCTTTTTTAGAAACTGACATTTATAAAATGAAACCCAATACATATAACATTTTAAAATACATGAACAGAGACATAAAGGAATCCGCCGAGATAAACCCTTGCCCCAAAATAGAAACATTCCTAGACTTTTACAAAAACTTATGGAACAATCCTACTTTTGATTCAAAATTCTGGGACACAAAAAACCCAGATGAACAATGCATTACCAAAGAAGAACTACAAGAAGCATTAAAGAAGACGAAAAATAGTAAATCACCTGGAGAAGATAACCTAAATTCAGAATTGTATAAATATGCAGGAGATCTATTTCAAGAAACATTACTAAGATTTCTAAACAGAATATATCTGACTGCCACTTTACCGGAAGAATGGAAAAATAGTGTAATTATTCCCACATATAAAACAGGAGATAAACAGAATGTTGAAAACTATATAGGGATTAGTATCCTCAACACATGTTATAAGATATTTAGTAGGATTTTAAATGAAAAATTAAAAAAAACATGCTGAAACTTTCCTTCTGGAGTGTCAAAATGGCTTTAGAAAAGGAAGATCATGTGTAGATCCATTATTTAGTATCAAACTATTGTTGGAAAAAAGAAGAGAATTTAATTTAGAAACCCATATAGCTTTTATTGATTTTGTGAAAGCTTTTGATAAAGTCCGAAGAGACCTTTTATTCGACATATTACAAGAAAAAAATATTCTAAATTTGTTATTCCAAAATATAATAGAAATCTACACGGACAGCAAAATAAGTGTCAAAATAAATAACTGTATATCCGAAAGAAAATTAGTTAATAATGGAGTTCGACAAGGTTGTCCACTATCACCAACTTTATTTAATATTTATATAAATGAAATTATTTTAAAATGGAACCAAATCTACACATCAGGAATCAAAATAACCAGTGCTCTAACATTAAATACCTTACTCTATGCCGATGATCAAGTCATAATTTCCAATTCAGAGGATAATTTACAAAGAGGATTGTATACATTAAATAAAATATTAAAAGATTTTGGGATGGGAATTTCAGCACAAAAATCAAACGTAATGGCATTTTTAGGACAAGACCCAGTGAGAAGTAAGATAATACACAATAACCAATGCCTCGAACAAGTGCAAATATTATTTATATAACATATTGCAGTAATAACATCGGCATCTGGAATCTTGTTGATTTTTTCACGGCTTCCTTAATGTTACTTGCATTACAAATGCAGTAAGTTTTGTGGTGTTGTAGAGTTTACTTAATTTTTGCAAATATTTAAAAACAATAATTAACATTGCAATTTAGGTGAAATTGCAGTGGTAAGTTTCCAATTTATAATTATTACTATGTTAAACGTCTCTAAAAATAATATGTTAAAAGCCTAAAGCAGTAAAATGAATATGGCGCTTAAGCGGTAAGAAGAGGGAAATTGTTATGTATGTTACGTTGGGAATACTGAATGTGGAATTTTGGACTTACCGCGTATTGGTTTTGTGCGGAAAGCAAGCAAATACGCACGATCTCGCACAAAAATAATTTGAATTCGTATGTAGGAAGGAAAAAGTCAACATAGCCTACTTGTTATTCACTAAGAGAGAGTTCCAGTGATATTATTTTAAGACAATGAAGGGAATTAATAAAGTTTTAATATTCCGACGACAATGTTTACAATGCCTTCAACAAAGTTTTTGCTAAACCAAAGAAAATTCACGTTAAATTTTGTTTCTTGGAATTCGAAACCATTACTTTGAATTATAAGACAAAAGTGCTCACCACTCATTTTATGTTTTTCAGGAAATAGGAATAAAATCCAACCTGAAATAGTTCTGTATGAATTTAAGAGTCAGATCTCGACCTTTGCATATTGAATCAGAATTAGTAATGGACGTTGAAAGAGTGTGGTTTATACGTCGCTAATCCTGAAATGGGGCAATGCGCAAGTAAAATTGGGAGATGTGTTCATAACGGTTAAGAGGGATCTGTGTTCTACGTATTTATAGTCGTGCTTTATGCCCGGTGCGTTGGACGGGATTTTTTAATATGCTAATATTTGTGAAAGGTCTCCTGACGCTGCAGTCAGCGCAATTTCATTCTCTAAATAAATCTTCTTTATTCACCGTCCTGGAAGAATTCGCCGTAGTCCAGACGTGAAGAGTGGAGTTAGATTTAAGTGTCAGTATTCTACACAGAAGTAAGGCATTAAGGCTTTGGAATTACTGTATTATAGTCCTGCTAGGGGATTTATTTTTAATGTGGTTGTAGACTACATTCGCCCAAAACATCGAGTTAAAAATTGTGTCTGTATTGCTAGAATCGCACTACTCGGGTGTGTCATTGTAGATATGTTTATTAATCTTATATTAAAATTACTAGCCGTACCCGTGCGCTCCGCTGCACCCGTTAGAAATAAATATAAAGTAATTACATAATTAAAATAGGACATTTGATCCAGGGAACATTCGTGTTTGATAGAAGGATAAATCGTTTAATATGTTACTTAATTTAAATTGCATCCAAATAATTAAAATGCGATCATTTTGGTCCAGAGACCACTCATTGGGGCAATGACAATTCCTTTAACATGTTTCTAATTTTTATTACATGCAACCATAATTTAATGAACATTGACTTCATTTAGATTTAATGTGTATACTTTATTTTACTAGTTATAGCTTTCCATTGAATTATGGTAATAACTTAATTTTAACCCTTCTTTTCTACGTATTCAGTAAATGGCGTTTATTCCACTATGGTTCTGAACCCTTCAAATAACTTGTATTATATTATATAATATTACATTACATATATTATACTATATTATATTACATTATATCAGAAGTTACTGTAATAACATTATAGCATTATGTCTTCTAGAGAAACTACATTTTCCAATGGTGAAATAATAATTAATTATACAAATCGGTTAATTTAACTTCCGATATTACTTCATACAAACACAGAAACATTCTCTGCAGGCTACCTTTCATTGTTTTCGATTGTTGCTGTCCAAGGCCCCTTATAGGCGAAGTCATTTCTTTTTATTTCATTATACGGCCTTAGATGGCAGTTATTTTAATTTTAAAACTCATTTATCTCATTAAATATCAGTCCTATCAAAATTTTTCAAGGAATAAACCTTATCGCCAATTATTTTTTTAAAGAAACTTTTGTTATGTAACATTTTTCACAAAAAACAAAAATAATCAGCGAGATATATCGATTTATTTAATTCAGGCCCCCTTATAACCCCCGTTTTAAATAATGTGTTTTGAATGCCATATAGCCTAAAATCTAAGTTACAACGAACTTAATTTATATTCCAATTTTCATCGAAATCCGTTCATCCATTATCGCGTGAAAAGGTAACAAACATACAAACAGACAGACAGACAAACAGAAATTTCAAAAAAGCGATTTTCGGTTTCAGGGTGGTTAATTATATATGTTAGGACCAATTATTTTTGGAAAATCGAAAATTACCAGAAAATTTTCGGCTACAAAATTATTAATAGTATAGATTATATGCATACTTTACAAACTATAAGTAAACAGATGTATTGGACAAAAATCCTTGTGCATGTAGACCGTGTGCGTACAATCCTAGGAGAGAGGATAAGATGAATGGGAAACAGTATGGATCGATTTCTAAAACGAGGTCTAGACCACGGCCATGGCTTTAAACCGCGTTTGCATTTATAAAACGAGGTCTTTTTCATTTTTCTGATCCAAGGCTCGAAACCATGGTCTAAAACAGAGATCACGCTGGGGTAGGTTTAAAACTACGGCTTGATGTATACAAGATGGAGGTAGTAGATCAGCTGGATGACTTTGTGGGGAAAATTTGTGACTACGAATATAAAATCCGGAATTAGAGTGATGAGAGACAAGAATAATCCTTTGTAACTGTATAACGACAATAATTTCATGCGATTTTCGAAGGAATCAAAGCAAAATTTAGGAAGAATCTATACTAATAATAAATCTGTAGCGAAATTTTTCTGGTAATTTTCGATTTTCCAAAAATAATTGGTCCTAACATATACAATTAACCACCCTGAAACCGAAAATCGCTTTTTTCAAATTTTTGTCTGTATGTATGTCTGTCTGTCTGTCTGTCTGTCTGTATGTTTGTTACCTTTTCACGCGATAATGGCTGAACGGTTTTAGATGAAAATTGGAATATAAATTAAGTTCGTTGCAACTTAGATTTTAGGCTATATGGCATTCAAAATACATTATTTAAAAAGGGGGTTATAACGGGGCCTGAATTAAATAAATCGACATATCTCGCTTATTATTGATTTTTCTGAAAAATGTTACATAACAAAAGTTTATTTAAACATAATTTGCGATAAGTTTTATTCCTTAAAAAATTTTGATAGGACTGATATTTAATGAGATAAATGAGTTTTAAAATTAAAATAACTGCCATCTAAGGCCGTGTAATGAATTAAAAAACAAATGACTTCGTCGATAGGGGCCTTGGACAGCAACAATCGAAAGCTATGGAAGATAGCCTACAGAGAATGTTTCTGTGTTTGTATGAAGTAATATCGGAAGCTAAATTAACTGAATTGTATAATTAATTATTATTTCACCATTGGAAAGTGTAGTTTCTCTAGATGGACATAATGCTATAATGTTATTACAGTAACTTCTGATATGATATAATATAATATAATATAATATAATATAATATAATATATAATATAATATAATATATAATGTAATATGTAATATTATATAATACTGGGTGTTCATTTCAAAGTGTGTCATGACGTCACTGTTGTTGGGTCACCGATTTGAAGCGAGTTTGAGCTGATATGTTGGAGAAGTTGCCTATTATTTAAGGCGTTCTTCAATCTGAACTTGAGAACGTGTACGGTATAACTTGAACGTCGTAGCAACAGATGGCGGTCTGTACGGTCTGTGTGCTACCATAACCTCTTTCGAACTGTGTCTTGCGCCGGCAAGTCGTACGCAGGGTATTTGTTATCATCGGTTGCGTACGGTAACATTCCACAACACAAATCAAATGCTCAGTGTCCATGTTGACCGTCGAAGTTAATGTCAACAAATACGTAAGTAATCGTCTTAACCCTCTCCCCATATCCCGACAGTACGTATTTCCAAACAGTTCACATTCCTGCCACTACCGGCGTTATCGTACGTATCGGTACGTACTCTTCAGAATGAACGCCGTACTTGCTAGCCATCTTCTCTGCCTCTTAGGTTATACACCTGAGCTGCGGAAGTGTAGGAAGATTGAATTCTCTAGGCTCACCAACTAGCCACATGACGGCATACAGCGAGCCAAGAGACATTTTGAACTGAACACCCAGTATAATTTAAGTTATCTGAAGGGTTCAGAACCATAGTGGGCCAAGCGCCATTTACTGAATACGTAGAAAACAAGGTTAAAATTATGTTGTTAGCATAATTCAATGGAAACCTATAACAAGTAAAATAAAATATACACATTAAATCTAAATGATGTCAATCTTCATTAAAGTATGTTTGCATGTAATAAAAATTGAGAAACATGTTAAAGGCATTGTCATTGCACCAAAAGAGTGTCTCTGGACCAAAATGATCGAATTATAATTATTTGGATGCAATTTAAATTAAGTAACATATTAAACGATTTGTCCTTCTATCAAACACGAATGTTCCCTGGATCAAATGTCCTATTTTAATTATGTAATTACTTTATATTTATTTCTAACGGGTGCAGCGGAGCGCACGGGTACGGCTAGTACTAAATAATAATCTGCAACGAAATGCAAGAGACTCCAGGTAGACAAGTTTTTTACACCTTCTTCCTGCTTTGAGGGAAGTAAGATATAATATTGAATATTAATTACACCTTTATGTCTATAAGACAATATAACTTAATTCTTAGTCTTTACAGTAGTTTTGGAAATATTATTTAATACTCGAATATGACGTGGGTCTACAAGAATATCGTCGTTGTTCCCCCAGTAACTCCTATGTGCAAAATATACAATTTTTCAGTAGGAAGAAAAAACACATTTATTCTTCCTATGGCAGCCGTGCATAGGAGACTATGAATTCTTACATTTTCGAAACAAAGAAATATATTACATACTAGCCGTACCCGTGCGCTCCGCTGCACCTGTTAGAAATAAATATAAAGTAATTACATAATTAAAATAGGAGGTTTGATCCAGGGAACAACTTTTTCAACAGCGCAAGATAATCTGCTTCGCTCATTACCCAATTTTTTTTTGCATTGCATTTATTGCATATATATTTTATGTATTTTAACACGATTCAATTGAGCATAGTTAAAATTTGAATTATAAAATAATGGATTGCTAAGCTAACGTACTATTACTGCATACTAAATCAATACACTCTCGTTGTTCGTTAATTCTCTGAGATTAAAATGAGTGTACGTAAATATTATTTTAAGAAATACAGAAAACGAATGTACAAAATAGCCTATCAAATTTTCTGTGCATAAGAAGCTATTTTAATCTCACCTGTCCTCGATTTACTCAGGAGTTACTGTGATAACATCATAGCATTATGTCCATGTAGAGAAACTACACTTTCCAATAGTGAAATAATAATTAATTATACAAATCGGTTAATTTAGCTTCCGATATTACTTCATACAAACACAGAAACATTGTCTGTAGGCTATCTTTCATAGCTTTCGATTGTTGCTGTCCAAGGCCCCTTATAGACGAAGTCATTTGTTTTTTAATTCATTACACGGCCTTAGATGGCAGTTATTTTAATTTTAAAACTCATTTATCTCATTAAATATCAGTCCTATCAAAATTTTTCAAGGAATGAAACTTATCGCAAATTATTTTCAAAGGAACGTTTGTTATGTAATATTTTTCACAAAAATCAATAATAAGCGAGATATTTTGATTTATTTAATTCAGGCCCCCTTATAACCCCCCTTTTAAATAATGTATTTTGAATGCCATATAGCCTATAATCTAAGTTACAACGAACTTAATTTATATTCCAATATTCATCGAAGTCCGTTCAGCCATTATCGCGTGAAAAGGTAACAAACATACAGACAGACAGACAGACAGACATACAAACAAAAATTTCAAAAAAGTGATTTTCGGTTTCAGGGTGGTCAATTATATGTCTTAGGACCAATTATTTTTGGAAAATCGAAAATTACCAAAAAAATTTCGGCTACAGATTTATTATTAGTATAGATAAGTTAGGAGACTTTATTATTTGCTGTATCACTATTTAACTTATTTAATAGAGCAAAAATATGAAAATCGATAAATATATCACATACTTAGGAGTTATTGTAGGAACAACGACGATATGTATGAAGCAAACGTGATATTGTCTTCTTATTTTAAGTTTTATGCTACTGGGGCTTTCCACGTAGTAGGCCTATTAGTCTATACGTAAAATAGAATCATGCAACATTTTAGTTTCAATTGAAATTTTAATCGAATTAATATTTAGGTTATTGAGTCGTTAGACCCGGGTTTTCTGGTAGTTAATGTTGGTAGTAGTTATGAACAAATGATAAACTACAACATACACGTTCGACTTCTCGTTATGCTAATTATTTGGGAATTATAATTCTGGTACCTAAAAATCCATTCACTATTAAATACTAAGTAATGATAATATTTTGAACGTACGTAGTCTATATTCTGTAAATTAGTAAATACAACAATACGTTAGCTGAGAATAAAAGAATGTGACTTACTGCAGTTCAATAAAAATATTAATCCTGATGTTCATTTCTTTCTAATATCGACTGTTTAAAGGAATAAAAATCGATTCCTAGCTGCGTTGCCATATATAAAACCTACGAACCTGGGTTTCTTCTCAAGCCGGGTCTCGACTTCGTTTTAGAAATCGCACAAGGATTCAGAACTAGATCGCGGTTTAAAAGCCGAGGTTTGGAACCACGATTTCGTCCGTGTTTTAGAAATCGACTCTCTAGGTAGCTTCCAGTTCTGATTATATTGTTTATAGCATATGACCCCAGATTACATATTATATAACAGATTGCTCATCCCTATCTTAAAATCTGTAACACTTTGAAAAGAACAACCGCCAGGATCCCCACTCGAGATGGCAGTACAGTCGCTAATGCAATTCAAATGGGAGTTATGACGTGACTCCTTATGCAACAACTAGATGGCAGCATAGTAAACCTGACAAAAGTTGTTACCGTCAAAGCCTATAAGACCGAGCAATCTGGGTATTGAGGGTGGGGTTGGTTATTGTGGCCCCACGTTGGGCGCCATTTGAGGGTGGGTGCGTCTCGGTGTTGCGTGAGATTCACTCAGGGTAGCCGAGGTACGGTTGTGGTGTATGATGATGTCGGGAATAATACCAAGCCGGCTACTTATATAAAAGGCAATGTAAACTCCAAACTATAAGTTTATTGTCGTATTCACTTGGTAAACCCTAGAGTATGTATTTCCGGCTGACTTATAATTCAATCGTTGGTCGCACTTCTGTATCGACTCTATGGCAGCTCTGAATAAGCTCTAACCGATACTATAAATTCAATACTCTGCCCAGTACACTATGATCGAAGCTCCTAAACGTTGACGAGTGGTCTCGCCGATGACAAAGTTCTATCTATCGAGTCTTCGCCGGAAGAAAGACTATTAAGTTGGGCCGCCGACACAAAAAAAAACTCAGTGTGTCGTGCCGTCGACACGAAAAGAAGTCGTAGTCCTGTCGACACAAAACGAAGTAGTTATTGCGCCCTGTATGTAGGGCCGCCGACACGATAAGAAGTTGTGTTTGTGCCCTGTAAGTAGGGCCGCCGACACGATGAGATCTTGTCTTCCTCTCCGCTCCCCGTCACCCTTATTTATAAAAACCTATCCTACGCTAAAACTAACTATCCTTACTTACTTACTTACAAATGGCTTTTAAGGAACCCGAAGGTTCATTGCCGCCCTCACATAAGCCCGCCATCGGTCCCTATCCTGTGCAAGATTAAGCCAGTCTCTATCATCATATCCCACCTCCCTCAAATCCATTTTAATATTATCCTCCCATCTACGTCTCGGCCTCCCTAAAGGTCTTTTTCCCTCCGGTCTCCCAACTAACACTCTATATGCATTTCTGGATTCGCCCATACGTGCTACATGCCCTGCCCATCTCAAACGTCTGGATTTCAAGTTCCTAATTATGTCAGGTGAAGAATACAATGTGTGCAGTTCTGTGTTGTGTAACTTTCTCCATTCTCCTGTAACTTCATCCCGCTTAGCCCCAAATATTTTCCTAAGCACCTTATTCTCAACCACCCTTAACCTATGTTCCTCTCTCAGAGTGAGAGTCCAAGTTTCACAGCCATATAGAAGAACCGGTAATATAACTGTTTTATAAATTCTAACTTTCAGATTTTTGGAGAGCAGACTGGATGATAAGAGCTTCTCAACCGAATAATAACACGCATTTCCCATATTTATTCTGCGTTTAATTTCCTCCCGAGTGTCATTTATATTTGTTACTGTTGCTCCAAGATATTTGAATTTTTCCACCTCTTCGAAGGATAAATCTCCAATATTTATATTTCCATTTCGTACAATATTCCCGTCACGAGACATAATCATATACTTTGTCTTTTCGGGATTTACTTCCAAACCGATCGCTTTACTTGCTTCAAGTAAAATTTCCGTGTTTTCCCTAACCGTTTGTGTATTTTCTCCTAACATATTCACGTCATCCGCATAGACAAGAAGCTGATGTAGCCCGTTCAATTCCAAACCCTGCCTGTTATCCTGAACTTTCCTAATGGCATATTCTATAGCGAAGTTAAAAAGTAAAGGTGATAGTGCATCTCCCTGCTTTAGCCCGCAGTGAATTGGAAAAGGATCAGATAGAAACTGACCTATACGGACTCTGCTGTATGTTTCACTGAGACACATTTTAATTAATCGAACTAGTTTCTTGGGAATACCAAATTCAATAAGAATATCATATAATACTTCCCTCTTAACCGAGTCATATGCCTTTTTGAAATCTATGAATAACTGATGTACTGTACCCTTATACTCCCATTTTTTCTCCATTATCTGCCGAATACAAAAAATCTGATCAATAGTCGATCTATTACGCCGAAAACCGCACTGATGATCCCCAATAATTTCATCTACGTACGGAGTTAATCTCCTCAAAAGAATATTGGACAAAATTTTGTACGACGTCAACAGAAGTGATATTCCTCGAAAGTTACCACAGTTGGTTTTGTCCCCCTTTTTAAAAATAGGTACAATTATGGACTCCTTCCATTGATCTGGTACAATTTCCTTTTCCCAAATAGCAAGTACAAGTTTATAAATTTCGCTATATAATGCACTTCCACCCTCTTGTATTAATTCTGCTGGAATCTGATCGATACCTGGAGACTTGTACTTTTTCAGATTTTCTATCGCAATTTCGACTTCTGAAAGCGTGGGTTCGGGTATAAATGGCTCAGCAGTTTGTATTTCAATTTCGTCCCGATCATTTCTATTTGGCCTATGTACATTTAGTAGTTGCGCAAAATAGTTTTTCCATCTGTTTAGGATTGATGGAGAGTCTGCAAGCAAGTCACCATTCTCATCCTTGATCACGTTTACCCTTGGCTGATATCCGTTCTTAAATTCCTTTATACCCTTATATAAATCTCGAATGTTTTTATTCTTACTATTTGTTTCTACCTCATTCAGTTTTTCCTTCAAGTAACCTCTCTTTTTATTCCTAAGTGTACGACTTGCTTCCCGTCTTTCATTGAAATAATTATCTCTCTTCTCCTCAACTGGATCCTGTAAGAATTTCAATTTTGCCTGTTTCCTTCTTTCTACTACCATGCAACAATCTTCATCAAACCACGGTTTCTTTTTCTTAGTTTCATAATAACCTATGCTCTGTTCAGCTGCAATTTTGATATTGTCTCGGATATTTTCCCACATGCTATTAACATCTAACTCTTTGTCAACTTCGTCGGAACTTGCTAATACGGCAAACCTATTTGAAATTTCGACCTGATAATGTTGCTTAGTTTCCTCGTCCTTTAATTTCAAAATATTGAATTTAGTAATATTAACTTGTTGCTCTACTCGCTTGGCTACTGATAATCTTTCTCTTAATTCTCCAATCACCAAAT
This sequence comes from Periplaneta americana, assembly GCF_040183065.1. NCBI lineage: Eukaryota > Metazoa > Arthropoda > Insecta > Blattodea > Blattidae > Periplaneta > Periplaneta americana. The sequence goes on from NC_091124.1 coordinate 179,917,305, forward strand.
AATGGTCAGAATTACAGTCTGCACCCCTGAAAGTTCGAATATCTACTATACTAGTATGTCTCCGTTTATCTATCAAGATGTGATCAATTTGGTTGTGTGTCAATCCATCTGGAGAAGTCCAAGTATATTTATGTATATCCTTATGGGGGAATGTTGTACTTTTGACAATTAAATTTTTCGATGTGGCAAAGTTGACTAATCTAACTCCATTGTCACTACTAATTGCGTGTAGGCTCTCTTTTCCAATAGTTGGTCTAAAAATCTCCTCCCGTCCTACTTTAGCGTTGAAATCCCCCAATAAAATTTTCATGTGATATCTAGGGAACTGATCAAAAGTATGTTCCAATTCTTCATAGAAGCTATCCTTTATATAGTCGTCTTTCTCTTCTGTAGGGGCGTGAGCATTTATAACCATGATGTCGCACCATCTACCCTTAAGTACTAAATATGATAACCTGTCACTGATAAATTCGACCTTTTTTACTGCTGATTTTATTCTTTTATGTACAAAGAATCCTGTTCCTAATTGGTGATTATTGTTTCCTTCCCCATAATACAACAAGTAATCTCCTATTTGTGATATGCCATTCCCATCTAACCTAACCTCTTGTACTCCCACAAAGTCTATTCTATATCTAGCTAGTTCTTTTGCTACTAATGTTACCCCTCCTGTTCTATAAAGACTAGTTACGTTCCAAGTGCCAAATCTCAAAACCTTATTCCTTTGCTGTGGTCGTGCCAGAGAATCAGTCCTATTCCGAGGCTTACTGTAGGAATTCGTAACAAGCTGTTTTTTACGGTGATGGGTTGTTAGCCCTTCGCCCAACCCCCAAGCTGGAGGACCACCCCTTATCGGCTGTCCACGACTGCTTATTCAATATATTCGCAGCTACCCTCCATATCTGGAGGCCGTCTCCTCTATCCGCAACCTGAGGACGCGCCATGCCGTGGTGATAGGGACCCACCATACATGGAACTAACTATCCTATAGGTTAAAAACTACGTCACTTAACCGGCCTAAAATCTATTCTCTATTGGTCCAAAGTGACCTCATAAGCTAAACCAAGGTCTCTCCTTATTGGGCGCGAAATACGTCATCTCTAAATTTAAACTTTGGATTTCCCATAACATCTAATTAGTTTGTATATCTCACAAGAATACCCGTTCTTTGGAAAACCCAAGCTTGGCAGTATCTTTCCCACGGGTCCAGTCCAACTTCGGCTTTTACGCATCGCCGAGTGTCTATATACAATACCGCACAAGGTGGCTGTAAATCTGTCCGATACTGACAAGTGACGAAACACCAGTGTGGAAAGCTAATTCTAACCAAGTCGCCAGAACACCCCCGCGAATACATGTAATAAAAATATGGAGATATCACTTCGCTAATAAATCGGTCTCTCCCTCTCCTAATTACTTACAACTTACAAATGGCTTTTAAGGAACCCGAAGGTTCATTGCCGCCCTCACATAAGCCCGCCATCGGTCCCTATCCTGTGCAAGATTAAGCCAGTCTCTATCATCATATCCCACCTCCCTCAAATCCATTTTAATATTATCCTCCCATCTACGTCTCGGCCTCCCTAAAGGTCTTTTTCCCTCCGGTCTCCCAACTAACACTCTATATGCATTTCTGGATTCGCCCATACGTGCTACATGCCCTGCCCATCTCAAACGTCTGGATTTCAAGTTCCTAATTATGTCAGGTGAAGAATACAATGCGTGCAGTTCTGTGTTGTGTAACTTTCTCCATTCTCCTGTAACTTCATCCCGCTTAGCCCCAAATATTTTCCTAAGCACCTTATTCTCAAACACCCTTAACCTATGTTCCTCTCTCAGAGTGAGAGTCCAAGTTTCACAGCCATATAGAAGAACCGGTAATATAACTGTTTTATAAATTCTAACTTTCAGATTTTTGGACAGCAGACTGGATGATAAGAGCTTCTCAACCGAATAATAACACGCATTTCCCATATTTATTCTGCGTTTAATTTCCTCCCGAGTGTCATTTATATTTGTTACTGTTGCTCCAAGATATTTGAATTTTTCCACCTCTTCGAAGGATAAATCTCCAATATTTATATTTCCATTTCGTACAATATTCCCGTCACGAGACATAATCATATACTTTGTCTTTTCGGAATTTACTTCCAAACCGATCGCTTTACTTGCTTCAAGTAAAATTTCCGTGTTTTCCCTAACCGTTTGTGTATTTTCTCCTAACATATTCACGTCATCTGCATAGACAAGAAGCTGATGTAGCCCGTTCAATTCCAAACCCTGCCTGTTATCCTGAACTTTCCTAATGGCATATTCTAAAGCGAAGTTAAAAAGTAAAGGTGATAGTGCATCTCCCTGCTTTAGCCCGCAGTGAATTGGAAAAGGATCAGATAGAAACTGACCTATACGGACTCTGCTGTATGTTTCACTGAGACACATTTTAATTAATCGAACTAGTTTCTTGGGAATACCAAATTCAATAAGAATATCATATAATACTTCCCTCTTAACCGAGTCATATGCCTTTTTGAAATCTATGAATAACTGATGTACTGTACCCTTATACTCCCATTTTTTCTCCATTATCTGCCGAATACAAAAAATCTGATCAATAGTCGATCTATTACGCCGAAAACCGCACTGATGATCCCCAATAATTTCATCTACGTACGGAGTTAATCTCCTCAAAAGAATATTGGACAAAATTTTGTACGACGTCAACAAAAGTGATATTCCTCGAAAGTTACCACAGTTGGTTTTGTCCCCCTTTTTAAAAATAGGTACAATTATGGACTCCTTCCATTGTTCTGGTACAATTTCCTTTTCCCAAATAGCAAGTACAAGTTTATAAATTTCGCTATATAATGCACTTCCACCCTCTTGTATTAATTCTGCTGGAATTTGATCGATACCTGGAGACTTGTACTTTTTCAGATTTTCTATCGCAATTTCGACTTCTGAAAGCGTGGGTTCGGGTATAAATGGCTCAGCAGTTTGTATTTCAATATCGTCCCGATCATTTCTATTTGGCCTATGTACATTTAGTAGTTGCGCAAAATAGTTTTTCCATCTGTTTAGGATTGATGGAGAGTCTGCAAGCAAGTCACCATTCTCATCCTTGATCACGTTTACCCTTGACTGATATCCGTTCTTAAATTCCTTTATACCCTTATATAAATCTCGAATGTTTTTATTCTTACTATTTGTTTCTACCTCATTCAGTTTTTCCTTCAAGTAACCTCTCTTTTTATTCCTAAGTGTACGACTTACTTCCCGTCTTTCATTGAAATAATTATCTCTCTTCTCCTCAACTGGATCCTGTAAGAATTTCAATTTTGCCTGTTTCCTTCTTTCTGCTACCATGCAACAATCTTCATCAAACCACGGTTTCTTTTTCTTAGTTTCATAATAACCTATGCTCTGCTCAGCTGCAATTTTGATACTATCTCTGATATTTTCCCACACGCTATTAACATCTAACTCTTTCTCAACTTCGTCGGAACTTTCTAAAGTGGCAAACCTATTCGAAATTTCGACCTGATAATTTTGCTTAGCTTCCTCGTCCTTTAGTTTCAAAATATTGAATTTAGTAATATTAACTTGTTGCTCTACTCGCTTGGCTACTGATAATCTTTCTAATTACTGCTTCAGTATATATGATCGAGGTCAGGATCTAGGGTATGACTGAGGCAGGTCCTCAGAGGTTATCATTAGGGAACAAAATTGAGACACCAAAACATTGCCTAGAGTTGGATATAGGATGACGTTAGCTATTTACTTTACTGATGTACCTTCAGGTTCGTACGCAAACTGAAAGGCTTCACATGAAGGAAGATCTGTTATTCGGAGTTTAATGGGTGCGGGTTTTGTATTGTTTACTGCATTTTAATAAGTTGTTTCGACAGCAGTTTATAAAATAAACCTGTCTTCAGTTCAGTTGTGATCTAGTGAAGGTAGATACTGTGAAGATAAATTAAAATGCCACCGATAAAATGTGTAACTTTGCCTGTGCTTATAAAAGATTATTTTCCAGCCAAGGACGAAACTGTATCATAATATAACGTGTGCAAGTTGGACATAACCGTTACAAAGCGTCGTGATATACAAAAACATTGTGACTCTAAAAGACACATCGAACATCTGAAATTGGTCAGTGATTCGATTTCGGATCAGTCCACTTTTTAATAATAATAATAATAATAATAATAATAATAATAATAATAATAATAATAATAATAATAATGGCAAGGGATTTGGAATACTATAAAGTAATGGTGAAATACATACAGCCAAAGTTGCTGTGAAATTGATCTGAGCAACATCACTGTTCAAGCAGAGTACAGTTCAGTCATTGAAAATTACACGTAACTTATTGCAAATTATTTCAGAACTCATTCGGTACTTGCTCCACCAGAATATAAACAACTATAGTGTATTCGGACCTTAAATTGCAGTGGTGCAGCGAATGGAATCTATTCGTCTCTTTCCTTCTCATGAGTTTCACCATAAGCGTTATCCTTTTCTAATCAAACGAGGGTGCCACATTTCCATAAAATATCTTGCATAGTAATTAAGGGTTAAAATATCAATATAATGAAAATTTACCTCACATGCAAAATCTGCGGTGCACGAAACATATCACGTCATAAATCCTGTATTACAGACGTGGACAAATTATTAGACTAAATTAATTATATGTACAACAAAGCTGTAATTATCGGCAGAAATAATGAACAAAAATGTATTTTGCACAGAAATAATGAACAGAAAATTGAGTCTGGAGGTTACTAATATTTTGTGAACATTCCCTTACTCTTTATTAACACGCTGATTTTGTCAGGGATGCTGGAAACCAAAGTTTGACACTTTCTTTGAATATCAGCATCATTCAGCCAGATATCAGACAATGCTTAAATGAGTCCCTGTTTTGTTGTAAGCCTCTTTTTGTACACTTTCTTCTTCAGTATAGGTCACAGATTTTCAATTTCGTTCATGTGCGGTCTTCTTGCAGGCCATGGGAGAACAGACTGTTGAATATATTCTGCAGTATATAAGCAAAACACCAGTAGCACCAACACAGCCAGACAAAATATACCAAACCATTGGAAAAATATACCAGAAGATGTAAATAATCATATTTACAACAATAGAGACTCTGTGAATTATAATGATAGTTGATATAACGAATTATATTATGTTTCCAAGAAAAACTGTTTTAGTCTAATAATTTGTCCACGTCTGTAAATCCTTTAGAAACTTTTTCTTATTACTCTTGGTAAAGAAACATTCACTCTCCACGTACGTAACTTTAAATCTACATTTGAATGATAAGAAAATGAAAAATGTCTCTTTATAGATGAGCAGGTCAAAATTTACAGAGTTGGAAGCTTTGCTAAAGTCAAGAAGAGTCAGTATTGTCACTTTATTAGAGTCAATTGCTTCACAAAGCTATTCGGTCACTTACGTAAATCAGTCGCCATCGCTGTGAACCAAGTATCGGTCTGAGATTGATTTCTCGGAGATGTGATATTGGAACTATAGTGACAGCCGGAACCAGTTACAAACTTATCACAGCGATAAAATCATAGATTTGCAAATTACACCCCACCACTACTGTACGGTACCAATCCTCACTTCCCTACCGTTCAGTCGTGATAAGTTCCACCGTGAATTTAGAAGTTGTAGAGCAACCATGGGGAAAAATGGTTCCGAAGGGCCACTGCACTCAAAGCCGCCTTACCTCACTCCACCGACCCTCTCCTCCGCCTGGTGCTTCTCTAGACACGCTTCATTCAGTGGCGGGTATGGCTTCGATCTCGGGACGTCAGTTTCAGGAAGAGCGGCAGGAAGAATTTTTTGTTACTTACAAAAAGAAGAAAGTGTGTTGCTTAATATGTAGGTTTAAAATTGCGTCTACAAAAGGATTCAATATTAAACGCCACTTTGATCGGAAGCATAAAGCGGACTTTGGTGATCTTACAAGCATTTATTTACAATTTTAAAAGCTATTTTCGTAATATTTATGAAAAGATACAAAACAAGATATGTTTATGGTATTTTCAGGATTTAGATACTTATTATTTTATTATTTTAGTATCTGGAACTGAACTTATTTAAAACTTTGAGTGCATATTAGGCCTACTTCATGCGTTCTCTTTCCAAGAAAGATTTTCAGAAGTAACTGCAATAGACATGGAGATGTGTCTGTTCAATAATCCATGTGTATTTGATGTTACCCAAGCATCAGAGCCACTATAGAGATGCAAAATAGCACGCCACTAAAGTGTTTAGGAAAAATAGGTTAGATCTCTTTAAATACCTACCAGAGGAGCAATTCCCTAATCTGCGCACATTTACAATGCGAATGGTATCTATGTTTGGCTCAACGTACTGTTGTGAGCAGTTTTTCTTTTCAAAATGAATATGACCAAAAGTATCTCCAGGTCTAGGATCACAGACATGCATTTAGTTTCAGTATTACGGTTGAGTTGTTCTATTTTAGAGCCAAATATATCCTTTTTAGTTAATAACAAGAAATTTCGAGGGCAATCAACAACAAAAAAATGAAAACCAGCAGTATAGGCCAACAGTAGTATTTCGTTTCATTCATATCTCATATATTTTGTTTAAAGTTAAATGACAGTGGAGCTTAGTTTTACTTTCTTTAGTATTTATAAAAAGAAACAATTGATTTTGTTGATCATTATATTGTGTTTAATATGTTTTCAAGTTAACCCTCCTACTACCAGGTTTCTTTTTTTACACTGAGTACCGCTGGGGTCATATAGACCCCAAGTAATTTACACGAGATATATAGGTAGTAATGCAATTGTTTTAATGAACTGGCAAAAAAACATAAATGTTTACCTTGAAAACAGGACAGCTATGCATATAAACACTTTTACATTTTACACGTTGCCATCCTTCCGCCCTCATCTTATATGTCCTTACATTTGAAACAAAACAACTCGGAATGTTGTTTACAGACGAAAGATGGACATTTTATGCACTTTTCTGGAGAAAATTTCTTTCCCCATGAGGATTGGAACCAGCGTGCATTCCGTAACGCGAGTCCTAGGCAGAATGCCTTAGACCACGACGCTACGGTGTGGAACATCTATTATTATTGCTGCTGATTTTTGTTGTAATAAATAATTGGCAGGTGAAATATACTTACTTGAAAACATTCAAATTTGAGATGTTACAAACTTCAGGAACAGTAGTTTCTAAATCTCCATCATCGTAGTCATCATCCTCATCAGAATTTTCAGCCGATTGACAGTCTTCTATTATAATAGCATCAATCTCTCCATCGTCATCAGATTTTTCTTCATTATATTCATGTTCCTCATTATATTCCTCTTCCTCATTATCTTCTTCATTCACAATCACGCCTATTTCTGAACTAGTCAAATATCTTGCACTCATCATGTAATTCTACATCACACTGAGGCAAAACACTAATAAAAACTTAGGCAACAAACCTTAACAATGGATAAGAAATAATATTTCATTGTTGCACGTGTTCCGTATAACAGACGTTCAAAGTGACGGTCAGCATTTCTACTTTCATAATGTTACATTCAAAGAAAAAAGTCAATTTTAATGGGGTCATATAGACCCCAATGGTACTCAGTTAAGAAACAATGAATATTTTTTAATGTGTTGAAAATATAAAAATGAATGAAACATCATTGGATACAGTTCACTCAAAGAGATAAAGTCATAAATTTTGAACATTATAGTTTTAAAAATGGCGGAGATTTTTCTTTCAAAAGAGCTACTGGGGTCATATTGACCCCATTGGTACTAGGAGGGTTAAATGACAATGGAGCTCAGTTACTTTATTGGTTTTAAAAAGAAACAATTTATTGTGTTGAGGATTGTATCTTTAAATATATTGTGCAGTTAAATGACAATGGAGCTTTGCTTTTTTGTTTATTGTTTTTAAAAAAGAAATACTTTATTATGTCGGTCACAAGGCAGTTCAAGAATTTTTTGTGCACATGATAAGGGAATAGTTATACAATTGAAAAATATATAATTTGCGTAATGACAATAGGTGGCCGTCATAATTATTGTATGATACATGTACTTCCTATAAACAAAATACTCTAAAGAGCGGAGAAATTACTGATGCGAAAGGTGTGTCGAATCCACCACTGCACTTGACTTAGCAAAACAACTGCGTTACCCCTCGCCTGTAAATCAAACGAATGTGGGGTGAGTAGGAACGTTCCCTCCCTACTTTGCTGATAGTCCCCATAGCTGTTGTAGAGCCTTAGTAGGCCTCGGATGGCATGACCATCTTTTATTCTGAATATTCATTCCCCATAGTTAGTAATAAAAATAGGACTAATACTGTCATCGGTACGAATAGGGACGAAGTTGTGTAATTCTGTCTCCATCTTATGTTTTACTTTTGTGTTATTTTCAGTAGACAGTTTTCAATGCGACTGTCTCTTATTGTTCGTATTGCTCTGTATCCCGGACATCGAAGATGAATGAGGATGTCACGGCTCGCGAAAAAGTTTTCAAAGGAAAAGAAAATAAACTACATAGGGTGTTCAACACTGCCAAGCATATTGGGAATCACTTTTATTCTAGCAGCAAGTCATCATTTTTCCTCTCCACCCTTTTCTTTCTGCAGTAGAATTTTAAACTGAAAGCATTCAATTGTTTCACAAAAATTCCATAATTTTTCATGAATTCTGATGGATTTGCAAAGAATGAAATAGCCAAAGGCGTAATTAACACAATATCTCTCTCTCTTTTTCCATCGTCATAAATAAATTCCTCAAAAGCGTCAAGCTCATTAAAATTTGGTAGCTAGCATTTATGTATTCACATATTTTAACGTAGGGTTAAGGGTGTTTGAGAATAAGGTGCTTATAATAATAATAATAATAATAATAATAATAATAATAATAATAATAATAATGATTTATTTTAGCTCGCAGAGTTAAGGCCGTAAGGCCTTCTCTTCCACTCAACCAGCAAAAAGTATATACACATATGTATGAACTTACAAAGAATTCAACAATTTCATTTAGATAAGAGCTACATGTATAAAAGAGTCATTTACGAATTAAACAACAAGATACTATGAACTATTAATTAAACACTGAAATACAAACTATGTAGCAGAATTAAGCTAAAATACATAGAATGTTAATATATTTCAAATAATATTAGATAATAGAAAGACATTATTATGAGACAATTTTGAACATACACCACTATCAGGATGAATGTCTAAAGGAAGGAGTAACATTGTAGACAGTGATAGTTTGTCAGTATGATTGGAGTGAAATGCTAACAAGGTTATCTTTTAAGCTGTTTTAAAAGTGTTTATTGTCTTGCAGTCCCTAATACTTTGTGACAGGGAATTCCATTGTCGCGAGGTGGATACTGTAAAAGATGATGAATAACAAGATGTTCTATGAAGAGGTATACTTAGCGTGCCACAGATAAGTGATCTGGTACTTACGTCGTAGTTAGAGTATAGATAAGAGAAACGAGACGAAAAGTAATTTGGTGTTGAAGTGTGCAGAATTCGAAAGAGTAAAGACAAAGCGTGTAAAGTTATACGTTCTTTAAGTCGGAGCCACGAAAGACTTGCGAAGGACGTTGATATGTGATCATGTCGTCGGATGTTGCACACGTATCTGACGCACATATTCTGAACTCGCTGTAACTTGACTGACAGTTCAGAACTTAGGTCACTTAACAAAACTCATAATAATCGGAATGCGGCATTACTAGACTTAGGAAAATATTTGGGGCTAAGAGGGATGAAGTTGCAGGAGAATGGAGAAAGTTACACAACGCAGAACAACACGTTTTGTATTCTTCATCTGACATAATTAGGAACATTAAATCCAGACGTTTGAGATGGGAAGGGCATGTAGCACGTACGGGCGAATTCAGAAATGCATATAGAGTGTTAGTTGGGAGGCCGGAGGAGAAAACACCTTTAGGGAGGCCGAGATGTAGATGGGAAGATAATATTAATGTGGATTTGAGAGAGGTGGGATATGATGGTAGAGACTGGATTAATCTTGCTGAGGATAGGGACCAATGGCGGGCTTATATGAGGGCGGCAATGAACCTCCGGGTTCCTTGAAAGCCAGGAAGGAAGTAAGTAAAGTGATGGGAAATTCTCGGACTCGCTTCGCCAAAATATCACGGCGCTATTCCCAATACCATTGACGCTAGATAACAGACAGAATAAAAATACAAATAAACTCTGTGCAATTGTAAACTTAATTAAAACCGGAATCCTCGAAAAGGATACTGAAATATAAAGAGCAAATATCAATGCATTTGGATTCAGTGTTTTGTATACCACTATGAAGTAACAATTAAAATATTTAAATTGAAAACTACGAGTAATTAAATTTGTGAATTAAAATTAAAATATCATTGAAATACATTTTAGCTTCACTTTTGTTCTATGAACGAATATGATTGCCATTGCTTTCTGTCCCCTTGTTACGCAATTCCCTCTGAAGGCTTTGCACAATGAGTAGCTGGATATTGAAGTCTATACACAATACAAATATATAGCATTCATCATACACTAGACTATGTAGGGGTAAAAAATGAAGCGGAGCAGAATAATATCATATCCAGCTGAATTACAAAAAGCAATACAAGCAGAAAATAGCATTCTCTACACAATGTTGACTCTGCAAATATTTCCACATAACGCAGCTGAAACCTAGAAATACAAAGTGTGTGTTGTGGGAGTGATCAAGTGGTTAGGCGTTTTTATGTGACTTTTCGAGTAACAGTTACGGCTTATCTTGTCTCCTACTCGCTTTTTACGTTTCCCTTCTATGACTATCAAAACTGATACCAATATACAAACAAGAGTAAATTTGTTGTTGCCATACAGCATTATTTGCAATATTCAAAACGAAGTTATCACAGCCACCACCACCACCACCACCATCAGTACCACCACCACCATCACCACCACCACCATCACTACCACCACCACCACCATCACCACCACCATCACCACCACCACCATCACCACCACCACCATCACCATCACCACCATCACCAACACCACCACCATCACCACCACCACCATCACTACCACCACCACCATCACTACCACCACCGCCATCACCACCACCATCACCACCACCACCATCACCACCACCACCATCACCACCACTACCACCACCACCATCACCACCACCATCACCAACACCACCATCACCACCACCATCATCACCATCACCACCACCATCACCACCACCATAACCACCATCACCACCACCACCATAACCACCACCATCACCACCACTACCACCACCACCACCATCACCACCACCACCATCACTACCACCACCACCATCACCATCACCACCATCACAACCACCACCATCACCATCACCACCACCATCACTATCATCACCACCACCATCACCACCACCATAACCACCATCACCACCACCACCATAACCACCACCATCACCACCACTACCACCACCACCACCACCATCACCATCACCACCACCATCACTACCACCACCACCATCACCATCACCACCATCACAACCACCACCATCACCATCATCACCACCATCACTATCATCACCACCACCATCATCATCACCATCGTCACCATCACAACCACCACCATCACCATCATCACCACCATCACTATCATCACCACCACCATCATCATCACCATCGTCACCATCACCACCACCACCATCACCACCACCACCATCACCACCATCACCAACACCACCACCATCACCACCACCACCATCACTACCACCACCACCATCACTACCACCACCGCCATCACCACCACCATCACCACCACCACCATCACCACCACTACCACCACCACCATCACCACCACCATCACCAACACCACCATCACCACCACCATCATCACCACCACCACCATCACCACCACTATCACCACCACCATCACCACCATCACCATAACCACCACCATCACCACCACTACCACCACCACCACCATCACCACCACCACCATCACCACCACCACCACCATCACCACCACCACCATCACCACCACCACCATCACCACCATCACCACCACCACCATAACCACCACCATCACCACCATCACCACCACCACCATCACCACCACCACCATAACCACCACCACCATCACCACCACCACCATCACCACCACCACCATCACCACCACCACCATCACCACCATCACCACCACCACCATCACCACCACCACCATAACCACCACCACCATCACCACCACCACCATAACCACCACCATCATCACCACCACCACCATCACCACCACCACCACTACCATCACCACCACCACCATCACCACCACCACCACCATCACCACCACCATCACCACCACCACCATCACCACCACTACCACCACCACCATCACCACCACCATCACCAACACCACCATCACCACCACCATCATCACCACCACCACCATCACCACCACTATCACCACCACCATCACCACCATCACCACCACCACCATAACCACCACCGTCACCACCACTACCACCACCACCACCATCACCACCACCACCATCACCACCACCACCACCATCACCACCACCACCATCACCACCACCACCATCACCACCATCACCACCACCACCATAACCACCACCACCATCACCACCACCACCATAACCACCACCACCACCACCATCACCACCACCACCATCACCACCATCACCACCACCATCACCACCACCACCATAACCACCACCACCACCATAACCACCACCATCATCACCACCACCACCATCACCACCACCACCACTACCACCACCATCACCACCACCACCACCATCACCACCACCATCACCACCACCACCATCACCACCACCACCATCACCACCATCACCACCACCACCATCACCACCACCACCATAACCACCACCACCACCATAACCACCACCATCATCACCACCACCACCATCATCACCACCACCACCATCACCACCACCACCACTACCACCACCATCACCACCACCACCATCACCACCACCACCACCATCACCACCACCATCACCACCACCACCATCACCACCACCACCATAACCACCACCACCATCACCACCATCACCACCACTTATCAGGACTGGATATCTCGGCGCATTGAGTATTGACAAGCAGCGGAACGTTCTGATCTTATGGTCAGCATGGCTGTAGGACACCTCTTAAGGTATAGGCTACATGGACCTTCAGGATAAAAATCCACATTTTTTCATTAATATCTTTCAAACTTTGATGACAATAGAGGAAACTAGGCAATTTATATAATTCAAACTGGAAAATCGAATTTGAGAGCCTAAAGACTTTTATTTTTCTTTCTGGAAAAAGATTAATTAAATTTCAGACCGACCTAACTCCATTAGAATTTGAACTAGGCTAAAGTTTCATTCTCCAAAATGATGCCCTACATATGGAGAATGTTATATGCTAAAGTTATTTATCTTGAATTATTAAAATATGCCACATTATATTTATTTTAAAATAGGAAAGATTGGAGAATGCAGGGTTTTCAGTGAAAGACCTGCCCTTGGGCAGAACATTATGAATGAATGAATGGACGAATGAATGAATGAATGAATAAATATTAATTAATTAATTTACTTATTTATTTATTTATCTTCTACACTATCAGAAGTGAAATATATCTTGAAACACTTATATATGCACTTTAGAAAAATATATGTATGTGTATATTTTTGGGATAAAAAAATTAAAATCGATTGAAAATAATAATTTTAGTTTACAACATAGTCACAAGTTTAAGCTTTAATTTGGTACCTCAATGAAGTCTTTTGCCTGATTGCAAGTCTACTTTTTGTCGTTGGAAGGATAATAAGTGTCGGAAAATGTGAAATAGAAAACAAACACTGAAGATGGCGTAAGGAATAGAAACTATAGTGCTCTTAAATTAAGTACAAATGCCCAAATAATTACGAAATTATTGAGATAACGGGTACAAGTTAGATGTGTTTGAAAGCTAGAAGAGATGATCTTCCAGAAGGGACAAAAACATTTACCAAAATTATGTAGAAATCCGACATTTCTAGAATCGATGTATAGGCCTTCCTTAAAATGTCACAACGCAACATGTTCCTCGTTAGCAAGCGGAACTCGCGTGCCGAACTTGCACTAGGACATAAATTCGAGTTCCGGTTGTCTCTCTGAATTTTTCCGTAGGATTCCTCCAACTGTAAAACGCATATTAAATAATCTCATGACTTCACCTGATTATTTCTCCAAAATACCTCTTCCTCACGAATTACATCGGCGTACTTAATACAGAGTTGTAAAATAACCAATTTAAGAGAAAGCTGCATTGCGATCACAGAACAAGACATCTTATTCCTCTATGATGGAAATGGATCTCCATTTCTCTGATTGAAATAGAAACGAAATCAAATGGATCTATAACGGTAACTTAAATTCTGAAGCTTTAAACATAATAGGTCGGGATTATAAAATCAGTTAAAAATATCCGCTGCGCGATAACAGAGGGACAAGGTCTACTTGGCGACTTCTGGCCTTACGTCAAAATTTCTTAGCAGAAACTATCAACCAACGAGAACCAGGATAACGTGTAGTTAGTACGATGATGTCTTTTCCTCCACCCGCTAACTGGCTTTCAAAACCGGATTTCACTATTTGCTGTAGCTTCTCAAATTCACCGCGATGCTAGGTTGGCACCGGTTCCATATACTGACAAATACGTACGAAGACTATTCATAAAGTAACTTCCGTTTTCATATAGCGTACGTAACAACAGAGACAGTGGCGCCGCTCTTGCGATGGAGTGTACCTTGAAGAAGTAGGCATCGAGCAGCGGTAGAGTCAAGGTCGTTTCTTTGTTCATCCCTGAGCCACGTGCTGTCAAAATGTGTGCTGCAATCGCAAGTCCCGCCAGGTGTGAGGTACTGTCTGTAATAAGATTTTTTGTGGCCAAAAACTGTAAAGCTAGTGAAATTCATCGCCAACTTTGTGAAGTTTATGGGCCAGACGTAATGAGTGAAGGTGGTGTAAGACAATGGTGCCGTATGTTCACAAATGGGCGAACCAATGTCCATGATGAAGAGAGAAGTTGTCGACCGAGTATAGTGAATGCAGATCTTATTCGTTTGGTTGACGAAAGGGTTAGAGTAAACCGCAGGTTCATCATGAAGACGTGGCTTGGCTCGAAGCGCTTTGACGATGAAGAAAGTTGAAAACCAGCGTCGTAGGTTGGCTTCAGTCGCAGGCGGCCGAATTCTACGATTGCGGAATTTCAAAGCTCGTCAAACACTACGACAATTATCCCAATGTGACTGGAAACTATATGGAAAATAAACTAGAGTGTATACTTTCAAACGTATTGTAACCAAATTCTGTAACGTCATTCACAGGTTTGTAAAAAATAAACGGAATTTACGAGTACTTTATGAATAGCCCTCGTATTTCATGATAAATTTCTTCCCCGTGAGGACTCGAACCGGGGCTCATTCCGTATCAGTAGTTAAACGCCTGACACTTTAGACCACGCGTGTACGGCGCAGAATTTCAAATTAAGTTGGTATTTTCTTTATCAATACCAGCTTCAGGAATATTCTTGATTAATTCCAACTTAGAACATACTAAAATTATTTTCAACGCTTATGTGTATTAACGGAGTGGAACGATTAGTTTTCAACAAGCGATTCGATGTTGCCATACTGACGTAAATAGAATAAACGATTGGGCAATAGCTAACAAAATGAAAATAAATTCTCTAAAGAGCAAAGCCATCAGCTTTACAAGGAAAAGAAATAAAATAGTCGCATCGTATACGTTAGGGGGTGAAACCATTCCGGAAGTTAACAAATGTAAATACCTCGGAATAATATTTAACAGCGATCTTGGCTGGGGGGAACACGTTACGGACACAGCGGGAAAAGCATGGAGAGCGTTACACTTTGTGATGAGGGTACTAAGAAAAGGGTCTGATAAATCCAAAGAGATTGCATATAAATAACTAGTACGTCCAGTAATGGAATATGGTGCTGCATGTTGGGATCCTTACAGACTAGAACATATTAAGACACTGGAAAAGATTCCAAAACGGACTCTCAAGTGATATCGGAAAAATTCACCATTAAAATGGGACACACTCACGGACAGGAGAACGCGAATTCGATTATGCGCACTGTTCAAAACATACAGAGGTGAGCCTGCCTGGAGAGAAATCAAAAATAGGTTGCAGCCGCCAAATTACTCTTCAAGGAACGACCACTCATAAAAATTGAGGGAAAGAAGACAGAGGACGGACACTGGAAAGTTTTCTTTTCTCAATCGTACTATCAGGGAATGGAATGCTTTACCTGCACACTTACTAAAGGCTTTACCAACAACCAAAAACGTATTTAAAAATAGGCTTAAGGACTTTACTAATAGACGATAATTATACACAGTATGTAAAGGATGTAAATGATATTTTGTTATTGAAGTGTTGTATCAGTGAAGAATTATGTTGTGCCAGTGAAGTGTGTTGTGTCAGTGAAGTGTGTTGTGTCAGTGAAACGTATTCCTGTCAGTGAAGCTTTATAGTTTATAGTGGCAGTGCAAAGTATTTGAACAGTGAAATGTTTTTGAAGTGTTAGTGAAATCAGGATAGAATCAGTGAAATGTGTCGTAGTTCCAGTGCAGTGAGTGAGTTGACAGCGAAATGTGTGTAATGTGGAAAGGTACTTGTGCAGATATGAACATATCATACTCGTGGGTTTTAGTTCGATCTTAGATCTAAGATACAAATTAGATTTATTTTAAATGTTATTTTAAGTGATAGTGCTTCATTTAATTTATGATATTCCCTATTATTATTATTATTATTATTATTATTATTATTATTATTATTATTATAAATTATTGTTAGTATTAATTATTGGTATTATTATTAAATGTATTTGTAATTAACAAATTTATTAATGTCATTATTGAGAGTAATTAGTTACCACTGCCACAGGGAATATACCCATTGCAGTGTGAATAAATACATACATACATACATACATACATACATACATACATACATATATTCGTTGTTACTCAAACTTCGATATTATTAGCATTATAATATTTACACGACGAGCGTCCAGAAACTAAGTTTCCCTGGGACCGTTTACAGAAAGAAAACACAATTTCATGGAAACATTTATTGGAATAGATACAGCAACATTTTTTTTAGTTATTTTACAACATATTCCCCACTACTGTAGACTTGAGACATTTGTCATACCGCGAGATCAATAGAGACGTGCAGAAGCTGTCACACGGTGGTTCCGATTCCTGGCGACAGATTTCTATGACATAGGAATAGAAAAATTGATCCCATGGTATGACAGATGTCTCAGTTCCGGTGGGGACTATGTTGAAAAAATAGCTCAACAATAATTGTTTTATCTATTCCAATTAATCTGTGTTTTATATCTGTAAACGGCCCTCATAATATCTGTGGCATGTGTGATTATTTTGTGTTGCAATATTCTAATTGATTCCGCAGTAGGAAAGAAATTCATTGCCGCGTTCTAGGAGAAAATTATATAGCTATAACTGCCTAAAATAAAATCCAGTAATATGTAAATTTGTGCAATAATAATAATAATAATAATAATAATAATAATAATAATAGTAATAAGAATAAGAATAATATAATAGTAATACAGTATAATAATTATTATATATAATATAATAATAGTAATATAATAATAATAATAATAATAATAATAATAATAATAATAATAAGGTTCTTAGGAAAATATTTGGGGCTAAGAGGGATGAAGTTACAGGAGAATTGAGAAAGTTACAAAACGCCAAGCTGCACGCATTGCATTCTTCACCTGACATAATTAGGAACATTAAATCCAGAAGCTTGAGATGGGCAGGGCATGTAGCACGTATGGGCGAATCCAGAAATTGCATATAGTGTGTTAGTTGGGAGGCCGGCAGGAAAAAGACCTTTGGGGAGGCCGAGACGTAGTGGGAAAATAATGTTAAAATGGATTTGAGGGAGGTGGGATATGATGGTAGAGACTGGATTAATCTTGCTCAGGATAGGGATCAATGGCGAGCTTATGATATTATTATTATTATTATTATTATCATTATCATTATCATTATCATCATTATTAAATTTTGGATTGTTGAATGAGACCGTTGTTGTGCGTCAGGATATATCGGTAGAAATATAGCACGGCTTTTTTTTTTGTGCGATTTCTTCGTAACACGTGTGTCATAAATGAAAATTTCGCTATTGTAATTTGTACTTCAGTGCCACGAAATAAACTCAATTGTACTGAATGGAAGACAGCTGTGTACCAATGTCCTAACATTGACATCCTTTCAGCGTGTGTCGTCTCTTTATACTTCGCAACACGAAACATTCCAATGCTCCATACATAGGAAATGTACACACTGTTTCCTTGGCAGTTGCGTTCGATCTATAAAGCCCGACGACAGTTACCTGAGCTATCGCTGTGTACACTTCGTTTCATAAAAGAATAAAATTGTTAATAATTAAAGGGAAAGAAAGGTTTACATTTCGTATATACCTCTATTACTCCATATGCGAAAAATTAATCCGTAGGTATCCAGGTTCATCCACGGATTACTATTGTCAGTAATTCTTGCGGTTGCTTGATCATGTGGGCTGTGTCGTCTGAGAGAAGATATCGTAATGGGCTATGATGAACGATTGTGATACGATGAAAACAAGCCGGCGGCGTATAGAACAAAATACGAAAGGAAGAAACGTTGGTCATTTTTAGTTGTTGTATTAACATTTTGTGCGAGATCGTGCGTAGTTGCTTGGTTTCCGCACAGAACCAATACGCGGTAAGTGTGAAATACCACATTCAGTATTCCCAACGTAACACACATAACAATTTCCCTCTTCTTACCGCTTAAGCGCGACATTCATTTTACTGCTCTAGGCTTTTAACATATTATTTTAGAGACGTTTAACATAGTAGTAATTATAAATTGGAAACTTACCACTGCAATTTCACCTAAATTGCACTGTTAATTATTGTTTTTAAATATTTGCAAAAATTAAGTAAAGTCTAGTACTCCACGAAACTTATTGTATTCCTGATACAAGTAACATTAAGGAAGCCGTGAAAAAATCAACAAGATTCCAGATGCCGATGTTATTACTGCAATATGTTATATAAATAATATTGTTAAAATATTAAAATGAAAAATAAATCATTACATAACCTTACCGTTTGTTTTAAGTTCCCATTTATAGACTGGGGAAAAAAAAAGACAGACGTATATCACGGCCTGCTGGAGTATAGCAAACACAGAAAACATTTTATAGTAACAATGTTGAAGAAAGATATTTTGGTTTTCCGAAGTTGCCGTCATTAAACAGAAACCAACATGGAGATTTCATTGCAACTAATTAGAAATTCGTCTTTCAGGTATGTAATAAACGATCTTCGCACAAAATAATGTACGATACACGAGCGGTATGTTTGTTTTCATGTTCTCGGAAATTAAAAAAGCTCAACTACGTTTCGCTTTTTCAATCTTTTCCTGGATCATGAAACCGTCAACATACCGCTCTTGTAACGTATATTACTATTATGATAATATTGAAACTCGAATGTTCTAAGGACGAGATGATCCCTTTATAATATGTAGTGAGGTTTCGAAAACTCTAACATCAATGTGGATAAATTATCACGTCGTATGTAGCCGAGAGTGGGAGGAAATTATTATTAGCGTGTGGAAAACGGTAACAGCGAATAGGGTTTATAAAGAATGGACTCTTCGCGTCGGTACCTTTGATGTAGCCGGACCGATTTCAATGACCTTCAAGCCAGCTAGAGCGTCAGATTCTGCTTTCTCCCTAGAGTTGGCGCTGACATCACACCAGCTAGCAGTCGACACAGCGGAAATATAATATACATACAATTAATACATCTAGGTACATTATGTACTCAAATAAAATAAAATGGATCCATAAAGTAATAAATCCTTCATTAACTGTAATGTCTAGACTCTAGAGTTCCTTTATAATGAGAGTTGAGACGTTGACCCCTACAACAATTAAAATATGTAATGATTTGATAGCGCTGAAAATGGAAAAACAAAACTCTTACGAGAAGTAAAACCATATACCTATATTATATTATATTATGTACAAAAATATTAAACGAATTCGATACTTAATTTTATAACGTATTATATTATTTTATAATGTAATTTATTATATCTGAAATATAAAATATTATTACAACAAGTTTGTCACTGAGAAATAAGGAAAAGCTGTTAACTTGAATTTATTTGAAGCAAAGCGTTACTGGATTATGCAATAAAGTAGGCGATGTTTGGATCCTGTGTCTCAATTCTATTCTCAATTATTATCTTAGCGTATGCTCGATTACACTACCTCTAGCGCTTGAAAGTGGAACTAGCCGCTGGCGCACAGAGAAACAAAACACAGGAAAATTCTCTGTGTCCATTCTTTATAATCCCTATTCGCTGACTGTAATTTTAAACTTCAACTTGTTCATGTAAAGAAAATAGTAAAATTGTGTATATATAATTTTTCCTGGAGCTGGGGCGGAAAGATACATATACTCGTATGCTTATAAAACTGTCACGAGTACAAATGGAGGAACATGCAAAATTTATTTGCATTTCACCGCTTATTGCAGGTCTCTTGCGAAAATTACAAACTTTCTGTTGAAAAGGGGGAAAGCATTGCCTGACGGCAGAAGAAGTGGGGTGGCGTTATATATAAACTATGTGTACAGAATGTCAATTCAACTATGCTCCGTATAAAGAAACAAATGAAGTTTTATTCGCTATTTTGAAATGTTATATCTGGCTTTATGTGTGTGTGATATAATTATTTTCTTCAATTGAAAGTAACTCCTTTTGTAGAATCACTGTATTATTGCCACGAATAGTTTTAAAAATAAATATTACACATAACATCGGATAAGAGCCATAGGCCTATTTGTCAGCTTTAGTAACTGCTTTACATTCTGAACGACAATAATAACTATGCAGACGATTTGCGTCTCTTATGAAGTATGAAAGTCTTATCACATCTAATCATTTTTTCTACTAACTAATTTGTCATTATGTGAAATTTATATGATTCTTTTGCAAACAAATTACAAGTATTCAATTATTTCTCTCTTTCCTTAACCTTTTGATGCACGCATTTGGGAAGGAAATAAAAAACTGTGTTTCCAATGAAATTAAACTTTTATTTGTCTAAGAGAAGTGCCTCAAATTTTAAAAATTAAAAAAAACTTCCATTTTTACATAGAAAATGGTTGGTTTCATGGTAAAACCACTATGCAATATTGCAGAACACAAAGTCTTCGGACTTATTGCGAATGATACAAAAGGAAACAGTTTCTGGTTTCGTTAAGGCAAAGTGCCACTTCACATGTGTTGCGTGGTAATAAGAAAGGAAAAGAATGGACCTTCTATCCTTCCACTTGGGCCAGGACACTCCAGCATATGACGTACGGCTATCACTCTCATCATGTTTCAGGTCGCGATCTCTTCTTTCGTCGTGTGGTAAACCAATACACCCACGTCTAACTGTACCACATGCATAGATATTTTGCTGTCTTAGTGATCATCAGATTCAAACTTGTGAAAAATTTGTCAAAAACACTTTGTGATTGTCACCAACCATCTCTTCCTTGTAGCCATGATGAATAAGCTGACACAAAAATGGAACATTTTGTTGGATATGGTAAGCATAACTACCCTGTTTGCCTAGTGGTTACGTTTTGAAACCACCATATTATTTCTATATTGACGCCACATGTGTCGAAGAAATTACAATCTTGTTACTGAAGTATGTTCTAAAAGACCGAAAGACAAATAATACTAAATAGAGACTTACGTAATTGTGATATTTTAGCATACAACTGAAATAAAAACACGTAGCGAGTCTTCCACACCCCAACTATACACAATAACATCGGCCGTATTAGTGGAGCAACACAAATGTAGGGAAAATAAAATTCTTCTACAGTTACAAGGAGTAAATGAACGCAGCGCAGTGGTTTTGAAATAAAAGTCACACTGTAAGTAGGCAGGAAACTCAAATTTAAAAGATGGTTATGTACTGTAACCACTGCGCTTCAAAGGGTTAAGGCCTATACCTCGCAATCTTCGTGGGATGAAAGCAAAATGTTTCATGCACACTAGTTACTCCAAAACTCTAAATCGTTTGTCATTAGACACGAGAATTCCACGCAAATGCATGTTTTTATAGGAACGTAGGACATAGCTCAAACTTGGTACTTATCCATTTCATTACCGTTCCAAATATGTGTACTTTTTCCGTGCATATTTGCATGTTTTGGCCTTTTTGAGGATAAAAACATCCATAATGTATATTTAAGCAATTTTTAGCTTAATCATGCATATACTGTAATATACATAAATTCAGTTTAAATGCATGTTTTAATGATTTTGAGTGGACACTTCAGTTTCTGGATTTTTGTGTCCCTTATTTCAGCTTTAGGAATCAGGATTGAAGAAGGAAAAGAAAAAACTAAATAACAGAAAAATTAAATAAAATGCTAAGATTTTCACAATAAGATGTTAGAAGACCTTTCCCTGGACGAAAGTTCACTTTTAGAACACTTTACCCACGACCCTCTAGAATGCGTGTCATAAATTGATTTATTGCGTTGGGTGTTTTGAGAGTAGTAGAGAGGAAGTATAGAGGTTCCAAGAAACTGTCGACAAATAATTTAGGTCAGAAGCACCCTCTTTCAGGGAGGTTGTAAATTTTCTCCCTTTTCCAGTAATAGTTGCAATTTAGGTTCTTCTAAAATTGGTATCATTCGCTGAACTGTCTTTGCAGTGTGTGAACCTCGTAAATGGTTAATAAGTTTGTTTATGCTCGACCATGCCGAAATGTAGTAATTATACACCTGGTAGCAGATCTTTAATGCATGTCATTAAAGTACACCTACTCATTAAAGGTCAGGTCTTTCAGCCAATGACGACTCAGGTTACTACTGTTCAGCCAATGACAGGTCAGCTTTCTACCGTTATAAAACCGCAAGAATCGATTATTCTCGGATATGCAATCGAAAGAGAATTAGCAAAAAGTCACGGAGGCTGGAAATCCAATACTGTCGCAGAAGGTTATGTTCTGTTACTATAATAATTAGCGTTAATTGTAAATAATATTCAAATAAAATAAATTTGTCATCTCGTTTTTCAATGTCTAATTTAATTTCAATGTTATCTCTGTAGGTTCTTATGGCCTAGCAATGTCAATGTGGACATCTGTTCCTCTGAAAAAAATCAATACTTTCGCGTCTGCGCACATCTCACAACATACGGAACATTGCTCAATGTCAAATACAAATAAAATTAATAATATCAAGTTAGAAATATGGTCGAGCATAAAAAGTCGTATGAAACTCGCCTATAATGGTAATTAAGAAGCTCGTATGAAAATTATGAAACTCGCTTGCGCTCGTTTCATAAATATCCATACTCACTTCTTAATTACCTTCATTATAGGCTCGTTGCATAATGTACTATTATTGTATTGGCGTGTGTTAATGTGGTTCTAATATGCTTCCAATTAAAGGTTCTGAAAGTATACTCTTTGCACAGTGGATTAAAGGAACGGAGTTTATTAGATCAGATGGGGATTTCGTATTTTTGCGACTGTTGCAGTAAAGACGTAAGCACTGCTATTCTGTTTCAGATTATTTTCTATGGCAGTTATTCTTTGTAAAAAATTACAAAACTTCTTTAAAATACTTCATTAAATTACGATGTCGGTTTTCAAATTGTATCTAGGTTACCGTAAGATCTATTATAATTTCAGATAAACTATACCTGCATGTCGCATCTGCTTCACATATTACAACAATACAAAAGAGGAAAGAATCTTCTAAGAAGTCCATAGATCCTTAGTCATGCCTGTGGAAAAGTGGATGCAGTTGCAAAGAACAACCTGCACAGGATCATATATGCGAACCCGGACTACGGATTCTCTTGTTCAGTGAAGGTTATTTCTTGCGAAAACTTGAATGAAGAATTTGTCCTGACACTGTCACAAATATGTCCATTCATGTTTGTATCCATAACGTCTTGCTGATGTAGAGAGGTCATTCTCTGCCTACAAAAACATATTGACTGACAAGCGTAGGAACCTCAAAGAAACCAATTTAGAAATGTTGTTAGGTTATTAACTGTGAAAAAAAAAGTGAAGTGAAATAAGACATTTGGAACAAAAATGAAAGTGCATATTTTAATGTAATTTTCGCTTGATCGTGCATGTTTCATAGTTTGATAGCGCATAAAGACATGCATATTTTGGAATTTTATAGTGCATGAAATTCTCGTCTCTAGTCATGAGTCATGTTACTACTACGACTATCATTACTACTGATTATACTACGGCGATTATCACTACTACTATTATTGCTACGGCGACTATTAGTACTACTATTACTGCTACGGCGACAATTAGTACTACTATTACTGCTACGGCGACCATTACTACTACTATTACTGCTACGGCGACTATTAGTACTACTATTACTGCTACGGCGACCATTACTATTGCAGAGACATTAATATAGTTATTACCAATACGGCGAGTTTTAGTATTTCTGTTACTATTACCACTATGATTACTGTTACTACCATTGTAATTATTATTATTATTATTATTATTATTATTATTATTATTATTATTATTATTATTATTATTATTATTACTTACTTACTGACTTGCTTTTAAGAAACCCGGAGGTTCATTGCCGCCCTCACATAAACCCGCCATTGGTCCCTATCCTGAGCAAGATTAATCCATTCTCTATCATCATATGCCACCTCCCTCAAATCCATTTTAATGTTATCTTCCCATCTACGTCTCGGCCTCCCTAAAGATCTTTTTCCCTCCGGCCTCCCAACTAATACTCTATATCTCAGATGGGCATCGTGCCTCACGTGAGAAATAATGCCTCACTGATCTTCACAGAGCTTATCGCTCTGAGTGACATCTTCACAGGCCCCGTTCCTCCCTCACGTAGCTCCTAGGCGTGGGCAGGTTCTATATCAGTTTCATAAGCAATATCAGTGGTGCCATAATCACATTATCAAAGCAGTGTGTACGCGTTACAAAACGATTATTTCATGAGAAATGGGAGGAAGAGTTTTTTTTTGCTGTTTAGAAGGGGAGAACATACGATGTATGTTATGCTCGAAAATCCTATTCGGCATTAATAAATTTAATATACAACGACATTACTCCTTATGTCATAAAGAACGTGCTGAATTAGAAGGTAAGACAAATTAAATGTTATTTTTCGTACTATTCCGAAGAAAATTTATAATCTTAACATTTGCATAGTATACTAAATACGACATTATACCTTAAACACGCTGCATTAAAAGGTACGAGGAATTAAATGTTGTTTGTACGTATTATTTCCAAAAGAAATTTATAAAAATATACCAAATGTGCCTAGAAAACGAAATATGATTTTCTGAAATTATTTTAGGTGGAGAACGTGCAAAAATATTAAATAATCTTGATAAACGCCAGAATATTTAAGAAAATAAACGTAGATAACGTGATGGAATATTATTGGCTAGTTACGCAATTTCTCGCCTGTGATTTAAATCAATTCAATGATGGAGAAACAGTAAAGACGTTTATTATTAAAGCTGCCGAGTTAATTTGCCAAATTGAATAAAAGTTTTCCAGTGTCTCACGTTAACCAAGCGTTTTCCTAATAATTCGCCACTGACCGCCTTAGCGATTACGATAAGGTGACGCAGGTCACAGCAGTTTATATTTCCCATCCTACTCTGCAGGCTCCTCCTAGTAAACAAACTATTTCAAATCGAGTGTCTCACGTAACCGAAAATTGTGCCCATGTATGCTCTATATGCATTCCTGGATTCGCCCATAAGCGCTACATGCCCTGCCCATCTCAAACGTCTGGATTTAATGTTCCTAATTATGTCAGGTGAAGAATACAATGCATGCAGTTCTGTGTTGTGTAACTTTCTCCATTCTCCTGTAATTTCATCCCTCTTAGCCCCAAATATTTTCCTAAGCACCTTATTCTCAAATACCCTTAACCTATGTTCCTCTCTCAAAGTGAGAATCCAAGTTTCACAACCATAGGCCTACAGAACAACCGGTAATATAACTTTTTTAAATAAATTCTCACTTTCAGATTTTTGACAGCAGACTGGATGATAAAAGATTCTCAACCGAATAATAACACGCATTTTCCATATTTATTCTGTGTTTAATTTCCTCCCGAGTATCATTTACATTTGTTACTGTTGCTCCAAGATATTTGAACTTCTCCACCTCTTTAAAAGATCAATTTACAATTTTTATATTTCGATTTCGTACAATATTCTCGTCACGAGACATAGTCATATACTTTGTCTTTTCGGAAATTACTTCCAAACCTATCTCTTTACTTGCTTCCAGTAAAATTCCCGTGTTTTCCCTAATCGTTTGTGGTATTATTATTATTATTATTATTATTATTATTATTATTATTATTATTGCTGCTATTTTAATCTGCTTGTTATTCAATATTTCGTCTAGTTCTTCTTGTTTGTGATTGATCCCTCTAACACAGACAGCAAAATAAGTGTCAAAATAAATAACTGTTTATCCGAAAGAAAATTAGTTAATAATGGAGTTCGACAAGGTTGTCCACTATCACCAACTTTATTTAATATATATATATATATATATATATATATATATATATATATATATGTGAAATTATTTTAAAATGGAACCAAATCTACACATCAGGATCAAAATAACCAGTGCTCTAACATTAAATACTTTACTCTATGCCGATGATCAAGTCATAATTTCCAATTCAGAGGATAATTTACAAAGAAAATTGTATACATTAAATAAAATATTAAATGATTTTGGGATGGAATTTTCAGCACAAAAATCAAAAGTAATGGCATTTTTAGGACAAGACCCAGTCAGAAGTAAGATAATACACAATAACCAATGCCTCGAACAAGTGCAAAATTTCAATTATTTGGGTTGTGAAATATCTTATCAAAATGAAAAAGATTTGAACAAGAAAATTACCAAATTTACACAAATTCTAGGAATAATAAACAATACATTAAAAACTAAAATTTGTACAAATATCTACAAGAATAAAAATATATAGTACACTAGCATTGCCCTCCCTTTTATACGGAAGCGAGATTTGGACATTAAAGAAAAAAGACAGGAACAGAATCAAAGCAACGGAAATGAAATTTTTCAGGAGGACAGCAGGATATACTCTTTTAGACCGAAAATGGAATGAAGAAATTTTAGAACAATTAGAAGTAGAGTCAGTAGAAGAAAAAAATCAGCAGATACAAATTCAATTGGCTAGATCATGTAAGAAGAATGGAAAATTCAAGAATCCCAAAAATTATGATGCAGTATAAACCTAGAGGACATCGTCGACCAGGAAGACCTTTTAGAAGACTGCTAGTTGGAGCCGAAACTGGTCTACAGAGACCTAATTCGAGAAGGATGATGATGATGATGATGATTATTATTATTATTATTATTATTATTATTATTATTATTATAACGGCGGCTAGGCATACTATTACTAGGCCTACTACTAATCTACTGCTCCTACTCCACTCCAATTACTACAACCACTATGACTTACTGCTGTCTCTACTGGTCTTACTCCACTGCTATTACTGCTGCTGTCACTATTATTGCTAGTCCAATTACTACTACTATTACTACTACTACTACTACTACCATTATTACTACGGCGACTACTCTTACAATACCTCTACTGCATTATTACTACTAAGTTTACTATTTTTACTATCACTACGACTTGTTAGCACAACTAGAACCACTACTACTAGTATCGTACTGCTACTACCCAAGGGCAGGTCTCTCATTGCAAACGTAACATTCTCCAGTCTTTTTTATTTTCTGCCTTCCTCTTTGTCTCCTCATATGATCAATATAACTTAATTTCGTCTATCATCTGATATCTTCTTCTACCCCGAACGCTTCTCCCGTTTACAATTTCTGCCAGTGCATCCTTCAGTAGGCAGTTTTTTTCTCAGCCAGTGAACCAGCCAATTTCCTTTCCTCATTCTAATCTAGGTCCACAAATACCACATACACTTCTTTATTCTTCTGTAGGTATCTTTCGCCGATTGTTCGCAGCAGTCCAATTGCATCTCTCGTACCTTTTTCCCTTCCTGTAGCCAAACTGCTCTTCTTCCAGCTGTCCTTCAATTTTAGAATATAAACGTCGATTCAATATCCGCAGAAGAATCTTCGCCAAGTGTGATATCAGGCTGATAGTCCTGAACTCGTTACATTTCTTGGCATTATTTTTCTTCGGTACTGGAATCAACACTGTCTCCGTAAAATCTTCAGGCCATTCGTCTTTCTCATATATTTCGTTGCATAATGATAGAATTTGTTTCTTGTCTTCACCCAAGCGTTTCACTAATTCAATGGGGATTCCATCAACTCCTGTTGCTTTCCCATTCTTCATTTCCTTAAGCGCTAGTTCAACTTCTTCCCTTAAAATAAAAAATCCTCTTTCGTCTTGTGATACGGATGGGCTATTCCATCTCAAATCGACCGAAATATAGAGAAAATTGACCTTGCAATTTTTAAATACAATGAAACTTTTTCTGTCCGTTGACAGCTATAATACAATGCTTTGTGCAAAGTTTGAGGCATCAGAACTTCATAGTGTTTAAATTAAAAATATTTAAATTTATCGCATTTTCATAAAATTAGCAACTTTAAACTGTTGTGGCTCCGAAACCCTTTCACCCAATGATCAAAATCATGGTTTATTTTGATGCTGAGAAATTATAGTTTATATTTACATGTAAACAGTTTTTCTTACTTTTTATGGAAATGATGAAATTTAGATTTTTCTTCATTAAGACGCCTTTGCCCACGAAAAAAAATATTTTTTAAATATATGGTCAGATTCCGCATTGAAAGTACAAATAAATACATATTTTTTACTGGTGCACCGTTGATAAAGTATTGAAAATATCAAATAAAGAAAATAAATAGTACGCGCGTGAACTAACCAGCTGTATGTAGTCGAGACAAGCAAGGCCAGGAGACAAACAAGTGATGTGTCGTCTAGCAGTCATGGCTGGGCTAGCTTTATCACGAGTTTTCATAAACACAGGAGTAAAATGACGCCCAATGCTCGCTTATCTTCAGCTCTCGGCCAGTGCGTGCGGTACTGCGCCGTTCAAGTATAGGCGTGTGAAAATAATTTATTTAATACCCTCGAAACTTATTGCCGATCCACTAAGCAAGCAATGCCGAATCCATCTTAATAATGCAAGGTTTTTTCTCAATATTTTTTACATTTTTACAAATGGGCGAAAAGCCTGAATGTAAGTAAAATCAGATTATCTGTCTCTCTGTATACAATAAAATAAGTATTACTTCTTATTATAACCTACTAAATATCAGCTTCAAAATGAGCTCCCTTTCAAATGTTCTGCAGTAAATGGTTCCAGAGTTCTGAGCGCTGAAAGAGTCTTGTTTTTATAAAATACGCTAAATTTGTCGCTCAATAATACGAAAACCGTTTGACTTTCGACAGTATATTTTTGAAAATGCACTCTCCTCAGCACCTTGTATATATAAGGAAAAAATTATAGTATTAAAAAAATGGGAGTTTTTTTTACTGATAGATTTCATATGGAATAGCGCGTCTGCTTCGTCTTCTATAGCCAAGTCATCTGGACGATTTCTATTAAAGGACTATGAATTATGTTTTTTGTTGGTTTTGAAATTCCATTAATTTAAATTCGTTAAACTTTTATGTTGTTGATTATTAATTTTACTACTCTGTAACAACTGCTATAGCACTACACCATTGTTCTACTACTTTCACTACTGCTGCTGCTGTTAACTCTGAAATGGGACATCAATAAAAAGTTGTGTACTTAGTTTTCTTTTCATAGGTGGTGGTGGCGGTGGTGATGGTGGAGAATTGAATGTCATATCAAAGGAAACGAGAACATCCAATGAACATCTGGCCAAATTCCATGTTTCGTCACCACAAATTTCACTTGGATTGCCACGAATTTGAATTATGTTCTCCGGTTTCTGTCTGTTTTGATAACTAACAGTATGGCGGTTCTGAGGTTTGACAAGGGATTAAAATTTTCTTTTTCACCTGTTCTTGAATCCAAACTTTTCTACTCTATTATCTGTTACTATAGTGATACACTCTGCTTGGCTCTTTACAGTTCAAATATTAAAGTACATTGTATATTCGCATCATCCTCGTGTTCCAAAAACTGTAATTTGTATCCCTGAGAAGTTACGAGGGAATACCTCGGTGTTGTTAATCTCAGAGAGAACTTCGTATTCCAGATTCACTGCGGTAATATAAAGAAGGAAAACGGAGGGAAACTTTACAACGACATAAAATTCCACAAAGTATCCCTCCCGTATGAAAATCAGAAAAAGAAAGATGAAATATTAGATTTTGATGACCTACACGACCTCTTAAAAAACAACTTCGAGTCATATAATAACCCAAAATGTAAAAGCTGCACGAAGAACACTGTTTTAGTACACTCATTTAAAATTGTGTTTTTTTTCTTTTGCCAAGTTTGTCTCCAGAAGAAAAGTAACCAGTAAAAAGTATATAGTTTTGGAGTTATAAAGAAAACACTGGATTGATCCAGTTCACTTACTGTAACTTACAGTTTCTAACCAGTTAATTTCGTTCCGATCTATAGAAAATTCTATTAAATTCTTAGTAGATAAAACGATTGAGGAGTTGAATTTTGAGTACTACCGTCTCCTAAAGAGAGTCAACTCATTATATTATGAAGTGTGCGAAAAACTGGACTAGAGTTTAGAGTGATTAAATTTGTCTGTAGAAAGTCCTTGCGCACCCTACAAATAATTAACTTACATTTTGTTAGTCACGTTCGTTAAAATCTTGATCATTAAGGTGATGGTTGAAGTACAATGAAGTTAGAAGCAGAATGTGACATCTGTCGTAAGTAGAGACATTAAGAGGTCTTAAAAACACGGTCATTAGTCAAAAATGAAATCTTTTCTTTGTGAAGCAAGTGAAAGCCGAAGCGTCTAAAATGTCACTCGAGGAGAGAAAGCTACGTCATAATTGCTGTAACATTAAGGTCAATTGAATGCAAAATACTTGTTACAGTGTACAAATCCATTTTCCTGATTACAGAATTAAGAGAATTTCTGCAGATGTTTGTAGTGATTACAGTAGATTGAAACGAAGAGTTTTAGTAATTGAAGTTCTTCTCTCGAGTTCATCATAAACATTCTGGCTTAGGCCATTTGGATTGTTCTGTTTTCAGAAAGCTTTAAAATTGTTCCTTCCATATATTCATGGGCCGACTCACTTCTCATATAAGTTAAGTTTAGAATTAAGTATTTGTAGAGGGATATTGTTTGATTCCGTTCTTGGTGTGCGATAGATCATGCCATTACAATGTCTATGAACCTACTGTATGTTCTCCATTTGTAATTCTGCACGAATATCTTCATTCTTTTTATGAACAAACAAACTGTATTCTGCAAGTGGTTGTAAAAATAATTTCATTTCAGCTGCCTATGTTCTTTTTCGCTGTTGTTTGGTTAATACCCAATTTTCTACTCTAAATATTAATGGCCATTATTTTTTAGACTGTATTATTACTCCTTTACGTACTGTCCTTAATGGTTACCTTCCATTGTGTCAAATAGCCGTAGGAAATCATATATTTTTATTTCTTGATCATTTTCGTAATGCGAAATATTGTATCCAAAATAAACTCTCGAGTTCATTTTATAATTATTTTTGTTATTAAATAGCCTAAGTTTGAAAGAGTTAGTTACTCTATGTTTTCTTATACAGCAGGCCTGCACAAGGTTTGCGCTCTCCGAGCCTGCTCACAGCTCATGAGCGGAATGCAGGTATTAGCTGCGCTCTGTATAGGGGTGGACTGGAAGAAGGGGTGATCTCGTACAAAATATACACAAAAAGAAGTACTATTACGAGTGTTATGAAATGAATTCCCATTCAGTGTTTGCAAAACTATCTTGGACTATTATTAATTAATAAAGAAATATTTATTTTACAGATATAATAGAAATTCTATAGCTACTTAAATGTACAATATCATTTTGTTATATTTTTATTTATCAGTACATCAAAACGAGGTTTTATGTTGTTGGCAGCTGAAAGGAACAGTAGCCTACTGATCGTAATGAAACATCAGTTACAGATGTTCGATGTCTGCCTTTATTAAAGTGGATTATAGAAAACAGTTGCTCACAAATATAAATGTTGAGCCATACATAGCAATCATTTTCACAGCCAGCCTGTGTAGTCGTGGATATTATTGCTAATGTTTAGTCTTTTAAAACTCAGCCAGGCTAGTAATATTATTCAAACGATCTTTAGCCCTTAGGACACACTGAAGATCAATAAGTTCGAGCAGTAAATCGTTAAATGTTAAATGTTATGTTCCGTCTTTTAGATTCCTACTGTAGCAGTAGGTAAGCAACGTGAAACAGTTACTGAGAATAGGCCTACACACTCCACTCCACTAGATAACTGAGTGGTCGTTTCCTTCTCCTTTACCTATAGCAAGTCTATGCCATTCTGACGTATCTTCCTCTCCGTTTCGGCTAGCGGTAAACACCGCTCTCCCGCTCCGAAGGAGCGCGCCCGCTCGTTGAGTGCTGTTTGTGCAGGTATGTTATACAGGATGATTCACAAAGCTCCGAATTAAAATGTTCGTACATGGAAGGATATGATTGCACACAGTTATAGTTCTTTTTAAGAAGCATAAGTTACAATAAAATTTTGAACCATACTGTAGCAGCACCAACATAATCACATTGTCTTATGAGATGTAAGTAAGTTATACATTATTATTATTATTATTATTATTATTATTATTATTATTATTATTATTATTATTATTATTATTATTATTATTATTATTCCATTAGGAAAACAGCGAGGGTTTAGAAATGAACGGGTTACATCAGCTGCTTGTCTATGCGAATGACGTGAATGTGTTAAGAGAAAATTCACCAACTATTAAGGAAAACTTTTACTTGAAGCAAGTAATAAGATAGGTTTGGAAGTAAATCCGGAAGACATAACGTACATGATTATGTCTCGTAGGTTTGGAAATAAATCCGGAAAAAACAAAGTACATGGTTATATCTCGTGACCAAAGCATAGTATTAAATGAAAATATAAAAATTGGAAATTTATCCTTTGAAGAGATGGAAAATGACTGCTGTTATTCAGCTGAGAAGCTTTTGTCATATAGTCAGCTTTCAAAGAAGCTGAAAATTTATAAAACTGTTTTATGACCGGTTGTTGTGTATGGTTGTGAAACTTGAACTTGAGAGAAGAACAGAGGGTAAGAGTGTTTGAGAATAAGATGCTTAGGATAAACTTGGGGCTAAGAGGGTTGAAGTTACAGGAGAATGGAGAAAGTTATACAACACAGAACTGCACGAATTGTATTCTTCACCTAACATAATTAGGAACATTAAATCCAGACGTTTGAGATGGGCAGGGCATGTAGCACGTATGGATGAATACAGAAGTGCGTGTAGTATGTTAGTTGGGAGGTCGGAGAGAAAAATACCTTTGGGCTTGCCGAGACGTGAATAGGAGGATAATCTAGACTATTAATAACAGTGTAACCTACATTTTTCAGGTAATCTTCGCTTTAAAATAGTGTAAGCCTGTATAATGAACTGACCAGGGACCGAAAATCGAATTTTTTTTTTTTAATTTTTGTATGTATGTATGTTTGTTACCTTTTGATACAAAAATTGGTTAACCGATGTGTACGAAAATTGGTATGTAAAATAAGTTAGCTTCCACTTAGATTTTAGGCTATATGGAATTCAAAATACTTTCTTTAAAAAGGAGTTATAAGGGGAAGTGAAGGAAATAAATCGGAATATCTCGCTTATTATTGACTTTTATGATAATGTTACATAAAAAAGTTGCTTCAAAGGTATTTTTGACAAGTTGCATTCTGGGAAAGGTTTTTATTTGAGGACCGATATTTAACGTGATATGAGTTTTAAAATAATATTACGCTTTATATCCGAGCCTCCTGAATCAAGCTGATATAATAAAATGAAAAATGACTCTGCGATTATATAAGATGGCCTTATATAACAAGCGGAAGATATTCATTTAACACTTTTTTTTATTTACTGGGTATGCCTATACAAGAACAGACGCATAAAATGTTGTACAACATAAGAAATCATAAAGCTATAGTCTGTGAAAAACATAAAACATGTCAAGAATTGGAGAGAAAAATAAATAAGAACAGTAAGATACCACTTAAGCTTTAAGGAGAAAGAAAAAAAGTTTGAAACCGTCAAGTAAATAAACCAACCGAGAATTAAAATAAATAATCTTGCCCAAGAAAATTTTTATCTTACACTTTTCTTTAAACACCGGAAATTTGGTAAAACATTGTATTCTAATGTAAGGTGATTACAAGTTGTTACCGGTATTAAAAATGCCTTAATCCCTTTGGTACCATAAATTACTGAGCCATTATGAGAAAAAAATTATAGTTGTTTGTAACAAGTGCAGCAAAGCACATGTGTATAGCTAGTTTTAAAATACGATGAAAGAATAATGGAACGGAGAAAAATTCTCTCCGGCACCGGGATTTGAACCCGGGTTTTCAGCTCTACGTGCTGATGCTTTATACGCTAAGCCACACCGGATACCCATCCCGGTGTCGGACAGAATCGTCTCAGTTTAAGTTCCAAATCTTGGGTTCCATCTAGTGGCCGCCTTCTGCACTACGTCATAGATGTCTATGAACGTAGGACTGAAGTCAACACATGTGCTGAGGTGCACTCGTTATGAGTGACTAGTTGGCCGGGATCCGACAGAATAAGCGCCGTCTTAAATCACGAAGAGATTTGCGCATATCATATATATTATTTTAATGTACCGAAGTACATATGATATTTCTATGCAGATATTCTGCGTCATCATACGATGAAAGAGTAATGGAACGGAGTGGATAAAGCATCTGCACGTAGAGCTGAAAACCCGGGTTCAAATCCCGGTGCCGGAGAGAATTTTTCTCCGTTCCATTACTGTTTCATCGTAGGATGACGCAGAATATCTGCATGGAAATATCATATGTACTTCGATACATTAAAATAATATATATATAGTATTAAAATCATTTAAGGGACGTGGGGTATGATGGTGGGACTGAATTAATCTTGTTCACTATGGAAATCGATGGGAATTATTATTATTATTATTATTATTATTATTATTATTATTATCATCCTGAAAATGAAGGCTGAACCCAACCGCTATGTGCGAGAGGATTTTCATATTGAGCCACAGACAGTCGCATTCCTAACCCAGACAGGTTGAGTGAGCTAAGGTTCGCTGAGCACGCAAATTTCGAAGCTTCGAAGGTCCGTTCCGGCCCCTCCGCCTATCGTTAGCCGGCAAACGCGGAATGATATGGAATGACGATGGAAAAGAGATCTAGTGGAATGATGTTACTGCCTAACGTGGGGAAACAGGAAAGCTTAAGAGAAAAATCTCCAACTACTCTCTTGTCTTCCAAAAGTGCCACTGTGGATATTTAAATAAAATATCCTAAGGACCTAAACAACCGTCACAGCAGGCATTAATTCGTGATATTAAATAACGATAACGATTATGATTCCTCTTATTGAGGTTCTGGCTGATATGTAGTTCTCTTTTCAGACAGCACATCTCACTTGATGATATGTGTCACAGAAAGACCAATTGTTTGTTTGCATCTGAAGTCTGATTAGTATATGGGTATTATCCTAGATCATATATGTAACAGATAACTCCTCGCTACGTTAAAATCAGCAGCACTTTGAAGAGAACAACCGCCAGGATCGCCACCCGTCCGCCGTAAACGAACACGAGATAGCAGCACAGTCGCTAATGCAATTCAAATGGGTATTATGACGTGACTCCTTATGTAACAACTAGATGGCAGCGTAGTAAATCTGACAAAAGTTGTTAACCTCAAAGCCTATAACCCCGACATATCTGTTACATATATGATCTAGGGTATTATGTAGTTAATCGGCGATGTATGCAAAGGAGGGGGAAAGGAACTGGCCACCCTAACCCATTATCTCCAGGCATAGTTACCTCATAAGTGGTGTCTTGTTGGCATCACTTGTGAGGTTCAGACCTGTCTTTAGACAGCTGACTAAATAACAACAATGATTATGATGTACAGTTATTGAATGTTTTGTAAGTGGATGACGTAAGCATTCACGCTACTTTCGCGGACTTTTAGTTCCAGGCCTTAATGGGATCTTATTATGTACGTAACATATGTTTGTACAATTTGAGCGAAGCGAAATTGGCCTATACGTAATTACCCAGCGCCACATAATTACACTGTTTACATTTCTAAAGCTAATACACTTATTTACTCTGTTATAAATTGCAAAGTGGTAGTTATGCAATAAGTTAGAATACCGAGTTGCGTGTACACTATATTGCTGATGACGTACAATTTATTTCTTACAATTTAGGAGCCATTAACTGAACAAAATAAACAAATTGAGATAGCTTATAAGACAGTGCATACATTTATATACATTTATAAAATTACACTTCTAAAGAAAGAGTAATTGAGTTGTAACTCTTATATTGAAAGGGTAGGCTATTTTATTTTTAACAGATGCTTATGCCCTTAAACTACTCTTTCGGATAACGTCCAGCTTATGTGAGATGAGTAGGCTACTATCTTGTTAATGACGGAGGAATTTTACTTACTTACTTACTTACACATGGCTTTTAAGGAACCCGAAGGTTCATTGCCGCCCTCACATAAGCCCGCCATCGGTCCCTATCCTGTGCAAGATTAATCCAGTCTCTATCATCATATCCAACCTCCCTCAAATCCATTTTAATATTATCCTACCATTTACGTCTCGGCCTGCCCAAAGGTCTTTTTCCCTCCGGCCTCTCAACTAACACTCTATATGCACTTCTGGATTCGCCCATACGTGCTACATGCCCTGCCCATCTCAAACGTCTGGATTTAATGTTCCTAATTATGTCAGGTGAAGAATACAATGCGTGCAGTTCTGCGTTGTGTAACTTTCTCCATTCTCCTGTAACTTCATCCCGCCTATCCCAAATATTTTCCTAAGCACCTTATTCTCAAACACCCTTAACCTATGTTCCTCTCTCAAAGTGAGAGTCCAAGTTTCACAACCATACAGAACAACCGGTAATATAACTGTTTTATAAATTCTAACTTTCAGATTTTTGGACAGCAGACTGGATGATAAGAGCTTCTCAACCGAATAATAACACGCATTTCCCATATTTATTCTGCGTTTAATTTCCTCCCGAGTGTCATTTATATTTGTTAGGCTTACTGTTGCTCCAAGATATTTGAATTTTTCACCTCTTCGAAGGATAAATCTCCAATTTTTAAATTTCCATTTCGTACAATATTCTGGTCACGAGACATAATCATATACTTTGTCTTTTCGGGATTTACTTCCAAACCGATCGCTTTACTTGCTTCAAGTAAAATTTCCGTGTTTTCCCTAATCGTTTGTGTTTTTTCTCCTAACATATTCACGTCATCTGCATAGACAAGAAGCTGATGTAACCCGTTCAATTCCAAACTCTGCCTTGTATCCTGAACTTTCCTAATGGCATACATTTATATACATGTATAAAATTACTCTTCTAAAGAAAGGGTAATTGAGTTGTAACTCTTATATTGAAAGAGTAGTCTATTTTATTTTTAACAGATGCTTATGCCCCTAAACTATTCTTTCGAATAACGTCGAGCTTATGTGAGATGAGTAGGCTACTATCTGGTTAATGACGAAGGAATTATATCTTTACGAAATATATTTAATACTAATCATAAACAAATGAAGTCGACCTGGTTGGCGAGTTGGTATAGCGCTGGCCTTCTATGCCCAACGTTGCGGGTTCGATCCCTGGCCAGGTCGATGGCATTTAAGTGTGCTTAAATGCGACAGGCTCATGTCAGTAGATTTACTGGCATGTAAAAGAACTCCTGCGGGACAAAATTCCGGCACATCCGGGGACGCTGATATAACCTCTGCAGTTGCGAGCGTCGTTAAATAAAACATAACATTTTAAACAAATGAATGCCATGTAAGTAGCACATATTTCCTTATAATATTGCCAATGTGATATTCACCTTTGTAGTAAACATCGCTCTGTCAATATAGGAGAAAGTCAATGTTTACCTACTTAGATACAACACGTGGACCAAGTCTCCTTCAATCGGCAAGCATCATGTTCCAGGATTCCACAATGGGATGGTATCCATTGGAATACAATTCTTTTATTGAGTGATATTAATTGAGAGAGCATTTTAGTTATTTCTGCTGTTTGAGATGAAGGTGTGTGTTTAGAGACTATTGATAGAATAGCTGCTTTGGAGTCTGACAGTATAACTGCATTCTTATATTTATTGATGTGGCGTAGAAGATTCCTGAGACTTTCACATATTGCAACGATTTCTCCATCAAAACTTGTTGTTCCATTATCCAAGAGATCTATAAAGTGAGAAGAGACAGCACGTAACACCTGCACCGTCACCTTGTTCTCTGGAGATCAAGGATCCGTCGGTGTATAAATGAAGCCAGTTTTGTGGAGGGTACCTAATATTAATTGTCTCTAAAGATAATTGTTTCTTTATTTCAGTGTTTACTTCTGATTTCATATTTCTTCTGTTAAATTTAGATTATATTCTATACTTAGTAGACTTAAAGGGTTTGGTTTAATTTCTAAGTTTTCTTTTAAATTCGAGATATTGATTTTCTGTTTTAATTCTTGATATACAAATATAAGTGCAGTTGATGTGAAAATATACTAGCGTCACTGCAATGGTAGCCATTGAAATAATGGACGATTTACACCGAGTTCGTAAATTTACATAGTTGTAATTGCACCTGCGTTAATTTACTGCGTGTGTTCCCATTTTAATGGCATGATAACTATTTTCTTAGAATTTTATGTTCACGTATACTTGAATAGTGAAGGAAACTGAAATAAGTTTCTAACCAAGAAATTAGCATTAAAATATTATGCAAATAAGTTTTGTTCAGTAATAGTGCAGTTTAAGTTGATGTGAAGAAGAATTATAATTTTTATTCTATATTTTTGTAGCTATAAACTGATTAATTAATTTTATTTATTTATTTAAAGAGATATTGATGTTTCACGAAAGAGCGTAACCGATTAGTATCTGGAAAGAAATAAAAAAAAAATGAAAATTCACGGGAAACATATTACAAACAAAACGCACAAAAATTATACG
This sequence comes from Periplaneta americana, assembly GCF_040183065.1. Lineage (NCBI taxonomy): Eukaryota > Metazoa > Arthropoda > Insecta > Blattodea > Blattidae > Periplaneta > Periplaneta americana. Next base: position 179,956,755 of record NC_091124.1, read on the forward strand.
TAAACAAATCATTGTATGTGCTATTGCTGAAGAAAATATTGAACTTTTCCATGACGTAGTTGAAATAATAACAGTGATATCACTAAAAAACATTGTATAAATTTTCCTTTGACTCTGTATTTATGGACGCATAGCAAAATATAAGGAATTGAGGTTTAGTAAAACATACAACTTTTAGGGCAGTCAACAGTCTTTCTACTCAGTTCCAATCTTTTTCCCTCTATCCGTCACTCTTGCCTATTATCTACTTCCCTGCTTGTACAGAAATAGTTAAGTACTGATGTCATAATCTAAGTAGGCTTAATATATGCATTATTAAATAAGTGTATAATAAATTTTCAATCTTAAGACATATCAACTTGCTAATGTTTATTTGCTATTTAATAAGATATATGAACGTTTTCGCCGTTTGGGGCATCTTCAGATATAACAAAAACATATAATATTATTATTATTATTATTATTATTATTATTATTATTATTATTATTATTATTATTATTATTATAGGTTCAGATTATATGTTTTTGTTATATCTGAAGATGCCCCAAACGGCGAAAACGTTCATATATCTTATTAAACAGCAAATAAACATTTGCAAGTTGATATGTCTTAAGATTGAAAATTTATTATATACTTATTTAATAATTCACTAGGCATATTGAAATATAAAAATGAATTGTAAATTAATATATGCAGTTGTATGAGTGTATGAAGTACACAAGATTTGTAAGCTGCTGTACTGAGATAGCAAATTTCGTATTGGTAAATGAGATCGACGACCGCCATCTCTAAAGCGGGCAAGAAATTAATGTTACATGCTAGTACCATAGAAATGGGGTATATATGCAGTAAAATCATTGTTACAGATCGCTAAGAAACTGCAACTCGACTACTTTGATGTATATTTTAAGTTACAATTTCAGTTATCTTTTACGATAGAACTTAACTTTTCTATAACAGGGCAACGCCAGTACAATAGAAATATAAATGTTCAGTAGGTTAAAAATGCCATGAGCGAGATATTGATGAAACAAATTTGTAACCGCCTCGTTAATCATGTAAGTTTAAGGTTAAGACATTTTAGAAATACTTATGAAGCAAATCTGTTATTCTTGTCAGTGTAACATCTTTGACTTGTATGTATTTTTAGAGGAATTGTGACAGGGTATTAATGTACTCAATTTTTTTCTTACTTATGTAGACTCCACTAATATACAGGGTGATTCACGAGGAAAGGTAAAAAATTTAGGATGTGAATTCTGAAGTCATTCTGAGTGAAAAAGTTAATATGAATATAGGTCCGTTTTCGAACGGTTACGGAGATACGGCTCTTTGATTTCACAAAAACTTCTAAGATTCCATTGTACTAACTCGCATTTAGAGACAGATAACGGACAAATTTAAAGTTTATATTCACGTATGCATACATACCTAATATTTTAGAAGTCGGGGTCGATGTTTTCGCGCGTTTTCAAAGGTACCTCCTTCTGCTTCAATGCACTGTTGCGCCTGGGCGTGAATCGCGCTGGTCGCTCGGAAGAGTTGCACGTGGGTGTCTTTATGCCGCATCCAAAATACAGTCGAATAGCGCTTCTCTCGTTTCCCCCTTCCTTCGCTATACCAAGTCTTTCACCCAACCCCATAGACAGTAAGTACTCTTCGATATGGTACCCTTCTTTTCGGAAAGCGTCGTTCATATTCAGCGACGGCACGCAAGGTACTTCCATCGCACAAACCATAAACATACACAATGTCGAAAATTTACAAGGCATCTTGAAAAACGCAACTTAACACTTCCGATGACTGTACCTGTATAACTACTGTACTGTAGGTAGCTGACTGAACTGCTGTGAACCGATAAGTGATAGCGTATTTGTCGTGACATTTGTAATACCCCACCACCCGGTTTGTTTCTCTTCTCTTATCTACATCGCTCACAATGGAGATTCCAATGTTACGTCATTCATCGGTGATATTGTCTCACGTCAGCAGGATATGGTAACGTCTGATTCACATTGGGGCGAGACATTTTACCAAAAAAATGCATCTAGCTCCGCCATCGTTCGAAAACGGACCTATGTTCATATTAACTTTTTCACTCAAAATGGCCTAAGATATCGTACAGGTATCCTAAATGTTTTACCTTTCCTCGTGAATCACCCTGTATATTACAGGCTATTTAATTATGGTCCAGATTGTTTCAATGAATAATTAAGTACAGTAATAAAATGCTAATGAAATGTGTAGGCTTATATTTGTTAGCAAAGAATTCATCATAATCATATCTATTTTATAGGTATAGCTACAGTAGATGATTGAGTATGGTAACGACCATTTATTCATAATACGAATTTATTATTTTTTCTATATTTTCTACATAGGTGATAATGTTGAAATTCAATAAATAATTCTACACGTTTTATCATTACAAGGACGCCTATTTTGTCTTGTACTTTGCATTTTAAAATACGTCTTAGAACATTCTTCTCACTGATAATATCCATATCAGTATAAGCTTCCTTGCCCGCTCGACAAATGTCGACACAGCTAATCTACGGCTTCAGGCCCTGAATTTTCCGAGATATTCAGAGATCTAGGTAGGCTTGAAATATTCGATAAAATATTTAAAGCGATATTAATATAGTCCTATCGCGAAATATTATAACAAACTAGTGTCTGGGAAAAAATATCAAACGATGTAGAATTCGAGAGACAAAAGTTGAATACAAAACGAGGAAAGAAAATAAAACGCATCAGTTATTGCTTAGGGATATATAAATAAATTCCAAGATAAAGTTGAAATAATAACAGTAATGTTCCTAAACAAACAGTATAAATTTTCCTCTGCCGCTATATTTATGAACGCAAGCAAAAAAGAAAAACGCAATTGGGGTGTGGTAAAATATATACAGTATCACTGGAGGCGGTTAAAGCATCATGTCTCTTTCTCTCCTTTCTCTTTCTGCGTAACTACTTCAGCTCTCTCTCTCTCTCTCTCTCTCTCTCTCTCTCTCTCTAACCTCTCCTAGGCCAGAATATTATTACCTGCTTGCCAGCTTATGAAGATATTATAATTTAATAATATCACAGTGATTTCTCTATAAGTTAGACCTGCACCACTTAACAGGAAATGTAAGGTAAAGAAACCGCCTTTAAGAAAACGAATGGGGAGCGTGGAAGTAGAAATCCATGCTTTCACGACCTCGTCACTAGAATAAGGCAAATTTTTCGACCGCCTTTTTTATCTCCGAAGAAGACCAAATACCTTACTCATTTGGCAGGAAGCTTAGTGGATATACAGCAGGTTTTTTAGTTGTTTATTTACCGACGCTGTATCAACTACAAGGTTATTATTGTCGATGATATTGGTGACAGCGAGATGGTATTTGGCGAGATGAGGCTGAGGATTCTCCATAGATTACCTGGAATTCACCTTACGGTTGGGGAAACCTCGGAAAAAACCCAACCAGGTAATCAGCCTATGTGGGGTCGAACCCGCGCCCGAGCGCAACTTCAAAACGGCAAGCAATATAGAGCAGTTCTGGAAGTTCTGTTAAATGTGAAGTACATAGTCAGTTACTCTACCAACTGTACTATCCGGTCGCCAGGATATATAATAATGGATGTGTTATTATTAGAGATCGGTATCTTAATCTCTACTGTCTTAAGTTAAGTGAGTACGGAGTTTGTGCAGTGATCCAAATGACTTGGCGAAGAGTAGTGTCGCGTGGTGCTGTACGATGAAAACAGACGATTCCTGTATCAAGGACAACAAACACACACATAAAAGAAAGATTTCAAGATTAGGGCTGTGTTGTGTATTACAAAAGGATAAACATAGTTTTTCCTGTACATTTTGAACTTTTTCACAGGCACTAGAGAATTCCACGTCAAGAAAACAGAATTGGTTATTGGGCCTTGCCTAATACATTGTAGAAGCTCTGTGGTAGGTAGAAGTTTCTATGGCAACTGGTCATTTGATGGATTAGCCCCGTATGCTCAATGCTTTTTTCTTAATGTGAACTACTGTACAGGGACATCATTTTATTTTTATTAACATTTTTAATATTAACTTGGCTATACCTTTAGAGAACCGGAAACACTGTTTGCTACCCCTTCCACAACTGGATTTCGATGATACTGGCGTAAAATACAAACAAATCACTTTACTAGGTACAGGAGGAAAGAAAAGTAGTTCATCCATTTACGTAGACTAGGGAATATCGCAATTTTGAGTTCGATAATTTTCATTAAGTTTTTGTTTAATCAATATACAGTACTGTATTAAGAATAAGTGTTTTTACTCACGAACTGAGCTATCCATTCGAACGTATTCATTATGCAGTGTATATTATACATTAGCGTACAATATAGAGAATGAAGTTAAATTGAAAAATAATCATAATATGGATATTTAAAAACATTTTTGAAAATGGTGGCCGTTCATTTCGATACAGGCTTCAGTTCTTTTGTGCATATTATCGCACTATAGACTATTGCATCTAATTCCAATTGCCAGTTTCGTCCTTCGTACTAGTAACTCATGTTGAAATAATTCTATACCTACTCTATAAAAGAGTACCCTACGTACTGTAAATTCAATCTTCACTTCTGCCCGACTGCACAGATAAAATTACTCAGACATGCTATCTACTGTCCAAGTGGTTCTGTCGCAGGATCGTAGAGCGGGGGGAAATCACGTGGCAGCGAATTACTTAACGAGGCCCTTTTATTTAAGTTATTTTAAACAGTGGTATAATATTACGTAAAAGATAAATTCCTAACAGAAATTAATGTTTTCAGAAAAGAGCTAAGACAGCCCTGCTTTTGCAGAGGGGCGAACAGAAGCAGGTGGAGGAAATAGGGATGCGACGTAGGCAAACGGACAGCACCTGTGCGAAAATATGATTCAATATTGAAAGCTCTTTCGTCACTGGAAAACGCGAACATATTTCTGGAACGTACTATACTCAGTGTTGTTTACTATATGCGGTCTTGGATCTGTATGTAGAGGGGAACTTCATTAGTAGAAGGGGTGGGAGTGAAGTACATTAAAAAACTCAGGTACAATAAAAATTGAAGTAAAAATAAAATGATGTCCCTGTGTAAATTACACATAATTATGTCGCCACTTACACAGCCATACTGACTTCTGAACTTTCGTACACTTGTTTCAGGCACCTTTATTTCAACTAGTAGTGCATAATATCATAAAATTGCAAAACTGAAATATAATATACTTGTTTAGGAGTAAGGAACCTGTTTAGAGTGACCCTGTTGTGCACGTTACTTGTATTTGTGAGCAGGATGTGTACTGAAGGACGCGTGCCGTAAAGTATACCCCGTGCACACTTATACAAGGACATCATTTTTTTTACTTAAATTTTTATTGTACCTGAGTTTTTTTAATGTATTTCACTCCCACCCCCTCTACTAGTAAACTTCCAACCGTCCTCCACACAGAACCAAGGCCTCGTATGCAGTCAAAGTCGCCTTACGGTCATAGTAAACAGTATTGAGTTAGTGATAATAATACGTTCCAGAAATATGTTGCGTTTTCCAGTGACGAAAGAACTTAGAGTGTTGAATCATATTTTCGCACTGGTACTGTCGTCCGTTTGCCTACGTCGCATCCCGGTTTCCCCCACCCGATTCTGCTCGCTCCTCTCTAAAGGCTAGTGGCTGGTAGTGCTGTTTATGATTAGGTTTTCTCCGGAGCAGTTGTTTGCGCGCTTTCAATCGGAGGTCTCCGGTTACCTCCGATTGATGCCGCGCAGGTTATATATGTGCTGTGGCGCAGACATACACTTTCCGCTGAGCATTCCTTTAATCGGATCAGGTAGTGATTCGAGTCCGCTGACGTCCGCGTATCTTTTAAAATAAGTTCTAATTTGTTGTTGTTTAATCTCTCTTTTTTGTTTGCCTCTCTCTCTCTCTCACTCTCTCTCTCTCTTTCTTCGGCTCTTTTTTTTTTCTTCGTTTGCTGACAGATTTTTTTTTTTTTCTAGTTTTGAAATTCATAGTATATAGTATATGTGGAAGGGAGTATTAGTTTTATGTTAGCCTATTGATCACATTAATAACATTAAAACTAATTGCAAAAACTGACGCAGATGTAAAGCTTTTCAGTAGCTACTGTAAACATTTATAGTTCTCCTGGAAACACCTGTTTGTTCACAACCAGTTTCTGTCAATTATTATTCTAACCGGTTTAGTTTAAAGTAAAATATATTAAGGACGTTTCAGAATGGAGCAAAAAAAATTGTGGTATCAAATGGGTTAAAGTTTACTGTCCAAAAATAATTTATTTAGGTTCTTCACCGACAGGATTGTGGTCATTGTGTTAAAGGGTGTCAGTATTTGAACTGCCTCTTCTAAAAAAGTAACGATTGTCGTACAGTGAGAGAGAATTTCACCCAAATCTAGGGTCTTGACAATTCCTTCTTTGACGGCAAGGCTCAAGGTTTGCGTGCTACAGCCTAGATGGCAAAGATTTAATTTTTGGACTGTAGCAACCATATTTGGGGCATTGCGACAACGGCAGAAACTCTGTTGTTTAGTCCTTGGTGTAATCCAAACCGTAAACTGAATTTAGTGACGTGCGGTTACTATTATATTTTGGTGGACCATCTGCCATAGATCTGATAAATTATTTGGTGAATTCCTTCAAATTAAACTGTATCGAATTCTTTTCGAATTAATCTGTAATCGATAACCTGCAGTTCCTATGAACTTAGTAATTGATATATTCTACTACGAAGATTGCCAGGAAATCTGACGTTCGTGTGCTGTGATGTTCTTCCAATATCGCCCTGTTTTATTAAGTAGCCTATATTCTGCATATGTTCGTTAAATAAAGCGTTGTAGTTGTTTCAATGTAGTACAATACTTGAGAATTCATATCGTAATAGATTAAAATCGTGTTAAATTCCAGCATTTTGTTTGAAAATAGAGATGATAAATATACATAGACGATTATGGAAACCACTAAAATTCTATACCAGGGATGTCGAACAGCGCTCTCAAACTGTGAAACGATTAATACTGTTTCCTACCGTAGCTGAGCTGAAACGACAGTCAGTCAGCTCGCTGTAGCAGTGTTCTGTACGCAGTGTGTTTACCAACTCTGGCGGCTGGTATGGATATGGAACGACGATTCAATAGTGAGTGGATAGATAAATATTTATTTATGTTGAAGGACGGAAAGGCACATTGCTTAATATGTAGAAAAGAACTTGGATACATTAGCCATCATAATATTAAAAGGCATTTTAATTCTACATGTCATGCTGAAGCTTATGGACCAGAAAAGTTATCCGGTTTCAGTCGTGAAAAGGCTGTAGAAGAATTAAAATCAAGATTGAATTCAGAAAACCTTCCATCATGATCGGGTGTTAGTAGAATAAGCTTGATTCGTGCTAGCTACAACATTTTTTAAATTATTGCAAAGGCTTCAAAGCTATTTACTGACGGAGAATTTGTGATAGGCTGTCTCATAGCTGTTGCAAAAGAGATATGTCCGGAATACGTTAATGATTTTAAATCTATATGTTTGTCTCGTAATATTGTTGCAGAGCGCGTATCATAAATGGGAGGTAACCTGGAGGAACAACTGATAGCAAGAATGAAAACTTTCACTTATTACTCACTGTAGATCTTGATGGAAGTACCGACAGGAAAGATACGGCGCAGTTAACTGTATTCATAAGGAGTGCTGATTCAGTTTTCAATGTTCATTGAGATCTTATAGATGTCATTTCACTAAAGTATCGAACTCGAGGCGAAGATATTTTTGAATCTATAACAAAAACTATGAACAAATTTCAAGTCACGCTAAAAGTAATTAATTTTATACATCAAAACAGTTTACGTTTTTGAACTTGAAGTTGAACTGTTAGGCCTACAACACATACACACTAAGTTGAAGTTTTAAATATGATATTAACAACATTATTATTATGATTATTATGATTTATATCCGTCACTAACGAACAACATTTATGGGATGACCTAGTAGGTAAAACTCTATTATTATTATTATTATTATTATTATTATTATTATTATTATTATTATTATCATCATCATCATCATCATCATCATCATCATTCGTTCTCACTTAGGCTACATTCTTTGTTTATCAGAGTTCATCAAGTGCAAATCTAAACTGAGTTCCTAATCAACTGGTAAGATGTATAAAAGTTATCGAAGTACCAGCCGCCCCAGTTTCGCTTTTGTTTACGATCATTCGGCCAGACTGCCTGCTACCTGTGTTCAACCGTTGCACGGTAAGGGAGGAGTGGAGGCTCTGCAGTTCACAGCTCGAGAGCGCTGTTCGACATCCCTGTTCTATACGAAAGGTTTCTTTATTTTAACTTTTTGAAGTCTCCGAGCTTGAGGGAATCAATATAGTGTTAATTCCACTATTTTGTTATTTGAATATGCTGTCCAGTTATTGATCTGGAAAAACAGCTTGATTTCAGTGCGTGTGTGTAAAGTTAACGTGTCCGTCACCCCAAACAAAAACAGTCGGCAACATATGGCTCACAGAGGAATGTTAATACAGACTACTTTGACGGCAGCTACAGTACATACAGATATCTGAATTGCAAACAATTTATTAGTGTGATGTTAGGTATATTGATATCTGTATGGATTGTAGCCATTACACATATATTTCCCTCTGCAGTGGCTAAATGGTCAGACCAGCGAATAGGGATTATAAAGAATGGACACTTCGCGTCGCTACCTTTGATGTAGACGGGAGAAGGAGAGATTGTCTCTTCCGAACGAGAAAATCCATGTTATACATGGAACAATTTGTGACAGTAATTTAGTTACAACATATTTTTATGAAACTAGAAAATTAATAATTTTGAAGGATACAAGCATATCCTATAACGAAAATATTTGTATGTGACTTTGAATCTTTTTCGTTACTTACTAACTTCTAATAATATGTGGAAATATCTGAATATTACATTATGCAACGAGCCTATAATGCTAGTAATTAAGACGCAAGTATGATTGTTTATGAAACGAGCGCAAGCGAGTTTCATAATTTTCATACGAGCGTCTTAATTACCATTATAGGCAAGTTTCATACGACTTTTTATGCTCGACCTTATTTCTAACTTGAAATTATTTAAAATTAGGTCTTGTTATGGTTATGTGCGAACTGACCTGAATTGTGAGATGTGCGCAGACGCGAAAGTATTGATTTTTTCCCAGGCCGAATGTCATTGACCTTGGCAGAGAATAAGATGAAGATTATTCTGATATAACCTGGAAATTGATTTACAATTGAAAAACGAGATGATAAATTGAATTTATTTGAATATTATTTACAATTAACTCTAATTATTATAGTAACAGAACATAACCTTCTGCGACAGTATTGGATTTCCAGCCTCCGTGACTTTTTGCTAATTGTATTTCGATTGCATATCCGAGAATAATCGATATAACGGTACAAAGCTCACTTGTCATTGGCTGAACACCTGAACTTTAATGACATGCATTAAATTACTGCTACCAGGTATATAATTACTACATTTCGGCATGGTCGAGCATAAAATAAATTATATTAGCGTACTTTGAATGTGCATAGTTAACCAAACAATAAAAGCACCAGCTTTCCATGTCGAAGAGCTGGGTTAGAATTGAGAAGAGTCAAACAGAATTATTTGAGGTGGAAAAGGATGTGCGAAAAGGTTTTTGCAGGATACTGCCATTTATTTTTGTTACATTTGTCTATTAATCATCATCTTACCTTCACTTGAATTTACAGCGTTTCATGGAAAACGTCGATGTCGATAAAGAATCTGCAGTTTCGAATCGTTACTGCTGGAAAACGATGCATCAGTTGAAAGAATGGAAATAATATTTTAATAATATTTTCTACTAATTCCTTTTACATTTCGATGGCCAATCATAATTGTGATATGCAGTAGTTAGCTCACAAAGTCGTATACAATGGACTGAAGTCTATTATTCCACTCGTAAAAAAAAAAAAAGGTAAAGGTATCCCCGTAACATGCCATGAAGACACTAGGGGGGCATGGAGGTAGAGCCCCATGCTTTCCATGACCTCGGCACTAGAATGAGGTGGTGTGGTCGGCACCACGCTCTGACCGCCTTTTACCCCCGGGAAAGACCCGGTACTCAATTTCATAGAAGGCTGAGTGAACCTTGGGGCCGTTCTGAAAGCTTGGCAACGAGAAAAAATCCTGTCACCACCTGGGATCGAACCCCGGACCTTTCAGTCCGTAGCCAGCTGCTCTACCAACTGAGCTACCCGGCCGCCATTATTCCACTCGTATTCTTTCAAATTTGGAACAAAACAGCTATAGAGCTACATTTGTTATTAATTTGGTAAATGCAGCTTTTCGTTACAATATTGTTACATTTCCACAACTTCATTATATCTCTTCCTGCGATTTTTATAGTTTAAAAGGATAATTAAAAACAACTTTCTAACAATCTTTAGAACGGGCTTGCTGTTTTCCAAAATCAATCCTGTTACTTTTCGGTTAATTTTTTCATTATATCTTTAAGTTCTGTAGTGGGTTTATACCCCTCCTTGTGTTGTTTTTTTTAGTAGGTTATTTTACGACGCTTTTCAACAGCTTTGGTTATTTAGCGTCTGAATGAGATGAAGGTGATAATGCCGGTGAAATGAGTCCGGGGTCCAGCACCGAAAGTTACCCAGCATTTGCTCATATTGGGTTGAGGGAAAACCCCGGAAAAACCTCAACCAGGTAACTTGTCCCGACCGGGAATCGAACCCGGGCCACCTGGTTTCGCGGCCACACGTGCTAACCGTTACTCCACAGGCGTGGACTTGTGTTGTTTTCAGCCAAGTACTTGAAAGATAGGTACATGTTTGCACTCAAATTTTTGTGGATGTGTAAATTACCGAAATTCATTCAAATTTAATTTACAATCAAATTAAAATTCAAATTTATTTACAATTTACATTTGAAATGAATACATTTGTATAGATACCCGAAATGAGCTTAGGCCTATGCTCGTGCTTGGGTACAGTCCAGTAGTCTACATAAATTTTACAGAGATCTAATAATAATGCTGGTGATAGAAATAATAGTAATAATAATAATAATAATAATAATAATAATAATAATAATAATAGAATAATCGTGACAGAAATTATACAAAGATTGTAATACAAAATAATTCATTGATAATAATAATAGTAGTAGTAGTAGTAGTAGTAATAATAATAATAATAATAATAATAATAATAATAATAGTGATAAAACAAAAATATTTACAATAATAAAATAAATACTAAGACGGATAAAATAAAATATAAAACCACTAGCGAGAGTTAACACAACTTAAATAAGCATATAATAACCGGAAAAAATGACCAACTCGAAAATCAACAGAAAAGTTTTTTGTATCGCAGACGACAGCAACCGCCGTATTGACATTGTGTTGTGCATTATTGGTAGTAGGGGGGAGCTGAAAGTCTACGTAACTGCCGTTCTCTTCGAATCTTCTCGTACAATCATGGGAAGTTAATGCTGCAAAAACAAAATGTCTACGAGTCAAACTGTTCATTATTACCAGGATAAATACAAATAATACTGAAATATATTAATCTAGTGTCAGTTATAGATCTCCCCTTTTGTGAAAGAGGTATCATATCAAAATATTTTATGAGTGGAGGGGAAAATATAAATTTCAAGAACTCTCTAGTGACAAGAGATAGTGACAAATACAATCAAGTGTATCTATGCCGATGCTAAGAAATCATTTATTGGAGATATACACTGTTAAGAAAATGATCTATTTGTATTTATTACAATGTTTTAGCTTATAGGTTACATGCATCAGATAAATATAATAAAAATTAGTACCATATAATGCTAGTATCACTTAAAAAAATAATAAAATTTATCAAATATCATACAAACATTTTCACTTTATTTTTAAACTTAAGAATGTGCAACTTGCTTAGGTCTGGACTGAAAATGTTCTGGAATTACGACTTCTGCACCTACGAAATTTTAATTTTGGATCTTGAATATTTCATGAATTTAAGCATCCTTATTAAATATTACGTTTTGTAGAGAGGGGTTGAAGTCACTGCCTTAAGTTAGGAAACTTCTTACATCAATAGGAACTACACAACTCCTTCAACTTCTTCGTAACTTCATTGTTCCGCCCCATTTTCTTTGTGTTCTTGTAGCCTTAACTACACCCGTTCATGAAATTAATGAGTACCATTGAATTGAGGAGATAGCATTCGCTTCTATCAGCCAAGTTTGTCGTTACATAATCCTAATTCCCCATTCCATTTAACTATTTCATTCTCGCGTGAGTAATGAATGATTTTTACCAAGGTGAGAAACGATCACAGTGGTCTATGGAAGCAGATCTGCGCTCTCCCTATACTTCCTTAATTGGTACAGTCTTAATACAGTAGCTCAGTTGACAGAACATTGACTTATGGTGACTGCGGAACCCGGTTCGATTCCCGGTGATTGCATTAGATAATAAAGTGAAGATTATCCCGCTTACCTCCATTATTACCCCCCTAGGAAAATGATTTTAGTAGTAACAATGAAATGCGATCCCTAATATTTTAAATGAATATACAAAAATATGGGGAAGGAGTACATACATAGATAATATGAATATGAAAGAGAGATTTGGACTGGCCTGGTTCAGACTAGGAATCTGGAAATTAAGAAGTAAAAGGGGTAATATACCTCAAGGCACGTGCCCATTATGTGGACGGAGAGAAGATGACATTCACATCGTTCTTGAATGTCAAAATACAAAAGATATACGGATGAAATTTATAAAAGAAAAGTTCCTACAAATAAATAAAGAAATAGCTATAAGAAAACTTATGAATAATAATAACACAAAATTACAAATCAATTAGGTTTATATCTTTTTTTGACTAAAAAATTAGAAGGTAAAAAATAAGTGAAATAGCTAGAATTGAATGAAAAAATAAATAAATAAATAAATAAGAATAAGGATTATTAAACAGATATGTTTAACGCTTTTTTGTGTTATGGCTGTAAAAGTATGAATAAAAGAAAGTAGTAAGTAACAACATACTAAAATGAATTGAGTCTTACACATAACTAAACGCAAGTGCAAGACATTATTGCTAAAAATTCTGCCTATTCACAACTTCGTACTATAAATGATATACTATCACGTCACGACAAGACGTGTGAAGTTGGTGTGCTAAAAAGTAGTGACTTCCCGTTCTTCAAATATGCACCTATTACATCGTGTGTTGTTGAACGTACATTTTTCCCAAAATAAAAACTGTTTAAGTGACCATCGGAGGAGGTTACTTTGCAGTCGCTCAAAATGTACGTAATTCTACACTGCACTGCACATATTCAAGGATGATGTATCTTACATATTTTTTAAGGGTAAATATATCTCACTATAAAATAATTATGTATTTACATGTTTAGACATTTCCTACTTCAATGATCATGCATTATATTTCTTGAATGTAGGATACAGGTTTTATTGTAACCGCAGTATACTGCTCAGTGTTTACATCAGAGGCGTACTCCATCCGTTGCACGCTCTCTTGTCATACAGTCTATACCGCGTGCGCAGTAAACCTTGCGATTCTCGTGGTAATTCCACGAAGTCTAGTTATTAATGTTGTAGAAACTTTGAATTAAGAAGATTTCTCACAAAAGCGGTTGTGAGTGGCAGAATGCTCCTGTGTCATACTTTCTATCGTACGTTAAGAAATTTGAAGAAACTAGTTTAGTTTATAAAATGAAATCGGGAAGACCAATAATTAGTGAAATTCAGATAAAACCGAGACATAGCCAGAGATAACCCGTTAGTACTCAGAGGTGTTAATGTGTTATGCCAATGTTTGGAAACGCCATAAATTACTTGAAAAATATTACGGAAACCTCTGAATATTACAAAACATTTTTTGTTCAGCCTAACAACATAGAAAGCGTTGAAGATTCTACTACATAGGATGGAACCAACCCGCATTCCATACCGACTACACCATTATAAACCGCAAGGGAGAAGACGAATCGGACGCCCTAGAAAACGCTGGAAAGACCAATTTTAATATTGCTATGGAGACGAAACGGGCCAATGGGCCCAAATCGTATTATTGTTGATGATGATAATATTCTCATAGCTAGCAGTGCATAGTTGGTAGAGCAGCTGGCTACGGACTGGAAGGTCCGGGGTTCGATCCCAGGTGGTGACAGAATTTTTTCTCGTTGCCAAACTTTCAGAACGGCCCCAAGGTTCACTCAGCCTTCTATAAAATTGAGTACCGGGTCTTTCCCGGGGGTAAAAGGCGGTCAGAGCGTGGTGCCGACCACACCGAGTCACGGTCGGGGCAAGTTACCTGGTTGAGGTTTTTTCCGTGTTTTCCCTCAACCCAATACGAGCAAATGCTGTGTAACTTTCGGTGCTGGACCCCGGACTCATTTCACCTACATTATCACTTTCATTTCATTCAGACGCTATATAACCTAGATGTTGATACAGCGTCGTAAAAAATAAAAAAAGTATTTTTGGATACCTCTAGCCCGGACACTCTTAGGCCTACAGAATTTCATGATATCACCATCTTATCGTCTCTCAGTAGCCTATGTAGTTACAGGACATTTTGAATTAACATCTCATTGCAATGAAGTAGTACGCTATCTACAAAAAAGTAATTGGGCACTGTTCTTGCCCCTTTAGAACCTCGTGGTACCACCTCTTGTTGCTATAACAGCAGCCACCCTGTCAGGCATGTTCTCCACTAGTTTGTGTAGTATATCCACTGGAATGCCTCGCCATTCCTCTTGCAACACGGCACTCAGTTCGACAATGGGAGTTGGCCCCATGTTTCGGCGGCTACTATGCAGTGGTATGCAGACAATAATGTTCACCGGTTGGACTGGCCTGCACAGAGTCCTGATCTCAATCCCATTGAGCACCTTTGGGTCGAATTGGACCGGCGATTGAGGTCTCGGGTGATGCGGCCAACTTCCGTTGTCCAACTGAGTGCCATGTTGCAAGAGGAATGGCGACGCATTCCAGTGGATGTCCTACACCAGCCGTGGCGAAAAGGCCATGGTGCGCCGAGCCACTGTGTAAGCTGCAACGTGCATAGCACCTATGGAGGGAGGCGGACAACCGAGGGGGAAGTTAATTTTTAGGACGTGTAACGAAGAAACAAATGAACAAGAAAACATAGGACACATTATCACAACCTGAAATTAACTGTCTTCAGAATGTCTCTGCGACAAAGTTTCAAAATCAGGAATTATGTCACTTACTGCCAATCGTAGTTGATCACGAAGGTATTTGTCTATCAGTCGTGATCTAAATTTGATTTTTACTATTTTCATTGTTGAAAATAATTTTTCACAAACGTAAGTTACAGCGAACATGGCTTCAACAGAGCAAGCGAAAGAACGAAGCTTCAAATATTTATTTTTTTTTCCAAAGATTTGAAAAGTTCAATATCTGTCAAGTCCTTACATCTAGCTTTCATTTAACGTCACATTGTAAATCTGTGAGTTTAAATTGAAAATCTAACCGCATTATTCGTACATCTACTGTAAAAGAATCGACATACAGAGATGATAATGATAATAATAATAATAATAATAATAATAATAATAATAATAATAATAACACTTAACCTTTTAATGTTTCATCAGTAACATGTAGTAACTTATAATGCCGTTTTATGTTATACAACCGTTTTCCCAGTAATATTTGTGAACAAATCATACATTTAATATTTTCATCATATTGTAAGCAAAGGAATGCGTCCTCCCATCCTACTTGAAACTTTCGTTTAATAGAGGTACATGGTTTCGAGAGAGATATTGCGACGATACGCCACTCGCAGGTCCGAGACAAATACAAATAGAACGGAGTTTGACTCCAGTGAGTGAGAGGGTGGGGGTTGTAGGTAGGAAGCGAGAGAAATGCACTGCGAGCCACAATATGCTCGTGAGTCGCATTTTCGCCGCGGTTGTCCTACACAAACTAGTGGAGAGCATGGCTGACAGGTGGCTGCTGTTATAGCAACAAGAGGTGGTACCACGAGGTTCTAAAGGTGCAAAAACAGTGCCCAATTACTTTTTGTTAGATAGTGTATTATAAAATGCAAATGTTATACCTCCTCTTTCCCCTCTTTGCAAACAAAAGACTGATTGCTTTCTTTTATTTGAAAACAATGCGAGGAAATTTGGAAAAAGCAATGAAAATATGATTTGAAATGGAAATTATTAAATTTCAAGATGTCTACCTTCATATAACATTAATATATAGGTATACTATGCTACAAAATTTTATTAAAATTTTTTTTGAACTTACTGTAATTATAATATAGGAATTGCATTTTCAGGAAGTTACTTTAAATGTTAGAACTCTGTGGTTCTTGGTAATTTATTTCTTGGTCTGATTGCTGTAAACCATTAGTCGATGAAGTTGTTCATTGAATTCTGTCAAAGGACTTTGAAGCATACAAATAGAGAGGAAGAGGATGCAGCGACCACTCCAGAATACGGTGAACTTTTATATAGTTTGACTCCAAAGCCCTCCAGGGATAATTGAATAAGAAAGTTCAGAAGTCCATCTACAACAGGGTTCATATTGTACACAAGATACGCATTGGAGTGAATCTTGTAAGAAAGAGAGTTTGTTTCTTCTTCGTCTTTCGATTCAGTTGTCAAGAATACGGCTTCCTGCTTAAAATTCTGCAACATTGTACAGTCTCATTAATATTGCAGGGAGTTGTTAATGGACTTTAAAAGTAAAACAAATCACAGCTGCTAACATACCGTCATCTGTCGTTCCATAATGTGCTCCAATGAAATTTTTCTCTAGACATATAAAATAATTTCTTTTGGACATTAATGACTGCGTAAAATACAATATTTATTGGACAGTGTTACTTAGTTTACCATTATATTGGGAAGAAGTATTTATTTTGCTATTAAATTAGGTTAGGAAATTTTGAAAAAAAAAACTGTAACTTTTTGACACCCGGTATTTGAAAATAAAAAATTGGTTTGCGGTGTAATATACATACCGTATATTATCATACCATATATTTTCACTTAGTACCTACAAAATGAAGTCCATTCGTCCATCCGTATACCATTCTGTGTACATTTCTTATTTAATCACGTGTTCATTTAATTATGAACCTCTCTCTAAAAGCCATTTGTAAATAAATAAATAAATAAGTAAATAAGTAAGTAAATAAATAAGTAAGTAAATAAATAAGTAAATAAGTAAGTAAATAAGTAAATAAATAAATAAGTAAATAAGTAAATAAATAAGTAAATAAATAAGTAAATAATAAATAAATAAACAAATAAGTAAATAAGTAAATAAATAAGTAAATAATAAATAAATAAACAAATAAGTAAATAAGTAAATAAATAAATAAATAAGTAAATAAATAAACAAATAAGTAAATAAATAAATAAGTAAATAAGTACGTAAGTAAATAAGTAAATAAATAAATAAATAAGTAAATAAATAAACAAGTAAATAAGTAAGTAAGCAAATAAATAAATAATAAATAAGTAAATAAATAAATGAGTGAGTGAATGAATGAATGAATGAATGAATGAATGAATGAATGAATGAATGAATGAGTAGTAGAGGGAAGGTATTCTCTACTCTTTATTCTTAATTTTTGTAGCGATGTACTGTTAAGTACTATCAAATAATTTTGTTTGTATGTGACAATTTTATGGTTTTGAGAGTAAATATGTTATCAGCAGACAGCGGGGTTTTAGTAACTAAACAGAGCAATCGTATTACCACACTCTAGTATACTCGTATACAGTCACGAAGCTCAATACTTAATAAATATACATACATAGACAGTTGAAATATGTATCCATAGATAGTTGCTAGCCACCAGGATCGCTACTACCGCCACATCACAGACTCTTTCCCTAGCAGATGATAAAATGTATTGTACTTTCGATATCGTGTTCTTTAGAAAAAATTAACATCTTCCTTCCACTATTGAAATACGAAATACATAAGGTTCATATATTATTTTGTTAAAGCATATATTTTATAAACTCACGTTCCTGGATCTTTCGGAAGAAGGACAACTCTGACCTCTTTTTCTTAGAATTTATAGTGCAACAAACGTCTCCTTGTCTCATATTATTATTCAAATTATTGTATTTTAGCCATTTACAGTTATTACAACCGATAACAAACATTTCACAGTTTACACAACTTTTCACAACAATGCGAAATACGGCACAGTCAATGCCTTTTCGATCTAGACCAGGCCGTAATGTATGTTCGGGTTTTCTATTTCAGTGTATGGAGCTCAGTGAAATATTATATTATAACTTTATTGCGTATCATTGCTAAGCTTTATTTAGTGTAATGTGTCCATAAGTTTCGTTTACTTTTTGCTGCATAATATGTTGCAGAAATAATTATAAACTGTGTTATTTTAATGTGAAGGGAATTTTACATGTTAACATAATCTGTTCGCATCAACATTTTAAATTAAGTTTTGAAGCTATTTTGAGGTTTAATAAAAAGAATTTACATGGTGATTTTGATTTAGCACATCTACCTTCCATAATTGTAGACAGAAAATTTATTATACCACTCCTATGAAATTATTATACATATGATTGTGTTACTTCGTCTCTTAGGTTGTAGATAAATACAGTAATTCTGTCTCAATTGTAGTATTAAAATACAGACAAATTGAATGTGAGGGATATCATACATGATATTATGCTTAGTTATAATGTGTACTTGCGAATATAGGAATATATGTTAAATATAGTAAACATAACCTATAATTTCCATACGACATAACATACCAGTACATATGTAATGGCAGGGCATTGGAGACCACTAAAATAAGACAGGCAGGGGCAACTGGTACAGGAAACATAACCTATAATTTCAACATATATGAATATTCGTGCGGTGCAACTGAAAATTATTGAATCGTGCATAAATGAATGTACAAGAATTTCGCAATATTTAATCGAAATTAAGGCAGGTATTACACATACGAACAACGTAATTTTCACACCAAAAATAATGTTACACCTTAACTCCCAAATGAATTATGTCTGAAATGTCTCATAATCATTGTTTTAAATTTTATTAATGCAATTACACTACATTTAAAAGAAATATATGTTACTCTTTATGCATTCCAACTAATTTATATGGTTGAAAAGCCGCCCTTCGTGATCGGGTTGAGGGAGTCACATGGTCTGCCTTATGGCCTGTATTAGATCACGATGGCAGTGGCACAGTCTATTGTTCCTAGTACTCACAGCGCTCCAAGCGGCTAGCAACTATCGCGAGAAATAGAGAAAATCATTCCAAGCTTCGCGGCTGTATATATCAGACTGTGGTATTACCGTAAGGAGTATAGGTGACGTCACTGTGATGGACAATCCCCTCCACAACAGCCGGTTTCGTTGCGACTGTTACAAGTAAAAAAAAAAAAGCGCATAATTTTAGAATGATTAACCTGCTACATCTCTTCGGAGGTTACGAGAAATGTTTTACATGGAGTATCAGGCGTCAGGGTTCGTACAACATTAGCGACTGACCTAAGATCGGCGTCTTTAGTTTCGTCTATAAGATAGGAAATTCTTTTTATTTGCTACTGCATCTCTTATATTATTTAGACATTTGTCATAGGCTGTTGGTAACTATATATTGCGTAATTGTGTTTCGGAATAAATTTTTCTGTTAGTACATTTGTTATGAAAGCTCCGAAACAAGGATGCTGTATCTTTTTTTAGAGGAATATCCGCTCTTATTAGCGTATAACACAGATACTCGAAAAATTCTGATGTATTGTTTGTGGCTAAAGAGTTTGAAGGTCCACTTTCCTCATTGTTTATTTCTTCCAACAAACCTATCTGCTTTCGAAGGAGGGTGTACTGCCTTCAACTTTATACAGGGACATCATTTTATTTTTACTTCAATTTTTATTGTACCTGAGTTTTTTAATGTACTTCACTCCCACCCCTTCTACTAGTAAACTTCCAACCGTTCACGACACAGAGCCGAGGGCGCGTAAGCAGTACTGAGTGAGTACAGTACGTTCCAGAAATATGTTCGCGTTTTCCAGTGACGAAAGAGCTTTCAATATTGAATCATATTTTCGCACAGGTACTGTCGTCCGTTTGCCTACGTCGCATCCCGGTTTCCCCCACCTGCTTCTGTTCGCTCCTTTGTAAAGTCTAGCAGCTGGGCTGTCTTAACTCTTTTCTGGAAACATTAATTTCTGTTAAGAATTGGACGTCTACGTAATATTACGCAAGTGTTTAAAATAACATAAATAAAAGGGCATCGTTAAGTAATTAACTGTCACGTGATCCCCCCCCCCTTTTCTACGACCCTGCGACAAAACCACTTGAACGGACAGTAGATAGCATTTCTGAGTAATTTTATCTTTTATACTGGATGTTCATTTCAAAGTGTGTCATGACGTCACTGTTGTTGGGTCACCGATTTGAAGCGAGTATCAGCTGATATGTTAGAGAAGTTGCCTATTATTTAAGGCGTTCTTCAATCTGAACTTGAGAACGTGTACGGTATAACTTGAACGTCGTAGCAACAGATGGCGGTCTGTACGGTCTGTGTGCTACCATAACCTCTTTCGAACTGTGTTTTGCGCCGGCAAGTCGTACGCAGGGTATTTGTTATCATCGGTTGCGTACGGTAACATTCCACAACACAAATCAAATGCTCCGTGTCCATGTTGACCGTCGAAGTTAATGTCAACAAATACGTAAGTAATCGTCTTAACCCTCTCCCCATATCCCGACAGTACGTATTTCCAAACAGTTCACATTCCTGCCACTACCGGCGTTATCGTACGTATCGGTACGTACTCTTCAGAATGAACGCCGTACTTGCTAGCCATCTTCTCTGCCTCTTAGTTTATACACCTGAGCTGCGGAAGTGTAGGAAGATTGAATTCTCTAGGCTCACCAACTAGCCACATGACGGCATACAGCGAGCCAAGACACATTTTGAACTGAACACCCAGTAGAGTAGGTACAGAATTATTTCAACATGAGTTACTCGTACGAAGGACGAAACTGATAATTGGAATTAGGCACAATAGTCTATAGTGTGATAATATGCACAAAAGAACTGATGCCTGTATCGAAATGAATGGCCACCAATTTCAAAAATATGTTTAAATATCCATATTATGATAATTTTCAATTTAACTTCATTCTCTATATTGTACGCTAATGTGCTGTAACAGTACAATATACACTACATAATTAATACGTCCACATGGATAGCTCAATTCGTGAGTAAAAACGCTAAGTGTTAATACAGTGCTGTATTTTGATTAAACAAAAACCTAATGAAAATTATCAAATTCAAAATTGCGATATCTCCTAGTTTACGTAAATGGATGAAGTACTTTTCTTCCCTCCAGTCGTGGAAGGGGTAGCAAACGGTGTTTCCTGTTTCAGTCGTTAATAGATAGGTATAGCCAGATTAATATTAAAAATGTTGGTAAAAATAAAATGATGTCCCTGTATCATGTCATAGGTATTTGTTTACAGAAAACACTCCAAGTTCACAGACACGTCCACCTTCCCTCGACTCCGTGATTCCGTTCGTTCCTAACTTGATGGTAGGCTAAAACCCCTCTGCCTGGTTATCAGCATCTTATGTTTTTGATAACCGGCAATGAATAGGCCTGTTCCACAATTTCTGTTTTCCGTAGTGTAGGCCTACTCAAGCTACGCGTTGTTCGTTCATTCTCATTAGTTCTTTACACTGCATGTGGTCTGCAGTGATGATTAAAGATAAATGAATTAATTGCAAAAGGAAGACACTAAATCGGGACGATCATGTTACAGCTCGTCCATTAGAAGCTTTAGAAAGACTAAACCTTTGTTCTGCGCTAACTGCGACACTGCCCCCTGTTGTCTGCTTGAGAGCAACACGCAGTGCAGCCTTCATGACACGTAATTGATTTTATAGGCAAATGAACACCTAGTCAGTCATTGATTAACGTATTGTCACTCACGCCATTCATTGCTGGGAGCGGGTACTCTGATCCTAGTGTTGCCAATTAGTTGGAAGAAATGCGAGCTGTGCTGGTCAAAGGGGTACGTTGTCTATAAATAATGCGAATATGCTCTTGACGTAAAAGCTGATGGAGTTTATGTTAGCTTGCGAGTACGCATTTTCATTCATTAATCACTATAATCAAATATGTTCCTTCTATCTGAATGATATTTAGACATTGAAGGACTTAATTGATGTGAATCATTGCGCTACGGAACCTCTGTTTGAAGAAAGGCAGAATCCGACATTGGCAACGGACAGAAATTAATGTCCCAACTTAGGTATTACTCGGCGAGGCGAGGCGATTGGAGACGCGGGCGTAATGTGGACTATAGCGATGACACTATACCAGTAATATCAAAGCAAGCGCATCTCTCTGACCTTGACGTCGTGCGCGGGCATTAAGTCCTAGATATGGAAGGAGGAGGGATTACGTATATGTATAAGCAGCCAGTTAGATGAAGAAAACAGTGGTTGTACAAACTATTTTCTATAGTGTCTGTAAAACAAAAGTAGCCTACTAACACCAATCTATACTAATAGTAGGCCTACGTAAATCTGTAGCCGAAAATTTTCTGGTAATTTTCGATTTTCCAAAAATAATTGGTCCTAACATATATAATTAACCACCCTGAAACCGAAAATCGCTTTTTTGACATTTTTGTTTGTATGTCTGTCTGTATGTTTGTTACCTTTTCACGCGATAATGGCTGAACGGATTTCGATGAAAATTGGAATATAAATTAAGTTCGTTGTAACTTAGATTTTAGGCTATATGGCATTCAAAATACATTATTTAAAACGGGGGTTATTAGGGGGCCTGAATTAAATAAATCGAAATATCTCGCTTATTATTGATTTTTGTGAAAAATGTTACATAACAAATATTTATTTAAAAATCATTTCCTATAAGTTTTATTCTTTGAACAATTTTGATACGACCGATATTTAATGAGATAAATGAGTTTTAAAATTAAAATAACTGCTATCTAAGGCCGTGTAATGAATTAAAAAACAGACTTCGTCTATGAGGGGCCTTGGACAGCAACAATAGAAAGCTATGAAAGATAGCCTACAGATAATGTTTCTGCGTTTGTATGAAGTAATATCGGAAGCTAAATTAACCGATTTGTATAATTAATTATTAATTCATCATTGGAAAGTGTAGTTTCTCTAGATGGACATAATGCTATAATGTTATTACAGTAACTTCTGAGTGAATCGAGGACAGGTAAGATTAAAATAGCTTCTTATGCACAGAAAACTTGATAGGCTATTCTGTATATTCGTTTCCTGTATATCCTAAACTAATTTTTATGACCAAATGAGTGGTCTCTGGATCAAAGTGATCGCATTTTAATTTTTTTTTAATTCAATTTAAATGAAGTAACATAATAAACGATTTATCCTTCTATCAAACACGAATGTTCCCTGGATCAAATGTCCTATTTTAATTATATAATTAATTTATATTTATTTCTAACGGGTGCAGCGGAGCGCACGGGTACGGTTAGTAACATAATAAACATTTAAGAAGGAATATTCACATAAATTCTATATTGGTACAACAACACTGTACTAAGTGAAAGAAACACATCATTCATAAAGAAAGTGATATCCTAATGGAAGAGACTGAGTATGACATGGTAAGTTGGAATTGATATTGATGGTACCTTTAGCCTTATAAAAGTAATCAATAAATTAATCAAAACAATATTATAGTACAAAGCAAAGTGACCTAGGTATATGTTTCAACTGTAACTAATATTACATAACAAAACTCTTACCGTATTATGCTTTTAAGGTGATATTGGTGTGCAACTTTCTATCATCATAATATTAATTTATTTTCTCGAAATATACTCATGCTATAGAGCTGATTTTTTTACAACATATGGGCATATACCTTTTGTTTATGATGTAACAGTAGTTGCTTTGTTAATCAATTTCCTTACAAACAATTTCCATGAAAATATTTTCAAAATTTGTAATACACTGTCTTCAGTATGATCACTGTAAGAATTATGACCATAACATTTCTCAGTATAGTCTACTACGTATCTTCAGTAATACGTATTTAAGATACAGAGTGATTTATATAGAACTGACACATTTCTTTCATTAATTGTTTCAAAACGAATTGGGCTAGCGACAACTTATTATACCTAAAATGTAGAGGAATTTTTGGAGATTATTTACCTCTATAGCAAATGTTGTCCGGCGTTGTCAAATCCGGAGATCTCGGTGGCCACAGGTTCCTGGAAATTATTCGGTCGTCACATAACCGGATAAATGGAACCATGCTTCATCTGTGAACCATGTGATGGACAATATGGCAGGATTTTGCACAATGGACCTCTGAAACCAACGACAATAATTCGATCTTTTATCCTTATCTGGTTCCTGTAGCTGATGAACAACCGTAACCCTATATGGCTTTAAGCTCTCTGACACATTGAATAGGTGTACCCTGTCTTCTGCGACAAACGTCTTAATGATTTTTTGGGTGACTGCTCCAGTCGTCAACAACAACCGTGGGAAGCCTAGATGAACGATGCTTGCCCTTTTCACTCACCAGAGATCCAGTTGTTTCCAATTTGTTTACCAGTCCCAGTATTGTGTTTCTTTTGGGAGGATTGCGAACGCCAAATTCTCTCTGGTATGCCCTTTGAGTAGCTGTAATTGAATTCGTAATCCAGTATTGCTTCACAAGGAAGAGTCGTTGATTCAATGTGTACTGCATTTTCACGTTGACACAAAATGTCGAAAACAGCTGCCAACAATATGAATAAAACATAAACATCTGCGCATCTAGTGACAAGGAATCGAAACTCCAGAACATTCTGCTTAATTTGGTGCTAAAATTGGGTCATTGAATGAATTTCGAACGGAATAATTAAAGAAAGAAATGTGTCAGTTTTATATAAATCACTCTGTATATTATATTTACGAAAACATTGTTTGAGTACCTGTAAGGCTACAAAATAAACATATCTGAAAATTTCACTTTTCTGTAAAAATAAAATTTGAGAAAATATTGCTTTTGAATAAAAAAAGCAAGCTTGTGAAATATGACCATTAACATTGAAACTTACATTATTATAATGCATTTATACTTCTCAGACAAATCTAAAAATTAACATGGATACAGTTTTAATAAGTTCTCTTCCCTTTATCCATTGAATCAGTGCTGGCCATCCCTGAATATAGCTCGACCAAGCGGCATATACTACCTCTTTCGTCTGTCTCTTTCCTTTCCGCTGTAAAGCGCTCAGGCTCTTTTGAGATCTAAAGCGCGCGCTTGCACCTATGGGCATCAATTGACATGCCTGCGCTATACGAACGCAGAAGCAGTTCAGGTGGCGCAGCGGGCTGCAGAACTCCACTGGCTTCGGTCGAGTAATACGAATGTGAAACGACCCTGCACAGCGTCGAATTATTATTTTTTTTTTTTGTGATTCTTGTTTATAGCTCGGTCCGATTGTTTATTATTTATATATGTTACTGTAAATGTACAAAGACCGATAAGTCTTAGAATTTACAGGTATAACCTAACATTTACCGTTATGGTGCTGTAAAACCCCGAAATATCTTATTAGATGTATACTCGTACATTTTGAACTTTTACCAAGAGATGTTGGTAAATCTCAGGAATTACCAATCAGTTGTGGCAAAATCGTATTAATTTAATAAAAAAATCTTTACTAAGATTTTCCATTCTTTGCACTTTTACATATCCATTTCCGATTCATCTTTTTATTGTTTTAGGACCTATTTAAAAACATAAATAAAACATACCTCCGCAATGACTGAAATAATTTATAATTATTTTAAATTGAAGTTATATAAATATTTTTACATTCCAATAAGATTGTGATATACAATATTCCGTATTAAAATTAGTGTTTTTTTTTTACCTTGGGGATTTAGTGAAGTGAATTTTTAATGGCAGGCAGAGTAACTATCTCATGCCCCCATGTTTAGATTGCTACCAGTGTACTTCATTAGAACCAGGTACCCAGCTTCGAAGCCGGTAGCCCTGTGAACTTACAATATATTTATGTTCCCCTATTATCATAATTCAGGGTTGTTATCTAAGAAATTAGCAAGTTCTTTGTGATAGTAGAAGAGAAAGAGTGGGGGAAGGGAAGTGGTCCGTGGCCCATTTCTTTTAGGGCTCATCCCGACATTTGTCTTACTGCTCAAGGGAAACCACGGAAAAACCTAGAGCAGGATGAGATGTCGTGCTGACGACAAGCCAATTGGCTATATTGGGGTCGGAATATGTTCAGGTGGGAGGTTGTCTTTTAATCATTATTCAAAGTACAAATACATTAAAGGTACATAAAAAAGTGTTTACAATAAGAACAATGCATCTATGCTGCCAATAACGTGATGACCCTGAAACAGAGAAATAACATTATTAGTGCATTAATAGATTTGTCTGTGTAGAGAGTCAAGTGGTTATTTAGTGTTCAAGTTGGTATTCGTCTTGTATGTTGTCGTACACTCTTAGGTCGTTTATGTTTATCTAATACAGGGTTGTAAGTTCCTAGTGAAGAAATTAGTGGGTTTGTGCTGCTGTACGACTTGGTGTACGTGCAGAAGGCTTGATTTGAGATAAATTCTTGAATTGTCCAAATTTCTAGTTCTTCATGAATCAATCTAACAGGAGTTACTCTAGGAAGTCCTGTGATGAATCTTAAAATTTTGTTTTGGAAAACTTGTAATTTTTTACGGACTGTAATAGGTGCATGTCCCCAAGCAGGACAAGCATATAGTATTACTGACCTAATTAATGTTTTATACAAAGTTAGAGCTGTGTGTATGTTTAGATGTCTGCTTTTATTTAATATTGGATAAAGCTCCACCATTCTAGAATTGGAAAGTCTGAGTTTTTGTAGTACATGTTCGAAGAAAGTGAGCCGTCTGTCTAGTGTTACTCCGAGATATTTTACTGAAGTTTTTCACTCGATTTGTGATCCATTCATGGCTAATTTTGTGTGACTTATGCCCGGTCTATTCAATTTATTTCTCCTGCTAAATAATATGGCTTGTGTTTTTGATATATGCAATTTAATTCTCCATCTGAGGAGCCATGGTTCAATGTCACGTAGGTGACATTATTATAGTTTTAGCCACTGTCTGTTATAGTATTCCGTATAAATCTTAACAAAGCCTATATATTCCCTCAAACAGTTCAGGTCCATAAATAAAGTAAAAGAAACATTATGAATGTTAATTCTTGTTACAAGGTTGGCTGTTTATGACATTTAGAATTACACAACGTGGAAGGTGATTTACACAAACATTTTTTTGATCAAAACTTTTTTAAACAATTACACTTTTTGAATCCTTTTCCTCCAACAAACGATAGTTTGCTAACTACTTCCCGTACGCTAATTTCTTCTTTTCTTACTTCTTCTATGATAAAATTTTCTTTGCACAATGTAAATTGTTTCTTAGTGTACAATAACTTCAGTTTGCCAGCTTTGGTACCAAGTTTATAAAACTCGTCATCTTGAATTTTTATGAGCATTCCTGTTATTGATTTTGCGTCAATTTTTGCCCGGTCTATATCCGGTACTTTAATTCTCAAATTATTTCTAACTGAAAGTTTTGGAATTTTGTTACAAGTGGCTGTTTTATTTTCTTCGCTTGCTTTTCAAGACTTCCTTTGCAGCCTCTCAGAACCGCTTCACTTTATCAATCCTGCAATTATTTCCGAACCTGCACAACGGAGGCAGGATTTTTCGTTTTGGATTCTTCGATGTAGCTTTTACCAGCTCGCATAGGTAAATCCTGAGATTTACCAACATTCCTTGGTAAAAGTTCAAAATATAGTATGAATCTAATAAGATATTTCGGGGTTTTACCGCACTATAATGGTAAATACTAGGTTATACCAGTAAATTCTAACATTTACTGGTCTTCGTGCATTTACGGTATCATATGTTTATATATATATATATATATATATATATATATATTAGTTATTTTATGACTCTTTATCAACTGCGACGGTTATCTAGCGTCTGAGTGAGATGAAGGTGATAATGTCAGCGAAATGAATCCAGGGTCCAGCGCCGAAAGTTACTTAGCATTGCTCTTAAAATAGTTTGAGGAAAATTCCTGAAAGAACCTCAACCTGATAACCTCTCCCAACCAGGATTTGAACCCGGACCCGCTCGTTTCACGATTGAACATGCTAACCTTTATTTCACAACCTGGACAATTTTTATATTGTGAGAATTTGACCTAAACCTGTCAGTTTTATTTATATCATGTGGACCTATTGTATATTTACAATTTCTTTTTATATTTTTGTAGCAATATATGTTTGTAATTATGACGTCATATAGTTCTAGCCAGCTGTGATATATCTCTATTTCTATAGGCTATTGTCTACTCCGTGGCCTTTCATCTCATTTGTGGAGTAGATATTTTTCTGTCGTATTTTTCTTTGCTCAACTACAAACAATGAAACCTATTGAAGTTGAAAAGCACACTAGATGCAGACACACTACAAATTTACTGAGATACAGTACTCATGTATGGCAATGAAACAAGGTCAATTACGAAACAACTCATTTCATTCGATATGAGATTTCTTAGGAAAGCCGCAAGTGTACACGTGGTAACACTGGATAAAAACTTTAGACACTGTAAAAGAATTTAAATTATATCAATAACAGTCTATAATATTCATCAGTACAGGACGAACTTGCTAAAGCTTATGATCACAATGGATAGATCCATCATGCCAGAGTAAAACATCGCTTGGAAAACCATCAAAACGTTGCCGGAAGAACATATCAGGCCACTAGACTTAAGTCTAAAAAGGATGATGACGATCATGAGACGATATTTTTTTTTTTTACTTTTATACTTTTATCGACGACCACTAGAAAACAAACATGATTATCCTAGTACAGCATTTCTCAAACTTTTTTGAAGTGGAGACCACTTATTAAAATCAGAACAATTCCGCGGACCACCTTACTCTTGATCCCTTCGGAAGCAAATTTGTAATTTTCGTAGCATATTTTAATACCAGTATACATATATTTTAAAATTAAATTAAGATTCGGTACTTTGGTCCTCTGTTATGAATTCGGGTGGTTCCTGGCTGGGTTACAGGCGCGGCGCCAGATGTGCAGGGAAAAGATGTCGAGAAACACCACGTATATAGTGCTTTAAATCTCTCTTTTGTTGCTGAGAGTAGAGTGAGAAGTCGATAGACGGGTAGGGTAATACATTTCATAAAATGTCTGTACTGGAAAAAAAGTGAAATTCGATTGCCATGTGTCATTTCCAAACTCTGAGATTTTAAGCTACAGTGTGATACGCAATTCGTTCGAATTTTATATTTTCTTCTGTATTTTTTTAAGGACCACAAGGGCAAACTTCGAGGACCACAGTTTCAGAAACGCTGCCCTAGTACTTTTCGAGAGCACTCCAAAAAAAATTGTTTCTTATTGAATATATCTTTTTGAAATTGAATTTTTAACTAAAATATTTTGCGTGGAAAACTTACGTTATACACTTCTTGGTAAAGTTTTATTTTTCGTTGTAGGTAATGGCGATGTTTTGTTTTTGAAATAGGTGAGTAAAGAAGTGAAATGTTTCTTTATCGTGTCCAATGAAAGTTCTGTATCCGGTGCCATCGATAGAAATATTTGTTTTGCACACCTTCTCTGCTTCGTATAACCCAATAACAAAACAGGAAGTTGAGTAAAGTTGTTTTGTCCATCCCTCTTGTTGGCTTAGGAACGTAAAATGGAGTTAGTATCGATCATATTGGGGTACTTCTTACTGTGATTCTTGAGGACGCCCCTCCGCTGTAGACGGAGACTTTTCTAATTCGCTGGATACACTTTAAGGGGAGGCTTGTGCAACGAAAACAAGTCGGAAACATCCTCCTTTCAACACTTGATGTTTTTCCACGTGATGCTTTTCGTGTTACTGTAGGAAAGCATTAAACTTTTACGAGGTTCAGATCCGGAATTTCATTGTTTTAGTCTTGTCGCTTGCGGTACTAAGATGTCTATAGATACATGATGTAGTTTTTATCTGGAGATGAGAATTATCTAAGGCTGGTATTCATAGTCGACACTTTATATCACCACTTTGCAAAGAGACACTTTTGACGAAAGTGGCTGTTTCATATTAGTGGTATTCATAGACGATTGAAGAAGTGCACTTTACAAAGTGTCACTTTACGCCAGCAAAGTGTAGAGTTACAATTTGGTTGGTAACAGAAGTCCCACAATGCCTTTCAAAACAAGTGATTTTGAGGTACAAATTTTGCAATAAATATTAGAGACCCATTTTTTTAATCAAAATCGCCTACTTTGCACCCGAAATATAATTCGTATACTTTTAGAGTTAATGGGGTTCATTTGCATTTTTATTAAACTGGAACGAACTCACTACAAATATAGCAGAAACTATCGGTTTTGTTAACACACTTACGAAACATTTTGCACTTGTTCGGTAAAACATAAACTATTAATTGTCATTAAATCACACTTTGAAGAAATATAAGTCTTATACAGAATACTACCACCACGAAAATCTTCTGGTAAACTGAAGCGATTTCATACGGCGAACCTGTTTTCCCTCTCCAGATGCAACCAAAAACGGCAATAAAATAATTTCCGCTTCTAGAAGTGGTTTTGAAAAGGTGGTGTATTGCAAAATATAAACTACAGTAATGTCATTAAAGCTCAAAGTGAAAGAAATACATATCTCAAGTAAAATCAGGTAAACTCAAGCGAATTAATGCCACGAATCTGTTTCATCCCTTCCATATAGAATCGTAAAATGGAAATAAATTAACAGCACATCATGAAAACTGAATTTTACAGTAGACACAAAAAACGGTATTACTGGTGGTAGATCACATCAATGGTTATAATACTGGCTTTTTCAGACAGAAGCCTAATAGATGTGTCGTTTTATACCAAATTTATTGGAATCTAATGAATTGTTATTGAAATAAATCTATATTAGCTTGATGTGCGCTGCTTCTGCAAGGAATCAAATTTGTAGTACAATAATTTCAGTTTAACTAAAGTTTATTTGTCAAATTAGGGATATAATATATGCATAGGCATACTGTGTACGTAATACATACGTTCAGCATATAAATGAACTTATTTTTCCACAATAGACCACTGAAGAATATTATTGTAAAATTCTTGATATTCATGTGGACTGTAACGCATTAGTTTACGCATATCGTCAAGCTTCTCTCTTTGAATTGGCACTATTTTGTCTGGATATGCGAATGAAGAAGATAATATGGTATTCTCCTTTTTACTTACAAACAAACATTCTCTTGGGGAGCCGATAAAAAAATTGATATTTTTTCTTCCACCGTTTTAATAATGTCAAAAGAAGTGTTACACAAATTCTGGCGGCTCGAGAGCAATTACAAGGGCCGTAAAAATAAGTTTCCCTGGTGCCGTTTACAGAAACAGAGCAAAATTTCATGGAAAGTTTAATTGGAACAGATAGGCCTATAGCAAATTTTAAGTTATTTTTCGACGTATTCACCATCACAATTGAAACATTTGTCATTTCTTGGGATCAATATTTGTATCCCTTTGTCGTAGATGTCTCCCGTCTCGAATCGGAACCAATGTGTGACATCCGTCTGCACCTCTCTTTCGATCCCACGGTATGATAAATGTTTCAATTCCAGTGGGGAATATGTTGAAAAATAGCTCAACAATTGCTGTGTCTCTTCCAATATATGTTTCCAATGAAATTGTGTTTTCTTTCTCTAAACGGCTCCAGGGACACTTATTTTTACGACCATCATAATTGCGCTCGAGTGGCCAAAATTTGTATAAGCACTTCTTTTGACATTATTAACATGGTGAAAGAAAAACAAACTTTTGTTATCTGCCCCATGAAAATGTTTGCTTGTTAGTTTGAAGGTATCCTTGACTGAACTATCGATAAATTCACACGCAACAATAACACCAGGTTAGTTCGCTTCATAACAAATTTATGTGTAAACGGTGGGCTGGAAGACTTTCATTTGTTCTATTGGCACACCACGCCTCAAGGATTCAAATTCAAATTTATTCACAATTTACATTTGAAATTATACGTATGAAGATATACCCGAAATGAGCATATGCTCGTGCTCGGGTACAGTCCAGTAGTCTACATAAATTTTAAAGAGATCAATAATAAAGTTGATGTTAGAAATAATTGTAATAATAATAATAATAATAATAATAATAATAATAATAATAAATATCCGTGACGGATATGATACAAAGATAGTAATACAAATTAATTCATTAATAATAATAATAATAATAATAATAACAATAATAATAAAACAAAAATATTTACAATAATAAAATAAATACTAAGACGGATAAAATAAAATATAAAACCACTAGCGAGAGTTAACACAACTTAAATAAGCATATAATAACCGGAAAAAAATGACGAACTCGAAAATCAACAGAAAAGTTCGTTGTATCGCAGACGACAGCAACCGCCGTATTGACATTGTGTTGTGCATTAATGGTAGTAGTGGGGAGCTGAAAGTCAACGTAACTGCCGTTCTCTTCGAATCTTCTCATACAATCATGCGAAGTTAATGCAGAAAAACAAAATGTCTACGAGACAAACTATTCATTATTACCAGGATAAATACAAATAATACTCAAAAATATATTAATCAAGTTTCAGTTGTAGATCTCCCGTTTTGTGCAAGCGGTATCATATCAAAATATTTTATGAATGGCGGGGAAAATATAAATTTCAAGAACTCTCTAGTGACAGAGATAGTGACAAGTACAATCAAGTGTATCTGTGGCGATGCTAAGAAATCATATGTACTGTTATTAATTAAGAAAATGATCTATTTATATTTATTACAATGTTTTATCTTATAGGTTACATGCATCAGATAAATACAATAAATATTAGTAA
The DNA here is from genome assembly GCF_040183065.1 of Periplaneta americana. NCBI lineage: Eukaryota > Metazoa > Arthropoda > Insecta > Blattodea > Blattidae > Periplaneta > Periplaneta americana. The sequence goes on from NC_091124.1 coordinate 179,989,829, forward strand.
CATATAATGCTGGTAACACTTAAAATAATAATAAAATTTATAAAATATCATACAAACATTTTCACTTTATTTTTAAACTTAAGAATGTGTAGCTTGCTTAGGTCTGGATTATTTTTCAATACTGAATTGTATAGTCTTGGTCCATAATTCCTACTGTGTCTTAATCCAGCTGTAGTGTGGCATTTAGGCTCTGCCAAAACAGTTGGGACATTTCTTCTTGTGTTATGTATATGTTTTTCAGTTATAAAATAGACAGGTTTCTTTTTAAGCATGTCGGCCACCATTGTTTAAAGTCTAACATATCACTAGAGACTAGAATCTACTAACTTTATTGTAAAATATCTCTGGTTACTGGAATTCACAATAAGCTCAACATATTGCATTAGTGAATAAAGTCGATCTTGCCTCCGCGAACTTCACTTTAGTAATGAAAGATGTCTATCATTCGGGAGGAAAGAATGCTTCTTAGGGGGAAGTATTGATTGATATTTTGAAACCGATCAGTTGTCACCAGCCCTAAAAAAATCGCAATCCGGGGCAACTGTCTGAAAGTGGCACTCCCTGTGGCGACACAGAAAGCACAACGAAACAGCACTTGTCTTTGACATGAGTTGGTTCTGCGCGCTTCCAGGATTTCACAGATCTCCAAATGTGAGAAGCTATACTGACATATGTGGTTTCTGCATGGAATGATAGCCCTATATAAACAGTCCATGAAACTCTAATAAGCTCATTTCGCCACAAATAGTGACATGTGCTATTTCTGCAATCCCTGATTCAAGTGTCTGTAACATTGTTTTCACATAATGGGTTGTCACATTTGTAAACAAAATAGTTACACACGAAATAAGGTGTTTTTTTTTTTAGAAAATGTCTAGAAAATGAATTTCGAGGCGCATCCAGAAAGTAAGTTTCTCTATTTAAAAAAAAAGAACACACTTTCAGGAAAACATTTATTGGCAACAGGTACAGCAATGTTTCAGCTATTTTTCAACATAGTCACCATCAGAATTGAGACACTTGTATCGTGGGATCAACTTTTGTATCCCTCTGTCGTAGAACTCTGCCGCCTGTGACAGACGTCTTCAGCTCTTCGTCGTTGTCAAAACGCTCACCGGAGGACAGGAATTTCTTGAGGTGAAAGAGAGAGAGAGGGTGGGAGGGAGGGGGGAGAGAGGGAGGGAGAGAGAGACAGAGAGAGAGAGGCTTTGTGCATTAAAGAACTTTATCACCGACCCAACTTCGCAGGCGGCGGGAGAAGGAATAAGAGCTTCCATTTCGGACCACTGCTGCCACGCTAGTGGCACCAGGAGCAGTGTTGCCAACACATACATTGTAGTCCCGTCAGTCTTAACACCTGGAAATCCGTCAGATTCCGTCAAAATTAAAAATAAATAACTAAATAAATAAATAAGACCCACTCAATACATCTGCATACAAATAAAAAGCAAATTTTAACACAACTTATTCACCAATCTTGATTAAAATAATAATTCAACATCTAACTGGTTCTTTTTTAAGATGGGATATGATAGGAGCGTTGCGATCGGAAAAACAACTGAATGTGACATAGCGTGGTAGGCCTGTTGCTATGGTACCAACGGTTGAGTTGCCAAACTTACCGTTCCCACGTGCTTAATAGCTCTCTTGGCGACATTTATTGTGCACACAATGTTAGCATTGGTACGTTTTTGTCTTTGATTCTCTGTCGATTTTTGTATTTTTTTCTTACCTTCGCGTCAATTGTCAATGAATGTTTTAACGTCCGCTATCTTAACGACAATTGCTAGCTTCCATCAGCTGGCAGCGTGGTAATCCATATTGGCAACATGGCACTCTAGTTCCAAGCTCGGCCGCTTAACTGTCATGTCCCATCTTTAAAAAAAAAACAAGTATAGGCCTGATAGCGAGGAAATTTGAAACATGTGATTCCTTAACATGGTACGACACAAGCATGACTCTTCAAAGAAAAAGTAAAATCTCCCAAAAAATTACACAATTAAAACTAACAGCAGCTAAAAGACTCAAAAGACGCTGTAAATCGTAATTTCCGCCAGAAAATCCGTCGCCCGTCAAAGCCATTCTTTTCCCGTCCACTATGTTGAAATTCCGTCAATTTTGACGGAATTTCCATCCAGTTGGCAACACTGACCAGGAGGGACCTGTCCGGCTGGCATATGATTGATACGTCATAGATCTGTTACGCATGCGCAATTGACACGGCTAATTACGTTTACTTTCAAGGGGAAAAAATCGGGAAACTTACTTTCTGGATGCGCCTCGTATATTGTGCATCTCGAACTCATGGAACATTTTGCTTGTTATTTTTTAATTCAGGAGGTCGAAATTAGTAAGAATGTTTGGCGCAAAATTACTGTTGACCAGTGTTATCAGGCATTATATCTCACTCGACTGTATGTGTCGACTAATTGTGTGCATTCATCTGAAATCTGATTAATTTAATGCGGAGCTAGTCGACGATGTATCCAATGGAGGGAGAAAGGCGCTGGCCATCCTACCCCATTACCTCCTGGCCTAGTTGTCTCGTGAGTGGTGCCTCGCTGCCATCACTTGTGAGATTCAGACCTTCTTCGGACAGTTGACTAAACAACAACTGCAATTCTGTTTCCTACTTTTGTTCTCAGTTATCACTAGACATCGGATTTTTAGGCACTAAAAATTGCAGTTTTAGGCGCCTAAAATAAGCTCAAAATTTGTAAAATTAGGCTCTATTTTAATGAAATTAGGCATTTTAGGCACATCAAGGTATCATACTTATTTCTTTCACTGAAATTTTTAGTTATACACTAAAATACGAACAAAAAGTATGTTTAAACATTAAAAAAGAATACTATATTATATTTATAAACAGAGCTGCACAAATTTAATATATTGAAACTAATGAAATAATGATTATTGATATCAAGATTACTCATTTTAAGTTATTGAAATTCAGTTCCATGCTCAGACTTTATTATAATTATCTGCACAGTACACCACCAGAATTTTTTCTAAGTTCTCCACAGTTAACCTTTGCCTTTTGTCACTGAGAATCATTTTGAAAGCAGAAAAACTTCTTTCAACCGAAACTGATGTGAGAGGCGCAAATTTTAAATTAGGTACAATAGAAACATCAATACTTACTGGAAAATTTACACTTTCCCCCGATATCACTCTTGATACTTTTTCCAACAATGAAAATCCTACATTCTTATTTAATACGTTGTCCCACTTATTTTTAACTTTTTTCCTAGTTTCGCCCAAAGCAGAATGTATGTTCACTTGAGCTTCCTTTACTATTGCTATTTGGCTACAAAGAGATTGTTTTTCACGTTCTAATTGTTCAATGCTTGCAGGTATGAAAGAAAAGTTTGATGTTATGTAGGCAATATCGTTTTTCACTCGTGAGTCATTCAGACAATCTTTCACTGCTTTCACACACGCTGCACTATCAGTTTCAGGTAATTTATCAATAACTGTGACCACTTCTTTAAAATACTTAGAATAATACACCACTGTCTGAATCCAGGTTCCCCATCGTGTAAAAACCGGCTGAGGTGGGAGTGGGATATCTGGAAAGTTCTCTCTGAATATTGAATTCCTGGATGGGGCTTTACAAAAACATTTTTTTTGTGTTAGAAGTAAACGAATTGACAAGAGGAAATTCATTCCGGATGGTTTCAGAAACCCTGTGAAGGCCATGTGCTAGAGAGGTTACATGCGTGAGGTTAGGATAAAATGTTTTAAGAAGTGGAGCTGCAGCAATCATGTATGGGGCAGCATCAGTACAAAACAACAGAACTTTAGAATCGTCTATATTACCTGAGTATAAAGACTGTAGGCCTTTATTTACAAAATAAGCAATGGCTTGGCTATTCGCTTTCGAATGTTCCTTAACACATACGAGGTGTGGAATCGAAGGTCCATCAGGACTAAGTTTTCCTACTACCATATTTGCTGCTATATACCTATTCATAGGATCTGAGGTTTCATCCACAGAGACCCATATGTAAGAATCACCTATATCCTCCCGAATGGAAGCTAAAGTTTCATTGTATATTCTGTCTAAGTAATTTTTTCTTAGGGTCGACTCAGATGGGATATTTTGTTTGCAGTATTTTTGTAAAAACTGTCTTAAAACCGGATTTTCAATTGCATTCCAGAGAATGTTAGCAGCAACAAACGCTCTGGTTAAATCAGCATAGAAATTGCTGCTGAGATTGGATGAAGTAGGCTGTGTTAATAAAGTTTGTTGCAGTTGATTTTTCTGCTGAGCTTTAGCCTTATGAGCCGCTCCTTGCACATGCTGCTTTAGGTGGCACTTCTTTTCTTGCGAAATCTAAAAATGTAAAGTAAACTGAATTAAAATAAAATCCTAATTGTTGTATTGCCGTATTTCTATCACAAAGTTAGTGGGTTCGAACAATCAAAATTTTAATGACCTGCAAATACTTTAACTATCGGAATTTAAAAGGTTAAAGTGTAGTGGTCTTAAAAAGAATTATACCTCAGGATAGCTCAGTCAATGTATAAATATTATAGGCCTACTCATTAAAATTAATAGAATTTATATATTTCAACTATTGTTACATACCTGTTTGCTACAAATCTTGCAGAATATTATTTTTCCATCATAAGTGAATTCTGAATATTCTGTTAGCCATTGCCGGATCAATGTAGATTTTGCACTTATATTTTTCGGCATTATCGCGTTAAACTTCACAGGAAAACGTCCTACCGCTCAAAACTTCTCAACACAAATAAGGTGAGGGAAAGAGCAACGAGCATTCAAATGAACCGTTGTTATTGAGATTCAATTGGACAAAAATACAAAGTTCCACTTATTGCTGCATTTCCTGGTAGTGTTAACACTAGGAGGGCCATTCTTTTAAATATTTTGTAACGGTTTACCCTACTAATTCGCAGTTTTACGACTTTTCATAAATATTTCAAAAACACTCTTTCTCCAAAAATTGTGATTTTATGACACTCTGAAGGGCAGTACAGCTAATCGGTTTCAGACCGAAAACAGTCATTTTTATAGTATAGTATATCTCTGAATCGGTAGCACCACATGTTGTGATTGTTGCCTGCTTCAAAACTAAGGTTGGTTCTTTGTCGGCATTTATGCCTCCAAACATGTTAAATTCGGTGAAATCTATTGCGAGTGTCGTGAGATTCAAAACATTTTGTTTCCTTTATCAATGGTTTCATGGCCGGTGTGAAGCAAACTTTCCACTTTTTAAATGCCTTAAATTTCGCAGTGAACACATGTATAAATTATAAAAAGTAAGAGTAAAATGCGAAACTTTACAGTGAGTTAGGCATTTTTAGGCGAATATTAACAAATTAGGCTCTAATAACCGTTTTAGGGCATTTTAGGGCACTATAAAACTCTTTGAATAACTTTCAATTTCCATGAAACACAAATATTAATAATTATTTTTACTTTTCTCCTAAAGAAACAAAATAGGAATTTGCCCTAGAATCCGATGTCTGGTTATCACTAATATGTTTTCTCTCACCTCATATCCGGCTCCTTTAACGCCTCTTTCTATATTCTACTCCCAGTCAACTCGCTGTACTTTCGTATCCATACCATTATCCACATTACGCAAACGAACCATACTCATTTTTATAATAAATACTAGTGGCTTGTGCAGAAAATGCTGCAAACTAAGTTCATTAGACGTTCAAATAAACATTTTTCAGATTTATTTTCAATGAAGAATACCAGACATTCGGAAAGTTATTTGCTTCCATAACAATGAAAGATACTCTCTCTCGAGCCAATACTGAAGAGAACAACGCATATAAATATCTACAACACACCGCCATTAAATAATAAAAAGACCCAACCCCACTTGATCAATAATTATAAAAATATTTGATTTTTAATAATATTATTATCTTACGTAAGTTTTATATCTTTCAATAACAAATACTATATACACTATAAAGCCGCCACTCAGTAAAATATAGAAATCAAAATCTAACTTAAGTTATTGTATACATCTACTTATATAACCCCAAAACTTTTCACTTTCTTATCATCAATATAGCATTAATATGTATAATTAATGAAAAATAGTCACATCATGGCATTAACTACAATAATTTATTTCTAATGTTAATAATGTCATCAAACCACCTCAAGTTTTGTAGTTTTTAATATCCAGTACACACCACAGAATCGAACCTGTAAATTATTTTTAGTAAGTTAAGTTTTTAATAACCAATTTAATTTGAGCTCTAAATATTCTTGCAGATCATGGCTTTCGTGTAATATTGTTTACTGTAGTAAGTGTTTTGTTTTATTCTGAGATGCAACCGGCCGACTTTATGCTCGCTTCGCTTCTCCTTTACAAAAAAGCGAAGGGAATATCAAGCCGGCCGTGAATGCTATTAGCTAGTTCTCAAAAATGACGACAGATGGATTTTGGAAAATAGGAAAATTATGTTTAAAAATTGACATATCACTGAAAACTACTATGTTTCCGAAAAACTTTGAGTTCCAAGCTGCAAAATGAGGGGTCATTTATTAAAATCCGTCCAGCCATTTTCCCGTAATTTCCATTACCAGTTCAAATTATATTTATGTATGGAGACTTTTAGATTTCGTCATTTCACATATAGTTTCGTGCTTTTCCATTTTACTTTTGAGAACTTACGGTAAAACAGAAGTAACAAAGGCTGCATACTTATTAAAGCTGGTTCACAATAAACCGGGAACGGAAACGAGAACGAGAACGGAAATAATGTTAAAATGAATGTATTTAAATGAGAGCGTTCACAACAGTTAACTGTGAACGCTCACATTTAAATACATTTATTTTAACAATATTTCCGTTCTCGTTCTCGTTGTCGTTTCCGTTCCCGGTTTATTGTGAACCAGCCTTTACTTACTCCCTGGTCTTGTTTTTATGAGGGTAGGGAGTACAAGGTGACGGCTTCGAAATCTGTGACTGTACCGTTGACAAGAGGTCTGACACTTTTTCCTCTTCCGAAAGTTACACAAGCTGTCTCTGTTCTTTCCGATATGATCGGAATCGATATCGCCTCGACTGCAGTCATTCAAAGTAGAGGGGCTGTCTGCAACACCTTCGCTCTCTGTCATGAACTCTGTTTCTGGGAGAACAGCGTTTTAATCGGAAAAAAAAAGTAAGCGTATAAAATGCGCTATTCTTAAGCTCCGTAGTCATTGGAAATGTTCTTTGAATTTTATGATTGTCAGATTTTCATGGCAAATAAAATATGAAGATATACTTAAAGTTAAATAAGCATTGGAAAAACTTCCAGTGTTTATTACCATGTTACATTTCTTTCTAAGAAGCTTATCTATTTTATCCTATCGTACATTCCCTAGGAACAGGAGGAGCATAGCTGTATTAATGCAGAGATCTCGAAATCCATATTAACGTTCAAAGAATTCCAAATCGTATTATTTTCAAAGACAGATAACGATTTTATTCATTGAATGATTGAGATTTTAATCCCTTGCGTTCATATGAAAATAAAGAACCAGCACTTAACATCTTGAGTAGAAGTACATGATTGGAATAGTGTGAAGTCCTAACTTGATAAAATACACGACTCTGCTAGGGGCACTTGAAACCTCACTTGCGCGCCAGGAATTATATTCTGGATCCACACAATGGTTAAATTTAATATGATTAATAATAATAATAATAATAATAATAATAATAATAATAATTTTTAAAAAGGGGGACAAAACCAACTGTGCTAACTTTCGAGGAATATCACTTTTGTTGACGTCGTACAAAATTTTGTCCAATATTCTTTTGAGAAGATTAACTCCGTACGTAGATGGAATTATTGGGGATCATCAGTGCGGTTTTCGGCGTAATAGATCGACAATTGATCAGATTTTTTGTATTCGACAGATAATTGAGAAAAAATGGGAGTATAAGGGTACAGTGCATCAGTTATTCATAGATTTCAAAAAGGCATATGACTCGGTTAAGAGGGAAGTATTATGCGATATTCTTATTGAATTCGGTATTCCCAAGACACTAGTTCGATTAATTAAAATGTGTCTCAGTGAAACATACAGCAGAGTCCGAATAGGTCAGTTTCTATCTGATGCTTTTCCAATTCACTGCGGGCTAAAGCAGGGAGATGCACTATCACCTTTACTTTTTAACTTCGCTCTAGAATATGCCATTAGGAAAGTTCAGGATAACAGGCAGGGTTTGGAATTGAACGGGTTACATCAGCTTCTTGTCTATGCGGATGACGTGAATATGTTAGGAGAAAATACACAAACGATTAGGGAAAACACGGAAATTTTACTTGAAGCAAGTAAAGCGATCGGTTTGAAAGTAAATCCCGAAAAGACAAAGTATATGATTATGTCTCGTGACCAGAATATTGTACGAAATGGAAATATAAAAATTGGAGATTTATCTTTCGAAGGGGTGGAAAAATTCAAATATCTTGGAGCAACAATAGCAAATATAAACGACACTCGGGAGGAAATTAGACGCAGAATAAATATGGGAAATGCGTGTTATTATTCGGTTGAGAAGATCTTATTATCCAGTCTGCTGTCCAAAAATCTGAAAGTTAGAATTTACAAAACAGTTATATTACCGGTTGTTCTGTATGGTTGTGAAACTTGGACTCTCACTCTGAGAGAGGAACATAGGTTAAGGGTGTTTGAGAATAAGGTGCTTAGGAAAATATTTGGGGCTAAGCGGGATGAAGTTACAGGAGAATGGAGAAAGTTACACAACGCAGAACTGCACGCATTGTATTCTTCATCTAACATAATTAGGAACTTAAAATCCAGACGTTTGAGATGGGCAGGGCATGTAGCACGTATGGGCGAATCCAGAAATGCATATAGAGTGTTAGTTGGGAGACCGGAGGGAAAAATACCTTTGGGGAGGCCGAGACGTAGATAGGAGGATAATATTATAATGGATTTGTGGGAGGTGGGGTATGATGATAGAGACTGGATTAATCTTGCACAGGATAGGGACCGATGGCGGGCTTATGTGAGGGCGACAATGAACCTTCGGGTTCCTTAAAAGCCATTTGTAAATAAGTAAGGTAAGGTCAGCAATTATGGTCCCTTTTTCATTTTTTGCATATAATGTAAAAATGAAAATTTTGTAAATGAATTCCAGTATTATACAAAAGTAAAATTATATTTGTTATTTGGTTTAAATTAGCAAATTAAGCAAGTTTTTGTAATCACTACAATTTCCGGCCGTGTAATGAGTAGCTCCAAATATGACTCCTTCAATATTATCTATTTTTAATGAAACACATTTATTTCTTCAGCGCATTTATTTGAAGAATAATTATTTTAGTAGAAAAAAAAAACAAACATATTAAAGGAACACAGAATCAAAGTTAGTAATTTAGCTAACACAAATTTTGCAAATAAATGTTTTTTTTTCTTGGGAAGTTTCCCATTGCACATATTATCAGTCCATTTGAAACAGTTCCTCCATCTAATCCAGTTTCCTTCTTTTTTATCTTCAGAATATCGCTTGTGGCAAACGGGGCACGTAGCATCAGCATCATCTTCGTCGTCGTTGACAGTATCGCTCTCTAGAATGTCATCACTCTCTTCGTCATCTGTTGAGACTATCTTCTTCTTCATCGGTGTTGATTGATTGAGAGGGTTTTCGTTTGCGTTTAGAGCTTCCTGCAATAATTTGTTTTGCAATAGCTGGCACTTCAGGTCTCTCCTTCAGGAAATCGAAACCCTTAAAAATGTTTTCGTTCGATGGGAATATGCAAGAAAACCATTTATAGTGGTTGTCATTGTTGCAGTTCTCTCGTAACTCCGGCCTATCAGGGACCCGATTTGATGATAATTTCATAAATGACAAAAAGGTTAAACGATTTATTGCCAACAGTTCCACAAAAACATTAGGGAAAAGTTTCGAGATTTATATTACTAGTTGTTGGCATTGTATCTTAACATGAAAAAGTTGTAGTTCGTATAATTGCAACGTCTATGTCGACATATTGTTGTGAACAGTATTTTTCAATGAATGAGGTTAAATGATTGTCATCTTGTTCTTGCACTGCGTTTTTGCACTAACTCAGTCGGCCGAATATTGATACATTAGTGCAAACAAGATGTGTCTGCGATAAGCTAATCACTAAATAGATCAATGTTCAATAGTTTGTGTGTGGAGTTATCAATCTTATCCTAATTTATGTTTAGAATGGTGATTGTTTTTACATCATAAGCTTATGTATTACCCGCCACTGAAGAAAATTTTTCATTGAGAGCGATGCATGGAAGTCAATCGTGTCTAAATGTTTTGGAGTGAAGTGGACGTCATACTTTCCCCTTCAACTGAGTGTGGTATGACTACCTTAAACAGACGGATGAAGAAAAGAGTTGGAACATTCAGTTTATACAGGGACATCATTTTATTTTTACTTGAATTTTTATTGTACCTGAGTTTTTTAATTTACTTCACTCCCACCCCTTATACTAATGAAGTTTCTAACTGTCCTCCAGACAGAATCAAGGCCGCATATAGTAAACAGCACTGAGTTAGTGAGTATAGTATGTTCCAGAAATATGTTCGCGTTTTCCAGTGACGAAAGAGCTTTCAATATTGAATCATATTTTCGCGCAGGTACTGTCCGTTTGCCTACGTCGCATCCCGATTTCCCCTACCTGCTTTTGCTCGCCCCTCTGTAAAAGCTGGGCTGTCTTAGCTCTTTTCTGAAAACATTAATTTCTGTTAGGAATTGGACGTTTACGTAATATTATACAACTGTTTAAAATAACTTAAATAAAAGGGTCTCGTTAATTAATTGTCACGTGATTTCCCCCCTTTCTACGATCCTGCGGCATAACCACTTGGACGGACAGTAGATAGCGTGTCTGAGTAATTTTATCTGTGTGGGTCGGGCAGAAGTCAAGATTGAATTTACAGTACGTAAGGTACTATTTTATGGAGTAGGTACAGAATTATTTCAACATGAGTTACTAGTACGAAAGACGAAACTGGCAATTGGACTTAGATGCTATATTCAATAGTGCGATAATATGCACAAAAGAACTGAAGCCTGTATCGAAATGAACGGCCACCATTTTCAAATATGTGTTTAAATATCCACATTATGATTATTTTTCAATTTAACTTCATTCTCTAAATTGTACGCTAATGTGCTATACACAGTATAATATAGGCCTACACTGCATACTGAATACGTTCGCATGGATAACTCAGTTCGTGAGTAAAAACACTTATTGTTAATACAGTACTGTATTTTGATTAAAGAAAACCCTAATGAAAATTATCGGAACTCAAAATCGCGATATTTCTTAGTTTACGTAAATGGATGAAGTACTTTTCTTCCCTCCTATATCTAGTAAAGTGATTTGTTTGTGTTTTACGCCAGTATCGTCGAACTCCAGCCATAGAAGGGGGGTAGCGAACGGTGTTTTCGGTTCTTTAAAGGTATAGCCAGGTTAATATTAAAAATGTTAGTAAAAATAAAATGATGACCCTGTATTAGTTTATGACCGTGGAAAATAGTGTATACAGTGTAAAGATCTTCTGGTTTCAGTCATTAGAGATGTTATTGTTTATAATCTCCCTTTCATAGTGAACTAGTGTTCGTCCTTTGTTCTTTCTTAAGTGGGGTCTTGTAACCTGTTGACCCATATACTGTGAATATCTATTGTTAATATATAATGTTCATTGGTGTGGGGATGGAATGGTCTAATAGGACATCATATCTATGTTCTCGATGCAGTATGCGTGTACGTTCCCTGTTCAAATCATTGATCAAATTCTCATTTATTAGAAGTGTGAATATATTTACGTGAGACAAATTTAATAATGCATTGTTTGGTGGCAGAATTAAATCGTGTAATCGTTGTGTTGGTTATTGTGCAACTAAAGTATTTTATTGAGTTTTAAAATATATCTTCTTTTGTGTCGTATAAATAGTAATGGGTGTTATTAACTGAAAATAAACACGGACTATGTCGCAGACCTCTGCTGTGTAATCACTCATTAATTTGTGTGTTTTGGACATGCAATAAATTTTGTGCGAGATCGTGCGTATTTGCTTGGTTTCCGCACAATACCAATCCGCGGAAAGTCTAAAATTCCACATTCAGTATTCCCAACCTAACACACATAACAATTTTCCTCTTCTTACCGCTTAAGTGACATATTGATTTTACTGCTTTAGGCTTTTAACGTATTATTTTTAGGGACGTTCAATATGGTAATAATTATAAATTGTAAACTGACCACTGCAATTTCACCTAAATTGCACTGTTAATTATTGTTTTTAAATATTTGCAATATAGTTGCAATGAGTTAGAACTGGAAAAATTGCCATACAGAAAGAAAAAGTTCTGAATTTAAGGTATAAAACATGAAGGCAAAATACAGTATGCATACTTAATGTTAAAGACCTATATCTAAATATGGGATTGCTGACAATAAATTTGCAAAATTATATTTGGCATCATGGAAGTACATAAGATATAAAACTGTTGCATTTTTTAAAATAAGACTACTGCTCCTACTGATCAGATATGGAAGGATATATGTCTGACTTGAAATTTTTACTGTGCAAATGTTAATGGATTTAGAAATGATATTTATAAATGAGTCCCGCGCCGCGGTGTCGTGGTCTAATGCATTCTGCTTAGGTCTCGCGTTACGGAATGCGCACTGATTCGAGTCCTCATGGGGGAAGAAATTTTCTCATGAAATTTCGGCCAGTGTAGGCTATGGGACCGGTGCCCACCTTGGGGAGCTACGATAGGTAGCGAAATCCGGTTTCGGATACCAGCTATAACGGCTGGGAGGATCATCGTGCTAACCACACGATACTTCCATTCTGGTTGGATGATCATCCACCTCTGCTTCGGCATGTGGGCGTGAGGCCAGTAGCCGGCTGGTCGGTCTAGGCCACTGGCCGGCAGATGCTGCAGTTGTGACGTAAGAGCCAGTCAGATCGCAAGAGCTTGGGAGAGCGAGCAGTTGAGTCTGTCTACAGTGTGTCACTCAATTACAGACACGAATAAGTATGTACAAATATTAGAAGAACTGAGTCAGGAATTTGATTGCAGATTTCAAGAGTTTGCAAATCTTCAATCTGATATTTCCATATTTGCGACAACATTTTCAGTGAATATTGACAGTGTTCCATCATCATTGCAACTGGAAGACATTGATTTGCAAAATGATATTGAAATGAAAGACCGCTTTGAAAACAAAAAGGACCTATCTATATTTTATAGAAGATTTCCCCAGGCAAGATTCCCTCGATTGCATAGATTTGCTGCTAATATTCGGATCTACGTATGTATGTGAACAGTTCTTTTCTGTATGAAGATCTGCAAACCACAACATGGAAACCACCTGTCTTATCTGAACTTGAAACATATTCTTCGCTTGTGTGTTAGCCAGGCTATGACTCCAAATATTGCGAAAATAGTACGCGAGAAAAGAGGAAAAAAATCTCGACAAAGCGTTTAGCTTGGGCACGGTAGTGACACAAAGTGATGGTGTGTTTCAAAAGTTGAAATATACTTTGCATACTACTCACCAAGATAGGGCCTATGTAGTTTAATCTGTATATTATGTATAAAAATGTGTGTTAAAAACACTTGAACTGTTTTCAAGTTTCCGAGTAGACAAAGTGTTGCAGTACTTCTTAAAGTATTTATATATATGCTTATATGTTTACAGCAGTTTCGGAATTTCATTTATATATGCAAACGCTTCTCTAAGTGGCTGTATTATGAGTTTCATGTTATTGTAAGTACATTAAATTTGATTACAAACCAAAATATTTTGTTACATTGATTTATCACGGATGTACAGTTTTGTTTTCGTACAAATGTATTGTAATTGTGCTGCTCCCATAGTACCTCAGACGAATGGATCGCGCTCTGTCAGTGCATAGACGCTGCACCACCACTGTTCAGTTGAACCTTCTCTCCTCTCTGTGCTCAGTATGCAGAGAATGCCGAGCAAAGAGCAAGGCGGCTACGTCGTATGACGTCACAGAGCACGGAACATGCCGGTCACTGGTCTAGGCCCTTCACGGGCTGTAGCGCCACGGATTATTATTATTATTTTATAAAAGCTGCACGCATTGTATCCTGCACCTGACATAATTAGGAACATTAAATCCATACGTTTGAGATGGGCAGGGCATGTAGCACTTATGGGCGAATCCAGAAATGCATGTAGAGTGTTAGTTGGGAGGCCAGAGGGGAAAAGACCTTTGGGGAGGCCGAGACGTAGATGGGAAGATAATATTAAAATGGATTTGAGGGAGGTGGGATATGATGGTAGGGACTGGATTAATCTAGCTCAGGATAGGGACCAATGGCGGGCTTATGTGAGGGCGGGAATGAACCTCCGGGTTCCTTAAAAACCAGTAAGTAATTATTATTTATAAATGAAGACAAATTATTACAAACAGATATGAAATCATATTTTATGAAGTTATTTTCTTAGCAAATTATAGCCACCGGCGTAGCTCAGGCTGTAGCGTGTTTACCTGTTCATCCGGACTTGCTTGTGTTCGATTCCCGCTTGGGTTGATTATCTGGTTGGGTTTTTCGACCGTAAGGTGAATGTCAGATAATCCAAGGCGAATCCTCGGTATCGTCTCGCCAAATACCTTCTGTCTATTACAGTTTCATCGATGCTAAATAACCTAGTAGTTGCTACAGCGTAGTTAAGTAACCAAGTAATAAGAGCAACAAATTATTTGCAACAAATGGATGCAGCAGAAATGAAACACGCAGCACTGTATGAACATCTCAATATAGTCAATTATTCTGCTCTAGATGCCATAATGGCATGTAAAATGATTTACAGGCTGATTAAACGTAGGATCATCCTAAGCCAATTGCTAAGGACCAATGAAACCAATCTTATATGGGTCTCTGGGTCTCCGGATGTCGCAGGTATTAAAAGGATTGATCCTACAGCAAAAGGAAAGCTTCGACATTTTCTATTACACCAGAGCTCTTTATCGCATTCCCACAAGTGCTGGTCTCCGAGCGGTAACGATTCTTTTTAAGAAATTGAAATTCGAAAGACTTGGCTTGAGCACCAGCTGCGAGATGGACCGAGTTGAAGACGTCTGACCGGAGATCTTACATCACTAGACAGAAGGGCTGTTTGTGTATAATTGTGACGAGCTACTTGCAGATTACTTTCGTCTGAAGAGAGACTTAGAATTCGCGGTTGTCATTAATTATATATTGTGTAAGCAGCGTGGAAAGGAAATACGAACTTACTTATATATCCTGATTCATTGTTCTGAATTAAAGCCGGATGGAACTGTTCTGTAGCTCATGAGAATTTAAAGGAGATGAACCCAGATGCAAATCCATGATTGCTTGTACTAATCTAATTGTAGGAGCAGCACGTACGGAGAGGCCATACAGGTTTTACTGTAGTAATAATAATAATAATAATAATAATAATAATAATAATAATAATAATAATACTTACTTACTTACAAATGGCTTTTAAGGAACCCGAAGGTAAATTGCCGCCCTCACATAAGCCAGCCATCGGTCCCTATCCTGTGCAAGATTAATCCAGTCTCTATCATCATACCCCACCTCCCTCAAATCCATTTTAATATTATCCTCCCATCTACGTCTCGGCCTCCCTAAAGGTCTTTTTCCCTCTGGTCTCCCAACTAACACTCTATATGCATTTCTGGATTTTCCCATACGTGGTACATGCCCTGCCCATCTCAAACGTCTGGATTTAATGTTCCTAATTATGTCAGGTGAAGTAAACAATGCGTGCAGCTCTGCGTTGTGTAACTTTCTCCATTCTCCTGTAACTTCATCCCTCTTAGCCCCAAATATTTTCCTAAGAACCTTATTCTCAAACACCCTTAATCTCTGTTCCTGTCTCAAGGTGAGAGTCCAAGTTTCACAACCATACAGAACAACCGGTAATATAACTGTTTTATAAATTCTAACTTTCAGACTTTTTGACAGCAGACTAGATGACAAAAGCTTCTCAACGGAATAATAACAGGCATTTCCCATATTTATTCTGCGTTAAATTTCCTCCCGAGTGTCATTTAGATTTGTTACTGTTGCTCCAAGATATTTGAAATTTTCCACCTCTTCGAAGGATAAATCTCCAATTTTTATATTTCCATTTCGTACAATATTCTGGTCACCAGACATAATCATATACTTAGTCTTTTCGGGATTTACTTCCAACCCTATCGCTCTACTTGCTTCAAGAAGAATTTCCGCGTTTTCCCTAATTGTTTGTGGATTGTCTCCTAACATATTCACGTCATCCGCATAGACAAGAAGCTGATGTAACCCGTTCAATTCCAAACCCTTTGTGTTATCCTGAACTTTCCTAATGGCATATTCTAGAGCGAAGTTAAAAAGTAAAGGTGATAATGCATCTCCCTGATTTAGCCCGCAGTGAATTGGAAAAGCATCAGATAGAAAATGGCCTATACGGACTCTGCTGTAAGTTACACTAAGTCACAATTTAATTAATCGAACTAGTTTCTTGGGAATACCAAATTCAATAAGAATATTATATAAAACTTCTCTCTTAACCGAGCAATACGCTTTTTTGAAATCTATGAATAACTGATGCACTGTACCCTTATACTCCCATTTTTTCTCCAATATCTGTCGAATACAAAAAATCTGATCAATGGTCGATCTATTACGTCTAAAACCACACTGATAATAATTTCATCTACCCAATAATTTCATCTACATATGGAGTTAATTTTCTCAAAAGGATATTCGACAAAATTTTGTACGACGTCAACAAAAGTGATATTCCTCGAAAGTTACTACAGTTAGTCTTGTCCCCCTTCTTAAAAATAGGTACGATTATGGTCTCCTTCCATTGTTCTGGTACAATTATTTCCTTTTCCCAAATTGCAAGTACAAGTTTATAAATTTCGCTAGATAGTACCCTTCCACCCTCTTAATAATAATAATAATAATAATAATAATAATAATAATAATAATACAGGATCCAGTTGAGGCGAATAGAGATAATTATTTCAATAAAAGACGGGAAGCAAATCGTACACTTAGGAATAAAAAGAGAGATTACTTGAAGGAAAAACTGAATGAGGTAGAAACAAATAGTAAATATAAAAACATTAGAGATTTATATAAGGGCATAAAGCAATTCAAGTATGGATATCAGGCAAGGGTGAACGTGATCAAGGATGAGAATGGTGACTTGCTTGCAGACGCTCATTCAATCCTGAACAGATGGAAAAACTATTTTGGGCAACTACTAAATATACATAGGCCAAATGGAAATATTCGGGACGAAATTGAAATAAAAACTGCTGAGCGATTTATACCGCAACCCACACTTTCTGAAGTTGAAATTGCGATACAAAATCTGAAAAATTATAAGTCTCCAGGTATTGATCAAATTCCAGCAGAATTAATACAAGATGGTGGAAGCACATTATGTAACGAAATTTATAAGCTTGTACTTTAGGAAAAGGAAATTGTACCAGAACAATGGAAGGAGTCCATTATCGTAGCTATCTTTAAGAAGGGGGACAAGACTAACTGTAGTAACTTTCGAGGAATATCACTTTTGTTGACATCGTACAAAATATTCTCCAATATTCTTTTGAGAAGCTTAACTCTATATATAGGTGAAATTATTGGGGATCATCAGTGTGGTTTTAGGCGTAATAAATCAACTACTGATCAGATATTTTGAATTCGACAAATAATGGAGAAAAAATGGGAGTATAAAGGTACAGTAAATCAGCTATTCATAAATTTCAAAAAGGCATGTGACTCGGTTAAGAGAGAAGATTTATATGATATTCTTATTGAATTTGGTATTCCCAAGAGCACAAAAAATGCATCACACTAATATACGAAAACAAAAACACACACAAGATTGTAACCTCATTCAAGAAATTACATTAGAATATCGCATGCAGAACAAATGATACTCTACAAAGACATCTCAACACACAAACAAATACAACCACACAGGCGTATACAAACTCAAATGTAACACCTGCAACAACTTCTACGTAGGACAGACAGGCAGATCCTTTCAAACACGTTACAAAGAACACATCACAGCCATAACAAAATTACAAAACACTTCCACATATGCAGAACACATCACAAATGCTAACCACACCTACAGAGACATCAACACAGACATGGAAATTCTACACATCTAACCAAAAAGCCAGAAACTAAACACACTAGAACAATACGAAATATACAAAAACACTAAAACACATCCAAATGAAATTCTCAACACACAACTCAATTTCAGAACACACACACTCTTTGACTCCACATTACACTACACAAACACAACCCCACAGGAAACAAAACAAAAGGCGCCAAGACCATAAGCAACCAGTTCTGAAGATGGCCAATAGCAGGCCGAAACATGTTAACAATGTAATATATTTAACACGTGAAAGGCACATAATATGTTTTCCGAAGGAAATGCAGAGCTCTAATAAGGATATTCACTGTAGATATTATGTTATTATTTTGTACCAATGTACTTGTTTTTTATCGTTATTAGACTCATTGTCAATTAAATTTTGTAAAGACTGACTTGAAACATATTTTAAAAATTAAATAATATGTTACGACATACAAAATATTTTCAAAGATATGAAAACTTGTTTTTCTCTTTCAGCGTTTTCCTATTCTACCTTATCGTTTTTCAGTTAAAAATAGTTAGGCAAATAATAAGTTCCTTTCCTG
The DNA here is from genome assembly GCF_040183065.1 of Periplaneta americana. Lineage (NCBI taxonomy): Eukaryota > Metazoa > Arthropoda > Insecta > Blattodea > Blattidae > Periplaneta > Periplaneta americana. The sequence continues at coordinate 180,008,595 of NC_091124.1, forward strand.
TATCCAAGAATTTATTTACATAACGCTCCTGGCTAATATTGCAGGATCTTTATCTGACAGTCTAATGATGTAATGATTGGTGATTAATGAAATGATGGCAGTGAAACAGAAGTACCGTCATTTCCCACAACTATGATCCAAGCACCCAAATATGGTGCAAAACGCGTTATGTACGAGTCCCCCAAGAGTTCGGTGTTTGCCATTTGACCATTTTATTGTCCTAAACACATTAATAGATCGCCATCCCACAGATATTGAGACCAGAAGAGCCTTCCATAAAATAAGACCTGTTAACGTGAGTGAGAGAACTGTAAGAAGACGTCTGGATGAAGGTGGGCTGAATTCCAGAAGACCAGCTAAAGGCCCAGAATTGCTCCAGCAACATCATGTTGAACGATTACGTTTTGCTCACAATCATGCTAATTGGAACCTGGGGGAGTGGCGACGAGTGCTCTTCACAGATGAATCGAGATTTAATTTACAGATGGACGTGAAAGAGTGTGGAGAAGAGAAGGAGAACGTTTTTCTTCATGTTCCTTCAGTTCACGTGTCAGTTTCCAAAGTGGATCAGTAATGGTATGGGGTGGCATTTCGTATGAAGCTCACATAGAACTTGTTTTCATTCATTGAGGTGCTTTGACTGCTCCAAGATACGTGGTGTGTCTAAAAAGTTCGGTGAATGGTGTCATATGGTAACTGTTCTTGAACACCCTCCGTACTCCCCTCATCTGCCCGCCTTCAAGCGGGGAAACAGGAAGAAGTCCGCAGGAGCCAGATCAGGGGAGTACGGAGGGTCTTCAAGAACAGTTACCATCTTCTGAGCCAGGAATTGGCGCACACGGATCGCACAGTGTGCAGGGGCATTGTCATGGAGCAGCATCCATTTTCCAGTCCTGTGCAACTCTGGCCGAACCAGCCGGATACGCTGTAGCAATCGGTTCAAAACGGACTGGTAAGATGCAGCATTAATGGTTTGACCTGCAGGAACAAATTCCTTGTGGATGATGCCATTGTTGTCGAAGAAGGCGATCAACAGTGTTTTCACCTTGGATTTTTGCGGACGGCTTTTTTTTTGGTCACGGGGAAGTCGGTGAACACCATGACATCGATTGCCGTTTTGATTCCGAATCGAACTGGTAGCACCTGGTCTCATCTCCCGTGACGATGGTTTTCAGAAGCAATGGATCCTGGTCACACATGGAAATGAAATCACCAGAAGTTTCCATCCGTTTTGCTTTCTGCTCGTCTGTGAGCTTGTGCGGCACAAATCGGGAGCAGATCTTCCGCTTACCCAAATCATCGCGGACGATGGTGTCCTTGCTAACGTCCAATTCCTCCGCAATCAATCTTAGAGTCAGTCGCCGATCTTGTGCCAGCATTTGTCGCACTTTCTCGATAATTTCTGGGGTTCTGCTTCTCGATGGCCGACCTGAACGTGCCTCATCCTCAATTGTTTCCTTCCCTTCACGGAAGCATTTAAACCATTCGTAAACACATTTTCTGCTCACGGCTTCCCTCCCGTACACCTGTACCAACATTCCATGTGTCTCCGTTGCAGTCTTCCCCAATTTATAGCAGAACTTGATGTTTACACATTGGTGCATTGCGCTGTGACACTTCCTCTCACACTGACTACGTTCAACTGGTCGCAGTCTGTTTACACTGCCAGTCACATGCATTGCATGCTGTGTATCGATTCTCCCGAAGTCTCTGAAGAACCATGTGCATGCGCAAGCACATGCGCCAAGTTGCCATTCAGATATGACACCATTCACCGAACTTTTTAGACACACCACGTACATCGAAGAAGGTCTAATTGAACATGTGGTACCATATGCCCCACTTATTGGTGAAAAGGTCCTGTTAATGCATGACAATGCTCGACCTCATGCTAGAGTAATCGTGAATGAGTTCCTTCATGACGTTGGATTGAATAGTATGGCATGGCCAGCAAGAAGTCCTGATATAAACCCTATTGAACATGTGTGGGGACTACTAGGGAAGCGAGTTAGAAGTCGTCTAACTCCTCACAGCAACTTACAGCAGCTCCGAAATCTTCTAAGTAAAGAATGGAATAGAATCGACCAGACTGACATCCAGAATCTGATCGAAGGGTTGAATCGGCGAATGGTAACAGTCATACAGTCACGGGGAGGCAATACCCGCTATTAGCAATAACTGGGTGGCCACAAAATCAGTTGAACATTTGGAAAAGAATGGATACAATTTGTAATTTTTTACACCTTTTAATTATATCCATTGTTTGGCGTTGAAAATAATAGCGCAAGTGATAATAAAAAAGACTTTTTTTCTGGGAAGCAATGTTTTCTTCATTTCACAAAAAGCTTTCTGATTCTCACCTCATAAAAAAAATTGAGAAACTTTTGGTGGCCAGGTTTTTTTGCCGGTGAGTGTAGTTGTTAATTATTGCAGGAAAATGACTTTCAGATTTCACTTGTTTGTTGTGTGTTTATGTAATGTGTACTAATAAAAAGAATCCATGTACTTTTCATTTATTTTTAATATTTCTGTGCTTCATTTTGTGTCTACCCTTAAATTAGAAACTCGATGTATTGATTTACGAATAATTACAGCTTCAGCTATAGTCCATTCATGCTTGAAAGCATGAATATATGAGTGGACCATATTTGGGCAACTCGGAATGCAACTATGTACCAATGCTTATTATTTTTAACGCTTGTAATTACATAATTTCAAACACATATGTCAATATTTATTTAATATACACTTTCAAGAGTCCGAATCCAAAATTTCACTTAATCTGGATGAATAGTACTGAATATACAAAGAAAAATGTAAAAAAATGTGGACCATAGTTTCCAAACATTGTCCATCATAAATCTCACTTTTAGGGACATGAACACAGGTTTATAATGTTTTAATTTTATAGGTTTTAAAGGAGAACTAGAACGGAAAAAACAAGAAGGACGCTGAAGAGCAAAGCAACTTTAATGTTATTATACATTTTGTACTTTATAACTTTTTTCAAATATAAAAAAATTAGAATATATTTGCAGTAAGTGTTAGACAACTTAATTGTAAGTCGAATAATGGTAATAAATGTAAGCAAATGTAATTGTACAGAATAATAATAATAATAATAATAATAATAATAATAATAATAATAATAATAATAATAATAATAATAATAATAATAATAACGAAAATAACAATAGCGATGACCTTTACACTATCCCCGAAGAATAGAGAAACCAAACAAATCAAATCGAACATGTAGCACGTATAGTGTAGAACAGCGGTGGCGAAAATGCTATCGTGCGCCGAGCCACTGTGTAAGCTGCAACGTGCATAGCACCTATGGAGGGAGGCGGAAACTCGAAGGGGAATTGAAGCAACTGTCTGACATTAACGGTTTTTCATTTTCCTTACGTCAAGCACTTAAATAAAATTATATACAGTATAAGGCTACAAACTAATGTTTAGTATGTGTAACGAAGAAAGAAATGAACAAAAAACATAGGACACATTATCACAATCTAAAATTAACTGTCTTCAGAATGTCTCTGCGACAGAGTTTCAAAATCAGGAATTATGTCACTTACTGCCAGTCGTAGTTGATCACGAAGGTATTTGTCTGTCAGTCGTGATCTAAATTTGGTTTTTACTATTTTCATTGTTGAAAATAATTTTTCACAAACGTAAGTTGTAGCGAACATGGCTTCAACAGAGCAAGCGAAAGAACGGAGCTTCAAATATTTATTTTTTGCCAAAGATTTGAAAAGTTCAACATTTGTCAAGTCCTTACATCTAGCTTTCATTTAACATAACATTGTAAATATGTGAATTTAAATTGAAGACCTAACCGCATTATTCGTACATCTGCTGAAAAAGGATCGACGTACAGCGATGATGATGATGATGATGATAATGATAATAATAATAATACTAATATTAATAATAATAATAATAATAATAATAATAATAATAATAATAATAACAACAACACTTAACCTTTTAATGTTTCATCAGTAACATGTAGTATAATGCCGTTTTATGTTATACAACCGTTTTCCTAGAAATATATGTGAATAAATCATACATTTAATATTCTCATCATATTGTCAGCAAAAAATACATCCTCCCATCCTACTTGAAACTTCCGTTTTTATAGAGGTACATGGTTTCGAAAGAGACATTGCGACGATACGCCACTCGCAGGTCAGAGACAAATATACATGGAACGGAGTTTGACTCCAGTGAGTGAGAGGGTGGGGGTTGTAGGTAGGAAGCGAGAGAAAAGCACTGCGAGCCACAATGTGCTCGTGAGTCGCATTTTCGCCGCGGCTGCTGTAGAAAGTAGCTTCATGCCAAACTTAAGCTCGTTGGAACGATATTTATAAGAGTAAAGAGGTACTAACTATTACAAATCACTTACAAAACGATATTTCACAACAAAGTTTAAAATAAGGAAGAAAAGTAAATAAAAGAAATGATAAATTGATGTTTGTTTGATTATGGTTTATTTATCCCCCATCCAGTACAAAGTCAAAATTGAACATAGCTCCCGGCCGGCACGTTTGAATTGTATTTATCTCTGTCACCAGAAGTAACAGATTGGGAGGCAGGGCTCTACGATCGCGTGTTCCGAGAAAACGTACCAGCAGTCACATTCATTTAGCGTCCAGGCTACTTTCTCGTTTCGTATCCAATCTAGATCTTCCGTCCATAACATTCGGGCGTGATCTATAAATCTAACAACCTCCTCCCTCACCTCCTACTGTTCTCGCTGACACGAGCTTCCCACGTCCTGCTACAAGCAGCTCATACATTTAACTCCGTGGCTTAATAGAGTCCATCACCCGTGTCTCTTAAAACATAATGTTTATCCATTGGGAGAAATGTGTTATGGTTCTCCATAGAATCGTTACTGGACATGACTATACACTCTCTGCTATTGATGTTTAATGTTTGCTTGGGACCAGTGAACAAGTCGTACTGAAAGCTACTCTTTGCTACCCAAACAAAATCTGTTGCCATGTACAGTGTAAGCATGGGTGTGTGTATAGAAATTAGTTCCACTAACAAGTAAATGGGAGTTGTATTGTAACAAATGAGTACACCAATTAGAAAGACATTATGTCAGGTGTAGCACAAAGTAAGGCGTCAACATCATTTCCCTATTACTCTTTGTTGCATCGCAGATGTGCGCATAAGTACCCCAACTAACCAAGTAGAGCCGGTAAGTGTTTAGTAACCATGCTTGCCATTATATTCGAGGTTCGTAAGTTGAAACCCAGGCGAGATTTGGGTATTTGAAATGTGAAAAAAATCTTTAACATATTTTTCAGGGAAGTACAGGGACATCATTTTATTTTTACTTGCATTTTTATTCTACCTGCATTTCTGAATGTACTTCACTCCCACCCCTTCACTAATGTCCTTGCTCCCGTCAGACACACAAACTTACGGCCGCTGTTGCATTCGAAGTCTTCAAGCACTGAAGTAAACACTGCATAGTATAGTGTGCTTCATAAATACGATTGCGTTTTCTATAGAAGAAAGAACCTATATTAATAATATCGTACTAAAAATTATATTGAAGAAACGATACATTCAATTTCAGAGAATATGCTTCAAAATGTTTTTAATAATATGCATAAAAGAATTGAAGCCTGCATTGTAATGAACGGCAACCATTTTCAGCAACTTGTTTAAAAATTCAGATTAGCTTATTTTGAATTGAGGTGGCTAGAAGCAAAGGAATGCTAGTGACATTTGTAATAACATGAGTTAAGTGCATCCAGTGTAAGCAAAAGTATCTAAAATTTTAGTGGCAAAGGGATATTTTAATCGCATCACACATTAAAATTTAAATAAAAATTTCACCGATTTTACGAAAACTTAAATATTTAAACCCCATTTTCTCAAAAGTAACTTAAGTGCACTTACAGCCCTTTACTTATGACCCCCTCAATTTAAATGCACTATCTATATTGTATGTTAACATCAATAATTAATATGCTAAATAAAGTAGACATTACATAACGAACATAGCCGCCTGAAAAGTTGAGTTTTAGAAAAAAATGTTACTACTCTACTGTATTTTGATAAATTCCGTAAAAGTGATGATCAAACTGAAAATCGTAATATCGTATTTCCCTACAACATAAATGGATACACTACTTTTCTCTCCTCCTATACCTAGTAAAATGATTTGTTTACATATTGCACTAGTAACATCAACCTCCTGTAATGGAAGGGGGCAACAGTGTTTCCGAGTATAGCCAGGTTAATGTTAAAAATGTTGGTAAAAATAAAGTGATGTCCCTGTACAAGTAGAGGTGATAGATCATTTTGGTAAATTATTATTATTATTATTATTATTATTATTATTATTATTATTATTAGCCACCGGCGTAGCTTAGGCGGCTAAGGCGCTTGCCTGTCGATCCGAAGTTGCGCACGGGCGCAGGTTCGATTCCCGCTTGGGCTGATTACCTGGTTGGGTTTTTTCCGAAGGTTTTCCCTAACTATAAGGCAAATGTCAGGTAATCTATGGCGAATCCTCGACCTCATCTCGCAATCATCAATTCCATCGACGCTAAATAACCTCGTAGTTGATACAACGTCGTTATTCTTTGTCCGCATTGCAAAGAAAAGGATACCTATAATCATATTTTATTACTGTGTGTCGAATTGGAACATGTAAGGAGAAAATATTTACCACCCTCGATCCTAAGTCAGAATAGGAGCTCGCTTGCATGTCTTGACCTCATGGGGAATAGAGAATGGGAACAAAAGACTGGATTGTTCCTCTTGAAGGCGAGAAAGGTTAGGACTGCAGCTGTTGAAGTCTGCGACGCGAACTGAGGAAGGGGTAATAGTATCCACCCAACTGTACACTTTTATGTCTTTTAGGTTAGGATATATTATATAATGTGTTTTATTGTGCCATTTCCATTTTTATATCTCTGTTCTTATAGAGAGTAGTTGGATGTAATCATAGGTGGGGGGGGGGACCTACAAAGGAGGACTTGTTTCGGGTACAAAGCACGTATAGTCAGAAGACCCGTGCATTGGATTTTAGACAAAATTATGATAATATAAAATGTATATGTATAATATTACTCAATAAATCCATCTATATAACCAAAGAAAATTATTATTATTATTATTATTATTATTATTATTATTATATCAATAACACTTTCAAGTAGACACTTTAATAATTTTGAAATTATCGTCCGAAGTATCAAATGTATAGATCTAGCAAGCAGGGAATACCGACGGAAGGAATGCGAACGAAACAGTGCGATAAGGAAGAGATGGTGACAGGAAAGGTCACGAGATAGCTTGAGTGATATTCAACAGTACAGTCGGAAGAGAAATGACATCGATAGAATCAATCTTGCGTTGTGATAGTTACATTACGACTTTAGTTTGTTCCATTGCATGTGAATGCGTGTCTTGTATTGCACGGTATTATTATTTCATTTGTAAACATATGTTTCGCGTTTAATTAGCTTCGAATTTTTCTCTTGCTACGTTCTTTACTTCCACAGCGATGTTCTCCTTTGTTCATCTTCTTGGAAGAGACAATACTTCCATCGGCCCGCATCTCTCGACCCCTGTACGTGCCTTCATACACACGCCAAAACAGGAGCAACGCCACCATTACTTTTCGGTAATCATTTTTTGCGCGAGCTCTACTGTATCGGAATGTCGGTGTAAGAGAAAGTCGATGTTTATCTCCTTAGATCTAACACGCGGAGCAAGTCACCTGCAATCGGCAAGCATCATGTTTTGGTAGAGCATGAATTTCAAGGAATATTATGGATAGTAAAAAATTGATCATACCGGAATTGCTATTTAAGAGTTGTTAATTCATTATAAAAAGTGAATCTGATACAACATTAATACAGATTAATTGTACTTCGTAGAATATATCTATCCATCAAATAGAATAATAAATAAATAAATAAATAAATAAATAAATAAATAAATAAGTAGATGAGTGAATAAGTAGATAAACAAAGAAACAAGTAAACAAGTAAATAAATAAGTTATTAAACAAATAGAAATAAATATTACTTCAAACTTACCAGCAATGTCCTTAATATTTGCGCCGTTTTGAAGGCCTGGAATAATATTGACTTTGTCGCAAATACTCAGACGTCAACGTGTTTTTACATACTGCCTTACCTGTATGCGCGGTTTCGATCTCGTTCACAACAGACCACGTTGTATCGTTTTTCTGCCTTCTTTACACTCAAACGCGTTCTATTAAATAGGTGGAACAATAATATTTAGTGGATGTAAAGGGAAAGTTGAGACGGTGTCGGGTGGTTCCCGGGTAGCTCAGTTGGTAGAGCGCTGGTACGTTCAACCAGAGGTCCCGGGATCGAAACCCGGCCTCGGAACAATTTTTCCCTTGAAATTATTCAAATCTGCTTTACAGGGAGCTTTACCTGAAAGACTAGATTTGCATAATATATACGTCACTGTGTACGTTAACAGAAAACCACAATTCCAAGTCACACAGAGATTGTGTGCACTCGATGTGGGTCTCTGGCATTTCTTCAGCCCACACGAGTTGTGTGGATGTAAAGGGAAAAGTTGAGACGGTGTCGGGTGTTTCCCGGGTAGCTCAGTTGGTAGAGCGCTGGTACGTTCAACCAGAGGTCCCGGGATCGATACCAGGCCCCGGAACAATTTTTCCCTTGAAATTATTCAAATCTGCTTTACAGGGAGCTTTACCTGAAAGACTAGATTTAAAGAGTATTTAGTGTTAATTAATTTCCTTCAGATCAAAAAGAAAGTCTGCTAGTTACTTACCCTTCTATCTTTGGGGCGATGAATTCCGCTTTGCAATTACCCCAACTCAGAAATGGAATTACTCACACCAGCAGACTGAGTCCAGGAAAGTTGTAGTTTCCTAAATGTGGAATGAACAATCAATTCAATGACACTTATCCAGATAACTATCAGATTCAATCAAAGCTATCGAACTAACCAACAAAACCAAATAATCTAGTAGCGAACCAAACTAGCTAAACCCAAACAAAATCGTAAAAATCAAGCTTTCAGGTATAACTCCCTGCAAAGTTGATTTGAATAATTTCGAGGGAAATTCAAATAAAATCGTTGTCGAAATGAGCAAAACCAACTTGCCAAATCGAATAAAACAAAATCATCCAAATATCCAACAAGTTTACGGAACAAATCACATAACCTTGCATGATATCTATAAACGGAACCATATAATCAGATAAAATCATATATTCAGTCCAACTAATAAATCAATAATAATAATAATAATAATAATAATAATAATGCTAGCACTTTGCATTGTCGATCTGTCTGTCTTGACTGTACTGAGAACGCGTTATCCTCGTTAAAATCTGTACGATGAAGAATAAGAAGCACGAGTTCTGTTGACGTAAGTTTTGGCGGTGTTTTTCAAAAGCTACACAAGCATTGAAACTTATAAAGGAGAGATTCCACTGAAAATCATGAAAATTTTCCAAAAAAAAAAAAAAAAAAAAAAAAAAAATTTCACGTCTTTAGAATGTATATTATCATACCCCGAAAGAGTTTAGTTCAATTCTGATTACAAATACGTTTTAATTTTTTTTATTGTGACTGTAAGGGGACGTGGCATTTAAAGACCTGTCAAAATCATTTTTTCATCAAAGAATTCTTTTACAAATTTCTGATTACAAATCTAGTAACTTTTTATTCTAAAGTTGGTTCCCTGAAGTTACTAGGTGAATGTAGAGAAGGAGAATTTATTTTAATTTACATAAATATTCATTTTCCTTTCAAATCAATTTTCCCAAAATTTATTCTTTTTGATTCAACACCAACTTTTCTACGCCAAATGTTAATCTTTTTGGATGAAATTTTAATTTAAGTATTTATGACGTTTCTATGCATTTATTTTGTGAGCATTTCTGCCAGTTCATTTTATTAATATTTTTTCATGAATCATAGGAAAAATAAATTTTTTAAAATTTCAAATACAATTTTCAAAGTGAATAATATGATATTTTATATTGTAAAATGAATACATAGAAATGGTTCCCTATGTCTTGTGAATGCAACGAAAAAAAAAACGGAGTTTAGAAATTGAGATATTCTACTAAAAATTCGGGTTTCAAAATATTTCTAAAAATAATAGAAAAGAAAAAAAAATAAAAGACGAAAAACATTTGGGAGTTCAAAATTTGTATTTTATTAGTTCTTTACGTAGTAAACATGCTCTAAAAATTTGGTTGAAAAAATTATTCGAAAAAGTTGTCATTTTTAGTGGAGTGTCCCCTTAAACTATTACACAAATGACGAGAAACAGAGTCTGTTCTCGACAAGAACTCTCCGAAGCGTAAATGCAAATTGTACATGTTTTTTAGTTGGTTATTTAACGACGCTGTATTAACTACTAGGTTATTTAGCTTCGAAGGAATTTGGTGGCAACGAGACGATATTTGGCGACATGAAGTCCAATATTCGTCATAGATTATCTGACATATGCCTTATAGTTGGAGAAAACCTCGAAAGAAATCCAATCAGGTAATCAGCCCAAGCGGGAATGGAACCCACGGCCGAGCGCAGTTTCGCATCAGCAGGAAAATGTTTCTGCCGGCTGAGCTACACCAATAGCTGATTACTTCTTCAATTGAACGTTTCAATATAGAAAGTGAGTTGTACTGCGTATTTAACTGTGATTGAATACGTCTTTCTCATTACTATTTAGACAATTAAATAACGGAGATTATGAAGTGCCAGCAGAATTATTTCGCAGGCTTAATGCAAACGGTTAACGATTAAAACCCACGCACTGTGTACTGTGCCGGAATCAACTAACAGGAAAACCTGCTAGTCAAAAACAACTTCGTGGCTCGGTAAAAATGCAGGTAATTTAAATTTGAGTCGCTCTGTATACAATGTATTGTACGCAATGTATATGTAATGTTAACATATAGAATATTTTGGCACCCGTCTGGAACGTTCTGGTCGCATCTGGTTGCGTCGGGAGTGTGCGCGCGCATTCAGTGAGAAGGAAGGCCCGGGGAAACGAAAATCGAGCTCCGTAGGCGCTGTAGCGCGGTACGGGGCTAGGGGAAGGAAAACTACGAGACGGCGCGGAACAGAGAGAGCAGAGGGAATATCTAGAAGCGTATCCCTCTGGAAGGTTCGAAAAGCCACGAGAATCGGACATTCGAGATGTTACAGCTTAGTAATAAAAACGCGAGCAGTCTTCGGAGCAGTTACTCTTCAGTCAGCCTTTAAGTCTTGTCTTAGACAGCGGAGACGTTTCTAGAGGATCTGAGTTCGACGTGCAGTGAACTTGAGTGGGTCCGTAACTGTGGCAGCGTCCTGCTGAGTGCGGGCGGCGTATCCGGAAGCCTTGAGTTCGACGTGCAGTGAACTTGAGTGGGTCCTTAACTGTGGCAGCGTCCAAGCGAGTGCGGCGTGTCCGGAAGCCTTGAGTTCGACGTGCAGTGAACTTGAGTGGGTACGTAACTGTGGTAGCGTCCTGCTGAGTGCGGGCAGCGTATCCGGAAGCGTTGAGTTCGATGTGCAGTAAACTTGAGTGGGTCCGTAACTGTGGAAGCGTCCTGCTGAGTGCGGGCGGCTTATCCGGAAGCCTTGAGTTCGACGTGCAGTGACCTTGAGTGGGTACGTAACTGTGGCAGCGTCCTGCTGAGTGCGGGCGGCGTATCCGGAAGCCTTGAGTTCGACGTGCAGTGAACTTGAGTGTGTCCGTAACTGTGGCAGTGTCCTGCTGAGTGCGGGCGGCGTATCCGGAAGTCTTGAGTTCGACGTGCAGTGAATTTGAGTGGGTCCGTAACTGTGGCAGCGTCCAAGCGAGTGGGGCGTATCCGGAAGCCTTGAGTTTGACGTGCAGTGACCTTGAGTGGGTACGTAACTGTGACAGCGTCCTGCTCAGTACGGGCGGCGTATCCGGAAGCCTGGAATTCGACGTGCAGTGAACTTGAATGGGTCCGTAACTGTGGAAGCGTCCTGCTGAGTGCGGGCGGCGTATCCGGAAGCCTTGAGTTCGACGTGCAGTGAACTTGAGTGGGTACGTAACTGTGGCAGCGTCCTGCTGAGTGCGGGCGGGCGGCGTATCCGGAAGCCTTGAGTTCGACGTGCAGTGAACATGAGTGGGTCCGTAACCGTGGCAGCGTCCTGCTGAGTGCGGGCGGCGTATCCGGAAGCTTTGAGTTCGAAGTGCTGTGAACTTGAGTGGGTACGTAACTGTGGCAGCGTCCTGGTGAGTGCGGCGTATCCTGAAGCCTTGAGTTCGACGTGCAGTGAACTTGAGTGGGTCCGTAACTGTGGCAGCGTCCTGCTGAGTGCGGGCGGCGTATCCGGAAGCCTTGAGCTCGACGTGCAGTGAACTTGAGTGGGTCCGTAACTGTGGCAGCCTCCAAGCGAGTGCGACGTGTCCGGAAGCCTTGAGTTCGACTTGCAGTGAACTTGAGTGGGTCCGTAACTGTGGCAGCGTCCAGCTGAATGCGGCGTATCCGAAAGCCTTGAGTTCGACGTGCAGTGAACTTGAGTGGGTACGTAACTGTGGCAGCGTCCTGCTGAGTGCGGGCGGGGTATCCGGAAGCCTTGAGTTCGACGTGCAGTGAACTTGAGTGGGTACGTAACTGTGGCAGCGTCCTGCTGAGTGCGGGCGGCGTATCCGGAAGCCTTGAGTTCGACGTGCAGTGAACTTGAGTGGGTACGTAACTGTGGCAGCGTCCAGGCGAGTGCGGCGTATCCGAAAGACCTTAATTCGAGGTGAAGTGAACTTGAGCAGTGAGTTAGAAGAACTAGCCAAGGAGAACGAACTGTGAACTCAGAACCGACAGTTTTGTTCTGCGCATAGTACTTGTGAACGTTAGTTGGAATTAGGAGTACATTGTTGTTCTTCTCAATAATACATGTGTACTGTCATTGTCACTATGTGGAATGCAATAACGACTACTGTGTTGCTGTGTTGAGTGGAATACCCATTGTTGTAGGGTGAATCATCTATACTAATAATCAGGGAAAGGATTTATATGTAAATACATATTTACTTATAAAGCTAATATAATTTATATTTTGCATTATCTTTATGTTTCACAATGTGTAGGGTTGAAAAATCCTACTTTTATTTTCCATATTTTTCCATATTTTAGAGTTTAGTACATATTTTCGTTAATTTCCATATATTTTCCATATTTCATATAAAACACTCCATATTATATTAGGTTTAACAATAAAACAAAACAAAATTCCATTAACTTTTAAAAATACATTTCAACAATAGAGATTTAAACACATGTTCAGTAATCCCTTTAACATGAGAGTTATTTGAAAATTAGCAGTCCTATCAACAATGGGAAAGTAAGTTACAAAACTGTATTAATTTAATTTAAAATTTTTAACAGACTTCAGTTGTGCAGCTCAACAGTTAAATGCCAGTCAGAGTACACATAGGTTCAGTTTTGTAAATCATACTATAAAGACGGTAAATATGCCAAAAGTACGTCATTCAGTCAATTTAAAATCAAAACTAACAAGTTACATTTCAGAATTTAAAGAAGATGGTTTATCAACTGACAATAAAATATTATTTTGTAATTTGTGTCAGTGTGCAGTATCATCTACACAAAAGTTCCTGGTGCAACAACACATTACAACTAGTAAACATCAGGCCAACAAACAACTAAATTCCAAGGAGAGACAATTGTTTTTAACACAACCAACAACATCGAATGTAAGATCTGAGTTTAACATCGACCTGTGCCGTTCTCTCATCTCTGCTGATATTCCTCTCTACAAACTAAAGAATAAGGTCTTCAGGGAATTCCTTGAAAAATATACTCAACATACAATCCCGGATGAGTCAACACTTAGGAAGACGTATGCTCCATCCATCTACGATGAGACAATACAGAAGATAAGAGATGAAATTAAAGATAGTTCAATTTGGGTTTCCATTGATGAGACTCCCGACAAAGAAGGTAGACTTGTTGGTAATGTAGTTATCGGTTTGTTAAGTGAACAATATTCTGAACGAATTCTTTTACATTGTGATGTTCTAGAAAAGTGCAATAACAAAACTATAGTTAAACTGTTCAACGAAGCTATGGGTATCCTGTGGCCAAAGCGTATTATGTACGATAATGTGTTATTCTTTATTAGCGATGCTGCCCCTTATATGGTCAAAGCTGGACAAGCATTATCTGTTGTATATCCTAAATTGACTCATTTTACTTGTGTGGCGCATGCATTTCATCGTGTGGCAGAAGTGGTCAGAGACAATTTCCCTAAAGTAGATTTGTTGATTTCATCAGTGAAAAAAGTATTTCTCAAAGCTCCCAGTAGAGTTAACGTGTTGAAAGAAATGTACCCTGAAATTCCATTGCCACCAAAGCCAATTTTAACTAGATGGGGTACATGGCTAGAAGCAGTTGAATATTATGCCGAACATATAGACTCTATTAACAATGTTCTCCTTGCATTGGACTCTGAAGATGCAGTCTCAATTGATACTGCGAAAACAGTTACCTGTGACATAAGTGTGAAGAATGACTTAGCTCACATTCAGCATACATTTTCATGCATCATAAAAACGCTCAAAAGTCTCCAAAATAGGCACCTTTCACTATCTGAAAGTTTTGAAATTATAAATAGTACTGTGGAACAACTGAATCGTGGTAGAGGTAAAGTTGCAGATGCAGTAAGAGCTAAGGTGGACACTGTACTTTCAAAAAACCCTGGATATGAAGAACTACAAAAGGTTGTTGCTGTGATGAGTGGTGAATCAACAGTGAAGATTAACTTGGACTTATCCCCAGCAGACATTGTGAAATTGAATTATGTACCAGTTACTTCTTGTGACGTCGAACGCTCTTTTAGTCAGTATAAATCTATCCTCAGAGACAATAGAAGAAGATTCACTTTTCAGCACTTGAAAGAAATGTTTGTAACCTATTGTTATGGTAACAGACAATAAAAATTGTGTTTTGTTGAAACTACATTGGAAGATAAGGTACGTCCATTATATTTTTTGTTTAGTTTGATTAAAATGTACCAATATTTAACGTACATAGTCATTTTTTTATAATTTTAAGTCCATATTTAATTCCATATTTTGGTAAAAATCCATATTTAATTCCATATTTTGGTAAAAATAACTACATATATATTTACATATTTCATATATTTTTAGTCCATATAAATCCGTTCCCTGCTAATAATAAATCTCTAGCTGAAATTTTTCTGGTAATCTTCGATTTTCCAAAAATAATTGGTCCTAACATATAATTAAACGCCCTGAAACCGAAAATCGCTTTTTTTAAATATTTGTCTGTATGTCTGTCTGTATGTTTGTTACCTTTTCACGCGATAATGGCTGAACGAATTTTGATGAAAATTGGAATATAAATTACGTTCGTTGTAACTTAGATTTTAGGCTATATGGCATTCAAAATACATTATTTAAAAGGGGGGTTATAAGGGGGCATGAATTAAATAAATCGAAATATCTCGCTTATTATTGATTTTTATGAAAAATGTTGCATAACAAAGGTTTCTTTAAAAATAATTTGTGATAAGTTTTATACCTTGAAAAATTTTGATAGGACTGATATTTAATGAGATAAATGAGTTTTAAAATTAAAATAACTGTCATCTAAGGCCGTGTAATGAATTAAAAAACAAATGACTTCGTCTATAAGGCGCCTTGGACAGACACAATCGAAAGCTATGAAAGATAGCCTACAGAGAATGTTTCTGTGTTTCTATGAAGTAATAATCGGAAGCTAAATTAACCGATTTGTATAATTAATTATTATTTCACCATTGGAAAATGTAGTTTCTCTAGATGGACATAATGCTATAATGTTATTACAGTAACTTCTGATATATAATATAATATAATATAATATAATATAATATAATATAATATAATTTAAGTTATTTGAAGGGTCAGAACCATAGTGGGCCAAGCGCCATTTACTGAATACGTAGAAAACAAGGGTTAAAATTAAGTTATTACCATAATTCAACAAGTAAATTAAAATATACACATTAAATCTAAATGATGTCAATCTTCATTAAACTATGGTTGCATGTAATAAAACTTAAGAAACATGTTAAAGGAATTGTCATTTCACCAAATGAGTGTCTCTGGACCAAAATGATCGCATTTTAATTATTTGGATGCAATTTAAATTAAGTAACATATTAAACGATTTATCCTTCTATCAAACACGAATGTTCCCTAGATCAAACGTCCTATTTTAATTATGTAATTACTTTATATTCATATCTAACGGGTGCAGCGGAGCGCACGGGTACGGCTAATTAAGAATAAAAGTCGCCTTGTTGACGGGAGTGTGGTTAAAAGTAGAAATAAAAGTTACAAACTGAATACAATCTAATGTACATTTATATACAGGATGCACCGTGAGTAATGTCATTAATTTCAGGGAGTTATTCTCTGAGATATTTCAAACAAAAATTTTTAATACAATTTCACCCGTTTTTGCTTTCTTTTTGAGATAAAAATTATTTTCTATGAAATATTTCATAGCTTGTTCTGAGAAAGCCATTGACTTAATTCCCAGTAGGCCAATCGATTTAAGACAGCAGTGTATTATGATAATAAAAGATCGAAAGAATTTTAGTTTTGTTCTTTAATTGTGCAGAAGTTTGATCGAACAAAATACGGCATGTAACATTGTAATAGTAATATGCGTTACAAGAGCGGTATGTTGAAGTTTTCATTTTCGAGGAAAAGTTTGAAAAAGCGAAACGTAGTTGAGCTTTTTTAATTTCCGAGAATTGAAAGAAAACATACCGCTCGTGTATCGTACATTATTTTGTGCTAAGATCGTTTATTACATACCTGAAAGAGGAATTTCTAATTAGTTGCAATGAAATCTCCATCTTGGTTTCTGTTCAATGACGGCAAATTTGCAAAACAAATATCTATCTTCAACATTGTTGCTTTAAAATGTTTTCTGTGTTTACTAACAAACGGTAAGGTCATGTAATTATTTATTTTTCATTTTAATATTTTAACAATAATATTTATATAACATATTGCAGTAATAACATCGGCATCTGGAATCTTGTTGATTTTTTCACGGCTTCCATAATGTTACTTGCATCACGAATTCAGTAACTTTATTGGAGTTGTAGAGTTTACTTAATTTCTGCAAATATTTAAAAACAATAATTAACAGTGCAATTTAGGTGAAATTGCAGTGGTAAATTTCCAATTTCTAATTATTACTATATTGAACGTCTCTAAAAATAATATGTTAAAAGCCTAAAGCAGTAAAATCAATATGTCACTTAAGCGGTAAGAAGAGGGAAATTGTTATGTGTGTTAGGTTGGGAATACTGGATGTGGAATTTTAGACTTTCTGCGGATTGGTTTTGTGCGGAAACCAAACAAATACGCACGATCTCGCACAAAATTGCTTTGCAGAACGAAACGTTACAATTCTTCGGATCTAATTTCTTCAGTTTAAACGCCAAAACTAAAGTTCTTTCAATCTCTTATTACCATAATACACTGCTCTCTTAAATTGACTGAACTTATTGGGAATTAAATCAATGGCTTTCCCAAAACACTCTAGGAAATGTTTCATATAAAACAGTTTTTAACTCTGTAAGGAAGCAAAAACAGAAAACTTGTTTGAACTTTTTTGTTTAAAATATCTCAAAGAATAACTCCCTGAAATTAATTACATTTCTTACGGTTCACCTGTACATGTGTATATGCAGATGTTTTGCAGATACACGGGTGATATATCCACTTCTTTATGCCCACAAACAAAATGTCCATTTTTTATGTTCACAGTTAAAATGTCCAGATTCTTCTATCCTTTACATTAAAGTCCATTAATGTATAGGCCCAGTTCTTTAAAGTCCGTTACATTACAGGTCCAGTTGTAGTTGTGTCCACAGATTGTTTGTCCATTATTTAAAAGATCCACAAATCTGAAGTAAAAACCAATTTAAAAAATCATCAGCCTGCTTTTAATATGATCGAAAGAATACAGTCAATCAGATGTACAATGTTTTATAATTTTAATTGATTTATTAATAACTGATTGTTATTTTGGTCCTTCTGCAAGTTTTCAATGAACTTCCATATGTTAGCATGGTGAGTTACTATACATTTTTTTAAATTTGGAGTGTCATCCTTCTATTGCAGTGATGTCAAAGCAAGCGCATTTTTCTGACCTTGTCGTCGTGCGAGGGCATTAAGCGCTAGGTATCCTAGGAGGAATAAGCAGCCTGTTGGATTAAGAAAACAGTGGTGCACAAACTTCAAACTGAACATGAAATTTTATGTCGTTATTTTTATATGGCTTCTTTCTGTTTGTTATTTTATATATTGTCTGTAAAACATAAGTAATAACACCTATTTCTTAGCCTAATATTGCAGTTGTGTTTTAAACGTTAATAACATAATAAAGAGTAAAGAAGGAATATTCACACAAATTCCATAATACCTACAACTATACTGTACTAAGTGAATTAAACACATCATTCATAAAGAAAGTGTCATCCCAAAGAAAGACACTGAATATGACATGATAAGTTGAAATTGATATTGATGGTATCTTTAGCCTTACAAAAGTAATCAAAGCAATATTATAGTACAAAGAAAAGTTGTCTAGGTATATGTTTTAACCGTAACTAACATTACATAATAAAACTCTTATCATATTATGCTTTTAGGTGATATTGGTGCGCAACTTTCTGTTATCAGAATATTAAATTATATCGAAATCTGCTGAAGCTATAGAGCTGACGTTTTACCAACACATAGGCACATATCTTTTGTCTGTGATGTAACAGTATTTACTTTGTTAATTCATTTCCTAACAAACATTAATTTTCCATGCGAATATTTTCAAAATTTGTAATACACTATCTTCAGTCATACGTATTTACGGTATACCAGATTTACGAAAACATTGTTTTAGTACCTATAAGGCTACTAAATAAATAAGCCTATATCTGAATATTTCACTTTTATATAAAAAAAGTTGAAAAAATATTCCTTTTGAATAAAAAGAAAACTGACTTGTGAAAAATGAATATTAAAATTAAAACTTACATTCTTATAATGCACTTATACTTCTCAAACAAATCTAAAAATTAACATGGATGCAGTTTTAAGAAATTCTCTTCTCATTATCCATTGAATCAGTGCTGGACATCCCTGTATATAGCTCGACCAAGCGGCATATACTACCTCACTCGTCTGTCTCTTTCCTTTCCGCTGTAAAGCGCTCAGGCTCTCCTGGGCTCTAAAGCGCGCGCTTGCTCCTATGGGCATTAGTTGACCTCACTGTTCTACTGTATTAATTGTCCTTTGAGTCCCATTCAAGCCTAGGTTATGAAATTCCAGACAGGCTGAGGAAGCGAGGCGGCACCCCTCGTCTTCTACCTCTGGCAGGGTCCCTCTTACGAAGGTCCTTTCTACGTATAATGATAAATCTAATACTGATTCCTCTACACCATCAGAAACTTCATCTAATGTATTCACAATATGATCCAATAGTATGAAAGGTATGGACATTAACTTGGATGTCAATTCTTACTCTGTCATTTTCTCTGTTATTATGAATGAATGAATGTTAGCCATGATGTCCCATGTTGGGCACAGGCCTCCAGTGGTGGGGTTAGAACCCCCTCGACAGGGATGGCTCAAGTGTACTCGCTTGGTGAGCCAATCCAGACGAGCTTGTCGTGTATACTGCTTTTGTGACATGGTTAATAACCCTGTTAGACTTTAACTAGTCTCAGCACTGTTCTTTGTTCATTTTTTTGCACTATCCACATAATACTAACATTAGCACTGATTGCTATTTACACTATTTAACTGACACTTTCTCAACACTGACTTTACTATTTACAAAACTTATCTTACAATCTCACTAATACTGACCTTACTATTTACAATATCTTAACACTGATTACGTTATCTATTTACAATGACCTTCCCTAGTTCTTTCCACAAAACTCTGTTCCTTGCTGTCCTCCACCAATGTTTCCCCGCCTCTCTGGTAAACATGTCAGACCATCTGGGACGTGGTCTTCCCTGCCCTCTCTTCCCGACGTAGGGGTCCCACATCGTGACTGCATGGGTCCATCTTGTCTGATGTAGTCTCGCCACATGTCCCTCCCCCAGGTCCACTTCGTTGCCGTGGCTCGTTCTGCTGCGTCAGTAGTGTTCGTCAGGAGCCTTTAATCCAAGTTGAACAACATGACGCCAAATGGCCTGACAGAAGTGGAAAACACAACCTTTTATTTCTTTTCTGTAAGATGTATTATGGACATTATAATTAATTGACAGTAAAAGCCAGTGTATATAATGTAGCCTATATGGACAAAATTTCTTCTGGACATATTTGTTTGTGGATTAAATGTCTATGACATTATGTTCAGTGGACAAAACGCTTGTAGACATAACGTGATTATGGACATTTTATCTTTGGACTTGATAAAAAATGGACATAACTGTAGTGGGCCAATCATCCTGGAACCGTTTTGCATACAGTACTGCAGTATAGAGACATGTCATGGATACATGTACGGAAATTCCTTCATCCTATTAATATTGTACTGTAGTATAGAGATATGTTATGAATGCATGAAAATTCCTTCATTCTACACCTCACTAAGGTCTGTAGAGGCATAATAATATATATTATATTTTATATCTTCAATTACCTTTCAGTTCAGGTATCAGCAATATGTATTTATTTAACGAAACACAAAGAGGACGCTGAAATATTTCATTGAACGTTTAGACATCAAAGCAATAATAGTTTTGTAAAAACGTCACGATTCAATACTCGCCGGAATAACCCGGCACGCATCGTTTGGCGCTGGTGAATGTTGCTGAAAGGCACGCGAGTTTGTAATTAAATTCACTTATTTGTAGGTATAAAAACTGAGAAGCAAATTCATATTTAGTGAGCTGAAATCATGAACATGTTTAATGTAGCTGTACAGATGTAATTAAAGTTTCGTGGAATTCGTTTTGGATTGGGAAGTACAAATTGAAATGTCACACTATCTGACTTCTTTTTGTCTCTTCGCTGTGATGCAGGTATTGTGTTCCATATAACAAAACAAGTTCACAGAGAATATTATTTTCTGGTCGTTCAAAGGGACGTGGAGTGGATGGGGTGTAAATATTAACTCGCCTGCATTTATGACTCATTCTAGTTTAAACTCTAATGCGGATTTGCATTTCACATGTTCAGTTGATCGTCCTGTACCAAGATGATAGAGAATTTGCACAGCACACGATAGCCATTTTCCCAATTGCAATTTGTACATACTATACATGCAAACATACTTTTCTCTTTTGTTATACTTTATAAATGAAACATATCATTACTTATCCGTAATCGTTGCTTTTTTTTAAGTTTATTTATACTAGAGATGGGGACAGTCACAATAGTATCGATTGTACTATCGACTATAGTTCCTACTATCGATAGTTATAATCAAAACTATC
The DNA here is from genome assembly GCF_040183065.1 of Periplaneta americana. Taxonomy (NCBI): domain Eukaryota; kingdom Metazoa; phylum Arthropoda; class Insecta; order Blattodea; family Blattidae; genus Periplaneta; species Periplaneta americana. Next base: position 180,030,118 of record NC_091124.1, read on the forward strand.
GATAGTCATTACAGACGTTTTGTTTATTGGTTATAAACTGACGAGTAAACCTTCACCTGAGGTAAAAAACAATGAAAATGAAACTTATATTTTTGGAATCAGCATAATAAAATATGAATAATCCTAAAATTTCGTAACTCGACTGCAGTTAAGAAGTGCGATACACAACGCAGAACACGAGGCTTCAAGCAGCAAGAAAACATACCTTCAACTAGCGATTAATGCATGAGAAGGAAAACGATGATCTGGTCATCATGTTACTTAATGCATCGTATTCCAGAATCTGATATGTTTTTATCCAGAAACATATGTCGCACAACACTGATAGCTAATGCAAAATGTTGGAAACACAAATTGTCAGTACACCACCCGCACTTTATACCGGCTGGTTTTGCACAAGTCGTACATATTCCTTGTACATTTCGAATACAGTACTCTGTAGTGTTTTGAAAACGTTGTCCACTTCTGGATCCCAATTCAGCTAACACCCAACCATACCCATGCGCCTGTTGGAATCGTGGAGAAGGAAACTTCTAGTAAACAAGCGACTGTAGTTTCAGTATATTGTTGCGTTGTTGTAATGTATCAGATGAATCATCAAAATCTACATTATGAGAAATGTGTCAAATCATATGCTTATACATTCGAAAAAAGTGCCTGTCCAAAGATTGCAACTCATAAGTCGTATTTGGTGGTATGATTTTAACTAGTAGTTTTTCAAGACCATAGTCCCCTTCTTCTAACAGTTGCTTAATTGTATTTTCGTTGCAGTGGACACCATACGAGTCCAACAGCAGAAGATTGCAAGTTGCAGAATTAGGAAGGAATATTTCTCGTAAGAATTGTATCCATATTTTTTGGTCATTTTTCCCGACGAAGTCCATTTTACTACAAGGTTGTCACTCTGGAAAATGCGTTCCGCAACTCTTTGACTTATACCTTTCGGTTCTTGGAGAATAAGTAGTAACTTTGGCATCAGTTTTCCAGCTTTATAAACCACCGGTGTTATAGTGTAGGAATGTGTAGTTGCCCCCTTGGATTGCACGACACCGTACACTTTACTGGTTCCTTGACGTTCTAATGTTCTGCCGAAAGGCATGTCCTTACGGAACCCACATTCGTCTGTATTAAACACTTGATCATCATTGTACATGTCCAAACTGTCCAAAATCATACCACCAAATACGATTTATGAGTTGCAATTTTTTGACAGTTGACTTTCGTGTGTTAGCCAAGTGAATTTATGCTTCATTCTGCTCCATGACCTATGGTTAAACTTTTTCTTTTTCTTTGTTGGTACAGCTGGCAGAATCCAATACTCTGTTACTTTACATTTTTCTTCAAAGTCAATGACTCGGGATGTTTTGGGAGGGGACGGAGCGTATTGAGAACCGGAACTTTGTGAAGTACTTAATTCCTCTTCTGACGTAGTATTTGTTTTTTCAGTCCCCCATTCTCGTACATGAGGCATGACATTGTCATCATTTCATGGTTCATTTTCATCAGTGTCCAGAGTATGACTTTCTTCAACTGCTTCCTATTCATAACTCTTTAATAAGTCATATATATCATCAACAATTTCAAGTTCCTTCCGCGACATTTCACTGTCTCCTTATAACGCTCTTCATTTAGTTTATCCAAAATTTTAATCACTATATTCACTGGGTGCATCTTCTTCAGCTCACTGCACATAACATTACACAATAAACTGCAAAGTACAAACTAGCTGACAGCGCGACTACAGCAGTACTGTCTTCGCTCTCGCGTCTAGCATTGCAGCGTGGTTAGTTGTTTGCAATCTAAGTAGCCCATGTCAACTTGATCTTGATTGGTCGCGATCTCTGGTGTTCATTGCGTTCGAGTTGTAAAATTTACGTATTTTGTATTGCTTTTAATGCATAATCGAATGGTAATAAAGGTAAGTCTTTGTTTTCTTACCCCACCTGAAGGTTTACTTGTGAGTATATTTCTGAATTTAGGCCTATATGGAAACACGTACTGAAATGTTAATATATACTGAATTTAATCGGAATTACATTAACACTAGTGGCTCGTGCAGCAAATGCTGCTGCAAACTAAGTTCGTTAGACGTTCAAATAAAAATTTTTCAGATTTATTTTTAATGAAGAATACTTGTCTTTTTGATAGTTATTTGCTTCCATAATAATGAAACATACTCCCTCTGAATGGATTTTTTTTTTAGGCCAAATACTTTTTCTTGAACCTATCCAACTTCAGTTTTTGAGTTTCAACGCGAAAATGCAAGTATCAATGTCAGGACGTTAGCAGTAGCTATTTCAGGTCATTGTGGATTGTAGGCAAAAGTTAAAAAAAGTCAGGTTTTCTAAGCTTTCGAACAATAGCATTTTCGTATAGCTGCTGCATGTAGAACTTGAAATGTAGAGCGTAAAATCATTTTATCCTACTAAGAGATCTTGTTGAAATGATCTGGAGACTACAAAATTTTCTAGGCTTCTTATTTTATCAGTAAGTAATACCTTATTATCTTTCCTTAGGAACTGTAATTTTTGCGCTCTCTCGAGCCAATACTGAAGACAATGACGCATATCAATATCTACACTACACCGCCATTAAGTATATGAAAAAGAACCAACCCCACTGGGTTAATAAGTATAAACATATTTGATTTTTAATAACAATATTATTATCTTACTTAAGTTTTGTACTTTTATATATAGCAGCCACTCAGTAAATTTATAGAAATGAAAATCTAAATTAAGATATTCTCTACATTTACTTACATAACCTCAAAACGTTTCACTTTCATGTCATCAATATAGCATCAATATTATGTACAATTAATTAAAAATAGACGCATCATGATATTAACTATAATAATATTTAATTTATAATGGTAATAATGTCATCAAACCACCTCAGGTTTCGTGGATTTGAATATCCAATACACAGCTATACTCAGAAAATTATACACTGCAGAATCAGTTTTTAATAACAAATTGAATTGAGCTCTAAATATGTCGGCAATCCTGCAGGTCATGGCCTTCGTGTAATAGCCTATTGTTTATTGTAGTGTGTGTTTTGTTCTGAAATTCAATCAAGTCGGCCATGATTCAATAAAATTAGTTCTCAAAACTGACAACAGATGGATTTTGGAAAATAGGAAAATTATGTAGGAAAATTGACATTTCACTGAAAACTACTACTTTTCCGAAAAACTTTGGATGCCAGGCATGAAAATGAGGGGTCACTCATTAAAATCCGTTTAGCCGTTTTCCCGTAATTTCCATTACCAGTTCAAATTATATATATATATATGTATATATATATATATATATATATATATATATATATATATATATATATAGATGCAGTATTATAATCTGTCCTTAAAGTACCAACATTACCGTAAATTATATGTTTTCTGAATAAGTGACCATTGCTCAAAGGATAAATTTCTCAATAAAATAAATATTTTCACTTCGTTGATTAAGTTTTCAGTTGTGGGTAACAGTCTTTCTGAGGGAACTGAATATCCCAGTAAATATCTATACTTGCTGGCGAAATTACTGAGTTATGGGTGAATGGTATATGATAAAGGGAACGGAAAAAATGAAAACAGAATATTGGATTTGTTTAGTGCGTGCCTGAAATTTGCGTATTAGTTAAATAGGGATTTAATGTAAAAAATATGCTTGATAGAAAGGTTGAGTTTATAACTTACAATTGTTCACTATCTTCCATAATTTTGTAGGTTAACGGAAGTCATAAAAATTGGTTAAATTCAATGAGAACGAGACCATTCAATGTCTCAACCCCATTAAAAAGATAGTTTATCCTTGAGTTTATAACTTAGAATTGAGGTTCACTATCTTCCATAATTTTGTAGATTAATGGAAGTCATAAAAATTGGTTAAATTCAATGAGAACGAGACCATTCAATGTCTCAACCCCATTACAAAGATATTCTATCCTTGAGTTTATAACTTAGAATTGAGGTTCACTATCTTCCATAATTTTGTAGATTAATGGAAGTCATAAAAATTGGTTAAATTCAATGAGAACGAGACCATTCAATGTCTCAACCCCATTACAAAGATAGTCTATCCTTGAGTTTATAACTTAGAATTGAGGTTCACTATCTTCCATAATTTTGTAGATTAATGGAAGTCATAAAAATTGGTTAAATTCAATGAGAACGAGACCATTCAATGTCTCAACCCCATTACAAAGATAGTCTATCCTTCCCGAGTCAACTCTGCCATCTATGCGAGAGATCTATAGCACTTTTATACTCTCCATGGGTGAAAAGGGAAAAGTCGTTCGTTTACGATTCAGAAGAATACTTGGAATTATAGACCGGGATGAGTTGCGAATGAACCGTGAACACAAACGATTCGTAATGTCTGATTGAACGTTAGAATCAACTCCTGAAAAAGAATGTTTTAAGTATTTAAAGGTTCTATCTCCAATGCCAATAGATATAATCAGCACATAAGCTTTGAAAACACAAACGAAAGAACAAATAGAAAGGAACCTAACGATTTTACTACAATAGTATGTTTTAATTTAGAAAGTGTGTTCATTTTTCTTAAAGCATATATATCAAATTTCTTTTACAAGAGAAAATTTAATGAATATAATTTAACATCACATACATTTAAAGAAACTAATTCTGTGGACTGATGCTTGTGTTCAACGAAACCTAACTTAAACTCTCTCATTAGCTGTAAAAACGTTTTTACAAGATTGTAAAAATATTAGTGATGCAGTGAATTTTGAAGAAATATAGCGGAAATTTTGCAAATCGGGACATACAGTAGTTCAATAAAATTGAAAGAGGTTGAGAAAACACGGAAATTTTCAGTCCTGTAAGTGTCCTGACAAAACTTAAATCTATGTGGAAAATCGGTAAACACAGGGGCGGCTTTTGGGATAGTGCCAGTGTGCCATGGCACCACCAATGAAAGAAACAAAAATAATATCCTAGAAAGCAGTTGTAATGGTTTATACATTTTATTCGTACTTCATTTGAGCGAGCGCGCGCACATATCCGGATGCACTCTTGCAGCGGTTTCCCGAACGTTGGAGCCACTTCGCTGTGGCACCACCTGCGTCCATATTACACTGTACAAAAGGCTACTGCTTCTAGTTAAGAGACGTTATTTGTCTATGAGTTAGAGTTCCGCGCCAAATGTTAATGTAATGTTGCCAATTCAAAACTAATGCACATAACTTGGATTTGAATGTGTAAATTATTATCCATTGAGCTATATTGAACGCAGAGATAGTCATGGTTCTTTTTAGAAAGATAAATATTTTTTCATATTATGTAAAACTGTTTGTTAATGTTGTGTAATATTTGTTTTATTTTGAGGCAACTAAATATCGCTACAATGTTGCTATAGTATTGATGCTTCTGTTAACGATACATGAGATCTGTGCAGGACATGAACATGTGTTATTCAGGCCGCTGCCTTGGATTCATCGCCCTGTTAAATAAAGTGCAAACGTGTTCGTTTATTATCTATATCATTATTTATCTCGTGTGTTTTTACTAGTAATTTTACTAGTTATAAAAGTTATTTGTATTTGACTAACAATACTGTGAAAGTTTTGATTATCTGTATCTGTAAATTTCGTTATTAGTTTCGAAATGTTGTTGTAACTGTTACTAGATGCATTATTAACTGTACACCTGGTAAAATAGCTGGTTTAATTAATGTGTTTTATTTAATATAATGCAAACGTGAACTGCGATTATTAATTTCACTAGGATAAGTTACGTATAACTTTTTTCATTTTTGGCACCACCACCAGAATGTCTCACCGGCCGCCACTGGGTAAACATAACATGAAGATAATTGAAATGAAAAACATGGACTGCTTGGATTTCCAAACTGCTGAAAACTTATAATGGGTTTTGGTTCCTCTCAGTTCGCTGAGTAGTATCATTGTTCAAGGAGACAAAGACAAACGAGTTCATGTGCAATTTAGGTCCAACTTCAATGAAAACTTCGCTACTGTCAATTTAATGAGGCAAAGCCTCAGAAGAAATAGCATCGACGTCAGACACGGAAGTGAATTTCAAAACACTGTCCCTTACACATGTAATTAATCAGGTGCCTGTCATAACACCAGAGAAACATTGCAAGCGCGCTCAAATAAACGCAACAAAAGCAGATACCAGAATAGATAACAGCGCCGCCAAACCAACAACAAGGCAATGGCGCAATGTCCCAACAATGTATTGTTATTCTTGGGTTGGCGGCACTGCTATATGTTCTGTTATCACATTATTAAATCCGGCGTTCTTGTTGAAACATACATTAAGTGCTTAGTGTTGATACAGTGTTTATAAACACATTTTGAAGTGGTTTTCGTTAAGAGAAAAGCTAAAACAGGGTATAGGTCTCGCAATCACGGATTACCAACGGAAGGAATGCGAATCAAACATTGCGATAAAGAAGAGTGGGCGACAAGAAAGGTCACGAGATACTGTTCTCCAACCAGGAGATGAACCGTGAAAGGAATGTGCTTACTATTGCGTCATCTATTGGAACGAAATATGAGCACTGCACCTGTGGGAGTATTGCAGCACTTCAAAGGCCTATGTATTAATATTACAACTAGGCTTACATGAAAAAAAAATTGAAAAAAAAATGTGACTTGTGGATTTTCTGCAATTCAGGATTCAGTTTGGGCCTTTCAAGGTTGTGATATTTTTATTTATGGCATAACTTAACATCTGTTACGTCTAGTGTCTAACCCTTACATTTTCATGGTCTTTTTTCAAATGATTCACCAAAAATTTTAATAAAGGATATTTCCACGTTGGAGGGTGGAATGAGAGATATCGACTCTAAGCACAACTTTTCTTTCTGAGTTTTCTTTTCATTAGATGGGGAGAGTTAGGTACGCAACAACAGATAAACCAGCAAAATCTTTTTTTAGAGATATTGTGGTGTGCTTTCAAAACATACACTTTTCTTAAAAGCTTTTTAACTTCAGTGGTTTAGATTATCTCAAAATTTTGTTATTACTGGATGTATTATATAATGTAGGAAGTATAGAACTGTTGAGATTTGTCCAGTAATAATATAAAGGTCTTCTACTGGTCGTGCTCCAATTCATATTAATAGAATTACAATATTTGTTATTAACCAGAATATAATTTGGTTAACAGGATAAAATTGTACCTATACCTCGGAAGTTTGAATTGTTTATGGATATGATGAATAAAATTGCAATAGATATTACTAGAGCAATTACTCCTCCTAATTTATTAGGAATTGATCGTAGAATGGCATATGTAAATAGGAAATATCATTCTGGTTGGATATGGACTGGAGTAACTAGTGGATTTGCTGGAGTAAAGTTATCTGGATCTCCTAAGATATATGGTTCTTTTAGTGATTTAGTGGAAATTAATACCTATAAACTCATAGTATCAATTTTCGTTTAAATTCAACTGACTCTGAGCATTTAAGAAAATAGTTGAAATACTGAACAGGCCATTATCTATCATTGTAATAAATATTAAGATGTAAATTTTTCAATAACAAACTATATGTTTGTCTATTTTTGCAGGAAACCAAATGGAGGGAAAGCAAGTGAGCAAAAATTAAAATAAATGATAGATGTGAATAATGAAAAACTATGTGTTCAGGTATTTTTAAACGGACTTTCAACTACTGTACTTGCGTGCAAATAACACCAAAATCTCATTTCTAACTACAAAATTGTTAGTTGGTGTGTTGTTGCATAACTCCGACCGGTTAATTGTCTTTACTGCAGAGCTTAATGAAAGACAATATTGTAGGCGAATAATCTAATACGTTAGAGGAAGTTTGAGGTTTTCTATGTTTATGAATGAAGAAATAAATATTTTGCGAATGTGATACCTATACAGAAACATATTCACCACATCTTTGTCTATGAAATATTTAATGAAATTAAACTTCTTCACGTAAAGAAATCGAACTGTGTATACACAAGAGGTCTGCATCGGACATTTTCGGTCAAGCGCCAAGAAGTTCATAGCATAATCCGATAGGTAGCGCACATGCATGATGAGTAAAATTGTCGCAAGCGATAAATCCTCGAACGGTATAAGCCGAGCGTTAGACATTCGTTCTTGTTACAGTGATGAACTGTGTAGTAACATCATAGATGTTTATCATTTCAAAACTTTGCAGTGTTTAACTAACCTCTCCATAATACAACTATAAAACTTGCTTTAAAATGTAATATAAATGTTGTAGGTAAATGGTTTCCCCCCCCCCCCCACACAGGAGTAATTTTGTTTTCGCCACATCTGATAGATGTCATTGGATGTAAATCTAATTATTATAAACGGAGAACACAATCACGATAATGCAAGAACTGTATCAAGTTTTCTAGTAATAATAATAATAATAATAATAATAATAATAATAATAATAATAATAATAATATTCTCTAATAATAATTAGTGTATCAATCTTTGCGTCTGTAACAGTTGTGCAGCATGATTATTCGTTTTATTATTTTTTCTGTGACGTTATCTCTGTACTAATATTGTTATTAATTTACTGCTATATACTAATATTTTGTAAAATGTTTCTACATTGTCGCAGTATATAGGTGGAACACTATGTATGGATCTATCATAATATATATATGTGGTAAATAAAATATTGAATAATTATTAATTAGCAATAATAACTGTATATCGAAGTTTTTCATACCATTTTATTTATAACTTCATGTTACTGTTATGGTACGGTCCATTAGATGTTTGTCATAAACGCAGAAAATAAAGCCTTATTTTTACCGTGTGAGCAAAACATATGTGTATCTTATCTGTCGCCTTCCATACAAGATAAGACATGTCGGTGAGATGACCTTGTACTGTGCTTCTATTTATTACTAGCGTATCACTACCGATCGTATCTCAATCGAGCGTGCGACATTCGACCGAGTTCAAGCGAGCGATTTAACTCCAATGCAGCACTATGGTATACACTGCTGTGAAACGAAATCGATTCGAATGGATGTCCGTTTGGGGAAATTTCCGTACCATATGAAAGGGGCCTTGCGCTGAAATCAAGTTCCATTATATCTCCCTGACTACCGGATAGTGCCTGCTGTCTGGCACAGCACGATCTTCATTTCGCTCATATCCGCCAAGTACAAACATAAAAGTTAGTTAGCAATCTGCTGGAGTGATTGTAATAGGGATCATTACTTGGCCTTTCTTATTGGTCCTAAGTTCTTTCGAGCTCTGATATTGGTCTATTCATTAGTGGATGTGTGCTGAAAGATATTGCAGTTTACGGGTCCCTCTTCCACAGTTTCCTGCCTGTAGTCATTTACATAGCGCTACGCTAGAGTGACAAATTGGGGCCGCCAGACAGACATTTCGATGGTAATATCGAAAGCACAGGTTCGTCGTATGCATTCTCTTAATTAAGAGTGGTGAATGTTATCGCCATTGCCAGCAAGATGACGCCCACGGATTACCTCCATTGCTTACGGTCTGGTTCCTTTGCAGCAGCCACGAAAGAGGGTATACTGTCACGAAACTGAAGACGTTCTCCAGATCGTGTATTAAATTTGGTGTTGTAATTCAATATAAAGGTAGTCACAGATTAACTAATTCAATATCCATATATATAATTTGAACTGGTTTTGGAAATTACGGGAAAACGACTGAACGGATTTTAATAAATGACCCCTCATTTTGAAACTTGGAACTCAACGTTTTTCAGAAAAATAGTAGTTTTCAGTGAAATGTCGATTTTCAACATAATTTACCTTTTTTCCAAAATCCATCTGTCGTCAGTTTTGAGAACTAGCTAAACTAATTAACTGCATTTCAGAATAAAACAAAACACACACTACAGTAAACAATATTATACGAAGGCCATGATCTGCAAGAATGCTGACATATTTAGAGCTCAAATTAAATTTGTTATTAAAAACCTAACTTACTAAAAATAATTTACAGGTTCGATTCTGTGGTATGTAATTTTCTGGGTACAGTTGTGTATTGGATATTAAAAACTACAAAACTTGAGGCGGTTTGATGTGTATGTATTTATTCATACTGCAAATGGGTATACATCCGGTGGCTGTGGTAACTAATTACATTCTTACTTACTTATAAATGGCTTTTAAGGAACCCGAAGGTTCATTGCCGCCCTCACATAAGCCCGCCATTGGTCCCTATCCTGTGCAAGATTAATCCAGTCTGTATCATCATATCCCACCTCCCTCAAATCCATTTTAATATTACCCTCCCATCTACGTCTCGGCCTTCCCAAAGGTCTTTTTCCCTCCGGTCTCCCAACTAGGCCTAACACTCTATATGCATTTGTGGATTCGCCCATACGTGCTACATGCCCTGCCCATCGCAAACGTCTGGATTTAATGTTCCTAATTCGTAAAACAATTTATAAATTCGTTAATCTTCGATGCTACTTACCCATTAGAGTTCTACGAAATGTTTATTTGGCCATTATTCAATATGGTATAATTGTTTGTGGTGGAAGTGAAAAAATTAATCTTAGTTCGTTAAATTTACTACAAAAACGAATAATTAAAATTTGTTTGAAGAAACGTTTCGATTATCCGACTAAATTAATTTATTCTGAATTTAATGTATTTAATATTGAACAAATTTATAAGTATACGCTGTTAAAATTTTATCTTAAAAATCGTAGTAAGTTTGTATTACAGACACACAATTATGACACAAGACGAAATATTAATTCAACATTAGTAGAACCTAAATGTCTCACATCTGCTGGTCTAAAGCATAGCATAAATTTTGGCCCTCGGTTGTACAATGCTTTAACTAAATTACACCCAGAACTTCTAACATGTAACCCACTAACATATAACAAGAAAATTAGAAACGTGTTAATATCTTCAATTTGATTAAATAAATTTATAGCCTATGTGTATGAATTAATCAACCTATATTATATTTGTATTCTATAATTTTGAAATATATATTAGTCCTACTTTACACGTGCGATATTATTGTTGTCTAGTGTTAATATTATATTATATAACTCCATTGCCGCTGTAATTTAAATTTTAGTTCCTATTTTATTTTACTTATTTATTTTTATTATTATTTTTTTATTTTAATATTATATCTGAACTGCGACCGAGCACGAGCGCTGTTCATTCGGTCTCAAATTTTGTTAATACTACTGTATCTCCTTTTTATATTGCTTGTATTGTTTTATTGCTATTTCTCTTGTTTGTTTTGTAATTATATTCTTTATTCTGTATATTTAAATTTAAATAAACAAAATAATTATGTCAGGTGAAGAATACAATGTGTGCAGTTCTGCGTTGTGTATCTTTCTCCATTCTTCTGTAACTTCATCCCTCTTAGCCCCAAATATTTTCCTAACCACCTTATTCTCAAACACCCTTAACCTATGTTCCTCTCTTAGAGTGAGAGTCCAAGTTTCACAACCATACAGAACAACCGGTAATGTAACTGTTTAATAAATTCTAACTTTCAGATTTTTTGACAGCAGACTAGATGATAAAAGCTTCTCGACCGAATAATAACACGGATTTCCCATATTTATTCTGCGTTTAATTTCCTCCCGAGTGTCATTTATATTTGTTACTGTTGCTCCAAGATATTTGAATTTTTCCACCCCTTCGAAGGATAATAATTACGGTCAATAATGACAATTAATAATATCACATTATTAGCATTAGAAATGAAATATTATTGTAGTTAATGCCATGATGTGACTATTTTTTATTAATTATACATATTAATCCTATATTGATGATATGAAAGTGAAACTTTTGGGTTTATATAAGTAGATGTTGAGAATAACTTAAATTATGTTTTGATTTCTATATTTTACTGAGTGGTGGCTATATAGTATATATAGTACGAGTATATGTTACTGAAAGCTACAAAACTTACGTAAGATAATAATATTATTAAAAATCAAATATTTATATAGTTATTAATTCAATTGGGGTTGGGTCTTTTTCATATATTTAATGACGGTGTGGTGTAGATATTTATATGCGTCATTCTCTTCAGTATCGGCTCGAGAGTGCGCAAAAATTACAGTTCCTAAGGAAAGACGGTATTTTTTAGTAGGTTATGGAAGCAAATAACTTTCAGAATGTCTGGCATTCTTCATTGAAAATAAATCTGAAAATGTTTATTTGAACGTCTAATGAACTTAGTTGGCAGCATTTGCTGCACAAGCCACTAGTATTTATGTAATTATAGATAGATAGATGGATGGATGGATCGATGGATGGATGGATGGATGGATGGATAGATTTATTCTTTCCATAATATTCTTACATTTGCTTTATAGCATAGAATAAAGAACATGTCCAATTCTTACGTTTAACAATAAAATGCAATATATATAAAATGCAAATCTGATATATGTACAGAATTAATACTTTAATAACAATAATATTTTATACAATGTAATATGTTTACCATTTAATAGTATTAAAATATTTACACAGTACTGTGAAATGTCAAGAATTCATCTACAGAATAAAAAGTGTGAGATATTAAGTAATTTTTTAGTTTTACTTTAAATAATGCAGGGTTTTGGCTGCGATTCTTAATGTCTTCAGGAAGACTATTGAACATTTTTATCGCCATGTAACGTACTCCCCTTTGAAAGCATGATAAATTTGATGATGGCGTATGAAAATCATTCCTTTTGCGGGTATTTATACATACAGACGTGGACAAATTATTAACAAAATTGACGATTTTTATGATTAATTCTATTTACAAAATTTGACTATTCAATTTAGACTACAGTTGACAATTTTGCTTATTTCTATCATTACAGTACATAGAAATATGCAAAAATTTCAACTGTAGGCTATTCTAAATTGAAGAGTCAAATTTTATATAAAAAAATATATATAATAAAATCTTCAATTTTCCCAATAATTTGTAAATATTATGCAAAAATGTCAACTGCAGTCTAAAGTGAAGAGTAAAATGTTGTAAAAATATATAATAAAAATCTTCAGTTTTGCTAATAATTTGCAAATATCCAAAATGTCACCTGTAGCCCAAATTGAAGAGTCGAATTTTGTAAAAAATATATTTAAAAAATCTTCACTTTTGCTAATAATTTGTAAATATGCGAAAATATCAATTGTAGTCTAAATTGAAGAGTGAAATTTTCTAAAAATATAAAATAAAAATCTTCGATTTTCCTAATAATTTGGAAATACCCAAAGATGTCAACTATAGTCTAAATTGAAGAATAATTTGTCCACGTCTGTACTATGTATGGCTGAGTTAGTTGGAAAATTTTCTTTGTTACATGAGAGGAAATTTATTGTAGAGTATATGTATTGATTTGTTAAGGTTAGAATCTCTAATTTTTTAAAAAATAATCTACACGATTCTCTAGCCTTTGCTCCAACTATTATTCCAATGGCTCTTTTTTGTAATAAGAATATATTTTTAATATCTGCAGAATTTCCCCAAAATATTATTCCGTAGGACATAATGGAATGAAAATAGGCAAAATATATTGTCTTTAAGATACTGCTGTTTAGAAATTGTTGTAGCGACCTAATTGCGAAGCATGCTGAGCTAAGTTTGGGGGTTATTTCTTTGATATGATTTTTCCAGTTTATTGTATTATTAATATGCAAACCAAGAAACGTATTGGTGTACACAGTGCCAGCGAAGTGCTTCGGGCAGGAAGAAGAGTAATTGTCTGTGTTACTCACTTGGAGTTCGTGTTGCTGTATAGATCCGCTCCTCTGCAGATGCTTAACATCCCGTCTGTCATCAGTAGATTCTCGACTAATGCGGCCTCTTCAATAGCACATTACGGTTTTTGTCTAATGATATCAGATATAATGGACAGTGTAGCGAGGCGGAGCGGCTAGTACAGACAACACATCTACCCTCCTTCTTCCTTCCCTTGTCACACGTCGGTGCAGATTCAAGTCCTACTGTGCGACAAAAAAGGAAGAGAGTTCATTAGAATTGCAAATTCTGTAATTTGAGATTCAAATGCGCTTCCATTTTGTTGCTGTGGTGCCGTTAGTAATGAAGGAATAGTTTTCTCCTTTGAACAATAGAAATATCTCAAGTAAACTCATGGTCATGAAGTCATGACTTTTTAAAAATTTGGTACCATTTAGTTATTTTCAACAGTTTATTAGCGTCAAGTAATAGTCTTGTTAAGAATTTTAATGACAGTTCCAGCGATGGAAACATCTATATTAAGTACTAGCCGTACCCGTGCGCTCCGCTGCACCTGTTAGAAATAAATATAAAGTAATTACACAATTAAAATAGGACGTTTGATCCAGGGAACAACTTTCACAACAGCGCAAGATAATCTGCTTCGCTCATTACCCAATTTTTTTTTTTTTGCATTGCATTTATTGCATATATATTTTATGTATTTTAAAACGATTCAATCGAGCATAGTTAAAATTTGAATTATAAAATAATGGATTGCTAAGCTAACGTACTATTACTGCATACTAAATCAATACACTCTCTTTGTTCTTTAATTCTCTGATTTAAAATGAGTGTACATAAATATTAGTTTAAGAAATACAGAAAACGAATGTACAAAATAGCCTATCAAGTTTTTTCTGTGCATAAGAATCTATTTTAATCTTACCTGTCCTCGATTTACTCAGACGTTACTTTGATAACATTATAGCATTATGTCCATCTAGAGAAACTACACTTTCCAATGATGAATTAATAATTAATTATACAAATCGGTTAATTTAGCTGATATTACTTCATACAAACACAGAAACATTCTCTGTAGGCTATGTTTAATAGCTTTCGATTGTTGCTGTCCAAGGCCGCTTATAGACGAAGTCATTTGTTTTTTAATTCATTACACGGCCTTAGATGGCAGTTATTTTAATTTTAAAACTCATTTATCTCATTAAATATCAGTCCTATCAAAATTTTTCAAAGAATAAAACTTATCGCAAATTATTGTTAAAGAAACTTTCGTTATGTAACATTTTTCACAAAATCAATAATAAGCGAGGTATTTCGATCTATATAATTCAGGCCCCCTTATAACCCCCCTTTTAAATAATGTATTTTGAATGCCATATAGCCTAAAATCTAAGTTACAACGAACTTCATTTATATTCCAATTTTCATCGAAATCCGTTCAGCCATTATCGCGTGAAAAGGTAACAAACATACAGACAGACAGACATACAAACAAAAATGTCAAAAAAGCGATTTTCGGTTTCAGGGTGGTTAATTATATATGTTAGGACCAATTATTTTTGGAAAATCGAAAATTACCAGAAAAATTTCGGCTACAGATTTATTATTAGTATAGATTAAATTACATAATTCTGATTGTTGTCTTATACAGTGTAAATGTCCGATTATTAAAGAGTCCTCTGAAGTTAAGTTCTTAGGCATAATTTTCGATAATCATTTTAAATGGAACCAAAGCATTAATTACCATTGTAATAAATTACATAAAATAGTATATTATTTTCTTATATTGAGGAATTACTTGCAATACGTTTATTACGCACAATAAACTTATATTTAACTTTATTTCAATCGGTAATTATGTATGGAATTATAGTATAGGGTAGCTCATTTAAATCCAATTTTAGTCCACTTTATTTATTACAGAAGAAAATAATTAAAATATGTCTTCATAAAACTATTGATTTTCCATCTCAAAATTTTTTTTAGACTTTAATGTACTTAACGTAAGACAAATTTATGATATTGTATTAATAAAATTCAAACATAAAAATCGAAATAATTTTGAATTGTATGCCCATAGTTATGAAACAAAAGGTATGAATTCTTTAAGATTGTTTGAACCAAAATGCAACACTGTTACACTATTTAATCATAGTAGTAATTTAGGCCCGAGAATATATAACAAATTTATATTTAAATATCCTAATCTTGTCAATTCTAATAGTTCTAGTATTAAATTAAAAAAGTTATGTATGGATTTTATAAAAAATTGAAAAATTGTAAATTTAAATTTATATACTATAATTGCATAGTAGACATAAGACAAATTATATTGTATACTTATTAATTTCAATTCAGGAATCCGCCCCTGAGCACGAGTTCTCCTCTTTTAGGGGTGAGCTAAAGTTTTTTCTGTATATATTATATGTTATGTTATAATTATTAGCAAAATAATAATAAATAAATATATAAATGAAGGCAGAATGTTTCACGAATATAAATTAATTGAAACTATGAGTTGTTTAAAAATATCAAGCATTATCTATTTATAAATTGATCATTTTGTGTATATAAAAATAACATTTAATTCCTTCCAGTTTCGAAGAAGTTTGTAATATTTCGTGAGAACGTCATGCCATGCTAGTGCGAAATGCATATGAAATACTTCACGAGGTTTTTTAAAAAAATTCAACATCTTTAAAAACAAAAATTCTCAGAAAACATATTAATTATAATGCTTTTCAGCGTTTCTTACACGCTTAACAAAAACTTGCGTCTCCTAAGTGTAATAATTACATTCAATATAAGTTACGTAGTTGAAAAGCTGAACGATACTTACAGTAGTGAATTTTTATCAAAACTGAATATCTACAAAGTAAAATATACTGGGTATTCAGTTCAAAGTGTGTCATGGCTCGCTGTATGCCGTCATGTGGCTAGCCGATGAGCCTAGAGAATTAAATCTTCCTACATTTCCGCAGAGGTATATTACCTATGTGCTAGAGAAGTTGCCTAGCAGGTACGGCGTTCATTCTGAAGAGTACTTACCGATATGTACGTTCACGCCGGTAGTGGCAGGAATGTGAACTGTTTCGAAACATGTACTGAGGTGAGTTTTTTCTTACTGTCGAGATATGGGGAGAGGGTTAAGACGATTACTTACGTATTTATTGACATTAACTTCGACGGTCAACATGGACACGGAGCATTTGATTTGTGTCGTGGAATGTTGCCGTACGCAACCGATGATAACAAATACCCTGCGTACGACTTGGCTGCGCAAAACACAGTTCGAAAGAGGTTATGGTAGCACACAGACCGTACAGACCGCCATCTGTTGCTACGACGTTCAAGTTATACCGTACACGTTCTCAAGTTCAGATTGAATGCCTTGATTAATAGGCAACTTCTCTGACATAAAAGCTGAAACTCGCTTCAAATCGGTGACTCATCAACAGTGACGTCATGACACACTTTGAAATGAACACCCAGTAGTCGGTGTACAAATAAAACACATTAAGTACAAAATATTACTTCAGAGAAAACGGTGGATGTAGCGTACATAATGTACGCTTATAAACATAAAACTTTAAAATGAAATGGACACAAAGAGAAACAACTTACTAAAAATAATATATTTAGGATTGAGTTGTATCAAGAACCCTCGAACGTATTTTTCTTTGAAGTAATTTTTGACTTAATGTATTTTGCTTGTAAATCGACAATATGTAACAATGGTTTAGAAGTATACATATAAAGATAATTTGCAGGTCTTCACTATCTGAAAATCGAAAACTGAAGGAATTCGTGTAAAATATTATGCGCAGAGATGCTTACAATCATTAATCTATGTTTATCTAATTTGCTTATATCCATATTCTTGTTATCCAGTTATTATACGCCTGTTCAGTGTCTGATTGATATATATACAATAAAATATATGTGTTGAAATTGTACGTTGAAGCCTTAATTCATCAAAATTGTTAATGGTGATATTACAACAGGTGAAATATTTTTGTACTAGGTAGTCTTTTGATGTTGATTGACGACATGGACTTGAGCGTACAACTGTAGTATTGTGAGTTACGTAATTTCGATGAATATCAACATCTTTGTTTCTTATCGTGGATTGTAATTCTCTCTTTCACACTATTATAATTAACAAATATTGTCCTATAAACTTACCATAAAATCCAAAGTGAGTTTTTCCTTGCTCAAGATTTCAGGGTAGAAAATCGTTCTTTTGTACCAAAATTATATTGATTCACTTAAATAAAATCCATCTTCCTTTGATGAGTAGTTTCAGTTTATTTTGTTACGTGTTATATAAAT
This sequence comes from Periplaneta americana, assembly GCF_040183065.1. NCBI lineage: Eukaryota > Metazoa > Arthropoda > Insecta > Blattodea > Blattidae > Periplaneta > Periplaneta americana. The sequence goes on from NC_091124.1 coordinate 180,048,173, forward strand.
AATGTAAAACTTATATTGCATATAGTGTTGGAGTCCAAAAGCATATGATTTACTACCACTATTTTTTGTGGTTTCTTAAAGATTGTGTACCCAGCGAATAGGGATTATAAAGAATGGACACTGAGCGAATTTTCCTGTGTTTTGTTTCTCTGTGCGCCAGCGGCTACTTCCACTTTCAAGCGCTAGAGGCAGTGTAATCGAGCATACGCTAAGATAATAATTGAGAATAGAATTAAGGCACAGGATCCAAACATCGCCTACCTTATTGCATAATCCAGTAACGCTTTGCTTCAAATAAATTCAAGTTATCAGCTTTTCCTTATTTCTCAGTGACAAACTAGTTGTAATAATAATATTTTATATTTCAGATATCATAAATTATATTATAAAATAATAAAATGCATTATAAAATTAAGTATCGAATTCGTTTAATATTTGTATATAATATAATATAGGTATATGGTTTTACTTCTCGTAAGAGTTTTGTTTTTCCATTTTCAGCGCTATCAAATCATTGCATATTTTAATTGTTGTAGGGGTCAAAGTCTGAACTCTCATTATAAAGGAACTCTAGAGTCTAGACATTACAGTTAATGGAGGATTTATTTTTTTATGGATCCAATTTATTTTATTTGAGTACATAATGTACCTAGATGTATTAATTATATGTATTATATTTCCGCTGTGTCGACTGCTAGCTGGTGTGATGTCAGCGCCAACTCTAGGGAGAAAGCAGAATCTGACGCTCTAGCTGGCTTGAAGGTCATTGAAATCAGTCCGGCTACATCAAAGGTACCGACGCGAAGTGTCCATTCTTTATAATCCCTATTCGCTGGTGTACCGTTCATTGTACACACTTATGACAAATTAGAATAATACATTTTATATGACGTGTTAGAATTATTTTTAATATTCCAATAGATGACAAAGAGCAAAAGAATACGGTTTTATTTACATCTTTACTTTAATTACTCTGTTTGAATTTCGAAACATAGTCTAACAATTTTCGTTGAATAGGAGATGTTCTCAAGATAGTTTATTTGAATATCTAAAGGAGAAAATACTCAATGAGTTTCCATCTTATTTTAGGTTTTCAAGATTTATTCCATTTATAATTATTGATTAATATTTGAATATTTTTATGTACAATACAGAATGCTCTCGTTTCTTCAGAAGACTTCCTGAAGTTGTAAATATTCTTTAAATCATCCGGTTACGTAAAACGGAAGGAGAAACAGATTATATGTTCCGCCTATCGGGAACAACAAGAAATTTTTAGTTTGTTGAAGGGGATGTTATCCGAGCGAGGAAAATTATCTCCTGGCAAACTTTATTACTTTCGTAAGTTATACGTAATTACGCACTAATATCTGTAAACATCGTTTGTAATTTCTTGGAAAACTAAGTGCAAACGTAGACTAAAATATGATCACCTTTGTTAACATATATCCCATTAGAATGTCGTTATATTTTCCTCCTCCATAATTTTGTATATCCTGGATTAAAACTCCAAGCTATCGTTCTCCCTAATGATAAATCATTACGCTCCCTCTTGTAAACTTGTTTAGTTTGTCTGCAGTTATCACAGACGTAAGTCAGACACACACTTGAGTTTTCACTATAAGGAAACCGTCACTGTAAGTTCTCTTATATGTATATATATATATATATATATTTATATTGTAAATTGGTTATTTCTAAAAACTCTCAAATTATATATTTTGTATTTGTAAATTTTGTCGCTCTAAATTTTACATCTGTGTTCGTAGTATACAGTTTCAATATGGAAAGAAAATCTTGCAAAACGACCTAAATCTCGTTTAGAATCTTTAAGGGGAGAGGATGATATTTTTTAAAACGTTTTTCCTATTTGGTGTAAATTATTATTTTTTTTTTGTATGTAGAGAGCTCATAGCTGTGGCAACTCAACCAAATAAAAATATTTTGAAAAAAAAAATTATTTGGGGGCCCAAATTTGAAATATATATATATATATATATATATATATATATATATATATATATATATATATATATATATACCCAATGCAGGATTGTACCAAAACCGATATATCTAAACCGTTTTTCAAGACAGATTCAAACAGTTTTTGCAATGTATTTGCAAATTATGATCTACAAACTGTCTGTAACAGAATTTTGATATTAGTCCCTACGTTTTTAAAATAAGCAATTAAAATTTAGTAACAGTTTTCTGATATCCTTTCTTGCAAACATACGGATGTATTTTTAAAATGAAATTATTTCACAAAATTCTGTCACAGAGAAAAGTTTCCTAATAGTCTAAAGAATATGTGTTCTAAATTTCATGCATGTATCTTTAATAGTTCAGAAATTATATTCATTTTGTCTGGCAATGTAGCAAAAAAAAAATGGAGTTACTGGAAATCGATAAAAGCGGACGTGTGATTTAAAAATCCATAGCGCAGGAAGTTTAAAAATGACGTCTCAACATCCGATAAGGGCACAAATACCCACAAAATGTTATGCAATGCATTCCACACATATCAAAGGGTATTTTAAAGAAAAATAAATTTTTTGAAAATTCAATTTACCGGAAACAAAAATAAAAGTGGGCGAGTGATTTAAAAATCCATAATGCAGGAAGTTTAAAAATGGCGATCCACACATATCACAGAGTATTTTAAAGAATATATATATATTTTTTTTTTTTTTAAAACTTAGTCATTTTTCATCAAAAATACCATCCTCTCCCCTTAAATGGAGTTCCAGAAACACAACATTACAACTGACAGTATTGCATGTCTTTGGTTTCTGAGTTGCAAATTGTAACTCAATAAGATTGTGCCTAATAGAAAGATTATTACTTCTGAAATATCAGAAACAGAAATAAGTACTATGCTGTTATAAATAAGACCAGTCAATGAAGGAATTTGCATTGCACTACACAGAGAAACAAGTATGCCTAACTTATTCATCAATATAATAATAATAATAATGATTTATTTTAGCTGGCAGAGTTAAGGCCGTAAGGCCTTCTCTTCCACTCAACCAGCAAAAAGTGTATATACATATGCATGAACTTACAAAGAATCCAACAATTTGATTGAGATGAGAGTTACATGTATACAAAAGTTATTTACAAATTAAACAACAAAATACTATGAACTATTAATTAAACACTGAAATAAACTGTGTAGCAGAATTAAACTAAAATACATAGAATGTTAATATATTTCAAATAATATTAGATAATAGAAAGAGATTATTACGAGACAATTAAAATACAGCACAATCAGGATGATGTCTAAAGAAAAAAGTAACAATGTAGTCAGTGATAGTTTAAATCAGTATGATTGGAGTGAAATGCTAATAAGGTTATCTTTTAAGCTGTTCTTAAAGGTGTTTATTGTCTTGCAGCTCCTAATACTTTGTGACAAGGAATTCCATTGACGCGAGGTGGATATTGTAAAAGATGATGAATAACAAGATGTTCTATGAAGAGGTATACTTAGCGTGCCACAGATAAGTGATCTGGTATTTACGTCGTGGTTAGAGTATAGATAAGAGAAACGAGACGAAAGGTAATTTGGTGTTGAAGTGTGCAGAATTCGAAAAAGTAAAGACAAAGAGTGTAAAGTTCTACGTTCTTTAAGTCGGAGCCACGAGAGACTTGCGAAGGACGGTGATATGTGATCATACCGTCGGATGTTGCACACGTATCTGACGCACATATTCTGAGCTCGCTGTAACTTGACTGACAATTCAGAACTTAGGTCACTTAACAAAACGTCACAATAATCGAAGTGCGGCGTTACTAGGGTTTGCACTAGGGTAAGTTTTAGTTGCTGGGGCAAGAAGTTTCTCAAGCGACTCAAACAGTGAATGGAGGAACAGATTTTTTTTATCGTTTCTTTAACTTGAAAATTCCAACTTAGATTATTATCAAAAAAGAAGCCAAGATTTTTTACGACAGATGAATAAGGGATTAGCGTGTTGTTAAGAGTAACAACTGAAAGATTACTGTTATTAAGGGAGTTAACTAAACGCTTATGTCCAATAATTATGGCTTGAGTCTTACTTGGATTAAGTGCGAGTCCGAAATTGGCCGCCCAAGTGGAGACAGTGGCTAGGTCACAATTTAACTTGTCAATCGATTCATTGATCGTATTGGGTCTGGAATGTATGTAAAGTTGTAGGTCGTCGGCATAGAGGTGATATCGGCAATACTGTAAGTTCTTTGATACGTCATTAATGTAGATAGAGAAAAGTAGTGGACCTAATACGGAGCCCTGCGGCACTCCCGCCTTTGTGCATCTCCATTGAGAGAATTGATTATCAAGTGAAACACACTGTTGGCGGTCACGTAGGTAGGAGTCCATCCAGCTCAAGGTATTGTCTGACAGGTGCAAAGCCTTCATCTTTGCAAGAAGCAAGTCGATATCAACAGAACCAAAGGCATTGCTGAAATCGAGAAGAGTTAGTGCCGTTACTTCACCCCTATCCATAGCTTCACGGATGTCCTCAGTCACTTTAAGTAGGGCTGTAGAAGTGCTGTGTCCATGTCTAAAACCCGATTGATAGTCATCAAGGAGTTTATGTTCGTCGAGATAGTTCATAAGTTGTCCATGTACAATATGTTCTAATGCTTTTGAAAGAGTGGGAAGAATTGATATCGGTCTGTATTGGTTTACTGTAGAAGGTGTGTTAGATTTAGGTAAAGGTTTCACTAATGCCATTTTCCAGAGTGAGGGGTAGGACCCAGTCATAATAGATGCATTGAATATATGTGTGATGGTCGGCAGGATCACATCTATTATTTTATACAGGAGAGTGATATTTATATTGTCTATACCTTGGGCTTTAGATTTCATACGTCGCAGCGTCTTCATTACGTCAGTCGGGTTAATGTATTTAAAGAAGAATTTATCCCACACAGGTTGGGGGTAAGATCTGAGAAATTCAAGAGTCTCTTGCTTATGTAATGGTTCAGGTGGAGCAGAGACAAAATGTTCATTTAGACTATTGAGTGACAAGTTGATGTTATCTACCCGAGGCTTTGCTTTTGTTAGACCCAGGTTATTAAGGTTACGCCACAATTCTTTCGCACTGACCGAAGGTAGAATAAGGGAATGTGCATGGCGTAATTTAGCATTTCTTACTGCTTGATTACATTTATTTCTTAAAACTTTGTAAGTATTAAAATCTAATTCGTCCTTGCTCCGTCTGTATTTACGATAAGCAGTGTCTCTGTCTGTCATGAGTAATTTTATGGCATCGCACATCCAAGGCGCAGGGTGTCTACCAACTCGTCTGGTTTTCAAAGGTGCGTGTTTATCGTATAACTGAATTACTAGGTCGTTAAATTTTTCGATTTTGTCGTCAATGTCTGGTAAATTCCACACTTCAGTCCAAGGCAGGCTAAGTGCGTCATTGATTAATTCCTCATGCTCAATATGCTTTAAGTCCCGGTATGATGTGATGCGAGGTTTATATTTTGGACAATACAAGGAATATTCTAAAAAGATTATGTCGTGTGCTGAGATACCCGGCGCTGGTAGTTGTCCATTCGTTAATACTAGCTGAGGATTAGTCGTGGCAATAATGTCAAGAAGTGTCTCCGATTCCTGGGTGTGGTGGGTAGCTGCGGAAGGAAGGATGGATATATTGTAAGACTCAAACATGTTCTTAAGTTGAACTGTAGCGTAATTACTTGAATTTAATAAGTTTGTATTGAAATCGCCTAAAATAACAGTATGGTCATAGTGAGGCACAAGATTAAGCAAAGGTGTTTCAAGGTCACTTAAGAATCCTGATTTAGGGGGTTTGTATACAACTCCAAGGAGGCACTTTTTGTTGCTTGCACCGACTTCGATGAATAGATATTCAGGATGTTCTAAGACTTCATTCGAAGACTGGTAGACAATTTTAAACGGTAAGTCCGATCGCACATACATCGCAACACCACCTCCGCGTTTACCGATTCGGTCATTTCTACAGAGGGTGTAATTATCTAAACTTACAAGAGAAGATGATAGGGAAGGCTTCAACCACGTTTCAGAGATAAGAATAGCGTGAAGAGACAAAGGAGAGAAAATAGATTGAACTTCATTGAAATGACAGAGAAGGCTTTGAGAATTTATGTGGGCTACTTTTAAAGTGTTACAGGATGTAAACGACATAAACTGCTGAAAAATAATGGTGGTTGAGCATAAATAACTGAAGATAACAGTTAAATGTTGTTTTTCTGTAACTGTCACAGTATTCTCAGAAATAAATGTGTTTTGTTAATCTATCGTTTTTGGAAAAGAGAGTATACAGCCATTATTTAGGCTACTTTGCCCGGTATGTAGACTACTCTTACGCAGTCTGCTTGTTACTGTGCTGTGTACTGGTGTGTTGGATGTTGGTTGCAAGGTCATTGGCAATAAATTTACGTTCAGTCTAATTGTAGACAAATAGTGAAACTACTATCAATCTTAAAAACATAGTACTTTACAGATTAAAAATAAAATTATAAGAGATAATTAAATTTCACTAGACATTTTGTTCACTAGACCGATGTAATTTTGGCAGCTTATATCCTTTACATACTCTATAAAGAATAAGAAGTAATTATTTACAGAAAATAAATTATGTCCATTTTTAATCATTTAAAACAAAACATAACACAAAAATTGAACATTAAAAAATAGTAACTATGGTGACATAGACAGGTAAGCAACTGCGAAATGAAAGATAATTGGACCAGCATTAGATTGAAAAATTAAGTTTTGAAAGAAAAATTTGGCACTATTAATTTTTGTCTAATCGACTAGAAAATACCTGTAAAAATTACAATTAATTATTATTCCACAGGTTTGCAGTCCCAGAAATACTGAGGAAGACACTGGTTCCGCTTGCAAGGAAATAATTATCTCGAGTGAGTAACAATTTATATTTTGATATACTTACCTTGGTTCATGTCAGATATGGATATAAGTGAGGGGAGGTATAGATGATCGAGTTAACTCCATAACATTTCGGAACTAGCTGCTTACGAGTAAGTAGAGCTTGGTTTCTCTTCCGTTTAGGGATGTAAAAAACTAATGCGACATGCCATTACATTAAACAGTTCAAATCAAATCAAATTCGTAATACAGACATTCATATGGTCACTGTGGCTGAGCACCCATTGTAAATAGTCAGTTATGTACTGTAGATCGCCTAGACTCTTCTTTCAGGACGAGTATATCTATATCAGGATGAATTCAATTGCTACAGATACGTAAAATAGACACGAAATTATTAGGCTGTTAGACGTGCGAGCGCAATATTTTTAATGAGGTTAATTTTAGAAAAAAAAAAGTGTTCGAAAACAACGAATATGGATTCAAAGATTGCCAGATTGCCAGCGTATTAGCTACTAAATTACGTAAGTTTGGAGACTTGTCATTAGGTAATATCTCATACAATTCCTTGCGGGTTTTATCTGAAATTTGAAGAGGGGTGTTTTTTTCTGTGACTCGTCTATGTGTTTTGAAATGCGATAGATTGATCGAATTATATTTTCAGCTAATAGTGATTGTGGGTTGACTATTCAATTAGCAAATTATTTTTGTAGATTGCAAGGTTTGTGCTAGAGTTCTAAATTTATTTTTTTACTTGAAATTTAAATTCGGATTATTAGCATAACAAGGTATACTCACAAGATATTTTTTTTCACATATTTAACACTTTTCAGTTTTATTTTGTTCGTCATGCTAAAACAACATAGAGATAAGAAATGTAAAGTACGTAGTAATTTTCTACACACGCAATGCTCACTATTCTTCATAACTTCATACACATAGTCGTCGCCAATGTTTGCCTCACTGAATAAATCGGATGCACGAATATTCTCAATTAGACACTTGTAAAAATGCAATTTTGTGTTCTGACGCCAGTTTTCGCTAAAGTGGATTTCAAGCAATCGTTCCACATGAGCCTCTTTCTTATGATGGACAAGGTTTAGTTGTGGTGGTTGAATGACTTTGGGAAGCATTTGAGCAACATGGGTTTCTTTTTTGTTGTGTAAACGAACCTATATCATGCGTGAAGATATTCTTACCTTTCACCAGAAAACTGCGCTTATTATTCTTAGATCCCTTGTGTATACAATGAAAACTGCCTTTGCAGTCACTTCATTTAAGCGGCCACCTGGCCAAAAGGCCATTTTTCTCTGGAACCAATTGGATTTTCCATAAGATCAATACAAATTCTCTCTTTATTTAGCGGCCACCTCATGCGCCGGCCAGCGGCCGGGGTCGATTTGGATTGGAACCTGACTATAACAGTCACTGTCCAACAAAACATCTTTTCACGGATACTGTCTGACCTATTTTTACGAAGGTTAGAGGACAGGAAGCAATATCATGAGGGCAATAGGTAAGTGTACAACAGTACACCCTCCATATGTTGGGGTTAGTTGGTTACTGTTTTATGACTCTTTTGTCACTTTCCACTCCGACCCTGCATAGCTATAAATTCTTACTCGTTTTTAAAGGATTGAAACACGGACTTTTTCTATCGAAAATGTCACAGTATGTTTTAGGTCAGTAGTTAACCATTCGAATTTTTTTTATTTATTTTTTCTCCTCTTTCCATCTTTCTCTATGTGGACCAGCTTTTACGAATTTTTCTTCTTTTCATTCAGTTGATTCAGAGGAACTGTGAAGTTAGTTTGAGAGAGAAATCATGCCTAACAATAAATCTAGAGTGGTGTTACGTTTAGAGATGAGACGGAAATGATTGAAGAAAGTGAGAAGGGAACATCTGCGAAAAAAATTTGCAGAAATATTCAAATCTGGAATGACACAAATAAACGGTATAATTAAGTATAAAGATGGAATATCAAAAGAATGGGAGAAAAATATGCGTGGTGACCAAAAAAGGAAGAGAGAATCTGTGTTCAGTAATGTGAATGATTTCGTTTACGAATGGTTCAAGTGTGCGAGGGCGAAGAAATTGTCAGAAAGTGGGCCTATGATTCAAGAGCAAGCAAAGAACTCAATGTAAGCAATTTTGTTGCTAGTATTGGATGTTTAGAGTGCTTTAGCATAACATTGCATTTCGTTCTGTGAAGGAGGTGACATTGCAACCAATGTTATTGAAGAATGGAAAAAATAGACTGCCTTCAGTTCTTCCAGAATATGAACTCACAGACATTTACAATGTTGACGAAACAAGTTTTTTTTTCAGGGCCCTTAATCAAGCGGTCACCTGATAAAACGGCCATTTTACAAGGTAACTTCAGATGGCCGCTTTAGACAGGTTTCACTGTATATCTTTGCAGGGAGTAAAGTTCAAATGCCAAGCATCTGATGACTTCAGGATCTTCTCTGCTTCACATTTACTATCAAATATTTCACACACTGCCGTTCCAACTTTCACTACTTTTGGATATTTTCAGATTATTTTAGATACTCCTCTGAGTTTTCGTTTACCCGTCTTTTAAATATCTTTTTAGCACAACCAAAAGAGTCTCTTAGGTGGGAAAAAAGAATAGCCTTGAATTTGGAAAACATCTCAACCTCCTGGACACTTGAAGGTGCTTCAAGTGCTTTGAAATGTGATATGGGTGTTATTTTCTCAGTGCTACTCATTTTACTGGAAATCTTATGATAGCTTCTTTCACAAAATAATTAAATAAGCATACAGTAAACATAAAAATATAAGTAAATTGTAACAGATTGCTGCCGGTTACATGGGCAAATAGATGTCCCTGATTGGCCAATTTAGATATTGTAGGTTTTGCTTCTCAGATTGTAAAAAATGACCATGGAGATTGCAGCCTTTGCTTCTAACCCCAGTTTTCAATATGAAAAATAACCCTTTGCAGCTGATTTTGCTTCATATAATCTTCGCATATCGCGAGAAAACACCAAGGAGAACCCTATGCTGCCATAAAGTAAATTCATAAAACTATTGGAGATTGCTGACTTAGCTTCTAGGCACCTCAATTGTTGTATTTGTGTGATTTGAAACAAAATAATCTGGCATAAATTAAGGATTGAATTGACATATCCTGGTTTATGCAAGCATACAAAATAATATAGGCTGAAAGCTCTTCATGAATCGTTGTGTGATGATCAAAGCTTACATAATGATCTGGCAAATTATTCATTGCCGTAAAAATTAATAAAGGTTAGTGCAGTGCTCCACAAGCATATCGTGTAACCTCAATTAAATATCCGATTATTATAACCTCCCGACACTGCAGGCACTGGCTGGCAAATCCATTTGGCGCGTTTGCCGCTCCCTTAACTCCCAACTTCTCGTCATTAAAGAATTGCAGGAACACTCGATGCTCACGTCCCGGCAGTCTTCGCCTGACGCGAAAGCAGTTGCTCTTTCATTCCACGTCTAATTTAATTTCACGGATATTTACTTTATGGAGGTTTCCGTTTGAATAATATCTTTCACATTACAAAAGAAATAGTATATAAAAATGTTTAAAAAGGGGAAATGATGTTCCCCCGCAAAAAGAAATTCATTTAAATATTCTTCACATTGTTGGTAGTAGGGGTTAAAATATATATATATATATATATAATTTGACGTTTTTTAAAAGTAGTCTCCTAACGTTGACTACTGCGTTCTTTTTCCAGATCTGGTTCTAACACTGTCAAAATCAAAGACATAGTAATCATTGCAGTTTAATTACCATTACACAGAGCATGAATATAAATACAGAGGTGTGAAAATTATTAGAATAATCTTAATTTTAAAGGTTTTTTTAATAGTTCCTTCACAAATTTTAATTGAATTGATGAATATTGGTGTATATTACTATACTGATGTAGGATATATTTCCTACTAACAATGCCGGAAAGCATTGTTGTACATAGGTATTTTTCTTATTTTACAATTGTTATGGGAATTCAGAAATTATTATATTACTAGCCGTACCCGTGCGCTCCGCTGCACCCGTTAGAAATAAATATAAAGTAATTATATAATTAAAATAGGACATTTGATCCAGGGAACATTCGTGTTTGATAGAAGGATAAATCGTTTATTATGTTACTTAATTTAAGTTTAATTAAAAAATTAAAATCCGATCATTTTGATCCAGAGACCACTCATTTGGTCATAAAAATTAGTTTAGGAAATACAGGAAACGAATATACAGAATAGCCTATCAAGTTTTCTGTGCATAAGAATCTATTTTAATCTTACCTGTCCTCGATTCACTCAGGAGTTACTGTGATAACATTATAGCATTATGTCCATCTAGAGAAACTACACTTTCCAATGGTGAATTAATAATTAATTATAGAAATCGGTTAATTAAGCTTCTGATATTACTTCATAGAAACGCAGAAACATTATCTGTAGGCTATCTTTCATAGCTTTCGATTGTTGCTGTCCAAGGCCCCTTATAGACGAAGTCATTTGTTTTTTAATTCATTACATGGCCTTAGATGGCAGTTATTTTAATTTTAAAACTCATTTATCTCATTAAATATCAGTCCTATCAAAATTTTTCAAAGAATAAAACTTATCGGAAATGAGTTTTAAAGAAATGTTTACTATGTAACATTTTTCATAAAAATCAATAATAAGCGAGATATTTCGATTTATTTAATTCAGGCCCCCTTATAACCCCTATTTTAAATAATGTATTTTGAATGCCATATAGCCTATAATCTTATTCCAATTTTCATCGAAATCAGTTCAGCCATTATCGCGTGAAAAGGTAACAAACATACAGACAGACAGACAGACATACAAACAAAAATTTCAAAAAAGCGATTTTCGGTTTCAGGGTGGTTAATTACATATGTTAGGAACAATTATTTTTGGAAAATCGAAAATTACCAGAAAAATTTCGGCTACAGATTTATTATTAGTATAGATGTTGGCGGAATTGGAAACATAAAAAATTATATGCACAAAACAGATGTATACGTTCATTTGAACCTTCACAACATTGTAAACGCAAAGAACAATTTGTTTAAAGCATTTCTTAATTAATTTTTGATGTTTCCAATTCCGCCAACATAATATAATAATTTCTGAATTCCCATAACAATTGTAAAATAAGAAAAATACCAATGTACAACAATGCTTTCCGGCATTGTTAGTAGTAAATATATCCTACATCAGTATAGTAATATTATATACCAATATTCACCAATTCAATGAATATTTGTGAAGGAACTATTAAAAAACCTTTAAAATTAAGATTATTCTAATAATTTTCACACCTCTGTACGATGCAATAATATACTAACCAATAAATAGTAGTCACAAACAAAATAGAATAGGCACAAATAAATGTTTAATAAATAGCAACCTGCTAATTAAGTACAATCAACAACGCAGTGTGTATAAATGTTAAAAATAGACAGCAACTCAAAGGTTAAATTGGGAGATTCATGAGGAAGTACATTGTGTATCATCATATGGTTCTTTTAGACGGGCAGACATTATTGCCATTAATGGACGCTTAAAACGGGCTCTTGTTCTTGACCCTACTATCCGTTTCGAAAGAAACCTAAATCAGGCCACCGAAGTTGATATTGAGAAGAAGTCCATATATGAACCTTGTCTGCCGTATCCTTCTCAAAAGTACAACGTCCCTCTTAAACAATGGTCTGTCATCGGTTTGCTGTCTGGCAGTAGAGTTTCAATTACAAAATTCACATGGAATTATCTTAAGGAACTTCACATTCCTTTTGATTATGTAATTTCTATTCTTATAAATACTGTATTATCAAGGATTCTTTTCTAATATTACATCATCATATCCATTTCAATTAATCCACTTATATTTGCCTTCAACAATTAACCTTCTTTTTTCTTTAATATTTCAAATCACATTATACTGTATGTTTATTGTATTCAGGACCCTTGTGGTCACTCAAATTCTTTGAGCTGATGTCTTTAATGAATAAATCTGTACTAATAGTAAATCTGTAGCCGAAATTTTTCTGGTAATTTTCAATTTTTCAAAAATAATTGGTCCTAACATATATAATTAACCACCCTGAAACCGAAAATCGCTTTTTTGAAATTTTTGTTTGCATGTCTGTCTGTCTGTATGTTTCTTACCTTTTCACGCGATAATGACTGAACGGATTTCGATGAAAATTGGAATATGAATTAAGTTCGTTGTAGCTTAGATTTTAGGCTATATGGCATTCAAAATACATTATTTAAAAGGGGGGTTATAAGGAGGCCTAAATTAAATAAATCGGAATATCTCGCTTATTATTGACTTTTGTGAAAAATGTTACATAATAACAGTTTCTTTAAACTTAATTTTCGATAAGTTTTATTCCTTGAAAAATTTTGATAGGACTGATATTTAATGAGATAAATGAGTTTTAAAATTAAAATAGCTGCCATCTAAGGCCGTGTAATGAATTAAAAAACAAATGACTTCGTCTATAAGGGGCCTTGGACAGCAACAATCGAAAGCTATGAAAGATAGCCTACAGAGAATGTTTCTGTGTTTGTATGAAGTAATATCGGAAGCTAAATTAACCGATTTGTATAATTAATTATTATTTCACCATTGGAAAGTGTAGTTTCTCTAGATAGACATAATGCTATAATGTTATTACTGTAACTTCTGATATAATATACGTAATATAATATAATATAATATAATATAATATAATATAATATAATATATTATAAGTTATTTGAAGGGTTCAGAACCATAGTGGGCCAGGCGCCATTTACTGAATACGTAGAAAACAAGGGTTAAAATTAAGTTATTACCATAATTTATTCAATGGAAACCTATAACAAGTAAAGTAAAATATACACATTAAATCTAAATGATGTCAATCTTCATTAAACTATGGTTGCATGTAATAAAATTAAATGTTAAAGGAATTGTCATTGCACCAAATGAGTGTCTCTGGACCAAAATGATCGCATTTTAATTATTTGGATGCAATTTAAATTAAGTAACATATTAAACGATTATCAAACACGAATGCTCCCTGGATCAAATATGCTATTTTAATTATGTAATTACTTTATATTTATTTCTAACGGGTGCAGCGGAGCACACGGGTACGGCTAGCAAAAAATAAAACATTAGCGATACCAGTACAAATAAATTTTTTAAAGTAAATATGAAATCGCAAGCTAACTAAAATTAAGAGTAATACAAATTAATTTGTAAAATTAATAGCAAATCAGAAATCACAAGCTATTTTATTGACAGCTGTGTAAATTAGTTTTTCAATAAATAGCAAATTACAAGCTAACTAAATTTAATACCTGTAGTAGAAATTAATGCTTAAAATACTCCTAAATGACCAATTAGAAACTAACTACGATTAACAACAATTAAGACAAACTTGCAGTGACAATTCATAGAACTAGTAACACAGTAGAATCATACAGTAATTAAAAGTTAGAGCAAACATAACTGGAGGCATATAGCATTGCAGTGGCGGACGGTGCTTTTGAAAGTTGAGGAGGCCAAGACGTGGCTGATAAGAGGTTGTACTTTATGTTAAAAAACATAGGACCTATTACGTACCTCATTACTATCACATATTAATTGCACAGCAAGTTCACCCGACGATCCTCTTCCTTCGCAAACCAATCAATCAGATCTCAGCATATTTAACAACTACTATTCCAAGAAACTAGAGATAAATCGGCATTTATTTCTAAACTGTCAATATTTAATATACTGTACAAATAAATATATCTCGTAACACAAAAGAGAAGAAAACAGGAAAATCCGCAGACAAGAAAAAAATCTGCAACACAAAACAAAATTTTTACGCAGGGAGAGAAAACTTAAAATACATGACGCGATTTTCTAAAGCCAACAAGGAACAAAGAAGGGGTGAAAGAGAGAGAGAGAGAGAGAGAGAGAGAGAGAGAGAGCTTGCCAATACAGCCGAAAATACCCTAAAGTAGCCAATACTAGCGATGTACTTGTCAGCGGTGAGTAGGATTTCTCCAAATTTTCCTCGACTCGCGGGTTGCAATTAGGTTTGAATACTCTGCTAACCAGCTGTCTTGTTGGGTGAACTGCTGTTGTCATGGCTCCGGGGAGGAGAATCATACAGTTGCCTCCGCTGTCCCGCTCTCGCATAGACACTGCAGGCTGTCTGTTGTCGATTGCACAGGTTTACAGCGCCATTGTTTTTTTTTTCGGATAAAATTATTTGTACAATCTATACCGAGCGGGCATTAGCAACAGGATGTAGTCGCCTTGTCATAACATATCTTCTTACTGTTTTGAATAATAAAATTAATATAAAAGAAAAAAAGTCCGTCATTTTCTATAACTTGTCTATGATGTTAATTCAGCTGGAATTAATACTATCATATTGTAATCCGGTAAAATATTAGGGGAGGCATGGCCCCCCTTTCCTCCCCTGAAAATTCGCCACTGGGGTTCAGAGATAGAGAGAAATTATACAGTTTAGAGTACCTAAATTACTTGTCTGTTCGTATATCGTTTCTGAAGTAGTACGAAATCTTTGACCATGTTAATTACAAAATTGAAACAAACTTTTTGGAAAATCAAGTAATCAATGTAGTATTAATTTCTATTTCGTTTGCAGGACACATTGATAGCTGTATTAAATGAGTTGACATAGGTGCTTATGCAACGAAAACGGAGGTCACGTGTGCGCGCTGGTGCGAGTCTTTATGGGGGAAGAACATTTCTTATGGAAATTCCGTCCAGTGTATGGTCCGGTATCCACCCAACATCGTGAAGAATTTGGAGAGCTACAACGTAGCGAAATCCGGTTTCGAAAATCAACCGTAATGGCTGGGGGAAACAATCATTCTGATTGGGAATCAAATATGGGGAATTCTTAAAATAGTTGGTAGTTTAATGACGCTGTATCAATTATAAGTTTATTTACCGCCGATGTATTTGGTAGTAGAGAGATAAGGCTGAGGATTCGTCAGAGATTATTTGACATTCTTCTTACAATTGGGAAAAGCCTCGTAAAAATCCAAATGGGTAATTAGTCCAATTGTGGATAAAATTATTTTTGCAGTCGTAAATTTATAAAATTAAAAAGAACAATAAGTAACATAACCGAAACCCAGGTGTCTTGTTACTGCTTAAATTACACAGGTGTCCAACCAAGGTATTTTCTTCTTTTACGGTGGAGGTTCTGTAGGCAAGCACCGCAGCCTTCTGCTATTTGTGCAACTTCCTTGTATTGGAATGCTTAATACTGAAGTCCCTAGGACCGCTCGTCAAACACGTGATTCACTGGTTGGTGCCATTTTATCGACTCGGCTATGGCAGGGCTGGGCACATTACGTGATTCTGAGAAATGAGCGCTGTGTCCTTTAAAGAGCGGGTCTCGCGAGCGCTGTGACGTATGCATACTGTACGTCATTCAGTGTCGGTGCAGTGGTGACTGTGCAATATGACGGCGAACTTTGAACACGGAGCTTCCGCTCATACACTAAAGCGTCCAGCTACTCCCAATGCTTTTAATGTATCATGGGAGGAGGAGTTCTTTTTGGTAGAGAGCAATGGATTAGGAAAGTGTTTAATTTGGCATAAAAGACTCCAACTGATTAAGAAGTTCAATATCTAACGACATTATTCTTTACAACATGCTACTAAATATGACAAATACGTTAGTAATGAACGCCATAAATTAATACAACTTAAGGAAAATGTTTTTCAAGTACATTATATTAGAGTATCTATTTGATATTTACATTGCATTAAAATTGTATATTACTAAATGTACTATAATAACTTATAATGCAATATAAATATCGAATAGATACTCTAATATAATGTACCTGATAAACTTTTTCTTTAAGTTTTATTAATTTATGGTCATATCATATCTTATATCGTATCATATCAATATATCATATCATATATCATATCATATCATATCATATCATATCATATCATATCATATCATATATCATATCATATATCATATCATATCATATCATATCATATCATATCATATCATATCATATATTAACAGGATGACAATAATGCACTTAGTGAATCTGCTATGAGAATTAGCTACAAAATTTGCCACGAAATTGCAAAGGAATTGAAAACATTCAACGAAGGTGAATTCATCAAGCGATGTTTAATTATATTGGCAGATGAACTCTGTCCACAGCAAGTAGGGGAAGTGGAAGCCATACGCCTGTCTCGTAGAACCGTAGTGAGGAGATTGCAGGATGTGCGTATGGGTTATGTAAATAAGCCTAATGATTTGTGTGTATGCATAGAGCGAAGTTTATTTCATTAAATTAATAAGAGAGTTATAAAGTCTATAATGTACAATGGATTGATGTAATATCCTTATAAACTATTATGTACTGACAGACTGAATGACTAGAACAACCGTGGCTCTTGTTATATTAATGCAGGGAAGGTAGCTGTAATGCGAGTCCGCCACTGCGTGAGCGTTCTGCTCCGGCTTGGAATTGGAAGTGTCTTTCGGAGCGAGAGCAGCTCTGGCCGACTAGACTGAGCCGCTCTCATGCCCGGCCCTGGGCTATAGCATCCAGTTCTGACGGAATCCACGTAAACAAAGCTCTCCTGTCTCTCTGTTAATATTCCGCCTCCTCAAATCGATGGTATCAGTTCGCAATCCACGTGCATGCGTTCTGCTGCATCCCTTGCCCCGAAAATCGCTGCATTTACCAGAGCGCCATCTGTCTGAGAAAAGTACACTCCCTAGCCTGCCGTAGTTCATTGTGCAAATCTCTCTCGTCTTCCTGGGCTTTGTGCAGCTTCCCAGACAGAAGACACCTGTAGGCGATCCCGAAACCACGTGTGCCACGACCTCCTAGTCGATTGAAACTATTAAAGATGATGCAGAAAGGTGAAATTAATGATTGCAAAATGAGACCGAGGTACAACGCCGGAAGTTACCCAGAAATTCTACTTGAAGAGGGAAAACCTTGAAAACATCCCAATCAGCTAATATGTCCCAGCCAGCGTTTGAACCTGGACAAGCTAACCGTTATTTCACAGCGGTGAACAACCAAGGTACGAGGCGGATCTAGAAAGTAAGTTTCCCTATTTAAAAAAAAAAAGAACACACACTTTCAGGAAAACATTTATTGGCAACAGGTACAGCAATGTTTCAGCTATTTTTCAACATAGTCACCATCAGAATTGAGACACTTGTATCGTGGGATCAACTTTTGTATCCCTCTGTCGTAGAACTCTGCCGCCTGTGAATGGAACCAGCGTGTGACAGACGTCTTCAGCTCTTCGTCGTTGCCAAAACGCTCACCAGAGGACAGGAATTTCTTGAGAGAGAGGGAGGGCGGGAGGGAGAGAGAGAGAGGTGGTAGGAGGGGAATGGAGGAGGGGGAGGGGATAGTGGAGGGGAGGAGAGAGAGGGAGGGGGATGGCGATGGGGGAGGGGGTTGGGGAGGGGAGAGAGAGAGGGAGCTGGGAGAAAGAGAGAGAATGTACGGCCCATAGAACTGACAGAGCTGCCGATGAATTTCAATTGGCGCAATGCTTTGTGCATTAAAGAACTTTATCACCGACCGAATCTCGCAGGCGGCGGGAGAAGGAATAAGAGCTTCCATTTCGGACCACTGCTGCCACGCTACTGGCACCAGGCGGGACCGGTCCGGCTGGCATATGATTGATACGTAATAGATCTGTTACGCATGCTCAATTGACACGGCTAATTACGTTTACTTTCAAGGGGAAACAATCGGGAAACTTACTTTCTGGATGCGCCTCGTATTACTGTAAAGAGAAAATTTGTTATAAATATATTTAATTCGCAACCGCCATATAGGTAGTCATGTCATTATTAAAACTGTTATATTACTTCGCACTGTCTTTATTTCCTAGTATATCAACTTCAACGTCAGAGTTTCGATTCTATCATTTCAGTTTGCATGCAGCTGTGAATTAAATTGGACTGTTAATTGAAAACAGTTCTTTCCTCTTATCCCAAGTTGTGAAACAGAGAGGTAGATTCGAGTGGAACAAAATTAAATTAATACGGAATGATGTATATAATCGAAGTTAGTTACTTTAGACACTTCTCAGAGAGAATTAAAGTTTTGTAAAATACGCACATCACTGTTTGTAATATGGCATATTTTAAGTTGTCCCATTGAAGTGAAGAGTGTGATAATAGACTCTACAGACACCATCCCAATCATTTGGAGTTCTAGGTGAATAGCTAAAATATTGATTTCTAACTTCGGAAAGCTACATTTAAAGCATAGGAAGATAACACGGAATGTATGGCGATATAAGACGGTGGGCAAGAGCGTGAAGCGTTCTATTTCCAAACAATAAGATTTTAGGGCTAGTAAATGGCTATCTCGAACTTGTGATATTTAAGTTCTTCTTGTAATGAATGCAGTAATTTAGTATATGATATGATATGATATGATATATGATATGATATGATATGATATGATATGATATGATATGATATGATATATGATATGATATGATATGATATGATATGATACGATACGATACGATATGATATGAAATGATATATGATATGATATGATGATATTATATATGGTATCATATAAGCTGATATGACATGATATGATATGATATGATATGATATGATATGATATGATATGATATGATATGATATGATATGATATGATATGATACATGACAATAAGATTTTAGGGTTAGTAACTTAAATGGCGATCTTGAACTTGTGATATTTAAGTTCTTCTTTATAATGAATGCAGTAATATGATGTGATATATTATGATATGATATGATATAATATGATATGATATATATGATATGATATTTGGTATCATATAAGATGATATGATATTATATGATACGATACGATATGATATGATATGATATGATATATATGATATGATATGATATGATATGATATGATATGATATGATATGATATGATATGATATATGATATGATAATAAGATTTTAGGGTTAGTAAATGGCGATCTTGAACTTGTGATATTTAAGCTCTTCTTTATAATGAATGCAGTAACATGATGTGATATAATATGATATGATATGGTATGATATGATATGATATGATATATGCTATGATATGATATGATATGATATCATATGATAATAAGATTTTAGGGTTAGTAAATGGCGATCTTGAACTTGTGATATTTAAGTTCTTCTTTATAATGAATGCAGTAACATGATGTGATATAATATGATATGATATGGTATGATATGATATGATATGACATATGCTATGATATGATGTGGTATGATATGATATGATATATGCTATGATATGATATGATATGATACGATATGATATGATACGATATGATATGATATGATATATGATATGATATGATATATGATATGATATGATATGATATGATATGATATGATATGATAATTTAAACTATATAAACAGTTCTACAATACTATATCATCTGTACACAATTTAGTGTCATTAAGTCTAATAGATTTGAAATTATATATATTTTTTTTAAATAAACTTTAATTCAATTTTGAAATTAAATTAAACAATTGAGTAGGGGGCAAACTAGAAATTAGCAACAAAACTAAAGGATGCGAAAAACTGTCTACAGCTCTACACGAAATAAAATATTTCTTCCAACGATTTAGATATGGTATGATATGATATGATATGATATGATATGATATGATATGATATATGATATGATATGGTATGATATAATCAGCATTTAGAATTTTATTTATGAATTTGTTATTACTCATTTAAATTCCTAACTATTTTAACTGTTTTATGTCTTTAACACTTCTCCAGGATGTCATATAGTCATGTCGAAAATTGTGGCAGATAAACTACATCTTAATTTAATTACTGGTTCTGTTATTATTGTTTTGTGTACTCTTTTTCAGCATTGTTAATGAAGATGAGTATCTTCTGGTAGAGGCTTCTAGTGATATTTATTAGAAGTACAGATATTTATTTACTTGCCAAATTTCCTGGAGTAGTTCCTTATTTTGACACTCGAAAGCCTTTCATAATCGATAAAGGATGTGTGTCTCCAGAAGTCTGTTTAATAAATATTACAAAGTTACAAGTAACAGTTAATAGTGTAGGGATAGAAGCAACAAGTTCTTGTAATTAAGGTATCATAAAAATTCAGCGTACACTTGTATGATTAGAGCCACCTTACAACCCTCTGACGTTATTTGACAAGTAAGCAGCAGTTATCAACAGATTCATTAATTTTATACTGCCGTTAGATAATATATATATTAAGTTATTAAATTTAAGCTTTGATTATAATCACATTGAGAGGTTTTAAAAACTCTATTATTATTCTAATTATCTTTGTTATTTTATAAATAATTCAGAAAATAAAAGAAGATGTGTTGCAGAGAACACACCTAGCACAACGTTCGTTCAATAACTTCATACAGGCTAATTATGGAATACAAAGCTCATTCTCAACCTATACACCATTTCACTTCGCACTTGAATAACAGCAAACTTCTTGATGTTTTCTATCATTGACCACAATCAGGAAACTTAAAGACTTTTACCTACTTTGACACCCAACTTTGGACTAGTATGCTATCACTATTATTGTCACTATTTCTTACAAGTGGTAGTTAATTATGAAACAAAACTTTGTACACTATCCTGAAAATACTTTTAACATTATTGCTAATGCAACTTGTTATTTGTAATGTACAGCAGTAGCTTTATGAAGCAATATTGTAAAATTAGTCAAACATTAAATGTTAAATGTTATGTTTTATTTAACGACGCTCGCAACTGCAGAGGTTATATCACGGTAAATTTACTGACATGAGCCTGTCGTATTTAAGCACACTTAAATGCCATCGACCTGGCCCGGGATCGAACCCGCGACCTCGGGCATAGAAGACCAGCTCTATACCAACTTGCCAACCAGGTCGACTCAAACATTGATATTACAAGACTATGAAACTGGTACCAGGTTATACTCTCTTCTTTACTCTACAGTAATTTTAAGTGTAAATGACTCGATCCGTGTATGATCGACTTTTAATAATCCATTTTGTTGCTCTCCTCCAATTACATCTCTTATTGGATATCCCGTTTGTGTTATAATCTCTTTGTAATGTTTGTACCCTGTTATGAGTAACCTTATGTACAAATATGTAGTTGGAACACGTATTTCGACCTCCCTTTTTAAGAATTGTTTTCACTGCTGTGGATTTAAGTCCCTGAATATCTGGCGTTGTGTCCAACACACTTGTTCCTTAGATATAAAGAACGATTAATTTATTTTAATAAATAAGAAAATTATTTACAAAAATGAGTAAAATGATTATTCGAAAACGGTGAGATTAATAACATCGAAATAAATGAACAAGTGACAGGAAATTTTGACTAACAGCAGGTATTTTGGTTCTAATAGTTTTTTGTTATCAGAGCATAATTATTTTAGCTATCAGAATAGAAAATTGTTTACTTATCATATAGCGAAATCATTTAAACTGTTACTGAATATGTCTAATTTGTCTGGAAGTTATTTTAGATAACGAAACTTTGACCTCAGCACAATCAAAATTACGTTACATAGGAAAGGATTTTCCTGCTTAGCATTTCATACTTATAAACAACTCCTGAAGTTTCTCTTGCTTCTTTATGGAAATAGAACACAACGTTTCACGCACGGTTTCATATACACTGCCAAAAAAGTATATGGAAGTTACAAATTACTTTTGTCGACTTGAAAGTCCCGAGTAATGGAAAGAAGGGAGGAGGAAATCCTTATTGTCCCTGTAGAATAATATATTCGAGAAACTGAGAGAGGAAGCAAGCTATTTAAAAATAATAAAAGAAGTTGCTCACCATCTCCCAAAAGAGAAATATGATATATATGCCATCAAGAAATTAATCTGATTCTGTATTCAAAACAGTAACAACTTGTTGAAAAGTTTAGCTCGTAGCTCTCTCTCCCAAGAAAATTACATAGCCCTACATAGTGCCACATATAGGGCTATTTGAAAGATATTCACGGTTGACTCACTAGTAATTTTGTGGTTATATATAAGCTTCTGAGCGCAAACTAGGGCAGCCACTAATTTGTGAGTGTTTATGAATAATTTACGTTACTTTTATCCCTGAGGCTTATAACAATTTGAAATAATTGTACCACGCATAATTGCATGGCGATCTCGTTAACAATTCAAAACCACACACTAGCTACAAAATAGCAGCTTATTTGCTGTGTTTATTAGTCTTTTAATTGGCGACTGCAAACTCGTTCAATATAAACTAAACTTTACTCCATTCTCTCTCTTTTGTTGAAGTTAGTTTCATAAAATTTTCAGTAAAGGAAAGCAAATTACATTGTCTCCTTTTGTTAGTATGTAATATAATGTAATTTAATTTAATCTATGGTATGTAATATGCGATATCGTGACCACGATAAGGACCGTGGCAAAGACAAGCATCATTATAAGATCAACGGCAACGATCACGATAAGGACCATGACATGGACCACGGAATAATCACCATAACGACTTCGTCACAGACAAGGACGATGTTAAGACCCATGACAACAACAAAACAAAGAAAAGGATCACGATAAGAATAACGACATGGGTCACGACAAACACTATGATAAGTATCAGGATAAAGGCCATGACAAACACTGTGATACGTTCATAAAGACCAAGACAGCGATAAGGACTTCGCGAAGGAGAATACGGACCACTACAAGAATCACGATAAGGATAAGGACGAGGACTACGATAAGGATCACGACATGGTCCACGACACGCACCACAAGGCTCAGGATGATAAGACCCATAACATGAACCACTTTAAGGACCGCGACACTGACTACGATGAGGATCACGACAAGGACTACGATAAGGACCAAGACCATGACAAAGACAAGGAGTAAGATAAGGACTATTACAATGACAACAAAGATCACGAGAAAGGCAACAATGTTAACGATAAAAAACATGACAAAAAGAATTAGGATCACGACAAGAACTATGACAGAGACAACAATGACCAATGTAAGAAGCTGGACATAGATGAAGACAAGAACCACGATAATAATCGCGACATGGACCACGATAAGAACCATGACAAAAACAGAAAGAACGATAAGGTCCATTACAATGACAACTAGGACCACGACAAAAACAACAATGTTCACGATAAAAAATATGACAAAGACAACAATTATCACGGTAAGGACCATGCTAGAGACAACTAGGACCAATATAAGAACACGAAATGGACAAAAACAGAGACTATTATAAGAATCACGACATGGACCACGATAAGGACCAAGGCCACGATAGGGACCATGACAAAAACAAGATCGAAAAAGGCCATACAATGGAAACAAGCACTATGATAAGGACCCTAACAAAGCAGAGAATAACCACAACAGAAACAACAATGACCACGATGAAGACCATGGCAAAGACATCAAGGACCACTATAAGGACCTAGATAAGAACAAGGACCAAGATAAAAATCATGACATGGACCATGACATGCACCACAACAATGATCGCAATAAGAGACCATGGCCTGGACAACAATAATGACCACGACAAGTATTACGACAAAGAAACAACGACCATTATAGGACCATGAAACGGACAAACACAAACACAAGAATAACAACGACCGCAGTAAGGATCAGGACAAGCATCGCGATACGAATATCAATCAGGACTACGACATGGACACAACAAGGACCATGACAAGCATTACAAGCATCAAGGCCACGATTAGAACCATGGCAAAAGCAACAAGGACTATGATTAGGACTACAACAAAGGCAACAAGATGACGATAAGAATCACGACAAAAACGACAAGGACTACGATAATGATGTCGACATGGACAACAGAAAGCACCACGACAAGGATTACAATAAGGACTACGATATGGTTCACGACTAGGAATACGAAAGAACCACGATTAGGACCAAAACCACGATAAATACCATGACAAATAAATACAATAAGAATTGTTACAAGGACCACAACAAGGACAAGGACGAGAAAAAGGATCACGAAGAAGACAGCCACTTAAGGCCACGATTTCACAACATAGCTCGGGTCACAAAATATCATTGCTTCTCTGTACCGAATGGCAAATTCCTGCTGTGGGATCTAAATTCTGGACTGCTGCTAATATCACTGTCTTTTCTCGGTAGCTCATACGAGTACAGTAGCGTGTCGGTTCCACTGTACAACCGAAACGTTTCGTGCTTTTTTAACGCCTTATAGTATATAGTACATAAAAATTATTGATGACTTAAACATTCAAGATTTTGCAAAATATACTGCAATTCGTTATTTAACAGATGCATTTAATAATTAGTGTCAATATATCTAATTAGTCAATAACTGCAACAGTGCTTTTTCATTCAATCATAACATGAATAAAATTGAATACACAATAAATTAAACACTATTGCAAACACTAGAAAAAATAGTTAAAATCAACTGTAGGGGTGAAAATGAAATAGTCCAAAGCCACACTTTCAACAAAAATGTTTTTGTGCGGGTGCATTTCTTACACATATGGAAAAGCTACTAATAAAATGTTGTAATAATTGCTCAACAAATGACATAGGCCTAAGGACTCTAAACCTTTGGCTTAGGAATATTTTTTTTAAAAATTTGCATTTTGTATATATATATATATATATATATATATATATATATATATAGGGTGTTTCTAAAATACGGGGCATAATTTCAAGTATGTATTTCCCACATGTAGACAATCAAAATAGTTCATTACAACATGTGTCCGGAAATGCTACATTTCCGAGTTATGGCCTTCATAACATTGATATTCACCATTGTTTACAAGTACATGGGGTCCAACTAATCGATCACCAATGATACCTGCCCACATGTTGAGGGAGAACCGCACCTGGTGATGAGATGGAACAGTTGCACGTGGGTTTTCATACGCCCATACATGCTGATTGTGGAAATTTGTTATGCCATCTCTTGTGAACTGTGCTTCATCTGTAAATAATACTAAGGCAGGAAAGTTCGGATTTACACCACACTGCTGCAAGAACCACTGACAGAACCTAACTCGTGCAGAGTAATCTGCTGGTGACAGGTCCTGTATACGTTGCAAATGATAAGGATACAATTGATACTTTTTCAACAGTCTCCAGACAGTCGTATGAGGAACATTGACTTGCAACGCTACCCTTCGTGTGCTGATAGAAGGAGTCATGTTCACAGCCTCCAGAATCTCCTCCTGTACTTCTGGAGTTGTAGATCTTGGTCGTCCCCTTCCCAAACCAGGCGAGTTAAATTGTCCATACTCGCACAGACGGTAATGGAGACGTACAAAAGTCTTCCGATCTGGACATTGTCGCTGTGGGTACCTCTCCTGGTACAAACGACGATCCAGCGCAGCATTGCCGTCCGCCTTACTGTACATGAAGTGTATCTCTGCCAGCTCTTGATTTGAATACATGTCGCACAGTCTAACGCCTACACAACACTGAATGTAACCTTCGCCTCGGAATGAACTGTCAGAGTGTCCTCTTAATGTCTCCTTTGACGGCAACGACCTGCGGAAAGAAAAACGTTCCGGTGAATTCCAATGTTGTGAAGGCCGTAACTCGGAAATGAAGCATTTCCGGACACATGTTGTAATGAACTATTTTGATTGTCTAAATGTGGGAAATACATACCTGAAATTATGCCCTATATTTTTTAAACATCCTGTATATGGTGAAAATGCATTCATTAGGTTAACGTTTATAATATTGTAATTTGTAATTTTGTATTGTTTGCGATCATTAACACAATCTCAGGACTTTGTAAAACTCTATTTCAACATTATTTAGCTATGTCAACGTTATTTAGACAAAAAAAAAATTGTTGTGTAGACTTAGAATCGAAGTCGAACTGTACTATACAACACGCAAAAGTCTTAGCGTCTGAGCTATTGAAACGACACGAAAGCTTTCCTTCCTGTGCGGAGTGTCGATCTAGTCATGAAGGTCCAATGTCGATTTAACTACACGATTTATGTATATATTTATCTATTATTTACGTCACATTGCCATATATTTTGCAGTTTTTGATGTGAATTTCGGAACTATGCTAGCCTAGATCATTATGTAACAGATAGGATCGCTATGATAAAATCGTTTGCACTTTTAAGAGAACAACTGCCAGGATCGCCACCCGTCCACCGTAAACGAACACGAGATGGCAGAACAGTCGCTAATGCAATTCAAATGGGAATTATGACGTGACTCCTTATGTAACAACTAGATGGCAGAGTAGTAAACCTTTAAGGTCGACCTATCTATTAGTATCTATATATTATGATCTAGGATGCTAGTAACAAACCAAATAGCCTGAATTTAAGTAACTCAATATTCGTTATCTTGTGTATCAGTGCTCTGGTCTCCGATCATGCGCAGTGTCTTACATCTGAGACTTAGGAATTTTCAATCGTCTCATTCCTTCCTAGGGAAACTGCATGTGTCTAGTACTTACTTAGTTGTGTTTCTTTAGTTATAACTAGACTTCGTGCAATTGCCACGAGAATTGTAAGGTTTACTACGCACGCAGTATAGGCCTAGACTGTATGAGAAGGGGACGTGAAACAGATGGAGTATGCCTCTAATGTAAACACTGAGCAGTATACTACGGTTACAATAAAACCTGTATCCTGCATTCAAGAAATATAATGAATGATCATTGAAGAAGGAAAGTCTAAACATGTAAATACACAATTATTTTGTAGTGAGATATATTAACTCTTAAAATTTAATGTAATATACTCACATCATCCTTGAATATGTACATTGCAGTGAAGAGTTACGTACAACATTTTGTGCGACTGGAAAGTAATCTCCTCCGATGGTCACTTAAACAGTTTTTATATTGGGAATATGTACGTTCAACATCACACGATGTAATAGGGCATATTTGAAGAACGGAAAGTCACTACTTTTTAGTACACCAACATCAGACGTCTTGTCGTGACCTGATAGTACATCATTTATAATACGAAGTTGTGAATAGGCAGAATTTTTAGCAATAATGTTTCTCAACTTACATTTCACTTTTTCTGAAATTAGTGAATTGTTGTTTTGGATAACGGTTTGTGATACTTTATACACTATATTAAGGGCTTCTGAGAGTTGTAGATTAAACGATTCTAATAGGATAATGCTTTTGGACACGATTTTAAAATTAGAATCAATGAACAGAATATCTTCCAATAGCTGTTCAGAAGGCAATGATTTTACAGCTGCAACAGCGGAACTGTCTGTGCTATTCAATGCATCAATTACCTCCATTATTTTGCCGTAATGTTCTGCATAATAATTAACAGCATCCAACCACGTTCCCCAACGGGTCAAGACTGGCTGCGGGGTAAGGGTATTCCAGGCGCAATTGTTTGGAACAGCAACCCTCTCATTGTAGTATGTTTGATTGAATTCTTGTCTGCACTGAACACATGTTAAGCTTTGACTATTCCAACCACAGTATTGCAAAAACAAGTGCTTACACAGGTATACATTAGCTGTAGCTGCTCTATTTGGACCGGTCTTAACTCTTAACATGAACTGCTTATACTACGAGACCGGGCGGTCGCTCACCTCCTCTATACTACCGTACATCGGCAACCTGATAGCATGCTGCGTGTGGCAATTCAACGAAGTCTAGTTATAACCTATGATATTGAAAACTCTTATTTTTTCTTCATTCGTTAAATTTAGGATAGAATAAGAGTAGACATAGATCAAAGGAGCCTAAATAGTCTTACTAACACTTATACTGATTTTGTTTTTTTTCTCAACGTCTTGTTTTCGAAGTATGCAACATCACCGAAATTACCATGGCTTTGTAGAACAATTGTTTTTTTATTCTTCTATGAAAAAAATTGTCTTTTTAGCGAACCTCTGGTATTGAATCCATCAGAAGTTGCGGAATTTCTAAACTTAAATCTAATAAAATTATGAAACATGCAATTAATTAGTGGATTCCGCAGTAAACTGGAGTTTGTTCATACAGATCTCTAAGGTACGAAGCTTTCTCTGGAATGCGTTTATTAAGAAGAAGATTACTTTGTGTGTTTGGCTCAACTCATCCTTTTGAGCAATTATTTTCTAAAATGAACGACATTAAAAGCGTGTTGCATGCTAAAAACTAGATTTTCATTTGTTTCTTTCCCTGAGACTAAACTCAGACATCGACCGACATAGAAATAGGAAAATATACTAGAAATAATCAGAACCATATTAAAAATATGTATTTCAAAACGCTCGGGGCTGTTTTGATTCTCTATTTTGAACAGTACAGTAGCTTTTCAGTTACATTTTGCGGTATGACATAGTTGCGCCCCGCGGTCAATTGGGAGACCTAGGCATGGCATAATTGCGCCCCGAAGAAATCAGGTAGCTGAATGGACATGGCACAGTTGCACCCCGATGGGCATAGTACACACAAAAGTGATTGTCATAAAATAAATAACTTACTTAAAAATATTATAGTAGTAGCTGAATGTTTTAGGAACATGTATCTGTCTATTAACCTCACTATACGCCACAGACGGTGTGAAAATCACTAATAAAATGTTAAGATTGCTAGCGCTCCCATATTCCAACGACTCACTCATTCGAATATAATTATAATACAATACAACAACAAATATACAAATGGCTTTTAAGGAACCCGAAGGTTCATTGCCGCCCTCACATAAGCCCGCCATCGGTCCCTATCCTGTGCAAGATTAAGCCAGTCTCTATCATCATACCCCACCTCCCTCAAATCCATTTTAATATTATCCTCCCATCTACGTCTCGGCCTCCCTAAAGGTCTTTTTCCCTCCGGTCTCCCAACTAACACTCTATATGCATTTCTGGATTCGCCCATACGTGCTACATGCCCTGCCCATCTCAAACGTCTGGATTTCAAGTTCCTAATTATGTCAGGTGAAGAATACAATGCGTGCAGTTCTGTGTTGTGTAACTTTCTCCATTCTCCTGTAACTTCATCCCGCTTAGCCCCAAATATTTTCCTAAGCACCTTATTCTCAAACACCCTTAACCTATGTTCCTCTCTCAGAGTGAGAGTCCAAGTTTCACAGCCATATAGAAGAACCGGTAATATAACTGTTTTATAAATTCTAACTTTCAGATTTTTGGACAGCATACTGGATGATAAGAGCTTCTCAACCAAATAATAACACGCATTTCCCATATTTATTCTGAGTTTAATTTCCTCCCGAGTGTCATTTATATTTGTTACTGTTGCTCCAAGATATTTGAATTTTTCCACCTCTTCGAAGGATAAATCTCCAATATTTATATTTCCATTTCGTACAATATTCCCGTCACGAGACATAATCATATACTTTGTCTTTTCGGGATTTACTTCCAAACCGATCGCTTTACTTGCTTCAAGTAAAATTTCCGTGTTTTCCCTAACCGTTTGTGTATTTTCTCCTAACATATTCACGTCATCTGCATAGACAAGAAGCTGATGTAGCCCGTTCAATTCCAAACCCTGCCTGTTATCCTGAACTTTCCTAATGGCATATTCTAAAGCGAAGTTAAAAAGTAAAGGTGATAGTGCATCTCCCTGCTTTAGCCCGCAGTTAATTGGAAAAGGATCAGATAGAAACTGACCTATACGGACTCTGCTGTATGTTTCACTGAGACACATTTTAATACTAATAATAAGTTATTTATTTAATCTGGCAGAGCTAATGCCAGTAGGCCTTCTCTTCCGCCCAGCCAGACTCTAATTCTAATTAAATACATTTGCTTACATAGTTATTACATTAATATCTAGATCACAAAACAACATGAAAGTAAATAATGAAAATTGGATAACTAATGTTAGTGTGACAATAATAAACATTGGTAAGATATAGTTATAATAATAATAATAATAATAATAATAATAATAATAATAATAATAATAATAATAATGATAGTAATATAATAATAGTAATAATAATAATAGTAATAATAATAATAATAATGAGATAATTTAGATATTTATCTGTGATATATGTATATGTATGTATATATATATATATATATAACCATTAAACATTGAGAAACCTGAAACAACTATTAATGTTAACAAGAATTGTTAGAAAAATATCTCCCTGACATTACTCGGTAGGGAATTCCAAAGTCGAGGAACAGCCACAGTGAAAGAAGATGAATATGAGGATGTTCGGTGGGAGGGAATGGATAATATTGAGGAGTGTTGTGATCGTGTGTCTAGGTTATGATGGGTGGATAAATTTTGAAAACGAGACGCAAGATAGACAGGAGTGGAGAAATGCAATATGTGAAAGAGAAGGGAAAGACAGTGGATTTTCCTACGATCTTCTAGACGGAGCCAGGACAACATTTCGAGGGATGGTGTTACGTGATCAGCCCGGCGAATATTGCAGACGAAACGGACGCACATATTATGAACACGTTGTAGTCTCTGCGCCGAAGTAACGCTTAGGTCAATAAACAGAATATCACAGTAATCGAAGTGGGGCATTACGAGTGTTTGCACTAACATTTTTTTTCATGGAAAAGGGTAGAAAATTCTTCAATCGTCTAAACGAGTGGATTAATGAGAATAGTTTTTTGCAGGTTTCTGCAACTTGAATGTTCCAATTTAAACTTTTATCCATATAAATACCTAGAATATGTGAGTTAATAAAGTACTGCCAACTTCATGTTGTTCATTTTAACGGTAGGCTATCGATAATCACTGCATAAACAGTAGAAAAAGTTAATAAATTACTGTCAACTTCATGGTGTTCATTTTAACAGTAGCTATCGATAATCACTGCATAAACAGTAGAAAAATAGTTAATAAAGTACTGCCAACTTCATGGTGTTCATTTTAACGGTATCGATAATGAATATTAAATGGAATAAGGTTGGTTGATTACGAGGCTCGAGTTCCCGTAATATATTTTTCTCTACCTATTTCATCGGGGCGCAACTTGCCACGCCCCTTTTCTCTACCTGATGGGATGGGGGCGCAACTACGCCCACATCATACCTGACCATGGGGAGCAACCATGCCCTGCCCACATTTTTTATGAGATGAAAATTATACGATAATAATTTATTTAATACTATATAGGTAGTAGTTGGTGTTAAAATTCTTAATCTGTGTTTTACATTGTACGAGGATACTTCAAAAAGTAAGTTAAGAAGAACTGTCATTGACAACTTCACTTCACAGGTGGATATATTGATACATCCCAGTGGTAGGACACTGGTACGCATTTTTCTTCTCTTGTACCGAGGAGGTACCCGAAGGTTCCACTGCAGCCTGGGGCTTATTTTACGTAACACTCCTATTCTGTGAGTGTGTGGCCGAACGACCGCGCTTTTGTAGAAGTAACCCTACAGCACTCTGCATCGTGAACTTAACCCGGGCTGTGGTATGGATGTTGATGATATGTGAATTAATGACGACGAAAAGAGGTCGAGGTCCAACGCCGAAAGTTACCGAGCAATTCTGCTTCAATTGGTTGAGGGAAAACCCCAGAAAAACCCAACCAGGTAACTTTAATTGAATATAGACATCGATGAAAGAACATTTAGACAGAATGACAGAAGTAACACTACCCAAAATAATTATTACTACATACAAGCCAAATGGTAGAAGGGATTCAGGACGATCGAGGAAAATAGGGCTTGAGACCGGAAAAGGTTATTGGTGACCTAATACCGGAAATGAAGAAGATAAATTGTCCTAACCAGGATTTGAACCCGGGCCCACTCGTTTCACGGCCAGACACGTTGGTACGCATTACTTTTCATCATAGTAACCATGCTTGTCCAAACACTTGTTCTAATGGTAAACCAGGGTATCAATGCCTGTATAGAAGAAATCTGCGTCAAGTCCCTAAAGCCACACCATGGCGGTTTGCCGAACAACCATTGGTGTTGAATCACTTATCACTAAAGGGTGGAACCGGGAAACTTTAGCAATCAATGTGCGCAAGCATTGACTATAGCTTTTGCACACTCGGTACTGGGCACACACTGTAGATTTAAACAAAGGAAGTACAGTCTGGTTATGACTGAAAATAAAGTATATGAATACATACCTTATACATGCAAGGTTCCATCTTCTTCGGTTTCGTTGCCGGTATTACAATGAACAACAAAATACTTCCGAAGATTTGCGAACTGAAACGTCCTGCGGCGATCACTCAAACAGTTTTTATATTTTGAGAACGACCGTTCAACGTCACAGGATGTCAACGGTGAATACAAATAACACGACTGGTGCTTCAACATTGCACTTGTACACGTTACCAAATACAGTAGAGCGTCTCGTGTAGGCACAGTAAAACGTAAATAAAGTGCAGGTAACGTGTGGGGGAGGACGAGCGTAGAATAAACACGAGGGATGCTTTGCGTTCTTAACAAAGTGTACCTACGTCACATGTCTAAGCTCAGTTGTGCATCAACCTATTCCCGCCGTAAAGGTATCTCAAGCCCGCCGTCTACCTATCACCCAGGTGCTTCTTCAACGGTCCGAAAAAATAGAACTCACTGGGTGCTAAGTCGGGGCTGTAGGGAAAATACTGGGTGTTCATTTCAAAGTGTGTCATGACGTCACTGTTGATGAGTCAGCGATTTGAAGCGAGTTTCAGCTTTTACGTCAGAGAAGTTGCCTATTAATCAAGGCGTTCAATCTGAACTTGAGAACGTGTATGGTATAACTTGAACGTCGTAGCAACAGATGGCGGTCTGTACGGTCTGTGTGCTACCATAACCTCTTTCGAAGTGTGTTTTGCGCCGGCAAGTCGTACGCAGGGTGTTTATCAGCGGTTGCGTACGGTAACATTCCACAACACAAATCAAATGCTCCGTGTCCATGTTGACCGTCGAAATGAATGCCAACAAATACGTAAGTAATTGTCTTAACCCTCTCTCCATATCTCGACAGTAAGAAAAAAACTCACCTCAGTACATGTCTCGAAACAGTTCACATTCCTGCCACTACCGGCGTCACCGTACATATCGTTAAGTACTCTTCAGAATGAACGCCGTACTTGCTAGGCAACTCCTCTGGCACATAGGTAATACACCTCTGCGGAAGTGTAGGAAGATTGAATTGTCTAGGCTCATCGACTAGCCACATGACGGCATACACCGAGCCATGACACACTTTGAACTGAACACCCAGTAGTCCAGTACCTCCCATCGGAAGCGCCGTTTCGCACCGTACACGTGAACACGTTGACGATGAATTTCTTCTGGTGAGGTGCCCTTCAGACGCAAAAACCAGATGACACTACGCACTTCCACGCTTGATCGTGTTTCCATCCCATCTTACAACGGTTACTGCAAGGATCTGACTCAACATGTGCGCCATCTAATAGCTGCGAGATTTTTTTTTCTTAAAGCTTTCTTTTATTTCACAGTTTTTCTGTTTTCTTTTCTTAACTAACACTAACACAACATTCATACCCGAGGCAGGACTCGAACCTACAATCCTTTGGCCTAAGCAGTAAAGAGATTCCATGCTAGCGTCTTGCATTACAGGCGCTATGTTCGGTTCAAGTTAGTCGAGTATCGTAAGTTCGATATTCTCCCATGTTCGTTCTGGAGAACAAAACCTGTCGTGTTCGTTCCACCTTGTTATAAAATATTCGCTGTCCTCCACTCTTACACTTTCATATTTTAACCGCTTAAGCACTTTAGCACAGATAATGTCATTAGTTCTTCATATGAAATAAGACGAATTGTGTAATGTCATGGTTGCCTCTCTCATGTTGGAACATTGCAGGACACAATTCCATGCGTCTACTCCTTGCGCCACCGGGCCGACTGTGATAAAACTGTGGTCTGCTGCTACAGCCCTGGCGAACAATTCGAACAAGAGGGGAATATGTAACCCGTGAGAGCTCTTGTTACTTTTCTTTTTAATTAGAACAAGAGGGGAATATGTAACCCTTGAGAGCTCTTATTACTTTTCTTTTTAATTAGAACAAGAGTGGAATATTGTAACCCATAAGAGCTCTTGTTACTTTTCTTTTTAATTAGAACAAGAGGGGAATATGTACCCCGTGAGAGCTCTTGTTACTTTTCTTTTTATTTCGAACAAGAGTGGAATATTGTAACCCATGAGAGCTCTTGTTACTTTTCTTTTTAATTAGAACAAGAGGGGAATATGTACCCCGTGAGAGCTCTTATTACTTTTCTTTTTAATTCGAACAAGAGGGGAATATGTAACCCGTGAGAGCTTTTGTTACGTTTCATTTTAATTCGAACAAAAGGGGAATATTCAATAATACAAAATACATTTCTTGACTAAAATTGGTTTTAATAACTTGTAAAATTTTTTTTTACTCTTTTCAGTTTGTAATTAATAATTCAGAGTACTATTTTATTTGAAAACAATGCTGCTTCTGTTCCGCTAGCTATTTTAGTGTAATTAAATAAATGGAAATGAATGTGAAAGCGATAGTGGCATTTTCTACACTGCAGAATATTTCTTTAGAGAACAGGATCGTGTAGAACGTTACGTTCAAAACTAACGTCAAACGAAAAATATATAGGCATGTTGATAAACGATTTTGACATCAAAGAGATATTTACTTAAACTTTACACACCTTAATTAGTGCTGGCTTTGCGTCGCCTTGCTGGATTGAACAGAATATTCACATCTTAATTAAAATAACTTGTCAGGATTTGCGTTCAATGTGAGGTGGTTTCGAAGTTTAAGGTTGAACAACATACCAGTTTCACAATGTTTCATTATTTGATTTCGGGTGATGTAACTTCAATATTCAAGCTTAGTCAACCGGGAACTTCTCAAGTAAAAGGAAAAGTTCGATTCCAAGTAGATCATATGAGATCTGCGGTGGGCAAGGCTATTACGGAACACGTTTTCAGCGAAGAATGCGAATTTTTATACCATCTTCACACTGTCGCGTTATAACTCAGCTCAGTTATCGAGTTTTCTCCCAAGTAATCTACTCGTATTTCAAATTTCAGGAAGATTGTGTAAATTTTAATTGTATGTTTACACTGCACTCAACTTCTATACATGAACCATCTGAAATGCAGGATGATTAAACATTAAAAATATCAACAATAACTAATACTGTAATAAATAATCCGTGGCGCTACAGCCCTTTAAGGCCCCAGACCGATCAGCCGGCTGACCACATGCTGAAGCAGAGGTAGACGATCATCCAATTAGGAGGAGGTATCGCTTGTTTAGCACGATGATTCCCCCAGCCTTTATAGCTGACTTTCATAACCGGATTTTTCTACCTAACATAGCTCCCCAAATTCATCACGATGCTGGGTGGGCACTGGTCCAATACATTGGCCAAAATGACAAAAATGTCTTCCCTCATGAGGACTCGAACCAGCGCATTCCGTAACGTCAGTCCTAAGCAGTATATGCTATATCACCATCTTGGCCTTGTTTACTTGCATATCTATATATCTTGTGGATTCTTGACACGGCTGAATGCAACATACAATTGACCATGGGTGAACACAGGCTTAGAAAGGTAGATGACACGTTTCTTAAATGTCTACCCTTGTGCCTTGTTGATTGTCATAGCAAATTTCAGCCTCAATGGCAACTGCAGTCTTTTCAATGAGAAAGGCATATTTGGATCAGTAGAAATTAGATTTATCTTTGGAATAAAAATAATGTTTCCCTATCCAACAGCTTTAATAATTTCAAGTTTCATACATTTTTCCATTACGCCACGTACTCCATTAACTAAGCCAGAGGCCAAATTCATATTCCTGATGAGCAGCAACTTTAAGAATGAGTTTATGTGGTGGCATTCCTGAGGGTGTAATGGAATTAAGATATTATAATTGTACTGTATGTTTAACTTTTCTACCGGGTCATCTGTGATGATTGAGTCCCCTGCATTTAAATGCATCTCTTCCTTGTTGATTTCATAACGATTGTCATTGCGAGGACACTCAATAACTCGGGTCGAATATTCATCAACGATACCAGCACTTAATGAATTACCAAAAACAAGGCTGACAACCGAGTTTCCCTTGCATATAAAGTTATTTGAAATGTTAATAATATTTTCACCGAGATTATTAGATTGAAGTGTTCCATTTCCTAATTGAAGTAACCACACAGAAAAAACTCGTTCATTGACATTGGCTCGCATATTTTGGATCAAATGAAGAATAATAAAGAAATTACATATTTTACTTTTCTGAATGCAGGATTCGAAGATTTGAACTCTGCTTGACATTGGCACCACTGGCAATACCTGCCTGAAATCATAACCGGAAAACAATAACTTTTCCATCCATTTAAATATTACCTAATGATTGATGATTACTAGACTTCGTGGAATTGCCACGAGAATCGCAAGGTTTACTGCGCACGCGGTATAGACTGTATGAGAAGGGGCCGTGCAACGGATGTAGTATGCCTCTAATGTAAATACTGAGCAGCATACTGCGGTTACAATAAAACCTGTATCCTGCATTCAAGAAATATAATGAATGATCATTGAAGTAGGAAATGTCTAAACATGTAAATACACAATTATTTTGTAGTGAGATATATTAACTCTTAAAATTTAATGTAAGATACTCACATCATCCTTGAATATGTGCATTGCAGTGAAGAGTTACGTACATTTTGAGCGACTGCAAAGTGAACCTCCTCCGATGGTCACTTAAACAGTTTTTATTTTGGGAAAAATGTACGTTCAACATCATACGATGTAATAAGTGCATATTTGAAGAACGGGAAGTCACTACTTTTTAGTACACCAACTTCAGACGTGACCTGATAGTACATCATGTATACTACGAAGTTGTGAATGGGGAGAATTTTTAGCAATAATGTTTCTCAACTTACATTTCACCTTTTCTGAAATTAGTGAATTATTAATTTGGATAACGGGTTTGTGATACTTTATCCACTATATTAAGGGCGTCTGATAGTTGTAGTTTAGACGATTCTAACAGGGTGATGTTTTTGGACACGATTTTAAAATTAGAATCAATGAACAAAATATCTTCCAATAGCTGTTCAGAAGGCAATGATTTTACAGCTGCAACAGCGGAACTGTCTATGCTATCTAATGCATCAATTACCTCCATTATTTTTCCGTAATATTCGGCGTAATAATTAACAGCATCCAACCACGTTTTCCAACGGGTCAAGACTGGCTGCGGGGGTAAGGGTATCCAGGGCAATTGTTTGGAACAGCAACACTCTCATTGTAGTATGTTTGATTGAATTCTTGTTTGCACTGAACAAATGTTAAGCTTTGACTATTCCAACCACAGTAATGCAAAAACAAGTGCTTACATAGATATAAATTAGCTGTAGCTGCTCTATCTATTTGGACCGGTCACAACTCTTAACATGAACTGCTTATACTACGAGACCGGGCGGTCGCTCACCTCCTCTATACTACCGTACATCGGCAACCTGATTGCATGCTACGTGTGGCAATTCAACGAAGTCTAATGATTACATTTCATAATGTATCTTAGGATACGGTCCACACAGCCAACTGCTACAGCGGGGATCATGAGAGAGTAATCTATCTATGAGAGTAATAGATGCTTCACGTAAAAGCTTAGCTCTTTCAGAGTAGCTTTGATGCAAGAAACTGACGAAGATATATAGCAACAGGACGATTACCTGATATTTGCCTTACAGTTCGGGAAAACGTGTGAAAAACCCAACCAGTTAATCTGTCCGAGCGCAACTTCGGATCGGCAGGCAAGCGCCTTACCAGATTGAGCCACGCCAATGGCGAACATTGTTGTTAATTTATATGCAATGTACAGTACACTGTTCAATGGTTAATTTTTTTCAAGAAATTTCAATACTTCATAATTATGTTATTACAATAAAATTGAAATAGTTATCACTGTCAGTAGTGTGTGTGTGTGTGTGCGTGCGTGTATTTTCCACAATGCAAATGGGTAAATATCCGGTGCCATTGGCAAATAATTACACTCAATAATGACAATTAATAATAAACACAATAAAAAACAAAATTAATTATAATTAATACTAATGATAATTAATATTAATAGTAATAAAAATAATACCGGTAATAATAATAATAATAATAATAATAATAATAATAATAATAGTAATAATAAGCATCCTAAATTAAATGAAACACGATCACTTAAAATAACATTTAAAGTAAATCTAATTTGTATCTTAACCCTAAATTCGAACTAAAACCCACGAGTATGATATGTTCATACATGCACAAGTACCTTTCAGCACTACACTCATTTCGCTGTCAACTCACTGCACTGGAACTACGACATATTTCACTGATACTATCCTGATTTCACTAACACTTCAAAAACATTTCACTATTCAAATACTTTGCACTACCACTATAAAATATAAAACTTCACTGATACAAACACACTTCACTGACACAACACACTTCTTCACTGATACAATACTTCAAATAGCAAACTGTTTATTAAACCCTTTAAATAATATGTATTATATACTTTTATATAATGTTAGTGAAGTCCTTAAGCCTATTTTTAAATACATTTTTGGTTATTGGTAAAGCCTTTAGTAAGTCTGCAGGTAAAGCATTCCAGTCCCAGATAGCACGATTGAGAAAAGAAAACTTTCCAGTGTCCGTCCTCTGTCTTCTTTCCCTCAATTTATATGAGTGGTCGTTCCTTGAAGAGTAATTTGGCGGCTGTAATGGTTTCTGATGCAACTTTAATTCAGACAGAGAACGTTATCTCCGAAAAAGTAGAAATTTTCGCTAAGAAAATCAGTTATATTGTTTTGACTCACATTGAAATGTCTGTAAAAATAAATTTTCTACATATTGTAAAAATATGAAAAGTTTATCTTCATAACCAAATTAGCAATCATTAAATAAACAACGGTATTCACCTTTATTCCTTCCTCCTGTAAAGTTGCATTTTTGTAGTTGACGTTGTCTGACTCTAAGCCCTCGATCTGTTCTAAAATGTTGCCAGTCTCTCACATTTCGAAATGAATTATGCACTACACTTTTAAAAGGTACTAAAAAAACTAATGTAAAACAAACACATGACCTTCTTTATCCCTCTGCTTTATATAGGCTAAACTTATTTAAGGTTTAAAAATAGCTTCCATTAAAAAAACACTTCAAATAAAAGTTGTAGTTACTTAGATGAAAGTAACAAACTCTTTTCAAACTCAGTTGAACATCGTGATAAATAGGTGCAAAGCATACTTTCATTATTTGAACCACAGCCTTTTCTGTAGGCCTACACAAAGCCCCCCCCCCTCCATTACTGACACTGATACCTTTTAATGAAGCCATCTATACCAGCCAACTTGCTATAACTTCAATAACTTTATGTTACTTAAAAAAACTAACATCATTAAAAACAGCAGTAACTAATAAATAAAATTAATATACTACAAATTTCTTATTAAATAAGCTTAGATAAAGTAAATTTTTACAATAAAAAATATCTCACAACAGTACTTGAATCCTAGCCCTCTGCATAAGGGTCCAGTATGCAGACCACTACACTACCAAACAACCCTGAAATTTAGTCGCAATAACGACAATAATATTTAGGATCCCGCGTAACAAAATGGCGTTGAACAAACGAAAGCAAAGCCTTCTTGATACGCATTACATCATGATTAACAAATAAAACTGAAGCCTTACAAACGAAACATAAGCCTTCTTCATACGCATATATTTGTTAAATTTTAAAATGTATAAACAAATGTTTCAAATTTTTAGAATTTTTTCAAATTTCTTGGATTAATAATGAATCGAATGAGACATTTCCCATTGTGATAGGTGCTGTAGTTTTCTAGTGTAGTGTTAGGCCGCGAAAGTTCAAGTTTTCGGAGTGATAACAGTCCGAAAAGCAACTATTTTTGAGAGCATGTATTAACAATTTTGGTGAATGTTACTTCGGTCCCGTCCAGCAAATTACATAATTCATAAAAACAAAAAAATCGTGTTAGAAGATTGAATTTGTGTATTTTCTCTGAAACTTTCCAAATATCTGTAGGCAATCTTTTACATTAGATTGCCGAAAATTGGTTTATAGCGCAGCATTGGCAGTGATAAAAGTGTGAAATATTCGTTCAGTGCACGGTGGATACTCTACATTGATCAACAATTTTTATGTCCTCTTACCTGATCTTCAGATCTCTTCTTTTAAAATGTTTTCTCCTTGTGCCTAACATCGTTATTGGAGTCTGTATTATTACATCTTTAATTTCTTCCCACTCATGGTTTATTTACCCTTTAATTGGCTATTGTGATATATATGAATTCAGGCGTTTTTCAAATAGGTCTCTTATAGATTCTTCTTTCAACAGATGAACTTTAAAAGTTTCCTCTTTGTTTTCGTTTTTGTTGTTATATAATAACCTACCTTTGCATTTCTTTTCCATCTGGCTGGAATTGTTAACTTTGTGATGAGCAGGAAATGATCCGTGTTAATGTCACATCCTCTGAAGTCTCTGCTGTCCATTACAAGGTTGGATAATTTTGTGCTTACTAAAGTATAGTCGATTATGCTTCTTTGTCCTCTTGCACTCCAGGTATATTTATGTATGCCCTTGTGGGGAAAGAAACTGTTTGCAATTTTTAAGCTATTATAGTTTCCAAAATCTATCAAGAGTTTTCTGTTATTGTTTAATGTTACTTCCCCATGTTTACAACAAATAATATTGTATAAAAGAGAAAATAATTGTAATCTTCATCTTACGATGTTTTGGTGACGTATATACGTCAAATAATTGGCAAGTAGAATCTTCGTAATTGTCTATATATAATAATTTACACATACAGTACATATGAGAATAACAATCAAAATACCTAATTATATGTATCGAGCTTTATTACAGTTAATGATAATGTACGTTTCCAATTTATCAAAAAAGATACTCTTCTTTGTTCAGAAAGAGTACTTGTACCCTGAAGATGTTCGTTTTACGTCACAAGACGTAACTGGAAGTACAGTGGACTCTCCTAAGTTCGACTGAACAGAATTGAAAGTTCAGTACAATAAGAGTAGTGGGTGTGGCAGTTAAAATGAATACAAATTCTTATTGGTTATCCGTCAACGAATACAGTACTGAGCTTGCATTTCTTGACCTCCCCGAGACTTGTGTATGCGCTTCTAGTACCACAGTGGGTTTTGACAGTTCCGTCTCACAAACGGCACAATGCAGTCTGCCTCTTGTAGTGGAAGGAATAAATATTGTACGTTAAAGGAAAAATTAAATATCCTGAAACGTGTTGAAGGCTCAGAGTCTCTGTCTCAAATAGAAAAAGAAGAGTTCATTAATTTAAAACCAGTAATTAAATATGGGTGTCCTAATCTATAAAAGATTCTGTTTTCCTTTAACCCTTTCAAGCGCAGTGGTTACACTACGTAACCACTTTTTAAATTTGAGTTTTCCGCCTACTTACAGAGTGGTTTTTATTTCAAAACTACTGTGCTGCGTTCACTGATCCTTAGTAACTGTAGAATAATTTTATTTTCTCTATATTTGTGTTGCTGAGCCTGTTCATTAAGATGGCCGATGTTGTTGTGTATAGTTGGGGTGTGGAAGACTCGCTACGTGTTTTTATTTCAGTTGTATGCTAAGATATCACAGTTACGTAAGTTTCTATTTAGTATTATTTGTCTTTCGGTCTTTTAGAATA
This sequence comes from Periplaneta americana, assembly GCF_040183065.1. Lineage (NCBI taxonomy): Eukaryota > Metazoa > Arthropoda > Insecta > Blattodea > Blattidae > Periplaneta > Periplaneta americana. The sequence continues at coordinate 180,090,802 of NC_091124.1, forward strand.
TATTTCAGTAACAAGATTGTAATTTCTTCGACACATGTGGCACCAATATATAGAAATAATGTTGTGGTTTCAAAACGTAACCACCATGCAAACAGGGTAGTTATGCTTACCATATCCAACAAAATGTTCCATTTTCGTGTCACAAAGTGTTTTTGACAACTTTTTGACATGTTTGAATCTGATGATCTCTCTAAGGCAGCAAAATATCTATGCATGTGGTACAGTTAGACATGGGCGTATTGGTTTACCACACGACGAAGGAAGAGCCCGCGACATGAAACGTGGTGAGAGTAATAGCCGTACGTCCTGGCTCAAGTGGAAGAATAGAAGGTCCATTCTTTTCCATTCTAATTACCACGATCCATATATTGTCGCCACTGTTTCAAGGAAAAAGAAGAATGGAACAACCATTGAAATTGCTAGTCCACAACTCGTGAAGGACTGCAACAAACATATGGGTTATGTTGACAAAGCTGATATGTTGAAATCCTTGTACGAGATTAATAGAAAATTCAGAAAATAGTGGCACCTTATTTTTTGGTATTTTGTTGATGTCACTGTGACTAATGCCTTCTTGGTATATTCGTTGAGAGATGAAGGTGGAGAACTGGCTCTGAAGAATTTCAGGTTGGCTGTTGTTGATGGTTTGGTCGCAGCTAATATTCCAAAACCTAGACGGAGAAAAACAGTACTAAAATCTGTGCTCCACTTCAAGCCAACGGTCCCATATGAGAAAAGATTCGACAAGGTGGCACATACGCCTGTGTGTCGATCTTCAAGACGCTGTGCTTATTGTAGCACTGAAGTTCAACCACACGGGAGTAAATGGACCTGCAACACTTGTGGAGTGGCACTTTGCTTTAATGAGACCAGAAACAAGATTCGACAAGGTGGCACATACGCCTGTGTGTCGATCTTCAAGACGCTGTGCTTATTGTAGCACTGAAGTTCAACCACACGGGAGTAAATGGACCTGCAACACTTGTGGAGTGGCACTTTGCTTTAATGAGACCAGAAACAAGATTCGACAAGGTGGCACATACGCCTGTGTGTCGATCTTCAAGACGCTGTGCTTATTGTAGCACTGAAGTTCAACCACACGGGAGTAAATGGACCTGCAACACTTGTGGAGTGGCACTTTGCTTTAATGAGACCAGAAACAAGATTCGACAAGGTGGCACATACGCCTGTGTGTCGATCTTCAAGACGCTGTGCTTATTGTAGCACTGAAGTTCAACCACACGGGAGTAAATGGACCTGCAACACTTGTGGAGTGGCACTTTGCTTTAATGAGACCAGAAACAAGATTCGACAAGGTGGCACATACGCCTGTGTGTCGATCTTCAAGACGCTGTGCTTATTGTAGCACTGAAGTTCAACCACACGGGAGTAAATGGACCTGCAACACTTGTGGAGTGGCACTTTGCTTTAATGAGACCAGAAACAAGATTCGACAAGGTGGCACATACGCCTGTGTGTCGATCTTCAAGACGCTGTGCTTATTGTAGCACTGAAGTTCAACCACACGGGAGTAAATGGGCCTGCAACACTTGTGGAGTGGCACTTTGCTTTAATGAAACCAGAAACTGTTTCCTTTTGCACCATTCGCAATAAGTCTGAAGGCATTGTGTTCTGCAGTATTGCATAGTGGTTTTACCATGAAACCACCCATTTTCTGTGTCAAAAATTGAAGTTTTTAAAATTTTTAAAATTTGAGGTACTTCTCTTAGACAAATTAAAGATTAATTTCATTGCAAACACTATTTTGTATTTTCCTCCCAAATGCGTGCATCAAAGGGTTAACAAAAGTATCATAGCACACAGAACCAATTCCCATTCAAATGGCAAACCCATTTCTTAGTGCCCTTATAGGGGCGTGTCAAATTCTCCTACGTAACCAGTCGAACTATAGGATGTCGAATTTAAGAGCTTCTGAATTTGTAATCTTAAATATAGTGCTGAAGAACACGTTTTGTTCGCGAATTCTGCGAACTTGTATATATACTAGGGAGGATCGGAAAGTAACGCACAACAATTTTTTTATGTTGTACAATTTTGGTTAGGACTTTCAAAGTTGGCAGATAGTTTGAATCTTGCGCTACAGATAGCATTGACTCGATTAGGTATCACCCTGGCGGAACGAGCTGTAACTACTGAGCAAAAATTGAAAGTGTGCTAGCATCGTCTTCTTGTGAAGAGCAGCGAAGTGAGTTCGTTTCTTCTGAACAAAACAAAAAAGTCCGAGTGAAATCCACAGGGAAATGTTGGAGGTGTATGATGCTGATTATCTGGACAGTAGCAACATCTCCAGGTGGTGCAGGTTCTTCGAAGAGGGCCGAGAAAATCTAACCGACGAACACGTTCCGGCCGACCAGTGACCGCTGCAACTCCACCCAATGTCAGGGGCATTGAGGCGGCAGTCACCCGCTCTACATCCCAGTTTTCGCACCGTGTGATTTTCACCTCTTCGGAACAATGAAAAAGCTCCTAGGAGGCCAACGCTTTGGTTCGGATGAAGAAGTGAAATAAGTCTTGCGCAGGTGGTTATAAGCCCAGAAAACGAAGTTTTATGAACGAGGTGTACTGAATCTGGTGACACGAAGGGGGAAATGTGTCGAGAGACTTGGTTCCTGTGTCGAAAAATAGGTAAAACCAGTACGCCTAGCTTTTTCTGCATAATTTCGTTTTGCTTACCTTTTAAATAGGTTGCAACAAAAACATGTTGTGTTTTACATTTCGATCCTCCCTTGTACAGGGACATCATTTTATTTTTACTAACATTTTTAATATTAACCTGGCTATACCTTTAGAGAACCGGAAATACCCTTCCACGACTGCAGTTCGATGATACTGAAGTAAAACACAAACAAATCACTTTACTAGGTATAGGAGGGAAGAAAAGTAGTTCATCCATTTACGTAAACTAGGAAATATCGCGATTTTCATTTTGATAATTTTCATTAGGTTTTTGTTTAATCAACAATGAGTGTTTTTACTCACGAACTGAGCTTTCCATACAGACGTATTCATTATGCAGTGCATATTATACAGTCTACAGCACATTAGCGTACAACATAGAGAATGAAGTTAAATTGAAAAATAATCGTAATATGGATATTTAGACACATTTTTTTTAAATGGTTGCCGTTCATTTAGATACAGGCTTCAGTTCTAATGTGCATATTATCGCACTATAGACTATTGTACCTAATCCCTATTACCAGTTTCGTTCTTCGTACTAGTAACTCATGTTGAAATAATTCTGTACCTAGTCTATAAAAGAGTACCTTACGTACTGTAAATTCAATCTTCACTTCTGCCCGATCCGAAAAGATAAAATTACTCAGACTTACTATCTCCTGTCCGCCCAAGTGGTTATGTAGCAGGATCGTAGAAAGGGAGGAAATGACGTGACAGTTAATTACTTAACGAGACCCTTTTATTTAAGTTATTTTAAACAGTTTTATAATATTATGTAAACGTCCAATTCCTAACAGAAATTAATGTTTTCAGAAAAGAGCTAAGACAGCCCAGCCACTAGCCTTTACAGAGAGGCGAGCAGAAGCAGGTAGGGGAAATCGGGATGCGACGTAGGCAAACGGACAGTACATGTGCGAAAATATGATTCAATATTGAAAGGTCTTTCGTCACCGGAAAACACGAACATATTTCTGGAACGTACTATACTCACTAACTCAGTAGTGTTTACATGCGGCCTTGGTTCTGTATGGAGGACAGTTGGAACTTATTTAGTAGAAGGGGTGGGAGTGAAGTACATTAAAAAACTCAGGTAGAATAAAAATTGAAGTAAAAATAATACGACGTCTCTGTATATACAGGGTCCGTTAAAAATGTGTATATAATTTGACGACAAATAATTCCTTATTATGTGTTAGTACTGAATTTAATTTTGTATCATAGGTTTAATACAAGCTTCTTGCACTTGCGGTTCTCATAGTCATTGCCGTTAGCTGCGAGCGGTTGCTTGAGCAACATTGGTCTATGTGTCACCGAGGATAGCTGCAAATGCTGTTCTAATTTCTTGAAGAAGGGCCTGCAGTGTAGCCGTTTCCTGAGATACACGGTCTCCTTCAAGGTCTCCCAAAAATAGAAGTCTAGGGGAGTTAAATCTGGTGAACATGCTAAGAACTCAAATGCGCCTCTTCGTCCAGTATCCCTGCAGATTCTCCTCCGGGAAAGCCTGTACTCCTGGGTGGTAGTGTGTGGGTGGCCCATCGTGTTGTTAGAAGAACGCTCTGTTTCCATTAAGTGCACGCATAACTGGTAAAATTGATGTGCGTAGCATTTCCAGATAGTACCTTTCACTGGTAGCTGTACCTTTAAAGAAAAAGGGTCCTATTAAACCTCTACATGACAGTCCACACCAGACATTCACACCCGGTAGATGGACTGCCTTGTCGAAATGAACGTGCGAATTGTCTCGTACCCATTAGATATAATTATGACGATTCACTGTTCCATTAAATGTGAATTGAGCCCTATCAGACCACACAATCGTCGTCACAAACTCTTCATCCTCATTTACCATATACTGAAACAGTGGCGGCTCCTGCGTATTTCTTAAGAGGAGGAAAGAAGTTAAGAGGACGAAATGACACCTTCTTGAATGGAACATGCTACAAATTAGCCAACATGCATACATGTAAGACCAGGTAGTGTTGGGGTTGGCCTTCCCTTCTGTATAGCAATAATCTGTTCTTGTAAACTGAGATTCCTAAATTGTCCAAAATATATAATGTTTTCACTTCCATTCATTGTTGAATAATTGTATAAATTAACAGCATCACACGTGTTGGAAGAGACTATAGCTACTAACACGTAATCGGAACTACGGAAATGGGAATGGGAAATAATCTGTTAGGAGCACACTGCACCCACCCGCGTGGTCTGTGTTGCCACATGTACATTTTACAAGTTCAGTATCACATGTTTTTCAAGAATATCAGTTCTTGTAAAGTCATGCTTCCATTATTGTTCAAAGTTGCCGGTGCCCAATTTTTATGTTAAAGATAATGTAGTTTGGAGTACCTACTTTCAATTTCAAATATATTTGTACAAAACTGACAACTTGGCTGTTGCCCTGTCTAGTACACAATGAACGGAAGTGAATTTAAGGGGCCAAAAAGATCTGCGATACTAACGTAGAACTACTTCCTTTTTGTTTTATATAAACACGACTTTAACTTTCAAATATCCTTGAAAGTTTGAAACCATGAATAGTAGCCTATATAGAGTGCAATGAATAAAATTTTTGATTTATAATTTTAAAAAAAGTTTAGTATTGTGTCTTTCATAGCGTTGCGTTAAAACTGTTTTTATTGTGCCTCCTCCAAAATGTGTTAGTTGGTTGAATGCAGCATCGTTAGATGGCAGCGGTAGCGAGCTTGCTGCATGACCAGTCGGTTTCTATTTCCCGCCCATGCGCTGATTCAGAGGAGGATCTCCTCCCTCTCCGTTCATTTACTTGCTTTAAAACTCTGCTTCTTTCTCTGGCCGCTAGTGCACTGTTTTTTATGTGTGTTAACTGCAGTAAAGGAGGAATGGCTTGGCTTTCCTCCACACAGACAATCTCTCATCTTTCTCACAGTTTTCTAGCGGCACATAAGCGCGCGTCGTTTAAAACTCGATCAACCGAGGTTTTCTTATAGCTGTGAACTTAAAAATGATCGAATCTTCTTGAATTTTAAGGCACATATTTTATTTGGTATTTACTTTCAAAAGAAGGAAAATGTGAGGAGGACGTTCCTCCCTTCCCTACCCCGAGGAACCGCCACTGATAGTGATATCATTCAAAAACCTGCACTTCTTAATTTTCGTGCTCAAATTTTCAAATTTTTTTCATGCGCTTATGACAGATACGCACTTAAGTGCCTCCCCTTTTTAATTTCATGGTTTATTGCGGTTTTAACTATTAATTAGTGAGATATTGTTGATAACATCTAGGAAACCATACCCGAAGGGCGTATCAACAAAACTCAAATTTTACAATAAAGAAATAAAATATGGAATGATTTTTCCTTGTCTACACAACAAGGCACTTACTTTCATTTTTTTCTCATAATTCTGAAACGATGGTTTTCAAACATAGAAGGTTACCACAAATATCTGAATATCAAACATTTTGTTCTCGACTATTTCGTTTATATGACGTCATTCCATTTTCGACCAATGAAGTGTAATGAAATTTTTAATTCCAACCAATCACAGTCAGACTTTGCGATAATTTTTGCAGCTAGATTTATCGCTATCAATTTATCGCATGGTCGTTCTTTTGTTTAGTCGTAGTCGCCAACTGTTTCCCCGTAAATTGATGATAATGAATTCATTAAGATGCAACTACACGGTAAAACGTTTCTTTCAACTTTAAAGCAATGAATGCAAGATTGATATATTTAATATTAATTAATACATTTACGCAGTGAAGACGACGTTCAAAACGGCGCACCATGTAGACACAAAATCTTCATACATCTTAATTGAACGTACCTTTTAAACTTGATTCTTTCAATATTCTTCCCAGATTGCACGCATACGCGATTGGAATATTGAACTGTGTAGTTCACTCTCTGCGGTGTAGATGCAACTTTAGTTCCGTTACACACTACAGCGAGAATGCTTTTGTCGAGCTATAAAAAATGCTTTCGTGTAGCACTGATTGTAACGGTCGAAATAAGACACAACTGACATTGGTCCAGCTCCCACAGGTAACATAACCTATAAGTAGCCTATAAAATTGTATCTTATGAATGAAATGAAACATTTAATAGAAAGTCAGATGTTCAAATTTATGTAACATCATCCCATGTCAAACCCAATGACCTTGCATAGTAAAAATGTGGTCTTTTCATCAAACTGCCTTCCGTATGGCGTAATAAAATTCGTGTTTTAATTAGGCCTATCTATACAGAGATGGCTTCACTGTGTAGCAACATGTCTCGCTGCGAATACATAAGCATTGGTATATACTTGTCCCCACTGTTACTGTTAAATTAAATTATGATTTCAGCAGATAATGAAAATGTTTTTATGTTATAATAATAAGAGAAAAGTGCAATACATGTAATTAACATTGTTAAACCTGTATTTCGCTTTTCGCAATTGGCATTACTGAATAATAACGTCGAATTTCTTTATTGCAGTAATCGATATTCATCTACGAGTATTTCAACTTCACAATGTCCGAATAGGTTAAGTATTCGTTAATAAACAATTATTAACATTTTGTGATCGAATTTTAGGGATATATTATTTACATTTTTATTTCAGTCAGGAAATAGCCCTAATAAATGCCACTCGATGTCTGAGGTTTCCCAGATAAATCGGCAAATCTCAGACCTCTCGTGACATTACTACAGATAATTTCTTTTTAGATACCTCATTTACAGGTGCAATAGCAAACTTGAGAACGGTTTCTTTCAGTTTATTTTCTTCCCAGTCGCTTATTACTTTGCTAGCAATCCGTAAAAATTAACATTTATTTGATTGATTTTTACAATGTTTTAAATATAATTAATGACAGCAATTAAGACAGGTTCCTTAATGAATTGTCTTTAGCATAGATACTTTCGTCCGTGTTTCATCCATAACTCCACATTACCACCTTACCATCCATGTAGAAGAGGCTATACTCAATGTACATTATCGTGTCTCAAGAGTGTCGTCATGGCGGCAATTTCATCGCCGTCGCGTCGCTGCTATGATGCTGAATGGCCAACCAGAGATAACGTCATTAACCCTGTGTGTGTTTTTTGAAGTCGGTGTAACACATTTTGAGAATATAGCCTTTATTTCATGGAAGCTACAGCGGTAGCTGCTGACTGAAAGATATCTCAAAAGAGATGTGAAAGCATTGCATTTTAAATAGCAGACCTACTGTAGTAAACCATACAAGAGACCGTGTGTACTTTCAAAGAAATTACTTTGATAACGGCGTGATGTAAATAGAGGCGTCATGAAAAGTGTGAGCGTAGTTGGTTTACAAGCTATAACCTGAATTACCATGCAACGAATTAAAGTGAAATGTACTGATGTACCGTGCGTAATTAAGTACTTAAAACTTGGTTATTATTATGAATGCAGTGAAGGTGTTAACAAAGCATAGTAAGAGAAGGTAATGAGGGAATAGACTATGAAGGGCGGCTTTGTTGCCGTCACCTGCTTCATTCATGGCAGCGGAATATTATCTTATTTTTGCAATCAAGCCACTTCTCTCGCTTCCTTGTCTCATTTTCATTCCTGTTTTCTGCGTTTACATATTCTTCAATATTATACCTCGTTTTTGTTTTCTCTTCAGCCTTCTTTCCGTTCCCTTCCCTTGCTCCTCCTTGCTTTCCTCCTTACTCCGCCGCTATATCCCAAGCCTTCTAATCCCTCTTTAAAATCTGCGCTTAGGTATAGGTTCGTTCCAACCAACGAGCACAGAATACATAGAGTAGACACTAGCATCTTAATACCATTGGACGGAGTGAAGCCGGTTTGATGGCCCTGACGCCATCTTGTTGCTACCAAAACATTGCAAAATAGCTATTACGTTATAGAAGATCTTATGATAATAGGAATTCCATATGTCCCTAATTTCCTGGATGACTCACTTTCTTCTTTGTTTCGTAATACAGAATCGCTAGGCACGTATTTTTAACAAAAATTGCAAAACTGTCATCGATAAATCACATATAGGCTATACATATTTAAATTGACAGCTCTTCAAATTGCAGTATGGTATTTAATAGGTACTCTGGAAGGTTAAACAAACAATAATGACAAAAAAAGGAAGATAACAGTTTCACCTTATTTTGCTACAGGTCCAATAAAAATGCTAGCCTATAATAATTACTTTTATAGGATGATCCATTTGCTTTGATTCAATAATGCAACTTGCTTCTTAACGCAAATTATCATTCACTTCCTTTTGCCAGTATTTCGTATAGATGTCCCGATTTTGTTTAGAGAAAAAGTGGAATGCTCTTAACCATATAATATTTGCTAGGCTGTTCGTTTATAGTATATAATTACATTACTCTACGGCGAACAAAAGTGAAGTTTTATTACCAAGTGGGTCAAGTTAGGCCTACATCACGATCGAGTTATTGAAGCTACTAAGTTTGTAAAGCATAAGTCTGATTTCGTGATTATAAAAATTAATTACAATAATATTAATACAGTATTTATTTTTCTTCATCAAACGAATACGTGCATTCGGTTGAAGAGAAACCTCGATACACCCATTTTCTATAGCACGCGACACAAACTTCCAACATTGGTTGTTAGGTTAGCTTCGCTCGTAAATGCTAAGTCTGCAAAGCATGTCTGATTTCGTGATTATAAAAATTAATTACAATAATATTAATACACTATTTCTTTTTCATCAAACGAATACGTGCATTCGGTCGAAGAGAAACCACGGTACACCCATTTTCTATAGCACGCGACACAAACTTCCAACATGGGTTGTTAGGTTAGCTTCGCTCGTAAATGCTAAGTCTACAAAGCGTAAGTCTGATTTAGTGATTATAAAAATTAATTACAATAATATCAAGACACTAATCCTTTCTTTTAACCAAACTAATACGTGAACAATACGAATCTAACCGATAATCATTCATTATCTACCGGCAATAAGTACATTTCACCCATGTATATTTACCTGTGAAAAGTTATTCCAGGAATTTCTTTTGAAAACCTGTTTGTGCAGCCATACGCAGCACATGTAGGCATATTGAAATTAGTTCATTTATTAATTAAAACAACGATGCAACATCACAATCAACTGCCCATGTGCTAACCGGGAGCCCAATGTTTTGGTAGCATCATAATGGCGACTGTCCACAAAATCGGCTTCTCCTCCAAGCTGTTCATGTCTACTCTATGCATCCTGTGCTCGTTGGTTCCAACAAGCGGTTCATGGATCAGTTCATGTACGGTTCCTGTACCATCTTATGCGCATGCGCTAGTTCAGCATCTGCTGTGGGATTGAAACTGGACTGGACGCTGTTGGAACGCTTTCGCGGATCGTTATGTACTAAATCCAGAGGTGCTATAACTGTGATCATCTTTGCTAAGAACGGGATGCTTATTATTATCATCGTTTCGCAGCTAATTCTAATTGCAGAAAATAGAATTTCTATTAAAAGATGACAAAAAGTATGGAAGGTAAGCATTCCTCTAATTCAGTGTTGTGTACTGGGGGACTCTCATCTAAAAATAGTTATTTTTTAATTATTAATTTATGTACGTTATTTATTATACTTTTAATCAAAGCTGCATGTTGAAATTGTAATTAACTATTTCAATACCCAAATAATTTCCGTTCCCCTTCTTTTTGGCGAAAATTTAAATTCAAATTTCAAAATTTCAAATTTCAAATTTATTTACAATTTACATTTGAATTGAATACATATGAATAGATACCCGAAATGAGCATATGCTCGTGCTCGGGTACAGTCCAGTAGTCTACATAAATTTTACAGGGTTCAAATAATAATGCTGATGATATAAATAATAGTAACAATAATAATAATAATAATAATAATAATAATAATAATAATAGTGATAAAATAAAAATATTTGCAATAAGAAAATAAATACTAAGACGGATAAAATAAAATATAAAACCACTAGCGAGAGTTAACACAACTTAAATAAGCATATAATAACCGGAAAAAATGCCAAACTCGAAAATCAACAGAAAAGTTCGTTGTATCGCAGACGACAGCAACCGCCGTATTGACATTGTGTTGTGCATTAACGGTAGTAGTGGAGAGCTGAAAGTCTACGTAACTGCCGTTCTCTTCGAATCTTCTCATACAATCATAGGAAGTTAATGCTGAAAAACAAAATGTCTACGAGTCAAACTGTTCATTAATACCAGGATAAATACAAATAATACTGAAATATATTAATCGAGTTTCAGTTATAGATCTCTCCTTTTGTGCAAGAGGTATCATATCGAAATATTTTATGAATGGCGGGAAAATATACATTTCAAAAACTTTCTAGTGACAAGATATAGTGACAAGTACAATCAAGTGTATCTGTGGCGATGCTGAGAAAATCATTTATTGAAGATATACACTGTTATTAATTAAGAAAATGATCTATTTATATTCATTACAATGTTTTATCTTATAGGGTACATGTATCAGATAAATACAATAAAAATTAGTACCATATAATGCTAGTAACACTTAAAAAAATTATAATAAAATTTTTCAATTATCATACAAACATTTTCACTTTTTTTTTTTTAAACTTAAGAATGTGTAAATTGCTTAGGTCTGGATTATTTTTCAATACTGAATTTTATAGTCTTGGTCCATAATTCCTACTGTGTCTTAATCCAGCTGTAGTGTGGAATTTAGGTTCTGGCAAAAGAGTTGGGACATTTCTTCTGATGTTATGTATATGTTTTTCAGTTATAAAACTCATTCGATTTTTGTGAAAATAAGTTAGTAATGTATGTTTATATATTTGCTCAATTTTTAGTACTTGGAATTCAGAATAAATAAATTGTGTCGGATAATCAAGTGGTTTATGCAGACAAATTTTGATGATACGTTTTTGTAGTAATATTAATGGAGTTAAGATAGTCTTTGTCATTCCACCCCATCTTATTATTCCGTATTGGATGACTGATTGACACAAGGCTAGATAAACTAAATCTCTAGTTTTATTATTCGTCTGCACTGTCACTTTTCATCTTTAACCTCAATGATGTGAACAGTCGATCATGTCTGTCTTCAGTATCCAGGAGACGTTGGTGAGCTTATGCGCATGCGCGTCTCTTATACTCTTCCGTAGCCTACATGCCTCAATCCGCGGACTATTTCTGACTGTTCCGAACCCGTGTCAAAAGCTTGTTGGAACGCCCGACTGCAGTACATGTTTCCGGTTCAGGACTGGTTCAGATTGTGTTGGAACGCTTTTTCTGTACTCCGCATGCTCACGATGGTTACGGACGGTTCCTGACTGTTGGAACGAACCTTATATTTTGCCTCCATCTTCATCTACATTTCTCCAACCATCTTGCCTGTCATCCTTTTACCATCAATCATTCAATGTTGTGCCTTCTCTTGCGCTCCCACTCATATTCGCCCATATTAATTTATTATCTTAAATTCTCCTATCATCCTCTCTCCTTCAGTAGTAAACATATATTTCTCTTTTCTCAATCATTTTGATTTCCAGTATTTTTCTTTCTTCATTCACTTTCAGTTCTATGGCGAAGTGCATCAACATTGATTAAAAACGCAGTAATCATAGATTACAAAACGACGGTTAAACAGTAGCCGTGGTTAAAACGTAATTTATGTGCACCATTCATAATCACCGATTATTAAAACATGGCTAGCTGATACCTCATTTAACCAGAGTAAAGTCTATGATGGTACATTGTTTCTACAAAATGATTAAAGGAAAGCATCCATACCGCTGCAAAGATAATAGTCAACGTCTAAAAATGACTGCGTTCACTATGTTCTACATCGAAATGTACGCATCCTACATTTTCGCGTTGCATTTGTTTGCCTTTGGGCGCTGTTATATTTGAGAGTTCCATTTCTTTGTTTTTCAGTTCTGTTAGGTTAAAATCGTACAAAATGGAAAATTGAACCCAAAAATGATTATATCCCAATGTTAGGTTGAAGTATCGATAGACTTAATTACTATATTTAAATGTATTATATAAAAAAGATGGAATATCCATAAAGGAAAAGGATGCAGAAGATTGGTAGGAATGTGTGTACGATCTTGGACCCCATTTACACCAGGGAATTGTGCATTATCCTAAGATCCATCCATAACCTCTCTTTGTTCAGCCAGTGACATAGAGAAAAAGATACCGGTATTCGAATATTCCCTCTTAAAATACAGAAAATAACAGTTACATAGAATCGTAATATAAGCAGCCGATTCGTAGGAGAAATGTGATTGTTCTTGTGTTATTTCAAGTAATCCATTTGTAGATTTTGATAAACTATATCCCTCCGGAAATTATCTGTCACCTAATTCCTCGTAAGAATTCTCTCTTTCCACTAAAGAACCTTCACGCTCACGCTCTATCCAAGTAATTCAAATACTGCACAATAATAATCGTCTTCGAAATAATCACCTGTGGTTCTGCCCGCCATTTTGCTTTACTTGCTCTACTAATCGCTGGTTATCTCCTTTAACCGCTCATATTTGGTCGGTTAGAGATTACTGTGGTTAACCTCCTATTTAAGTCGTAACCGAGGTCGATCCACCGTAAAAATGCTTAATCAGGGATTAGGTGACAATTTTAACCGATGGTTACACTAACCGACGTTGATGCACGTAGGCACTAGTGCGGTCCTCCTTTCACTCTCTTTACTGTAGTTCTCTTACTCATCGCATCTTCTTCCTTGTCTAACAACTATAATCTGATTCACCTTCTCCCTCTTCTAATCTCCTTCCTTCCCAAAAATCTTCTACTACTCTCCTTCCTTCCAGTGGTCTCTCTTTTATTCCCCATCCTCTCATCGTCCTTTTCCTCAGTTTCTATCCTCTCACATTCCTTCTCCTCACTCTACTTCACATTATCATTCTCAGTTTTATTCCTATGTAATTTTCTTTAGACACTTTTATTCCTCTCAATCTACTTTTACCTCATTCTTTTGCCTCTCCCTTCCTTCTATCTCGGACCTCTTCCACATTCTTTATATCTCACTCTCTTTCCTCCCATTCTGTATATGCCATTCTCTTTCCGCTCAGCTTTCTTCATATGTTACTTTCCTCCGTCTTATTCTTCTTAATATCTCATTCTCCTTCCTCTCAATATCCTTCATATGTCATTCTCCTTCATCTTATTATTCTGAATATAAAATTCTCCTTCCTCTGTCTTCTTCATTAATTCTCCTTCCTCTAACTCTTCTGAATATCTCATTCTTCTTCCTCTATCTTCATTCCATTCTCTTTCCTTTCATCCTTTTTAGTATCTCATTCTCATTCCTCATCCCTCGTTCAAATCTTTATCCTGGCTGCAACTTAGTAACCGTAGAACACTTCATTCGCTGTCTCTTCTATTTCGAGTTCTCCACACTTCTACTCCAAATTATCTTCGTTCCCGGTTTAACTACTTATCCTGCAATCACAATCTAAACACCAGGTCACAGGAGAGCCAAATCATAGCAATTCCTGCCCATAGAACATCCCACTATTCATCCTCTTTTACTGTCTCAGTTCCCCGTGAATGGAATTCTGTACCTCAGAAGATTAGGGGCTGCCAGACAATAACCACTTTCAAGAAAAGGCTAAACGATTTCTTACGGGCGCAGTCAAATTGAAGTTATAATTGTGATCGAGTTTAATAATTTATTTTAATTTAATTGAGGTATAACTATCATTACTATTATATTATTATTATTATCATTATTATTATTATTACATAATTATTTTATTGGTGTTGTGAAGATGAAAAGAATTGTCATTGTATTATATTAATTATATATTATATTGTCTTGTATTGTAGTATTGTATTGCTTTGAATTGTATTGTATTGTATTAATTATGTTATATTCATAGCATTGTAGTAATTTTCTACCATACTGGTTGAGTGGAAGAGAAGGCCGAATGGCCTTAACTCAGCCAGTTAAAATAAACCATTATTATTATTCTTATTATTATTATTAATATTATTATTATTATTATTATTATTATTATTATTATTATTATTCCTCTCAATCTTATTCATATGTCATTCTCCTTCCACTTATTCTTTTTTAATATATCATCATCCTTCCTTTCAATCTTCTTCATATGTCATTCTCATTCCTCTTATTTTTCTTTATATGTCATTTTTCTTCTTCTATCTTTCTGTCACAGTTTTCTTAATCATTCTTCCTTCTATCTCATCAAATTTCATATACACTTGAAACAGGTGGAAGAAGAGTAATTTGGCTTCAGGAAACGAAAAGGTACGAGCGCTGCTCATTCGGTCTCAAATTTTGTTAATACTACTGTATCTCCTTTTTTATATTGTTTGTATTATTTTATTTCTATTTCTCTTGTTTGTTTGTAATTATATTCTTTATTCTGTATATTTAAATTGGTTATTAAAAATTGGTTGCAATTAGACTACTACGAACAATCGGCGAAAGATACCTACAAAAGAATAAAGAAGTGTATGTAGTATTTGTGAACATAGGAAAGGCGTTTGACAGAGTGCATTGGAATAAACTGTTGGACATCGTGAAGAAAATAGATGTGGATTGCAAAAAACAGAAGGCTGTTTAATAACCTTTATATGAAACAACGAGCCAAAGTGTGAATAGGAGAAGAAATGTATGAAGGAAGTGAAATAGGGAGAGGAGTATGACAAGAATGCCCTTTATCATCTACCCTGTTCAACATCTACTTGGAGGATTTAGTGAAGAATTGTTTTCAGAACATTGGAGGGGTAAAAGTAGAAGGAAGAAGAATAAAGTGCTTAAGATTTGCTGATGATATGAGCAGAAGAGGAGACGATACTAAGGGATATGCTACTGAAGCTAAATGACAACGTGAGCAATATGGAATGAAGATAAATGCAAATAAGACGAGGACCATGGTCATAGGAAGAAAAATTAAAAAGGTAAACTCTAAATGAGGTAGTACAGCAAGTCAACAGCTTCAAATACTTGGGATGTAGGTACTATAAGCAGTAACATGAGCTGCTGCCAGGAAGTCAAAAGGAGAATAGCAATGGCAAAGGAAGCTTTTAATAGAAAAAGGACCATTTTCTGCAGAACCTCTGGAAAAAGAATTAAGGAAGAGACTAGTGAAGTACTTTGTGTGGAGTGTGGCGTTGTGTGGGGCAGAAACATGGATATTACGACGAAGTGAAGAGAAGCTAATAAAAGCGTTTGAGATATGAATATGGAGAAGAATGGAGCGTGTGAAATGGAGAGACAGAATAATAAATGGATCTGTAGTGGGTGAAGAAAGAATGATGCTAAAACTGATCAGAAAAGGAAAAGGAATTGGTTAGATCACTGGCTGAGAAGAAATTGCCTACTGAAGGATGCACTGGAAGGAATGGTGAATGGGAGAAGAGTTCGGGGCAGAAGAAAATATCAGATGACAGACGACATTAAGATATGTCGATCATATGCGGAGACTAAGAGGAAGGGAGAAAATAGGAAGGATTGGAAAATGCTGGGTTTGCAGTGAAAAACCTGGCATTGGGCAGAACGCGTATGTACGTATGTATGTATGTATGTATGTATGTATGTATCATTCTTCTTCCTCTCTATCTTTTTTCTACTTCATTTCCTTTCTCTCAGTCTTCTTCATAATTCTTCTTTCTATCTTAGTCTCCTTCCTCTCAGTCCTCTTCCTCATTTCCTTTTCTCTGTATCTTTTTACTGTTCTATTCCGCTCATTCTATCTTCTTCCTGTCTTAATTTGCTTTCTTTGTCTTCTAACTCTCTCTTCTTATTCTATTATACTTCCTCTGTTTCTCCTTCCTGTAATATTATACACACTGTACTCTGTTACATTTCTCTTCTGATCATTCTTCCTCCTCTCTTTTCCTCTTCCATTATTCTCTCTCCTCCTCCTGCTTTCCGCTCGCACTCTTATTATTCCTCTCATTACTCCTGCCTTTCTTTCTCTAACTCTTACTTTTGTTCCGAGTCTGCTTTCTCCTCTGTACCTTTGATCATTCCTGCCCTCTTCTGTTACCCCCTTCTCCTTCTCCTTTATTCTGTTTTTCTTCTTCCTTTATTTACTCTTTGTTACGTATTTCACTCGTTAATTTTCGTATCTCCTCTAGTTGGTATACCTTTTTTTGTAGATGAATTTTGTTTAATTTTTATTACCAATGTGCAACTTTAAGTATTCATTAAATCTGTTTAATACGTCGTGAACAAATCGTTTGTTTGGATTTGGTATTGACGTTTCGTCATGCATGGATGACATTTCGACAGTAATGTGTTTGTAATTAGTGACACATCAAAGCGTTTTAAATAGCTACAGATAAATACAGTATCTGCTTGTTTTTCTCCACTCATTTTGTTTAATATAATGTATTGGGCGATAATGCTTTCACTATGGGAGTACCAAATTCCTAGATTTTAAATTCAATAATCGATAGATTACTCTTCTAACGTAGAAAGAAATTAAAAGACCTTTCCTATTTGTATGAGATACCAACAGAGTGATGAGGTCTACTGTATTATGCGATTGCAATTCTTTCGTTCATCAAAAAGCTCAAGCTTTTCGGTAAATACTTCCTCAACGTAGAAGAGCTCTCAATGTTCCAATCGGTAGTATTGTGCGATTCATCACTGGCATTGGACTTAACTAACTGAATGGAGATTTCTGTTAAGAAATATAATAGATCTTCTAGCTCGTAACACAGTAGGCTACGAGTCTCCCCTTTTTAAAGGAGTAGGTAAACCATTGATCTGCAAAAATTTAGTGAAATTCAACGGAGCCGCCATTTTCAGTTGACTATGCGGGAAACAAATGACGATCGCAAGGCATGTTTCATAGTACCGTAATGAATTTGCAGTTTTAAATGTTGGCAAACAAAGAAAAAAAAAATGCTATGGAAATGATAAAACAAATGCTAAGAAAGTGATAAAATTGTAGCGATAAACACATGTGATTCGTTGAAACACGTCCTTTCGTATCGTTTTATTGGTCAAAAGTAGTATGACGTAGCCTAGTAGAACTTTAATAGTTAGTACAGGGCCATCATTTTATTTTTACTTCAATTTTTATTGTACCTGAGTTTTTGAATGTACCTCACTCCCACCCCTTCTACTAAGGAAGTTCCAACTCCACACAGAACCATGATCGCAGACAGTAAGCAGTACTGAGTTACTGAGTATAGTACGTTCCAGAAATATGTTCGCGTTTTCCGTGACGAAAGAGCTTTCAATATTGAATCATATTTTCGCACAGGTACTGTCCGTTTGCCTACGTCGCATCCCGATTTCCCCCACCTGCTTCTGCTCGCCCCTCTGTAAAAGCTGGGCTGTCTTAGCTCTTTTCTGAAAACATTAATTTCTCTTAGGAATTGGACGTTTACGTAATATTATACAGCTGTTTAATTTAACTTAAATAAAAGGGCCTCGTTGAGTAATTAACTGTCACGTGATTTCCTCCCTTTCTACAATCCTGCGGCATAACCACTTGGACGGACAGTAGATAGCATGTCTGAGTAATTTTATATTTTCGGGTCGGCGAGAAGTGAAGATTGAATTCACAGTACGTAGAGTAGGTACAGAATTATTTCAACATGAGTTACTAGTACGAAGGACGAAACTGGCAATTGGAATTAGATGCAATAGTCTATAGTGCGATAATATACACAAAAGAACTGAAGCCCGTATCGAAATGAACGGTCACCATTTTCAAAATTGTGTTTAAATATTCATATTATGATTATTTTTCGATTTAACTTCTTTCTCTATATTGTACGCTAATGTGCTGTAGACAGTATACACTGCATAATGAATACATTCGCATGGATAACTCACTTCGTGAGTAAAAACACTTATTCTTAATACAGTACTGTACTTAGATTAGAGAAAAACCTAATGAAAATTATCAAATTCAAAATCGCGATATTTCCTAGTTTACGTAAATGGATGAACTACTTTTCTTCCATCCTATACCTAGTAGAGTGATTTGTGTTTTACGCCAGTATCATAGAACTCCAGTCTTGGAGGGGGGAGCAAGCGGTGTTTCCGGTTCTCTAAAGGTATAGACAGGTTAATATTAAAAATGTTAGTAAAAATAAAATGATGTCCCTGTATAATTATAAATGTAGGCCTACATACTAGGTTCAAAAAGTTCCCGGAATTTGCTAGTATCATAGAAACAACGTACCTTAAACACTATTCTACAGCATTCCCTTCAAAATAGTTGCCTTCCGCAACAACACACTTTTGCCAACGCGTGTAGAGTTCCTGGAAGCAGGCCTGGAAGCCATTTTGTGAAACCCGTCTTAGTGCTCTCGTCGCGTTTGCGATAACCTCTTCAGCATTGAATCTCCGTCCTTTCAGATGACTTTTCAGACGGGGAAACAGAAAGTAATCAGGTGGTGAGAGATCAGGAGAGTATGGTAGGTGATCCAGAGCAGTTATGTTGTGCCTGGCAAGAAAATTCTTTACAATAATTGCGCGATGAGCAGGTGCATTGTCATGCATAAGGAACCAGTTGTTTTCTACCCACTTTTCTGGACGTTTCCTTCTCACTGCGTCCCGGAGGCGACGGAGGATTTCTACGTACAATTCTTTCGTTACAGTACGACCTTCTGGAATGAACTCATGGTGGATGGGACCCTGAGAGTCGAAGAAAACTTCCAACATAACTTTGCCTTTGGAAGTATCCCTAGGAAATTTTTGCTTCCGAGGAGATGTTTTCGATTTCCACTCAGATGACTGTCGTTTAGGGACTGGGTCGTACAAGTAGCACCAAGTTTCATCACCAGCAATAATTTTGTTTAAGAAATCACCATCTTCATCAGCCATACTGATCATGTCCCCAGCAAGAGTCATTTTTGTTTCTTTCTGTTCTGCCGACAGCATTTTCGGAACTAACTTCTGAGACACGTAATGCATGTTGAGATGCTTGTGAAGAACATTGTGTACACTTCCGACTGATATTCCGACCTCGCTGCTATCTCTTTTATGGCTTTACGTGGGTCGTCCCTCACAACATTACACACACGAGAAGCGATTGCTTCATTTGTTGCAGTTGTTGGTCGGCCGCTGCGTACGTCATCTTTGATGCTATCGCGGCCACCAGAAAAGCGTTTATGCCAGGCATACACTTGAATTTTTTTCATTGCTGCTTCGCCATATGTTTTTTTCCAACAATCTTAATGTCTCTGCAGGAGTTTTGTGTAACAAAACACAGAAGTTGATGTTTGTTCGTTGCTCTGTGGACATAATTACAAAATGCGACGAACAATCAAAACATTATGATAAACAATTTCCTACAACTCAAAACCAACAATCGCCATTATCAAAAAACTTTAAGGAAATGACATCATGAATGTTACCAACAAAACAAATGTATAATATCCCTTGTTATATACTAATACGAAAAATGGTAGTAAAATTCCGGGAACTTTTTGAACCCAGTAGTATTTTTATCCATACCATTCCTTCAGCTACGTACTGTAGTCTTTTTGCCAGGGCCGAGAAATTTATTGTTCTGAAGAGAACGTTTTTGAATGCCAAAGTTAATTAATAATTGCCCACTTCGGTCAAGAACTCGTAAATTGATTTCGCATATTTTCTAATATAAAGCATTGTATGGCTTTTACATAACTTTTTTTTAATTTCGAATATGTTTCAATGATCCAATATAAAAATAAAAAAATATAGCATAGTTACTTTATTTTGAAAATCTCTTGTATATCAGAATTGATCAGAATTTAAAATGGCCTCATCACATTACTTATCTTTGTAAGACGCTTCGTAAAACAATTTATAAATTCGATAATCTTCGATGCTACTTACCTATTAGAGTTCTACGAAATGCTTATTTGGCCATAATTCAGTCTATCATTCAATATGGTATAATTGTTTGGGGTGGAAGTACAAAAATTAATCTTAGTCGGTTAAATTTACTACAAAAACGAATAATTAAAATTTGTTCGAAGAAACGTTTCGATTATCCAACTAAATTAATTTATTCTGAATTTAATGTATTTAATATTGAACAAATTTATAAGTATACGCTGTTAAAATTTTATCATAAAAATCGTAATAAGTTTGTATTACAGGGACACAATTATGACACAAGACGAAATATTAATTCAAAATTAGTAGAACCTAAATGTCTCACATCTGCTGGTCTAAAGCATAGCATAAATTTTGGATCTCGGTTGTACAATGCTTTAACTAAATTACACCCAGAACTTCTAACATGTAACCCACTAACATATAACAAGAAAATTAGAAACGTGTTAATATCTTCAATTTGATTAAATAAATTTATAGCCTATGTGTATGAATTAATCAACCTATATTATATTTCTATTCTATAATTTTGAAATATATATTAGTCCTACTTTTCACGTGCGATATTATTCTTCTCTAGTGTTAATATTTTATTATATAATTCCATTGCCGCTGTAATTATATTTTAGTTCCTATTTTATTTTACTTATTTATTTATATTATTATTATTATTATTATTTATTTTAATATTATATCTGAACTGCGACCGAGCACGAGCGCTGCTCATTCGGTCTCAAATTCTGTTAATACTACTGTATCTTCTTTTTATATTGCTTGTATTATTATATTTGTATTTCTCTTTGTTTGTTTTGTAATTATATTTCTTTATTCTGTATATTTGAATTTAAATAAAAAAATATGTATATATTTGCATCAACCCATGACAAAATAAACTTGTAATTAAAAAATGGATTTTATAAATTACTTCTTAAACAAAAACCATTCATTGGATGTAGATAGGCTTATGTGCGATTAAATTCATTTGGTGATAGACGATGAATATGCCCTTCCATTCACAAATGTTAAAATACAAACCTTAATGTACGAGGCGTACTCGTATGAGTGATGGGAGGTTATTCGAAAATAACCGGTTATCGGTTAATCGGTTATTTTAAAATTAATTTAACCCGAAGGAAGTTAGCCGATCAAAAATAACCGGTTAACCGGTTGTTTTGCGCTTATTATTTTTTTGGACATTTTAAAGTTAGAATATTAATCCGGAAAACAAAATGAGATATTACTTGGATTAGAAATCGAAGAACAATAAATTTGCAATCAGCTGTAATGTAAACCAACCACAAGATAGTTAAAGGAACGTTATTAGATACTGAAGATCATCAATGACATCTCTAAACAAAATACAGAAAATAATAGGAGGTTATGAAATTGCATGTAGTTAATCACTTCACTCACATTTCGGATTATATGTAAGATAAATAAAAATAACACAAACTACATATTTTTTACAATAATCTATATATATATAATTTGAACTGGTGAAACGGCTGAACGGATTTTAATAAATGACCCCTCATTTTGAAGTTTGGAACCCAAAGTTTTTTCAGAAAAATGGTAGTTTTCAGTGAAATGTCAATTTTCCTTCATAATTTTCCTATTTTCCAAAATCCATCTTTCGTCAGTTTTGAGAACTAATTAATTTCATTTCAGAATAAAACAAAACACACTACAATATACAATTGACTATTACACGAAGGCTTTGACCTGCAGGATTGCTGACACATTTAGAGTTCAGATGGCTAAGATTCTTTCACATCATAATGCCAATATGTCGATCTTCATTTGTGTAATTTTTTGATAACGTATAAGAAATAATTTACAGGTCCGATTCTCTGGTCTGTAGTTTTCCGAATACAGCTGTGTATTGGATATTAAGAACTACAAAACTTAAGAATGTTTGATGACATTACCATTAAAAATTAAATATTATTATAATTAATGCAACACATAATGCTATATTGATGATATGAAAGTGAAACTTTTTGGGGTTTTATATAAGTAGTCGCAGAGAAAGAATATTTTATATTAGATCTTCATTTCTATAATTTACCGAGTAACGTCTAAATATATATGTTATTGAAAACTATAAAACTTACGTAAAATAACAATATTGTTATTAAAAATGAAATACTTTTATAGTTATTAATCAAGGGATGTGGGTCTTTTTCATATATTTAATGGCGGCGTGATATAGATATTTATATGTCTGATTCTCTAATTTTCCTTGGTAGTAACTGAGCCATGCTTCCTATTTTAGCTGCGTCTTTAAACTACATCAAAATTAATTTCGTATGTCTTTGGTTTAATCAATTAGATTTGTGATCGCTGCCACGCATACTTTGTTTTAGAAAAAATAGCATACTATTTCACTTCTTGCTACCGTGATGAGTAAGTATATTTCCCGCAACCAGCAACGAATGAAACACTGAAACTGCCAACGATTTACGATGAAAAATTTTATTTAGGACGCATATAAAGGTTCTACAACCTGACATATCATTCGCCTCATTTTCCGCATTTCAGCAATAGATTCCTCACAACAGCCTATATTACTGAAAATATACGGAATAACATTCATTGTTACACAAATTAATCCAGGAGTATTTGGAGATTAGTATTGTCTGGAGGAAGCGCAAAAATTATAATTCCTAAGAAAAGACCAAAAGGTATTACTTACTGATAAAATAAGAGGTCTATAAGATTTTCTAGTCTCTTGATCACCTCAGCAAGATCTCTTAGTGGGAAAAAGTGATTCTCCCCTCTACATTTGAGGATAGTTCACGAAACTTGCAGAAGCTATAACAAGATGCTAAGTCTTTTGTTCAAAGCATGACAAACCTTACATTTTCTTAACTTTCACCTACAATCCGCAATGACCTGAAATAGCTACTGCTTTACTCCCACATGAAAAACTCGCTGATCGTCCTGACATTGTTACTTGCGATTTCGCATTGAAACTCAAGTAATGAAGACGGATAAGTTCAAGGAAAAATATTTCGCATAAAAAAAGATTCAGAAGGAGTATTTTTCACTATTATGGAAACAAATAACTTTCAAAATGTCTGGTAGTCTTCATTGAAAATAAATCTGAACAATTTTTATTTGAACTTCTTATGGACTTAGTTTGCAGCATATGCTGCACAAGCCACTAGTAATCTTGATTCTGATGGATTTCGGAGGGCAATCTATTCTCCTATAACCAATAAATAATAAAGTCAAAGTTTCTCGCCGTATGAACAGAGAACAACTTTGACAATGTCATTCCTTGAAGTCCAACTGTGAAAATGATCGCTGTTGGGAAGCTAGAGACCTTATGGGACAATGATATATGATATCTATAATCTATGACATTATAAAAAAAAGTTTTCGCCGTTTAGAAAGCTCCAATATTAGCAGATGTACAGTATTAAAACCAACCAGAGTCTGCGACTAAGATAGGCATTATGCTGTGTTATTGACATTGACTCTAAGTCGAATTTCATTTTTCCATCTATGAAGAGATGAAGTAAATAAAGCAGTAACGCATAGCCTACCACATCTAGGAATGGCCTACGAGACAATTTGTATGGTAAAAAATAATAAAAAGAACAGTGTCCGACTGATATTAAATGTGAGATAAACTTAAAATATATTTGATTCGGTGTGTATTTTAAAAATAACGGGTCGTTCGGTTATTATGGAAAATAACCGGTTATCAAGTTAAACCGGCAATCAAAAATAACCTGTAATTAATCGGTTACGTAGTATGAAAATAACCGGTTATTTATGCCCATCCCTAACTCATATATCATTATCACATCGTTCAGCACATTTTCAACATTCATGTGTCTCTTCCATGTGCCATCTTGATTCTAGATTATTTTTGTGTTAAAGTGCATTTTCTATATAATAATAATAAATTTAGCTTCCCTTATGGAAAGGTTGCCAGATTTGACAAAGCGTATTACATATAATTTGGAAACACACCTAGAAGGTAAAATGATACATATTAGAAACGGTTAGGGAATCAGATATGCAAAATGTCAGAAAAATTTATACCTAAGTAGCGTTTGTGCTCATTTGCAGTTAAGAAAGGGGGGGATATCATCAGATAGGGTAGAATGATTTGAATGCCGCGAGAAAAATAATAATACGGATTGATTGGCATTGATATCTAAACCACAACAGCCATCGGTTAAGATAACTTGAAATTTCCATTATCACTCCCATACAAATGATTTCTCAATATGTGAATCGATCCTTTGAGGGCACTAATGGCTATTTCCTTCACAATGCTGTGTGTTAGGCCCAGGTTTTTACATTTGTTGGCAAAGAAGGAGGGTATGATACCTCGTGCTCCCACCATCAGATCTATTACATCAATGTGGGACAGGCTATATTTATCTTTATAGAACGGGATTGTTGGTTCATAGATCCGTTTCTTTTCACTGTCCACCTCATGCGGTTGATGTGCATGTGTCTCAAATCTGATGGTGGGATCGAGAATGCATGCCGAGTTGTTCTTAATGGCAATGATATCAATTCGCCGAACACTTCCTTGTGTGGCTAGTCCCTGCACCTCTTGATGGACTGTAAACCCTACTTCCTTCAGTGCCTCGGCCAGCATAGAACGGACAGCATGGTGACGGATGTTGCGAAGGGCCTCACTATAGGGGCAGAAGCCAAGGATATGGGGAAGAGTTTCAATCTCGCTGAAACAGCGCCTACAGCGGGTACCGTCCCGACTTCTACCCGGTACAGCTCGGACCGGAGCGACATAGCCTACCATTATAAGGGCGTCTATCCATTCCGAGAGGGTTAGACCTTTGTGATTTCTTATCCAGCTGTTTGCTGGGGGGAACTCTTTGTTAAGAATCATTCCTTTACCCTGTTGTTGCAATGTACACCAATTTTCAAATTCTTTGACTCTTAAAGCGTCTGTAACTTTTCGAGAGTCCACAAAATTTTCACGATTATTTAAAAAAGAATTAGCAGGAGTTAATTTAAGGCTCTTTAAACATGTTTTACTCTCCGCAATAAGGTCCGTAGTGGAAGTAATGTAAGGATCATTAGTTTTGTGTAATACCCTTAAGCCGTTAATGTGTTGTAGCGTGGATTCCCAGCGTACCCTAAAAAGACCAAGACCTTTATATTTACGATGTGTATATATCATAGAATCGGGTGTGTCAGCTGGTAGTTGCAAAATTTCTTTAAGAGTGCTTTTAATAATTTTATGAGCGTTATCTAAAAAAGTATTGGGTATTGTTTTCAAGGGCATTGTCTGAAATGTGTAGATTAATGATGGGCAAATTGAGGAATTTAATTTACAAAACTTTTGATCAGGATGTAATAAAGGCGACGAAATTAGCAAATCTAATCTAGTTTTCAGGTCGTTTAAGATGGTTTGGGAATCGAATATACAAACGTCAGAAAAAATTAACACCTAAGTAGCGTACATGCTCATTTGCAGTCAAGCATGTAACAGTAGTGCCATCAGAAATGTTTAGTTGATTTGGATGCAATTTACCGCGAGAAATATTAATAGCTACAGATTTATTTACATTTATATCTAAACCAATAGCTTTGAAACGATCAATAGCCATCCTTGTGAGTTCTAAAGCAGAGTTTTTGTTTTTAGCTATGATAACAGTATCATCTGCAAAACCAAGAACAGTAATGGGTTTTAAACCCGAAACTAGATTGAAACCGTATTCGGCAGCGATCGAGTCTTCTGACAATTCATTAAGGATGTGGTCAGTACATAGATTGTATAATGCGGGTGAAAGGGGCGATCCTTGCATAACTCCTTTTCGTAAAACTATGGGATTAGTTTTTTTATGATTCATTTCTACTCTAGTGGAATTATTTAGATGAAGATTCAAAATTAACGTTTTCAACGAGCTTGGAATAAGCAAGCTATCTAATGTGTTTGATAGGTGCAAGTGCCCGATATTATCGAATGCCTTACTAATGTCAAGGAAAACGAGAGTTGCATCGCATTTTTTAGATTTTTCGGACATTAAAATGGACCTGAGAAGGGATGTATTAACTATTGTTATTACTCTAATAACCTTTAATAATATAGATAGTTCCTTTTATATAGGTTTTTTTTTTTAAATATGTCTTCTCAGAGCCTATATAGGCCTACAGTAAGTAGCTTATCAGAATTCAGTTTTCAAATATTTAATTACAAACATAATTATAGCATTTACCTGAGTATATTTATCCAGGAAGAGTCATGAATGTTTTACAGATATGTCATTTGTAACGTCCTACCCTATTATAATTGTATTGATTTTAATTAGCCTATTTATTTATAGTCTATATTAAAATATTTTTTCTTGCGAACCTGTAGTATTTCAATGTTTGTTTTTCATGCATTTTCATATTATATTTAAGGAAATCAGATCACTACATCTTAAATAAGACTAAATGGAATTAAAGACGAGAGAGAAATTCTTAGAAGTAAATACTCCCTTCCTACTTGTTCATTTTCACTTTGGCTTTGTTCTGTGCGTTCGTCTTTCTATCTCCACGTCGTAATGAAAGTCTCCGTGGCCAGTTCCGAAGAGGTCTGACTGATGAGGCTCAGGATTAGCGGTGACTAGAAAAAGAAAAAGAATTCTACTTTATCTCCATTATGACTCTCTCTCTCTTTGTCCGTACGTGGACGAGGGACAGAGACACCGTTACAATAGCGAGAGAACCTTTTTGCTGAAAGCCTGTACCACTCCAGCTCTTTCTGTTGCCAAGATGCACAGGCTAAGGGAAAACAGTAGCTGGATAGCAGTAGTTGAATCTCTCCATATTCTGCAGGAATAAGTTGCAAACATTATAGGGGAGAAGTGGGTACAGTGAGACAGGGAGAACAGTGAGATATTTTTAATTAGATGGTAAATTTTGATGTTGAGATGTTGGTAACAGAGGAGTTGTATGTTCCATGAGTAAAGTAACAGTATTTTCATACTCGATTTGATTCTAGTCATAAAGGTGAATGATGAAAAAATAATTCGTAATTTTTCACTCTAGAAGTAAAATTTTGGCTTGTGTTTAATGAAGGTTATATTGGATATACAGGCGAAATAGAAATATGAATGTTTTGTTACCAAATACTATGGTGTCTGAGGTTACGTTTGGCAAAGTTTCGTCTTCCTTGTTTTGATTTTGAAGTGATGGCGCCATTTTTAATCGAAATATGCCTAAAGGGAACAGTGAGACATGCCATTGAAGGGTACACTGAGACGTCTCACTGTTCCCATGTATCAATGATTTGCAAAAACAAACTGTAATTATATTACATTTACCGGTAACTAACATTAAAAATGACCATACTAGTAACCAATTTAGGAACTATAGCTTAAAATAATGAATACATTACATTTTAATGGTTTCTTAAATAAAAAATTATTCACAAAATTTAAGAAAATGTTAAAAAATAATAAAGAAATAAATTAAAATCTTATAATTATAAGCTTTGTTGTCACCAAAAATTCATTTCATTTTTTCGCAAAAGTTTGAAAAGTCATGGAAAATTCACTTTTCCAAATGTTCCAGATGTTTCAATGGTTTCGAAGTCAGATATCAAAATGATTTTAAAAAAGCCTACAGGACATGTCAAGATAAAGAGACAGCAAGATTTCCTTTCTTTTTAAATAAATGTAAATCATTTCAATGTCCGTTAATAGACACTGTGGTGTCTCACTGTACCCTCCTGAATGGGAACAGTGAGACATTTGCATTTTTTTGACAAACACGTATTGTATATTATGTCCTTCATCGATTAACATTTTTGTTTATGTATTATTGCACTCCATGTTTTAATGTCTATTTCTATTGCAGTTGATTTTAAAAATACTTGAATTATCACTTGCATACATATGTCTTAATATTTTGTGTCTCATTGTGCCCACTGCTCCCCTACTCGCAAAGGCAGTATAATAATTGAGCGTGTCTTTTGTTCTGTTTCATTTCGGAGTGCTGAAGAGATTCTCTTTGTTCTGAAATAATTTTTGACGAGCAATGCAATTAACTGTAAGACTTTCCGACTGTGAACTGATCTCATTTAAAACTAAGGAAGTGTGTTTCAGTCCATCAATATTAAACATACTTTTTTATCGCTAGACCGAGGATTTATATACTCTAAAAACTTTCAAAATTTGCATGCAACTATGCATTAAAAAGTTCTTTAAATCTGCATTAAACTTAAAAAAAAGGTGTTTATTTAACGCTTTAGTGCACGTTTAATGATAAATTCAGATAATTTGTGACTATAATTTTACTTTTAAAAATTCTGGTAATAAATATGAAATGCTTTCACCTCTGTTAGTGGAACTGCTTATGCTGTAGTTTAAATGGCAATCAAATTTCAGTTTTTTTTTTTTTTTTTTCAGTTTTTCTTTCATGAAGGAACGCCTTTTTTTAAGTTAATTATGCTTAAATTGAACATTCATCATTATTGTTGCAACTATATTCTAGTCTGATATATTATTCTGTATTATATGTTCTGTTCTGTATTATTAAATAAATAAATAAATAAATAAATTGGCAAATGAATAAATAAGTAAATAAATAAACAACACAGGATGTAACTGGAAGAAACTTGGAAAGTGGGGCCCTTGTAAGAACCGCGCATTTAGTACGGAGTTCATCTGCCCCTACAACACAGATGCCATTTCCTGCATATGACATAGACCACTATTTTTCTAGTACACTGTGATGTATTTCTGAGAGAATTTCTCCATCCTCCTTTCAGCCTCTCTTCTGAATCTTCAACTACCGTCAAGGAGAGGTAGACTCCTGGTCTCCAGTTTTCCACTGTTCTTAGATAGGAATGAATAGTGTGCTGCTAGGGATTTCAGGCTTCCCTGTAGACCAGACAAACCAGCACACTGCCTTGTATGGGTATTCGATGGAATTTAAGACCGGCCATCCGTAGTCGTCCATTTCTGAACTATGAATAAGCTCAACTTATACAGAGACATCATTTCATTTTTACTTCAATTTTTATTGTACCTGAGTTTTTGTATGTACTTCACTCCCATCCCTTCTACTAACGAAGTTCCAACCCTCCACACAGAACCAAGGTCGCATATAGTACTGAGTTAGTGAGTATAGTACGTTTCAGAAATATATTCGCTTTTTCCAGTGACGAAAGAGCTTTCAATATTGAATCATGTTTTCGCACAGGTACTGTCGTCCGTTTGCCTACGTCGCATCCCGATTTCCCCCACCTATTTTCACTTGCCCCACTGTAAAGCTAGTGGCTGGGCTGTCTTGGCTCTTTTCTGAAAACATTAATTTCTGTTGTAATATTATACAACTGTTCAAAATAACTTAAATAAAAGGGTCTCGTTAAGTAATTAACTGTCACGCGATTCCTTCCCTTTCTACGACCATACGACATAACCACTTGGACGGACAGTAGATAGTATGTTTGAGTAATTTTATCTTTTCTGATCGGGCAGAAGTGAAGATTGAATTTACAGTACGTAAGATACTCTTTTATAGAGTAGATATAGAATTATTTCAACGTGAGTTACTAGTACGAAGGACGAAACTGGTAATTGGAATTAGGTACAATAGTCTATAGTGCGATAATATGCACAAAAGAACTGAAGCCTGTATCGAAATGAACGGCCACCATTTTCAAAAATGTGTTTAAATATCCATATTATGATTATTTTTCAATTGAACTTCATTCTCTATATTGTACGCTAATGTGCTGTAGACAATATAATATACACTGCATAATGAATACGTTCGCATGGATAATTGAGTTCATGAGTAAAAACACTTATTGTTAATACTGTACTGTATTTTGATTAAACAAAAACCTAATGAAAATTATCAAACTCAAACTTGCGACATTTCCTATTTTACGTAAATGAACGCACTATTTTTCTCTCCTCCTATACCTAGTAAAGTGATTTGTTTGTATTTTAAGTCAGTATCATCGAACTCCAGTCGTGGAAGAGGTAGCACGCGGTGTTTTCTGTTTTCAACTGTTAATCCAAAGGTATAGCCAGGTTAATATTAAAAATATTAGTAAAAATAAAATGATGTCCCTGTACTTGGGGGATAGTTCAAACCAAGCACTTAAACAACCAAACATATTGGAACGTTTGGCCATCACCATTAGTTGCTAGCATTACACATTGTAGCCTACATAATTTTATATTTCTTATATCCTCATTAGAGGAAGCAGAAAAATACTTCGAGTTTTACGAGAAAATACATGTTTAGCATCTCTGATACGGAAAAGGTAGATTTTTGCCTATCTGTTTATTCGTCTATATAAATTGATTTATCCTAAACTGTTTTATTGATTTTGTTCATAGGCCTATTCATTTTGTACTAATAAATTTATTCGAGAATGAATTACATAAAATACAGGGAATTCCTATGCAGACCGGTCCCACTCCAACTTCTAGCTAGCAAAATCTGTTGTCAGGCGGCGAGCGGTCATCTGTCGGCATACGGACAGGTCCGTGCACCCTTCCCTGCGCTGACCGGTCCCACTCCACCCTTACCGTTTAGCTTGCTCTGGACAAGCGCTTCGCTCTACCGTCATTAAGCCGACGGGACATTACTACCTGGCGCTGGTATACATAGGAACTCTCTGTATATGTAATAATTTTTAATAAAAATTAATAGATTTTTATTTTATTTCTTTATATTTTTATTGTATGTATGTATGTATGTATGTATGTATGTATTTATTCACACTGCAATGGGTATATCCCTGGTGGCAGTGGTAAGTAATTACACTCAATAATGACAATAATAAACTTATTAATTAAAAATACAATTAATTATAATACTAATAATTACTACTAACAATAATAATAATAATAATAATAATAATAATAATAATAATAACAGGGAATATCCTAAATTAAATGAAACGATCACTTAAAATAACATTTGAAATAAATCTAATTTGTATCTTAAACCTAAGTTCGAACTAAAACCCACGAGTACGATATGTTCATATATGCACAAGTACCTTTCAACATTACATTCATTCCGCTGTCAACTCACTCACTGCACTGGAACTACGACACATTTCACTGTTCAAATACTTTGCACTGCCACTATAAACTATAAAGCTTCACTGACAGAAACACGTTTCACTTACACAACACACTTCACTGACACAACATAATTCTTCACTGATACAACACTTCAATAAGCAAATATCATTTACACCCTTTAAATACTGTGTATAATTACCGTAAAGTCCTTAAGCCTATTTTTAAATACATTTTTGGTTGTTGGTAAAGGCTTTATTAAGTCTGCAGGTAAAGCATTCCAGTCCCTGATAGTACGATTGAGAAAAGAAAATTTTCTAGTGTCCGTCCTCTGTCTTCTTTCCCTCGATTTATATGAGTGGTCGTTCCTTGAAGATTAATTTGGCGGCTGCAACCTATTTTTTATTTCTCTCCAGGCAGGCTCACCTCTGTATGTTTTGAACATTGCGCATAATCGAATTAGCGTTCTCCTGTCCTTGAGTGTGTCCCATTTTAATGATGAATTTTTCCGACAACACTTGAGAGCCCGTTTTTGAATCTTTCCCAGTGTCTTAATATGTTCTAATCTGTAAGGATCCCAACATGCAGCACCATATTCAATTACTGGACGTACTAGTGATTTATATACAATCTCTTTGGATTTATCAGAGCCTTTTCTAAGTACCCTCTTCACAAAGTGTAACGCTTTCCATGCTTTTCCCGCTGTGTCTGTAACGTGGTCCCCTCAGCCGAGATCGCTGCTAAATGTTATTGTACACTGGCTCGCAAAACTATTGTCCTATGAAATAGTGTGGAAGTGAACTTTTTGAGATATTATGTTGGCAATATGTCTACATACCCCACTCCACATGTCGTCCTGGAAGGAAGGTATTTCAGCTCTGAGTTGCAGGTATATAGGCTACCTAGCGAATCGAACCAAAGACAACCTTTTAGAACAATAACGGTATATGTAACCGACAGAAAAAAAAAACATTGAATCTATTTTGCACAGAAATGTTTAAAACATGTTGTTTATTCCTCTTGAGTATCATATAATATTCCAGGAAAATTTTTCATCTCCCTTGCAAGTATAAATACCTTGTTGGAGCATAAACATAGAATAGATCACACCGCGTTTTGACAAGAATATTATGCAAATCTAGTCTTTCAGGTAAGGCTCCCTGTAAAGCAGATTTGAATAATTTCAAGGGAAAAATTGTTCCGGGGCCGGGTATCGATCGGAACAATTTTTCCCTTGAAATTATTCAAATCTGCTTTACAGGGACCCTTACCTGAAAGAGTAGATTTGCATAATATATACGTCACTGTGTACGTTAACAGAAAACTACAATTCCAAGTCACACAAAGTTTGTGTGCACTCGAAGTGGGTCTCTGGCGTTTCGGCAGCCCACGCGAGTTGTGTAGATATAAAGGGAAAAGTTGAGACGGTGTCGGGTGGAGTTCCCGGGTAGCTCAGATGGAAAGAACGCTAGTACGTTCAACCAGAGGTCCCGGGATCGATACCCGGCCCCGGAACAACTTTTCCCTTGAAATTATTCAAATCTGCTTTACAGGGAGCCTTACCTGAAAGACTAGATTTGCATAATATATACGTCACTGTGTACGTTAACAGAAAAAACACAATTCCAAGTCACACAGAGTTTGTGTGCACTCGAAGTGGGTCTCTGGCGTTTCTTCAGCCCACGCGAGTTGTGTGGATATAAAGGGAAAAGTTGAGACGGTGTCGGGTGGAGTTCCCGGGTAGCTCAGATGGAAAGAGCGCTGGTACGTTCAACCAGAGGTCCCGGGATCGATACCCGGTCCCGGAACAATTTTTCCCTTGAAATTATTCAAGAATATTATGAATATCCAAGGAAAAATGCAATATTTTCGGATTAAAAGATTTTCTCAAACACTAGTCATGGGCCTATTCTGGTATTTCGTCCTATTGGGTCCACAAGGTTCCAGTCAGAATATGTAACATCAACACAGCGCAGTGGACGTATTTCTGTTTGGGGATGGATTTCCAGGCTGTCAGGAGGATCTCTGTGTAAAATTGAGGAGGATTTGACTTCCCAGCAATATAGGCCTAACCACATACTGGAAAATACAGTATGCTACCTAGAATGCGCATGTTCCAACCTAATAGAATTATATTTTTTTTCAACAGGACAATTCCTCCATCTACACATCTTTGTTGTATCAGACATGATTCCAACATCATGTTTGGTGTTGAAAGCACAGACATTTGCTATTTCTATATGCTTTGCTTATTTTTTAGTTCGTTACATCCACATTTACGTTCCATTATTGCATGAGAGTAATATGCAAATCTTTTTTTTTTTTTTGCAAAATATAAATTAAACTGCTCTATCTTACGGGATATAATTCACAATCAAGTTTTACATTATTCACATACCGATAAAAATTTGTCTTAACAATAGTAATATGCGTTACAAGAGCGGTATGTTGAAGTTTTCATGTTCGAGGAAAAGTTTGAAAAAGCGAAACGTAGTTGAGCTTTTTTAATTTCCGAGAATTGAAAGAAAACATACCGCTCGTGTATCGTACATTATTTTGTGCGAAGATCGTTTATTACATACCTGAAAGAGGAATTTCTAATTAGTTGCAATGAAATCTCCATCTTGGTTTCTGTTCAATGACGGCAAATTTGCAAAACAAAAATATCTATCTTCAACATTGTTGCTTTAAAATGTTTTCTGTGTTTATGATACTCCAGCAGGCCGTAATATACGTCTTTTTTTTCCCCCAGTCTATGATGAGTCTGGAATCTTGTTGATTTTTTCACGGCTTCCATTTACTTGCATCACGAATGCAGTAACTTTAGTGGAGTTGTAGAGTTTACTTAATTTTTGCAAATATTTAAAAACAATAATTAACAGTGCAATTTAGGTGAAATTGCAGTGGTGAGTTTCCAATTTATAATTATTACTATATTGAACGTCTCTAAAAATAATATGTTAAAAGCCTAAAGCAGTAAAATCAATGTGTCACTTAAGCGGTAAGAAGAGGGAAATTGTTATGTGTGATAGGTTGGGAATACTGAATGTGGAATTTTAGACTCTCCGCGGATTGGTTTTGTGCGGAAACCAAGCAAATATACACGATCTCGCACAAAATTATTTACCCGATTTTTTAGAACATCAATCTATTGATTCTTAGTGCCACCTTTAATCAATGTAATTTTATTAGCGTAGTGTTATTACCATGACAACAGCCAAAGAAAAATAAGCTGTAGGCGTATTATAACACAAAGAACCATGGCGTGAAGAGGAGCTACAAAATGCCGTGTTTATTAAATTAACCTATACCAATAGTCCACTAAGTAAACATGTTGGGTGCTATGCATAGACATTTCGCTAGCCCGCGCTACGATCGTGCTAAACTAGCCCCGGCTATCGACTGATTACATGTACAGGATTCATATCATATATCGCTAACACTGGTTTATGAATACGAAAAAC
Organism: Periplaneta americana; assembly: GCF_040183065.1. Taxonomy (NCBI): domain Eukaryota; kingdom Metazoa; phylum Arthropoda; class Insecta; order Blattodea; family Blattidae; genus Periplaneta; species Periplaneta americana. The sequence goes on from NC_091124.1 coordinate 180,125,788, forward strand.
GTTAGTTCGCTGATCATCCATCGGAGCCCGCGCTAAAAATGACTATGAATATGGCCCATTCTCTTTAAGTTTGCAAAGTAGCTTGGTTCAACCTTTCTGTTGTGAGGAGGGGTGGTTTGTTACCTGCGGGGAGACTACTGCCAGGATAGGATAGATCAGAACATCCGTCAGACAACGGGAACACCCTTGCAGTTACCTTCGCCGGTCCTCGAACCACAGTAGTGAGATGGAAGACGGACGCAATTCAATAATACCTCTCTATTGCGATCTATTGGGACTAGAGGTATAATATTTTGGTGGTTGGTAGAAACGCCGCCAAAAAACTCATATAGCCATTTTACGGATAAACGCTGTAATTCGTATCGCTCCCTTCTTCCAGCCAACCCCTCAGTTGTCGTACAGTCCAGAGATGGTCACCACTAAGAGACATCGAACTAACTCCACTTGTTCGTCACAAACGGAAGGGCGAGCCACATACCTGCTGTCTCATACCGACCCGTACGAAATGCAAGAGCCCGTCTTGCAACCGTCTGTTACTACAGGGACATCATTTTATTTTTTACTAACATTTCTAATATTAACCTGGCTATACCTTTGGCTTAAAGGTTGTGAACCGGAAACACCGTTTGATACTCCCTTCCACTGGAGTTCGATGATACTGGCGTAAGAAAATGAAAAGTAGTTCATCCATTTACGTAAAGTAGGAAATATCTAGATTTTGAGTTTGATAATTTTCATTAGGTTTTTGTTTATTCAAAATACAGTAAAATATTAACAATGAACTGAGCTGTCCGTTCGGACGTATTCATTATGCAGTGTATATTATACTGTCTACAGCACATTAGCGTACAATATAGAGAATGAAGTTAAATTAAAAAATAATCATAACATGGATATTTAAACACATATATGAAAATGTTGGCCGTTCATTTCTATACAGGTTTCAGTTCTTTTTTTGCATATTATCGCACTATATATTATTGTACCTAATTCCAATTACCAGTTTCTTCTTTCGTACTACTTACTCATGTTGAAATAATTGTGTACCTACTCTATAAAAGAGTACCTTACGTACTGTATATTCAATCTTCACTTCTGCCCGATCCGAAAAGATAAAATTATTCAGACATGCTATTTATTGTCCGTTCAAGTGGTTTTGTCGAGGGTCGTAGAAAGGAGAGAAATCACGTGACAGTTAATTACTTAACGAGGCCTTTTTATTAAAGTTATTTTAAACAGTTGTATGGGTATAATATTACGTAGACGTCCAATTCCTAACAGAAATTAATGTTTTCAGAAAAGAGCTAAGACAGCCCAGCCACAAAGGGACGGGCAGAAGTGGATGGGGGAAACCGGGATGCGACATATGCAAACAGACGACAGTACCTGTGCGGGAATATGATTCAATATTGAAAGCGAACATATTTCTGGAACGTACTATACTCACTAACTCAGTACTGTTTGTGTCTACTATGACCGTAAGGCGACTTTGACTGTATATGCTTAGTTCTGTATGGAGAACGGTTGGAAGTTTACTAGTAGGGGGGTTGGAGTGAAGTACATTCAAAAACTCAGGTACAATAAGAATTGAAGTAAAAATAAAATGATGTCCATGTATAATGGATCGTTACCATAAGCTTCAAATAACCCTTGATGACATTGGCATGCGTTTCTAGGCTACCTCGATTTCTATCCGGGATGGCTTCTCAAGTTTAGTAAACATGCTTTACAGCAGTTAAAAATAGTGCTCTACATTTAACCGCGCACAGTAACATCTGTTGTCATAGCAACCGGTTTTATCTTTCAATACAACGACAATGTCTCCAACTACGATCACCAGTTGTCTAGTATTGCATGCGAATGCGCATGACCGATTCCCGGCAGTGTTGCCACTACTTTGTATACAATAATGTTACTAGCTAGATGAACGAAAAATTTTACTAATGAGTATTTTTCAACAGTATTCTCACTAGAGGTTCTGATTTATCTAGACTATTACACTCTTACTACGTCATACTACTTTTGACCAATAAAACGGTACGAATGGACGTATTTCAAACAATCATGGCTGCTTATCGCACAATTTTATCGCGTCCCTAGCATTTGTTTAATTTTATCGCGTCCCCAGCATTTGTTTCTTTGTTTACCAACATTTGAAACTGCGCTGGTCTGGACATCCAAACAAAAAAAACAAAAAAAAAAAAAAATTACAAACAACTCCAGTAGATGCACAGCAGTTTCAAATATGACTCGCATTGGCATTCAAGAACAAGAATTAATAAAAATCACTGATCATACCTATGCATCTTCTGAAATCCGATTTACAAAAATAAATGAAGAGCACCATTCGGAAATCCTGAATAAGTTGAATACACCATGTAGGCCTAAATCAACGAGTTCCACTTGTATTACGCACACGTCCAATATAACTTCAATTGAACCACCAACCACATTCAAATTTGAAAATTGTGCATTCAATAATTATTCCTTTTAAAATTATTCATGTTTATTTTTTATGTCATCGTCGTTAATTAAAACTTTCCTAACACTTGTGTACAGTATATTAGTTAGGTTATGTTATAGCTTCTGCTATATGATATTATGGATAGTCACGTATCAGAGATTGTTTAATATTAAGATTTATTGAAAATCATCTGTCAAGTGACGTTGATTACTGGGATTCGTATAATTGAAGTGGAATGTTGCATTTTAATAAAAATGAAACTGAATCAACAAAGCCTTCTTGACTAGTAACATTGCCATCGTGTATAATAGATCGAGAACTTCTCGACGAGAAGGCTGTAGGGCTCTGAGTTGTGCAGTCACAACTGGCCTACGTCTATGTTCATGATACAAACGGAGTGGGCTATGGAAATTCTGCTCTCCTTGGCAACGGTTTTGTTGTGAATTGTTTTGTATCTTTCTGACGAGAAATAAAAACTGTTCTTGAGTTTCACTTAATCAGTATATTGTATTTTAGCTACAATATTGGTGACCTCGACGTGATATGAACACGCACAAAGATACAAAACAATTCACAACAAAACCGTTGCCAAGGAGAGCAGAATTTCCATAGCCCACTCCGTTTGTATCTTTCTGACGAGAAATAAAAACTGTTCTTGAGTTTCACTTAATCAGTATATTGTATTTTAGCTACAAGGCATTGCTCACTACTGCCATCTAGCATGCACCTAGCGTAATATTTGTAATGTTGAGATGGTACAACAATGCATTTGAAGACAGTTGTATTTTCGTAAGTCAATTAATATTTTATTGTATTGGAGTACTTCGTTACTTCTAATCTTTATATACTTTCTTCTAATCGTGTAATAGTCAATTAAATCCCACTCGAGTTTTGATTTTCTCTAGATAAATCAAAACGTCAAGTGAGATTACTGTTGAGAAAATCAAAACTCGAGTGGGATTTAATTTACTATAACACTATTAGAAGAAAGTATATAAACATTAGAAATAACAAAGTACTCCAATACAGTAAAATATTAATTGACTTACGAAAATACAAAACTGCCTTCAAATTTATACCATCTCAACATTACAAATATTACGCTAGTAGATGGCAGTAGTGTATTATGATTAGCTGTTTTCTTGTTATCAGTTGTGCCAACTATGGAATCTTCATTGAACTCTGTGGACGGTTACTGGTCAAGAAGGCTTTGTTGATTCAGTTTCATTTTTATTAAAACAGTTGCATTCCACTTCAATTATACGGATCCCAGTAATCAACGTCACTTTACAGATGATTTTCAATAAATCTTAATATTAAACAACCTCTGATACGTGACTATCAATATTATCATACAGCAGTAGCTATAACATAACCTAAATAATATAAACAAGTGTTAGAAAAGTTTTAATTATGGATGATGAAATAAACAAGAGAAGTTTTAATTAACGATGATATAAAAATAAACATGAATAATTTTAAAAGAAACAATTATTGAAAGTACAATTTTCAAATTTGAATGTTTTAGTGGTTGGTGTTAGTGTTTTATATTAGACGTGTGCTTAAAAGAAGTGGAACTCCTTGATGTACATGATTTATTCCTCAAACTTATTCAGGATATCCGAATGGTGCTCCTCATTTATTTGTAAATAGGATTTCAGGGAAGGTGTATAGCTATGACCAGTATGACCAGTGATCTTTATTAATTCTTCTTCTTGAATGCCAATGCGAGTCATATTTGAAACTGCTGTGCATCGACTGGAGTGGTTTGTAATTTTCTGTTTTTTTTTTTTTTTTTTTTTAACGTCCAGACCAGTGTAGTTTGAAATGTTGGCAAACAAAGGGTAGTGATAAAAATAAACAAATGCTAGGGACACGATAAAATTGTGCGATACGCAGCCATGATTGGTTGAAAGACGTCCTTTCGTACCGTTTTATTGGTCAAAAGTAGTAGGCTATGACGTAGTAAAAGTGTAATAGTCGGTATAAAATAAAAAATCTCATACATAAACGAATGATATTTTAAAAATCTCAATTTAAATTTGAAATAACTGAATTGGACTTACTGCCCCATCTTTCAACTTTTTCTTAGTCAAACGTTATCACAAGGGACTAATAATTTTGAATGGACTCTGTTGGTTTATACGAGGTGAATGGACTGTGTTGGTTCTTCCCCTATATATAAACTTTGTCGCTCTATAACCTGGACAGTATTGGGTTTTCCCCTGAAATGACTTGACATGATGAAACAGCTGATTGAGAAGCACTCAGTGGTACCATTATCTCATTTTCACGTTTTTTGGACTCTATTGGTTTTTCCCCTGTACCGTTCGTTTACACATTTCATTTGAACATCGAACTACTGCTCGTGAAAGTCACCGGAAAAAAGTATCACTACTGTAAATCAGGCTTTCACTTCCCAACTTTTCGAAGTACATAGACGTGGAAGTAATTTTTGGACAGATGCTATCTTTTCTTTTGTATGGCTGTACGTCTTTCAAACAGGAAGTTCGCTTGTTCTCTGTTGCAGATTGTCTTGTCTATTGGTAACCCTTTGTGAATCACGTTTCGTAACGTGACCGCAGTTAGATTTTGAGCAAAGCAATCAGTTCATAGACAAGTGTGTGCTCTGAACGCCCTTTGAGTAAGTTGGAGAGCAAGGTCTTCCTCCTCATCACTAATCTCTCTTTGAAGATGGATTATGTCCACGAACCTGCTTTCATGTCAGAGTATAGACTAGAGGACCTAATTCCACTGAAGTGCTCGGCCAAATACAGGTTTAATGATCCAGTTTCAACTAAGAATGCATTTACTGTGTTCTATTGAGGGTTTTACTGAGTCATTCGATATTTTGTCCTTAAATAACAATATAAATATATGTATATACGTAGGTCAAGAAATAAGTGTGATACTTTCATTTATTTATTTTAATTCATTAATGTAGGTATTTATGTATTCATTCGTTCGTTTATATATATATATATATTTATCTTATATACAGACGTGGACAAATTATTAACAAAATTGACGATTTTTTATGATAATCCTATTTACAAAATTTGACTTTTCAATTTAGACTACAGTTGACAATTTTGCATATTTCCTTCATTACAGAAGACAGAAATATGCAAAAAGTCAACTGTAGTTTAAATTGAAGAGTCAGGTTTTGTAAAAATATATAATAAAAATCTTCAATTTTGCTAATAATTTGTAAATTAGCAAAAATGTCAACTCCATTGAAGAGTCAAATTTTGTAAAAATATAAAACAAAAATCTTCAATTTTGCTAATAATTAGGAAATATCCAAAATGTGAACTGTGGTCCAAATTGAAGAATCGAATTTTGTAAAAATATAAAATAAAAACCTTCAGTTTTGCTAATAATTTGTAACTATGCAAAAATATCAAATGTAGTGCAAATTGAGGAGTTAAATTTTGAAAAATATACAGTACAAATCTTCAATTTTGCTAATAATTTGGAAATACACAAAATTGTCAACTGTAGTCTAAATTGAAGAATCATATTTTGTAAAAATATATAATAAAAATCTTCAATTTTGCTAATAATTTGTAAATTAGCAAAAATGTCAACTCCATTGAAGAGTCAAATTTTGTAAAAATATAAAACAAAAATCTTCAATTTTGCTAATAATTAGGAAATATCCAAAATGTCAACTGTGGTCCAAATTGAAGAATCGAATTTTGTAAAAATATAAAATAAAAACCTTCAGTTTTGCTAATAATTTGTAACTATGCAAAAATATCAACTGTAGTCCAAATTGAGGAGTTAAATTTTGAAAAATATACAATACAAATCTTCAATTTTGCTAATAATTTGGAAATACACAAAAATGTCAACTGTAGTCTAAATTGAAGAATCATATTTTGTAAAAACATATAATAAAAATCTTCAATTTTGCTAATAATTTGTCCACGTCTGTATATATATATATATTTATTTATTTCAGTTCTAACTACTAAAATATTTATTTTCTAAACGTAGATGTGAGAAAACATATTTTAATAAGAAACCAATATTTATATTAAATTTGTCTGTATAGAAGAGTAAAATTTCATAGTGTGACGCAATCGATATCCTAATTAGAACAATTAATAAACTTAATTATGTAACTGAAACACTTAAAGCATAAAAGCTTGCTAAAATTTGACTACATATGAGACAAAATTTGTTTCATATTTTCTATATTAAATAACACTTTGTACAATATCCATTACCGTAGTTTCCCCTAACTATGGTCCACATTTGCCACATTTTCTTTGTATATTCAGTACTATTCATCCAGATTAAGTGAAATTTTGGCTTCGAACTCTTGTAAGTTTATATTAAATAAATGTTGACATATTATGTATTTGAAATTATTTAATTACAAGTGTTAAAAAAATAAGCATTGTTACATAGTTGTATTCTGAGTCGCCCAACAATGGTCCACTGATATATTCGTGCTTGAAAGCATGAATGGACTATAGCATTGAGTTTCTAATTTAAGGGTAGAAACATAATCCAGTACAGAAATATTAAGGGGAGTTTGTCATTATCGCATGCAAAATAATGGTAAAAATAGCCTATCTTCTAGCAGTCATAAATATAATAGTCTACTATTTATCAGTGGTCTTTCATTTTTGTTAGCTATGTGTGTATACATATTAAGCTTTAAAATGAAAAAGAATGGTGACTCTAGAGTAAATCTGTATCCTTAAATTAATTTTTTTAATTAAGCACAATTTTTTTATAAATTCATTACATGTCTGTGATTAGGTACACTCTATTCACTTATTATAGCACATATTGAATTGAAAATTTGACCACTTACTTCTATCTTCCTCTGAATGGCGGGACGCAATTAAGATGAATGCTAACGTAGCACCAGTGAGAAGTCTTCATGGGAGATCCTTGGACGGTTTCCGTTGCAGATACTGCAACGAGATTGAAACCTTAGCACACGTCCTAGGATCCTGTCAGCATGGAGAACTCCTGAGAAATTCACGCCATCATAACATCCGAAAACTAATAGCACAAGCCCTTAGAAACAAATCCTTCGAGGTCCATGAAGAGGTGCACTGCGTTGCGTCTGAAGGCGGCGGAATTAGAAGAGCGGACATCGTGGCTCTAGACAAGACTAATAGTAAAGGCTTTATACTGGACCCAACTGTTAGATTTGAGATGAGCCAGACCCAACCATCCGAGGTCAACAAAGAAAAACAACAAATTTATGAGCCTACTATTCCGTATTTTCGAGAAAAATATCAGATGGAAGGCACCTGGGAAGTACATGGTTTAATGATCGGAGCGAGGGGCACCATCCCACGATCAACTGTAAACACTATCAAAACATTTGGAATCCATGACATCATTCCAAAAATAATTACTTCAACCATTAAAGGGTCTGTGGCAATTCTGAAAAATCATTTATACGGAATATCATAATACCCCCCCCCCTTTTCTATTCGTTAGTGTGTGATTGTTACTAATATATGTACAAATTTATTATTTCTTAAACTTAAGCTCCTAGTTCACATTTAAATTTGGCTCATCTATCTTACTGTAATCATTACTATTCTTATATGTGTGTTATTCTGTGTTTTTGGCAACCCAGGATGCCTGGGCAGACTATTTCTTGAAATAAATTATATATACTAAAACATACCCTACTATAATTATTCATATATCTGTAATATTATGGGCATAGGGCTTATAGTAACTATCACCGTTAATAAATTAAAAAAAAATTGGAGATTAGTATAAGCCCTATGCCCATAATATTACAGATATTTTAATAATTCTAGTAGGGTATGTTTTAGTATCTGTTAGCAGTAAGTGGCCAAAATTTTAATTCAATGTGTGCTATGATAAGTGAATAGAGTGTACCTAATCACAGATATGTAGTGAATTTATATAAAACATATGTTTAAATTCAAAAATTAATTTAAGGGTAAGATTTACACTAGATTAACCATTCTTTTATCATTTTAAAGTTTAATGTGTATACATATATCACTAAAAAATGAAATAGCTGTGATAAATAGTATTACATTTATGAATGCTTGAAGATAGGCTATTTTTACCATTACTTTGCATGTGATAACGTCCAATTCCCCTTAAAAATAAATGAAAAGTACATGGATTCTTGTTATTAGTACACATTATATAAACACTCAATAAACAAGTGAAATCTGAAAGTCATTTTCTGCAATAATGAACAACTACACTCACCGGCAAAAAAACCGGGCCACCTGAAGTTTCTCAATTTTTTATGAGGTGAGAATCAGAAAATCCTTTATGAAAAATGACAAAAACATTGCTTCCCAGAGAAAAAAAAAACTTATTCATTATCATTTGCGCTATTATTTTCAACGCCAAACAATGGATATAATTAAAAGGTGTAAAAACTTACAAATTATATTAATTTTCTTCCAAACGTTCAACTAATTTTGTGGCCACCCAGATGTTGGTAATAGCGGGTATTACCTCCCCGTGACTGTATGACTGTTACCATTCGCCGATTCAACCCTTCGATCAGATTCTGGATGTCAGTCTGGTCGATTCTATTCCATTCTTTACTTAGAACATTTCAGAGCTGCTGTAAGTTGCTGTGAGGAGTTATACGATTTCTAACTTGCTTCCCTTGCAGACCCCACACATGTTCAATAGGGTTTATATCAGGACCTCTTGCTGGCCATGCCATCCTATTCAATCCAACGTTTACTGACTGACCTCTCCAGCGACAACAAAACGAAACTTCAACGTGCTCATAATTTGTGTGTACGTTTTGTAAGCAATGTTCGTAAATATGATCATATTACCCCATCCCTTGAAGCAATAGGTTGGCTTAAACTAGATAAGAAAAGAAATTTACATTCACTTCTCTTTCTCTTCGAAATCTTGAACTCTTCTATTCCTTCGTACCTGTCGTCTCGCTTCACTTACCTTTCTTCCCACCATAATCTGAACACACGCTCTCGTCATGAAACAATACTAACAATACCATCCCATCACACCTCCTCATACTCATCCTCTTTCACAATAGCCCTGCCTAGACTCTGGAATTCGCTATCTGGTAGCATCAGGGACTGTCGAAATAAAATTGAGTCCAAACGCAAACTTACTAGGCACTTGGTCAGTAATTGATTTCTTGTAAATAGTTTCCTTAATCTATTACAAAATATTTCAATATCCAGTAATTTCATCACTATACAGTTTTGTTATTCTAGGTTTAATTTGTAATTCAGTAAATATAAAATATTCTTTGTTTTTCTATGATAAATTATCTAGCTTTCATTAGTTAAGTAATCTTTTCGTACTTTGATTTTTATTGTAATTGTAATTGTAAATTTAATACTAATTGTAATTTTATTCTTCATATTATAGTTGGAATCTCCTGGTAGAGGGGCAGAGAAGGCCTGACGGCCTTATCTCTACCAGGTTAAATAAATAAATACTAAATAAATACTAAAATTCTAAAATAAAGTCCTGTGTATGTACTTATGCTATAGCTTCATTACGTAATAGTATCACAGCCCAAAATGTGACAATTAAAATGTACACCTGTGACGAGTTTAATTAAAGAAGATTGCCATAACAAAAAGTAAAACTACGAACGGAAGTAGATCAGAGCTTTGGTACGTTAAACCAAAGGTCCCGGGTTCGATACCCGGCTCCGGAACAATTTTTCCCTCGAAATTATTCAAATCAACTTTACAGGGAGTTATACCTGAAAATCTTGATTTGCATAATACACGTCACTGTTCGTTAACAGAAAACCACAATTTAAGTCACACGGAGTTAGTGTGCACTCGAAGTTGGTTGCTTGACGGTTGTCAGCCCACTTTGAGGTCTGTGGATAGAGGGAAAAATTGGATCGGTGTCGGTTAGAGTTCCCGAGTAGCTCAGTGGTAGAGCTTTGGTACGTTAAACCAAAGGTCCCGGGTTCGATACCCGGCTCCGGAACAATTTTTCCCTCGAAATTATTCAAATCAACTTTACAGGGAGTTATACCTGAAAATCTTGATTTGGAAGTAGATCATGTTTAATCTGAACAATTAAAAACGACAATTCTTTGCTTATGAATATTAAGAATGTAAAAAGGTGATCGCGATTTAAAAAATGATGTTTATTCGACACAAAAGTTACCATCAATCCATAACGATCTCAGAAATGTCAGTTTTCTGTACTCATGGCGCGGCGTCCTAATTCTGGCAGAAAGAAAAGTGACACAAGTGTTCGTTTATCCGTTAATATTGGAAGAAGAAATTTGTTGTTTTTTCCAGTTTTTTACAATGTTAACTCTAAATCGCCATTTTTATTTAGTTGTCACTTTTCTATGTCATGCGACCTAATGTATGAATTTGTTTTTAACCGTAAAAACTAGATTTGTCTCTACTTACTGACTTTCAGATGAAGATTCTATGCATATTGCTTGCAATTACGTGATGATAAATCAAATCTATTACAAATACAGACGTAAGGTCTTTTGACTTAGGAACATATTCAGTTTCTGTTATAACTTCTATGTTTACCACGAACCATTGGAAGTAGGTTCATGTTTCTGGGATAACAATTCTTTTCAAATACATATACTCTATCTAAGTTTGAATGCCTTTGACTTGTCTAAAGTTCAATGCAGTACCGTGTACTGTAGTAGATGGTTTTAATGCATTTAGAGAAGAGAGAAATAGCGTATTCCTGGTATTGTTACATGTAAAAGTTCGTAAGTCAGTAAGTGCTAGATTATTACGTTAAGACTACAGATCTCTAGCGAGTATTCTGAATTTGTCCGTACAGTGTTTAATACATGAAGATCACAAAGTAGAAGGTAGATGCTTTGTTTTTTTGTGAGTTTTCAATGAGAAACAAAAGCATGAATGTTCCAACTGAAACCTGGATTTATATTCCATCCTTTTGTGAATTTATAATGCATTGTACCTGCTTCCTGTTCCATTGTAAGTTCAGACTGTGTTGTTTATTGTTTTCCTCATCCTTTACACATCTATGCACTCTGTTCGTAAGGCGAGAAGAGTAGCTTCCGCAAACAATCTCATCGGAATTAACCCTTACACATAAAGATCCCTACTAAGTAGGGAAGCTTTAATGATTGTTTTAGTTGGTTATTTAACGACGCTGTATCAACTACTAAGTTATTTAGCACTGACTATTACACTTTTACTACGTCATACTACTTTTGACCAATAAAACGGTACGAAAGGACGTATTTCAACCAATCATGGCTGCTTATCGCACAATTTTATCGCGTCCCTAGCATTTGTTTAATTTTATCACGTCCCTAGCATTTGTTTATTTTTATCACTACTCTAGCATTTGTTTCTTTGCTTGTCAACATTTCAAACTGCACTGGTCTGGACGTCAAAAAAACAGAAAATTACAAACCACTCCAGTCGATGCACAGCAGTTTCAAATATGACTTGCATTGGCATTCAAGAACAAGAATTAATAAAGATCACTGGTCATAGCTATGCATCTTCTCTGAAAACTTATTTACAAATAAATGAAGAGCACCATTCGGAAATCCTGAATAAGTTGAGGGATACACCATGTACATCACCGAGTTCACTTCTTTTACGCACACGTCCAATATAACATCAACTGAACCACCAACCACTAAAACATTCAAATTTGAAAATTGTACCTACTTTCAATAATTGCTTCTTTTAAAATTATCCATGTTTATTTTTTATTTCATCATCGTGAATTAAAATGTTTCTTGTTTATTTCATCATCCCTAATTGACACTTTTCTAACACTCGTTTATATTATTTAGGTTATGTTATAGCTTCTGCTATATGATATTATGAATAGTCACGTATCAGAGATTGTTTAATACTAAGATTTATTGAAAATCGTCTGTCAAGTGACGTTGATTACTGGAATCGGGATAATTGAAGTGGAATGCAAATGTTTTAATAAAAATGAAACTGAATCAGCAAAGCCTTCTTGACCAGTAACCGTCCACAGAATTCAATGAAGATTCCATAGTTGGCACAACTGATAAGAAAACGGCTATTCATAACACACTACTGCCATCTACTAGCGTAATATTTATGATGTTGAAATTATACAAATTTGAAGACAGTTTTGTATTTTCGTAAGTCAATTTGAATGTACTGTAGATGATGTATATTTTCTGATATGGAAAGGCTACTTCCTAAAATAATCAGGTGAAACTAATGCATTCACTGAAGTGATATTAGGGAAAGCTTCAATTATACCAGACATAGACAAGAGAGGGGGAGAACCACCATGAGAAAAGTAGTCAGAAGAAGATAAGACTGAAGTTCGAAATCATAATATTATGTCCTTCCCAATACACGGAAATCATTACTCCAAAGAAAGAACAAATAAGTGAAATTTTACCCGCACATTAAATATTATCGGTAATGTACAAATCATAATGTGAAAAGTGGTTCAATCAGTTCACAGAACAATCTATGAAACAATATTTCATTCGTTTATTCTCTTCTTCAAAAAACCAAAGACTGATACTTATCATAATTGTGACTATTACCAGATGAGACTTAACATTCTTCAGAATGATAAGATTGGCATTACACAAAGAAGCAGAGAAGCAGAGAAAGGCATATACTACAAAACTGGGTGATAAAAATGCCTCAAAGAATGAAAACTTATGAGAATGATACCATTCCAATTACAACAATATCTCCCAACATCTAACTTAAAAACGAACATTACTTTCTAAAAGTGGACTTGCATTTTGACCCTTCGTGACTGCACAACTCAAGAGGTAACTTGCTACATGTGGACGAGGTTATAGCTGCGAGGTATACACCATCGTGTATTTATAAAATCTTCCTAATCTGCCTTCTTATTTAAAACATGTAATACTTTATAGTGACACTTGTGGAGGCCAGAATACGAATAATGATATATTATTTGTGCGAGATCGTGCGTATTTGCTTGGTTTCCGCACAAAACCAATCCGCGGAAAGTGTGAAATTCCACATTCAGTATTCCCAACCTAACACACATAACAGTTTCCCTCTTCTTACCGCTTAAGGGGACACTCAACTTAAAAATTGGAGAAAAAGTGTCATAGAAATGAAAAATTAAATTTCTACACTAATTTACGTGACAGAACTAAATCAATACGCAGAATTCTTCCCCTATTTATTGAGAAGTCACAGTCAAATGCACAAAGCCAAAAAATAAAAAATGATAAATAAAAGTGATATTTCAAAAATTGAAATATTTTTTATTTTGAAAAGTATTGGATCTAACGAGGAGAGATTTTGCATGTTACTTTCCATGTCTATATTAAACGTTTTCTCCAAATTTGAAAAAGATCGGTCAAATAGGAAAAAAGTTCCAAAATATAGTTGAGTGTCCCCTTAAGTGACATATTGATTTTACTGCTTTAGGCTTTCTAACTGCATCGGTTGAATAGAATGTGTCTAAATAGTGTTAGGTGCAAGAAAACATAACCTCGACTACATAATAATTACCCGATTACATTGGTGTATAGCCAGCTCTTGGATCTAGTTATGAATGAGTGATTGAAAAGATACAAAAATTGATATGAGCAATGACTCCTGCCCGTGTAGTAACATGCCGTAGTTTGAACTCCGTGAGTGCATTATTTCCTGGGTTCGAGGCTTGTATAGAGATAAGTAATTAGTATGCGTATGAAGGAGTTAAAAATGTCAACATTTACATACATAATGATTTTTGCCCATAGTTATAAGCCAACTTAGAGAATTATTTCCTAAGTTCGACTCTTATAAAATTATAAGACGTAATTAGGGTTTGTGTAGGGCTCTTGTGTCTAGCTATAGAGTTAAGAATTTGTATTACTAACTACGAAAAACCTTTACGAGAATGGAAGAAGGTAAGAATTTTTTAATTTAAATTTGTTACTGCAATATATATTTTACGAAAATGGAAGAAGGTAGAATATTGTAATTCAAACGTAGCCTATTACAGCAAAGGAGAAATGAAAGAAGGTATCGGGATTTAACTGTTGCCTCCAAGTGCAGCACTCCATAATGATTTAAGGATTACGTAGTTATGTGATAAAAGTTGCAGTAGATAATTATTAGCCTCTCTTTGTGCATCTAGGTAGTTAGGCTTACAATTAGTAGCCCACATCAGATATATAGTGAACACACATTTTTAATTATAACAGGTTACCTCGAATTCTTGTTATTTATTAAATGTTCCCCTGATGTATGTATTTTACAACATATTGTGAATTTATTTCAACTCATCAATAGGATTTTATTCTTCCAACAATAATTTCTTTCTACAATTCACCTTAAACGCTCTCGTCAACAATTGGATTTTCACTCAACACAGTATTCGTTATAGCACTCCACCGACGACAATGACAATTTACTTGGACTAGTACGAACAACAATGAACTGTTAATCTTAACTAATATTTACAAAGCACTATTTACAAATCAGAACTATCAGTTCTCAGTTCACAGTTCTTCTAGCTCAGTCACTCGAGTTCACAGTATCTCGAACCACAGACCTTCAGAGACAGTTCACTGTACTCGAACTCAGGTCCCTCCAACTGCGGTCCACTGCACTCGAACTCAGGTCCCTCCAACTGCGGTCCCCTGCAGTCGAACTCAGGACTTCGGCTGCTGACACAGTTGCGGACGCACACTCGAGTCGAACTCCGGTACACAAGACTAGCTAGCTTGCTCTGTTCACTGGCTTACTCACTGAACTAATCATGAATGACCCACACACTCCTTCGCGTCCGTAATTTATAACCACAGCAACGTAACCGAGAGACTTCGAATTCGCGATTTTTCCACTTCGACGGGCTTCTGGAAGAGTCGGGAAGGTCCGTTCCCCATTCACTGCGTAAATAGCAGCTGCGCGCGCAGCCTCCCCTCGCGTGTAGGCCCTTTCCCCACTTCTCTCCGCCGCGCACCGTCCCTCCGTGCTCCGCGCGATCTGCTCGCTTGCGGAACGCTGGTCGTGAGTTCGAATCTCACGTCGCTGTAACAATATTGTGATCCAAGATGAAATGCAATGGATATGAAGAAACAGAATAGAACAGTAAGCACTTCGCTAATATTATGTTTTACTTCAATCATGAACACTGCAATTTTATATGTATTTTCAGAAGAAAAAGAGAGTTTTCATTAGACCTACATAATGAGACACAAATATCACTACAGAACAAAGGAGTAATTACAACAGTTAATATAAAGTTTCATCTGAAAGTTTAACATGTCTGAATAGCTGATCGCTAAAATCAGCTCTTAGCTCTGCCAATACTAGCGACATGGTTGGATTCATTGAGAACTAAACCTTCATGAAGCTTGATTGTAGTACCAACAACATCAAAGGTGCCGACAAGAGTTGTCTCTCTATATGTTCTCGCAACAATGTTGAAGATAGATATTTTTGTTTTGCAAATTTGCCGTCATTGAACAGAAACCAAGATGGAGATTTCATTGCAGCTAATTAGAAATTCCTCTTTCAGGTATGCAATAAACGATCTTCTCACAAAATAATGTACGATACACGAGCGGTATGTTTTCTTTCAATTCTCGAAAATTAAAAAAGCTCAACTACGTTTCGCTTTTTCAAACTTTTCCTCGAACATGAAAACTTCAACATACCGCTCTTGTAACGCATATTACTATTTCATGTTGACTACAACTTTCCAGAAAATTGATCATAAGTTTATAATATCAGGTTATTCATATATTGTGTGTGATTATGATCACTCTGTAATTTAAAGAAAAATGAAGGGTTCAGATGTAGCTATATTTTACCCTAGGGACTAGTACCAGTTTGTTCGCACAGCCTCTGTTAAAAATCCTTTCAGAGTGATCGAAATGGTATAAATTAGTTTTTTTTTATTTTTTTTTATGCTTTCCTCAGTCACTTGTGATGGCCAGGAAAATGAATTAAGACCAAGAAAATGTTTTCTGTAGTCATGAAAATGGGGTAGATAAGCACCCAATTATTATAGCACAATTCTGTACAAAACATCACATGAAGAAAGCGAAAATTTTCAAAAACTGAATTACAGAATTCATGGAACTACTGCATTATTGACTGAAGCATGAAACTACCAAGAAGGACCAATTCAATATCGCATAAAAAGGAAGTTCTTCTCGATTTATAAAGTGCATTGATCCAGTTTTTCATGATTTCTATGCGAATTTGGAGAGAAATTGTAACATTCAAGATGTGGACCCAGATTTGATTTCAAGCGATGAAAAAATGTGACCTACTAACATTATTAGAATATTGTTGCTAAGTTTTTTCTGTCATTAAGTAATGGAAGATATATATAATAATAAAGTAATAGTGTGTTATACAACTAACCTTAAGGGAATAAATCGATTTGATAGCGTCCAGGAAGAGATGTCACGAATACACTTGATCTTTAGAGAATAAGTCTGTTTTGAAGCGGCCAGAAACAGGGAAGTCACGAATACACTTTATTATTAGAGAATAAGTCAATTTTGATTGTGGACATAAGGAGATAAGGCAAGAATATACCTGGAACATAATGGAATAAATCATTTTTGATAGTGGCCAGAAACAGATAGGTCATGAATATCAGGAAATGCTTGTTCAACTGGAATATTTAACTACCCTGTTGATTTCTGACATTAAATACAACAATTATATGGTTCCCCAACTAAATGAGAGACATAATTACTGGAAATCGAAAAAATGTTCCTCCTGAAAAATGTGATTTTTCACTTATCTGCTTTTTCCTCGGGATGAGTGAATTTATCTATTTTGTCATGGAATGATGGTAATTGTTCAACATTTTTGCCGTATAAAATTCCTGCCTAATGACTGATATAGTATTTTCAAACATATCTAGGCCTACAATCAGTGAGTTTTGGAGAAAGAAACTTCAAGAGAGTGAGCGAAATAAATGTCTTGAACGATAGGAGTCTCAACGGATTCCAAGAGTAAGTTCTATAAAAGGTATTGTAGCTTAACACTTAGAAGAGAAGTTAAAATTCCTATTAACTTACTGCTATTGGTTCAGTAGGGAATATAACATACTGTGTTTAAACGTTTATCGAAAATATCTCTAAGAAACACAAGAAATATTCCAAAATTCAACTCTCTTGAAAAGAGAGTAAATGTGAAATCCGAAATTCAAATCCTTTATGTAATATGTACGCACCTTCACTTGTATTTCATCGGAACGGACTTTGTGGCCTAATTCCTATTGGTGATGGTAGTGGTCATTTACATAATATCACAATATCTAATAATTATTTTGTACATTGGTACTTCAGCTCAATACCTGTAGATGCAGAATTTTTAAGGTTACGTTAACAGTGGAAAGGTGAAAGTAAAGTTAAAGATATGTTTTATTTAACGACGCTCGCAACTGCCTAACAATTGTAATGATTGTTAAAGTTAAAATTGAAACATTTATAAATAACACTTAAAGATTAAATAAATGTCATTAACATCTTCAGAGGTTATATGAGCGTCGCCGGTGTGCCGGAATTTTGTTCCGCAGGAGGATCTTTTACATGCCAGTAAATCTACTGACATAAGCCTGTCGCATTTAAACACACTTAAATGCCTTCGACCTGGCCCGGGATCGAACCCGCAACCTCGGGCATAGAAGGCCAGCGCTGTACCAACTGCGCCAACCAGGCCGACAAGTGAAAGTAAACAATAATTTAATATATTGTGGCGCCATGTTGAAAGACCTCGCGCGCGTCCGGCAGAACGAAGGCGCGCTGCGGCGCGGAGAGGCGAAAAGCTACGGGACGCGGATTTCGGCAGGCGCTGGGCTGTGCGAGGTGAAGGGGGGAACGAAACATCCAGAACAGATGGTTCTGGAAAGCGACGCGAGCCGATCGGGTGGAAGACACTCGATGCAGTACATTCTACAGGGACATCACTTTATTTTTACTAACATTTTTAACATTAACCTGGCTATACTCGGAAACACTGTTGCCCCCTTCCATTACAGGAGATTGATGTTACTAGTGCAATATATAAACAAATCATTTTACTAGGTATAGGAGGAGAGAAAATCAGTGTATCCATTTATGTTGTAGGGAAATACGATATTACGATTTTCAGTTTGATCATCACTTTTACGGAATTTATCAAAATACAGTAGAGTAGTGACATTTTTTTTTTCAAAAACTCAACTTTTCAGGCGGCTATGTTCGTTATGTAATGTCTACTTTATTTAGCATATTAATTATTGATGTTATCATACAATATAGAGAGTGCATTTAAATTGAGGGGGTCATAAGTAAAGGGCTGTAAGTGCACTTCAGTTACTTTTGAGAAAATGGGGTTTAAATATTTAAGCTTTCGTAAAATCGGTGAAATTTTTATTTCAATTTTAATGTGTGATGCGATTAAAATATCCCTTTGCCACTAAAATTGTAGATACTTTTGCTTACACTGGATGCACTTAACTCATGTTATTACAAATGTCACTAGCATTCCTTTGCTTCTAGCCACCTCAATTCAAAAAAAGCTAATCTGCATTTTTAAACAAGTTGCTAAAAATGGTTGCCGTTCATTACAATGCAGGCTTGAATTCAGTACGCATGTTATTAAAAACATTTTGAAGCATATTCCCTGAAATTGAATTTATCGTTTCTTGAATATAATTTTTTAGTACGATATTATTAATATAGGTTCTTTCTTCTATAGAAAACGCAATCATATTTATGAAACACACTATACACTGCAGTGTTTACTTCACTGCTTGAAGACTTCGAATGCAACAGCGGCCGTAAGTTTGTGTGTCTGACGGGAGCAAGGACATTAGTGAAGGGGTGAGAGTGAAGTACATTCAGAAATGCAGGTACAATAAAAATGCAAGTAAAAATAAAATGATGTCCCTGTAGAACTATGATTTAGTAATAAATAGAAGACGCGAAGAAGAGCCAAGGCCAGTTTTAGTTCGAACAGCGAGACAGTCAATTTTGTGAAGCAGCCGTGAGCGAGCAAGGAAGCCAGCCTTCGACACCGGAGTTCGACTTGAGTGGGTCCGCATCTGTGGCAGCGACCAGGCGAGTGCGGCGTATCCGGAAGTCTTGAGTTCGAAGTTCAGTGGACTGTCTCTGGAAGTCTTGGGTTCGATATACTGTGAACTTGAGTGAATGTGCTAGAAGAACTAGCCAAGGCAAACGAACTGTGAACTGAGAATTGACAATCTTGTTTTGTAAATAGTGCTTTGTGAACATTAGTTGAGATTAGGAGTACATTGTAGTTCTCAATAATCCAAGTGAATTGTCATTGTCGTCTGTGGAGTGCAATAACGAATACTGTGTTGCTGTGTGGAGTGGAATACCCATTGTTGACGGGAGTATTTAAATTCAGAAATAGAAAGCCATTATTGTTGTGACAATAAAAGTAACATTATTGTTTTGAAACAAAAAGTCACAATATAGAGTAACAAATGTAAAGGACTCTTTAACGTTTAGAATAAGTAACGTGTACAGAATAAATATATTACTCTATTGATTCTTACGTAAAAGTATTTATTAATGGAACTGATCGTCGAGAGGAATCGATTGCGTAATTATGCCGGAGCATTAAGTTCACTTTAAATTGTGTCAAGGAGTATGGACACTTGCTGCCTATTGCAGTAACTGAAATATTTCTGCACACTGAATTGTTACCGCGCATCTGGAATTTTATTTTGAAAATAGGGATGGTAACAGTTTTACAGGCGAGATCTATTAATATTTTTACCCAGAAGATTAGCTGGTTCATGGAAATGTAATTAAAGAAATTAGAAGGAAAATTCCTCAAAAGAAATGTGTGCTATAGGTCCATAGAACTACTAAGATTTATTTAAAATCATCCGTCCTCAAGTGAGGTTGACCACTGGGATCCGGAATTAACAAACATAAAAGATAAAGGGAAATGAAACGAGCAAAAAAATGATTCCATTTGTACATTAAAACAAAATTTACGTCTTAACATATAGATGATAGTCTAGAATTTGAAGAGAGGCCTTCAGAATTTCCATCACAATCTTCTGAACCTCATAAAAGGGAATTTTGAAGGATTTAAGAAAATTACATGTAAATTTTGGTAAACAACCCCTCGCTCCAAATAGTAAGCCTGCAACATCCCAGTTGTAAAGCGAAATGCCATATTTTTCACTGAGGTACGGAAGACAAGGTACATATTTAGCTCGCTTGTCATTTATCTGTAGTGCTTGATTCGTTTCTCGTTCAAAGCAAATCGTAGGGTCTAAGACCATCGCTTTCTGGGTTCTTCTATTGATGGCAATTATATCGACTCTTCTATGAGAATCATCTTCAGACACACAATGAATCTCCTCATGTACTTCCCACCCTCTGTTTCTTAGCAGGTTGGCAGTTGCTGTACGGGCACGATGGTGTTTGTTGTTACACAGTAGCTGTTCCTTCTTACAGAACCCCAGTGCGTGGCCCCTGACTCTGAGTGAAATAATAATCGAACTAATGTCATGCGGTGATGATGATTATGATGATATTATTATAATAATAGTTCAGTATTTTCTGTTTCATAACAAGAGTTCACTAAAGCATTTCAAATGAGAGTTCCTATCTTCTATTACTCAACCAAGCTCGGAATAGGATAGATTGGCGGCGCTACTATAGCTAGAGAGGTGGCTGACGGCCGGAATGCAAGCGTACGGGTGTTTTAGTTCCCAAACCCACCAGTCCTATTCCGAGCTTGGTTGCATAATATACAGTGTGGAAATGAAATAACCTTGCAGATTAAAAGGACGATAGGGGGCACGTAAATGAATAGATAATCCATATTACGTTGTGTGATTAAATGCACGGTTAATTAGAAAATTAAGTTTGAAATTTCAGCAGTCCGGCAACATCGTCGCTAACACACTCTACTCGTGATAAAAATATAAGGAGTCAACGAACTCGGTGCGTCTAGGTAAGTGAGCTGCTCTCTGCCAAGATGTTGTCACTTGCTGGCATCGTGCAGTGGCTTGAATTTAGAGGTTTATAAAATTAAATTTACACGAAAACCATATTCACTATTAAAATACGCCAGAGGGATAAATCATTTCTTATTAGATTTCCTATCGATATGGCAAAAATCACGACCCTACTCGTAATTTAGTTACCGAATGAGAGATTGCTAAACATAAGCCTATGGGGAAAAAAAAACATGTTTTTCTGAAAAACTGCGAACTTTCAACCAATATATTATATTTTTTTTACATACATCATGAGCTATTCGCTCTGGAAATCTGCAAGGCTATTTCACTTCCATCCTGTGTATTTTATAGTGTAATTAAAAAGTGTATTTACAGTGTGAGACGGAGATACTTAGTTCAAAATATTAAACCATTAACCCAGCATTCTGCAATAATTTTGTTGACATAATGTAGCGTTTATTACAGGTACTTGTGTACACACATAAAACTAAGTTAACTTTATTACCTCATTATACGAAATACTGAGAGTAATTGTGTTATCGTAGAACTTCTCATATATCCTTCATATACAGTGAAAATTAAGAGGATTAAAATATGTCCACAACTTGTGAGAAGAAAAATTAATTGAAATTAGTGAAATTAAACTACTGTCAAAATATCGATTTACAGCAGTTTATGCAGTATGATTCAGATTTAAGTCTTTGGAATACAAACACTAGTTTCTCTACCCATTCTGATCCGATTTAATTCGATATTCTTATGTCCTGATATTCTGTAGTTAGGGATTTATTCTTACATGAAATATAATATTTAGAGGTAGCTTTATCCATTAAAAAATGCAAAATGATTCAAAAGGTAAGATCAACCGCTGAGTAGATGATTCAGGGCGACATTTAGAACAGGAAAGTCCTTTGTCGGTTATATTTATTTGCAACCGTTTCATAGTTACAACAGGTCAAACATTTACCCACAACTTACTTTACTTACTTACTTACAAATGGCTTTTAAAGAACACGAAGGTTCATTGCCGCCCTCACATAAGCCCGCCTTCGGTCACTATCCTGTGCAAGATTAATCCAGTCTCTATCATCACACCCCACCTCCCTCAAATCCATTTTAATATTATCCTCCCATCTACGTCTCGGCCTCCCTAAAGGTCTTTTTCCCTCCGGTCTCCCAACTAACACTCTATATGCATTTCTGGATTCGCCCATACGTGCTACATGCCCTGCCCATCTCAAACGTCTGGATTTTAAGTTCCTAATTATGTCAGGTGAAGAATACAATGCGTGCAGTTCTGTGTTGTGTAACTTTCTCCATTCTCCTGTAACTTCATCCCGCTTAGCCCCAAATATTTTCCTAAGCACCTTATTCTCAAACACCCTTAACCTATGTTCCTCTCTCAGAGTGAGAGTCCAAGTTTCACAACCATACAGAAGAACCGGTAATATAATTGTTTTATAAATTCTAACTTTCAGATTTTTGGACAGCAGACTGGATGATAAGAGCTTCTCAACGAATGATAAGGTAACTTATTTACAGTAATTTTACTGATTTACAGTACTTCATTGGAGCAGCTGCTCAAAATGTCCTCCGTTTGCACGCAAACATTCCTGAGCGCTTTCTTTTACTGCGCTGTGTAAAATAATTTCTAACAGTCCGTTTCGTAGTCTGATGTCTATTGCAGCTGCATTAATTCCCCAGATCAGTTGATCTGTCTGTAATCTCTGTAGCGTACACCTTTTCTTTCATAAAATCCCATACAAAGAGGTCCAGAAGTGTTAAGTCAGGAGACCGTGCTGGCCAATCACATTTCACGGCGTGTGTTCCAATGTCATTCCATCAGTGGTGGAAATCAGAAAAAAATATAAAATAAGCTATAATAAATACAAGAATTAACAGGACTTTCAGATGACAGGACAGGCGAAAGAATATCTGAAGTTGTATTTGATCGTTTAGAGGAATTTAATTATAGCAAGAAATTAATTGCGCAAACGTACGATGGAGCATCGGTAAATATCGGACAGTACAATGGCTTAGGAGCCATCTTCGCAACTAAAAAGGGGAGGAGAATCGAACTTCACTACAAATAAATAGCCAGTTCCAGAATAGTGAGTCAAAGAATAACAATAGCCCTACTTGCAGTGGCTGCTCGTGATAAAATATTGTGTGTGTTCACAATTTTGTGGTTCAAAAATGGAAGAGAATTTGAAATTGTACGTTTAGTCTAATATGAAATGTCATGATTCCAATGTTTCACTATCGAAAAAACTGCATATAAATTCAAAACGACATATAATAATAATAATAATAATAATAATAATAATAATAATAATAGTAATAATAATAATAGTAATAATAATAATAGTAATAATAATGAAATTCAGTCTTTCTATTTCCAATTTTTCCTGGTAAGCCAGTTTAACCAGTTCTTTACTGTTCCAAATTTCATTGAACAGAGTTCATTGTTTACGTTTGTTAATAATGAATACATACCACAGTCCCGTTATTTACAAACGCGTGTGTTCAGTAATATATTTTGATTCACAACACACTGATACACTATAGCCTATACCAGTACCGTAATCCCATTCGCATAGATTGATTAGTATAAATACATGCCAGTAAATATTATTCTTAAATATTATACACTACTATACAGATACTTAAATTCATACCACCACCACAGTCAGCCAGCACGTGTTTGAAAGGTCAAACTATGCTATTATGCCGTCACTGAAGTATACTAATTCACAAACTACACTCTCGTAGCAGCACTGTACACACATCTACGTAAAGTAAACGTTCCTACAGTCAGATGCTGACATCTACAGGCTTTTAAATTTCCTCCTCGAGATATAGCACGTGAACGATAGGCACCGATGCACCTTACATCTGTAGGATAGATAATCATCATGTTCACTTAACGCTTTGTGCTCTTGACGAGTCATAAGCGGCCAGCTAAAGACAATTTTCTCCCGCGCATGCGTGAAATTCCTGTAACCATCTCGAAAAGAGCACGGCTTGTACGTGAACGGATGTTGCCAAGTTTACATAAGAAGTTTATGCAAGATGCGGGAAGTTTAAAATACTCGATTCTGATATTATACATCCCCACTACGTCAATACGGTATCAAATAATAAAACTAGTCGTGCATTAATGGAAACAAGATGTTCACATGCTCTTGTGCTCTTATTGACGCACCGCCACTGCCTACTTGTATTGATCTTGCATACTCTATTATTGTTATTATTATTATTATTATTATTATTATTATTATTATTAGCAATATTGTTATTACTAATATAATAATATTATTATTAGTTTCTGTCTTGGCCATCAGTCATGAATCTCATATTCTACATACAAAAAAATATCACGAGTCGCCACTGGGCCTATTTGTATTTGGACTGCATTAATTGGAAATATGTTTAAGATATTCTAGAAATGACATTATTTCAGTATTCTATACATCATATTGTTATTAACTGGTGTTCTTTTTTCTCTATTGGCTTTGCGAGAGACGTTAGGGATCTTTTCTTAATTGAAGTTATTTCCAGAACATTTTCCTCTTGAACTGAATAAAATCGTCAGTTAATTATTGAACATTTGGGTGTGCTGTATGGAATTCAATAAAATTACTGCGGAAGGATTCTGGCCCGCTGTTTGTTCTAGGCTCGACAGTAGGTTTAGCAGTTAGAGGAAAATTACGAAAATGAATTGATGTAATTTTCGTAGATTTAATTAACGAAAACAGAACATTAGCAGCTGAATTGAATACCAACGTAGTAGGAGTATCACTTACATCATCAGGGTACAACGTGAGAGCAAAATAGAAATATTAATATCACTTTCCCACTGCAGAATGGGAATTAATAAGTTATATTCTTATAGTCGGGAATGTCTGCATTTTTATCTGCTAGCTTTAGCTTTGGATGGCATGGAATCTACAGTAACTGATATTGCATTAAGGCAAGAGAGATTCCATCGCCTTTCCTCTGTTTATTTTACTTGTCATAAAATTATATCTGCCCATTGTGCAATATGAAGCTCGAAAGTTCTTGAAGTAAGAAAGGCAAATACAGTTGTCACATTGTAACACGTGATTATATTTTATAGGCTTACACATGAATGGTGTAAAGTCGACTGAAAAACTTTGGAGGATAAGAAAATGTTCAGTCTCCTACAGCTGAACTTGCAGAGCAAAAGTTTTAAAATTCTGGGGACCTGCAAAAATAATTATAAATAGATGAAAACTTAAAGAAATGTCGACTATAAATAATTGATTAAATGACGATCTTACTGGTTTTAATTATGTAAGCATGTGCGGCTTACAGCTGTTTCGGTGCTATTCAACACCATCCTCAGAGCCTACTAGATCTCGGCTCTAACTCAACTTCGCTGCCTGTTGTGTGGGTGCGTTCGTGTGATGAAGAGTTGTGTCAAATAGTGTGTGTTCTGAAATTGATCTGTATGTTGAGAATTTGATTGGGGTGTGTTTTAGTGTGTCTGTATATATGCTGTCGAATAGAACCGAAACAGCTCTAAGCTGCACATGCTTACATAATTAACACGAGTAAGATCGCCATTTAATCAATTATTTATATTCAAGTGTTAAAAGTAGTGTACGAAAGATTCAGCACGGAAATATCGACTGTCGGGATTTCGACTATTTTGACATAAAATTTCACTGCAAAAACTTACGTTTAAGGTACTAAATATCCATTGTCTTCATCGATCTATGGACTGTAAACAACTCACTGAAATATCCACGTTTTATAGTAACAGCCATCCGTGAATTCCTACACTTTCCGTCCCAAATGACTTTTGATATTCATGGAAATAAATACACAACCGTTGCAAACGTCTCAAGCCTAAATCTGTGAAGCAGTGTTTTTCGTGGAAATTTTAAGATTGTGGAAGCATTAATAGAAAATTGTTTATTATTTCAGATATTTTATCTCGCTTCGACAGTGGTTGAACATACTATATATTTCTGGTATTAGAAAAAATATAGTTCCCCATCATCATCATCATCATCATCATCATCCATCAACGATGTCGTAATTATACCCGTCGTCACCGAGTTTTCATAACTTACGAGATGCTTTCTATAGGCAGCAATTCACAGAACCTGATGCTTTATAAAGTGAATATTTGAATTGTGTAAGAGAACAGTTCTTCCTATAGAAATATATTACTCTACATCGATGGAACGAGGTAAGTTCAGCAGCAAGTAATTTTACATCCCTTATGCCTATGCTCTTTGGACTTCATTCTTAGTATATTATTCTTTTTGTGCTTGTTGTCGAGCACAATTAATTGTAATTGTTCCGACTTCAAAGAGATCACTTTTAATTTAGCGAATGTATCAAAAGCCTCTAATATTAACATTACCCAGTAATCCAGGCTCTCCACCAAGCATTTGATGGCAATGGCAGAGAGGATTAACGTGTACGGACTTCACAATGACGGAAGGATTTATACGCCAATGGAATATGACATGAAAAATGTTTCAGTTGGAAACAAAAGTATCACTTAAAAGGCATTTATTTATATTTTAAACTTCGATTGGGTTCACTGAAATAGCCAACGTTCTTTAATTTGCTAAATGGACCGGTGCATTGTCCACTGGTACATTCATCGCCCTGTGAATTTTCCTTGAAATTTAATTTCCAATTGAATGCGTATTCTTAGGTAGAAGCGCCATTAGCCGAATTCATATTGTAGCCATCCTCAAGAGCATCACGAATTAAATCAATCATTGTGGGCCATTCACGTTTGTTAAGCACTATTACCATACCAAATTTGTCCCCGATTAAAATACACGGCACCGAAATTTCGTTCAGTGAATCAGTAAAGAATCTAGGTATTTATATGCATAAAAGTTTAAATTGGAACATTGAAGTTGAAGAAACCTGCAAAAAAGTATTCTCATTAATCCACTCGTTTAGGCGATTGAAGATTTTTCTACCCTTTTCCATGAAAAAAATGTTAGTGCAAACACTCGTGATGCCCCACTTCGATTACTGTGATATTCTGCTTACTGACCTAAGCGTTACTTCGGCGCAGAGACTACAACGTGTTCATAATATGTGCGTCCGTTTCGTCTGCAATATCACGTAACACCATCCCTCGAAATGTTGTCCTGGCTCCGTCTAGAAGATCGTAGGAAAATCCACTGTCTTTCCCTTCTCTTTCACATATTGCATTTCTCCACCTCTGTCTATCTTGCGTCTCGTTTTCAAAATTTATCCACCCATCATAACCTAGACACACGATCACAACACTCCTCAATATTATCCATTCCCTCCCACCGAACATCCTCATATTCACTTCTTTCACTGTGGCTGTTCCTCGACTTTGGAATTCCCTACCGAGTTATGTCAGGGACTGTCAGACATCAAACCAATTTAAGAATAGGCTAACGAGATATTTTTCTAACAATTATTGTCAACAATAATAGCTGTTTGAGGTTTCTCAATGTTTAATGGTTATATATATATCACAGATAAATATCTAAATTATCTCATCATGATTATTATTATTATTATTATTATTATTACTATTATTATTACTATTATTATTATTATCATATCTATTATTATAACTATTTCTTACCAATGTTTATTATTGTCACACTAACATTAGTTATCCAATTTTCATTATTTACTTTCATGTTGTATTACGATCTAGATAATAACTATGTAAGCAAATGTATTTAATTAGAATTAGAGTCTGGCTGGGCGGAAGAGAAGGCCTACTGGCCTTAGCTCTGCCAGATTAAATAAATAAATTATTATTATTATTATTATTATTATTATTATTATTATTATTATTATTATTATTAAGTCAAAAGGCTTCTTGGATAATAGAAATCTTCACTGTAACTCGTTGTAGTTCCATTTATGTTTCTTTAACCGATATATTTCCAGTAAACTATTTCGTGCGAGGTTCTTTTCACGGTAACCGATATATGAAATCATCCATTGTTTCGGAGCTAGATCCTGGAGGCTGCAGTACCATGTAACATAGAAAATGAAGAATAAATATACTAGGAGCTTGTTTTTGTCTCACACTTCCGCTTACTATTTTCAAAAGTCTTGTTATTTTATGATATGACTCAAAATATTTATATTATTCGCCGATGACATCCCGCCTATAGTTTCACGAATCATCTCTTTGCATGTCGACCTGGTTGGCGAGTTGGTATATCGTTGGCATTCTATGTCCAAGCTTTCGGGTTCGATCCCGGGCCAGGTCGATGGCATTTAAGTGTGCTTAAATGCGACAGGCTCATGTCAGTAGATTTATTGGCATGTAAAAGAACTCCTGCGGAACAAAATTCCGGCACATCCGGCGACGCTGATATAACCTCTGCAGTTGCGAGCGTCGTTAAATAAAACATAACATAACATTTCTCTTTGCATCCCATTCTGAGGGAATCAATCTAGGATATGCGAGATAGGTGGAAAATAATTTCATAACACTTCCTAAATTACAGTTAATAAGACCGGAGCGGGTTGTCACACTTTGGTATTTTTAACTTTTTACAGTTTTTCAGAAAACTGATGACAAAATTTTCTTCATGGAATCTGATACATAAATATCTTGTGCACATAATTATAAATTTTGATATTGTTACTCCAGAAAACTTAATTTTTTTAATTTTAATATCATCTTACAAATCTGACAACCTGCACTTTTCATAGATATCAGGGTTGGTTGTCACGGGAATTTTAATGCTAAAAAGAATTTAACAATACTCTTCAGATTTTATTCGTGTGTGAAACAGATCAGCTACATAAAAATGACAGTGCACTTTACACAAAATCGCTTTGCTATTCAGTTTCTGATATGTCTGATTCACAGTTATAGAAATATAGACAGGGCATTTTGGGTGCGGTGTGCATAGTTCATGAGCCCATCTTTTGCATTCCATACACGAGTCATGTTAATTGATGCCCATAGGAGCAAGCGCGCGCTTTAGAGCTCAGGAGAACCTGAGCTCTTTACAGTGGAAAGGAAAAAGACAGACGAAAGAGGTAGTAGGTCTACATGCCGCTTGGTCGAGCTATATTCAGGAATGGCCAGCACTAATTCAATGGATAGAGGAAAGAGATCTTATTTAACTGTATCCATGCTAATTTTTAGATTTATCTGTGATGTATAAGTGCATTATAAGAATGTAAGTTTTAATTTTAATGCTCATTTCTCACAAGTTTCATTTTTTTATTCAGAAGAAATATTTTCTCATCCTTTTTTTATAGAAAAGTGAAATTTTCAGATATAGGCCTGTTTATTTAGTAGTCTTATAGAATGTTTTCGTAAATTTAATATACGGTACCGTAAATACATATTACTGAAGATAGTGTATTGAAATTTTTGAAAATATTCGCATGGAAATTATTTGTAAGGAAATGAATTAACAAAGCAACTACTGTTACATCATAAGCAAAAGATATGTGCCCATGTATTGTACAAATGTCAGATTTATAGCTTCAGGACATTTCGAGAAAATAATTTAATATTCTGATGATAGGAAGTTGCTCACCAATATTACTTTAAAAGCATAATGCGATAAGAGTTTTGTTATGGAATATTAGTTACATTAAAACATATACAGCACCTAGGTAATTTTGCTTTATACTGTAATGTTATTTTTATTAGTTTATTGATTACTTTTATAAGGCTAAAGGTAGGCCTACCATCAATATCAATTCCAGCTTACCATGTCATACTCATTTTTTTTTTTTTTTGTTGGGATATCACTTTCTTTATGAATGATGTGTTTCATCCATTTAGTACAGTATAGTTGTACTACTATGGAATTTATGTGAATATTCCTTCTTAACTCTTTATTATGTTTTTAACATTTAAAACACAACTGCAATATTAAGAAATTGGCATTAGTACTTTTGTTTTACAGACAATATAGATAATATCAAACAGAAAGGAGCTATACAAAAATAAGGACATAAAATTTCACGTTCCGTTTGAAGTTTGTGCACCACTGTTTTCTTAATCCAACAGGGTGCTTCTTCATATACACAACCCTTTCTCTTTCCATACTTAGCGCTTGATCCCCACGCACGACGTCAAGGTCAGAAAAATGCGCTTGTTTTGACATCACTGGCATACACTGAACTCACTTCTCCTTTGCTCGGCAATTCCAAAAGGGTTCAACACACACCAAACAAAAACTTTCATCATCATCATCCTGATCATCATCGTCACTGACCGAATCATTCTTTTTCTTGTTCTGGTTCTTTTGTGTCTTCTTTCTTGCAGCAGTAGCCTTCTTCTCCTGACTTCTCTCGAATTTCTCTTCTAATTTCCTGTTAATGTGACTATCTGTGAGGATGGCTGTCTCTCTCCTCCGGCTATTGCTTCTGTTGCCCTTCCTATCGCCCGCTTTGGCAAGAGTCGAATGATTACAGAGCTTACAGTAAGGTGTTGAGGACTGCGATTCCCGTTGCTGGTAGATGGCTTTGGATCGGACAGTTCAGTAATAGAAGGCTCACGATTCTCGTTGCTGGTAGATGACTTTGTCCCAGTTGTTGTCGGTTCAATGCTTCCACTATTAGAAGGACCAGGCTGTACTTCATTACTTTTTCTGGCTGTGGCCTATCCAATACATACCCAGGAGCAAAATCCTCATCGGTGAATATGTCCTTGTTGAAATGGAAAACGCCAGTGCATCTAAACCCTGACTGGATATTGGATGGAGTCATTGCCTGAGGATAGGCATTGCTGGCAATGCTAGGTATATCATAGATCAGTCTTGGCGAAAATGCGACTCACGAGCACATTGTGGCTCGCAATGATAGCTGTGCGCTTCCTAACTCCCCCAACCCCCACCCTCTCACTCACTGGAGTCAAACTCCGTTCCATTTGCATTTGTCTCTGACCTGCGAGTGGCATATGTCTCTCTCGAAACCATGTACCTCTACAAAAACGAAAATTTCAAGTGGGATGGGAGGACGCATTCTTTTGCTGCCAATATGGTGAGAATATTAAATGTATGATTTGTTCACAATTATTACGAGAAAACGGTTGTATAACATAAAACAGCTTTATACTACATGTTACTCATGAAACATTAAAAGGTTGAGTGTTATTATTATTATTATTATTATTATTATTATTATTATTATTATTATTATTATTATTACTATTTCAATTCTTTTTCAGCAGATGTACGAATAATGCGGTTAGGTCTTCAATTTAAACTCACAGATTTACAATGTAGCCCTAATGTTACAATGAAAGCTAGATGTAAGGACTTGACAAATGTTGAACTTTTCAAATCTTTGCCAAAAAATAAATATCCGAAGCTTCGTTCTTTCGCTTGCTCTGTTGAAGCCATGTTCGCTGCAACTTACGTTTGTGAAAAATTATTTTCAACAATGAAAATGGTAAAAACATAATATAGATTACGACTGATAGACAAATAAATTCGTGATCAACTACGTCAGGCAGTAAGTGACAGAATTTCTGATTTTGAAACTCTGTCGCAGAGACATTCTGAAGACAGTTAATTTTAAGTTGTGATAATGTGTCCTATGTTTTCTTGTTCATTTCCTTCTTCGTTACACGTACTAAACATAGTTTGTAGCCGTGTACTGTATAAAATTATATTTAAACGCTTGACGTAAGGAAAATGAAAATCCGTTAATAAGACAGACACTTGCTTCACTTCCCCTTCGGGTGTCCGCCTCCCTTCATAGGTGCTATGCACGTTGCAGGTTACACAGTGGCTCGGCGCACGATTACATTTTCGCCACGACTGCCATAGATGGTCGTTGTTTTGCCAGGATTATTGAGCATCCATGCATCAGCAGCGGTGTTGTAACAGCGCTTAAAAGGCCCAAACACTGCTCGATCTAAAGATGCGAACAGTGTGGCGGAAACGAGAGCATAATCCCATTGGCCTTTGCAAAGTTCAAGCCATCTCTATTTAGATGAGACCCTTGGTTATCTAGAAGTAGCAACACTGGTTTATCTTGAGTGCTCTTCGCTACGGAGTGAAAATGCTTCAAAAATTGAAGAAAATTCTCCTCTTGCATCCATCCACTAGGATTAGCACAACCAGAAGATCCAGGAGGGCCACCTGCGATGAAATGATCCCTGTAGTTTACTCGCGGGAAGACAAAAATGGTGGAATGTGGTTCGCCTTCGCAGAAATAGCACCAGCGACTGTCACAAAGCTTCCTCGTTCTGCTGAAACGATGGTACCCACTTGCTTGTATCACCTATGAGCGATAACTCTATCTGGCTTCTGGATCGTTGTAACTTCGGTTTCGTTCATGTTCTAGATTTCATGGACTTGTAATCAATGTCGTTGCATCACCATGTCCAAATTATTGAAAACTGATCAACATTGGTACGGTTAAAGGTCCCAGCTTTTGATAAACTTGTACCTTGCGGACTTCTAATAGATAATACGGTATGTATCTTTATAAAGGCAGAAAGCCACTCTGTACCTGCTACCTTGGTTTCCTCCCAAGACTTAGACATTTCTTTTGAATGCGCTACAGCAACTTGGTAGATCAACATGCGAACTTCTTTAGGAGAGAGAGCACAAAATAAATATCCCATGCCTGAAATATATATTCCACTAATTGAGTCTCTTCGGATTCCGCGAAAGAATGAAGAAAGAATGATCTGAAACTGATCAGGAAGAGGAAAAGGAATTGGTTGGGTACTCGCTGAGAAGAAACATTCTGGTGAAGAATGTACTGGAAGGAACGGTGAACGGGAGAAAGTTCGGGGCAGAAGAAGATATCAGGTGATAGGTGACATTAAGATATGAGACGTTCAAGAGCAGAAGTGGTGTAAGTCAAAATTAGGTAATGAAGTTTAAAGTAAAAATTCTGTAAAATACAGCGCAAAGTAGCAATTAATATATTCTTCGTGCTATTCACTGACTACTAATAATTTAAATAAATTCAATATTAATTGCTACTTTGCACTGTATTTTACAGAATGTTAACTTTAACCCTCATTACCCATTTTTGACTTACACCACTTCTGCTCTGAACGGTTCATATATAGATCATATGCAGAGACAAAGAGGAAGGCAGAAAATAAAAAATTAAAGAATATTGGGCTTGCAGTGAAAGACCTGCCCCTTGGGAAGGAAACTATTATTGAACGAATTATGAGTTGGACCACTTAGCATCAGTGTAAAAATTTTTAGGTAAGATTAGTTCTCAAATACAGAAACATGTATATAAAGTACCTTTGTTTTATTTTCATTGTAGTCTCATGTTGACTACAACAATACAATAATGGCGTGACACGTCACATCGCAAACTGGACGTCCTGATTGTCTTCTTGGAGGCCACAGTAACTGGCATTTTCTATCTTGACATACTCCATCAATGAATGAAAGTGAATGAAAATCCTAATAATACCTCTACCAGCAAATGAAGCACCTACTCACTGTCACTGTAAAGTTCATAACTATCATAATCGCGCGCTTCCATAACGTTCGAAAGGATGGGTAGGAAACATGGACAGTGTTTTCATCAATTGACCTCCGCGATACCCCAACTTAACCACATGCAATATTTTCTTGTGGAGTTAAATGAAGGACAGAGACATGCAGGAACTCCAAATCAGAAATGAAGAAGCCGCAGTCACTGTGATACCTGGCACGTTATCCAGGTCTGACATGAGTTGATTATCGCATCAACGTTTGTCGTGTCACACGCTGCGCTCATATGGTCAGTCTAAGCTCTCTAAGGAAATTAACATGGATATCTTGTGTATCAACTATCAAACATTGCCTAATGGAAGGTAATATTTGAATAAAATAATTATTGAATTAGGACTTACTTTAGAGACAGGATGTAATACTGTACACGAATTATTATCAACAGGGCTAGAATTTTGATGAAATTGCATCTTTTTTCTAGTAAGCCAGAAACATAGCCGCTTTAGTATTTATATGTTATGTGATAAATTGAGTGTTTTAAGACATATTTGTTAGGACATTTTTTTTTGAATTTTTTTGCCTGTTTCAGCTCACAAGAGCATCTTTTGAGTTATTCGGACATTTTTTAGGCATTTTCATTTAATTTTGGCCACAAATCCCCATTATTAATATAAAATAATGTCTATTTCCTTTGATTTTTGTCTACATATTTTGTGTCCATTAATACCCATTATTTTTTACTTGGTTTTTAACGACGCTGTATCAACTACTAGGTTATTTAGCGTCGAGATTGGTGATAGCAAGATGATATTTGGCGAGATGAGGCCGAGGATTACCTGACATTTGCCTTACGGTTGGGAAAAACCTCGGTAAAAAGCCCAACCAGATAATAAGCCCAATCGGGAATCGAACCAACGCCCGAGCGTAACTCCGGATCGGCAGGCAAGTGCCTTAACCGACCGAGCTACGCCGGTGGCTAATACCCATTATTTTGTATAATATTTTAATCGTTTTCCTACACAAATATTGCCCTTTTAACGTAGTACACCCCATGTAATGGACAGTGCAACCATCCCTTCAATATAGACTCCTCTATACTTGCTAATTCCATATAAGAGTGGCCTTGTGGTGGATTACATCAGGTAAAATATTTAAAGTGTACCACTTAGAAAAAAATATGTAAAATTAAATAAACTTAAATGTTGGTTCCAGAATTTAATTTATTACTAGACTAAATATTAAGTAGCACAAAACTCATTTTCCTACTAAGCCAATTTTAGAATGTAGGATTAATATTTTGGGCATTTTAAGGGCATTTTTGAAAGATTTTTAAGTCATAAATGCATTGGTTTTAGGACATTTTTTCATGATTTATATGTCATCTAAATCCTAGTCCTAATTATCAATGAACTTATAAGTCATTGAGGCAAAGAAAAGAAAATTCGGGACTGTCGAGAGTGCTTTCGTATAGACGAGTTTATTTCCTTCCTATCTTCCGCTTGAATAGCTTTCATCTCCCTCTGAACATCCCCTTTAACGGAATTAGCTACATTGATTATTCAAAAAGTAGAAAAGGTCTTTCTTTGCCATCTTTCTCCCCTGTCATCCTGCAAATAAGTGGATTCCATGATAGGTGCCTCCACGTCAGAAGGAGCAGGTGTTAACAAGGTCGGATAGAGCCATTACCCTATTATCTTGACTTTACTTTGCCGTCGTCTTGTTCATTTGTTGGTTCCCAGCTACGTGCTGAAAGAAATGTCTCGCAGAGTTAAATACATAATCCCTCCTACTCTACAGTGTCATGATACTACACAGCCTATCAGGAGAATAGCAAACACAGTCACTCTTCTGGGAACAAAAAGTCGTTTCGTTATTGCACACATGATTTCCAGCTTAGGGAATATGGCTTATACAGGGTGATTCAGAACACCCGTAACAGTAATTTATTTCGGAAGCTAATGCATTAAAATTTTCTAGAAAAAACATTTGTGCAACTTGTTTCCAAAAGGTACCAAATCCAAAATTTCCAAAAAATGAGTTACATGTGGTAGCGCATACCTGCTAGGTTTCGGAATCTGAAGACGAAAGAATTTTTGTCAAAAAGTGCCCAACGCTGTGAATAGAGGTCGTCTAAGTTTATATTTTACAGCAAAACATACATATTCACTTCAGCTTTCATAGCATAAATATATCATTTATATCTTTCATATCAAATAATGATATCCTACGTGAAAACAAACAATACTGGTCTAATACAGATGCTGTAAGTCAAATAAAATTTTTAATGGGATACAGAGACATAAAATCTCTTAAAAGACACACCGAAGGGCTAAAAGTTTTGGAAGTAGTGAAGCCAAACGACCGACTATTCACCCTACAACAGCACTAGTAGGTGTACATTCTGTATATGCAGTGACACCAAATGTACGCACAAAATGTTCACCAATGGGATAAGATATGATCGTATTTTGGTTGAACCGATAGAAATACCGAACTGTAGCCATGTAAAACCAACTAAGAAAAATGACTTGATATCTCTACTTTCTGTTAAGGGGTATGAATTATAGAATATTTCACTTTACAAGAGAGTCCTGAAAGTAAATAACATTGACGTCAGATGCATCTTTATTAATGTTATTGACGTTCACTATGATATTTGATGCGTTTTGCTTTTGTTGCTGCTAAGACAAGATGTTAATTCTAAATGTTGTCTTATAAGTGAAACAACATTGTAATTAATACTTAATGTGTCCACGCATGTGGAGTAACGGTTAGCGTGCCTAGCCGCGAAACCAGGTGGCCCGGGTTCGATTCCCGGTCGGGGCAAGTTACCTGGTTGAGGTTTTTTCCAGGGTTTTCCCTCAACCCAATATGAGCAAATGCTGGGTACTTTCGGTGTTGGACCCCGGACTCATTTCACCGGCATTATCACCTTCATCTCATTCAGACGCTAAATAACCTGAGCTGTTGATAAAGCGTCGTAAAATAACCTACTAAAAAATATACTTAATGTCACAAAATATATTATTATTATTATTATTATTATTATTATTATTATTTAAGTTATTTAGTCATTAAGTACATTGTAGGCCTATATGAATCTTCTCGAATTTTCATGCCAAAACGTACCAAATCCAAAATTAAATTGCCAATAACTTTGGATCAAAATGTGGAATAGCTTAAAATTTGCTATAAAAAACTCCAAAAAGGTGCAGATAAACCCTGTGCCAAATATTGATATATTACAATAATTATCGTAGCTTCAGTACGTTTTTTTGCTCTCCTGTAAAATCTGTCCAGTTGGATTTGGTACCTTTTGGAAACAAGCTCCACATTTATTACTAAACCAAATGTGAACTTTTACTTGAGCTTAATTCTATTATAAGTCGTCCACAAGCATTTATGGTTGTCAAGGTCACACACTTTCCCTTCTTATTATTGCAAACTTACTCACCCTCCTGCCACCCTAATGGGCTGGGGACCGGTTCTACTGCAAAAATCTGAACTTCCTACACTGCAAAAACAAAACCGAAATTCAGTATCTTGTGCTGTGCTCTTCTGTGTTACCAGTCTTACTAATAAATCGTGTATAGTTTTTATACGAGACTTATGCAGAGTTGAGACAGAAAACGTTACTAATAAACCGTAAATAAGCTATGGGCGTATAAACAGGCTGTAACTATACAATGGGAATTGCTTTGCAGTAGTTATATACACGAAACCCCTTGTTTAAGAGTTGTATATAGGGAAAAAATGGCCGCCCCTCTAACAGCTGTTCGTGTCGACTGTCATTTTATGACGATGGTTGCCTAGTAACCAAAGAAGAACAAACCAAAGATCATAGAATTATTAGAATAATGTTGCTGTAGCTTGTACTCTTTGACTAAAATGTAGTGAGGTAATCGATTAGAGCCAGTTGTACTATCAATATTTAACACGCCACACTAGAGCGCTCTACCGGATGCAATAGAGAACCTCAGATATTCTATTACCTTTCGTAACGAAGTAATGACGAAACTATGACGTAGCTGTGTAACAGTTATACTGTTATACACGACATATGTAGTGATTATTAGTAAGGAATTTACACACGACTTATAAACGAGCTACTCATTGGATAAGTATAACATAGTTAAACGTCTGTATATAGAGTTTTTATTAGTAAGACCGTAAGTGTATAGCTGAGAGTTGTCTAAACTAGTGCTGTGATATTCTGTTTTATATATGTAGACACTTTTTCAAGCATTCAATAAACCGTGACCGAGTGATTAGTCGCTCTGTCTTGCACCGTGGCGACCCGAGTTCGATCCCCGTCTGGATGGTGAACAAAGTAGGCGCGAGGGTTTTTTTTATCGGAATTCTCCCATTTCCCCTCATCATTGTCATTCCACCAATGTTCCATAATCACCGTCACTCTGCGAGATCCAGAACAAATAAAAAGAAATCTGAAAGTTGTAATTTGTGTTTAATAAATACTGTTATGCTTTGAGTATGCATCACAATCTAAATATGCGTAGCCAGAAAAAAGAAATCGTTTTTTATGTTTACAAATATTTTTAATATCTTTATAGCAGTGAGCCATCCGCTATTTCTTCCACGTACAATAAAACTCAGAGTTATGGCAACAGCTTTTGGTGTTAGTTTAAACATTTTAAGAAATGTTTGTATTGCCGCGATTGAGTCCCTACAAAATGATCCATGCCCACCTTTCCGTTCTCCTAACCGTCTCATAATTCATTTTCCGTTTCATAGTCTCGACCATCATCTAATTTTCCTCTTGATCGTCCCTTCAATCAGTTTGCTAGACCTATTATTAATCTCGTCAATCTTTTCTCTTTCTTCCCTTCATTTCACCTATAGTTGTTTCTTCATTAATTTTTCTCTGATCAAATTAATTCAGTTCTGTTTGTCCTTTCAGCTATTAAAATGTTCTCAGCAATCTGATATTTCACGCCGTCTCGTCAGTCGTTCTACCCTAATAGTCCCGGATTTTATTTTCCTTCTCAT
The DNA here is from genome assembly GCF_040183065.1 of Periplaneta americana. Lineage (NCBI taxonomy): Eukaryota > Metazoa > Arthropoda > Insecta > Blattodea > Blattidae > Periplaneta > Periplaneta americana. The sequence goes on from NC_091124.1 coordinate 180,164,626, forward strand.
TGCCTTAAATCTTTTTTTTTATCATCTCTCGTCACTTTCGTCCCAATCATTTAATCACTCCTGATCGTCTTATCAGTTACTTTCTCCTGATTATCTCTTGCTACTGCAACACTATTTCATAAGCCTTCTTTCACAAATGACGAGACGCTCGCTAGTAAATTATAAACGACCTACAGGCCTAAATGGAACTGAGACGATCAAGAATGAATTGACGAGATGAGCACAAGGAGACTTAAGAGATTATTTTTTGCAGTGTAACTTGCAAAGGGAAAATTTCGTGAGGAGGATGGGTAAGCGACCGAAACTACGTACGACCTTGAACACTTCAGAAGTCTGTGTTCCACTATAATCAGCTCTAACAGTAAGTAGGGTCAGTGGCGTATCACTTTAAAATTTCAATTGGCAGTCCGAGTCAAATAAGGTACCGTTAGATAGAGCTCTTCAAAACAAACAACTTTCATAGGAAACGTTTTTACCTTTTCCTACTCTTTCAATGAGAAAACGTACAAAAAAGTAATGCCATCAAGAGTACGGGTGTGTGCTGCTCAGAACGGCAGATAGTTTGAACATTTATAAAAATTAATGGAATTGTCCAGTCTTTCAGTAAAAGTCAACATTAATTGTCTTGCTTACATTTTCGTCTTTTAACATTTCTCAATATTGACGGCATTATCTTTTTGCACGTTTTCTCATTGAAAGAGTAGGAATTGATAAAAACGTTTCCTATGAAAGTTGTTTGTTTTGAAGAGCTCTATCTAACGGTACCTTATTTGACCCGGACTGCCATTTGAAATTTTAAAGTGATACGCCACTCTACTTCCTTTTAGAGCTGATTATTGAAATCAAGCTCAAGTGAAAGTTCATATGTGGTTTAGTCATAAATATTTTTATCTCGAAAATGTTAATGCATTAGATTCCGAAATAAATTACTTACATGTGGTCCTAATCACCCATTGCCTTTTCGTACATTTTTTCATTGAAAGAATAAGAATTAATAAAAACGTTTCCTATGAAAGTTGTTTGTTTTGAAGAGCTCCATCTAATGGTACCTTATATGACCCGGACTGCCATTTGAAATTTTAAAGTGATACGCCACTCTACTTCCTTTTAGAGCTGATTATTGAAATCAAGCTCAAGTGAAAGTTCATATGTGGTTTAGTCATAAATATTTTTATTTCGAAAATTTTAATGCATTAGATTCCGAAATAAATTACTTACATGTGGTCCTAATCACCCATTGCCTTTTCGTACATTTTTTCATTGAAAGAATAAGAATTAATAAAAACGTTTCCTATGAAAGTTGTTTGTTTTGAAGAGCTCCATCTAATGGTACCTTATATGACCCGGACTGCCATTTGAAATTTTAAAGTGATACGCCACTCTACTTCCTTTTAGAGCTGATTATTGAAATCAAGCTCAAGTGAAAGTTCATATGTGGTTTAGTCATAAATATTTTTATCTCGAAAATTTTAATGCATTAGATTCCGAAATAAATTACTTACATGTGGTCCTAATCACCCATTGCCTTTTCGTACATTTTTTCATTGAAAGAATAGGAATTAATAAAAACGTTTCCTATGAAAGTTGTGTGTTTTGAAGAGCTCCATCTAATGGTACCTTATATGACCCGGACTGCCATTTGAAATTTTAAAGTGATACGCCACTCTACTTCCTTTTAGAGCTGATTATTGAAATCAAGCTCAAGTGAAAGTTCATATGTGGTTTAGTCATAAATATTTTTATCTCGAAAATGTTAATGCATTAGATTCCGAAATAAATTACTTACATGTGGTCCTAATCACCCATTGCCTTTTCGTACATTTTTTCATTGAAAGAATAAGAATTAATAAAAACGTTTCCTATGAAAGTTGTTTGTTTTGAAGAGCTCCATCTAATGGTACCTTATATGACCCGGACTGCCATTTGAAATTTTAAAGTGATACGCCACTCTACTTCCTTTTAGAGCTGATTATTGAAATCAAGCTCAAGTGAAAGTTCATATGTGGTTTAGTCATAAATATTTTTATCTCGAAAATTTTAATGCATTAGATTCCGAAATAAATTACTTACATGTGGTCCTAATCACCCATTGCCTTTTCGTACATTTTTTCATTGAAAGAATAGGAATTAATAAAAACGTTTCCTATGAAAGTTGTTTGTTTTGAAGAGCTCCATCTAATGGTACCTTATATGACCCGGACTGCCATTTGAAATTTTAAAGTGATACGCCACTCTACTTCCTTTTAGAGCTGATTATTGAAATCAAGCTCAAGTGAAAGTTCATATGTGGTTTAGTCATAAATATTTTTATTTCGAAAATTTTAATGCATTAGATTCCGAAATAAATTACTTACATGTGGTCCTAATCACCCATTGCCTTTTCGTACATTTTTTCATTGAAAGAATAAGAATTAATAAAAACGTTTCCTATGAAAGTTGTTTGTTTTGAAGAGCTCCATCTAATGGTACCTTATATGACCCGGACTGCCATTTGAAATTTTAAAGTGATACGCCACTCTACTTCCTTTTAGAGCTGATTATTGAAATCAAGCTCAAGTGAAAGTTCATATGTGGTTTAGTCATAAATATTTTTATCTCGAAAATTTTAATGCATTAGATTCCGAAATAAATTACTTACATGTGGTCCTAATCACCCATTGCCTTTTCGTACATTTTTTCATTGAAAGAATAGGAATTAATAAAAACGTTTCCTATGAAAGTTGTTTGTTTTGAAGAGCTCTATCAAATGGTACCCTATTTGACCCATACTCCCATTTGAAATGTTAAAGTGATACGCCACTGACCATACTTCCTGTTAGAGCTGATTGATGAAATTAAGCTCATGGTTTAGTGATAAATATTTTTTTCTAAAAAATTTTAATGCATTAGTTTCCGAAAGAAATGACTGTTACGAGTGGTCTGAATCACCCTGTATATTACTCGTATTATCGATATGTAGGCTATTTTTGCAATTTTTTTTTGCTGTACATTTGTACTCTTTTATAGTACTATAAATGAAAGCACTGTTAAACCAGATTTAAACATTTTATCGGAAATATAGCGTCCTATGAAAATTATCATCATAATCCTTCACGAGTAATCCATTTCCGACAAAATATGAATATTGTTTGTACAACGTTCTGTTAGGTTTCAATTCTATTGGGGATAGTACTAAAATTTATAGAGGCAATGTATTCATTCATTTATTTTTAAACATGCATTCAATTATTCCAAAATACATGTGGTTTATAATACCTGTAGAATTTCGTTTTATGATAAATTCTGTTGCTGAAAGGGTGAAAAAGAGATAGATCATAGTATAAAGATTTCCATAATTCGCCACGTTGAGGAAATGCAATTTTTTTAACTTTTCCAGAAAGCTTCAAAATGTGACTTCTTTTGGATGGAGTCATTGGTGAAAATTTTAGAGATAATGTGTTCATTCATTTTTATTTTAATATTATTCAACTATACTTGTAGTTTGTGCAAAATAAATGTGATTTATAATAACTATATTCTTTTCTGATGCATCCTGTTTGAAATAATAACAGAAAAGAGACCCGAATCACATGGGAATAATTCTTATATACGAAGTGGCGGATATTGAAAGAGGGCTGTCCTTCCTTAAGGAGATTCAAGAATAGCTTAAAAAGTTGTGTATAAAGTGCAAATTAAAATTAAGGCGACATTCAACATTTAATTTTTTAAGGTGACATGTATTTATTTAGCCTGACGAGTTACTTCCTTGGTTTGAATTGTAAATTATTTAAAAATAGCGTGTAAGAGGGCCTTAGAGTAGAAATGTTTAGTTTAAATGTAGTTCTGTTTATAAGTATGCATAAGGATGTAATTATTTGACTTATTTGAACTGTTGTATCAGTGAAGCGAGGTGAGTCAGTGAAGTTATGGTTTTACAGTGCAGTGAACAGTTCCGATCAGTGATAATTTATAGCGTCAATGAAATGTGTTCTATAGTGTCAGTGAAATGTGTTACAGAGTGTCAGTGAAATGCGTCATAGTGCCACTACAGGGAATGAGATGAGAGTAAAGTGAAAGACTATTGAAACTTATGTAGGGCCTATACATAATTATGTAGGTTGTATTGTAAAATTAGGTATTTTATTTATGTTTATTATTATTGCGTTAAATTGTATTGTGTATTCTTACGGTCTTACTAATAAAAACTCTATATACAGACGTTTAACTGTCTTATACTTATACAATGAGTAACTCGTTTATAAGTCGTGTATAAATTCCTTACTAATAATCACTACATACGTCGTGTATAACAGTATAACTGTTACACAGCTACGTCATAGTTTCGTCATTACTTCGTTACGAAAGGTAATAGAATATCTGAGGTTCTCTACTGCATCCGGTAGAGTGCTCTAGTGTGGCATGTTAAATATCGATAGTACAACTGGCTCTAATCGATTACCACACTACATTTTGGTCAAAGAGTACAAGCTACAGCAATATTATTCTAATAATTCTATGATCTTTGGTTTGTTTTTCTGTGGTTACAAGGTAAACATCATCATAAAATGACAGTCGATACGAACAGCTGTTAGAGGGGCGGCCATTTTTTCCCTATATACAACGCTTAAACAAGGGGTTTCGTGTATATAACTACTGCAAAGCAATTCCCATTGTATAGTTACAGCCTGTTTATACGTCCATAGCTTATTCACGGTTTATTAGTAACGTTTTCTGCCTCAACTCTGCGTAAGTCTCGTATAAAAACTATACACGGTTTATTAGTAAGACTGTTATTGTATTGTGTATAAAATTGTATATGTATTGTAAAATTGTATTGTTTATTGTAAATTTTATTGTGTATTGCTTATTATTTTATTGTGTATTGTTTATATTCTATATACCACTGCCACCGGGTGCTTGCCCACTTGCAGTGTAAATACATACATACATACATACATACATACATACATACATACATACATACATACATACATACATACATACATACATACAAAGAACTAAATTAGATAAGATATAATAATAGGAAAGGAAGGAATGAAGTGTATAAGTGATTAAATATAAAGATGAAAGTTGGAATAAAAAATAAAAAAAATAGGCAAAAGCTTAGGTTGGAGTATGTAGAATAGTAGTTGCTAAGAGAAATAGTGACAATAGAAAATTTGGTATGTAGATACCGAGTAGAAATGATGGAAAGTAGTAGAAAAATTGTAGGCCTAATGAAGTAGAAAGTATAAAACAAAATTAGAACAAAAAATAGAGAGTAGAGTGTAGATAAGATTTAGAGGTTAAGGGGTATGAGCAAGAAACTAGTTCGATTAATTAAAATGTGTCTCAGTGAAACATACAGCAGAGTCCGTATAGGTCAGTTTCTATCTGATCCTTTTCCAATTCACTGCGGGCTAAAGCAGGGAGATGCACTATCACCTTTACTTTTTAACTTCGCTTTAGAATATGCCATTAGGAAAGTTCAGGATAACAGGCAGGGTTTGGAATTGAACGGGCTACATCAGCTTCTTGTCTATGCAGATGACGTGAATATGTTAGGAGAAAATACACAAACGGTTAGGGAAAACACGGAAATTTTACTTGAAGCAAGTAAAGCGATCTGTTTGGAAGTAAATCCCGAAAAGACAAAGTATATGATTATGTCTCGTGACGGGAATATTGTACGAAATGGAAATATAAATATTGGAGATTTATCCTTCGAAGAGGTGGAAAAATTCAAATATCTTGGAGCAACAGTAACAAATGTAAATGACACTCGGGAGGAAATTAAACGCAGAATAAATATGGGAAATGCGTGTTATTATTCGGTTGAGAAGCTCTTGTCATCCAGTCTGCTGTCCAAAAATCTGAAAGTTAGAATTTATAAAACAGTTATATTACCGGTTCTTCTATATGGCTGTGAAACTTGGACTCTCACTCTGAGAGAGGAACATAGGTTAAGGGTGTTTGAGAATAAGGTGCTTAGGAAAATATTTGGGGCTAAGAGGGATGAAGTTACAGGAGAATGGAGAAAGTTACACAACACAGAACTGCACGCATTGTATTCTTCACCTGACATAATTAGGAACTTGAAATCCAGACGTTTGAGATGGGCAGGGCATGTAGCACGTATGGGCGAATCCAGAAATGCATATAGAGTGTTAGTTGGGAGACCGGAGGGAAAAAGACCTTTAGGAAGGCCGAGACGTAGATGGGAGGATAATATTAAAATGGATTTGAGGGAGGTGGGGTATGATGATAGAGACTGGCTTAATCTAGCACAGGATAGGGACCGATGGCGGGCTTATGTGAGGGCGGCAATGAACCTTCGGGTTCCTTAAAAGCCATTTGTAAGTAAGTAAGTAAGGGGTATGAGCATAATATCTGAGATGATATTAGGGCTTAATATTTATAAACATCAGGGAAGAAGATATTCAGTAAATGTAATAGCAGAAATACAAAATATGAAGTGTTAAAATGGTAGTAATGTAAATGTAAATAAATATAGTGATGGCAACTTATACAGAAATGTGAGAGCCATCACTACTTCTAGATAGATGTAACAGTTGTCGACAATAAATATTCATATTCACATGGGCTACGAAGTGAGGAAATTTATTTTTTTCAGACCTGTCAACAAGGTTTCAAATGATTTTGCAGCGACAGACTATGTACCTCAGAGGTCAGAAATTCACGGAACTAATTTAGGGATCCATGGAATCATTTACACAAAAACCCCAACTTTTTAAAATGCCCTTTTGCCGTGCACTCTGGATAATCTCTGACAAATTAAATGGTTTACCCTTTTCGACACTAGCGGCACCCAAATTCTGTCGGTAGTGAGCATGGTTATAGAAAATTCTGGAACTGTTTCGGACATTCTCAAATTGTAATGTTGAATATTTAAGTCCTTCAAATCTCACAACGAACTACGTATCCATTTGGAATTATATTCTGAAAGGTTCTACCCTAACAAAAGCTTAATAAACCGTTTTAATAGTAATCGCATTCTAGTCATATTGTACAGTTATAAATCTTGTCTTACTTCTAATTGCAAGAAAAGGAGGAATGGTTAAAGCCCGAATATTTAACAAGTGAAGCGATCCACGGCAGAAAACTGAATATTATTAACGGATGTCACCTCTGAAAGTTGATTCCGAGTGAAGTGCTTATCCTAGGAACAGTACGTCCACATCTTTGTAGGCCGGGATTACGATCGACGCTCGTTTGCGTTACATTACGTTGCGGTGAAATACGTAGAAGTTCGACAAATGCAAGGTCCGTGTATTTCATTACGATCAACGTTAGAATGAACGATCGCATGACGGCGTTGTTTCAACATTGCCAAGGTCAAGCTTTCACAAACGTAAGCTGAACGTCAACCAATCACGAATCAGAAGCCCTTCATATGTTTTCACCTCTTCTTTCGTTGTAGATGCGCCATATTGCTACTGAAATATTAAATAAAATCATACTAATTAAAAATTACATAATACGAGAAACGATCTTTGATTGAATATGCCACGTCACATGAATATATTTCCTTTATATGGCATAAAACACATTTTGTTTAAAATGAAACATTATAGGCAGCAAACATGAAAACCTTCATAACGCCTAATTCAACAATTGCATTTCGTATCACTCCGTAGCGTAATGGTCAAGAGACTGGTCGTGGTATAGATGGGCTCTGGTTCGAGCCTTGGGTAAACTTATCTTTTGTATCTTTTTAATAATTTATTTACATTATTTTAGATACGTTATTTTATTTTAACCCGAAATAAAGGGGCTTTTACCTCACAAATAATATATTCGTAATTCGCAATAGTCCAGCTGTTTAGTAGGGAAGACTATTGTACCTTCAGCATAGTGTAGCTTTGAACATTTTCTTTTCCTTTTTTTAAATTTTTGCTGCTACCTAGAGGACTCAAACTGAAGTAGATTGTAGAGAAAGTCGCTCAGTGGCTCTGGTCGTAATTTCGGTTTGATTTATTGCAAAGTGTGAGTTCTGTAGACGAAACAATTTTTTTAGTACCAGAAGTAAACATTTCGTTCATTGATATATGTTTTCTAACACAAAACCAAGAAATAAAATCTCAATCAGAGAAGCCTACTCAGGTTTATGATGGGAAATATATTTTAAATATGATTGTCAGTTTTTACAGCTATATTCCCACCTACATTCCAAGTGCCCCAACTTACAAAAGGGTATATTCCAAGGTACATGAATCTGTTGTACCTTCGAACACATTACACATCCCTTTATTTTATTTTTTCACCCTTAATAGATCTGTAAATGACGAAAATATATACAGGAAGTTGTAAAGGAAGCTTCAATAATTATTTCAAGAATTTTTCATTGAAGATATTTCATTTCTCAAAATTAAAAAAAAAAAGGTGAAAAGTGTTTAAAGGTACAACAGTCTTCCCTAGTATATGGTTTTATTATTATTATTATTATTATTATTATTATTATTATTATTATTATTATCGTCATTCTATATTATTCTGTCGTAAAATATTTTTGTAATGCCGGTAGGCCTATTTTATTTGTCTCAAAGTTACCATAAAATTCAATGTTTATCACAATCAGCTGACTGACTGACTGACTGACTGACTGACGTGTGTATTTCAGTACTAATTATGCCCGGCAGAGCGTGATAGTTGTCACGAACGTCGATCATAATACACAGCCTCTGAATGTTCGGTAGAAATTCAACGTACAGATGACGTCATATGAAATACAGCTCGCAAAACACAGCAGCGGCAGCATTATTACACATTCTTTTTTATTGCAAAGTTGTATACTCTGTAACCAGAATTCAGTGCCTCCTATATTCCCTATTCCAGAAATAACGTTCAATTACATCATAATAACAAGAACGAAGAATGCCTCATTAATCAGATGACACTCTTCCAACGACCGAGCCACCGGCGTGGCTCAGTCGGTTAAGGCGCTTGCCTGCCGGTCTGAAGTTGCGTTCGGGCGCGGGTTCGATCCCCGCTTGGGCTGATTACCTGGTTGGATTTTTTCCGAGGTTTTCCCCAACCGTAATGTGAATGCAAGGTAATCTATGGCGAATCCTCGGCCTCATCTCGCCAAATATCATCTCGCTATCACCAATCTCATCGACGCTAAATAACCTAGTAGTTGATACAGCGTCGTTAAATAACAAACTAAAATAAAAATCCAACGACCGTTCTGATCCTCAATTATAGAGATTACTTCTATTCTAGGCTATACCTACGCATTAGGTTAGACTGATTAGAAATTCTGAAAAGCCCATAGATTGGCGAAAGGTAAGGTTCATATCTACTGTATAATCATCATAGAGCATCGGTGGCGAAAATGTGATCGTGCGCCGAGCCACTGTGTAACCTGCAATGTGCATAGCGCCTATGGAGGGAGGCGGACACCCGAAGGGGAAGTGAAGCAACTGTCTGACTTATTAACGGATTTTCATTTTCCTTACGTCAAGCGCTTAAATATAATTTTATACAGTACAAGGCTACAAACTAATGTTTAGTACGTGTAACGAAGAAAGAAATGAACAATAAATGAACAATATCATAACCTAAAATTAACTGTCTTCAGAATGTCTCTGCGACAAAGTTTCAAAATCAGGAATTATGTCACTTACTGCCAGTCGTAGTTGATCACGAAGGTATTTGTCTGTCAGTCGTGATCTAAATTTGGTTTTTACTGTCTTCACTGTTGAAAATAATTTTTCAAAAACGTAAGTTGCAGCGAACATGGCTTTAAAAGAGAAAGCGGAAGAACGAAGCTTCGGATATTTATTTTTTGGCAAAGATTTGAAAAGTTCAACATTTGTCAAGTCCTTACATCTAGCTTTCATTTAACATGACATTGTAAATCTGTGAGTTTAAATTGAAGATCTAACCGCATTATTCGTATATCTGCTGAAAAAGGATCGATGTAACCTTTTAACGTTTCATGAGTAACATGTAGTATAATGCCGTTTTATGTTATACAATCGTTTCCTCGTAAAACTTGTGAACAAATCATGCATTTAATATTCTCATCTTATTGGCAGCAAAAAAATGCGTCCTCCCATCCTACTTGAAACTTTCTTTTTTTAGAGGTACATGGTTTCGAGAGAGACATTGCGACGATACGCCACTCGCAGGGTCAGAGACAAATACAGGGACATCATTTTATTTTTACTAACATTTTTAATATTAACCTGTCTATACCTGTAGAGAACCGGAAACAACTCTTGCTCCCCCCTCCAAGACTGGAGTTCGATGATACTGGCGTAAAACACAAAAAACACTACTAGGTATAGGATGGAAGAAAAGTAGTTCATCCATTTACGTAAACTTGGAAATATCGCGATTTTGAATTTGATAATTTTCATTAGGTTTTTCTTTAATCAAAGTACAGTACTGTATTAAGAATAAGTGTTTTTACTCACGAACTGAGCTATTCATGAGAACGTATTCATTATACAGTGTATATTATACTGTCTACACCACATTAGCGTACAATATAGAGAATGAAGTTAAGTTGAAAAATAATCATAATATGGACATTTAAACACATTTTTGAAAATGGTGGCCGTTCATTTCGATACAGGCTTCAGTTTTTTTGTGCATATTATCGCACTATAGACTATTGCATCTAATTCCAATTCCCAGTTTCGTCCTTCGTACTAGTAACTCATGTTGAAATAATTCTGTACCTACTCTACGTACTGTGAATTCAATCTTCACTTCTGCCCGACCCGAAAATATAAAATTACTCAGACATGCAATCTACTGTCCGTCCAAGTGTTTATGCCGCAGGATTGTAGAAAGGGAGGAAATCACGTAAGAGTTAATTACTTAACGAGGCCCTTTTATTTAAGTTAAATTAAACAGCTGTATAATGTTACGTAAACTTCCAATTCCTAAGAGAAATTAATGTTTTCAGAAAAGAGCTAAGACAGCCCAGATTTTACAGAGGGGCGAGCAGAAGCAGGTGGGGGAAATCGGGATGTGACGTAGGCAAACGGACAGTACCTGTGCGAAAGTATGATTCAATATTGAAAGCTCTTTCGTCACTGGAAAACGCGAACATATTTCTGGAACGTACTATACTCAGTAACTCAGTATTGCTTACTATCTGCGGTCTTGGTTCTGTGTGGAGTTGGAACTTGCTTAGTAGAAGGGGTGGGAGTGAAGTACATTCAAAAACTCAGGTACAAAAAAATTGAAGTAAAAATAAAATCATGTCTCTGTACAAATATAACGGAGTTTGACTCCAGTGAGTGAGAGGGTGGGGGTTGTGGGAGGTAGAAAGCACAGCTATCATTGCGATCCACAATGTGCTCGTGAGTCGCATTTTCGCCACCGCTGTCATCGAGTAAGGGTGTCAGTTTATATGCTGACCGGCTTCTTCCCCAAGAAAACACCCTTGATTCTCATTTATGTTAATATACAGAGTGAATCTCAGGACTGGAACTGGGCACGGAGCGAGTTGAACTGTTGAGTTACTCGGTTCTATCGGTTTATGTGCTTGTCAGCGGAGCACCGCAGTTACTCGGTTAACCGTAACCGTTACCGGTCAGTTCAAACAGAGTTCACGTGTTTTACTTAATTCTAGTATTTAAATATTTTCTGCTGCAGGACAAATTATTTCCTTATCCCCAAGGCGGGCTGAAAGACCTCTAGTACTGAAGAGCAGTTCATCCTATTATATGACCTGTCAAGTGGACCTAATGAACATTGATAGTCTCAACATATTACTATATATAATACTACTACTACTACTACTACTACTACTACTACTACTACTACTACTACTACTACTACTACTACTACTACTACTACTACTATTACTACTCTTCACCAAAGGGAACATGGTTGTATTGAAGGCTAGTAATGTTATAAAATAAATAAACATTATGTTCTTCAGGTTAAGATTCCACGTTTTATTGATTATTTTACCCACTTTCCGTAGTAGTAAATAATTCTCTGTTATTTTTAAATGTTTTAGGCAGCGCTTCATGGAGTCCGTTTCTTTCTATCTTCTTTTTTAATTAGCTGCAGCGTTTAACGTTTACACCACATGTTAATTTATTAGTTGTTAGTATTATAAATTATTTTATCAATTTTATTTCGTCTGTCATATATAACAACATTGAAAGTTAAATAGGCCTTTCATACAAAATAACTCCGCAAATAGTTGTATTCACGCAAATGAAATTTGCAACTGCCATTTTGCAATGAGGAGAAGCACTTTTTTCTCGTCAATTGGCAAAGCGAAAGCACTTTACTACAACGCTTTTAAAACACGCTTTGTTTCACTTTCAAAGTACGTTCTAAAATCGACTCAATCTATATGAATTTTAAATCTGGCGCCACAAATTTGTACTCTGTACTGTACTCGGTTCAACCTAGTAATGACGTCACAGTAACTGCTCCGAACCGAACCGCTCCGTTCCCAGACCTACTCAGGACCATAGTGGCACCAGAAGGATTAAATCATTGGAAAAAATGCATGAACCTACCACATGCCGGCCGATAGCTCATTGCCTTACCTGCGAGGCTATTGTACGACAAAAGTTTGCTTCTAGATATTTAGAAAACATTTGTCCTACAAGACCTGAAGTACTACAAGTAAATGAATAATTATTAGTTAGCTACTTCTAACAAAACTTTATTAGGCACACCAGGTGAGAAAGCAAAATGAATTTATGATTTTGAAATCTTTACTTGCTGAGCAACTTTGCCATTAACATTATATTGAAGGACTTATCCATTAGGAGGAAAAAGTTTGCCATTTTTACAGAGCACAAATTGAAAATTAATTGGTGGAAATAACGTCCGCCAGGTGTCGTCCATTGACATTGATACACACTCTCACCCGAGTGATAATATTTTCCATGGGGCGCGGTAACATGTCTGGAGGAATTCACCAATTTCGTTCCTAATTGAAGGGCTCAGAGCCAAAGGCGACTAACCCACAATTACGAAATGAGTAAATAAGAGTTGATATTAAGAGGATCCTTACAAAAAAGATTGGTTTCAGAATTTATTATAAGCGGTCTACATTGAATAAACACAAAAATATATCATGAATCTATAACACCAATGTATAGTTTTGAAAAAAGGCTTAATAATGAAAAATACAAAATTGTAGGTTGGTCGCCTTTGGCTCTGAGCCCTTCAATTCCCTGTTTCAGGGTTTTAAATCTGCTGGACGAGTTTCGTACACTTTGTGCTTTAAGGGGAGAGGATGTTATTTTTTAAACTTTTTTCCTATTTGGTGGAAAATATTAATTTTTTGTATGTAGAGAGCTAATAGCTGTGGCAACTCAACCAAATAAAAATATTTAAAAAAAAATTGGGGGCCCAAATTTGAAAAATAAAATATACCCAATGCAGGATTGTACTAAAACCGATATATCTAATCCGTTTTTAAAGATAGATTCAAACAGTTTTCTGCAATGTATTTGCAAAAGCATGTTCTACAAACTGTCTGTAACGAAATTTTGATATTAGTCCCTACGTTTGTAAAATAAAGAATTAAAATGCAATAACAATTTTCTGATTTCCTTTCTTGCAAACAAACGGACGTATTTTTAAAATGAAATCAATTAACAAAATTCTGTTCCAGAGAAACGTTTCCTAATAGTCTAACGAATGTGTGTTCTAAATTTCATGCATATATCTTTAATAGTTCAGAAATTATATCCATTTTTGTCAGGCAATGTAGCAAAAAAAATGAAGTTACTGGAAACCGATAAAAGCGGGCGTGTGATTTAAAAATCCATAGCGCAGGAAGTTTAAAAATGGTGACTCAATATCCGATAAGGGCACAAATACCCAAAAAATATTATGCTATGAATTCCACACATATCACAGAGTATATTAAAGACTTTTTTTTTAATTTACTCATTTTTCACCAAAAAATACCATCCTCTCCCCTTAAATAACCCCACAAATAAAGTTACAAACAGTCAAATCAGGCGAACGAGCAGGCCAAGAGGTATCACCAAAGCGGTAAATGATCCTGTGTCGCACCGTCCTGTTGATACCAAATTCTGGCGATGTCAATATCACGACGTAACAATGGAAAGAAGAATTCGGTCAGTGTATTAATGTATTGGTCAGATGTCACAGCAACTGCATGGCCATTTGCATCGCAAAACAATAAGGAGTAATTATACCGAATGTCGATAATCCGCACCATACTGTCACCTCTGGCTATGAAGTGGCTTCATATGCAGTTCACGAGGATTCCGAGCGCTCCTGTATCGCACGTTGTGTTCATTTACACTACCAGACAACTCAAAATGGGCTTCGTCTGACGTTATTAAGTGATGAATAATACCTTTGTGCGAGATCATGCGTATTTTCTTGTTTTCCGTGCAGAACCAATACGCGGTAAGTGTGACATACCACATTCAATATTCCCAACGTAATACACATAACAATTTCCCTCTTCTTACCGCTTAAGCGCGACATTAATTTTACTGCTTTAGGCTTTAAACATATTATTTTTAGACATGTTTTACATAGTAATAATTATAAATTGGAAACTTACCATGCAATTTCACCTAAATTGCACTCTTAATTATTGTTTTTAAATATTTGCAAAAATTAAGTAAAGTCTACTACTCCACGAAACTTATTGCTTATTTGCTTGGTTTCCGAACAAAACCAATCCGCGGAAAGTCTAAAATTCCACATTCAGTATTCCCAACCTAACACACATAACAATTTCCCCCTTCTTACCGCTTAAGTGACATATTGATTTTACTGCTTTAGGCTTTTAACATATTATTTTTAAAGACGTTCAATATAGTAATAATTATAAATTGGAAACTTACCACTGCAATTTCACCTAAATTGCACTGTTAATTATTGTTTTTAAACATTTGCAAAAATTAAGTAAACTCTACAACTCCACTAAAGTTACTGCATTCGTGATGCAAGTAACATTAAGGAAGCCGTGAAAAAATCAACAAGATTCCAGACTCATCATGGCGGCTACTTTGAACGAAAGAGATGTGGATCTTGAAGTTGAAGAGGCTTGAATATTGTTAAAATATTAAAATGAAAAATAAATCATTACATAACCTTACCGTTTGTTTTAAGTTCGCATTTCTAGACAGAAAGACAGACACATATCACGGCCTGCTGGTCTATAGTAAACACAGAAAACATTTTAAAGCAACAATGTTGAAAATAGATATTTTTTTGTTTTGCAAATTTTCCGCCATTGAACAGAAACCAAGATGGAGATTTCATTGCAACTAATTAGAAATTCCTCTTTCAGGTATGTAATAAACGATCTTCGCACAAAATAATGTACGATACACGAGCGGTATATTTTCTTTCAATTCTTGGAAATTAAAAAAAACTCAACTACGTTTCCCTTTTTCAAACTTTTCCTCGAACATGAAAACTTCAACATACCGCTCTTGTAACGCATATTACTATTATCTTTATTCATTAAATAATAAATTCATTGCAAAATTCCATTCTTGAAATAAGTCATAAACCGACAACTCTTGTACTACTTGAATTATATACGGAGGGTAATTCAAGTCTGTGTGCAATATCCGACGAAGAGATATGTTGGATACATAAAGGGAAAGAGATTATTGAAATGCCCATCGTTTTGGACTGCAAATGACAGCAGCTCTTGCAGAACCTGTCGTTCGCAATTTCTCAACCCAGTTATTGATTGTTATGCGGTCTGAAATTCTTTCATATCTTGCAACTTTAAAATGCCGCTGTGTTTTATCACTGAGTTTCTGTTTTTAAAAAATGTTTCAGTAGTGAATTCCCATGTTCTGCTGACCATCTAGGCATGTTTATTCAGAACATAAATAATTCAGATTAGTCGATTTCAGTAACAAAATAGAAATCGTTGCCATGTTAACCTAAACAATTGACACTCTAACCTTAAATGACATACCTTGACATGGATGGGTATTACGTAAGTCAAAATAATGAGTTTATTCTACTTCACTTTGTACAGCAATGAATTAATTTGGAATTATTACTTTTGTAATCTATACTAATAATAAAACTGTAACCAAAACCTTTCTAGTAAATTTCGCTTTTCGAAAAATAATTAGTGTTAACATGTAAAATTAAGGGGAGAGGATGGTATTTTTTTTAACTCTTTTCCTATGTGGTGTAAAATATTAATTTTTTGTATGTAGAGAGCTCATAGCTGTGGAAACTCAACCAAATAAAAATATTTTGAAAAAATTCTTTGGGGGCCCAAATTTGAAAAAAAAAATATATATATACCCAATTCAGGATTGTACTAGAACCGATATATCTAAACTGTTTTTAAAGATAGATTCAAACAGTTTTTTGCTATGTATTTTGCAAAAGCATGTTCTACAAACTGTCTGTAACAGAATTTTGATATTAGTCCCTACGTTTGTAAAATAAACAATTAAAATTTAATAAGGATTTTCTGATTTCCTTTCTTGCAAACAAACGCACGTATTTTTAAAATGAAATCAATTAACAAAATTCTGTTACAGAGAAAAGTGTCCTAATAGTCTAAAGAATGTGTGTTCTAAATTTCATGCATGTATCTTT
This sequence comes from Periplaneta americana, assembly GCF_040183065.1. Classification (NCBI taxonomy): domain Eukaryota; kingdom Metazoa; phylum Arthropoda; class Insecta; order Blattodea; family Blattidae; genus Periplaneta; species Periplaneta americana. Next base: position 180,181,183 of record NC_091124.1, read on the forward strand.
AATAGTTCAGAAATTATATTCATTTTGTCTGGCAATGTAGCAAAAAAAAAATGAAGTTACTGGAAACCGATAAAAGCAGGCGTGTGATTTAAAAATCCATAGCGCAGGAAGTTTAAAAATGACGTCTCAACATCCGATAAGGACACAAATATCCACAAAATGTTATGCAATGCATTTCACACATATCAAAGGGTATTTTAAAGAAAAAAAAATTTGATAATTTAATTTACCGGAAACAATAATAAAAGTGGACGAGTGATTTAAAAATCAATAACGCGGGAAGTTTAAAAATGGCGACTCAACATCCGATATGGGCACAAATATCCACAAAATGTTATGCAATGCATTCCACACATATCAAAGGGTATTTTAAAGAACATTTTTTTGTTTAATTTAATTTACCGGGAACAACAATAAAAGTGGGCGTGTGATTTAAAAATCCATATCGCAGGAAGTTTAAAAATGACGTCTCAACATCCGATAAGGGCACAAAAATACACAAAATTTCATGCAATGCATTCCACACGTATCACAGAGTATTTTAAAGTTTTTTTTTTTAATTAACTCTTTTTCACCAAAAAATACCATCCTCTCCCCTTAAGCATCCTGAAACCAACAATCGCATTTTTTAAATGTTTGTTTGTCTGTCTGGATGTTTATTACGTCTTCCAGCGATAATGGCTGAACCGATTTCTATGAAAATTGGTACAAAATTAAGTTAGTCGACCTTGGAATTACATTCAAAATACTTTATTTAAAAGGGGGTTATGAGGGGGCCTGGATTAAATAAATCGAAATATCTCGCTTTTTTATTTTTGTGAAACATGTTATATAACAAAAATTTCTTTAAAAATGTTTTCTGATAAGTATTAGTCTTTGCAAGATGTCTAAAGGACTGATATTTAAGGAAATATGCTAGTTTTAAAATAAGTGCGTTTTATCAGTGCCACCTCAGACTAATAGGCTATAATGAAATGAAAACAAATGACTGCGTCTATTTAAGGCGGCTTTGCACGACAGACTGAAGATATTCATTTAACACCATTTTATACGGACATAATTTACTGTATTATATGAAAATTAAAATGAATGTAGTACATAAATATTATTTTAAGAAACTCAGGAAACCAATATTGGTAAATTATGAGCGCAGGAACGTCATTTCGTGAAACTTCGTAAAATGACACAGCTCCAGGGGTCTTAGTGGCAAAATACTAATTTTTACTCCAATGTGCCGTAGATACAGTACATCAGTTATTCATAGATTTCAAAAAGGCGTATGACTCGGTTAAGGGAGAAGTTTTATATGATATTCTTATTGAATTTGTTATTCCCAAGAAACTAGTTCGATTAATTAAAATGTGTCTTAGTGAAACTTACAGCAGAGTCCGTATAGGCCAGTTTCTATCTGATGCTTATTTTTGGTCCAGGGAAAATACTCATCTTACGACAAATCTCGTAAAAATATTATGGTAAGCTCGAGGACTGAGGTAGGATTAAAATAGACCCTTACACACATAAAACTTTATATAACTTTCCAAATTATTCAGGAGTAAACGACTTACAACATACAAAAAGCCATTATTCACTAAGTAATTACAAAACTGTATTTCGGTTGAAGTCAATATTATTTATTTCTGACAAGTGCATTGAATCGCACGCGTATGGCTAGTGAAAAAAAAAAACACGTTAAAGTCTATGTTCAGTAAATAATAATTTTGTAGATAGTTTATGTGGTTCGTATTCTAGATAGTCTGATATTATTGGATTGAGAACGTTCAGAGTGAATTGATGCGTTGAACAAAATGCGTTCAGTAATTAAAGATAAACGTTATAGACAGATGGACGGCAGCAAGCAAAACCAGTTCTTCGATATAAGGGATACCAACAAATGTTTATTTTCTACAGCAGCTCTACGCTCCGCACAACGAGAAAAAAGAGTAGCGTTGATTAACTCGACGTTTACCGATGTTCCCATCAATGAATTAGAAGTGAGACTCGTGTTACAGGAAGAGTAAATAAAATGAAATTACTCCCAACATAAAAACTCTTTATAAAAATCTGCCCTTTTGCTCAATGGCTGGAGGGTATGTTTCCCAACTAAGCAGTCCGTGGTTAGATTTCCGACATGGGCTGAAATTTATTTGTAACTAGCCGTACCCGTGCGCTCCGCTGCACCCGTTAGAAATAAATATAAAGTAATTACATAATTAAAATAGGACGTTTGATCCAGGGAATATTCGTGTTTGATAGAAGGATAAATCGTTTAATATGTTACTTAATTTAAATTGCATCCAAATAATTAAAATGCGACCATTTTGGTCCAGAGACACTCATTTGGTGCAATGACAATTCCTTTAACCTGATTCTTAATTTTTATTACATGCAACCATAGTTTAATGAAGATTGACATCATTTAGATTTAATGTGTATAGTTTATTTTACTTGTTATAGGTTTCCATTGAATTATGGTAATAACTTAATTTTAACCCTTGTTTTCTACGTATTCAGTAGGCCTAAATGGCGCTTGGCCCACTATGGTTGTGAACCCTTCAAATAACTTAAATTATATTATATAATATTACATATTATATATATTATATATTATATTATATTATATTATATTACATTACATTATATAATATCAGAAGTTACTGCAGTAACATTATAGCATTATGTCCATCCAGAGAAACTACACTTTCCAATGGTGAAATAATAATTAATTATACAAATCGGTTAATTTAGCTTCCGATATTACTTCATACAAACACAGAAACATTCTCTGTAGGCTATCTTTCATAGCTTTTGATTGTTGCTATCCAAGGCCCCTTATAGACGAAGTCATTCGTTTTTTATTTCATTATACGGCCTTAGATGGCAGTTAATTTAATTTTAAAACTCATTTATCTCATTAAATATTAGTCCTATCAAAATTTTTAAGGAATAAAACTTATCGAAAATTATTTTTAAAGAAACTTTTGTTATGTAACATTTTTCACAAAAATCAATAATAAGCGAGATATTTTCATTTAATTCAGGCCCCCTTATAACCCCCCCTTTTAAATAATGTATTTTGAATGCCATTTAGCCTAAAATCTAAGTTACAACGAACATAATTTATATTCCAATTTTCATCGAAATCCGTTCATCAATTATCGCGTGAAAAGGTAACAAACATACAGAAAGACAGACAGACAGACAAAAATTTCAAAAAAGCGATTTTCGGTTTCAGGGTGGTTAATTATATATGTTAGGACCAATTATTTTTGGAAAATCGAAAATTACCACAAAAATTTCGGCTACAGATTTATTATTAGTATAGATTCCAAGACACTGTGTGTTTATTTGCCCCATGTCTTATTATTGGGGGCGTAGTTCATACAGACAAAACGTGACGTGCGATTTCTTGCTAACTAATGTAAGTTCACTCTTAGCTGAGAGACTATGTGTTCATAATGCGTGCATACGATTCATCTGCAATACTCGTAAATTTGACCATATAACACCTTCCCTCCAGTTACTTTCATGGGTGCGTCTGAAGGAACGAAGAACAATACATTCACTGTCTCTTCTGTTTAGAATTATGCATACTTCTTCTCCGAATTATCTGTTATCGCGCTTTCAATTTCTTACAACTCTTCGAAACCGACATCAAACACTTCTTTCTATCCCTCATCATAGAAACTATTTATATTCATCTTCCTATACTGTAGCAATACCTCGCTCTGGAATTCGTTACCTAATGACGTCAGGGACTGCCGGACTTTATCACAATTCAAAATTAAATTGGAAAATTTTGTCTTAGTTAATGTTTTTCAGGTATTGGTAGAAGTATTGATTTGTATTTTTTTTTCTTTTTTTAATCTAGATTAAAATTGCAAGTTCCTTGTTTATGTTATCTTAGAAAGCATGATGAAAGTTATCCAGATAGTCAATATAATATGATATAATGTAATATTGTTTTATTTGATGTTCAGTCTAATTGACATATCACAATTTAAACAAATTAATGACATTTACATATGTAAATAATCATATTCACGTTGAAACAATTGATAGAGAGGTCCAGTTTACATTTATAGATCTGCAGAAAGCCTATGATACTGTACCTTTAGGTAAACTTTGGGAAACTTTGGAAGCAATGAACATAAAGAAAACCTATATAAGGGCGGTTAAAAAATTATATTGTGGATGTAGTAGTGTTGTAAAGGTAGGAAGCCACTTATCAGAAGACTTCGCAGTTACAAAAGGCCTACGCCAAGGATGCTCACTTGCTCCAACTCTTTTCAAGATTTATCTCCAAGCAATTTTGGAACAGTGGAGGAAGAAATGTGGTCAGATGGGTGTACCAGTCGGGGAAGATACTTTATATAGCCTACATTTCGCTGATGATCAAGTGCTGATAGCGGCAGATGAAGAAGATTCCAGCTATATGTTTCGTAAATTGAGTGAGGCTTATAAGGAAGGGGGCCTATCAATTAATTTCAAGAAAACAAAATACATGGTTGTGGGTAGTCGCAGCAAGGTAAATTTAGATACTGTGGATACACAAATAGAAAACTCTGAGTCATTCAAATATTAGGGTGTTACTCTCAACAGTCAGGCCAAAAGTGATGAAGATATGAATAATAAGATTGGTCAAGGAAAGCGGGCCATAAGACAATTAAATACACTCCTGTGGAATGACAAGGTAACAAGGAAAACCAAGACAAGTATATATAAAACTATAATAGAAAGTATATGTACCTATGGCTCTGAAACTTGGGAAATGAGAGACAGGATGAAGAAGAAATTGTTGGCTTTAGAAATGGATTACTGGCGCCATAGTTGTCAAATTTCGAGGATGGACCACATTAGGAATCAGGATGTCCGTAATATAATGCAGGTATCAGGAGATATCTTACAATCAGTGGAAACTAAACGCCTGATATGGTATGGGCATCTCCAGAGAATGTCAGCCGACCGCTGGTCTAATAAGGTCTTCAACTGGACTCCCCCGGAAAAAAAGAGAAGAGGAAGGCCAATGAAAAAATGGAGCAAGGAGGTTCAGGAGGATATGGTCTGCAGGGGTCTACAAATGGGCGATTGGCAATACCAGAGTACCTGGAAGTTGAGAAGGGGGAGACGGCGACAGCCATAAAATTACTCGCAATACATACATACAAATTATTGGTATTATGAAACTTAAACGCTTAAGTTTCCTGCTTTGAAAGAAAAACACGTGAAATCAGAGAAAATAATGAATTTGAATAAAAAGCTACTCTTTGCTCGTGACTCTTCTAAGGTTTCATCAGAGAAAATTATTTCCTGTGCACAACTCCAGTAGTTCATTGAAGTATCTGGAATTAACGATACATTCGAGAGTTTTGTCTCCAGTGACCATGATGTGGACATCCTGAATTTAGGAACTATTCGAGCGATGCTTGCTATATTCAACCAACTTCAACATGTCCTTTCAGGAATTTTCTGCAAAATTGGGGATCCAGAGTAGACCTGCTGAAGAAAATTTACTCTGTTGAAAAATATTATTAGTTTATATGCAGTAGTTAAGTAAAATTAATATTTTCAGTGTGTGTGAATAGAATAAATACTTTCTTTGAAGTGTGAAAAGCAATATAAGCAATATTAAAAATATTTTTATGTGTCCATATCTATCCCCGGAATATCTGAAAAAATTTGGTAACCTTATATTCAGAAATAATGGACAGTATTTCTGCGTTGAAATATGCACATACATTTACAATCGGTAATATGAGAATAAGGCAAAAATACAATCTTTTATTGTATGAAATTAATGAAAATCAGTTTGTAAACACGAACATGGCATAACTTCAGTATTCGTTCTGCTCACCTACATATATGAGGTCACCATAGGTCGTCTAAATACGAAAAATCTCTACGATGTATTGGAACAATTTTTTTATAAAGAAATTGTCTGAAGCATTACAAATATTACTTTGCTTATTTTTCAAGAAGAAAAGTAAACAGTAAGCACCTATTGAATATTTGATTATTTAAATGCTTGAGTTTAACTTTTTGTTATTGATTTTGTCCCATAATAGTCTACAACACTTCATATTGTTAACCTTATATTACTTGCCTTATTAAATTGTATCTCATTTACTTGTATTTCTAATAGGCCTATATTCTTCTGGCAATATCAATGAGTACTTACCTTGTACGGCAATTGGAAAATAAAATATTAATTTACATAATATCACATTTTAAGATGTTTACGTCGGCCTGAGTGGAACAGTTGGTAGAGTTCTCGTCCCCTGTACCCGAGTTTGCGGGTTCGATTCCGACCCAGGTCGATGGCATTTAAGGGGAGGCAGAGGTGAAATTTTGAACAAAACTGAAGAAAATTTGGCTTTTTTCCATTTTTATTATCTTTATACACTATATTTTCATATTCCGATGTTAGTTTTTGGTTTTGTTCCCTTTAAAGTATGAAATTGAAACCAAGATAACTGTAGGCTATTACTATATTATTCCCATAATAAACTAATAATTCTCATTATTTATATACCTTCTTGAACATATAAATAAAAAGAAATATTGAACATTTCTTACAATATGGTGCATGGAGCATTTTATATCAAACGATATAAAGTTTTATAAAATTATTAATATTTACAGAACTATTGTACTTAGAAAGTTGAAACTTGATATGTCCATTACTAATAACATACTTAGTATCCATGATTAATTTCAAACAAATCGGATAAATGTTGTGGATTTTGAAATATTCACCTCTGCCTCCCATTAAGTGTGCTTAAGTGCGACAGGCTCACGTTAGTAGATTTACTGTAAGGTAAAAGAACTGCGTGACAAAATTCCGGCACACCGGCGACGCTGATTATAACCTCGCTAGTTACGAACGTCGTTAAATAAAACATAATTTTAAATTTAAGGAAATTGTAAGTAGCAGCTATTCTTCATATAAATTCGGAGTTAAGCTGTCGAAAGAAAAAAAAGTTATGAAATAAAGAAGTTTTCGGTGGTAACTCAATATGAATAGCTCTTCACTATAATATAATCGTATCCTTCGCACTCTGTTGTATAAGCTAGCTTTCATAAAATTAGAAACAGCTCTGCAAGAAGGTGTCTCGAATCTCCCAACAACTTTTCAAGTAATTTATAGTTTCTAATGAAACTCGATAGCAAAGTTCTGTCGTTAACATCGTCATATTGTAGAGAGGCTGTAATCAATCACGGGTGTTTCATTCAACTTCTGGTCCTATAAAATCCTTCCTTCAAAGTAGGCCTACTGCAGTTATTTCGCAATAATTTATAAAGTCTGAATACAAGAGACAATAATTAATTTTTAAAACTCCTTTCTGTTACTTTTCCTTACATCATTATTGAAGGAAAATGGAGAAAGTTATTGCGACTTCAATAATTACTGAACATCGCCCAGTCATGAAACGGAATAATAGCCTGCTCCACATGGCCTTGTCTTCTTCTTTCATACGTCTGATAATTATTTTCTTTGAGATTGTATTGTCAGCTTATTCCAGTTTATTTTAACACGAAATTATTGCATTTTATTTTGCATTTCAATTAACATAAATATGTGAATGACAACTGTTATTTGATTTTTATTTTGTCTAGTGCAGGGCTGGGCACATTACGTGATTCTGAGAAATGAGCGCTGTGTGCTTTAAAGAGCTGGTCTTGCGAGCGCTGTGACATATGCATACTGTACGTCATTCAGTGTCGGTGCAGTGGTGACTCTGCAGTATGATGGCGAACTTTGAAGACGGCGCTTCCGCTCATACACTAAAGCGTCCCGCTATTCCCAATGCTTGTAATGTATCATGGGAGGAGGAGTTCTTTTTGGTAGAGAGCAGTGGATTAGCAAAGTGTTTAATTTGGCATAAAACACTCCAACTGATTAAGAAGTTCAATATCCAACGACATTATTCTTTACAACATGCTACTGAATATGACAAATATGTTGCTAATGAACGCCATAAATTAATACAAATTAAAGAAAATGTTTCTCAGGTACATTATATATTTGATACTTAATTTAAAATTATATATTACTAAATGTACTATAATAACTTATAATGCAATATAAATATCGAATAGATGTACCTGAGAAACATTTTCATTAAGTTGTATTAATTTATGGTCATATATCATATATCATATCATATCATGTCATGTCATATCATATCATATCATATCATATATCATATCATATTATATTATATTATATTACATATTAATGCACTTAGTGAATCGGCTATGAGAATTAGCTACAAAATTTGCCACGAAATTGCAAAGGAATTGAAAACATTCAACGAAGGTAACTTATCATGCGATGTTTAATTATATTGGCAGATGAACTCTGTCCACAGCAAGTAGGGGAAGTGGAAGCCATACGCCTGTCTTGTAGAACCGTGGTGAGGGGATTGCAGTATGTGAGTATGGGTTATGTAAATAAGCCTAATGATTTGTGTGTGTGCATAGAGCGAAGTTTATTTCATTAAATTAATATGAGTGTTATAAATTCTGTACTGTACAATGGATTGATGTAATATCCTTATAACGTATTATGTACTGACAGACTGAATGACTAGAACAACCGTGGCTCTTGTTATATTAATGCAGGGAAGGCAGCTGTAATGCGAGTCCGCCACTGCGTGAGCGTTCTGCTCTGGCTTGGAATTGAAGTGCCTTGCGGAGCGAGAGCAGCTCTGGCCGACCAAATGGAGCCGCTCTCATGCCCGGCCCTGGTCTAGTGTATGGCACAATGTACAGTAGTGCAGGGGGGGAACCGAACCGACCCTTGTAGCTGATTTCAGAGCCTTGTTCACTCCAAAGCACGATAGACTGGTAAATAAAACTTTCGTGGTTCGAATCCTACCTGGGCAGGAAACTTTTTTTTTGTTCCCTATTCAAATTTATTCCCAATGCTTTTCGATTGCTGGTAAAATTCATGTTCTGGGACTAGTAAGTTAATTAAGTAGTAAAATATCGCTGCAATCGAAAAGTATTGGGAATGAATTTGAATACGAAACAAAAGAAAGGTTCCTTCCCAGGCAGGATTCGAACCACGAAAGTCTTAGTTACCAATCTATCGTGCTCTGGAGTGAACAAGGTTCTGAAATCAGGTACAAGAGTCGGTCCGGTTTTTTTTTATTTTGCCACTACTGTACACATTTAAAGAAAATAATTTCTCTTGTGTCAAATTTGGTTTTCCTCAGTCTGTAAGAACCAAGTGCTTTCTGTCGTACGGTAATATGAGTACATAGAGTCTTACAAAGAAACTTTGTTTCATTTTGTGCGTTTCTAATTAAAATGGTCCTCATTGCTTCATTTTTTTCTTGATATCTATTAGCTAGCCTTTAGTCGTACACTGTTATTTTGATACAAATTCAAATTTATTTTGAAAAGAATTATTTATTCTCTTCGTGTAAGTATGGTTTTAGATAGAGACATTAAAAATTAATACTGTCTTATTTTATATTGGAAGAATACGAAAACAAAAATAATATTGGTATTATATTACTCGTAGTAGATCTTAGTAAAGCATTTGATGTTTCATCACATATTCTCGTTCAGAAAGTTAAACATAACGGTATAGATCGAACCCTTTTTATTAATATGTTCATATTTTAAAAATATAACACACCGTTTAAAATTAATTTAGAAGTTATGCCTACCTATGGAATTTCCCAAGGATCTCTTTTGGTTAGCTTTGGTTTATCATGTTATTTGAATAATAAACGTGCTTTATATGTTGATATCACAACTTCTCAGAAGACAGTATGTTTAATTGAACTAAACAAAGTATTTGATAAATCTGTTATTTGTTTTGATATGCTGTAAAATTGGCTATGAATAATGGTTGAAACAGAATACATTGTGTTTAGTTTACGTTTGAAGATGTAAATGATGTAGAATTATGTGATTAATATCTAGGCAGTAAGTTGAATCGGTACTTACGTTGTGAAATATCAGTAACCATTTATTTGATCAATAAACTGAACTTGCTCACAAATTTATACATTGTAGTATAGGTATGTATAGGCCTATTATACTTCTTTATTATCAGACATTATAGTGTGTTATTATGGGGTAATTCCACGGAACTAAGCAGGTATTTTATGGCAGTAAAAAGCTGTTAAATGAATCTACAACAGATATCAGCAAACTGAATCTTGCATAAAGCAATTAGTTTAAAGATTTGAACATAATGATGTTACATGTATATTTATTTTCCGTATTTTTATGGTATAACCTCAAATATTGTAACCAAATTAAGTTACCTTTTACTATACTAAGTAAATTATAACACAATTATAAATTGCTACACTGCAAAACAATGGAGGATTTCATGGAATAACTCTTCTCAGTTCTCAGCCAGGTGAGTTGGATTGTTGCTTCCAAGCTTTCGATGATTAGCTCTGTCATCTTCTCAAGGATTGAAGTGTTGTGGGACCATGTCTAGAGTGGGGCTTCCTGTTGCGGGCCAATCAAGAGCTAGTCCCTAGTCCCTAGTGCCTGCCGGGTTCTGGTTGTTGAAGATTGTTGATTGTAGGTTTCCACGCTATACTCAGCTGAATTTCAATGCCATGAAAGAGTAATGGAACAGAGAAAAATTCTCTCCGGCACCGGGATTTGAACCCGGGTTTTCAGCTCTACGTGCTGATGCTTTATCCACTAAGCCACACCGGATACCCATCCCGGTGTCGGACAGAATCGTCTCAGTTTAAGTTCCAACTCTTGGGTTGATTGTTAAACCCAAAATGTTGATTCTCTGAGACCATTCTGTCCGATACCGAGATGGGTATCGGTGTGGCTTAGTGGATAAAGCATCAGCACGTAGAGCTGAAAACCCGGGTTCAAATCCCGGTGCCGGAGATAATTTATCTCTGTTCCATTACTCTTTCATCGTATGATGACGCAGAATATCAGCATGGAAATATCATATGTACTTCGGTACATATATATATATATATATATATATATATATATATATGAATTTCAATTTCTTCCTTGATGACTAGGTTCCAATAATTCGATGCTTTGTCAAAGATGGTGGTGACATCGAGATCTACCTTGTGACCAGATTTCAGACTGTCTTACACTGCTGTCGACTTACCAGGGTAATGTTGATGTTTCTAGCAGCGTTACATAATGGTGCGTTCCGTCTGGTTTATATAGGCCTACCGGCTAGACATGTTCCCACGGCACTTCTACCACTGAAGAAGATGACAGTGCTAGTCATCGAAAGCAACAATCTAAAGGCTGGTTCACAATAAACCGGGAACGAGAACCAGAATGAAAAGGAGAAGCAGAGGACGTGAATATGAAAATTTTTGATTCACAATAAACCGAGAACGTAGACGACTATGCATATCGATATGCATGTCAATAACGATATCTAAAGTCGATATTACGCATTCTGACGTGATTTGTGTATAATTGACCAATACCGTTCTCTCATGAGTACAAAGCAGCAAACATAAACACAGGTTAACCAACTTCGAAATTTCAACTGAAACAATTCATTAGGTACGGTACTATAAATATGCCCATGCATCTTTATTATCACAACCTATTTTAAGTCTACCATAACGTAAAATAATTATAGAAGAAACAATTGTAATAGAACAAAAATGAACACAACAGTAGTTATTGAATTAAAGCATGAATATGTAGTGTGTAATACAACCAATACAGTAATAAAATATGATTCACTTACGATCGGTGTTCAAAGATGCAGCTATTGAAAGCCACGTATTCTTCTTCATTTTCTCATCTTTATACGAGGCGCGCCGCTTATCGTAAACGTGAGGATTTTCCTCAACACTCAATATTAGAATGTCATCAAATAAAACTTGCTCCATGATGCACAACACAGAACAAAATAATGCATAGGTTATGTCACGGTCTTCTTGCTACAAAATATACGACGACAAAATAGCTTTTAGATGGCAATAGAATGAATCTGGTGGGCTGTGATCGGAAACGTGAACGCCGAAGTTGAAACTTGACCAACTCTCCGTTCCCGATCCCGGGCTCCGGCAAGCTTTTCGTTAATTATTGTGAATGCTCACGTTTAAATGTACACATTTCAACAATTTTACCGTTTTCGTTTTCGTTCCGATTCTCGTTTCCGGTTTATTGTGAACCATCCTTTACACACCTGGCTGAGAGTCCGGGAAGAATTATTCCCTATCCGACGCCGGGAAAGCCTCAAGTCCTACAAAGGATTTCATGTACACTTGTAGCGGAACTGTTGCATTACAGTGCTAATGACAGCGGGAAATCAGAACACAAAGAACTTGGTACTTCAGATGGTATGTTATTTAGACCGATAGTGGCACACGAGTACATTGCACTTCACAGGAGATAATGGAGTTGTCCACCGCAGGAGTTGTCCGATCTCTATTGCTCTATGTCCATGGATGGGCAACTCGTGCTCCCAAAGTGCTAAAAACCTTGAAAGAGAGAAAGGCAGACGGAGCCAGCCGCAGCAGTTACAAGTTGTTTGTAGTTTCGCTGCAAAAGCCACGGTGCGCTCTGGTGGCTCATGCAGGTGGTCGTGATATCTACTCCATGATTTGAATTTCAGAATGTCGCATGGTACAATAGCCTAATTACAGTAATGTTAGACAGACTGTACTTAAACACTTACTTACTTACTGGCTTTTAAGGAACCCGAAGGTTCATTGCAGCCCTTACATAAGCCCGCCAGCGGTCCCTATCCTGTGCAAGATTAATCCAGTCTCTATCATCATACCCCACCTCCCTCAAATCCATTTTAATATTATCTTCCCATCTACGTCTCGGCCTCCCTAAAGGTCTTTTTCCCTCCGGTACTTAAACACACATAACAAAATCATATTATATTATATTATATTATATTATATTATATTATATTATATTATATTATATTATATTATATTATATTATATTATATTATATTATATTATATTATATTATATTATTTCCTAGCTTTGTAAATTAGTTTAGTACTGGAAACACAACCTGAATACAACCTTTTCACCATTTATTTATTATTACACTATTTGTTAATATTTCTTATTATACACTATCTACCAAAAAGTAATTGGGCACCCAGGATTTTACGTGCTAGATCCCATGTTTCGGCGGCTACTATGCAGTGGTATGCAGACAATAATGTTCACCGGTTGGACTGGCCTGCACGGAGTCCTGATCTCAATCCCATTGAGCACCTTTGAGACGAATTGGACCGGCGATTGAGGTTTCGGGAAATTCGGTCAACTTCCATTGTCCAACTGAAAGCCATATTGGAGGAGGAATGGCAACGCGTTCCAGTAGATATCCTATACAAACTAGTGGAGACAGGGTGGCTGCTGTTATAGCAACAAGAGGTGGTACCACGAGGTTCTAAAGGGGCAAAAACAGTGTCCAATTACTTTTTGGTAGCTAGTGCATATTTCATTTCACACATAGAACGCTAGAATTTACAAGTCTTTATACATTAAAGAGTATTCCTCTGTATTCGCAGACAATCACAAATTCAAGGAAGTATTTTTTATATATCACGGCAGATGAAATAAACTTACTTCTGAGCTTCTTCCGTACATTGAGAGTTTTTACACTTCTTTCTTGTATTAAAATCTGCCTCAAGCACATACAATATACAGGGACATCATTTTATTTTACTTGCATTTTTATTGTACCTGCATTTCTGAATGTACTTCACTCTCACCCCTTCACTAATGTCCTTGCTCCCGTCAGACACACAAACTTACGGCCGCTGTTGCATTCGAAGTCTTCAAGCAGTGAAGTAAACACTGCAGTGTATATTGTGTTTCATAAATATGATTGCGTTTTCTGTAGAAGAAATAACCTATATTAATAATATCGTACTAAAAAATTATATTCAAGAAACGATAAATTCAATTTCAGAGAATATGCTTCAAAATGTTTTTAATAATATGCGTACTGAATTGAAGCCTGCATTGTAATGAACGGCAACCATTTTCAGCAACTTGTTTAAAAATTCAGATTAGCTTTTTTTGAATTGAGGTGGCTAGAAGCAAAGGAATGCTAGTGACATTTGTAATAACATGAGTTAAGTGCACCCAGTGTAAGCAAAAATATCTAAAATTTTAGTAGCAAAGGGATATTTTAATCGCATCACACATTAAAATTTAAATAAAAAATTTCACCGATTTTACGAAAGCTTAAATATTTAAACCCCATTTTCTCAAAAGAAACTTAAGTGCACTCACAGCCTTTTACTTATGACCCCCTCAATTTAAATGCACTCTCTATATTGTATGATAACATCAATAATTAATATGCTAAATAAAGTAGACGTTACATAACGAACATAGCCGCATGAAAAGTTGAGTTTTTGAAAAAAAAAGTTTATTGCTCTACTGTATTTTGATAAATTCCGTAAAAGTGATGATCAAACTGAAAATCGTAATATCGTATTTCCCTACAACATAAATGGATACACTACTTTTCTCTCCTCCTATACCTAGTAAAATGATTTGTTTACATATTGCACTAGCAACACCAAACTCCTGTAATGGAAGGGGGAAACAGTGTTTCCGAGTATAGCCAGGTTAATGTTAAAATTGTTAGTAAAAATAAAGGGATGTCCCTGTACAATGGAAGCAAAGAGTAGCCTATATTTTGAAATTCTGGCTTAGGCAGCATTACGAACAGTTCGATACCTGATTGCTGGAATCTGAGTGAAGTGCTGTTCAGTAGTTTTATCAATTCAAGCTATAAACTTTCAGGATATTCCGTCGGCTGTAAGGCAAAAGAATTGCAGAAAAATCTCGATTCCTTGTCCACTGTCACTGTTTCTCCAAACTTACCAGTGAATTCTGCTGTAGTCTTGAAGTAGGTCTTATATTTGATAAGAAGACTTTCTTATCACTCTCAAGCTAGTTTAGAGTCAAAGAAAGTGAAGTTGTCTGTGTTCTACATGATACTGTCACATTTTAAATGTATCCATAAATGTTCTTAGCTAGTCGATCATTTGTCGTGCAATTCTGTAACTCGCACGCACAACGTGCTAACGATATTTGATATCAGTCTCACCTTGTTGATATCCCATTTTTACCTTTAGCTATTCTAAAGCAGATCTAGACATTATTTCTTTACTAAAACCTTCACTGTGTTTATTTGTGACAGAAAATGTCATGCGTAAGAAAGTGTAATAGAACATAATACAAACTCTACCTCCCATCTTAATAAAAAAAATCTTCATACAGAGTCCGTTCTACCTGCATTGAGGTTGTGTTGACACTTTGAGCACGAGTTGCCCATCCATGGTCGTGAAGATCGTGTGCGTTTGAAGATGTTTCGCTAATACAGACGTGGACAAATTATTAGCAAAATGGAAGATTTCTAATACATATTTTTACAAAATATGACTCTTCAGTTTAGACTACAGTTGACATTTTTGCGTATTTCGAAATTATTAGCAAAATTGAAGATTTGTGTTGTATATTTTTTTTACAAAATTTGACTCTTCAATTTGGACTGCATTTGATATGTTTGCGTATTTACAAATTATTAGCAAAACTGAAGATTTTTATTATATATTTTTACAAAATTTGACTCTTCAATTTGGACTAGAGTTTACGTTTTGGATATTTCCAAATTATTAGCAAAACTGAAGATTTGTATTGTATATTTTTTACAAAATTTGACTCTTCAATTTGGACTGCATTTGATTTGACATTTTTTAATATTTACAAATTATTAGCAAAACATGAAGATTTTTATTATATATTTTTACAAAATTTGACTCTTCAATTTAAACTACAGTTGACATTTTTGCATATTTCTAACTACTGTAATGATAGAAATATGCAAAATTGTCAACTGTAGTCTAAATTGAAAAGTCAAACTTTGTAAACAGAATTATCATAAAAATCGTCAATTTTGTTAATAATTTGTCCACGTCTGTATGTTCTGCATGCACAGTTACATTCAACAGCTGTTCCCGGGATATGTAGCCTTCAAGTGACCACAGCCAAAAGTCACAGGATGTTAGTCTGACGAACGCGTCGGCCATAGGACAGGTCTGTTACTTCCAAATCATCTACCGGACTATGATTCCTCCATGTTTCCAGAACACTGTCTCAAACCAGTTGCTTCACTAGGATGTAGCGTGTACCTTGCGGGACTAATGCCATTCGATCACTATTGCAGATGACACTTGTTGATTGCTCCTCGTGTTATATCTAAGTAAGTAAACATTGGCTTTCTCCTATATCGATGGAGCAGTGTACCCTCAATTCATCTATTATTGCGGATGATAGATCAAATGAGGAGTAAGACTGAGAGTGTTTGTACAATGATAGTGGGAAACGAGAGTACTACGAGAAAAACATTCTGAAACGTCTGTTTTGGCCACCTAAAATTGCATCACCCGCTATTAAAATATCATTATCACTATCATCGTTCTTTTGTTTTGAGTTTCTTATGAGTTCTCTTTAGGCGGTGGTCTTGAGTCAGTTTGTCTACATAGCTAATGAGTTCTGCTATTTGTAACTGCCTGTTTTTGTCGAAAATCCATAAGAATAATGTCGAAATGGATGAAGGAAACTAATAATTTATTGTAAGAGATGACAATATTAATAATTATTATAATGACTATTACACTTTTACTACGTCATACTACTTTTGACCAATAAAACGGTACGAAAGGACGTATTTCAACCAATTATGGCAGCTTATCGCACAATTTTATCGCTTCCCTAGCATATGTTTAATTTTATCGCGTCCCTAGCATTTGTTTAATTTTATCGCGTCCCTAGCATTTGTTTCTTGTTTGCCAACATTTCAAACTGCACTGGTCTGGACGTCAAAAAAAAAAAAAACACACAAACAGATAATTACAAACCACTCCAGTCTATGCACAGCAGTTTTAAATATGACTCTCATTGGCACTCAAGAACAAGAATTAATAAAAATCACTGGTCATACCTATGCATCTTCCCTGAAATCCTATTTACAAATAAATGAAGAGCACCATTCGGAAATCCTGAATAAGTTGAGGAATACACCATGTACATCAAAGAGTTCCACTTCTTTTACGCACACGTCTAATATTAAACACTAACACCAACCACTAAAACATTCAAATTTGAAAATTGTACTTCACTAATTGTTTCTTTTAAAATTATTCATGTTTATTTTTATGTCATCATAGTTAATTAAAACTTCTCTTGTTTATTTCATCATCCTTAATTAAAACTTTTCTAACACTTGTTTATATTATTTAGGTTATGTTATAGCTTCTGCTATATGATATTATGGATAGTCACGTATTAGAGATTGTTTAATACTAAGATTAATTGAAAATCATCTGTAAAATGACGTTGATTACTGAGATCAGGATAATTGAAGTGGAATGCAACTGTTTTAATAAAAATGAAATTGAATGCACAAAGCCTTGTCTACAGAGTTCAATGAAGATTCCATAGTTGGCACACCTGATCTGTACTTATCATAACACACCACTGCCATCTAGCATGCATCTAGCGTAATATTTGTAATGTTGAGTTGGTACAACAATACATGTGAAGACAGTTGTATTTTCGTATATCAATTAATATTTTATTGTATTGGAGTACTTCGTTACGTCTAATCTTTATATACTTTCTTCTAATCGTGTAATAGTCAATTAAATCCCACTCGAGTTTTGATTTTCTCTAGATAAATCAAAACCTGTAGTAAGATTATTTTGACTATTACACTCTTACTACGTCATACTACTTTTGACCAATAAAACGGTACGAAAGGACGTATTTCAACCAATCATGGCTGCTTATCGCACAATTTTATCGCGTCCCTAGCATTTGTTTAATTTTATCGCATCACTAGCATTTGTTTAATTTTATCGTGTCCCTAGCATTTGTTTCTTTGTTTGCCAACATTTGAAACTGCGCTGGTCTGGACGTCAAAAAATGTATATGTATAATTACAAACCACTCCAGTCGATGCACAGCAGTTTCAAATATGACTCGCATTGACATTCAAGAACAAGAATTAATAAAAATCACTGATCATAACTATGCATCTTCTGAAACCTATTTACAAATAAATGAAGAGCACCATTTGGAAATCCTGAATAAGTTGAATACACCATGTAGGCCTAAATCAACGAGTTCCACTTCTATTACGCACACGTCCAATAGAACATCAATTGAACCACCAACCACATTCAAATTTGAAAATTGTACATTCAATAATTATTCCTTTTAAAATTATTCATGTTAATTTTTTTATGTCGTCGTTGTTAATAAAAACTTTTCTAACACTTGTGTATATTAGTTAGGTAATGTTATAGCTCTGCTATATGATATTATGGATAGTCACGTATCAGAGATTGTTTAATATTAAGATTTATTGAAAATCATCTGTCAAGTGACGTTGATTACTGGGATTCGGATAATTGAAATGGAATGCAACTGTTTTAATAAAAATGAAACTGAAATCAACAAAGCCTTCTTGACTAGTAACATTGCCATCGTGTATAGATCGAGAACTTATCGACGAGAAGGCATTGCTATATAGTAATCATAACCATAGACAAATAAGTCACTACTGCCATTTAGCATGCATCTAGCGTAATATTTGTAATGTTGAAATGGTACAATAATGCATTTGAATACAGTTGTATTTTCGTAATTCAATTAATATTTTATTGTATTGGAGTACTTCGTTACTTCTAATCTTTATATACATTCTTCTAATCGTGTAATACTCAATTAAATCCCACTCGAGTTTTGATTTTCTCTAGATAAATTAAAACCTCTAGTGTGATTACTGTTGATAATATAATCAATAACGATATCGAGCGTAATAAAGTATCCCCGGTACTTCAATTCAATAAAACTCTTTAATTATCACTTGCAGTTGATGTAGACACCACTGTAAAGACCTCCCCCGGGAAGTCGATCAATTGCCTTCAAAGTTGCCTGTAATGATCGTAATCACCTCGTGACGTCAGAAGGTCGAAATCGCGGGGGCATGTTCGTTAATTAGTGAGAGAGGGTATTAGCAGGGCAATAGAGGGCTTAACCGTCGCCATGTGAACTGAGTGGGAGAAGAGTACTCAAGACAGAGTACACAGAGTCTGCGCTCTGGAGGAAACGTGTTTGCAATGGTAGCAAACAGTTCCTATTACGAAATTTCGACCTGCGTTGCAGTCTTCGTGGTTAAAGGGTGACTGAACTGAAAGTTCGTAATTTCCAAACTATAAAATATACATGAATGATATTTTGCATGCTCGTTGTAGGTATTATTTGGTACATACATACAAATTTTCAAAGCTGTAGTGTATGAAATATCAGCGTTATTAATTATTCATATTAATTATCTATACTAATAATAAATGTGTAGCCAAAATTTTTCTGGTAATTTTCGATTTTCCAAAAATAATTGGTCCTAACATATATAATTAACCACCCTAAAACCGAAAATCGCTTTTTTGAAATTTTTGTTTGTCTGTCTGTCTGTCTGTCTGCATGTTTGTTATCTTTTCACGCGATAATGGATGAACGGATTTCGATGAAAATTTGAATATAAATTATGTTCGTTGTAACTTAGATTTTAGGCTATATGGCATTCAAAATACATTATTTAAAAGGGAGGTTATAAGGGGGCCTGAATTAAATAAATCGAAATATCTCGCTTATTATTGATTTTTGTGAAAATGTTACATAACAAACGTTTCTTTAAAAGTAATTTGCAGTAAGTTTTATTCCCTGAAACATTTTCATAGGACTGATATTTAATGAGATAAATTAGTTTTAAAATTAAAATAACTGCCATCTAAGGCAGTATAATGAAATAAAAAACAAATGACTTCGTCTATAAGGGGCCTTGGACAGCAAAAATCGAAAGCTATGAATGATAGCCTACAGAGAATGTTTCTGTGTTTGTATGAAGTAATATCGGAAGCTAAATTAACCGATTTGTATAATTAATTATTATTTCACCATTGGAAAGTGTAGTTTCTCTAGATGGACATAATGCTATAATGTTATTACAGTAACTTCTGATATAATATAATATAATATAATATAATATAATATAATATAATATAATATAATATAATATAATATAATATAATATAATATAATATAATATAATATAATATAATATAATATAATATAATTTAAGTTATTTGAAGGGTTCAGAACCATAGTGGGCCAAACGCCATTTACTGAATACGTAGAAAACAAGGGTTAAAAGTAAGTTATTACCATAATTCAATGGAAACCTATAACAAGTAAAATAAAGTATACACATTAAATTTAAATGATGTCAATGTTAATTTAACTATAGTTGCATGTAATAAAAATTAGAAACATGTTAAAGGAATTGTTATTGCACCAATGAGTGGTTTCTTGACCAAAATGATCGCATTTTAATTATTTGGATGCAATTTAAATTAAGTAACATATTAAACGATTTTTCCTTCTATCAAACACGAATGTTCCCTGGATCAAATGTCCTATTTTAATTATGTAATTACTTTATATTTATTTCTAACGGGTGCAGCGGAGCGCACGGGTACGTCTAGTATGTTAATATTTAGATATCAATATAATTCCTATCTTGTGCTACAATCTCACTAATTTTTTAATACTTTTTTTTTCTCAAGGTAGCTTATGGCATGATAAAACATTGTTGGCATTTAGTTGACTGATGCTGCTATTAGGTTTCGAATAAAAAATTATGGAATTCAATCATTTTCACATTTTAAAAAAATCATGCATATTAGGAAATTAAAAATTTTTAAATTCAGTTATACTTCGTTCTAAACAAAATTGAATACCAATTATTAAATATTGGAATACACTTAAACACCAGAAAAATTGCATAACAGTGGAAAATGAAAGAATTTCCTCTTCCTTACATGAAAACCCGATTGTGATTGCCGTTATGGACAGGTTTATTAAATAGGAACTGTGTCAATACCCAAATTCTGATCGTAGAATGCTACAGAAGCAGAGTAGGCCTCCACAGTTGGAGTTGAGATCCATAATTTTCTGATTATCGGAAACTTGTGGCGAGAGCAGCACTGCTGAAATCTTTCCTAATTAACCCAGATGTTGTGTAACGTTTAAAGCAAACACTAGGCGGGGTGAGTGGGAATCATAGATAAGGAGGTGGAGAGTAAACGGCGAGGTATATACCCTTGACAGAAGTGTAATTAACCTCTTTGGCGCAGAAGTAGGTTCGCAGATGTAATTGGTTTCCAGTTAGGCATTGGTACTTCACGATTCAATGAACTAACCCACCTGCTGCTACTGTCTAGTGGATAGCCAATATTTACCTATTAAGCAATTAATTTGCCCTGTTACAATCACTGTATAGATTTGTAGCATGTGGACTGAATGTTTTATTTTCGAGACTTCACGCAATAACAAATTCTAAAATGATTATCGCACGTTATAAATAAGATTACAAAATTAAATTGTGAAATATTAGATTATAAGTTTATTATGAAAATCTTGGGATAACTTAAATTCTTTAACTTGTTCCGTTATCATTAGAGTCCGATATAAGATGTAATTGGCAACATATTTTAATCAATTGACCGGTAATGTGCAAGGACATCGCTTGAAGGTATAAGACGGCACATACTTATTCTTTAATTGGTATGATATATATATATATTATTTTAATGTACCGAAGTACATATGATATTTCCATGCAGATATTCTGCGTCATCATACAATAAAAGAGTAATGGAATGGAGAAAAATTCTCTCCGGCGCCGGGATTTGAACCCGGGTTTTCAGCTCTACGTGCTGACGCTTTATCCACTAAGCCACACCGGATTCCACCCCGGCGTCGGAAGAATCGTCTCAGAGAATTTTTCTCCGTTCCATTACTCTTTCATCGTATGATGACGCAGAATATCTGCATGGAAATATCATATGTACTTCGGTACATTAAAATAATATATATGATATGCGTAAATCACTTCGTGATTTAAGACGGCGCTTATTCCGTCGGATCCCGGCCAACTAGTCACTCATTACGAGTGCACCTCAGCACATGTGTGCACTTCGGTCCTAGGTTCATAGATATCTATGACGTAGTGCAGAGGGCGGCCACTAGAGGGAACCTAAGAGTTGGAACTTAAAACTGAGACGATTCTTCCGACGCCGGGGTGGACTCCGGTGTGGCTTAGTGGATGAAGCGTCAGCACGTAGAGTTGAAAACCCGGGTTCAAATCCCGGCGCCGGAGAGAATTTTTCTCCGTTCCATTACTCTTTCATCGTATGGTAAGATATAGCTTAAATTTTTATTTCGTGGCCGGGAACCAAACTCTATTCCGCTAAACCGGACGATACAAAGTTTATTACCTGAGCCACAAAGAAGGATTAAATGTATTGATTTATTTATCATCATCATCATCATTATCATTATCATCATCATCATCATGCCTGGCCTGGCTTGGCGTTGCTTTGCTTTTCGAGGATGGGACCCGGGACGGATCCTTGCACTTAACTTTGCTTTGACCCGTCGTGTGCTTTACATATGCGATGATTGTCCAAGAACAAGTGGCCATGGATAGCATTCGTGAATCCGACACTGACAGTTCAGCACTTTGTCTCAGTCCTGAAAGAGAATCCATCCCAACCCAATAACACTGTAATTAAATTAGAACTAATAATTAAAATATTATTGATACGTATTACAAATATTAGAACCAACAAAATAAAACTACAGAGTGATATGCATAGAACTGACACATTTCTTTCATTAATTGTTTCAAAACGAATTGTGCTAGCGACAACTTATTATACCTAAAATGTAGAGGAATTTTGGGAGATTATTTACTTCTATAGCAAATGTTGAAAATGCCCTCCATCCTGCATAAGGCACAACTCAACACGTCGTTCCATGTTACTGGCCACTCGTTGGAGGACTCTGTTGTCAATAGCTTGAATCTCCTGTGTGATGTTGTGCTTCAGATCGTCCAATGTCTGGGGACGTGTGGCGTAAACCCTGTCTTTTAAGTAACCCCATAGAAAGAAGTCCGGCGTTGTCAAATCCGGAGATCTCGGTGGCCACAGGTTCCTGGAAATTATTCGGTCGTCAAAGAAACTTGCAATTGGTTCCATGGATTCATTTGATGTATGGCATGTAGCGCCATCTTGCTGAAAATATCCTTGACTCAGCTCTACATCGTCCAGTTGCTCAACAAACTCCATGAAAATCAGTCGGTACTCTGCAGTGTTCACAGTGTGGTTAAAAAAAATTGGCCCCACTATTCTCTGTGCGGATATTGCGCACCAAACTCCGATTTTAAGCGGGTGCATGGGTGCTTCATGGATGACATGTGGAACACCAAATTCTCTCTGGTATGCCTTTGAGTAGCTGTAATTGAATTCGTAATCCAGTATTGCTTCACAAGGAAGAGTCGTTGATTTAATGTGTACTGAATTTTCACGTTGACACAAAATGTCGAAAACAGCTGCCAACATTAGGAATACAACATAAACATCTGCGCATCTAGTGCTGCCAACAACAGGAATAAAACATAAACATCTGCGCATCTAGTGACAAGGAATCGAAACTCCAGAACATTCTGCTTAATTTGGTGCTAAAATTGGGTCAGTGCTACCAACAATGGGAATAAAACATGAACACCTGCGCATCTAGTGACAAGGAATCGAAACTCCAGAACATTCTGCTTAATTTGGTGCTAAAATTGGGTCATTGAATGAATTTCCAACGGAATAATTAAAGAAAGAAATGTGTCAGTTCTATATAAATCACTCTGTATTAATATTCATGTCCCCATCCACATAATCATCACTGTGTAAAATATCCAAAGAAGAAATAAAAAAGATAAATCTTAAAGATATTCAATCAAATAAAAATGTCCAGGACCTAATTTCGGATCAATAGCCTATAACAGACTTGCACAAACAGCGTTCAGCGAGCAAAATGGAGAGGAAGATATGTCAGAATAACATAGAGGAGAGGGAAACGACCACTCAGTTATCTAGTGGAGTGCAGTGTGTAGGCCTATTGTCAGTAACTGTTTCACGTTGCTTACCTACTGCTACAGTACAGTATGGAGGAA
The DNA here is from genome assembly GCF_040183065.1 of Periplaneta americana. Lineage (NCBI taxonomy): Eukaryota > Metazoa > Arthropoda > Insecta > Blattodea > Blattidae > Periplaneta > Periplaneta americana. Next base: position 180,205,282 of record NC_091124.1, read on the forward strand.
TCTAAAAGACGGAACGTAACATTTAACATTTAACGATTTACAGCTCGAACTTATTGATCTTCAATGTGACCTAAGGGCTAAAGATCGTTTGAATAATACTACTAGCCTGGTTGAGTTTTACAAGACTAAACATTAGCAATAATATCCACGACTACACAAGCTAGCTGTGAAAATGATTGCTATGTTTGGCTCAACATTTATATTTGTGAGCAACTGTTTTCTATAATCAACTTTAATAAAGGCAGACATCGAACATCTGTAACTGATGTTTCATTACGATCGGTAGGCTACTGTTCCTTTCAGCTGCCAACAGCATAAAACCTCGTTTTGATGTACTGATAAATAAAAATAAAACAAAATGATATTGTACATTTAAGTAGCTATAGAATTTCTATTATTTCTGTAAAATAAATATTTCTTTATTAATTAATAATAGTCCAAGATAGTTTTGCAAACACTGAACAGGAACTCATTTCATAAACACTTGTACTAGTACTTCCTTTTGTGTATATTTTGTACGAGATCTCCCCTTCTTCCAGTCCACCCTATACTGAGCGCAGCTAATATCTGCATTCCGCTCATGAGCTGTGAGCCGGCTCGGAGAGCGCAAACCTTGTGCAGGCCTGCCCTATAAGATCCAGAGCTCGGAACCTCAAGCCTTTCCTATATCATCAACGGAAACCCGTGCTACTCCCAAGGCTGTATCGCAGCCTATTTTTAACTATAGAAGATGATAGACCACCAGTACCATCAACTGCATGGACTAGGCTTTTTCACTCAGTTCCAGTTATACACATTTAAAACAATAAGTATTTTTTAAATACTTAAAATACAGTGGAGGAAGAAATGTGGTCAGATGGGTGTACCAGTCGGGGAAGATACTTTATATAGCCTACATTTCGCTGATGATCAAGTGCTGATAGCGGCAGATGAAGAAGATTCCATCTATATGTTTCGTAAATTGAGTTAGGCTTATAAGGAAGGGGGCCTATCAATTAATTTCAAGAAAACAAAATATTTGGTTGTGGGTAGTCGCAGCAAGGTAAATTTAGATACTGGGGATACACAAATAGAAAACTCTGAGTCATTCAAATATTTGGGTGTTACCCTCAACAGTCAGGCCAAAAGTGATGAAGATATGAATAATAAGATTGGTCAAGGAAAGTGGGCCATAAGACAACTAAATACACTCCTGTGGAATGACAAGGTAACAAGGAAAACTAAGACAAGTATATATAAAACTATAATAGAAAGTATATGTACCTATGGCTCTGAAACTTGGGAATTGAGAGACAGGATGAAGAAGAAATTGTTGGCTTTAGAAATGGATTACTGGCGCCGTAGATGTCAAATTTCGAGGATGGACCACATTAGGAATCAGGATGTCCGTAATATAATGCAAGTATCAGGAGATATCTTACAATAAGTGAAAACTAAACGCCTGATATGGTATGGGCATCTCCAGAGAATGTCAGCCGACCGCTGGCCTAATAAGGTCTTCAACTGGACTCCCCCGGGAAAAAAGAGAAGAGGAAGGCCAATGAAAAAATGGAGCAAGGAGGTTCAGGAGGATATGGTCTGCAGGGGTCTTCAAATGGGCGATTGGCAAAATTGGAGTACCTGGAAGTTGAGAAGCGGGAGACGGCGACAGCCGTAAAATTACTCGCAATACATACATACAAATACAGTAGAGCGTCTCGTTTAGGCACAGTGAAATCTTAAACAAAGTGCAGGTAACGTGTGGGGGAGGACGAGCCGTACGATAAACACGAGGGATGCACAAGGTTTTACTTACAACATTTATTATGGCGGAGCATTAATTGAAATTATATTTTCCAAAAACACACAAAACAAAAGAATACAAATTGGTTAACGTTATCATATACACATTTTAACAAAAAAGCAATTGTAACATTGAAATAATTCAATTTAACAAATGAAAGTTTGCTACTTATATGATGTTGCTTTCAAGTAGCATTTTTTACAAAACTACAGTGACAACACATTTCCTAAACATAATTATAGTACTGTAGTTTTGTTAATTCGGTCACAGAAGACAGTCACATTTTATTAGTCATAGAGAGAATGAAATTCATGACCGTAAAAAGTGCTGCTTGAAAGCAACATCATGTATTTAGCAAAATTTGATTTGTTATATTGAATTATTTCAACGTTACAATTGCTTGTTTGTTAAAATGTGTGTGTCATAAGGTTACACAATTTGTTATATTTTGTTTTGTGTGTTTTTGGAAAGTATAATTTCAATGAATGCTCCGCTATATACCGGGACATCACTTTATTTTTACTTGCATTTTTATTGTACCTGCGTTTCTGAATGTACTTGACTCCCACCCCTTTCACTAATGTTCTTGCTCCCGTCAGCCACACAAACTTACGGCCGCTGTTGCATTCGAAGTCTGCTAGCAGTGAAGTAAACACTACAGAGTATAGTGTGTTTCAGAAATATGGTTGCGTTTTCCATAGAAGGAAGAGCCTGTTTTATTGAAGCTTATTTCCAGGGGCAGGTATTTATGGAGATTAATTTTATCATTTGTGTTTTTTAATATTGGCGTCGGGGGAGATTGTTGGAAATTGATTTGTACTCTTGTTGGATATTAATGGAAATTTTGGAAAATACAATTATTTTGAAATTGGAGTATTAAGTCAGTATAAATATTACTTTCCAAATAATTAACATTAAAGGTTCATTGGATTCTGGTAAAAGGTGCGGTAAGGCCAATAGACAATATTTGTTGGATTGAGACTGTATTTAACACACATTCATTAAAAACGAAAAAAAAAAAAACTTGCAGCCCTCAAATTAATACTTTCAAATTATTAGTGAAATGTTGAATTCTCCATCTTTTGAGTTCACTAATGTAATCAGAACACCTGGAATACCACGTAATGTAGCCTACTTGAATGTGCAACAAATTCAAATGAAAAAAAAATGTCCGAAAGAAGAACTCAGAATATGAAATTCGCTATAAAACGACACAATAATAATAATTCGCGAATGTGGTGATATTTCGCTATTGGAGCTCTATTTCGCGATTTGTCGCGATTGTTTTATCCGCATATTATTAATCAGAATCACTTAATTCGTAAAGATTAGTAAAAATCTATTGTATATCTATTATGTCGTGATTTTCGCGATCTCGTAAATACCCGCCCCTGCTTATTTCGCACAGGTACGGTGTGTAGCATGACTGAATAACTTTATCTGTGTGGACTGAGCGGAAGTGAAGATTACAGTTACCGAAAGTTACGGTAATATGCTGAATAAAGTAGCCATTATATAAAGAATAAAACCGTCTGAAGAGTTGTGTTTGTGAAAAAAATGTTACTACTCTACTATATTTTAATAAAATACCGTAAAAGTAATGATCAAACTGATAATCCTAATGTCGTATTTCCCTGTAACATGATTGGATACACTACTTTTCTCTCCTCCTATAGCTAGTAAAATGATTTGTTTATATATTGCACTAGCAACACCAAACTCCTGTAATGGAAGGGGGTAACATTGTTTCCGAGTATAGCCAGGTTAATATTAAAAATTTTGGTAAAAATAAAGTGCTGTCCCTGTATATTGTAACTAAAACTTTGTGCATCCCTCGTGTTTATCGTACGGCTCGTCCTCCCCCCACACGTTACCTGCACTTTGTTTACGTTTTCACTTTGCGATACGAGACGCTCTACTGTATACGTAATTTTTATAAATACTGCGTTCAGCTTGAGTTTTGATCTTTGGAAGAAATATGAGGGTGCGAGATCTGGTGAGTAGGGGGATGCGACAACAATTCGTACCGTAGTTTACCAACCGCGACTGCAGACTTGTCATCAGGTGCATTGTTGTGATGAAACAACGGTTTCTTCCTAGCCATACCCGGGCTTTTCTCGCAAGTTTTCCCTTTCAGTTGCTGCAGTAGATAAGAGTAATATTCTCTCGTTAATGTCCTCGCCTTTGCTAGATAGTCAATCATGATCACCACCTTAGAATCCCAGAACACACATGCTTTTGATTTATTTCACTTTGCTTCCATTGGTTCGACTGCTGTTTTGTGTCTGGTTATATCCGGGTTTCATCAGTGGTAAAAAAATCGTCTAAAAATCGGGCGCATTTTTCTCGACCCGAGCCAGATATCCTTTGAAATTTGACATCAGACGTGCTTTCGTTCCGTGTTGACAAACGCGGAACCCACCTTGCGAAGGCCTTGGACGTGCCCAAGACATTGAATACGATATGCTGCACCCGTTCAGTTGAGATACGCATAACCTCTAATTTCCTGCACTTTGAGTCAACGGTCATTCAACACTATATCGTGGATTTTTTCTAAGATTACTTCCCTTGTTGTTACTGACGTCCATTGCGGAAGTCGTCTTCCACACACTCTCATGCGCGTTTAAGAAGTGCCGCCCATTTTTTCATAGTCGAAAACGCTGGAGCGGATCCCCCCATTGTAGCATACGTGTCTGCTTTAATTACTGTTGAACTCATTCCAATTTTTTTTTTATATTTAATGACAGCACGAAGCTCCTAACTTCAAAATTACACTACACAAAATATAGTCAATAGGACATTAAGATTTTTAGTGCTTGAAATAATAAAAATGGCCGTTAACAATGCCAGCTTTGTAGACACGTTTTCAATGCCATCTATGTATCAGGTCACGACGTGTTGCGTACTTACGCAAGTAACGTAGGCATATATATGTTTGTGATATTATGTATGTATGTATGTATGTATGTACTTACGTAAATAAAGTAGGTATGTATATGTTTGTGATATAATGTATGTGTATGTTTTATATATAGTCTGTGTCCATCCTCTTTTTCCTTTCGGTATAATTCAAATTTCAAATTCAAATTTATTCACAATTTACATTCGAAATGGTACATACCCGAAATGAGCATATGCTCGTGCTCGGGTACAGTCCAGTAGAGTCTACATAAATTTTATAGAGATCAATAATAATGCTGATGATAGAAATAATAGTAACGATAATAGTAATAATAATAATAATAATAATAATAATAATAACACTAATAATAGAATAATCGTGATGGAGATGATACAAAAATAGTAATGCAAAATAATTCATTAATAATAATAATAATAATAATAATAATAATCATAGTGATAAAACAAAAATATTTACAATAATAAAATAAATACTAAGAGGAATAAAATGAAATATAAAACCAATAGCGAGATTTAACACAACTTAAATAAGCATATAATAACCGGAAAAAAATGACGAACTCGAAAATCAACAGAAAAGTTCGTTGTATCGCAGACGACAGCAACCGCCGTATGGACATTGTGTTGTGCATTAATGGTAGTAGGGGGGAGCTGAAAGTCTACGTAACTGCCGTTCTCTTCGAATCTTCTCGTAAAATCATGGGAAGTTAATGCTGAAAAAACAAAATGTCTACGAGTCAAACTGTTCATTATTACCAGGATAAATACAAATAATACTGAAATATATTAATCGAGTTTCAGTTATAGATCTCCCCTTTTGTGCAAGAGGTATCATATCAAAATATTTTATGAATTACGGGGAAAATATAAATTTCAAGAACTCTCTAGTGACAAGAGATAGTGACAAATAGCATCAAGTGTATCTGTGGCGATGCTAAGAAATAATTTATTGGAGATATACACTGTTATTAATTAATAAAATGAAAATGGTTTTCATATTTCATTTGACCTTTCCTACTCGATGGAAGGATGGTGAACTCTTTTTTATGGACTCAGTATCAACATTTCCTGGTGACAACACACGTCCAATGGGAAGCGGACGGACATCTTAATTTTTACTTGGGTAAGAAACAGTATGATGAAATTTCATGCAGCTTTTTCACTTTCGGAAGAAGGTTCTTTTAAAATGCGTTATTTTACGGCAATTCTCCGTTACATATCTTAAGGGCGAAGACTGTGTGTATTGTTGATACGCTGTAATTGTCAGACCCCACCAAAACACAGTGCATATCAAGTGAGGAATGGTGACGATTGTGATAGTAAAACTCGAACCTTACATTTCTTCTGATAAAAAAATATATGCAAAGGAATTTTATCGTGCAAGAAGCCATCATCATTTTCCGGATTTTAATTGTGAGATTAGGTTGATGCAAAAGTTTGTAGCGTTTTTTCACTGTGAAAAAAAAAGTTATTTGAGATGATTAGAAGACACAAATTAATGATTTACATAATATATTCCCTATATTATCTATGACCTCTGCCAACGCTGTGCTCCTTTTTCGATTTCACGTCTGAAGAAATCTACTGAGCTGGAGTTAAAGAAGTCGTTAAGCCAAGTGTGTAGATAATCATCTTTATCAAAGAAGTTCCCTTGAAGATCGTTGGATACATAAATCAGAGAGTGCAGGTTGGGAGAATACGGGGGATATGGAATCACTTCCTACCCAAGCTCCTGGATAGCTGCATTCGTTATGTTAGCGGAATACGGACGTGTATTATCTTATTGCAGCTGCACTTGATTCAGTCTTCCCTGTCGTTTTTCTTCAAGTGCGGCGGTAGGGCGTCTAAGTTGTTGGCAATCAATGTCAGAAGTTATGGTTACATTCCTGAGAAGGAATTCGTACTACATGACTTTTTTGTCTCATTGACGCATAATATAATATTCTGTGGATGGACACTAACTTGTATCTTGAAATGACAGAAACATTTTCTTGCAGCGTTCTCTCCGACGGCATTTTCCCCTTATATGGCGTAAATGTTTCGAGCCGCCTCCACTGTCTTTGCTCCTTTCTTAAAGTCAAGCAGAAGAATATGTTGGAAGTGCTCATTTCTTTCTTTTTTTTTTTTTTTTACTCCACTTTCTTTAACTCACAAATAGTGATAAGCTTCTTCAAATCCGCAAAACTTAAGGCACAACACTCTAACCAACAAATGACAAATGCCAAACGATAATCCATTAAATAATTAACAAAAGAATGGACCTAATAAAAAAATTAAAGATAAACCACATTAACAAAACAAAAAGTAAAAGTCGAATATCTCCTTACATTTTAACCAAATTTGCTTCTTGTTTAATATATATTGAATAATCAATACTTTTTGAATGCAACCCAACAATTTCCTGACAACGCAGGGTTGTGATGAACAAAATCACCAGGAACTCTCAACTTAATGTAATGACAACATGGAGATAACTAAACCACTAAGGATGATGTGAAATTAAGAATATTGCCAGAATTAGGTAATGGATCCCAGCTCTACGTCAATGAGAGGAGAAAATGCTGTGTTAATAGTTTCATGCTTGTGGTGTTATAAATTTTGTTAAGATGACGTCTATATGAAGAAACCTGAATGATGTTTCCTTGGGGGTTAAGATCCATGTAAGACTCACGTACAGTTTTAATGCGATTTCTTGTCCGTGGGTCATAACCATAAGAAGGCAAACATTATGTTCAAGAGGGCAGGGCGGTGACTTGGTTCTAATATGATCACGTGCAGCGCTAAGTATCAGGGATTCCATCCTGTCCCTAGGTCCTGCAGCAGTTGCTAGCTTGTGCGACCGCAGTATGGAGACTTAGAACTACCAGTTAAGATGTTAGAATGACAGTAAAACAGAGTGGACACTTTTTATACAGATGGTTTTAATGCAACATTATGTGGTTAGATCCCCCGTTGTAATGTAATAATTATTGATAGCTTTTCTAGTTATAATAATAATAATAATAATAATAATAATAATAATAATAATAATAATCTATACTAATAATAAATCTGTAACCGAAAATCGCTTTTTTGAAATTTTTGTTTCTATGTCTGTCTGTCTGTCTGGATGTTTCTTACCTTTTCACGCGATAATGGCTGAACGGATTTCTACGAAAATTGGAATGTAAATTAAGTTCGTTGTAACTTAGATTTTAGGCTATATGGCATTCAAAACACATTATATAAAAGGGGGGTTATAAGGGGGCCCGAATTAAATAAATCGAAATATCTCGCTTATTATTGATTTATGTGAAATATATTGCATAACAAAAGTTTCTTTAAAAATGATTTCCGATAAGTCTTATTCTTTGCAAAATTTTGATAGGACTGATATTTAATGAGATAAATGAGTTTTAAAATTAAAATACAATGTCATCTAAGGCGGTGTATTGAAATAAAAAACAAATGACTACGTCTACAAGGGGCCTTGGACAAAAACAATCAAAAGCTATGAAACATATCCTACAGAGGATGTTTCTGTGTTTGTATGAAGTAATATCAGAAGCTAAATTAAACGATTTGTATACTTTATTAATTATTATTTCACCATTGTAAAGTGTAGTTTCTCTAGCTATAATGTTATTACAGTAACTTCTGAGTACTCTCTGGACCAAATGATCGCATTTTAATTATTTAAATACAATTTAAATTAAGTAACATATTAAACGATTTATCCTTCTATCAAACACGAATGTTCCCTGGATCAAACGTCCTATTTTAATTATGAAATTACTTTATATTTATTTCTAACAGGTGCAGCGGAGCGCACGGGTACGGCTAGTAATAATAATAATAATAATAATAATAATAATAATAATAATAATAATAAAACACGGAAATTTTACTTCAAGCAAGTAAACAGATAGATTTGGAAGTAAATCCCGAAAAGACAAAGTATATGATTAAGTCTCGTGACGAGAATATTGTACGAAATGGGAATATAAAAATTGGAAATTTATCTTTTGAAGACGTGGAAAAATTCAAATACCTGGGAGCAACAGTAACAAATATAAATGATACTCGGAAGGAAATTAAACAAAGAATAAATATGGGAAATGCCTGTTATTATTCGGTTGAGAAGCTTTGGTCATCTAGTCTGCTGTCAAAAAATCTGAAAGTTAGAATTTATAAAACAGTTATATTACCGGTTGTTCTGTATGGTTGTGAAACTTGGATTCTCACTTTGAGAAAGGAACATAGGTTAAGGGTGTTTGAGAATAAAGTGCTTAGGAAAATATTTGGGGCTAAGCGGGATGAAGTTACAGTAGAATGGAGAAAGTTACACAACACAGAACTGCACGCATTGTATTCTTCACCTGACATAATTAGGAACATTAAATCCAGACGTTTGAGATGGGCAGGGCATGTAGCACGTATGGGCGAATCGAGAAATGCATATAGAGTGTTAGTTGGGAGGCCGGAAGGAAAAAAACCTATAGATGGGAAGATAATATTAAAATGGATTTAAGGGAGGTGGCATATGATGATAGAGAATGGATTAATCTTGCTCAGGATAGGGACCAATGGCGGGCTTATGTAAGGGCGGCAATGAACCTCCGGGTTCCTTAAAAGCCAGTAAGTAAGTACGATATTCTCTGAGATACTTTAAAGTTCATTACATTTGTGTAAAACATGTGGTGCAGGCGATATGTCGGTAATCGAGTAGGTGGCAAATATTACAGAAAAATTAATAATGTGTGTAAGATAGCCCTACACTTTCCCGAGTATAATTTCTCCCCCATTACTTCTTGAAATATGGTACAGCATAATATAATCCAGTATTATTTTAGTATAATGGTAGCTGGCTTAAACAGTTTCAACTTCAAGTTGAAAGCAGTGTAATGAAATTCCGAATTGTTCACAAGTTTGGCAACCACACCATCAACCTGTGAGAACTCCAGGGGATTACTAGAGGAAGAAATCTGTTAGTTATTACTGAGGCCAATCAGCTCTATAGGTGGAAGGGAAACATTTACAAGTTCTCTGGTGTGCTTAAGTGAACAACAATTATCAGCCTCCTCAAAGTTGTACGACAAGCGGCGCAGATTGCCTCCCAGCCTTCTAGTCCAATACTTCACAGCCTATAATGCAGAACTTAACCTGCGACACCCATCACTTGTAGTTTCAGAATTCATTAAGCACATATTGTAATTTGTAAGTCATGGCTCAACTTGTAACGTTTGCTAGCGTCTACAGTTAACCAGCGAATAGGGATTATAAAGAATGGACACTGAGCGAATTTCCCTGTGTTTTGTTTCTCTGTGCGCCAGCGGCTAGTTCCACTTTCAAGCGCTAGAGGTAGTGTAATCGAGCATACGCTGAGATAATAATTGAGAATAGAATTAAGGCACAGGATCCAAACATCGCCTACCTTGAATAATTTCGAGGGAAAAATTGTTCCGGAGCCGGGTATCGAACCCGGGACCTTTGGTTTGACGTACCAACGCTCTACCACTGAGCTACCCGGGAACTCTAACCGACACCGATCCAATTTTTCCCTCTATATCCACAGACCTCAAAATGGGCTGACAACCGTCAAGCAACCAACTTCGAGTGCACGCTAACTCCGTGTGACTTAAATTGTGGTTTTCTGTTAACGAACAGTGACGTGTATTATGCAAATCAATATTTCAGGTATAACTCCCTGTAAAGTTGATTTGAATAATTTCGAGGGAAAAATTGTTCCGGAGCCGGGTATCGAACCCGGGACCTTTGGTTTGACGTACCACTGAGCTACCCGGGAACTCTAACCGACACCGATCCAATTTTTCCCTCTATATCCTTAGACCTCAAAGTGGGCTGACAACCGTCAAGCAACCAACTTCGAGTGCACACTAACTCCGTGTGACTTAAATTGTGGTTTTCTGTTAACGAACAGTGACGTGTATTATGCAAATCAATATTTCAGGTATAACTCCCTGTAAAGTTGATTTGAATAATTTCGAGGGAAAGGTCCCGGGTTCGATACCCGGCTCCGGAACAATTTTTCCCTCGAAATTATTCAAATCAACTTTACAGGGAGTTATACCTGAAATATTGATTTGCATCGCCTACCTTATTGCATAATCCAGTAACGCTTTGCTTCAAATAAATTCAAGTTAACAGCTTTTCCTTATTTCTCAGTGACAAACTAGTTGTAATAATAATATTTTATATTTCAGATATCATAAATTATATTATAAAATAATACAATGAATTATAAAAATAAGTATCGAATTCGTTTAATATTTGTATATAATATAATATAGGTATATGGTTTTACTTCTCGTGAGAGTTTTGTTTTTCCATTTTCAGCGCTATCAAATCATTACATATTTTAATTGTTGTTGGGGTCAACGTCTCAACTCTCATTATAAAGGAACTCTAGAGTCTAGACATTACAGTTAATGAAGGATTTATTTTATGGATCCAATTTGTTTTATTTGAGTGCATAATGTACCTAGATGTATTAATTATATGTGTTATATTTCCGCTGTGTCCACTGCTAGCTGGTGTGATGTCAGCGCCAACTCTAGGGAGAAAGCAGAATCTGACGCTCTAGCTGGCTTGAAGGTCATTGAAATCGGTTCCGGCTACATCAAAGGTACCGACGCGAAGTGTCCATTCTTTATAATCCCTATTCGCTGAGTTAACCATCAGTCATACTCGGAGGTCTAGGGGTTTCTATGCTTGCGTTTGAACAATACGGGATAGGGGGACAGATTTTTAGTGGAAAAATCTTCAATTTGACTCTTCCATTTTTAAGGAGTATGACATAATGTTCTTTTGGTTTAGTGTAGTGTCCACGCGTGTGGAGCAACGGTTACCGTGTCTGGCCGCGAAACCAGGTGGCCCGGGTTCGATTCTCGGTCGGGGCAAGTTACCTGGTTGAGGTTTTTTCCGGAGTTTTCCCTCAACCCAATATGAGCAAATGCTGGGTAACTTTCGGTGCTGGACCCAGGACTCATTTCACCGGCATTTCCACCTTCATCTCATTCAGACGCTAAATAACCTGAGATGTTGATAAAGCGTCGTAAAATAACCTACTGAAATAAAATTCAGTGTAGTGGATTAACTACAATTGAGGAACTTCTTTGTTCAAAAATGAAGATCAATATGAAGAAGAATTTTACTTGCGTTTCAGTTATTTTTAGACTATAATATGTACCAGGCTGATATACCCACACGTCTCTTACACAGACGTGCAAAATTTATGTTGTTTTAAATATTTCTGTGTAACAAAATTTGCCAACATACATGTACCAGTACATTTGAAGTTGAAATAAATTAAGTCATGCCATTTAATCGGTCCACAGTTAAACAAAATTGCAATGCTAGCCTTTGGAATAATTAAAACATACACATTATATTTATTATTATTACTAGCCGTAACCGTGCGCTCCGCTGTACCCGTTAGAAATAAATATAAAGTAATTACATAATTAAAATATGACATTTTGATCCAGGGAACATTCGTGTTTGATAGAAGGATAATTCGTTTATTATGTTACTTAATTTAAATTGTATTAAAAATTAAAATGCGATCATTTTGATCCAGAGACCACTCATTTGGTTATAAAAATTATTTTAGAAAATATAGGAAAAGTATGCCTATCAAGTTTTCTGTGCATAAGAAGGTATTTTAATCTTACCTGTCCTCGACTCACTCAGAAGTTACTGTAATAACATTATAGCATTATGTCCATCTAGAGAAACTACACTTTCCAATGGTGAAATAATAATTAATTATACAAATCGGTTAATTTTGCTTCCGATATTACTTCATACAAACACAGAAACATTCTCTGTAGGCTATCATGTGTTTCATAGCTTTCGGTTGTTGTTGTCCAAGGCCCCTTATAGACGAAGTCATTTGTTTTTTATTTCATTACACCGCCTTAGATGGCGTTGTTATTGTAAATTTGAAACTCATTTATCTCATTAAATATCAGTCCTATCAAAATTTTGCATGGAATAAAACTTATCGGAAATTATGTTTAAAGAAACGTTTGTTATGTAATATTTTTCGTGAAAATTAATAGTAAGGGAGATATTTCGATTTATTAATTCAAGCCCCCCTTGTAAATAAAATATTTTGAATGCCATACAGCCTAAATTCTAAGTTACAACGAACTTAATTTATATTCCCATTTTCATATAAATCGGTTCAGCCATTATCGCGTGAAAAGGTAACAAACATCTAGACAGACAGACAGACAGACATACAGACAAAAATTTCAAAAAAGCGATTTTCGGTTTCAGGACGGTTATATATATATGTTAGGACCAATTATTATTGGAAAATCCAAAATTACCAGAAAAATTTCGGCTACAGATTTATTATTAGTATAGATTATCATCATCATCATCATCATTATCATCATAATCAAACAATCATGTAGTTGGGCCGTGTGATCTGTTCCGGCCACAGTCATCCAGAAATTTCTTCAGAAGACCAGAGGACGTCTTTGGTTTCTTGTAAGCTATACCCTGTAGAATTAATTGTGAAATTCTGTCCCGTGTTCGCTTTACGTATGTATTGGGGTCAGATCTGTACGTAAGTTTTTAAATTTGGATTCAGTTTTTGTTTCTTTGTGTATGTCTTCACAATGTTTGTGACCCTGCAATGTATATTAGGTTTTTCCTTGAAAACTTCATTCCTTCTGCTGTTATTATTGATTTGTGTCGCTAATTTATTATAATATTAAAAATATTAACACTAAGATACATACTAATAAAACTGAGAGCATAAATTTACGAATAGCTCCACCGGCAAATAAAAGCACCTGATTAAGAATACAGTTAATTTCAAGTTAATTTAATTATTGGACACAAATTCCAGCACTAAGGTGGTGATGATGATGATGATGATGATGATGATGATGATGTCTACTGTTGCATATCTGAGACAAAGTGTTTTGCCGTATCTGTGTGGTGGTGTATGTTAAAATGTCGTTCAATATCGTGATGGAATAAATATACTAATTCTTGTTTTCGAAATAATACATCTAGGGCCGTATTTATAGACATTCTTAGCGCGGGCTTTCGGTGGATGATCAGCGAACTAACGTTTTTCGTATTCATAAACCAGTGTTAGCGATATGATATGATATGAATCCTGTTTAGCACGCTCGTAGCGCGGACTAGCGAAATGTCTATGAATAGCACACTTATGTCAGTCTCTTCTTTTACAAAAAGTATTCATTTTCTCATAATAGTAAAAGTAGTAGATAGAATATCTCTGAAGAAGATATTGTAGGCCATTTGCAACATCCGTCATTAAACATTGATTGAATTGATGACACAAAGGCGAGGTTTAACTTAACTAGTAATAATGTCCTAGCCGCTTCTGTGGCTCAAATTCTAGCACGCCGGTCTTCCATCCAGACGTCCCAGGTTCGATCCCGGCCTGATCGTGATGGAAATTGTGGCGGACAAATCAGATTTCCGAGGGTTTTTTCGCGGTACTCCCGTTTCTATCTCTCATTCACCAACACTTTCCACCTCCCTCTTATTTAATCTGTAATCTGAAATAGTAAAAATAGGCTGAGTGAAGTTCTGGGGGTATTATCGGTTTCCTATACTGATACAGAAAGGACTTAAGATTCCGAGCCCCTGGAGCTTATCAGATTATGGGGTGTGGGTGGACCTGGCGATATCGGGGACTGGAATCCACAGCTATGGTATAACGGTTAGCATGTTTGACTTGAAACTAATGGGACCAGGTTTAAATCCTAGTTCAGACAATTTGCCAAGTTAACCCTTAAATTGGCAAAACTTCATTTCTCACGCTAGTTTATTAAACCGTGTCGGACTGTAAAGAAAACAACTATTGCAATGTTCATATTTTATATGTTGTGCAATAGTATTGTATTGTGAAATTTTAATTTTCCTACCATTTTTTTCCGAATCAACAGACATAATACGGTTCGTTCTCTCATCGCAGCTTCAATCCGTCAGAATGCTTCCTATGAGGTTTATGAGGAGGTTGGTTGCGTCTCTTCTGATGGCTCTACTAGACGGACTGATATCATCATAATTGATCGGCAGAAGGATAAGGGTGTCATTCTTGATCCCACAATCCGTTTTGAGATGCATGAGCAACAGCCACAAGAGGTGTGTCGTGAAAAACAAGTCATATATGAGCCTTGTTGTCAGCATCTTGGAGCACAATACCACATCACACATTGGACAGTTTTTGGGCTCATGTTCGGTGCCCGTGGCACGATCCCACGTGAAACTTTAAATCAACTTAAACAATATAAAATTTCTGATGCAACGATTGATGCCATAGGATCTCATGTGTTAAAATCATCCTTAGCTATAATTAGTAATCATTTGTACCCAACAAAATTTTTATTGTAAATGATTTCCTACGTTTTCTTATCTTAATGTTTTTTCTTTTTCTTTGCAAGTGTCACAGAATTGTTTTTGTTTACTTATTATTCTTTATGAATTGATTAGTAGGCCGATCTATCGAACCCTTATTTAGGGCGGCTTTTGTTTCTACAAATTATCATAATTAAAATTACAGTATTTATGGCTAGTTTGTCCAAGAAATGTTTTATTTGGCTTAACTAGGGTTAAATTAACAGCCTGTTTATTTTTAACGTTTTGTTAATGTATTTTCCATTCCGTCAACATCATTTTGTTTTAAAACAACCAATACTTAACTATAACCGTCGTTAAATCTATTTTAACCACTCAATAGCAGTTGGTAATGATTTTGCGCATCTAAGACAATTTTTTATTGGCTGATATTATTCTTTAAATTCTGTATTGTAGAGTAAGTCATGAAACATGTAAAAAAATCATAACCTGGTACTGTAGGCCATGACTGATAAAGAAGAAGACAAATGAAAATTGTAGGTGACTGTTAATGAATAATAATATTATTATGAAGTGAGGTTACACTGGGTGTTGGTTTCAAAGTGTGTCATGAAGTCACTATTGTGAGTCAGCGATTTGAAGCGAGTTTCAGCTTTTATATCAGAGAAGTTGCCTATTAATCAAGGCGTTCAATCTGAACTTGAGAACGTGTACGGTATAACTTGAACGTCGTAGCAACAGATGGCGGTCTGTACGGTCTGTGTGCTACCATAACCTCTTTCGAACTGTGTTTTGCGCGGACAAGTCGTATGCAGGGTATCCGTTGCATACCGTAATAATCCACAACATTCCACAACACAAATCAAATGCTCCGTGTCCATGTTGACCGTCCAATTTAATGTAACAAATACGTAAGTAATCGTCTTAACCCTCTCGCCATATCCCGACAGTAAGAAAAAAACTCACCTCAGTACGTGTTTCCAAACAGTTCACATTCCTGCCACTACCGGCGTTACCGCACGTATCGGTACGTACTTCAGAATGAACGCCGTACTTGCTAGGCAACTTCTCTCGCATTTAGGTAATACGTCTCTGCGGAAGTGTAGGAAGATTGAATTCTCTAGGCTCATCGGCTAGCCATATGACGGCATACAGCGAGCCATGACACACTTTGAACTCAACACCCAGTAGTACTAATGCTAACATGACTTCTCAAAGAAGCAATTTTTGCTGATACCTTTTTAATGTAATACTCACTGTGTATTTTGAAACACTATTGACATTGGCTATAGTTAGTTGAAAAGAGCCAGTATCATAGAATCAAGAGTAAATAGTAGATGCTGAATTTCTGTTTGTGGGATATTCAAGTCTGGTTTAAATTTCTTGTAAAATTTTTAGGCCTACTTGTTTTGAAAATCTATGTTGTCACAAACTGAGTATCGTGCATAGTATATAAACCATCATTCCGAGTTACCTTGCCACGTTGAGATCTCACATTTTCTAAATATTCAATAGTAACTCATTATCAAAAAAGCAGCCAATATGGTAATCACTTCTATTTTGAAGATTATCTTCCCTATATTAGCTTTCCAAGTCTTTTTTAAATGTTATGTTATCTGTCATTCACTAAATATTCCTTAAAGAGAGATATAAAATATTATTTTCACAACTTCTGTTTGAACAACTGTGATGTCATCTGCCATATTTAACTATCCGTCAAATGAGTTAACTACCTGAAATCCTACATTTAAAGTTAACAAACACTTAACAATCTGTTAAGCCGAACTAGTGTTGAAGACATGAAAAAACTATATTTAACAAACTGTTTAGATTATAACAATCATTAAATATTCTAACAATATTTGGAGAAACCGACCATTAGACTATTAACCTGTTGTATCCCATAGGATACAATTTAAGGGTTAAGGTTCTTTTTGTGAGGTTTCCTTCAGCCAATTGAAACAGAATTGCTGGGTAACTTCCGGCGTTGGACTCACTTTCCCATCGTAATTACACTTCCTCATTTTCATCGTCATCTCAGTTTGTTTCCAATATTTCGGGCTTGCATCCGATATAGAGTCGGCTGCGGGCAGCCACATAACTTTGACATTGGTTGCTTATGATTAGACTTTGGATTTTAGGTAAAAACTATTTTAATCCTTAAAAGATAAGTTCATAAAAACTTGCAAATACACGTTTCATATAAATTATGCCTAAAATTGGTATTTTAATAACCCCTAAAAATGCTTATTTCACGACAAAGCCTATTTTGACCTATTAAGTATGTTTCAGAAATCACTACATAATTTAGAAGTAAATAAGAAATTAATAAATGTAATTAAAGGTATATATAAGAATGTGCAAGGGTCAGTAAGAATAAAGGGACAACAGAGTGGAAATTTTAGAATGCAAAAAGGAATGAAACAAGGAGACAGTCTAAGCCCATTATTATTTTTATTCTCGACCATGCCGAAATGTAGTAATTATACACCTGGTAGCAGTCCTTTAATGCATGTCAGTAAAGTGCTCCTACTCATTAAAGTACAGGTGTTTTCAGCCAATGACAACTCAGCTTACAGGTGTTCAGCCAATAACAAGTCAGCTTTGTACCGTTATAAAACCGCAAATTTCGATTATTCTCGGATATGCAATCGAAAGAGAATTAGCGAAAAGTCACGGAGGCTGGAAATCCAATACTCTCGCAGAAGGTTATGTTCTGTTACTATAATAATTAGCGTTAATTGTAAGTAATATTCAAATAAATTCAATTTGTTATCTCGTTTTTCAATGTCGAATTCAATAATCAACGTTATACCAAGTTTGACGGGATTACACAGGGTCAATAACATTATTGTTCCTCGGAAAAAATCAATACTTTCGCTTCTGCGCACATCTCACAATTCACGACTTAGAACAAGGTCACTTCCGATCTTGTCAGATACAAATAAAATGTATGCATCTGAATAATTTTAAGTTAGAAATATGGTCGAGCATAAAAAGTCGTATGAACTCGCCTATAATTGTAATTAAGAAGCTCGTATGAAAATTATGAAACTCGCTTGCGCTCGTTTCATAAACATCCATACTCGCTTCTTAATTACTATCATTATAGGCTCGTTGCATAATGTACTAATAACATTCATGGATCAAATCATAAAATAATGCAGAAGACGAACAAGAAAATATAAAGTTGGAAATTGGAAACTTAGACCTATTAACCTGCAATCACTGATATATTCAGACGATATTGTTTTGATTAATAATAATGTTGATGACCTTCAGAATGCAGTTATAGAATGGGAAAGTACCTTAGAAGAACGAGATATGGCTGTGAATGTTAGTAAAAGCAAAACATTGAAGATTGGAGGGGAAAAGGTAAAGTTCGAAATAAAATGGAAAGATCAAAGATTAAAACAAGTAAATAGTTATAAGTATTTAGGAACAATAACAAATGACGATGGAAAATAGACGAAGAAATAAACAATCGAATTAGAAAAGCAAATCAAGTTTATTATAATCTAAATAATACAATTATTGGAAAGAGAGAAGTAAACAAGAAAACAAAAATGCAGATTTATAAAACAGTATATCTACCTGTACTGAGACTTGGGCAATGATGGATAAGCATAAAAGTAGGGTGACGTCATCAGAAATGAAATATCTGAGAAAAGTAGTTAGGAAAACTAAGAGAGATAGAGTTAGAAATATAAATATTAGAAATGAACTACAGCAGGCACCAGTGGTAGAACAAATTGAAAGGAAGCAACTGAATTGGTTTGGACATCTGGTTAGAATGGGAGATGAGAGGAAAGTGAAAGAAGTATTCGAATCAAGAGAAGAAGGTAAAAGGAGGAGGGGCAGACCAAGAATAGAATGGGAACAATACGTTAATGATGTGGTGAGGAGAAGAGGAAAGTAAATCAGGGAAATAAGAAGATTGGCATTGGACCAGGAGAGATATAAGAAATGGGTGAAGGGCCCGACACTGCAAGGCATAAGGGATAGATGAAGAAGAAGAAGAAGAAGAAGTATGTTTCATCTCTAATAGGTCAAAACACCCATCTTTATATCGAAAATTTATATTTTAAATTCCACATGTGTTCCTGATTCTGTTGTAAATAAAGTACGGGATAAACTGGAGCAAGTTCTGCAGAGAAATGTAGGACTTAAGGACCTGCGTACTGCTTCAGATATCCTAGTAGGGAAGAACACGGATTTACAATGTAACATTCCTGTCCAACTAGTGTCTAAATTGAAATACAATCCTGTTACTTCAGTTTATGTGGAACGTTCATTTTCAGCATACAAATTTGTGTTGAGTGACATACGGCATTGCTTTTTAGTTCAAAATTTAGAAAAAGTAGTCTATTAGTAATTTATTGTGAAGCGAATTATAGATATTAACTGACAAAGCTTGGTAAAAATTGATTATATTGACTTGTTTATGTACTGAATTTGTCTAAAATTTATTTTTCGCACTTAATTGTTTAGTTTATGTGTAACTAGTTAGATATTTGTTGTTCTTGTACTTTTAGTAGTAGTGGTGGTAACGGTATATAAGCATTTAAAATTGTTAAATTCTAGAAGTGAATTCCTGTTGATTGGGAACATGTTTTTAAAGACAATATTATATTTGTTAGAGCCTTTTTTCGATTTTTTCGAGACTATTTGCTACACTTTTAAGCCTATTTTAGGCACGTAAAATTACATTTTAACGACATAAAAATCCGTACCCTACTCATGATAGAGCTTTGTACCGTGAGCTTTCCCCTGGATCTCATGGCAGCTCGAGGGACCGGAGTTGAGGGATCGCAGTAATGTCTACATGAAAAGGTAAAATAAATTCTGCAGATTGTTAGGGAAGTTCAGGGGCTGCCCGCAAGGGAATCTGTAGCTTAGGGGCCCTTTGAATATGCACATCATCCCATTCCGGATAATCGAATGACCCCATCCAAGTGGACACATCTGAGAGTTGTCCCCAGTCTGTGTCCCTCTCCCCGAGGGGGACTAATAGTATAGATCAGGGCTGAGTCAGGACGACCCAACTGTCAGCGCCTGATGATCAGGGAGGGCTAGCTAGGGACTTGGGACCTGTAACCTATCAGGCTACTCGCGTGCGAAATGAGACCTGGTTCTGTCTGTTCCTGAGGCACAATTGCCCAGTCAACGTCGTGTTCACAATTGTCACCCAGGCCATCTGTCGGACTTAGACAATAATATCATATACAAGGCGCGCACTGGGCCAAACCGTGCCTAAGTGTCCGGACCGTCTCGGGTCCAGCACTCATAAGCCAATCCTTGCCAAATAATGTGCTCTAGCTGCGTCTAGGGCTCGGCGCTAGCGATCTGGTCTTCGTCATGGCAGCCAGAGTTTGATCACCGGCCTGGTCGTGATGGAACTTCTGGTGAACAAATAACGTGTTGCAGAGGGTTTTCCTCTGTGCAATCGAGTATATATATATTTAGTTCTACGAATATGCTCTCTGTAACTATTATTTAATCTATTATTAGCAATAATATTCAAATAGGCTTGAATAAAGTCTTGGAGGTACATAATACAGTTTCGTATTTTCGTAAAGGAAGGGAGGGGCTACGCACCCTGAGAATTATAAGATAGACTACTCACCTGGGGTGGAACCTGGGTGATCTGAGTCTTCAGGAGAGGCAGGATGGCCGACCTGTCAGCACCGGATTCCGATTGTCACCCAGGCTACCTGACGGATTTGGATAATCATCGCATATACAGAATATCCCATTTATCTTGACTTTTGTAAGCAAGAACCAAATGAAAATTGTTACATATAAAAATTGTACAACTGAAAGGCGGAAATAATACTAATGGAGACGCAACCTTGTAGCGCTATATATTAATCTACTAACATTGTTTCTTTAAATGGCACTATGCGTCTATTATTCAGTATTTCAGTTAAGCTCGTCAACACTGGTCAAAAATTGTATCACAATAGGTCAATCTAATGAACAGAACATTAATAAACTGGACGTTACTTGGTCCTCGACGGCATGGTTCTTGTGCATAGTACATACAAAGGAAGTGATTTGACTAAGTTGGTGTAAACAATAAGTAGTAGGCTTACATTACAGATATCCAGGGTCGCGTAACCTATTCCACGTAGCTTTGGTTTACAGCAGCCGTGGCGAAAAGGCCATGGTGCGCCGAGCCACTGTGTAAGCTGCAACGTGCATAGCACCTATGGAGGGAGGCGGACAACCGAAGGGGAAGTTAACGTTTAGGACGTGTAACGAAGAAAGAAATTAACAAGAAAACATAGGACACATTATCACAACCTAAAACTGTCTTCAGAATGTCTCTGCGACAAAGTTTCAAAATCAGGAATTATGTCACTTACTGCCAATCGTAGCTGCTCACGAAGGTATTTGTCTGTCAGTCGTGATCTAAATTTGGTTTTTACTATTTTCATTGTTGAAAATAATTTTTCACAAACGTAAGTTACAGCGAACATGGCTTCAACAGAGCAAGCGAAAGAACGAAGTTTCAAATATTTATTTTTTTCCAAAGATTTGAGAAGTTCAATATCTGTCAAGTCCTTACATCTAGCTTTCATTTAACGTCACATTGTAAATCTGTGAGTTTAAATTGAAAATCTAACCGCATTATTCGTACATCTGCTATAAAAGAATCGACGTACAGAGATGATGATGATGATAATAATAATAATGATAATAATAATAATAATAATAATAATAACACTTAACCTTTTAATGTTTCATCAGTAACATGTAGTAACTTATAATGCCGTTTTATGTTACACAACCGTTTTCCTAGTAATATTTGTAAACAAATCATACATTTAATATTTTCATCATATTGTAAGCAAAAGAATGCATCCTCCCATCCTACTTGAAACTTTCGTTTTTTATAGAGGTACATGGTTTCGAGAGATTTTTGCCACGATAGGCCACTCGCAGATCCGAGACAAATACAAATAGAACGGAGTTTGACTCCAGTGAGTAAGAGGGTGGGGGTTGTAGGTAGGAAGCGAGAGAAAAACACTGCGAGCCACAATGTGCTCGTGAGTCGCATTTTCGCCGCTGCTGGTTAACAGTAAACACATGAAACCAAATGTAGCACAGACCACGCACTCAGTCATCAGTGTTCAGTATCATTTGCAATGTACCTACAAAGTTCAAGTCAAATCACTTCATATTACACACAGGAACCATACCGACAAGGCACCAGTAACGTTCAGATTATCAGAATGACCCACTGTGATACATTTTAGTAAAGGTCTTGACGAGCTTAATTGAAATATTGAATAATAAAAATACATATGGCCGGTTTGTCCAAGTATTGTTACAAGACTTAACGACTGTTAAACCTTCAACAGTTTGTTAAATACAGTTTTTCCATTTGTTCAACACCAGTTTGGCTTAACAGATTCTTAACCGTGTGTTAACTTTAAATGTAGGATTTCAGGCCGTTAACTCATTTAACAAACAATTAAACATGGAGGATAACACCACAGCTGTTCAGACAAAAGTTGTGAAAGCAATATGTTCTGTTTCTCTTTGAGGAATGTTTAGAGTAAGGGACGGTTTCACCAAGCTTCGGTAAATCAGTCCAAATGAAACATTAACTAGTACTGAACATTGAAATATATTTACACGATTACGTTTGTATGTGAGCTGTGTCCGTAGACTTCAAGCCTAGCAGCTATATGTGTCTCGTCGCGCTGGTTACGTCATGGTACCCAGATGGAATAGTCAGTAGCGTGTTGGCTTGCTATCTAAGGGGCCCTTTTTCGGTTCTCGGCGATAACTTTTTTTTTAACGTAATTAATTTTTATACATGTTACCTTTCTTCATTTTTATAATTTTGTGTAGTGGAACTTATTATTTCGCAACTCTGGCTCCACTAGGAGAATTTAAAAAAAACTCTTGGGAGATCAATTTTCTTCCCGAAATAAAACAAAGATAAACAAGCAAATTAAAGAAAAATAAAAGAAATACACATGTGGATCTAATACATTGTCCACATGCCATCGGCGTCTATCACTGCCTGGCATTTTCGGGGCATTGAGTCCACCAGATCGCGGAAATAGTTCTGGTCCTTAGCGAAATCTTCCCAGGTAACCAGAACTTGATCCCAGAACTGATCTGGATTTTGAGGTGGGATGTCTCGATATTTGTCAATCCTCTTTTTCATGCTTTTCCGTGAACCGTCTTTGAACGTTTATGGCGGTGTGCGCGGGGTGATTATCCTGCTGGAAAATTAAATTTCCATCGGAAAGAAAACGATTATAAATTCCAAGAATCCAGCTCTTTCGCTTCTGTTTTAAAGCCAGTGCAAACATACCTTATCGCTAGCTATAATATAATTCTAATAAATGAAAGTTAATATACCAATTAAGTTTTGTTATGTTTGAATGCACATTATGTATTAATTTACTAATATTTCTTAGGTACCGGTATGTAGTTATAATAATCAATTTCATGTCTTAAAATAAAACTCAGTTGTATGTTACCTAGTTGAAATAGGCCACTTGTTTCAATTCACTAACTACTATTAACTCTAGATTCTATGTTACTAGCTCTTCAAATATAGCCGATGTCAATAGTGCTTCAAAATACGCAGTGAGTAAATAATAAAATGTTTCAGCAGCAATTGCTTCTTTAGGACGAAATTACATATAATTTATACATGAACCTAAATTAGAGAATTTTATATGATACGGAATTCTCCTCGGGGTTTTCTGTACAGTTGACTACACACACATTCGTGTAATTATTGTCACCTGGTGGTCATAATGCTGAGATTTTTCTAAACAGAAATTCATATTTAGCATTATAAAATGTAACCATACATAATAATAATATTATTCAATAGCAGTCAATGCAACTTTCATTTATCAATTCTCTGTGCTGTATGAATCATGGCTACTGTAATAGGTTACGATTTTACACATGTTTCATGACTTAATCCATAGTACAGAATTTAAATAATAATATCAGCCAATAAGAAGTTGTCTTATATATGCAAAATCATTACCAACTGCTGTTGAGTAGTTAGAATAGTATTAACGACAGTTAAAGTTAAGTGTTGGTTATTTTAAACAAAATTATGTTGGAAAAATGGAAAATATCTTAACAAAACGTTAAAAATAAACCAGCTGTTAATTTAACATTTGTTAAGCCAAATTAAACATTACTTGGAAAAACAGGCCAATAGTGTCATTTAAAGAAACAAAGTTAATACTCGTATCTCATTAATAAATGACGCTACAAGGTTGCCTCCACATCCGTATAATTTTCTCCTTTCAGTTGCACATTTTTTGTACGAAACAATTTTTCATTTGGTGCTTGCGTATAGAGTTATTTTGGGTCAGGAAGCTAAATAGGACACCCTGTGTGGAGCGCACACTGGATTAGTGTAAGCTTAAGTGCACAGATCCATTTCAAAGCCAAGCTGAGATACCGTCCTCATAATTCCAAGAGGTTGGATTAACCGTCATATAAGGAGAAATAGCTTCGCAGTGCTACAATTCGGCTTTCTTGAACTAGCATCGTGAACATAGATGGTTAGTTACAATGCAGCCCTTACGTTTTGTATTGTGTAGAATGTTTTAAGTACATTAATTATTTCATTTAGAAATAAAAATTGTCTCTACTGTGTTTTTCTTATTTGCTCCTAATGACACACACTCGAGCATTATCAATCTAGACGATATTATTTGCGTCTAAGATCACTTTTTTAAAGACTTGTTGTAATGTACAGGGACATCATTTTATTTTTACTAACATTTTTAATATTAACCTGGCTATATTCTTGGATTAAGATCTACAACCGGAAACACCGCTTGCTCCCCCTTCCAAGACTGGAGTTCGATGATACTGGCGTAAAACACAAACAAATCACTCTACTAGATACAGGAGGGAAGAAAAGTATTTCATCCATTTACGTAAACAAGGAAGTATCGCGATTTTGAGTTTGATAATTTTCATTAGGTTTTTGTTTAATCAAAATACAGTACTGTATTAACACTTGGTGTTTTTACTCACGAATTGAGCTATCCATTCGGACGTATTCATTATGCAGTGTATATTATACTGTCTACAGCACATTAGCGTACAATGTAGAGAATGAAGTTAAATTGAAAAATAATCATAATATGGATATTTAAACACATTTTTGAAAATGGTGGCCGTTCATTTAGATACAGGCTTCAGTTCTTTTGCGCATATTATCGCACTATAGGCTATTGTACCTCATTCCAATTGCCAGTTTCGTCCTTCGTACTAGTAACTCATGTTGAAATAATTCTGTACCTACTCTAAAAAAGAGTACCTTACGTACTGTAAATTCAATCTTCACTTCTGCTCGATCCGAAAAGATAAAATTACTCAGACATGCCCTCTACTGTCCGTCCAAGTGGTTTTGTCGCAGGATCATAGAAAGGGGGGAATCACGTAACAATTAATTAACAAGGCCCGTCTATTTAAGTTATTTTAAACAGATGTATAATATTACGTAGACGTCCAATTCCTAACAGAAATTAATGTTTTCAGAAAAGAGCTAAGACAGCCCAGCTACTAGACTTTACAGAGGGGCGGACAGAAGCAGGTGGGGGAACCGGGATGCGACGTAGGCAAACGGACGACAGTACCTGTGCGAAAATATG
The DNA here is from genome assembly GCF_040183065.1 of Periplaneta americana. Taxonomy (NCBI): domain Eukaryota; kingdom Metazoa; phylum Arthropoda; class Insecta; order Blattodea; family Blattidae; genus Periplaneta; species Periplaneta americana. Next base: position 180,230,995 of record NC_091124.1, read on the forward strand.
ATTCGATCTTGAAAACTCTTTCGTCACTGGAAAATGCGAACATATTTCTGGAACGTACTATTCTCAGTAACTCAGTACTGCACACGCGTCCTCTGTTCTGTGTGGAGAACCATTGGAAGTTTACTAGTAGAGGGGGTGGGAGTGAAGTACATTAAAAAATTCAGATACAATAAAAATTGAATTAAAAATAAAATGATGTCCCTGTACATTGATTGTAATATGTTGTAAAGTTTTCATTATTAACCATAAATAATTTTTAACAGAGTTTATGGGCCTAATTCAATGAAAATAAAATATAAAGAATCAGTCCCGATTTACTAGTATCAGTAGTACAAACATGGTATTTTATAGTATATTATAGACTGTAAAGTTACAATAGATCTGTATAAATTTCTGTATTTCTGGGAGGAAACATTCAGCAACATTTTTGATCACCCTATGCATTTTCTGAAAATTGGCAAATATTGTTCACTCTATCGTAGATTATTATTGTGGTAATGATAATGAAAACGATGGTTATAAAATCCTCAGAACTGGGTTGATGACCAGGTCAACCCATTGAACGTAACTGTGCGGATAGCAGATTGCTACTGACAGCAATATGTATGGTATGGTTTCTGCTTTTAATGGATCTGCAAATGCTATGCACTTACAGGTGTCGTTATTTTAGTTACCACGATTATCGGCTCTCGGTTCAGTCATACATCAGTAATTCGGTCAGAAGCTTCCTGTGAGAGGAAGCGGAACACAAAGCCCCACAAATATTATGACATTTGTGTTAAAAAATGGTCTGGAGATAGGTCTTCTCCTAACACTTCAGTTTTCTGTGTGATTTTGTTCATTTAGCTGCAGTTTCTTATGTATCGCGATATTATTATTATTATTATTATTATTATTATTATTATTATTATTATTATTATTATTATTATTACTTATTTTAGCTGGCAGAGTTAAGGCCGTAAGGCCTTCCCTTCCACTCAACCAGCAAAAAGTGTATATACATATGCATGAACTTACAAAGAATTCAACAATTTGATTTAGATGAGAGTTACATGTATACAAGAGTTATTTACGAATTAAACAACAACAAAATACTATGAACCATTAATTAAACACTGAAATAAACTGTGCAGCAGAATTAAGCTAAAATACATATTATGTTAATATATTTCAAATAATATTCAATAATACAAAGAGATTATTGTTGTTGTTATTATTATTATTATTAATATTATTATTATTATTAATATTATTATTATTATGAATATTATTATTATTATTATTATTATTATTATTATTAGTATTATTGCTACTACTACTACTACTACTACTACTGCTGCTGCTGCTACTACTACTACTACTACTACTACTACTACTACTACTACTGCTGCTACTACTATTATGAACCGCACCGGTTGTTCTCTATGGTTGTGAAACTTGGACTCTCACTTTGAGAGAGGAAAAGAAGTTAAGGATGTTTGAGAATAAGATGCTTAGGAAAATACTTGGGGCTAAGCGGGATGAAGTTACAGGAGAATGGAGAAACTTACACAACGCAGAACTGCACACATTGTATTCTTCACCTGACATAATTAGGAACATTAAATCCAGACGTTTGAGATGGGCAGGGCATGCAGAACGAATGCTCGAAACCGAAATGTCATATAGAGTGTTAGTTGGGACGCCGGAGGGAAAAGGACCTTTGAGGAGATCGAGACGTAGAGGGGATGATAATATTAATGTGAATTAGAGGGAGGTGCGATATGATGTTAAGGACTGGATTAGGTCACTTCAGGTCATGTCAGGTCAGGATGGCTTCGGGCGGGTTAAAACTACCCTTTGTACGATGGTCATAATGAGGCCTATTGTGCACCCCGAATTTATGGGATGAATGAGGATGAGGGTGTACCAGCCTACCGGATCCCTCACCCGCTCACCCAATAGGGTCCCCCTATCCTCCCAGCCTCAATTTCATACCGCCAAAGTGACCAGACAGCACAGGATCCATTTCAACGGCCCCTCCAAAGTGTCGAAGCGCCCTTGGAAGTACTCCTAAGGAATGAATCCTGGCAGAGATTGCGGAAGGCTGGGAACTCAGGAACGGTTGCGGAGAGGACGCCCCCTCCCGTGAGTGGACGAAGACATGCGTCTTGACCTGAATATGTCTAAAGAATGAGATGAGAAAGGTGAATGATATGAAATGAAATCTAAATTCTTTTTCTACACTGGAGGGGAAGGGAGAAGGACCGTAGCAATGAAAATTCCAACCCGACATTTGCCTAAGTAACTGTGGAAAACCATGAAAAACCACGGTCAGGTTGTTCGGTCCAGGAATCGAATCACGGATCTCCCGAATGCCAGTCCCATGCGGAAGGCATCAGGCAACTCGCTCGGTTAAGGACTGGATTAATCTTGGTCAGGATAGGGACCGATGCCGAGCCTCTGTGAGGGCGGCAGTGAACCTCCGGGTTCTCTAAAAGCCATTACTATGGACTGTACTTTGTCCCTCGAGGCTAGAAGATTAAGTATTACTGAAATAAAGTGAATATACAAGTTTAATGGGTCCGTCTGTTTGCTTATCATGTAAACCTATATCCACATTATTCAATTGCTTATCGGTCTACATCGCCTCTTCAAAATGAAAATATCAATTGCCAGTTAGGCAAAATTGTTCAATACATTCCTGAATACTAAAGTAAAGATTTTAAAAGCTAATGCTAATATTTAGTTTAACAAACAATGCTTGGCACTTCAAGTTACACCCAAAAATTACATGATAAGCAAACAGACGGTTCCATTAAACCTATATTCACTTTATTCAATTGCTTATCGGTCTACACCGCCTGTTCAAAATGAAAATATTACTGAAATGTTTAAGTGGACGAAGCGCGTGTATCTAGCAAGCAAGCAAGCAAGCGAAATACAGTAGAGCACCTCGTTTAGGCACAGTGAAAACGTGAAAAAAGTGCAGCTAAGCCGTACGATAATCACGAGGGATGCATTAATTGAAATTATATTTTCCAAAAAGACACAAATTGCATAACGTTATCATATACATATTTTAACAAACAAGCAATAAAATTGAAACGTTGAAATAATTCAATATAACAAGTTAAATTTTGCTTCTTACATTATGTTGCTTTCAAGCAGCATTTTTTATGGTCATGAATTTCATTTTCTGTATGACTAACATAATATCATCGTCTTCTGTGGCCGAATTAACAAAACTACAGTCTGTTGGTCTGAACTGTATCTGAATAAATTTAACTTTGAGAAGGGATAATTATGTTTAGGAAATAGCGTTGTCACTTCAGACCAATATTCTGTAGTTTTGTTAATTCGGCCACAGAAGACGGTGATATTATGTTAGTCATACAGAGAATGAAATTTATGACCGTAAAAAATGCTGCTTGAAAGCAACGTCATATACACTGATGGCCATAATTCTGGAAACTTTTTGTGTTTGTACTGAATTATCATAACATCTATTTTTATTCACATATTATTACAATTTAAAATGTTACTCGTGACTGAAAGCATCAAACAAACATTGTCCATTCCATTTTTAAAGAAAATACATAACTTTATAGCATAATGTGTATGAGAAAACAGATATTTACACATTAAAACTTAGAAAAATTTTCGTGTTATTTTCTCATTCATTCTGTAAAAGTTAGTACTTTGTGGGATAACATATATTTTTAATGACAGCATCAATTCTGCGGGGCATTGAGTCCACTAGACGTTGCAGTTCTTCCTTGCTGATGATCCGAAACCAGCTATGGATAATGGTTTTAATCAATTGAGTTTTGTTAGTGAGATTTTTTTAGACACCAAACTTTTTAATATTGACCACAAGTTTTCAATTAGATTAAGGTCAGGACTATTCCCAGGCAACTTTATCATCTTGATATTTTTCTGTTGAAATCATCGCATAACACTCTTGGCAGTATGGCATGGAGCACCATCCTGTTGAAATACAAAGTCATCACAATTTGAGTGTAAGTCGAAATTGGATGGTATTAATTTCGCTTCCAGAATATCTTTTATGTATTTTTCCGCATTGAAGTTCCCTCGAACAATCTGAAGTCTTGCTACTCCATTCTTGGACATGCATCCCCAGATCATGACAGCAACAGGATGTTTCATAATTGCGATGAGGCACTCAGAATTCAAAGCTTCTCCATCTCGGTGACGAACGTATTTGACTCTGTCACTTCCAAATACAGAAATTCTTGTTTTATCACTCCATATCACGATCGCCCAGTTCATTGGTCCATGATTGATGGTTTTTGCACCCATTTACACTATTTTCTCGTTGCCTTTTGTTGAGAAATGGTTTTTTTCTGGGTGCTCTTGCTTTCAATCCATTGTCAAATAACTTCCTTCGAACAGTCCTCGCAGAAATACCAAGTCCACTGCATTGTAGAACTTCCTGTATCTCTTTAGAAGATTTATTTCGATCTTTCAATGCTAATCCACAAATCTGCCTCACATCTCTTGGACTTACTTTAGGTTTTCTACCAGTCCTAGATGTTCTTTTACAAGACTTTGTGGATTTGTACCTCTGCCATACCTTCTGGACGCCAGACACTGTAGCACCATTACCAAGTTTTCTTGCAATTTCCTTGAATGTGTAGCCTTCTTCTCAAAGTGTGACTGCCCTACTTCGTTTAGAAGGTGTCCATTCCTTTCTTGGAGCAATTGTGATAAAATTATCAATAGAGTTTGTGGTAAAATAATCAGGTGTTAACCAAACGAAATCTTAAGTCAGACTAATAATAGAAACACACTCATAATGTCCATATTTTATGCTAGAATTGCTCAACATTGTTCCTACTGATCAACAATAATCTTAAAATCAACAATGGATCAATTTTTATTTCAGTACATAATCAGAAATTATACTGAAATCTGAAATAAATATTTAGATCTTAAATGACAAGATCATACTTCCCCACATAGTAATGATTATTTATTGTTAAATATTAAGGATTTAATGTAATACCTTTATTATAACCCCACAATTAACGAATCAGTCACGAGTAACATTTTAAATTGTATAAATCTGTGAATAAATAGGGATGTTATAATAGTTCAGAACAGAAACAAAAAGTTTCCAGAATTATGGCCTCCAGTGTAAGTAGCAAAATTTGATTTGTTATATTGAATTATTTCAACGTTAAAATTTTATTCCTTATTTGTAAAAATGAGTATATTCTCTATGATAACGTTATGCAATTTGTGTTCTTTTGTTTTGTGTGTTTTTGGAAAATATAATTTAAATTAATTCTCCGTCATAAGTGTTGTAACTAAAACCTTGTGCATCCCTCGTGTTTATCGTACGGCTCGTCCTCCCCCACACGTTATCTGCACTTCGTTTACATTTTCACTGTGACTAAACGAGACGCTCTACTGTACTTGACTGACCGCTCACGCTACTCTTGTTTCGTCAAGTTGGGCAGAATAAAGTATTGACCACTTTAACAATGACACAAATATTTACTATTTAAATTATTTACAGTGTGCACACTATCATACAGATTCTAGGCCTACATTAATAAGACATTATTTACACTATTATGTACAGTGGAGTTTATTATAATGCAAGGTATATTATTTAATAATACTATAGCCTACTTATTTTGTAAATAGTGTATAATAATGTAAAAATGTTATCCGTGCAAGCCTACATCCTTTATTATTGCCTACTGTAAATAGTAAAATGGGGTATTCTAGTGTACACAGCGTAAAGGGGTTGTCAGACATTGCCTAATTTTAGAAGCGACTGCCAAAAATACTGCTTTTCGTCTCCATAATACAGAGCTCCTACAAAAGACCTTTCCGGTTTCGAACATATGTTATTTACGTTCTATGAATTTGATATGCATAAAAATAGTACCAATGGAAAGAGAAGCTCAAAAAGTTTAGTTCCTTACCTTAAAGATGTTGAATTTGTCCCCCCTTGATAACACGTCGCACATCAAGCCTATAGTCAAGTTCCACGTAGGTACGCGGATTTTCCGAAACCCAGATTCTGAGATTGTCTGTTCATCTTACCAGAAAGATGGAAATTGGCTTCGTCAGAAAACACCACGCAACGAATAAATTCATCATCGTTTTCTATTAAAGTTTGCAAACTTACGCAGAAATTTCTTCGTAGCACTTTCAATCCTGGTTTTAGGATTTGCAGCAGCTGTAGTCGGTACGGATGAAATCGCAAAGCTTGCGAAGAATCTTGCTTTAAAATCAGTGTATAATTTACGGATTAGACCCAAGCTTTTCTGTTCTCTACAGTAGCCATTTCGCCTCAACAATGAACAAATATGGTATGTTTATATGCGCAATTATGAGCCAGTGTTACCAACTGGGAAAACAATGTTGCCACAACTAATCTTTACGAGTTTCTCTTTCTATTGGTGCTATTTGCATGCACCTCAAGATTCATAGAACGTAAATTACGTGTATTCGAAACCGGAAAGGTCTTTTGTAGGAGCCCTTATCATCTTTCTTCAAATATTACATCAGCTGTGTGTTCATAATTTATTTAACACTAAATTGTAACTGTTAACTCTTAGAATTACGTTGTAAATAAACACATCTACATTTGCAGGGCAAACAAGATGCAAGTATTTTCCTAATAGTACCTGTGACACGCGTTAAATATGACGTCACGTCAATAAAGCCTGTGAACAACTAACCTTATATTAGTACGCCATGTGCCAGATTACGATCCCTAATTATTACTATATGTTTGAATAACACTATTGGATATAGTTTGTACGGATTATTAATTAGTAGGTTTTAAAATACGCTGTATTCAGCTGTTAGAATATTTCATTCCATTGGAATTGGTAATAGAGAAATGATGTTTAGAGAGATGCGATCACTATGTGATTATATTATTTTTGCATTACACTTGAAGAAAATCTCGAAGAATATGACACCAGGCAATCAGTACAACCATCAATCGAACTCTCATCAGAATAGCACGAAAACGTGACTACCGCCTGAGTAACTCCTGTGGTCAGTTTGGAACGAAAGTTGAAATTATAGGTCTTGGCACTTAGGAACCTTCTGATCCATTGTGCTCATTACATATGCATCGATTCTCCAATTCCGACAGCTGGGCTGGATGGAATTCGTAAATCCGACGCTGATAGGTCGATCATCCTGCCTCTGCTCCTGATAATGCCGTGACCCGTTCGCAGACGAGTAACCTGATAAGTCCGAGGGGTCCGGACCCCTAAGCTCTTCGTGAATCAGCACCGTGAAACGAGCTGACAGGTGGACCATCCTGCCTCACTCTTTATAGAGCAAGGTCCCATCCGCAGGCTACTAGTCTGATAAGCTCCAAGGACCCGGAGTCCTAAACGTTTCCTGAATTGTAATCATGAAATCGATGCAGACAGGTCTCAGTCTCAGATAGTGTCAAGTTCTAAATGCACGAGTAATCTGATGAAGACGCCTTCCTATAGGCCTACAGCGTGGAAGTGAAATTGCCTTGTAGATTGCCAGAGCGAGTAGCTCATGTTGTTTGTAACATATACATATTGATGGAAATCGGAAGTAATGGCATTCAACGGAAAATATCATATGAGATGTAAAATCAGCATTAATGACAGCATAATAGAACAGGTGAACAATTTTAATTATTTGGGATGCAACGTATCATACTGCCAGAAAGAAGATATTAATATTAAATTAAATAAATTCTACAGAATGTGCGGCACTATAAAAAGAACACTGAAAAATAAAACACTACAGAGTACACAATTAGTATTTTATAAAGTAATGGCGGTACCTACCTTAACATATGCAAGTGAGAACTGGACTCTTAATCGTGCAGACAGAAGAAAAATAGAAACTGCAGAAATGAAGTTCTTGCGTTCAATAGCAGGTGTGACAATATTAGACAGGAAACGAAATGAAGATATTAGAAAAGACTTAAATATTTTTAATTTAACAAATAGAATCGAAAGCATGAGAAATGGCTGGTATGAGCACGTTCGAAGAATGCCTACAGACAGAATCCCCCAACAGTTACAACAATACAAACCAAGAGGACGTAGAAGTGTTGGACGCCCAATCACTAGATGGGAGGACTCATTAAATTTCGCTTGATGTGAAAACAGGTCAAAAGGCCTAATTTCACGACGCAGAAGAAGAAGACATATTAATGGAAAGTTCATAGTTTTTTTGCCAAATGTTTAACAAATTCTTATTCGGTAACTATTGCGAGTAGAATCGTGATTTTTATTCATATCGAAAGAAAATATAATAAAGAATCATTTATCCCTCTGGCGTATTTAAATATTGTGGATGGTTTTCGTGCAAATTTAATTCAAATATCCCTAAATTTAAACCGTTGCACGAAGCGACCGAGTGGCAACGTCATGTCAGCTGTTGATCTCTTACATCTGTATCACAGCTGGAAAAGCATGGAGAGCGTTACACTTTGTGATGAGGGTACTAAGAATCTGATAAATCCAAAGAGATTGCATATACATCACTAGTACGTCCAGTAATGGAATGTGGTGCTGCTTGTTGGGATCCTTACAGATTAGAACATATTAAGACACTGGAAAAGATTAAAAAAACGGGCTCTTAAGTGTTGTCGGAAAAATTCACCATGAAAATGCGACACACTTACGGACAGGAGAACGCGAATTCGATTATGCGCACTGTTCAAAACATACAGAGGTGAGCCTGCCTGGAGAGACATAAAAAATAGGTTGTAGCCGCCAAATTACTCTTCAAGGAACGACCACTCATATAAATTGAGGGAAAGAAGGCAGAGGACGGACACTGGAAAGTTTTCTTTTCTCAATCGTACTATCAGGGACTGGAATGCTTTACCTGCAGACTTACTAAAGGCTTTACCAACAACCAAAAATGTATTTAAAAATAGGCTTAAGGACCTTACTAATAGACGGTAATTATACACAGTATTTAAAGGGTGTAAATGATATGTTGTTATTGAAGTGTTGTATCAGTGAAGAATTATGTTGTGTGAGTGAAGTGTGTTGTATCAATGAAGAAATATGTCGTGTCAGTGAAGTGTGCTGTGTAAGTGAAACGTGTTCCTGTCAGTGAAGCTTTGTAGTTTATAGTGGCAGTGCATAGTATTTGAACACTAAAATGTTTTTGAAGTGTTAGTGAAATCAGGATAGAATCAGTGAAATGTGTCGTAGTTCAATTGCAGTGAGTGAGTTGACAGCGAAATGAGTGTAATGTTGAAAGGTACTTGTGCAGATATGAACATATCATACTCGTGGATTTTAGTTCGATCTTAGTTTTGAGGTACAAATTAGATTTATTTCAAATGTTATTTTAAGTGATCGTTTCATTTAATTTAGTATATTCCTTGTTGTTGTTATTATTATTATTATTAATTATTTTTAGTATCAATTATTAGTATTATTAATAATTGTATTTTAATTAATAAGTATATTATTGTCATTATTGAGTGTAATTAGTTACCACTGCCACCGGGTATATACCCACTGCAGTGTGAATAAATACATACATACATACATACAAGTAGAGACATAACGACAATGTTTTCGGACTGCTGAAACTTCAAACTTAATTTCTCTAATGATCCGTGCACTTAATCACAAAACGCAATATAGGTTTTATATTCATTTACGTGTACCCTGTCGTGTCTTTCAACCTGCAAAGTTATTTCACTTCCACCCTGTATAAAGATCGGAAACTCGTACTACCCATAAGACTTCACTCCTACCTGTTATTAGTAGGCCTATTCCAGATGATAACTTTAATAACGGCGAAGTGGAGACTACTGGTGGAATAATAGAAGGGAACGAGAGGACCACGAGAAAAATCCTCTGCAACGTCTACTTTGTCTGCCACAAATTTCATCGCGACCTGGCCGGGGATCGAACCCGGTCAGTCTGGATGGAAGACTGGATGTAAGACCAGCCCGCTAAGGCTGCGGCCACAGGGGAAGCGTCGAACGGCGCGGTACCGCTTTCGAAAAATTGAGGAGTGGGGAGGAAAGAGCGTTGGTGTGGCCATATAGCGCAGAGTTGGTGAGCGGCGCGGCGCTGCGAGGAGATGAGATCATGGCAGTGTTTGCTTTTAGGCAATTCTTATCTAGAAAGAACAGCTTCAAATAGGAATGGAAGAGAATTTTATGTTCATCCATTTAATAAGAGATGTGAAACTCTGAGAATTTCATCGTTTGTATGGAGAATTAGGGACATATCCAGATAGATATTTTAAGTATACTCGCATGCCTATTACAACTTTCGACTATTTTCTAAATAAAAATAAGGAGCGACTACAGAAGCAAGCCATCAAATTTCGGAGATTTATCACTATTGCACAATGGCTAATCATTATATTAAGATACAATTGTTTTAAGTTAAAGACACAGGATCATGCATTCTTGTTGCAATGATGCAGGTAGGCTATACTGCATATAAATTAAATTAAATAAAAATAGTCCTACGAATCCTTAAATTTTTGTGTTGATGGAATTAAGTCTCATTCATTACGAATAATTGCATGGGCTGCATCTTACATGGCAAAAAAAAAAAAACACATGTTTATACTTACGAAAATTTAACATTAGAAATGAGCAGTTTTCAATATTTTTCATTTTTTTTTCATTTTGATTTATTGCATTTAAAACTTCTTACAATAGTTTGCTGTGCAAATTTTAATTTTTCCACTGCACTTATAGTTATTACTTTTCATATGCGGCAAAAGAGACATTAAAAATTGTGCTCCGTACCACTGAAAATATACTCTCTTGCCGTTGCTTTATTAACAGGATATAGAACTACTCTAGTTTCAGCATCAATTACTTTTTATATTATTATATAGTTAAGGTCCTATTTTAAATAACCAATTATTGATAAATAGATTTAACATAAATATATTTTTATATAAGTGATATATATTTAAATAATTTAGATTTATATTCGAGTCCTTGGCTTTGGTGTTGAGGCATTCGAAGACATATTCGTCTGAAGTGATACGTTATCATCGCTGATAATTGTCTTTACTTTCTCCCAAATGAGGACTGTTTGGAGTCGATGGGATCTCCTGGAAGGAAAGATTTCCTACAGTCCTATCAGAAAGGACGACGTCCTTCATAAACATCGTCAGTCGAAAAACGTCCATAACGATGTAGCGATTCAAGAGCTTCGGAACCGCTTCGTATCTTTGGGAGCTTCTGGAGTTCCTTCTCAAATTTATATTTTAAATTCTACGACTTATTTTTGCCACGTCTTCTGAAATAAAATGCAATAATGAATATTTAATGAATTAGTGACTGAAATATTAATATATTCTAATATTAAGGTAAATTTCTAACATTACTCTTTCTTGTAGGTTTATAACCACAGGGACATCATTGCGATTACTGGCATTTTCCTTCAGGGTAGGGAAATTTACAGCAATTGTAATGGCAAGACAAACGTGTGAGGTAATCTAAAATTAATCGATTAAAAATTTATACCATAACCAAATAAAGAAAAATTAAACGAAGTAGACGGTGATTACTACGAACGTTGTGGTTCCCTAATTGCTTCGTAACAAACGACGAAAAGCATGGTCAGGTAAAGGATCCTGATAAATTCAGTTCCAGATATTTTAATTTACGTAGTATTGCTACAGAGTATTGCTGGGGCAGACTAAACATTTTAACCATTGATTTGATGGGAAGAGGAAAACACAGTGATGGAGGCATTTTCACAACTTTACACTTTTCAATTTGTTGGAGATCAACAGGTTCAATGTGCCTGAACTATCGAACTCACATGTAAAGGTATCACTTGTACTTATTGGAGATGAAGCCCATCCTCTAAAACTTTATCTTATGAGGCAATATCTAGTGAGAGAACTAACGCCTAGAAGGGAAAATTTTAATCAACGTTTATCTAGTGTTCGAAAAATAATACGTGGAATGTGCTTTCTGAATATTGCGTGCTAAGTGGCGATTCACGATAGAAATATGGACACAAATGTGAAAAGAGCCAGCACATATTATAATCTTCCATTTGAGAAAATATTGCGACAAAGAATGATCTGCATTATCATGAAACGACTTTACAAATTAGAGAACTGATGATGTGCAAACTCATTAGAACTCAGATCGCAGGAATAATAGTTGCAGTGAATTTGATAGACAAATAAGAATAACTTCACTGATTATTTCAATCAGTCGCAGTTGTTAATATAACATTATAATTTGTACTTAATAGATTGTGTTTTTTCATAACAGAAGTGCCAATTTCTTGTATGAGATTGTAAATAATTACTTTTGACCTAATAGTTTTAATCGTACCGGTATTTCTTTGCTTTAACGATCGTTAATCGTAACAACAGAAATATTTAAATCATATAATTGTACCTTTATTTCGGAGTTGGAATATGTTTAATATTGTACGCAGCACTGAGTGTTTATCCCGACAATATTCTACGAAGTATGACTAATAATAATAATAATAATAATCATCATCATCATCATCACACGACATATTATAAAAATATTATTCGCGTTCAGTAAAATGTCTTCCTATTCCTCGTCATGGAGAGGCTTTTGAAGTTCTCCCAATTATTCCACAGGAATATTCGGGTTTTCACTTCTTAAATGATAACTTCTTTCTCATTTCTTGACAATTCATACGTGCAATTGTGAGCGGCGCCGCTAAAATCTCAAACAAGAGCGGGCGGCCAGCGGCGTGTAGCGTTGTCCTTGAACCAACTTCCCCTCCAAAATGCCGCTCCGCTCACACTATGGCCAGCTGCATTTGCTAACAAGCGTTTGTGATTCATCCACGCCGCCACTCAACGCGCCGCGCCGCCAGCCGCTTGCACTGTGGCCGAAGCCTAACACTTGACCCACAGACAATTAAAGTTAAAATTTCTCATTTTAAGAAGTCAGTGCTAGCCTATAAATTAAAAGGAACAGGTTTGGTTTGTCTACCACGGCAGTCACGCAGATGATACACGAAATGGAACATTTATGGCGATGATGTGGTCAGACTCGATATGCTCAATAGTTGAAGTGCAGCTAGCTGTAGTTCTTTGTATGGAAGCCACGGCCGTAAGTTCGAATCCTGTCTAGGACATGGATTTCTGTTTCTTGTCTACATGCTAGCGTATATTATGTTGTCGTAAGTGGAGGCTCATGTCGTATTGATTTCACTTCATCGCAGTCCCGCTGTCTACTTGTGCATTGTCTCAACTTACGTAGGAGTAGGCTAAATTTTAACAGAATGTAAAAACACTCATTAGAAGCATAACGTTGTCATTGTATGGAAACAAAATGACGACGCACATCACACAAATCATTGCAATTAAAAACGAAACTCAACTTTCCCTCCCATTCAGGTGACTTGGATTTGAGTCGAGATGTGGCCTGTAGCTTTTCCGTACAAGCACGGAATGACACATAGTGTACAATTTTCCCGATCTATGTGGACAAAAATCAAATTTCGACATGTTTAGTTATGCATAGGTGAATATAAATTCGTATTCTTTAATATTTGAGGAATTTTTTTAGTAGTATCACAGTCTACTATATACAGTCGCGAAGCTTGAGGTGATTTTTTGCAAATCTCGCGATAAAGCGCTCCAAGCGGTTAGCAACTAGAAACAATAGACTGCCCACGGTCGACTTTGAAATTAGAGTGGACTGAGTCATATTTCCATCGAGTGCCAGGTCGTTGCGTATTTCGCATTGATGCTCGTGAATAAAAATCCTATTTCTTATTTTACTTCTAGATGCAAAAAGTGGTTAATAAACAGCAGGAGGGAAGATCTAATGACAAAGAATGAAGCATATCTTTATAATAATATAAAGTTTTGCTCTCTTCATTTCGAAAACACACAATTTATGAATGAAAACAAAAATAAATTAATCTGGAATGCAGTTCCAACTTTATTTGATGTTTCAAATAAACCTGTTCTGTTATTACCTGCAGCTGAGAAACAAAAGCTTTGCGCTAATTCTACGTCTGTATCAGCTGATTCCTTGAATAATTGTACATTTTCAGACAACTTAGGCCTACTTTTTTTTTTTTTTCAAAGGATATGTTTTTAATTATAGCTGTTAATTTTGTTAGTTTACTAGAGACGTAGAAAAAGTAAGTCTGTTACAATAAAATTTATTGATCACGTTTTATTTCCAATTCTGGTGTGATTATTATTGCTTAACCTCATCCCACTTCGTTAACTACGTAAGCCTACACTACAAGTACCGGTACACGTAAGTTACTCCCATTAATTCATATTTCCATTATTATTGTTATTATATTATTGTTGTAAAGGGAAATGTAAATTAATATTTATTGGTTTCATAGTTAATTATCGCTATAATCTTGAATGAGTGAAGCGATGATAGTAAATTTCAGTTCGTTTTGCACAAACAAAAATATTATTAACCTATTTCTTGCAGGTATCTTCGAGTTTATGGTGGAATTTAATATACTTCATTAAAATAATAAATCAACTTTATCCATTTAATGTTTCAATAATGGAAGGAAGGTGTTAATTGTTCCAAAAGAACACGACAACGAAAGTGTAACATATTTTGTGCGAGAACGTGCGTATTTGCTTGCATGTTCGAGGAAAAGATTGAAAAAGCGAAACGTAGTTGAGCTTTTTTAATTTCCGAGTACATGAAAACAAACATACCGCTCTGTTAACGCATATTACTATTGTCATCTGCTAGGAGAGATCTGTGATGATGAGGCGATAGTAGCGATTCTAGTGGTGGGCAACTACCCATGTTTACATTTTTACTACATATTGAGCTTCGCGACTGTATATAGTTGACTGTGGTAGTATCTTTTATTGTTTTGTCAGCGGGAAAATATATTTAGAAGGGTATAAACTTTGAGTTCTTTCTAAAACTTCTAGCTCCAATACAGTCGTAGAGAGAGAGACTTAATATGTGGATGAAAAAGAGCCAATTGTTAGTGATTTATTGTGTTGTGAAACATAGAATTTGTTTATAATAGGTACGTTCTTACTAATTTAACTTCAATTACAATCGAAAAACTTGTGTTTTTAAAGTTCTCCAAATATAATGTGAGTTTTAGTATAGCCGGTCACTTCCGGTTACTGCAATTCTTTTACCATTTAATACACCAACATTTAGAGTGTTGAATCCCTGTTTTAAAGTTTGCGTGTTTTTGCGAATTTATCAGTAATTACTTTTTTTCAGTGGTGGGGAATACTGCAACTGTTCTATGTTTGTCTTAACAGCAGAAGACTTTCCTCTTCAGAATTTTCTAATGTACCTTCACATAGAACGGCGAAAATCGTAGTGAGAGAAGTGGCGATCAGGCTTCGAACTCACATAGACATTTCCTTTCAGTCCCACTTTCCCTTGCAAGAAGCGTTTTCCCGTAACACTTAAAAGTTAATCTTTCGTTTCACCATTCATTCTTTCGTTCTTTCTTTCGTTATTTCGTTCATAATTTCATTCGTTCATTCTCTCATTCGTTCATTATTTCGTTCTTTCGTTATTTCGTTCATTATTTCATTCTCTCATTCGTTCATTATATCATTTTCATTATTTCGTTCTTTCGTTATTTCGTAAATTATTTCATTCTCTCATTCGTTCATTATATCATTCTTTCATTATTTCATTCGTTCATTCTCTCATTCGTTCATTATTTCGTTCTTTCGTTATTTCGTTCATTATTTCATTCTCTAATTCGTTCATTATATCATTCTTTCGTTATTTCGTTCATAATTTCATTCGTTCATTCTCTCATTCGTTCATTATTTCGTTCTTTCGTTATTTCGTTCATTATTTCATTCTCTCATTCGTTCATTATATCATTCTTTCATTATTTCGTTCATTATTTCATTCTGTAATTCGTTCATTATTTCATTCTTTCGTTATTTCGTTCATAATTTCATTCGTTCATTCTCTCATTCGTTCATTATATCATTCTTCCGTTGTTTCGTTAATTATTTCATTCTCTCATTCGTTCATTATATCATTCTTTCATTATTTCATTCGTTCATTCTCTCATTCGTTCATTATTTCGTTCTTTCGTTATTTCGTTCATTATTTCATTCTCTCATTCGTGCATTATATCATTCTTTCATTATTTCGTTCATTATTTCATTGGTTCATTCTCTCATTCGTTCATTATTTCGTTCTTTCGTTATTTCGTTCATTATTTCATTCTCTCATTCGTTCATTATATCATTCTTTCATTATTTCATTCGTTCATTCTCTCATTCGTTCATTCTCTCATTCGTTCATTATTTCGTTCGTTCGTTATTTCGTTCATTATTTCATTCTCTAATTCGTTCATTATATCATTCTTTCGTTATTTCGTTCATAATTTCATACGTTCATTCTCTCATTCGTTCATTATTTCGTTCTTTCGTTATTTCGTTCATTATTTCATTCTCTCATTCGTTCATTATATCATTCTTTCATTATTTCGTTCATTATTTCATTAGTTCATTCTCTCATTCGTTCATTATTTCGTTCTTTCGTTATTTCGTTCATTATTTCATTCTCTCGTTCGTTCATTATATCATTCTTTCGTTATTTCGTTCATTCTCTCATTCATTCATTATTTCGTTCTTTCGTTATTTCGTTAATTATTTCATTCTCTCATTCGTTCATTATATCATTCTTTCATTATTTCATTCGTTCATTCTCTCATTCGTTCATTATTTCGTTCTTTCGTTATTTCGTTCATTATTTCATTCTCTCATTCGTTCATTATATCATTCTTTCTTTATTTCGTTCATAATTTCATTCGTTCATTCTCTCATTCGTTCATTATATCATTCTTCCGTTGTTTCGTTCATTATTTCATTCTCTCATTCGTTCATTATTTCATTCTTTCGTTATTTCATTCATAATTTCATTCGTTCATTATTTCGTTCTTTCGTTATTTCGTTCATTATTTCATTCTCTCATTCGTTCATTATATCATTCTTTCGTTATTTCGTTCATAATTTCATTCGTCCATTCTCTCATTCGTTCATTATTTCGTTCTTTCGTTATTTCGTTCATTATTTCATTCTGTCATTCGTTCATTATTTCATTCTTTCGTTATTTCGTTCATTATTTCATTATTTCATTCTCTCATTCGTTCATTATATCGTTCTTTCATTATTTCGTTCATTATTTCATTCGATCATTCTCTCATTCGTTCATTATTTCATTCTTTCGTTATTTCGTTCATTATTTCATTCTCTCATTCGTTCATTATTTCGTTCTTTCGTTATTTCGTTCATTATTTCATTATTTCATTCTCCCATTCGTTCATTATATCGTTCTTTCATTATTTCGTTCATTATTTCATTCGATCATTCTCTCATTCGTTCATTATTTCATTCTTTCGTTATTTCGTTCATTATTTCATTCTTTCGTTCTCTCATTCATTCATTATTTCATTCTTTCGTTATTTCGCTCATTATTTCATTCTTTCGTTCTCTCATTCGTTCATTATTTCGTTCTTTCGTTAATTCGTTCATTATTTCATTCTTTCGTTATTTCGTTCATTATTTCATTCTTTCATTCTCTCATTCATTCATTCATTCATTCATTTATTATTTCATTCTTTCATTCGTTCATTCGTTCTTCTAATTGAAGTTCTGGCTGATATGTACATCTGTTATCATCAGGCAGTACATCTATCTTGACGATATGTCAGAGGAAAAAATATTGTTTGTATGCATCTGAAGTCTGATTAATGTAATATGTAGCTAATCGCAATGGAGAGGGAAAGAAACTGCCATTCTGCCCAATTATCTCCTGGCCTAGTTGCCTCATAAGTGGTGCCTTGTTGGTATCACTTGTGAGGTTCAGACCTGTCTTCGAACAATAATTGACTAAACAAACAACGTTCATTCGTTCATTTATATTTTCCACACAATAATCATGGAAATATTGAGTAGTCTATATAATTTGAAAACTACCTAGATAGATATAGTGAACACAATTCACAACACATTTAATTGAAAATGGACATGAACTTAGAATATTTATCCTTCCTGTTGTAATGTTTTGCTGTGTAAAATTCTTTCGCGGCACTAAGTATTTTATTATCCTTCAGTTTAAAGATTTTTAGTGTTTCTTTACTATTCTAAGTTCATGTCCATTTTCATTTAAATGTGTTGCAAATTTTGATACGATCCTGTAGTATTTAAAATCCGCTATGTGTTCACTATATCTGTGTATGTAGTTTTTAAATTATATACTCAATATTTCCATGATTATTGTGTGGAAAATCTAAATGAACGAATGCACGTTGTTTGTTTAGTAAATTATTGTTATTGTTATTATTATTATTATTATTATTATTGTTATTATTATTATTACATGGGTTATGAATATCAAATAAATGTAGTAGGGCAGACTGTTGTACCTTTAGCATAGCGTACCTTTGAACATTTTTTGTTTTTTAATTTTTGCTGCTACCTAGAGGACTCAAACTGAAGTAGATTGTAGAGAAAGTCGCTAAGTAGCTCTGGTCGTAGTTTCAGTTTTATTTATTACAAAGTGTGAGTTCTGTGGACAAAAGAATTTTTTAGTACCAAAAGTATAAACTTTTCGTTCATTGATATATGTTTTCTAACACAAAACCAGATTGTATTTGTTAATATCCATTAAGTACAGTGTGTTCCCTATCATCTGGTGAGTAATACAATATTTTAATATCCATGATTTATGTGAATCTCTAGTTTTGGGAACCATATTTGTTTATACGTGCACCCTCTTGTACCTTTGAACTCAAAATATATTGTACTATGGAACATGTTCCAAGGTACATGATACTATCGGTTTTTGTTTTTCTTTTATATTAAGATCATGTCACGAAGTAAGTCTGGAGTTAAGAGGCCCCAATTGATCCTGATGCCTTGAAGAAAGGTGTTGAAGCAGTTATTGCTCCTCCAGGGAATAAAATCGCAATCAGAGAAGCCTGCTCTGGTTTAGGATTGCAAATACATTTTAAATATGATTGTCAGTAACTTACAAGAGGGTATGTTCCAAGGTACTTGAACCTGTTGTACCTTTGAACACATTGCACATCCCTTCATTTTATTTTTTCCATCCCTAATAGATCTGTAAAACAGGAAAATACATACAGGAAGTTGTAAAGGAATCTTCAATAATTATTTCGAGCATTTTTTCATTTTAAAATTTTCATTTCCTAAAATTAAAAAAAATAAAATAAAATGTGAAAAGTGTTTAAAGGTACAACAGTCTCCCCTATACTGTTAAAGAGAAAACATGTTACATTTTATTATTTTAATTCCAGTATAGACACTTCACGGAATCGCTTGGACTTCCTTAAATTTCCTGTCAATTTTTCTAATGATCTTTCTAACTTAAAGATATCAATGGCGAGGGCTTTCTCTTATCTTGCTCTCACCAATTTCGCTGATTGTGGATATCTCGCAGTTAACATGGATTCCTTAAATTACAAATTTAAAATTACATCAATGCCAATGCAGGACCCGAACACACGATAAGACTCCATGCAACATCAAAGCTGCTTAATATCTCTTGCATAACTGCTTATACTATGATTATCATCATCATCATCATCATCATCGTCATCTCCTTCTTCATGGATTAGATCATTACAGATCTGTCCCGGCTCCAAAGTATAGTTGATCACTCCATCTTTTGGTTGGTCGTCCTCGACTTCTGTGACCTTGAGGCTTATAATTTAGGATCATACGGGGCAGCCTTTCTTCATTCATGCTGCTGACGTGTTCAAACCATTTATTTCTATATTCTTCTATTTTTGTTACTATGCTGACTATTTGTAGTTCTTTGCGGGTATCTTCATTCCTTTTCTTGTCCAAAAGAGTATATCCTGCTACATATCGAAGAAATCTCATTTCTGCAGCTTCCACTCTTCTTATCATGCTTTTATTAAGGGTCCAGCATTCCGAGCCATACATCAATACAGGCAAAGCTAAAACGTTATAGAACTTGAGTAGAGTTTCTCTTCTGGTTTTCCTTCCTAGTGTTCTTTTAATTGTACCACAAATATGTTGGAACAGATTTAATTTTCTGTTAATGTCCTTTGTCCTATAATTTCCTAGGAAGACCCCTAAATAGTTAAAATCAATTACCTGTTCTATTAAAAGATTATTCACTACTATTTTGGCTCTTACTATATTCTTGCCATGGTACGCCATTACTTTGGTTTTACTTTGCGATATCCGTAGGTTACATTCAGCAGCAACTCTTTCTAATTGAAAAATGACTCTCTGCAAGCTGTCCTCGTCAGTTGCTATCATTGCCTGAAAATGGCGTTTTTGAAATAAAGTACTCTATGTATTCTATTGCAGTAACTTATTATTCATCAGCAAGGAATATTTGAGCAGAACGAAGCCCAGCCTCGCGCTGATACTTAAGTACGGAAGGACGCTTCAGAAGTTGAGTTCGACTTGCTGTAGACGCGAGTAACTGAAAACTTTGTCCAACAACACTGGCTCTCAAGCAATGAGGGGTTGAAGTGCGCAGCCTTGCAATTCGTGGTTCATACATAATACAAGGAAGTCAAACACAGAAGGAAGATTTGCACTCAAAATCCCCCAACTCTCCTCTTATTCCTTCTTTGCTGTGCTTTCACGCAGTAATATAGGCGGAAGTTAGAGTTCTGCTGAATTTCTCCAATTTGTGCGAAACAAACTCTAGAAGACCTCAAAACTTTATCTTCACATGCACATAATGCTGACTATGTTAGAAAACATCCAAGCAAGTCTGTAGGTTATTCCTGCAGTTTGGTATATGCAAGGCACTTGTTCTGCGAATCCATTCATACACATTACATACACACATACATATACTGTATCTTACAAACACACACACAAGCACGCGTTCGACATATATACCCTGACTTCAGAAGAGTAGGTTTCATGAAATCATATATTATTTTGTCTCTTTTACTGTTATTCCATTTATAAATTTATCCTTCCTATTGTAATGTTTTATTATCCTTCAATTTAAAGATTTTTAGTTTTTCTTTAATATTCTAAGTTCATGTCCATTTTCAATTAATTGTGTTGCGAATTTTGATATGATCCTGTAATATTTAAAATCCGCTATGTGTTCACTATATCTACCGTACCTAGATAGTTTTGAAATTATATTTCGTTTGCGTTATGTATTTATGATTGTATGATAGGTATTGCACTAACATATAAATTACAACATTGTCTATTTCATAAGTTTGAATTTTATTATTAATTATATTTATTAAGCTTGTTGTTAGGTTTATGTGGTATATTAATGTATCCTTTTTTGAAAAAAAAATAGTCGATTGCCTCTTGCTACACTTTCTAACTGTTTACAAATTTTGTTGACTTTTAATTTAAGCTATGTCAAGATTAATTTCTTGGTCCTACAGGAATATTTTAATTTAATATAAGGCTATGAAAGAATGAATGAATGCTAGCCATGATGTCCCATGTTGGGCACAGGCCTCCTGTGATGGGGTTAGAACCCCCTCGACAGGGATGGCTCAAGTGTACTCGCTTGGTGAGCCAATCCAGGCGAACTTGTCGTGTACACTACTTTTGTGACATGGTTAATAATCTTATTAAACACTAATGAGTCTCAGCACTCTGTTCTTTGTTCATTTTTTTGCACTATCCACATAATACTAACACCAGCACTTTGACAAACACTGATTGCTATTTACACTATTTACCTGACACTTTCTCAACACTGACTTTACTATTTACATAATTTATCTTACAATCTCACTAATACTGACTTTACTATTTACAATATCTTAACCCTGATTACGTTATCTATTAACAATGATCTTCCCTAGTTCTTTCCACAAAACTCTGTTCTTTGCTGTCCTCGACCATTGTTTCCCCGCCTCTTTGGTAAACATGTTAGACCATCTGAGCCGTAGTCTTCCCTGTCCTCTTTTTCCGACGTAGGGGTCCCACATCGTGACTGCATGGGTCCATCTTGTCTGATGTAGTCTCGCCACATGTCCCCCCAGGTCCACTTCGTTGCCGTGGCTCGTTCTGCTGCGTCGGTAGTGTTCGTCAGTCGTTGTAGTGTTTCGTTTGTCATTCTGTCTCGTAGCGTGGTGCCCAGTATTTTTCTTTGCATCTTCCTCTGGCATGTTTTGTATACTTGAGCGTTGTCTCTCAGACAATGTCGAACTTTGGCACCCTTATAGCATTATACATGTCTCTAGTGCCTCGAACTTGAGATTGCGGTTATAGATCTGTGAAAATAACGAAAAAAGACATTAAAACTTTAATTTGTGTTTTTAACTCTAAAAAATGAAATAATGTTTCAGTTTTCTAAATACGTGCTTATTAGGCCGGAGGGAAAAAGACCTTTGGGGAGGCCGAGACGTAGATGGGAGGATAAAATAAAAATGGATTTGAGGGAGGTGAGATATGATGGTAGAGACTGGATTAATCTTGCTCAGGATAGGAACCGATGGCGGGCTTATGTGAGGGCGGCAATGAACCTCCGTGTTCCTTAAAAGCCATTTGTAAGTAAGTAAATGTGTGCTTATTTTGGCCCTGTGACAATTTAAACCCCTCAGGACGTATTTAAGGGGACCGGCGCTTGCATGTAGCTCCACTCTTTAAACTGATAGCTGTAATTCTGACAGACTTTGTTCTTCATTCTAACTAATTTCACTTTTCATTCAGTTCATATTTCGTGCCGTTATGAAGGAGAAAAATGTGTGTGGTACACCTGTACAGAAAGGAAGGCTATCGATGGTTGATATTAATTTTCTCGTTTTTCAACATTTTGTAACATTAAAAATACTCTAAATGAATGCAGTTTTTCTATCTTCTGCTATTGAAACTGTTCAAATTACCATGTGTTGAGGTTGTGATGAGTATTAAAAAATTGAAAAATTAGTGACTAAAAGAGTAAATATTTTTTTCCAAAAAGTAATTGGAAAAATATGAAAAGCATGTGTCACATTTTACATAATAATTCTTTATTTATACTGGCAGAGTTAAGGCCATAGGGCCTTCTCTTACACTCTACCAGGTCACAAAGTATACAAGCAGTTAAAATTTAACCACAAGTTAAAGAACAGATTACTAACATATTATAAAAAAATAATAATAGCATAATAAAATCGACACTAAACAACATGAAAATAATACCATAATAGAAAAATAAAGTAAAATACATTGGAATATAGTAAAAGCAACTCATTTAGTACAAATGGTTAATATGGAAAACGTAAGGAAGAATATAACAAAATGGAATGTAATAAAATAATAAAAAAAAGAAAAGAAATACGAATATTAAATAAAATTCACAATAAAAAGGCTATGATAATAAATTCATCGGCTGATAAAGAGAACAAAAAGGGGAAAAGAAAGGAAAGAAATATATAGCCTATATTTTTACAAAACTATCGCAGAAAAAAAGGGCTTATAACTGAAAGGAATCTGAATTGAAAAAGTGCAATTTTAATTTATTTTTGAAACTAGACAATGTCCGACAGTCTCTGACATGTTGTGGTAGAGAGTTCTAGAGATGAGCTGCAGAGACCGTGAAAGAGGAAGAGTAGAAGAATGTTCTGTGTTTAGGAATGGAGAGTGTGATATGGTGTTGTGAACGAGTATCTATTTCGTGATATGAGGACAAATGTTGAAAACGAGAAGCTAAGTAGCTAGGGTTAGAGTTTTGAAGAATATTGAAGAGTAAAGTGAGAGAGTGAATAGTTCTTCGCTCTTTAAGACTGACCCAGGACTGCATATTTATGAAGGTGTGATACAGTCAGATCCACGGACGTTGCAAATAAATCGAACGCATGCATTATGAACACGCTGTAGTTTGTCTGTCAGTCTCATATTAAGGTCAGTGTAGAGAGTGTCACAGTAATCAAAATGAGGCGTCAAGAGCGACTGCACTAAATTCTTCTTGAGAAGCAACGGAAGGAAATTTCGAATTCTTTTTAGTGCGTGAATGTTCATAAAAATTATTTTACATGCGTGTGTGGTTTGAGTATTCCAACTTAAGTTTTTGTTCATATAAATTCCTAGATTTTTTTTCCAATCACTGTAAGGGATAATAATTTCATTCATTTTAACAGGAGAAAAGTCACCTATGAATTTAAAGAAAAATTAGGCTAAGCTTATGTAAAATTTGAAAATAGGGATAATGATAATTCTCTATTAACACAACAAAAATTAATTGTAGGTAGAGTAATTGAGGAACGTTTTTGCTAAACTCGATAAATGCACAAAACTACTTTTCTCAGAAAACGAGTTTTATTGTATACACAGTTTATGTTGTGGGAAGGAGATATTTCTAATCATCCTCTACGCACGGTATGAACCGAGTTATGCAAAATCTGACTGCATAGGGTGATACAGAAGCTAAACATCATATGATTTTGATATATATCTCATTTTCGCAAAATTTTGCATCTATCGAGTTTAGCAAAAATGCACTTCAATTGGACTATAAAAGTGAAAATTTGTATATTGTATGTCCACATAAAAGTTTCATATTAATTGGTGTAAAAATATATATTAGAAATTTCACAGATCCATAGCCTTAATGCAACTAATTATAACATTAACAAATGGAGACTAAGCATACCCATCTTATGTCGTACATGAGTTTACCATCTGAAAGTCATGGCCTTTATTTTAGCGGTTGAAATCTTCAAATTGAATGCTTCTATTATATTTTTCAGGTTATAAATTCCTCTCTTTAATCTAGCTTCTTTCTTTTAAAATATGACTTGATCACCAGCAAACACAATAGTTTACAGCAAGTATTTATTTAATGGATTTCCTCCGATAAAGCCATTTTACCACTGCCGAGTAGTTTCGTCAACGTTTAGTTTTAGTTTTAGTTTTAGTTTTAGTTTTAGTTTTATTTTCCCTGGCAGAGTTAAGGCCATCAGGCCTTTTCTTCCATTTAACCAGGATCAAATCACATACAGAAAAAATACATACCGGTATACAAATATGAACTTAAAAATAATAATAAACATAAGTAGAAAAGAGAGATTGAATACATATACACAATCAGTATTAACTTTGAAATAACAATAATAAAAAAATATATATGTAATAAAAAAAAGAGACTGAATACATAATCACAAACAGAAAAATGCATTCTAGTATACAAGTATTAAGTTAAAAGAAAAAAGAATTAATACATATGAATATAATCTCACAACTAAAGGAATAGTACAATTAGTATGATCAGCACAGCACGTGTTACATCGAGACAATGACAATTACCTAGATATTAGTGTTCATGGAAAAATAAAGTAATGACTGTGTAAAATAATAATAATAATAATAACAATAATAATAATAATAATAATAATAAATAAAAATTATACCTAAAAACTAGTTCTGTGCATTTAAAATATTTCTAAACAACCTAATTTTAAATAACTGAGGACTAAGACTACCCCTGATTTCGAGCGGCAGCGAATTCCATGAGCGGGCCATGGCTATTGAGAAAGAACTTGAGTACAGAGATGTCTGATGACGTGGTATTGATAGCAACAGATTGTGCTGTGAACGTGTATTACGATGATGATGTGAAGCTAGGAGAGTAAACCGAGAGGCAAGGTAGTTGGGTGTGGAATCATGTATAATTCGATATAGCAGGCAAAGACAATGTACTAATCGTCTATCTTGCAAGCGGAGCCAGGAGAGTCGTAGAAAATATTCCGATATACGTTTTACCTATACCAAATAGTGCTGGCGGTAAGGGACATAGCTGCTTAACGCTTTGGTTCGTTTCTCTTCATTTACTGAGTACTCACAAAGATGGCTGGACTTGGGTTACAGAATAATCACTGGTTTGAGTCCTCACTGTGGAACAAATTGGCTCAAGAAATTAGGGCCAGTATATGGCACTGATGACCACCTAGCATCTTTTTGAATTTGGAAGCTACGATAGGTAACGAAATCTGGTTTCGAAAACCAGCTACACGGCTGAGGCGCATCATCGTGCTGACCTCCCGTTACCCCGTACTGATAGGATGATCGTTCACCTCTGCTGAGGTATATACACTCGAGACCTGCAGTCGGCTTGTCAATTTTTGTTCTTCATGGGCTGTTGCACGATGGTGTATTTTCAAATGAATAAATCTACGTTAAACTGCAGAAATAAGATGGGCCCCGTTTTATAATTTTGTGAAATTTTGAGTTAGACGGTAAGTCATGTCCTGATTTCATATTTTGTTTTTCTTAGACTGCATTTGTTTATATTTTAATAGCCTACTCATATTTTGAGTATGTATACATCACTGTCAAATCACGTGAAATACGTTTCGCATATTGTCGCCTAAATCGATAAATGGCCACTTTTTTTGTTATAAGAAGTAAGTATTTAATTTTGTAGGTTAAACAGTAATAATATATTCACTACAGTACGTATAAACCCAAACAAAAATGTAACATTAGGTTTGGACAGCAAGAAAAAGTAATAAACGGAAAATTACAAACTTGGATGTTTGAGGGAAGTCTTTGCTATATACTCGTACACTCTGTCAGGATTTTATGAATCCCTATACAAGAAACGGCAATGAAACAAATGTGAAGTTTGGGTATTTTATCTCACCGTTCTGTTTTTTTTTTGGAGG
Organism: Periplaneta americana; assembly: GCF_040183065.1. Taxonomy (NCBI): domain Eukaryota; kingdom Metazoa; phylum Arthropoda; class Insecta; order Blattodea; family Blattidae; genus Periplaneta; species Periplaneta americana. The sequence goes on from NC_091124.1 coordinate 180,257,592, forward strand.
TTAATATTCCTCTCTGCGGTGAATTGAAATGACGCAAAATGTCACAAGTGTTTTTCGCATCTACCGACTGAGATATATACATTTCTACAGATTAAAAATTTTTCCATTGGCTATGTGAAAAGTTTCTTGGCATTGGTCCCAAACTGAATAGCTATGACCTCTTTTCATAGGCCGTTTCACAGAAGTGAGAGACGGGAAGATTCCGGAAGTTATTGTTATTCGGTACCACGCCAGAGAGAGGTCGGTCTTTATGATTTATACTGGCGACCGGTAAAGAAGTATGCGTTCAGGAACACAACTTATGATTAAAAAAATTCCTCGAATTTCATTAATCAATTTCATATCTTTAGTAGACTGAATATCAACCCCGTGCTATTGCTCTTACAGGTATAATGTTTTTATCCTGCTTGTTTCTTTGAATGAAACATAACTATCGAGGATAAAAATCCATATTATATTTTCATGTAACTCTAAGTTAAGAGCACAAAGGTTGTGAAATGAGATATTGGCTAACTTCGCTTAGTAATGTTTGTACATTTTATGTTCAAGCTGATTTACTTTGTATGTTCAATTCTTATATTGCCGTAATTTATCAGAAATATAGGTTATAATCAATAATAGCTTTAGATTTCCATCTCCTGTATCCTCAGTAATCGAGTTCAAATTTATTTCCTCTGACACTTATGAAAAATTCATCACGACTCATTGATTAAATGATTCTCTCTTGAAGTAAGTAGGTGGGTGGATGAGTAGGAGAGTTAGAAATGAGAGAGGTAATAATTTTATAAATTACAGAGTCAGTGATAGTACTTGATTTGGTTTGAGTAGCTTGTTAGTTGCGAGAATTAATAAGTAACTGCAAAATAGATCATTTAAATACAATAATAATATTCTCTGTGTTCACATTTTTATTAATAATGAATAACTCATTGATTAATAATTAATTGGTACATTTGAGTATACGCACGTGTAATAAAATAGTACAATGAAAATAAAATCATTTTTCATACTTTTTTATTACGGAATTTTTATGTAATAAATTCTGTAAATGTAGATTTACAAAACCTCTAATGCCAATTACATTAATATTCTCATTATAGAAATAGAAATATATGTATTCTCCCTGTAACATAGTCCTAGTAAGCTTGTATTAAATTAAATTTTTATCATTTTACTAGCTATTTCAAATATTAAATTAATTATAATTCATTGAATTAAATTAGCTCATAAATTAAGTTACTACTTTACCTTATAGATTTATCTAAATTTAAATAAATGTGTAGTGAAGAATATTGCTGGAGAACCTTTTAAGTGTAGAGTAAATATTTGTAATTTAAATTTATGTATTGTATTGATTAAGGCTGGTTGAGTGGAAGAGAAGGCCCTATGGCCTTAACTCTGCCAGCGAAAATAAAACATTATTATTATTATTATTATTATTATTATTAATATTATTATTATTATTATTATTAAATGTATTCTTTGTTCATTCAGATCAAAACATAGCAACTGATCAGCATATGATCTGAAAAATGGAAATTAGGAAACTTTTCATTGATTTATTACAAACATTTTTTAGACACGTCACTAATCAGAATGTTCTAATAAACCACTTCTTTAATATTATTATGCACAAAAATGTCACGTTACACAAGGATGACCACGTTTAACGATGAGTTTTTAATCGGTTATTTAAGTACTAGGTTATATCGCGTCGATAGAATTGGTGATAGACAGATGATATTTGGAGAACTGAGGCAGAGAAATCTCCATGAACTACTCGTTCCTGGCATTTGCCTCATAATCGACGCGTTCCCTTAAATAAGAACTTAACATACCTTAAGTCGTTTTTCCGTTTCCAGCTTTATGTACTGTGTGTGTTTATATATACCATGGTAACATGAGTGATTAGTAATGAGTTAAGAAACCTACATATAATAATAATAATAATAATAATGATTTATTTTAGCTGGCAGAGTTAAGGCCGTAAGGCCTTCTCTTCCACACAACCAGCAAAAAGTGTATATACATATGCATGAACTTACAAAGAATTCAACAATTTGATTTTGATGAGAGTTACATGTATACAAGAGTTATTTACGAATTAAACAACAAAATACTATGAACTATTAATTAAACACTGAAATAAACTGGGTAGCAGAATTAAACTAAAATACATAGAATGTTAATATATTTCAAATTATATTAGATAATAGAAAGAGATTATTATGAGACAATTTTGAAAATGCAGCACAATCAGGATGATGTCTAAAGAAAAAAAGCAACAGTGTAGTCAGTAATATTTTAAATCAGTATGATTGGAGTGAAATGCTAATAAGGTTATCTTTTAAGCTGTTCTTAAAGGTGTTTGTTGTCTTGCAGCCCCTAATACTTTGTGACAAGGAATTCCATTGACGCGAGGTGGATATTGTAAAAGATGAGGAATAACAAGATGTTCTATGAAGAGGTATATTTAGCGTGCCACAGATAAGTGATCTGGTAATTACGTCGTGGTTAGAGTATAGATAAGAGAAACGAGACGAAAGGTAATTTGGTGTTGAGGTGTGCAGAATTCGAAAGAGTAAAGACAAAGAGTGTAAAGTTCTGCGTTCTTTAAGTCGGAGCCACGAGAGACTTGCGAAGGACGGTGATATGTGATCATATCGTCGGATGTTGCACACGTATCTGATGCACATATTCTGAGCTCGCTGTAACTTGACTGACAGTTCAGAACTTAGATCACTTAACAAAACGTCACAATAATCGAAGTGCGGCATTACTAGGGTTTGTACTAGGGTAAGTTTTAGTGGCTGGGGCAAGAAGTTTCTCAAGCGACTCAAAGAGTGAAAGGAGGAACAGATTTTCTTTATCGTTTCTTTAACTTGAAAATTCCAACTTAGATTATTATCAAAAAAGAAGCCAAGATTTTTTACGACAGATGAATAAGGGATTAGCGTGTTGTTAAGGGTAACAACTGAAAGATTACTGTTATTAAGGGAGTTAACTACACGCTTATGTCCAATAATTATGGCTTGAGTCTTACTTGGGTTAAGTGCGAGTCCGAAATTGGCCGCCCAAGTGGAGACAGTGGCTAGGTCACAATTTAACTTGTCAATCGATTCATTGATCGTATTGGGTCTGGAATGTATGTAAAGTTGTAGGTCGTCGGCATAGAGGTGATATCGGCAATACTGTAAGTTCTTTGATACGTCATTAATGTAGATATTGACGTACGAGGAAGTGTAAAGATGATGGCACAGCAAGGAGAAGAAAACAATAACGTGATCGTGCAGCGTAAGCGGATTCCTAGTCTAAATACGATGGCGGTAAGGTTAGCACACTCCAGAAGGAATGCTGACAATAACGGAACAAACAACACGAGCGCTAGAAAAAACGCGAGGGGTGATAAAAAGAGAAACCAAGAGTCAGGAAGTGATAGGGAAGGAAATAGTGGAAAGAATAAGGGTGCGAGTGTAAGTGGAAATCTAGTAAGTGAAAGTGAATGCGTGGGGGGATAAATAAAAGAGGAATAGAAGAAGAAATAAATAGAAAGAAAGACAAAGACAGAAATAAGGTAGAGACGAACAGTAATGAAAGGTCAGAACTTGCGACAGTTGAGGATTTAGCAGAGATATTTGATATGTGTAAAAAAAATAGTGGGGATATGATCAAAAATTGCAAGTGAAACTGGAAATGATCGACAAGTATAGGGGAGAGAGAAAGTGTATAAGCAGATGTGTAGAACAAAATTGAAGTATTTATAAGAAGTGAGAATAGTGACAATGGATTAGGTGTAAGCAGAATAGTGAGAAAGTGGAAGTGAGCGCAAATAGGAATGAGTGAAAATGGTGAGAAAGGGTTAAGAGAAGTGAACAAGTGGCAGCATAAAATTAGTACTAACATTTGAACGTTGGAACAGTAAATGAATAGAAGGTCAAAGAACAAATAGGACAAATAATTCAATATGATAATTTATAGAGAACAAGTGAAATTGAGATTTTAGTGAATCGTAGTTAGAGGAAAAAAGGGGGTGTGTAAGGAGTATATAATATTAGATATATTAGGATTAATGAACAAATAGAGAATAGCAATTGAAATTTAGGAGACATACAGTAGGGGAGATTGACCAAGTAACGAAAAAGGTACATAGTGTAATTGGGAGTATTGTGTGTAGACGTGTACTGCAAATAATGTGTTATTGTAATAATATATTAATGGTGGCACCGGATACAGAAATGTAAGGTACACCATTACATGTAAAGAAGTGCTGTGACGAAATATATATCATATCATATATCATATTGAATCGTTCATTGCAGAAAGGGGATAAGTCATAAAATCTTACTTTTGAGATAATCAATAAAAACTGTTTTCTTCTTCCTTTACTGGAGCAATCAGTATAAATATTTTTTTTTACTTTGTTTATGAATACTGAAGTATAATAAATCATGTTAGACATCTGACATCTCAAACACTTTTGTTTAAAGATGTTTAATCGAACCATGACTTATCCCCTTTCTGCAAGGAATTGTTAAATATAAAAGAAAAAATATAAATAATTTACAATCTTGGGCTAATGTAATATTTGAAAACAAACTAAATGTTAATAATTACAATGATAACGATGTGTTTGTGTGTAATTACTATACTACTGTCACCATTTCCATAATTATTTTTGCATTTTAATCATTATTCCTACTACAGAAATGTACCAATATGTGATGTTATACCACAGTTTTAAATTAGAACTCTACTTTTAAACTAATACTCAAAAACTGCATATAGGAGAGCACAATAAAAATATATACACTAAAGTACGATACAAAATCATTTGTTTCAATTGTTATAGAGTGCATTGTTAGACGTTGGTATCCACGTAATTTGTAGATTCCTTGTCACAAGGTGGCCAGTTCAGGATCTCTTCGTAAAAGAAAGTGTGTTCCAATGGAATGTATTGCCTCACTTTCGATACGTCTCCAATTTTTTTTTTTTTTTTTTTATATTAATGGGAATTTTCCAAATGTATGCTTTTGTGTAAACATTACTATGCATCCAGAACCTGGTTTTTTCATACAGAATCTGTGTTTCCTCATTTCACTACCAATGAACAAACTGGCAGTCACACATCCTGGATCATCTTTAGAGTAAACAAATTCACTGAATTGTGCTGAAGAAAACATATTCTTATTCTTCCCTTTCTTCCTCAGCGTGTCTAATGAGCAGGCGGTTTTCTTGTAATGCTCTGGTCACCAGTATTTAAAATTCAAAATGTCATCAGTAGTAACTGATTCTACAGAAAATCTGTTGCTTGTGTTTGCCTGGTGGATCAAGGTATTGTATTGGTCTGGCACATACACTCTGTCTGTCTTCCTTAGTTTGCGCTTCACTACACCAAAGTTGCGATCACAGGGAAGAAATTAATGGCCTCATTGTGGAAAATAATGAATCATTTTGTTACATCTTCCCATTTGGGTCAGTGCAAGTAACAATGGAATTAAGTTATGATTTTTATTTCGCCCTTCATAGTTATCAGAGAAAAGATACAATTCCTTGACTGAAGAAGGGACGTTATTTTCAATGTAGTTCATAAGGAACACACTTCATTTGGAGATCTGTGGCTCATAACTTCATGATAGGAATAGAAGTGCACCGTATGGTCTTTGAAATTGTGAATATTGAAAATTGATGACCCAAAGTTGCGTCTAAACAAACAAAGAGTAGTTTCTTACCCACATTGTTCTCCTGTCGTACGGGCTGCTACAGAGTTCCCAATGGAATTGACGTTACAATGCCTTCAGTTTATTTTTCTTATTTACATTTCTGAGGGTAATTAATTTCATTGTGATTACGTTTACCACTAATAACACAGTTTTCTTCCCCTGGGTCACTTATCTGTCATTTTCCTTATCAGCTGATGAGCGTGTAACTTATTAGATCCGCAGCACTCAGTTGCGTCACGTCGTCAGTCAGTGCAGAAAGAAGGTAAGTCGCTGACTTGTCCCCTTTCTGCAATGACTGCGTTGCTTATGGTACTCTGCTTTGCGTTGAGAATGAGCAAATTTGTCCCATTTCTGTATGGAAATGTGCGTCTAGGTCCGGAGAAAGCAATGGCACTCTTAACTCATTTTCGCGTTTTTCATGACTTATCCCCTTTCTGCAATGACCGATTCAATTATATAGGCAGATACTTGACTTATGTCATTCACCCGTATAAAGCCAGTTATGTACACCAATTTACCGACAGATCGTTGCTCAGGGGGAGCCATAGGAGGTTGGTCTACTATGCACCTGCAATGATATGAGATGTTTATGGAAATTTATTGGGATCTCAAAGGGAAACAGGAGCTCCCTTCATGTAACCCCTTTTTTACCTGAACCACGGGCTTCCCGAACACAAATTATAAATTGGGGCTACGCCGAAGATCGAACCCGGGTCCACAAGATAATAAGTCCAGCGCTCTAGCCACTTGGCCACCTTGGCGGCCCAGCATAATATATTGATCCTTAATAACTAGAGTTAGGAGAAATACTGCTGTCCGCTCACTTTGCAACGTAGTATATTTGTGTGCCGGAGGATGGGCTGAACAACGATAGACAGTCGAACTAGTTTCTTGGGAATACCAAATTCAATAAGAATATCATATAAAACTTCTCTGTTAACCGAGTCATATGCCTTTTGTAAATCTATGAACAACTGATGTACTGTACCCTTAGGCTGGCCGTCCACTGGAACCGAATTCGGCCGAATAACAACTCTGCCGTTTACGATTGTACACGACCGAATGATCCCACAACAAGAGAATGCATTGGCCGAAGACGGCCGAATGCCAATTCGATCCAATTCAGATGGGATTTTCCGGAATCATTCGGCCGAACAGGGCAACATGTTATGACTGTTTCCATAAATTTCGCCATGAACGCCGAAAAATTAATTCTTGTGTGTTTCTTTTTTTTTCGTTAAACAAGTGAAATAAAATATTTAAGGCTTAACAAATTATTATTCATGTACTACTTACCTTAAGATCACTGACAAACGTTTCTCAGGTGGTACAACTTCTCTGAAATTTGACCATTTTGAGATTGATGGACGAATTACATTTAAAATATAGCTATTGAAATGTATCAACATTCATCCGATAGTAATCGAAAAACATAGCACTATGCTCTAGAAGTTTATTGTGTAGGCGTAGATGATGAAAATTACCCAGGCGACACCTTCCTCTAAGCATCGGATATACCCTATATTTTCGTCATTCCTTAAAAGCCATTTGTATGTATGTATGTATGTATGCATGTATGTATGTATGACATTTTTAGTTGATTATTTAATGACGCTGTATCAACTGCGAGGTTATTTAGCGTCGATGAGATTGGTGATAGCGAGATGGTATTTGGCGAGATAAGCCGAGGATTCGCCATAGATTACCTGGCATTCAAGTTACGGTTGGAGAAAACCTCGGAAAAGCCCAACCAGATAATCAGCCCAAGCGGGGATCGAACCGCGCCCGAGCGTAAATTCAGACCGGCAGGCAAGCGCCTTAACCGACTGATCCACGCCGTTGGCTGTATGTATGTATGTACGTATGTATGTATTAAGTATAAGCATGTGGCACGAGGACATACAACTGATAATTGACGGCCGAAGTGTCGGCTCCAGTGGACGATCGATCGGCTCTTCTGCCGGTCGTCCGGTATTCGGCCGTATACGGCCTAACAAATATTCGGCCGTTCACGGTGCCAGTGGACGACTAGGCTTATACTCCCATTTTTCTCCATTATCTGACGAATAAAAAATATCTGATCAATAGTTGATCTATTAATTCGGAATTCATTCGTTATTTTAAAGAACTGTGTAATTAACCGAAATCTTTACACTGTTGGAATAGGATACGGTAGCCATTTTAGTGCCAGAAGTGTCGTTAACCCGGAAGTGAAGTGAAGTGAAGTGAAGTGAAGTCAAGTGAAGTGAAGCCTAAGTGTCTGTCGCAAAGGAAAAACTAAGTGAGGTAGAGCAAACAGCGTATTCCGAATCTCACCGGTCTGGTGGCATCAATGACGTCACGTTGGAGCGAAATAAGGAACAAAACTGCTGGAAGGATCGATGGCTGTCATGGCGACTGTACAAGTTGTCTGTGCTACGCTACCAATATTTTGCGAAATTTTCGTACTCCCATCTCGTTCAAAGAAAAGATAGCATAAACAATTTATTTCTTGAACCGGTAGTAATAACTGGTCCGTTGACATGTTCGCTCATAAGCCATTAACATATTGTTTTTACGTTGTGCTCATTACAAACAATACAGCAGAACACACCGCCATGACACAACAGTGCACGATGTCATTCGTCTGCTAATTCCCGCCTTATACAAGAACCAATCAGATTCACTGATGGCTTCTGATGGAGACTGCCACCACCTCTGCAAGTTGATGGCACCGGTGCGACAACGGTGTAACATCAATGACGTCATCGGTGGAATTCGGAACACCGTGATGCCATCGGATTGCTCACCGGTGAGATTCGGAATACGCTCAAAGTCTGAGCAGTGGGATTTTTGTTACGAGAAGTAGAGAAAGAAGAAGTAATGTTTGGTCGTCCTTTAAGGGAATTGTTACTGATGAGGGAGGAGGAAAAGTACAGTACGCACAGTCTACAAAATGTGAAAGCATTCTGTCATCCAAATCAGGTACATCTAGTCTTTTTAGACATAAAAATGTTCCGTAACACAAATACAGAGAACAAGAAATTAAGAAGGAAGACGAGGAAAGAATTATGGAGTATTGTGTAAAGATGTGGCTCGTGATTTACGCCCATTCGAAGCAGTAGGCTGTTCAGGTTTTAAAGATCTGAGCCAGGAACTTATTAGAATGGGTGCTAAGTACGGCGACATAGATGTTAATAGAATACTGCCACATTCACGTACAGCAGCGTTGTCAGACACAGCCCAAACGGAGCGGAGCGCTCCACTATAACTCGTTGCGAGCTCCGGTGCTTCCACAGACATAAGCAAGTTCATTCATTCATTCATTTATTTTATTCCATAGATCTTACATGAGCTATGAAGCTTTAAGATGTGGAACATGTCAACATTTTACAATATTACAATTACAATTTTTACAAATTTTTATAGTTTTACAATTTAGTAATTTTCTACAATTTTTACAATTTTGTACAATTTTTTTACATTTTGGCGAGATGTAGTGAGTTGAGATGAGGTCCGAGGATTCGCCAAAATATTACCCGGCATTTGCCTTTTCGGTGGGGGAAACCTCGGAAAAACCCAACCAGGTAATCAAATCAAAGTGGGTAATCAAATCAAAGGGGTTGATGCCAAGGACTCGCCATAGACCATCCGGCTTCAGTCCCACGGCTGGAGAAAACCTCCGAAGAAACCAAAGTCCGAAGGGGGATCCAACCCAAGCCCGAACGCAGCTCCGGATCAGCAGCCCAGCGAGTCTGCCGACTGAGCTACATCGATGGCTCTACTAAAAGTATACAATACATAGCCAATCAGATTATTAAATTTACAAACGCAAACGATCATTCATAAGTTGAGCTATATTATAATACAAAACAATTTAATTAAATTTAAGGCATAAACAATTCAACCAGTTGTGATATACAGAAATTGATAATACATATCATGCAAACTACTTCAAATTACAAACACAAACAATTTATCAGTAGAGCTATATAGATTACTATTTAATTTAAAGCATATACAATTCATCGGCCAAAACTATACAAATATATACAATACAAAGTAGCATACTTTCATTAAGCTATACAAATTTGTGCAATTAATATCAAGTAGATTAATTCAATTTATAATCATAAACAATTCATCAGTTGAGCTATACATATTATCGACTGAACGTCTCTAGCACCACAACCGGTTTCTGAGCTTACAACCCTGACACTACTGACGTACAGTATCACGTAATGTAAGAGAGACTGCAAATCGCTTACGAAGTGACGTACTTCCTATCCTGCACCAAGCGGCTAAAACGGGTCATCTTGCTTGCGCAACTGATATGTGGAGAGACAATTACAAAAAGGTTGCCTACACCACAATAACTGGACACTGTATTTCAGACGAATGGCTTCTTCAGTCGCGTGTCATGCTAACAACAAACTTTCTTCACGATACGAACACTGCCGAAAATTTGAAACGTGAAAGTGAGGACAGATTAATGGCATTTCTCTTGGACGACATTTTGAAAATCAGTTTTATGTCTGATCGAGGCAGTAACATAAAAAAGCGCTTCATACCTATAAATGGATACCTTGCGCAGCTCATATTTTGAATAACGTGTTACAGCATACCTTTAAGGCAGATTATATAACAAAATAGTTACGCACAATATCGGCATCTATGATCGTACGCAAAGAGATCACAGCTTATATGAAACGATCAGGATTAATAAAGAAGCTTTCCAAAACTTTATTACAGGAGGGCGACGTACGCTGGAATTCGCATCTCGCCAATCTCAAATCATTATATGATGTATGTGTATGTATGTATGTATGTATGTATGTATGTATGTATGTATGTATGTATGTATGTATGTATGTATGTATGTATGTATGTATGTATTTACACTGCAAATGGGTATATACCCGGTGGTAGTCTTAACTAATTACACTCAATACTGACAATTAATAATAAACCCAACTAATAAAAAACATTAATAATTAATAATAATTAGACATCGTTGAATTTCCTCATGCAGCACGCAATGAGGTTGCCGATGTACGGTAGTATAGAGGAGGTGAGCGACCGCCCGGTCTCGTAGTATAAGCAGTTCATGTTAAGAGTTGTGACCGGTCCAAATAGAAGAGCAGCCACACCTAATGTATACCTATGTAAGCACTTGTTTTTGCATTACTGTGGTTGGAATAGTCAAAGCTTAACATTTGTTGAGTGTAGACAAGAATTCAATCAAACATACTACAATGAGAGTGTCGCTGTTCTAAATAATTGCCCCTGGAATACCCTTACCCCCGCAGCCAGTCTTGACCCGTTGGGGAACGTGGTTGGATTCTGTTTAATTATTATGCAGAACATTACGGCAAAATAATGGAGGTAATTGATGCATTGGATAGCACAGACAGTTCCGCTTTTGCAGCTGTAAAATCATTGCTTTCTGAACACTATTGGAAGATATTCTGTTCATTTATTCTAATTTTAAAATCGTGCATCATCCTGTTGGAATCGTCTAAATTACAACTCTCAGAAGCCCTTAATATAGTGGAAAAAGTATCACAAACCGTTATCCAAAATAACAATTCACTAATTAAAAAAAAAAAAAAGAAATGTAAATTGAGAAATATTATTGCTAAAAATTCTGGCTATTCACAACTTCGTACTATAAATGATGTACTATCAGGTCACGACAAGACATCTGAAGTTGGTGTAGTAAAAAGTAGTGACTTTGCGTTCTTCAAATATGCACGTATTAAATCGTGTGATGTTCAACGTACATTTTCCCAAAATAAAAACTGTTTAAATGACCATTGGAGGAGGGTTCACTTTGCAGTCGCTCAAAATATACGTAACTCTTCACTGCAATGTACATATTCAAGGATGATGGGAGTATCTTACATTAAATTTTAACAGTTAATATATCTCACTATAAAATAATTGTTTAGACATTTCCTACTTCAATGATCATTCATTATATTTCTTGAATGCAGGATACAGGTTTTATTGTAACCGCAGTATACTGCTCAGTGTTTACATCAGAGGCATACTCTATCTTTGCACGCCCCCTTCTCATAGTGTATACCGCGTGCACAGTAAACCTTGCGATTCTAGTGGCAATTCCACGAAGTCTAATAATAATAATAATAATATGAAAGTGGCACCATAATTTTGAAACACGGTGTATATCAAGGAGACGAAAGATATGCAAAGGCCTGTAGAGGAATAGTGTATGTCACTTTTAAGCTTAATTATGAGGAAAATAATAAAACTACCATTAGAATAAGCAATTTGATGTAGAACTTCGGAAGAGCGAGCCTAAAATACAAATGGAATATCTTGTCTTGATCTGTTTATACTCTTAGGTAGATACGGATAGTTGAAAAATGGTTCAAAAGAAAGAGAAGTCAAAACGGTATTATTATAGCTCTCGAAAAGACGTATGACTCCAAACCCATTAACACATTTTTGGAAATCATATATTATAAGGTCCACACCTGTGGAGTAACGGTCAGCGCGTCTGGCCGCGAAACCATGTGGCCCGGGTTCGAATCCCGGTCGGGGCAAGTTACCTCGTTGAGGTTTTTTCCGGGGTTTTCCCTCGACCCAATACGAGCAAATGCTGGGTAACTTTCGGTGCTGGACCCCGGACTCATTTCACCGGCATTATCACCTTCATTTCATTCAGACGCTAAATAACCTAGATATTGATATAGCGTCGTAAAATAACCCAATAAAATAAATATATTATGAGGCGTAACTTACTTTTATCTGTTATTAAGAAACTCTGTAATTCCAAGCATGTATAAAAATGAGAGTATAGGGTGTCAATAGAGTTAATTTCAACAAAAGGATTATAGTAAGCCTGTGGATGTCGCCAACATTATCCACTCTTTCTCTTGAACAAACCCTAGAGAGATAGAATAAATATTTTTGAGGAATGGATACAACCATTAATAACTACATGATTCACTCTTCATTATTTGTGGCAGTTATCTTAATAGTAGTAAAGGAATAAATGGTATTATGGGTACCGTAGAAGTGGGTAAAGTCAGTCAGTGGGTGTAAAATCGATCATTTGCAATTTTTATTGAAAAATATATATTTTCTCATTTACTTGTTAAAATATTGTTAAGCGGACTTCATTGCCTTACATTGTCAATGTAAGCGAGAGGGACAACAAAAAGCCTGCGAATGCCAACAATGGGAACACTGTGTAATTACCGTTGAAGTAAAAATTGTTATTCTCAAGTACTTGTCGTTGAAATTGTATCCTGAAATAATAGTATGTAGTTCGTAAATGTTAATATTGAAACTTATTATTTTAAGAAAACTTGTACCTTTGTAAGGTTAAGTCGATCATGCCATCGAAATACTCGAAACAGATAGGACCAGCAGGAAGAATAAATTGTTCACCGAAATGCCTCCAACTAACACTTATAAACAGAAAAGTGTCATAGTATAGCTTATATTGATGGGATAGTGGGGAAAGAGGAAGACGAAATTATGGTGAATTTCTTGCGTAAGAGAAACACTGACAAAGGAACATATTTTGTACACTCCTGTGTACCTGAATATGGAACAACGTAGTTTCTAAAGTGACATGAGGAGGGGAAGATTTCAAATAACATCTGATATAAACCTAAGTAATGTTGAATTGCATTTCAGATTATAATTGAAGGGTGGTATTTCAATGTAAATTTTTAATTCTTAAATCTTTTTTTGTTGGTATGTGGAGTATTAAAATATGTTTTTATGTTTTATAAGTTGGCAGTCATAGTCACGATTGTTCATTGGAGACTTGTAGGACTAATTGTATCAAATGGTATGATCACAGTAACAAAAGATACACTATATAATGCTATGGGCATATATTGAAGATTACAATATTATTGTTTTATACGTCCCTTATAACAAATAAAATATATGTAATACACTTAATTTGTTTTTTAAAAACATAAACAGTGATCGACTTTACTCCGCAATATTTTAAAATCGATCTTAAACTAAAAATTCAATGGTGATCGACTTTACTCTATTTAAGCAGGTAACTTCGGTCACAAGTCAAATAAAAAAACAGTTTTTTATAGGTTGTAATTCAATTCTTGTAACGTGTCTTCATAAGTGAAGGATATGACGACAAAATGCTATTTTCTGAGGAACTTCGCTCCAGTGCATAACCTAAATATCATTAAAAAATTGCAAAATTGTGATCGACTTTACCCTTTTCTACGGTAGCTATATCATGTGTGTGAATTTGAAGGCTGTTATAATTCAGCAGAGCTTAACATTAGTTTCATTCAATCCCAGATCACTTATATATGTGATCAGGGAATAAATCTTAGTACATGATTATTTGAAGTGAAAGGAGAAGATCATATGGTAAATGATAAGATAATCTAATGCTTTCAACATCTTAAATATCTTGGTTCCATAACAGTTCTTGAACATACTCGTATGAAACCTCTGAAGTACAGAGTTATAAAAAATGAGGGAAAGACGATTCCACAATTGTTATAATAAACGTATGGACTTCTAAAAGCATGCGGATTTCAATAATTCAGCTTGTTAGAAATGAGGATATGATGGGGATGGAATTAGACGAAGGACCGTAGTTTCAGATGGAAAAAACTCTGCAATAGTACACGTACAAAGAATTTTTAGGTGAAAGATTGAAAAGCAAATTATTAATTAGCACTATAGGCAGGAGAAAAAAGGAACAGCTCGGATAACATGGAGTGGAGTAGTTGCAAAAGTCACAAAGAGAAGGTTTAGAAGCGGGACAATTATTATGGAAAAGAGGAATAAAAGGCAACCAGTGAAAGAGGAACTCCTGTAAAGTGAAACAAAGTAAAACAAAGGAAGTATCGTATTGTTTCCCTGTTGCAGTACATGAAAAAATGAACTACTGTATACGGATCTATGCCAAAATGCGAATACACTGATTCAAATTTCTTCTTCTGGAAGATACTTTAAATCTTATAAAATGGCAGGTGTGCAAAATTACAGGTTTCTGAACAGATGAGTGTGTGTGGGATAATTGAACTGGAGAAAATACTCAGAATTGTTTTTGTAGAGAGTATGATGAGACAGATAATACAGAGTGATTTATATAGAACTGACACATTTATTTCATTAATTGTTTCAAAACGAATTGTGCTAGTGACAACTTATTATACCTAAAATGTAGAGGAATTTTGGGAGATTATTTACCTCTATAGCAAATGTTGTCCGGCGTTGTCAAATCCGGAGATCTCGGTGGCCACAGGTTCCTGGAAATTATTCGGTCGTCACATAACCGGATAAATTGAACCATGCTTCATCTGTGAACCATGTGATGGACAATATGGCAGGATTTTGCACAATGAACGTCTGTAACCAACAGCAGAATGTTCTGGAGTTTCGATTCCTTGTCACTAGATGCGCAGAAGTTTATGTTTTATTCATATTGTTGGCAGCTGTTTTCGACATTTTGTGTCAACGTGAAAATGCAGTACACATTAAATCAACGACTCTTCCTTGTGAAGCAATACTGGATTACGAATTCAATTACAGCTACTCAAAGGACATACCAGAGAGAATTTGGTGTTCGCAATCCTCCCAAAAGAAACACAATACTGGGACTGGTAAACAAATTGGAAACAACTGGATCTCTGGTGAGTGAAAAGGGCAAGCATCGTTCATCTAGGCTTCCCACGGTTGTTGTTGACGTAAGAGCACAACTGGAGCAGTCACCCAAAAAATCATTAAGACGTTTGTCGCAGGAGACAGGGTACACCTACTCAATGTGTCAGAGAGCCTAAAGCCATATAGGGTTACGGTTGTTCATCAGCTACAGGAACCAGATAAGGATAAAAGATTGAATTATTGTCGTTGGTTTCAGACGTTCATTGTGCAAAATCCTGCCATGTTGTCCATCACATGGTTCACAGATGAAGAATGGTTCCATTTATCCGGTTATGTGACGACCGAATAATTTCCAGGAACCTGTGGCCACCGAGATCTCCGGATTTGACAACGCCGGACAACATTTGCTATAGAGGTAAATAATCTCCCAAAATTCCTCTACATTTTAGGTATAATAAGTTGTCGCTAGCACAATTCGTTTTGAAACAATTAATGAAAGAAATGTGTCAGTTCTATATAAATCACTCTGTATAATTCGTTACAATTTTCACGTCGTGTTTATTTCTTGATCTTAGTCTAAGTGCTGTACTTGTTCATTTTGGTTACATATGTGACCAGCATGTATGTATTTAAATACATTTTTATACCCAGTGTTTAAACATATTTGTTGATTTTATGGCTAGAGGAAATTAAAAGCAGAAAAATATGCCTGCGATTATTCGATTGGGAAGATTTTGTCATCCAGTCTGCTTTCGAAAGAACTGAAAGTTATCTTAATATATAAAATTGAATGTGGGTATGTATGTATGTATGTATGTATGTATGTATGTATGTATGTATGTATGTATGTATGTATGTATGTATGTATGTATGTATGTATGTATTTATGTATGTGGGTGTGTATGTTGTCTATACAAATCTACACGCTTTGACCGATGTGCCAAAATTTGCACATTTAACCTTCATAACAAGGAGAAGAACATTGGCTACATTAAAATTGTGCAAATGGAAGTTAAATTAATTAAATATATAAAAATAAAAATAAATAGATCAAATATTCATGTATTATATTAAAATGCAAACTCTTCTACAGTCAATTTTTCTTTATTGTTGTCTGTTGTATTCAACATAGACTTTCACGAGGCCTTGGAAATTTTAACACGAAATTAAATTACATTGTTGTTACACATCATGAAGGCTAAAACTAGATAATTCATGCAATAAGTATCTTTACGCAGGCCAGAACCGTATTATGAATTCCTCGATGCAGTTTTGTAGATAGTGAGCAGACTGTTTTATCCAATTGAATTCTAGAATTCTTTCAAACTACAAGGATTGCTACCACATAATTTACTTAATATTGAATAGCCATAGTAGACCTACTATTGCGAAATACTGACTCACCAAAATTATGCACTAACAAGAATTTGTGTCAAAAACTCATGTGAAACGTAATATGAGAGGCAATATTAACTGGAAAAACGAAAGAAGATAATGTTTTTATCCCACGTATTGCTATTATAGCCATTCGATTTTAAGCAGTTATTATAAGTTATAGTAATATTGTGATAATATTACAATATTATAATATTGCAATAATAATATAGAGCCTATTTTACTATTACTGTTAACCCGTCTCTTATTAATAAGTTATGGTCACTAATGACTTGGCCGTTTATAGAAAAATATGATTTTCTGTTGTGGTAATGTTCTACATTGCCTTCTCCAGGAGAGTGAATTCTGATGAGTATAGTCTCCGTTACTGCAAAACACCCTGAAATTCATGTATTTGATAGAATCCATGTGTTACAGATTGTAGTTTGGCCTTGAAGGAAATTAAATATATTGTGGGCAGAAAGGCTTAATAATGCATAATGCCGTGGTACGATAAATATTATCATCAATCACAATGTTAAATATCTTAAATATCCCTGTAGCATAAGGTCTTAATGTTGTTAAAACTCTATTCATAGATGAGATGGAATTATTTCGATTAGTCAGTTTCTTTGGATATTAGTGGCACTTTCTTTAATATTCGTCACTAGGGAGGAGAAAACGTAAGTAAATATGGTTCGTTTTGGTTTTATATAGTTCCCTTGCCGAGGTCTCCGATAAGTATAACAAACAGTTTATTTAGAAATAGACCAAAATTTAAAACCCGGGCAACGCCGGGTAATTTAAGCTAGTAATTTATAAAACAGTTATGTTACCGGTTGTTCTGTATGATTGTGAAACCTGGACTCTCCCTTTGAGAGAGGAACAAAGGTTAAGGGTGTTCGAGAATTTTTTTAGTTGATTATTTAACGACACTGTATCAAATGCTCTGTCATTTAGCGACGTTGAAATTTGTGATAGCGAGATGGTACGGGATGAGGCCGAGAATTCGCCATAGATTACCTGACATTCGCCTTATGATTGAGGAAAACCCAACCAGGTAATCAGCCCAAGCAGGAATCGAACTTGTGCCCGAGCGCAATTCTGGGTCGGCAGGCAAACGCCTTAGACCAATGGTCGTCAGCACTCGCTGAAATGTGCAAAGAGTACGCGGTGCTGTCCCGTGTGCACCATCGTGCAACAGGGAGAGATAGAGAACATACCCGCTAGCAGCTACGGAGTTCACCCTAGTGCTCTGCGTTTTCCGCGGGTAAAGGTACGGTTTGTTTATGGCGATCATCGTCGGACGCACATCGCCGGCGATTATAAACGCTGGCGATGATCGCCGAGAAGTGGTTTCTTTATTGACGCACATCGCTGTAGATTCTCATTTGTTTGTTCCTTTATCTACTACATATGGTTAAGTAAATTAATGTAGGCCACGGACATAACCTAAAAATTATATGAATAAATCTAAGATAATGAAGTTGCTATTTATTCTAGAAGAGGGAGATGGCGATAACAAAATCTCGCATGCGTATTATAAAAGGAACAAGCTACGGACTAATGAAATATTCAGGAATAGATTTACAGAATTCTGTTTTAACATATTGATAATGAGACATCTTTATGAAAACGCTACAAAATTTAAGGAATATTTCAGACTCTCACCTGACCAGTCTGATTATGTTTTGAGTTTAATTGAAAATGACAATGTTAAATTACCTACAAATTTTGTCAAGACCCCAGTAACTCCAGCTGAAAGATTGGCAGTAACTCAGGTTATGAACTGATTATTATTATTATTATTATTATTATTATTATTATTATTATTATTATTATTATTATTATTATTATTATTATTATTATTATTATTATTATACTGTATTACATTGCATGGTGTATTCCAAACAATAATTAAAAAAAAAAAATTGGCTAAACTAGCGCTGAGGTAGTTCCCTTCGTAATCCGCTTATACACTTTACATGTACGAACATGTGACACGTTAGGTTTGGTTCGTTTGGGCTTTTATTATGCCTTGTATATACGATCAACTACATCTCTACAAAAAAAAAAAAAGCTATATTTCAGAATACCGCGTAAGTACTTTGGTAGGCCTAGTCACAGAAAGTTACAGAAGAGAGAATTTCCCCCTTACCAACACTGAACGAAATTCTCTGGGGCTCGGGCGTGATAAAAATGTAATATATGTAATGTAAGGGTTTATTGTTTAATTTGTTTATTAATTCACAAGCTCATATTAAAAAGAGCATTATGTTGTGACACATATTCAATAATAATTTCGTCTTTAGACCGCGAAAAATTACAAAACGTCTTGATTTGTTTTGCAGCCAAAACGTACAGACGTGGTTAACGCGTACAGATTAGATATTCGATATTACAACATGACCTTGTCTAAATATCGATTATTGAACACGAATGCGGCGATGTGCGTCCTGAATTTGCTTCAGAAGCAACCTCCAGCGATCTGCGTCGCGTCCAACGAACTTGCCTGGCGATCTTCGCTGTAAAGAAACCGTGCCCATTCATTTCAACTGCTAGCGACAATCGCTGGCGATGTGCGCCCGGTTATGATCGCCGTAAACAAACCGTACCTATAGAGAGACTAGCCCCAGCGAGCTCTGTGCTGGCGACCCCTGCCTTAGACGTCTCAGCAACGCCGGTAGCTGTTCGAGAATAAGGTGCTTAGGAAAAATATTTGGGGCTAAGAGGGATGAGGTTACGGAGAATGGAGAGTTGAACAACGCAGAACTGCACACATTGTATTAGTCACCTAACATAATTTTAATTATGAACAATAAATCGAGTTGTTTGAGATGGATAGGGCATGTAGCATGTACGGATGAATCCAGAAATGCATATACTTCTAGAGTGTTTTTGGAAGACCTGGAGCAAAAAGACCTTAGGGAAGACCAAGACATAGGTGAGAGGATAATATTAAAATGGATTTGAGGGAGGTGGGATATGATGCTAGTTAATTTTATGCAAAACTCTTATATCAGGTGTGTCCTGTCTGTAGATAATATGTTTTCTCTTTTTTTGGATTTCAAAAGTATAAGTAGGCCTAACTATCGCCTCCATGAAGATATACCGTTGTTTCGTTATAATTTTAAGTCACCTCTTCTCCGTCTATTATTATTATTATTATTATTATTATTATTATTATTATTATTATTATTATTATTTACAGTAATATGTACAGACTGTCATTGTTCATTAAGCCCACTTGATAGATCATGGGATGAATTCCTCTTCAAAAATACTAGGGTTTCAGCCCGCCTTGGGGATATGTCCTGCCGGAAATAATTTGTCTTGCAGCAGAAAATATTTAAAACAATAGTACCTGTATTGCTGCCTGCTAGGGCTAAGTGAAACATAATAAAATAAGTATATATAAATTTCAATCATAAGACACATCTGTTTTGCAAATGTTTATTTGCTATATGAATGTGGAATATATTAACGTTTTCGCCTTATTGGGCATCATCAGATATAATAAAATATGTAATCTGAACCTTGATCAAATTGAGCAAATAACAAATGAGCAATGTATTATACATGGTGTTGGATCTTCATGAGCTTTATGCATAAAAGTATAAATAAAATGAAGGATAGTTAATTTCAATGTTGGATAATTGGCGTTGGATAACGTTTTTTATTTATTTATTTAATAATAACATATACATAAAAACGTTACATTAAAATACTCCGAAAGAGCAAAGCTCGTGTTCGGGGACAGTTCCGTTACATAGATACACATACTTTGTAGACAAAATACTTAAGAAAAAAGCTCACATAAAGATTGTAATAAAATTAGTAAATAATAATACTAATAATAACTGAGTGAAAAAAGAGACGATGTTGAGATTGATGGATTAATATTAAATTATTATTAGTAGTATAATTAGTACAGGTCATGTTGCTATAGTAACCAAGATAAAATAGAAAAATACACTTAGGATAGAAATAAACTTGTTTTACAATACATGGTACATAATATATATACAGGGAAGTCTGTCATATAAATTTTTTAATTCTGGATCTGAAAATTTCATTGCTTAAAGTAGTCAATTCTGGATGAAATTTTATTATCGAATTATATAGCCGTGGACCATAATTTGTACTGTGTAGTAAAGCAGCAGATGTGAAATATTTAGGTTCAACTAATTTAAGAATTTCATTTCGTCTCGTATTATGAGCATGTGGCTGAGCTACAAATTTCGTTCTATTTTTATGATAGAATTTCATTAAAGAGTATTTATAAATTTGGTCAATTCTAAAAACATTCAATTCAGAATGGATCAAATTTGTTGGATAATCCAGTCGCCTTTTCAAACAAATTTTGATTATACGTTTTTGCAACATGTGATGCAAACTTTTGAAATTGAAATTGAAATTGATTGTGTATACATATAACTCATATTACAGTATGATTACAAATGAATCAATTAGAATTATACGATTTATCAATGATGTTAAAATAAATTATGAATAAAATGAATATATTAGCTTAAAAATTAATTAAAATTCACATTGTTCGAAGAATGTCTTAAGGTACTATATACAATATTGATATTGTGTTGTGACTGATGGATCTTATGTTGTCGATTGGTTGTAATTATACATGTAGAATTTCAATCGTGCAGTATACGTTCGCTTGTGATCTGAATGTTATCTGACATTGATGCAAATAGTGGTTGTTATTGATCATTTAGATCTAAAATATTCATCTGATTTTAATAAAATACAGATAATTATCATTGATGATTGCTGTGTGTAATCAAAGTTTATCAGGGACAACACACTTCTACAAACATCAAGACATATACATATAAATCATCTTCACATATACAGTCCCTGATAAACTTTGATTACACACAATTATAATATAATATAATATAATATAATATAATATAATATAATATAATATAATATAATATAATATAATATAATACAATTGTTTCATTTCAAAGAGAAGGCAGCTGCTGGAGCTATATAGATACATAGTGAACCATCAATAGTGTCGTTAATTTTAGGGGGTTATTCTTTGAGATATCTCAAACAAAAATATTTAATACATTTATGCTTGTTTTTACTTCCTTTTTGAGATAAAATTTGTTTAATGTGAAAAATATCGTAGTGTATTTATGGAAAGCCATTGATATAATTTCGAATATGCTCGGTAATTTTAAGAGAGCACTGTATTGTAATAATAAATTATTTAAATAATTTTAGTTTTGTCTTTTTAATTGCAGGAATTTGATCCATATGTTCAAACGATCTCTTATTTTTACATCAGCAGTCGCTCAAAATCAATCAAAATAGGCCTATCTCTACATAACAGTCATAAATGTTTTCATGTTTCATATTTTAGGGGAGAGTCGGGTAGTATCGGACATCGGGTAATATCGGACAGTGCGTTTCTTTCATCTACCACCATATGGTAGTACCTGAATGACATGGTTATATTTCTCTATGGGACATCACAGAAACGTAACCATGTCAATCAGGTACTATCATCGTGTGGTAGATGAAAGAAACTCACTGTCCGACATTACCTGACGTCCGAAACTACCCGACTCTCCCCTATTCTTTGTTTCACAACATGTTGTTCTTTATTGAGCTTAATATATTTCAAAGAGAGTAGTCTAGAATTTTTTTTTCATGAACAATCCTGATGGCCTTAAATACACCAGAATAAATAAATAAAGAAATAAATCCTATGAACTGTTATAACTGATGAAAATAATATTACATATCATTGAAATACATTTATACAGGCTTGCATAAATAAGAGGTCATCAAATAGTTTTAGTGTTTAAAAACACTATTGTGAATGTATATAAATATACAGTAGACATAATATGAAATAACTATGCATTCCTTTCATTCACGAATTGCCTTACCACTATCACGAAATTAGATACCCCTATCACGAAATTACCTACCAAGCACGCACATTTTCAATCCTATTTTATGCTAATAATTAAAATTTAAAAAATAGAAAATACACCTCTCCTTTATATATTTTGTTGCAATAATGTCATAGAAATATAAAAATTCAGTATCTTTCCGAAAATGGGGAATAACTAGCCACAATATTAGAAATATCACGAAAATACATTTCCTTACCCTATTCCTCGTATGTATAGAAGGAAAAAAGATTATATGAACGTGAGTCTGGAAATGCCTGGTTGCCGCGCTATAGGTGTTACAAGGAGGATCATTGTGCATTACAAAGCTTAGGTGTTAGTTGATTAATGTTTCAGTCTGTGTACATTTGTTTACAGGAACTGTTCAAAATATCCACCTCCTGCCTGAATACAGACTGCAGTTCATCGCATTGACGTCGGACCTGCTCCGAAATTCCTGGCGTTGCACGTATTGTCCGACAGTGTTGCTCAATTCATAGGCGGAGAGTTTCCACATCTTTCACAGGAGTCGAATACACAAACTACTTCAATTACCCCCACAAGTAGAAGTCCAGTGGGTTGAGATCTGGTGAGCGTGGAGGCCAAGGAATTGTTCCACCTCGCCCTATCCATCGGCCAGGGGATGTTGTATTGAGATGTTTACGTACATCCAGACTGGAATGTGTGCGAACTGAGCAACACTGTCGGACAATATGTGCCAAGAATTTGGGAGCAATGCGACGAACTGCGTCCTGTATTCACGCAGGAGATGGACATTTTGAACAGTTCCTGTAAACGTATGTACACAGAGTAAACATTAATCAACCAGTACCTAAGTTTTGTAGTGCACAATGATCTTCCTTTAACCCCTATAGCGTTGCAACCAGGTATTTCCGGACTTGCTTGCCTGCCGGTCTGAAGTTGCGCTCAGGCACGGGTTCGACTCACACTTGGGCTGATTACCTGGGTACGTTCTTTCCGAGGTTTTCCCCAAACGTAAGATGAATGCCAAGTAATCTATGGCGAATCTTCGGCCTCATCTCGCCAAATACCATCTCGCTATCATCAATCTCGTCGACGCTAAATAACCTAGTAATTGATACAGCGTCGTTAAATAACCAACTAAAAAAAATGAAAAAAAAATTCGATTTGTTGTGCACCGAGAATTACATTCTCTTCTCTCCGTACTTCTCCAATAATTTTTTTCTTTGTATACTGAATGTTTTCTGTATATATAACTTCGATAGTGCAGTGAAGATTTATTCTTCTGCGACTTTAAAATTTGGGTCATGTTGATACAGACATAGACTTCGTGGAATTGCCACGAGAATCGTAAAGTTTACTACGCACGCAGTATAGACTGTATGAGAAGGGGACTTGCAACGGATGGAGTATGCCTCTTATGTAAATACTGAGCAGTATACTACGGTTACAATAAAACCTGTATCCTGCATTCAAGAAATATAATGAATGATCATTGAAGTAGCAAATGTCTAAACATGTAAATACACAATTATTTTGTAGTGAGATATATTAACTCTTAAAATTTAATGTAATATAGTAACGTCATATCATAAAGTGCATTGTAGTGAAGAGTTACGTACATTTTGAGCGACTACAAAGTGAACATCCTCCGATGGTCACTGAAACAGTTTTTATGTTGGGAAAATGTACGTTCAACAACACACGATGTAATAGGCTAGGTGCATATTTAAAGAACGAAAAGTCACTACTTTTTAGTACACCAACTTCAGACGTCTTATCGTGACCTGATAGTACATCATTTATAATACGAAGTTGTGAATAGGCAGAATGTTTAGCAATAATGTTTCTCAAATGTTTCTCAACTTACATTTCACTTTTTCTGAAATTAGTGAATTGTTATTTTGGATAACGGTTTGTGATACTTTATCCTCTATATTAAGGCTTCTGAGAGTTGTAGTTTAGACGATTCTAACACGATATTGCTTTTGGATACGACTTTTAAAATTAGAATCAATGAACAGAATACATATCTTCCAATTGCTGTTCAGAAGGCAATGATTTTACAGCTGCAACAGCGGAACTGTCTGTGCTATCCAATGCATCAATTACCTCCATTATTTTGCCGTAATGTTTTGCATAATAATAACAGCATCCAACCACGTTTTCCAACGGGTCAAGATTGGCTGCGGAGGTAAGGGTATTCCAGAGGCAATTGTTTGGAACAGCAACACTCTCATTGTAGCATGTTTGATTGAATTCTTGTCTGCACTGAACATATGTTAAGCTTTGACTATTCCAACCACAGTAATGCAAAAACAAGTGCTTACATAGGTATACATTAGCTGTAGCTGCTCTATGTATTTGGACCGGTCACAACTCTTAACATGAACTGCTTATACTACGAGACCGGGCGGTCGCTCACCTCCTCTATACTACCGTACATCGGCAACCTGATTGCATGCTGCGTGTGGCAATCCAACGAAGTCTACTAATAACCATAGAAATACAAGAATGTAGAATACTTAATTTTTGGACTTCAAGTGCTTCAAGTACTGTGTAGAACTTAATATATAGGACATTTTGCTTTGACACTTCGGCTTTTTGGACATTTATTCTTTTGGACATATTTGCTATCGGACATGTTCCCTCGGAAATTGTGATCTCCAAGAGTTTTCCACAATTTTGTAAAAGTGGAGCTACTTTGTTTTTGCAGGGAGCCCTTCATTTGTCGTAGCCTGCCACACAATTCATAATACACCTCGAATATTCCAAAGAGTGCTGCTACTTTATAGGACAGGGAGAGCTGACATTTTGAATATTTAAATATTATTTTCGAGTATATGTATACCCTATTACAGTTCTTCATGTTTCATTTTCTTCATTGATTTTCTCAGTTTGTAGATGATTTTCATTCATTCGATAATACGTATATTTAAAAAACAGTTGATTCCATTATAAATACTGTATTTATCCATAAATTTATTACAAGAAGAGGCTGTGTTAGAAAGAGTGGGTGACGAAAGAATGATGCTGAAACTGACCAGGGAGAGAAAATGTATTTATTTTAGTAGGTTATTTTACGACGCTTTATCAACATCTCAGGTTATTTAGCGTATGAATGAGATGAAGATGATAATGCCAGTGAAATGAGTTCGGGGTCCAGCACCGAAAGTTACCCATCATTTTCTCATATTGGGTTGAGGGAAAACCCGGAAAAACCTCAACCACGTAACTTGCCCCGACCGGCAATCGAACCCGGGCCACCTGATTTCGCGGCGAGACGCGCTAACCGTTACTCCACAGGTGTGGGCAGGAAGAGAAAAATAAGAAATTGGTTATGTCAATAGCTACGAAGAAACTGTCTACTGAAGAAATGGTGAACGGGAAAAAAAAGTTCGGGGCAGTAGAAGATATCAGATGATAGACGACATTAAGATATATGGATCCTATATGGAGACTAAGAGGCATACGGAAAAGAGGCAAGATTTGAGAATGCTGGGTTTGCAGTGAAACATCTGTTTTTGTGCAGAAAACTATGAATGACTCGGTCAATGAGTTACATTAAATAAAATATTTTTCTATCGGTTTTATATTCCTGTCAGATCTGATCTCATAATCCCAATACATTTTCTGAACATTTTCTTGTTTTCTAGTGTCGGTTTCACTTATTATTTTTCCCTAGAATTTCTATTATAATTTACAATTAGCATATTTACGAAGAACTTTTTTTTCAGCGTCAGGACTTTTTTTGTATGTTATGAATTGTACAATTTTGTTACTTTTTAATGTCTTATTTACTTACTTGCTTTTAAGGAACCCGGAGGTTCATTGCCGCCCTCACATCAGCTCGCCATTGGTCCCTATCCTGAGCAAGATTAATCCAGTCTCTAACATCACATCCCACCTTCCTCAAATCCATTTTAATATTATCTTCCTATCTACGTCTCGGCCTCCCAAAGGTATTTTTCCCTCCGGCCTCCCAACTAACACTCTATGTGCATTTCTGGATTCGCCCATACGTGCTACATGCCCTGCCCATCTCAAACGTCTGGATTTAATGTTCCTAATTATGTCAGGTGAAGAATACAATGCGTGTAGTTCTGTGTTGTGTAACTTTCTCCATTCTCCTGTAATTTCATCCCTCTTAGCCCCAAATATTTTCCTATGCATCTTATTCTCAAACACTCATAACCTATGTTGCTCTCTCTAAGTGAGTGTCCAAGTTTCACAACCATAAAGAACAACCGGTAATATAATTGTTTTATAAATTCTAACTTTCAGATTTTTTGACAACAGACTGGATGATAAAAGCTTCTCAACCGAATAATAACAGGAATTTCCCATATTTATTCTGTGTTTAATTTCCTCCCGAGGATCATTTATATTTGTTACTGTTGCTTCCAGATATTTGAATTTTTCACCTCTTCAAAGGATAAATTTCCCATTTTTTTTATTTCCATTTCGTACAATATTCTGGTCACGAGACATGATCATATTCTTAGACTTTTCGGAATTTACTTCCAAACCTATTTCTTTACTTGCTTCAAGCAAAATTCCCATATTTTCCCTAATCGTTTTTGGATTTTCTGCTAACATTCCAAACCCTCTCTGTTATCTTGGACTTTCCTAATGGCATACTCCAGAGCAAAGTTAAAAAGTAAAGGTGATAGTGCATCTCCTTGCTTTAGCCCGTAGTGAATTGGAAACGCATCTGATAGAAACTAACCTATACGGACTCTGCTGTACGTTTCACTGAGACACATTTTAATTAATCGAACTAGTTTGTTGAGAATACCAAATACAATAAGAATATCATATAAAACTTCTCTCTTAACCGAGTCATATGTCTTTTTGAAATCTATGAATAACTGATGCACTGTATCCTTATACTCCCATTTTTTATCCATTATCTGTCGAATACAAAATAGCTGATGAATAGTTGATCTATTACGCCTAAAACCACACTGATGATCCGCAATAATTTCATCTACATATGGAGTTATTCTTCTGAAAAGAATATTGGACAAAATTTTGTAGGACGTCAACAAAAGTGATATTCCTCGAAAGGTACTACAGTTAGTCTTGTCCCCCTTCTTAAAGATAGGTACGATTATGGACTCCTTCCATTGTTCTGGTACAATTTTCTTTTCCCAAATTATTTATATACTCCAGAAATTTATAAGTTTTAATGAAGAACTGTGATTTGATTTAATTTTTGCTTGAAATAATCCTGATATATGAAAAGTAGAATGATGTGATGTGTAGTTTTGTCTATACCTACACCACGTTCTTGTAGTGTGAGACCAATAACATTCCAAACGGAGACAGTTCGACAGCCAGAAAGACTAAATGTTTACAATACCGCTACCGCGAACGTCCTCAGACTGTGTTCACTTATATGCACTACTCTCCATGTTCCAAATCGATTCTAGTTTTTTTCTCCCCGCTCTCCGAGTTGTTAGCAAACTTTCGTCTGTGAGAACGAAAAGATTTTTCTTCTAGTGCCACAGCCTCAGTTGCAACTCCTACACAAACTCTCGGCTCTCCCCCCTTTACAATGATTTGGCGTACATCCAAGCCCACAGATTCAAAGTTCCCACTGCAGCTCTAACAGCCCTGGGTCCTCGGGGCCCCCTTACGCGCCAAGTGTACCGTGCTGGCCTGTCTGGTTCCACCACGTCCTGTCTAATAGCCTCTAAAAGCTTCTCCCGAACCCCGCTCTCCTCCTTACTTTTGGCATGGTGAATTATGATGTCATGCGTGGCTGCTGTCCTGTCCTGGAATGGGATTTGCAAACATGATCAACTCTCAGGGGCGCTGGAGTAATGTTAGTTGAAGGTAAAATAGTCCACATTTCTCATGCCTCTACCTAACCCCTTTAGTAACTTATATCACACTAGTAATTATTTTATTCCACTCTATTCTATATTATTCATACTGTATTGAATTCAATTCCTCTCACAATATCCACAAATTTTAACTAATAGACTAAACGAAATAGCTGGAAATATGATAGTATAACAGCAACATGGATTTAGGAAAGAATCTTCCAGTATAGATTTTGTATTTACACTTACCGATTTGATAGACAAAAGGTGAGAGTTTAATCTGCCCACACACGAATATATTTCATATAATGTAAAGGCTTTTGTTGAAGTAATTATATATATTTATTTTTTTTTACGGAAAGTACTAAAAGAAAAGGGTCTCCCTCAACATTTAATAATAGCCTTTCAAAATGTTTACTATCATGGAAGCAAAGATAATAATTGAAAGCGACTAAAAGAGAAGTGAAGAAAATATTTTAAGAACATTTTTTTACGGAGAAGGCTGTACGAAGGATTAGAACTCAGGATCTTCTGTATTATGCGAAGGCCCTGTGTCGTACTTAATGCAAATCATGGAATAGCACTATCCGTCCTTCTAGTTTGTATATGACAGGAACATTAAACTTTTACACTCCAAGATGGAACACTACTACAAACAATTGAAGAGTCCACTGCAAGAATGATGGATGTCACTTTCTTGTCGAAAATGAACCAAGACTGTCAATGCATAGCTTAAGACATATAGAATGTACATAGAGAGTTACATGGCATTAACACTGATAGTCATTGTCCAGTAATGATCGGAAAATCACAGTTAAGCTTTGAGCGCTAAGCATTTCAAACTTTCAATTGCTTCTCCTGCAAAATGTATTCCAAATGACATCCATCATTCTTGCAGTGGACTCTTCAATTGTTACCGTACTTATTGAAGATACACCTTTTCATTGCAAAAATCAAATCCAAAACAAAATTTCAAACCATACAAAAATTTAAAATTCTCGTCAGGAAACATAATATGAGTTTCTTTGATTCTAAAATTCTTTGGGTTATTCACAATCTCTATCACAACATTCTATATGGGATATTTATGCGGTAACTATTAATTAAAGGGAAATTTCCAGTAATAACAAACATCATTATCAGAATTACCGTTATCGGTGAAAATTGATGTAAGCCCTATACCTATAATATTGCAGATGTATTAATAATTTTGGTAGGATGTGTTTTAATATCTCTTAGCAGTAAGTGGGTAAAATTTCAATTAAATATGTGTTACAATAAGTGAACAGAGTTCACCTGATCACAGGCATCTAGTGAATTTATATAAAAGTTATGTTTAAATTCCCAAGACGAAAGATTTACTCTAGAGTAACCATTTTTTTTAATGTGGATAAACACACCACTAAAAAATTAAAGACATCTGATAAATAGTATTGTACTTATGACTGCTTCAAGATAGACTATTTTTACCATTATTTTGCATGCGATAAGGAGCAACTTCCCATAAAAGCATACACTGTTTTTTTGCAGTTTATCCTCGGTATCTTGCAAGATCACATCATCCACAAAGAGTAATATATTTTAGATAACTACAGTAGGATAATAAGTAATGAGTACAGAAATAATAAAATACAAATAAGAAAATAAATAATTAAACAAAGAAATAAATAATTAATAAAGAAATATGTGAACGAATAGATAAATAAATAATATGCGAATGAATAGATAAATAAGTAAATAAATAAATAATATATAAATAAATAAATGAAACACAAGTTTATAAATTATAAAATAAGTATGGTAAGTAAATGAGGAAATTGTTGAATAAATAAATACACAACTAAAAATGTAGAGAGGTAAATAAAGAAATTAGGAATAAAAAATAACCAAATGAGTATTGATAGGCTGATAAATAACGAAATAAATACGAGTTAGTCTCAAACGAGACCTTACACTCTTACAGCTTACAAACATTACATTATCACTGTTGAGCCTCAACTTCCCAATCCCCTTACTTTATTCATGAGATTGTGAATCGCGAACTAAGAGAAAGTTTCTAGATCAACAATAAAGGAATAAAACTGCTTGAAAATTAAGAACCTAGAGCTTAATAATTACCAGTATGAGACTGGGAACTGATCGCGCAATTAGATTTCGTCTTACCCTTGTATAAGGAGACTCACAGTTATGGATTTATACGTAATTTAATGAGAACTGGTTATGGAGGAATGATACCAATAGGATTATGAAGACGTGCTTTGATGTCTGATATACGCTGTGTGGGGGCCATTAAAGGAGCTTAACGTTTACGATAGCAAGTATTAAATAGTTGAATATCTACCATAAACGAAGGTAGCTTTTACCGCGGGTAATTACTACAGATCTGGTTTCTGGAATGAATTGATATCTCATCTTCTGAGTATGTGCATCGAGACAGCTTCTCATTGCCACAGTTGTGAAGGATCTGTTTCTATTCCTCTTGTAAAAGCTTCTAGTTTGTTACGGTTCATAGATAGTAGTTTAATCGGCTTTGATTGTTGGTTACTGGTGAGCAGATTTACTTCCCTCACACAGGATTAGGTGGACAGAGTTATGTAACAATAGACCACCCAGAAAAATGTTTTTCAGAGATATTGAGGTATTTAGTAGCAATTAATTATAAGCTCAGTAGACCCACTAACGTTGTTCAAATTCAGCTGACTTTGAGCAAGGAAGAAAATAATATTTCAATTACAAATAGAATATTATTTATGCTCGACCATGCCGAAATGTAGTAATTATACACCTGGTAGCAGTCCTTTAATTCATGTCATTAAAGTACACCTATTCATTAAAATTCAGGTTTTCGATTATTCTCGGATATGCAATCGAAAGACAACGAGGGAAACGTCTCGGAGGCTGGAAATCCAATACTGTCGCAGAAGGTTATGTTCTATTACTATAATAATTAGCGTTAATTGTAAATAATATTCAAATAAATTGAATTTGTCATCTCGTTTTTCAATGTCGAATTCAATTTCCAGGTTATATCAAAATTAGTTCATGTTATTCTTTAGATTACATCAAGGTCAATGACATTATTGTTCCTTGGAAAAAATCAATACTTTCGCGTCTGCGCACATCTCACAATTTACGAGCTATGCACAAGGTCACTTCCGCTCTTCAGTCAGATGCGAATGAAATGAATACTTCTGAATAATTTCAAGTTAGAAATATCGTCGAGCATAAAAAGTCGTATGAAACCTGCCTATAATGGTAATTAAGACGCTCGTATGAAAATGATGAAACTGGCTTGCGCTCGTTTCATAAACAAACGTACTCGCGTCTTAATTACTATCATTATAGGCTCGTTGCATAATGTACTATTATCATTGTAATGAATATGATAGACTATAAGTTTCGCAGTAAGAAACTGTGTTTTGATCTGTTGTCGCAGAATACAAAGTGGAGGAAAAACAAGTGAGCAAGAAGTAAAACTTAATGTTGAGAGTGAAACATAAGAAACCATGTGTTGAGGTATTTTTTTAGACAATTTGAACAATTGGCCTGAAGGTGACACCAAAATCTCATTTATATAAAGTTGCTTGTTGGTCTTTTGTTGAATAACTCCGTCCAGATGTTTGACCATTTTTACTGCCCCGTGTTGTCTAGAATATTGGCTACTTTAATCACTTGTCTACGAGGCAGTTGAAAAGAAACTTCGAATGTCTAGTGATAAAATAGTATATCGATAAATTCCAGGTGCAGTATTTCACAACTAAGTTTGTATTACGTTAAATATGTAAAAATTCCTCAAGTTTTGTGATCACTTTTAACGCGCAAATTTAGCAACGCGCCAATAATTCAAGTGTTAATAATCATAGATAATGTTGAATAGTGTTTCTACAATCTTTTGAGACTTAACCCCTTCAGAAACAAAAGAGAAGTTGCCTACTTACTAGTAACTCGTTTCTTGTTTTAAATAAACAAAAAAATGTACCTTCTTTGTTTCAATTATGTGTAAATGTTCTTTTTTGCATTCATTGCATTGAAATTTCTGGGAGTTTCTCGTTATCATCTTACTTATTTTGTTATTGTTTCTGTGACTAAAAATCTTGTTCTTTAGGGATTATTTAGAATTTTATTTCATGTCACTGATTAGTCACATTATCCGCCGCTATTGTATGTATGTATCTATGTATGTATGATGTATGTATGTGATTATACACACTGCAAATTGGTAAATACCTGGTGGCAGTGGTAACTAATTACACTCAATAATGACAATTAATAATAAACACCAGTAATAAAAATACAATTAATAATAAATTAATAGTAATACTAATAATAATGACAATAACAATTACCATCCTAAATTAAACGAAACACGATCACTTAAAATAACATTTAAAGTAAATCTAATTTGTATCTCAACACTAAGTATGCTAACGTTTTCTAGATATTTACCTTAAACATATTGCCCAAAAACCAGATTTTGTATAGCCTATTGTACGATCTGTAATTTTATTGTTTTATATCCTCAAGAAAATCTAAAATTAAATTGGACATCAGTTTCTTAACATTAATTTTTATTTTGGCAGAAATTCAATTTTCACAGATTACATGGTTAAAATACTTCTACGAAATTACAAATAAAATAAGTGTGTAGAGTGGTATGAAATCGTATTTTATTCACAGGAGATCAAGACAACTACTAAATTATGTGATAATCAATAAGCTAATTCACCTTTTCTCATGTCAGGTAATATATAACAAATCCTCGGCCTCATCTAGCCTAATACCATCTCGCTATCACCAATTCCAACGACGCTAAATAATCCAGTAGTTCATACAGCATCGTTAAATAACCAAGTAAAAGTATGACGATATTTTATATTTTATCAAATTTAATTTTTAACACTGTTAATCAACACACTTAAGTAAAGAATTAGGTTTGGAAGTAAACTCCGAAAGACAAAGTATATGATTTTGTCTCGTGACCAGAATATTGTACGAAATGGAAAATATAAAAATTGGAGATTTATCCTTCGAAGAGGTGGAAAAATTCAAATATCTTGGAGCAACAGTAACAAATATAAATGACACTTGGGAGGAAATTACACGCAGAATAAATATTGGAAATGCGTGTTATTATTCGGTTGAGAAGCTTTGGTCATCCGTTCTGCTGTCAAAAAATAGGAAATTTAGAATTTATGAAACAATTATATTACCGGTTGTTCTGTATGGCTGTGAAACTTGGACTCTCACTTTGAGAGAGGAAAATAGATTAAGGGTGTTTGAAAATAAGGTTCTTAGGAAAATATTTTGGACTAAGAGGGATGAAGTTACAGGAGAATGGAGGAAGTTACACAACGCAGAACTACACGCATTGTATTCTTCACCTGACATAATTAGGAACATTAAATCGAAACGTTTGAGATGGACAGGGCATGTAGCACGTATAGGCGAATCCAAAAATGCATATAGAGTGTTAGTTGGGATGCCGGAGGGAAAAATACCTTTAGGGAGGCCGAGACATAGATGGGAGGATAATATTAAAATGGGTTTGATGGAAGTGGGATATTATGATAGAGACTGAATTAATCTTGCTCACGATAGGGACCGATGGCGGGCTCATGTGAGGACGCCAATGAACCTGCGAGTTGTTTAAAAGCCATTAGTAAGTAAGTAAGAAATAAATAAGTAAATTAACCAACACATATAATAAATATTGTAACGTGAGTTCAATTATACACACACCATGTCACATACAATTCAGGCAAATTAGTTATTCAAATGCCAATTGATTGAAATCAACATATTCCTTATAAGTAGCCTATATTAAAACTATTACTACATATAAGTCATGACTTTATTTCTTACTGTTACACAATAAATTAATATTTCATTGCAATAGTGAGTACATTCTACATTGTACTTACAGTATGTTAGATATCGTTAAACAATTATGTATCTGATGTTGCCGTACAATTAGATGGAGAGTCAGTAGAAGAAAAAATCAACAGATACAAATTAAATTGTCTAGATCATCTAAGAAGAATGGAAAATTCAAAAATCCCAAAAATTGTGATGTAGTATAAACCTAGAAGACATCGTCGACCTGGAATACCTTTTAGAATTCTGCTAGATGGGGCCGAAACAGGTCTACAGAGGTCTAATTCGTGAAGGATAATGATGATGTTGATGATGATGTTGATGATGATGATGATGCCATACAGGCGAAAACGTTTATACTTTTCTTTTACTTAATAACCTGTAGTAGCAAATGTTAATTTGCAATAAGAATGATAAGTCATATGATTGAAGAAATTGTAAATAAATATTTTATAATATTGATCTTAAAGTGGAACTTTATATGAAAATATGTCCTCAAAACCCATAATAGAGAATTTGTTTAGATAGCTGAACTTGATTTGTGACTTCGTAAAATTAATAGAACAGCTAAGTAAATTTGTTGCCCCAATTGGTAAACAGTACTTCTAAGTTTTCGATTGCAGCGATATTTTACTACTTAATTAACTTATTATTCCCAGAATATGAATTTTACCAGCAATCAAAAAGTATTGGGAATAAATTTGAATAAGGAACAAAAAAAGTTTCCTTCCCAGGCAGGATTCGAACCACGAAAGTCTTAGTTACCTGTCTATCGTGCTCTGGAGTGAACAAGGCTCTGAAATCAGTTTCAAGGGTCGGTCCGGTTTTTTATTTATTTATTTATATATTTATTTATTTATTTATTTATTTATTTATTTATTTATTTAACTAGCTACAGTAGCTAGTGAGTACAAATTAAATTTATAAAACAAAAATATATCTAGCCACTACCGTAAGAGCCAGACTCGTGTACGGTGTGGTCTTAGTCAATAATATAACATAAAATTAACAAGAACAGTTTACTAAATACAGTAAGTAACTTAATTCAAACCAATAAGTACAACACAAGAGCAAGAATAAAGAAGAAAGAGAAAAAGAGAGAAAAATACACATTTAATATAAATTGACAATCCGGCAGAAGCCAGTGATATCCAAAAAAAAATATGAATATAGTCGACAGAAATAAAAGGTAAAAAAAAATACATTTGTTAATATTATACATCATGGATAATTTTACAAATTTCTTTTTTAAAAGCTTCAATTTTAAAATATTTCAAATTTTGGAAAATTGTTTGTCATTTGCCACTACTGTACACGGACAAACTATTACGTCGACTTCAGATGCAATCTATGAGTTTATATATATTCATCTTAGTGAACCTGCTTCTTGCAAACACACTGCGATGCATATTTTCTTTTATGTTTGCTTACGCAACGTAAAGAGTAAAAAGATAAGTTAGTGTGCTTTGTTATTGGAAACAAATGCCTTAATTATACTCGTAATATAGAGAATAAACATCGATAAGTTTGTAATCCCCGACAAAGCGAACTTGCGACGCGGAAAATATGTGCAACCCGCCGTGACGTCATCATAATTATTGTAACTTAAACAGTCTCCTGCCCGACTGCAGCGCTCTGACCTACAAGGCCAAGTCGGGAGTTCGCCTTGCAGGATAATACATAAACAATTATGAGAAGAAACTGAACTGTTCATACTTCTCATATTTCAAATTTGAAAGGCATGATGAGGGCCGATAAGCTGATACAATAACAATGGGAGTTTGTCAGGATCCGTCTGTGCTTATCTATTTAACTGTTAAATAGATAAGCACAGACGGATCCTGACAAACTCCTATTGTTATTCTCATATTTCGTCACATGTACCTACTGTCTTCCTCCGACGAGTTTAGTGCTGGGACCTGAGGTATACTTCGCACGAAAACATGACGACCTTCCCTCATACCCTTCACCAGTTAACTGCAGGCACGCGCAAGGGATAAACCCTTAGCCGAGTTGCCAATTCTTCAAGTCATTGTGATTTGCGAACGTTTTTCAAACTGTGTTCCGTGAAACCGCGATTTTCAGCGAGACTGTATTATCTTTGTAAATATAGCTTAATTTATAATTACTAAAACAAAATTGGTATAAAAATGAACAAGCTCATTTTAAAAACACATTATATTTATATTTTCACTAACATGTTTTGCCTAAATTAACAAAGAAATGCAGAGTTATATAATAAGTGTTAAATTCTCATGTTATTGAAGAAGTTCCAGAATTTTATACTTAATTAAGGATGTTGCGCTGGTAAAATTTTCGGAAACTGTGATCATTGAATAGCAATTTATAGTACAAGAGAGTAAAATTAGATTTTACCCGCTTCGCCTTGGGTGATAATTTCCACAAGCAATTAAAATCCGTTTACTCTAGTGTGCTATACAATATTTTAATCATTACTGATATGTAAATTTAATTTTAAAGTGTAGGTCTTTTCTTTGTGATGTGTTGCTGGCGAAGAAGTTCATATATATTCATTTTAATTAATGCTTATATGTTGGTTGTCATGTAGAGAGTGATTTAAAAACATTTAATTCACTTCTGTAAGTTAGAAAACTTTTAAGCACTGCTGTGAATAATGTCATTATTTAGGTTGCTAAGGACGGTGAAATAAAGACCAGTTTAGATACCGCTCATGGATAAATGTATTCCTTTTACATCATTTTTTCATAACATGAAAATCATATTAAAGCACAAAAGAATATATTTGTTTCTCTGCCAGTTTACTTGCTGATTCGATGCAAATTTTCTGTAGGCCTAAGGAACGTTATAAGATACGAAATATGATTGAATTAATTAAGGGGGCATGTACACTTCTTATACCTTAAAATTATGTTATGTGAAATATAGGCCTAATATAAAATTTAAATTTATACACCAACTATTGAAGTTCATTCAGATAAAACAACCTGTATTAGTTTTTTTTAGTTATTTAACGACACTGTATAAATTAGTAGGTTATTTGGTGTCGATGGGATTGGTGATAGAAAAATGGTATTTGGCGAGATGAGGCCGAGGATTCGCTATAGATTACCCGACATTCGCCTTATTGTTGAGAAAAACCTCGGAAAACCCCCAATCAGATAAATCAGCCAAAGCGGGAATTGAACCCACGCCTGAGTGCAACTTCGGATCGGCAATCAACTAAGCCAACTAAGCTATGCCAGTGGCTCTGTATTAGTTCTGAAGTTATGATTTGTAATGTAAAGTGCGGCATTGGCTATAATAGCTGTTAAGTGGAAAACGGCATGAGCCCTTTTTTCTTCTTCGCAAACTAGGCCTATATTCCTTAAAAACCCTTTTCCTGGTAATTCCGAAAATACTGGATAGAATCGAATGCAATTTTTTCTGCATTCTTAAACATAATGTACAAATCAGAATATTTCCGGAAGTTTATTTGCTGTTGGCGATATCTCTTCCGAGTTCTGTTCGACGAAGTAAATCACGCATAAAATCGTCTATCTTACCGAATTCTGTGTTAGTTTATTTTCTCTTCAGTTGGTGAACCGTAATTCTTAATTACTATGCCCCATATATATTTTTTTATAAACTCCGCCGGTTGCGTCCGATGTTAAGTGATTAAGGTTTGTACTTATCAAACTGCCTCAACTTTCAATTACTCTATGGATAGAATTTCTAACGTTGGATACAATTTTAACACACTCCTCTGCAAATAACATATTCTGTTTTCTTCGACGGTGTTATTTGTTCTTGTCGTGATGGTCCTGGATCTTCAGGTGAATCAGGAGGCCTGGCTGCGGATCATCGGCTCCTACACTCATTAATCATGGCCGGAATAAATTATGCATATTGAAGTGCACAACATTATAAAACAACACGTCGACATATGTCTAAAAAGACACTGACAACAGGTGAAACCAAACAGGTAGAGGCAATGACTTACGAGTAAATTTGGCAATGCTGGGCTCTATTGTATTTCTGCCACGTGGCTAGGGGTTGAGTAGAGGATGGGGGTTTATGAGGGATTACCAATTCCAAGAAGAGAGGCCGTCATGTCTTCGAGGCAAGTATATTCTTGCCATCGGTGCGGGGGGTTGCAGGTAGATTCTTTTGTTGCTACAGCCAAGCCGATCCGAGCGGAGTGGGAAGTATTAATCGTCCAAAAACATGTAGTCTTCAGTTTGTAGTAGTGTGTGAATACTTCATATACATATTTTTTACCTAGGCCTATATGGTTTTGTTATTAATATATTAAATATATTGTTGCAATTTTTGCTCAAACATCTCCCTGATTTCAGCTATATTAATATTATATGAATTACTCATATTAAATATTTCACCGTTACAAGTCATTTTTAAGGAAACATTCTGTAAAAGAGGTTTTTGGTTTTATTCTCTTGGAATTTTAGAATATGTGTGATTGTGATTGGTATCGTGAAAAACAGATTCCTATAATGTCATGATAATAGTTATTTATGGTACTTGTGAGGTAAGTGCATCTTTATTGCACGAGTGGAAAGATTTAAGCACGAGGCGTCAGCCGAGTGCTTAAATTACACGAGTGCAATAAAGATCACGCTCACAAGTACCATACATAATTTTATCCATGACCATAACGAAAAATTATGTTTTATAAAAGAAAATACGTTGAAAATAAGTCCTCATGTAATCACATACCATGACATGGATTTTAGAATCAATACGTTACTAGGTAGGTCATGATGTAGGAGGCCATGATTAGTAAAGAATGGTATCTAAGGCGTTGGATAAATAACAAATTATAATTAATTATATAATTTTAATATATATTTTTTCACTTTAAACGTGTATTTTCGTCTTTTTGAAGTTTCAGGGATAATTTAGAAGTGTTCACGGAAATAATGTGATTAAAATAATTTAACATTTTACTTCTGTAAACTTAAGAGGAATATTAAAACTTCATTAATCATCGTGTCTGTTTAGCTCAGTAATGCGTATATAAAACAATACTGTAAATTCATTCCTAATATCAGATAATGTTATTTTTTTTTTAATAATAGGCCTTTTACATTTTATTTTACTGTTTCTTCATATATTAGCTCATGCGATAAGTATAACATTGTAAACTAATTTCATAATAATGGTCCATGGGCGTGAATTTGAACTGCCACTGGGGGAGACCCTGGTGTACCAGCATCATGCGGAAGTACTGCGTGAAGTCTGCAGCCAGGTAGTGCCACTCAAAACTTCTGTCCAGCAGCCAGATCTTGGGGTCCTCTCGTTTTAGATCGGATTCGCACTCGCTCTTGTGAAGGTACACCAGACACACCTTTCCGATGCCTTGGCAAGCGTCCAGTTCGAAGATCTTGCACTTGACGCCGAAGTTGGGGCGCTGCCTGGGGTCGTCCTGCTCGCTGCAGATCTCGATGTCCAGCAGCGTGGGGCATTCCGCATCGCCCATGCTCTTGACGCCGGCCAGCCGTTGTAACTCAGACATAGAGTTGATCTTCATGTTGCCGATGGGGAGCACCTCGCCTTGTGGATATTCTCGACCATGGCTTCATTAAAGATCGGACATCCTCTCTCCTTTCTTCGTGGAAGTTTTGTTCTTGCGAACTTTCTACCCGTGCTCAAGCAGGTACGCTACACATTAAATGAGAAAGATCTCTTCTAACGAAATAGAGTTAGGAAATGATCCCAGGATGGAGGCAACATTCCCTCGCTGAACCGCTATTCCAATGCGTTGACGAAGGAAATTGATGCATCTAGGATCGCCGGTACGGGACAGTAGGCGTGTACCAATTTGGGTGAGTAGATCTTTAGCGTCTCTACACCACGGACCAAAGGTCTCAACTGCAAAAGCGACGAAGATGTAATTTGATGTTAAATGTTCATATTTGCGGCGTTTAGCATGATAAGCGGATTCAGCAGCAGATCCGGCACAATTGACAGAAGATTTTAAATGGGAAAGGGCTAATGTATCTACACATGTAAAATCCCAGATGAGTGATTTACCTTTGGACCAAGGAATTAATGTCAAGCCGTCAGGTCGTTTACCATCCGACCGGCTAATACCAGATGGTTCAAGAAGAGTTGGAATGTCACAGGAGGTTAAAGATCTACTAATGATGTTATTAATAGCAGAATGCCTAGGAAGGCGGCCTTTACTTCTGGCACAGCTTAAGGCATGATGTCCAAAGGAATCCACAGTCTCTCCGCATATACATTGGTGTACATGGCAAATTTTGCAGCCCAGACGCAATGCAGTAGCGATTTGGAAAGATTTACCGTCCATCAAGGTACCAACATAGGAGGAAGGCAGAGCATGGAGCCAAGATCCAGATTCCTTCTCTTGGAGAGCTTTAATACGAGCGATGTCCTTGTCAGATGTGAAAGAGGATATAAGAGAATCAAGTATTTGACCTGCAATAATCTCATCCCAGGCTTTTTGAATGGCTGGATTCTGGGGAGGAGCAAAGTTATTCGTTTTTTCGTACCACTTATTTAAGGCTTCAGGAACATAGCAAATGTCGACAGCATCACTGTAAATAGGGAAAATAAATTTGATGAAGTCAATAACGCCAAAGACTGAAGATAAAAAAGCTGGTATACAAATATCAGTAAGTGTACGAATACCGAGGCCTCCTAATTTAATTGGGAGAGAAGCCTGTACCCAACTGTTGTTGTCAAAAGAAGTATTTAAAATAGATTGTAAAGACTGCTTTAATAAATCATCTGCCTGCTGGAGAAAAGTAGGAAAAAGAAATAAGGGTGTAGTTCTTAAAAAATAAGTGAATTTAGGGATTAATAGGCAATTTTTGACAATGAAATAAGAGACTTGGGGGTGAAAATGTTCAAGACGACCAAACAGAGTTTTCAGGAGCTCCAATTTTTGAGTAGCTATTTCATCAACAGAATCTAAAAAGATGGGAGAACCCAGGACGGACAGATTTGACTTTGTGACAGTTTTAATGCCAGGAGCAATATTCTGGAAAGAAGATAAAATATTTGGGTTAATAGCAGAACAAAAATAAATTTCACATTTATTAGGATTAATCTCAAGACCAAGTTCGGACCCAAGATGAATGATTTTCTGTAGATCACAAAGAACATCATGGGAATCTCCAGCTAAAGTCCCATCATCCAAATAAAAGAGATTTAAGTCACTAGTTAACTTTTGGATGAGGGAGTGGACTGTAAGACTGAAGAGTAAAGGCCCTAAAGGGTCTCCCTGCTGACAGCCTGTTTGTGATAAAATAATTTTGGAATTAAAAAATAGATTGGACGAATATCTATAAGACTGCCAAACAAAAGGGTAAAAGCTGGGGAATTTTTCTAAAAAAGAGTTTAACATGATATCACGTTCAATGCTGTTAAATGCGTTCTTAAAATCTATCTTCAATAGAATTTTATCTGAGTTATCATAAGTATGTAAGAAGGATCGTACAGAGTGTATAACAGATTCACAACCTTTAGGAGAACCAAATCCTAGTTGATGAGGTCGAAAAATATGACCACTTTCAATCTTAATAGCGTGACAAATAATTTTAGAAACAAGGCGCCTGAAAGTATTACCTATTGCGATTGGGCGTATGCCACCGCCAGGTTTATTAACTGCAAGCAAAGAGGCACCAAAGAAATTTGTACGTACATTATCATTTAATTTACCTTGAGACAAAAAATTGCAGAGATTAGTTATGGATGAAAGGAGCTTTTTACCAGAGTCACCAGCTGAAATGGACACTAAATCAACTAGATGCTGAGGTCGCAGACCATCAATACCAGAAGCAGATCCTTGAGGGAAACTTTTAATGGCGTGTAGGACATCAGATTCAGAAAAAGATGGGTGATTAGCAGTAGTAACAGGAGCATCAGGAAAAGTAGATGGTCGAGAAGGAGGTGGGTGTTTTGATAATAATTCTTCGTAAGTACGTTGATTGTATTCAGCTATCCCCATATCGGATGATAATATACGAACAGCGTTGCGAATGTCTCCTTCAGCAATTTTCCTCTCTATACGTTGCGCCAGGGAGATATGTGGTGACTTCTTCTTAGTACGAATAGACTCGGTGAAAGAAGGATTTTGAAAATTGTTTATGTTTTCCTTAATCTTGGAGATTAGTGATTTATTAGTAGACTTTTCAGGAACACGAAGAGCAATGTAAGCGTAAAGCATTAAATTGACCCAATGGGCTTCGGAATTAAACGATATACAAAGGTCAATCAGATGTCGAAGTCGGTCCGCAGCCAATGGGCGAGCTCCCTTGGGGATTCTGCGTATGACAGCAACAGATTTCTTGCACTGTATGAGTATGGAGTGAAGCTCTTCGTGGGTGATATTTGAGGATGGAATTGCATCTTGAATGTCAGAATGCACACGTGAGTGATGAATGCGCAGACCACGAGTACCTCTAAAAAGTCTAGTATCACCTGATGGACAATGTGGGCACGGAATATATTCATCAGGTTCAGTGGTAGCACTAATATGTGTAGAAATATCAGAAGAACTTCCTGCTGCAGATGGGGAAATATCCAGCGAAGAATCTTCTGATGTATGACATCTCGAAACGTGGGTATTGATGCCTCGATGAGTAAAAGATTTACCACATAAATTACAAGTCACAGAAGAAATGTTAGTAGATTCAGAAGGAGTACACAGAGGGATGTTGGTTGACATCACTGATAAATTAAAGTAAAACGCGTAAATAAACTAAACGAAGACGAAAACTGAATGAAATTAATTAGTTAATTAATAACTGTAAGCACTGTTGCTATGTAAAATCAACAAGTCTGTAAAGTCACTAGAAAACACACTGAATTTCTTGAATATTCACATGACGAAAAACATTCCTAATACACACATGAAGAAACAAAATAAGTAAGTCTTCAGATAATCCAGAGTTAATCCAGTTAAGGATATTAATCACATAATAATAAACTTTTGAAATGAAAGAGAAAACAAAGCACACATTATTAAATCATGGCCTTCTTGAGCTCAGTTTAGCTCAGTTGGCTAACGCGTGTTGTTTTAAAATCCTATAAACCCAACTTCGTAGGTTCAAGTCTCCTCGTATCCCAAAAGGTAAATTATTACAAAATTTTAAAAAGATGCATATTAGATATGGATGTAATGTACAAATTACGACGTAGCAGATAGAGAAAAGAGAAGGAGATTGAGTGTATGTATATTTAAGAAATGGTAATAAAGAAGTAGAGGTAGTGACATCAAGTAACTAATATATTAACTTCTTGAGTAATAGTTCAATGGAAATGTATACGTGTGTACCCGGGTACTAGGAAAATAGCCTACTAATGAACTGTGAGATAAAGTTCAAACTGTGAGGTAAAGTCTTTATCTCACTAGTGAAATAAAGTAATGTTGAATAATAGCCTACTTTACACACGCAAAAGTATTTAGTAAAGGCATGTTTTTCGTTATGGTCATGGATAAAATCATTTGTTGGCGATATCTTAAAATACAAATCAAGTAGTTTTACTTTTCAAGTGAGTTCAGCAGTACAGTATATTTAAATGTATTACTTTACAAATTTAATTCAATTCTACTAATCACTAAATTTGATAGTATGATTCTTCTTTGCATTTATATTATTGTAGTTATGATTTTTTTATTTATTTTATTGTATTTGTATTTCTGGTAGAGTGATGGCCTTCACTTCACCAGAATAAATAAATAAATAAATAAATAAATAAATAAATAAATAAATAAATAAGTAAATAGATAAATAAATAAATACAAT
The DNA here is from genome assembly GCF_040183065.1 of Periplaneta americana. Classification (NCBI taxonomy): domain Eukaryota; kingdom Metazoa; phylum Arthropoda; class Insecta; order Blattodea; family Blattidae; genus Periplaneta; species Periplaneta americana. The sequence goes on from NC_091124.1 coordinate 180,301,670, forward strand.
TTCCTACAATATTTTCCTTCTCTGAACACGTAAATAGGAATGGTTGTATCTCTATCTCGCCAAAAATACGTTAGAAAATTAATAGGCATACTGCTCTCGTAAATTGGGCGTATGTTTTCAGTATGATTGTACTTCCTTCCAGACTGCCGCTGTCGCTGTTCCCTCCCACTCCAGTACCGCGCTAGACTAATCGGACCGCATTCCTCTCATCACTAAACTCCTCAGAGGATGACAGTATTTACCGTATGAAATATATGACAATCTTGATGGAATAAAGTTGAAAGAGCTTAAAGAAAAGCACGTGCTTTACATGCTTAAATTGCAACTGTATCATTAACCGAAGTCACACAAAGAATCAACTATTGACGCTCGTACACAATAACTGTTTCTTTCCTTATTTCTCAGAAGCGGAATGACATTTATTATAAGGGCGCCAAGAATGAAATGCAGAGGCATAACATTTAAAAGCTTGCAAAGTAACTCTGTGGTTATGTGGTCATTAGTTGCTGGTGATAGTACTATGTGCCCTGGGACTCATGCTAGCTCGTGGGATCTGAGATTGAATTAGAACTGTATCATTAAACGAAGTCATACAAAGAAACAACTATTTACGTTCATACACAACAGGTGTTTCTTTTCTTATTTCTCAGAAGCGGAATCAAATTTATTATAACGGCGCCAAGAATGAAATGCATAGACATAATATTTAAAAGCCTACAAAGTAAATGCATGTGGACCTTAAATATGGAGTTTTAAGTATATTTGCAAAATTACTGTTACAATGCAAATTTTGGTGTCAAAAAACAATGTCATTTCTCCAAAGTTATATATGCCTGATTCAACATCTATTCAACGAAATACTTCGTGCATACTATGAAATTTTAATAAAAATTTGTTTAACTTATGGGAAAGGTAAAGGCAAAGGTAAAAGTATCCCCGTAACATGCCATGAAGGCACTTGGGGGGGCATGGGAGTAGAGCCCCATGCTTTCCATGACCTCTGCACTAGAATAAGGTGGTGTGGTCAGCACCACGCTCTGACCGCGTTTTACCCCCCGGAAAGACATGGTACTCAATTTTATAGGAGGCTGAGTGAACCTCGGGGTCTTTCTTAAAGTTTGGCAACGAAAAAAATACTGTGATCAAACCCCGGACCTTCCAGTCCGTAGCCAGCTGCTCTACCAACTGAGCTACACGGCCGCCAACTTAAGGAAAAGATCAACCAAATAAGAAAAACAATGAGGTATTCCGTAATTCATTAATTTAAGGAAACAGGAAATTATGAAGAAAATAGATAAGCAATAATACCAAAAAATTCTACTTCCAAACTGCAACATCATCTTGTTTTTTTTTATTGGGTTATTTTACGACGCTGTATCAACATCTAGGTTATTTAGCGTCTGAATGATATGAAGGTGATAATGCCGGTGAAATGAGTACGGGGTCCAGCACCGAAAGTTACCCAGCATTTGCTCGTATTGGGTTGAGGAAAAACCCCGGAAAAAACCTCAACCAGATAACTTGCCCCGACCGGGATTCGAACCCGGGCCACCTGGTTTCGCGGCCAGACGCGCTGACCATTACTCCACAGGTGTGGACATCATCTTGTTCTTTGGTGTCGTGGCCGACAACAGCCGACCTTTCCTCTCTTTCATATACTTTAGTCCTCCACCATCAGACTCCCAGGGTTCTCAAATCTGACTCAACATCATCTAGCCATCTCAATTTTTGTTGTCCCACATTCCTTCTACTATTCACTTTCGAGTTTAGAATTACGTTTCAAAAACTCCCCATATTCCAATCCAATGACGTGTCTCAACCATTCAACTTGCGAGACTTTATTTTCACAAAATATCAGAATGATTTGTATTGTTTTTCCAATTCATAATTACACCTTATTCTCCACTCGAAATTTTAAAATTTGCGTCCATAAATCTTCCTCAAAATTTTACTTTCCCGGGCCATTAGGTGTGAATTCCATTCTTTTTTTCAACGTCCAAGTCTCACTTCAAACTGCGATGTGCGTTAGAATTATTTACACTCCTAGCTCACATCAGACGTTTCACAATCTCATCGAATGTTAGCGGTGTTGCACTTAATTTCTGCTTCTCAAAATTCCTAGTTTTCTTGCACGGATAGGGTAGAACGGCCAATTACCGGACAGGTTCTTTTTCCGGACACTCCTAACGTTTTATCATTTTGTGCTTATAGAGAATACTTTTTACGTTCATTTAGCTAATTGGGAGACATGGGAGTGAGATTGCGTGTGAAATCCGAGCTCCAGGTAGCGGAAAGTGGGCAAAGGTTCTTAGAATATCTTTATATTTCGTCCTGTTGTAATATCGAGCGGTAAATTATTCTCTGTAAATAAGATAAAATGATTGTGCGAAAGGTTTATTATATTTAATCCGAAAAATAAGACTTTGACTATTGTGAGGTGGTGTCAATTCGGTTTTTAACGCTCAGGACACTTTTTCTCCGGAATTTTAGATAATTAGTGCAACGTTCTATAATAAACAATTCATTTTTATGATTTTATTCATGTTGTTTTAAGAGAAAATATTGAAAAACAAATCATCAAACGACTTCTCAATGAAATGTGCCATTTTATTGTTATTACTGACGCCAAAACTTTCTTTTTTATATAAAAGGCAGGACAATATGAAATGAGGATGATATGAAATAAGGAATGAAAGAATATCGGAAAAGTTAATCTATAAGATCATCTGCAAAATAGAATATTGTGCCTAACAAGTCAACTCTTCATGCACATGATTATTTTATTTATTTTAATTATGCAAACTGGAGCCATTGACTTTCTATCAACAAAGGAACTTGCCTGGTTCTATTGAATGCTTCTCGGAAGCGATATTCTTGAACCCCAACAAATGTTAAAAAAATATATCCAGGGACCTCTGAATATGGTCACAAATTCTACAATAAAGAAAGGTGTTTAAGTAGGAAATTTATAAGTGGATTTCTGAAACGAAACAAAAACCCTTCTTATTAAGACTACTGAGGCACTTATTTTTCATAGAGAGAAGAATTTGTCAGAATTTTATACTTCAGCATACAAAGTACATGAAGAGTACAATCCATTCAACAAATATGAAAAGACTTGCAATGTCGTACCGTCGGAGCAACAAATAAACACTATAGATCAAAGACCCTAGTGAACACGGAAGAATGTTGAAATTAGCAACACGTAGAGGGAAAAATGTAACAATAGTGGCAACCAGTCCAGTGAACGGAAGATAAATTTCTCCATTGCCCCTGCCGGGAATCAAACCACGGACCGTTAGGTGGAAAACGCTCACAATATCCACATAGCCACAACGGCGGACTACCTACTTATATTCTACCTTCTATAATTTGTAAAAGAAACAGGGCGAAGAGGAATATGGCAGTAAAACTCAACAATTTATACTAATATTATCCTGAAAAAAATGTGAATATCATGTGAATAGTTTCATACTTAATTCCAATTGCTATAGTTTGAATTGGATATGAACTATTGTGAACGTGATGTGCTGATGATCGATGGTCAATTTGTAACCACTATTTAACATTTATAATTATTTTGATAACATATCTTAATCTTGAGATAATTCACTAATATAAATTCAAACCTGAAATGTTTAATAATTTGCCAACGTAATGTAAAATGGAAGGATTTCGACGTACAATAAATCGTTTTTAATGTAGGAGTCAAAAACGTAATTTAATTTTTTTATAATTACAAACTGTTAATTACATTCCAATCTACGCACACGAGTCGACATCATTCACGGAACACTGGGTGCAGTATGTGTTAATTATTTGTGTGATTCTACTGAAAGCATTTACCCAGATTCACAGGAACGATGGAGGTATTAAATTTAATTCAGTTGAACTCTTGCCGCTGACTGTAACATCGTCATTTGAGAATATTAAAATGGAATTATATTGCGATGAACAACCACAGTCGTGTCTGTAATAGCTTGCACCACCGTTAACCTGCGCTCTTCAGGCCATCACATTGCACCACTCCCAGACACAGTTTTGCCGCTTATAAAACAAGTAGTTAGATCTTCTGCAGATAGTGCGGGTTATACTATGGATAACAGACCTTTCTTCTTCGGAAAGATCGAGGGCATTCTAATGTATTGCGACCTTCGAAAAAATCGAAAAATCGAAAGAGAATTGGGAGGACAAATTTTAAAAAGTACGCAAAACGCGTCCTTGCAAGGGGTTGGGGGCTGTACAAAACTAAATATGTGAGCTCCAAGCCTGTTGGCCACTAGTCTCACTCCGGGTTACGCTGCTCCACTGAAGGAACTCTAGAAAATTTTGAAGGGGAAGCCGAAATTGGACGTAACCTCTTAGGTACCACATACGCGAGGGGGACTGAGATTTGATCAAGTGATCACGGGACGGGAAGGGGAAGTGCCGGCTGGTGTTTGCCGTTAGGATGGCGAGACGCTGTCATCTGTTGTTCGATGACAAAGCATGTGAAGGCCGTCGGAAGAAGCGCCGTGAAATCTAAATCTGCAATTTGAGAGGTCCCTGTCCTTTCAATTTGCGACTAATTGAGTGACCTCGTATATTTAATAGACAATTTATATGTTCTGAACTAGGGCATACTTGCGACTATTGACAGGTCTATTTTAAGTACAAACTCTAAGAGGAAAGGATAAAGTAGGGATTTTCAGCCTGTATACACAGCAGTTATGGGTTCAGACCAGGGCTCGGCACCAAGACCGCATTCTACTCTGTCATATATGTCCACACCTGTGGAATAACGGTCAGCACTTCTGGCCGCGAAACCAGGTGGCCCGGGTTCGAATCCCGGTCGGGGCAAGTTATCTGGTTGAGGTTTTTCTCGGGGTTTTCCCTCAACCCAAAATGAACAAATGCTGGGTAACTTTCGGTGCTGTACCCCGGACTCATTTCACCCGCATTATCATCTTCATCTCATTCAGACACTAAATAACCTAGATGTTGATAGAGCGTCGTAAAATAACCCAATAAAATAAAACAACTCTGTCATATGACTTCTCTTGGACCCTTTCTTTCCTGCCGAACACCGCACAGCGTTGGTACGTGACGGATGAATGTTAAGTGTCCCCGTTTAGAGTTTGAATTCGCTCCCGGTGCCCAGCCCTGGTTCAGACATTTTTTTTTCATTATTACCAGATCATATTACTATACCATTTCCGAACACCAGTGCTCAAGTACAAGTGTAATGGAGAATGTTATGAAATTAAACTTCTTAGAGTTTGAGAGAAATTGGAAAATTCCGACCAAAATCTATCGTCATCTCATTGCTTCTGAAATATTTTGATGTCAACGATTGAATAAAATTGAATTCTGCGAAATTATAAGTCTAAGCTTTGGCAGTAAATTGCCAGGAGGGTTGAAATCGGTCAATTAGGGTATTGACAGCTTCTCATCGAAGTCAGATTACCTTCTCATATTATGAGATGTGTGATGTAAGAAGCGTACATTAAACAGGTTTCCTCTGAGAATTCCCTTTAATTTTAATGTAGTCTCTATTAAATTACTACCAATTATCATCTTATAGTTTCTTAACTGTTTCTTTACTTAAGGGTCGTAATCATAGACGAGAGTTTGGACCAAAGTTGACTTTGGAAAGTACAAAGTCACCATTTTCCTATTCACAGTCGACACTTTGACGAAAGTAAACTTCAATTGTGACTTTACTTCGAAGTCGCCGAAAATCTAGACTTTGACTTTTACTTTCGTTCGTAGACATAAGGGAAATGACTGATATTTGGAAAATTGTTGAATTTTCCGAGAATATTGAAGACATTTACAAGATTATTAAAGCTGCACATGTTCCTTAGCGTATTATTATAGACTAGCCGTACCCGTGCGCTCCGCTGCACCTGTTAGAAATAAATATAAAGTAATTACATAATTAAAATAGGACGTTTGATCCAGGGAACAACTTTTACAACAGCGCAAGATAATCTGCTTCGCTCATTACCCAATTTTTTTTGCATTGCATTTATTGCACATATATTTTAATGTATTTTAACACTATTCAATTGAGCGTAGTTAAAATTTAAATTATAAAATAATGGATTGCTAAGCCAACGTATTATTACTGCATACTAAATCAATACACTCTCGTTGTTCGTTAATTCTCTGATATTAAAATGAGTGTACATAAATATTATTTTAAGAAATACAGAAAACGAATGTACAAAATAGTCTATCAAATTTTCTGTGCATAAGAAGCTATTTTAATCTTACCTGTCCTCGATTTACTCAGACGTTACTGTAATAACATTATAGCATTATGTCCATCTAGAGAAACTACACTTTCCAATGGTGAAATAATAATTAATTATACAAATCGGTTATTTTAGCTTCTGATATGACTTCATACAAACACACAAACATTCTCTGTAGGCTACGTTTAATAGCTTTCGATTGTTGATGTCCAAGGCCCCGGTTTCGATTGTTGTTATCCAGGGCCCCTTATAGACGAAGTCATTTGTTCTTAATTCATTGCACCGTCTTAGATGGCGTTATTTTAATTTTAAAACTCATTTATCTCATTAAATATTAGTCCTATCAAAATTTTGTAAAGAATAACACTTATCGGAAATCATTTTTAAAGAAACTTTTGTTATGTAACATTTTTCACAGAAATCAATAATAAGCGAGATATTTCGATTTATTTAATTCAGACCCCCTTATAACCCGCCTTTTAAATAAAATATTTTGAATGCCATATAGCCTAAAATCTAAGTTACAACGAACTTAATTTATATTCCAATTTTCATATAAATCGGTTCAGCCATTATCGCGTGAAAAGGTAACAAACATACAGACAGACATACAAACAAAAATTAAAAAAATGCTATTTTCGGTTTCAGGGTGGTTAATTATATATGTTAGGACCGATTATTTTTGGAAAATCGAAAATTACCAGAAAAATTTCGGCTACAGATTTATTATTATTATAGATTACAGTATAAATTAAAATCAAGGTACAGATTTTTTAACAGGCAGTATTAGATATCCTCATCATGTTTCATTCATGAATAATAATCAAAGAGGATTATCTGTTCAACCATAAATACAACTTATTTCATCGAGATCTTACGCAATAGTTAAGGATTGATAGCTTAATAGTGATTTTTACTATTTTTTCTATAGAGGATAGGTTATACAGTTGGATATGCAGTTAATTTATCATCCTTGGGTCGTCATAATAATGTTTTCTGCATATTGATTTCAGATAATTTTTAAGTAGTTTCTACAGACATGCAGGGAGTAACTCTGCCAACTGTCAGTAGGATAATATGTCTCTTTCATAGTCTGTCATTGGTGGCATCTTCTTACCTTCCATATTTTCAGCATAAAATTATTTTAGAATGAAACAATTTGGGGGTTTAATGTAAAACTAATGTAACTACAATCGATGTTTTATGAACAAGAAAATTCTTAACAGGCAATAGACTACTATTTCAGATGAAATATACCATCATGTTTTGTAGTTACGAATTACGATTTTTTTGACTAAGTAGAACAAATTATTATGAAATGGTGTAAAGTTCTAAAAATGTCAATAGTTTCACACTAAGACCTCGAATAAATTATTCTGATGTAAAGCTGCAAGAACGGTTAACAATCGCTTAACGTGTACCGATGTTCACTTGTTTCGTTGATTTGTGACTCAAAAGATGGCTTTGATTGTGGCAATGCCTACTCTATTTCAACTATCTACTAATTTAATTCGTTTAGAAGGCAGTGATTTTGATTGCCAACATTAGAACAAGATTGTCAAATCTCGACTTACCAAAGTCAAAGTCGCAGAAGTATTGTCTATGAATAGGACTTTAACAAAGTTAAACTTTACTACGAAAGCCGACTTTGGGAAGTCTTCATCCAAAGTCTCGTTTATGAATACTGCCATGATAATTAAATAGGCTAAATATTAAAGATAATATAATCATGGCTTTAAATAGAGGACATATATTATGACCACAGTAATTTAATCTTCAATATAACAGTAAGATATATATTTGAATGTCTGAGGTTTTATCCCCATAGCCGACTGCTCCTAATGAGGTTTACCTCCATATTTCATAAGGTCGGTTGGAGACGATCTGAATCCATTTATAAGCGCAATCAGTTGATTGGCTAGCAGGAGTGAATAAATGAACAGACCCACGTCTTACTCACTGACGGACCTAACAGATCTGATTGAATGACTAACTTGATCTCAGAGACCTGGGTCACTGTGAAACGTTACCTACGTTTCAAAGCATATTGGGTTACGATCTACGTCGTCCTATGTTCAAGATGAATGAGGATTTGATCAATATGGTGCAGTGGAAACGACAAAACAAAGCAAGAATGGATACAACTTAACTAATAATTAAATATAATTTAATAAAGAATACGAACATATATTATAATAATGATACAATAATTAAGTGAACACTATGGAAAAATGATTAGAACTCAAAAAGACTATAATGATAACTGTGCTCAAGTAAAGAAACTAGAAATTATAATACTGGCTTCTAAGAATTAGAAGATATATTTTTTATTGGGTTATTTTACGACGCTGTATCAACATCTAGCTTATTTAGCGTCTGAATGAGATGAAGGTGATAATGCCGGTGAAATGAATCCGGGGTCCAGCACCGAAAGTTACCCAGCATTTGCTCGTATTGGGTTGAGGGAAAACCCCGGAAAAAACCTCAACCAGGTAACTTGCCCCGACCGGGATGCGAAGCCGGGCCACCTGGTTTCGCAGCCAGACGCGCTGACCGTTACTCCACAGGTGTGGACTAGAAAATATAATTCTGTACATTACTTTACAATATTAATCATAATACCAAACCAGTTAACAAGAGAAGGAGCCTTTCCAATAAGTTACAATATACAGTATTTCCATAAGCCTACTTTACCTTTGAATGAGTCCCAAGCTACTAAACCAAATATACATTGCTGAAAACAGTTAGGGAAGCACTATGAATTGTATAAATATTTTTTTTTCATTTGATAAGGGTACAGACAGGAAAATAATAATTACATTATTTGTGACAGCATTTAATACTATGTCAATAAAAAAATGAATAATGAATTGTAATGCCAACAAACAACTTTATTATAAACTAGCCGTACCCATGCGCTCCGCTGCACTTGTTAGAAATAAATATAAAGTAATTACATAATTAAAATAAGACATCTAGTGCAGGGAATATTCGTGTTTGATAGAAGCATAAATCGTTTAATATGTCACTTAATTTAAACTGTATTTAAATAATTAAAATGCGATCATTTTGGTCCAGAGACCACTCATTTAGTGCAATGACAATTCCTTATATTTAATATATGTTAATAGATATAAATGACACTCGGGAGGAAATTAAACGCAGAATAAATATAGGAAATGCCTGTTATTATTCGGTTGAGAAGCTCTTATCATCCAATCTGCTGTCCAAAAATCTGAAAGTTAGAATTTATAAAACATTTATATTACCGGTTCTTCTATATGGTTGTGAAACTTGGACTCTCACTCAGAGAGAGGAACATACGTTAAAGGTGTTTGAGAATAAGGTGCTTAGGAAAATATTTGGGGCTAAGCGGGATGAAGTTACAGGAGAATGGAGAAAGTTACACAACACAGAACTGCACGCATTGTATTCTTCACCTGACATAATTAGGAACTTAAAATCCAGACGTTTGAGATGGGCAGGGTATGTAGCACGTATGGGCGAATACAGAAATGCATATAGAGTGTTAGTTGGGAGACCGGAAGGAAAAAGACCTTTAGGGAGGCCGAGACGTAGATGGGAGGATAATATTAAAATGGATTTGAGGGAGGTGGGGTATGATGATAGAGACTGGATTAATCTTGCACAGGATAGGGACCGCTGGCGGGCTTATGTGAGGGCGGCAATGAACCTTCGGGTTCCTTAAAAGCCATTTGTAAGTAAGTAAGTTAATAGATAAATGTCAAGGCCGCCTCAAATAGACGGAGTCATTTGTTTTTATTTCATTATTGCCATCGCTGTCGTTCCGGCAATAACTCCTATGTGACATATCGATTTTCAGATTTTTGCTCTATTAAATGACTTAAATAGTGATACAGCAAATAATATAATCTACTATATGTAAATATATTTCTTTCTTTCGAAAGTGTAAGAATTCACGATTTCCTATGTACCACTGCCACAGAATGAATAAATCTGTTTTTCTTCCTATTGAAAAAAATATATTTTGCACGTAGGAGTTATGGAACAACGACGCTATAATCTGAGGTGGAGGTGGAATTGTATTTTATTGTTATTTTAAAACTCTTGTATATCAAGTCCTATCAAAATTTTGCTTGGAATAAAACGTATCGGAAATAATTTTTAAAGACACTTTTGTTATGTAACATTTCTCACAAAAATCAATAATAAGCGAGATATTTGGGTTTATTTAATTCAGGCTTCCTTATAACCCTCCTTTTAAATAAAGTATTTTAAATGCCATATAGCCTAAAATCTAAGTTACAACGAACTTAATTTATATTGCAATTTTAATCGAAATCCGTTCAGCCATTATCGCGTGAAAAGGTAACAAACATCCAGACAGACAGGCAAACAAAAATAAAAAAAAGCGATTTTTGGTCTCGGGATGATTAATTATACATGCTAACACCAATTATTTTTGGAAAATCGAAAATTACCAGAAAAATTTCGCTTATAGATTTATTATTAGTATAGATACTACTAAGTAAGCAGTTAAATCTGTTCCCAACTTTCCAAATTTAAACATTGTTTATAAAGGTCTGTAGCCTCCTCTATATCCGATTACTGTACATTTCGGCACCTTTGTAGCATATACCTTATGAAATTTTGGATTTTCTCGTGGAGGATATTCTCCCATTCCTCCTTTAGAGCATCTCAAAATTTCTGCAATATTTGTGGAGCTGCAGGTTGGTTCTTGCTATTTCTATCTACCATGGCCCACAAGTGTTCAATTGGGTTCAGGTCTGGGCTGATCGCTGGCTACTTCAATACCTCAATTTCAACCTTCCTTAGGGTCGTATTCATAGACGATACTTTGGACCAAAGTTGACTTTGGAAAGTACAAAGTCGCCATTTTCCTATTCACAGTCGACACTTTGACGAAAGTAAACTTCGATCGTGGCTTTACTTCGAATTCGCCGAAAATCTAGACTTTGACTTTGACTTTCGTTCGTGGACATAAGAAAAATGGCTGATATTTGGGAAATTGTTATATTTGCCGAGAAGATTGACAACATCCAGGAAATTATTCAAGCTCCTCATGTTTCTCGGCGTATTATTAGACATGTGCAAAACTCTATTAAATTTTTTAGAGATAATGAATTCAAATCAAGATACAGATTTGAAAATGGACCGTATTAAATAATATCCACGATTCAACATGCACTGATGAATAATAGAATAATAAAAAAGGATTACCTGTTCCATTAGAGAGATAAATTTTAAACGAAATTATCTGCCCTCAATGAGGGTATGACAAGGGTCCCATTATTCTTTCGTTAAAAAAATAAAAGAGATTTTGTTTACTGCTGGTATGCTACGTACTATAAATTGAGTATTAGGTTTATTACACCATATTTTCCTTAATGATTTAAGAACTAAGCCAGCAATGAATACAATCACATTTTGACAATATTGTGTCATTGAGAATGACGTAAGAATGAGGGAATTGCAATCGATGTCTGCAGTAGAAGAGTCATATCGCCTCTGATTCTCAAAACACTGAGGATTATTATTGCAGTGCGTTAGGTGTCTGGAAAATACCATTGGGTATATAGACATTTTTAGCGGACATCCCTCTCTTTGTAATATAATTTAAATAAATTATTTACGTATTTTCTAACGTATATAAAATAACATAAGTAAAAATATTCCATGTATTCGGTCATAGGAAATAGAAATAAACTAATAAGTCTATTTATGAGCAATATAAGACGTTTATATTTAAAACAATGCTTAGTTACAGTATTTAGATTTACTTCTGTTATTTTATATTATACGTTAGAAAATACGTATATCAGTTTAGTTATATTACAGTGAAGGAGGAAATCCACTAAGAAAACGCCTATATACTCAATTGTATTTTCTAAACTCCGAATGCTGTATAGAAACAATCATTCGTGCTCCCAAAACATGGCGTCGCGCGAACCTGCGCGAGAGGTTTCAAATTTGTACACGACACCAGCGCCAATTGTGTGTCTAGATATATAACTACATCTTCTTTGTCCATAACTATGAGCATGAAGTGCGCTGATGAGTCAGAAGCCGGCCTCGATGACTCTGAGCCGGCATACACGGCTCATCTGTCTTCAATGAGGTAACTAAGACCAACAAACCTGACGGGCATAATAGATTTGACTAAAAGGCACAACTAGTTGGAAATATCTATGTATCTTAATATGATAGTCTACTGAGGACTGACTATCTTCATCTGATCCTACTGACTGATTGAATGAGAGATTGACTTAACCTGACTTGCTTGTTTAGAACGACTTATGTGTTTTGCATGAGAAATTTGACTGAACTCACTGGTTGGCATGAAAGACTTGACTGATATCGCAGATCTGACTGGTTGACATAACACATCTATCTGACTGATTGACTGGCTGGCATAAAAGACCTCAGTGATCTGCTTACATAACAGACCTGACTGGCTGCAAAATATTTTAGCATTTCAGGAAGAAGAAACTCTGGGTTAGAGGCGGCAGGTCTTTGTGTTCCAAGCACTCTAGCAGGTAGAAACTTGTCTGAACTTTGCTCGGTCCCAGATGAGAATGGAATATAGGTAGCAACAATTATATCTATAGCTACAGAGAGCATTCCAATTAAACGGAGCTGTATGCAGCGCAATTTAGTTGATTTAGAGCACTTTAACTTTCTATTATCTGAAAATGTTTATCAGATGCAGCAGTTACTCGATTATTCGGAAAGCACGTAGCACATGCGAATTACACCCCATGTCTCCGGGCAAATTAGAGAGGCTTATGGAATTGCTTCGCCTTTGTTCCACGGCTCAAATAATCAGCAGACAATTATTCAAAGCAATTTAGTATTAAGCAAATGAATCGGTTAATCTTAAATATGTTAAAAAGCAAATAATAAGCGGAAAAAACAAATGAAAATTTATTTAGTAGGTTATTTTACGACGCTTTATCAACATCTTAGGTTATTTAGCGTCTGAATGAGATGAAGGTATAATACCGGTGAAATGAGTCCGGGGTCCAACACCGAAAGTTACCTAGCATTTGCACATATTGGGTTGAGGGAAAACCCCGGAAAAAACCTCAACCAGGTAACTTGCCCCGACCGGGAATCGAACCCGGGCCACCTGGTTTCGCGGCTAGACGTGCTAACCGTTACTCCACAGGTGTGGACTAAATGAAAATTAAATAAAAAATACTCGCCCCTTATCTTCCTTCACTTATCTCCTTTATTACACTAGTGGCGAAGTGCATCAACATCGGTTAAAAACGCAGTAATCATAGATTACGAAACGACGGTTAAACAGTAACCGTGGTTAAAATGTAATTTCTGTGCGCCATTCATAATCACCGATTACTTAAACATAGTTAGCTGACACTTCATTTAACCAGAGCAAAGTCTATGATGGTACACTGTTTCTACAAAATGACTAAAGGAAGCATTCATACCACAGCAAAGATAATAGTCAACATCTAAAAACGACTGCGCTCACTCCGTTCTACATCGAAGTGAACATGTCCTGCATTTTCGCGTTGCATTTGTTTGCCTTTGGGCGCTGTTATATTTGCGAGTTGCATTTCTTTGTTTTTCATTGCTGTTAGGTTAAAATCGTACAAAATAGAAAATTGAATGCAAAAATGATTATATCCCAATGTGAGGTTAAGTATCGATAGACTTACTTAATAGATTTAAATATATTATATAATAAAGAAGGAATATCCATAAAGGAAAAGGATGCAGAAGATTAGTAGAAATGTGTGTACGACCCAAGATCCCATTTACACCAGGTTACTGTTCATTATCCTAAGATCCGTCCATAACCTCTCTTTGTTCAGCCAGTGACAGAGAAGGAGTTATTCAAGTATTCCCTCTTAAAATACAGAAAATAACAGTTACATAGAATCTTAACATAAGGAGCTGATCAACAGAAGAAATATGACTGTTTTTGAGGTATTGCAAGTGAGCCATTTGTAGATTTTGATAAACAAAAAAATTTTCTGTCACCTAATTCCTCGTAAAGATTCTCTCTTTCCACTAAAGAAACTTCACGCCCACGCTCTATCCAAGTACTGTACAATAATAATCGTCTTCGAAGTAAACATCTGTGGCTCTGGCCGCCATTTTGCTCTACTTGCTCTACTAATCACTGGTTATCTCCTTTAACCGCTCGAAAATGGCCGGTTATAGATTACTGTGGTTAACCTCCTATTTAAGTCGTAACCGAGATCGATCCACTGTAAAAATGCTTAACCAGAGGTTAGGTGACAATTTTAACTGGTGGTTACACTAACCGACGTTAATGCACGTGGGCATAGGTAACTTTAATCCTTGTCTTACGTTTTATCCTAAGGATGATTCCCTCTTAAGATACACGTGAAAAATAGTCACCACAGCTTCCTTCTCCTCCGAAATCATTCTGCTTCTTTCTGAATTTGATCCTGTTCTGCAATAACTTAATTGTATATTGTATAATGTCTTCCCCATTATGTTACCCAGCACTTTTATTTAATTTGTAACTAGGTAGGGTAGTTGCACTAGTGAATGATCAGTTAAGCACCTTGATAAGAATATTTGAATATAACCACTTATGAAAATAGGCATTCGACGTAATATGCTTCGCTGGTGCCTAAAGACCCGCACTGCTCATTCAATGAGTGAATTTTAATTTTTCTCTCATATAGGTTAAATTTATGGCATCATATTTTTAAGATTTAAAAATCACCAGTGAATGGCCATATTGTTCCAGTAGTTGACCAGATGAGCACTAGTGAATGACCGCAAATGGCAAATGATAAATAATTGGAATAGACTGTGTTTTGGGGCTCTATGCAATGATAGAGCATCGTGTACTATATATCATGTGGTTACTATTATGGTTTTCGGTCCAATAATATTAAATTTAAGAACTGAAATAAAAATATAAATTTCTTGAGAATTTTTTTTAATATTCAAGAATATTTTATATAAATGTATACCCTAACTAGGCCTTGTTAACGGTTTGATTTTCCATTACCGGTACAAATTTGTTTTATAATTGCTCGCAAGAGGCTACGTTGTAAGAATAATGTAGTAAAATGTATACAAGTACTTACTTACTTACAAATGGCTTTTAAGGAACCCGAAGGTTCATTGCCGCCCTCACATAAGCCCGCCAGCGGTCCCTATCTTGTGCAAGATTAATCCAGTCTCTACCATCATATCTCACCTCCCTCAAATCCATTTTAATATTATCCTCCCATCTACGTCTCGGCCTCCCTAAAGGTCTTTTTCCCTCCGGTCTCCCAGCTAACACTTTATATGCATTTCTGGATTCGCCCATACGTGCTACATCTCGCCCATCTCAAACGTCTGGATTTAATGTTCCTAATTATGTCAGGTGAAGAATACAATGCGTGCAGTTCTGTGTTGTGTAACTTTCTCCATTCTCCTGTAACTTCATCCCGCTTAGCCCCAAATATTTTCCTTAGCACCTTATTCTCAAACACCCTTAACCTATGTTCCTCTCTCAGAGTGAGAGTCCAAGTTTCACAACCATACAGAAGAACCGGTAATATAACCGTTTTATAAATTCTAACTTTCAGATTTTTGGACAGCAGACTGGATGATAAGAGCTTCTCAACCGAATAATAACACGCATTTCCCATATTTATTCTGCGTTTAATTTCCTCCCGAGTGTCATTTATATTTGTTACTGTTGCTCCAAGATATTTGAATTTTTCCACCTCTTCGAAAGATAAATCTCCAATTTTTATATTTCCATTTCGTACAATATTCTGGTCACGAGACATAATCATATACTTTGTCTTTTCGGGATTTACTTCCAAACCGATCGCTCTACTTGCTTCAAGTAAAATTTCCGTGTTTTCCCTAATCGTTTGTGTATTTTCTCCTAACATATTCACGTCATCCGCATAGACAAGCAGCTGATGTAACCCGTACAATTCCAAACCCTGCCTGTTATCCTGAACCTTCCTAATGGCATATTCTAGAGCGAAGTTAAAAAGTAAAGGTGATAGTGCATCTCCCTGCTTTAGCCCGCAGTGAATTGGAATAGCATCAGATAGAAACTGACCTATACGGACTCTGCTGTATGTTTCACTGAGACACATTTTAATTGAACTAGTTTCTTGGGAATACCAAATTCAATAAGAATATCATATAATACTTCCCTCTTAACCGATTCATATGCCTTTGTGAAATCTGTGAATAACTGATGTACTGGCTCCGGCGAGTAATTGCTCAAAATTAAACTGTTCAATTAGTCCTAGTTTTAATTTAGAAATTTATTTCCAGCACTGAATAAATAATATATATTTTTATGCTAATTTAAGCGTAGTAATTTTTGCGACAATGTTATGATGTTTCTACTATATTTGGTCAATTTCATTTGGCCACTTCCAAGTATCCAGTGTACATCTTTCCACAACTTTCACATCTGATTCTGTTTTATCCGTTTTCATCACTAGCCCTGAAAAATATGTTTCTTTACATTTCACAATAACGTACTACTTTTTTGCGATAGATAACTTCTTCTAATGTAGTGATAGCTCTAGGTTAAGAACTAGGCCTATACATTACTTTCAAACAGTCAATGTTTCCTGAATCAGTGTCAGATACAAGTAACATTACACCTGAGTCAATTTCTGTTTCGCTCTCAGATAGTTTTTTATTTTTTGTTTGTCTCAGAGTTCTCTTCTTTGTATTTTCTTTCTCTTTTTTCCTTTGCGTATAAATCTTCTTTACGCTGTTTCTTCACGTTTTACTTCTCGTCCTTTATTTTTCTTTTATCATGCTCCTTTTCCACTCTTTAGAAGTTACAGTAAATGGAACATCAGGAGGAATTCTTTTTATATTATTCCATTATCATTATTTCCTTATATTTCTGGCCAATGCAAATCACTTTTTCAGACAGTTTCTGATGTGACATTATTTCATGGTCTTGTAGCATTTACTTCATTAATACAACTTCCATTAACATCATTGCTTGGACTGATACTTTGGATCCCATTTCCAATCTCCATATTACTTTCAACACTTCCAATTTCAGATGGTTTTGCAACAATCATACCATTAATAATACTTCTTTGTCGAGGTCATTACTTGGAATAATACTTTGGATTCCATTTCCAGTAATCCTATTAGTTTCAACACATCCATTCTCCACATTATTTCCATCACAACATTCTTCAAAATCCATTGCAGCATTTCTATGAGAATCTACAGATTCACTATTATTAGGAACCAAAAAAATTGGTATGAGTATTTTCTACTATTGCAACATTTCTCTGAATATTTACAAATCTATCTTTATTTGGAACCAGAGGATTGCTCTGGGTGATAGGGTAGAGAGGGGTAAATAAGATAGCGGGGCTATACGGATAAAGTTAAGGGTTTTCGCATTCTCTGTGTCTTCCAACGACGTTATATTGTCGTTTTCAGCTTCACAGTGAATGAAAGAGTGTTGTTAACGTTTGTGGCTAGTTTGATGAGAATTCTCCTATCCTGGTTCAAGCAACACGAGTTATTCTAACGGACGATAAGTAACAAACATCTGTAGTATATGCAGCATGTAATATTGTGGTCAGTGAACGTAAGCTTTATTTGCTTTCAAGTACTAAATATCATATCGCTTTTATCTGTGATGATGTCCGTGGTAACAGTCCGTCAGACTGGATGGTGGTGCTATTTCTTGCATTGTACTGTAAGTAGATCCTCCTCGTTTATAGATAACCGCGGGCCTATTTGGATACATTTTCGTGGGGCTATACGGATAACAAATAAATTTTTTTCTCTTGCATAATTACTAAAAGTTACTTTCCATTAACGAATGAATGTTGTGACATTTCTCCACCATTTCCAGGAACATTATGCACCAGGAAAAGTCCTTCTGATTGTAGATGGTCATTCATTCCATGCACCAATTTCTACTCTTGAATATTGCCAAAATAATAACATTGAAATCCTTTGTTTATCCTCACACAACGCATATTTTTGCAGCCCCTCGATCGTTGTGTTGTGTTTTCAAGAATCCAGTATAGGGCAGCGAAATTTGTTAAAGGTAAAAGAGAAGATGGAAACGATACGATAAAAGAACTTAAATGGGAAACTTTGGAAAACAGACATAGGAAAACTAGAATAACATCATTGTATAGAGCACATCTAGTTCAGAAAGCATGGGTAGACATAACGGCTCGGTTAGAAAAGCCAACGTACTATGGTAGGAACGATCATGATTTTAAAATCAAATGTAGGAAACAGAAAACGGATGTAGGTAAATTCTCATTTTTAAATAGAACTATAAATGATTGGAATGACCTACCTGCAGCGGTCTTTGAGGGCTGTAATTCCTTAAGGAGATTCAAGAATAATTTAAAAAGTTGTATATAAAATGAAAATTAAAATTAAGGTGACATTCAACATTTAATTTTTTTAAGGTGACATGTATTTATCTAGGCTGACGAGTTTACTTCCTTGGTTTGAATTGTAAATTATTTAAAAATAGCGTGTAAGAGGGGCTTAGACTAGAAATGTTTAGTTTAAATGTAGTTCTGTTTATAAGTATGCTTAAGGATGTAATTATTTGACTTATTTGAACTGTTGTATCAGTGAAGCGAGGTGAGTCAGTGAAGTTATGGTTTTGGAGTGCAGTGAACAGTTCCGATCAGTGATAATTTATAGCGCCAATGAAATGTGTTCTATTGTGTCAGTGAAATGTGTTACAGAGTGTCAGTGAAATGTGTGCTAAAGTGTCAGTGAAATGCGTCATAGTGCCACTACAGGGAATGAGATGAGAGTAAAGTGAAAGACTATTGGAACTTATGTAGGACCTATAGATAATTATGTAGGTTGTATTATAAAATTAGGTATTTTATTTTATGTTTTATTATTGTGTTAAATTGTATTGTGTATTATTATTGTATTGTGTGTAAAATTGTATACGTGTTGTAAAATTGTATTGTGTATTGTAAATTTTATTGTGTATTGATTATCATTTTATTGTGTATTGTTAATATTGTATATACCACTGCCACCGGGTGCTTGCCCACTTGCAGTGTAAATAAATACATACATACATACAAGTCATTGAAAGTTAAGCAACATCACGGCTACGCAGGAATTCACGATCTAATATAACTAAGATCCAATTTTATTCTGTTCATTGTTTAATGAAGCTTGCAAGGCAGCTGCATTTGGCAATAAATAGATTTCCGCTATAGGAATTTTCTCCTTCAGGTCTCAAGCAATCCAGGACTTCCATTTTGCAGTTTCTGAGACATATATGTCTTCCACTACTGCCACTAACGAAGACATGCAAAACGAAGTAGTTCAACCTGAAGAACAGCCTAGTACTTCGCAGTCATCTGTGCGAATCGTTTCTGAAAATCTTAGAGAGGTTCTTCCTAGCCCTCAAACGAAAACAGAGCAAAAATCTTTTCGAGCTACGCAAATAGCCTGTCACAGCACAACACCAGAGAATGTAGCAGCTGTTAAGGCAAAGAAAGAGGTCCAATTAAAGGGCAAACAAACTCGACTTCAATTCAGTGATAGGCCTTAGGACAATGTCAAAAAAAGTGGAAGAAAAAATAAAAAAGCTAAAAAGGCACGTGAAGAGAACAATGACTATAAATGTGCGTTTTGCATGATCAGTTACTACTCCAAGTCATCAACTCTGAAAGGTGAATGGATTCGCTGCCACAAATGTAAGATATGGTTTAATGAGAAGTGTATGGGAGCACAAGGAAGAAAACAATTCATTGTGTTAAATTCATATAAATAACCATGTAATTAATAAATTTGTTTCAGTGCATGAAAATACAAACACTATATAACATTGCATTGCTATCCATATTACCCCTCAGCAGTATCCAATTAGCCCCTCTTAATTTCTTCATTTACAATTTGTCGGGTAATTCAGATAGCTTAATTTCAGTGTCAGTAGTAATTTCTCTTTAGTGAAATTAATTCCACAGTACGTCAAAATAATTTGCTACTTGTATGTTTACTCGTTTTCTCTGTACAACATCAAGCTTTTTCTGAGTTTGACAATATTTGTTAACCTATCCGAATTACCCCTCTATACCCTATCCAAACCTCTGAATATACAGTACCTGGCCACATTATTATAATCACTCACATTTTTACTATACTTTACATATTACTTCCTCGTTTGAACTCTGGTTTCCTTTCTTAAGCAGAATTCACATTACATATTTAATTTTTAAACAATATTAAGTAAAATTACAATTGTAACAATGTTAATTAAAGAAATATTGATAAATAACCAACCACACCTCATTTTCACAGAAATTTCAGTATTTCGTACGACCTCGTTTGGCTTTAATTACAGCTTCAATTCTCTTTGGCATGCTTACAATGCACTTCTGTATTATTTCCTGGATCCTCTCATTGTGATTCCAAACATGTACCTGCCTTTCAATAAGTCGAACTCTGGTAGTAATAAATTCTTTTGCCATCCCTATTTTTACGAGGGCCCAGACGTTCTCAATGGGATTCAAGTCCGGTGAGTTTCCTGGCCATGGCAAAAGTGGAATTTTTTTGGAAGCCAGAAACGTTTTGTCTCTCCTAACAGTGTGGCAAGGGGCATCATCTTGCATAAAAATATATTTCTCCCCATTTGGGAACCATTCGTTCAGCTGAGGGATAAGCCTGTTTTCCAACACCTGGATATATTGATCTTGTTTCTTTGTTCCCTGAACAATGTAGAGCCGTCCTGAACCTTTGCCTGATATCACAGACCATATCATGACTGATATTGGGTGTTTAACTGTGTTAACCAGGCATCCAGGAGCAAAATTTTCTCCCTTTCGTCGACGAACAAACATTGCTTTGTCCATCAAACACTGAAAGGTTGATTCATCGGAGAAGCAAACCTAAAAATTTTCAAAGAAACTGATAAAAACTCTAAATACAGTATTTAATACTTAAGGAAACCAGAGTTCAAATGAGGAAGTAATATGTAAAGTATAGTAAAAATGTGAGTGATTATAATAATTTGGCCAGGTACTGTAACTTCTGTGTTCTTTATTGTCACAAAAGGATGTCTTTTTAGAAAAAAATCCAGCTATTTTTGCCCTGGGCGACCACCATTAAATGAGTTATTTCGTTTAATGTCTTTCATAACCTTCTGAACTGAGTTTTTAACTTCGTCGGGATGCATGGCAATCCCAATTTGGCTTCAGCAGTAATCCAATTTTCGAACGGGCCTTCCTCTTCTTTCGTTAATGTAGCTGTGGGACCCATTTTTCGCTTCAATGGTACTTTTCCATGTAACTTAATTTATTTGTTACAGTAGTTTTTGGAATTGTTATATTCTTTGCTAGTCGTATTGGTACTGATTTGATTTCTACGTGTTGCTTCTACAGCTGCATTGAGATCTCCTTCGCTATATTGAAAACATCCGTATGTTTTCTTCTTTTTATTTACTTCATGCGCATTTTGGGCTGATTTGCAGAAAAGTAAATTTAAAGGATTTCAATTGTTAATTTAAACTCATTCGAATATGAACCAGTAAATGTCTCTAGCCTCCAGTGAATGACCACCCAACTTTGGACCATGGACATTTAGCCTACTGGTACAAGTTCGTTTTTCGGTCATTCACTACCACATACATATGAAACAACAGTCACAGATTTTGATTTCGTGTTCAGAAATAAAAATAACGCATATGACGATATCACCAGTAAATGACCAAAGTAGTCATTCATTGCGGAAGACCCATTATTCAGATCCAGTGAATAACCACCCACGTTATTTATATAGCTTTGTTGTTAGAATTAACTTTTTTACTGAAATAATCATTTAAATACTTATATAATTAATTCCTTGCTTAATATGTACGAAAAATAACAAATAATTGCATTAAAAGGCTGCTTTATGAATCGTTCTCATTAATCTTACCTTATTAGGAATGCAAGCAGGATTGCACATTTGATGCACACCTGAAGAAAACTGTCATATTTTATACACAGTTACGTGATTCTAAGTAGTAGTAGTAGTAGTAGTAGTAGCAGTAGCAGTAGCAGTAGCAGTAGTTTTATTTTGCCTGGCAGAGTTAAGGCCATGAGGCCTTCTCTTCCACTCAACCAGGTTTCAATAAAATACATGAGATACAAAACTTGATTACAAAACAACACAAAAGAAAATACCTTAGAAATTACATAAAATATAGTAGGAAATTACAATAGACAAGATCAGTTACACAATACAAAATTACAAATTTTCAAGATCAGTTACCGGTACATAACATAAGGGGAATACACACACACAACACACACACACACACAAACACACAATTTATAAGATCTAAAATGCCCGAGACAAATTGGACGTTTAATTTACTTGAGATATATTAGTGACCACTGAGAGAGAATATTTCAAAACATAGTTGATCTCCTGTAATTCGGAGTTTAAGATTGGTTTTTGCAGCCCTGACTCCTACTTTAAACAGATTTTTTACAAGATGGTCATTTACTGGATCCGGTCATTTATTGGTGCAACCACCCTAATCAGCCTTAGCAAACAGAAGTACGCCGGTGGCTGGGTCTTTGTCATATTGTTATAGTTTTTATCCATGTCTCCGTGTTATATTATTCTAATTGGTCACATTATAGTTTCACAAGTTTTTACTTTGACATCCTGTCGTATGTCTTCCGTTCACCGCGTCTATGGATTCGCAATGTAGTAGTCGTGACGGAATTTTGATGGACATGTTCATAGATGGGTAACTCGTGCTCACGAAGAAAGAAACCTTGAAAGAAAGAAAGAAAGGCAGACGGAGCCAGCCCCAGCGGTTACACATTGTTTGTAGTTTCGCTGCAGATGCAGTTCACTGCCACGGTGCGCTCTGGCGGCTCATGCAGGTGGTCGTGATATCTACTCCATGATTTGAATTTCAGAATGACGCATGGTGCAATAATAATTGAAGACCTGAATTGCAGAACATCCCAAGTCCATAGAACTATTTTTTTTTCAGTAGAGACAAAAAACTTCATAACTATAGACGTTTTTGTTTCACTGAAGTCATTTTTGGTCAGCGTGTGTGTCACGCTCCTATTTACACTCCCTAAAAATTTTAACAACCTACAGTGCCTAATTTTGGAGGAAATTATTAATATATAGCCATGGACTTGGGATGTTTTTCAATTCATGGCAAAAAAATGGGTTATGGAAGAAAAAATCACTTTATTTAAGTTATTATTTAGACATTGTAACACAAGTGATGGTAATAACATAAGAAAATAACAAATCACATTATTTGCAAGTAGGAAAATTAAATTATCAGCTGTTCATTTATTGGAAAAATTTCAGTCAGCTGCTTCTTCTTCTCCGGAGTCCATCAATATTATTTCAGGTTGAGAAAATCCTGTGAGATAAATATAATGCTGCACGTGCTGGTGATAAATACTTTACTAAGCGTTTTAGATTTTCCAGCTTTTCTGACTTTATAGGCAGTGTATTGGCATACAAGGTGAGGTTGCCAAAAGTAACATGTTGGAAAGGATTTTTCATCAAGGAATATATCACAAATTCTGTTCCTCTCATAGTTCCTGTAACTGCGACTTTCTCTGGAACTTTGTTTGAGTACTTAAATATTCTGTACTTTGAAACAGACCTCTACACTTCGCTGACATCTTATAATACTGTCTCAAGTGTTGTTTGTGTTCTTGGAAGTCTCCACATTGAAATTTGTTTGAGTACTTAAATATTCTGTACTTTGAAACAGACCTCTGCACTTCGCTGACATTTTATAATACTGTCTCAAGTGTTGTTTGTGTTCTTGAAAGTCTCCACATTGAAATTTGTTTGAGTACTTAAATATTCTGTATTTTGAAACAGACCTCTGCACTTCGCTGACATCTTATAATACTGTCTCAAGTGTTGTTTGTGTTCTTGAAAGTCTCCACATTGAAATTTGTTTTAGTACTTAAATATTCTGTACTTTGAAACAGACCTCTGCACTTCGCTGACATTTTATAATACTGTCCCAAGTGTTGTTTGTGTTCTTGAAAGTCTCCACATTGAAATTTGCCTCATTCTTCACAGTGTCTTCCCATTCTCTCGGAGTTTCTACTTTTTCTTTCTTCCTTTTGATTTTTGCTATTCTTGCAAAGTTTGTGTGACATGGAAGAAAACTGCGTCCTTTTATATGGAAGTAGTGAGTGATGCACTTGAATCGTTCAGAAGCAACCAAAGTTGTAAATATTGAACCACTGCCATATTTTTGTTCTGATTAATGCAACCATCGGGGAACAAGTACAGAGAGTCAACTTCTGCAGACAGTACATTTGTAATATATTTGTTTTAACACGAAACAACTTCGTTAACACCCTTGTGTCCCTGAGATTCATTCCACATGAACATTGTGCTTTTTGTTGATTTTTCACTGTGAATACACAAGTTGAATTGCCACAGCTGACAGAGGTAGAATATCTCATTCACAGGCAGTAAGGACATGGCAAGTTCTGTTGGAAGTGAAAATATAGGACACCAATGTTATTCCTTTCTTTGGCAAGATTTGAGAACGTTTTCTTGTTGCCGTAGAATATTGCTAGCTTTTGTGTCATCTGCCTCTTCAAGCCATCATTTGTGCAGACTTTCACTTGTTTCCTAACTCAGCATGTATAACATGTATTATACACGTCCGTAGAAGGACATCCGAAAGCATAGTTGAAGTTATAAGTATAGTATTTTGTGGAACCAACGATATTTCAATTCTGCATTTTCTTTTTCAGGAGTTGTACTACTTTCCAGTTACTTTTAAGTAACTTTCTGGGTAATGCTTCTCCAGATAGAGGGTGTAGGTTTTCATAATACTTAGTTCTGATGACAGATATCGCCTCTTACTTTTATTCGTTCCATAATGGCTCACTTTATAAAGGAAAGGATTGTCTGTGATCACCTACCTGTTACAAATAAGAAAATAAAACTTACCACATTTACGACTACACTAAATATATATATATATATATATATATATATAGTGAAATTTTTAAAATTAAAAATTCGGAAGAAAACCTATTAAACACACAGTACCTAACTTAAGGTCTGAGCAGATTGACTATGGGTCTGTTGTTATAGAGATCTCTTTTACCAGTAGGAGATTCCCCCATTGCAGTTATCATTGCGAGGCATTTTACTCTCCCTTCCCCGATGCCATGAAGACTGAAAGCTGCCATATCCGGCATATAAGATTATTAGTTGTTCCTGGATACCTAAACATACATAATAATATAAGTACAGTTTCATCGAAAAAAAAAAAAACTGTAGTCTAGCAAGGACGAACTGAACACTGAATATTTTATGAAAGAGTTCATAAAATCGATGGCAATATTTCATTTTAGTTACGATTGGTTACTTGTTTAATGTGGTATATATAATATGAAAAAAGTATTTGAATATTTCAACTTACTTTTTACTTAATAGTGAAGTTACTTTGGGAACATTCTTCTGTTCGCGGTCTTCGGCAGGAAACAATACTTGGTGACATCAGTCCACAAAGATGAACGTTTTGCTTATTTTTGTCAGCCAAAACATTAAAATTACTTAGAATAGATGCCTTTTCTGCTTCACTAAACAAAGCACAACATTTTCTTCCGCATATGCAGCTAGGGCCTGACATTCTAGCTGGATGTATTTTCCCTGTGCTTGTTGTGTATTCTTCTCCTGCATCGCGTTTCCCTTCTGCTAAATTTATTTTCCACTTCTCACACACCTTACGTTTTTTTCCACGCATTTTCAATCACTACCACTTGAAACTTCCTCCATTTTAAATAGTAAAATAGTCCACACCTGTGGAGTAATGGTTAGCGCGTCTGGCCCGGGAAACTAAGTGGCCCGGGTTCGAATCCCGGTCGGCGAAAGTTACCTGGTTGAGATTTTTTTCCGGGGTTTTACCTCAACTCACTTTGAACGAATGCTGGGCAACTTTCGGTGCCAGACCTCGGACACATTTCACCGGCATTAGCGACGTCATCTCATTCTGACTCTAAATACCTAAAATGTTGGTACATCGTCGTTAAATAATCTACTTAAAATAGTAAAATATCAACTCTCATAAATTGTAATGTTCTCACTGCAAAGGTCGTAAGGAAACTGGCTGAAATATATAAACATTTCACTGCATGGAAAAACTGACGAAGTCCATGGACTTGGGAAGTTATTCCATTCATTAAGAATTATATTGTGTCATTATATATGGTAAGAGTTCGACTTCGGCGGTAATATAGTGCAAGGAGGTAGCCCTAGATATGTACATTCATTTTAACAAAAAAAGTGAAAATCGAAAAAAAGTGGACTTGGAATGTTCTGCAATTCAGGTCTTCAATTATAGTATGTTTTATAATTAATCCTATAATTGAGTTGTTTTATCTCCTCTTTATTACACTAGGTAACTTTAATCCTTGTCTTACGTTTTATCCTATGGATGATTCCCTCTTCAGATACACGTGAAAAGTATCACCACAGGTTTCTTCTCCTCCGTAATCATTCTGCTTCGTTTTGAATTTGATTCTGTTCCACAATAATTAATTTTATAATGTATCATGTCTTCCCCATCATGTTACTTAGCCCTTTCGCATTGCCAGTTGACGAGAAGAAACTGCTTCTCTTCATTGCAAAAAGGCGGTTGCAAATTTCATTAGCGTGATTACAACTATTAGCGGAGTTATTTTGTATGAAAGGCCTATTTAACTTTCAGTGTTGTTATATATGACAGACGAAATAAAATTGATAAAATAATTTATAATACTAACAGCTAATAAATTAACATGTGATGTAAACGTTAAACGCTGCAGCTAATTAAAAAAGAAGATAGAAAGAAACGGGCTCCATGAAGCGCTACCTGAAACACTTAAAAATAACACACAGAATTATTTACTGTTACGGAAAGTGGATAAAATAATCAATAAAACGTGGAATCTTAACCTGAAGAACATAATGCTCATTTATTTTGTAACATTACTAGACTTCAATACAACCATGTTCTCTTTGGTGAAGAGTAATATTATTGACTATTACACTCTTACTACGTCATGCTACTTTTGACCAATAAAACGGTACGAAAGGACGTATTTCAACCAACCATGGCTGCTTATCGCACAATTTTATCGCGTCCCTAGCATTTGTTTAATTTTATCGCGTCCCTAGCATTTGTTTAATTTTATCGCGTCCCTAGCATTTGTTTCTTTGTTTGCCAACATTTGAAACTGCGCTGGTCTGGACGTCAAAAATATATATAAAATTACAAACCACTCCAGTCGATGCACAGCAGTTTCAAATATGACTCGCATTGGCATTCTAGAACAAGAGTTAATAAAAATCACTGATCATATCTATGCATCTTCTGAAATACGATTTACAAATAAATGAAGAGCACCATTCGGAAATCCTGAATAAGTTGAATACACCATGTAGGCCTAAATCAACGAGTTCCACTTCTATTACGCACACGTCCAATATAATATCAATTGAACCACCAGCCACATTCAAATTTGAAAATTGTACATTCAATAATTATTCCTTTTAAAATTATTCATGTTTTTTTTATGTCGTCGTTAATTAAAACTTTTGTAACACTTGTGTATATTAGTTAGGTTATGTTATAGCTTCTGCTATATGATATTATGGATAGTCACGTATCAGAGATTGTTTAATATTAAGATTTATTGAAAATCATCTGTCAAGTGACGTTGATTACTGGGATTCGGATAATTGAAGTGGAATGCAACTGTCTTAATAAAAATGAAACTGAATCAACAAAGCTTTCTTGACTAGTAACCGTCTACAGAGTTCAATGAAGATTTCATAGTTGGCACAACTGCCATCTAGCGTAATGGTGCAATAATACATTTGAAGACAGGTTTATTTTCGTAAGCAAATTAATATTTTATTGTAATGGAGTACTTTGTTACTTATAATCTTTATATACTATCTTCTAATCGTGTAATAGTCAATTAAATCCCACTCGAGTTTTGATTTTCTCTAGATAAATCTGCTCGTGTTCCACTCGCAAATTTATCGATAAAATCAAAACCTCTAGTGAGATTACTATTGATAAATTCAAGTAATTACGTAACATAATTCGTAGAAATAAATACAAATAGAATGATGACTGATGAGGTAACACAAATAGAAGAAAAATATAATGCACTTCTTTTTTTAAACATATTTAAATATTAATCAAACACTCCATTATGATGATAATAATAGTAATAATATTACTATATTATAGTAAATTATTATTATGATTATGATTATTATTATTATTATTATTATTATTATTATTATTATTATTATTATTATTATTATTATTATTAGTATGTTCAGACTATCAATGTTCATTAGGTCCATTTGACAGGTCATATTATAATAGGATGAACTCCTCTTCAATACTAGAGGTCTTTCAGCCCGCCTTGTAGATAAGGAAATAATTTGTCCTGCAGAAGAAAATATTTAAATACAACAGTACCTACGTTGTTGTCTGCTAGAATTAAGTGAAACACGCAAACTCTGTTTGAACGTTTGAACTGACCGGTAACGGCTACGGTTAACCGAGTAATTTCGGTGCTCCGCCGCCAAGCACATAAACCGATAGAACCAAGTAACTCAACAGTTCTACTCGCTCCGTCCCCAGCTCTAGTCTATCCGCCTTTCTTCCGGCAAAGCCCTCAATTGAACTGTACATTCACTGTTTATAAACTACTGACAGTTTGATTTAGCCTACAGTTCCTTCAAAACTTGTAATTAAGTACACGTGTACTTTATCAAATAACCTATTCATTTATTACAAGTTATTGAAAGTTATAAAGTCTTTGAATCGTCAATGTAAAAACTCTTTTATTTGTCTGCACATAACTAAACAAAAGAGCTTGACAAATGATGAGTTGCCTACCCATGCATACTTTCTTTTCTGATACATGAAAACAAAAATCCCAACTTTTTTCCATTTTCTTGTTCGCCTGAAATCATTTTCTTGCAATTTTCTAGACGACATGTCATTCATGCTCATCCATGCATTTAATAGGAAACAAATGAATAATGCTCGTGTTTAGACATCGTTTAATAACGTTTCCTTTATAGACAACATAGAAGGAACTGAAATTTTCAGAAGACTACTTAATTCTGTGCGCCCAAGCGATGTAACAATTAGGACGAAGGGGTTGTTTTTGTAAGATAGTGCAGGAATAATGCATAAAAACGAGTAATTGGACAGAAATTGTAATCAGGTTTACAGGCGGCCATAAAAAATATCGTTTGTGACGACGGCGACGTCGGGGGCGGAAACTGTATTAACGTCAACGGCAGTCGTCTCCAGGCAACGGCGCAACAAACGCAGTTAATGGGATTGTTTGAAGCCACGCGGAGCAAGCTCTGTTCTGACCTTTGCTGCCTCTTTTCACGGTTGCAAGTTTCCCTTTTTCATACCTTAGACCCAGCCATTAGCATTTCCCTATACTTTCCGGCTCTTTGTGTATTATTAATTGACCTCTCGCCGGAGACTGAGTTTGTAACAGGGAACTTCTTACGCGAGCTGAGTGCTGAAAGTATATATGGCCGCGCATTCCGAATGATTAAAGCGGCTCTGACTATAGTTCGCTAACGAGCGACTGACCTCTCTTTCTCTGTCCCTGTTCTCTGCTTTTTCCCCCATCTCCATCTTCCTCTTTCATCTTTCCTCCAGAAGTCCCTTCCTTTATGTATGTATTTATTTACACTGCAAGTAGGCAAGCACCCGGTGGCAGTGGTATATACAATATTAACAATACACAATAAAATGATAAGCAATACACAATACAATTTACAATACACAATACAATTTTACAACACATACACAATTTTATACACAATACAATAAGTATACACAATACAATTTAACACAATAATAATAAAACATAATGGAGTTCGACAAGGTTGTCCACTATCACCAACTTTATTTAATATTTATATAAATGAAATTATTTTAAAATGGAACCAAATCTACACAACAGGAATCAAAATAACCAGTGCTCTAACATTAAATACCTTACTCTATGCCGATGATCAAGTCATAATTTCCAATTCAGAGGATAATTTACAAAGAGGATTGTATACATTAAATAAAATATTAAAAGATTTTGGGATGGAAATTTCAGCACAAAAATCAAAAGTAATGGCATTTTTAGGACAAGACCCAGTCAGAGGTAAGATAATACACAATAACCAATGCCTCGAACAAGTGCAAAATTTCAATTATCTGGGTTGTGAAATATCTTATCAAAATGAAAAAGATGTGAACAAGAAAATTACCAAATTTACACAAATTCTAGGAATAATAAACAATGCATTAAAAGCTAAATTAGTACAACAATCTACAAGAATAAAAATATATAATACACTAGCATTACCCACCCTTTTATACGGAAGCGAGATTTGGTCATTAAAGAAAAAAGACATGAACAGAATCAAAGCAACGGAAATGAAATTTTTGAGGAGGACAGCAGGATATACTCTTTTAGACCGAAAAAGGAATGAAGAAATTTTAGAACAATTAGAAGTAGAGTCAGTAGAAGAAAAAATCAGCAGATACAAATTCAATTGGCTAGATAATGTAAGAAGAATGGAAAATTCAAGAATCCCAAAAATTATGATGC
Organism: Periplaneta americana; assembly: GCF_040183065.1. Taxonomy (NCBI): domain Eukaryota; kingdom Metazoa; phylum Arthropoda; class Insecta; order Blattodea; family Blattidae; genus Periplaneta; species Periplaneta americana. The sequence continues at coordinate 180,332,562 of NC_091124.1, forward strand.
AATATAAACCTAGAGGACATCGTCGACCAGGAAATCCTTTAAGAAGACTGCTAGATGGGGCCGAAACAGGTCTACAGTGGCCTAATTCGTGAAGGATGATAATGATGATGATAATAAAACATAAATAAAATACCTAATTTTACAATACAACCTACATAATTATCTATAGGTCCTACATAAGTTTCAATAGTCTTTCACTTTACTCTTATCTCATTCCCTCTAGTGGCACTATGACGCATTTCACTGACACTTTAGCACACATTTCACTGACACTCTGTAACACATTTCACTGACACTATAGAACACATTTCATTGACGCTATACATTATCACTGATCGGAACTGTTCACTGCACTGTAAAACCATAACTTCACTGACTCACCTCGCTTCACTGATACAGCAGTTCAAATAAGTCAAATAATTACACCCTTATGCATACTTATAAACAGAACTACATTTAAATTAAACATTTCTAGTCTAAGGCCCTCTTACACGCTATTTTTAAATAATTTACAATTCAAACCAAGGAAGTAAACTCGTCAAGCTAGATAAATACATGTCACCTTAAAAAATTAAATGTTGAATGTCACCTTAATTTTAATTTGCACTTTATACACAAATTTTTAAGTTATTCTTGAATCTCCTTAAGGAAGGACAGCCCTCAAAGACCGCTGCAGGTAGGTCATTCAATCATTTATAGTTCTATTTAAAAATGAGAATTTACCTACATCCCTTTTCTGTTTCCTACATTTGATTTTAAAATCATGATCGTTCCTACCATAGTACGTTGGCTTTTATAACCGAGCCGTTATGTCTACCCATGCTTTCTGACCTAGATATGCTCTATACAATGATGTTATTCTAGTTTTCCTACGTCTGTTTTCCAAAGTTTCCCATTTAAGTTCTTTTATCGTATCGTTTCCATCTTCTCTTTTACCTTTAACAAATTTAGCTGCCCTATACTGGATTATTTCTAAGGAATTTATCTGATATATTGTATAGGGATCCCAACATGTAGTTCCGTATTCCATTAACGGTCCATTTATCTTGTGCTCAATTACCTACTGTCTCACTGACTCAATTGTTGATACTGTTCAAGTGATTTCATAGAAATTGACTCAGAAACTTGCTCAGTGACTCAATTACAGACTCAACCACATTCCGTATTTACTCACGTGATTCGAGCTTCTTTCTCCAAATTGGGAGGAGAAAATCGTAGGGGAGAGAAATTAAAAATATTTGAGGACCATTCACAATGAAAATTAAACATAAACATAACGTAAGCATAAAACCTTGTGTCCATGTTATTTAATGAAAGCATTCACAATGAATTACATAAGCATAAACTTAATCTTAATCATAAGACGTTAACATGAAAGTTTGCAAACTCCAAACTTTCATGCTCATGTTTATGCGATTTGGAAACAGTTCACAAGCGGAAAGCGTGTTTTCACTTTTTGTTTAACATCTCATGGGCTTTGCCTACAGGCAATATTTTGATCTATTGGCCGTGATGATAGCTAGGCGCGCAACATGGAATCATATGACGAAAAGTTGATTATTTTATACCAAGAAAACCCTTGTCTATACGACAAGAAACATAAAACATACAAAGATATTACATTAAACAACAACCAAGTTCAGTAATATATCAAACTGGGTTGGGTTCATTCTCATGTATTTCACAAATTGTTGGGGATCATCAACTCTCATTTCCTCTAAAAGGATATAAAAGTCCTCCTGTTGTATTCTTCTCTGATTCAATGGATGAATCTACCATTGTTTTTACATCTCCGTTTCTTTGGTTTCAAGTACTGAAAGCCATATACTGATGCCATTGTAGTTATTAGAAACATAAATTGAATAGCTACATCGTAAGTCATTGTGCAATTCTACATTTTTATGTAATAGATTCTGTAGTTTTGTTGATTCGGTATGTTTGTTTCCATACACGTGTTATGTTTACGTTATGTTTAATTTTCATTGTGAATGGGCCTTGGCTACTTAAGTTTGTGGCATATGTTTATGTGCTTATGTTATGTTTACGTTATGTTTAATTTTCATTGTGAATGGGCCTTGGCTACTTAAGTTTGTGGCATATGTTTATGTGCTTATGTTATGTTTACGTTATGTTTAATTTTCATTGTGAATGGGCCTTGGCTACTTAAGTTTGTGGCATATGTTTATGTGCTTATGTTATGTTTACGTTATGTTTAATTTTCATTGTAATTGGGCCTTGGCTACTTAAGTTTGTGGCATATGTTTATGTGCTTATGTTATGTTTACGTTATGTTTAATTTTCATTGTGAATGGGCCTTGGCTACTTAAGTTTGTAGCATATGTTTATGTTCTTATGTTAATGTTTACGTTATGTTTAATTTTCATTGTGAATGGGCCTTGGCTACTTAAGTTTGTGGCATATGTTTATGTGCTTATGTTAATGTTTACGTTATGTTTAATTTTCATTGTGATTGGGCCTCGGCTACTTAAGTTTATGGCATATGTTTATGTGCTTATGTTATGTTTACGTTATGTTTAATTTTCATTGTAAATGGGCCTTGGCTACTTAAGTTTGTGGCATATGTTTATGTGCTTATGTTAATGTTTACGTTATGTTTAATTTTCATTGTGATTGGGCCTCGGCTACTTAAGTTTGTGGCATATGTTTATGTGCTTATGTTATGTTTACGTTATGTTTAATTTTCATTGTGAATGGGCCTTGGCTACTTAAGTTTGTGGCATATGTTTATGTGCTTATGTTATGTTTACGTTATGTTTAATTTTCATTGTAATTGGGCCTCGGCTACTTAAGTTTATGGCATATGTTTATGTGCTTATGTTATGTTTACGTTATGTTTAATTTTCATTGTAATTGGGCCTCGGCTACTTAAGTTTGTGGCATATGTTTATGTGCTTATGTTATGTTTACGTTATGTTTAATTTTCATTGTGAATGGGCCTCGGCTACTTAAGTTTATGGCATATGTTTATGTGCTTATGTTAATGTTTACGTTATGTTTAATTTTCATTGTAATTGGGCCTCGGCTACTTAAGTTTGTGGCATATGTTTATGTGCTTATGTTATGTTTACGTTATGTTTAATTTTCATTGTGAATGGGCCTTGGCTACTTAAGTTTGTGGCATATGTTTATGTGCTTATGTTATGTTTATGTTATGTTTAATTTTCATTGTAAATGGGCCTTGGCTACATAAGTTTGTGGCATATGTTTATGTGCATATGTTAATGTTTACGTTATGTTTAATTTTCATTGTGAATGGGCCTTGGCTACTTAAGTTTTTGGCATATGTTAATGTGCTTATGTTAATGTTTACGTTATGTTTAATTTTCATTGTGAATGGGCCTTGGCTACTTAAGTTTGTGGCATATGTTTATGTGCTTATGTTAATGTTTACGTTATGTTTAATTTTCATTGTAATTGGGCCTCGGCTACTTAAGTTTATGGCATATGTTTATGTGCTTATGTTAATGTTTACGTTATGTTTAATTTTCATTGTAATTGGGCCTCGGCTACTTAAGTTTGTGGCATATGTTTATGTGCTTATGTTATGTTTACGTTATGTTTAATTTTCATTGTGAATGGGCCTTGGCTACTTAAGTTTGTGGCATATGTTTATGTGCTTATGTTATGTTTGTGTTATGTTTAATTTTCATTGTAAATGGGCCTTGGCTACATAAGTTTGTGGCATATGTTTATGTGCATATGTTAATGTTTACGTTATGTTTAATTTTCATTGTGAATGGGCCTTGGCTACTTAAGTTTTTGGCATATGTTAATGTGCATATGTTAATGTTTACGTTATGTTTAATTTTCATTGTGAATGGGCCTTGGCTACTTAAGTTTGTGGCATATGTTTATGTGCTTATGTTAATGTTTACGTTATGTTTAATTTTCATTGTGAATGGGCCTTGGCTACTTAAGTTTGTGGCATATGTTTATGTGCTTATGTTAATGTTTACGTTATGTTTAATTTTCATTGTGAATGGGCCTTGGCTACTTAAGTTTGTGGCATATGTTTATGTGCTTATGTTAATGTTTACGTTATGTTTAATTTTCATTGTGAATGGGCCTTGGCTACTTAAGATTGTGGGATATGTTTATGTGCTTATGTTAATGTTTACGTTATGTTTCATTTTCATTGTGAATGGGCCATTAGTGTGAATTGGTCACAAATATGTTCAAACATTGATATGATTTAAATGACAAAACTCAGAACTACATAAATATAATTTTGAATAAGATAATTTTTCGAGCGCGTAGGAATCAATTTAGAAAGCACTGAAGGATTCTTTTAACTTGTCCGATTGTGTTTTAATAATTAGGAGGTGACTTGAATTTTAATCTTTAATATAAATGCGCTTTATACACTTGCTATGAAATATTTTCCTCAGTCATGAACTCACAAGCAAACGTTCTGATGGGGGCAGATAAAAAAGTTATTTTTTTTTTCTTCCATCATTTTAATAGCCTAATGTCAAAAGAAGTTCTTATACAAATTTTGGCCACTCGACCGCAATTACGAGGGCCGTAAAAAATTGATTCGCCAGGGGCCGTTAACAGAAAGAAAAAACACAATTTCATTGGACAAATTTATTAGAACGGACACAACTTGTTGAGCTATTTTTCAACATATTTTCCATCGGAATTGAGACATTTCTCATATCATGGGATCGACAGAGAGAGGTGCAGACGTAGTCAAACGCTGGTTCCGATCTGAGGCGGCTGACTTCTACGGCAGAAAAATTGATCTCATGGTATGACTAATGTCTCAATTCCAGTGGGGGATATGTTGACAGATAGTGCAAAAATTGCTGTATCTGTTTCAATAAATATTTGCATAAAATTGTGCATTTTTGTATAAACGACTCCAGGAAAAATCACTCTAACCCGACGCTATACTGAATTAATCACTCTATTATTACTCACTAGCCGTACCCGTGCGCTCCGCTGCACCCGTTAGAAATAAATATAAAGTAATTACATAATTAAAATAGGACATTTGATTCAGGGAAAATTCGTGTTTGATAGAAGGATAAATCGTTTAATATGTTACTTAATTTAAATTGCATCCAAATAATTAAAATGCGATCATTTTGCTCCAGAGACACTCATTTGGTGCAATGACAATTCCTTTAGCAAGTTTCATAATTTTTATTACATGCAACCATAGTTTAATAAAGATTGACATCATTTAGATTTAATGCGTATATTTTATTTTACTTGTTATAGGTTTCCATTGAATTATGGTAATAACTTAATTTTAACCCTTGTTTTCTACGTATTCAGTAAATGGCGTTTGGCCCACTATGGTTCTGAACACTTCAAATAACTTATATTATATTATATTATATTATATTATATTATATTATATTATATTATACTATACTATACCATAATATACTATATTATATTATATTATATTATATTATATTATATTATATTATATTATATTATATTATATTATATTATTATATTATATTATATTATATTATATTATATTATATTATATTATATTATTATATTATATTATATTATATTATATTATATTATATTATATTACATTACATTACACTACATTATATCAGAAGTTACTGTAATAACATTATAGCATTATGTCCATCTAGAGAAACTACACTTTCCAATGGTGAAATAATAATTAATTATACAAATCGGTTAATTTAGCTTCCGATATTACTTCATACAAACACAGAAACATTCTCTGTAGGCTATCTTTCATAGCTTTCGATTGCTGCTGTCCAAGGCCCCTTATAGACGAAGTCATTTGTTTTTTATTTCATTATACGGCCTTAAATGGCTGTTATTTTAATTTAAAAACTCATTTATCTCATTAAATATCAGTCCTATCAAAATTTTGCAAGGTATAAAACTTATCGCAAATTAGGTTTAAAGAAACTTGTGTTATGTAACATTTTTCACAAAAATCAATAATAAGCGAGATATTTCGATTTATTTAATTCAGGCCCCCTTATAACCCCCCTTTTAAATAATGTATTTTGAATGTCATATAACCTAAAATCTAAGTTACAACGAACATAATTTATATTCCAAATTTCATCGAAATCCGTTCATCTATTATCGCATGAAAAGGTAACAAATAAACAGACAGACATACAAACAAAAATTTCAAAAAAGCGATTTTCGGTTTCAGGGTGGTTAATTATATATGTTAGGACCAATTATTTTTGTAAAATCGAAAATTACCAGAAAAATTTCGGCTACAGATTTATTATTAGTATAGATTTGTTTTCTCGATAACGCAATAGTTAGTTACCAATAGCTGAAACTCGTTCTTTTTGTGGAATGCTTGAAATACAGAAAAATTGGATATTAGTTGTGGTAGTTGAAGTAAAATTGTGTGGTATTCCATTCAAAATTAGCTTCTTCAGTTAATTTAATTTTCTAATTTTTTATATTTTGAAGTGACTCTCAAGGCAACAATTCATCCGTTATCGAAATACAAATAGCTAAAATTAGTTATATAACGATATTAGAGCAATTGGAATATCTTTGAACAGACTGATAAATTAGTAATATTTCTGAGTCTTCAAATTTATGTACTTCCTGAGATGAGGCATAAAGTTGATTGAAAGCCTATGTGGATGTTATGGGTACAATTGCTACTTTATCGACCCTGGAGCGGTTCGTTAAGCATGCCATTTTGTACGTTCCCCTTTACTGAATTCCCAGCGGTTCGTGAAGTAAATTTCATAAAAACCTATTTCGAGAAAACGAAAAGTCATACGGTTTTCGTTTTTTTTTTTTCTCGTGTCCCGGAGTTGAAGTTCGAAGGTAATCTCGAGGGAAATTTTACGTCATTTACATAATACTGATGTCATATTTTGAGTCGTAACTCCTTCCATTCCGATGCAACTTTGTCTGGGCCATCCGACCACATGAACAAAATGTTTATGTTCCATAAAGTTTTATTATGTTACTTTTTCTCCTGTGTGTATTTAATTTAATTTAAAGTTTATGTATTGTAATCTAGTTGCATGTATTCAATCATTTTTTTATAGTTTTTGAGGTTATGTGAGAGCCACACTTCTAAGTTCGATGACAATATGATACAGATTACATTCCTGTAATGTGATTCTGTGTATTGTCTTAGCTGAAATCCCCTAGTTGTACCACAACGAAAATATGAATAGAATGATAATAATCTCAAGGTATTAGAATTATAATAGGCTGCAGCTTAATATTATTAATAAGCAATTTACTGAAATATTGTAATAATCGTGAAGTGACAATATTATGAGAAGAGTTTCAAGTCAGATATTACTAACTCACAGTATCACAAAAAGTAAGTTTCTCATCTTAATCGCACCTCCTTATCCTAATCTAGCTCGTGGACAATGTGAAGGACTGTTGTCTTAACTCCTGAGGGCTGAAATAATTGTGGGGTTAAATGTGGCATCATATGGATGTAAGAATACAAAGTTAAACTTAAACCTCGGTTAGTGTCTAGAGCAGTGATGTCAAAGCAAGCGCATTTTTCTGACCTTGACTTCGTGCGCGGGCAGCAAGCGCCAAGTATGGAAATAGGAAAGGTTGTGTATATGAATAAGCATCCTGTTGGATTAAGAAACCAGTGGTGCACAAACTACAAACGGAGCGTGAAATTTTATGTCGTTATTTTTATATCGCTTCTTTCTGTTTAATATTATCTATATTGTATGTAAAAGAAAAGTACTAACACTGATTTCTTAATATTGCATTTGTGTTTTAAATCTTAATAACATAATAGAGAGTTAAGAAGGAATATTCACTTAACTTCCATAGTAGTAGTATAATTATACTGCATTAATGAAACACATCATTCATGAAGAAAGTGATATTCCAAAGAAAGAGATTGAGTATGACATAATAAGTTGGAATTGATATTGATAGTAGCTTTAGTCCTACAAAAGTAATCAATAAACTAATCAAAATAATATTACAGTACAAAGAAAAGTTACCTAGGTGCTTTATATGTTTTAATTGTAACTCATATAAATTGAGGGAAAGAAGACAGAGGACGGACACTGGAAAGTTTTTTTTCTCAATCGTACTATCAGGGACTGGAATGCTTTACCTGCAGACTTACTAAAGGCTTTACTAACAACCAAAAATGTATTTAAAAATAGGCTTAAAGACTTTACTAATAGGCGATAATTATACACAGTATGTAAAGGATGTAAATGATATTTTGTTATTGAAATGTTGTATCAGTGAAGAATTATGTTGTGTCAGTGAAGTGTGTTGTGTCAGTGAAACGTGTTCTTGTCAGGGAAGCTTTATAGTTTATAGTGGCAGTGCAAAGTATTTGAACAGTGAAATGTTTTTGAAGTGTTAGTGAAATCAGGATAGAATCAGTGAAATGTGTCGTAGTTCCAGTGCAGTGAGTGAGTTGACAGCGAAATGAGTTTAATGTGGAAAGGTACTTGTGCAGATATGAACATATCAGACTCGCTGGTTTTAGTTCGAACTTAGATTTAAATTACAAATTAGATTTATTTTAAATGCTATTTTAAGTGACAGTGCTTCATTTAATTTAGGATAATAATAATAATAATTATTATTATTATTATTATTACTATTATAAATTATTGCTAGTATTAACTATTGGTATTATTATTAAGTGTATTTTTAATTAACAAGTTTATTATTGTCATTATTGAGTGTAATTAGTTACCACTGCCACCGGATATATACCCATTGCAGTGTGAATAAATACATACATTTCAATATTCCATAAGAAAACTCTTGTCGGATTATGCTTTTAAGGTGATATTTGTGAGCAACTTCCTATCATCAGCATATGAAATTATATTCTCGAAATCTGCTGAAGCTATAGAGCTGACATTTTTACAACACATGGACGCGTATCTTTTGCTTATGATGTAACAGTAGTTGCTTTGTTAATTCATTTCCTTACAAACAATTTCCATGCGAATTTTTTCAAAATTTTGAACACACTATCTTCAGTAATACGTATATACGATATATTACATTCACGAAAACATTCTGTAAGGCTATTAAATAAATAGGCCTATACCTGAAAATGTTACTTTTCTATACGAAAAGTTGAGAAAATATTTCTTTTGAATAAATAAATCAGATTTGGGAAAAATGAGCATGAAAATTAAAACTTAATTCTTATGATGCACTTATACAGGGACATCATTTTATTTTTATTTGCATTTTTATTGTACCTGCATTTCTGAATGTACTTCACTCTCACCCCTTCACTAATGTCCTTGCTCCTGTCAGACACACAAACTTACGGCCGCTGTTGCATTCGAAGTCTTCAAGCAGTGAAGTAAACACTGCAGTGTATAGTGTGTTTCATTAATATGATTGCGTTTTCTATACAAGAAAGAACCTATATTAATAATATCGTACTAAAAAATTATATTCAAGAAACGATAAATTCAATTTCATAGAATCTGCTTCAAAATGTTTTTAATAATATGCGTACTGAATTGAAGCCTGCATTGTAATGAACGGCAACCATTTTCAGAAACTTGTTTAAAAATTCAGATTAGCTTTTTTTTGAATTGAGGTGGCTAGAAGCAAAGGAATGCTAGTAACAGTTGTAATAACATGAATTAAGTGCATCCAGTGTAAGCAAAAGTATCTAAAATTTTAGTGGCAAAGGGATATTTTAATCGCATCACTCATTAAAATTGAAATAAAAAATTTCACCGATTTTACGAAACCTTAAATATTTAAACCCCATTTTCTCAAAAGTAACTTAAGTGCACTTACAGCCCTTTACTTATGACCCCCTCAATTTAAATGCACTCTCTATAATGTATGATAACACCAATAATTAATGTGCTAAATAAAGTAGACATTACATAACGAACATAGCCGCCTGAAAAGTTGAGTTTTTGAAAAAAAAATTGTTACTACTCTACTGTATTTTGATAAATTCCGTAAAAGTGATTATCAAACTGAAAATCGTAATATCATATTTCCCTACAACATAAATGGATACACTACTTTTCTCTCCTCCTATACCTATTAAAATAATTTGTTTACATATTGCACTAGTAACATCAAACTCCTGTAATGGAAGGGGGCAACAGAGTTTCCGAGTATAGCTAGGTTAATGTTAAAAATGTTGGTAAAAATAAAGTGATGTCCCTGTACTTCTCAGGCAAATCTAAAAATTACCATGGATACAGTTTTAATAAGTTCTCTTCCCTTTATCTATTGAGTCAGTGCTGGCCATCCCTGAATATAGCTCGACCAAGCGGCATATACCACCTCTTTCGTCTGTCTCTTTCCTTTCCGCTATAAAGCGCTCAGGCTCTCCTGGGCTCTAAAGCGCGCGCTTGCTTCTGTGGGCATCAATTGACATGCCTGGCATAGGTGGTCAGGCTGACAGGAGTCGGGTGTGCCCTGGGCAAGTACTGAGCAGGTGTTGCTCTTAACATGAGGCAAGAGGAGTTCAGTGGCGGCATTCATTTGCTAATCTCCTAGTGTAGGGGTTTTTGACCTGGAGTCTATGGACCCCTTGTAGGTTCTTGGATGGGCTTCAGGAGGTCCGTGAAAGTCACATAAAAATTAACATGTTTAATCACTGTATAATTTCCACGTAAAAGCAGATGAGTATATACATGATATTTTTTACATTTTTCTAGCTTTCGCCAGATTTTCGAAGGGGTCCGTGACTAAATAATAAAAAAATCACTAAATATTGTATATTTTCAAATTAGAGAGTTATATTTATAATATATTAACTATATCTTAACAACAAAATGCATTTTCTTTTAAGTTTTTCAAAATAATATTTAACTACTTCATTTCAATTTGTCTTTTCAAATCAGAGAGCTCCTTTTACATTACATTTTCTTTACGTTTTTGGAAATAATATTTAAATACTTCATTTCAATTTGTCTTTTCAAATCAGAGAGCTGTTTTTACATTACATTTTCTTTAAGTTTTTGGCAATAAAATTTAATTGCTTCATTTTAATTTGTCTTTTCAAATCAGAGAGCTGTTTTTACATTACATTTTCTTTAAGTTTTTGGCAATAATATTTAATTACTTCATTTCAATTTGTCTTTTCAAATCAGAGAGCTGTTTTTACATTACATTTTCTTTAAGTTTTTGGCAATAATATTTAATTACTCCATTTCAATTTGTCTTTTCAAATCAGAGAGCTGTTTTTACATTACATTTTCTTTAAGTTTTTGGCAATAATATTTAATTGCTTCATTTCAATTTGTCTTTTCAAATCAGAGAGCTGTTTTTACATTACATTTTCTTTTAGTTTTTGGCAATAATATTTAATTACTTCATTTCAATTTGTCTTTTCAAATCAGAGAGCTGTTTTTACATTACATTTTCTTTAAGTTTTTGGCAATAATATTTAAATACTTCATTTCAATTTGTCTTTTCAAATCAGAGAGCTGTTTTTACATTACATTTTCTTTAAGTTTTTGGCAATAATATTTAATTGCTTCATTTCAATTTGTCTTTTCAAATCACAGAGCTGTTTTTACATTACATTTTCTTTAAGTTTTTGGCAATAATATTTAAATACTCCATTTCAATTTGTCTTTTAAAATCAGAGAGCTCCTTTTAAATTACATTTTCTTTAAGTTTTTGGCAATAATATTTAACTACTTCATTTCAATTTGTCTTTTCAAATCAGAGAGCTGTTTTTGCATTACATTTTCTTTAAGTTTTTGGCAATAATATTTAATTACTTCATTTCAATTTGTCTTTTCAAATCAGAGAGCTGTTTTTACATTACATTTTCTTTAAGTTTTTGGCAATAATATTTAATTACTTCATTTCAATTTGTCTTTTCAAATTAGAGAGCTCCTTTTACATTACATTTTCTTTAAGTTTTTGGCAATAATATTTAAATACTTCATTTCAATTTGTCTTTTCAAATCAGAGAGCTGTTTTTACATTACATTTTCTTTAAGTTTTTGGCAATAATATTTAATTGCTTCATTTCAATTTGACTTTTCAAATCAGAGAGCTGTTTTTACATTACATTTTCTTTAAGTTTTTGGCAATAATATTTAATTGCTTCATTTCAATTTGACTTTTCAAATCAGAGAGCTGTTTTTACATTACATTTTCTTTAAGTTTTTGGCAATAATATTTAATTGCTTCATTTCAATTTGACTTTTCAAATCAGAGAGCTGTTTTTACATTACATTTTCTTTAAGTTTTTGGCAATAATATTTAATTGCTTCATTTCAATTTGACTTTTCAAATCAGAGAGCTGTTTTTACATTACATTTACTTTAAGTTTTTGGCAATAACATTTAATTACTTCATTTCAATTTGTCTTTTCATATCAGAGAGCTGTTTTTACATTACATTTTCTGTAAGTTTTTGGCAATAATATTTAATTACTTCATTTCAATTTATTTTTTCTAATCAGAGAGCTGTTTTTACGTTATCTACACAACGAAATGCTACGATTGCTCGAATTACAATGTTACTATTAATTGTAATAATATACGAAATACTCTTATTATGATTTTGCTTTCTGTGTTTCCTTATATACGTATGTTTTATTTTCTGTGTTTTTCAATAAGTAGGGATATATCTGAAACAATAATTTGCTTTCCTAAAACAACTTATCTCATTAACGATGGATTGCTTTAAATTTTCTATTAGGTGCATACCTTTATCTCCAACGGTATTATTATTATTATTATTATTATTATTATTATTATTATTATTATTATTATTATTATGTTTAAGCATGCCTGGTGTTGCAATGTGGCTCAAAGTTATATATTTTTTTACTTTAACAGTGTGGCTACATACTAAGCATTTGGAATGTTCGTCGTTTGAACAAAAAGGAACCGTTCCTCTCATTGGGAATCTTGAATGACTTTAAATGTAGTCCTGGCACTTGTATTGTTCCCTTTGTAAATAGTTAACTTATTGTAGCATAACATACTTTAATCTTCAGTAATTTCATACCTAGATAATTATTCTTGGTTTAAATACTTTCTTTGTTCTTAAATTATGTAATAAATTGTCCAGTCTTTATTAACTCAGGTAATGTTTTAGTACTGTACTTTGACTTTATTGTAACTGTTAATTTAATAGATAGATAGTTGATAGCCGTCCCAACCAGGGTTTAATAATCGGCCTCCTAATCAATTCTAAATGAATATTTATATTTAATTCAATTTTTCCTTTGATAGAAACCCTAATTAGGTAAGCTATTATTGAGAAATTTATTGGAAATGTAACAAACAATTTAGGCTACAAGACAAATTACATTTTATAAAGAATATAAGTGATGATTAATTATGCTAATCGATGAGTTCAGTGCAGTGGAGAATATCATGTCCAGGGTGCTGTCAGGAACTTTTAATTTTCGGAAGACTTCTAAGGACTCCCGTGGGATTGTGCCTCTAGCCCCAGTCATAATTCCTATAACGTCCCATGTCTTGATGTTATATTTGGTTCCCAAATCGCTGCAGCATGGCAGATAAATTGCTCGTTTTTCTTTGCAGACTTCTCTAGGTTGTTCCTCGCTGTTCTCAAAATGGACTGTGGGGTCGAGAATGAGTCCACAATTTTTTTTTCTGTCTGTAATAATGATATCTGCTATTCGGGTTGAACCGTCAGCAGAAAGGCACGCAATTTCCTCGTACACCTCATACTTATCAGCCCGGCGAAGTTCATTGGCAATCATGGAGCGAATTTTATTATGACGGTCAATTCTCAGTAATTCTCCCTTCCGGCGAAAACCCAGTACATGGGCCAAGGTTTCTTGCTCATCGCATCTTCTGCAATGGGCAGTACTAATGCTTCTGGCTGGGAGGCTTCTGACTGGAATAACGTTGCAGTTCATTTTGATCGCTTCAGTCCATTGGCTGCAGGAGAGATCCTTCTTGTTGGAAATCCATGCATTCCCTTTCTTCCAATGGGAATAAAATGTGACACCTTTCCTTTTTCCAGGAAGTTCACCTCATTTCTTAAAGGAGTCCTCACGAAGTGTTCTTCTCAAACATTTTGGACGGAAATCATTAACTTGGTCTGGTTGAAGGGGTAAGCGACTAATACTCAGATCAATTTCGTCTTGAAGATTTCGGGTAGCGGCAATATAAGGATTGTTTTCATCCAGAAGCAGCCGACATACATTTATGTGCTGAAGAAATGCTTTCCACTGAGATCTGAAAAATCCTAGACCTCTTAACGTCCGCGATGCATACAGTATATCATGGCATCATTGATGTCCATTGGTAAACCTATGACTTCTTTAATAGAACTACGGATAATTTTATCGACATCAGCTAGAAACTTTGTAGTTAGATCTTTCAATGGTGCACACTGCAGGGGATATATGAGCTGCGGCCAGATATACTAATTAATGATGTTTAACTTTTGGTCAGGGATCAGCAAGGCGGATAACATAAGTTGGTTCGGGTTTGTAGCGAGTGGAGCAATAACTTCATATATATATACAGAGACATCATTTTATTTTTACTTCAATTTTTATTGTACCTGAGTTTTTTAATGTACTTCACTCCCACCCCCTCTACTAGCAAACTTCCAACCGTTCTCCACACAGAACCAAGCGTATACAGTCAAAGTCGCCTTACGGTCATAGTAAACACAAACAGTACTGAGTTGGTGAGTATAGTACGTTCCAGAAATATGTTCGCTTTCAATATATTGAATCATATTCTCGTACAGGTACTGTCGTCGTTTGCCTGTGTCGCATCCCGGTTTCCCCCAACGGCTTCTGATCGGCCCTCTGTAAAGGATAGTTTTTGGGCTGTCTTAGATCTTTTCTGAAAACATTAATTTTTATTAGGAATTGGACATCTACGTAGTATTATACAACTGTCTAAAATAAATAAAATGGTCTCGTTAATTAATTAACTGTCGCGTGATTTCCATTCTTTCTACGACCTTGCGACAAAGCCACTTTGACGGACTGTAGATAGCATGTCTGAGTAATTTTATCTTTTCGGATCGGGGAGAAGTGGAGATTGAATTTACAGTACGTAAGGCACTCTTTTATAGAGTAGGTACAGAATTATTTCAACATGAGTTACTGATATGAAGTACGAACCTGGTAATTGGAATTACGTACAATAGTCTATAGTGCGATAATATGCAAAAAAGAACTGAAGCCTGTATCGAAATGAATGGCCAGAATTTTAAAAAATGTGTTTAAATATCCATATTATGTTTATTTTTCAATTTAACTTCATTCTCTATATTGTACGCTAATGTGCTGTAGACAGTATAACTGCACTGCATAATGAATACGGTACGTGCGAATGGAGTAAAACGCTTATTGTTAATACTGTACTGTATTTTGATTAAAGAAAAACCTGATGAAAATTATCAAACTCAAAATCGCGATATTTCCTACTTTACGTAAATGGATGAGCTACTTTTCTTCCCTACTATACCTAGTAAAGTGATTTGTTTGTATTTTACGCCAGTATCATCGAAACTCCAGTGGAAGGAGGTAGATAACGGCGTTTCCGGTTTTGAACCTTTAATCCAAAGGTATAGCCTGGTTAATATTAGAAATGTTAGTAAAAATAAAATGATGTCCCTGTATATATATATATATATATATATATATATATATATATATATATATATATATATACAGGGACATCATTTTATATTTACTTAAATTTTTATTGTACCTGCGTTTCTCAATGTACTTGACTCCCACCCCTTTCACTAATGTCCTTTCTAACGTCAGTCCCACAAACTTACGGCCTCTGTTTCTAGCAGTGAAGTAAACAGTACAGAGTACAGTGTGTTTCAGAAATATGTTGCATTTTTTATAGAAGGAAGAGTTTACATCACTGAAGTTTATTTTCACACAGGTATGGTGTGTAGCATAACTGAATTTATCTGTGTGGACTAAGCACAAGTGAAGATTAGAGTTACCGAAAGTACGGCACCCTATAATATGGTACGGTACTTAACAGCATTATTTAAACAAGAGCTTTGTTTTACTGTTTGTAGGTATGCAGGACGATGATAGAAACTGGAATTACAATGTAACCGAATGTGAACAACAGTTTTTCTTGTTTTTTTTTTTTTTTTCACAATTTCCTGATTATATCATTACGGAATATTTTCGTAGAAATGTCATTAATCTGGTAGATAAATTTAGAGCAACAGAGTGTACAAAAGGAAGAAAAGTGTAAGATGGCCAACAATGGTGACAGAAGATGCTGTACAAGATACTAGAGAAAGGATGCAGCGAGGTCGTAATAAGTCGGTCAAGAAGTTAGCTGTAGAAATTGGGGTTTCTTACGGAAGTGCTCACAAAATTCTCAGGAATAAATTAGGTTAGTAATATGCTGAATAAAGCAGACATTACATAATGTATATAACCGCCTGAAGACTTGAGTTCTGAAAAAAAAATCCTTACTATTCTACTGTTTTTTTTTTTAATAAAATACTGTAAAGTAATGACCAAACTGAAAATCGTAATACTATATTTCCCTGTAACATAAATGGATACACTACTTTTCTCTCCTTCTATAGCTAGTAAAATGATTTGTTTACATATTACTCTTGCAACTCCAAACTCCTGTAATGGAAGTGGGGTAACAGTGTTTCCGAGTATAGCCAGGTTAATGTTAAAAATGTTAGTAAAAATAAAGTGATGTCCCTGTATATTTCAATTGTATTCTTGATATTGTAGTTGTAATCCTCTGATAGAGGGGAAGAGAAGGCCTGATGATCTTATCTCTACCAGATTAAATAATAAATGAAAAAAGAAAGAAAGAAATAAAGGAATAAAGTTAGAAAGAAAGGAAGAAATGAAGTTAGAAAGAAAGGAAGAAATGAAGTTAGAAAGAAAGGAAGAAATGAATGAATAAATAAATAAAAAGAGGAAGAAACGAAGAAATAAATAATAAAAAATAAATAAATAAATAAACAAAAAAATGAAAGAGAGAAAGAAGAAAATACCGGTAACTGAGTAATAAATAAGTAAATGAATGAATAAATAAATGAATACATAAATGAATACCGTATTAGTAGACTTATCCATTTTACTAACGGCCAGCGATGTTACTTTCTTGGTTACTCTATGTTTGAATGAGCGACACTGGTGCATAAAGTGCAATATGCCCTTCGTGAAATGGAAGACCAGAGCATAATTACAGGCGTGACAGAAAATTACATCACACAGCGTGTTTTAATGAAAACTAATTCTCTATTGTTAAGTACCTTCGGGTCTAGAATAGTTGAATATGACAGAAATAAGTACTTGAAATATTGAAAAGTAAAGGTATGTTTAATTGTTCGCAAGGCTTAATGAAGTTTACTTAATGAGTGTAACGGTTTAATCTACGGTGTATACGGCATGTTCATCAAAATCTCTGCGGGGAACTTGATTAGAAGGTCCTTTGTGTTATTCTGAACATTATAGTAAATTGTTGACTTAATAACTTTGATGAAGAAATGAGTTCCTCAGTAAAGCCGGTAAAATAATTAATGTCATCTCCACAATTATTATACAAAAGTTTTTATATTTAGAATAGCTTTTGTGTTTTAACCAAGAAAAAAAAATACACTGTTCAAAAAAAGTTAAGCATAATTATGCATATAACGGTTTTTATTAATTAAAATAAAATAGATGAAATATAATTGGGTTTCTTGGTTCCACAGAATAAACTTAAAAGTAGAAATACACTATTTGTTAACAATGGACTCAATATGAAATGATAAAGTTGCATTGTTTAAAAACAACGGAAAATATAAGGGGAAGTTGAAATTCGTACATCATCAAAGAAAAGGAAATGGTGCTTTCAGTACCCTGTTTAATAACGTGTTGGTCCTCCACGAACACTGAGGCACTCTTGTATGCGACGGGGCATACTCAGTACCAACGCATCTAAGCTCTCCTGAGGCAAATTGTCCCATTCTTCCAAGACAGCATTCCTGAGTTCTTGAATCGTTAATGGGTGATGCGGACGATTGGAAATGGCTCTCCTGAGAAAGCTCCATGCATGCTCTATGCAGTTCATATCCGGTGAGCATGCTGGCCAATCCATGTTCTACCAGATACCGCTGCACACTATGAGCACGATGAGGCCGAGCATTATCGTCCTGTAGAGTGAACCCTTCTCCTACAGTCTCTGCAAAACCACTTGCTATGGGTTGGAGGATGTTGTTCTCATACACGGCAGCAGTCATGTTTCCCTCTATTGAAACCAGTGGTGTGCGGAGGCCAAACATGACACCTGCCCAAAACAAGATTGAACCACAAACTGTTGGTGAGGTTCCACGATCATTAAGGGATGATTTCGTTCCCCTGTTCGTCTCCATACGCGAATAGAGTTGTTGTCAGGGTGTAGGCCCATTCTCATTTCGTCTGAGAATAAAGTTCTGGTCCGTTGGTCTCGTGTCCAATTCTCATGTGCTCTAGCCCATCTTGCACGAGCACTCCTGTGATGTGGACGGAGTGCTGGAGTCTTTTGTGGTCTTCGAGCATACAACCCTATCTCATGAAGTCTATTGCACACAGTTTGGCTACTTACAACAACACCAGTGGCTTCGCGCAGGTCATGGCGCAGAGTTGTAGCTGAGGCTATAGGGTTCCTACGTGCAGATAACCTTACATACCGGTCCTGACCTGGTGTTTTTTTGCGTGGACGGCCCTCGCGAGGTCGATCTGCTATTGACTGGGTTTCCTGGAACTTTCTCCACAGTCTGGAGACAATACTCTGATTCACATGAAGGATGTTAGCAACGTCAACTTGTCTCATGTTTTGTTCCATCAAAGTGATGATTTTGATGCGGTCTGCCATTGTAAGGGTGTTCCGAGTCATTGTACTGCACTATGAAGCAAAACGATACTGATTGAACTTTGCTTGAATTGTTTACTAGCCGTGATTTGGACGTTACCTAGTGATGCAGAATAAAACAAATGAAAGAGTTTGAATTGGTAAACATAATACGTGCCACATAAAACCAAAAGAAACATAAATATCAGGTATTATTGGGTAAACTGGAAATATGCTTATATGGAATCATCAAAAATAAAAATATGACGTCCTCAAAACATTAGAATAATCGTCAGTGAATAAATCAAACACTAGAGGAAAAAAAAAAACAAAAAAAAACAAAAAAAAACAAACAAATCGAAATCCATCCCATCAAACCTCAACTCAACTTACGTACGAACTACCGTGGATTTATAAAACTATATTTAGTTTTTTTCATTATTCTTATGATAATGACTAAGAATTGTATGCCGTAACATTGCGCTTCATGAGCCTCTGACTTTAGGTCCCAGTACGTAAATGCGTTGGGGTGGGGATTCAGTGTGTTTCGTTCAGCAGTGAACTTGAGTTGATCGGTTACATTACGACCGAATACTGCTATTCGTAACAAGCAACATTCAACGTCCTGTAAAGAAGAATAACAGCAAGATGCCGAGGACGAAATTTGTGACTTAATTTCAAATGAGGAAATTTGTAATAATGATTAAGATTTTGAGAGAAATAATGCTTGTTTAAAATAATTCAAATATTACCTCATTGTTTCTCTAGATATAAGGCTGTGTTTTCTAGCAACAGACAATCATTCTCCTTTAAAAATTAAAAAATGTGGTTTGTCATTCACTGCAACAATATAATATGTGAAATGAAAAATTATGTAAAACAAAAACGTAATACACCAATTAATATAGTGAAATAATAAGGCTGAAGTCCACACCTGCGGAGTAACGGTTCGCTCGTCTGGCCACGAAACCAGGTGACTCGGGTTCGATTCCCGGTCGGGGAAAGTTACCTGGTTGAGGGCTTTTCCGGGGTTTCCCCCTCAAACCAATATGAGCAAATGTTGGGTAATTTCAGTGCTGGACCCCGAACTCATTTCACCGGCATTATTACCTTCACCTCATTCAGACGCTAAATAATCTGAGATGATGATACAGTGTCGTAAAATAACCTATTAAAAAATAAGGCTGATACTTTTCAATGTTATGTTATGTGTATTTTCTAAAGACAGAAATGAAATGTCTTTAAAATAGTGCAGTTTTTCTTTAACAAAGGAAATGTTATCTTTAAATTTCTCTTTAGCAGATAGTTGTGTTTCGAAGTCAAAGGAGTGGCTTACAACCACTCAAATGCTGAGGACTAACTTACCGTGAGTTCAAACTAACGAATGACACTGCGTTAACTCACCCCAACTCTGAGACATCATCAAAGATAGAGGCGCACGAAGCACAATTGGTAGTATTATTTATATTATTTTATTGGGTTATTTTACGACGCTGTATCAACACCTAGGTCATTTAGCGTCTGAATGAAATGAAGGTGATAATGCCGGTGAAATGAGTTCGGGGTCCAACACCGAAAGTGACCCAGCATTTGCTTGTATTGGGTTGAGGGAAAACCCCGGAAAAAACCTCAACCAGTTAACTTGCCCCGACCGGTATTCGAACCCGGGCCACCTGGTTTCGCAGCCAGACGCACTAACCGTTACTCAACAGGTGTGGACCATTGGTAGTATAACCACAGTATACTATATACAGTCGCGAATCTCAATATGTAGTAAAAATGCAAACGTGGGTAGTTGCCCACCACTAGGATCGCTACTATCGCCTCATCATCGCAGATCTCTCTCCTAGTAGACGACAAAATATGTTACAATTTCGTTGTCGTGTTCTTTTGGAAAAATTAACACCTTCCTTCCATTATTGAAATATTAAATGCATAAAGTTAATTTATTATTTTAATTAAGTATATTAAATTCCACCATAAACTCGAAGATATCTGCAAGAAATAGGTTAATATTATTTTTGTTTGTGCAAAACGAACTGAAATTTACTATAATCGCTTCACTCATTCAAGATTATAGCGATAATTAACTATGAAACCAATAAATATTAATTTGCATTTCCCTTTACAACAATAATAATGGAAATATGAATTAATGGAGTAACTTACGTGTACCGGTACTTGTAGTGTAGGCTTACGTAGTTACCAAAGTGGGATGAGGTTAAGCAATAATAATCACACCAGAATTGGAAATAAAACGTGATCAATAAATTTTATTGTAACAGACTTTTTCTACGTCTCTAGTAAAGTAACAAATAAAAATAACAACAAAATTAACAGCTATAATTAAAAACATATCCTTTGAAAAAAAAAAAAGTAGGCCTAAGCAATAATAATCCCATCAGAATTGAAAATAAAACGTGATCAATAAATTTCATTAAAACAAACTTAATTTTTCTACGTATCTAGTAAAATATTATTATTCCAATTATTGTATTTTAGCCATTAACATTTTCATTACAACCAATAACGAACATTTCACAAGCATCAATGTGAAATACGCAACGAGCTAGCACTCGATGGAAATACGACAAAGTCCAATTCGACCGTGGACAGTCTATTGTTTCTAGTTGCTAACCGCTTGGAGCGCTTTATCACGAGATTTGCAAAAAATCACCTCAAGCTTCGCGACTGTATATAGTAGACTGTGGTATGACGGTATATATTTCTCAGGCCTACTTATGATTTAAACGTAAAGAATTGAAATTTTCAATAGACGAAAAATGTAAACAGAAGAATAGATTTGAATGACCTCCGCTTCAGCACAGCTGTGTTGTTAGTTTGCGTAGCACTTGAAACCAGATCAGTGCGACTTGCCCCACTTTCCATGCTGTGGATCTGAAATGGGAATCAAGTTGAGAGCTGTCGGGATGGGAAGTATTGGCACTCGCCGAAAACCTGAGTTCACTGAGGCTGAAACTTGTTCTATCCATTACTTGTGGCGGAGCGAAGAGCCTTTCTCAAATGGTTCTCCCGATGTATTGATTTGTAGAGTCCTATACGGATAACAAAAAGTGTTCTCAAGAACAATTGCTCGGCTCGTCACAGAGATTGGGAAGGTATTGAAACACTAGACACAGAACTAAGAGGCATTACTTCCCTCAAGTAATGGCTCTGACCATTTGCTTAGAGCAATCGTGCAAGAGAAAACTCTGCCTTGCGTTTATTTTCTGTCCATCATTTGGCTTAGTGTTTAGTAAAATATAATTTCCATATTTATCTTGTAAGTAATTTATTACGAGTTATTAGTTATATGGAATTCTCATGCGTTTTCTGTTTTTAATTTTTGTCCAAAAAGTTGTCCCTTTTACTTTCTCATGCACAAAGTATAAACAGAAAATATTGTGATGATGAGAATATCAGTTTCTAGATACACAAGTTTTCAGCTTCCAAGACACAAAATGTGGTTTTTGGTAATGTCCAATAAGACCTTTGGGGAAGCCAAGGCGTAGAAGAGAGGATAATATCAAAATGGATTTGAGAGAGATGGGATATGATGGTAGGGACTGGATTAATCTTGCTCAGGATAGGGACCGATGGCGGGCTTATGTGAGGGCGGCAATGAACCTCCGGGTTTCTTAAAAGCTATAAGTAAGTAAGTAGTTATATATTTAAGCACAAGCTTTGTCCACTTTTCTTACAAAAATGAAATGCATATTGTATGAAGTAGGATTCCATACTTACAAATGAAACACTGCAATAATGTGGACGGTCTAAATGTTACGACAGATTTTAGTTTGGGCATGCAGGAAAGAATGTATTAAATACAGACTTTAAACTGTTCACCTGAACACTTTGCTAAATTGGACGAAGCTCTTTTTTTCCCTGTTCGCTTCATATATTATTGTGAAATTAGAAGTGAATACAATTTACACAATAAAATCAGAAAGAAACTATTGGAAAAATGTGTGCAATAAGATAATAATAAATTCAGTGAAATAATACGCATTAAATATTGATTACGCGTTAAGTTTAACAACTAATCGATAAGATAGTTTTCTAATTTATATTTAATAGAAATCAAAGTTCTGCAGTGCTTGACTTCTAGGGGGCAGATTTCAATGATGAGAAGTAGCAACACTAAAAAATGAGGAATACAGAGATGATGTGTGGTGTGGAATAACATTTGTAGCGGGTTACCCAGTATTATGACCAAGTATTTTAAATTACGATAGCGAGGAAGCTTGTGGAATTGAAAAAAATAATTAAGAGTGGGTTGATGCATGCAAAATTCGCTATAGGAAAGAAAGAGAAACTTCCTTCTCTCATATAACCACGATAATTTATCGAAAGAAGGTGAGATGTGATAGTATTGCCCGGTGTTACAAATGAAGCGAATACACGCATAATGAACATGCTTAAGTTTTTGGGATAAATCTACCCTCAGAACTCCTCAAGGAACGACCACTCATATAAATTGAGGGAAAGAAGGCAGAGGACGGACACTGGAAAGTTTTCTTTTCTCAATCGTACTATCAGGGACTGGAATGCTTTACCTGCAGACTTACTAAAGGCTTTATCAACAACCAAAAATGTATTTAAAAATAGGCTTAAGGACTTTACTAATAGACGGTAATTATACACATTATTTAAATGGTGTAAATATTACGTTGTTATTGAAGTGTTGTATCAGTGAAGAATTATGTTGTGTCAGTGAAGTGTGTTGTGTCAGTGAAGTGTGTAGTGTAAGTGAAACGTGTTCCTGTCAGTGAAGCTTTATAGTTTATAGTGGCAGTGCAAAGTATTTGAACAGTGAAATGTTTTTGAATTGTTAGTGAAATCAGGATAGAATCAGTGAAATGTGTCGTAGTTCCAGTGCAGTGAGTGAGTTGACAGCGAAATGAGTGTAATGTTGAAAGGTACTTGTGCAGATATGAACATATCATAGTCGTGGGTTTTAGTTCGAACTTAGGTTTAAGATACAAATTAGATTTATTTCAAATGTTATTTTAAGTGATCGTTTCATTTAATTTAGGATATTCCCTGTTATTATTGTTCTTATTATTATTATTATTATTATTATTATTATTATTATTATTATTATTATTATTATAGTTTGAATAAATACATACATACAGATTACTGAAAAAAAAAAAGCGTCGCAATAATCGAAACGAGGCATAATAAGAGTCTGTATAAGCGTCTGCTTTAATATAGGAGTAGTTATAAAATTTTATACAATATTTTTAATGAGAGGAGGAAAAGAAAAATACTTTCTTGTATGTGTATTTAACATACATATTACTCCTAAGTAAAATTAGATTGCTACCGGCGTAGCTCAGTCGGCTGAGGCACTTTCCTCCCAATCCGAAGTTGCGCTCGGGCGTGGGTTTGAGTTCCGCTACGGCTGATTATCTGGTTGGGTTTTTTCCGAGATTTTCCACAACTGTAAGGCGAATGTCAGGTAATCTATTGCGAATTCTCGGCCTCATATCGCCATATACCATCTCCCTGTTACCAATTTCATCGACGCTAAATAACAGAGAATTTGATAAATCGTCGTTAAGGAACCAACTAAAGAAAGATTAGATTCAAAATGAACTTCAAGGTTTTTTACGGTTGAACTGAATGGAATGACCGTTCTATTCAATTTCATAGGCGGAGAGTTCAGTTTTTAATATCGGAGATTAATACTTTATTCCCACATAAGTTGTCTGTGATTTATGTGCATTCAGATGAGCCCAAATTGTGAATGATTTATATTGAAATATAACCGTTAGTAAACAATTCTTAATGACTCTTTATTATATGATTTATTTCATTTTTATCCCCTTTCTGCTTTCGTATTTTTTTTTCTATAGTCGTAAATAGACCTATGAAGATAGTACCACGTATCATGAAATAAAGAGTTTGAAGTTTTTAATTTTAGATTGAATTGTATTTGCTTTGATATTATTTATGCTTAACAAAATGGTTAAAATTATGAATATATTTTATCATAAAACAAAGGAAATCCCATTCTATTTTGCATTGCCAGATCGATGCTGGACTACTACACGAAGTTCTATTCTTTTAACCTATGGGGAAATATGGTCACGTATTGGGATTCTGAGAAAAAGCGAAGTGCTACGGAACAACAGACATCATAGAGCGAGGACAAGTATTGCAGAAATCTTAAGACACTTTGGTTGCGAGGTTCATGAAGAGGTTCACTGTATTTCGACCGCAGGTTCCAACAGGCGCGCGGACATCATAGCTATGGTACTGGATCCAACCATCCACTCTGAGTGAAAGTAGACGGGCTTAAAATAAATTTCCGTCTTATAAATAGTCTGTAACATACCTATAAATCAGTGGGTCGTCAGAGGTATGTTATTTGGAGCGAGGAGGTTCCCTTTCAAAGTCTATCTACCAACTACTAGTGAAATTAAAATTCAAAGCCTTTCAAATACAAAACATCCTATTACAAATTCTTATAGACTCTTTACATATTATCCAATCTATATATATATATATATATATATATATATATATATATAATTTGAAATGGTAATGGAAATTACGGGAAAACGGCTGAACGGATTTTAATAAATGGCCCCTCATTTTGAAGCTTGGAACCCAACGTTTTTCGGAAAAGTAGTAGTTTTCAGTGGAATGTCAATTTTCCTACGTAATTTTCCTATTTTCCAAAATCCATCTGTTGTCAGTTTTGACAACTAATTTTATTGAATCACGGCCGACTTGATTGAATTTCAGAACAAAACACACACTACAATAAACAATAGGCTATTACACGAAGGCCATGACCTCCAGGATTGCCGACATATTTAGAGCTCAATTCAATTTGTTATTAAAAATTGATTCTGCAGTGTATAATTTTCTGAGTACAGCTGTGTATTGGATATTCAAATCTACGAAACTTGAGGTGGTTTGATGACATTGTTACCATTAGAAATTAAATATTATTATAATTAATATCATGATGCGTCTATTTTTCATTAATTGTACTTAATATTGATGCTATATTGATGACATGAAAGTGAAACGTTTTGAGGTTATGTAAGTAAATGTAGAGAATATCTTAATTTAGATCTTCATTTCTATAATTTACTGAGTGGCTGCTATATATAACTACAAAACTTAAGTAAGATAATAATATTGTTATTAAAAATCAAATATTTTTATACTTATTAGCCCAGTGGGGTTGGGTCTTTTTCATATACTTAATGGCGGTGTAGTGTAGATATTGATATGTGTCATTGTCTTCAGTATCGGCTCGAGAGAGTGCAAAAATTACAGTTCCTAAGGAAAGATCAAAAGGTATTACTTACTGATAAAATAAGAGGCCTAGAAAATTTTGTAGTCTCCAGATAATTTCAGCAAGATCTCTTAGTAGGATAAAATGATTTTACGCTCTACATTTCAAGTTCTACATGCAGCAGCTATACGAAAATGCTATTTTTCGAAAGCTTAGCAAACCTGACATTTTTTTAACTTTTGCCTACAATCCACAATGACCTGAAATAGCTACTGCTATCGTCCTGACATTGATACTTGCGTTTTCGCTTTGAAACTAAAAAACTGAAGTTGGATAGGTTCAAGAAAAAGTATTTGGCCTAAAAAAATTCATTCAGAGGGAGTATGTTTCATTATTATGGAAGCAAATAACTATCAAAAAGACAAGTATTCTTCATTGAAAATAAATCTGAAAAATTTTTATTTGAACGTCTAACGAACTTAGTTTACAGCAGTATTTGCCGCACAAGCCACTAGTATATATATATATATATATATATATATATATATATATATTTTGAACTGGTAATGGAAATTACGGGAAAATGGCTGGACGGATTTTAATAAATGACCTCTCATTTTGAAGCTTGGAACTCAACGTTTTTCGGAAAAATAGTAGTTTTCAGCGAAATGTCAATTTTTAAACATAATTTTCCTATTTTCCAAAATCCATCTGTCGTCAGTTTTGAGAACTAGCTAATAGCATTCACGCCCGACTTCATATTCCCTTCGCTTTTTTGTAGAGGAGAAGCGAAGCGAGCAACAAGTCGGCCGTGTTGCATTTCAGAATAAAACAAAACACATACTACAGTAAACAATATTACACGAAGGCCATGATCTGCAAGAATGCTGACATATTTAGAGCTCAAATTAAATTGGTTATTAAAAACTTAACTTACTAAAAATAATGTACAGGTTCGATTGTGTGGTGTGTAATTTTCTGGGTACAGCTGTGTATTAGATATTAAAAACTACAAAACTTGAGGTGGTTTGATGACATTATTACCATTAGAAACGAAATATTATTGTAGTTACTGCCATGATGTGACTATTTTTCATTAATTATAGATATTAATGCTATATTGATGATATGAAAGTGAAACGTTTTGGGGTTATATAAGTAGATGTAGAGAATAACTTAAATTAGATTTTGATTTCTTTATTTTAGTGAGTGACGGCTATATAGTATATATATTATTTGTTATTGAAAGGTATAAAACTTAAGTAAGATAATATTATTAAAAATCAAATATTTTTATAATTATTAATGAAGTGGGGTCGAGTCTTTTTCATATATTTAATGGCGGTGTGTTGTAGATATTTATATGCGTGGTTCTCTTCAGTATTGGCTCGCGAGAGAATATCTTTCATTGTTATGGAAGCAAATAACTTTCCGAATGTCTGGTATTCTTCATTGAAAATAAATCTGAAAAATGTTGATTTGAACGTCTAATGAACTTAGTTTGCAGCATTTGCTGCACAAGCCACTAATATACATAATTTATATTTTCAAGAAAGATAATTTTGCCAATGTGACATTTAGGCATCAATCGAATCCCAAAAGTCTAAATTTAGTTGTTTCTTTTTTATTTAAGTAACGACTTAAAAAAATAATTGTTTTGTAGTCAGGATCCTTGTGATCACTCTCACTGGAGGGCTGATGATTTAACCAAATCTTTCTCTCTCAAGAAACTGTTAATAGAAATAAATCACACTTTTCCAATAGTGGAGGAAATGCGGTAGAAGTAAACATTCATTTCCAGTAGTTGCTGTCCATTACAACCGCAACATTTAATTAGTTAAACTAAGTTGATCTCTTCTAAACACCTAGTAAATCGTTAGAATCTAATGTTGTAATCGAGATGCTGTAATTTTTGCTCGTTTTCTCTCACCAAAGATACCGTAGATATTTAGTGGATATTAAACAAAAAACAAACAAATAAGTGAAAATAATTTTGATCGAAATTCAATTGTGTCTCTTGTGTACATTCAATTTAAATTACAGAAGTAATTCTGAAATTATACGATTGTATTCTTGAACAGGGCAGCGGCGATAGGAGAAATTTAAGACTCGTACAATTTCTTGTCCAAACAAAAGGTATGGGAACTTCAGGGAATAAAACGTCTGTAATCACCAGCCGATGAATTTTTAATTAGGAAGTGTGTGGGAATAACATAGCATACTGTTGATAGAACGCTGGCTTCCGACGACGCACCCAACTTCAAATATAACCAATGGCAGAGTTACAGCAACATTTTGGTTGACTATTTCGTTTATATGACGTCATTCCATTTTCGACCAATGAAGTGTAATGAAAGTTTGAATTCCAACCAATCACAGTCACACTTTGCGATAATTTTTGCAGCTAGATTTATCGCTATCAATTTATCGCATGGTCACTCTTTTGTTTAGTCATTGTCGCCAACTGTTCTCCCGTAAATCGATGATCATGAATACATTAAGATGCAACTACAAGGTTAAACTTTTTCTTCGACTTTAAAGCAAGAATGCAAGATTAATATTTAATATTAATTAAGATATTTACGCAGTGAAGACCACTTTCAAAACGGCGCACCATGTAGACACAAAGTCTTCATGCATCTTAATTTAACGTACGTTTTAAACTTGATTGTTTCAATTTTCTTCCCAGATTGCATGCATACGCGATTGGAATAGGCCTATTGAACTGTGTAGATGCAGCTTTAGTTCCGTTACACACTACAGCGAGAATGAGTTTGTCGAGCTATAAAAAATATTTTCCTGTAACACGTAGTAACGGTCGAAATAAGGCACAGCTGACACTGGTGCTGCTCACACAGGTAAACCAACCTATATTGTAGCCTATAAAATACATCTTCATCTTCTAATCCCATGTCCATTGTAGGGTATCTGAAAAAAATTACATTTCTTCATTCAGACAACTGCACAATGTCTGAATAGGTTAAGTATTCGTTAATATACAATTATTAACATTTGTGATCGAATTTTAGGGATATATTATTTAATTTTTATTTTATTCACGAAATAGTCCTAATAAATGTCACTCGAGGTCTGAGTGAGATTCCCCAGATAAATCCGCTCGCTTCGCACGTGGATTTATCGGCAGATCTCAGACCTCTTGTGACATTACTACAGATAAAACCAAGATTGTGAGGGTTTTCCCGAGTTTGTCTCGTTTTTACCTTATCATTCCGCTAACACTCTCAATAATTTCCTTTCGTTATCATCTGAGCCTTGAAAAATAGAGCGCCACTTGTATTTTTGCGATGCCGAATCGATCGTTCGCCATGATGGGTGTTCCTTGCGGTTCGTTAAAAGATTGTTGGTAGATGGTATAAGAAGAATTCCTTTCAGATTTTCCTTTCGTGACAGAGACATTACGACTAACGTACTGTAGATCTGTGGGATACGACAGACGATCACAAGAGAGATGGTGTACGGATTTGACGGTAGGAGAGGAATTCGTATATAGCGGATTGTAGAGTTCTTAGTAAATGAGCACAGTCGTCACAAAAGTCATATCCTCACGGATGCATGAAAAGCCTAGTTGGACTGAAGTGCCTAAGGCTGGTTCACTGTAAACCGGGAACAGAAACGACAACGAGAACGAGAACGAAAATATTGTTAAAATGAATTTAAATGTGAGCAGTCACAATAGTTTTATTTTCGTTTTCGTTGTCGTTTCCGTTCCCGGTTTATTGTAAACCAGCCTTTAGGGATACTACATGGCCCTCCAGATAATCACCTCTCTCTCTTTCTCTACCTCCCCCACTCTCCTTCTATCTCATACTCTCTCTCTCTTTCTCTCTTCCTCCCCCTCTACCTCCCCCTCTTCCACTCTCCCCCTAAATCGGCAGTTGTAAATGGATTTCGCAAAGTGCTAATATGGTTTGCTTCTGAGTAAACATAACCCATTGCAGAGCTGTCGATTTTATCAGCTATCAGTTAATTCTTTTTTTTGCAAATAAAACTTTCTTTTGTCGTTGTTAATTTGGTTGTATAGTCCAGTCGCTTTCGTAAGCGATATCGCACCTAGACAACAGCAGCAGTACCTCCACTGAAGCAAAACAAATCCCCGACCTTCATTGCTATTCCAGTTTCTGTACACGTAGCCAGAGTGTAAGAGTTGTCCAAACTATTTTTTCATCAGCCACTGGAAAACTAATATAATATAATATTAGTACATTATGCAACGAGCCTTTAATGACAGTAATTAAGAAGCGAGTATGGATGTTCATGAAACGAGCGCAAGCGAGTTTCATAATTTTCATACGAGCTTCATAATTACCATTATAGGTGAGTTTCATACGATTTTTTATGCTCGACCATATTTCTAACTTGAAATTATTCAGATGTATACATTTTATTTGTATCTGACAAGATCGGAAGTGACCTTGTTCTAGGTCGTGAATTGTGAGATGTGTGCAGACGCGAAAATATTGATTTTTTTTCCTGAGGAACAATAATGTCATTGACCTTGATGTAATGTCGTTAAACTTAATATAGGCTAACCTAGATTATTGAATTCGACATTGAAAAACGAGATGACAAATTGAATTTATTTGAATTTTATTTACAATTAACGCTAATTATTATAGTAAGAGAACATAACCTTCTGCGACAGTATT
This sequence comes from Periplaneta americana, assembly GCF_040183065.1. Classification (NCBI taxonomy): domain Eukaryota; kingdom Metazoa; phylum Arthropoda; class Insecta; order Blattodea; family Blattidae; genus Periplaneta; species Periplaneta americana. The sequence goes on from NC_091124.1 coordinate 180,363,275, forward strand.
GGATTTCCAGCCTCCGTGACTTTTCGCTAATTCTCTTTCGATTGCATATCCGAGAATAATCGATACCTGCGGTTTTATAAGGGTACAAAGCTGACTTGTCATTGGCTGAACACCTATAAGCTGAGTTGTCATTGGCTGAAAACACCTGTACTTTAATGAGTAGGTGTACTTTAATGACATGCATTAAAGGACTGCTACCAGGTGTATAATTACTAAATTTCGGCATGGTCGAGTATAAAATATAAAATAATATAATATAATATAATATAATACAGGGACATTATTTTATTTTTACTAACATTTATAATATTAACCTGGCTACACCTTTAGAGAACCGGAAACACAGATTGCTACCCCCTTCCACGACTGTAGTTCGATGATACTGGTAAAACACAAACAAATCACCCTACTAGATATAGGACGGAAGAAAAGTAGTTCATCCATTTACGTAAACTAGGAAACATCGCGATTTTGAGTTCGATAAATTTTCATTAGGTTTTTGTTTAATTTTAATACAGTACTCTATTAAGAATAAGTGTTTTTACTCACGAACTGAGTTAGCCATGCGAACGTATTCATTATGCAGTGTATATTATACTGTCTACAACACATTGGCATACAATATAGAGAATGAAGTTAAATTTAAAAATAATCATAATATGGATATTAAAAATTTTTTTTAAAATGGTGGCTGTTCATTTCGATACAGGCTTCAGTTCTTTTGTGCATATTATCGCACTATAGACTATTGCATCTAATTCCAATTGCCAGTTTCGTCCTTCGTACTAGTAACTCATGTTGAAATAATTCTGTACCTACTCTATAAAAGAGTACCTTACGTACTGTAAATTCAATCTTCACTTCTGCCCGACCCGAAAATATAAAATTACTCAGACATGCTATCTACTGTCCGTCCAAGTGGTTATGCCGCAGGATCGTAGAAAGGAGGGAAATCACGTGACAGTTAATTATTTATTTAACGAGGCCCTTTTATTTAAATTATTTTAAACAGTTGTATAATATTACGTAAACGTCCAATTCCTAACAGAAATTAATGTTTTCAGAAAAGAGCTAAGACAGCCCTGCTTTTACAGAGAGGCGAACAGAAGCAGGTGGAGGAAATAGGGATGCGACATAGGCAAACGGACAGTACCTATGCAAAAATTCAATATTGAAAGTTCTTTCGTCACTGGAAAACGCAAACATATTTCTGGAACGTACTATACTCACTAACTCAGTGCTGTTTACTATATGCGGTCTTGGATCTGTGTGTAGAGGACAGTTGGAACTTCATTAGTAGAAAGGGTGGGAGTGAAGTACATTAAAAAACTCAGGTGCAATAAAAATTGAAGTAAAAATAAAATGATATACCTGTAATATATATAATTTTTGTGATAACGTCCGTTTTAACTGTCAAATAAGGTAGTTTTGTGTGAAATTTATTCATAATATTCACTATTAGATTTAATTAGGCCTATAATGTATCTTTAAAACATTCGTTTTTATTTTAAAAAGAAATCTCCATTATTCGTTGTGATATGCAACTTTTCTGTTTGTACACTTACAAATCTTGCCCTACCCCACAGTTTCAAAATACACTCACCGGTTCCTGCTTGTTACTGCTGAGTGATGGCTTCTATTATTTACATTTTTACCTTCCAAGCGTGACGACAGTACTATACGAGGTAGCGAAGCGAAAGCTGCTTGCAGAATATCTGCATAAAGTTATTGTTCAATTTGGCTTTGAAAGTAAGTCTTGAAGGAAAATTGACTGGACATACACATTCAACAGTTCAGCATATTGTAAACAAATTTAAATATGAAGGGTCTTGGAAGAATTTAAGGCGAAAAACAAAAAAGAAATAATATTAAATGAAAGAGACGAAAAGTAAATTGTACAAAAAATTCGACATGATCCTAGGTTAAATGTTGAAAAACTGTGTTCACAAATACAAGACACTACAGGAAAAGTAATATCTAACTAGACCATTCGTCGTGTATTGTGGAAACACGGGGTATCATGGCAGGGTTCCACGTAATAAACCTTTTATTAGTGCGTCAAATTAAGTAAAAATACTTCTATTTGCAAACGAACTCGTTTCTAGCACACCAATTTCATCAAGCATAAAATAGGCTTAAAAAAGCGAACAGGCGACGCAAATTTAATTTTATATTACGTAGAATCTTTACACATCTCAACAGACACGACGACATTAACGTAATATTACGAATTATTTGATGAATTATAACTAGGGAACGGAATTTGGAGTAGTAAAAGCTAGTATTGGCATCTAGACAGTCATTTGTTTACAACCCTTCATACCAAGTCCTCCCCTCCATGATGTACAATGCCGAAAGTGAAACCAACTAACAATACAAAATTGAAAGATTATATTTGTAAAAGCTAAGATCGAGTATCAAAATTTAGGAAACAATTCCCTAAATTATCGCTTCCCCCATGTCCAGTTCTTAAGAGATGAGGGTCATGGTTAGAAGCTTGCAATAATTATTATTACGCACAACACCTCCAATCTGTGAAGAAAGTGGTCCAGTCTTTCGACTGCGATTCAAATATGCCAGGAACTGCTAAATGATAGAATAATAAAAAAAAATCATGGATATTAAGTCAAATTTTTTATATTTACCGGATGCCATTATTCGATTAGTACAGTCAGGAGTAGAACTAGTTGAGCAAATAAATATTATGAGGACTATTGTAAATAAACTGAGTGGAGTAGAAGGTGAAGTAGGAAAACGTGTTGGTGAAAAAATTAACAGAGTTTTGATTAAAATGATAGGTACAGTATTCTCAGTCGGATTTCAGATGCACTAACAAACACGTGTCCCAATGACGTCATTCAACATGTGGATTTAATTGACATATTTTGTTTCAAGTACTCTCCAATTGTCTCTGCAGATGTAGAGCGGAGTTTTTCCATGTTAAAAAAAATGTCTTTCCTTGCAAAAGAGCAAAGTTGTGTTTAGAAAATTTGAAAATGATATTTACAATTTATTATAACAAGGCACAGCAGGAATAATTGTTTCATCACCAAAACATAGCATTAATTGAAAATACCATTTCGTTTGGCTCTACATTTTGTTCAACATTTAATGATACTCTATTAGGCTATGTTGTAAATATTGTAGTATTACATATATTTAATATCTAAATACTGTAGTGTACGTTGTGTACATATTATCATATTTCATGATATTGTAAATAAAGGTTTTAATTTAACACGTTCCTGACAGAAAAACATACATATTCAGAGGCGAGTTCCATACAGAAGACAACTGTCTATCAGCCATCAATGTTTCCACTGACACGCGAGGACGCAGAGATTGGTATTTAATTATGTATATTTGTATTGTTGTTTATTGGTGTCTTGTGCGTTGCCAAGAAAAACACATGTAGTTCAAAGTGAAATGCAGATTATGTATGTAGGCCACTATATGTATGTCATTAAACTATTCCATTTGTTTATTCTGAAATACGTTTACAGCACGTTGCATGCAAGTTTCTATGAAGTGAACTGTACTCGTCCATGCTCTGTGACGCAGCTCGCTTGACAGTCACTGATCTACGAATATCTATACTACGTTTCACCATTCTTTATAATACTCCAAATCCCTTTCCCTAATTATAACGAATGAAGAGTTCGCGGGAAAAACTATGAATGTCACAGTTTTGTTAAGGTTGATGTCATTATCTAATTCAATGGATCACTACGAAATTTAATGTTGTTCTTATGAAAAATGGTAGAAAGGAGAATTATCACCACGAATACAGTAATCCTTTCCTTTATTTTCTATAGAAACAGCACTACATCTTGCAGTTATAGACTCAATTAGATCATTATCTAATCCTGAACAGAAATGTGACATTCATCGTTTTTCCGGCGAACTCTTCAGATATAAAATGAAGATACAAATTACATCAACAAAGCTTTACATAAGCCTAAATTGAATTATATAATGCAAACACAATAGGCTATAATATATTTAAACACGAAGTTTGATAAACGTATTTGAATTTAAAATTGTGAGAATTTAAAATACACATATAACTGAAGCCATTGTAACATGAATTTTATGTATTTCAATAATAAATAGAACATAATTATACGATGGAAGAGTAATGGAACGGAGAAAAATTCTCTCCGGCGCCGGGATTTGAACCCGGGTTTTCAGCTCTACGTGCTGATGCTTTATCCACTAAGCCACACCGGATACAACCCCGACGCCGAACAGAATCGTCTATGATTGAGTTCCAACTCTTGGGTTCCCTCTAGTGGCCGCCCTTTGCACTACGTCATAGATAGATAGAAATAATATATAATATAGAACATAATTAGTTACACAATGTAGACTTATTTATAACCTAAAAATTTTTACAAGTACAGTACATAAAATTCGTGAGTCATTATCACTTATTATTATAAACCAATGTGATTATTTACTTTAAGAGAAAACAAAAATTCCACTATGTCATTTAGATTTATCGCAGAAGCAAAAAGCTCTGATGATGCCTTAAAAGCGAAAACGTTTATACATTATTTAATATTTAACATGTATTAACAAATGTTAATATTAAATTGGTAAGTCCATAAGACTGAACAGTTTTTAACATTATTTATTGTATAAAAATATGGATTGTTTGCTCGATAAACTTAATAACACGAATTACAAACATTTCATCAATATTTAGTAGGCCTGTGTATTGGGTATTAAATGAGCTGTTCAGAGCAGAAGTGGTGTAAATCAAAAATTGATCATGAGGGTTCAGGTAAGCATTCTGTAAAATACAGCGCAAAGTAGCAATTAATATTCATTGTATTTAAACTATTAGTTGTCAGTGGATAGAACGAAGGACATTTTAATCGCTACTTTGCACTGTATTTTACAGAATTTTTGCTTTAAAACTCATTACCCCATTTCGACTTATACCACTTTTGCTCTCTAGCTACGTGTACAGTAGCTGGGATGACAGTGGAGGTCGGGGGTACGTTTCCCTTGAGTGGAAATACTTCTGCTCATGTCTAGGTGCGATATTGCTTACGAAAGCGAATGGACTATATACATTTTATGGGAGGTAACCGAGTACTTCATCAATGTTAAAAAGGTGTCACATTAAGCTGCTTTAACCAGTAGTTATATTTAACACAAGTAGTAACTTTTTAAAATCTAATTTTTATGTTTTCAGATGTTATTTTCTCTTAGTTCGCTTTCACTTTTTATTGACTTATAGGAATACATTAATAATTTAATTTAATGCCCTGTAGACACCACCTACCACTAGCTGCGATCTTACATCCAATCCAATTTATTTCAACATAACAATTTTATGCAAAGACCTATTCGAAGTTTACCTGTAAGAACGTGACAAAACTAAACAAAATCAAAGGACTTTGACGATGTTCTGGAAAAGTTACACCAAGAAAAGTGCACGGATACTGTTGAGAAGACTGTTAAACGAGAAGTTTTGAACTTTTGATCTAAAATTTCGATACAGTATGCTAAAAGCAACAAATTGTCGGGAACTTATTAGTTAAATGCAAACAAAATAATGGCTTGATGCAAATTTCCTAATCCCATAAGATATCATAAAAAATGCTTTCGGAGAATAACCACAAACTTCGGAGATCGGTCGTCGGAGATGTTAGTTCATGGATGTAGTTCGAAAACAAAATAACTAGAAGAGAGAAATTTTCTAGAGCAAAAAAGTTATGTTTCAAACCTAAACTGGCACAGAATCAGTTTTGATAAATGTTTTTTGAATATCCAGCCAATTAATCTATACTATTAATAAATCTGTAGCCGAAATTTTTCTGGTAATTTTCGATCTTCCAAAAATAATTGGTCCTAACATATATAATTAATGTCCCTGAAACCGAAAATCGCTTTTTTGAAATTTTTGTTTGTATGTCTGTCTGTCTGTCTGTCTGTTTGTTACCTTTTCACGCGATAATGGCTGAACGGATTTCAATGAAAATTGGAATATAAATTAAGTTCGCTGTAACTTAGATTTTAGGCTATATGGCATTCAAAATACATTGTTTAAAAGAGTGGTTATAAGGGGGCCTGAATTGAATAAATCGAAATATCTCGCTTATTATTAATTTTTTTGAAAAATGTTGCATAACAAAAGTTTCTTTAAAAATAATTTCCGATAAGCTTTATTCCTTGAAAAATTTTGATAGGACTGATATTTAATGAGATAAATGAGTTTTAAAATTAAAATAACTGTCATCTAAGGCCGTGTAATGAATTAAAAAACAAATGACTTCGTCTATAAGGGGCCTTGGACAGCAACAATCGAAAGCTATGAAAGATAGCCTACAGATAATGTTTCTGTGTTTGTATGAAGTAATATCTTTAAGCTAAATTGACCGATTTGTATAATTAATTATTAATTCACCATTGGAAAGTGTAGTTTCTCTAGATGGACATCATGCTATAATGTTATTACAGTAACTTCTGAGTGAATCGAGGACAGGTAAGATTAAAATAGCTTCTTATGCACAGAAAACTTGATAGGCTATTCTGTACATTCGTTTCCTGTATGTCCTAAAATAATTTTTATGACCAAATGAGTGGTCTCTAGATCAAAATGATCGCATTTTAATTATGCAAATACAATTTAAATTAAGTAACATAATGAACGATTTATCCTTATATCAAACACGAATGTTCCCTGGATCAAATGTCCTATTTTAATTATGTAATTACTTTATATTTATTTCTAACGGGTGCAGCGGAGCGCACGGGTACGGCTAGTTCTTAATCAAATTATGCATTATTGAGAAACTCGGTAGACGTCCATAAACAATCTTGCTCCATGTAATAAATTGACCTGACATTACTTTTATTTTCACGATATTTAAGTCAATGTCACAACTAAAATGTTTACCTCTGATTGAGATTCTAACTGATATGTGCATCTATTATCAGGCACTACATTTCCCTTAACGATATAAGTCGGAGGAAGAACAATTGTTTATATCTTGGCTTAGTTGCCTCATAAGTGGTGCCTTGTTTGTATCAATTTTGAGGTTCAGTCACAGTCTAGTATATACAGTCACGAAGCTCAGTACGTAGTAAATATGCATCCATAGTTAGTTGCTCACCACTAGGATCGTTAATATCGCCTCATTACAGACAATGCGAAATAGTACCGACACAGTCTATTGTTCCTAGCACCCTGACAACTAAAGCTTCGTGACATCGTGACTATATATACTAGACTGTGGTTCAGTTCTGTCTTCAAACAGTTGACTAAATAGCAACCGGTATGTGTGTTAACCTTAAGATTTTAGTTCTCTTTCATGTTCAGACACGAAAGAGACTAATTTAGGAATTGAAATGTAGAAAAGATAACATTCCAGAAAAAGGAACACATGGATTATAGTTATCTTAACGTCTGGGTTTTATTTTCCTCTACATTTCACGTGGAGATGAGCAGAATATGAAGAATTAATACGACTCGAAAGTATTTAATTAGGGTGTTGAAAACTAAAGCATGCATAACCCGATTTATATGGAACCAATAAATTACAAATTGTCCGTTTTGATATTTCTATTTTTTTTTTAATTTATTTTGTATTGTTTGTTGCTGATGGCAAACAAACCAATCTCACGTCCTTTTATCAAGCCTATAAATGAACTTTATATGAATAATATGTTATCTCACTATCAGAAAAAGTCTGCTAGTTTTCCGTTATGAACTCTAATTAAAGTTGCAAATAATAATTCTGAGTGCTTGTCTTAAATTACAACAAATTGCTTTTAGTCATTCAAAAGTTAAAAAAAAAGTGAATATGAGTATTTTAATGCACCAAAAATATTTGAATCGGGTCCACACATGTGGAGTAAGGGTCAGCTCATCTGGCTGCCAAACCAGGTGGCCCGGGTTCGAATCACGGTCGGGGAAAGTTACCTGGTTGAGGTTTTTTCCGGGGTTTTCCCTCAACCTAATATGAGCAAATGCTGGGTAACTTTCGGTGCTGGAACCTTGACTCATTTTACCGGCATTATCACCTTCATCTCATTCAGACGCTAAATAACCTGAGATGTTGGTAAAGCGTCGTAAAATAACCTACTAAAAAGATAAAAAAATTCTTAAAAAATGATACTGCGTTATGGTAGCGGGATAAATTAAAATTTTGCATTAGAAAAAAAGTTCGTGAGATTTTGTGCAGTAAATCATTATTGTGTACTTTTTAGACGTACAATAAAAATGGAGCAATATTGTTAAATAAAATATCAATTTAACATAATTTTCTATTAATGAGATTGAAAGTTTGTATTTGCTGCTCCTTTTATGTAAACAACATTTACCCTGTCCGCCCCTATATTAGAACAGAGCATTTGTTTTGTACCGGTATGTCTGTAACCGCTTCAGCTGTACTTATAAACCCTCTTCTCGCCATGTTGCAACGTTGCAAAGCGTCTAATATTGTAAACTTTAATAATTAATTATATATTGCAATTAGAAAAAAATTGTGAGGACATTTTTCTTCATTATTAGTCTACATGAATAATCATCAGTTAAAATAATGACATTTATATCCCTCTCACTCTATATAGTGGTATCAACTCGAAAACATCTCTGTTGTGTGAAAATCAATGAGAAGATATAAAATTTTTAAAGCATTAATGATAAATTAGTCTGTAAATTAAGTAGTTTCATATGAGCGTTGTTTCCTTGTCATATTTAAAAAAAATACATATTTAACAAGGAAAAAACTAGACTGGTCAAACAGTTTTATAAAACATGCTATAGTACAAGCTATAAGGATTTGTTTAATAATTTCCGTGGCAGTGTCATCTATACTAATAATAAATATGTAGCCGAAATTTTTCTGGTAATTTTCGATTTTCCAAAAATAATTGGTCCTAACATATATAATTAACCACCCTGAAACCGAAAATCGCTTTTTTGAAATTTTTGTTTGTATGTCTGTCTGTCTGTATGTTTGTTACCTTTTCACGCGATAATGGATGAACGGATTTCGATGAAAATTGGAATATAAATTATGTTCGTTGTAACTTAGATTTTAGGCTATATGGCATTCAAAATACATTATTTAAAAGGGGGGTTATAAGGGGGCCTGAATTAAATAAATCGAAATATCTCGCTTATTATCGATTTTGTGAAAAATGTTACATAACAAAAGTTTCTTAATTTGCGATAAGTTTTATTCCTTGAAAAATTTTGATAGGACTGATATTTAATGAGATAAATGAGTTTAAAAATTAAAATAACAGCCATCTAAGGCCGTATAATGAAATAAAAAACAAATGACTTCGTCTATAAGGGGCGTTGGACAGCAACAATCAGAAGCTATGAAAGATAGCCTACAGAGAATGTTTCTGTGTTTGTATGAAGTAATATCGGAAGATAAATTAACCGATTTGTATAATTAATTATTATTTCACCATTGGTAAGTGTAGTTTCTCTAGATGGACATAATGCTATAATGTTATTGCAGTAACTTCTGATATAATATAATATAATATATGTAATGTAATATGATATAATATAATTTAAGTTATTTGAAAGGTTCAGAACCATAGTGGGCCAATCGCCATTTACTGAATACGTAGAGAACAAGGATTAAAATTAAGTTGTTACCATAGTTCAATGGAAACCTATAACAAGTAAAATAAAGTATACACATTAAATCTAAATGATGTCAATGTTCATTAAACTATGGTTGCATGTAATAAAAATTAGAAACATGTTAAAGGAATTGTCATTGCACCAATGAGTGTCTCTGGACCAAAATGATCGCATTTTAATTATTTGGATGCAGTTTAAATTAAGTAACGTATTAAACGACTTATCCTTCTATCAAACACGAATGTTCCCTGCATCAAATGCCCTATTTTAATTATGTAATTACTTTATATTTATTTCTAACGGGTGCAGCGGAGCGCACGGGTACGGCTAGTTCTAAATATGCTAGAGTTAGCGATAATATGGCTGTTAGTAACACTGATCTCTAGCTGGATAACGCTACCTGAGATATGGAAGCCTTGCAATGTAAAAAAAAAATACGAAACAATCCAGAAACCAAGACGGACAGAGTGAGCCAATAGGCTTCAGAGTACTCAAGGCCAAAGAGCAGAAAGAAAGGAACACGTGAATTGGAAGAGGTAGTATTTTGTAGAGTCAACGCGACCATGAGAACGATTACTAAATATAATTCCTGTGGAAGTATAATACTGGCTGTCTGATTTATCTATTAGTTTTTATAAAAATTCGTTTGCAGAACGAAAAGTTACATTTTGTTCGGGTCAAATTTCTCCACGTCTAAAGGACAAAATTAAAATTGTTTCAATAATTTATTATCATAATACAGTTGTTGTTTAGTCAACTGTCCGTAGACAGGCTTGAATCTCACAAGCGATACAAAGAAGGCACCACTTATGAGGCAACTAGGCCAGGAGATAATAGGGTATGGTGGTCAGTTCCTTCCCCCCTCCATTGCATACATCGCCGACTAGCTACATATTTCACTAGTCAGACTTCAGATGTATACAAACAATTGTTCTTCCTCTGACACATATCGTCAAGTGAGATGTACTGCCTGATAACAGATGTACACATCAGCCAGAACCTCAATCACTGCTCTCTTAAATTGGCTGAGCGTATTGGGAATTAAATCAATGGCTTTCCATAACCACGCTATGAAGTGTTTAATATAGAACAAATTTTATCTTGATAAGGAGCCATAATTAGAAAATTTGTATTAACATTTTTGTTTGAAATATCTCAATATGAATGCCATTTCTTACGGTTCATCGTGTAAAAACATTAAGAAAGTCAACAAATCTAACAGTATTCTTCTTCCAGATTTTCATAATTATTCGATGCATAACCTAAGTCAGCCGCGGGAAAATGCGACTCACGAGCACATTGTGGCTCGCAGTGCTTTTCTCTCGCTTCCTACCTACAACCCCCACCCTCTCACTCACTGGAGTAAACTCCGTTCCATGTGTATTTGTCTCTGACCTGCGAGTGGCGTATCGTCGCAATATCTCTCTCGAAACCATGTACCTCTACAAATACTAAAGTTTCAAGTAGGATGGGAGGATGCATTCTTTTGCTCAGAATATGATGAGAATATTAAATGTATGATTTGTTCACAAATATTACTAGGAAAACGGTTGTATAACATAAAACGGCATTATAAGTTACTACATGTTACTGATGAAACATTAAAAGGTTAAGTGTTGTTGTTGTTATCATCATCATCATTATCATCATCATCATCATCATCATCGCTGTACGTCGATCCTTTTTCAGCAGATGTACGAATAATGCGGTTAGATCTACAATTTAAATTCACATATTTACAATATGATGTTAAATGAAAGCTAGATGTAAGGACTTGACAAATGTTGAACTTCTCAAATCTTTGGCAAAAAATAAATATTTGAAGCTTCGTTCTTTCGCTTCCTCTGTTGAAGCTATGTTCGCTACAACTTACGTTTATGAAAAATTATTTTCAAGAATGAAAATAGTAAAAATCAAATTTAGATCACGACTGACAGGAAAATACCTTCGTGATCAACTACGACTGGCAGTAAGTGACATAATTCCTGATTTTGAAACTCTGTCGCAGAGACATTCTGAAGACAATTAATTTTAGGTTGTGATAATGTGTTCTATGTTTTTTTGTTCACTTCTTTCTTCGTTACACGTACTAAACATTAGTTTGTAGCCTTATACTGTATATAATTTTATTTAAGTGCTTGACGTAAGGAAAATTAAAAACTGTTAATGTCAGACAGTTGCTTCACTTCCCCTTCGAGTGTCCGCCTCCCTCCATAGGTGCTATGCACGTTGCAGGTTACACAGTGGCTCGGCGCACGATAGCATTTTCGCCACCGCTGACCTAAGTCTCTGAGCGTATTCCGAATCTCACCGGTGAGCAATCCGATGGCATCACGGTGTTCCGAATTCCACCGATGACGTCATTGATGCTCCACCGGTGTCGCACCGGTGCCATCAACTTGCAGAGGTGGTGGCAGTCTCCATCAGCCGCCATCAGTGAATCTGATTGGTTCTTGTATACGGCGGGAATTAGCAGACGAATGACATCGTGCACTGTTGTGTCATGGCGGTGTGTTCTGCTTTAGTTCTGCTGTATTGTTTGTAATGAGCACAACGTAAAAACAACATGTTAATGGCTTATGAGCGAACATGTCAACGGACCAGTTATTACTACCGGTTCAAGAAATAAGTCTTTTATTTGAACGAGATGGCAGTACGGAAATTTCGCAAAATTTTGCTAGCGTAGCACAGATAACCACTTACACAGTCGCCATGACAGCATCGATTCTTCCAGCAGTTTTGTTCCTTATTTTCGTTGCAACGTGACGTCATTGATGCCACCGGACCGGTGAGATTCGGAATACACTGTCTATTACAATGGTAGATGAAGACAGCAGAGCGCTATGAATTTCATGGTATGGGGCAAGCACAGCGCTGGCCTTCTGTCCAAGACAAATCAGAACGCAACACAGCAACAAAAACTGGTGCACCGTGTCAGTGATGTGTAGCTCAAGTAATGCCAAAGAACACACAGTGCACTGTAGTGCACAGAATCGCAGTAGGAATGGGAGGTTAATCGATATTATATACGTAGGCATGAAAACATCCTTGCACTACACAGAGCTCCATCTCACAATCTTAGCTTCAAAGTAACATCAAATGATAAGATTTCGCAATTTTCCTTAGTTATATGATTTGAGTCCAGAAACATGGCTACTTAGTGTAAGAAGGAATAGCATTACGGTCCGGAATAAGGGCAGTTTCGGTCTTCATGGAGTAACAAATTTTATGATGAGATTTCGGCCAGTGATTGCTACCGGTGCTCAGCCAACATCGTATTGTATTTGTGGAACTACAGTGAAAAACGAAATCCGGTTTCGCCAGCTAGTTATAACGGCGGGGGAACAATGTTCTGACCATACGTTGTCTGCGTACTGACTGGATGATCGTTAGCCTAGCCGTCCACTGGCACCGTGAACGGCCGAATATTTGTTAGGCCGTATACGGCCAAATATCGGACGACCGGCAGAAGAGCCGATCGATTGTCCACTGGAGCCGACGCTTCGGCCGTCAATTATCAGTTGTATGTCCTCGTGCTACATGCTTACACTTAGGCTGTGTCTCAAAGCTCAAGTCCATACTACACACTAGCAACTAGGTGACTTGTAAACTACACACTAGAGAGCTTTGAACATGTATGCTTTACAGTGACTGTAGTATGCTTGAATCATGGCTTTCTTCACAGACTATTTTTCTAAAAAACCATGATATCACTGAATTAAGAGGGCAGTGTCCTAATGCTGTTTCATTACGAGTTCTGTGGAAAGGATAAGGACCTAATATATTACAATATTTAAAACATCGTAAAGAAAATATTAACAATTCCAATATTCAAAGTTAACGTTTTATCTACATTATATTTTTCATTATTTCACTTCCAAAGCATCTTTAGATATCATAACCCCAATTGCTGATGAGGTATCCACGTTTGTTTAGTGAACAAGTCAACAATCAAGCAAGCATTTTCATTTACTAGCTACTACGGACTTGATTGCTATTCACTACGTAGCTTTGGATCGTAACTTCTGATGTCACATCCGGCTATTTAGTCAACAATCTAGTTCACTTCAGCTGAAAATGCAGCTTTGAGACATGGCCTTAATACATAAATACATACATACATAGGCCTACATAAATACATACATACATACAAATGGCTTTTAAGGAATGACGAAAATATAGGGTATATCCGATGCTTAGAGAAAGGTGTCGCCTGGGTAATTTTTATCATCTACGCCTACACAATAAACTTCTAGAGCATAGTGCTATGTTTTTTGATTACTATCGGATGAATGTTGATACATTTCAATAGTTATATTTTAAATGTAATTCGTCCATCAATCTCAAAATGGTCAAATTTCAGAGAAGTTGTACCATCTGAGAAACATTTGTCAGTGATCTTAAGGTAAGTAGTACACGAATAATAATTTGTTAAGCCTTAAAAATTTTATTTCACTTGTTTAACGAAAAAAAAAAAAAAAAAGAAACACAAAAGAACTAATCAATTTTTCGGCGTTCATGGCGAAATTTATGGAAACAGTCACCACGTGTTGCCCTGTTCGGCCGAATGAGACCGGAAAATCCCATCTGAATTGGATTGAATCGGCATTCGGCTGTCTTCCGCCGCAAACGGCCGAATGGGACGAGTGTAATGGACCCGCGCCAATGCATTCTCTTGTTGTGGGATCTTTCGGCCGTGTACGACCGTAAATGGCCGAGTTTTTATTCGGCCGAATTCGGTTCCAGTGGACGGCCAGCCTTAATCTTTACTGATGAATCTGGACGCAGAGGGGTTCTGTTTGATTATATATTTTTTTCTAACATAAGCAGTTATAGTCATTACTTTTTTTCTTCCATTAACACTAATATGTAGGTAATTGTCATTGTTTCAATGTAACCCATACTGATTATACTAATTTTTAGTTGTGTGATTATATTCGTTATATATTAATTCTTCTTTTTTTAATTTAATACTTGTATATCGAATGTATTTTCCTGTTTGTGATTATATTCATAAGTTAGGTATTCAATCTTTATTGTATTTTGTTTTATTTTTATTATTATTTTTAAGTTAATACTTGTAAACCGGTATGTATTTTACTGTATGTGCTTTGATCCTAGTTGAGTGGAAGAGAAGGCATGATGGCCTTAACTATGCCAGGGATAATAAAAACTATTACTAAACTACTACTAAGCTAGTTTGCAAGTCTTCGCTTGATGCAGACTGCTATGATTTGTTATTATGGATAGATAAAAGGAAAGGAGTATTATTTTTAATTTCCAAGAGATGGCAGAAATGCAGAATAATCAATGTTACAATTTACATCAATCCATGGCTACACAAAGGATTTGGCTACTAACGAATTCCATGCTACCACCAACCTACTACTATTTGTTTTCATTGTTTGTTTATTCTATTTTTGTTTTCATTTTGCTCTCCGTGAAAAATAATCTGCTTCTTCTCATAGGATTGACTAGCTAGTCGACCTAGTTGGCGAGTTGGTATAGCGCTGGCCTTCTATGCCTAAGGTTGCGGGTTCGATCCCGGGCTAGGTCGATGGCATTTAAGTGTGCTTAAATGCGACAGGCTCATGTCAGTAGATTTACTGGCATGTAAAAGAACTCCTGCGGAACAAAATTCCGGCACATCCGGCGACACTGATATAACCTCTGCAGTTGCGAGCGTCGTTAAATAAAACATAACATTGAGTAGCTTTCTCGTATCCAGTGTGAACCTGGTAAAAACATCTCTGTTTTTCATCACAAACTGTAGGTGAAGCATTCTCTCGACCGATTGTGTGTGACATGGGAAACAAGGAATATATTTTTTTTTTCTTCAGAAAATTCTTGAACATACACGATACTCTGCAAATCTTCAACGCTAAAACGTATATCATACTGCCTCAGCCCCTAAGAGAGCCATGTCCCGTCCGCACACGGGTAGCCTGATGAGCACTGATGATAGCTCTCCCTATATCGGCATCGAAAACCCCAGCCTATTTTTACTATAACTATGCACAGTTTGAATGTTCAAAACGAAAATAATAGTACTAATAATAAAATAGTAAAACAACAGTTATTATTATTACTACCGTTACCATTAATTATCACAGTTACAACTAATCTAACTTCATACCAAATTTAACAAAAAAAAAAAAAAAAAGAAAGAAAACAGTGACACATTATACAGGGACATCATTTTATTTTTACTAACATTTTTAATATTAAGCTGGCTATACATTTAGAGAACCGGAAAAACCGTTCGCTACCCCCTTCCACAACTGAAGTTCGATGATAGTGGCGTAAAACACAAACAAATCACTTTAACAGATATAGGAGGGAAGAAAAGTTCTTAATCCATTTACGTAAACTAGGAAATATCGCGATTTTGAGTTCGATAATTTTCATTAGATTTTTATTTAATCAAAATGCAGTACTGTATTAAGAATAAGTGTTTTTACTCACGAACTGAGCTATCCATGTGAACGTATTCATTATACACTGTATATTATACTGTCTACAGCACATTAGCGTACAGTATAGAGAATGAAGTTCAATTGAAAAATAGTCATAATATGGATATTTAAACACATTTTTGAAAATGGTAGCCGTTCATTTCGATAGCCTACAGGCTTCAGTTCCTTTGTGCATATTATCGCACTATAGACTATTGCATCTAATTCCAATTACCAGTTTCGTCCTTCGTACTAGTAACTCATGTTGAAATAATTCTGTACCTACTCTATAAAAGAGTACCTTATGTACTGTAAATTCAATCTTCACTTCTGTCCGACCCGCACAGATAAAATTATTCAGACATGTTATCTACTGTCCGTCCAAGTGGTTATGCCGCAGGATAGTAGAAAGGGGGGAAATCACGTGACAGTCAATTACTTAACGAGGCCCTTTTATTTAAATTATTTTAAACAGTTGTATAATATTACGTAAACGTCCAATTCCTAACATAAATTAATGTTTTCAGAAAAGAGCTAAGACAGCCCTGCTTTTACAGAGGGGCGAGCAGAAGCAGGTGGGGGAAATCGGGATGCGACGTAGGCAAACGGACAGTGCCTGTGCGAAAATATGATTCAATATTAAAAGCTCTTTCGTCACTGGAAAACGCGAACATATTTCTGGAACGTACTATACTCAATAACTCTGTGCTGTTTACTATACGCGGCCTTGATTATGTCTGGTGAACAGTTGGAACTTCATTAGTAGAAGGGGTGGGAGTGAAGTACATTCAAAAACTCAGGTACAATAAAAATTGAAGTAAAAATAAAATGATATCCCTGTATATAAACAATTCAATTTCTTATTCAAACTGCACCAAATAATCCAACTAATAAATATAAAGGTAACACATAAAAAAACATACACATGCAATAAAATACAAAAAAGACACAATAAATACAAAAAGAACATTATCCCCTAATTACTACATTCACTCAGTGTTGATGAAATAAAATTTAATGCGGCGCAACTAATTGAAAAACTAAAAAAAATCTTAATCAGCTGGTCACTTCACCCTTACTCATGCCTGATCAAAAGATAAATATATTAAATCAATATATCTGGCCTCAGTTGGTTTACCCCTTCCAATGTGCTCCTTTAAAAGATCTTAAAGTGAAATCTCTATCTGATATTGACAAATTAATTCGCAGCGCTGTTAAGGAAATAATTAACATTCCTACTGACACCCCGGATGCTATGTTGTATGCACCAAGAAGATTGCGAGGTTTAGGAGTATTTAAAGCCCAGTGGGAAGCTTACCTTCAGCACTTAAATATTTGTCAAAGACTTTTACACGTTGACAACCTTCATGTAGCAGCCACTCGAAATCTTCCAAACGAAATTGAACATTGCATCAAACAATTACCAATTACCTTCGATTGCTCTGATCGCATTTCTTCTCAAAAACTATTGCGTGAAGATTCTTTTCATCAACGGAGCAAATTGAAAAGTAAAGGTGTGGGAGTTGTTTTCTATTCTCACTGGAAGAAAGGTAATTCGTGGATCTCAACCAAAAAGGGACTTTCGAGCAGTCAGTGGACGCAAGCCATTAAGATGAACTGTAATACAATACCTGTACGTACTCTCCCTGGTAGAACTCTTGACTCAACCCGTTGCACAAGATGCGACGAGCAAGAAACGCTTCCTCACGTCTTGGGTTTCTGCCATCATGGAGAATTGCTCCGAATCAACAGACATAATACGGTTCGTTCTCTCATCGCAGCTTCAATCCGTCA
The DNA here is from genome assembly GCF_040183065.1 of Periplaneta americana. NCBI lineage: Eukaryota > Metazoa > Arthropoda > Insecta > Blattodea > Blattidae > Periplaneta > Periplaneta americana. The sequence goes on from NC_091124.1 coordinate 180,381,146, forward strand.
GAATGCTTCCTATGAGGTTTATGAGGAGGTTGGTTGCGTCTCTTCTGATGGCTCTACTAGACGTGCTGATATCATAATTGATCGGCAGAAGGATAAGGGTGTCATTCTTGATCCCACAATCCGTTTTGAGATGCATGAGCAACTGCCACAAGAGGTGTGTCGTGAAAAACAAGTCATCTATGAGCCTTTCTTTGAGCACAATACCACATCACACATTGGACAGTTTCTGGGCTCATGTTCGGTGCCCGTGGCACGATCCCACGTGAAACTTTAAATCAACTTAAACAATATAAAATTTCTAAAGCAACGATTGATGCCATAGGATCTCACGTGTTAAAATCATCCTTAGCTATAATTAGTAATCATTTGTACCCAACAAAATTTTTATTGTAAATGATTTCCTACGTTTTCTTATTTTAATGTTTTTTTTTTCCTTTCCAAGTGTCACAAAATTGTTTTGTTTACTTATTATTCTTTATGAATTGATTAGTAGGCCGATATATCGAACCCTTATGTAGGGCGGCTTTTGTTTATACAAATTATCTACCTCTTTCCCTTATTTCCTCGGCTCCCTCCCCCTCGGCCAGTTCCACCCTAAACTGTCGAACGTTTGCCATAAATTTTCCCACACTGTCACAGAATTTATCGTTATTTAATATTTTAATTTTGAAAAGGTATAGACCGATAAGCAATTAAATTAGATGAATATAGGTTAAATAGGGTCCGTCTTCTTGCTTATCAGGTATGTGTAGTCTAAATTATTAATTATGTCACATTTATTGATTGGATTAACATTTTCGGCAATTATTTGCCATTATCAGATCAACATAAGTGTCTTATTATACATACTGAATACTGGTTACAAAAATTAAGTAGAATAAAGTAATATTCGGGGAAGCAAACATGGTTCCTACTAAACAAAATAGATGTTACATTATAATTAGTCGTGCACTGACTGAACTGTTTACATAATGTTCATATTAGACGCAGATAAAATTATAACTTGCAATAAAAAATTTAATAATATAATTATTGCAAGTTATAATATCATCTGTGTCTAATATGAACATTATGTAAACAGTTGAGCCAGTGCACTACTAATTATAATGTAACATCTATTTTGTCTAGTAGGAACCATGTTTGCATGTCCGAATATTATTAATTCTGCTTAATTTTCGTAACCAGAATTCAGTATGTATAATAAGACACTTATGTTGATCTGATGATGGCAAATAATTTCCGAAAACGTTAATCCAATCAAGAAATGTGACATAGTTAATAATTTAGACTACACATTACTTGATAAGCAAGAAGACGGGACCCTATTTAACCTATATTCATCTAAGTTATTTAATATGTCGTATGTTGCCAAGTGCCCCCTGCTAGATGTAATGAAGGACTCTGGCAGGAATCGTTTGCTCAGAGCTTCTGTGGCTTCACACTCTGATAAAATACGGTGTGATGTTTCTCCTCTACCGCAAAGAGGACATATTCTCGCCCCTCTTCATTGACGATTTTAAGTGCCCTCCAGGCTCCTAGACGAAACCAGATTAAACCCAGTCTACCTTCTATTGCAGACGATAGATGAAATAAGGAGGAAGTGGAGTGTGTTGATAGAATGATAGAGGGAAACGGGACTACCCCGAGAAAAGTCCTATGCAACATTTGTTTTGTCCACCATAAATTCCATCGCGGCCTAGCCAGAGATCGAACCCTGGCCGCCAGGATGGAAGAACAGCTCGCATATATTGACAGTTACCATGAAATAGGTCACGGACAAGGTAAGAAATGCTGCCTATGGAACAATAGTAATATGCGTTACAAGAGCGGTATGTTGAAGTTTTCATGTTCGAGGAAAAGTTTGAAAAAGCGAAACGTAGTTGAGGTTTTTTAATTTCCGAGAATTGAAAGAAAACATACCGCTCGTGTATCGTACATTATTTTGTGCGAAGATCGTTTATTACATACCTGAAAGAGGAATTTCTAATTAGTTGCAATGAAATCTCCATCTTGGTTTCTGTTCAATGACGGCAAATTTGCAAAACAAAAATATCTATCTTCAACATTGGTGCTTTAAAATGTTTTCTGTGTTTACTATACTCCAGCAGGCTGTGATATACGTATGTATTCCCCCCCTGTCTGTGATGAGTCTGGAATCTTGTTGATTTTTTCACGGCTTCCTTAATGTTACTTGCATCAAGAATGCAGTAACTTTAGTGGAGTTGTAGAGTTTACTTAATTTTTGCAAATATTTAAAAACAATAATTAACAGTGCAATTTAGGTGAAATTGCAGTGGTGAGTTTCCAATTTATAATTATTACTATATTGAACGTCTCTAAAAATAATATGTTAAAAGCCTAAAGCAGTAAAATCAATATGTCACTTAAGCGGTAAGAAGAGGGAAATTGTTGTGTGTTAGGTTGGGAATACTGAATGTGGAATTTTAGACTTACCGCGGATTGGTTTTGTGCGGAAACCAAGCAATACGCACGATCTCGCACAATAGTAATATACGTTACAAGAGCGGTATGTTGATGTTTTCATGTTCGAGGAAAAGATTGAAAAAGCGAAACGTAGTTTAGCTTTTTTAATTTCCGAGAACATGAAAACAAACATACCGCTCGTGTATCGTACATTATTTTGTGCGAAGATCGTTTATTACATACCTGAAAGACGAATTTCTAATTAGTTGCAATTAAATCTCCATGTTGGTTTCTGTTTAATGACGGCAACTTCGGAAAAACAAAATATCATATCTTTCTTCAACATTGTTGCTATAAAATGTTCTGTGTTTAATATACTCCAGCAGGCCGTGATATACGTCTGTCTTTTTTTCCCCCCAGTCTATAAATGCGAAATTAAAACAAACGGTAAGGTTATGTAATGATTTATTTTTCATTTTAATATTTTAACAATATTATTTATATAACATATTGCAGTAATAACATCGGCATCTGGAATCTTGTTGATTTTTTCTCGGCTTCCTTAATGTTACTTGTATCAGGAATGCAATAATTTTCGTGGAGTAGTAGACTTTACTTAATTTTTGCAAATATTTAAAAACAATAATTAACATCGCAATTTAGGTGAAATTGCAGTGGTAAGTTTCCAATTTATAATTATTACTATGTTAAACGTCTCTAAAGATAATATGTTAAAAGCCTAAAGCAGTAAAATGAATGTCGCGCTTAAGCGGTAAGGAGAGGGAAATTGTTATGTGTGTTACGTTGGGAATACTGAATGTGGTATTTCACACTTACCGCGTATTGGTTCTGTGCGGAAAACAAGCAAATACGCACGATCTCGCACAAAAGTATTTTCCGTAATCCTAATTAGTAAATTATAAGTTGCCAAGAAACCGTGTAATGTTTATGGATGCGTTATAATTTCCAAGGATGTTATGTCGTCTTAACATAGGTGAACAAATGATTACGTACAGTACGTCACAGACACTGTATCCTATTCTCCTCTCACTGCTACCCATTATAGTAAGAACGATAAGAAATTGTAGCTCTGGGACTTGAAAACTTCGAACGCAATAACACAGTACCATCGGTCCTAACAATGGTATAGGTTTTTGATGTGACTGTCATACGTGAGTAATCTAATCAAGTTGATTCGTTATGTCAAGCGTGGTGCCTCCAGTTTAGGAAGTGCTATTGATCGCTACTCTGGACTCATCACATTGCTTGAATCGTCCAGTAGGCATAAAACCGGGAAGACAGTATATTCATTATTACCCCCACCACAGCACGGTAGTTGCATATAACCTCACGAACAATCTGACCGAAACTTGAAGCGACGCTAGGTGGCGTTAGTGTGAGTTCTTATCACTCGCGAAATTCAGTATGGGGCGGCGTCTCTGCCCGAGCGGACGTAGCGCGGCGACGCTCTCTTGTTCAGACAGGCGTACACGAAACGACGTTGTCTAGACCACAGAACAAACGAATTCTCGTATCGAATTAGTGGGGACTGTTTGTTTAGCGATGTTAGCAGCTATCCAGTGATAAACATTTGAACTCCGCTGTCAATATTTATGTGTGAAATAGTGACATAATTCTGCGCTTTCCTTTTTTAAATGATTGTGTGTCGTTTGTCACAGAACTAGTGGCAAATCAGTGGTGAAAGGAGCGAAAAGACTAACAATGACCTTTGGTTGTGTTTACTGTAGCTCTCCTCTATTGTCCGGCAGTTGATTTAGTATCCACTGACTGTTTGTTTCTCCTGGTTCTGTAAAGATGGCGTGTCCATTCAGACGTATGTCTGGCCACGTGGTGACTCCTAATTCTGGCAACGGGAGTGGAAGCAAGGCCACTTCAAGACAGAGCTCTCTCCAGATGTCTTTGCCTCCTGATTCGACGAATGCGGAAAACGAGCCCGACCTGCACACCCTGAACCTGAAACATCTCAGCGAGGCCATCACCACTCTCATAGACCCACCGGTAAGCAGCCCTACAAGGCACGACTTATGTAACAGGGGAGTTTGGGTCAGTGTTACGGTTTCACAGCTTTACTGTTTTTTTTTTTTTTTTTACTGTGCTTGGTTTTCCGGTACAGTAGAGAATTCTTCGCTTCTAAGTAATTATGTTTATTGAACATTTTATCTACCGACTTGTGTTTGCGGAATTTATATAATAGGTTTAATTAGGTATGCGACTCATTACAGCTTATTGTACAGTAATAAGCAACTTTAATTTATTTTCTTCAGGTACTGATGTACACCTATAGAATATCACTGATAATAATTAGTTGGCTTTTGTGACAATTTGCAAGTATAAAGACGCACTTCTTTATTGCATTTATTAATTCCAGTCTTTCAATAAGTGATTAATCTGTCTTTGCGATTAAAATCTACATAACCGAGAACACTATCATCTCATTAAATGGTGGGACCGAAGTTATCTTATAACACAACAGTTCAAAAATCGTTGCGAATAATTACATACCGTACTTTAATAATGTTTTAATTAACTTGTATCATTATTTCTGTTCAAGATTCTAGAAATTCATCCATCTTTGTGATAAGAATTTACAAATTGTTTAAGAAACTGTAAATTTTGTTACGGAGAACAAATTTCTTTAGAAGGTTAAAATGCTAAAGAATTCTTTAACATTGGATAAAATATTGAAGCGAATCTTATTCTAGACGTTAATTCTTCTTCTTCTTTTTCTTCTTCTCCTTCATCGCAATTATCATCATCACCACCTTTTTCACAATTTTCATTATTTTTCTACCTTTCCTTTTGTTGCTCTTCTCCAAATTTAGATATTCAGTTTCTTGTTTATCACACCCCGAGATTAAATCACTTAACATTTTATCTACCGACTTCAGTGTTTGCGGAATTGATATAATAGGTTTAATTAGGTATGCGACTCATTACAGCTTATTGTACAGTGATAAGCAACTTTAATTTATTTTCTTCAGGTACTGATGTACACCTATAGAATATCACTGATAATAATTAGTTGGCTTTTGTGACAATTTGCAAGTATAAAGACACACTTCTTTATTGTATTTATTAATGTAAGTCTTTCAATAAGTGATTAATCTGATATTGCGATTAAAATCTACATAATTGAGAACACTATCATCTCATTAAATGGTGGGACCGAAGTGATCTTATAACACAACAGTTCAAAAATCGTTGCGAATAACTACATACTTTAATAATGTTTTAATTAATTTGTATCATTACTTCTGTTCAAGATTCTAGAAATTCATCCATCTTTGTGATAAGAATTTACAAATTGTTTAAGAAACTGTAAATTTTGTTACGGAGAACAAATTGCTTTAGAAGGTTAAAATGCTAAAGAATTCTTTAAGATTGGATAAAAGATTGAAGCGAATCTTATTCTAGACGTTAATTTTTCTTTTTGTTATTCTTCTTCTTATTCTTCATCACAATTATCATCACCACCTTTTTCACAATTTTCATTATTTCTCTACTTTTCTTTTTGTTGCTCTTCTCCAAATTTAGATATTCAGTTTCTTGTTTATCACACCCCAGAGATTAAATCACTTAACCATATATTTTACTTAACAATATTGCGCCTTCTTCTTCTTCTTCTCCTCCTCCTCCATCGTAATTACCATCACCACAATTTTTATTATTTCTCTATTTTCTTCTTGTTGCTTTTCTTCTCCAAATTTTAATGTTCAGATAACCTGAAGTACTACAGAACCCTTTATATTTCTCTTCTGAGTATTTATTCTGTACATAACAAATTACATGATACGTCAGTAGAGTTCAACTCATAGTGATTCTTTCCTTATCCATATCAATATATTGTTAGTCAGGCAAATATTTCATTTTGGTAGTTCATTTATTTACTATATTATTGTAATAATAATATTGGTACACAACTCAAAATATGTTCAAACTGCTAATGTCCACTGTATGGATCTGTTTATTTTCCTGCCTAATAATGGTAGACATAGTGTTTGTTACCTGAGAACATTTAGCAAGAAAGAATTTTATATTTCATTCTTGACAACGTGGTAGTTTTTTTAATTTTAAGTAATTTTTAATGTACGCAGATTTTAAACACTGGATGCAAACTTTCTATTTAAGCCTCTGTTATTTCTCTACTGTTTTAAACTTCTTATACTTATTGTCTCTATTTTGCAGAAAGTTCAGTAACTTCAACTTCATAAACTTTTCCTAGAACAGACGTATTTAAAATGAATGGAAGAAATCTCTCAATCTTTTTATCATACATTTTACTAAAGTAATATAAATAATCATAATTTAGTACTACTTACAACAAGATTATGAATCATCATTTCGACGTTGTTGTCATCCCATTACTTAGATAAACTTCTTCCTTCTTACTGATATTACCATATTTTATTTGAAAGACCAGCGTATATTTGTCTTTATGGCTTATGTATCATGATCAATGTAATTACAAAAGCATCATTCATATCAGAAGATATTCAGTACATTTGCTTCCGCATGATAGGCTACTATTTTTTTCATATAAACGAAACACATTTTCCATTATGTCTTTATATTCTCGTTCTTTTTTCATTGTCCCCTCATTTCCTTTTACCGTACTCCAACAACATTTTGATTCCATTCCTTATCTAGTTTTCAATTCGTACGGAAGAATAATGTACTTACGGTACTATTTCACAAAACTAAATCAATATTTTGTTTTCAATTTTCCCTCTCAAGTTTAATAAAGTACGACTATTAATGTAATTACATTTATCACTATTTGCATTGAATTTTCAACATCGCAAGCAGGGAAACTTAAGTTCCTTTCACTTGCTACAATTTAATGAGGAAATAACGTACACCCTCTGTGAGATAGTAACTTCGATATTGAATTTATTGTACCATTCCCTAATTGTTAAGTTAAATGCTTGTAAATTACAAAATGAAGGTTATAAAATGAGGTGGTCTTCACTATAGTGTGTTTTTGCCTGGTTATAAAAAAATGGGACAGTCATTACATAGTTAAAATTATCTTCTACTATGGAAGTACAATTATGAATATTGAAATTTAAAGAGAATAATTTAGATAAGACCATAGAAACAAATGATTATTTTTAAAGTATAGGTACTTATTACAACAGTTGGATACGGAACTCAGACATAATTAAGCACTTTAATGAAAGTGATGGCCATCTTCATACATCTCAAATTGGATCTTACGGTTGGTCTGTATCACAGTAGTAAAAAAATATATATAGTCTTTTGTTTTGTAATACATTGATTAGGCCTATCGGTCCATTGTAGCTTCTCATTCCCCCCTTCCGGCTTATATTCAGGATAGTCTAGTTCCATGCAAATATGGACTTACCATTATTGTTTCTATTTCTTAACTTTTTATTCTTTGCTCAGATGATTTTCGTGTTAATACAGTCCTAGAACTTGAAAATAAAATTTCTGTTACTTTTTATTCTGGTTTTCCATTCATTTTAACTAAAAAAATCACTTCCATGTACATTCACATTCATAGTTTTATAAAATAAGTTCTATTATTTTCACTCATATTTCTACTCTTCATCTTAGAGTTCTAGGGTATGGTGAAAAGTTTTTTTTTTTTAAATTACTGTTATAGGCTGTGTTGTTCTTCTCAGAAGGTCACATTACTGAAAATACAAATGTAGTAAATTTGCTAGTATTTTTATTTTACATTGTTGTTCACTGCAATTATAAGAATTCTGTTAATAATAGCCTATTACTTCTGTCTTTCTACCAACATTTTATAATTGAAGGTATATTTTGAGTTCATTTAATTGTTGAAGTCGCCCTGATAATACAAATTTATTAACAAATGATAATAAGATAATACAAATTTATTACCCGATGATAATAAAATGATCATTTTAACATAAAAATTATCTATTTTCTTACTGTGAGATGAAACCTAAATTTGCATTTATTTTAACATTCCCTTTCTTTCTTTAATATAATTATTATAACTATATATATATATATATATATATGCTATTTTCAATGATGGCGGCAAAATGTTGCAAAAAAATTTTTATAGAAAACACCCTTTCCAAGCCCCACGTTTATGGTTTGTTTTAGCACCTTCTCTTTTCTACTGTATATCTCTTCCGTTTATGTACACAGCATAAAAACTGAACAATATGCAATGAGATAATTCTCTGAATTCATTATTTTCTAAAGTTTATTTCTGTCTAGGCGTTTTCTATGAAATATTACACTATAATAGATGATTATAATGTCTGTGTTTGAAGGCAGAATTCTCAAGATACAATTTTTATTACAGTGAAACAGAAGTTATATTTCCAAAACCAGACTTTTCTTACTCCATATTTTTTCCGCAGTATAAAAAAATCAATTTCCAAATTATTATTTCTCATGTAATGTGTGCCTTACATTCAGTAGAAACGTTCATTTTTAAATTGTGACAACATTTCTTACCTTCATTTTAATCATCATCGACTTTGTTAATTTTGTATTGGTCTAGTATATAATATATATAAATCTAATGTTACTTATTTTGAAGAGTATTTAGGCTATGTATTTATGACAGGTTTATTTTTTGGTGCTCGGAGTTCTTTACAAAAATTTACATATAATTTTTTAAAAGCAATTATCAATATCATCTTTCGAAATTAAAAAAAAATCATCTCGCAAATTCATAAAGATTCCCTGGAGATTATACAATTTCATTTATACCACTCAGAAGGACTTAATTAAGGATATGCTAATTTTAAATAAAATCGTTTATTTATAAGTATAATTTTATAGTCATCTTCTAAGATTTTATTTTATAATTCATAATCATTGGTGCTTAACCATTACATTTTATTTTTATAACAATATTCATATTTAATTAATTATATTTTATTTGCTATTAATTTCCGGATCCCCGTGGTCATCCTTAATTAAGGCCGGACGAGTTATTTCTCTCTCTCTCATATTGGGAATTCCCATTTGTTGGATTTCCACATATGTTACCGTCTCCTGTTGTTCATTAAATTAGAGAATTAGTCTGGCTGGGCGGAAGAGAAGGCCTATTGGCCTTAGCTCTCCCAGATTAAATGAATAATAAGTAAATAATAATAATATTAATTTTTATTATTATTATTATTATTATTATTATTATTATTATTATTATTATTATTATTATTATTATTATTATTATTATTACATTTTATGTAGTTAAAATCAAATTTAGGATATAATCTGCGATGCAGGGATATCATAATTACACCTCGTATTTTAGGATTTGTTTAACGTAGGCTGAAACATACGTTCTTTAATGCACCTAGTTTAGGCAATATTATCGCTCGAGAGTTTCTCGTGTTGCATACATTTAGGCATTTTTACATAAAAATTGTTGAAACCTGTCATATTGGAGTCCACACCTGTGGAGTAACGGTTAGCATGTCTCGCCACGAAACCAAGTGGCTCGAGTTCGAATCCCGGACGGGGCAAGTTACCTGGTTGGGTTTTTTTTTCGGGATTTTTCCTCAACCCCATCTGAGCAACTTCCAGTGCTGGACCCCGGACTCATTTCACGGGCATTATCACCTTAATCTCATTCAGACGCTAAATAACCTAAGATGTTGATACAGAGTCGTAAAATAACCTACTTATAAAAGTCCTGTTCGAGTGTAAAAATCCGAGGTCTAGGGGTAATATTGTGTCAGTGAGTGAACAAATAAACAATGAAATAAATAAAAAATAAATGTTAACAATAAAAAGCGCATTAATATTGAATATAAGTAAATGAGTAAATGGAAATAAATATGAATATAGCCAACATTTTTTTTTACTAATTTATATAACTGCAATATTGTGTTCTCAAGGATCTTTCGTGTTTTTCTCGTTGACTATTACACTTTTACTACGTCATACTGCTTTTGACCAATAAAGCGGTACGAAAGAACGTATTTCAACCAATCATGGCTGCTACCGCACAATTTTATCGCGTCCCTAGCATTTGTTTAATTTTATCGCGTCCCTAGCATTTGTTTCTTTGTTTGCCAACATTTCAAACTGCGCTGGTCTGGACGTCAAAAAAAAAAAAAAATACAAACCACTCCAGTTGATGCACAGCAGTTTCAAATATGACTCGCATTGGCATTCAAGAACAAGAATTAATAAAGATCACTGGTCATACTGCATCTTCCCTGAAATCCCATTTACAAATAAATGAAGAGCACCATTCGGAAATCCTGAATAAGTTGAGGGATAAACCATGTACATCAACGAGTTCCACTTTTTTTAAGCACACGACTAATATAAAATACTAACACCAACCACTAAAACATTCAAATTTGAAAATTGTACTTTCAACAATTGTTTCTTTTAAAATTATTCATGTTTATTTTTTATGTCATCATCGTTAATTAAAACTTCTCTTGTTTATTTCATCATCCCTAATTAAAACTTTTCTAACACTTCTTTATATTATTTAGGTTATGTTATAGCTTCTGCTATATGATATTACGTATAGTCACGTATCAAAGATCGTTTAATACTAAGATTTATTGAAAATCATCTGTAAAGTGACGTTGATTACTTGGATCCGGATAATTGAAGTGGAATGCAACTGTTTTAATAAAAAAGAAACTGAATCAACAAAGACTTCTTGACTAGTAACCGTCCACAGAGTTCAATGAAGAATCCGTAGTTGGCACACCTGATAACATCACATAATCATAACACACCACTGCCATATAGCATGCTTCTAGCGTAATAGGCTATTTGTAATATTGAGATGGTACAATAATACATTTGAAGACAGTTGTATTTTAGTAAGTCAGTTAATATTTTATTGCATTGTACTACTTCGTTACTTCTAATCTTTATTTACTTTCTTCTAATCGTGTAATAGTTAATTAAATTCCACTCGAGTTTTGATTTTCTCTAGATAAATCAAAACCTCCATTGAGATTATTGTTGATAAATTAATTCAGTTGTGAATAAACAAACTGATTCAATTAATCAAATAGTTTTACTGTGTTCAAATATTACCGTATTTCGTATACAATAATGTAACTCAAAACTACCCTTAATTATAGTAGAATTTATCTCCACCTCGTGCAAATATAATTTTAATGGTAATAAACTGTATATCCAAATAATTTCGCATTATATGTATATTTAATTTAAATCATTTTGTCCTATAAAATTCTCACTAATGGAACCTCAGAAAGATTCAAGTAGACATTGTGACATTAAGCTTATATCATTACTGAAATTCAAATTCTTATTTCAGTGATAATGAAATGTACATAACCCAATAATTCAGTGAATTGTATAGCAAACACTTCGCAGAGATATTAAACTAATTTCTTAACGCACGTCATTGCAGAATTTTTTTCGTCATGAACTGTATTTCAGTGTCAAGTACATATTGGTCCATTAGTATGCATATTTCCTCACTCTGGTTCACACAGTCGTTGCATGTAATGGACTAAACGTGATTCTGGCTGCTCCATTTCTATAACATTGGAATTCTTTTGTGGAACTGCATACCTTCATGTTGTTGCATGAATTTTTCATAAATGCTTCTGAAATTTGACGTATACACGTTGAACTTGAAACGTGCTTTTATTTTTATTTGCTTATCGATGCAATACAAGTGCAAGAAATGATTCAAACGGTCATGTGTGCTTTTTTATCTTAGATATCTATATGTTTCCCTCACATTACATTTCTCAGAACATTGACATTGTCTTTCCTACAGCTGTCTGTACTATTGCACTACGTTATGAGGTGAAAGGAAAATGCAATGAATTCATATAAAGTAAGTTAATATTTTTCATAGTTTCCACTTTCTATTGTCAATTAGGACTGCATTATTATTGTTGCACCTCAGTTAGTTAAATTTATATTTTAAACTAGTGGCTTGTGCAGCAAATGCTGCAAACGAAGTTCATTAGACGTTCAAGTACACATTTTTTTAGATTTATTTTCACTGAAGAATACCAGACATTCTGAAAGTTATTTGCTTCCATAATAATGAAACATACTCCCTCTTTATGCCAAAAACTTTTTCTTGAACCTATACACCTTCAGTTTTTTAGTTTGAAAGCGAAAACGCAAGTAACAATGTCAGGACGATCAGTCGGTTTTTCATGAAGGAGTAAAGCAGTAGCTATTTCAGGTCATTGTGGATTGTAGATGAAAGTTAAATATATATCAGGTTTTCGAACAATAGACATAGCATCTTGGTATAGCTGCTGCATGTTTCGTGAAGTACCTTGAAATGTAGAGAGTAAAATCTTTTTATCCTGCTAAGAGATCTTGCATGAAATGATCGGGAGACTACAAAATCTTGTAGGCCTCTTACTTTATCAGTAAGTAATACCTTTTGGTCTTTCCTTAGGAACTGTAATTCTCGCGCTCTCTCGAGCCAATACTGAAGAGAATCACGTATATAAATATCTACACCACACCGCCATTAAGTATATGAAAAAGACCCAACCCCACTTGATTAATAACTATAAAAATATTTTATTTTTAATAATGTAAGTTTTATAGTTTTCAGTAACATATCATATATAGCCACCACTCAGTGAATTATAGAAATCAAGATCTAATTTAAGATATTCTCTACATCTACTTATACAGGGACATCATTTTATTTTTACTTCAATTTCTATTGTACCTGAGTTTTTGAATGTACTTCACTCCCACCCCCTCTACTAGTAAACTTCCAACCGTACTCCATACAAAACCAAGCGTATGCAGTCAAAGTCGCCTTACGGTCGTAGTAAACACATACAGTACTGAGTTAGTGGGTATAGTACGTTCCAGAAATATGTTCGCTTTCAATATTGAATCATATTCTCGCACAGGTACTGTCGTCCGATTGCCTATGTCGCATCCCGGTTTCCCCTACTCACTTCTGCCCGTCCCTTTGTGGCTGGGCTGTCTTAGCTCTTTTCTGAAAACATTAATTTCTTTTAGGAATTAGACGTCTACGTAATGTTATACAATGTTTAAAATAACTTAAATGAAAAGGCCTCGTTAATTAATTGTCACGTGATTTCCCCCCTTTCTACGACCCTGCGACAAAACCACTTGGATGGACAGTAGATAGCATGTCTGAATAATTTTATCTTTTTGCATCGGGCAGAAGTGAAGATTGAATTTACAGTGCGTAAGGTACTCTTTTATAGAGTAAGTACACAATTATTTCAACATGAGTTACTAGTACGAAGGACGAAACTGGTAATTGGAATTAGTATAATTGTCTGTGTGCGATAATATGCAAAAAAGAACTGAAACCTGTATCGAAATGAACGGCCAGCATTTTCAAATATGTGTTTAAATGTCCATATTATGATTATTTTTCAATTTAACTTCATTCTCTATATTGTACGCTAATGTGCTGTAGACAGTATAATATACACTGCATAATGAATACGTCCACATGGACAGCTCAGTTTGTGAATAAAAACACTCATTGTTAATACTGTACTGTATTTTGATTAAACAAAATCCTAATGAAAATTATCGAACTAAAAATTGCGTTATTTCCTAATTTTCATAAATGGATGAACTACTTTTCTTCCCTCCTATACCTAGTGAAATGATTTGTATTTTACGCCAGTATCATCGAACTCCAGTCGTGGAAGGGGTAGCAAACGTTGTTTCCTGTTTCAATCGTTAATAGAAAGGTATAGCCAAGTTAATATTGAAAATGTTAGTAAAAATAAAATGTTGTCCCTGTATAACCCCAAAACGTTTCACTTTCATATCATCAATATAGCATTAATATGTATAATTAATGAATAACAGTCACATCATGGCATTAACTACAATAATATTTCATTTCTAATGGTAATAATGTCATGAAACCACCTGAAGTTTTGTAGTTTTTAATATCCAATATACAGCTATACTCAGAAAATTACACACCACGGAATCAGACCTGTAAATTATCTTTTAGCAAGTCTTGAATTTTTTAATAAGCAATTTAATTTGAGCTCTAAATATCTCAGCATTTTTGCAGATCATGGCCTTTTTGTAATATTGTTTACTCTAGTGTTTGCTTTGTTTTATTCTGAAATGCAATTACTGACGACAGATGGATTTTATAAAATAGGAAAATTATGTTGAAACATTGACATTTCACTGAAAACTACTATTTTTCTGAAAAACTTCAATATGAGGGGTCATTTATTATAATCCGTTCGGCCGTTTTCCCGTAATTTCCATTACCAGTTCAAATTATATGTATAGATTATGATGCCAAAATTTGAAACAATTTTGATTTTAAGTTTTACTGTTTTCGATAATGTTTACAAAATGTCCATGACGATAAGTTGAAATGGTACGATATTTATAGTGTTGGTCTGTGAAAGGAAAGTAAATAATAACAGACCTTATTATGTTTTATAAGCAAATTACCTCGTATTATAATCGAAAATATAATTTGTGCAAGATCGTGCGTATTTGCTTGTTTTCCGCACAAAACCAATACGCGGTAAGTGTGAAATACCACATTCAGTATTCCCAACGTAACACACATAACAATTTCCCTCTTCTTACCGCTTAAGCGTGACATTCATTTTACTGCTTTAGGCATTTAACATATTATTTTTAGAGACGTTTAACATAGTAATAATTATAAATTAGAAACTTACCACTGCAATTTCACTTAAATTGCAATGTTAATTATTGTTTTTAAATATTTGCAAAACTTAAGTAAAGTCTACTACTCCACGAAACTTATTGCATTCCTGATACAAGTAACATTAAGGAAGACGTGAAAAAATCAACAAGATTCCAGATGCCGATGTTATTACTGCAATATGTTATATAAATAATATTGTTAAAATATTAAAAATGAAAAATAAATCATTACATAACCTTACCCTTTGTTTTAAGTTCGCATTTATAGACTGGGGGAAAAAAAAGACAGACATATATCACGGCATGCTGGAGTATAGTAAACACAGAAAACATATTATAGCAACAATGTTGAAGAAAGATATTTTGGTTTTCCGAAGTTGCCGTCATAAAACAGAAACCAACATGGAGATTTCATTGCAACTAATTAGAAATTCGTCTTTCAGGTATGTAATAAACGATCTTCGCACAAAATAATGTACGATACAAGAGCGGTATGTTTGTTTTCATGTTCTCGGAAATTAACAAAGATCAACTACGTTTCGGTTTTTCAGTCTTTTCCTCGACTATGAAAACTTCAACATAACACTCTTGTAACGTATATTACTATTTTATTACACTGTTTTTATTTTGTAACATAAAACATAGTACTCGTAATTCATATGTTTTTGAAAGGCACCTTCATTTTAATGTCTCATATTCAGTTACTAAATATTACATATTTTTATGCTAGGGTCTCTTCATACTAAATTAATTTTTAATTGCTATTCATGCCTCTATTAGGATACAGTGCAGAAAGGCTTGGCTAATATTTCAAATGTGTTAGATCATTTATTTTGTTTGTTCTCAATTAGTTATCGTTTATATTACATATTGTTCGTAGAAGTTCCTCGTTTATTATACTTGCAAGAAATGTGTGTTAGGTTTGATTAGGGTGACCAGACGTCCTCTTTTACCCGGACATGTCCTCCTTTTTAGCTTTTTTTCGGGGTCCCGGCGGATTTAAAAAAAATCAAAGAAATGTCTTCCTTTTCGTTACTTGTATGCCTTATATTTTGAAGCTATCTGATTTGACGCCTTTTTCAAGTAATTTTCCAGTAGGTGGCAGCAGCATCGACGGAATATCCTCTTTGCTAACGTTCATAACTCTCTTTGTTCACTCTTTTGATAATAATTATAGTTATCTTGGCTTTCATATGTAGCTAACGGGAACATCTTTTTATATTATTAAGTTTTATCATTAGTATGCTATAATAAAATAAATATTGACATAATTTTAAATAAAATATAGGCCTAAGCCTCAATATAAATACATATTTTCTGTAATAATTATAGTTCACTTGACTTTCAAATGTAACTAACTCTAAAATCATTATTATTAAGTTTTATCATAATTACTTTGTAATAAAATAGATATTAACATACTTTTAAGTTTGACATAAGCCTAAATCTGTGCTTTATATTGACGTAATTTAAAGTAGGTACAATATAGGCCTAAACCTAAATAAAAGTAGGCTACTACATATTTTCTGTCCCCTTTTCTTCGAATAATGTTCTACTTTTTGAAGCTTTGTGTCCTCTTTATTATCGATATGAATCCGGTAACCCTAGGTTTGATAAATATTTAAACTCTCCCACTTCAGATAGCCTGTTTTTCATGATATGTTTGTACAGTACAAAGTTTATTTGCATTGTCAGGAAAGGAAATGCCGATCACGTTAGCATAAAATGAAATACATGAATAGATTTATTGAAATACATCTGGCAAGAAAACATACGATGTGAGAGCAGTAAATAAATATAAAAGAAAATTGTCTCCACTGAAGGTATTATTGATGCAATAGCCGTAGCATGAAAATAATATGGAATTTAGTTATCTTAGTACTATTCCGTGATTGTTGTTCGAGAGATTACTTAACAAAAAGGCTGATTCCGGTTAATCTTTCGTTCATTCATTTTCATGAAAAAACATATTTAAATATAATATTTTATCCTACTTCACCTCCACTTTCTCATCATCCTGTCATTGATTAAACAGTTTTGTTTGGATCTCTAGTTTTTAAACGATATCCCTGTTCTCTACTTCTTCTAGAATGACAATAAAATTAAGTCTTATTTTGTGTTACTTCGACTGATGTCACTGTTCTTCACATCCTATAGGACGACAAAAAAATATGTCTTATTTTTGTGTCACTTCGCTGAATATTTTAAATCTTGACATACACTATCTACCAAAAAGTAATTGGGCACTATTTTGCCCCTTTTAGAATCTCGTGGTACCACCTCTATACTATAACAGCAGCCACCATGTCAGGCATGCTCTCCACTAGTTTGTGTAGGATGTCCACTGGAATGCGTCACCATTCCTCTTGCAAAATGGCACTCAGTTGGACAATGGAAGTTCGCCGAATCTCCCGAGACCTGAATCACCGATCCAATTCGTCCCAAAGGTGCTCAATGGGATTGAGATCAGGATTCTGTGCAGGCCAGTTCAATCGGTGGACATTATTGTCTGCATACAACTGCATAGTAGCCGCCGAAACATGGGGTATAGTGTATTATTTTATTTTGGCGTTTTTTTTCTATAACTGAATGTATACTCAATAGCTCTTGTATTTTTATTTGGAATTATGTCTATTGTATTATATTTAATTAGTAGCTGTAAGATTTCTGATTGTAGAATATTTATACTTTTTTTTCATAGTTCACGTTTCTGAGTTCTGTATTAATACAGTAGACGACAGTTATCTGATGTTCATACTAATCTCACAGAAATTTTTACAGAGTAAGCATTCCATACAGAATGCATCTAAACCTAGATATTAGATATGAAATACGTTGATGCTTATTCATTTTTGTTTTTCTAAAGCACTTTCGTTCAAACATAGTATGTCATTTTGTAACTCATAGTATTTAAATTTTGCTGGATAGTAGTAAAAAAATGAGACTTAAAAGAATCAATGTTCTAGAGTTCTAGACCTTCCATTCATTTTCACTATATCTACTTGAAATATTGTTATTGAGTGTTGTCATTGTATAACATTTCCACTCCTGTCATATTCTTTTATAATATTTACTTATTGTCTAGTCTAGACAGATTGTAAATTTGGCATAAATGTTAAATAAATGAATAAATACATATCTATTTAAATATATGATAATATATTTTATTTAACGACGCTCGCAACTGCCGAGGTTATATCAGCTTCGCCGGTGTGCCGGAGTTTTGTCCAGCAGGAGTTCTTTTACATGACAGTAAATCTACCGCCATGAGCGTGTCTCATTTAAGCATGCAATCGATTTCGGCCGGGATCGAACTCGCAACCTCAGGCATAGAAGGCCATCACTTTATCGACTGCGCCACCCAGGCTGCGTATTATTTAAATGGCATGGACATATATTGATGATGATTTACTGGGTTCTTTTGCAAAAATTTAAGATCACATAATTTATTTATTCGAAAGCCCGTGCTCGGGAGTGTTGTTGGAAATGCAAAAAGTGAAGATATACATACCTACATTCAGATAATATAACATAGTGTATAAATGAGGTATGTTAAAATGAAACGTTATTAACTGTAATATAAAATTATTCATTAATTTTAGGCGTTGATAAAATTAGATGTATTAATAATGTAATAATTGTATAGGCTTGGCCCGAAATTAGAGCTATGACTGAGGCCAGTTCTCGTATTATACATCAGTTCAATTAGTAGTGGGATGAAACTTGCATATCTTCTTGTAGAGTAAGCATTATAATTTCACTAGGACTTTGTTTTGTTTTTGTGGTAATATTTTAGTAATGCATATTTGTATTTTAATTGATAAATGTAGATCAGGCCTGTATCCTTTACATTTTAAATAACGTTATTGCTTGCAAACATGATAGACTAGACGGCATTTCGGAAGGCGGTCAGCTGCTACATGCGCCGTAGCATTTCTGGTATGTGACGTCACAAACTTGTACAGTAGAACCAATCAGAATCAGTCTGGAAGTACTTTTTATAGACTCACGTGTGAGTGTTTCAATACATTGAATAAGTAAAACTAACATTTACTATGTGTATGTAAGGTAAATAAATGGAAGAAGAGACTGTAAAAAGACAAGTATTGCACAGGCAGGCGCTGAAAATAGTGTTTAAAGTGTATAATTTTTTTAAAAACGTTGACGAGCAGAACGCTGCTGGCCATCTTGATGCTGACTGCAACGTTGCCAACGTGCAAGAAACGACTGCAGAAGCATGAGGTGTGGGATTGAGAAACGCTCAAAGAATATTGTTAATGAAGGAAAGAGAGTTTGTTTGGTGTCATGCTTACAGTAATCAACAGCTAAGGTCATTATTGTCTTTTGATAATTTAAATTCTCTCCTGCGCTATTTGCATCGCACGTGCGCGTGAAGTACGATGTGGCAATGTTGTACGCTGCCTTGCTCTCTCTATCTGTCTCTCTCGACGCAAACGCTAGCAGACTACCGCCTTCCGAATTGCCGTCGACTCTAGGAATGATGTTTGAGTTTGAGCGTATTCCGAATCTCAGCGCTGAGTAATCCGATGGCATCACGGTGTTCCGAATTCCACCGATGACGTCATTGATGCTCCACCGGTGTCGCACCGGTGCCATCAAGTTGCAGAGGTGGTGGCAGTCTCCATCAGCCGCCATCAGTGAATCTGATTGGTTCTTGTATATGGCGGGAATTAGCAGACGAATGACATCGTGCACTGTTGTGTCATGGCGGTGTGTTCTGCTGTATTGTTTGTAATGAGCACAACGTAAAATCAGTATGTTAACCCTTTCTTACCTATAGATACCATATGGCAGTAATTAACTTTATAGCATTTATATACTTGTGTGTTACATATGAAGGTAAATTTTGCTGGATAACTTCTATTTCAATACATTTTCATCAATATAGTTTTGTTTCAAATGTTGCCACTCCCGTAACTTGGTCACTGAATTGCTCCTAATACAGCTATTTGTTTCAACATGGATTGCTTGTAAATTTAATTTGGGTTAGAAAGGGTTAATGGCTTATGAGCGAACATGTCAACGGACCCGTTATTACTACCGGTTCAAGAAATAAACTGTTTATGCTATCTTTTCTTTGAACGAGATGGGAGTACGAAAATTTCGCAAAATTTTGCTAGCGTAGCACACACAACAACTTGTACAGTCGCCATGACAGCCATCGATCCTTCCAGCAGTTTTGTTCCTTATTTCGCTGCAACGTGATGTCACTGATGCCACCTGACCGGTGAGATTCGGAATAAGCTGCTTATTGGTTTACTGGGAGTTTATTTCTTCTCACCAAATTGTCAATTTCAACATGAAGTTATTTAAAACAATGCAGTACCTATTATTATTTATATATAGAAAGAAATGTGGCCACGCGGAAATCCGTAATTTGTTTATCAAGTACATGATTTTTTTCTATATTAAAACCTGTTCGTAGATAATACACGTTAAACAAGGAAGCAATAACATACTATGCAATTTAACAAAGAGATATATATGATGTCGGACAAAAAAATAACCGGCTGCATACGCTAATTTCCTTTCGGAATACTTTGTTTGGTTCCGTGAAAGCTTAAGTTTATACGTGAAAGAAAATTTCTTAAGCACAACTCCGCTCTATTTTTAATTGGTTTTGTTCATATATTTGTTTTTTCTATCTGTTTATGTATCTAGTGTTATAGGCCTAACTAATCTATCAAGGGGTAAATTAGGTGGAAAATAAACATATTGTCTCTAGTCGTGTGAATCAGTCCAGTGGACTTCCACATATTCACGCTACAGTTGTTGGTCAACTGTCCAAAGACTGGTTTTGAACCTCATAAGTGACACCAATAAGGCATCACTCCTGAGGAAACTAAGCCAGGAAATGATGGGGTAGGGCGGCCAGTTCCTTTACCCCTCCATTGCATACATTGTTGACTAGTTGCACATTACACTAATCAGACGATCGGTAATTTTTTTGTGTCAAGGCTGTACGTCTATTTAAAAAAAAAATGTTGAGAGACATATCGAAGGACTCACGTTCTCTGGTGTGGTTCATGGTAACATCATAATATTCTGTAAATCTGTTTGCCGGAGAAATCATCGTTTTCTTGATTTACTGAGGTCAATAACCACCATGCTATTATTCGGTATGTACTTCATTCAGTTCACGATGCTTCTAACCGTATGCAGTTCTTTACATAGGTGGAATTGATGACTGGACTAATGAAATTGTGGATAATTATTAGTCTGATAATTGCTATAAACGAATTTTTATATAGCCGTCGAGCTGAATTGGAATTCTATTAAAGTTTTTTACACATAATTAGTAGCGATTTTAAATAATGTTTATTAGCTTCATCAGACACATAAATACGAGTATTTAATTTCAACTCGTGATATTTTCTACTAATGCAATGTTTGACTTAGTAAGTCTGTACTGTTAAGATAGTTATACATACAGGGTGATTCACGAGGATTTACCGTCCTTTACGGAGTTTATTTCTGAAGACATTTACACGAATTTAAAGTTGTTTGTAAAATACGTCTTTCTTTAGTTTAAGGTAAAACAATAATACAAATAGAGAATGAACCATTCACAAGTATTATTTATTTAATTGGAAAGTATTATGAAGCTAAAAATATGCTGTGAACTTGTTAGTTACTTCGTACAGATATCTTTTTCAATTTTGACTAGAAAATTACATTATTCTTACGTACTTATCACAACAATTATTACAGATCACACCACTTCTACCGACTTAATTATTTTCAGTTCAATTTTACATCCTAATTTACAGTCTTGGAGAGTTTATAACACATTTTAAAAAAATGTCGCCGTCCGCTTGAGTACACTTAGCCGCACGCTTGTGAACGGCACTCGTCGCGCTACGTAACTGCATACGGCTATCTTTGAATTCCGTAGCGCTCGCGCTGGCTGCTGACTGCACGCTGACCAAGATCACGCGTTCACAGCAATGCGTTCCAATAACGAAACGTAACTCTGAAAATATTGAGAATAGGACCCATGTTTATATGACATTTTTTGCTCAGAATGTCTTCGAAAATAAGCTCCGTAAAGGACGGTAAATCCTCGTGAATCACCCTGTATGTACATACATAGTGTTCTGCCCAAGGTCAGGTCTTTTACTGCAAACCCAGCATTCTCCAATTCTTCCTACTTTCTGCCTTCCTCTTAGTCTTCGCATATGGTCCAAATTTACTGTGGAAAGACTCATCATGCTATGTTTGTAGTTTTTCTTGGGAAAGATAAATGCAGTAGCTTGCCGTTGCTTTCCGTACACCACAGTCTCTTTCGCATCATAAAAGATTCCAGGGACTCTAGCGCGGAGGTGAGAAGAGTAGATTTGACTAATTAGGCCATCCGGACTTCACTGAAATTGACCACAAGGGTAAAATATCAGTAATGTCAGCGTTTTTGACCCGATCAGAGACCGGGAAATCCCACTTACTGTTTGCCCCCCTCAATATATAGGTAAGGTTTTGTTAAATTGAATTACTTAGAAAAGCGTATTTATTATTATTATTATTATTATTATTATTATTATTATTATTATTATTATTATTATTATTATTATTATGGAGAGTGGCTGTGAATATATTGAATAAGCAGTCGCGGACAGCTGATGAGGGGTGGTCCTCCAGCTTGGGGGTTGGGCGAAGGGCTAACAACCCATGACCGTAAAAAATAGCTGTTACGAATCCTTCAAATAAGCCTCGGTATGGGGTGTTCGAGAATAAGGTGCTTAGGAAAATATTTGGGGCTAAGAGAGATGAAGTTACAGGAGAATGGAGAAAGTTACACAATACAGAACTGCACGCATTGTATTCTTCACCTGACATAATTAGGAACATTAAATCCAGACGTTCGAGATGAGCAGGGCATGTAGCACGTATGGGCGAATCCAGAAATGCATATAGAGTGTTAGTTGGGAGACCAGAGGGAAAAAGACCTTTAGGGAGGCCGAGACGTAGATGCAAGCATAATATTAAAATGGATTTGAGGGAGGTGGGATATGATGATAGAGAATGGGTCTAATCTTGCTCAGGATAGGGACCAATGACGGGCTTATGTGAGGGCGGCAATGAACCTCCGGATTCCTTAAAAGCCAGTAAGTGAGTAAGTATTATTATTATTACTATTATTATACATAAAAACTGGATTTACTAGACTCTTAAGAGGAAAATTATTCTTATAATTATAAATAATATGAATACATGCGGGAAAAATGTTTTACAGGAGAGGGAAATCTGATTTTCTGCTGGAATTTTATTTTATTTATTTATTTATTTATTTATTTATTTATTTATTTATTTATTTATTTACTTATTTATTTATTTATTTATTTATTTATTTTTGCATTCTATAGTGTACATGTATAACAATATGTTCAACTGAAAAAAAAACATTAAAAATTGCTTCACTTTCTCAAATTAATTAAGAAATCAGTGTGTGTTCCCGTGCAAACTGTTTCTAATAGCTGCTTACCTAGTAAGTGACAAAAGTTTGACTGTGCCAACCGACGTTCGGGGAATTCTATGGAATGATACTGGACTTGAGATCGGAAGGAATTATGTTGACGCCTAATAATGGGAAAGGTAGGACCCCGAGAAAAACTCCAAATGCTATTTTCTCTGCCGAAAGTGTCACTATGGATAAAGGTCTGACCGAGACCGGGACGGATCTCCTGCATGACAGGCCGCGGATCTAGCTACAGATTAATTACAATCTTTTTATTTTCGCACAACTATTGATAACTGAAATGTGACTGGCAAAATATAAGGTTTTCCGATGTTAACTCAGTAATTGAATATAGGCCTATACATTTTCCATGGCGCACGTAATCGTTCTACACGGAAGTATTACCACAATCTACTATATACAGTCGCGAAGCTCAATATGTAGTAAAAATGTAAACATGGGTAGTTGCCCACCACTAGGATCGCTACTATCGCCTCATCATCGCAGATCTCTCTCCTAGTAGACAACAAAATATGTTACACTTTCGTTGTCGTGTTCTTTTTGAAAAATTAACACCTTCCTTCCATTATTGAAATATTAAATGCATAAAGTTAATTTACTATTTTAATGAAGTATATTAAATTTCACCATAAACTCGAAGATACCTGCAATAAATAAGTAATATAATTTTTGTTTGTGCAAAACGAACTGAAATTTACTATAATAGCTTCACTCATTCAAGATTATAGCGATAATTAACTATGAAACCAATAAATATTAATTTGCATTTCCCTTTACAACAATAATAATGGAAATATGAATTATTGGAGTAACTTACGTGTACCGGTACTTGTAGTGTAGGCTTACGTAGTTAACAAAGTGGGATGAGGTTAAGCAATAATAATCACATCAGAATTGGAAATAAAATGTGATCAATAAATTTTATTGTAACAGACTTTTTCTACGTCTCTAGTAAAGCAACAAATAAAAATAACAACAAAATTAACAGCTATAATTAAAAACATATCCTTTGAAAAAAATAGGCCTAAGCAATAATAATCCCACCAGAATTGAAAATAAAACGTGATCAATAAATTTCATTAAAACAAACTTAATTTTTCTACGTCCTTAGTAAAATAACATACAAAAATTAGAACAAAATTAATAGCTAGAATTAAAAATATATCCTCTGAAAAAAAAAAAGTAGACCTAACCTTTATTTCTCTGGAAATTTAGCAGCCTAAGTGACAGAACTTTGACCGGTATCTAATGTCCTTTCGGTTAGACTGAAACATTTCATTGTGAAATGTAAGAATATAATGTATTCTAACAGTCACAAAGAACTTCAAAATTAAGAGTTTTGTTTCTGCACAGCATTCTTGTGGCAACCCAGGAACCTCTCTGAATCTTTCGGAAATCGGACAAAGGATAACTCTGGCCTCTTTCTCTTACTGTTGCTACAATTTATAGCACTACAAACGTCTCCTCCTTGTCCCATATTATTATTCCAATTATTATATTTTAGCCATTAACATTTTCACTACAACCAATAACGAACATTTCACAAGCATCAATGTGAAATACGCAACGAGCTAGCACTCGATAGAAATACGACACAGTCCAAAGTCGACCATGGACAGTCTATTGTTTCTAGTTGCTAACCGCTTGGAGCGCTTTATCACGAGATTTGCAAAAAAACACCTCAAGTTTCGCGATTGTATATAGTAGACTGTGGTATTACTATTACAAAAAAATCCATATTACAACATTTTTCCACAGAGATATTCATATAAAAACAGAATATAGTAGACATAATGACAGTTCTCTCATTTTAGTCTTGTTTTACCTACTTTTTTATAACCATTTACAAGCCAATTCGATGGTGGGCTATCTATAGGCATAATCCATAAAGTGGGTCTCTCTGACCACGTGGTCAGCATGGCGCAGGGCTGTCGCAGGAATAACACAGGATAGCACACGAAAAGGACAACCACATACTGCTGTGGACGGAACATGAAGTCTCCAATGTCTGACGCCAGGAATCAACCACGGATCGCTTGGATTTGAAGCGCTTATGCTACCCACAAAATTACATTAGTCGACAAATTTCAACTTTTGCCTGTAACATGGAAAAAATCAGGTGAACTTTTCTAAATCGACTGTCCTCAACACATGAATGATAGTAAAAATGTCGTAGGACGTAACGTTTTTGTTACAGAGGTGCAGTAGATTTCACCCAAAAGTACAAAATTGTGTTTTATTTTACATATAATATTGATATTAGCATATTGCTTTACGAACAATATAATTAAGCGAACACATGAATTTTAGAGAAAAAATAACAGCTCTAATTTTATGCTGATACACAAAAGCGGCCAGGAGTTACCATTTTATGCACTAGTAGTTTTTTTAATAACTCATTAAACATTAATTTAGTTCTATAGGCTAAATTATTTTAAATTGTGATCAAAAAGAAGAGTTTCGCCTAAAGAAACATCCTTGTGAGCGTGTTTTCCAGTGAACTGAAGTATACAACATGTAAACTTATTATTTTTTGTGCGAGATCGTGCGTATTTGCTTGGTTTCCGCACAAAACCAATCCGCGGTTTACAAGAGGAAAAAGTAACTAAGTGTTCCAATTTATACAAGATAATAGTAATATGCGTTACAAGAGCGGTATGTTGAAGTTTTCATGTTCGAGGAAAAAGCGAAACGTAGTTGAGCTTTTTTAATTTCCGAGAATTGAAAGAAAACATACCGCTCGTGTATCGTACATCATTTTGTGCGAAGATCGTTTATTACATACTTCAAAGAGGAATTTCTAATTAGTTGCAATGAAATCTCCATCTTGGTTTCTGTTTAATGACGGCAAATTTGCAAAACAAAAATATCTATCTTCAACATTGTTGCTTTAAAATGTTTTCTGGTTGAAGAAACCGATAATAGTTACTTATCATATGAGGATTCCATTTTCCTTGATAACTTTGCTCCATTTTTTTAATATCATGATGGAAAGTCTCCCCTTGTTCGTCGCTCACAGCTCCCATGTTTTGGGGGAAAATCGAGTTTTGGTTGGAGGAAATCTATTTTTAATGACATTCGACATCCTAATTCTTTGACGCCTAACAGTTCTTGCACTTATTGTTGATAATTTCCAACTTTATTATTAAGGGAACCATTAACTATTGCAATCATCCCTGAAGAAGATGGCAGAGCTAGCCGTCGAAAGCTTGGAATCTAATCTCCAACTCACCAGGCTGAGAACCCGAGAAGAGTTATTCTATATCAAACACCGGGAAAGCCTCAAATCATACATCTCTAGATTAGCCCATACGTGCTACATGCCCTGCCCATCTCAAACATCTGGATTTAATGACCCTAATTATGTCAGGTGAAGAATACAATGTGTGTAGTTCTGTGTTGTATAACTTTCTCCATTCTTCTGTAACTTCATCCCTCTTAGCCCCATATATTTTGCTAAGCATCTTATTCTCAAACACCCTTAATCTCTGTTCCTCTCTGAAAGTGAATCCAAGTTTCACAACCATACAGAACAATCGGTAATATAATTGTTTTATAAATTCTAACTTTAAGTTTTTTTAAGCAAACTGGATGGTAAAAGTTTCTTAACCGAATAATTGCAGGCATTTCCCATATTTGTTCTGTGTTTAGTTTCGTTCCGAGTGTCATTCATATCTAGGCCTACTGCTTTTGCTCCAATATATTTGAATGTTTACACCTTTTCAAAGGATACATTTCCAATTTTTATATTTCCATTTCGTACTATGTTCTGGTCACGAGACATAATCATATACTTCGTCTTTTCGGGATTTGCTTCCAAACCTGTCTCCTTACTTGCTTCAAGTTAAACTCCCGTGTTTTCTCTCTTAACATATTCACGTCATAAGCATTAACAAGTACTAGTGTAACCCGTTTAATTACAAACCCTCTCTATTTTCCTGGACTTTTGTAATGGCATATTCTAGGGCAAAGTTAAAAAGTGTAGCAGATAGCGGATCTCCATGCTTTACCCCAGGGTGGAATGGAAAAACAATTTTCTTCTGCACAGGAATGTAAAAGCAACAATAACCAACAACATATCTTGCATTAAATTTTACAGATAGACAGAGGCACATAAAGTGCTAAGAGTGTGTTCTAAATTCTAGGAAGTTTTGGTAGACCTAGAGTTTGTATCGGATTTTCGCAAGTCAGACGATCTCTGTTCCCGGCGTTTTCAATTTTTTTTATTTTACTAGGTTATTTTACGACGCTTTATCAACATCTAGGTTATTTAGCGTCTGAATGAGATGAAGGTGATAATGCCTGTGAAATGAGTCCGGGGTCCAGCACCGAAAGTTACCCAGCATTTGCTCGTATTGGGATGAGGGAAAACCTCGAAAAAACCTCAACCAGATAACTTGCCCCGACCGGAAATCGAACCTGGGCCACTTGGTTTCTCGGCCAGACGCGATAACCGTTACTCCACAGGTGTGGACTTAATTGTTATATGTTATATTCTTAATAAAATATTATGCAATACTACTACATATTTTAGAGAAAGGCAAACATTGTTTGAAGAAAGTTTCGCTCCTGAATTGCACCGTTCAATTATTCCCATTATTTTACAGCATTTAGATGTTTTGACAAATTATTTATTGTTCTATTACATATATCTTTGAAGCAATTAAATTTATTTGCGAACTAATTCACTGTAATAATTTTCACAATGAAATGTTAATTAAATCTAAATCTGTTTTCAACTAACGAAATTAAATAAAGTGAACGTTGAAAGGTAAAATTTTGCGAAACTGTAGTACGCTTCATCATAAGCCACTGCGAGTGGTGACGGCATGTTGACAGAGATCATTTATATAATGAAAATTGCCAGATTATATTTCATTACAAGCTTTTCATTCTTTTTTTGTGTTGTGCCTTATTGTTCTGAGCACCCCTAGGCTACAGTCCTTTTAGCCTCTAATCAAAAGAGAGCCCTGGCGAATATGATATTTCTGAGTTCATAGAATTCACATGCAAATATGAATATCATACAACAGAGAGCAATTAAAATATGACTAAGATGCTCACATCACAAAAGTGGATGGAGATAAAGTTGATATGTAGCACGAGACAGATCAATGAACAGTAGGCCTACATACAAGCGGCTGCCGTTCAGGAGAAAGATGTGGATTACGCAGACTTTGAAGTTGATAGTATCAAATTATATTACAGAACTACAGTGCGACCCAAAAGTCCCTCCGCAGCTCCATTATTTATAGTAATCCTGTAGACAGCTGGTACGTAATCTTGTAGAAAGTTGACACTTCCCCATTAATTCCGGTCTGACAACCTCACATCCCCAGTCAATCATATGCTCAGCGGCCAGTGCTGCCACTTTAATTCTCTGCCTGGTGGATTCTCGGCTGCACCGTGGCCACAGAAGCACTGCGGAGAGACTTCTCGCTCTCATTGTATATAGCTTAATATAGGCTCTAGACACTAAATATTAAGAGGAAATTAAAACGGAGTGGTTAATGAATCAATGAATGATAAAGTTCAAGTTTGGTTGGGATTAGTGGGCGCGCATTAATGTCGAGTAACACAACATGCCGGAAGGTCGTGGATTCGATTCCCGATGGGAGTCTTATATTTTCTTCATCGGTGTAATCTTTTCTGTCACATTACGGCCCTATGGTTACTCGGCCTCTAACAAAAATAAGTATCATGAGCAATTTCTTCGAAGCAAAGCGGCGGGAACGTAGGACTGACATCCCTACTGATATTAATGCCGATCGTCTGCAAATATCTGAGCCTTCCTATCGTCACGTTTAATGGAGGTGACTTTATTTTGATTAGAACTTAAATCAGTATTCTGTGGATCTCAATGTTTTCAATATAAATATTACTTACCCAAACAAGATTAAGTTTATTACAGATTAAGATAAGAATGATTACACTGTTTGAATAGAGTTCCGTAACATGAATGAAAAGAGGCATTTTAAGTCGATTCCCATTTGGTATTAACGAATATAAGTGTGAAAATGTTCCATGCACCAACATTTTTTTTTTAATCATGAAAATATGTTAAATGAAGGGAAAATTATTTTTAAAATGTGGGGTACTGCATATTGGAGTACTTAAAGAGTCTATTAAAATCTTCATTCTTGAAGACCCGGAAGCAACTCTGAGTCATAAGTCTTAAGCCGTATTTGTGAGTTTGCTGAAAGGTAGGATGTTTGTCCTTTTTATTGCTTTTATTACTCTAAGCGCAGATCGACAGGAAATAACTAAGAGCGTAGTATTTCAGGAAGAAGAATTTATATTTCAGTTTCAGTTTAGATTTGGTATTGCCTGGGATAAGCTTCTAAGTGAGTGTGAAGTTGTTTTCTCTTGTAATGGAGAAATCCCACCGCGCGTGTGTAAATTCGCCAAACAGATTCTGTCTCATACAGTGAATCAGTTTAATATTGGGCCAATGTCACACTGCCACTTTGTAGGTCTTTATTTGACATTTGAAGCAAACATATACAAGAAATTCAAGCTCAGGACATTATTCCAATTTAGACAACACAAACTCACTTTGTAAAAAGCACGAATTGTTACTTGAAGAAATAAAACGACTCTCTGAAAAAATAACCTAATATATATGCACACAATCCCTAGTATTTAGTTCGGTTCCCTTTCTGTCTAATGACGGCCCTCAACCGTTGCGGCATAATCTGAATTATTTTCTTGGTATAATTTGAGTCAATAAGTGCCCATTCTTCCTGCAGTCTCTTTTTCAGCTAACATTTTGACTTTATTGCTGTTTATCGCAGTCCCCTTTTCAGCTCTTGCCAACAATTTTTGATTGGGTTTAAGTCTGAACTTTGGAGAGTTGTGTCTATTACTTTCGCAAAGTTATATATCAACCACATTCTGTTCTTCCCAGCTTTATGTTTTGGGTCGTTGTTCTGGTAGAACTTAAAAGTGTCTCTAATACTCAACTTTTCAGCACTGTTATGAAGATTGCTCTTCAGGAGATTCAGATAGTCATTTTGATTCATTTTAACCTCGATGAAGGCCATCGCCCCATACCCCAGCTGAAGATATGCACCCCAGACCATCATATGTTTGACTGTAGGCTGCAAGTTCTTAGTTTTTAGTTCGTCATTTAATCTGCGCCATACAGTTATCCTATTATCAGAACCAAAAACATTTACCTTACTTTCATCCGCAAAAAGCACATCTTTCCACCAGTTTTTATCCTTATTAACATATTCTTTTGCGAATTGAACTCTCTTTCTTCTATTCACTTCATTTACGTATGGCTTTCTTCTGGCAGCTCTGCCATTGTACCCTGCTTTCCTAATTACACAACGCACTGTCTCTGGATTTACTTTCTTATTAAACTTGTCCAACAATTCGGAAGCAAGTTTTGGTACACTCATTCTTAGATTAGTTTTAACCATTCTTAGTACGAACCGTTCTTCACGATCAGTTAATTTCTTTGGTTGACCTGTCTGTGGTACTTTCTATTCTATCTACTTTTTTGTATAGTCTTATAATATTTCCAACATTACTCTTGGGCAAATTTAGCATATTGCCTGTTTGTCTTTGACTTTTACTTCTTGCACCATGGTATATAATCATTTGTCGCTGCTCAAACGTATTGTTGGTCCTCTTCGCCCCATATCATTCTTGTTAGCTTCTGTTAACAGAGACCGCAGCTGACTCCACCTGAGACTGAACTGAATACCTTGATTGGACAATAACACTGAATGGCCCAATATTAAATTGACGTACTGTTACGGTATTTCGGGGAATTAATGCAAATAATGCTTCCTTATGATTGGAATATTTTTACCATGTCAGAGTGGCTATAGTACAATAACGCAGTTTTCTTACTTTTAATTGTACAACATATTTATATCCATGTATTTTACAATACATTTATTTTAATGCAAAATGTGATTCTGCACATACAGTAAGGATAACATTGGCCCAATATTAAATTGATTTACTGTATGTGCGCAGTTTACAATGGAAAGTCAGCGTCGATCATTAAAAGAAAAAGAAGCTTATTACGAGTATATTGCTGAATGGTGAGCAGGTGAAGAAGCGAAACTGTGGACCCCTCAGATATGCAGCATAACGTGTTATTCTACCTTTATTGAGTGGATGAATGGTGACAAAACTCTAATTGTGCCTTTCGTGATTCCGATGATCTGGTGTGAACCAACCAGCTACGCTGAAGACTTATTTCTAAAACAATTTGGGGACCATTAAAAGGAACAAAATCTAATGGTGAGTATCCTAATGTTTCATCTATTAATAAACCCGTACCACATGAACCATGTACAGTCTTTGATCCTACGAGTGGAAAAGGTTTTGCTTATCTCAGAAGGCAATTACAAGAGCTAAATGATGAAGAAGATGGCAGAGCTAGCCGTCGAAAGCTTGGAATCTAATCTCCAACTCACCTGGCTGAGAACCCGAGAAGAGTTATTCTGAATCTAGACATGTATATAGAGTGTTAGTTGGAAGATCTGAGGGAGAAAGACCTTTGGTGAGGCCGAGACGCAGATGGGAGAATAATATAAAAATGGATTTGAGGGAGTTGCGATATGATGCTAGGAACTGGATTAATCTTGCTCAGGATAGGGACCGATGGCGTTCTTGCGTGAGGGCATGTTTAATAAAAACTAACGTGTTCATAAATTCATTCTTATACATTCGCTTCTTTTTGTTGAACGTTGTATAGGTGGCACTACTGTGCGTGTGAAACGTTCTGCACTACAATTCTCAGAAAATTCGCACGACAGCCGGTACACAAAATTGTTGACTGTACAAGAACCACGTGCATATGACGTCATAGTATTCAGTTTATAACTAAACAGTTTAACTAAACCTGGCTTGAAACCTTTAAAACTTGTAACTGATGTCAATGTCACACTGAGTGTCAATAAATAGAAATGAAAATGGACAAGCTTTCGTCCTTTGAGCAATGAAATAAAACAAATGCTCTGAATTCAGCTCTCTGTGCCTGCTGCCATGTTGACAGCCGACTCATGTCATACCGCTCGTGTGTATAATTAGCTTTCCATTTGCGTTCTACTTGAAGTTGGAAGGTGTGGCGGACTACACACCAACTGCCTAATATCCATCACATGATTGACTTGGAATTTAAATGGTTTTTACTTTAAGCGTTGCAAGTGCTATGGCTACAATATATGCTGAGAATGTAGGAGGATCATTAGCATAGTCCTCACCACCACAGCTTCTCAATAGAGCTAGTTTTCCCAGTAGGTTATTGCAGTAATATACGTATCAGTTATTCCATCTCAAATCGACCGAAATATAGAGAAAATTGACCTTACAATTTATAGATACAATGAAACTTTTTTTGTAAGTAGAGAACTGTGATACAATGCTTTGTGCAAAGTTTGAGGCATCAGAACTTCATAGTGTTTAAATTAAAAATATTTAAATTTATCGTATTTTGATAAAATTAGCAACTTTAAACTCTTGTAGCTCGGAAACCCTTTCACCCAATGATCAAAATCATGGTTTAGTTTGATGCTGAGAAATTAAAGTTTATATTTACATATAAACAGATTTTCTTACTTTTTATGGAAATGGAGAAATTTAGATTTTTCTTCATTAAGACGCCTTTGGCCACGAAAAACTATTTTTAAAATACATGGTTAGATTCCGCATTGAAAGTACAAATAAACACCTATATTTTACTGATGGTATGTTGATAAAGTATTGAAAATATCAAATAAAGAAAATAAATAGTACGCGTGTGAACTAACCAGCTGACTGTGAGACGGGAGCTAGCCCAGATAAGCAAGGCCAGGAGACATAAACACGTGATGTGTCGTCTAGCAGTCATGGCTGGGCTAGCTTTATCACAAGTTTTCATAAACACAGGAGTAAAATGACGCCCAACGCTCGCTTATCTTCAGCTCTCGGCCAGTGTGTGCAGTATTGCGCCGTTCAAGTCCAGGCGTGTGAAAATAATTTATCTAATAACCTCGAAACTTATTGCCATACCACTAAGCAAACAATGCCGAAGCCCTCTTAATAATGCAAGGTTTCTTTCTCAGTATTTTTTTTACATTTTTACAAATGGCCAATAAGCCTAAAAGTAAGTAAAATCAGATTATCTATTTCTCTGTGTACAAATAAGGATTACTTCTTAACACAACCTACCAAATGTCAGCTTCAAAATGAGCTCCCGTTCAATGTTCTGCAGTAAATGGTTACAGAGTTCTGAGCGCTGAAAGAGGCTTGTTTTTATAAAATACACTAAATTTGTCGCTCAATAGTACGAAAACCGTTTGACTTTCGATAGTATATTTTTGAAAATGCACTCTCCTCAGCATCTTGTATAAATAGGGAAAAAATTAGAGTATAAAAAAATGCGAGGTTTTTTACTGATCGATTTCATATGGAATAGCCCGTATGCACGTATTTCATTCCTTTCCGGGCGATAGTCATTATATTGATCAATAAGTATCTATTATGTGGGGTTTAAGCGGAAGGGACTGATGTAAAATCATTACATATTATGATGCCACAGATTTAACTGTCAGGTAGTTGCATACCTCTCACTCAATGGAGTCAAACTCCGTTCCATTTGTATTTGTCTCTGACCTGCGAGTGGCATATCGTCGCAATGTCTCCCTCGAAACCATGTACATCTACAAAAACGAAAGTTAGAGTAGGATGGGAGGACGCATTTTTTTGTTGCCAATTTGATGAGAATATTAAATGTATGATTTGTTCACAAGTATTGGAAAACGGTTGTATAACATAAAACGGCATTATACTATATGTTACTCATGAAACATTAAAACGTTAATCATCATCATCATCATCATCATCATCATCATCATCAAATCTGTACGACGATCCTTTTTCAACTGACGTACGAATAATGCGGTTAGATCTTCAATTTGAACTCACAGATTGACAATGTGATGTTAAATGAAAGCTAGATGTAAGGACTTGACAAATGTTGAACTTTTAAAATCTTTGTCAAAAAATAAATAGCCGAAACTTCGTTCTTTCGCTTGCTCTATTAAAGCCATGTTCGCTGCAACTTAAGTTTGTGAAAAATTATTTTCAACAATGAAAATAGTAAAAACCAAATTTAGGTCACGACAGACAGACAAATACCTTCGTGATCAACTAGGACTGGCAGTAAGTGACATAATTCCTGATTTTGAAACTCTGTCGCAGAGACAATCTGAAGACAGTTAATTTTAGGTTGTGATAATGTGTCCTATGTTTTCTTGTTCATTTCTTTCTTCGTTACACGTACTAAACATTAGCTTGTAGCCTTATACTGTATAAAATTATATTTAAATGCTTGACGTAAGGAAAATGAAAATCCGTTAATAAGTCAGACAGTTGCTTCACTTCCCCTTCGGGTGTCCGCCTCCTTCCATAGGTGCTATGCATGTTGCAGGTTACGCAGTGGCTCGGCGCACGATCACATTTTCGCCACGGCTGCTATAGGTAGATGACCTCTTAATTCAGACAGTAATATAGTACTTGTGATGTATTTACATAACTGTGTGTTAGCTGATAGTCACTTTTACATTTATCTTTTGAACCTTCGCAATAAACACTCTTCTCTATACGTATATACATAAGTAAACTATTAGCCTATAGGTTAACAACAGGGAAAACTCCGTTATGGAAGATTACTAAACCTTACCGCTGAGCTGGAGGCTGCCGTTTCTTTCCTAGTTCTTTTCAGTTCCTTTTGCTTTCGCTGTCCTTGACCACTGCTAATCTCAAGATTGGAATATATCGATAGCTACGCGAATTCAGAAGAATGGAAATCGCCGCGACAGTAACAAGTCTCGAGGCTTATGTCTTTTAAATTGCTGCTATAAAGTAGGCGTATGTTATGTTAAAATGTTAAGTACTAGAGAAAGCAAAATCACAGAAACTATTTTATTAGACAACAAATGGTTTCCGAGAAGAACGCTCTTGTATGGATTGCATATTTAGTTGTTTTAAGAGCTTTTAAAATATTCTGTAAAACCAACTTACTACTACAGGGACATCATTTTATTTTTACTTCAATTTTTATTGTACCTGCGTTTCTGAATGTACTTGACTTCCACCCCTTTCACTAATGTCCTTGCTAACGTCAGTCACACAAACTTACGGCCGCTGTTGCTAGCAGTGAAATAAACAGTACAGAGTACAGTGTGTTTCAGAAATATGTTGCATTTTCTATAGAAGAAAGTGCTTATATTATTGAAGTTTATTTTCACACAGGTATCTTGTGTAGCATAACTGAATTTATCTGTGTGGACTAAGCACAAGTGAAGATTAGAGTTACCGAAAGTACGTTACCCTATAATATGGTACGGTACTTAACAGCGTTATTTAAACAAGAGTTTTGTTTTACTGTTTGTAGGTATGAAGGACGATGATGGAAACTGGAATTACAATGTAACCGAATGTGAACAACAGTTTTTTTTCACAATTTCCTGATTATATCATTACGGAGTATTTTAGTAGAAATGTCATTAATCTGGTAGATACAGTTAGAGCAACAGAGTGTACAGAAAGGAAGAAAAGTGTAAGATGGCCAGCAAAGGTCAATGTTCTGAAATTTGTGGAGCAAATCATAGATTTATACCTATCGTAATCGAAAGTATTTCAACAAATGGTTTTATTAACCGTGACAGAAGATGCTAGAGAAAGGATGCAGCGAGGTCCTAATAAGTCGGTCAAGAAGTTAGCTGTAGAAATTGGGGTTTCTTACGGAAGTGCTCACAAAATTCTCAGGAATAAATTAGGTTAGTAATATGCTGAATAAAGTAGACATTACATAATGAATATAACGCCTGAAGAGTTGAGTTTGTGAAAAAAAATGACTATGCTACTGTTTTTAGATAAAATACTGTAAAAGTAATGATCAAACTGAAAATCGTAAAATTGTAACATAAATGGATACATTACTTTTCTCTCCTCCTATAGCTAGTAAAATGATTTGTTTACATATGCCTCTAGCAACTCCAAACTCCTGTAATGGAAGGGGGTAACAGTGTTTTCGAGTATAGCCAGGTTAATGTTAAAAATGTTGGTAAAAATAAAGTGATGTCCCTGTATGTGCCATGAAATGCAATAATTGATAACATTATGTCTAAAATCCATAAGGGAAATAAAACCAACTTACTACTATATGCTCAAATTTTCAGTATAACTTACACCGTCTTCTTTAATCTAATATCCTTAAGGCCATCTGCATTTGTTGGCTGGTGTACTGTATTCTTTTGATTAAATAATAGGACTATAGTCTGTAGACCAATTTTCCTTGAATTTTTTTATTATAAAGAAGCATTCTACTGAGTTAGTCGTAATAAACTTTGGAATACAATGATTAAAAAGATAGGCCTAGTCAATTTCATATCCTGAGAGCCATGCAAAGACTGTACCGGTATCATAAAACTGGAGTTGGAGTTGATAGAGGAGGTAATCAGAACTTAAGAAATATAATTTATATATAGCACTCAGCAGTTCATCCCTGTTTTGGCCATTATTACCTGATCACCATTTATATACAGGGACATCACTTTATTTTTACTTGCATTTTTATTGTACCTGAATTTCTGAATGTACTTGACTCCCACACCTTTCACTAATGTCCTTGCTCCCGTCAGCCACACAAACTTACGGCCGCTGTTTCATTCGAAGTCTGCTAGCAGTGAAGTAAACACTACAGAGTATAGTGTGCTTCAGAAATATGGTTGCGTTTTCCATAGAAGGGAGAGCCTATATTATTGAAGCTTATTTCCAGGGGCAGGTATTTATGGAGATTAATTTTATCATTTATTTTGTGTTTTTTAATATTGGTGTCGGCGAAGATTGTTGGAGATTGATTTGTACTCTTGTTGGATATTAATGGAAATTTTGGAAAATACAACTATTTTGAAATTGGAGTATTAATTCAGTATGAATATTACTTTCCAAATAATTAACATTAAAGATTCATATTTCCCTGTAACATAAATGGATACACTGTTTTCTCTCCTCCTATAACTAATAAAATGATTGGTTACATATTGCACTAGTAACACCAAACTCCTGTAATGGAACGGGGTAACAGTGTTTCCGAGTATAGCCAGGTTAATATTAAAAATGTTGGTAAAAATAAAGTGATATCCCTGTATAATTTGTGTTGTAGCTCTATCTGCCAACTTCTTATAACATTGTCCATTAATTAATTGATTAATTAATTAATTAATTAATCCATTCATTCATTCATTGTGTTCTGACTAGGGATGTGTCTTTCATTCCAAACCCAGCATTCTGTAATCTTTCCTACTCCCCGTTTTCCTTTTACTCTCTATCATCTGATATCTTATTCTGGTCCGAACTTTTCTTCCGTTCATCATCCTTTCAGTCCATCCTTCAAAAGTGACTTTTTTTCTTTGCCAATGATCCAATCAATTTCATTTTCTCTTCCCGATTAATTTCAGTATTAAGGCTCATTCACAATGAAAATTAAACATAAAGTTAGCGTTAATTTAAGAATATAAACGTTACGGTAAAATCAAGAAGTCATACCATCATTCACGATGGCAACATAAACATAACAGCAAACATACTTGGTAACCATGGAAATCGAGTGTATAAAAAAAATTGGCAAAAAAAAAAATGAAATGTTTAATACGTAGGTGATGTCACTTTGTGTGTGTGAACAAACTGTCACAGTTATACGATGGTACTGAACTTATTTCCAAATTAAAAGTAGAGTGTGCTGATTTTGCTATTACTCGATGCAGATTGTGGACTATGTTGTGAATGATAATGAACATGCTGTATATGTGACAAAAACTTTTATTCAGTGAATACTATCGTAATGAGGTTGAAAGTATGTATTATAACTGATAGAAAATGTTTAAAAAAATAATAAATAATTGTTGTAAAAATAAATAAATAAATAAATAAATAAATAAATAAATAAATAAATAAATAAATAAATAAATAAATACTTGCAGTAAACAAAATGGAAACATAACAACGACGCCATTTCCTCATATTCTGTCGTATACTTCAGCGCTCCACGATTGTGTTCTGTTTGCAAATCACGTAAGCATAAGCATGAAAGTTTGGAGTTTGCAAACTTTCATGTTAACGTCTTACGGTAATGTTTATGTCAATGCTTATGTGAATCATTGTGAATGATCCCATTTGGTAGCCTGGGCGCAAACTTCTGTGTTTATGTTACGGTTATGTTTAATTTTCATCGTGAATGGGCCTTTATTCCTTCTCCAGCCACTCTGTATAGAACAACTTTATTTCTTTAATCTGTTTGTCCATTTCACAAGATCCATTCTTCGTCATATTCACATTTTAAATGCTTCTAGTCCTCTGTCTCCATACAACGTCCATATACGGATTGAATAAAGTGCGTGATAATGAACATCCCTATATAACTGCACCTTATTTAGGCCTATGTAAATATTTTTGCCATCTCTTTCTACAATATGAAAATATTAATAGGTAAAACAAAAGTTACACCTTTAGAGAGAAGTGCCTACCCTATAAAAATAAGAGTCTAATAGATGGAAAAATTTGAAATCATGTTTTAAATTTTAATTATTTAGGATTTTATGTGACAGTTAAATTAAATTGATGCTAATGTAAAATTGTAACGATGTTAACAAATACGTTAAATAATTAAATGAAGTCTAGGTGAAAATGTAAGAAGAGAAATGCTACTGAGAATATAGAAGATGATGGCTGTGTCTAAAACAGTCCTGGACATAAGGGGGAAGGGAAAAGGAAAAGAGATACCCCAGCCATGCCCTTTCGCTTACACTGCTTTAGAAACAGATATATGTACAGTAAGGCACTGTGCTTCAATGGCGGATTTTAGGATACCAGAGGGAATCGAAAGTTACGATGCCTTCCTTATACAATCTGTCACTCAGTGATGCCTGCCTTCCTTGTCTACACGTCCGAAACATAACTGTCTCAGCCGGGGAAGGTAGACTGGGGAGTCAAGGGGTCGTGTGCAATGACTCTATTGATAATCCATTTTGAATCTTGCGTACACTACTTTTAACACTTGAATATAAGTAATTGATTAACTAGCGGACTTACTCGTGTTAATTATGTATTGCACAGTAATACTACACAAACAAGACCTATACAACAAAATAGAAACATACTTTGAACAAAACAACATCACAGAACTCGAAAAAGATCCCACCACACAATACCACAACACAGTGAAAAGCACAATCAACAAAAGCAAACACGTAATACCACACAACATGAAACACCAACTCAAACCAGCAGCACCTAACCTCAATGCACTACCCAAAATACACAAAGAAAACATACCAATCAGACCTCTAATCAACTACAGACAGGCACTAGCACACAAAGTAGCCACACACATGGACAAAATCATCAGAAACAACATAAAATTCAGAGAACAGACAACAATAAAGAACACTATAGACCTTGTCAACAAAACAAAACAACAACACATACCACACAGTGCAACACTAGTATCTTTCGATATCACCAACTTATACACTAATATACCAATACAAGACACATTACAGATACTAAAACAAATGCTCATAGACGACAACACATCACAAGAACACATCGAAGAAATCATACAAATCACAGGCATCATAACATCACACACAACAACAAATACTACACCCTAACAGAAGGATTGCCAATGCGATCACCCATATCTAGCATACTAGCAGAGATATTTTTACAGAACATAGAACAAACATACATACTCAACAATGAACACAACAAATATGGAGGCAACATAATATACTGGCACAGATACTTAGACGACATACTCATACTATTCAAATGAAACAAAAGACAAATACACAAACTACACCAATACATAAACAAATTACTCCCAAAACTTCAATACACACTGAAACTTGAAAACAACAACTCCATAAATTTCCTAGACATCACCATAAAAAAATTGACAACAAACACACCTTCAAAATATACAGAAAACCAACCACCACCACCACCACACACATACACAACACATCTAACCACCCCACACAACACAAACATGCTGCATTCAGGACAATGGTACACAGATTACTCAACATACCCATGAGCCAACAACACTACAATGAAGAAGTGAACACAATCAAATACATAGCACAAGAAAACGGTTACAATCCAAACATAATAGACAATATCATAAGAAAGACAAAACAAAAACTTAACAAACACAAAAACATGCAAAACACAACAAAAACACAAGAAAAACATCACACTAACATATGAAAACGAAAGCGCACATAAGATCGAATCTTCATTCAGGAAGCACAAATACAACATAGCATACAGAACAGAAAACACACTACAAAGACATCTCAACACACAAAAAGCACAAACAAATAAATACGATCGCACAGGTGTATACAAACTCACATGTAATAGTTGCGAGAAGTTCTACATTGGACAGACAGGCAGATCATTCCAAACACGCTACAAAGAACACATTAAAGCAATAACCAGAGGACACAATACATCTACATACGCCGATCACATAACCAATGCTAACCATACATACAATAACACAAATGCGGACATGTAAATCTCACACATACAACCCAAGAACCAAAAACTCAACGCACTAAACAATACGAAATATACAAACACACTAAAACACACCCCGATCAAATTCTCAACACACAGATCAATTTCAGTACACACACACTATTTGACTCCACTTTTCAACACCTTTCAACAATAAAACGCACCCACATGACAGGCAGAGAAGTTCGAGATGACGCCGAGATCTAATAGGATCTGAGGATGGTGTGATGAAGCACCGAAACAGCTGTAACCCGCACAGACTTACATAATTGACTCTATTGAGTTATTAGCGCCTAGCCACCAGGAAAGAATTGAAGAAGCAGGGATGCACTTAATGAGGACAGTGGAAGACTGTGGACTGATATTTTTATAAATGTAATGACGAAATAAGCAAAAAACTGCAGATAAAATTTTTAAATACATAATCAAAGAGCATTAAATTAAATACTAGATATGGCGGACTCTGAACTGATGCATTGTAAACGTATTGAAGATAAAAAAGCGAATAATTGCAGATAAACAAATATTTCTAGGTATAACAACCAAAGAGCACCAAATTAAATGACTATGGACGGCTGTGGCCTGATGGATTACAAACGTAATGACGAGGTAAGAGAATAACTGGAGATAACAATTGAGGCTAAATACAAAAGACAAGGATTACAAAATTAAATGGCTACAACATACACAGAGAATTGAACAAACTTGAGGCCCTAAATTACAGACCTGCAGGAATAAGAGACCGAGGTCGCCCATGCAAGAGTGGATAGAACAGTTTAAATCTGATATTTATGTAATAGAACAACACAATTTTAAATGCAATAGATACAAGATCTTAAAGTCAAAACAGGTTAAAGGCCAAACCCATGTTGATGATGTATTCAAGACTAATTTTTTCCTGCTTACAGTAAAGAGGTAAATGGAAAGGTATGAAGCTATACCTACATACTTACTTACTTACTTACTTACTTACTTACTTACTTACTTTTAAGGAACCCGGAGGTTCATTGCCGCCCTCGCATAAGCCCGCCATTGTTCCCTATCCTGAGCAAAATGAATCCATTCTCTACCATCATATCCCACCTCCTTCAAATCCATTTTAATATTATCTTCCCATCTACGTCTCGGCCTCCCTAAAGGTTTTTTTCCCCTCCGGTCTCCCAACAAACAATATATATGCATTTCTGGATTCGCCCATACGTGCTACATGCCCTGCCCATCTCAAACGTCTGGATTTAATGTTTCTAATTATGTCAGGTGAAGAATACATTGCGTGCAGTTGTGTGTTGTGTAACTTTCTCCATTCTCCTGTAACTTCATCCCTCTTAGCCCCAATAAAGAACAACCGGCAATATAACTGTTTTATAAATTCTAACTTTCAGATTTTTCGACAGCAGACTGGATGATAAAAGCTTCTCAACCGAATAATAACAGGCATTTCCCATATTTATTCTGTGTTTAACTTCCTCCCGAGTGTCATTTATATTTGTTACTATTGCTCCAAGATACTTGAACTTCTCCACCTCGTCAAAAGATAAATTTCCAATTTTTATATTTCCATTTCGTACAATATTCTCGTCACGAGACATAATCATATACTTTGTCTTTTCGGGATTTACTTCCAAACCTATCTCTTTACTTACTTCCAGTAAAATTCCCGTATTTTCCCTAATCGTTTGTGGATTTTCTCCTAACATATTCACGTCATCCGCATAGACAAGAAGCTGATGTAACACGTTCAATTCCAAACCCTCTCTGCTATCCTGGACTTTCCTAATGGCATACTCTAGAGCAAAGTTGAAAAGTAAAGTGAAGCTATACCTAAAAATTTTTATCAAAGAAATAAATGAATTACAAAATTAGGAATGCATTTGACATTTTTTTTCTGATTATATTGATATCTAAATGTAGAAAATGATAGCTTGATTGACTTTAGGATGTTTATTAAAAGCAATTCAATGAATATATTTTTTATGTTACTTGAAACTTAGTCACAATTTTAATTACGAGATTCTAATGCGAGTATTAAAAAGTTCCTTCCCTTGACTTTGTGGAATCATGTGGTTAAATTTCAACTTAATTAAATGCCTTGAAGGTTAAATTAGACAGGTAGATAATTAAGGCGAGGAAAAGTTGTTAATGAAAGCGAGCTGTTACAGACAGAGATAGAATATCGAAGGGAAGTCGTAGAGAGGTTAACCTAAAGTTGCAAGTGGTCGTTTTCTGTTGTACGTAAGTGCTCCCGCAACTTGATATTAACGTTCTATTTCAGCGATCATTCCAAATGCGCCTCTTCCACGTGATGTAAAGGTTTATTTGAAATACGCAGCACCACTTTAGGACCGAGTTGCAGGGCAGAAACAAAACAAATAGTAAAAAGCGACAGTTTAGTGACGGGTCAATGGATGCTTTGTCTTTGAGTTGTGATCCATTCATAAATGGGTGGAAGATAACACGTAACACATAAAGTAAAGCCATGTACAGCTGAATGGTTTCTAATTCAAACGTTACAGAATTCAGTTCTGTCAACCACAAATTATTACAAGTGATATGGAGCTCGGAGTATTTGCTTTGCATCTGATGCAGATCTGGGTTCAGTCACAGCTGGACAGGCACTTCGAACACATCATGTATAAAGGGGTCGAATTTAAATATCCGATAAGTCCCGTCAAATTTGTGTTTTACAAGGAATAGATTTCTTAAAAGTTGTCTCCTTTTGTAATAAATTCTCAGCCATCCAGTGTCAAATCAGCTCGCTAACTATAACAGTGTCTCTGTTTCAAATGTCTTAAAAACTGTCTTTAAACAATTTCATGTTGAAGTTTGCCGATAAGCTATTAATGTTTGACTATAATTATATGTGTACAAAATAGCCTTTGCTTATCATAAAATAAATAAATTTTCATTAACGTTTTCGATACTTGTGTATCATCTTCAGATGTGAAATGTTAGATTAATATGATGAAAACCTTGCCTATTAGACGGAACTTAATGTGGTAATTTTCGGTCATATTAGTGTGATTGCTTGGACTTAACTTAGGTTGATCTATGATATACATGCTATGTTAGATTAAATCACTGCGAGTCATGTGATATGATCTAAAATATAAAATAAAACTGTTTAAGAATTGTACTAAATTTATGGACCTGACAACCTCCATATTTTATCAGTAATATATCCATGATTTACATCAATTTTATCAACTACAAT
This sequence comes from Periplaneta americana, assembly GCF_040183065.1. Classification (NCBI taxonomy): domain Eukaryota; kingdom Metazoa; phylum Arthropoda; class Insecta; order Blattodea; family Blattidae; genus Periplaneta; species Periplaneta americana. The sequence goes on from NC_091124.1 coordinate 180,425,530, forward strand.
TGGATGAAACGTCTTAACAACACGCATTTTAACAAAATATAGACACGTTAGTGACAAAACGACACTGCGCTTTAGTTCAACGTCAAACATCAAGATCAACAGAAATTACCCTATTCAACGAACTTTAAATCGGCAAATACAGCCAACATATGTTCAAAGTGATTATAAACTTTTAAAGTGATTTTACAAAGTGTTCACATTTCAATGACTACGCTAATAGTGGTCACAATTTTTAAACAGTTTTAATTGTTTATATATTTTAGATCATATCACATGACTTGCAGTGATTTAAATCGGCAAATACACCCAACACATGTTCAAAGTGATTTAAACTTTTAAAGTGTTTATACAAAGTGTTCACATTTCAATAACTACGCTAATAGTGGTTACAATTCTTAAACAGTTTTATTTTATATTTTAGATCATATCACATGACTCGCAGTGATTTAACCTAACATAGCATGTATACCATAGATCAACCTAAGTTAAGTCCAAGAAATCACACTAATATGACCCGAAAATTACCACATTAAGTTCCATCTAATAGGCAAGGTTTTCATCATATTAATCTAACTTCACATCTGAAGATGATACACAAGTATCGAAAACGTTAATGAGAAGTTATTTATTTTAGGATAAGCAAAGGCGGTTTTGTACACATATGTCTTTTAACAAATTACTGAAAGATATAAAAAATGTAACTACAACTTATTTCGACTAAATATGTTCTGAATTGGAATTCATATGATTGTCGTCATAATTAGTGTGCCGTTTTCTTCTCGTCATCATTTAGCTCTTCTTCTATTACTTCCTTTTTTTCTTTGTTTCCATCTGTATTTTAAGTCTTCGTTATCTCCTTTTATATTGACGTTTCTTTGCTTCTCTTGTTATCTCAATTATCATGATCTTATTGCTCTTCGACATTGTCGTCTTATCACTCTTTTCATTAATTATCGTGTTATCACTTCTTTTCGTCATCAGGCTTTTATTCATTTTTGTAGTTTCTGTAGTCATTTCACTTCTTACATAGTAATCGTATTGTCACTCCTTTTCGTCGTAACCGATTTTCACTCTTTTTCGCCGTAACTTTATTTTCACTCCTTTTCGTCGTAGATCTAACCGTATTTTCACTCCTTTTCGTTGATATGTTTTCACTCATTTTCGTCATTTCTGTCGTGGTTTTACTCCTATTTGTGATTGCTACCTTGTTTTCACCTCTCGTCCTCATTACTGTCGTATTTTCATTTCTTTTATTCGTTACTGTGTTTTCACTTCTATTCGTCGTTACTACTACCGTCTCTTCACTTTCTGTCGTTACTACAGTATTTTCACTCCTTTTCTTTTTTACTATCGTCTTTTCACACCTTTTTCCTGTTACAACCGGTTTTCACTCCTTTTCTTTCTCACTATCGCGTTTTCACACATTTTCGTCGTTACTACTACCGTATTTTCACTCCTTTTCATTGTTACTGTAGTGTTTTCACTCCTTTTCATTGTTACTGTAGTGTTTTCACTCCTTTTCTTTTTTACTATCGTCTTTTCACATATTTCCGTCCTTACTGCTACCGTGTTTTCACACATTTTCGTTGTTACTACCGGTTTTCACACCTTTTCGTTGTTACTTCAGTGTTTTCACTCCTTTTCTTTTTTACTATCGTGTTTTCACACCTTTCCGTCGTTACTACTACCGTGTTTTCAATCCTTTTCATTGTTACTGTAGTGTTCCTTTTCTTTTTTACTATCGTGTTTTCATACATTTACGTCACTACTACTGTGTTTTCAATCCTTTTCATTGTGACTGTAGTGTTTTCACTCCTTTTCTTTTTTACTATCGTGTTTTCACACCTTTCCGTCGTTACTACTACCGTGTTTTCAATCCTTTTCATTGTTACTGTAGTGTTCCTTTTCTTTTTTACTATCGTGTTTTCATACATTTACGTCACTACTACTGTGTTTTCAATCCTTTTCATTGTGACTGTAGTGTTTTCACTCCTTTTCTTTTTTAGTATCGTGTTTTCATACATTTACGTCCTCACTACTACCTTGTTTTCACTCCTTTTCATTGTTACTGTAGTGTTTCCACTCCTTTTCTTTTTTACTATCGTGTTTTCATACATTTACGTCCTTACTACTACCGTGTTTTCACTCCTTTTCATTGTTACTGTACTGTTTCCACTCCTTTTCTTTTTTACTATCGTGTTTGCATACATTTACGTCCTTACTACTACCTTATTTTCACTCCTTTTCATTCTTACTGTAGTGTTTTCACTCCTTTTCATTGTTACTGTAGTGTTTCCACTCCTTTTCATTGTTACTGTAGTGTTTTCACTCCTTTTCATTGTTACTGTAGTGTTTTCACTCCTTTTCATTGTTACTGTAGTGTTTTCACTCCTTTTCATTGTTACTGTAGTGTTTCCACTCCTTTTCATTGTTACTGTAGTGTTTCCACTCCTTTTCATTGTTACTGTAGTGTTTCCACTCCTTTTCATTGTTACTGTACTGTTTCCACTCCTTTTCTTTTTTACTATCGTGTTTGCATACATTTACGTCCTTACTACTACCTTATTTTCACTCCTTTTCATTGTTACTGTAGTGTTTTCACTCCTTTTCATTGTTACTGTAGTGTTTCCACTCCTTTTCATTGTTACTGTAGTGTTTTCACTCCTTTTCATTGTTACTGCAGTGTTTTCACTCCTTTTCATTGTTACTGTAGTGTTTTCACTCCTTTTCATTGTTACTGTAGTGTTTTCACTCCTTTTCGTTGTTACTGTAGTGTTTTCACTCCTTTTCGTTGTTACTGTAGTGTTTTCACTCCTTTTCTTTTTTACTATCGTGTTTTCATACATTTACGTCCTTACTACTACCTTGTTTTCACACCTTTTCGTCGTTACTGTCGTGTTTTCACTCCTTTCCATTGTTACTGTAGTGTTTTCACTCCTTTTCTTTTTTACTATCGTGTTTTCATACATTTACGTCCTTACTACTACCTTGTTTTCACACCTTTTCGTCGTTACTGTCGTCTTTTCACTCCTTTTCGTCAGTACGCATACTATCGTGTTTTTACTTTCTTCATTATCCTATTTTCATTACCTTTTGTCAGTATTAGCATGATTTCACTCATTTTCGTTGATACTACCCTGTTCCCACTTATTTCCGTCCTTGCTACCGTGTTGTCATTCCTTTTCGTCGATAAATTGTATATAAACTTCTTTTCTTTGTAATCTTTCTTTTCACTTCTCGTCATCCCCTTCGTATTTTCATTCTTCGTCATTATCATGTTTTTATTCCAATTCTCCCTTGTTCTGTTTTTACTGCTGTTCGTAAGTATCGTTTTATGTCTCTTGCGTATCGTTCTATTTTTACTTCTTTGTCATTGCTTTATTTCTCCTCATTGTCGTGCTTTTGTTCAACTTCATTACCTTGCTTTTATTCCTTTTCGTCATCATTGTATGTTTACTCATCAGTAGACAGTGGATGCGGGATGACTTATCGTTGAATGTAGGTGCAAATTTACTATATGTTAATTTTTTTCATTCAGACCATTGGCTGAACAGGTTTTAAACGTAAATAGACGACGTCAACATGCTACTGTATCTCCGTAAAGTTAGAAGAAAAAGAAAAATAACGTATTGTAGCACTGTAGTACATACCTTGCAAGGTTCAGTCCTCGTCATCATTGATGCAATTACCAGCGTTGCAGTAAACGACGATATATTCTCGTAAGTTGTCGAAGCTGAATCGTCTTCGCCTATCGCTTAAACAGCTTTTGTATCGAGAGAGTTTCTGAAGAAAACCTCTAAAATGGGGATCACTCAATTTCTTTAGAGAAATATTTGTACTGAGCATCATGTTGCACGTGTCGTTGGACCAGCACAGCTAAATGATGATGATGATGATGATGATGATGATGATGATGGTTCCTCAGATTTCATTTCAACGCATTTCCTGTGCGATATACTGTTGCAATGTTTCTCTATAGCCTGAGTTGTTCTGGTTTTTATTTCAATTTTACATACATTACACACGATATTGTCTTCGTTAATACATAAAATGTCACTCTCATACTTCTTAATTGTATTTCGTACCTCTAAGCGAATTTAACGTTTTGACTTCTACATTATGAATGGATCAGCACAACATATTCAACTCGTACTAAATACTTGAGCAGGATAACACAACTGCACATATTGCGTTGCAATGTGGACCGGGGTTCCTTCGTTATGTACGCTGCTGTACTCGCCAGGTACACAAAAGACGGACGGCGCGGCACGTGCCATATACTCCGATACGAAACAACTTCACTTTTCCTTAAGTCATCCCGCATCTACTGTCTACTCATCAGCATTGTAGGTTTATTACTTTTATATTAACTTTTTTTCAGAATAACCCATACTGTGATCCCTAAGATATTTACCATTCCTCCTGAATCACACTATATATATATATATATATATATATATATATATATATATATATATATATATATATATATATATATATAACCCATCCGTAAATAGCAATACATAATTAACAAAATTAGTAGGCTATAATATATACTGTATATAATTTAGTTTTCCTTAAAAATTTGCTAACTCCTAATTAAATTCTTTTTTTCTCTCTCTCTCTCTTCTGCTACGTTTAAAAGGCACAGATATTGGTGATGCTACACTTTTATCTTCCGTTCTGGCTTCTCAACATCGCCACCTCTAAGAATTTTTCACGCACGAAGAAGTAATGAAATATTCACCGCAATATTTGGCAGTCCTGATGTAATTATTAAAAGCAGAAACGTTAAACTTATTACAGAATTATTTAATATCTATAATGGATGTTAATTTCACCCAATATATTAAACTGAGTCTCGTATTTTAACTTTCGCAGTTACAAAAAATATATAGCGGCAGGAGTTCTATGTCAGAATTTATATTCTTCTACGTAAAAAAAGTTATTGGGAAAAACTAAAAATAAAATCTGTATAATCTGCATGCGTTTGTAATACAAAATGTTTTTTGCACAATCTTTTATTATGCAGGCCTACTTACCAATATTGTTGACAGGCCTTGTAAGTTCGTTTTACAGGATGCAATCTGATAGCTAGCTAGGTAGATAGATTGCTACAACTGAGTGCTGTTATAGGACATGTAGTACCAGTGAATAGCAGCCAGTTTATTAAATATTTAATCAATTCTTTATGTCTAACACTCAACTTCCTACTTCACTTATTATAAAATCTCGAGAAATGTCCTTATTCTATTAGGACCTATTTTGTAAAATATAATTCTTTCATTCCTAGTTCCACGCTCCAAATTTATGCTTATAATATTTTTATTTACGTAGTACACCATTCTTGTCAGACATAAGGAACAAGTTCATATCAGCAATTATCCTAATTTTTTCTGAACGGTTATGCCCAGTAATAACTATCCAAAGAGCTTTTCTTGTCTGTCTTCTGCTTTGTTGGCCACAGATTTCAGTGCGTTTTAACAGGAAGGTTCTCGATGTTTTTATAATCTCTCATGATGTTCTTTCTGGTCCAATCATAGACTGCAGTTGTAACAATATTTTGTCTGCTAAATCTAATAGATAGGCTTTGGCCCAAAAATGGGAACGCCCACTTTTCATGTATGTATTTACTTACACTGCAAGTGGGCAAGCACCCGGTGGCAGAGGGATACAAAATATAAACAATACACAATACAATTATACAATACACAATACAATTATATACAGAATACAATAAGAATACACAATACAATTATATACACAATACAATAAGAATACATAATACAATTATACAATAGACAATACAATTATATACACAATACAATAAGAATACACAATACAATTATATACACAATACAATAAGAATACACAATACAATTATACAATACACAATACAATTATATACACAATACAATAAGAATACACAATACATTTATATACACAATACAATAAGAATACACAATACAATTATACAATACACAATACAATTATATACACAATACAATAAGAATACACAATACAACTATAAAATACACAATACAATTATATACACAATACAATAAGAATACACAATACAATTATACAATACACAATACAATTATATACACAATACAATAAGAATACACAATACAATTATATACACAATACAATAAGAATACACAATACAATTATACAATACACAATACAACTATAAAATACACAATACAATTATATACACAATACAACAAGAATACACAATACAATTATACAATACGCAATACAATTATATACACAATACAATAAGAATACACAATACAATTATACAATACACAATACAATTATATACACAATACAATAAAAATACACAATACAATTATACAATACACAATACAATTATACAATACACAATACAATTATATACACAATACAATAAGAATACACAATACAATTGTACAATACACAATACAATAAGAATACACAATACAATTATATACACAATACAATTATACAATACACAATACAATTATATACACAATACAATAAGAATACACAATACAATTATACAATACACAATATAATTATACAACACACAATACAATTAAATACACAATACAATAACAATACACAGTACAATTATACAATACACAATACAATTATACAATACACAATACAATAAGAATACACAATACAATTATACAATACACAATAAATTATATACACAATACAATAAGAATACACAATACAACTTAACACAATAATTACAATTAATAATAGAACATAAAATAATCTAATTTTACAATAAAACCTACATATGTATAGGCCCTACATAAGTTTCAATAGTCTTTCACTTTACTCTCATCTCACTCACTGTAGTGGCACTATGACGCATTTCACTGACACTTTAGGACACATTTCACTGACACTATAGAACACATTTAATTGACGCTATAAATTATCACTGATCGGAACTATTCACTCTAAAACCATAACTTCACTGACTCACCTCGCTTCACTGATACAACAGTTCAAATAAGACAAATAATTACACCCTTATGCATACTTATAAACAGAACTACATTTAAGCTAAACATTTCTAGCCTAAGGCCCTCTTACACGCTATTTTTAAATAATTTACAAGCCAAACCAAGGGAGTAACTCGTCAGGCTAAATAAATATATGTCACCTTAAAAGATTAAATGTTAAATGTCACCTTAATTTTAATTTGCGCTTTATACACAACTTTTTAAGTTATTCTTGAATCTCCTTAAGGAAGGACAGCCCTCAAAGACCGCTGCATTTAGGTCATTCCAATCATTTATAGTTCTATTTAAAATGAGAATTTACCTACATCCGTTTTCTGTTTCCTACCTTTGATTTTAAAATCATGATCATTCCAACCATAGTAAGTTGGCTTCTCTAACCGAGCCGTTATGTCTACCCATTCTTTCTGACCTAGATGTGCTCTATACAATGATGTTATTCTAGTTTTCATACGTCTGTTTCCCATTTAATTTCTTTTGAAGTGGATAATATTATAGCTATCGCTTTAAAAGCTACTTGCACATTAGTAAAATGCCATAACGGTCATTCTTATTTTTGGAACAAGTATTAGAAATCGGTTAAGATAAAAGCTAGTTGACAATTAACTTTCACATTTATCTTGAAATACAATGCATTTCTTTGCTCAGCTTTTCAGTATGTATAGCGTAGATATAATGTTTCAGAGATAGCAAGATAAAATAAACAACTTTTCAGGCTTTGCCTGTTCTGAATTTGATGTTTTGTTCAAGGAAATGTCTTCTATGTAGAATGCATATATGTGCAGAATTGGATCCCTCTTGGGCGTACAGCCATCCGGAAGATGCAGAGAAGATATTGCAATGGATTTATAGGTAACTTTGGGTTGAAACCAGCTGCCCCGGGGTAGCAGACTATGCGATATCTCATATTGTAATTCGTTGGTTGGAAACTTAGGTCCTGCTCTTTGTCCTGACTATCGACTGGTACACCCACTGCATGAATGAACTGCAGGATATTGTTAAAGTGATATCAAATACCGAAGTAGCGCGTTCGGCTAATCCTTGGAAATTCAATATATCAGGAACAGAGTCACTCAGAGAAACAGTCCGTGAGTCAGTCCATGATTTGAGACGGTGACACGTGGAGTCAACAATGAATTTCTGTTTGAAATCAAGCCACTGATTATTATCTGTTCTTTAACTTATGATTCCACTTACTTACTTACTGGCTTTTAAGGAACCCGGAGGTTCATTGCCGCCCTCACATAAGCCCGCCATTCGTCCCTATCCTGAGCAAGATTAATCCAGTCTCTGTCATCATATCCCACCTCCCTCAAATCCATTTTAATATTATCTTCCCATCTACGTCTCGGCCTCCCTAAAGGTCTTTTTTCCCTCCGGCCTCCCAACTAGCACTCTATATGCATTTCTGGATTCGCCCATACGTCCTACATGCCCTGCCCATCTCAAACGTCTGGATTTGATGTTCCTAATTATGTCAGGTGAAGAATACAATGCATGCAGTTCTGTGTTGTGTAACTTTCTCCATTCTCCTGTAACTTCATCCCTCTTAGCCCCAAATATTTTCCTAAGCACCTTATTTTCAAACACCGTTAACCTATGTTCCTCTCTCAAAGCGAGAGTCCGAGTTTCACAACCATAAAGAACAACCGGTAATATAACTGTTTTATAAACTCTAACTGTCATATTTCACTTATGATTCCACTTATAATAAAAATAATAATAATAATAATAATAATAATAATAATAATAATAATAATAATAATAATAATAATAATTTATTTATTTAATCTGGCAGTGCTAAGGCCAGTAGGCCTTCTCTTCCGCCCAGCCAGACTCTAATTCTAATTAAATACAATTGCTTACATAGTTATTACATTAATATCTAGATCATAAAACAACATGAAAGTAAATAATGAAAATTGGATAAATAATGTTAGTGTGACAATAATAAACACTGGTAAGAAATAGTTATAATAGTAACGATAATAATAATAATAATAATAATAATAATAATAATAATAATAATAATGAGATAATTTAGATATTTATCTGTGATATATATAACCATTAAACATTGAGAAACCTGAAACAGCTATTATTGTTGACAATAATTGTTAGAAAAATATCTCGTTAGCCTATTCTTAAATTGGTTTGATGTCTGACAGTTCCTTACATTACTCGATAGGGAATTCCAAAGTCGAGGAACAGCCACAGTGAAAGAAGATGAATATGAGGATGTTCGGTGGGAGGGAATGGATAATATTGAGGAGTGTTGTGATCGTATATCTAGGTTATGATGGGTGGATAAATTTTGAAAACGAGACGCAAGATAGACAGGAGTGGAAAAATGCAATATGTGAAAGAGAAAGGAAAGACAGTGGATTTTCCTACGATCTTCTAGACGGAGCCAGGACAACATTTCGAGGGATGGTGTTACGTGATCAGCCCGGCGAATATTGCAGACGAAACGGACGCACATATTATGAACACGTTGTAGTCTCTGCGCCGAAGTAACGCTTAGGTCAGTAAGCAGAATATCACAGTAATCGAAGTGGGGCATCACGAGTGTTTGCACTAGCATTTTTTTCATGGAAAAGGGTAGAAAATTCTTCAATCGTCTAAACGAGTGGATTAATGAGAATACCTTTTTGCAGGTTTCTGTAACTTGAATGTTCCATTTTAAACTTTTATCCAAATAAATATCTAGCAGGCACTCTATATGCATTTTCTGGATTCGCCCATACGTGCTACATGCCCTACCCATCTCAAACGTCTGGATTTTAGGTTCCTAATTCTGTCATGTGAAGAATACAATGCATGCAGTTCTGTGTTGTGTAACTTTCTCCATTCTCCTGTAACTTTATCCCTCTTAGCCCCAAATATTTTCCTAAGCACCTTATTCTCAAACACCCTTAACCTATGTTCCTCTCTCAAAGCGAGAGTCCAAGTTTCACAACCATAAAGAACAACCGGTAATATAACTGTTTTATAAACTCTAACTCACTTATGATTCCACTTATACCATAAGTCCATAAATTTTTAGTTGGTTATTTAACGACATTGTATCAAATACTAGGTTATTTAACGTTGAAATTTGTGATGACGAATGGTATTTGGCGAAATAAGCCGAGGTTTCGCCATAGACTACCTGACATTCGCCTTACGGTTGGGGAAAACATTAGAAAAAGCCCAACCAGCCCAAGACGGAATCGAACCCACACCCAAGAGCAACTCCGGATCAGCAGGCTACCTATCTGAGCTAGGCCGGTGGCTTCCATTTATTGTTCTGCACCACATTTCGTAAATTAGATCGGTCTATCTTGGTGATTTAGATTATGGGACGTATTCAAGAACGTCACTCCACTTCGTCTTGACTTCAAGACAGAAGTTGGATAATATAAAGTAAAGTTCCGGATTCGTATTCAGAGACTATACTTAAATTTTCCTTGACAAAGCCAAACGTAAGTAAAAAGCAAGTGAACTTTGTGTTCGACGTCATTAAGCCCATACTTGCTCAAGACAAGAAGTGGAGCTATATTTCGTATCAAACCTATTATTTTTAAAAAGTCCATTGAATAGGAAAGAACTTCAGATAAAAGTGTAGACCCACATAAAAGAACTTGCTTAAATATGTAAACATGGTGAAAAATAAATCGTTCGTCGTTTAGGTCTCGGCAAAGAAGAAGAAATGGCACGAAATTTAGTGCACACAAATTAATTTTAATTGCATGAGAATTTAATTAAAATTTTAAACTTATGTTGTGTATAATATATTAATATAAAATTTCATTCATTCATTTCAACTAGTGTACTTCCGAATGATAGGTCTTTCACTGCATACTGCGACGGTTTACCTGGTGCCACGAGTTGGTTGCGCCATTTGCGATGGTTGCCCTCTTCTTCTTCTGCCGCGTCGCCGACAGAGCAGAAGTCGGTTTGGTCAGTTGGACGGATGCTGTCCCCCGGTAGAGGTGATCTCTTCTCAGGGACCTTGTGGTTTTGTGGGTGTAGGATATAATGTGATGTTTGTCATTCACACGAAAAGAAACCAAGGAGTAAAGTTACACTAAGTATGTTTATTCGGATCACGTCCCTTACTTGAGTCCAAGCGACGGAATACTGGCTGTTGTCTTCCGTGTGATCTCGGCAACGTAATTATCTCGTCTAACGCCAGTCTAAAATCGCTGCTACCACTTTTTGAGTAAACCACAAACTAAAAAGTGCGAAATCTCCACTTTATCACTTCGATCGGCTTGATGGCCGGGAACTATGTCAGAAACTCGATCGGCTCAAAATGCCGGTAAGATTCTGAGCAAACACGCGATCGGCTCGCTGGCCGGTAATATTCTGGGGGCCCGCGTCTCGGTACGCCGTCCTTTTAAATACTAGCTATGGTGACGCGCTCACCAGACGCTACTATTGTTTGCTAGCTTCAAACAACGCTACAAGCGCGTTCCTAGACAAGGAAAAACCCCCGCTTCTGAAGCCTATGCTATGCTACAGTTCAATATCCTACCTCGCGTCTACTGGTTTTAAATGCGATAGGCGCCTGCCAGACTGTGTGAACAAAGTGCCTATTACACGCTTCGCTGATCCCCGTCGCGTAGGTTAAACACCTCAAAGAAATAGAGAAATATCTAAGATGAAGCTATACTATGACTTATATAAAAGAAAAATATCTTCCTATTACTGGACCACTCGACTACAGCTTCAAAACCCAGCTTTCTCCAGTCTTTCCTATTTTCTGCCTTCTTCTTTGTTTTCTCATATGATCCATATATCTCAATGTCGTCTATCATCTAATATATTCTTCTACTCCGAACTCTTCTCCCGTTCACCATTCCTTCCAGTGCATCCTTCAGTAGGCAGTTTATTCTCAGTCAGTGACCCAACCAATTGGATACTTTAAAGTAGAAGGGTGCAAAGTGCCAAATTATACATTGGAGATAAGATAAAAATGTAGCTATAAGAATAATTGTTCACATATTTGTGTCGTTTTTTTTTTTACTGATAGAAAACAGCAATAGTACAGTGTTTACTCATTAATAATAGTGGTGTGTAAAGACATTATTTCTCCATATTTAATTACATAACACACATTGTGAAAAGGGTTAAGTAATGGGTACAGTTGCAGTAGAATGGTGCAAAGTCCAATACCTAATTTTTCCTATTCTGGAGTAATTTTTACTCACAGATCTGCCTGTAGAATTGCCTATGCTCCTCATTTGGAAGATAGGGAGTCATTGCTAGTAGATCCCCCTTCTTTTCTTCAGTAATTTCCCTAGTTTATGCTTTAACTTGAAACAATGCTGACTGCACATCTTTCATGGTTTTTTTTAAGCACTTTAATGGTATGCACTGCTTCATTATCATGGGACTGTTTACACTACCTGCTTTACTAACATCATACTGAATGCAACATGCCTTAGAAATATTCAAGTTCTTGATGGAAATTAGTTGATCAGCAACATCTTGCATATTAAGCCTAGATCATATATGTAACAGATATGTCGGGCTTATAGGCTTTGAGGTTAACAACTTTTGTCAGGTTTACTACGCTGCCATCTAGATGTTACATAAGGAGTCACGTCATCATTCCCATTTGAATTGCATTAGCGACTGCGCTGCCATCTCGTGTTCGTTTACGGCGGACGGGTGGCGATCCTGGCGGTTGTTATCTTCAAAGTGCTGCCGATTTTAACGTAGCGAGGAGTTATCTGTTACATATATGATCTAGGATATTAAGGAAATATAACTCTAGTATGGAAACGGTTTGAAATGGTTTTACAACTTTAGAGTCTTGTACGATTTTAAGCAGGTCACTTCTGTCGTTTTTCAATCAAAGCGAAATCAGAATCACATTGCAAGAAACTGTGGCCACTGAGAAGGAAACGTAGTTTTATGTGCTCAAGTAAACCAATGGCAACTAAAAAGAGACACATGAAAACCATTACACGATTTTTGTTTTCAGCTGCACAGTTTTCAGATCCTTCTTGTTTGTTATGTCCATATTCATCAGTTTTAGTACACACGAGGCAATCTCATTGGCACCTCTACTCTCGATGCTTTCATCCCACATACATATATAAGACTGCATTGTATCACATACACAAACCCCAAAGTTATAACGTGAAAGCTGACAACCTGTAAAACATTTCGCTGTGTGTAAGTTTGGGCACAATCATGACCTGTTGAAGATCCATTGCATTCTATGATGCAGCTCAAGAGGGCGCTTACCGTCTGAAACTTCATGGTGCTGGCAACGTAACATCTAAATATCTCGCTTATGAAACACAAGTGGATGTAGCCTCTTTCATACATCATCCTCTTAGGCACATTGCACTTTTCTGCATAATAATTTCGTTTTCTATGATTTTGGCACTTTGCACCTTTCTACTTTAAAGTATCCAATTCCTTTTCCTCTTCCTGAAGAGTTTCAGCATCATTATTTCTTCACTCACTCTTTCCAAAACAGCTTAATTTCTTATTCCGTCTGTCCACTTCACACGTTCCATTCTTTTACATATCCGCATTGCAAATGCTTCTATTCGCTTCTCTTCACTTCGTCGTAATGTCCATGTTTCTGCCCCATACAATGCCACACTTCATACAAAGCACTTCACTAGTCTCTTCCTTAGTTATTTTTCCAGAGGTCCGCAGAAGATGTTCTTTTTTCTATTAAAAACTTTCTTTGCATTGCTTTGCTCCTTTAGACTTCCTGGCAGCAGCTCATGTTATTGCTTATAATATACACCCCAAATGTTTGAAGCTGTCCACTTGCTCTACTGCCTCGATTAAAATTCGCAAGTTTAATATACTCCTAAGATTATAAGTCATTTTTATTGTAAGTAAAAAAGAAAGTCATAGTCCATTGTAGATTACATTTTACAAACTCTCTTATGTTATATAAATATTTTTCAGGTGAACCATTTTACAAAATCAGATCTTCCTTCGTTGATCATAATAATATTTATTTATTTATTTATTTATTTACTTATATTTAATGTGCTGTACAACAGCCAGAGGCCAATTGCATTTCAGCACAAACAATGTAACAAAAACATTAGCAATAATTTACAATAAAAGTACAAAGAAATAATTAAATTAATGGCAGTTAATTAAAATGATAATTACAAATGAAATAATGGAATCATGAATGAAGAATGGAATCATATAAAATAATATTACAAAGATATACAAGATTATAATACAACGACAATAATGACAATGAATGGACGGGATAAAATGGATGACTAAACTACATAGCATAATGAACGAGAATAATATTAAAATACATATTTAAACAAAAGATATTAATGAAAATTGATATAAAACTTCAAAATATATACTACACATAATAATAATAATAATAATAATAATAATAATAATAGTAATAATAATAGTAATAATAATAATAATAATAATAGTAATAATAGTAATACTAATAATAATAATAATAATAATAATAGTAATAATAGTAATAATAATAATAGTAATAATAGTAATAATAATAATAATACTAATAATAATAATAGTAATAATAATAATAGTAATAATAATAATAGTAATAATAATAATAATAGTAATAATAGTAATAATAATAATAATAGTAATAATAATACTAATAATAATAATAGTAATAATAATAGTAATAATAATACTAATAATAATAATAGTAATAATAATAATAATAATAATAATAATAATAATAATAATAATAATAATAATGAAAAATTTAAAATGATCTTCATAGCTACATCTACATAACTTCGGAATAAACTGATAAAACTGGAGATAATATTGAGGTTATGATTACATAAGCATAACTTGTGAATAAAGAAGCAAATAATATGACACAGAACACATAATTAATAAATTCTTGGAAATTGGTGTCGTCTAAATCTATTTCAGCCCTTAAACTTAACCTTATTCCAGTAAACAAATATCACATTAGTTTTGAGGCAAATTATCGCGCTAAGTAAGGTACGAGGTTGGTCTTCACGTATCTTGAATCGTGCTAGATTTTGGCTTAGTTGTGATTGAAGTGTAAGTTAAGTAGTGACTCTGAATACAAATTCTGCGTTTTCTACCTAGTAAAGTCCGATGTAAGTGAAAGTGAAGTTCAATTGACGTTCTTGAATACGGCCCATAGTCTTGATTTATTTGATGACTACATCAAGGTTAGGAAGTTCAAGTGACTTCGATATCACTTGAGCAAGGAAGTTAAGTGGAGTTGATGAGCAAGTTAGAAAGTCATTGAATCCCAAACTAGTGTGACACTCTTTGGAATGATTTCTCAACGCGATACTGAAATCGCTATCTCACAGTACCTATCTGTGAAATGAAATACAATTACGAACAAAATTACTTATAACAATAAATTACATACAAGTTTAAACATGTTATAAAACTTTAGAAGAGACAATTAGTTTAATACTAGTGGCTTGTGCAGCAAATGCTGCAAACTAAGTTCATTAGAAGTTCAAATAAAAATTTTTCAGATTTTTTCAATGAAGAATAGGCCTACTAGTCATTTTAAAAGTTATTTGCTTCCATAATAATGAAACATACTCTCTCTGAATGGTTTTTCATGCCAAATACTTTTTTTAATCTATCCATATTCAGTTTTTTAGATTAAAAGCGAAAACACAAGTAAGAATGTTAGGAAGATCAGTGGAGTAGTGGGAGTAGTAGTAGCTATTTCAGGTCATTGTGGATTGTAGGTGAGAGGTAAGAAAATGTCAGCTTTGCCATGCTTTCGAACAACAGACATAGCTGCTGCATTTTTTCGTGAACTACATTGAAATGTAGAGGGTAGAATCATTTTATCCAGCTAAGAGATCTTGCTGAAATGATTGGAAGACTAAAGAATCTTGTAGGACTCTTATTTTATCAGTAAGTAATAACTTTTGGTCTTTCCTTAGGAACTGAAATTTTTGCGCTCTCTCCAGACAATACTGGAAATAATCACGCATACAAATATCTACACCACACCGCCATTAAATATATGAAAGAGACCCACACCACTTGATTAATAACTATAACAATATTTCATTTTTAATAACAATAATTTTAACTTACGTAAGTTTTGTAGTTTTCAGTAACATATACTGTATATATTATACAGCCGTCACTCAATAAATTATAGAAATGAAGATCTAATTTAAGATGTTCTCTACGTATACATATATAACCCCAAAAGGTTTGAGTTTCATATCATCAATAAGCTGTATCCTTAATATCTATATTAGTGACAAATACATCATGGCATTAATTATAATAATATTTCGCTTTTAATGGCGATAATACCGCCAAACGACTTCAAGTTTCGTACTTTTTAATATCCAATACACAGCTGTACTCAGAAAGTTACACACAACAGAATCAGACTTGTAAATTATTTTTGTGCGAGATCGTGCGTATTTGCTTGTTTTCCGCACAGAACCAATACGCGGTAAGTGTGAAATACCACATTCAATATTCCCAACGTAACACACATAACAATTTCCCTCTTCTTACCGCTTAAGCGCCATATTCATTTTACTGCTTTAGGCTTTTAACATATTATTTTTACAGACGTTTAACATTGTAATAATTATAAATTGGAAACTTACCACTGCAATTTCACCTAAATTGCACTGTTAATTATTGTTTTTAAATATTTAAAAAAATTAAGTAAACTCTACAACACCACAAAAGTTACTGCATTTGTAATGCAAGTAACATTAAGGAAGCCGTGAAAAAATCAACAAGATTCCAGATGGCGATGTTATTACTGCAATATGTTATATAAATAATATTGTTAAAATATTAAAATGAAAAACAAATCATTACATAACCTTACCGTTTGTTTTAAGTTCACATTTATAGACTGGGGAAAAAAAGACAGACGTATATCACGGCCTGCTGGAATATAGTAAACACAGAAAAATTTGATGGCAACAATGTTGAAGATAGATATTTTAGTTTTTAAAAGTTGCCGTCATTGAACAGAAACCAAGATGGAGATTTCATTGCAACTAATTAGAAATTCGTCTTTCAGGTATGTAATAAACGATCTTCGCACAAAATAATGCACGATACACGAGCGGTATGTTTGTTTTCATGTTCTCGGAAATTAAAAAAGCTCAACTACGTTTCGCTTTTTCAATCTTTTCCTCGAACATGAAAACATCAAGATACCGCTCTTGTAACGCATATTACTATTAGTAAGCTTTGAAAGTTTTTAATAACCAATATTATAGAGATATTATAAAAATAACACAAATGAAGATCGACATATTGTTGTCATTATGTCACAGAATTTGCTTTGATTTGCTCTATGTCAGCAATCTTGCAGGTCATGGCCTTCGCGTAATATTGTTTATTATAGTGTCTTTTATTTTTTTAGTTCACAACAGATGAATTTTGGAAAGTAGGAAAATGATGTAGGAAAATTGACATTTCACTGAAAACTACATAGTTAATTCACCTTCTACTGCACTCAGTTTATTTACAATAGTACTCATAATATTTATTTGCTCAAACTAGTTCTACTGCTGACTTTTCTGATCGAATAATGGCATCCGGTAAATATCCAAAATTTGACTTAATATCCATGACTTCTTTCTCGATTGTTTCATCATTTAGCAGTTCCTGGCGTATTTGAATCGCAGCCACGTCATCGAGATCGAAAGACTGGACCACTTTCTTCACAGATTGGAGGTGACGTGCGTAATAATTGCAAGCTTCTAACCATGACCCCCATCTCTTAAGAACTGGACATGGGGGAAGTAACCTATTTTGGGAATTGTTTCCTGAATTTTGATACTCAATCTGGAGCTTTTACAAATATAGTCTTTCAATTTTGTATTGTTAGTTGGTTTCACTTTCGGCATTGTACCTGCACTTCACTACTCTGAACTGCAAACCTGCATGTTGAAGTTCTTATGCGACAACTGTCCCGTTCACCTGTTGTTGACGTGCAGAGATCTGTGAGTATTCATGGAGGGGAGGACTTGGTATAAAGAGTTGTAAACAAATGGCTGTGTAGATGCCAGTACTAGCTTTTAGTGCTTCAAATTCCGTTCCCTAGTTATTAGAAATCTATTTTTGGAGAGAGGAAGTCCCTCTTAAAAGTAATGTATGCTATTTTAACTATTTAACTATTTTATTTTAACTATTTTAACTATTTATTTTAACTATATAATATATATCATGAACTCTAATATACTATACTATCATATATCATTATATCTGTGTAATCTGAGATTTTATTACGTGTAAATAAATAATAATAATAATAATAATAATAATAATAATAATAATAATAATAATAATAGTAGTAGTAATAATAATAAAGCCGTAAATCCCCAGTGGGGCAAGGCCTCCTGCTTGGGTAGGGGTGGCTCAAGTCTTGACCATCAGAAGAGCCGACCTGATGGTCTATTTACATTCCTAGTTCTTTGTCCACAATTTCACTAGCACTGGTTGTTGCTGCCGCTCAAAGTTGGTTGACTGCGTCCTTCCACCGTGTTCTTTGGCGTCCTATTCTGGTCCACAGCCCTCCTAGCTGCAACTTGAAGTCGTCCCCCCATCTGGTTCTCGGTCGTCCACGGTTTCTCCAGCCAATTCTTGGATCCCACAGTGTCGCCGTGTGTGCCCATCTGGTAGGTTGCATTCGTACCACGTGTCCTCCCCAGCGCCATTTCGTCCTATTAGCGAGTGTGACCACGTCCTCTACGCCGCTTCGTCGCCGTACTTCTTCGTTTCTGATTCTGTCCTTCAGGGTTATCCCGAGTATTTTCCTTTCCATTCTTCTTTGGCATCTTCCTAATTTTGATGCCTGTTTCTTGGTGAGTGACCAGGATTGCGCCCCATATAGAAGTACAGGTGCAATGCAGCTGTTGAAGATCTGCCTCTTGTTCTGCAATTTCTGGCTCTTTGTAAATAAATTTAAATGAGTAAATGAATGAATAACTACATAATGTAAATGAATAAATTAATCATCGCCTTCCATGTATTAGGCCAAATAAGTAAATAGAAAATAAAATAAATGAACTGTTACAGCTGTGGTAATCTTTCACTAGACGTGGGCGTTCTCGATATGATGATTTATATTATTGAAGGTAGAAGTCTGTTGTCGTGCTAATCCTTCTTCATCAGAAAGCAATAGTTTTTATTTATAGTAGGTGGTTTAAAGTGCAATTGAAAATATTTTCTTATAATATGCTTTGATAAAAGAAGAAATCTTTTAGATAAGAAGAAGAGGGAAATGATATTTTTCGAAAGGAACATGTATCAATTTTATATTAATTGTTTTCTTGTAATATTTCTGACCTGCCGTATGTCAGGCTGGACAAAAGGAGGAGATATAGATGTGCTCTTATCAAAATGTAACTTTATTTTCGTTTGAAACACTGTGTAGCGATTGTTTTGTAGAATCCGTTATTATTCTAATTGGTGCCTCTATATTTAAATGTGAGGAAGGCGTGCAGAAATTTGCACTCAAATGAGTAGCGCTATCTTTGCATGATGGACTTCTCTTTACGTAGATAACGTATTCAGCTTCATTCAGTACAGAAAGTACAAAAAGGGTTGTCACATTCCTCTTATTAACGCAGCCTTCTTTGTGCTCGAGGCTTCCATTCATACGCTATGCTTTCATCAGTCATTTTCTTCCCATAAATAAATAAATTAAATACAATCACATTTCGAAACCTTTCATGCAAATGAGGTACAATATTTCACTTCCAAGCATAGAGAAAGTTGATGGAATGTCTTTCACAACAAAATAGCGAAAGAAATTATGTAAATTCTGTATCAAGAAGAAACATTTCCCACATTTGATTCCTTGCAGATTTAGATTCTTTTCTGAATTTCTGACTTGAAAAATGGTAGACAAAGACTAGTGTCGAAGTAGTTTGTGAACTTGGAAACTAACACAGCTTAAAACATACTATAATCCACAGTGTGTCGGAAAAGTTTTCCACCACAGGACTAATTACAGTGTCTAGTCTATCTGTTTTCCATCAGGCCTCACACAAATCTGTAGGTGAAACCACACGTTTAAACGACGTGTCACAAAGTCCGGTGATATTGCGCAGTAGCGACCCATGACTCAACAAATCTCGATGAAGCAATATCTAACGGTTACAAGTTAGGTGAGCGTGGAGGCCATTCGACGGGTCCTCTGCCGACCAATGAAACGGAGAAAGTTGTGCACGCTACGTGTTATTTCTTCTTCTTCTTGTTCTTCTGCGCCATGAAATTAGGCCTTTTGACCTGTTTTCACATCAAGCGAAATTTAATGAGTCCTCCCATCTAGTGATTGGGCGTCCAACACTTCTACGTCCTCTTGGTTTGTATTGTAGTAACTATAGGGGAATTCTGTCTGTAGGCATTCTTCGAACGCGCTCATACCAGCCATTTCTCTTGCTTTCGATTCTATTTGTTAAATTAAAAATACTTAAGTCTTCTCTAATATCTTCATTTCGTTTCCTCTCTAATATTGTCACACCTGCTATTGAACGCAAGAACTTCATTTCTGCAGTTTCTATTTTTCTTCTGTCTGCACGATTAAGAGTCCAGTTCTCACTTACATATGTTAAGGTAGGTACCGCCATCACTTTATAAAATTTTAATTGTGTACTCTGTAGTGTTTTATTTTTCAGTGTTCTTTTTATAGTGCCGCACATTCTGTAGAATTTATTTAATTTAATATTAATATCTTCTTTCTGGCCGTATGATACGTTGCATTCCAAATAATTAAAATTGTTCACCTGTTCTATTATGCTGTCATTAATGCTGATTTTACATCTCATATGATCTTTTCCGTTGAATGCCATTACTTTCGATTTGCTTTCAGAGATTGTCATATTGAATTTCTTTGCTATTTCATTTAGTTTGTAAACTGATAATTGTAAATCATTTTCAGAGCCGCTAAAAATTTTCTGATCATATGCGAACAGTATAGTGTTTAAAATTTTATTGTTAATTTTAAAATCCGTAGTTAGTACTGATTGCTATTGTACAATTACTTCGTCAATGTACATGCTAAAAAGTGCAGGAGATAACGGGCAGCCCTGTCTGACTCCTTGATTGATTTCTAATATATTGTCGCTTATTGGGTCTCATTTGTCAATAATTATGTTTGATTTAAAATATAAGCTTTGTACAACTTTGATGATATGTTCTGGGAATCCTTTATCATACATTATTTCCCAGAGTTTATTTCTTGACAATCTATCGAATGCTTTTTCGTAAGCGATGAAAAGTATGCAAGTTGGTAAGTTGAACTCTCTTCTCTTCTGGATAAGTTGTTCTGTTGTAAATATGGCATCTGAGCATGATCTTCCTTTTCGAAAGCCATATTGTTCTTCTCTTAGCATATGCTCGTTGATTATATTTAGTCGTCTGGTGATAATCTTAGCATATACTGGGTGTTCATTTCAAAGTGTGTCATGACGTCACTGTTGTTGGGTCACCGATTTGAAGCGAGTTTCAGTTTATATGTTAGAGAAGTTGCCTATTATTTAAGGCGTTCTTCAATCTGAACTTGAGAACGTGTACGGTATAACTTGAACGTCGTAGCAACAGATGGCGGTCTGTACGGTCTGTGTGCTACCATAACCTCTTTCGAACTGTGTTTTGCGCCGGCAAGTCGTACGCAGGGTATTTGTTATCATCGGTTGCGTACGGTAACATTCCACAACACAAATCAAATGCTCCGTGTCCATGTTGACCGTCGAAGTTAATGTCAACAAATACGTAAGTAATCGTCTTAACCCTCTCCCCATATCCCGACAGTACGTATTTCCAAACAGTTCACATTCCTGCCACTACCGGCGTTACCGTACGTATCGGCACGTACTCTTCAGAATGAACGCCGTACTTGCTAGCCAACTTCTCTGCCTCTTAGATTATACACCTGAGCTGCGGAAGTGTAGGAAGATTGAATTCTCTAGGCTCATCAGCTAGCCACATGACGGCATACAGCGAGCCAAGACACATTTTGAACTGAACACCCAGTATATTGTAAACTATACTTAGTAAGCAAATTCCTCTGTAACTTGTACACTCGTGTCTATTTCCTTTCTTAAATATAGGGCATATAAGTCCTTTTTTCCATTCATCCGGAATTATGCACATTCTCCAACATACATTTCTTATATCTAAGAATCTCTCTTTAACTTCTTTTGGAGCATATTTTAGAAGTTCAATATTTAAACAATCTATGCCTGGAGTTTTCTTATTTTTGAATGTTGTAAGAGCGTTCTCCAATTCTTCTATTTCAATAAGGTCTACATTCGCCAGTTCCTTTAATGTGGGGTGTTATTTCAAATACCTAAAATAATGTGGATATCTTATACAATTTCTAATACCAAACATAATTTCCGTTCCACATTCATAAAATAGGAAATAGTACTATGTTATTTCCAATACTAAACGATATGCATCAGATACGTTGCGCCGTTTTTTGTTGCCTACTATATTCGTTACCTAGAGGACATTGCTTACAAATACCGAGATGAAGAGCGAAGGTCGATTGATTACGTCTGTTAGTTTGTTACGACCGAAACCATGTAAGTCGTTGACATATTGGCAATTAACAGAAACAAGCCATCTTGTATACGTAAAGGTTAAAAGTACAAAGAAAGAAAAATAAATAAAAATTCCACGAATTAGTTATGTGAAACATATTTCAGTGTAATTGTAAAGGAAAAATTACAACCAACGAAAATCACAAAGTAGTAGCTATTGGTAATGAACAAAGTTGTGCTCCAGAAATATAGCAAGATGTGGAACAGTAAAACTCAAATTCATTTGTAAGAAAAGCGCAAGAGAAGAAGTGGCTTCCATGCCTGCAGTTTATAAGGAAATATTTCACGAAGTTCCAAGTTTAGGTTAAGAGTTTGTAACAAGTTTCTCAAGGCAATTCTATAGCCCCAGCACTGTATAGACATACGCAAACAGTACTAAGAACCAAATCCATACCAAACGATAGATGCACGTGTATAACCGGAGGAAATGATTTTTTTGTGGACAAACGACGGCACTGATGAGAGAATAATAGTACTTGTAAAGTAAAAGTGCTAGGGGAACACTCAAAGAGTAAATTCTGTCTGACAATAATATCAGAGAAATCTATGCTAATAATAAATCTGTAGCCGAAATTTTTCTGGTAATTTTCGATTTTCCAAAAATAATTGGTCCTAACATATACAATTAACCACCCTGAAACCGAAAATCGCTTTTTTGAAATTTTTGTTTGTATGTCTGTCTGTCTGTCTGTATGTTTGTTACCTTTTCACGCGATAATGGCTGAACGGATTTCGATAAAAATTGGAATATAAATTAAGTTCGTTGTAATTTAGATTTTAGGCAATATTACATTCAAAATACATTTTTTAAAAGGGGGGTTATAAGGGGGAATGAATTAAATAAATCGAAATATCTCGCTTATTATTGATTTTTGTGAAAAATGTTACATAACAAACGTTTCTTTAAAACCAATTTCCGATAAGTTTTATTCCTTGAAACATTTTGATAGGACTGATATTTAATGAGATAAATGAGTTTTAAAATTAAAATAACTGCCATCTAAGGCCATGTAATGAATTAAAAAACAAATGACTTGGTCTATAAGGGGCTTTGGACAGCAACAATCGAAAGCTATGAAAGATAGCCTACAGATAATATTTCTGTGTTTGTGTGAAGTGATATCAGAAGCTAAATTAACCGATTTGTATAATTAATTATTATTTCACCATTGGAAAGTGTAGTTTCTCTAGATGGACATAATGCTATAATGTTATTACAGTAACTTCTGAGTGAATCGAGGACAGTTAAGATTAAAATAGCTTCTTATGCACAGAAAACTTGATAGGCTATTCTGTACATTCATTTCCTGTATTTCCTAAAATAATTTTTATGACCAAATGAGTGGTCTCTGGATCAAAATGATCGCATTTTAATTATGCAAATACAATTTAAATTAACTAACATAATAAACGATTTATCCTTCTATCAAACACGAATGTTCCCTGGATCAAATGTCCTATTTTAATTATGTAATTACTTTATATTTATTTCTAACGGGTGCAGCGGAGCGCACGGGTACGGGTAGTAAAAAAATAAAACTTTTTACAGCACCTATTTTTGTCAACATAGTCTTCAGCCTGTTGAAAATGTTTTTGTTTTAAGGAAATGTTTTCTATATTGATTTAGGCTTCTGATGAAATTTGGTAACCGAGATAACTAAAATTTTTAACTTGTTTGATGATCTTATTATTGATGCAAATTTTGCTGCGGAAATCTCTTCTTAAATGGTAATATACAAGAAACTATCCATTCCAAACCTCCTCCTTCTTATCCTTTTTTTTTCTGTTCACTAAATTAGCGAAAGCGTATTTTTCATATCTTGTTCTCTTCCTGTCCGTTATCTGTATTTCATCGAGACAGAAAGTGTAGTTAACTGTACTGTATTTACTGTCTATTTGACGTGTTTTCATTGAGCAATATAACAGATGATTATTTTTGGTTGAAAACGATTTGTCGTGAGAAGTAGTCTTGAAGAATGTAGTTAATATTGGAGAAAATTTATGGTCGACTTGTGGCCAAAGCAATCGCTTTTGAGTCTCTAGGTACTAGCGTAGCTAATTGCCACTCGGTGAGAACGATCATCCATTGCCGAGCACAAGTTGACGCTGTGGTCAAGCTCTGCTCCTTGATGGACTGTGCGATGCTAATTGGCCGAAACCCACAGGCCAGCTTAAACATTCTCTCCTCTTCGCATCACCAAGGTGAGATCTCAACTTCTCTCCTGCGCAACGTGCAAATTGGCTAACAATTTATACACTTACAAACAACGTATGAAAAAGGGTTGTACTTTCTCAATAAACATACGTATAATTTACAATAATTAGATAAAACGATATTTAAGAAGTGGACAGATTTACTCCATTACTCAATTACTCAATTTATCTTTTGAAGAGGTGGAGAAATTCAAATATCTGGGAGCAACAGTAACAAATATAAATGGTACTCTGGAGGAAATTAAACACAGAATAAATATCGGAAATGCCTGTTATTATTCGGTTGAGAAACTTTTATCATCCTGTCTGTTGTCAAAGTATCTGAAAGTTAGAATTTATAAACCAGTTATATTACCGGTTGTTCTGTATGGCTGTGAAACTTGGATTCTCACTTTGAGAAAGGAACAGAGATTAATGATGTCTGAGAATAAGGTTCTTAGGAAAATATTTGGGCTAAGAGGGATGAAGTTACAGGAGAATGGAGAAAGTTACAGAACGCAGTACTGCATGCATTTTGCAAATCAAGATTTCAGGTATAACTCCCTGTAAAGTTGATTTGAATAATTTCGAGGGAAAAATTGTTCCGGAGCCGGGTATCGAACCCGGGACCTTTGGTTTAACGTACCAACGCTCTACCACTGAGCTACCCGGGAACTCTAACCGACACCGATCCAATTTTTCCCTCTATATCCACAGACCTCAAAGTGGGCTGACAACCGTCAAGCAACCAATTTCGAGTGCACACTAACTCCGTGTGACTTAAATTGTGGTTTTCTGTTAACGAACAGTGACGTGTATTATGCAAATCAACATTTCAGGTATAACTCCCTGACATAATTAGGAACACTAAATCCAGACGTTTGAGACGGGCAGGGCATGTAGCACGTATGGGCGAATCCAGAAATGCATATAGAGTGTTAGTTGGGAGGCCAGAGGGAAAAAGACCTTTGGGGAGGCCGAGACGTAGATGGGAAGATAATATTAAAATGGATTTGAGGGAGGTGGGATACTATGATAGAGACTGGATTAATCTTGCTCAGGATAGGGACCAATGGCGGGCTTATGTGAGGGCGGCAATGATCCTCCGGGTTCCTTAAAAGCCAGTAAGTAAGTACAGAATTACTGAAACCAGTTTACAGACGTGGACAAATTATTAACAAAATTGACAATTTTTATGATAATTCTGTTCACAAAATTTGACTTTTCAATTTAGATTACGGTTGACAATTTTGCGTATTTCTATCATTACAATGGACAGAAATATGCAAAAATGTCAACTTTAGTTTCAATTGAAGAGTTAAATTTTGTAAAAATATATAAAAAACAAAATCTTCAATTTTGCTAATAATTTATAAATTAGCAAAAATGTCAACTACAGTCTAAATTTTAGAGTCAAATTTTGTAAAACTATAAAATAAAATCTTCAGTTTTGCTAATAATTTGAAAATATCCAAAATGTCAACTGTATTCCAAATTGAAGAATCGAATTTTGTAAAAATATATAATAAAAACCTTCAGTTTTGCTAATAATTTGTAAATATGCAAAAATATCCAATGTAGTCCAAATTGAAGCGTTAAATTTTCTAAAAATATACAATACAAATCTTCAATTTTGCTAATAATTTGGAAATACGCAAAAAATGTCAACTGTAGTCTAAATTGAAGAATCATATTTTGTAAAAATATATTGTAAAAATTTTCAATTTTGCTAATAATTTGTCCACGTCTGTATTATACACAATCTTCTCTCTTGTTAATTCTAAACTCTTCTGTAATAAAGAAAGGTTCTCTGTTCTATCAACAAAAATATTAGAACATACATCTTTTGTAAAAATATATAAAAAACAAAATCTTCAATTTTGCTAATAATTTATAAATTAGCAAAAATGTCAACTACAGTCTAAATTTTAGAGTCAAATTTTGTAAAACTATAAAATAAAATCTTCAGTTTTGCTAATAATTTGAAAATATCCAAAATGTCAACTGTATTCCAAATTGAAGAATCGAATTTTGTAAAAATATATAATAAAAACCTTCAGTTTTGCTAATAATTTGTAAATATGCAAAAATATCCAATGTAGTCCAAATTGAAGCGTTAAATTTTCTAAAAATATACAATACAAATCTTCAATTTTGCTAATAATTTGGAAATACGCAAAAAATGTCAACTGTAGTCTAAATTGAAGAATCATATTTTGTAAAAATATATTGTAAAAATTTTCAATTTTGCTAATAATTTGTCCACGTCTGTATTATACACAATCTTCTCTCTTGTTAATTCTAAACTCTTCTGTAATAAAGAAAGGTTCTCTGTTCTATCAACAAAAATATTAGAACATACATTTTGATTACATAACTTCGGAATATGTATGGTAAGGCTTTCCTGTGTTAAATTTCAACGTACCTCGTTTACATGTTTCAACCTATTTATGGGTCATCTTCAGAACTGGTCGTTGTTTGTCTTGGCGCCACTTGTTCTGTTTCCTGTGAGGGTGTGTTCCTGTGGTATAGTGTAGAGTCAAAGAGTGTGTGTGTTTTGAAGTTGAGTTGAGTTGAGAACACAAAAAATACATCACACTAACATACGAAAACAAAAACACACACAAAATTGCAACCTGATTCAAGAAATTAAATTACAACATCGCATACAGAACAAATAACACTCTACAAAAACATCTCAACACACAAACAACACAAACAAACAAATACAACCACACAGGCGTATACAAACGCAAATGTAACACCTGCAACAACTTCTACATAGGACAGACTGGCAGATCGTTTCAAACACGTTACATAGAACACATCACAGCCATAACAAAATTACAAAACACCTCCACATATGCAGAACACATCACAAATGCTAACCACACCCACAGAGACATCAACACAGACATGGAAATACTACACATCCAACCAAAAAGCCAGAAACGAAACACACTAGAACAATATGAAATATACAGACACACGAAAACACATCCCAACGAAATTCTCAACACACAACTTAACTTCAAAATACACACACTCTTTGACTCTACACACCCTCACAGGAAACAGAACAAGTCACCAAGACCAACAACAACCAGATCTGAAGATGACCCATAAATAGGTCGAAACATGTAAACAAGGTACGTTGAAATTTAACACAGGAAAGTCTTACCATACATATTCCGAAATATTAGAACAACTTACATTCTGCTACTTTAGTTGTAATGCATACATTACTTTTAAGAGGAACTTCCTCTCTCCAAAAATAAATTTCTGATCACATTCGGAATGTTCTTCGCAGTTTAAAGTAGTATTCATGTACCTATTCAGTGAACCGTTGAGAGATAATATTCACTGCTTTTATACAATGATTTTGATTGTACCATGAAAACGAAATATTTATTTCTATAAGCGTTAGTAATACATATGCATGATCTGCTTCATGTTATAATGAATAAATCTGGAACAGAATTCTGATGTAACGCATGCATAAATAGAGTGAATTGTAAGTAATGCCATGGATTTCAGGGAGTTATTCCTTGAGATATTTGAAACAAAAATATTTAATTCAAATTTATTAGTTTTTCTTTCCTTTTCGAGGTAAAAATTGTTCTACATGAAAAATTTCATAGCGTGTTTTGGAAAAGTTATCGATTTAATTGTCAATATACTCAGTTAATTTATGAGAACAGTGTAATATGATCAGGGAAAGGATTTATATGTAAATACATATTTACTTATAAAGCTAATATAATTTATATTTTGCATTATCTTTATGTTTCACAATGTGTAGGGTTGAAAAATCCTACTTTTATTTTCCATATTTTTCCATATTTTAGAGTTTAGTACATATTTTCGTTAATTTCCATATATTTTCCATATTTCATATAAAACAGTCCATATTATATTAGGTTTAACAATAAAACAAAACAAAATTCCATTAACTTTTAAAAATACATTTCAACAATAGAGATTTAAACACATGTTCAGTAATCCCTTTAACATCAGAGTTATTTGAAAATTAGCAGTCCTATCAACAATGGGAAAGTAAGTTACAAAACTGTATTAATTTAATTTAAAATTTTTAACAGACTTCAGTTGTGCAGCTCAACAGTTAAATGCCAGTCTGAGTACACATAGGTTCAGTTTTGTAAATCATACTATAAAGACGGTAAATATGCCAAAAGTACGTCATTCAGTCAATTTAAAATCAAAACTAACAAGTTACATTTCAGAATTTAAAGAAGATGGTTTATCAACTGACAATAAAATATTATTTTGTAATTTGTGTCAGTGTGCAGTATCATCTACACAAAAGTTCCTGGTGCAACAACACATTACAACTAGTAAACATCAGGCCAACAAACAACTAAATTCCAAGCAGAGACAATTGTTTTTAACACAACCAACAACATCGAATGTAAGATCTGAGTTTAACATCGACCTGTGCCGTTCTCTCATCTCTGCTGATATTCCTCTCTACAAACTAAAGAATAAGGTCTTCAGGGAATTCCTTGAAAAATATACTCAACATACAATCCCGGATGAGTCAACACTTAGGAAGACGTATGCTCCATCCATCTACGATGAGACAATACAGAAGATAAGAGATGAAATTAAAGATAGTTCAATTTGGGTTTCCATTGATGAGACTCCCGACAAAGAAGGTAGACTTGTTGGTAATGTAGTTATCGGTTTGTTAAGTGAACAATATTCTGAACGAATTCTTTTACATTGTGATGTTCTAGAAAAGTGCAATAACAAAACTATAGTTAAACTGTTCAACGAAGCTATGGGTATCCTGTGGCCAAAGGGTATTATGTACGATAATGTGTTATTCTTTATTAGCGATGCTGCCCCTTATATGGTCAAAGCTGGACAAGCATTATCTGTTGTATATCCTAAATTGACTCATTTTACTTGTGTGGCGCATGCATTTCATCGTGTGGCAGAAGTGGTCAGAGACAATTTCCCTAAAGTAGATTTGTTGATTTCATCAGTGAAAAAAGTATTTCTCAAAGCTCCCAGTAGAGTTAACGTGTTGAAAGAAATGTACCCTGAAATTCCATTGCCACCAAAGCCAATTTTAACTAGATGGGGTACATGGCTAGAAGCAGTTGAATATTATGCCGAACATATAGACTCTATTAACAATGTTCTCCTTGCATTGGACTCTGAAGATGCAGTCTCAATTGATACTGCGAAAACAGTTACCTGTGACATAAGTGTGAAGAATGACTTAGCTCACATTCAGCATACATTTTCATGCATCATAAAAACGCTCAAAAGTCTCCAAAATAGGCACCTTTCACTATCTGAAAGTTTTGAAATTATAAATAGTACTGTGGAACAACTGAATCGTGGTAGAGGTAAAGTTGCAGATGCAGTAAGAGCTAAGGTGGACACTGTACTTTCAAAAAACCCTGGATATGAAGAACTACAAAAGGTTGTTGCTGTGATGAGTGGTGAATCAACAGTGAAGATTAACTTGGACTTATCCCCAGCAGACATTGTGAAATTGAATTATGTACCAGTTACTTCTTGTGACGTCGAACGCTCTTTTAGTCAGTATAAATCTATCCTCAGAGACAATAGAAGAAGATTCACTTTTCAGCACTTGAAAGAAATGTTTGTAACCTATTGTTATGGTAACAGACAATAAAAATTGTGTTTTGTTGAAACTACATTGGAAGATAAGGTACGTCCATTATATTTTTTGTTTAGTTTGATTAAAATGTACCAATATTTAACGTACATAGTCATTTTTTTATAATTTTAAGTCCATATTTAATTCCATATTTTGGTAAAAATCCATATTTAATTCCATATTTTGGTAAAAATAACTACATATATATTTACATATTTCATATATTTTTAGTCCATATAAATCCGTTCCCTGAATATGATAATAAATGTTTGAAAGAATTTTAGTTTTGTCCTTTAAATTTGCTGAAAATTGATCCGAACAAAATATGTAACATTGCAGAACGAAATGTTATAATAGATATAATAGATGAAGGTACCTTCCTGTATTGCTAAAATCACTTCGGAAATTTTCTTTTGAATCCTCCAGATTACGATGATTGTTTGCTTTCACTTTTTTTTTATTCCAGCCCATTGGGAATGCCAAATTTTCGCACTTCTTTCACGATCATAAATATTATTTTTGATGTTGGAACGTGTATACCGGGATAATAATTGTGATGACATTTCCCTTTGCACGATTTTTTATGGTTTATTTTACAACGCTTTATCAACTGCTGTGATTATCTGGCGTCTGAATGATATGAAGGTGATAATGCCGAACGTTATCCGTCATTTCGAAAACCCCGAAAGAAACCTTAACCACGGAACTTGGATTTTAACCTGGGATCACTCTTTCACGATCAGGCATGCTGACCGTTACTCTACACCAGGTATGCTCATTCTCTGACTCCCGATTACGTTCTGTAATCGGAACCTTCGAATGTAGAGCGTGCTGTTCCTCGTTCGAAGCTCGACGGATGACTGCGGAAGGCAGTTCAAGTACTTAGTAACGTACGAACAGTGCGGGACAATGACAGTCAAAACCTTCTGTAAGCAAACGATCATTTCGTACAGTGTGGGAGGAAGACTATTAATTGTTTTGCGTTCGGTAAAGTGTTTACTATGTTGTAAGGTACTGTCAGGAATACTACTGAGCAACATAAAACGACATTATACGCTCTGTCATCCAGAACATGCCGAAGTGACAGGGAAGCCGTTTTCTGTAATATGTATTCATATACCAAAGTTGTTATTATTGCTATTATTATTATTATTATTATTATTATTATTATTATTATTATTATAAATCTTTCGAAAAATTAATAGTTCGGCTGATTGTCAAATTCTTCAAAATGACATTAATTCAATTTTACAATGGTCTGTTGAAAATGGAATGAAAATTAATCAATCCAAACTTTTGTTATTTCCTTCTCACGGAAAACTACTTCCCAAAAATTTAATTATTCTCTTAGTAATGTCGTAATTACTAAGAAAGATTGTATTAGAGATCTTGGTGTCTTACTTGATTCAAAATTATATTTTCATGATCATGTGCAATATATTTATACCCATTCATTAAGAATGCTTGGTCTAATTAGATCTATAACTTATTCTTTTTCTACTCCTATGTGTTTATTAATTTTATACTATACATTGGTTAGATCCAAGCTTGAATATGCATCTGTTGTATGGAACTCCATTACTTCCACTGACTCGGATAAATTAGAGAATATTCAAAGAAAATTTATTTCCTTGTGTTCTTATAGATTTTTACCAAATTCCGATTATAACTATGAGATTAATTGCAAATATTTCAATTGCGGTAGTTTGTTTACCAGACGTCAGGATCTTGATTATTTATTTTTTTGTAAAGTCATTAAGGGTGATATTGATTGTGAATCTTTCATAAGCAATATCAGTCTTCGTATTCCTGCTAAAGGTTTAAGGTTTCATAAATTGTTTTATAATAGAAATTCTAAATCTCTCTCTCCGGTCTGCAGATGTATTAAATATGCTAATTTGTATGGAATGAACTTGGATCCATTTAATGTGTAGTATATCTTTTGAGTTTTTATGTCAGTTTTATTAATTTATGCCATTTGTTAAAATATATGTATCATACTATTCTTGTCAATAGCATACCTTTACAATATTACTTATAGACTGTTATATTGATTGTATTTCATCTCACTGCCATTTTCTATCATTCATTCTCATCATCATTTGTTGATTTGTTTTGTTTCTTGTGCTAAACAGTAATTGGCCTTGTGCTGTTGTTTTGCACGTTAATATCCTAAATAAATAAATAAATAAATAAATAAATAAATAAATAAATAAATAAATAAATAAATAAATTATTATTATTTTTGTGGTGATTTTATTCCGACAGAAATACATGTTATGATACAATAATTTTTCAGAGGCACTACAGTTTCAAGAATTGAAAGCACTTCATGAAAGGCCAAACACTGAAGAGAGTCGATCAATTCAGAGTCTATGTTTTGGAGCAAGTTAGCCTATGTAGTATGTTGGGAATTAGCTAAGGCACTAAAACCCTTCACGGATGGTGAACTTGTAAAGAGATGTATGGTTCCTGAACAAAATATAGTTAATTATGTCTCTGTACTGCAACAGTTCAAATGTGAATTCACAGAACATAGATTTAGTGATTTTAGACGTATGGAGAGTGATATTAGTATTTTTGTTAATCTTTTCATAAATTTAGTACAATCCGTGAGAGTGCAGTTCCAGGACGAGTTAATTGATTTACAAAGAAACGTAGAATTCAGAACTAAATGGAGAGAAATTAACAATATTTTCACTGTTACAATTACACATATATAAACACTAAATATAAACATTTACATAGAGATAAAAAAAATTCACAGGAGAAAAAGTTCGTCCAAAGGACTGGACTCTGGAAGAGTACCCAAAACGCTCGTTGCATTTCCGCGTTGAATAGCAATACTTAAGCGTTGACGCAAATAAGTAGTGCAGCGGCGATCACCAGTAATGGAGATCAAAATTTGGCCGATTTGAGATACCAAAACTTTAGCGTCATGACTCCAAGGACCGAAGGTCTCCACAGCAAAGGGGACAAAGATATAATTGTCTAAAAGATGAGCATATTTATTGACTTTCTTTTTCACGGCTAATTCAGCAGCAGATGCTGCGTGTCTGGAGGTATTCGGCAAGTGAGATGGAGCTAGAGTGTCAACGCAAGTGGAGTCCCAAATTAAAGATTTTCCTCTAGACCATGGAATTAAGGTAAGACCATCGGGCCGTTTACCATCTGCGCGACTAATACCTGGTGGTTCCAAAAGAGACGGGATGTCACAAGAAGTCAGAGATCTTTTAATGGTATCATTGAGTGATGTATGTCTGGGAATGCGACCCTTGCTCCTCGCACAGCTGAGTGCATGATAACCGTAAATATCAGCAATTCCCCCGCAAATACATTGGTGTGGCTGGCAGAGTTTACAACCAAGGCGTAAAGCTATTGCGATTTTAAAGGATGTGCTATCTATTAGGGTGCCGATGTGAGGAGAAGGTAATGCGAATATGACTTGACAAGCATAGAAGTATTAAAAAATCAACAAAACGAAATATCCCAAGATGAACTTATTCTCTGCCACTATGTGAGCTACCTTTGCCTCGACATACGTGTGCAAAGAATTATTTTCAAGAATGAAGATTGCTAAATCCAAACATAGATCCCGATTAACAGATGAGCATCTTTTGAGTCAGCTGCGCATTGAGTAAATTCGTTGGTAATAGATTTCCGATTACTTGCAGAAAAGTATCCACATGTTGAACAGACCGCAATGTATGATGCAATATGAAAATAACACTATCTGTATATAATATCATAACTATATTAAATATAATAAATAATGTAATAACTGAATATTACAGTGTATATTCTTTCCTTTTTCAAATTCAGTTTATTATCCATATTTGTAAGAGTATGAGAGCGATGCTATGGGCGGTGCTGCAAAGTACAGGGACATCATTTTACTTTTACTAACATTTTTAATATTAACCTGGCTATACCTTTGGATCAACGCCGTTTGCTAGCCCCCTTCCACGACTGAAGTTCGATGATACTGGCGTAATGTACAAACAAATCACTTTACTAGGTATAGGAGGGAAGAACAGTAGTTCATCCATTTACGTAAACTAGGAAATATCGCGATTTTGAGTTTGATCATTTTCATTACATTTTTGTTTAATCAAAATACAGTATAGTATTAACAATGAGTGTTTTTTCTTTTGAACTGAGCTGTCCATGCGGACGTATTCATTATGCAGTGTATATTATACTGTCTACAGCACATTAGCGTACAATATAGAGAATGAAGTTAAATTGAAAAATAATCATAATATGGATATTTAAACACATTTTTTAAAATGGTGGCCGTTCATTTCGACACAAGCTTCAGTTCTGTGCATATTATCGCACTATAGACTATTGTACCCAATTCCAGTTACCAGTTTCGTCCTTCGTAACTAGTAACTCATGTTGAAATAATTCCGTACCTACTCTATAAAAGAGTACCTTACGTACTGTAAATTCAATCTTCACCTCTGCCCGATCCAAAAAGATAAAATTACTCAGACATACTATCTACTGTCCGTCCAAGTGCTTATGTCGTAGGGTCGTAGAAAGGGAGGAAATCACGTTACAGTTAATTACTTAACGATGCCCTTTTATTTAAGTTATTTTATACAATTGTATGGGCATAATATTACGTAGACTTCCAATTCCTAACAGGAATTAATGTTCTCAGAAAAGAGCTAAGACAGCCCAGGCACTAGCTTTAACAGAAAGGCGAATAGAAGCAGGTGGGGGAAACCGGGATGCGACGTAGGCAAATGGACGACAGTACCCGTGCGAAAATGATTCAATATTGAAATCTCTTTCGTCACTGGATAACGCGAACATATTTTTGGAACGTACTGACGCTGAACATAAAGCTACTATGACTGTATATGCGGTCTTGGATCTGTGTGGAGAACGGTTGAACTTCGTTAGTAGAAGGGGTGGGAGTGAAGTACATCAAAAACTCAGGTACACTAAAAATTGAAGTAAAAATAAAATGATGTCCCTGTAGTTGCGAAGCCCATTCCGTACACTGTGTGTGTTGTGCAGTGCAGTATCATCCGTGTAATCGGGGCTTTTTACAATTTTGAGCATACCTGCTCTACACGAATGTCCCCTGGATCAAATGTCCTATTTTAATTATGTAATTACTTTATATTTATTTCTAACGGGTGCAGCGGAGCGTACGGGTACGGCTAGTAATATAATATAATATAATATAATATAATATAATATACTCGTAATATAGCGGAATAAATTTTTGTGTCTACTGACTATGACGGACAAAGGCATAAAAATTCTTTGTAATAAGAATAATATGACGTTTAATAGCAGCGATAAGACTCCCATTAACAATCTCGAGAAGTGCTGAAAAATAGAGGGAGTTTAGGAAGGAAAATATACCTAAGAAAATAAAAAGGATTTTGGGAAGGGTAATACGACGAAGTTAATGCCACAGAGATCAAGTACGAGACCCATAAAACTTTATCTGACGACGCACTAACTGTAGAAATGTATTCAATTCTGTGACCTTATAACTGTTTGCGACAGGAAATTAAGAACAAAGAAAAAATGTATTTCTACGCTTGGCAAGAGTGGTAGTTCTTCATTGAGTAAATGAAGAAAAATGTGATTCATTTCGGAATAAAGCGGATCAAGTTAGATATCTGACAGGGATTTAGCGATTTGCTCGTACCTCTTCTTAAAGCAATGGGCGTTTATCCCTTGACTTGAGTCTACTCTGTTTGGACAACGAGTCTGTGCTCTGATGTCACCAGACATACCATTTTGGGGACCGATGAATTAAGTTGACTGCAACATGGAGTATACAACGAGGCTTCGTTGCTAGTGGCAGAAGATAGAGGTATACAGAAACGTCAAAAATCATGGAGCGTTGTTTACTGCTGAACGTGTGTTAGCCTTGTAGTTCAGAATCAGGCACGGATCTTTGAGTTTTAATACTATACAACTATATTGGTCATCTAATGAGCATAAACACTGCTTGCAAGGAACGATTATAGAAAATTAAATAAATAGTATGCGATGGAAAGTAAAAAAGTAACTTAATAACTGTTGTATTAATTAAATATGTACAATAAGACTACAAACACTTCATCACTTTTCAACATAGTCCCCACTATGTTCAATGCAAGCGTTCCTGTTAAACACGCGTGTATGTGTGTTTTTTACTACGATCTACTATATGACTCTGATTTATTATTTATATGTTAAGGTTACTTTTTATTTATTTGTTTACTTGTTTGTTTCTTTGTTTAAATTCATTTGTTTGTAAATTTATTTATTTCTTTGTTTCTTTATTCATTTGTTTGTTTGTTTATGTATGTATTTATTTATTTACTTATTTATTCAATTTTTTCTTCATATATATAGTTTCCGCACAAAACCAATCCGCGGTAAATCTAAAATTCCACATACAGCTATTTCCAACCTAACACACATAACAATTTCCCTCTTCTTATCGCTTAAGTGACATATTGATTTTACTGCTTTAGGCTTTTAACATATTTAAATTATTTCAATGTACCGAAGTACATATGATATCCGGTGTGGCTTAGTGGATAAAGCATCTGAACGTAGAACTGAAAACCTGGGTTCAAATCCCGGTGCCGGAGAGAATTCTCCGTTCCATTACTCTTTCATCGTATTTTAACATATTATTTTTAGAGACGTTCAATATAGCAATAATTATAACTTGGAAACTTACCACTGCAATTTCACCTAAATTGCACTGTTAATTATTGTTTTTAAATATTTGCAAAAATTAAGTAAACTCTACAACTCCACTAAAGTTACTGCATTCGTGATGCAAGTAACATTAAGGAAGCCGTTTGTTTTAAGTTCGCATTTATAGACTGGGGGAAGAAAAAAGACAGATGTATATCACGGCCTGCTGGAGTATAGTAAACACAGAAAACATTTTAAAGCAACAATGTTGAAGATAGATATTTTGTTTTGCAAATTTGCAGTCATTGAACAGAAACCAAGTTGGAGATTTCATTGCAAATAATTAGAAATTCCTCTTTCAGGTATGTAATAAACGATCTTCCCACAAAATAATGTACGATACACGAGCGGTATGTTTACTTTCAATTCTCGGAAATTAAAAAAGCTCAACTACGTTTCGCTTTTTCAAACTTTTCCTGGAACATTAAAACTTCAACATACCGCTCTCTTGTAACGCATATTACTATTACAACATAAGACCTCCACTATTCCCATCTTTCCGCTGACAGCCATTACAAGGAGTTTCCTTGCCCCTTAAAAACTAGTCGATGACAACCAATCTTGAATGAGTGAACTTCTGATCAACTACCTTGCAAGTTAAACACAAAATCACGGAGAAAATTACCACCAAAGTACAAGTATTATTCACTTAATTTACGAAAATATTTCATGATACGGATTACCCGATGTTTTCGATTAACAGTTCACTTTACCCCTTTTATTACCACGGATAATAGAGGTTCTACTGTATAAGTTTTCTATTCATTCAGTGTACCCTATCGTACCTTTCAATCTGCAGGATTATTTCACTTCCACCCTGTATGAAGCAAACCAGGAGCGGCTCTACAATAAGAACTGCAGAACCGCCATTTAAATGGACCTGAAAAAAAATTAAAAATGAAAACGTACTTTTATGTAATCTAGTTCATAGTGTCATTTATTTTTCCAATTCATTCTCCTTCGATTCGAGATTTTACTGTCTGTAGGAGCCTTGAACTGCTCGAGAATTTTAGCTGTGGTGTACTTTTCGGATCTGTGATCGGCAGTTCCTGGAGCTCAACGTAGGGTAGTCGGCAGCAGAAAACTGGTTTTCTTCACCGTCCCATAAGACTGCATTAGAGCTGCAACCGAACCAGCTCTCTCTCCGAATATACAAAATAACTGTCAACACTCCCATCCCCTTATGACCTGCGTTAGAACACATAGGCTTCTGGACTACTGTATATCATTACAGTTCCAGTATGTTATAGTACTGTGGGTGGTGTGATGTGATTAGTCAGTGTGTCTAAGGAAATATTTTATATTAAAAACGAATGAAATGAAAACCTAACCGACCAACCCTTTTCGAAATTAAAAGAGAAATTGCATGTTAACTTAAGAAATTAGGACGTCCTACATAAAATTTAAATATTGAAATTTGTGGAAAAAGTCGAGGAAATCATGTAGCCTACTAGTCATTTTAATACCGAAATGTGTAATGGAAACGGTTGGTTTTTTGCTGCGCTCATGAAAACGCTTTCTTCCCACCCGTGTATTCTGTTTCGAGGAGAAAATACATGGACATGGAGTGAAGGATTTAGTTAATTTGACTTAATTTGACTTAAAAAACTAGAAAAGCATGTGGGGCACATCTCCACTACGTGACTAGTTATACCAGGTGGGAGAGGTGTAGCGCACGGATGGCTGGAGTACAATTTCGGGTGCACAGTCAACTTCCAGAAGGGGCTGTAATTACAAGCGTTATCCGATTTAGATGCAATAAACAGCATGCGTTTGCTAAATACACTATTTTTCACGCAGAACTGCTAACCTTTGTAACCGTGGGCCGCTACTGAAGCAAACACAATATTGTTTTCGTCGTTTATTTTGATAGAGTATGTTTTAATACAACAGCAACAAACATTAATTTGTTTAAAAATTATCTCTGCCCGTTGTCTGATCACCCAATGATGTCCACAGCAGAAAACTGTTGTCACATCGCAGTCCAAAAACTGCAGGAATCGTTTACAAATCGATCTCGTGATGTATGGTTGTTCCTCCGCCCATTAATTACTAACCTGTGTTTTTATGTCTGCAATTGATTGCTGCCTTCCTACTGTTGACAGATGAGCAGGGAGTTTGCACGGTAATGAAGTGTGATGCATTGTTGAGCGACTGCTAGTGAAAACAACCAATCCTAAACTTGGGGCGTAAAACTTGGGATGTCGAATGAAACTCGTCACCTCAATCAACAAGGATTAACAAGTTCGGTTTAGTCTGGAACTGTAACTTGATCTACACAGCCGTTATTAAGTGTAGTGCTGTATTCTGTTCGCCAACAGTTCGGCTCAAAAATAATTATTTCTGCAATGAAGTATTTATAGATCGTTTGAATAGAAATTATTATTGAAAATTATAAGATTTCAATTATTAGCTTTTCTTTCTACTGCCATAAACACATTTTATGTTGTACTATGAAGAGATTGGTAGCAGGGCAATATAATGCTTTTATAATCGTAGACAATTTTTAGGGGGAAATATACAGTTTTTAGGGCTGACAAATTAGTGAAAATTAATATATTTTCCTCAACGACGAAGAATTCTGTAATCTTGAAAGTTTACATGCTCATTATATGCCTTTTCTTCAATTTGTGTACTATTTCTTAGATTTAGCGAAATTATTACCGTTACTAATTATACAATGCGTGCAGTTCTAGTTGTGTAACTTTCTCCATTCTCCTGTAACTTCATCCCTCTTAGTCCCAAATATTCTCCTAAGAACCTTATTCTCAAATATCCTTAATCTCTGTTCCGCTCTCAAAGTGAGAGTCCAAGTTTCACAACTATAGAGAACAACCGGTAATATAACTGTTTTATAAATTCCAACTTTCAGATATTCTGACAGGAGACTGGATGACAAAATCTTCTGAAATGAATAATAACAGGCATTTGCCAAATTTATTTGCTCCCGAGTGTCATATATTTGTTACTGTTGGTCCCAAGTATTTGAATTTTTCCACGTCTTCGAAGGATAAATTTCAAAGTTTTATATTTTAATTTCGTACAATATTCTGGTCATGAGACATAATCATATAATTCGTCATTTCGGAATTTATTTTGAAACCTATCTCTGTACTTGCTTCAAGTAAAATTAATTTGTTTTCCATAATCGCTTGACGAATACCTTGAATATTTTCTTCTGCAGAGGCTGAACATTATTTTGTTATCTTGACTGATCAAGAGAACCTAAATGTATTATGACCCCTATGTGGGTATCATTATGCGAAATACATAGGCTTATAATTCGAATATATTTTACCTTTGAATAAAAATATTTTTAGGTCTTAACATAAATAAATATTTTGAGAATATCTGAAGCTGAAGAAGTGACTTTTTAGTACAGCATTAGTATTTTGTTTCTGTATATAGAGATGTATAATAATTATTAGATTACTTTAGTTCACATTCTGTACTTAAGAAGAAATTCATAAGAAATTAGTATTTATTAGGTATACTATACAGTGTGTTTCCGAGCTGGTTTTACAAACTTTCAGGGATGATGGCGATGGGCACATGTATCAATTTTAGATAAGGAACCATGGTCCTGAAATGACTGAGTCGAAAGTTATAAGCAAAAATAGTTGTGTGGAAATGGAATTGCGATTTGGCACCACGTGCCCTCCTTCCCTTAACCTTTGGAACAGTCGAAGAAAGATGGGCCGGATGTCTCCTACGTGGGTACTTGTACCGATGCAATCTGTGAACTTGTCTATTGTTCCCATTGGCTCATCCGTATTCGAAAATCAGTTCTGCTTATTCCGCTCTCGTGTACTCCTCCTCCATTTCACTAGGACTGATCGACTGGACACTGCAACTTGTACACATACACTGCTGTCTACAGACGTGCATATCAGGACCGACCATGTCCGTTACACATTACGCTATCTGCTTTGCTCCCATCCCTCAGACAGCACACTGAATGGAATACTGTAAGTAGATAACGTAAACAACGTCAGAAGAATACAGTAGGTGTAAGATGTACGGATAAATACACATAAATAAGGTGTACAGAGGAATAAAATTATTTCATTTCCACACAACTATTTTTGCTTGTAACTTTCGACTCAGTCATTTCCGTACCAGGGTTCATTATCTCATATTGATACATGTACCCTTCGTCATCATCTCTGAAAATTTGTAACACCACCTCGGAAACATCCTGTATATGCGTAATTTAATGTGGAGTATTAAAATTCGATTCTAATAATATTGTGAACATACTATTCCTTTATATGAGGTTAAATTGCTATTGAATGTTATAGAATGTATATCTACAGATTTGTCTGTGTTGCAATTATAGATGAAATAGTAAATTTTACCTATAGATACAAATGTAGAGATATGATGAAATTCTTAAGTTATATAATGTTAGTACATCCAGAAGTTTCTGAAATTGCAGTATATTTAGAGACTTGTAATAAAACCTTGAGGTATTGTCTCTTTAGTGAAAGAAAATTGTCTATCAATGTTTAAAAAGTGTCTGTAAAGTTGTGTTCTATGAACTCAGGATTGTAAATCCCTGATCGCAAAACAATTGTAAACTTGGCAAAAAGTATCTGATGCATAAGTGGAACTGCGAGACGACAAAAAAAAAAAAAAAAAAAAAAAAAAGAGGATTCCATGATATTGTGACATGCTCCGGTGACGTTAAGTGACGTCAAAAGCACATGGTCACTTTATGAAAAATTCTCCAGAGACAGACGCAGACGCTTCAGTGGACAAAGTGTGAAGACCATTTTCCTTTCATATTGTAATGCCACGGAAATCAATAAAAAATTTAAAGTTCATACTCTCTTGGATTTATTTCCTCGTATTTCCGTATATTGCTGGTATATTCCTTACTTGATACATTCTTAAGCAAAATGTATTATTCGAGTTATGTAAACAGATTCTGACTCTAAACACGTACCATTAACTCTACCGATACTATCACTATCGACACTCTTACCACCACCATCGTTACTACCATCATGACCACCAACACCATCACTACCAACAAAATAACTTCACCACTACCACCAAACAAATATCATTGTCACTACCACCAAACTATTAACGCGATCGCCATTGCTTTCATCACCACTACTACCAGCAATACTAATACTATCATAACTGCTGTTGACATTACCACTATTACAGCTACTACTACTACTACTACTACTACTACTGCTACTGCTGCTACTGCTACTACTACTGCTACTGTTACTGCTACTGTTACTACTACTGCTACTGTTACTACTACTGCTACTACTACTACTACTGCTACTGCTACTACTACTGCTACTGTTACTGCTACTGTTACTACTACTGCTACTGTTACTACTACTGCTACTACTACTACTACTACTACTACTACTGCTACTACTACTGCTACTGCTGCTACTGCTACTACTACTGCTACTGTTACTGCTACTGTTACTACTACTGCTACTGTTACTACTACTGCTACTACTACTACTACTGCTACTACTACTGCTACTGTTACTGCTACTGTTACTACTACTGCTACTGTTACTACTACTGCTACTACTACTACTACTACTACTACTACTACTACTACTACTACTGCTACTACTACTGCTACTGCTGCTACTGCTACTACTACTGCTACTGTTACTGCTACTGTTACTACTACTGCTACTGTTACTACTGCTGCTACTACTACTACTGCTACTACTACTACTACTGCTGCTACTGCTACTGCTACTACTACTGCTGCTACTACTGCTACTGCTACTACTACTGCTACTGCTGCTACTACTACTGCTACTACTACTACTATTACTATTACTACTACTGCTACTACTACTACTACTACTAATAATAATAATAATAATAATAGTAATAATTATCATTATCGTTATTACAATTATTATTATTATTTTTTTTCCTTTATTGTGCTAAAACAGCATTTTCTATTGCTTACAAGATTTGCAGTACTACATGCTATGTTTATGTTACATATTTTATAGTTCATAGTTGATATTCATATAGCATTACACTATTCCAATGTACAGAATCGGTTAAAATAGACATTACAATCTAGAAATTAAAATAAATAAAAATTATCTACTCTACACAATGAATGATCAACTAGCCAATTATAAAGCTTATGCTTAAGTACATTCTAAATATATTACAAATCCACAATTTAATTAATACGTTACAAATACACATTACAAATCCACAGTTATAAATTATCTATGGACTATATACAATTTATGATCCGCTCGCCAGTTACAAAGCTTATGCCTTACTTACTTACTTGCTTGCTTACTTACTTACTTACTTACTTACTTACTTACTTGCTGGCTTTTAAGGAACCCGGAGGTTCATTGCCGCCCTCACATAAGCCCGCCATTAGTCCCTATCCTGAGCAAGATTAATCCATCCAGTCTCTATCATCATATCCCACCTCCCTCAAATCCATTTTAA
Organism: Periplaneta americana; assembly: GCF_040183065.1. Taxonomy (NCBI): domain Eukaryota; kingdom Metazoa; phylum Arthropoda; class Insecta; order Blattodea; family Blattidae; genus Periplaneta; species Periplaneta americana. The sequence continues at coordinate 180,469,185 of NC_091124.1, forward strand.
TATTATCTTCCCAACTACATCTCGGCCTCCCCAAAGGTCTTTTCCCCTCTGGCCTCCCAACTAACACTCTATATGCATTTCTGGATTCGCCCATACGTGCTACATGCCCTGCCCATCTCAAACGTCTGGATTTAATGTTCCTAATTATGTCAGGTGAAGGATATAGTCCGTGCAGCTCTGCGTTGTGTAACTTTCTCCATTCTCCTGTAACTTCTTCCCTTTTAGCGCCAAATATTTTCCTAACAATCTTATTCTCAAAAGCCCTCAATCTCTGTTCCTCTCTCAAAGTGAGAGTCCAAGTTTCACTGCCATACAGAAGAACCGGTAATATAACTGTTTTATAAATTATAACTTTCAGATTTTTTGACGACAGACTGGATGATAAAAGCTTCTCAACCGAATAATAACAGGCATTTCCCATATTTATTCTGTGTTTAATGTCCTCCCGAGTATCATTTATATTTGTTACTGCAAACCAATCACTTCAAAGTCACCATCTTCCAACCATTAACCTGATATTTTAAAACACGCACAATATTAGCCATACTATAGCTGGTAAGGTTTATCTTGTCTCAGTAGCAATAAAACCAAGTCCCTTCAAATGAGGGTGGAGATTATAGGAGGGTTGTAAATTTTCAGGATTCCTTTCAAAACCTTGTTATTGTACAGGCTACCGGAACTCAGTTTCTTGAAAGACAAGCTCAGTGACGGAACTACACAGTACGAAGAGAGATATTTTGTAATTTTATTTTGCGCTACAGAATGTAACAACTAGTCCCTTCCGACACTGGATGGATGGACGGCATCGCTCCACTCCCCCATCACCATAACAACACAGACGAAGTAAGACACATCTACTTTCTCTCCCTTTTCACAGTGAGACAAGATATACCTTATTTTATTTCAAGGAGTGCAGTTCGGTGGCTCCTTTGAACACCCACTTACAGATTTATGACTTCTTACACAAACAACTCTGACAATTCCATCCTGTCCCCTCGTCCCAACATTACACAGTTGCCACAATCCTGGTGACCTTCGAAATTATGCAGTGACACTGACGGGATTCTTGAAATTCGGAAAAGATGCGGCAACTCTGCCTCCACGTGGATTTGACGGGCACCTGTCACTTCTTCTGAACGAGGGTTGCGATTGGTTACTAACAAGAGAAGACAAGATTTCCGTCACAGTAAGGAAGACATTTATTTATGACAATCAATTAGTAGGAGGCAGTAGAAGGTCTGTCGGCAAAGTCCTTTCTATGAAACTGCATTCCATGAAAAAAAAAAGTATACATCACACAGCCTTTACCATTAGTTCAAGGCCTAAAGGATGGAAAACTGGAGTACATCGCAATTCATTACCACTATTAAGTAATTTGATTTTAAACTGGACTTCGAAGAATTTATAAACTATTGCCAACCATACGAATTACGCACAAGTCCTGGTTTACTCATTAAATTGGTAGGTGAAATCACTGGAAATATAAATACCAAGGGTCTGATTAACCTCGCTTTATGAACCCTTAATGTTTTATCCTGAAATAAAAAGCTATTCTTTCAATATTACTCTTTACTGACGAATTTCCAGTCCTGCTCTTATTAATTAGTTTTGATGTAGCCACTTATTTGGATAAATATAACATTAGTTCCATGACGTATTGTAGGAAATTACTTTACAACCCAAAGAAAATTGCCAGGTCTGTCTGTCCCAGAGATTGTCTCTTTGTAGGGACTAATGACGAAATGAAAGCTGATTAAGTCTTGGTAAAATGGAATAACATTCCAACAACATAATAAATTGTATCTTTAAGCACTATTTTCGATATCTACTCGTGAAACTGGACTAAAATCATGTTTCTTCATGGAGGTAAATTTAATGGAGGGTAGTGATTCTTAATGTTCCTGCACTTCAATCGATCTTGCTTTGATATAAAACAGTTTTCATTAAACATCGAATTATGTTTCTCTGCCTTTAATTTGTGCAGCCGAGAAAACATTAATTCCCGAGGGATTTCTTGCAGTGAAGTGCACTTGTGTCGAGAATTGGGACGAAGCGCTGCACCGACAGTAAATCTGTCTAAAGTAAGTTACAAATTGCCAACACAAAAATATCGTAATGTGATTTTGAATTAATATTCGTAGAAGCATACAAATTATTTAAAACAAATTTACATCTTTGTAATTAATTACTGTTTCCGAACACGTACTAGTGATTCGCAATCGCAAATTTTTTAAACTTTTTGAATTTGTTATGACATTTCTCTGAAATACAGCCAAGCAAATGGAATGGGTCTTATGTGGAGGAGTGCTATGAACGCTGCGGAGTGGACTCGTTTGCCAGATTCTGCAATTATCTATTACCGTGCAGTTGTGAACATGATTGAAAAAGTGCATGATATATTATTTTCTGTGAAGTACAGTTGGCTTTCATACAACTTTACATATTTTTAGCAGTTTCATTAGACTTCTATTTATTTTAATGTTAAAAGTGTCTTTATTTTATTTCTATGTAGTAAGAGAAAATAGTAGGAAAAGATGGCGTTTTTTAAAGTACATGTCGTTTTGAGCAGGACCACAAATTGCCTGTGAGCAATTTACTGAATGATTCATTTATTTAGGGAGCGGATTTTTATAATGTGACAGCGACGTGAGATTCGAACTCACGACCAGCATCCCGCAAGAGAGCAGAATGCGTGTGAGCCGACACGGCTCCACGGAGCACTATGGGACGGCGCGCGGCGGAGAGGGAAAAGGGCCTACGCAGCGAGGGAGTTTGCGCGCGCATCTTCTGCTTGCCTAGAGAGGCCGAGAAATCCGTCGAAGTGGAAGAATCGCGAATTCGAACTTTCGAGGCTACGTCGCTGTGGTTATAAATTACGGACGCGAAGGAACGACAGCAGTTTTTAGTTGATTAGTCAGCCAGTCAGTGAGAAAGCCAGAGCAAGCAAGACAGTCCACTGTATTCGAACTCAGGCCCCTCCAACTGCGGTCCACTGCACTCGAACTCAGGCCTTCGGATGCTGATACAGTTGCGGACGCACACTCGAGTCGAACTCCGGTACACAAGACTGGCAAGCAGAAGATGCGCGCGCAAACTCCCTCGCTGCGTAGGCCCTTTCCCCTCTCCGCCGCGCGCCGTCCCATAGTGCTCCGCGGAGCCGTGTCGGCTCACACGCATTCTGCTCTCTTGCGGGATGCTGGTCGTGAGTTCGAATCTCACGTCGCTGTCACAATATACTGAAAGCTGAAGTTTGTTCCATTGCATACTATTGGCTACATCTTCCGATGATATGAAGGCATATATTATAATTAAGTGCCTTCAGTAGGCGGCGCTCTCTTTTAAAACACAATTAGTTCAAAATGAACTGTATCAGCCGTTATTTACAAATAGCAATCGCCCTTCAATAGATTCGTTCTCCAGTCTATGTGAGATAGCTGTACTCACATTTCAGAATGTTGTGAATTAGGTCTTAAATTTTTTTTATACTATGTGCCATCTTTAGCTTTCATTATATAAAAATCCGCTCCCTAAATATATCACATTACAATGCCCAAAACGCTTTATGAAATGTTTGGTAATAAGAGGTTTCTTATAAGATGTCTGGTTCTCCTATCTTTTTCACTTCTTTCTTCCAACACATCCATTGCAAATAATATAGAAATATCTCTGTTTGCTTTGAAGGAAACCCAAAATATATTATATGTATATTTGAATATTATACTGTTATGCTCCTTCACTACTGAATGCAAAATATGTTATATTTCACTTCTGATACTATAACAAATAAATCGTGCTATGAATTCCCAAGATTCGCAGCTACTACGGATGGCTGCGTTGGATTTCGAGCAATTACTATAGATTTATCAGCAGTCTATTTGGACACCATGATTACAATAGCCATAACAATTAAATCGTATTATGAATTCCCAAAACTTGCAGCCATTTTTGCTCTTTCGTTGGCGTTCGCAGAAAGCACACGAAGACGTTATTTGCCGCTCAATTATTTGCTGAATTACATTGCGTTTGATTTATTATCATAGGAGCTGCGACATGATAATGTTTAACGGTGTGGCAAGTAGATTCCTCGTATGGTAGCTCGGCAACGAAAGAACAAAAATGGCGAACGATACTACCTACCTAGACTTTATAAAACCTTCACTTCCTAAGACGTAAGCAAAGAGGCGGAGTCACGCCGGAAATAACAGCGTCGAGACTATAGTTCAGCGAATTGTATTGTTCATTTGCTAAAGGACAGATATTATAAAACATGTGAAGACCTTTTCGGCACTTATATGAAGCGTTACAATATTTCTAAAATATGTTCTAATACCATAAATCATAAACCAATGGAGACAGTGCTAAAATATATATTTATGTCTTGAGTGTATAAAAGTTAGTACTTCTAATCATATTTAATTTTACCGTATATCTGGAACGTATTCTCGGTCTTAACATCCAAACTAACACGTGTTGCAGCCATTCTTTGGAAACCATATGAGTAGATAGTTGAGATCAATATTCTTCAAGACCGAAGTCATTATTTTAGCCTGTTTAATTACATATATATTATTTTTATGTACCGAAGTACATATGATATTTCCATGCAGATATTCTGCGTCATCATACGATGTATGTATGTATGTATTTATTTACACTGCAAGTGGGCAAGCACCCGGTGGCAGTGGTATATACAATATTAACAATACACAGTTAAAATGATAAGCAATACACAATAAAATTTACAATACATAATACAATTTACAACACATATACAATTTTATACACAATACAATAAGAATACACAATACAATTTAACACAATAATAATAAAACATAAAATAAAACACCTAATTTTACAACACAACCTACATAATTATGTATAGGTCCTACATAAGTTTCAATAGTCTTTCACTTTACTCTCATCTCATTCCCTGTAGGGGCACTATGACGCATTTCACTGACACTTTAGCACATTTCACTCACACTCTGTGACACATTTCACTGACACTATAGAACACATTTCATTTACGCTATAAATTATCACTGAACGGAACTGTTCACTGCACTGTAAAACCATAACTTCACTGACTCACCTCGCTTCACTGATACAACAGTTCAAATAAGTCAAATAATTGAAAGAGTAATGGAACGGAGAAAAATTCTCTCCGGTGTAGCTTAGTGGATAAAGCATCAGCACGTAGAGCTGCAAACCCGGGTTCAAATCCCGGCGCCGGAGAGAATTTTTCTCCGTTCCATTACTCTTTCATCGTATGATGACGCAGAATATCTGCATGGAAATATCATATGTACTTCGGTACATTAAAATAATATATAGGCCTATGATAAACTGCGTAAATCACTTCATGATTTAAGACGGCGCTTATTCCGTCGGATCCCGGCCAACTAGTCACTCATAACGAGTGCACCTCAGCACATGTGTGGACTTCGGTCCTACGTTCATAGAAATCTATGACGTAGTGCAGAGGGCGGCCACTAGAGGGAACCCAAGAGTTGGAACTTAATCTGAGACGATTCTGTCCGACGCCGGGGTGGGTATCCGGTGTGGCTTAGTGGATAAAGCATCAGCGCATAGAGCTGAAAACCCGGGTTCAAATCCCGGCGCCGGAGAAAATTTTTCTCCGTTCCATTACTCTTTCATCGTATGATGACGCAGAATATCTGCATGGAAATATCATATGTACTTCGGTACATTAAAATAATATATATGATAAAATGCGTAAATCACTTCATGATTTAAGACGGCGCTTATTCCGTCGGATCCCGGCCAACTAGTCACTCATAACGAGTGCACCTCAGCACATGTGTGGACTTCGGTCCTACGTTCATAGACATCTATGACGTAGTGCAGAGGGCGGCCACTAGAGGGAACCCAAGAGTTGGAACTTAATCTGAGACGATTCTGTCCGACGCCGGGGTGGTATCCAGTGTGGCTTAGTGGATAAAGCATCAGCGCATAGAGCTGAAAACCCGGGTTCAAATCCCGGCGCCGGAGAGAATTTTTCTCCGTTCCATTACTCTTTCATCCTATTAAATAACATTAAAAGAAAATGAAATATTGAAAAGTGTATTGAAATACACTGTCTTCATTTTAGTCCTTCTGTTATATCGCCTGGTAATAGAACAACTAAACCCAGATGTTACATTCATATTTTATCTCATACATTTGAAGTACAGTATTATAGTAACTTGAATTGTAATAACCAGTGTTAGAAATTTCGTACGAAAACATTGTTTTCAGGTTGAACACAACCAGGCATATATAAATGAATCGGTCATTTCATAAAGGTCATGAGTCAAGAAACTGAAATTTTACAGGAGAAAGAAAAAACTACCTACAGCATAAACTACCTAATTTTTAATTCTCATACGACTGTTAATGATTAAAGCGTTATCGTGGAAAATATTGCATTATAAATTTTTCATTAAAAATTTTTTGTTTGGCATAAAACACATTTTCAAAATCAAAATCAATGACTCATGACCATTTTGCAATGAATGTTCACATTTTACCAATTAATAAAATATATTTTTAGCAAATAATGTTCTAATTACATAAATTATTTAATGCACCAATATACCATGAATGAGAACACTTTTATGCGTACTATTTTCATATTATACAGGGTGATTCACAAGGATTTACCGTCCTTTACGGAGGTTATTTCTGAAGACATTTCGAACAAAAAAATGTAATATAACAGTTCCTATTCTCAATATTTTCAGGGTTACACTAATTTAAAGTTATTTGTAAAATACGTTTTTTCTTAACTCTGTAAATACTGAGAATAGGACCCATGCTTATATGATATTTTTTATACATCTTGATTACACAACTTTTAACACTGTATTACTTCGGAATATGTATGATAAGAACTTTCTTGTGTTAAATATTATTGACGTATCTTGTTAACATGTTTCGACCTATTTTCGGTCATCTTCGGAACTGGTCGTTGTTGGTCTTGGCGCCTCTTCTTTCCTATGTGGGTGCGTTCGTAGTGTAGAGTCAAAGAGTATATGTGTTTCGAAATTAAGTTATGTGTTGAGAATTTCGTTGGGTTGTGTTTTCGTGTGTCTGTATATTTCATATTGTTCTAGTGTGTTGAGTTTCTGGAAATGACACGGAAATACTGCACATCCAACCAAAAAGCCAGATTCGTGACCTTTCTGCAGGAAGTGGAAATTTCAAGCTTCGATTTCAGCACTGTTTGAAAGTTTATTCATGATCTTCTTACATAGACTAGTCGGGCTACCCCTACATCACAATGTTCATTGCATAACTCATTTTCGTAAAAAAGTTTACTCATGACCTTTTTGGAATGACCGATTCAAATATCGCATAGCATAGGCCTACTATACGCTGTTCACATCAACAACTCACAATATATCTGCAACTGTAGGCGGATACTTGGCCTACGTCAATACTGGGAAAAACATATTGAATGATATATATCCAAATTAAGTTTTACACCTAAAAACAGAAGAATAATACTTATAATCATAACATAGTGGACAATATAAATTAAAATGCAGTTAAATTGATAGAATAATATTTTTGCAGAGTTCGTGTTCAAACAATGAATCGTCTAAAAATTAACCATATAGCATCGAGAAGCATGCTTTGTTAAATACGAAATTTCTTTCATGTACATTGATTGTTTTAGTTGCTTGAGGGTTGGTAAAATAGAATTTAAAATATGAAAAAAGGATTAATACTTTTGTAGCTCGAAAAGACCAATGTTTATTTAAAAATAACCAGTAATATCTATTGCCAGTAGATAGAGGATATGCTGAGTATTTATCCGTAATGTCTTTATTTTAACTAGTCTTTTTTCACATTCTGCTATCGAATTGAATTCGAATTTTGATAGGTTCGAAGAAAATAGTCGTTTAATACCTTCAAGGGGTAGAAGGTTTGAATTATGACTAGTTATGTTTAATAAAAAAAAATCGAATTACATTAAATGGAAATACATTAATTTCTTTCATCATCCAATAGAAGGATAAAATTGTGAATCTTTAGTTAGCGAATTCTGTAATTATTCTCGCATGCATTTAAGCTATATCTATATAATTTGAACTGGTAATGGAAATTACGGGAAAAGGGCTGAACGGATTTTAACAAATAGCCCCTCATTTTGAAACTTGGAACACAAAATTTTTCGGAAAAGTAATAGTTTTCAGTGAAATGTCAATTTTCCTACATCATTTTCCTTTTTTCCAAAATCCATCTTTCGTCAGTTTTGAGAACTAATTAATTGCATTCACGGCCGACTTGATGTTCGCTTCCTTAAGCGAAGCGAGTATCAAGTCGGCCGTGTTGCATTACAGAATAAAACAAAACACACACTACAATAAACAATAGGCTATTACACGAAGGCCATGACCTAGAGGATTGCTGACATAGAGTTCAGACGGCTCAGATTCTTTCCCATCATAATGCCAATATGTCGATCTTCATTTGTACAATTTTTATAACGTATAAAAAATAATTTACAGGTCTGATTCTCTGGTCTGTAGTTTTCCGAGTACAGCTGTGTATTGGATATTAAGAACTACAAGACTTAAGAATGCTTGATGACATTATTACCATTAAAAATGAAATATTATTACAGTTAATGCAACACATAATGCTATACTGATATATGAAAGTGAAAGCATTTGGGGCTTTATGTAATTAGAAGCAGAGAAAAAATATTAATTATATTAGATCTTTATTTCTATAATTTACTGAGTAACGGCTTTAGGCCTATATAAACTTATGTTACTGAAAACTATAAAACTTACGTAAGGTAACAATATTGTTATTAAAAGTGAAATACTTTTACAATTATTAATCAAGTAGTGTGGGTCCTTTTCATATATGTAATGAAAGTGTGATATAGATATTTATATGTCCGATCCTCTAACTTTCCTTGGTAGTAATTGAATCATGCTTCCTATTTTAGCTGCGTCTTTAAACTACATCAGAATTAATTTCACATTTCTTTGGTTTAATTGATTAGATTTGCGATCGTTGCCAAGCATATTTTGTTGTAGAGAAAATAGCATGCCATTTCACTTCTTGCTACCGTGATGAGTAAGTTTATTTCCTGCAACCAGCAACGAATGAAACACTGAAACTGGTAACGATTTACGATGGACAATTTTATTTAGGGCACATATAAGATTCTACAACTCTGACATATCATTCGCTTCATTTTCCACATATCAGCAATAGATTTCTTATAACAGCCTATATTACAGAAAATATACGAAATAACATTCATTGTTACACAAATTAATCCAGCAGTATTTGATAGATCAGTATTGTTGGAAGAAGCGCAAAAAATTACAATTCATGTGAAAAGACCAAAAGGTATTACTTATTGATAAAATAAGAGGCCTGTAAGATTTTTTAGTCTCTTGATCACCTCAGCAAGATCTCTTAGTGGGGAAAAAGTGATTCTACCCTCTACATTTCAGGGTAGTTCACGAAACATGCAGTGGCTATACCAAGGTGCTAAGTCTTTTGTTCAAAGCATGACAAACCTTACATTTTCTTAACTTTCAGATACCCGAAATAGCTACTGCATTACTCCCACATGAAAACCCCACTGATCATCGTGACATTGTTACTACAGATTTCGCATTGAAACTCAAGAACTGAAAACGGATATGTTCAAGGAAAAGTATTTGGGAAAAAAAAAATATTCAGAGGGAGTATGTTTCACTATTATGAAAGCAAATAACTATCAAAATGTCTGGTATTCTTCATTGAAAATAAATCTGAACAATTTTTATTTCAACTGTCTCTGGACTTAGTTTGCAGCAATTGCTGCACAAGCCACTAGTTTTCTTTAAAAGAAAAAATAAACATTTTTGCAGGAAAATATAAGTACCGGTACTGTGGAAAAATAAAGATCCTTTATTCTTTCAAAACAATAATATTGTGAAATCAATAGTATAAGAACACTTAACGAAGATTCGATCAAAAATCGAGGATCTGGCGTGCAGAATACAACCTCGGGCATCTCATTAAGAGGTCAGAACCACTTAAGTTAATAATGTAAGATAATTTTTATATTCTATATCTGAAAGAGAAAGTGTTAATGATGTGTAATGACGAGAAAATATGTTGTATGTAATGGCACAGTTTAGTATGTATAGTCACGAAGCTCAATACGTAGTAAATATGCATCCATAGATAGTTGCTAACCACTAGGATCGCTACTATCCCCTCATTACAGAAAATGCGAAATAGTACCTGCACAGTCTATTGTTCCTAGTACCCTCATAAACTCAAGCTTCGTGACTATCAGTCTTACTAATAAACCGTGTATAGTTTTTATACGAGACTTATGCAGAGTTGAGACAGAAAACGTTACTAATAAACCGTGAATAAGCTATGTACGTATAAACAGGCTGTAACTATACAATGGGAATTGCTTTGCAGTAGTTACATACACGAAACCCATTGTTTAAGCGTTGTATATAGGGAAAAAAATGGCCGCCCCTCTAACAGCTGTTCGTATCGACTGTCATTTTATGATGATGGTTACCTTGTAACCACAGAAGAACAAACCAAAGATCACAGAATTATTAGAATAATATTGCTGTAGCTTGTACTCTTTGACCAAAATGTAGTGTGGTAATCGATTAGAGCCAGTTGTACTATCGATATTTAACACGCCACACTAGAGCGCTCTACCGGATGCAATAGAGAACCTCAGATATTCTATTACCTTTCGTAACGAAGTAATGACGTAGCAGTGTAACATTTATACTGTTATACACGACGTATGTAGTGATTATTAGTAATGAATTTACACACGACTTATAAACGAGCTACTCATTGTATAAATACAGGGACATCACTTTATTTTTTACCAACATTTTTAACATTAACCTGGCTATACTCGGAAACACTGTTTCCCCCTTCCATTACAGGAGTTTGATGTTACTAGTGCAATATGTAAACAAATCATTTTACTAGGTATAGGAGGAGAGAAAAGTAGTGTATCCATTTATGTTGTAGGGAAATACGATATTACGATTTTCAGTTTGATCATCACTTTTACGGAATTTATCAAAATACAGTAGAGTAGTAACATTTTTTTTCTAAAAACTCAACTTTTCAGGCGGCTATGTTCGTTATGTAATGTCTACTTTATTTAGCATATTAATTATTGATGTTATCATACAATATAGAGACTGCATTTAAATTGAGGGGGTCATAAGTAAAGGGCTGTAAGTGCACTTAAGTTACTTTTGAGAAAATGGGTTTAAATATTTAAGCTTTCGTAAAATCGGTGAAATTTTTTATTTAAATTTTAATGTGTGATGCGATTAAAATGTCCCTTTGCCACTAAAATTTTAGATACTTTTGCTTACACTGGATGCACTTAACTCATGTTATTACAAATGCCACTAGCATTCCTTTGTTTCTAGCCACCTCAATTCAAAAAAAAGCTAATCTGAATTTTTAAACAAGTTGCTGAAAATGGTTGCCGTTCATTACAATGCAGGCTTCAATTCAGTACGCATATTATTAAAAACATTTTGAAGCATATTCTCTGAAATTGAATTTATCGTTTCTTGAATATAATTTTTTAGTACGATATTATTAATATAGGTTCTTTCTTCTATAGAAAACGCAATCATATTTATGAAACACACTATACACTGCAGTGTTTACTTCACTGCTTGAAGACTTCGAATGCAACAGCGGCCGTAAGTTTGTGTGTCTGACGGGAGCAAGGACATTAGTGAAGGGGTGGGAGTGAAGTACATTCAGAAATGCAGGTACAATAAAAATGCAAGTAAAAATAAAATGATGTCCCTGTATAAGACAGTTAAACGTCTATACACAGAGTTTTTACTAGTAAGACCGTATATATATTAGACTTTGGTAATAGTTTGTCAGTAATTGCAGACTATAGAAACTAATGTGTGTGAATAAGCTATTGGCATAGCTGTCAATGTCACTGTGCCACCACAACCAACAATATTTCATCTACCTTTATAAGACCGCTTTTTTAGGATCGTGAACCAACACTATATATGTACATAACTATAAAATATCGTGATCAGCAGAGAGATGCAGACGGCTGTCATACACTGATTCCGATCCGAGACGGCAGACTTCTACGAAACTGTGATACAACAGTTGATCTCACAATATCACAAATGTCTCAATTCCGGTGGAGAATATGTTGAAAAATAGCTTAAAAATCTGCTGCATCTGTTCCAATATTTTTTTATGAAATTGTGTTTTCTTTATATAAACGGCCCCAGGGAAACTTACTTTCTGGAGGACCCTCGTAATTGCATTGGAGAGGTCAAAGTTTATATAATCACTTGTTTTGACATTATTAACATGGTGGAAGAAAAAAAAAACTTTTTTTTTTTTTTAATCTGCCTTCATGAGAATGATTGCTTGTTAGTTCATGGAGGTCACGGCCTTTCAGAACAACACGAGTCAATCGCGCTTAATGTGAAGATCAGGGTTGCCATACGTACGACTATAGTCGCATACGACTATTTTTACTAATTATACGAGGTACGACCGCTCTTGTATGTCGTACGCAATTTTGTACGACTATTTCACTGAAGGGAAAAATAATTGAGAACTTATAATGTTGCTTTATAATTAAAATAAAATTGATGGTTAATTCGTCCTTTTAGACAAGTTTTCTTCGTTTTTTATGTCCTGGACTAATATGAAAGAAACATGTTTTTAGGGGGGGGGGGGATGCTTTGAAAATCGATCTGGTAGCTATACTTGTCATGAAAGTCATAATTTTTCATCTTGAGCTTTAGGGTAGAAGTACAAAAATTAATCTTAGTCCGTTAAATTTACTACAAAAACGAATAATTAAAATTTGTTTGAAGAAACGTTTCGATTATCCAACTAAATTAATATATACCGAATTTAATGTATTTAATATTGAACAAATTTATAAGTATACGCTGTTAAAATTTTATCATAAAATCGTAATAAGTTTTTATTACAGACACATAATTATGACGCAAGACGAAATATTAATTTAACATTAGTAGAACCTAAATGTCTCACATCTGCTGCTCTAAAGCATAGCATTAATTTTGGCCCTCAGTTGTACAATGCTTTAACTAAATTACACCCAGAACTTCTAACATGTAACCCACTAAATTAGAAACGTGTTAATGTCTTCAATTTCATTAAATAAATTTATAGCCTATGTGTATGAATTAATCAACCTATAAAACATTTGTATTCTATAATTTTGAAATACATATATTTATAGTCCTACTTTTCACGTGCGATATTATTCTTCTCTAGTTTTAATATTATTTTATATAATTCCATTGCCGCTGCAATTTTAGTTCCTATTTCATTTTACTTATTTATTTTTATTATTATTATTTTTTTGTTTTATTTTCTATATTTCTCTTATATTAATATTGTATTATATAATTTCTGTAACTGTAATTTTAATTCTATTTCCTATTTTATTTTATTTTATATTCTCTTATAGGCCTATTAATATTATATCTGAACTGCGACCGAACACGAGCGGTGCTCATTCGGTCTCAAATTTTGTTAATACTACTGTATCTCCTGTTTTATATTGTTTGTACTAATTTATTTCTACTTTTCTTGTTTGTATGTAATTATATTCTTTATTCTGTATATTTAAATTTAAATAAATTTAATTAAAATTTAAATTAAATAGGTTTAACGTATACGGCGGGGTTATAACAAAGTAATACGAGTTTAATTTTATTAACTTCCTTGTTTTTTCGACAAATAGGTTATATATAGGCTAGGTTTATTTTGTGATTATCTATCAATTGCGTAATGACATGAAGGTGATAGGCCAGCGAAATGACTCCAGCGTCGAACGTTACCCAGCATTTGCTCTTAATGGGTTGAGGGAAAACCTGGAAACAACCTCAATCAGATAACTCGTCTCATTCAGGATTTGAACGCCGGCCCACTTGTTTCACAGTCGGACATGCTAACCATTACTACACAGCTGTGAACTGGAAATACATTAGGAAGTTGAGAAATGTACGACAATTTTATGCTTAAGTACGACAATTGAGGCATTGACATGGGAAAGGTCGTAACTGTCAAAAATTCGAATTTTTAGGTTTTTCATTGAGAAGGTAGTAAATGGCCATGCCAATGCACAGAGAAGGTAATATGTCCGTATGTAATGAAACGAAGTTGGAAACGTAGTCACTAGATGTTGTAAGTTGTTTGTGCACAGCTGTTGGAGCGGAGAAGGTAGTAACTCCTTTTACAACATCAGAGTGTGTCTAGACAAATATGGGCTGATGACTGTGCAGGGCAGAATAAGAATCTGGTGATTCTAATGGTCCTGATTTACATTATTGCCAAGAAACATTTTGATTCAGTGGACTTGAAATTCCTGGTTTCAGAACATTCCTATGTCATGTGATAGGGAATTTGGCATCATAGAGAAAAGAAAAAAAAATGCAAGACCATGGTTCCAGAAGAGGTAAGTCCTAATAATGTAATAATGATGAAGGATGAGGATTTCTTCAACTTTTCTGCAGAATGTGACAAGTTTTTGAATACAACTCCTATCAAAATCAGCACCCTCAATTGGATTAGACTCTCAAGAGCTGATTTTCCTCTAATAAAAACAAGACAGTCATTTAATGACCTTGAAATATGGACAGAGCACCGGATTTTTAAGAAAGGACAGTCATTAACGTCAATCACTAACTTGCAGTGCTTGCAACGCCTTGAAAGAAGACCAGTCGTTCCTGATGCCAAAAAGAGGGACTTGTTATCTATGTTAGACTTCCTCGATGAAAACTATCATGCATTGTACCGAAAAAATTTGTGCATAATGTATAAATAACGTTAATTCTCAGTTTGGCTAAGGAGTGATTTCAATGTTGTATTTTCATAAAATAGGATTTCACAGATAAATCTGTGCCAGACTTTTCAAATTTCATATGTAACACAAACATGAGTGTATGCCTTTCATTTAAAGCAGTTTCTGTAATAATGTAAGTGAGAAAGTGTTCATAAATTTGTTTTTTGCTTCCCCTGAAAAATTTTGTTTTTGGCACTTACTACCTTTCCCATGTCAGCGCCTCAATTATCTTAAGTTGGTACGACTGTTTCGATTCCTTTATCTGGCAACCCTGGTGAAGACTCAATCGCTGTTAATTATAGAAAGTTAAATGTTGTACACTCCCAGACAAAATACTGTAGCCACGAAGATGGTGACACGTATGAACTAAGTCGCGTGTAAACCGCTATAGTGATATGATCATCTTACAAAATGTTGCTGGTTGTTATCAATTAAATAGGTAGTTAATGAATTTTACGCTCGACCATGCCGAAATGTAGTAATTATACACCTGGTTGCAGATCTTTAATGGACCTCATTAAAGTACACCTACTCATTAAAGGTCAGGTCTTTCAGCCAATGACGACTCAGGTTACAACTGTTCAGCCAATGACAGGTCAGATTTGTACCGTTATAAAACCGCAAGTATCGATTATTCTCGGATATGCAATCGAAAGAGAATTAGCGAAAAGTCACGGAGGCTGGAAATCCAACTGTCGCAGAAGGTTATGTTCTGTTACTATAATAATTAGCGTTAATTGTAAATAATATTCAAATAAATTCAATTTGTCATCTCGTTTTTCAATGTCGAATTTAATAATCAAGGTTATAATATTATAATATTATCAAGTTTAACGGGACTACGTCAAGGTCAATGACATTATTGTTCCTCGGAAAAAGTCAATACTTTCGCGTCTGCGCACATCTCACAATTCACGACCTAGAACAAGGTCACTTCCGATCTTGTCAGTTACAAATAAAATGTATACATCTGAATACCGGTAATTTCAAGTTAGAAATATGGTCGAGCATAAAAAGTCGTATGAAACTCGCCTATAATGGTAATTAAGAAGCTCGATTCTTAATCACTATCATTATAGTCTCGTTGCATAATGTACTATTTCACGAAAGGTTTGTACATTTTTAGTAGAGTAATTCCTGAATGACAATTGCAATACAACGTAACTCAACAGTTTGTCTGTTTCTAAGTACGTACTAAGCATAAGTAATGCCAGCATTTCGTGACTAATTACTCCTAGTTATTAAGGACAATAATGTAAATTTATGTTGCTTCCTAAATAACATGTTTGATAGCGTATCTTTTAGTTCTGTCATTAACACATAACTTCACTGTGCGATTACAAAAGCTACTTGCGTCAAGTAAATAAAGGCTTTATATCATCTACTGCCAGTGACACTTGACTAATGAAGCTCTCGGTACTGAAATTTATGTTACAAACGTCACTCTTTGATGCTTCAGAGTTGCTAACAATTGCATAAGCGTACGTATTCAGCAGAGCCCTTTGCGTGTCAAGTGATACAAATTATTGCGGGTAATTTCTCAACTGTCGTAACACCAGACTATATAATATGAATCGTGAATTGTAGCAATCCACAAGTTACAAATTTTATAATTTTGTATTTTTGTATGTTTCTGTATTTTTTTCATTTCCTTGACTTAAATGTAGATATCCAATACCACATACGTGATTTTTTTTTTTTCATAATTTTCAGGAGAAACAAAACTATTTATTATTTATACATTCTATCTAACTGAACCACTGAAAAGCACAATAATCAGTAAGAATACTACATACGTTGTTAGATCTAGACCAGCCGTGGCGAAAATGTGACTCGCGAGCACATTGTGGCTCGCAATGATAGCTATGCATTTCCTCTTGCTTCCTGCCTCCCCCAACCCCCACCCTCTCACTCACTGGAGTCAAACGCCGTTCCATTTGTATTTGTCTCTGGCCTGCGAGTGGTGTATCTTCGCAATGTCTTTTTCGAAACCATGTACCTCTACAAAAACTAAAGTTTCAAGTAGGATGAGAGGACGCATTTTTTGCTGCCAATATGATGCGAATATTAAATGTATAATAATTTGTTCACAAGTATTAGGTTACGAGAAAAACGTTGTATAACATAAAACGGCATTATACTACATGTCACTCGTGACAGATTAAAAGGTTAAATGTTATTTATTATTATTATTATTATTATTATTATTATTATCTCTGTACTTCGATCCTTTTTCAGCAGATGTACGAATAATGCGGTGAGATCTTCAATTTAAACTCACAGTTTTACAATGTGATGTTAAATGAAAGCTAGATGTCAGGACTTGACAAATGTTGAACTTTTCAAATCTTTGCCAAAAAATTAATATCCGAAACTTTGTTCTTTCGCTTTCTCTTTTGAAGCCATGTTCGCTACAACTTACGTTTGTGAAAAATTATTTTCAACAATGAAAATGGTAAAAACCAAATTTAGATCACGACTGACAGACAAATACCTTCGTGATCAACTACAACTGGTAGTAAGTGACATCATTCCTGATTTTAAAACTCTGAAACATTCTGAAGACAGTTCATTTTAGGTTGTGATAATGTGTCCTATGTTTCATTCTTCATTTCTTTCTTCGTTACACGTACTAAACATTAGTTTGTAGCCTTGTACTACATGAAATTGTATTTAAGTGCTTGACGTAAGGAAAATGAAAATCCATTAATAAGTCAGACAGTTACTTTACTTCCTCTTTGTGTGTCCGCCTTCCTCCATAGGTGCTATGCACGTTGCAGGTTACACAGTGGCTCGGCGCACGATCACATTTTCGCCACGGCTGATCTAGACCATCGATATGCATTTAAGGTAAGAAGGTACTGTATATTTCGACAATGTTAATTTCATGAACGCTGGCTAAGCATCTATTTACTTCACAAGCTGGGATTGCATTGCGCGTCATAAGACCATATATTCCGCTGACACTGTTCCTGGATTGTTTCAGATTTGACACCCCAAAGGGAATCATGCTACAGTGCGTTCTTTTACCCTGGGGCATAATAATAATAATAACAATAATAATAATAATAATAATAATAATGGTACTAGTAGTAATAGTAATAATAATCTCTATTCAAGGATTGTCTCCTTCGTTGCATTCCTTAACTCAGGGCTCGGCACATCACGTGATTCTGAGAAATGAGCGCTGTGTGCTTTAAAGAGCGGGTCTTGCGAGCGCTGTGACGTAAGCACACTACGTCATTCAGTGTCGGTGCAGTGGTGACTCTGGAGAACTTTGAAGACGAGATTACGCTCATATACTAAAGCGTCCTGCTACTCCCAATGCTTTTAATGTATCATGGGAGGAGGAGTTCTTTTTGGTAGAGAGCAGTGGATTAGCATAAAACACTCCAACTGATTAAGAAGCTCAATATCCATCGACATTATTCTTTACAACATGCTACTGAATATGACAAATATGTTGGTAATGAACGCCATAAATTAATACAACTTAAAAGAAAATATTTTTCAGGTATATTATATTAGAGTATATATTTGATTAATTGATTAACTAGTGGACTTACTAGTGTTAAACATGTAAGATTTGTCCGACTACATAATTAACACTAGGTAGTCCACTAGTTAATCAATTAATTGTATTCAAGTGTTAAAAGTAGTGTACGCAAGATTCAAAATGGATTTTCTATTTGATATTTATAATACATTATAAGTTATTATACATTTAGTAATATATAATTTTAAATTATACAAATATTATGATATATCATAGTATAGTATATTACAGTTTATGATTTATAATATGATATATATATATATGTATATTACTAAATGTACTATACTATCTTATAATGCACTATAAATATCGAATATATACTCTAATATAATGTACCTGAGAAACATTTTCTTTAAGTTGTATTAATTTATGGTCATATATTATATTATATTATATATTATGTATTAACAGGATGACAATAATGCACTTAGTGAATCGGCTATGAGAATTAGCTATAAATTTTGCCACGAAATTGCAAAGGAATTGAAAACATTCAACGAAGGTGAATTCATCAAGCGATGTTTAATTATATTGGAAGATGAACTCTGTCCACAGCAAGTAGGGGAAGTGGAAGCCATACGCCTGTCTTGTAGAACCGTGGTGAGGAGGTTGCAATATGTGCATATGGGTTATGTAAATAAGCCTAATGATTTGTGTGTGTGCATAGAGCGAAGTTTATTTCATTAAATTAATAAGAGTGTTATAAATTCTGTACTGTACAATGGATTGATGTAATATCCTTATAAACTATTATGTACTGACAGACTGAATGACTAGAACAACCGTGGCTCTTGTTATATTAATGCAGGGAAGGTAGCTGTAATGCGAGTCCGCCACTGCGTGAGAGTTCTGCTATACTCGCGGCGAAAATGCGACTCACGAGCACATTGTGGCTCGCAGTGCCTTTCTCTCGCTTCCTACCTACAACCCCCACCCTCTCACTCATTGGAGTCAAACTCCGTTCTATTTGTATTTGTCTCTGACCTGCGAGTGGCGTATCGTCGCAATGTCTCTTTCGAAACCATGTACCTCTATAAAAACGAAAGTTTCCAGTAGGATGGGAGGATGCATTTTTTTGCTGACAATATGATGAGAATATTAAATGTATGATTTCTTCACAAGTATTACTAGGAAAACGGTTGTATAACATAAAACGGCATTATAAGTTACTACATGTTACTGATGAAACATTAAAAGGTTAAGTGTTGTTGTTATTATTATTATTATTATCATTATTATTATTATCATAATCATCATCATCGCTGTACGTGGATCCTTTTTCAGCAGATGTACGAATAATGCGGTTAGATCTTCAATTTAAACTCACAGATTTACAATGTGATGTTAAATGAAAGCTAGATGTAAGGACTTGACAAATGTTGAACTTTTCAAATCTTTGGCAAAAAATAAATATTTGAAGCTTCGTTCTTTCGCTTGCTCTGTTGAAGCCATGTTCGCTACAACTTACGTTTGTGAAAAATTATTTTCAACAATGGAAATAGTAAAAACCAAATTTAGATCAGGACTGACAGACAAATACCATCGTGATCAACTACGACTGGCAGTAAGTGACATAATTCCTGATTTTGAAACTCTGCCGCAGAGACATTCTGAAGACAATTAATTTTAGGTTGTGGTAATGTGTCCTATGTTTTTTTGTTCATTTCTTTCTTCGTTATACATACTAAACATTAGTTTGTAACCTTGTACTATATATAATTTTATTTAAGTGGTTGACGTAAGGAAAATTAAAAACCGTTAATGTCAGACAGTTGCTTCAATTCCCCTTCGGTTGTCCGCCTCCCTCCATAGGTGCTATGCACGTTGCAGCTTACACAATGGCTCGGCGCACGATAGCATTTTCGCCACCGCTGTGCTATGGCTTGGAATTGAAGTGCCTTGCGTAGCGAGAGCAGCTCTGGCCGGCTAATTAGAGCCGCTCTCATGCCCGGCCCTGCCTTAACTAAAAACTCTGTGTAATGTCACCAACATGGCCTAAGGCCACCGCTTAAGGTAACAAAAGCCAAGAAATAGTCACTCAGTTCCAATAAAATGATTATAAATTTCTAGGTTCCTACCGGGAGTCTAATACATTATACTTAAAATTTGCACCATTTGAGCTGCAGCATTTTAGGCCTAAAAACATAATTTTATATAAATCAGCATATAAAATCTTTCATTTTTCGTCATATTAAACATTCTCCGTTCATACCGGATTACAATACAGTGCGATGTATGAGAGATTTATATATTTAGAGTTATCAAAACCTGATAGTTACGCATAGAAGCGCTTCTGGCTGTGTGGACAGAAAGTTAAAAAGTCACCGCCGAGTCAGAACAGGGCAGCAGATGGCAAAGAGACAGACGTTCAGTTCATTTTCCGGAAGATAAATCTCTTGTACAGCTCAAGCTGTGAATCGAATCACGGACGCTTGGATGGGAAGCTTATACACATCCAAAGAGCTAGGACGACAGACAGCATATTATAGGAGGTTGCAAATTTGCATTTAAAAGCAGAGAGAAATAATTGATACATAAAGTCGGAGCTTTCGCGAACCATGTTTCATTTATATACGGTTCCATTAGACGTCTTTTTAGTTTTCTTTAGCTTTTATGCGGGTAAATGTGATTGCAAAGAGATGATGGCACTGGCACACAATACGTCAGTACTATGGTATACCCGTAATTGTGGCGGTCGGGTGGTGTGGTATATATATATATCTACATGGCATGCATCGTAAATGTCTTCATCTCATTACACTGAAAGCAAGTCTCATGCGGTAACCCTCGATATACACACATCAAACAGCGTCCCAACGCCGCGCCGGCTGAAATTTTCAACTTCGATCAAGACATTTACTGAACTGACGAATGCAGTAGTTAAGGGACAAACAATTCAATATTGATCTTCCTTTCTGCCGTAAATTTTTTCATAGTTGCAATGAAATTTATATCTGTCTTAGAGTGAGGTTACATTCTATTCAAAGAACAATACATTTTTGTTGAACATAATCCAGATAGGAAAAATGAATAGAAAATACTCTTTCAAGACTGAATAAAATTTCTACAGGCACATCATTTTATTTTTACTAACATTTCTAATATTAACCTGGCTATACCTTTGGTTCAACGATTGAGAACCGGAAACACCGTTTGATACCCCCTTCCAAGACTGGAGTTCGATGATACTGACGTAATATACAAACAAATCACTTTACTAGGTAAAGGAGGGAAGAAAAGTAGTTCATCCATTTACGTAAACTAGGAAATATTGCGCTTTTCAGTTTCATCATTTTCATTAGGTTTTTGTTTAATCAAAATACAGTACACTATTAACAATTAGTGTTTTTACTCACGAACTGAGCTATCCATGCTGACGTATTCATTATGCAGTGTATATTATACTGTCTACAACACATTAGCGTACAATATAGAGAATGAAGTTAAATTGAAAAATAATCATAATATGGATATTAAACACATTTCGATATAGGCTTCAGTTCCAATGTGCATATTATCGCACTATAGACTATTGTACTTAATACCAATTACCAGTTCTTCGTACTAGTAACTCATGTTGAAATAATTCTGTACCTACTCTATAAAAGAGTACCTTACGTACTGTAAATTCAATCTTCACTTCTGCCCGAAAAAATAAATTTACTCAGACATACTATCTACTGTCCGTCCAAGTGGTTATGTCGTAGGGTCGTAGAAAGGAGGGAAATCACGTGACAGTTAATTACTTAACGAGGCCCTTTTATATAAGTTATTTTAAACATTGTATAAGATTACGTAGACGTCCAATTCCTAACAGAAGTTAATGTTCTCAGAAAAGAGCTAAGACAGCCCCGCCACTAGCTGGCGAATAAAAGCTGGTTGGGGAAACCGGGATGCGACGTAGGCAAATGGACGACAGTACCTGTGCGAAAATTATTCAAGATTGAAAGCTCTTTCGTCACTGGAAAATGCGAACATATTTTTGGAACGTACTGTGGCTACTATGACTGTATATGCGGTCTTGGATCTGTGTGGAAGACGGTTGAAGGGGTGGGAGAGAAGTACATTAAAAAATTCAGGTACAATAAAAATTGAAGTAAAAATAAAATGATGTCCCTGTACATTATGCAACGTGCCTATAATGGTAGTAATTAAGACGCGAGTATGTTTGTTTATGAAACGAGCGCAAGCGAGTTTCATAAATTTTATACGAGCGTCTTAATTACCACTATACTCAAGTTTCATACGACTTTTTATGCTCGACCATATTTCTAACTTGAAATTATTCATAAGTATTCATATTATGGCTATATAAGTGAGGAGCGGAACTGACCTTCTAAATTGTTTGATGTGCGCAGACGCGAAAGTATTGATTTTTTTTTCCGAGGAACGAATATCATTGACCTTGATATAATCCAGAGAATAACATGAACATTAGTCTTGATATTATCTGGAAATTGATTTAGAATTGAAAAACGAGATGACAAATTGAATTTATATGACTATTATTTACAATTAACGCTAATTATTATAGTAACAGAACAAAAACTTCTGCGACAGTATTGGATTTCCAGCCTCCGTGACTTTTCGCTAATTGTATTTCGATTGCATATCCGAGAATAATCGATAATTGCGCTTTTATAATGCTACAATGGTGATTTCTCATTGGCTGAACAACTGAACTATAATGAATAGGTGTACTTTAATGAGGTGCATTAAAGGGCTACTACCAGGTGTATAATTACTACATTTCGGCATGGTCGAGCATAAAGAAAATTTTGGAAGTTTGCAAACGTCAATTTCAATATTATTGCTGGGATGCAATTTCTGTTGCATTGATGACAATTTATAGATATAGGCCTACTCTTTGTCTTCGTCTTTTCTTTAGTGATTTTTTAAGTCAAACTCAATGCATTTATTCGTAGATGATATGTGGAGCAGTGGCGTAGCGTCAATGTAAGCTAAAAAGCATAGCTTCCCCAGTTAATAATAATTTCATAATAAACCTGCAGTTTATGGAGAAAATTATTTATTAATTTAATAGAATTTATATTTACGCGTTAAAAATTGTGATGCGGCAGCTCAGGATGATTTGTGATGCAGCAGTAAACAAGAAGCCTGCACATACCAGCTTCCAAGCAGACTGGTTTCTTCTGTGTAATCCACCCCGCAGATTTTCCATCCCTTCCAAACTAAACTACCCTAATCGCAAGGCTCGCAAGAAGCTAGCTTTAACATTTAAAATAAGTAGTTTCCGTGTTATCCCTTTTCGTCAGTTGTGTTCAGTTGAAGTGTGGCTAATATAATAAATAATGAGCGAAATAACAGTTCCTGACACTAATTTACTTGAATTTTTTAGGACAATTCTATTATCAAGACTAACTTACGAACAAAAGTGTGATTTAAAAAACAAGTGACCGACTCCCTTGCTGTCAATGAAGGACACAACCAAAAGACAGACGCATACTTACGTAATGATACTAATATTGTGATTTCTCTAAGTATGACAGGGAGTGAGCTAATGTTATACGTATACGTGTCTATTTGTTAGAGATATGTGTAAACCGTGAAATCATATTTTACTACGTATCATTTGAGGTCATGCCTTATTGGTGTTACTTACGATGTTCCAACCAATCTTCGACTGCTGACTTGAAATTGAGTACTAGTTATTTTAAGACTGTATTTTTGTAATACGTTTTCTCATATTGCATGAAAGACAACTTGAGTTAGCTTCCCTGCTCAAAATTTAGTGCTACGCCACTGATGTGTAGGTTAATTAATATCAAAATAATACTAATTAAGTGTGATGGTCAGGGCCCGGATTTTGATGAAAAAAATATCTAAAAATGTATCTATTAATTGACCTAAAAATCAATAAAATGATCTAAAAAGATTTTAAAATTTTCGTCTTCATTTTAGGGTACGGCAGTACAACACAGTTCTTATTTCTGTTTTTATTATTATTATTAGGTACAATAATTAAGGAACGCAATATCATCGATACTCGTTTGTTCTGAAAGTTACCATAAAACACTATTTGTACAGGGACATCACTTTATTTTTACCAACATTTTTAACATTAACCTGGCTATACTCGGAAACACTGTTTCCCCCTTCCATTACAGGAGTTTGATGTTACTAGTGCAATATGTAAACAAATCATTTTACTAGGTATAGGAGGAGAGAAAAGTAGTGTATCCATTTATGTTGTAGGGAAATACGATATTACGATTTTCAGTTTGATCATCACTTTTACGGAATTTATCAAAATACAGTAGAGTAGTAACATTTTTTTTTTCTAAAAACTCAACTTTTCAGGCAGATATGTTCGTTATGTAATGTCTACTTTATTTAGCATATTAATTATTGATGTTATCATACAATATAGAGAGTGCATTTAAATTGAGGGGGTCATAAGTAAAGGGCTGTAAGTGCACTTAAGTAACTTTTGAGAAAATGGGGATTAAATATTTGAGCTTTCGTAAAACCGGTGAAATTTTTATTTTAATTTTAATGTATTATGCGATTAAATTTTAGATACTTTTGCTTACACTGGATGCACTTAATTCATGATATTACAAATGTCACTAGCATTCTTTTTGCTTCTAGCCACCTCAATTCAAAATAAGCTAATATGAATTTTTAAACAAGTTGCTGAAAATGGTTGCCGTTAATTACAATGCAGGCTTCAATTCTTTTATGCATATTATTAAAAACATTTTGAATCATATTCTCTGAAATTGAATTTATCGTTTCTTGAATATAATTTTTTAGTACGATATTATCAATATAGGTTCTTTCTTCTATAGAAAACGCAACCATATTTCTGAAACACACTATACACTGCAGTGTTTACTTCATTACTTCGAACGCAACAGCGGCCGTAAGTTTGTGTGTCTGACGGGAGCAAGGACATTAGTGAAGTGTTGGGATTGAAGTACATTCAGAAATGCAGGTACATTAAAAATGCAAGTAAAAATAAAATGATGTCCCTGTATTTTTTGTACAATTTATTATACTCTGTAGATTTATGCTTTATGTCAGAAGACGTAACAAGTAAACATCCAACCTCTTTAATAAAGTGATCATGTTCGAAGAGAATTTATGAAATACACTTCGCTGACCCCGTTTTAAAATGAAAATGATGTCATAAACGCATTGACTTGTTCTGCGGAATAAGCCAAGTTACATTTGATACAGCAGGCGCTTTGCAGACAGGAAATTAAGAGGAGGGGATTTGTATTTCACTGTCCGCCCGGGAAGTACTCCCCCCCTTCCACCTATTTGCAGATGCTGACGAGGACCTGTCGTCGAGTGCAATCCTGTGGAATTAAAAATTTCATTCACACGATTCAGTGTAACCTAGAGAGCAACATTGTAGGGAACTGTAGCAATATATATTATGTTCCTGATATAGTATTCGGAGCACGATCTTTACATTGGTATTGCGGTAACATCGTTACATTTGGTGTTGCTAGTGACGTATGCTATTGTGAGAGGTTATTATGGATTACAATCTATTTCAGTGTACAGTAGAACCTCTATTATCCGTGGTAATGAAAGGGGTAGGTTGAACGGTTAATCGAAAAAATCGGATAATCCATACCGTAAAACATTTTCGTAAATTTAGTGAATAATGCTTACACTTTCGTAATTTTCTCTACGGCCTTGTATTCAACATGCTAAGTAGTTTACCAGAAATTCACTGATTTATGTCTGGTTGTTAACGACGGGTTTTTAACAGGCAAGAAAACTCTTTGTAATGACTTCTGTGGGAAGATAGAAATAGTGAAGGTCTCAATTTGTATATTTACATAGGCTACACTATACACTTTAGCCTCGATTTTTATTATATTGCACACGGTTGTGACGTCAGATTTGTATTCTGAGATGAACCACAGTTTCTCGTTCCCTAAACCACACAATTATTTCTAATTTTTTTATACTTAGCACAACACGATTTCTTTTGATACCTGTGGAAGCCATTTAATATAGAAGTTATACATGACGACAACTCAAACGTTAGACCAGGTATGCTCATTCCCTGACTCCCGATTACGTTCTGTAATCACAACCTTCGAATGTAGAGCGTGTTGTTCCTCGTTCGAAGCTCGACGGATGACTGCGGAAGGCAGTTCAAGTACTTAGTAAAAAGTACGAACAATACAGGACAATGACACAGTCAAAAGCTTCTGTAAGAAAAATGATCATTCCGTATAGTGTGGGAGGAAGACTATTTTTGTTGTGTGTTCGGTGAAAGCATGAACTGTTTACTATGTTGTAAGGTACTGTCAGGAATACTGCTGAGTAACATAAAACGACATTATACGCTCTGCCATCCAGAACATGCCGAAGTAACAGGGAAGCTGTTTTCTGTAATATGTATTCATATACCAACGTTGTTATTATTATTATTATTATTATTATTATTATTATTATTACTATTATTGTTTGATTTTATTCCAAAAGAAATACATGTTATGATAAAATAATTTTTTCAGGGGTGCAACGTGCACTACAGTTTCAAGAATTGAAAGCACTTTATGAAAGGTCAAACATTGTAAAAGTCGAACAATTAGTGCCTGAATAAAATATAATTAATTATATCTCCGTACTGGAACAGTTCAAATGTGAATTCACAGAACATAGATTTAGTGGTTTTAGATGTATGGAGAGTGATATTAACCTTTTTTGTCAATCCTTTCATAGTAAATGTACAGTCCGTGAGACTGCAGTTCCAGGATGCGTTAATTGATTTGCAAAGTGACATAGAATTCAGAAATGCAGAAAATACGACTTGACAAGAACAGAAGTGTTAAAAAAATGAACAAAATGAAATATCCCGAGATGAGCTTATTCGCTGCCACTTTGTTAGCTACCTTCGCCTCCACATATATGTGCGAACAATTATTTTCGAGAATGAAGGTACTAAATCCAAACATAGATCCCTATCAACAGATGAGCATCTTTTGAGCCAGCTGCGCATTGCAGGAAATTCTTTGGAAATAGATTTACGATTACTTGTAGAAAAGAATGCACATGTTGCCAACAGACCTCAATGTATGGTGCAATATGAAAATAACACTACATATATGATAATATCATAACTTATTAAACATAATAAAATAATAATGTAATAACTGAATATTACAGTGTATAGGCTATCCCTTCCTTTTTTCAAGTTCAGTTTATTATCCGTATTTGTTAGAGAATGAGAGCCATGACACGGGCGGTGTTGCAATGTAGTTGCGGAGCCCAATCCGTACACTGTGTGTGTTATGCAGTGCAGCATCATCCGTGTAATCGGGGCTTTCACAATTTTGAGCATACCTGCGTTAGACCGTACTGTGTAAGGGTTGAAGCCTTGTAATAACCTTCTCCAGAAAAATAACGTGCTAATATAATGTACAAAAAATCTGAGAGAAAGACAGTCGGATAATTCACCAATCGGTTAATAGAGTGACGGATAATCGGGGTCCCACTGTATTCTTATGGCTTGCGGTTTAGGCATTTTTCTGTTTTAATAACTCTGTTGTTACTACATAAATTTAAGCTTCTATGAATAGACTCAATTTTACCCCATAAAGATTCTATGAATTGTGCACAGAGCAATTGTGTATAAAATATTACTTCCAAGTATTGAGTTTTCTGCCCTTGTTGTTATACGACTCCTTCACATTGACTGTACCGTATTTCGCATTTTTGTTAAAAGCTATGTAAACTGTGAAATGTTAGTTATCGGTTGTAATAACTGTAAATGGCTAAAATACAATAATTTGAATAATAATATGGGACAAGGAGACGTTTGTGGTACTATAAATTGTACGAAAAATAGGTTAGAGTTACCCTTCTTTCGAAAGGTCCAGGAAGGTGAGTTTATAGAATATAACTAGTGGCTTGTGCAGCAAATGCTGCTGCAAACTAAGTTCGTTAGACGTTCAAATAAAAATTTTTCAGATTTATTTTCAATGAAGGATACTTGTCTTTTTGATAGTTATTTGCTTCCATAATAATGAAACATACTCCCTCTCAATGGATTTTTTTAGGCCAAATACTTTTTCTTGAACCTATCCAACTTCAGTTTTTGAATTTCAACGCTAAAACGCAAATATCAGTCAGGACGATAGCAGTAGCTATTTCAGGTCATTGTGGATTGTAGGCAAAAGTTAAAAAAATGTCAGGTTTGCTAAGATTTCGAGCAATAGCATTTTCGTATAACTGCTACATGTAGAACTTGAAATGTAGAGCGTAAAATCATTTTATCCTACTAAGAGATCTTGCTGAAATGATCTGGAGACTACAAAATTTTCTAGGCCTCTTATTTCATTAGTAAGTAATACCTTTTTATTTTTCCTTAGGAACTGTAATTTTTGCGCTCTCTCGAGCCAATACTGAAGACAATGACACATATCAATATCTACACTACACCGCTATTAAGTATATGAAAAAGACCCAACCCCACTGGTTTAATAAGTATAAAAATATTTGATTTTTAAAAACAATATTATCTTACTTAAGTTTTGTAGTTATATATAGCAATCACTCAGTAAATTATAGAAATGGAGATCTAAATTAAGATATTCTCTACATTTACTTACATAACTTCAAAACGTTTCTCTTTCATGGCAAAAATATAGCATCAATATTATGTACAATTAATAAAGAATAGACGCATCATGATATCAACTATAATAAAATTATGATTTTATTTCAACTCAACAATAGGATTTTATTCTTCCAACAATAATTCCTTTCTACAATTCACCTTAAACGCTCTCGACAACAATAGGATTTTCACTCAACACAGTATTCGTTATAGCACTCCACTGACGGCAATGACAATTTACTTGGACTGTTACGAACAACAATGAACTGTTAATCTTAACTAATATTTACAAAGCACTATTTACAAATCAGAACTATCAGTTCTCAGTTCACAGTTCTTCTAGCTCAGTCACTCGAGTTCACAGTATCTCGAACCACAGACCTTCAGAGACAGTTCACTGTACTTGAACTCAGGTCCCTCCAACTGCGGTCCACTGCACTCGAACTCAGGCCTTCGGATGCTGTCACAGTTGCGGACGCACACTCGAGTCGAACTCCGGTACACAAGACTGGCTTGCTCTGTTCACTAGCTTACTCAGTGAATGGCTGAATAAACTGAAAAACTGCTCGAGTTCGCTGGCGTTTCTTCTTTTATAATCACAGCCACGTAGCCTCGAAAGTTCGACGCGTCTCCAGAGATAGCACTCCAGAAAAATCCAGAGCCCTCTCCTCTCTACCAGCACCAGATGCGCGCGCACTCTCGTCGCGTTGACGTAATATACCCCCTCTCTTCTCTCCGCCGCGCGCCGTCCCTCAGTGCTCCGCGCGATCTGCTCTCTTGCGGGACGCTGATCGTGAGTTCGAATCTCACGTCGCTGTCACAATATTTAATTTCTAATGGTAATAATGTCATCCAACCACCTCAAGTTTCGTAGATTTGAATATCCAATACACAGCTGTACTCAGAAAATTATACACTGCAGAATCAGGTTTTAATAACAAATTGAGTTGAGCTCTAAATATGTCTGCAATTCTGCAGGTCACGGCCTTCGTGTAATAGCCTATTGTTTACTATAGTGTGTGTTTTATTCTGAAATTCAATCAAGTCGGCCGTGATTCAATAAAATTAGTTCTCAAAACTGACAACAGGTGGATTTTGGAAAATAGGAGAATTATGTAGGAAAATTAACATTTCACTGAAAACCACTACTTTTCCGAAAACTTTGGATGCCAGGCATGAAAATGAGGGGTCACTCATTAAAATCCGTTCAGACGTTTTCCCTTAATTTCCATTACCAGTTCAAATTATATAGATATATATTTTATGAAAATAATATATAATCCTGATGTATTTCATATTTCAATAGTGGAAGGAAGGTGTTAATTTTTCCAAAAGAACACGATATCGAAAGTACAATACAATATTTTATCGTGTTGCTAGGGAAAGAGTCTGTGATGAGGCGATAGTAGCGATCTTGGTGGTAAACAACTATCTATGTTTGCATATTTAGTAAGTATTGAGCTTCGTGACTGTATATACTAGAATATGGTTCTATGGATGAAAGATAAAACCCTTCCATTGTCCACACAGAGAATTAAACCACAGTTCGTTTGGATACACAAAGCACAAGTCGGCAAATGTGTGAAGAGGTCCTGCTATACTAAAAAATGCTGAATAATGAAGGTTTTTCTTGTATCGTCGATAATATCAAAAGTTCTCGGGTCCAAATTCGGGAGACGACAATGAGTTTTAAGACGCAGGTCCATGAAGCTACTGCCTTAAGCCCGGTTCAGACGGTGCTTGTTTTCTTTCCTGCGTAGCAAGCCGGGTGCCGTGGTGAGTACGGTGCTGGCTACGGTGATGGTTCCTCTCCGAAGCTGGCCCTTTTAACCCTCGGTCTATACCTGGGGTCTTTTGTGACCCCATTCCTTTTTTTTTTTTACAAATGCATATGTCAAATGTTGACATAACCCTTTTTTTGTTCCAGATATGCTATTTGTGAGCATTTGGCTACAATTATGTTACATTGTCATGATCCTAGTATAAGCTGTATAACATTATTTTTCATTTTTATCACATGGGGTCAGCAAAGACCCCAGGTATAGAGTACGCTATACTAATTTTTATAATGAATTTGTTACTTGGTCTCGCTCTTGGTGTATTTTATGACAACAGCGGGACAAATACAGATCAAATATTGATATTTCTTGAACTGGGATGCACTGTTGTGAGATATTTGACAATTTTTAATTAACTGTTTTCAGTTTGCAGTAGATTTCTGATGAAGTAAGTCGGTTTGTCTCTCTCTCTATTATAAATAATAATTTATAATATAGATTTTCAGAAAGGTTATAGCCTTAATCATGCTCTAAAAGACGCAGACCACAGTGATAGTGAATGTGACAAGCGACGGCGGTGTTGCGGAAGTAGATGTGACAGGAAGATATTCAAGTTGAAGACGAAATAGATATTGATTCTATTGATGCAGATGATAACGTCGACGTATTATGACACATTTACTTACATCAAGAAATGGACAACTGAACTATGCTACTCAGCCATCACCACAGCGTAAGGAACCTCCTAGAAATATTGGCTATACACAAAATACTCTTGTGGCCGCTTACGTGCTGAAAAGATTCAAAGCCGTCTTGTTGTTGTCAACACTGCATAATTCGTTTGACATAAGTGAATGTGAACACAGAAAATGAGAAGTAATACTCCTCTATAATGCCATAGTCTGATGTGGAAACGCTTGAATAAATACCAAAATACATAAATTATCCAATAATTATTCTTACAACTTCCTATTTTCAAGTTAGTTGAAAGAAATCTATCCGGGGTCAAAAAAAGACCCCAGGTATAGAGTACGTTTTTCCATAGCAGATATAGACCGACGGTTAACAGTTGAAATTGGAAAATCATCTGCTGTTTCATCTGTTGCCAACACTCATGGTCAAAAAGAAACTAAACCGTGAGTGGAAAACAACTAAAGTCCTACATTAACAGTAGTAAATATCGTAAAAGGTAATTAAGCCATAAGTGCAAAACAGCCAAAGTCCGATATTTAATTGCTGTTTCCTATAGCGATATCATTTTATTTTTAATTCAATTTTTATTGTATCTGAACTTTTGAATGTACTTCACTCCCACCACTTCTACTAATGAAGTTCCAACTCTCCTCCACAGAGAACCTAGGCCGCATATAGTAAATAGTACTGAGTTAGTGAGTATAGTAAGTTCTAGAAATATGTTCGCGTTTTCCAGTGACGAAAGAGCTTTCAATATTGAATCATATTTTCGCACAGGTACTGTCGTCCGTTTGCCTACGTCGCATCCCGATTTCCCCTACCTGCTTCTGCTCGCCTCTCTGTAAAGGTTAGTGGCTGGGCTGTCTTAGCTCTTTTCTGAAAACATTAATTTCTGTTAGGAATTGGACGTCTACGTAATATTATACTGTGCAACTGTTTAAAATAACTTAAATAAAAGGGCGTCGTTAAGTAATTAACTGTCACGTGATTTCCCCCCTTTCTACGATCCTGCGGCATAACCACTTGGACGGACAGTAGATAGCATGTCTGAGTAATTTTATCTGTGCGGGTCGGGCAGAAGTGAAGATTGAATTTACAGTACGTAAGGTACTCTTTTTTAGAGTAGGCCTAGGTACAGAATTATTTCAACATGAGTTACTAGTACGAAGGACGAAACTGGCAATTAGAATTAGATGCAATAGTCTATAGTGCGATAATATGCACAAAAGAACTGAAGCCTGTATCGAAATGAACGGCCACCATTTTCGAAAAAGTGTTTAAATATCCATATTATGATTATTTTTCAGGTGAACTTCATTCCCTTCTCTGTACGCTAATGTGCTTTAGACAGTATAATATACACTGCATAATGAATACGTTCGCATGGATAGCTCAGTTCGTGAGTAAAAACACTTATTCTTAATACAGTACTCCATTTTGATTAAACAAAAACCTAATGAAAATTATCGAACTCAAAATTGCGATATTTCCTACTTTACGTAAATGGACGAACTACTTTTCTTCCCTCCTATACCTAGTAAAGTGATGTGTTTGTGTTTTACGCCAGTATCATCGAATTCCAGTCGTGGAAGGGGGTAGCGAACGGTGTTTCCGGCTCTCTAAAGGTATAGACAGGTTTATATTAAAAATGTTAGTAAAAATAAAATGATGTCCCTGTATAAACTCTTTCTAGCATTTTTCTTGCTACTAACTTGGACCTTTGGTCTTCGCTTCCTTGCACATTGATATCTTAGACACTATATTATATTATTGTAAGATAATTCTTTTATCTCGCCACAATTTTAAAGCTAGAAGGATCATCCGGAATCGGTGTTTCTAAGAGAATTATTGAAAATAGTAATAGTTGTGTGAACTAAGAGGAGATTTTCTACCGACTTCATCACGGTCTTGGTAGCAGAAAGCGTTGCGCCGTTCGGAAGTCACGGAGTGACTTGATAATGAAGATTCACTCTTAGAAGTTTCACTTATACATTTTTTTAAATTCCGTCAAAGTTCAATTTATTCAGGTACCTTGAGAAGGGGTAATTGTGTTTAGGAAATAGTGTTGTCACTTCAGACCAATATACTGTAGTTTTGTTAATTCGACCACAGAAGACGGTGATATTATGTTAGTCATACAGAGAATGAAATTTATGACCGTAAAAAATGCTGCTTGAACATAACATCATATAAGTAGCAAAATTTGATTTCTTATTTGAATTATTTCAACGTTACAATTTTATTGCTCCTCTGTTAAAATGTATATATGATAACGTTACGCAATGTGTTCTTTTGTTTTGTGTTTTTTTGGAAAATACAATTTCAGTTAATGCTCCGCCATAAATGTAACTAAAACCTTGTGCACCCCTCGTGTTTATCGTACGGCTAGACCTCCCCCACACGTTACCTGCACTTTGTTTACGTTTTCATTGTGCCTACACGAGACGCTCTACTATAATAATAATAATAATAATAATAATAATAATTCTTTTTTATACTGGCAGAGTTAAGGCCATAGTGCACAAAGTATTCAAGCAGTTAAAATTTAACAAAAAAGTTACAAAACAGAATACTAACGTAATTACAAAGAGAAATAATAATAGCATAATAAAATCGACACTAAACAACATGAAAATAATACCGTAATAGAAAAAAAAGAAAGTAAAATACATTGAAATATAGCAAAAGCAACTCATTTAGCACAAATGGTTAATATGGAAAACATAAGGAAGAATATAACAAAATGGAATGTAATAAAATAATAAGAAAGAAAAAAAAAGAAAGAAAATTAAATAAAATTCACAATAAAAGGCTATGATAATAAATTCGTCAGCTGATAAATGGAACAAAAAGGAGAAAGGAAGGAAAAGAAATATATAGCCTATATTTTTAGATAACTATCGCAGAGAAAAGGGCTTATAACTGAAAGGAATCTGAGTTGAAAAAGTGCAATTTTAATTTATTTTTGAAACTAGACAATGTCCGACAGTCTCTGACATGTTGTGGTAGAGAGTTCCAGAGATGAGCTGCAGAGACGGTGAAAGATGAAGAGTAGAAGGATGTTCTGTGTTTAGGAATGGAGAGAGTGATATGGTGTTGTGAGCGAGTATCTATTTCGTGATATGAGGACAAATGTTGAAAACGAGAAGCTAAGTAGCTAGGGTTAGAGTTTTGAAGAATATTGAAGAGTAAAGTGAGAGAGTGAATAGTTCTTTGCTCTTTGAGACGGACCCAGGACAGCATATTTAGTGAAGGTAATAATAATAATAATAATAATAATAATAATAATAATGATAATAATAATGATAATAATAATAGTGCAACACGTTACGATAACATACATACAATTTGATCTGATGTATCTAAATTTTATTTGCTTC
Organism: Periplaneta americana; assembly: GCF_040183065.1. Taxonomy (NCBI): domain Eukaryota; kingdom Metazoa; phylum Arthropoda; class Insecta; order Blattodea; family Blattidae; genus Periplaneta; species Periplaneta americana. Next base: position 180,504,094 of record NC_091124.1, read on the forward strand.
CTATAACTGAAATGATATTGAAACTTACATTCGCGTCGCTCGCAAGAAATAATATCCACGAGGCAAACTGAATAGAATAACTAATGAGAACTTTTATCAGAATATTTCGGGAATGCTTGGAATTTTATAAATTCCAAACCGAATTAAATTTGAAGTCCCTTACGACAGTTGTTTCCTGTTAAAAGTCACATCATCAGAAACAAATTATATTCGCTCCAGTAGCTTTTCATTCTCGCAAATTATTTTCCAGTTTTTATATAGGCCTAGACATGTGTCGGGAAGGAAAATAAAAGCGAAATTTGCGGCTTTAGAAACAAGAGCGTTTGAATGGAAATATTGTTCAGCCACCGGTGATTTATTTTACAACTTTGTATAGAATTCCATTAAACAAATGGTACGGCGACGCTACGTAGAGAGATTAAAAAAGCTTAAAAGTAATCCCTTCTGAAATATTGTATTTTAAATGAAATTAGCCAGTAACTGGGGGTATACTGTGGGCTGCAACATCTTTCATTTTGGAGACACAATGCACGTCTTATAAAAAAAGTAGACAGTAAAATATGGCACAACTAGTGGAGAAACAGACCACTCCTTAACATAAAAAGCACATTTAACCTCAACAAAGTTATACTCATTCATAAAATGAACGACTCAGCAGCAACCTGTGTAACAGCTGACATAGTATATAGTACACCAAAACCCTGCGTGAGCTTAGCAGACATGTTCCCAGTTTAATTATAATATTCCGAGCAAAACCACAAACAGCTCTGTCTCCACGGCGGTCGGTTCAACTAACCGACCTAGCTAAAAGAATAGAATGTAGCAGATATTGCAGAGGTAGGCCTACATTTCGGACGGATATTCGATTCGAAACTCGCGATTATTAGGCTCTCACATTTTGTATTTCTTAATCACTCCGACAGAGTTAAATTGTTATTATTATTATTATTATTATTATTATTATTATTATTATTATTATTATTATTAGAGGGAGGAAGCGTATTATCTAGCGAAATTTATAAACTTGTATTTGCAATTTGGGAAAAGGAAATTGTACCAGAACAATGGAAGGAGTCCATAGTCGTACCTATTTTTAAGGGGGACAAGACTAACTGTAGTAACTTTCGAGGAATATCACTTTTGTTGACGTCGTACAAAATTTTGTCGAATATCCTTTTGAGAAGATTAACTCCATATGTAGATGAAATTATTGGGGATCATCAGTGTGGTTTCAGGCGTAATAGATCGACTATTGGTCAGATTTTTTGTATTCGAAAGATAATGGAGAAAAAATGGGAGTATAAGGGTACAGTACATCAGTTATTCATAGATTTCAAAAAGGCGTATGACTCGGTTACGAGAGAAGTTTTATATAATATTCTTATTGAATTTGGTATTCCCAAGAAACTAGTTCGATTAATTAAAATGTGTCTTAGTGAAACTTACAGCAGAGTCTGTATAGGCTAGTTTCTATCTGATGCTCTTCCAATTCACTGCGGGCTAAAGCAGGGAGATGCACTATCACCTTTACTTTTTAACTTCACTTTAGAATATGCCATTAGGAAAGTTCAGGATAACAGGCAGGGTTTGGAATTGAACGGGTTACATCAGCTTCTTGTCTATGCGAATGACGTGAATATGTTAGGAGAAAATCCACAAACGATTAGGGAAAACGCGGAAATTCTACTTGAAGCAAGTAAAGAGATAGGGTTGAAAGTAAATCCCGAAAAGACTGAGTATATGATTATGTCTCGTGTCCAGAATATTGTACGAAATGGAACTATAAAAGTTGGAGATTTATCCTTCGAAGAGGTGGAAAAATTCAAACGTCTTGGAGCAACGGTAACAGATATAAATGACACTCGGGAGGAAATTAAACGCAGAATAAATATGGGAAATGCGTGTTATTATTCGGTAGAGAAGCTTTTGTCATCTAGTCTGCTGTCAAAAAATCTGGAAGTTAGAATTTATAAAACAGTTATATTACCGGTTGTTCTTTATGGCTGTGAAACTTGGACTCTCACTTTGAAAGAGGAACAGAGATTGAGGGTTTTTGAGAATAAGGTTCTTAGGAAAATATTTGGGGCTAAGAGGGATGAAGTTACAGAAGAATGGAGAAAGTTACACAACGCAGAGCTGCACGCATTGTATCCTTCACCTGACATAATTAGGAACATATAATCCAGACGTCTGAGATGCGCAGGGCATGTAGCACGTATGGGCGAATCCAGAAATGCATATAGAGTGTTAGTTGGGAGGCCAGAGGTGAAAAGACCTTTGGGAGGCCGAGACGTAGGTGGGAAGATAATATTAAAATGGATTTGAGGGAGGTGGGATATGATGGAGAGACTGGATTCATCTTGCTCAGGATAGGGACCAATGGTGGGCTTATGTGAGGGCGGCAATGAACCTCCGGGTTCCTTAAAAGCCAATAAGTAAGTAAGTAAGTAAGTAAGTAATGAACGGGGCATTCCCTATTGATTACAGCGTTGCACGATCGCACAATTTGTGCCTTTTAAAATGAGTAGTTCTCATTTTAATGTCTACCAGAATTATCAAAATCGAGTAGTGTAATCTGAATTCTTAATACATACTGTATTTCGAGGTTATAGAAAAGAACATGAAGTAGGCATGAAATGTGGCCCTCAGTTTTTTAATTACAAAGTAATGAACTATACAAGTTCATGCAGACGCTAGAATTGTAGAAGTTCTCTCCACAGTTCCTGTACATATAAACACCGAATAAACGAGGCGTGGAAACGTGCTGCACCTGAAGCCGTATTAATTATAGAGGTCGCTCTCACTATTCGGAGTAGTACGCAGTTTATGTACATATAAACTTCCGAGTGATTCGGGTGGCAAACTGAGTGGAGTTTATCACTGTATGTGACCCACCCAAGCATCTCTTTCCTCTTCCCTCTCATTCTCTTAGGTCAAAGACGAGGACCATACTGAAACCATAAAACTTTCTTCGCACGTATTACAAGACGTTACTCTACCTCCTCAGCCATTAAATTATCTCTAGTGTTAGAAGTAGTTTGTCTTGAGAGACAATGTTATGTGACGTCAGGGCACGTTGCTGATCTCCATAAGGTGTGGCAGGCTGGTAACCCGGGGGTATTTACGTCTTGGTGCTGCCTTTTTAGAAAGAAATATAGGAGTCCTTTGCTACGTTTCTGGTTTTCTACCCATGTAGTTGAAATACTACATCCTTGGGAATTACTGTCTTCTATGTGGGAGATTCTTACTCCTCACCTCTGACCTAAATTGGAGTTCATATCTCCTATTTCATTTAATATTAGAAGAGAAATGGTTAAGTTTTATGTTTCTTATATCACATTACTTTTCTTTCTTATGGTGCGAAGAGCTTACCGCGAAGTTTAAGTAAGGCTTTAAGGAATATAAACTTCCTTTCTGGAGTATTAAATCACTCTATTTTAATTAGCGTCCTAGAGTGCATACTGACCTTTTGATATAAGTATGTAAGAAAGAACTCAAAAGAAGGTGATGAAATGAAATGAAGGAAGCTTCACATCCATGTTATGAGCACAATTTTGGGGTTAAAATATTGCATTTAAATTTAAATGCAAACTCGAATAAAGTAAAGCGTGTTAGTTAAAGGAGACATGCCGTCGTATATGTGTAAGAAGTATCAAACTTTTAACTTCTTCGTCATAATAATAATACTGATGGCTCATCTCTGCTGAACAATTAGGGATCAGGCTTTACACAACGGAGATGTCGATTGAAACGCCAGCAATCCTAAATTCCTCAATTAATTATAATAATTTTCATCTCCTTCACATAGAATACCACAGAATACGACATAATTGATGTTTATTAGAGGGAGATAATTCCGTAACTTATTAATTATTATACAGGGACATCATTTTATTTTTATTTCATTTTTTATTGTAGCTGAGTTTTTGAATATACTTTACTCCCACCTCCTCTACTAGTAAATTTCCAACCGTCCTCTACACAGAACCAAGGCCGCGTATGCAGTGAAAGTCGCCTTACGGTCATAGTAAACAGTACTGAGTTAGTGAGTATAGTACGTTCCAGAAATATGTTCGCGCTTACCAGTGAAGAAAGAGCTTTCAATATTGAATTATATTTTCTGACAGGTACTGTCGTCCGTTTGCCTACGTCGCATCACGGTTTCCCCCACCCGCTTCTGCTCGCCCCTCTGTAAAGGCTAGTGGCTGGGCTGTCTTAGCTCTTTTCTGAAAACATTAATTTCTGTTAGGAATTGGACGTCTACATAATATTATACAACTGTTTAAAATAACTGAAATAAAAGGGCCTCGTTAAGTAATTGTCATGTACAGTAGTAGCATGTCTGAGTAATTTTATCTGTGAGGATCGGGCAGAAGTGAAAATTAAATTTACAGTACTTAAAGTATTCTTTTATAGAGTAGGTACAGAATTATTTCAACATGAGTTACTAGTACGAAGAACGAAACTGGTAATAGGAATTAGGTAAATTGGTCTATAGTGCGATACTATACACAAAAGAACTGAAGCCTGTATTGAAATGAACGGCCACCATTTCAAAAAAAAGTGTTTAAATATCCATATTATGATTACTTTTCAATTTAACTTCATTGTCTATATTGTATGCTAATGTGCTGTAGACAGTATAATATACACTGCATAATGAATACGTCCGATTTGATAGCACAGTTCGTGAGTAAAAACACTTATTGTTAATATTGTACTGTATTTAGATTAAACAAAAATCTAATGAAAATTATCAGAATTCACAATCGCGATATTTCCTACTTTATACGTAAATGGATGAACTACTTTTCTTCCCTCCTATACCTAGTAAAGTGATTTTTTTTTTTGTATTTTACGCCAGTATCATCAAACTCCAGTCGTGAAGGGGGTGGTAGCAAACGGTGTTTCCGGTTCTCAATCGTTAATCGAAAGGTATAACCAGGTTAATATTAGAAGTGTTAGTAAAAATAAAATGATGTACCTGTATGAGATACAGGTATATATAGTATTGTAAATTAGGCAATTTAGTAACATATTGTCACATAAAATGAATTGGAGTTACCCATATTCACTGCAGTACCCTCAAATAACGGATTAAGGTAAAAATATCTAATAATAAAAAAACACGACTTCTTTTAAGATAATCTACAACGAATTTTCGTATTTAACATTACTGAAGTTTAAAAAAGTGGCCTAGCCTAACTGGATAGATTCATTAATTCTGACAGAAAACCAACGTAGATCTATGACCTACGTAAATAAAGTACAGTGTAACAAAATGTGTTTAATATTCATGCCTATGAATTGTACGTGTTTGAACTGTGTACAGAATGTCTTGGAATATTTTTATAAATAACATAAAACTATAGCATGTGCAAAATAACGAGAAAAATAATAAATAATATTTTTATTAATTGTGTTTATTATTGTCTTTATTGAATGTAATTAGTTACCACTGCCACCGGGTATATACCCATTGCAGTGTGAATAAATACATACATACCCCTTACGAATTATTGCATTAAATTACAGCAAATTTTTACGAGATAACGTTATTCAATATTTAAAAAATATATAAAAGGATTACTTTACTTTGCTGCCAATGTATATATCTATATATAATCCGTAATGTATTGTATTGACTCCTTGTAAGACGTTTAATTAACTCTTTAACAGTTTTCTTTTGATATTAACTCTAAAACTCTTTGGTTCTGTTGGTGAAGTATGGCAGCAGTATGACTGACAATTGCAGACGACACAATGTTGCCGAGTTGAGCCTTCCGACCTACTAGAGTCGACCGTGACCTTCCGCTTAGTCTGAGCACACGATCTTCCGATAACCATTCTCTTAGTCTTGTTCATATTTATCTTCCTCTCATAGCCTAGTGCTCACAACTGTCATTTAGCTGCAATAGGATATTTCGTGGTACGGTACTCTGTATCATTTGTTTCTGTTTCTGCATCACTTTTGTTCATTTCAGAAACGCAAGTGCGGGGTAAAGAGTGCGGAGGTATTGAAATTGATCACTAAAGTGCCAGATATTTCTGCAGAAAGATAGGAGCTAGTATACGGAGCTGTGGTCAGATCATGTGTTGTATGGGGCGGAAATTTGGGGTTGGGAAAATGCGGGAATATTAAATAAGATACAGACGGACTTCCTGAAACGAATACTTGGAATTGGCAGAAGCACAGCAAACTGCGGGGTGCTAAAGGAGTTTGGGCTTCAAAAGGAAGCAATTCATTGAAAGTTAGGGTGATAAAATGCTGGTTAAAATTATATTTGGGGATCAGTCGCTTCTACGGTCGATTTGTTACAAATTTCAACAAAGAGAGGGTTGGAAAAAAAGTTGGGTTTATAAACTGCAGAGAGGGCTGCATCATATAGGAATGGGATGGGTGTGGGAGAAAGGTGAGAATAACAGGAGGAATGTATGGCGTAATGTGAAGATGCGTTTAATTGATATCGAGAGGCAAGAGATTGAGCTCCATTTACAATCAGAGCTCATGCTTAACTGGGGGAGGTGTGACTACATAAATTCTTGTAACAAAGACAGTAGAGCAGGTTTAGCTTGGCTAAGATTGGAGGCATGGAAGGGTATTAAAATTGTCAACGAAGGAGAGCGCCTTTGTCCCCTTTGCAGAGAAAAGGACTCCTACAGACATATTTTATTACAGTGTGTCGAATTGGAACAAGTACGGAGAAAATATCTACCACCCTCGATGCTAAGTCAGAATAGGAGTTCGCTTGCATGTCTTGACCTCATGGGGAATAGAGAATACGAACAAAGGACTGGATTGTTTCTCTTGAAAGCAAGACAGATTAGAAGTGAAACTGTGGAAGTTTGTGATACGAACTGTCATAACTACCCAATTATACACTTTTATGTCTGTTTTAGCTTAGGACCTATTACATAATGTGTTTCGTTGTCCCATTTTCATTTTACTATGTGTGTTCTTTTAGAGAGTAGTTGGATGTAATCATAGGTGGGGGGGACCTACAAAGGAGGACTTGTTTTGGGAACAAAGCACGTACGGTCCGAAGACCCGTGCACTGGATTTTAGAGAAAATCACGATAATATAACATCTGTATGTACAGGTATATCTTTTTATTTTTACTAACATTTCTAATATTAACCTGGCTATACCTTTGAATCAACGATTAAGAACCGGAAACACCGTTTCCTACCCCCTTGCACGACTGGAATTCGATGATACTGGCGTAATATACAAACAAATCACTTTACTAGGTATAGGAGGGAAGAAAAGTAGTTCATCCACTTACGTAAACTAGGAAATATCGCGATATTGAGTTTGATAATTCATTAGGATTTTCTTTAATCAAAACACAGTACAATGTGTGTTTTTACTCACGAACTGAGCTTTCCATGCGAACGTATTCATTATGCAAGCACATTAGCGTACATTATAGAGAATGAAATTAAATTGAAAAATAATCATAATATGGATATTTTAACACATTTTTGAAAATGGTGACCGTTCATTTCGAAACAGGTTTCAGTTCTAATGTGCATATTATCGCACTATAGACTATTGAGTACGTAATTCCAATTACCAGGTTCGTACTTCGTATCAGTAACTCATGTTGAAATAATTCTGTACCTACTCTATAAAAGAAACCTCACGTACTGTAAATTCAATCTTCACTTCTGCCCGATCCGAAAAGATAAAATTACTCAGACATGCTATCTACTGTCCGTCCAAGTGGTTACGTCGCAGCGTCGTAGCAAGAGAGGAAATCACGTGACAGTTAATTACTTAACGAGGCCCTTTTATCTAAGTTATTTTAAACAATAGTATGGGTATAATATTACGTAGACGTCCAATTCCTAACAGAAATTAATGTTATCAGGAAAAGCTAAGACAGCCCAGCCACTAGCATTTACAGAGAGGCGAATAGAAGCAGGTGGGGGAAACCGGGATGCGACGTAGGCAAATGGAAATGATGCAATATTGAAAGCTCTTTCGTCACTGGGAAACGCGAACATATTTTTGGAACGTACTGTTTACTATGACCGTAAGGCTCCTTGACTGTATATGCGGTCTTGGATCTGTGTGGAGGACGGTTGAACTTCATTAGTAGAAGGTGTGGGAGTGAACATATTAAAAAACTGAGGTACAATAAAATTTGAAATAAAAATAAAATGATGTCCGCGTATAATATTACTCATTAAATTCATCTATCCATCTTGAATATACCTTATTTTATATACTTTCTGATGTTGTATCGAACAATATCTGTATGTACTTTGTGTCACTTCGTTATTGTGAATAGGGTGCATATTATGCATTAAAATAACTCGTTTTTACATTTTGTCATTCCATTATTATTGTTATTATTATTATTATTATTATTATTATTATTATTATTATTATTATTATTATTATTTATTTTGCTTTAGTCCTGGCTTCATTATGCTCATATCTTTGTTTCTTTTTGGTATTTTATATTCATTATAAATTTTGTCCAATATTCTTTTGAGAAGATTAACTCCATATGTAGATGAAATTATTGGGGATCATCAATGTGGTTTTAGGCGTAATAGATCAACTATTGACCAGATATTTTGTATTCGACAGATAATGGAGAAAAAATGGGAGTATAAGGGTACAGTGCATCAGTTATTCATAGATTTCAAAAAGGCATATGACTCGGTTGAGAGAGAAGTTTTATATGATATTCTTATAGAATTTGGTATTCCCAAGAAACTAGTTCCATTAATTAAAATGTGTCTCAGTTAAACGTACAGCAGAGTTCGTATAGGTCAGTTTCTGTCAGATGCATTTCCAATTCACTGTGGGCTAAAGCAAGGAGATGCACTATCACCTTTACTTTTTAACTTTGCTCTAGAGTATGCCATTAGGAAAGTCCAGGATAAGAGAGAGGGTTTGGAATTGAACAGGTTACATCAGCTGCTTGTCTATGCTGATGACGTGAATATGTTAGGAGAAAATCCACAAACGATTAGGGAAAACACGGGAATTTTAGTGGAAGCAAGTAAAGAGATAGGTTTGGAAGTAAATCCCGAAAAGACAAAGTAAATGGTTATGTTTCGTGATGAGAATGTTGTATTAAATGGAAATATAAAAATTGGAAATTTATCTTCTGAAGAGGTGGAGAAGTTCAAATGTCTGGGAGGAACAGTAACAAATATAAATTATACTCGGGAGGAAATTAAACGCAGAATAAATATGGGAAATGCCTGTTATTGTTCAGTTGAGAAACTTTTATCATCCAGTCTGCTTTCGAAAAATCTGAAAGTTAGAATTTAAAAAACAGTTATATTACCGGTTGTTCTGTATGGTTGTGAAACTTGGACTCTCACTTTGAGAGAGGAACATAGGTGGAGGCTGTTTGAGAATAAGGTGCTTAGGAAAATATTTGGGGCTGAGAGGGATGAAGTTACAGGAGAATGGAGAGTTACACAACACAGAACTGCACGCATTGTATTCTTCACCTGACATAATTAGGAACATAAAATCCAGACGTTTGAGACGGGCAGGGCACGTAGCACGTATGGACGAATCCAGAAATGCATATAGAATGTTAGTTGGGAGGCCGGAGGGAAAAAGACCTTTGGGGAGGCCGAGACGTAGATGGGAAAGTAATATTAAAATGGATTTGAGGGAGGAGGGATTTGTTGATAGAGACTGGATTAATCTTGCTCAGGTTAGGGACCAATGGCGAGCTTATGTGAGGGCAGCAATGAACCTCCGTGTTCCTTAAAAGCCAGTAAGTAAGTAAGTAAGTAAGTAAGTAAGTAAGTAAATAAGTAAGTAAGTAAGTATTTTATATTCATTTCATTTGATTCCTTGTGTTGTATTGTTTTAATTTGCGTGAAATATTAATATAGTACTTCGATTTTTAATTATGTTTTCTTTAATTGCCATTATTTTATTTTAAGTTTTCTGTTACAGTTACGGATATAGCCTACCTACTATATGAATGTTCTGTTCTATCACCTTTAATACATGTGCTATTTTTTTCAGATCAATCTTGTACATAATGTGTTTATATTTGTTACAGTGTTAGCATTTAGAAACGGTGACAGGATATTAAGTTTCCATCACTGTTGATGCACCCTCTCTTAATACCAAACTGTGAGCTGGAATCAGGTACTAAACTGTAAATCAATGTAGGGAGTCGATGCGTAGACAGATAGGCAAATAAATATAGCAAGTGGGAACTTATCACTGCCTAAATTTAAACATTTTCCGGTGTTCTGGAAACATATTTCATCGAATCCAGCACAGACAGACACAATGGGTTTCTGCCTGAGTAAATATGTACGATCCCTCGGTTTGCGTTTTCAAATATTAGTAGAGAGCTCATAACTTCGCTGCCTACTATTTGATTTATATAATAACAGATTGCGGTCACTTTATTGCATATTTGAAATTTCCACAGTCCGCTGCGGTTATTGTAAACTGAGCCATGTTCCGTGAATAATTCAACATAGAAACATACATCTGTATTTTTTGTGGGATGATGCCCACTATGGGTGGGTGAGCATTTTTAATATAATTTATTCGTTTGGAAGTACAACGACTGTTGCTAAGTTTGTATTACATTTGTTTCGTGTGCCAGCACCACTGGATCAATGTTATCACATAAATTGCACTCATTTAGTTCTGTTAGTGCATATAAAATGTACGAAGTTATTTAAACCCAAAAGCCCTTAAAGTAATATCATTTCCATCCTTTTCCATTAGTGGATATTTAAACTGATATTCTATAAACACATCATGATTTTGGTACAGATAATATTATCTTTCTTCCTTTCTTTCTTTCTTTCTTTCTTTCTTTCTTTCTTTCTTTCTTTCTTTCTTTCTTTCTTTCTTTCTTTCTGCATTATTATTATTATTTTATTATTGTTATTATTATTATTATTATTATTATTATTATTATTATTATTATTATTACGACTTTTAAGGAACCCGGAGGTTCATTGCCGAACTCACATAAGCCCGCCATCGGTCCCTATCCTGAGCAAGACTAATCCAGTCTCTACCATCATAACCCACCTCCCTCAAATCCATTTTTGTATTATCCTCCCATCTACGTCTCCGCCTCCCCAAATGTCTTATTCCTTTCGGCCTCCCTATTATTATTATTATTATTATTATTATTATTGTTATTATTATTATTATTATTACGACTTTTAAGGAACCCGGAGGTTCATTGCCGCCCTCACATAAGCCCGCCATTGGTCCCTATCCTGAGCAAGACTAATCCAGTCTCTACCATCATAACCCACCTCCCTCAAATCCATTTTTGTATTATCCTCCCATCTACGTCTCCGCCTCCCCAAATGTCTTATTCCTTTCGGTCTCCTTACAGTTATTATTATTATTATTGTTATTATTATTATTATTATTATTATTATTATTATTATTATTATTATTACTATTATTGCTTGCGGCTTTTAAGGAACCCGGAGATCCATTGTAGCTTTCACATAAGCCCGCCATCGGTCCCTATCCTGAGCAAGAATAATCCAGTCTCTACCATCATAACCCACCTCCTCAAATCCATTTTTATATTATCCTCCCATCTATGTCTCGGCCTCCTCAAATGTCTTATTCCTTTCGTCCTCCCTATTATTATTATTATTATTATTATTATTATTATTATTATTATCGTTATTTTTAATATAAAAATTAGCGATTTATCTTTCGAAGAGGTGGAAAAATTCAAATATCTTGGAACAACAGTAACAAATATAAATGAAACTCGGGAAGAAATTAAACGCAGAATAAATATGGGAAATGCGTGTTATTATTCGGTTGAGAAGCTTTTGTCATCTAGTCTTCTGTCAAAAAAATCTGAAAGTTAGAATTTATAAAACAGTTATATTACCGGTTGTTCTGTATGGTTGTGAAACTTGGACTCTCACTTTGAGACAGGAACAGAGATTAAGGGTGTTTGAGAATAAGGTTCTTATGAAAATATTTGGGGCTAAGAGGGATGAAGTTACAGGAGAATGGAGAAAGTTACACAACGGAGAGCTGCACGCATTGTATTCTTCACCTGACATAATTAGGACCATAAAATCCAGACGTTTGAGATGGGCAGGACATGTAGCACGTATGGGCGAATCCAGAAATGCACACAGTATATTTGTTAAGAGGCCGGAGGGAAAAAGACCTTTGGGGAGGCCGAGACGTAGGTGGGAAGATAATATTAAAATGGATTTGAGAGAGGTGGGATATGATGGTAGAGACTGGATAAATCTTGCTCAGGATAGGGACCAATGGCGGGCTTATGTGAGGGCGGCAATGAACCTCCGGGTTCCTTAAAAGCCAGTAAGTAAGTAAGTAAGTAAGTATTATTATTAATACTTCTAGAGAAGTTTATTCTTACTCTTTGGGCCACTTTATTTGCATAAGATCTACATTCACTCTCTCTCCCTCCCCCTTCCTGCTCCTCTCTCGGTTTTACAAAGTATCCGCATCTAACAGGGTCCATTACCTCTCGGTAACAAGTCACTACTTATTCCCAAGTCTGGATTTGTGTGCTGCATTACTGTAATAAACATGATGCTGTATCATTCATTCATTCATTCATTCATTCATTCATTCATAGTGTTCTGCCCAAGGGCATGTCTTTCACTGTAAACCCAGCATTCTCCAATCTTTCCTATTTTTGCCTTTCTCTTAGTCTCCGGAAATGATCCATATATCTTAATGTCCTCTATTAGTTGATATCTTCTTCCCCGAACTCTTCTACCGTTCACCATTCCTTCTACTGCTTACTTCAGTAGGCCTAAGCAATTTCTTCTCAGCTAGTGACCCAGCCAACTTATTTTCTTCTTTCTGATCACTGATCAGTTTCAGCATCATTTTTTCTTCATCCACTCTTTTCAACACAGCTTCGTTTCTTATTCTGTCTATCCATTTCACACGCTGCATTCGTTTACTTATCACATTTCTAATGCTTCTAGACGCTTTTCTTCACTTCGTCCTAATGTGCATGTTTCTGGCCCATACAGTGCTACACTCCACACAAAGCACTTCACTAGTCTCTTCCTTAGTTCTTTTTTCAGAGGTCCGCAGAAGATGATCCTTTTTCTATTAAAATCTTCCTCTACCATTGCTATCCTCCTTTTGACTTCCTGGCAGCAGCTCATGTTACTGCTTATAGTAAATCCCAAGCGTTTGAAGCTGTCCACTTGCTCTACTGCGTCTTTTAGATTTCGAAAGTTTACCTTGTTTCATTTTATTCCTTTGACAATGATCTTGTTGGCATTTATCTTGATCCCATACTGCTCACAGCTGTCATTTAGCTCCAGTAGCTTATCCTTTGATATCAACTCCTCTTCTATTAACAACATCATATCAGCAAATGTTGTGCACTTTATTCTTTGTCCTCCTACTATCACTCCTCCCATATTCTGAAAACAGTTATTTACTAAGTCCTCCTAGAAGATGTTGAACAGGGTAGGTGATAAAGGAATTTTACTCCTTACTATTTTGAAAGTGTTTCTATGGTAGGAAAAAATCTCTCGCCGAATTTAAATTATCTTCTATTTATAAGTTTCTTTTAGGTTGGCTAAATACAAAATACTTTACTGCACACAACTAAATTAGATAGGCATAGTCTACTCATAGTATGAATGGAAAATAAAACTTAGCCTATTCACAGTAAGAAAATAATACATATATATAATAGGCCTATATTTAGTGTTTGCCATATGACAGGTCATTCACTGCAAACTCAGCATTCTCCAATCTTTCTTATTTGTGCCTTCCTCTTAGTCTCCGATTATGATCCATGTACCTTAATCTCGTCTACCATCTGATATCTTCTTCTGCCCCGAACTCTTTTCCCGTTCACCATTCCTTCCAGTGCATCCTTCAGTAGGCAGTTTCTTCTCAGCCAGTAACCAAACCAATTCCTTTTTTCTCTTTCTGATCAGTTTCAGTTCATTCTTTCTTTACCCACTCTTTCCATCACAGCTACGTTTCTTATTCTGTCTGTCCATTTCACACGCTCCATTGTTCCCCATATCCACATTTCAAATGCTTCTAGTCGCTTCTCCTCACTTCGCCGTAATGTCCATGTTTCTGCTCCATAAAATGCCATACTCCAGGCAAAGCACTTCACTAGTCTCTTCCTTAGTTCTTTTTTTCGGAAGTCCGCAGAAGATGCTCCTTTTTCTATTAAAAACTTCCTTTGATATTGCTATTCTCCTTTTGACTTCCTGTCAGCGTTTCATGTTACTGCTTATAGTATATCCCAAGTATTTGAATCTGTCCACTTCCTTTACTGCCTCATTTAGTATTCGCAAAACAGAAATAAATAATTATAGATGTCTCATAATAACTAAATAATGACGCAAAGTTATAAGTAACGATAGGATTTTCGTACACTACCAAATCGTAAAATAAGGATGCATTTATGCACAATCAAATGACTAAACATGCACAGTGAAGGAAAAAGCACTAACAATATTCACTATCAAAACTCAAACTTACACTTTATTTTCGCATGGCAAAATATAATTACTTCTAAGAGTCTTTCTAAATTTTCAGCAATCAAGCTCATGCGTTTTTGTGTTAAAATGTTTTTGTACATAGAAAGTGAACTTTGTATGCCACAAGAAGTGTCAAGTGTAAATTTAAATAAGAAATTTGAGACGAAGTGAGGATAAATTCTTTCTTCAATATTACTACAACAAATTGAATTTTTATTACAGACACAAGTTCAAAATCGGGATTTTCATTAATGACGAATCCATAACCATATAAGCAGATCCTAAATACGTTAGAACGTCTTCAGTAATTGCAAAGGAATCGGCAAATGGTAGGGTCAGAATGTCCAACTTAGTTATTGTAATTTTTCAAAGTTTGTCTTTAGTGCCTTAAAATCTTTTCTCAAACATTTAATCAGAATCATTGCAATTCTTTACACTTCACAATTCCCCATAGAACACTATTTCAGCAGTTCACAAAGCAACCCAATTTCGTGATACTAGGGATTTGTTACGAACAAAAATCACACATGGTTAACATGAATACTGTTCTAATTTGTTTCACTGCTTACTTACACACATTGGTTTAAATATTGGATGCCAACTGTGGAGCAGATTTGAAACAATTTCTGTTCGGTATACTTTATCGCGTGATAGAACTAATTTCATAAATCACGAAATAAGGTATATCACGAAATTAGGTAGGTTTACCTACATGTGCTACAGAGTTACTACCTGTACAAATTAAAGTAATGTTAATGGGATTTTATAAAATGCAATGTTATGCTATTTAATAGTACATTATGCAACGAGCCTATAATGGTAGTAATTAAGACGCGAGTATGTTTATGAAACGAGCGCAAGCGAGTTTCATAATTTTCATACGAGCGTCTTAATTACCATTATAGTGGAGTTTCATACGACTTTTTATGCTCGACCATATTTCTAACTTGAAATTATTCAGAAGTACTCATTTTAGTCTTATCTGACTGAGGAACGGAACTGGCCTTGTGCAATAGCTCGTAAATTGTGAGATGTGCGCAGACGCGAAAGTTTTGATTTTTTCCGAGAAACAAATGTCCACATTGACCTTGATATAATCTAGAGAGTAAAATAAACATTAATCTTGATATAACATTGAAAAACGAGATGACAAATTGAATTTATTTGAATATTATTTAAAATTAACGCTAATTATTATAGTAACAGAACTGACTTTATTTCAAATGTAGGTGATTTATTGTGCAATTGGTGAAATGAATTTGCGGGAATGTGCTTTGTGAAAGGCTGGAAAATGACGGTGAATTGATGTTAATTTGTGTGTTCTTTTTTTAGACTGAGTTTAATATTGTATTTGAGATTTCAATTTTATTTTGGATGGATTCTTCAACATAACCTTCTGCGACAGTATTGGATTTCCAGCCTCCGTGACGTTTCGCTAGTTGTCTTTCGATTGCATATCCGAGAATAATCGATACTTGCGCTTTCATATTGCTACAATGGTCTTTTCTGATTGGTGGAACACCTGAACTTTAATGAATAGGTGTACTTTAATGAGGTCCATTAAAGGGCTGCCACCAGGTGTATAATTACTACATTTCGGCATGGTCGAGCATAAAATAAAATATGCACAAGACAATAAAATGAACATAATATGCCAGAAAATCCTTTAAATATACTTTATGCTCGACCATGCCGAAATGTAGTAATTATACACCTGGTAGCAGACCTTTAATGGACCTCATTAAAGTACACCTACTCATTAAAGGTCACGTCTTTCAGCCAATGACGACTCAGGTTACAACTGTTCAGCCAATGACAGGTCAGCTTTCTACCGTTATAAAACCGCAAGTATCGATTATTCTCGGATATGCAATCGAAAGAGAATTAGCGAAAAGTCACGGAGGCTGGAAATCCAACTGTCGCAGAAGGTTATGTTCTGTTACTGTAATAATTAGCGTTAATTGTAAATAATATTCAAATAAATTCAATTTGTCATCTCGTTTTTCAATGTCTAATTTATTTTTAATGTTATCTCTGTAGGTTCTTATGGCCTAGCAAGGTCATTGTGAACATCTGTTCCTCGGAAAAAATCAATACTTTCGCGTCTGCTCACATCTCACAACATACGGGACATTGGCCAAGGTCAGATACAAAGAAAATTAATAATATCAAGTTAGAAAAATGGTCGAGCATAAAAAGTCGTATGAAACTCGCCTATAATGGTAATTAAGAAGCTCGTATGAAAATTATGAAACTCGCTTGCGCTCCTTTCATAAATATCCAATCTCGCTTCTTAATTACCTTCATTATAGGCTCGTTGCATAATGTACTATTATTAAACATAGAATCTTAAAAGCATGCATTATTTATTACTTTATCCCTAAAAAGGCCAACACGTGATAATGTACACGTACGAAATATGGATACTTCGACTCACTAAGTCATGAAATGGATGGATATTTATTAAGTCTGATAAGTTTAGCACGGTTATATAGAAACATGCTTTTCCATGGAGTTCATGTCTTCAATTATAAGAATGTCCTGATCCAAAATAACAAAGAATTTTCAAGATAAAAACTTATCGAAAATATATTTCTGAAACAATGATACGCTGAAAAGAGTTTATTTATCCGCGGTCATTGTCGATAATACAAGAGCAAAAAGTTGGTGCCTCATCAAATTTCAGATGCTGTTGATCAAAATTTACCAGACATCTTATGGCGTGTCACACTGAGGATTGTCAGAGCTTCAGAAATAGGTTATGTAGTTTAGTTAAACCGAGTATCTGTTTTGAGTTGAGAAAAATAAGTGTCCTTCAATACCTCATCATCACATGTGAGAGAATATGGCTACAGTACCATAGCTAGGTATAATGCGTCTGTTCCTTTTTGTGTTCTGATAGGATTATAGCGTCTGCTATTGAGCTGACTTTCCAAAATGGAAGGAAACCAGGTCGCCTCGCTACATAAATATAAAACCAAATGACTTCTCTGGAACATACTCCTTCTCTCTCATTCTCTTTGGACATCTCCACAAATTCTACTCTCTGTCGCTTTTTTCCTTCTGAATCTCTCATCCTCTCCTGGTGTTTGTTACTCTTAGTGGTATTTACTCTTCATTTGTGCTATTTTTGAGTCTTAACTGTACAAATGCACTGTTTAAACTTTCAATGATGTGGAAGTGATATGGATGTTGTTGTAGCGCCACCTAGTACAACATGAAATATCCCACAGTGATATCGAATCAATATTCATAACTATACCATATTTCGAATACACAATCGTGACGTCACAGCCACCTGACCTGTGTTCGATTCGGTCCTAGTTCCATCATCTGATGCCTGTTTCCCAAAGCACATACGATAATGAGGTTATTCACAAGTGTTCCGCTACTAAGATAGCCTCTGCAAATTCATTGTCATACTACAGGTCATTCGTCATCTCCTAAAATCAAATGCATTCGTGCGCCGTAGCTCATAGTAAGAACCTTATGGTGAGGGTAAGCGAGCTAGCTAGCTGTAAGTCGAAGCGTAGCGAGGGAAGGAAGCTTCTCTAGCCACTTTTTCCTTCCCCTCGCTCGTAGGTAGCTTTCACGAGATACCGAATGGCCTACACCACGAGTACTGTTCATTCGATGATAAATTCACGAGTAGCGCGGCTGTCAGTGAATTTATCAAAAGTAATTGGTTAGCACGAGTGGTATTTGGTTAGACTGCTTCATTAACAAGATATAATTGTAATAACTACCATAAGCTAGATGTATAAATAAGTAATATCTTGTTCAATTAGTGTCGTAACAAACTCATGATATTTTACACAATTCTCTCTTCACTGCAACTGGATCATCATCGAGCTTAGGATGTGTTCTATTTTTCACATTCAGTCTCCTACATAATGTGTTATAGGTCGCGCCAGGGATTTTGGCTGATGGATTTTCTTAATGCAATCTGGAGAGCGAGTTCTCAGCGCTTGCAAGATCGGCTGTTATCTCTGTCGCAGTGGAATGGGTAGGACATAAGAGTAAACATGCACGCACGAGTATTTGTGCACTCTGGACAGTCACCTCCAAAAACGAAACAAATATTACAGTAGTCTATACGTGTCTTCGGTATTCCCAAGAAACTTGTCCGATTAATTAAAATGTGTCTCAATGAAACTTACAGCAGAGTCCGTATGGGCCAGTTTCTATCTGATGCTTTTCCAATTCACTGCGGGCTAAAGCAAGGAGATGCACTATCACCTTTACTTTTTAACTTCGCTCTAGAGTATGCCATTAGGAAAGTTCAGGATAACAGAGAGGGTTTGGAATTGAACGGGTTACATCAGCTTTTTGTCTATGCGGATGACGTGGATATGTTAGGAAAAACTCCACAAACGAATAGGGAAAACACGGAAATTTTACTTGAAGCAAATAAAGCGATAGGTTTGGTGGTAAATCCCGAAAATACAAAGTAAATGATTATGTCTCGTGACCAGAATATTGTACGAAATGGAAATATAATCTGTTATATATATGGAAATATGTTAATCCTTAGTCAATAGACAAGACTGAGCTTTACGAAATACGAACATTAAGGGATGGAAAATGGGAGGCAGTAATGATCAAAATAATTATACCGATTTATTTTGTTTAACCAGCAGACGTGCAGCCTTTAAATTTAATACAAAGATTCACTCATAAAATTGGGTTAGACTATTCATCTCATCTCTCAGAATTGTTTCTAAAATGTATAAGTAAAGTAAAAAAAATTCAATTTCATGTAGGCTAGTCCCTTGAAATAATGTTTTTTTTTTTTTTCTTCCGAGCAGAGAAGAGAGAGAAAGAAGTCGACGATTTAAAAAATTCACTAAACTATGTTTAACTAGAGACGTAAAATTTAAAGTGAAGGTTACTCTCTACAATATTGGTTAAACATTCTTAGATTTTTTTAAATACCATATCCTAAGGTACTAATGAAAAGGCAGAAGGGAGTGAGAAATCTCATGTCATCCAATCTCGATGAAAGTCGATATATGGGGATCTTTGCGATCACAGAATGCGAATAAGGTATTATTTAGTCCGACTTTGTCCCTAAAGTGGGACAAAAATGGGTGAAAAATTAAATTAGATATCTTAGGGGTTTTCGAGACGAAAATTACGACTAATACAATTTGTGCGAATTCAATATGGCAGTTTCAGTACTATGAATTATATTTTAAAAAATTAAACATCGGATATCGCACAGGTAACACATGTACAGTATTTAAGGGGGTATGTAACACCTTTTGATAGTAGGCCTATACATTTAGTAAAATCCAAAGTGTAATTTCTACATATTCTGAATGAATGTTGTGCTGGAATTTAGTATAGTCATCAGCCAATACCTCTAGATTAATAAACAACTTTTTAGAATCCATAAAATACAGTATTTATTGTGAATGGTAATTATATTTTTCAATCGGTGCAATTTGTGCAGGGAAAATTGGTTTCTCCGATATTTTGTACGATTTCGAATATTTTAAAATGCTTTCTTCTCTGTTCTATTCACAATGTGCATGTGAAGAAATTATTGCCCTTGTAATATCCATTACAATCCTATTTATTATACTCTTATATTAATCTAACTTCCGCAGCATGTAATTTTACCCAATTAACCAAATTATATTTTGATTATTAGGAAGAATCGTAATTTTATTAACTTCAATTGTCGCACCATCAGTAGACGATCCCTAGATTATTACTGGACAAATCTTGTATATTGATCTGGTAAGGGTAGAATTTTCCTTTTAATTAAGAATTAATTTAATTTAGAAAATGTAGGAGACGTATTGTAAAATCATTGCGAACGGAAGTAATTTACATTTATTAAAGGTATTCTTTGAGTAGGACTGTACCGTGGTGTGTTTCTTAATAAGGATAATTGATATGAGCTGCTGTTATGAAAATATGAACGACTCAGAATGTTATCACATCTCATTCTCGCAGCTTACAGACACAATATTGGCTCGCCTACTGGAAATGTCATCGAGGTCATCTGCCAAAATCGGTGCCTCCGACTATAGCAATACAACAAAGATATTCCCGAATATTATGAAAGGGTTCGTCAACAAGACATTAATACAATACGTTACAATTTAAAATGTGCGTTTCTTGAGGCAATTTATGAAATGGTAAAATGGTCGTCGAATTTATGCCACTCTTCGTTTTGGTGAGTAGTTCAAGGAAATGATAATTTTGTGTAGTAGGTATTTAAACATCGAATTTAGTCTAGAAATGTTTTAGCTCTTCTTTAGCGTTAACTACATTCGTATCACTCGACCCAGGCCAGTGGAGTCCTGCAGCCCGCAGCGCCACTTGTACTGCTCCTGCGTTCGTATAGCGTCATCGCTGTAGTTCACATTATGCCCGCGGCTCCACTCTCCTAGGTCGAATAATATATAGAGATTGATTATTATGTTTGGGTATTTTCTTGGATCTACGGAAAGCTTTTGACACTATCAATCATAATTTACTTTTGGACAAACTACATACTATTGGAGTTAGAGGTATAGTTTTAAAATTATTCCAATCATATTTTAGTAACAGAAGGCAAATGACCAAAATTGAAGATCAATTTAGTGAATACAAATATATTGATATAGGTGTACCGCAAGGAACAATGTTGGGACCTATTTTATTTCTAATATATGTTAATGATCTGCTAAATATAAATTTAGAAAAATTTAATGGATCTATATATTCATATGCGGATGATACAGTAGTTATTTTCAGTGGTTTTTCTTTGCAGGAAACATATAGAAATGCTAAAATAATAATAATAATAATAATAATAATAATAATAATAATAATGATTTATTTTAGCTGGCAGAGTTAAGGCCGTAAGGCCTTCTCTTCCACACAACCAGCAAAAAGTGTATATACATATGCATGAACTTAAAAAAGAATTCAACAATTTGATTTAGATGAGAGTTACATGTATACAAGAGTTATTTACGAATTAAACAACAAAATAATATGAACTATTAATTAAACACTGAAATAAACTGGGTAGCAGAATTAAACTAAAATGCATAGAATGTTAATATATTTCAAATTATATTAGATAATAGAAAGAGATTATTATGAGACAATTTTGAAAATGCAGCACAATCAGGATGATGTCTAAAGAAAAAAAGCAACAGTGTAGTCAGTAATATTTTAAATCAGTATGATTGGAGTGAAATGCTGATAAGGTTATCTTTTAAGCTGTTCTTAAAGGTGTTTGTTGTCTTGCAGCCCCTAATACTTTGTGACAAGGAATTCCATTGACGCGAGGTGGATATTGTAAAAGATGAGGAATAACAAGATGTTCTATGAAGAGGTATATTTAGCGTGCCACAGATAAGTGATCTGGTATTTACGTCGTGGATAAGTATAGATAAGAGAAACGAGACGAAAGGTAATTTGGTGTTGAGGTGTGCAGAATTCGAAAGAGTAAAGACAAAGAGTGTAAAGTTCTGCGTTCTTTAAGTCGGAGCCACGAGAGACTTGCGAAGGACGGTGATATGTGATCATATTGTCGGATGTTGCACACGTATCTGACGCACATATTCTGAGCTCGCTGTAACTTGACTGACAATTCAGAACTTAGGTCACTTAACAAAACGTCACAATAATCGAAGTGCGGCATTACTAGGGTTTGTACTAGGGTAAGTTTTAGTTGCTGGGGCAAGAAGTTTCTCAAGCGACTCAAAGAGTGAAAGGAGGAACAGATTTTTTTTTATCGTTTCTTTAACTTGAAAATTCCAACTTAGATTATTATCAAAAAAGAAGCCAAGATTTTTTACGACAGATGAATAAGGGATTAGCGTGTTGTTAAGGGTAACAACTGAAAGATTACTGTTATTAAGGGAGGTAACTACACGCTTATGTCCAATAATTATGGCTTGAGTCTTACTTGGGTTAAGTGCGAGTCCGAAATTGGCCGCCCAAGTGGAGACAGTGGCTAGGTCACAATTTAACTTGTCAATCGATTCATTGATCGTATAGGGTCTGGAATGTATGTAAAGTTGTAGGTCGTCGGCATAGAGGTGATATCGGCAATACTGTAAGTTCTTTGATACGTCATTAATGTAGATAGAGAAAAGTAGTGGTCCTAATACGGAGCCCTGCGGCACTCCCGCCTTTGTGTATCGCCATTGGGAGAATTGATTATCAAGTGAAACACACTGTTGACGGTCCCGTAGGTAGGAGTCCATCCAGCTCAAGGTATTGTCTGATAGGTGCAAAGTTTTCATCTTTGCAAGAAGCAAGTCGATATCAACAGAACCAAAGGCATTGCTGAAATCGAGAAGAGTTAGTGCCGTTACTTCACCCCTATCCATAGCTTCACGGATGTCCTCGGTCACTTTAAGTAGGGCTGTAGTAGTGCTGTGTCCATGCCTAAAACCCGATTGATAGTCATCGAGGAGTTTGTGTTCGTCGAGATAGCTCGTAAGTTGTCCGTGTACAATATGTTCTAATGCTTTTGAAAGAGTGGGAAGAATTGATATCGGTCTGTATTGGTTTACTGTAGAAGGTGTGTTAGATTTAGGTAAAGGTTTCACTAATGCCATTTTCCAGAGTGAGGGGTAGGACCCAGTCATAATAGATGCATTGAATATATGGGTGACGGTCGGCAGAATCACATCTATTATTTTATACAGGAGAGTGATATTTATATTGTCTACACCTTGGGCTTTAGATTTCATACATCGCAGCGTCTTCATTACGTCAGTCGGGTTAATTTATTTAAAGAAGAATTTATCCCATACAGGTTGGGGGCAAGATCTGAGAAATTCAAGAGTCTCTTTTTTATGTAATGGTTCAGGTGGAGCAGTGACGAAATGTTCATTTAGACTATTGAGTGACAAGTTGATGTTATCTACCCGAGGCTTTGCTTTTGTTAGACCCAGGTTATTAAGGTTACGCCACAATTCTTTCGCACTGACCGAAGGTATAATAAGGGAATGTGCATGGCGTAATTTAGCATTTCTTACTGCTTGATTACATTTATTTCTTAAAACTTTGTAAGTATTAAAATCTAATTCGTCCTTGCTCCGTCTGTATTTACGATAAGCAGTGTCTCTGTCTGTCATGAGTAATTTTATGGCATCGCACATCCAAGGCGCAGGGCGTCTACCAACTCGTCTGGTTTTCAAGGGTGCGTGTTTATCGTATAACTGGATTACTAGGTCGTTAAATTTTTCGATTTTGTCGTCAATGTCTGGTAAATTCCACACTTCAGTCCAAGGCAGGCTAAGTGCATCGTTGATTAATTCATCATGCTCAATATGCTTCAAGTCACGGTATGATGTGATGTGAGGTTTATATTTTGGACAATACAAGGAATATTCTAGAAAGATTATGTCGTGTGCTGAGATACCCGGCGCTGGTAGTTGTCCATTCGTTAATGCTAACTTAGGATTAGTCGTGGCAATAATGTCAAGAAGTGTCTCCGATTCCTGGGTGTGGTGGGTAGCTGCGGAAGGAAGGATGGATATATTGTAAGACTCAAACATGGTCTTAAGTTGAACTGTAGCGTAATTACTTGAATTTAATAAGTTTGTATTGAAATCGCCTAAAATAACAGTATGGTCATAGTGAGGCACAAGATTAAGCAAAGGTGTTTCAAGATCACTTAAGAATCCTGATTTAGGGGGTTTGTATACAACTCCAAGGAGGCACTTTTTGTTGCTTGCACCGACTTCGATGAATAGATATTCAGGATGTTCTAAGACTTCATTCGAAGACTGGTAGACAATTTTAAACGGTAAGTCCGATCGCACATATATCGCAACACCACCTCCGCGTTTACCAATTCGGTCATTTCTACAGAGGGTGTAATTATCTAAACTTACTAGAGAAGATGATAGGGAAGGCTTCAACCACGTTTCAGAGATAAGAATAGCGTGAAGAGACAAAGGAGAGAAAATAGACTGAACTTCATTGAAATGACAGAGAAGGCTTTGAGAATTTATGTGGGCTACTTTTAAAGTGTTAGGATGCGAGCTGAAAGACGATTTTAACAGGGCACTGGTCGAAGTAGCAGGTAGTGGGTTAGGGGTGGCTGGGGTGGGTGGGGGTGAGGCTGTGGAAGGGAATTCAGAAAAGTGAAAGTCGTTTGTGTGAGGGGCTGCAGACAGCGAGTCATTCACCTCGATGCAGTCGATACTGACAACTTACAGAAACTAAATTAATATAAACTAATAGTAATGCAATAATGAAAGAGATTAATAATAATATTTATATGATAACAGTAATAGAGAATATTGCAATCCTACCACTAAAAATTGAATTACGGACTAAGAAAATGTGGTAGTGTATGATGTTATGACCTAGTGCTTGCATATTAACTACGGCAGATCAGAAGCTTTTACAATTTTGTGTTTTACATTCCCAATTTTAACAAAAATAATACCGTCTGTGGTCCAGACATTAGTCAGTCCATATCTCGTGATGCAGTCTTTCAGTAGTGCATGCCGGGATTGCGTTAAGTCCTCTCTCAACGTTACACCTGAGTTTTTTTAACAATTTTTTATTAGTGAACACTTCTCTTCTTTTTCGGTAACTTACGAATTTTACGATCACCGGCCGAGGTCGGTCTCCTTGCCTCCCAACCCGGTGACTCCTATCGATGTCGCTCACCACCAGGTTGACCCCGACTTTTGCCGCGACTTCGATGGCGATCTGGTCTGTGTCCTCGTTGTTGTTTTCCGGGATCCCAAATATACGGAGACTCTGCCGGCGCTGATATTGTTCAAGAGCATCCTGTTTGTCTTCTAACTTTCTTTCTAGGCTGGCGATTCTTTCATCCTTCTCACGAAGGGATGCCTCCAGCTTTTCGATCACCTCCGTGTTGCACGCGAGAGCAGACTTCAGCTCCGACACTACAGAGTCCTTGATGAGGTTGGCAAGACCCGCCAATATGGTGGGATCGCGCCAAGACTCCTCAAACACACGCTTCACACAATCTTCAATGCATTCCTCCTGTTGCCTGCTTTTTCCACGAACCATGATAGCAGAAATTATCAAACAACACTGGTAGATCAATAAATACAAAAAATAATAGACGAAATGCGGGTACACCTCCAGAAAAAATATGCGAATGCACGAGCTCAAACTAGCGTTGCTACTCACTGTCCGCCATGACACTAGCTATAGGTGCTAACATTGTTAAAAAATTGCTTAATTCCAACTTCCTTTCTTTAAATATATCTAAATCAACTTTAGTTCCTTTTTCGTTAACAGCTGCAAATTAGAAACGTGTTAATATCTTCAATTTGATTAAATAAATTTATAGCCTATGTGTATGAATTAATCAACCTATATTATATTTGTATTCTATAATTTTGAAATATATATTAGTCCTACTTTTCAAGTGCGATATTATTCTTCTATAGTGTTAATATTATATTATGTACTTAATTCCATTGCCGCTGTAATTATATTTTAGTTCCTATTTTATTTTACTTATTTATTTATATTATTATTTTTTATTTTAATATTATATCTGAACTGCGACCGAGCACGAGCGCTGCTCATTCGGTCTCAAATTTTGTTAATACTACTGTATCTTCTTTTTATATTGCTTGTATTATTTTATTTGTATTTCTCTTTGTTTGTTTTGTAATTATATTTCTTTATTCTGTATATTTGAAATAAATAAATAAATTGAATTTACAAATGAATATTTCCCACTTTTAAATAATAGCCTGCAATGAGCATTATAGAGAATTTGTAAAAATTATTAAAGGACTTTTTCTTTTTTTTTTTTTTTTTTGTTAAATCAACGTTTTAGACAATATATAGCCTCAGATACCATAAGACAATATGCTATATAGAAGAGAAAAATAGGCTTTTTTACATATATATTTTGGTATGAGAGTATTTAAACATTTGAAAAGACAAAGCCTTATATCAAAAGAATCACTATGTGAAGCCCATGTTATTTGATAATCCCAAATTGTTCCTAAAACTTTCACCTGGTTGTTAGAATCAATACGTGCCTTGCCAAGTTAACTTAAAAAAAATAAAATATTTTGTGTTTTATTTACGTTGAGATAAAAACCATTGGCCTCAAACCACTGAGAGACTTCATTCAATGATCGGGGCATAGATTCGAAAAATCTATAGTATTATTATCGGAATGAAATTCAGTGAAGTTATCAGCAAATAGGATGGAGTTACCACTAACATTTGAATGTATTTTTACTTGGTTATTTAACGACGCTCTATGAATTAGTAGGTTATTTAGCGTCGATGAAATTGGTTGTAGCGAGATGGTATTTGGCGACATGAGGCCGAGGATTCACTATAGATTACCTGGCATTTGCCTTACTGTTGGAGAAAACCTCGCAAAAAAATTCCATCCAGGTAATCGGCCCAAACGCGAATCGAACCCATGCCCGAGCGCAGCTCTGAATCAGACGGCAGACGCCTCGGACGACTGACAAGCAAACGTTCTGATGGGGGCAGACAAAAAAGTTATTTTTTTTCTTCCACCATGTTAATAACGTCAAAAGAAATGCTTATACAAATTTTGGCCACTCGACCGCAATTATGAGGGCCGTAAAAAGTAAGTTCGCCAGGGGCCGTTGAAAGAAAAATAACACAATTTCATTGGAAAAATTTATTGAAACAGACACAGCAATTGTTGAGCTATTTTTCAACATATTTTCCATCAAAATTGAGACATTTTTTCATATCATGGGATCGATAGAGAGAGGTGCAAACGCAGTCAAACACTGTTTCCGATCTGAGGCGGCTGACGTCTACGACACAAAAATGATCCCAATTCCAGTGGGGGATATGTTGACAAATAGTGCAACAATTGCTGTATCTGTTTCGATAAATATTTCCATGCAATTGTGCTTTTTTTTTTCTCTACAAACTGCCCCAGAGAAAATCACTTTCTGGACGGCCTCGTAATTGCGGTCGAGTGGCCAAAATTTGTATAAGGATTTCTTTTGACATTATTAACATGGTGGAAGAAAAAAATTAATTTTTTTATCTGCCCCCATCAGAACGTTTGCTTGTGAGCTACGCCGGTGGCCTATTGGAAGTTAAGTCCTTAACCGTGACAAAAAGCAGAAATGATCAGGGAACCGATCCTCGGGTCGTTGAAGGTCTTCCGCAAAAACAGAAGTTGTGTA
The DNA here is from genome assembly GCF_040183065.1 of Periplaneta americana. Taxonomy (NCBI): domain Eukaryota; kingdom Metazoa; phylum Arthropoda; class Insecta; order Blattodea; family Blattidae; genus Periplaneta; species Periplaneta americana. The sequence goes on from NC_091124.1 coordinate 180,531,745, forward strand.
CTCAAGCAAGAACTTGAATGGCGCCCCTTAAGAAAATTCTTTTTCTTGTTATTCACTTAATGATGCATCAGGCTTGTGTATAACTAGCCGTACCCGTGCGCTCCGCTGCACCTGTTAGAAATAAATATAAAGTAATTACATAATTAAAATAGGACGTTCGATCCAGGGAACAACTTTTACAACAGCGCAAGATAATATGCTTCGCTCTCATTACCCAATTTTTTTTTGCATTGCATTTATTGCATATATATTTTATGTATTTTAACACGATTCAATTGAGCATAGTTAAAATTTGAATTATAAAATAATGGATTGCTAAGCTAACGTACTATTACTGCATACTAAATCAATACACTCTCGTTGTTCGATAATTCTCTGAGATTAAAATAAGTGTACATAAATATTATTTTAAGAAATACAGAAAACGAATGTACAAAATAGCCTATCAAATTTTCTGTGCATTAAAAGCTATTTTAATCTTACCTGTCCTCGATTTACTCAGACGTTACTGTAATAACATTATAGCATTATGTCCATCTAGAGAAACTACACTTTCCAATGGTGAAATAATAATTAATTATACAAATCGGTTAATTTAACTTCTGATGTTACTTCATACATACACAGAAACATTCTCTGTAGGCTATGTTTCATAGCTTTCGATTGTTGATGTCCAAGGCCCCTGTTTAGATTGCTGTTGTCCAAGGCCCCTTATAGACGAAGTCATTTGTTCTTTATTCATTGCACCGTCTTAGATGGCGTTATTTTAATTTTAAAACTCATTTATCTCCTTAAATATCAGTCCTATAAAAATTTGTAAAGAATAAAACTTATCAGAATTCATTTTTGAAAAAACGTTTGTCATGTAACATTTTTCACAAAAATCGATAATAAGCGAGATATTTCGATTTATTTAATTCAGGCCTCCTTATAGCCCCCCTTTTAAATAAAGTATTTTGAATGCCATATAGCCTAAAATCTAAGTTACAACGAACTTAATTTATATTCCAATTTTCATATAAATCGGTTCAGCCATTATCGCGTGAAAAGGTAACAAACATACAGATAGACATACAAACAAAAATTTCAAAAAAGCGATTTTCGGTTTCAGGGTGGTTAATTATATATGTTAGGACCAATTATTTTTGGAAAATCGAAAATTACCAGAAAAATTTCGGCTACAGATTTATTATTAGTTTAGATATAGATATGTCTACACATTAGGTACATCCATTTATTTCCGTTGCCATCCATTTTATTATACTAAGTTGTTTCACCGTTCTCTAGCAAGAATAATTAATACGTATCCAGTGAAGCGACCCTCAGCACGCCACTGCGTGTGAAATAATATCTTGTTAAGTAAGGCTGCTGATAGGGATTTCTATGGGATCTTTGCGTAACAAATTAATACGTCACAAACATATTTATCAAGCGAATCTCGCAATTTAGAAGATGGAGGAGTGTAATGCATACCCAAGTCTTAAAAAGAGCGTCGGAGGAACTCATCCATCACGAGATATGGCGGCTTAGCTGTCTTTGTCCCCACACCTGCTCCGTCGTCTTCTTCCTCACATCTGTAAAACAAGGTAATGCTGTTTGCGGTGCTGCATACTGTCAAGGAGAAATGGTCGGGCACATCTCTCCAGCCTTTCTTTTATTCCTAAGCATAAGTTATTAATGTTATATTTATGTTAAAAACTCTAACAAGGAAGCATGACAAATTGAATAAATAAATGGATAAATGAAAAAATGAACAAAAATAAATAAATAAGTAAATCTATATTAATAATAAATCTATAGCCGTAATTTTTCTGGTAATTTTCGATTTTCCAAAAATTATTGGTCCTAACATATATAATTTACCACCCTGAAACCGAAAATCGCTATTTTGAAATTTTTGTTAGTATGTCCGTCTGTCTGTATGTTACCTTTTCACGCGATAATGGCTGAACCGATTTCGATGAAAATTGGAATATAAATTAAGTTCGTGGTAACTTAGATTATAGGCTATATGGCATTCAAAATAAGTTATTTAAAAGGGGGGTTATAAGGGGGCCTGAATTAAATAAATCGAAATATCTCGCTTATTATTGATTTCTGTGAAATATGTTACATAACAAAAGTTTCTTTGAAAAAGATTTCTGATAAGTTTTATTCTCTGAAAAATTTTGATAGGAATGATATTTAATGAGATAAATGAGTTTTAATAACTGCCATCTAAGGCGGTGTATTGAAATAAAAAACAAATGACTTCGTCTATAAGGGGCCTTGGACACAACAATCGGAAGCTATGAAACATAGCCTACAGACAATGTTTCTGTGTTTCTATGAAGTAATATCGGAAGCTAAATTAACCGATTTGTATAATTTAATAATTATTTCATCATTGGAAAGTGTAATTTCTCTGGATGGACATAATGCTATAATGTTATTACAGTAACTTGTGAGTGAATTGAGGACAGGTAAGATTAAAATAGCTTCGTATGCACAGAAAACTTGATAGGTTATTCTGTGTATTAATTTTCTGTATTTCTTGTAATAATGTTTATGAACATATTCAATTTTATCTCAGAGAATTAACGAACAACGAGAGTGTATTGATTTAGTATGCAGTAATAGTACGTTAGCTTACCAATCCATTATTTTATTATTCAAATTTTAACTATGCTCAATTGAATGGTGTTAAAATACATATGCAATAAATGCAATGCAAAAAAATTGGGTAATGAGCCAAGCAGATTATGTTGCGCTGTTGTAAAAGTTGTTTCTCCTGAGATTCAAGAGCTCCCACAAAAATTAAAAACTTTCTAATTTGAGTACATCCGTTTTCAACACACTTTTTCATAATATAATATAATATAAACATAATAATAAGTCTGTAGCCAAAGTTTTTCTGTTAATTTTCGCTTTTCAAAAAATAATTGGTAATAACAATTAAGAAACATGTTAAAGGAATTGTCGTTGCACCAAATAAGTGTCTCTGGATCAAAATGATCGCATTTTAATATTTTAAATACAATTTAAATTAAATAACATATTAAACGATTTATCCTTCTATCAAACACGAATGTTCCCTGGATCAAATGTCCTATTTTAATTATGTAATTACTTTATAATTATTTCTAACGGGTGCAGCGAGCGCACGGGTACGGCTAGTAAATAAATAAATAAGTGAAATGAAGAAAGTTTAATAATATTTAGCAAATGTTAATGTGGTTAACAAGATAGAATGTTCACTGCTTCATTTAAATAATGGTAATGACTCAATGACGCAATACAAAATCTTAACGAGGACCTTGAATCTATATCTGCATGGGCCAGAAAGTTTGGTTTGACTCTCACTGCAAGAAAATCACCAGCAATCCTATTGAGACATCAACGTCTATTATACAACACTACTCCTGCTCTTCCAGTCAAGTTAAACGACACAATAATCCCTTTTGCTTCCTGTGTTAAAAACCTTGGAGTTTACTTTGATACGCATTTAAACTGGAATAACCAAGTAACCCATATTGCCAGAAAAGTGCTTTCCATACTACATTCCTTAAACAGCATTCAAAAATTCCTTCCGCTATCACTCAGCCGTCCTTTCTTTGCTTGTGCCGTCCTTTCTTTGCTTGTGCCGTCCTTTCTTTGCTTGTGCCGTTCTTTCTTTGCTTGTGCCGTCCTTTCTTTGCTTGTGCCGTCCTTTCTTTACTTGTGTCATCCTTTCTTTGCTTGTGCCGTCCTTTCTTTCCTTGTGCCGTCCTTTCTTTGCTTGTGCCGTCCTTTATTTCCTTGTTCCTTTCTTTGCTTGTGCCGTCCTTTCTTTGCTTGTGCCGTCCTTTCTTTGCTTGTGCCGTCCTTTCTTTATTTGTGTTATCCTTTCTTTGCTTGTGCCGTCCTTTCTTTGCTTGTGCCGTCCTTTCTTTGCTTGTGCCGTCCTTTCTTTGCTTGTGCCGTCCTTTCTTTGCTTGTTCCGTCCTTTATTTCCTTGTTCCTTTCTTTGCTTGTGCCGTACTTTCTTTGCTTGTGCCGTACTTTCTTTGCTTGTGCCGTACTTTCTTTGCTTGTGCCGTCCTTTCTTTGCTTGTGCCATCCTTTCTTTCCTTGTTCCTTTTTTTACTTGTGCCGTCCTTTCTTTGCTTGTGCCGCCCTTTCTTCGCTTGTACCGCCCTTTCTTCGCTTGTGCTGCCATTTCTTCACTTGTACCGCCATTTCTTCGCTTGTGCCGCCTTTTCTTCTCTTGTGCCGCCATTTCTTCACTTGTGCCGCCTTTTCTTCACTTGTGCCGCCTTTTCTTCACTTGTGCCGCCTTTTCTTCACTTCTGCCGCCATTTCTTCACTTGTGCCGCCTTTTCTTCACTTGTGCCGCCATTTCTTCACTTGTGCCGCCTTTTCTTCACTTGTGCCGCCTTTTCTTCTCTTGTGCCGCCCTTTCTTCTCTTGTGCGCCCTTTCTTCGCTTGTGTCACCCTTTCCTCGCTTGTGTCACCCTTTCCTCGCTTGTGCCACCCTTTCCTCGCTTGTGTCACCCTTTCCTCGCTTGTGTCATCCTTTCTTCGCTTGTGTTGTCTTTTCATCGCTTGTGCCATCCTTTCTTTACTTGTGCCACCGTTTCTTTACTTTGTGCCACCCTTTCTTTACTTTTGCCACTCTTTCTTTACTTGTGGCACCCTTTCTTTTTGTGACACCCTTTCTTTACTTCTGCCACTCTTTCTTTACTTATGCTATCCATTCTTCATTTGTGCCACTCTTTCTTTATTTGTGCCACACTTTCTTTACTTGTGCCACTCTTTCTTGTGGCACCATTTTTGTGACACCGATTTTTTACTAGTGGACACTTTCTTTACTTGTGGCACCCTATCTTTACTTGTGGCACCCTTTCTTTACTTCGTCCACTCTTTCTTTACTTATGCTATCCAATCTTCACTTGTGCCACTCTTTCTTTATTTGTGCCACCCTTTCTTTACTTGTGCCACTCTTTCTTTACTTGTGGCACCATTTTTGTGACACCCATTTTTTACTAGTGGACACTTTCTTTACTTGTGGCACCCTATCTTTACTTGTGGCACCCTTTCTTTACTTATGACGCCCTATCTTTACTTATGACACCCTATCTTTACTTGTGGCACCCTTTCTTTACTTATGACACCCTTTCTTTACTTGTGGCAACTTCACATTATTTGTGCCACACTTATTTAATTGCGTCACTCTTTCCTTACTTGTGCCACTCTTTGTTTACTCCTGCCTACCTGTGTTTACGTCTTTTATCTTCTCTAACAATGTATTTTTAGCCTCTCTATCCTCCTCCTTTCTCCATTTTCTTTCTTAAATTTATCTTGGGACCTGAATTGTTTAATTTTCTCTTTGATTCATATTGTCTTTTATATTTTGCCTCATCTCTATCATTTTCATGTTATCCGCCTCCCTTTCTTTCTTTTATCTCTTTCATCCTTATACATTTCACTTTCTCTTTATTCCATAATTGATATATTTTTTTTATTGGTTTTACTCTTCATAGTTTCCGTTTTCGCTTTTCATTCTCTCTACATTTACGGTTGTTATTTTCTTAATCATATTTTCTTTCTTCTTGTTTTTTTCATTCTTTCTCTATTTTTAATATTTTTGTATCTTCCTCTCATATTATCTTTTTATATCTTTTCATTTCCTCTTCCTTTCGTTCTTTATTTTAATTTTTATTTTCTTTCATAATTTATTTATTCTGTTGTATTTATTTTGCATCTTATCATTTTGTGGTTAAAAATAATTTAGTCTCTTCGATTCCTTACTTTTCAATTTTTTTAAATTTTCTTTCCTTCTATACCGCTCTCTCTCCCTGCCTGTAGTACGCTCCCTCCCTCTCTCCCTCTCTCCCTCTCTCTCTTTGTGTGGAATTTGTATAATGTGAGGCAGGAATGTTACAAAAGAACACCAACTCTCTTGAAATGTATCTCATTTTTTGTTTTTCTGAAAACCATTGCATGCAAACTGGAGCATGAATATTTGAATTCGTTTGTCCCCAAATGATAGGAATATTCTTCAATGAACTGGATCATTACGGTTACTCAGTATTGTCTCTCTGCGTGACGTCACCATACGCAGTAAACATTCAAGCAATTGTTCGTTCTCTGTGTTGTGTGGAATTTCACAGTCTACTCTGCTAATGTAAAGCTCATATAGTGCTGGGTGATACAAAGCGACATATTTTGGCTAGCATTTAGCATTACTCATGTTTTGTGAGCATTTCAGGTTGGTTTTAAAAAGGGAATTAACCTTAAAATATAGTAATTTTAGAGCACACGTGCACGTTTATGTATCAGTACCTCCTCCCGGTAAATTCTGCAATCTTGAATTAAATTTAATCAAACTTGCCGTACTTAAGTCTGAACAGAGCTCAGAATGGTCCATTTCTGAAGTAATATAATACGTACATATGTATAATTATGTAATAATAATAATAATAATAATAATAATAATAATAATGTTTTATTTTCGCTGGCGGAGTTAAGGCCATAAGGCCTTCTCTTCCACTTAACCAGGCTTAATCAATACAATACATATTTAAAATACGAATATTTACACTATACACTTAAAAGTTTTTCCAGCAATATTCTTCAGTTAAGTTAACGACTAGTATACTACATATTTATTTAAATTTAGATAAACCTATAAGGTAAAGTAGTAACTTAATTTATGAGCTAATTTAATTCAATCAATTATAATTAATTTAATATTTGAGATAGCTAGTAAAATGATGAAAATTAATGTAATATAAGCTTACTAGGACTATGTAACTATCTTGGAGCAACAGTAACAAATATAAATGATATTCGGGAGGAAATTAAACACAGAATAAATATGGGAAATTCCTGTTATTATTCGGTTGAGAAGCTTTTATCATCCAGTCTGCTGTAAAAAAATCTGAAAGTTAGAATTTATAAAACAGTTATATTACCAGTTGTTCTTTATGGCTGTGAAACTTGGACTCTCACTTTGAGAGAGGAACATAGGTTAAGGGTGTTTGAGAATAAGGTGCTTAGGAAAATATTTGGGGCTAAGAGGGATGAAGTTACAGGAGAATGGAGAGAGTTACACAACGCAGAGCTGCACGCATTGTATACTTCACCTGACATAATTAGGAACATTAAATCCAGACGTTTGAGATGGGCAGGACATGTAGCACGTATGGGCGAATCCAGATATGCATATGGAGTGTTAGTTGGGAGGCCGGAGGGAAAAATACCTTTGGGAAGGCCGAGGCGTAGATGGGAGGATAATATTAAAATGGATTTGAGGGAGGTGGGATATGATGATAGACACTGGATTAATCTTGCTCAGGATAGGGACGAATGGCGGGCTTATGTGAGGGCGGCAATGAACCGCCGGGTTCCTTAAAAGCCAGTAAGTAAGTAAGTAAGTAAGTAAGTAAGTAAGTAAGTAAGTAAGTAAGTAAGTAAGTAAGTAAGTAAGGACTATGTAACAGGGAGAAAGAAAAAAAATATATATAAATCTAAAATATATTTATATAATGAGAATATTAATGTAATTGCCATTAGATGTTTTTTAAATCTATTTAGAGAAATTAATGATAATAATATGAATGGACAGATGTTAGTTTCATTATAAATGTATGCATACACGAGTTTTCTTAATGCTTTAGTGTAACAGTAATAGTATCGCCAGACCTATAGACCGGCAGCTTACTGCATCGGACATTCTTTGCTGGATGGGACAATTTCGTCTTGGATCGCCCAATACTTAACAAGACTGTCTCGGTCGGTCTCGAACAGAATTACGCCACGACGCGCGACGTACGTAGTTAGCGTTCTCATGCAATGCTACTCTCAATATTGTGACGTGATGACTATCTACGGCGACATCGTAGCAATGACCTATTATTTGGCGTGTTTGTATGCAGAAAATGACATAAATGAAAGATGTTCAGTTGATCCTCCAAACCAAAAATTAATGTACCAATTTGGTTTTATAACTTACTTACTTATTTACTTACTGGCTTTTAAGGAACCCGGAGGTTCATTGCCGCCCTCACATAAGCCCGCCATTGGTCCCTATCCTGAGCAAGATTAATCCAGTCTCTATCATCATATCCCACCTCCCTCAAATCCATTTTAATATTATATTCCCATCTACGTCTCGGCCTCCCCAAAGGTCTTTTTCGCTCCGGCCTCCCATCTAACACTCTATATGCATTTCTGGATTCGCCCATACGTGATACATGCCCTGACCATCTCAAACGTCTGGATTTAATGTTCCTAATTATGTCAGTTGAAGAATACAATGCGTGCAGTTCTGAGTTGTGTAACTTTCTCCATCCCTCTTAGCCCCAAATATTTTCCTCAGAACCTTATTCTCAAACACCCTTATTTACCTCTGTTCCTCTCTCAAAGTGAAAGTCCAAGTTTCACAACCATACAGAACAACCGGTAATATAACTGTTTTATAAATTCTAACTTTAAGATTTTTTGACAGCAGACTGGATGACAAAAGCTTCTCAGCCGAATAATAACAGGCATTTCCCATATTTATTCTGCGTTTAATTTCCTCCCGAGTGTTATTTGTATTTGTTGCTTGGTTTTATGAATGTATTAATTACTTTCGCAACTTCTTTCCACAGTTTATATATACTGGGTCTTTCCTAAGTTGCTTTTTTCAATGTATGATCAAAAAGTGGGGTCCTGCATGCTTACAAACAGGGCTGTGTCTTCATCCATTCTGAATTAATTGGGAAATGCTCGTAAATACAATGGAAGAAAAAAAATTATATCACTGAATGTAACACACACTGGATATGAGCAAATCAGTTGACTGAGTGAATAGACAAGAGACTTCACGCATGCGCAGAATAAATTAACGGATCGTGTTCGTCGGTGGACTTAACTTCAGGCGACATCACCGTTTTATTCGAGACCATCGGGGACGATCCGTGTTTTACAGGGACGATTCCCCGATGCAGTATGTTGCAGACCTTATTGTAGTGGCGCACTGCAACAAAATTAAAAGACCACATGAAGTCTAATAGATTCAGAATATAATATGTAAGTGACGTTTTCCCCTTGTGATTAGGTATGTACACCAATTGCTCTCTAGTAGTTACGCAACAATATCTCTATTAATATAGATCAGTCATGTCAACTAATGTCCATAGGCGCAAGCGCGCGCTTTAGAGCTCAGAAGAGCCTGAGCGCTTTACAGCGGAAAGGAAAGAGACAGACGAAAGAGGTAGTATATGCCGCTTAGTCAAGCTATATGCAGGGATGGCCAGCACTGATTCAATTGTTAAACGGAAGAGAACTTATTAAAACTGTATCCATGTTAATTTTTAGATTTGTCTGAGAAGTATAAGTGCGTTATAAGAATGTAAGTTTTAATTTTGATGTACATTTCTCACAAATTTGCTTTTTTATTCAAAAAGAATATTTTCTCAAATCTACTTTTACAGAAAAGTGAAATTTTGAGATGTATTTATTTAGTAGCCTTACAGGTACTGAAACAATGTTTTCGTTACTGTAACATACGTAATATTGAAGATAGTATATTGAAAATTTTGAAAATATTCGCATGGAAAATGTTTGTAACGCAATGAATTACCAAAACAACTACTGTTACATCATAAACAAAGGAAATGTATCCATGTGTAGCAAAAGCGTCAGCTCTATAGCTTCAACAGATTTCGAGAAAATAATTTAATATTCTGATGATAGGGTTTTGTGCATCCAATATCACCTTAAAAATATAATGCGATAAGAGTTTTGTTATGTAATATTAGTTACAGTTAAATATATACCTAGGTAACTTTGCTTTGTACTATAATATTGTTTCGATTAGTTTGATTACTTTTATAAGGCTAAAGATACCATCAATTTTAATTCAAACTTACCATGTCATACTCAGTCTCTTTCTTTGGGATATCACTTTCTTTATGAATGATATGTTTCATTCACTTAGTACAATATAGTTGTACTACTATGAAATTTATATGAATATTCCTTCTTAACTCTTTATTATGTTATAATAAGAAATTGGTGTTAGTGCATTAATTGTTTCAGAGACAATATATAAAATATCAGACAAACCCCAAGGCTCTGAGTCCTAAGCTCTTAATACATTTATCATAATCGGAAAACCGTTATACATCCAAGACTTCATTCCATTCCAATTTTATTATTATGGATCATAAATAAAACGAGAAGTTTGAATGTGTTGGTGGAATAAAAGTGGGAACCTGGAGTGCGTCGAAAGAAAACCCTTCTCTCTGCACAGTCTGCGCTTTGTCATCACATTACCCATCACGACCCGATTGGCCTAGTTGAAAGACCAACGCGTTAGCACTTAAGACACAGAGACGAGGTTTATACAGGGTGTTTCCGAGGTGATGTTACAAACTTTCAGGGATGATAGCGAAGGGCACATGTATCAATTTGAGATAAGGAACCATGGTACGGAAATGACTGAGTCGAAAGTTATAAGCAAAAATAGTTGTGTGGAAATGGAATTGTAATTTGGCACCACATCCCTCCTTCTCTTAACCTTTGAAACAGTCGTGGAAAAATGGTATGGACCGGACGTCTCCTACGTGGGTACTTGCCCCGATACAATCTGTGAGCTTGTCTACTGTTCCCATTGGCTCATCCGTATTCGAAAATCAGGTCTGCTTATTCCGCTCTCGTGTACTCCTCGATTTCACTAGGACTGATCGACTTGACACTGCAACTTGTACACATACACTGGTGTCTACAGACGTGCATATCAGGACCGACCATGTCCGTTACACATTACGCTATCAGCATTGCTTTAGTGTAGTTTCCTGTCCCCATCCCTCAGACAGCGCACTGAATGGAATACTGTAAGTAGACAACGTAAACAACGTCAGATGAATACAGTCTGTGTAAGGTGTACAGATAAATACACATAAATAAGGTGTACAGAGGAATAAAATTCTTTCATTTCCACACAACTATTTTTGCTTGTAATTTTCGACTCAGTCATTTCCGGACCAGGGTTCCTTATCTCAAATTGATACATTTGCCCTTCGTCATCATACCTGAAAGTTTGTAACACCACCTCGGAAACACCCTGTATAGTATAAACTTACAATCTTACTAATACAGACTCTATATACAGACGTTTAACTCTCTTATACTTATACAGTGAGTAGCTCGTTTATAAATCGTGTGTAAATTCCTTACTAATAATCACTACATACGTCGTGTATAACAGTATAACTGTTACACAGCTACGTCATAGTTTCGTCATTACTTCATTACGTAAGGTAATAGAATATCTGAGGTTCTCTATTGCATCCGGTAGAGCGCTCTAGTGTGCCGTGTTAAGAATCGATAGTACAACTGGCTCTTATCGATTACCACACTATATTTTGGTCAAAGAGTACAAGCTACAGCAATATTATTCTAATAATTTTGTGCTCTTTGGTGTGTTCTTCTGTGGTTACAAGGCATCCATCATCATAAAATGACAGTCGATACGAACAGCTGTTAGAGAGGCGGCCATTTTTTCTCTATATACAACGCTTGAACAAGGGGTTTCGTATATATAACTACTGCAAAGCAATTCCCATTGTATAGCTACAGATTGTTTATACATCCATCGCTTATTCATGGTTTATTAGTAACGTTTTCTGTCTCAACTCTGCATAAGTCTCGTATAAAAACTATTTATTAGTAAGATCGTTAGTCTATATACTCTGCTACGTTCGATATATTATCTTCTTCATAGTGATTGCTTTTGCGTGCTTTGTATTATATTTGCCAGTGTTGTCGTAAGGCCGTAAGGTTTGATCTTGCACTGTTCCAATAACAAGAGAATTCAGACTGTTTGTGAGTGTTTATGTCGGTAATGATTTAAAAGCATGGAACTACAACAGCAATGGAATACATGTAAAAAATAGTTATTAATGTTGTGTTTTGAAGAGCTTAAAAATAATTGTGAAATTGAAATACCACCTTCATATAAATGCACAATACGTGTTCCAGTATATAGACGAATTAAAAATGTTTCCTACTAAAAGCTTATATCCTATTAAAGTATTAGGGTTTCAGAATAGAAAGTGTATATTATTCTGTGATAATACAGGAAACTGATGAAATCAGTACTATTGTGTGAAAGTTAAAATGACATAAAAATGTTGCATTGTAAAATAATGGATGATAAACTGCTGTGCGAAATAGTGAATATGCTTATGTGTTCTTCACTCTTTCAGAAACAGAATACTGCATCAGGATGAACGTTTCGCGAATATAAAACAAATTGTGATACGTTCAATTTTTTTCTCATGTCTTAATCTCTTTTGTTTCAAACCTGCTTATATAATTTTTCATTTTAAATCTTATTGTGAGCTATTCTGTGTCGCAAGGCAAACTCCAAAATATTGGGTCAGATTAGTAAATCAAATAATCATGAATCATAATAAGATTAATTGTATTAATTAATATGTAATATATTGGTTGGTTCACTAACTGAGAAGAAACTATATACTGAAGGATGTGTATGTATTTATTGACACTGCAAGTGGGCAAGCACCCGGTGGTAGTGGTATACACAATATAAACAATACACAATACAATTACAATACAGAATACAATTTGCCTACGAAATACACAATACAATTTTATATACAATACAATTTAACACAATAATAATAAAACATAAATAAAATACATAATGTTACAATACAACCTACATAATTATGTATAGGTCCTACATAAGTTTCAATAGTCCTTCACTTTACTCACTGTAGTGGCACTATGACGCATTTCACTGACACTTTAGGACACATTTCACTGGCACTCTATAACACATTTCACTGACACTATAGAACACATTTCATTGACGCTATAAATTATCACTGATCGGAACTGTTCACTGCACTGTAAAACCATAACTTCACTGACTCACCTCGCTTCACTGATACAACAGTTCAAATAAGACAGATAATTACACCCATATGCATACTTATAAACAGAACTATATTTAAACTAAACATTTCTAGTCTAAGGCCCTCTTACACGCTATTTTTAAATAATTTACAATTTCAAACCAAGAAAGTAACTCGTCAGGCTAAATAAATACATGTCACCTTAAAAAATTAAATGTTAAATGTCACCTTAATTTTAATTTGCTCTTTATACACAACTTTTTAAGTTATTCTTGAATCTCCTTAAGGAAGGACAGCCCTCAAAAACCGCTGCAGGTAGGTCATTCCAATCATTTATAGTTCTATTTAAAAATGAGGATTTACCTACATCCGTTTTCTGTATCCTACATTTGATTTTAGAATCATGATCGTTCCTACCATAGTACGTTGGCTTTTCTAACCGAGCCGTTATGTCTACCCATGCCTTCTGACCTAGATGTGCTCTATACAGTGATGTTATTATAGTTTTCCTACGTCTGTTTTCCAAAGTTTCCCATTTAAGTTCTTTTATCGTATCGTTTCCATCTTCTCTTTTACCTTTAACAAATTTAGCTGCCCTATACTGGATTATTTCTAAGGAATTTATCTGATATATTCTATAGGGATTCCAACACGTAGTTCCGTATTCCATTAACGGTAGCACTAACATCAGATATGCTATTTCCCTCGATTTGGGGCTAGCCTTTCTCAAGATTCTCATAATAAAGTGAAGTGCCCTCCATGCTTTACCCGTAACATTATCAACATGCCCTCCCCAAGAAAGTTTGGAGTTTAAATACACTCCTAAGTATTTACAACATTGTTCTTGCGGAATTACAACACCACTGAATTCGTAATTAAGACTAGTTTCCTCTCGGGTTTTACAAAATTTTAAGATTTGCTTTTAGAATCATTTATTTTCATCCTATGCATTAACGCCCAGTTATAAATTTTATTCAAGTCTGTTTGAATGGCATCTACATCTGAATTATTTCTAATCTTTCTATAGATAATGCAGTCGTCTGCAAATAGCCTCACATTTGATGTAATATTCTGGCATAGGTCATTTACGTATATTATAAAGAGTAATGGACCCAGAACGCTGCCCTGTGGCACCCCTGAACTTATATTTCCAATTTCCGATATTATGCACTGGAAGGAATGGTGAAAGGGAGAAAAGTTCGAAACAGAAGAAAATTTCATATGATAGTAGACACTAAGATATATGGATCATATGCAGAGACTAAGAGAAAGGCAGAAAATAGGGAAGATCGGAGAATGCTGGGTTTACAATGACAGTGCAATGTTTTTTCTAAGAAACTGAATGTTGATGAAAGTGTTCCTTATGTCCCATCTCAAAATCTGGCAACCCTAACATCGGCAAACAGAATGTCTTGTGTAAGGACCTAGGTGAGAATAGCAGCTGTATCTACACAGTTGTTAATGGCGACAGTGAAGGGGTCGCTTCACTTGCAGTCCGCCGAGCGTGAGTGATATCGACTTCCACGCACTGGCACACGTGACGGACTGGACAAACACTGGACACAGCTTGCTCTACAGGCAGATGAATAATTGGATCATCATCACCACTTATGTACCGTACTAAATTTCTTATTCTACCATTTATACTTGTTTCTACTCCTTATCCTAATCTTCATCTTATTCCAACCCCAAAAGTCTCATTGCTAAAGTTTCATCGTTTGTTCTTCTGTTAATGATTATAATTTGTTTTCATATCTTCTATTTTTTTCTTAATTCATACTCTTTCTTACGCTCTCCTGCCTTTCCTAGGTCCTTTATCTACTCTTGCCTCCTATCTATCTTCTCCACCTGTTTATTTTTATTCCCAAAGTCTTTTCCTTCTCCTTTATGTTAATTGTATTCTCTACACTGACATTCTTCCTATAAAATTTTTCTCCTCCTCCTACTACATTTTCTTCTATGTATTACATTCTTAGCTTCTTCTCCTCACGTTGGCTTCCTATTCCCCACATATTTTCCCTCTCCCCACAATGCCCTACGTGTTCGTACTTGAATAATGCTTTCATACTACCCTTCCTTCTCCTCCAATTCTCCTCCACCTCCTCTTCCCCTTCATCCTATTCGTATTAATTCCATCGCCCGTTATTCTAATCTTCCTGGCTTTTCTTTTCCTGCTACTACTACTACTACTACTACTACTACTACTACTACTGCTACTACCACCACCACCCTTTTTTCTCCTCCTAGTGGCTTTCTTCTCCTACTCCAATTTTGTTCTCGTCCTGCCTTCCTCATGCTCGTACTGGCATTTTATCCTCGTCCTCCTCCTACTGTCGTTTTACCCTAGCCATTCTACTGCCTTCGCCTTCTACTACTGTAATTTTGTCCTAGTCATCCTACCGTCTTTCTCCTCCTACTGTCATTTTGTCCTCGTCCTTCTTCTACTGCCTTACTCCTATTACTGTCATTTTATCCTCTCCTTCTGCTGCTTTTTCCTCCTACTACCATTTTATCATTGTTCCTACTTGTACTGCCTTTCTCGTTCTCCTAATGCCATTTTGACCTCGTCCTGTTACTGCCTTTCTTTTCCTACTTCTGCCTTTCTCCTCCTACTTTTACTGCATTTCTCCTCCTACTTTCACTGACTTCCACCTCCTACTTTTACTGACTTCCTACTCTTACTTTCATTGTCCTTGTCCCCCTACTATTACTGCTTTTCTACTCCTACTTTTACTGCCTTCCTTCTACTCCTACTTTTACTGACTTTCTACTCTTACTTTTATTGCCTTTCTTCCCCTACATCTACTGCCTTTCTCCTCCTACATTTACTGCCTTTCTTGTCCTACTTTTACTGCCTTTCTCCTACTTTTACTGCCTTTCTCCTCCTACTTTTACTGCCTTTGTCCTACTTTCACTGCCTTCCTCCTACTTTTACTGCCTCTGTCCTACTTTCACTGCCTTCCTCCTACTTTTACTGCCTTTCTCGTCCTACTTTTACTGCCTTCCTCCTACTTTTACTGCCTTTCTCGTCCTACTTTTACTGCCTTTCTCGTCCTACATTTACTACCTTCCTCCTACTTTTACTGCCTTTCTCCTACTTTTACTGCCTTCCTCCTACTTTTACCGCCTTTCTCGTCCTACTTTTACTGCCTTCCTCCTACTTTTACTGCCTTCCTCCTACTGTTACTGCCTTTCTCCTCTTACTTTTACTGCCTTTCTCCTACTTTCACTGCCTTCCTCCTACTTTTACTGCCTTTCTCCTCCTAGTTTTACTGCCTTCCTCCTACTTTTACTGCCTTTATCCTCCTACTTTTATTGCCTTCCTCCTACTTTTACTGCCTTCCTCCTACTTTTACTGCCTTTCTCGTCCTACTTTTACTGCCTTCCTCCTATTTTTACTGCCTTCCTCCTACTGTTACTGCCTTTCTCCTCCTACTTTTACTGCCTTCCTCCTATTTTTACTGCCTTCCTCCTACTGTTACTGCCTTTCTCCTCCTACTTTTACTGCCTTTCTCCTCCTACTTTTACTGCCTTTCTCCTACTTTCACTGCCTTCCTCCTACTTTTACTGCATTTCTCCTCCTACTTTTACTGCCTTTCTCCTCCTACTTAAACAATCTTTTTCCTCTTTTACTTGTTTCCTCTCCTCCTCCTACTTATATTCACTTCCCTCCTCCTCCTCCTATTACGACTACTACCACGACCGCGATGACCACCATCACCACTACCACTACTACTAGTCCCGTCTATGTTTCCCTCCTCGTACTACCTTTTTTCGTCCTAATACCTTTTTCCTCGTTCTGTTTCAACCTTTCTCCTCGTTATACTGCATCCTTCTTTCCTTTTCTCTTTTCCTCTTATTGTGAATTTCTTCTTCCTACTACTAGTTCCTTTCTTCTTCTCGTACAGCTTTCCTTCTCCTTTTCCTTCTGTTCCTGACAGCTTTTTTCTTATTACGTTTTCTTTATTCTTCTCGACCTAAGCATCTTAGTTGTTCTACATTTTTCTTTTTCTTCTCCCATTTCTCGTTATTCACTCCTCTTGCTACTTATTTCTCCTCTTACTGCTCATTCTATTATATTACTTTTGGCTACACATCTATATCAAATATTCCTGCCTCTTCTTGTATCTTCTTTATTTATTTTTCTCTGCTCCTTATTTTTGTGACGCTCCTCCTACAAGCGAATCAGCGTGATGTGTTGAACGGGTCTCGATTCGCATACACGGAATGTTGCGTATTACATTGACATATGCTAAAATATTATTATCGGATTTCATTTAAATCAGTTTGTTTACCTATAAAATACTCGTAATATATGCATTCAGAGAGAAATGAGAGCTACTTTTTCAATATGATCAATGAAGTTACATGTTTTGTTACGTCTCATACGAATAATTCACAGAGATAAAAAGTAGAATGCACCAAACAACAGTAAACAATTCGAAGACGTTGGCATATAACAAGGAAAGATGGATTTTCGTATCCGATCGGTTGATTTATGACGATGCACTTTATATATTTCAAGACTAGGAGACTATCTGGTCTAGTGGGAAGGGGTTACAATCGATCCAAACCTTTCATCTAAGAATTTGCGACAAAGATGTGTTCAATAGGATAGAAGCTATTTCAAGTTGGCTACAAGTTGACCTCCCTTTAACATCTAAATTTGTCTGTCTCGCTTCTCTATAGCATCTATCTCTCTCCTCGCCGAAATACTGTGACGTCATTGGCGGTAACGCCCATCTGTAAATGAATTATTCAGACTACGAATATAGCTACAGTTCTCTGACGCGACGTTCTATTTTGATCCTCTTGAATTTAATTGCATCTAATGAAATGAAGAACAAGAGTTATCTTGTCGCTGTTATTAATAATAGCTTTTCTTTATTTTTAGCTTTTAATATTCAAAAAGATTAGCACTGTAGAACAAAGCTTGTATTATGCCATCCTTGATCATTCATTAATCTCCTCCAATTGTAGGTGTTTCCACTATTACTGGACTCGTAAAATGTTCGTGTCAGTTGTCATGGAGTTTGTCTTTTAGGAATACGACGTGTAATAAAGTCTTCTGTTGCTTTTTGAATCAGTAGAGAACGCATAAATGAGGGTGGAAGAAAAAGTAATACTCCAGGTGATCTACAAAACATGTGTGTATTTATTCACACTGCAAATGGATATATACCCGGTGGCAGTGGTAACTAATTACCCTCAATAATGACAATTAATAATAAACACAACTAATAAAAAACAATAATTAATAATAATAATAATAAAATAATAAAATTATAATAACAAGGAGCATCCTAAATTAAATGAAGCATGGTCACTTAAAATAGTATTTAAATTAAATCTAATTTGTATCTTAACCCTAAGTTCGAACTAAGACCCACGAGTGTGACAGGTTCATATCTGCACAAGTACCTTTCGGCACTACACTTATTTCGCTGTCAACTCACTACCTGCACTGATTCTACCTGATTTCACTAACACTTTTAACCACTTCACTGTTAAAACACTTTGCACAGCCACTTCACTGACACAAATACACTTCACTTACACAATAGACTTCACTGACACTACACACTTAACTGACACAAAAAACTTCCTCACTGATAGAGCACTTCAAATAACAAGATATCAATTACACCCTTTAAATAGTTACTACCGTCTATTAGTAAAGTCCTTAAGCCTATTTTTAAATACATTTTTGGTTATTGGTAAAGCCTTTAGTAAGTCTGCAGGTAAAGCATTCCAGTCCCTGATAGTACGATTGAGAAAAGAAAACTTTCCAGTGTCCGTCCTCTGTCTTCTTTCCCTCAATTTATATGAGTGGTCGTTCCTTGAAGAGTAATTTGACGGCTGCAACCTATTTTTTTATTTCTTTATGTTTTGAACATTGCGCATAATCGAATTGGCGTTCTCCGGTTCGTGAGTGTGTCCCATTTTAATGATGAATTATTACGACAACACTTGAGAGCCCGTTTTTTAATCTTTTCCAGTGTCTTAATATGTTCTAATCTGTAAGGATCCCAACATGCAGCACCATATTCCATTACTGGACGAACTAGTGATTTATATGCAATCTCTTTGGATTTATCAGAGCCTTTCCTTAGTACCCTCATCACAAAGTGTAACGCCCTCCATGCCTTTCCCGCTATGTCAGTAACGTGTTCCCCCCAGCCGAGATCGCTACTAAATGTTATTCCTAGGTATTTACATTTGTTAACTTGTTAACTTCCGGAAAGGTTTCACCCCCTATCATCAATTGCAAATTCTACAAGGACTGGCCGGGATTTGAATTCAGGTTTCTATTACGGAATGTCGACAGTGTGCCTAATACAAAACAGAATAATGACATTGAGGCCGTTCTAGCCTAGATAGACTTCTAGAGCGCTGTAAGCACCGCGGCGCGCCGCTTGCTAATTGGGCCGGCCTAAAGCAACTTAGCATTGACATTAACCAACGCTTGGCTTAACTTGACTTGACTTTTCGAGGGCCGGACGTGAGACTGGTTGAAATACTTAGGCAAGTTTTAGCCCATTTTGTGCCCTCTGCAGATGGAAAGGAACGATAGAATACACTTAAAAGATTCTCTTTGAAAATCTGCAGGGTTATTTTACTTCCACATTGTATATGTATGTATTTATTTACACTGCAAGTGGGCAAGCACCCGGTGGCATTGGTATACACAATATAAACAATACACAATAAAATGATAAGCAAAACACAATTAAATTTACAGTAGGCCTACACAATACAATTTTACAATACATATACAATTTTATACACAATACAATAAATATACATAATACAATTTAACACAATAATAATAAAACATAAATAAAATAACTAATTTTACAATACAACCTACATAATTATGTATAGGCCCTACATAAGTTTCAATAGTCTTTCACTTTACTCACATCTCACTCCCTGTAGTGGCACTATGACGCATTTCACTGACACTTTAGCACACATTTCACTGACACTCTGTAACACATTTTACTGACACTATAGGACACATTTCATTGACGCTATAAAATATCACTGATCGGAACTGTTCACTGCACTGTAAAACCATAACTTCACTGACTCACCTCGCTTCACTGATACAACAGTTCAAATAAGTAAAATAATTACACCCTTATACATACTTATAAACAGAACTAAACAATTCAAGTCTAAGGCCCTCTTACACGCTATTTTTAAATAATTTACAATTCAAACCAAGGAAGTAACTCGTCAGGCTAGATAAATACATGTCACCTTAAAAAATTAAATGTTAAATGTCGCCTTAATTTTAATTTGCACTTTATACACAACTTTTTAAGTTATTCTTGAATCTCCTTAAAGAAGGACAGCCCTCAAAGACCGCTGCAGGTAGGTCATTCCAATCATTTATAGTTCTATTTAAAAATGAGAATTTACCTACATCCGTTTTCTGTTTCCTACATTTGATTTTAAAATCATGATCGTTCGTACCATAGTACGTTGGCTTTTCTAACCGAGCCGTTATGTCTACCCATGCTTTCTGACCTAGATGTGCTCTATACAATGATGTTATTCTAGTTTTCCTACGTCTGTTTTCTAAAGTTTCCCATCTACGTTATTTTATCGTATCGTTTCCATCTTCTCTTATACCTTTAACAAATTTAGCTGCCCTATACTGGATTCTTTCTAAGGAATTTATCTGATATATTCTATAGGAATCCCAAATGTAGTTCCGTATTCCATTAACGGTCGCACTAACGTTAGATATGCTATTTCCCTCGATTTGGGGCTAGCCTTTCTCAAGATTCTCATAATAAAGTGAAGTGCCCTCCAATGCTTTACCCGTAACATTATCAACATGCTCTCCCCAAGAAAGTTTGGAGTTCAAATACACTCCTAGGTATTTACAATATTGTTCTTGCGGAATTACAACACCATAGAATTCGTAATTAAGACTAATTTCCTCTCGGGTTTTACAAAATGTTATAGTTTACTTTTAGAACCATTTATTTTCATCCTATGCATTACCGCCCAGTTATAAATTTTATTCAATTCTGTTTGAATAGCATCTACATCTGAATTATTTCTAATCTTTCTATATGCGATGATTGCCCAAGTCTGACTGGTGATTGGGTGACATTCGTGAATTCGACGCTGACAGGTGGGCATCTGATAGAACAAAGTCCCATTCACAGACGAGTAGTCCGAAAAGTGTCTCGGGACTCGGACCTCCAAGACCTTCCTAAATCAGCAGATGAAACCAACGCTGACGGATAGGGTATCCTACCTCAGCCACTAAGAGAGCATGTCCCATTCGCAGACGAGTATTCCGATAAGCCCCAGCAGCTCAAAGCCCCAAGCACTTCTCATATTACGAGCGTATCGGGAACCCCGTTCTATTACTCAGACAATAAACAAGTCTGCTTTTACTATTACAGATGATAGATGAAATAAGGATTGATAGAGGGAAACGGGAGTCCCCAAAAACTACCTGCAACGACTACTTTGCCCACGACAAATTCCACCTCAAGGAATTGATTATAGAAATAATTTTTCCATAATGTTAAGCATAATATAGAGGACATTTTAAGTATGCCCGCCACCCAATTATTGATGTATGTAAATCGTAAATCCATACCTCATAACAATTTTGAACTTCATTTCATCTTGAAAATGACAACACACAATAATTACTCCTTCAGATTTGCATTGTATTATCATATACGTGCGTGGACAATGCCCTAAAGGCGAGCTGCTGATCAATGCTAGACATCATCGTGTACGACATGCTTTGGCGACATCGTTAAAAACTTTAAATTGGGAGGTTCATGAGGAAGTACATTGTGTATCATCAGATGGTTCTTTTAGGCGGGCAGACTTTATTGCTATTAACGGACGCTTAAAACGGCCTCTTGTTCTTGACCCTACCATCCGTTTCGAAAGAAACCTAAATCAGGCCACCGAAGTCGATATTGAGAAGAAGTCTATATATGAACCTTGTCTGCCTTATCTTTCTCAAAAGTCCCTCTTAGACAATGGTCCGTCATTGGTTTGCTGTCTGGCAGTAGAGGTTCAATTACAAAATTCACATGGAATTATCTTAAGGAACTTCATATTCTTTTTGATTATGTAATGTCTATTTTTATAAATATTATTTAGGATTCTCTTCGAATATTACATCATCATCTCTATTTCAACTAGGCCTAATCCACTTATATTTGCCTTCAACAATTAACTTTCTTTTTTCTTTAATGTATCACATCACATTATATTGTACATGTTTATTGTATTCAGGGCCCTTGTGGTCACTCAAATTCTTTGAGCTGATGTCTACAATTTAGAAAATATATATGAATGTAATTCGTTTAAATTTGTATCTTCTAACTACATATTTTAGTCAACTTCAACTGAATTTAAACCCGATGGCAGTTAAAAATAATTATTTTGCTTATAGGTAAGACTGTAGTTTCAGGGACTCAGAGATTCCTATAGTGGTTGCTTATTGAACTTTATGGTTTACAGCCTGAACTTCAGAAGTTTCATTTCTGCTACTAATTTATACGGTGAGCAAAGTTTCATTATACCGCTACATGATATCACTGCTGTCAACTGGCATTCTCACGCTGACAATGTTATAATCACGGTATATTCTATCCCATAATGAATGAATGAATGAATGAATGAATGAATGAAGTGCATTTATTGGTACACAATTATACAAATTCATGTATAGCCTACAAGATTCTTCGGATAAGCCCGTACGGCCATTCATGCTATAACTATGTACAGTTTGCATTTTCAAAGAAAACAAAAATCAATCTTCTTAATGTATCAGCTGTTTGCTGGCAACATAAAGTCCACTATAGTCCACTGTAGTCCATTCAGTTGTTGTTTTTCACGAGAAATGAGGGGTATTTTGATCGGTGTTCATTATAGATGCCTGTTGCTAGTAGCCAGATTTGGGGTGTAGTCAATATATACTGCAGGGCTGTGTCTTCTGCAACTGGTACTGATGATTTTAATTCACTTCTTTTGTGGTTTGTGGATGGACAGTATAGAAGAATGTGTTCCAGATCTTCATCATGATTATTACACCACAGACAAGTAGGATTATCAGATATGTGAAATCGGTGTAGGTGCAATTGAGTGACAATGTGACCTGTTCTGGCTCTTGTTAAAAATGTTTGAACATGTCGGGGCATGTTTTTGTACATTTTCAGGTCATTTGGTTTCTTTTGTACATACTGTAAAATTTTTCCTTTGTCAGAAGAGAGCCAATTGTTGATCCATAGGTTTGTAAAATCAGACTTTACTGAAGCAAAAGCATTGGATAGGGATATCACTTGAAGAGGTCTTGGTTACAAATATGTTGCCTGTTTTGCAATATTATTGACTTTCTCCCTTCCAGGTATACCACAATGACTGTTATTATTACTACTGTTATCATTAATTGAGCCGTTCAGAGCAAAAGTGGTGTAAGTCAAAATTGGGTAATGCGGTTTAAAGTAAAAATTCTGTAAAATACAGCGCAGAGTAGCAATTAATATGTCCTTCTTGCTATCCACTGACTACTAATTGTTTAAATAAATTGAATATTAGTTGCTTCTTTGCTCTGTATTTTACAGAATGTTCACTTTAACCCTCATTACCCATTCTTTTACTTACACCACTTCTGCCCTGAAGGGCTCAATTATCACAATTACAACTAATCTATCTTCATACCAAATTTCACAAAAATAATAAAAATAAGTTACATAAATGTAAGATATGAAACAAAAATAGTAGTTTTCAGTGCCCTTTAATTACTCTAACCAGATGCATTATTTACTACTACTACTACTACTACTACTACTACTACTACTACTACTACTACTACTACTACTACTACTACTACTATTACTACTACGATGGCATCACAGCCCAAAGTCGAGCCTTAGCCTCCTCAGTTTTCTTCCTCCAACTGTCCCTGTCCTGTGCTAATCTTCTCCAGGCAGTTGTTCCGAGATAGTCCTGAGAATAGATCGTTACTGCATCTATCCATCTATTTTTGGGTCTTCCAATTGGTTTTTTACCATGTATTTTCCCTTCTAAGATCTTCTTTGGTATTCTGTTCCCTTCCATCCGATAGACATGTCCGGCCCATTCAAGCCTCCTTAATTTGATGAAACTAACAATATCGAAACTTCTATATAATTTATATAGCTCGTTATTATAACGTATTCTCCACTGCATATTTTCTTGCACCGGTCCAAAAATTCTTCTGAGTATTTTGCGTTCAAATATACCTAGTTTAGCTTCTGTCTCCTTAGATAATGTCCAAGTTGATGCATTATTTAATTAGTAAAAAAAGTGTTATGTTTTATTTAACGACACTCGCAACTGCCGAGGTTATATCAGCGTCGTTGATTTGCCGGAAATGTGTCTTGCAGGAGTTCCTTTACATGCCAGTAAATCTAGTGACATGAGCCTGTCAGATTTAAGCACACTTAAATGCCATCGACCTGGCCCGGATCAGTCCCGCAACCTCGGACATAAAGGCCAGCGCTATATCAACTGCGCCACCAGGCCGACTTTAATTAGTAAATAATTTGTAAGAAGTCATATTTTGCTCTTGATGACAACAACTGTAATACTGAATGAATAAATAAATTAATCAATGAATCAACTAATAAATCAATGAATGAATCAATAAATCAATAACGAACGAAGAAACACATCAGTGAATCACTGAATCATTCAGCGAATGAAGTCGATGGATGGATGGATGATTGATTGATTTATTGTAGTGAGAGAGGAAGAATTATCAATTAAATAGTGGGCCTACACCAGTCTTGCGATGAAGACTAATAATTGCGAGCGAGAGCTATTTTATGCCCGCTGCGCGCGCGCGCGCGGAGGTCTTTTACCTGTAAACATTGCTAAAGGATGTACAGATCTTAGAACACAGCGCATCATGACGGAACGGAAGTGCTTAAAGCTTTCAAGGAAGAGTGGAAGATACAATATTTATGCTTCGAACATGGTGATGAAATCCAGTGTTTGTTGTATAAAAAAATCGTATGCAAAAAAATCGACATAAAACGGCATTATTAGAAGCAACATGAAAAAATATAGGCATTATTCAGGAGAAAAGAGAAATAAATTCATTTCGGAATTGACATGGAAGGTAAATTAATTTACATTTGGGTCAGTAGATAGTATCTAGATTCCTTTTATTTCTTTATTTTAAATGTATTGTTGATGTTTTATTTGTTGCTTGTTTGTGGGTATTTATTTTTATTAGACTACGTGTTTCTTTAATTTAGAAATAATATTTTATCTTTGATTGCACTGTAACTTATACTATTACTAAACTCAAAATGCTAATTCACTTTTATTGCAATAATTATTTTCAGGATTTTTAGCAAATATGAACTAAACATTTTGAAAACTTTGGTGCAAGGAGCTTTTTTAGTAACGTAAATATAAAATATACTTAAAAATATAATTCAAAGCTATTAGACCTAATTGCACCAAATTTTATACAGATGATATTATTATAGATCTGTTTATATAGTTTAAATTTCACAAATTTTGGCCGAAATTGTGGAAGTTTTAAAAGTCATACATATCCCCTTACATGATTGACCCTAAAAATTACGATGGCTCTCAATATCTTAATTTAATCAATTTGTTTTTTTCGTGTTACGTGCATCTCACAAATCACTCTAAGAAAACTCATTACATAATCACGACTGGCGAGTAAGGACTACATTTTCACAATCACATAATCAATATACTCTATTTCAATCATTATTGCCATTATTATTTTTTCAACAAATACTCAAAAAGTACTTAGAGATCACACACGTCCTTACCAATGAAGTGAAGTATTTACATAATAAATAATTGCTTTTAACAAGATAATGTTTACATACAATTAACTTTTTCTATTTCTCTTTTTGTTCCTAAAAACCCTTCCCTTTGCGATTTGTTTATATATGTACATGTATATTAAATAACTGAGTAATTAGCCCTATTACATAGCCAGAAATTTAGTAACGCAAGTTATTGTAATAATTGCTGCCTTTATTCGCTGCATGTGCATGTACATCCCTGTTGTCTACGTTACACTGGATGCGCTATGCGCTCGTGATCAAGTCGAGCTCTTCTACCATGATTGGGAGCTAATATCGTCTCATCCCTGGCCTACACTATGATAATCGCGTCCTTACAAGGGATTTTGTAACTCCTGCATGGCTCAGTGTGGTCTGTCCTTGCCGCCCACCCACGAAGAGTGAGAAAGAATTCGAATATTCACTAAACTAACTTGAGACAGAAGAGCTTTGCATACTGACTACAGCGCCAATAGCAATATATAATTTCTATTTTTCGTAACCGGTTGTGTACGACTTCTGAAGGACACGTGACTTAATGTATATCCCGTGCACATTTAAACTCATTCCAATGTGTGGGACTAAGAAACGGTCTTTAGTTAAAATGTAGAAAGAGTGAGAATATTTCGGATAAAATAAGGGATCTGCCTTGATGTCAGTGCCATTCGAATTGCTCTCTTGATTATGGAAAGACAGCGATCTGTTCTTTTCGCTAACGGTGGAAGTTTTTTTAAATTAACATTTTATCAGTACTTAATCAATAGAGAGCGGATTTTTATGTGCTAAAAATTTAAATATATTTATTTTTATGTGCAAAAAATTACGAAAATATTTGCTAAAATAAAAATAAAATATATATATATATATATATACTATTTAAATATGACAAAAATACCTTACTTAGCTTGGAAAAAAAATGTTACAAGGTACTCACCAACCACACTTGAGTGCTAGTAGTTGACCGAGAATTGCAGTGAACAACAAAGTTCATCTCCAAATTCTCCATCACAAATGCATACCGATTATCTCTGAACAACGACTTATACTGTGAAACGATCTTTCCACATCACAGGACATCAGACGTGCATATTTAAAGAGAGGAATGTCACAAACACAAACACCGTCAATTTCACCTACAGGCACACCCTCCAATACTTGAGCAACTTTACACATTTTTTTATATCCACTTTTTTTCCCAAACACATTCTGGAATTTGTCCCTTAGTACTTGTACTTCTGAACCTGGTAGCGAATCTAGTTTAATTTCCACGGCACGCACCTCCCTGTTTCAGACAACAGGATTTGGATGTTTCGAGGTTTTTATGGTGTCACACAAAAAGCTTAAATTTGCTAATAGGAAAGCCAAATTGTTTTTTAAATAGCCATCTTTCAGTATATCTTGAAGGATATCGATTGACGAAGCCCGATAACAGGGACTCACAAGATAATATTATATATTGCCTTACTTGATAGATATGAGCGAGAGGCGATTATACACCTGGTAGCAGTCCTTTAATGCTTGTCATTGAAGTACACCTATTCATTAAAGTTCAGGTTTTCGATTATTCTCGGATAAGCAATCGAAAGACAACTAGGGAAACGTCACGGAGGATGGAAATCCAATACTGTCGCACAAGGTTATGTTCTGTTACTATAATAATTAGCGTAAATTGTAAATAATATTCAAATAAATTCAGTTTGTCATCTTGTTTTTCAATGTCGAATTCAATTTCAAGGTTATATCAAGATTAATGTTTATCTTACTCTCTAGATTATATCAAGGTTGTCGACATTCGTTTCCCGGAAAAAATTAATACTTTCGCGTCTGCGGACATCTCACAATTTATGAGGTAAGGTATTGCACTCACATAACAATAACATGAATACTTATTAATAATTCCAAGTTAGAAATGTGGTCGAGCATAAAAAGTCGTATGAAACTTGCCTATAATGGTATTTAATAATAATAATAATAATAATAATAATAATAATAATAATAATAATAATAATAATAATAATAATAGTAATGGTTTTATTTAACCTGGCAGAGTTAAGGCCTTAAGGCCTTCTCTTACACTCAGCCAGGATTGAAACTTGCTTACACAGTTGAACATAAAACTTGATCAGAATTAAGTAATTACATACTGATTACATAATGAGATCAAAAGAGGTAGTTACATAAAATTTACCTCATAAAATAAAAATAAACATAGTGAAATACATATTAATTTGTTAGAATCAAATGCGAATCACATAAAAACAGAAGCCGATAATTCAATAAAAAAAGAAAAATGTACACAGTAAAAATAAAAATAAACACATTAGTATACATATTAATATTAGATTACAATTAAGTACGACTTACATAATTAAATCAGAAACCGACAATTGAATAAAATGTACACAAAAATAGATTAATAATAAAAAAAACAACACAGTGGGATACATATTGGCGTTAAGTGAAAAATAAACACGATTTAGATAATAAAAATAAGAAAAAAAATAAATACAGTGTAACACAGTTGCAACACGTTAGGTCTGGCAACTCATCATAAGATACTTTTCTAATTTACATTTAAAGGAAATTAAAGTTCGGCAGTCCTTGACTTCAACCCTTGACTCGCTTGCGCTCGTTTCATAAACATACTCACGTCTTAATTACTACCATTACAGGCTCGTTGCATAATGCACTATTGCAGTGTCATGGAAGGAGGTTCGTCCTGTAGATGACTCCATCTACTTGGTGCATCAGGTTGATGAGGGGAAAATTAAAACCTGAGAAGGATAAAAACTCTAAGAAAGAATTAATGCACCAGATATATTAAACTAAATATAATCAATTGAACTTGTACAATGCTTGCTAGACTTGTTTTAGTCTTTGAGGTCCTTCATTTGCTGAATTAGCTTCTTACATCAACTCTTCGCATGTTTGCAGTCCGAACTTTAATTGTATCCGACACTCCGTAACTCCGCTCGATGAGATCCTCTGAGCTCTGGTATTCCTGTTATTATTTATCATCTTGGCTGAATGCGGAGAAGACAAAGCCTTGACAAGGAAATTCAGTCGTGTTGTATTTCCAGCATTCTGACTAATCTCTTCGAATATATTTCTCACAGAGAGCTTGGAATATAAAGTAAATAGATACAAATTGGTCGTGTAAGATTTATTTGTCTTCCCTTTAAAGAATATATTTGCTTATTCTGTATTACCTGAAGTATTAGTGTTGCCGTTTCTCTGTCCGAATGAAAACATTGTTAGTACTCTTACTTGTGAATTAGGTTCATGATGTCTTCGAGAGTTAGGATGGAAGGAACTTAAGGGCCCAATACACTTAGTTACATAGCGATGATGATAGCGATGACGATACGATGATAATAGAAAAGCACTCTATGAATAATAGAAATAAAAATGTATAAAGCGACATAAAATTTACACATATGTAAATTAAAAAGATGTACCGAAAAATAGAAATGAAAATAGAACATATTATCACAGTCTAGTACATACAGTCACGAAGCTCAATACTTACTAAATATGCAAACAAAGACAGTTGAAATATGCATCCATAGATAGTTGCTAACCACCAGGATCGCTACTATCGCCTCATCACAGATACTTTCCCAAGCAGATGATAAAATGTATTGTACTTTTGATATCGTATTGTTTTGAAAAAAATAACACTTTCCTTCCACTATTGAAATATGAAACACATAAGGTTTATATATTATTTTCATAAAGCATATATTATATTTTATAAACTCACCTTCTTGGATCTTTCGGAAAAAGGATAACTCTGACCTCCTTTTCTTATAGTATTTATAGTACCACACACGTCTCCTTGTCCCATATTATTATTCAAATTATTGTATTTTAGCCATTTACAGTTATTACAACCGATAATGAATATTTCACAGTTTACACAACTTTCCACAACAAAGCGAAATACGGCACAGTCAATGCCTTTTCGATCTAGACCAGGCCGTAATGTATGTTCGGGTTTTCTATTTCAGTGTATGTAGTTCAGTGAAATATTATATTATAACTTCATTGCTAAGTTTTATTTCGTGTAATGTGTCCATCAGTTCCGTTTACTTCTTGTTGCATAATATGTTGCAGAAATAATTACTAAACTGTGTTATTTTAATGTGAAGTGAATTTTACGTGTTAACATAATCTGTTCGTATCAACTTTTTAAGTTTACAATGGAAGCTATTTTCAGGTTCAATAAAAACGAATTTATATTGTGATTTTAATTTAGCACATCTACCTTCCTTAATTGTAGACAGAAAATTTACCATACCACTCCTATGAAATTAGTGTACGTACGATTGTGTTACTTCAACTCTTAGGTAGAAGATAAATACAATGATTCAGTACTCAATTGTAGTATTAAAATACAGCCAAATAGAATGTGACGGGTGTCATACATGACATTATGTTTCATTATACTGTATAATTGCGAATATAGAAATATAAGTTAAATATAGTAAACATGACCTATAATTCCCATATGACATAACATACATACTGTATGTAGTGGCAGGGCATTGGAAACCACAAAAATTAGCCAGAAAAAGGCAACTCGTACAGTGAACATAACCTATAATTTCAACATATCTAAATATTCGTACGGTGCAACTGAAAATTATTGAATCGTACATAAATTAATGTACAAGAATTTCGCTATATTTAATCGAAATAAACGCAGGTATTACACATACGAACAACGTAATTTTCACACCAAAAATAATATTACACCTTAACTCGCAAGGAATTATGTCTGAAGTGTCTCCTAATCATTGCTTTAAATTTTATTAATGCAATTACATCACATTTTAGAGAAAAGTATGTTACTCTTTATGCATTCGAATTAATTTATATGGTTGAAACGCCGCCCTTCGTGATCGGGTTAAGCGAGTCACACGGTCTGCCTTGCGGCCTGTATTACATCACGATGGGAATGACACAGTCTATTGTTCCTAGTACTCACAGCGCTCCAAGCGGCTAGCAACTATCGCGAGAAATGCAAAAAAATCATCCCAAGCTTCGTGACTGTATATAGTAGACTGTGATATTATTATCCACTAACCATACACTCTTTTGGGAGGGTGAAAAAATACTCTAGTGTGACTTCAACAGAACTGCATGTCTACCTGGCTTAATCGACAGATGGCACCACATAGCTGAGTCACGATATTTACAAAGAAAACGGCCGTTTGGACTTCAACAAATATTCCTGAGTAAAGGCGTGATTATAAACTGCAAGTCCATTCCAGGCCACGGTGTTATAAAGGAAAGGGTGGTGTAATTAGACCGAGTTACCTGGTCTGCAGCCCCTTCACCCTCCCTCCTGAAAGGTTCTGATATGAACCCCGTCCGCGATTGTGAACATCTAGCAGACTGATTGAACTGAGATTCAGCCTAATAATGTAGTGGTGGTGTTGGTGAATGTACGAGAGCTATTCATAAAGTAACTTCCGTTTTCATATAGCGTGCGTAACAAAAGAGACAGTGGCGCCGCTCTTGCGGTGGAATGTACGTTAAATCAGTACGCGTCGAGCAGCGGTAGAGCCAAGGTCGTGTCTTTGTTCCTCTCTAAGCCACGTGCTCTCAAAATGTGTGCTGCAATCGCAAGCCCCGCCAGGTGTGGGGTACTTTCTGTAATGAGATTTCTTGTGGCCAAAAACTGTAAAGCTAGTGAAATCCATCGCTAACTTTGTGAAGTTTATGGGCCAGACGTAATGACTAAAGGTGGTGTAAGACAATGATGTCGTATGTTCGAAAATGGACGAACCAATGTCCATGATGAAGAGAGAAGTGGTCAACCGAGTATCTGTTTCGTTTGTTTGACGAAAGGGTTAAAGCAAACCGCAGGTTCACCATGTCGGAGCTTAGTGAGGATTTTCCACAGATTAGTCGTACTCTTCTGTACAAAGTGATTATCGAAGATTTGGGCTACCGGAAACTTTCTGCCAGATGGGTGCCTAAACTCCTTTCTGAGGAACAAAAGGCTCAGCGGATGGGAGCAGCACTGTCCTTTCTTGAGTGTTACGAAAGAGAAGATGATGCTTTTCTCGATCAGATTGTGACTGGAGATGTGACTTGGGTGCGGTATGTGAATGCAGAAACAAAGCTTCAATCAATGCAGTGGGGCCATACTCACTCCCTGAAAAAACCCACAAAGTGTCGTCAAACACTTTCCGCGAGGAAACCCATGGCAACTGTCTTCTGCGAGAGGAAAGGAATTTTGCTAGTGGAGTTCTTGGAGAGGAATGCCACAATTAACGCTGAGCGTTACTGTAACACACTAACAAACTTGAAAAGAGCCATTCAAAACAAACGTCGTGGCATGTTGAGCTCTGGGGTGATTTTCCTGCATGACAACGCCCGGCCGCATACAGCGCGTCGTACTGCGACCAAACTGCAAGAGTTCAACTGGGAAGTATTGGATCAGCCTCCCTATAGCCCAGATTTGGCGCCTAGCGATTACCATCTCTTCATGCACATGAAGACGTGGCTTGGCTCAAAGCGCTTTGACGACGACGAAGAGTTGAAAACCAGCGTCGTAGGTTGGCTTCAGTCGCAGGCGGCCGAATTCTACGATTGCGGAATTTCAAAGCTCGTCAAACACTACGACAAGTGTCTCAATGTGACTAGAAACTATGTGGAAAAATAAACTAGAGTGTGTACTTTCAAACTTATTGTAACCCAATTCTGTAACGTCATTGGCAGGTTTGTAAAAAATAAACGGAAGTTACTTTATGAATAGCCCTCGTAGAATGATTTATGATACTGATAGCGGCGATGACAATGAAACAGACGTTGATGACATAGGTGATAATGATGACGATTAAAGTGTGGATAATTTAGTTGCCAGGTACAGTAGGAGTAATCAGTGGAAGCACTGACTGGAAATTAACGAATTCGATTCCTGGCCAAAGCAAGAAAATATTGATGTCCTTAAATGAGTTTCATCTGCGTGTATTTTAGTAATTTCGCTAGAAGATTTTTAAACTAATTTTGTGTTCGTAATTGATTTAATTTTAATTTCAGTCTGCCGTTTCAATTCCCTCGTTCGTTTGATTACAGGTAATATAGTAGCCTATCATTAACTGGCAGGGACTCAAAAGCCTGGAAATAATCGAGCGGTCGGAGTTTGCCTCTTGGGGTAGTAAATACTTTTGCCCAGCTGCACAGGTGCTCCTAAATGATATAAATAGGTTCGTTTACTGAGGGCCTGACTTTATTACCTTAACTTGTCCATCAATTGTAAATAGCCAATTTATTAAACTCAAATTGAATCAATTACATAACTGCCGCTACTTAATTATACTATATCAATTGGGTTGTGCTAACGAGAATTGCATTGCTCTGTACATATTTTCATTTAATGTAGGTGCGTTAGATTGGAAGGGATTTCACATTATGAATTTTCATCAATGGTATAGGTAATTGATATCTCTAATCTATAATTAATTGAAGTTGCTTTATTAATATAGTATAGTACAATATAATATAGTATAGTATAGTAATTTTGAATTTTTTTCAGCTTCCTCCAAGTGAAGGCTGCGTAGAAGGCAAAGTTTACCAGAAAATTGTTGTTGTTTTTTTTTTTTAGTAATGGTGACTTGCTTGCAGACTCTCCATCAATCCCAAACAGATGGAAAAACTATTTTGCGCAACTACTAAATGTACATAGGCCAAATAGAAATGATCGGTACGAAATTGAAATACAAACTGCTGAGCCATTTATACCCGAACCCACGCTTTCAGAAGTCGAAATTGCGATAGAAAATCTGAAAAAGTACAAGTCTCCAGGTATCGATCAAATTCCAGCAGAATTAATACAAGAGGGTGGGAGTGCATTATATAGCGAAATTTATAAACTTGTACTTGCTATTTGGGAAAAGGAAATTGTACCAGAACAATGGAAGGAGTCCATAATTGTACCTATTTTTAAAACGGGGGACAAAACCAACTGTGGTAACTTTCGAGGAATATCATTTTTGTTGACGTCGTACAAAATTTGTCCAATATTCTTTTAAGAAGATTAACTCCGCACGTAGATGAAATTATTGGGGATCATCAGTGCGGTTTTCGGCGTAATAGATCGACTATTGCTCAGATTTTTTGTATTCGACAGATAATAGAGAAAAAATGGGAGTATAAGGGTACAGTACATCAGTTATTCATATATTTCAAAAAGGCTTATGACTCGGTTAAGAGGGAAGTATTATATGATATTCTTATTGAATTTGGTATTCCCAAGAAACTAGTTCGATTAATTAAAATGTGTCTCAGTGAAACATACAGCAGAGTCCGTATAGGTCAGTTTCTATCTGATGCTTTTCCAATTCATTGCGGGCTAAAGCAGGGAGATGCACTATCACCTTTACTTTTTAACTTCGCTCTAGAATATGCCATTAGGAAAGTCCAGGATAACAGGCAGGGTGTGGAATTGAACGGGTTACATCAGCTTCTTGTCCATGCGGATGACGTGAATATGTTAGGAGAAAATACACAAACGATTAGGGAAAACACGGAAATTTTACTTGAAGCAAGTAGAGCGATCGGTTTGGAAGTAAATCCCGAAAAGACAAAGTATATGATTATGTCTCGTGACCAGAATATTGTACGAAATGGAAATATAAAAATTGGAGATTTATCCTTCGAAGAGGTGGAAAAATTCAAATATCTTGGAGCAACAGTAACAAATATAAATGACACTCGGGAGGAAATTAAACGCACAATAAATATGGGAAATGCGTGTTATTATTCGGTTGAGAAGCCCTTATCATCCAGTCTGCTGTCCAAAAATCTGAAAGTTAGAATTTATAAAACAGTTATATTACCGGTTATTCTGTATGGTTGTGAAACTTGGACTCTCACTCTGAGAGAGGAACATAGGTTCAGGGTGTTTGAGAATAAGGTGCTAAGGAAAATATTTGGGGCTAAGCGGGATGAAGTTACAGGAGAATGGAGAAAGTTACACAACACAGAACTGCACGCATTGTATTCTTCACCTGACATAATTAGGAACATTAAATCGAGACGTTTGAGATGGGCAGGGCATGTAGCACGTATGGGCGAATCCAGAAATGCATATAGAGTGTTAGTTGGGAGACCGGGGGGAAAAAGACCTTTAGGGAGGCCGAGACGTAGATGGGAGGATAATATTAAAATGGATTTGAGGGAGATGGGGTATGATGATAGAGACTGGATTAATCTTGCACAGGATAGGGACCGCTGGCGGGCTTATGTGAGGGCGGCAATGAACCTTCGGGTTCCTTAATAGCCATTTGTAAGTAAGTAAGTAAGTAAATGGTAGGTACAGAATCATAATGAAAAAAAAAAAAAATGGAGAAGGAAAATAAAAAGAAATAACACAATTATAAATAATTAAAGAAGACTAAACGAAAGATCATTAATTCCAGAAGAAACATAAAATTTCCTAGTACGGTATCCATTTGCTATCAGGTGATCACAGTCGTCTATTTAGCACTGGTTGCAAGACCCAACTTAAGTGAGCAGATCGCCATAGGAAAGAGATCAATCTATATAAGTATAGAGATGGTTTCTTAGGTTTTTATAGATCCCTTCATTGCAGACAGAGATACTTCAGTGACAAGAGTTTGTCCTAGGCCAAACTGCTTGCAAAAATGCGCGAATGTTTTTGTAATGCTTCCTCTAGCCCCAATCAGTAATCCAATAACTTCGATCGACGTTAGATGATATTTTTCTTTATAATATGGTATAGCGGGGTCGTATATGTCGCATTTTTCCTGATGTACGTACCTCAGTAGGTTGATTTTCGTACGTTTCCATCCTTACAGTTGGGTCAATTATAAATCCAGTTATTGATCTTGTCGGGATAGCGATTATATCAATGCGCCTTGTAGATCCATTTGTGGACAAATAGTGTAGTATAATATAATATAATATAATATAATATAATATAATATAATATAATATAATATAATATAATATAATATAATATAATATTAGTATATTATGCAACGAGCCTATAATGGTAGTAATTAAGACGCAAGTATGATTGTTTATGAAACGAGCGCAAGCGAGTTTCATAATTTTCATACGAGTGTCTTAATTACCATTATAGCCAAGTTTCATACGACTTTTTATGCTCGACCATATTTCTAACTTGAAATTATTCAAAATTATGGTTATGTGCGAACTGACCTGAATTGTGAGATGTGCGCAGACGCGAAAGTATTGATTTTTTCCGAGGTCGAATTTCATTGACCTTGGCACAGAATAAGATTAACATTACTCTGATATAACCTGAAAATTGATTTAGAATTGAAAAAAGAGATGTCAAATTGAATTTATTTGAATATTCTTTACAATTAACTCTAATTATTATACTAACAGAACACAACCTTCTGCGACAGTATTGGATTTCAAGCCTCAGTGGCTTTTCGCTAATTCTCTTTCGATTGCATATTCGAGAATAATCGATACTTGCGGTTTTATAACGGTACAAAGCTGACTTGTCATTGGCTGAACACCTGTACTTTAATGAGTAGGTGTACTTTAATGACATGCATTAAAGGACTGCTACCAGGTGTATAATTACTACATTTCGGCAAGGTCGAGCAGAAAATATAATATAATATGATGTAATATAATATAATATAATATAATACAATATATAATACAATAGAATATATAATATAATATAATATATGTAATATAAGAATATTTATTTTAGAAGTTCAGTCGAAATTACTTATCAATACTTAAAAAACAACAACAGATGTTTATAAATATAAATAATTCATTGAATTTAAAAGATTTCATGCTAACGTTTTCATTTATTTGGCATCTTCAGGAATATATACGAAATATCTCACGTGGTACATTAATTTTATTGTAATTAGAATAACCATTAAATACATACATAAACAATCTTAAAATGAACATATTAAGAAGTATACATACAAATTAAATAAAAATAATAAACAAATAAATTACAGTTGACTTAGTTATTGTTTTTAATTTATTTACTTTGTGATGGTTAAAACCAAATCAATATTCATATCTACTTCCATTTATAACAATAATTAAAACAACTATTAACACACAAAGACAGTTAAGAATTATGGACATTAAAACAGGTTCAAATTATATAAATATTACAGTAAGATAAAATTACTTCTGAATATTTGTTATTAATGTTTTACATATCATCGTGTATGTGTTTTACAAATTAACGGTTTTTGTGATTGTGTGTCTTATTATGTCAAGCATTTATTTTATTAAAATTATAACTATAGCCAAATGATAAGATCTTGCAGTGCATGTTAATTCCAGTATTAAACTTTATTTATTAGTCGACGTCGAAATGTTTGGAATGGGTCCTTCAACTTAAGTTGCAAAGTAGATTGTAAATATACATTTTTTGATAACTTTAAGTTGAGCCAGTCAAGATTCATTTCATTCTGTAATACACGTATATCGTAAGATATAGAAATATAGTAAATGTTGTTGAATAATTTATTAAAAATACTCGCGTTTAAATTCAAGTTACTAAAGTTGTTTGTAGAATTATGGGTTAAGACAGCCTTGTGTTTTTAAGCGTTGAGTCGTATACGTATCCAGTGATCAATTTAGATTTGAATAAGTCTTTCTGTAATGAAAGTTGTTACGTATTGTAAGTGGGAATGTTATTTAGTACCTAATCTATGAAGGATGTGTAGATATACTTACGGAAATGTTGCAGATGGCGCCATGACGACTGATTTCAGTGTGAGTGACCTGAAATTATTTTAGTTGCTTTATTAAATTGATTACTGGTAATAATATAAGTTATCGCAATGAATTTCTTTTGTACACCAGCATTGTAAACGGTCAAAACCGTTCAGAATATGTGCAGTTATTGCTCTAGTGCCGTAAGATATTATCATTCCAATTAAAAGGTAATTTTTGCCATAAAATTATTGAGAATTCCATATTAAGAAAATAACATTAGACATAATCTGGCTATTCCATGAAATAATCATTTTTTCAAAGAAACGCCTAACTACCATAGAGCCTCTACTGCAGGTCTAGGCGTTATTAACTGGATTGAGTTACTGCAGAATACCACTTAACTCCCCAATCAACCATCCCCGGCAGAGACAGTTATGTTTCAGATCGATACGAGTACACACGTAGGCAAGTATTGCTGAGTGACGTATTGTAAAAGGTAGACATCATAACTCTCGGGTTTCGCTGGTAGTCTAAAATCCACCACTGATGCACAGTGCCTGACTTTGTGTTTGTTTCTAAAGCGGAGTAAGCGAAAAGGACACGGGCGGCGGTATCTCCTTTCCTTTTCCATTCCCCTTTACGACCAGCCTGTTCTGCGGTGTACTAGACAAGTCCCATAAAACTGTATTAGACGATTTTATGTCCAATAATATTTGCTGTCATAGCAAATCATTCATCATAGACCATTACTTTAATTTACCCAACATTAGAAATTTCATATGCTATTTCGGTATTATTATTTTATAAACATGTCATACAAAAATGGCTTATGAAACGCGTTTATAATGTCACAAAGTTATTGTATTCTTCAAAATTAGGGAGCGAGCGAACATAAGAAAATACACATTTTCGCAAAACTTCATGCTATATCTATATTAAACGTTTCGTTCATTCTGATTCTTTCGCATACGGATAAATTCCTAGGTTGCAAATACGAAAATTAGCAACAGTAATCTCATTAGAGGTTCTGATTTATCTAGAGAAAATCAAAACTCCAGTAGGATTTAATTGTTAATTTGTTAATTTAGAAATCCTCTCACTATTCGTGAGCTACCACAAGGGACAAAGAGTACTTAACCATATAAATGTTTACAAGTTCAGTGAACCATTGATTTTGTTTTGACAATGAAACTCCTACAAGTACATAGCTGCAAATACATTTTGTGATTGGTGGAAATATACCTAGTTTTAGAGAGGAAAGTGTTACAAAAAAGTAAAGAATGCTAATGAACTTGGTTTCATTTCGAATATAGGTGATGCTTCAGGACAGCAATTGATCCTTTCAATGCAGCTAAAGTTACAATCGGAATAATAGATGTAGGTATTCCAAGCCTCTTAAACATATCTTTCATGAAGAGAGTAGCGGTACCTCTTGCTCCAACCAGAAGTCCGATTACTTCAAGCTCTTCTAGCTGGTACTTTTGGAGTTAATTTGGAATGGTAAGATTGTAGATTTTTTTTTTTTTCCTTATCCACTTTTGCTGGCTGTTCCTCATTCGTTTCGAAACGCACAGTGGGATCAATTATGAATCCAGATCTTGTAGATTCCTTGAAAGCTATTATATCTATGCGCCGTGTACTGCCAGTGACGGAGAGACCATGTACTTCTTCAAAGGTGTTGTAATCGGCATCTTTAAGGGCAGTGGCTATAATTGATCGTACTTGGTGGTGTCTAGCGTTTCGCAGAGCTTCGCCGTGCGGACACGATCCCAGGACGTGTGCAAGAGTTTCAACCTCGTTGTGGCAATGCCTACAACGGTTGTCCTGAGATCTTCCCGGCACAGCACGTACTGCAGCAACATTTCCAACCATTTTAATGCCATCGCGCCATTCGCTGTTGGAGAGTCCTTCGTGTTTACAAATCCATTTGTTGGCACTAGGATATTGTTTAAATAAAATTACGCCTTTCCCTTTCTGTGGATGACGACACCAAATATAAAATTCTCTGTTCCTCAGAAGGTTACGAATCTTTGTAACATTTAAGAAATGTTCATTCTTATGAAATAAGGCATCTTCTGGAACAATGTTCAGAGATTGGGCACATCTAATGCTCTGCTCATGAACCTGACGTGTTTGTATGATGCATGGGTTTTGAGGTTTGTGTAAATATCGAAGGGCATTAATTTGTTGTAATAGTGCTTCCCATTTTGTTCGAAAAATTCGTAGTCCTTTGTACTTCCTGGGACTATAGACCATTGCATGAGGGATGTCTGTAGGCAGATTCAGTACCTCTTTCAATGCACTTTTTATTAATTTGTAGGCGTCATCCAAGAACGTTTTTTGGTATAAGTTCAGAAGGGATGGTTTGAAATTGATATATTAAGGATTGACAGATGGAAGTATTTAGAACACAATATTTCTGGTCTGCATGAAGAAAAGGTGACGAGGTAAGAGTTTCAAGTTTGTTATTTAGATGTTTTAAGGCCCATTCACAATGAAAATTAATCATAACCGTAACATAAACACAGAAGTTTGCGCCCAGGCTACCAAATGGGATCATTCACATTGATTCACATAAGCATTGACATAAACATTGTCGTAAGACTTTATCATGAAAGTTTGCAAACTCCAAACTTTCATGCTTATGCTTACGTGATTTGCAAACAGAACACAATCGTGGAGCGCTGAAGTATACGACAGAATATGAGGAAATTGCGTCTTTGTTATGTTTCCATGGTTACCAAGTAACTTTGCTGTTATGTTTATGTTCCCATCGTGAATGATGGTATGACTTCTTGATTTTACTGTAACGTTAAGTTAACGCTTACGTTATGTTTAATTTTCATTGTGAATGAGCCTTTAGTGTTGACTGGGGATTGAACACTATTGAGTCAGAGAAGTTTACTCCCAGATAGCGAATAGAGTCGTTTGTACCAATAGATTTAATTTCAAAATCAGGATATATACTGAGATTGTGTCCGACAAGCTTACCTTTGGAGATATTTATAATTACGCATTTATTAGGATTTAAGTTTAGCCCAATGTCTGTAAATCTTTGATAAGCCATTCTTGTCAGTTCAATAGCGGAAACTTCATCTTTACCAATTATTACGGTATCGTCGGCAAAGCCGATAACAGTTAAAGGAGGCAAAAGTTGATGTTACTGTCTTCTCGCATAAGTCGTTTAAAATATAATCTGTTGCTAAATTATATAAAGCTGGCGACAGAGGAGATCCTTGCATGACTCCTTTCTTTAGAACTGTTGGCTTAGTTTTTGTGTGACCCAATTCAATTCCTGTTCTTTCCCTCCTGTAGAGCTATCTCAAGTTGGGTAAGTTGTGTTGGAGCAGGAGAACTTTCCAAAGTAGCTCTTATATGGTCAGGGCCAACACTATCAAAAGCTTTCGTGATGTCCAGAAAGACAATTGTTACGTCAGTCTTTTTTGTTTTAGTAGCATGAAGAACTGATCGGAGAATTGAAGTATTTATTAGTGTTCCTGCTGTTTTAGAAAAACCAGTTTGGTGGCCATTAATTATATGAAATTTCGTAATCTCTTGTCCAAAATGCGATCGATTACCCTACGAAGTTCAGATGAGATGGTTATTGGACGCCACTTAGATATCTCTTGACTATCCCCTGACTTGGAAACCAAAACTGTCCTTGCTTTATTGGAGACTAGGGGGAACTATTCCTGACTGGAGCATTCGTGTTGCAATTAGGCTTATAACTTCATGTGCTAGAGTATCTTTGATTGCTCGTACGAGAACATGATCCGGTCCAGAAAGTACACGATTAGAAGAAAGTTCCATAAAGATCAGAAGAAATGAAGTATTCCATTACAATACAATATTAATTGACTTACTAAAATTATATTTCACTAATGTTAGCTTAACCAAAGCGTTTGAACGGAGCCCTATTTTCAATTGACTATCTATGCAGTAAAGAAATGACGATCACAAAGTATGTTTTATAGTACCGTAAAGAATTTGCAATTTGAAATGTTGGCAAACACAGAAACAAATGGTAGGGAGATGATAAAACAGATGAAAGTAGACCTATATAAAGATTAGAAGAAATAAAGTATTCTATATATAATTTATTTCAAGAAATAGTGTGCCCAGGCATCCTGGGTTGCCAAAAACACAGAATAACACACATATAAGAATAGTAATGATTACAGTAAGATAGATGAGCCAAATTTAAATGTGAACTAGGAGCTTAAGTTTAAGAAATAATAAATTTGTACATATATTTGTAACAATCACACACTAACGAATAGAAAAGGGGGGGGGGTATTATGATATTCCGTATAAATGATTTTTCAGAATTGCCACAGACCCTTTAATGGTTGAAGTAATTATTTTTGGAATGATGTCATGGATTCCAAATGTTTTGATAG
Source organism: Periplaneta americana (assembly GCF_040183065.1). NCBI lineage: Eukaryota > Metazoa > Arthropoda > Insecta > Blattodea > Blattidae > Periplaneta > Periplaneta americana. The sequence goes on from NC_091124.1 coordinate 180,573,617, forward strand.
TGTTTACAGTTGATCGTGGGATGGTGCCCCTCGCTCCGATCATTAAACCATGTACTTCCCAGGTGCCTTCCATCTGATATTTTTCTCGAAAATACGGAATAGTAGGCTCATAAATTTGTTGTTTTTCTTTGTTGACCTCGGATGGTTGGGTCTGGCTCATCTCAAATCTAACAGTTGGGTCCAGTATAAAGTCTTTACTATTAGTCTTGTCTAGAGCCACGATGTCCGCTCTTCTAATTCCGCCGCCTTCAGACGCAACGCAGTGCACCTCTTCATGGACCTCGAAGATATTAATTGCCTTGCTAAAATTCTATTTCACTAATATTAGTTTCACCAAAACGTTTGAACGGAGCCGCAAATTTCAGTTGACTAGCTATGCGGGAAACAAATGACAGTCGCAAAGCATGTTTTATAGCACTGTAAAGAATTTGCAGTTTGAAATGTTGACAAACAAAGAAACAAGTGATAGGGAAGTTATAAAATAAACAAAAGCTACGGAAGTGATAAAAAATTTTAGGAAAGTGATAAAATTGTAGCGATAAACAGCAATGATTGGTTGAAACACATCCTTTCGTACCGTTTTATTTTTCAAAAGTAGTATGACTAGTAAAAGTGTAATAGTTGAGTCCTGGTTGAGTGTAAGAGAAGGCCATATTGCCTTAACTCTGTCAGGCTAAGTAAAGCCATTATTATTATTATTATTATTATTATTATTATTATTATTATTATTATTATTATTATTATTATTATAAAATATCTTATCTAAAAACCTCTTCTTTTTTTTTTTTTGCAAATTTCCACAATTTGTGATATACCTTATTATTCAAAATTGCCGCAAAATATGTAGTCCTGCCTAGAAAATGAGCCCTTAAAGATAGGCGCTCATTTACCGGAAAGGATTCGTTCGGTGCGTACGGATTTTTGTTCTTTGTATTACTTTAAATGGAGCATCGCCACTTGATCGTATCGCTTTTGGCCGCATGACTCGATTCCGTCCGGAATTCTAAACAGATTTCCGTACTAGCCATGATTAAAATAAAATATAATGTCACGACAATAAGACGTATATTCAGCTCAAGGCCTCCAATCGCGGTAATATTGAAGTTATAGATGAAATTAATAAAGCGAAACATTTTGTTAACCCAACAGTATGAAGAGTTTCAGAATTTATCACATTTGGATTATGAAAATGTAATATTAAAAAATTGGGAGAGATTGGGAAAATACAGAAGCAAGTACTCGTATGTTCTTCATAGTTTAAGTTACAGAGATATTTATTTTATTTCCAGGTTCAGTCCAGAACACAACGAAATAATGCGCTCTAGCGGTAAATAACAATACTTCTTGATTATCAATACGGAAATGCGGATAAGTGAGCGATACTCTAATAAAAATCCAAACGCACCGAAAGAAAATATTTTCTGGTAAGTGAGCGCCTACCTTAATTCGAAATAGTAATATGCGTTACAAGAGCGGTATGTTGAAGTTTTCATGTTCGAGGAAAAGTTTGAAAAAGCGAAACGTAGTTGAGCTTTTTTAATTTCCGAGAATTAAAAGAAAACATACCGCTCGTGTATCGTACATTATTTTGTGCAAAGAACGTTTATTACATACCTGAAAGAGGAATTTCTAATTAGTTGCAATGAAATCTCCATCTTGGTTTCTGTTCAGTGACGGCAAATTTGCAAAACAAAAATATATATCTTCAACATTGTTGCTTTAAAATGTTTTCTGTGTTTACTATACTCCAGCAGGCCGTGATATACGTCTGTCTTTTTTTTCCCCCACAGTCTATAAATGCGAACTTAAAGCAAACGGTAAGGTTGCGTAATGATTCAGAGTTTACTTAATTTTTGCAAATATTTAAAAACAATAATTAACAGTGGAATATAGGTGAAATTGCAGTGGTAAGTTTCCAATTTATAATTATCACTATATTGAACGTCTCTAAAAATAATATATTAAAAGCCTAAAGCAATAAATTCAATATGTCACTTAAGCGGTAAGAAGAGGGAAATTGTTATGTGTGTTAGGTTGGGAATACTGAATGTGGAATTTTATACTTTCCGCGGATTGGTTTTGTGCGGAAACCAAGCAAATACGCACGATCTCGCACAAAATTAATTTTCCGTTATTGATTGATTCTACTTCAGATTAAATTCCGAATATTAAAAAAATACCGTAAGTAAAAAGTTGAATATGTAGTAAGTATTTCAGTTTAATATTATGACATTGTTCTTTCTGGGGAAACGATTCTGTAGGTGTAGACCTTTATACAAGTGAAATTTTCGTTCTATTGCAGACTGCTACCATATTGTTCATCTCGCACCTTCAGAGTTCAATCCAACAGATGACGCTAAGTTCCAGAAAAGATTTTTTAAATCCATGTCGCGATTTTTGTTTTCCTTGTAAAACTACGACCTCGGATTTGGTGTCTCCTTCCTAGGCGTGGTCACATATTGGAGTACCATGCTGTAACAGTTCTGTTTCAGGCGCTCGGCCCTACGCGATTTTGATCGATTATTTTTGTCGACATCTGCGACCAGGTGCAGGAAAGAGATAAAATAGCTTTAAGCCAAACTGATCCTTTTAAGATTTACTCAAATGCTGCGTTTTATCTATTTCACATTTGTTTTTTTTTTTTTTTTAAATATATGATCTAGCTCACTTTCTCAAAGCTCTTTCATTCACTACATTCTATACCGATACACATAATTAAAAAAAAAAAAATCTGATTGTGAATGTATTACTGGTGAACGCTCCTGTTCAAAATTTCATTACCCAATTTAATTCTGAATTTATGAGCCAGTAGATTGCTTCATGCGTTATAATATACGGTATTTACATAATAGTAATATACGTTACAAGAGCGGTATGTTGACGTTTTCATCGTCGAGGAAAAGATTGAAAAAGCAAAACGTAGTTGAGCTTTTTTCATTTCCGAGAACATGAAAACAAACATACCGCTCATGTATCGTACATTATTTTGTCCCAAGATCGTTTATTACATACTTGAAAGACGAATTTCTAATTAATTGCAATGAAATCTCCATCTTGGTTTCTGTTTAATGACGACAACTTCGGAACACCAAAATATCTTTCTTCAACATTGTTGCTATAAAATGTTTTCTGTGTTTACTAAACTCCAGCAGGCCGTGATATACGTCTGTCTTTCCCCCCCCCCCAGTCTATAAATGCGAAATTAAAACAAACGGTAAGGTTATGTAATGATTTATTTTTCATTTTAATATTTTAACAATATTATTTATATAACATATTGCAGTAATAACATCGGCATCTGGAATCTTGTTGATTTTTTCATGGCTTCCTTAATGTTACTTGTATCAGGAATGCAATAAGTTTCGTGGAGTAGTAGACTTTACTTAATTTTTGCAAATATTTAAAAACAATAATTAACATTGCAATTTAGGTGAAATTGCAGTGGTAAGTTTCCAATTTATAATTATTACTATGTTAAACGTCTCTAAAAATAATATGTTAAAAGCCTAAAGCAGTAAAATGAATGTCGCTCTTAAGCGGTAAGAAGAGGGAAATTGTTATGTGTGTTACGTTGGGAATACTGCATGTGGTATTTCACACTTACCGCGTATTGGTTCTGTGCGGAAACCAAGGAAATACGCACGATCTCGCACAAAATATATTTCTTCACAATTTAATGCAACGAATTAGAAGGTACATTCGTAACGTATCAAAAGAAAAATAATTTTCAAGAAACGGTTTGATATATTGTTGAAAGGGATGTTAACAAGTAGCAACATTAGGTATACACAAATCTCGATGCAATTCTTTTTCATGTTTTATGTCTGATTTTGATGTTAAATGCCTGTTTTGACTGTTTAATTTAATATTTTTCATGTGCCTTTTGCTATTGCACTCCTTTTCAAAGAATCGAGTTCTATTTGTTATCATACATTTTTAACAATTTGTAAAATTCAGTGTTTTTTCACCTTTAATAAAAAAATATTCATCTCCAAACTTCTCGTTCGTTCGTTCGTTCTGAAGGGAACGCTTGGTGCTCTTAATTTTCGACATGTTCCTCAGCAGTATGATTTATAAAACAGCGAAATTAACACTAACACAAATATGCACGTATAAATAATCAAATAAATGAATGAAAAGAAGTAAAATATACTTGTTTACGCACAGGATCTCAAGTACGTGTGGTGATTGCAAGGATCCATGCCAAACAGGATTAGAAAGGCTATAATGTAAATTCTTACGAAACCAACTGTACTCTCACAGTGCCAGCCCATCCCATGATTCATGTCGTTATATTATTTTATTTTATTGGGTTTCCTGAAATTAGAGGCGGCCATTAGACAAAGCGTACAAAACAATACGAGAACAAATAGATGATGTAAAATAACAGAGTAAGAAAAAAGTAAACAAGTACACAAACAAATAAACAATTGCAGTTTACAGAATAAAAAAGAAGTTACAAGTAAAGAAGCAATGAAAGCTAATAAGAGAAAGAAAAATGATAATGCTGCGTCAGTTTTTATAGTGCACTGAATTAGAGTCAATATAGGTGATTCCGTAATAGTTTGACTGATTCTCTAATTATGAGGAGGACTAGTTCATTCAGAAACGATTTGTGCAGTCCTAGGGTCTTACAGAATTGAGAAGAGAAGTTAGGTATCGTTCCTCTTGCTCCAAACATCAATCCCGTAACACTGATATCGTGAAGTTGGTATTTATCTTTATAATACGGGATGGTTGGAACGTAGATTGCTCGTTTCTCCTCATGTACGTCTTCAGGCTACCTTACACGTTTCAAACCTGATGGTGGGGTCGATTATCAACCCTGAGACAGTGATTCGCTAATGGCGATTATGTCAATTCGTCTTTTACTGCCATTGTCGGCAGTTCCGTGGACTTCTTCATAGACGGTGTATTTTAGTTTTCTAATGCCATCGGCCCGATTAGTTCTAATTGCATGGTGTCTATGTATACGCAATGTTTCGCCATAAGGGCAGGCTCCCAGGACATGTCCAAGGGTTTCTATCTCACTGAGGCATCGCCTGCAGTGGTTGTCCTGAGACCTACCGGGCATGGCTCTTACGTTGGCAGTCATCTTGATAGCCTCCTTCCATTCACCGCTAGTCATTCCATCGGGCTTACAAGTAAACCTTCAGGTGGGGTAAAAAAACAAAGACTTGCCTTTATTACCATTCGATTAAGCATTAAAAGCAATGCAAAATACGTAAATTTTACAACTCGAACGCAATGAGCACCAGAGATCGCGACCAATCAAGATGAAGTTGACATGGGCTACTTAGATTGCAAACAACTATACCACGCAGCGATGTTAGACGCGAGAGCGAAGCCAGTACTGCTGTAGACGCGCTGTCAGCTAGTTTGTACCCTGCAGTTTATTGTAAGGTATATGTGAAAGAGTTGCGGAACGTATTTTCCAGAGTGACAACCTTGTAGTAAAATGGACTTCGTCGGAAAAAATGACCAAAAAATATGGATACAATTCTTACGATAATTATTCGTTCCTAATTCTGCAACTTGCAATCTTCCGTTGTTGGACTCGTATGGTGTCCACTGCGACGAAAATACAATTAAGCAACTGTTAGAAGAAGGGGACTATGGTCTTGAAAAACTAGTAGTTAAAATCATACCGCCAAATACGACTTATGAGTAGCAATCTTTGGACAGGTACTTTTTTCATGCGTATCAGCATATGATTTGACACATTTCTCATAATGTAGATTTTAGATGATTCATCTGATACATTACAACAACGCAACAATATACTGAAACTACAGTGTCTTGTTTACCAGCAGTTTCCTTCTGCACGATTCCAACAGGCGCATGGGTATGGTTGGGTGTTAGCTGGATTGGGATCCAGAAGTGGACAACGTTTTCAAAACACACAGAGTACTGCAACCGAAATGTACAAGGAATATGTACGACATGTGCAAAATCAGCCTGTATAAGGTGGTGTACTGACAATTTGTGTTTCCAACATTTTGCATTAGCTATCACTGTTGTGCGACATATGTGTCTGGATAAAAGCAAATCAGATTCTGGAATAAAATGCGTTAAGTAACATGATGACCACACCATCGTTTTCCTTCTTATGCATTAATCGCTAGTTGAAGGTGTGTTTTCTCGCTGCTGGAAGCCTCGTGCTCTGCGCTGTGTATCACACTTGATAATTGCAGTTGAGTTACGAAATTTTAGGATTATTCATATTTTATTACGCTGATTCAAAAAATATGTTTCATTTTCATTGTTTTTTACCTCAGGTGAAGGTTTACTTGTTAGTTATCCATTTGTTAGAGGGAGTGAATTCACTGTACAGAATAACTCCTTTTCCCTTTTGAGGTAAGTTGCTCCATGCGTTGTACTCTCGCTGGCATAATTCGGTTCTAATTTTTCTGGTGTTTATTACTCCTCTAGTAGAAGTTAGGTGTGCAGTTCCATCGATTTGAAGGTTGTTCAACACAATGTTTAGCTTCCTCCATTAGACATCTAGTATTGTTTATGTACATATTCAACTTCATGCAAGAGTTGACGTGTTGCAAGTAGGCTTCCCAACGTGTATTCCAAACTTAAGTATCGCTAATCGCTCTGATTATCAGTCAGTAATCCTTTTCATTATAAAGAACAGAGTTGCATTGTCCGTCTTAAGAATTACAAAGGAATAGCATTTATTAAGTTGATGTTTCTATTCTACAGGGACATCATTTTATTTTTACTTCAATTTTTATTGTACCTGAGTTTTTGAACGTACTTCACTCCCACCCCTTCTACTAATGAAGTTCAGCCGTCCTCCACAAAGATCCAAGACTGCATATACAGCAAGAGGAGTAGATGATATACAGTCATAGTAGCCTTACGGTCATAGTGAACAGTACGTTTCAAAAATATGTTTGTGTTTTCCAGTGACGAAAGAGCTTTCAATACTGAATCATTTTCGCACAGGTACTGTCGTCCATTTGCCTACGTCGTATCCAGGTTTCCTTCACCAGCTTTTAATCGCCAGCTAGTGGCTGGGCTGTCTTAGCTCTTTTCTGAAAACATTAATTTCTGTTAGGAGTCAATTGGACGTCTACGTAATATTACACTACTATTTAAAATAACTTAAATAAAAGGGCCTCGTTAAGTAATTAACTGTCACATGATTTCCTCCCTTTCTACGACCCTACGACATAACCACTTGGATGGACAGTAGATAATATGTCTGAGTAATTTTATCTTTTCGGTACGGGCAGAAGTGAAGATTGAATTTACAGTACGTAAGGTACTCTTTTATAGAGTAGGTACAGAATAATTTCAACATGAGTTAGTTAGTACGAAGGACGAAACTGATAATTAGGATTAGGTACAATAGTCTATAGTGCGATAATATGCACAAAAGAACTGAAGCATGTATCGAAATGAATGGTCCCATTTAAAAAAAATGTGTTTAAGTATCCATATTATGATTATTTTTCAATTTAACTTCATTCTCTATATATTGTACGCTAATGTGCTGTAGGCAGTATAATATACACTGCATAATGAATACGTCCATATGGACAGCTCAGTTCGTGAGTAAAAACACTTATTGTTAATACTGTACTGTATTTTGATTAAACAAAAACCTAATGAAATGATCAAACTCAAAATCGAGATATTTCCTAGTTTACGTAAATGGATTAACTATTTTTCTTCCCTCCTGTACCTAGTAAAGTGATTTGTTTGTACATTACGCCAGTATCCTCGAACTCCAGTCGTGGAAAGGGGTAGCAAACGGCGTTGATCCAAAGGTATAGCCAGGTTAATATTAAAAATGTTAGTAAAAATAAAATGATGTCCCTGTATTTTATAATTATTATATGAATAAATTTGACAAATATTCTGACCTGCTTAAAATGAAAGCCGAGTCAATTACACTCTCGAGTCGCCCTTCGTTTCTGCAAGGAATGTGTTGATGTCATTATCCTTTTAACTTCCGAAAAGAGAATTAGATATGGAAAATAATATGTAATTATAAATTTGATGAGACCTGTCGATCTCCAAGTAATGTTATACTGTATATACGTCAGGTTGCACAGATTAAAGCTGATGCAGTAAAACCTGTCATTTCATTAACTTGCCCGCAATCCTGAGTTTGAAAGACGTCGTTAGCTCGGTACAGAACTTCCTCCTTCAGTTGTCGACTGTCTTTTCTTCTTAAAATGCCGTGAAATAATTTTCAGATACTCTCAGACCAGCTGACTTCTGTACTTTTATAATTATACGACAGTCTTTTGAGGTGGAGAGTGCAGAAGAGAAAAATCATTTCTTGGATGACGGAGATGACGGCATAACTTTAGGGTCCGAGAGAGAAAGACGCTTTTGGAAGACGAAGTTAAACTCCGCGGCAATTGCTTTTGAAAAGTTTTTGTTACTGCACAGCCAAATACTTAAAATATATTAACTTAATTAACAAAAGATCGGTTTTAAATATATGAATGATCTAGTAAATACACTAGTGAGGCAGAATCGCCTGGTGAACAGCGCTCGTGATCATCAACAAGCGGTCCTCATTCAAATTTCAGGCATGGACATACATTTAGCTCCATTTCACGAGAGTGATTGCTTTCCGTTTGTCTTATATGCGTAATATGTCGTGTCCGCTGTGACTTTGCATTGTGATGACCACACGTGATAGTAATAAAGGAGGCCTGAAACTTTCCATCAATATGCAGTTACATTAAGTCGCTTATTTGAACTAACAAAGTAATTATTCCCCTAATGCAATGATGACTAACACGACTACAATGACATGGCTAACACGGCTGCTATGACATGGCTAACTCGACTACAATGACATGACTAAGACGACTAAAATGACATGACTAACACGACTACAATGACGACTAACACGACTACAATGACGGCTAACACGACTACAATGACGACTAACACGACTACAATGACATGGCTAACTCGACTACAATGACATGACTAAGACGACTAAAGTGCCATGACTAACTCGACTACAATGACATGACTAACACGACTACAATGACATGACTAACACGACTACAAGGACAAGACTAAAAACACTACTGCAATTGCTGACTAAAATGACTGCAATAACATGACTAACTCGACTGCAATAACATGACTAACTCGATTACAATGACATGACTAACACAACTACAATGACATGGCTAACACGACTACAATGACAAGACTAAGTCGACTACAATGACATGACTAACACAACTAAAATGCATGACTAACTCGACTACAATGACATGACTAACACGACTACAGTAACATGACTAACACGACTACAATGACATAACTAACACGACTACAGTAACATGACTAACACGACTACAGTAACATGACTAACACGACTACAATTAAATGACTAACACAACTACAATATCATGACTAACACGACTACAATGACAAGACTAACACGACTACAATATCATGACTAACACGACTACAATGACATGACTAACACGACTACAATGACATGACTAACACGACTACAATGACAAGTCTAACTCGACTACAATATCATGACTAACACGACTACAATGACAAGACTAACTCGACTACAATATCATGACTAACACGACTACAACGACATGACTAACACGACTACAACGACATGACTAACACGACTACAATGACATGACTAACACGACTACAAGGACAAGACTAAAAACACTACTGCAATGGCTGACTAAAATGACTGCAATAACATGACTAACTCGACTGCAATAACATGACTAACTCGACTGCAATAACATGACTAACTCGATTACAATGACATGACTAACACGACTACAATATCATGACTAATACGACTACAACGACATGACTAACACGACTACAACATGACTAACACGACTACAATATCATGACTAACACGACTACAACGACATGACTAACACGACTACAATGACAAGACTAACAACACTACTGCTATGGCATGACTAACACGCTACAATTGCATGACCACAGAAGTACGGGACATGACTAATATTACTGCGATGGCATGGCGAAAGTGGCGACTATGGGGATGATGGAAGTTTTTGGTAAGGTATGGGAAATATGAGCGAATGCAGAGGAACAGAATTTACGTGTAAATGCCATATTTCTGTACCATGAAACTGATCTCATGGCGATGTCCGTTTGAACTGACGCATAAACACACGCGGGCGCACACACACACACACACACACACACACACACACACGCACATTGTCTTAGAGCTTTCTTCTCTCGTGTTTTAAAGACGATTTCCTCTATGGACTGCACGTTGTCCCGCAAAGACTTGAAAACTGTTTATTGAAAATAAAAGTATATTACACAAAAATGGGGCTATATAGGGTAGGTAAACGACGTTGTTCACCCCACTCTCTCCTCTGCAGTTCTCGTTTAGGACTTAAGTGAGAGTCGCTGAAATTGGGTGTTGACTACATTTATTTTCCCTTATGCTGTTAGAAAGAGATTTATAAGGTAAAAGGACTTCGTGAAGTGATGAAACTACGGATAGTTTTCATGGGTGGGTGTTGTAGTTTTTTATAGTGGAATAAAATCGGGTATGGAGACGTGGTTTCTTTAAAGTTTTACTCCTAATATGCATCTCCAAGCAATCGTGAAAAAATTGAGTTTCTGTTGTGTTAAACAAAGCCTCAAAAGAATAAATTAGACTGTGCAAAAGGTTGATTCCAATATAATTCGGTGTTTATTTTGTCTGGCTCAACAAGAGCACTTAGGGTTATGAAATTCATGCCTGTAAAACATCTGTAAATTAATACAAGGGAGAAATGGAGTTTATTATTATTTGTAGAAAAAATACTACATATGCTTTAAATATAATACATGGACATCATTTTATTTTTACTTGCATTTTTATTGTACCTGCATTTCTGAATGTACTTCACTCCCACCCCTTCACTAATGTCCTTGCTCCCGTCAGACACACAAACTTACGGCCGCTGTTGCGTTCGAAGTCTTCAAGCAGTGAAGTAAACACTGCAGTGTATAGTGTGTTTCAGAAATATGGTTGCGTTTTCTATAGAAGAAAGAACCTATATTAATAATATCGTACTAAAAATTATATTCAAGAAACGATAAATTCAATTTCAGAGAATATGCTTCAAAATGTTTTTAATAATAGTCTATGCGTACTGAATTGAAGCCTGCATTGTAATGAACGGCAACCATTTTCAGCAACTTGTTTAAAAATTCAGATTAGCTTATTTTGAATTGAGGTGGCTAGAAGCAAAGGAATGCTAGTGACATTTGTAATAACATGAGTTAAGTGCATCCAGTGTAAGCTAAAGTATCTAAAATTTTAGTGGCAAAGGGATATTTTAATCGCATCACACATTAAAATTTAAATACAAAATTTCACCGATTTTACGAAAGCTTAAATATTTAAACCCCATTTTCTCAAAAGTAACTTATGTACACTTACAGCCCTTTACTTATGAGCCCCTCAATTTAAATGCACTCTCTATATTGTATGATAACATCAATAATTAATATGCTAAATAAAGTAGACATTACATAACGAACATAGCCGCCTGAAAATTTGAGTTTTTGAAAAAAAAATGTTACTACTCTACTGTATTTTGATAAATTCCGTAAAAGTGATCACCAAACTGAAAATCGTAATATCGTATTTCTTTACAACATAAATGGATACACTACTTTTCTCTCCTCCTATACCTAGTAAAATGATTTGTTTACATATTGCACTAGTAACATCAAACTCCTGTAATGGAAGGGGGCAACAGTATTTCCGAGTATAGCCAGGTTAATGTTAAAAATGTTGGTAAAAATGAAGTGATGTCCCTGTACAATGTAACATACAATGAAAATAAATTGATGAATAAGAGAACAGTGGTTCAGTTGGGCCGTAACGAGTACTTTATTGATTACTAGCTGAAAGCACCCAGCGTTGCCCGGGTTTTCCTTTCTGCTTCTACTTTTAATTAAACTGGTTATTAAATTTTCGAAAATCACGGAAACGTAACTATACACAACCAAAACGGATTGTCTTTACTAAGCTTTCCTCGCTCATAAAGATGAATCTTTACTTAACGTCACTTAGATGAATTAATGAACTCCTTAGCCAAATGCCTGTCAGTGCTAACTCAATTTAAAACAGTTGTAAATCAGTTACCGAAAAGAAAACATTTCATCATGTGCCTGACGTTAAACTGTTGTTTTAAATTTATTTATTTTTTTATTTATTTTTATTTACATATTTATTTGTTCTTATTTATTTATTTATTTATTTATTCTGGTGTAGTTAAGGCCATTAGGCCTTCTCTTCCACACGCCAGAAATACAAATAAAGTAATAGAAAAATCAAACTATAAACAAAGTAAAACCCAACGAAAATATAATCCTTCTCCCATTTCTCATTAGTTTCAACATCGAATCAATATGTACATATATAATTTAATTTATATTGGAAGATTGTTTACCTCTTGACCATTGTACACCCACTTATATCATACCCAGTTCTTTTTAATATAACTTGAAACTATATCTCATAAATTCAGAGCATATTGTATTAATTCTAATTTTACACACAGAATACAGATACAATATAAACTCGCAATAAGTCATTTTTTAACATAAAGACTAATATTCTGAGAAACGTATAGGCCTACCGGTATTTTAGAAATTAAGAGATTTTTATTTCGACATCGCTTAACATACTAAATTTGCAACGTGATTATACAGATATAATTTCGTAGCAATACATTTTCGGAAGTGAACAACAATAATTTGAGAATTAATACAATGTTATTTTCAGTGGGCTTATGTACATTCTCATACTACATTAGCAACATGAAAAAAGTATCATTGAATTGCTTATTGATATGTGTAAAATCTTTTTTTTTTCACTTCTTTGTATAAAATATAGTTGAGGATGTGAAAAACACGCAGTTTTTAAGTTAACGTCTGCAACTTTGAGCGATTGTCCTTAAGCTTCATTTTAATATGGCCATTACAAATGCTAGTGGCATTGAAATTGCAGTTGCTTAAAATTGAATGAGTATCCTAGCAATATGTGGAATAAAACATCTCCTTTTATTTTTGCAGTAATTTAACTTGCATTTGCACAATTTTAATGTAGCCTATGTTCTTCTCCTGGTTTTGAAGGTTAAATGTGCAAACTTTGGCACATATTGGTTAAAGCGTGTAGATTTGTATAGAGAGCATACATACATATATACATACATACATACTAATAATAATAATAATAATAATAATAATAATAATAATAATGTTTTATTTTCGCTGGCAGAGTTAAGGCCATAAGGCCTTCTCTTCCACTCAACCAGCCTTAATCAATACAATACATAATTTTAAATTACAAATATTTTCACTACACTTAAAAGGTTCTCCAGCAATAATCTTCACTACACATTTATTTAAATTTAGATAAATCTATAAGGTAAAGTAGTAACTTAATTTATGAGCTAATTTAATTCAATGAATTATAATTAATTTAATATTTGAGATAGCTAGTAAAATGATGAAAATTAATTTAATATAAGCTTAGTAGGACTATGTTACAGGGAGAATATATATATTTCTATTTCTATAATGAGAATATTAATGTAATTGCCATTACAGGTTTTGTAAATCTATTTAGAGAAATTAAAGATAATAATAATAAGAATGGACAGATGTTAGTTTCATTATAAGTAACAAATATTAATCAGCAATTCATCTGTTAAGTAAGAATTTATGTAATTTTGACCTAAATGAAGCAATTGTCCAACAACCCCTTATATCACTAGGAAGCGAGTTCCAATTTCTAGCAACTGAAACTGTATGGGATGAAGAATATAAAGATGTCTTGTGGTAGGGTATAATGAGTAAATTGTTATAATGAGATCTTGTACTTAGCTGATGATATGCGGATAAATTTTGAAAACGAGAAGCCAAATATATTGGGGTAGCGGTGCGCAGAATTTGAAATAAGAGAACAAGAGAATGCAGGGCTCGTCGATCGCTTAGCCTTAGCCAAGACAGAGTTTGGAAAGACGGGGAAACATGATCATACTTACGAATATTACAAATATAACGGACGCTCGCATTATGCACACATACATACATACATACATACATACATACATTCAATTTTATATATTAAGATATACTGTTTTCCTTTATTCTATTGTTTTGCTGGAGGGACAACACAAGTATCCATGCGAGAGATCCCTAGTTGCCCGGATGACGGTTATATGGGAATGATTATGCATCGCACCTTGTCCATTAGACTACAAGATTAAGTATTACTGGACGCGTGTGTCTCTAGCAAGCGAAGTACTCGACCGATTGCTTACGCGGCTCCTGTTTGGTGAAGTTGGGCAGAACAAAATATGGACCACTTCAACAATTACACTAATAATTAAATTTAAATTATTTACACTATATACGCTAGGATAAGGTCTTTTTAATATTTACACAGGGACATCATTTTATTTTTACTTCAATTTTTATTGTACCTGAGTTATTTAATGTACTTTACTCCCACCCATCTACTAGTAAATTCCAAGTGTCCTCCAGACAGAACCGAGGCCGCGTATGCAGTACTGAGTTAGTGAGTTTAGTACGATCCAGAAATATGTTCACGTTTTCCAATGACGAAAGAGTTTTCAATATTGAATCATATTTTCGCACAGGTACTGTCGTCCGTTTGCTTACGTCAAATCCCTATTTCCCCCACCTGCTTCTGTTCGCTCCTCTGTAAAGTCTAGTAGCTTGGCTGTCTTAGCTCTTTTCTGAGAACATTAATTTCTGTTAGGAATTGGACGTTACGTAATATTATACAACTATTTAAAACAACTTAAAGAAAAGGGCCTCATTAAGTAATTAACTGTCACGTGATTCTCCCCCCTTTCTACGACCCTGCGACAAAACCACTTGGACGGACAGTAGATAGCATTTCTGAGTAATTTTATCTTTTCGGATCGGGCAGAAGTGAAGATTGAATTTACAGTACGTAAGGTACTCTTTTATAGAGTAGGTATAGAATTATTTCAACACGAGTTACTAGTACGAAGGACGAAACTGGTAATTGGAATTAGGTACAATAGTCTATAGTGCGATAATATGCACAAAAGTACTGAAGCCTGTATCGAAATAAACGGCCACCATTTTCAAAAATGTGTTTAAATATCCATATTATGATTATTTTTCAATTTAACTTCTTTCTCTATATTGTACGCTAATGTGCTGTAGACAGTATAATATACACTGCATAATGAATACGTCCGAATGGATAGCTCAGTTCGTGAGTAAAAACACTCATTGTTAATAATGTACTGTATTTTGATTAAACAAAAACCTAATGAAAATTATCAAACTCAAAAGCGCGATATTTCCTAGTTTACGTAAATGGATGAACTACTTTTCTTCCCTCTTATACCTAGTAAAGTGATTTGTTTCTATTTTACTCCAGTATCATCGAACTCCAGTCGTGGAAGGGGGAGCAAGCGGTGTTTCCGGTTCTAGACCTTTAATCCAAAGATATAGCCAGGTTAATATAAAAAATGTTTGTGAAAATAAAATGATGTCCCTGTACTATAATAAAGAATGTAGGCCTACATTGATCAAACATTATATACACAATTATGTACAGTGTCATCTATTGTAATACAAGGTATCTTATTTCATAATAGCCTACATAGTGTAAATATGTTTGATGAATGCAAATAATCATATTGTAAAGGGCTGTCAGATATTGACTAATTTCATAAGCCGATTATCAAAAAGACTGTTTCATCTCTGGAATATCTCTCTCTTCAAATATTACTACTGTAGAATATGATTTTCATTTTTCTTCATTATGTTAATCATTTCTTTGGTCAAAATTATCTTAATTTAACTGTAAACTGTAATTGTTTAGCTCTTAGAATTACATCTACCTAAACAATTGAGTTGCGCAGGGCATGAAGCACATATGGATGAATCCAGAAATACATATAGAGTGTTAGTTGGGAGGCCGAAGGGAAAAAGACTTTGGGGAGTCCGAGACTTAGAAGGGAGGGTAATATTAAAATGCATTTGAGGAGGGTGGGATATGTTTGTAGGGACTGGATTAATCTTGATCATGATAGGGACCGATGGCGGACTTATGTAGGGATCGGCAATGAACCTGTAGGTTCCTTAAAAGCCATTAAGTAAGTAGGTATACAGACCATCATATTCCCTAATTTAAACTTTTCTAAGATTTGTTTATATTAATTAGGTTATCTTATAGCTTCTGCTATATGATATTATGGGTAGTCACGTATCAGAGATTGTTTAATACTAAGATTAATTGAAAAACGTATGTCGTATGTCAAGTGACGTTGATTACTGGGATCCGGATAATTGAAGTGGAATGAAACTGTTTTAATAAAAATGAAACTGAATCAACAAGCCTTCTTGACTTAGTAACCGTCCACAGAGTTCAATGAAGATTCCATAGTTGGCACAACTGATAACAAGAAAAGTAGCTAATCTTCAGAGTCCGTGGATATCCACGGACTCTGCTATTCTTAACACACCACTGTCATCTAACGTAATATTTGTAATGTTGAGATGGTACAATAATACATTTGAAGACAATGTATTTTCGTAAGCCAATTAATATTTTATTGTATTGGAGTACTTCGTTACTTCTAATCTTCATATAATTTCTTCTAATCGTGTAATACACGAAAGTAGGAGTACCTCAAGGCACCGTGCTTGGAACACTGCTTTTCTCCATTTATATTAATGACGTGACTACAGTACTGCAAGTATCACATTTACGCAGACGACTTACAACTCTACATACACTCACGACCAGACGAAATTGACGCAACTATTGGCAAAATTAATCATGACTTGAATCAAGTTTCTTCATGGGCGAAAAAGTTCAGACTTAGGTTAAATGCTAGAAAGTCACAAGCTATAATAAATGGACATAAGAGACTACTGAACACAATGAACGACAGACATATCCCAATTATTACAGTGAATAATGCCACTATTCCGTACCATTCCGTCGTCAGAAATCTCGGCATTTTCTTGGACGAAAATTTAAATTGGGAATGCCAAATAAAGGAAATATCCAACAGAGTGTGCTATACCATGCATTCTCTTAACCCATTCAGAAACTTCCTCCCGCCAGAATTAAAACAGACTTTAGTGCAAACCCTCGTACTACCACTGTTTGACTATTGCGACGTAATATTTACAGACTTGACAACTGACCTTTTGAACAAGCTGCAGCGTGTGCACAATATGTGTGTCAGATTCATCAGTAATGCTCACAAATTGGAACCCATTTCACCCTCGTTGAAATCTTTATCCTGGCTCCAATTTAGTAACCGTAGAACACTTCATTCGCTTTCTCTTCTGTTTCGAGTTCTCCACACTTCTACTCCAAATTATCTTCGTTCCCGGTTTAACTACTTATCCTCCAGTCACAATCTAAACACCAGGTCACAGGAGAGCCAAATCCTAGCAATCCCTGCCCATAGAACATCCCACTATTCATCCTCTTTTACTGTCTCAGTTCCCCGTGAATGGAATTCTCTACCTCAGAAGATTAGGGGCTGCCAGACAATAACCACTTTCAAGAAAAGGCTAAACGATTTCTTACGGGCGCAGTCAAATTGAAATTATACTTGTGATCGAGCTTAATAATTTAATTTAATCCAGATATGACTATCATTACTATTATTATTCTTATTCTTATTATTATTATTATTATTATTGTTATTATTATTGTTATTATTATTATTATTACATAATTATTTTATTGGTGTTGTGAAAACGAAAAGAATTGTAATTGTATTATATTAATTATGTATTATATTGTCTTGTATTTGTAGTATTGTGTTGCTTTGAATTGTATTGTATTAATTATGTTATATTCATAGCACTGTAGTAATTTTTTATCATACTGTTTGAGTGGAAGAGAAGGCCGAATGGCCTTAACTCTGCCAGTTAAAATAAACCATTATTATTATTATTATTATTATTATTATTATTATTATTATTATTATAGTCAATTAAATCCCACTCGAGGTTTGATTTTGTCTACATAAATCAAAACCTCTAGAGAGCTTACTGTTGAAAATAATTTGAGCAATTGTTATATCAAACAAACTGAAACTATTGTAAACAATTCCAAAATATTATACATTTAAAAACGCTGTTGTACTATCTACTAAATGGGTTTCCGTTTACAAACTCTAAGTTGCATTTTCGGTATTTGTAAATGGAATTCTTGTGGATCTAAATTACAATTAACAGGATTAATTTATTAACAATTATAATTTTTCGAACTATAAATTTTGTCATAAAAACTGTAACTGATGCTAGTGAGGTAAATGATGTTAAATCAATGATAATCCAGCTCTCTGTTAAAGAAGTGTAAAACTATATCAATCTATATGGATAAAATTGTACGCGTGATTCTTGCCAGCTTGCAAAGAGACTTGTGGGCTGATTGAAATAGCTTCGAGACTGTACAGAAAGCCTTAAAAGTCGTCGAACTTATAGACCGAAGACTTACGACGACGACCACGACGACGACGACGTCACTGTAGGTTAGCTGTCTTCCTGCGTTATTCACTTCCTACTGAAAGGACTTATAGAATTCATAAGGCACAGAAAAGACTTTCTTTTTTATTTATTTTTGCTGGACAAGTTTTAATTATCCTCACGTCTAATACGAAGTTAAATATCTACTAGGTAATCTTCAAAATATTTATCGGAAAATGACCATTTTGATATCAAATACTACTAGTATTTCTCGTGGAGCTTACGGTTGGTTTAACTCCATTGTAGACTCTTCTTGGCTCGATGCTAGACTATCCCATGTTGAGAGTTCAATAATATGAGGTGGACACAGAGGATAATATATAATCATATTTGATATTAGTAGCATTAATATATCTTTACTTTTAAATTTAACTCTTAGAATATGCCATTAGGAAAGTTCAGGATAACAGATAGGGTTTGGAATAAAACGGGTTACATCAGCTTCTTGTCTATGCGGATGACGTGACTATGTTCGGAAAAATCCACAAACTATTAGGGAAAACACGGAAATTTTACTTGAAGCAAGTAAAGCGACAGGTTTGGAAGTAAATCCCGAAAAGACAAAATACCGCATATGACTGTCTCGTGACCAGCATATTGTAGGCCTATAGAAATTGGAGATTTATCCTTCGATGAAATGGAAAAATTCAACTATTTTGGAGCAAAAAGTAACGAATATAAATGACACTCGGGAGGATGTTAAACGCATTATGGGAAATGCCTCCTATTATTAGGTTGAGAAGCTTTTATCATCTAGTCTGCTGTCAAAAAATCTGAAAGTTAGAATTTATAAAACAGTTATATTAACGGTTGTTCTGTATGATTGTGAAACTTGCACTCACTTTGAGAGAGGAACAGAGATTAAGGGTGTTTGAGAATAAGGTTCTTAGGAAAATATTTGGGACTAAGAGGGATGAAGTTGCAGGAGAATGGAGGAAGTTATACAACGCAGAACTGCACGCATTGTTAGGAACATTAAATCCAGACGTTTGAGATGGGCAGGGTATGTAGCACGTATGGGCGAATCCAGAAACACATATAGAGTGTTAGTTGGGAGACCGGGGAGTAAAAGATCTTTGGGGAGGCCGAGACGTAAATGGGAGAATGATTTTAAAATGGATTTGAGGGAGGTGGGATATGATGATAGAGACTGGAATAATCTTGCTCAGGATAGGGACCGATGGCTGGCTTATGTGAGGGCTGCAATGAACCTACGGGTTCCATAAAAGCCATTTGTAAGTAAGTAAGTAACATTAATATCTTATACAGGATTCAAACTCACGAAAGTGAATATGAAATCGGAATTTTCCCACCTATTGTAAAGTTAACGGAAATTATCTCATATACGTGGTGACTGAGTCACAATGTACCCGATCTCAACCTAGGCGGTTTTTTTCCTTCTTTGTAGCTGAGTTAAACGTCTGTTCGGAGTTGTGTCCGTATATTCATGCCAATGTGTCGATGCATAAGATGCCAACTCACATTTCGTGGCCACAGTTGTGACTAGATTGACTGTATGACACAGGAAAATATTGTCGCTGGGAAGAATACAGGGTAAGTCGGGAGAAAAGGTACGTGGTGCGAGGGGTGACAATATTGGTGATTCTGAACAAAAATGTTTCTATGAACATATGCCATGTTCTTAACAGAATCTGACCTACAGCTGTTTGAAAATACGGTCGTCAGTCTCATGTCCTTCATCAACATTCATATGCGGACACAACCAAACCGACATTAGGCTGTAGTAGGATCAATGAACCATCCTGGTCGTTGGATAGGTCGCGGTGGAGTCATTTCTTGGCCACCGAGGTCACCCGACTTTACTACATTGGATTACTGTGCGTGGAGTTAGCTTAAGAGTGAAGTCTACAAGCGCAAAGTAATAACTTCTCGCTCGCATTTCACATGCTTTTGCTCAAGTAAAGGAATGTCCGAATCAGTTCAGATCAGCACCACAACAGCTGTCTACAAGAGCTGCAAAGTGCACTGAAGTTGACGGTGGACTTTTTGAATATGTTACGTAAAGAAAAGTACACAATTAAACATAATATAAGGTAACAGTGTTTTAATTTACTGTCACTTTCACTTTTCATGTTCCTCATTGTTTTCATTAGTTTTCTCCGAAACCGTTAGAAATAGGACATATGTTCACATAAACGTTTTTGTTCAGAATCACCAATATTATCACCCCTCAAACCATGTACCTTTCATCCTGACTTACCCACCCTGTATGTAACATGACATAGGATCATCCTTAACTGTAAAGTTCACTGAAGAAAGACACTGTATAATAATAGTCACATTATTGATGATTAAGAGAAGAAACTTGAACAAATTAAAGTAAATACAGGACTACGACAAGTATGTGGCCTATCACCATATACATAATGTATTAGTATTAGTATTTATTTAGTATTTATTTATTTAACCTGGTAGAGATAAGGCCGTCAGGCCTTCTCTGCCCCTCTACCAGGGGATTACAACTATAATATGTACAATAAAATTACAATTAGTATTAAATTTACAATTACAATTACAATAAAAATTAAAGTACGACAAGAATACCTGATTAATGAAAGCTAGATATTTTATCATAGAAGTTAAGAACATAAAATATTTTTGTATTTACTGAATTACAAATTAAACCTACAGTAACAAAAATCTATAGCAATGAAATTAACGGATATTGGACTATTTTGTGATAGATTAAGAGAACTATTTACAAGAAACCATGTCTGAACGAGTCTCAATTACTGACCAAGTGCCTAGTAAGTTTGCGTTTGAATTCAATTTTATTTCGACAGTCCCTGATGCTAGCAGGTAACGAATTCCAGAGTCTTGGCAGGGCTATTGTGAAAGAGGATGAGTATGAGGAGGTGCGATGGGATGGTATCGCACTGGCCGGAATGTGTCTTTTTCCATATTTGTTTCCCAGAAAACAAAATACTCTTTAACACAATCTGGTAATTTTCTGAATAATTTCGAGGGAAAAATTGTTCCGGGGCCGGGTATCGAACCCAGGACCTTTGGTTAAACGTACCAACGCTCTCCCACTGAGCTACCCGGGAACTCTACCCGACACCGATCCAATTTTTCCCTCTATATCCACAGACCTCAAAGTGGGCTGACAACCGTCATGCAACCAACATTTGAGTGCACACTAACTCTGTGTGACTTTAAATTGTGGTTTTCTGTTACGTACAGTGACGTGTATTATGCAAATTAAGCTTTCAGGAATAACTCCCTGTAAAGTTAATTTGAATAATTTCGAGGGAAAAATTATTTAAATTAACTTTACAGGGAGTTATTCCTGAAAGCTTAATTTGCGTGGTAATTTTCTGTTTAGTGACATATGTTCATTGAAAATTGTTGACGATATCCTGGTCGGTGGATCGGTAGAGGTGAACCAGTTCCAGACCTTCACGCTCATCTGATTTAAGTTATTTCGGATTTATACTTGTGGGGTCATTTAATAGCACAGGTGTATTCGCTTTCTGTGGCAGATATTGCCTCGCTCCACAATGAAATTGAAGCAAATTGTGAAACAATACAAAACACGCCAAGAATTTGGGAGTGTCTTTGGGGAGCCATGTGACGTCGATGTGTGGCATATATTGAGGCAGGTGGTGCACGTTTTCAACATATCCACTTGGAAACTGTGAAGAATTATTGTCATATAAATCTGCGGCAGATAAAGACATTCCGTTTAGCAGGTGTTGTGAAAGACCGTAACTAGGAAACAAAGCATTTCCATATATATATATATATATATATATATAAACTATTTTAATGTTTGCACATGAGAATATATTCCAGAAATTTTACCGCTTATTTTTGGGACACTGTATGTATATATATATATATATATATATATATATATATATATATATATATATGTTTGAATGTGTGTATGTACATTTATGTACATACGGAATGAACCGTAGGTAATGTGAACTTCAAGGGATTATTCTTTGATATACTACTTCAAACAAGGTTTTTAATAGAGTTTTGCTCATTTTTTTTGTTTCCTTAAAACAGAACAATAAAAGACATGATAAGAGAAAAATTGAAAGGAGACTGCTTCGAACAGCTAGAACTTGAGGAGGACACCAGATTGCCACGAAGCATGACGATATCGACCAAGAGCAACAAGAACAGTTGACAGACTCAGAAAGAGATGGAACGGGCCATCAGGTCAAAACCTTGAAGCTGATGATGATGAAACCTTAACTCTATTTGATATAAACTACGCACAAGTAACATTAAATGTCACTCAAATGTTATCCGTACTCTCGCTGCACATTTCCAATATGTTATCAACAGTAATCTCACTAGAGGCATCTAGAGAAAATCAAAACTGGAGTGGGATTTAATTGACTATTACACGATTAGAAGAAAGTAGGCTATGTAAAGATTAGGAGTAACAAATTGTACAATAAAATATTAATTGGCTTACGAAAATACAACTGTCTTCAAATGTATTATTGCACCATCTCAACATTACGCTAGATGGCAGTAGTGTTTTATGGTGGTTTTCTTGTTATCGGTATCAGTTGTGCCAACTATGGAATCATCATTGAACTCTGTGGACTGTTACTAGTCAAGAAGGCTTTGTTGATTCAGTTTCATTTTTATTAAAACATTTGCATTCCATTTCAATCATCCGGATCCCAGTAATCAACGTCACTTGACAGATGATTTTCAATAAATCTTAGTATTAAACATTCTCTGTTACGTGACTATCAATAATATATAGCAGAAGCTATAACAAACATAACCTAAATAATATAAACAAGTGTTAGAAATGTTTTAATTAGCGATGATGAAATAAACAAGAAACGTTTTAATTAACAATGATGAAATAAAAAATAAACATGGATAATTTTAACAGAGACAATTATTGAAAGTATAATTTTCAAATTTGAATGTTTTGGTGGTTCAGTTGATGTTATATTGGACGTGTGCGTAAAAGAAGTGAACTCGTTGGTGTACATGGTGTACCCCTCAACTCATTCAGGATTTCCGAATGGTGCTTTTCATATATGACCAGTGATCTTTATTAATTCTAGTTCTTGAATGCCAAAATGCGAGTCATATTTAAAAGTGATGTGCATCGACTGGAGTGGTTTGTAATTTTTTGTTTTTTGACGGCCAGACCAGTGCAGTTTGAAATGTTGGCAAACAAAGAAACAAATGCTAGGGTAGTGATAAAAATAAACAAATGCTAGGGAAGCGATAAAATTAAACAAATGCTAGGGACGCCATAAAATTGTGCGATAAGCGGCCATGATTGGTTGAAAGACGTCCTTTCGTACCGTTTTATTGGTCGAAAGTAGTGTGACGTTGTAAAAGTGTAATAGTCATCAATACTTTTAATAAAGTTGCGCATGTCGTGAATGATAAAATTTCATAAAAATGGTCAGTGACGCAGATTTTGCAGTTTGTAAAAACTCAAACGAGTAGGAACACCTTCCCATTTCACCTTTTCATCAACGGCAGTAATGGTAAATCTATAGTGTACAGTTTCAGAAAAAAAAACACCTGACTCTTTTTGAGTTCCAGATTCAACCCATTGCGTATGTCCAGTGCTCCAAATCAGTGGTAAAATACGAGATCGTTTTGGCAGTTAAGGTCCATTCACAATGAAAATTAAACATAACCGTAACATAAACACAGAAGTTTGCGGCCAGGCTACCAAATGGGATCATTCACAATAATTCACATAAGCATTGACATAAACATTACCGTAAGACGTTAACACGAAAGTTTGCAAACTCCAAACTTTCATGCTTATGCTTACGTGATTTGCAAACAGAACACAATCGTGGAGCGCTGAAGTATACGACAGAATATGAGGAAATGGCGTCATTGTTGTTGTCATACCAAGTATGATGAAAGAGTAATGGAACGGAGAAAAATTCTCTCCGGCGCCGGGATTTGAACCCGGGTTTTCAGCTCTACCTGCTGACGATTTATCCATTAAGCCACACCGGATTCCACCCCGGTGTTGGAAGAATCGTCTCTGTTTTAAGTTCCAAATCTTGAGTTCCCTCTAGTGGCCGCCCTCTGCACTACGTCATAGATATCTATGAACCTAGGACCGAAGTCCACACATGTGCTGAGGTGCACTCGTTATGAGTGACTAGTTGGCCGGGATCCGACGGAATAAGCGCCGTCTTAAATCACGACGTGATTTACGCATATCATATATATTAAAATAATGTAACGAAGTACATATGATATTTCCATGCAGATATTCTGCGTCATCATACGATAAAAGAGTAATGAAACGGAGAAAAATTCTCTCCGACGCTGGGGTGGAATCCGGTGTGGCTTAGTGGATAAAGCGTCAGCACGTAGAGCTGAAAACCCGGGTTCAAATCCCGGCGCCGGAGAGAATTTTTCTCCGTTCCTTTACTTTTTCATCGTATGATGACGCAGAATATCTGCATGGAAATATCATATGTACTTCGGTACATTATAATAATATATATTACCAAGTATGTTTGCTGTCATGTTTATGTTCCCATCATGAATGATGGTACTACTTCTTGATTTTACCGTAACGTTTAAATTCTTAAGTCAACGCTTACGTTATGTTTAATTTTCGTTGTGAATGAGCCTTTACTGAAATTAATTTTACTTCGATTGCACCATAATCCGAAAGGTATTTGAAATTATACGATAAAATTGATCTATTCTTAATATCCAACGAATATTTATAAATCGTACAGTGAAATAGAATGATAGTACACAAACTTAATCTATATAATTTATAATTAAAAATAAACACTTCGTCAACGATATTCGAACCCTGAACTTTCTAGCATGCGAGAAAGCACGCTAGCACATAGTAGCCTCGTTTAATTATTAGGCATCGGCATTCCTTTTAAGATTTGTAGGTCTTTATTTCATGCACCGATAATAAAATGAAAATGCGACGTTGTCACGTCTTGTTTGTTGCTGCTATATATTAATATAACATGGAACAAGACACACTGCTAAAATTTGCAACTCTGGTTTATATATACACTCCGCGTGGAGTATTGGAGCGGCCTTCAAAAGACTTGACGACAATGGACAGCGCGACAAAATTAAAATTATTGAAACTACAAAGCTTCCGTCCTCTTTGACACCGATAGCCTACTAATTGAACGTGGCTACTTTATCAGAATGCGCGCTGTGAATCTATTGGCATAATCGGGTTATACTGTATCGTGTTTAACAGTGACGTTTAGGTATTAATTTGACTTATTTTTAGATTAATTTCCTGCTTTCTGCATTAGTTGTGAAATAACTTCTTGTAATACAATTCATATACAGGGACATAATTTTATTTTTACTTCAATTTTTATTGTACCTGAGTTTTTGAATGTACTTCACTCCCACCCCTTCTACTAATGAAGTTCCAACTGTCCTCCAGACAGAATCAAGAATGCATATAGTAAACAGCACTGAGTTAGTGAGTATAGTACGTTCCAGAAATATGTTCGCGTTTTCCAGTGATGGAAGAGCTTTCAATATTGAACCATATTTTCGCATAGGTACTGTCCGTTTGCCTACGTCGCATCCCGATTTCCCCCACCTGCTTCTGCACGCCCCTCTGTAAAAGCTGGGCTGTTTTAGCTCTTTTCTGAAAAGATTAATTTCTCTTAGGAATTGGACGTTTACGTAATATTATACAACTGTTTAAAATAACTTAAATGAAAGGGCCTCGTTAAGTAATTAACTGTCATGTGATTTCCCCCCTTTCTACGACCCTACGACATAACCACTTGGACGGACAGTAGATAGCATGTCTGAGTAATTTTATCTGTGCGGGTCGGGCAGAAATGAAGATTGAATTTACAGTACGTAAAGTACTCTTTTATAGAGTAGGTACAGAATTATTTCAACATGAGTTACTAGTACGAAAGACGAAAATGACAATTAGAATTCGATGCAATAGTCTATAGTGCGATAATATGCACAAAAGAACTGAAGCCTATATCGAAATAAACGGCCACCATTTTCAAAAATGTGTTTAAATATCCATATTATGATTATTTTTCAATTTAACTTCATTCTCTATATTGTACGCTAATGTGCTGTAGACAGTATAATATACACTGCATAATGAATACGTTCGCATGGATAACTCAGTTCGTGAGTAAAAACACTTATTCTTAATACAGTACTGCATTTTGATTAAACACAAACCTAATGAAAATTATCGAACTCAAAATTGCGATATTTCCTAGTTTACGTAAATGGACGAACTAATTTCCTTCCCTCATACCTAGTAAAGTGATTTGTTTGTGTTTGACGCCAGTATCATCGAACTCCAGTCGTGGAAGGGAGTAGCGAATGGTGTTTCCGGTTCTCTAAAGATACAGACAGGTTAATATTAAAAATGTTAGTAAATATAAAATGATGTCCCTGTATTACTTGGTTGAAAACCGTTGTCATATATTTGTGGTGTGAATCATGCTCTGTAAGGGACTTCGAGAGTCGGACCATTTTTGTTTTTGGGAATGTATTTATTGTGCGTTTGGACATATTACCTCATCTTGTGTTTCGAATAGTCATTAGTAGGCTACGTAATTCAGCTACCTATAAGCTGGAATGAAGTTGCTTGATTCGAAGTATATATGACGTCACAGCGCAGGTACAGGTACGTTCATATAGAAAATAGTTTTGCACGCTCTGCCTTCTCGCTGTAATAAGTCGAAGCCGGGACGCAGTCATAGTGAGTAGTCTTATCTATCACTGCTCTTACTTGTCGTATTGTTTAAATAACTACATCTTTGTGGCTGGTTGAAGGTTCATTGGAGAGGTAAAGTGCCTTAGGTACGACGCTCAAGCGTGTAATTTTGCAAGGCGTAGCTGGAGATATTTGAACTAATATTTTAATTTCAAATATAGACAACATTACATATCGTCGCCTGAATGCAAGAACTAGGTAACTCAAAATTTGCGTTTTTTAGTTGCCTCTTTTATAGCATAGCAAAAATCGCACAAAATGTAATCCAGGATCTAGGTAACTGATCGAACGATACCAGCGACATCTATTTTCCAATATTACAAATAGGTAAAGGAAAGCGAGACATATTCCTTAGTGCAATAAATAAGTAAATAGGCGATGTCACAAAATATGAAAAATCAAGTTACCTAGTTCTTGCATTCAGGCGACGATATACATTGTTTAAAATAAGCTTAAAAGTGACAAAAAAGTGCACTGAAGGACATTACAATACCAAAAGGCACAGAAAGTGTGTTGAACTCAATCCAAAAGAACCAGTACTATAAAAATCTGAAAATTATGAAGATATTTAGCATGTATTTGTGTAGCCTACCATTATGTTCAATGCCAAAATCTCAATTAATAAATTATATAGTCTATATATTTTGTCCAATATTCTTTTGAGGAGATTAACTCCGTACGTAGATGAAATTATTGGGGATCATCAGTGCGGTTTTCGGCGTAATAGATCGACTATTGATCAGATTTTTTGTATTCGGCAGATAATGGAGAAAAAATGGGAGTATAAGGGTACAGTACATCAGTTATTCATAGATTTCAAAAAGGCATATGACTCGGTTAAGAGGGAAGTATTATATGATATTCTTATTGAATTTGGTATTCCCAAGAAACTAGTTCGATTAATTAAAATGTGTCTCAGTGAAACATACAGCAGAGTCCGTATAGGTCAGTTTCTATCTGATGCTTTTCCAATTCACTGCGGGCTAAAGCAGGGAGATGCACTATCACCTTTACTTTTTAACTTCGCTTTAGAATATGCCATTAGGAAAGTTCAGGATAACAGGCAGGGTTTGGAATTGAACGGGCTACATCAGCTTCTTGTCTATGCAGATGACGTGAATATGTTAGGAGAAAATACACAAACGGTTAGGGAAAACACGGAAATTTTACTTGAAGCAAGTAAAGCGATCGGTTTGGAAGTAAATCCCGAAAAGACAAAGTATATGATTATGTCTCGTGACGGGAATATTGTACGAAATGGAAATATAAATATTGGAGATTTATCCTTCGAAGAGGTGGAAAAATTCAAATATCTTGGAGCAACAGTAACAAATATAAATGACACTCGGGAGGAAATTAAACGCAGAATAAATATGGGAAATGCGTGTTATTATTCGGTTGAGAAGCTCTTATCATCCAGTATGCTGTCCAAAAATCTGAAAGTTAGAATTTATAAAACAGTTATATTACCGGTTGTTCTATATGGCTGTGAAACTTGGACTCTCACTCTGAGAGAGGAACATAGGTTAAGGGTGTTTGAGAATAAGGTGCTTAGGAAAATATTTGGGGCTAAGCGGGATGAAGTTACAGGAGAATGGAGAAAGTTACACAACACAGAACTGCACGCATTGTATTCTTCACCTGACATAATTAGGAACTTGAGATGGGCAGGGCATGTAGCACGTATGGGCGAATCCAGAAATGCATATAGAGTGTTAGTTGGGAGACCGGAGGGAAAAAGACCTTTAGGGAGGCCGAGACGTAGATGGGAGGATAATATTAAAATGGATTTGAGGGAGGTGGGGTATGATGATAGAGACTGGCTTAATCTTGCACAGGATAGGGACCGATGGCGGGCTTATGTGAGGGCGGCAATGAACCTTCGGGTTCCTTAAAAGCCATTTGTATAGTATAGTATATAGTATAGTCTATATATTTGAGGGAATGTTTAGAAAAGCACATAGAAAATTAGTGGGTTTTCAGTAATGGGCGACATATGCAATATTCTAATGAAACACGAAAAAATATCAGACAATAGGAATATCTTTTACCACATCAGGCACCAATAACGCCATGTGCTATTGAAAGAATTTCTTGCAATATAAAATTACTTTATGCTCGACCATGCCGAAATGTAGTAATTATACACCTGGTAGCAGTCCTTTAATGCATGTCATTGAAGTACACCTATTGATTAAAGTTCAGGTTTTCGATTATTCTCGGATATGCTGTCGAAAGACGAGGGAAACGTCACGGAGGCTGGAAATCCAATACTGTCGCAGAAGGTTATGGTCTGTTACTATAATAATTAGCGTTAATTGTAAATGATATTCAAAAATTCAAATTATCATCTCGTTTTTCAATTCTAAATCAATTTCCAGGTTATACATTCTCTGCATTACATCAAGGTCAATGATATTATTGTTCCTCGGAAAAAATCAATACTTTCGCGTCTGCGCACATCTCACAATTCACGAGCTATGAACAAGGTCACTTCCGATCTTCTGTCAGATACAAATAAAATGAATATGTCTAAATAATTTCAAGTTAGAAATATGGTCGAGCATAAAAAGTCGTATGAAACTTGCCTATAATGGTAATTAAGACGCTCGTATGAAAATTATGAAACGAGCGCAAGCGAGTTTCATAAACAAACATACTTGCGTCTTAATTACTATCATTATAGTCTCGTTGCATAATGTACTATTAAGTTACATCCGCATATGTTCAAGTACCGTAATTTGCGAATGCATATTATTACTAACTTCAAGGATCACGACGAAAATGAATAACACGGCTCAAGCATATGTTTACTAGTAGAGCTTCAGAATGTCGGGAGTAGACTGTACTCCACGAACACGAAGCGAAGACCTGTTTCCTTACATCCTTATCCGTCGCATTACCCGTGTTCGGCGGCCTATATACCCAATATGTCTTTAACTTCAGTCTTTTGGTAGATAGAATACGAAGCCTAGTCATTAGTCATATAGATTTAAAAAACATTTGAAGACCAAGCAGAAAAAAGTTTCAAGTCCACTCTCGGTTCACAATAGAGTCCATTGATAACAATTGAATATAAGAGCTGAGGCAATGATCATACTCTTTGTGATTGATTGGATCCATCCATGATCTCCATTAACAATTAATAAATCTAGGTATAACCCGTCTGACGAAACATTGCAGTTTTCAGATGAGGGCGCTCGTGTGTCGTGAATGCGATTCTCTCAGTCTCGATGCATGGCGAGTCAGCTGGAGAAATGTTGGTACAGTGTGACAATAAAAACATCAACAGCTGTTATGAATATAAATACAATTACCAATACCATAGTTGAATTTACTTTTTCTGTCATGTACGGAATATACACTTACTTTATTCCAGAAGTAGCTGTATGCCCGAGGCAGATGTCTCAATTTCATCTGCACTATCAGTTGAACTGCCTTCGTCTGCTGTATCTGTACTGCTACCTGGCTTATCATAATCCATCTCATCTTCATTACTATTCACAATGCCTATGTTTATTACTATCCTTTCTATTTCCTCTTCCATTAACGCGTCACGACCCCAATATTCGTCCTCGATATGTTTAACAGATTGGCAGCATTTTATCCAGACTTCTTTGCTGATTTCGCTTATTGACTGTGCGGTCATTTGTTTCAAAACTGATAGCCTCCAGAATGTATATTTTCTGTCATTAAACCGTATCTGTTTCTTAACAGCATTCAGAAGCTTGCGTAGGGTCGAAATTTCTTTTTTCTTCTCATGAAACTCCAAAAATGTCCTGCGGATGACACATTTTTTCAAAGTCATCAAGTACAGGGACATCATTTTATTTTTACTTGCATTTTAATTGTACCTGCATTTCTGAATGTACTTCATTCCCACCCCTTCACTAATGTCCTTGATCCCGTCAGACACACAAACTTACGGCTACTGTTACATTCGAAGTCTTCAAGCAGTGAAGTAAACACTGCAGTGTATAGTGTGTTTCAGAAATATGGTTGCGTTTTCTATAGAAGAAAGAACCTATATTAATAATATCGCACTAAAAAATTATATTCAAGAAACGAAAAATTCAATTTCAGAGAATATGCTTCAAAATGTTTTTAATAATATGCGTAAAGAATTGAAGCCTGCATTGTAATGAACGGCAACCATTTTCAGCAACTTGTTTAAAAATTCAGATTAGCTTATTTTGAATTGAGGTGGCTAGAAGCAAAGGAATGCTAGTGACATTTGTAATAACATGAGTTAAGTGCATCCAGTGTAAGCTAAAATATCTAAAATTTTAGTGGCAAAGGGATATTTTAATCGCATCACATATTAAAACTTAAATAAAAATTTCACCGATTTTACGAAAGCTTAAATATTTAAACCCCATTTTCTCAAAAGAAACTTAAGTGCACTTACAGCCCTTTCCTTATGAACCCCTCAATTTAAGTGCACTCTCTATATTGTATGTTAACATCAATAATTAATATGCTAAATAAAGCAGACATTACATAACGAACATAGCCACCTGAAAAGTTGAGTTTTTGAAAAAAAATTGTTACTACTGTACTGTATTTTGATAAATTCCGTAAAAGTGATGATCAAACTGAAAATCGTAATATCGTATTTCCCTACAACATAAATGGATACACTTCTTTTCTCTCCTCCTATACCTAGTAAAATGATTTGTTTACATATTGCACTAGTAACATCAAACTCCTGTAATGGAAGGGGGGCAACAGTGTTTCCGAGTATAGCCAGGTTAATGTTAAAAATGTTGGTAAAATTAAAGTGATGTCCCTGTATAATTTTCTTTGGATGTGGGCGGCTTTCATCAGGAGTTGAAAATTGCCCTCCAATGCGCTTTCCTTCCTCATCTCCTTAGCTATAGTATGTTTTGTTCTTTCAATCTTCCCCACCGCCGTTGCTGTTCTTTTCACAGCGTTCGTTAATGGAATGATAAGACGTTTCTTTTTCTCTTCTTTACAAAATTTTAGCACATTGTATATAATATTTCTGATTTGCGAGTGTAAGACTTCACGTGACGACTGTCTCGGCGGAGTTCCCATTCGCTCTTGTGTACACACACTTCCGATACCGACTAGCAGACTGAACTGAGGCATTTCTTTTCTGCAGCGCTGTGCATAGTACGTCAGAACAGGGTGACGTAATGCAGTATCGATCGCATGTTTATGTCCAAGCTTACTCTACCTGTCGTCTGCAATGATTCTTCAGACAGGTTATACACATACGTATACAAGTAAAAATAAATTGGGTCGATGAAGTAATATATCCCACATTATTAAACATAAGAATTTACCTACAGAGTTTACAAAGTTAGATATGCATAGAATGTTTGTTGTTGAAGGAGAGAGTGAGCGTATCTAGCAATGCAGGTGTATGGGTACCTGTTAGGGAACTCTGCCGTGGTATAAGCTGGGTGAGGTTGTGGTTAACCAATCAACGAATCGCAGTGCATTGTAAACAAACCAATATTGTCGGAGCACAACGTTGAACCCTACGCACGAGAAACGTATCCCTCTTCAATTGCTGCGATACAAAACACATTTCAGTAGTAATCTGGCCATACCTCAGACTTTAAGTCATTCATGACGTAACGACAGTCTAAGCACAATTAACCTAATATCCTCATTTTGTGGTATAAATTCCTGCCTTTACTAATTATTTATATCTAGACTCTATGAGAGTTGAGACGTTGAACCCAACAATAACTGAAATAAGTAATCATTTGATAGCACTGAAAATGGGTAAAGAAATCTCCTATGAGAAGTAAAATTACAGGCCTATATTTGGTATACAGATAATAAACACATTTTACATAAAATTGTATTACATAATATTTTATAATAAAATTGAGGGGCTTATGTTCAAAACGATCCTTGTCCATTTCCATAACTTTGTGAAATATCACGAAAAACGTTTATGGTTCTAAAATTTCTTACGAGCTAGGTAAGAGACATTATGAAAGTAAAGATGTGGGGTGCATTTAGAATCAAATGGGGGCATGAGACTTTTATTCTAAAGCTGGAACTAATATTTTGTCGCTACTTTTACTGTTTGCAAGGATAAGTTTGATTCCATAAAAAACCATTTAACGAAAGATTTTAGTAGTTTAGAGGGCGTTCTGAAGCCGAATCATGGCAGTTGTATGTAAAATTGTATTGTAAGAATGCGTGGACACAGAAAGCTCATTTTCGTCATCAGCTGGACAAGACACGTTTTGAAAATGAGCTCCTAAATTTATTGAATGTTATTGTCGTTTAGTCAACTGTCCGAAGACAGGTCTGAACCTCACAAGTGATACCAAAAAGGCATCACTTATGAGGCAATTAGGCCAGGAGATAATGGGGTAGGGTGGCCAGTTCTTTCCCCCCCTCCATTGCATACATCACCGACTAGCTACATATTACACTAGTCAGACTTCAGATGCATACAAACAATTGTTTTTCCTATGACATATCGTGAAGTGAGATGTACTATAAGACATAACAATTATTATTACAGCTAGTTTATCACTGAGGATTAAGTAAAACCTTGTAACGTGTATTTACTAGAATCTAAGGGCCGTATTCATAGACATTCTTAGCGCGGGCTTCCGGTGGATGATCAGCGAACTAACGTCTTTCGTATACATAAACCAGTGTTAGTGGTATGATATGATATGAATCCTGTACAAGTAATCAGTCGATAGCCGGGGCTAGTTTAGCACGCTCGTAGCGCGGGCTAGCGAAATGTCTATGAATAGCACCCAAAGCCTTGTAAGTGCTTACTGTATTATGCAACAAGGTAGGTGATGTTAGGATCCTGTGTCATAATTCTTATATTAAATTTTTATCGAGGAACTCTAGTGCACAGGCGCTGATACTGCCATCTAGTAGCTTAACATGAAAACTATCACGTGCATAAAGCATGAAACGGGAAAATAATCCGAGTCGTACGATAAGCCGCTTTAAATGTTGACCGCCATAGGGAAAAAGAATGCTTCACCCCACGTAAACGGGGATTATCTGAGCACCATACAGATGTGACATGAAGCGTTCCTGCCGCCGTACCTTCTTTTCTTATAAACGCACTAATGAGTAAAGTAATTTTTCACCATCAATTTGCTTGAAGGCAAGGGTAGATCTCACCTATCATGACAACTTTTCTTTGTAGAATATTCAAGTTTTATCTCCAGCATAAAACGTTAAAAAAATTCTCCTTGTACGGCAAATGAACTACATTTCAGTAACAGAAAAATTCGTTCGTCAAGAGTACTTGCCTGGTTTACTGTGGTAGATTTTTCTTTTTATGATCGAATTTTAGTAATATTACGAACCAAATATCACGATAATTCTTTTATAATTTCTACCGATGAAAGTCAAGCGCTGTAGATGATTTTTCAGTCGATTTCAAGCGCTCTTTACACAGATGCGTCGAGAGGAATCTGTAATTCAGACAAGCATTTTTTATGCCTCACTATTGCAAAAATTGCCAGTTAATTAACTCTTTAGCCGAGCGATGAGTTCGTTAGCTCTTTCATGAATTATAATGCTGTTGGATTATATAAAAGTTCATTAATCCCTGTTCCGGTTTTATTCTCCCTAAATAAAATAGCGCTATTTCCGTTGGAATTGAAGACGTTAAGGAAATATCCAGTGAGATCGTAAGCAAGATTTCAGTGGAACAGGAAATTCCACGCATTCACATTTGCTTTGCGTTATTAACCCAATTATCATTTTATTTCCAATTATTCCTCGTCATTGATGGTTTGTGTATGCTGATAAATTATATCTTATGTTCGAAATATACATAGTGATTTAATAAAATTGTACCATTTATGTGGAGCAGTCATTAATTACACTTCATTTCGTAAGTTTTGTATCAATCATCATCATCATCATCATCCTTGCATGTATTGGGCCTAGTGGCCATTTACGATCTCTTGCCAACGCTTGAACGGTCTGCCCAAGGATCTCTTGCCCACAGGATGGTAATTTAAAATTTGGCGTGGAATTCTAGAACGAGGCATTCTGATGACATGTGATCTCCAGTTTTGTCTGTATTTCTGTAGGTATTCCGTAATCGGTTCAATCTGCAGTTCTTTCATAATGTCAAAAATTTTAATGCGATCCATTCTCGTGTATCCCGCTATACGACTCATAAATCTCATTTCTGCCGCCGTTAATCTTTGTGAATCAATATTACGAATCGTCCAAGCTTCACTACCAAAACGGAGTATAGGTCTGGCCAATGTTTTATAAATTCTGGTGCGCGTGTGTTTTTGTACTAAGGTTGGTTTGAATATCTGATTAATTATCCCCATTGCTCTGTTGAATTTAATAATTTTCTCATTCAAATCTTTTTCTTCTTCATATGAAATCTGGTAACAGAGATAACTAAAATTTTTAATTTGTACAGTAATCTTATTAGTGATGCAAATTTTGCTACGGACTGGTTCCTTTCCTTAAAAAAAAAAAGCCATCCATCACTTTAGATTTGTCAGTTGAAACTTCCATATTGAAACTTTCTGCCATTTGATTAAAGTTTTAAACCAAACGTTGTAAATGATCTTCTGAAATTGCCATAAACACAATATCATCAGCAAATTATAAGGTATCTATTTGGGACAAAAGACTCATCGGTATACTTAAATGTGGTTTCGATCTCCATTCCTTAATAATGTGATTCATGTATATTATAAATAATAGAGGAGATAAACCACAGCCCTGTCTCACTCCTTGATTTATTCGTTTCCATTCTGAATATTTGTTTTCAATCCTAACCTCTATATGATTATTATTATAAATATTATCAACAGTAATCTCACTAGAGGTTTTGATTTATCTAGAGAAAATCAAAACTCGAGTGGGATTTAATTGACTATTACACGATTAGAAGAAAGAAGGCTATATAAAGATTAGAAGTAACAAAGTGTACAATAAAATATTAATTGGCTTACGAAAATACAACTGTCTTCAAATGTATTATTGTACCATATCAACATTACGCTAGATGGCAGTAGTGTTTTATGATGATGTTTTCTTGTTACCGGTATCAGTTGTGCCAACTATGGAATCATCATTGAACTCTGTGGACTGTTTTACTAGTCAAGAAGGCTTTGTTGATTGTTTCATTTTTATTAAAACATTTGCATTCCATTTCAATCATCCGGATCCCAGTAATGAACGTCACTTGACAGATGATTTTCAATAAATCTTAGTATTAAACAATCTCTGTTACGTGAATATCAATAATATATAGCAGAAGCTATAACAAACATAACCTGAATAATATAAACAAGTGTTAGAAATGTTTTAATTAGGGATGATGAAATAAACAAGAAACGTTCCAATTAACAATGATGAAATAAAAAATAAACATGGTTAATTTTAACAGAAA
The DNA here is from genome assembly GCF_040183065.1 of Periplaneta americana. Lineage (NCBI taxonomy): Eukaryota > Metazoa > Arthropoda > Insecta > Blattodea > Blattidae > Periplaneta > Periplaneta americana. The sequence continues at coordinate 180,610,333 of NC_091124.1, forward strand.
CAGTTATTGAAAGAACAATTTTGAAATTTGAATGTTTTGGTGGTTCAGTTGATGTGCGTAAAAGAATCGTTGGTGTACATGGTGTATCCGTCAACTCATTCAGGATTTCCGAATGGTGCTCTTCATATATGACCAGTGTTCTTTATTAATTCTTTTTCTTGAATGCCAAAATGCGTGTCATATTTGAAAGTGATGTGCATTGACTGGAGTGGTTTGTAATTTTCTGTTTTTTGACGACCAGACCAGTTCAGTTTTAAATGTTGGCAAACAAAGAAACAAATGCTAGGGTAGTAATAAAAATAAACAAATGCTAGGGACGCGATAAAATTAAACAAATGCTAGGGACGCGATAAAATTGTGCGATAAGCGGCCATTATTGGTTGAAAGACGTCCTTTCGTACCGTTTTATTGGTCGAAAGTAGTGTGACGTAGTAAAAGTGTAATAGTCATTATAAATATTGTAAATAGTTTTATAAATAAAATCTTAAAGTCAATATTTCACTGCTTGCTTCAGTGATCACCGTTAACTGCACTGCTAGTTCTTGGGCTTTCTGCATGGAAACGGATATAAAATATTAGCTAGTTGAAATACAGATTATTCGCCGCGTTTCACTCAGGTAAATTACCGTCTCTTTTTATTGTATTAAATCAAACATTATTGCCGAGGAAATCGTAGGACCTATCTACATTTTCCTTTCAACAATGGGGGAAGGATTTGTGTTGTGTATTACCGACACATTACAATATTATGTGAATAGATGCCTAGGTTAGAGCGTTGGTATAGTGTACACTTGACTTTCATTCAGTGCATTGCAATTTACTTCGTGGCATTGCATTACTTATTATAATATAAAATCATTTATGATGCTTATGTTACGAAGAAATCCAAAAAAATGTGTCAGGCTAATATGTATGTATTTATTCACACTGCAATGGGTATATACCCGGTGTCAGTGGTAACTAATTACACTCAATAATGACAATAATAAATTTATTAATTAAAAATACAATTAATAATAATAATACTTAATACTAACAATAATAATAATAATAATAATAATAATAATAATAATAATAACAGCAACAGGGAATATCCTAAATTAAATGAAACGATCACTTAAAATAACACTTGAAATAAGTCTAATGTGTATCTTAAAACTAAGATCGAACTAAAACCCACGAGTATGATATGTTCATATCTGCACAAGTACCTTTCAACATTACACTCATTTCGCTGTCAACTTAGTCACTGCACTGGAACTACGACACATTTCACTGATTCTATCCTGATTTCACTAACACTTCAAAAACATTTCACTGTTCAAATACTTTGCACTGTCACTATAAACTATAAAGCTTCACTGACAGGAACACGTTTCACTTACACAACACACTTCACTGACACAACATACTTCTTCACTGATACAACACTTCAATAACAACATATCATTTACACCCTTTAAATGCTGTGTATAACTACCGTCTATTAGTAAGGTCCTTAAGCCTATTTTTAAATACATTTTTGGTTGTTGGTAAAGCCTTTAGTAAATCTGCAGGTAAAGCATTCCAGTCCCTGATAGTACGATTGAGAAAAGAAAACTTTCCAGTGTCCGTGCTCTGTCTTCTTTCCCTCAATTTATATGAGTGGTCGTTCCTTGAAGAGTAATTTGGCGGCTGCAACCTATTTTTTATTTCTCTCCAGCCGGGCTCACCTCTGTATGTTTTGAACATTGCGCATAATCGAATTCGCGTTCTCCTGTCCTTGAGTGTGTCCCATTTTAATGGTGAATTTTTCCGACAACACTTGAGAGCCCGTTTTTTAATATTTTCCAGTGTCTTAATATGTTCTAATCTGTAAGGATCCCAACATGCAGCGCCATACCCAATATGCAGCACCAATATGTGTACGGAAATATCAAAGTCTTCAACAATCATATGATTGAGTAATCCAGAATTTAGTGAAAAAAGTGCGATAAATCGTCCCATTTCTATATGAAAAAGAAGACACATAAATCTCGTTCTAAATTATGAAAATCTGAACGGCATTTGCTATAGGGCTGAACAGTCTTCCACGAAATCGTTAAGGAAGGCTTGAACTTGGAAAGCGACGAAATTGTTGAAGCTAAAACCTTAAAACTAAAGAGTCGTTTATAAATTGAACGTAATGGACCATGTCTAGAAGCCTAGGGTTTAAGTCTATCGGTAAAGTCTAAGTCCAGTGTGTCTAGAAATATTTCCATAATACGTGAAACTCGATTAGAGAGGATGGTAGACAGTTTCAGCACATATTGTAAAGTATGCCAATGAGCTAATCCATATGAAATCGATCAGTAAAATACCTCGCATTTTTTAATACTCTATATTTTTTTCCCTATACAAGGTGCTGAGGAAAGTGCATTTTCAAAAATATACTATCGAAAGTCAAACGGTTTTATATAATAATAATAATAATAATAATAATAATAATAATAATAATTTATTTTTCGTACTATTGAGCGTCAAATTTAGCGTATTTTTTAAAAACAAGCCTCTTTCAGCGCTCAGAACTCTAGAACCGTTTACTGGAGAACATTGAACGAGAGCTCATTTTGAAGCTGACATTTGGTAGATTATGTTAAGAAGTAATCCTCATTTTTATTGTACACAGAGAGAGACAGATAATCTGATTTTACTTACTTTTAGGCTTTTTGCCGATTTGTAAAAATGTAAAAAATATTGAGAAAAAACTTTGCATTATTAAGAGGGATTCGGCATTGTTTGCTTAGTGGCAAGGCAAAAAGTTTCGAGGGTATTAAATAAATTATTTTCACATGCTTAGACTTGAACGGCGCAGTACCGCACGAACTGGCCGAGAGATGAAGATAAGCGATCGTTGGGCGTCATTTTACTCCTGTGTTTATGAAAACTTGTGATAAAGCTAATCCAGCTATGCGCTACTAGACGAAACATCACGTGTTTATGTCTTCTGGCTTTGCTTGCCTAGGCTAGCTCCCGCCTCACAGTCAGCTGCTTAGTTCACGAGCGTACTATTTATTTTCTTTATTTGATATTTTCAATACTTTCTTATCAACGGTGCATCAGTAAAAATATGTTTATTTGTATTTTCAATGCGGAATCTAACCATATATTTTAAAAATATTTTTTCGTAGGCAAAGGCGTCTTAATGAAGAAAAATCTAAATTTCTCCTTTTCCATAAAAAGTAAGAAAAACTGTTTAAATATAAACTTTAATTTCTCAGCATCAAAATAAACCATGACTTTGATCACTGTGTGTAAGGGTTTCGAAGCCACAACAGTTTAAAGTTGCTAATTTTATGAAAATACGATAAATTTAAATATTTTTTAATTTAAACACTATGAAGTTCTGATGCCTCAAACTTTGCACAAAGCATTGTATCACAGTTTTCAACGGGCACATAAAGTTTCATTGTATTTAAAAATTGCAAGGTCAATTTTCTCTATATTTCGGTCGATTTGAGATGGAATAGCCCCAATGAATGAAACCTGTAATGTAATGTATAAGTTGCGAGATTTTATTACCGAAAGCTGACGCGATGAATCACGGCTAAGCTATCTGTTCTGTTTACAATTGAGTTTCCCGTCCCTAGTGTAGCCCATTTCCCACACTTTGTTATCCATATTTAGAGAGGAAGAATACTAAAAAAAAGAATGTGGGGAAATTGATATTTTAATCGATTAATTCTATATATCTTAAATGACGCAGATAACGAGATTGTAGCAGTATACAATTAGTTTCATCCTGAATATATGTTAAAGAAAATAAATTACTCGTACAGTATACGAAGATCAACTACTAATGTTAAAGAAACTGAATATTTACATATTAATAAATGTGACATTAATAACACGTTCATTATATGTAATAACTTAAGCCTTTCACCAAAATAAGAAATAAATATTATACAGGGTGTTTCCGAGGTGGTGTTACAAACTTTCAGGTATGATGGCGAAGGGCACATGTATTAAATTGAAATCAGGAACCATGGTCCGGAAATGACAGAGTCGAAAGTTATAAGCAAAAATAGTTGTGTGGAAATGGAATTGTAATTTGGCACAACGTGCCCTCCTTCCCTTAACTTTTGGAACAGTCGTGGAAAAATGGTATGGGCCGGATGTCTCCTACGTGGGTACTCGGCCCGATACAATCTGTGAGCTTGTCTACTGTTCCCATTGGCTCATCCGTATTCGAAAATCAGGTCTGCTTATTCCGCTCTCGTGTACTCCTCCATTTCACTAGGACTGATCGACTGGACACTGCAACTTGTACACATAACACTGCTGTCTACAGACGTGCATATCAGGACCGACCATGTCCGTTACACATTACGCTATCTGCATTGCTTTAGTGTAGTTTCCTGTCCCATCCCTCAGACAGCGCACTGAATGGAATACTGTAAGTAGACAACGTAAACAACGTCAGATGAATACAGTATGTGTAAGATGTACCGATAAATACACATAAATAAGGTGTACAGAGGAATGAAATTATTTTATTTCCACAGAAAACTTCGTGTCAATGTAACGAATATACTCTTTTCTTTATAACGAATTTTGGATTTCAGTTATTATTTGTAACAAATTGTTCAGAGACCTTTTGTAGTAATTGGAACATTCCAGAAGGAAGTTTTATTAAGTTAGTTTTATCAACTTTAAGACAGTTATAAATAATATGAAAATCTTTAAGATTATTTCTTATATTGCAATTACTTCATTAATTCCTGACGCAGGCTTTTGTACAGGTATGATTATTCATGACATAGAGTCTCTCAAGGTATTCGTTTTAAGCTACTTGTAGGACATGTCCTTTAAATGTCTTTGTCTCTAAGCCGATTACAGTTATCTAACCCGCACTGTCCAATTTACAGCTACGTTGAGTTGGTGAGTTTTTGCTAGTTCTTCTCTAGTCATGTTTAAACAGAAGACAACACCATAAACAAGAGCAAACGTATAATGTTGTCTATGGAATAAATAAGAGGAAAGCGTCGGAAGTGAATGGGATTTTAATTCAGACTCTTTTCCAATTTTATAAAAATAAAAGGAGAGGAATAAACGATAAGTGGGCCTATATGATTTGTACCATTGATCCGAAGCGGAAAAATCGGGAAAATTTTCGAAGGAAAGAGTATGCCTGTCTATCGATGTATTTGGAACAAGGCAGAAGAATGTTCCCATCATTCACCCTCAGTCTGCAGCCAGCTTGACCTCCCGCGCGTGACTTCTAGTACCGATTGTCTTAGACCTGCACGTTTTCTCGGAAGATAAAGGTATCAAATCCACTGATTTTTAAGGAATAGAAAAATGGTCTTTGTTCAGAGTACCGGTTGTATTAGACCTACCCGTTTTCTCGAAAGATAATGGTATCAAATCCACGGATATTTAAGGAAAAGAAAAATGGGCTTTGTTCAGAGTACCGGTTGTCTGAGACCTAGCCGTTTTCTCGAAAGATAATGGTATCAAATCAACGGATCTTTAAGGAAAGAAAAATGGGCTTTGTTCAGAGTACCGTTTGTCTTATACCTACCCGTTTTCTCGAAAGATAATGGTATGAAATCCACGGATCTTTAAGGAAAAGAATAATGGGCTTTGTTCAGAGTACCGGTTGTCTGAGACCTTCTCGTTTTCTCGAAAGATAATGGTATCAAATCCACGGATCTTTAAGGAAAAGAAGAATGGGCTTTATTCAGAGTACCGGTTGTCTTAGACCTACCCGTTTTCTCGAAAGATAATGGTATCAACTCCACGGATCTTTAAGGAAAAGAAAAATGGGCTTAATTCAGAGTACCGGTTGTCTTAAACCTTCTCGTTTTCTCGTAAATATTGGTATCAAATCCACGGATCTTTAAGGAAAAGAAAAATGGGCTTTATTCAGAGTACCGGTTGTCTGAGACCTACCTGTTTTCTAGAAAGATAATGGTATCAAATGCACGGATCTTTAAGGAAAAGGAAAATGGGCTTTGTTCAGAGTACCGGTTGTCTGAGACCTATCCGTTTTCTCGAAAGTTAATGGTATCAAATCCACGGATCTTTAAGGAAAAGAAAAGTGGGCTTTATTCAGAGTACCAGTTGTCTAAGACCTACCCGTTTTCTCGAAAGATAATGGTACCAAATCCACGGATCTTAAAAAAAAAAAAGAAGAATGGACTTTATTCAGACTACCGGTTGTCTGAGACCTACCCGTTTTCTCGAAAGATAATGGTATCAAATCCACGGATCTTTAAGGAAAAGAAAAATGGGCTTTATTCAGAGTACCGGTTGTCTTAGACCTGGAAGATTTCTAGAAGGATAATGGAATCAAATCTACAGATCTTAAAGGAAAAGAAAAATGAGCTTTATTCAGAGTACCGGTTGTCTGAGACCTACCCGTTTTCTAGATAGATAATGGTATCAAATACACGGATCTTTAAGGAAAAGAAAAATGGTCTTAATTCAGAGTACCAGTTGTCTTAGACCTTCTCGTTTTCTCGTAAATATTGGTATCAAATCCACGGATCTTTAAGGAAAAGAAAAATGGGTTTTATTCAGAGTACCGGTTGTCTGAGATCTACCCGTTTTCTAGAAAGATAATGTTAACAAATCTACGGATCTTTAAGGAAAAGAAGAATGGGCTTTATTCAGAGTACCGGTTGTCTTAGACTTACCGGTTTTCTCGAAAGATAAAGTTATCAAATGCACGGATCTTTAAGGAAAAGAAAAATGGTCTTAATTCAGAGTACCGGTTGTCTGAGACCTTCTCGTTTTCTCGGAAGATAATGATATCAAATACACGGATCTTTAAGGAAAAGAAAAATGGGCTTCATTCAGAGTACCGGTTGTCTGAGACCTTCTCGTTTTCGCGAAAGATAATGGTATCAAATACAGGGATCTTTAAGGAAAAGAAAAATGGACTTTATTCAGAGTACCGGTTGTCTGAGACCTACTCGTTTTCTCGAAAGATAATGGTACCAAATCCTCGGATCTTTAAGGAAAAGAAAAATAGGCTATACTCAGAGAGGTTGCTTCTTGGAGAGAAAGAGATATGAACATTACTTTGCAAGACAATGCTGCAGATGACGTCAGCAATGCCGATGGAACAGTAATGTTTTTCAGTCACATGCTTAACAGAACTGTATTGGGGCGGGTGAAGGCTGAAAGAGAATTAACTCCTTCCTTTTACTGTATGTGCCAATTTTTACTGGTATCTGTAATCTGTGGTTTTAAACGTGAATAAATTTGTAATTATGGATGTATTAAGAAAGTAAAAATATATGACGCGATCGACATAATTCGAAGGCATGGATAGCGGACGACATACGGATGCTTGTAGAGATTGGAGTGGTAAATGAAGGCAAAAAGAGGAGTAAAAACTTCTTCCTAATCGCCAACTGTTCACAGAAAAATATCGCGGTATCTGGAGCATGGGAATGTTATTTTTCACTCCTTAACTACACGTCTATTCTTCAGTCTTTGGACCAGGACATTATCCAGAGTACCAACTACCATCAAGTCCTCGTCTGGGGCGGCGAGTGTTGACAAATACTTCTATCGACCGCGACGCCAGCGTCAATATCTCGAAGGCCATCGCAATGATGTGAGTCGTGGAAGTGCCTCGAAGCATGAGCCTTTCAGAAATTGTTTCCGCAAAGCGGGTGTCGTGGTAGTAGATGTGCAGGATAGAGACGATAAAGCACCGAGAGGAACTGTGACAGGCGTTCACAAATTTGTTGAAACTCTTTTGAGAGTAATTCGTGCTAGTAATGAATAGTAATATACGTTACAAGAGCGGTATGTTGACGTTTTCATGGTCGAGGAAAAGATTGAAAAAGCGAAACGAAGTTGAGCTTTTTTAATTTCCGAGAACATGACAACAAACATACCGCTCGTGTATCGTACATTATTTTGTGCGAAGATCGTTTATTACATACCTGAAAGACGAATTTCTAATTAGTTTCAATTAAATCTCCATGTTGGTTTCTGTTTAATGACGGCAACGTCAGAAAACCAAAATATCTTTCTTCAACATTGTTGCTATAAAATGTTTTCTGTGTTTACTATACTCCAGCAGGCCGTGATATACGTCTGTCTTTTTTTTCCCCCAGTCTATAAATGCGAACTTAAAACAAACAGTAAGGTTTTGTAATGATTTCTTTTTCATTTTAATATTTTAACAATATTATTTATATAACATATTGCAGTAATAACATCGGCATCTGGAATCTTGTTGATTTTTTCACGGCTTCCTTAATGTTATTGTATCAGGAATGAAATAAGTTTCGTGGAGTAGCAGACTTTACTCAAGTTTTGCAGATATTTAAAAACAATAATTAACAGTGCAATTTAGGTGAAATTGCAGTGGTAAGTTTCCAATTTATAATTATTGCTATGTTAAACGTCTCTAAAAATAATATGTTAGAAGCCTAAAGCAGTAAAATAAATGTCGCGCTTAAGCGGTAAGAAGAGGGAAATTGTTATGTGTGTTACGTTGGGAATACTGAATGTGGTATTTCACACTTACGGCGTATTGGTTCTGTGCGGAAAATAAGCAAATACGCACGATCTCGCCCAAAAGTCATTAGTACGAGAATGTCCACAAGGGAGATATTGTGGTAGAGATGATAATGAAATAAGATCACTCTGTGGGAAATGGATTGAATGATTATGATGGCGAGTAAGAGGGATAGATGTAAGCTGTGAAATGTACGTTTTGTTGAGAGACTTATTGTGAATCTTGCAAATTATATTTCAGAGAAATAGTTGGTTTCCAGAAAAAGAAGGATTTTTTGAAAAAGAGCATTATAGTCACTCTAAACAGAAGTAAATTGTTTACTATTTTATTTAAAAATATGCCGTATGAATGAAGAAATAATTATTTAAATATAAGTTATTGTAAATTGTATTCCTTATCCATTAATCACACCTCTACCTGATCCCTTTGATAGCTTGGCTGTTATTACATATTGCAGTAGCATCTCGGTAATTCGAAGTAATGGAGGGGCCAACTCGTTCCATTTGTATTTGTCTCTGACCTGCGAGTGGCGTATCGTCATAATGTCTCTCTCGAAACCATGTACCTCTGCAAAATCGAAAGTTTCAAGTAGGAAGGGAGGACGCTTTTTTTTTTTCTTTTGCTGCCAATATGATAAGAATATTAAATGTATGATTTCTTCACAAGTATTACGAGGAAAACGGTTGTATAACATAAAACGGCGCTATACTACATGTCACTCATGAAACGTTAAAATGTTAAGTCTTATTATTATTATTATTATTATTATTATTATTATTATTATTATTATTATTATTATTACTATTATTATTATTACTATTATTATTATTACTATTATTATTATTATTACTATTACTATTATTATTATTATTATTATCATCTTCAATCATCAATCATTATCTCTGTACGTCTATCCTTTTTCAGCAGATGTACGAATAATGCGGTTAGATCTTCAATTTAAACGTATAGATTTTCAATGTGATGTTAAATGAAAGATAGATGTAAGGACTTGACAGATGTTAACTTTTCAAATCTTTTCCAAAAAAATAAATATCAGAAGCTTCGTTCTTTCGCTTGCTCTGTTGAAGCCGTGTTCGCTACAACTTACGCTTGTGAAAAATTATTTCCTACAATGAAAATAGTAAAAACCAAATTCACGACTGACAGACAAATACCTTCGTGATCAACTACGACTGGCCATACGTGACATAATTCCTGATTTTGAAACTCTGTCGCAGAGACATTCTGAAGACAGTTAATGGGTTGTAGTCCTATGTCTTCTTGTTCATTTCTTTCTTCGTTACACGTACTAATTATTAGTTTGTAACTTTATACTGTATAAACTTATATTTAAGTGCTTGACGTAAGGAAAATGAAAATCCGTTAGTAAGTCAGACAGTTGCATTACTTCCCCTTCGGGTGTCCGCCTCCCTCCATAGGTGCTATGCACGTTGCAGGTTACACAGTGGCTCGGCGCACGACCTAATTTTCGCCACAACTGACTTATAATATCCAACCTATTAATAAATAAAATATTTGATTTCATTTTCGAACTACACATAATTTGTTACGGCTTTCAATATCCAACCTGAAAATGAATAAGGTTATTTCATTTTTATAATAATAGTACATTATGCAACGAGCCTATAATGATAGTAATTAAGACGCGATTATGTTTGTTTATGAAACGAGCGAAAGCGAGTTTCATAATATTCATACGAGCGTCTTAATTACCATTATAGGCAAGTTTCATACGACTTTTTATGCTCGGCCATATTTGTAACTTGAAATTATTCAGAAGTATTCATTTTATTTGTATCTGACAGAAGATTGGAAGTGACCTTGTTCATAGCTCGTAAATTGTGAGATGTGCGCAGGCGCGAAAGTATTGATTTTTTCCGAGGAACAATAATGTCATTGACCTTGATGTAATGTAGAGAATAACATGAACTAATTTTGATTTAACCTGGAAATTGATTTAGAATTGAAAAACGAGATGACAAATTGAATTTATTTGAATATTATTTACAATTAATAATCATTATTGTAGTAACAGAACATAACCTTCTGCGACAGTATTGGATTTCCAGCCTCCGTGACGTTTCCCTCGTTGTCTTTTGATTGCATATCCGAGAATAATCGAAAACCTGAACTTTAATGGATAGTTGTAGTTTAATGATATGCATTAAAGTACTGCTACCAGGTGTATAATTACTACATTTCGGCATGGTCGAGCATAAACATGATAAACTTACAATATCCTACTTGTTAATTAATAGGAAAAAATAGGTTTCATTTTCACACTGTGCATAATTACAATTTATACAATCCATTCTACTAATGAAATTATAATATCCAAATGAATACATGAATGTTTTCAGTTTCATAATATTATACATAATTATAACATAGTATCCAGTCTGTTAAATAAAACAAATTATTTTATTTCCATACTATACATTGTCGGTGTGTATGACAGCCACTATGTTCCGTTCATTTTGTCGAGTATGGCGGAGTTCGATATTTTCCTATATTCGCTTTGCAGGAGGAGGCTTGTCATGTTTGTTCATCAGTATTATGAAAATATTTGCTGTCCTCCTCTTCCATCTCCTCATGCTTTAAACTAACGTCGTGCATTGCAGGCACTATGTTCTGTCCAAGTTTGTCAAGTATGGCGAAGTTCGATATTCGCCCATGTTCGCTCTGCAGAAGAAGGCCTTCGTATTTGTTCCACCTTGTTATAAAAAATGTTCGCTGTCCTCCACTCTCACACTTAATGTTTTAACTGCTTAAAGATGTTGTATGTATGTATGTATTAATGTATGTATGTATTTATTCACACTGCAATGGGTATATACCCGTGGCAGTGGTAAATAATTACATTCAATAAAGACAATAATAAACACAATTAATAAAAAATACAATTGATAATAATACTAATAATTAATACTAACAATAATTAATAATAATAATAATAATAATAATAATAATAATAATAATAATAATAATAATAAGTAACATCCTAAATTAAATGAAGCACGATCGGTTAAAATAACATTTAAATAAATCTAATTTGTACCTTAAACCTATGTTCGAACTAAACCCACGAGTATGATATGTTCATATCTGCACAAGTACCTTTCAACACTATACTCATTTCGCTGTCAACTCACTCACTGCACTGGAACTACGACATATTTCACTGATTCTGTCCTGATTTCACTAACACTTCAAAAACATTTCACTGTTCAAATACTTTGCACTACCACTATAAACTATAAAGCTTCACTGACAGGAACACGTTTCACTTACACTACACACTTCACTGACACAACACACTTCACTGACACAACATAATTCTTCACTGATACAACACTTCAATAACAATATATTATTTACACCCTTTAAATAATGTGTATAATTACCGTCTATTAGTAAAGTCCTTAAGCCTATTTTTAAATACATTTCTGGTTGTTGGTAAACCCTTTAGTAAGTCTGCAGGTAAAGCACTTCCAGTCCCTGATAGTACGATTGAGAAAAGAAAACTTTCCAGTGTCCGTCCTCTGTCTTCTTTCCCTCAATTTATAAGCAAACATCTTGCAATTAGTTTATAATAAGAAATATGACGAAGTTTGTAATGTTTTTGTTTCCTTCCTCATGTTTGAACATTGTACAATACTAGTTGTTAGAATGAACATTATGCGTTTTTTCTTTAATATATTTTGTTTGTTTATTTATACGCATATTTTTGAAGATGTTTAGTCATATTAATAACAACAAAAATTACCTATACTCATCACGATGTGTAACCTCGCAAGATATGTCTCTGTCATCCACGCAGCTAAATCCTGAAGGCGCAGGGAGAGGAGGAACTTTGGAGAAAGCCACCGAAAATATGTAAGGAAGGGGAAAGATTGAACAAACGCAAAGGGAGCTTCGAGTCTACAGAGACTTGGCAAACTTGAACCAAACATAAGGCCTCTGACCGGTTTTCAACAGACTCGGTTATGTTAAGGCTCGTCTCCACTATTAAACATTTAACAACAACATGTTAAATGTTAAATTGTTTACTGTTAACATCCCAACATGTTGATTGAACATGTTAATACTAATTTCATTTAACACTTTGTCCACACTGTTAAACATGTTAAACTTGACTTTCTTTGCGTAGTCCACCATAAACAGTCCACGAGATTTTAAAGTAGGTAGTGTCTTATTTTCAAACCTTGGACAATGGACTCAGATGATGATTTGGCTTTTGTAATTGCCTCTATTGCTTGTTACAAGGCCTTGAAAATGAAGAAAATGAGAATGTGGGTGCGACAATATCTAAGTAAAAAACACTATGCAGAAGACATTCTAAATGAGTTTAAAGTTGAAGATCTATTTGGATTCAGAAACTTACTGAGAATGTCAGAACACGATTTTAATATAGTGCTGCAAAAATACTTCCTGTTACATCAAAGAAAGACAATTTAAGAGCAGCCATTTCATCTGAATTAAAAAAAATTACAGTGCGATTGATTGACGGATTGACTATCATAGGACCTGCGACATGATAGATGTTAAAGGAGCGGGTAGTATCGTATAATTATTCTTTCCGAAGTTTTACGAACGTTAACATACATCACCAAATACGACCATTACTGACGTCAACATAGCATTAACGTTTAGCGTACGACGAGAGTGCGAAAACTCTCTATTGTATTCTCGAGAACAGTTAAATAATATAATTCCAGTTCTCTAAAAAAGTCGGCCTTCTTTGTTTTGTCTCTGTATTCTTTTGCAGACACATCCCACAAACAAGATCTTTCCATCAAGGCATTAATTTTATTCTAATGTGTTTTCTTTCGTCCACTCCATTACTTCGAACAACTTACAGCCAACACCAAGGACCAATCTATACTAATAATAAATCTGTAAGCGAAATTTTTCTGGTAATTTTCGCTTTTCCAAAAATAATTAGTGTTAACATGTATAATTAATCATCCTGAAACCGAAAATCGCTTTTTTTTTATTTTTGTTTGTATGTCTGTCTGTCTGTATGTTTGTTACCTTTTCACACGATAATGGCTGAACCGAATTATATGAAAATAGGAATATAAATTAAGTTCGTTGGAACTTAGATTTTAGGCTATATGGCATTCAAAATAATTTATTTAAAAGGGGGGTTATAAGGGGGCCTGAATTAAATAAACCGAAATATTTCGCTTATTATTGATTTTTGTGAAAAATATTACATAACAAAAATTTCTTTAAAAACGATTTCCGATAAGTTTTATGCCAGGAAAAATTTTGATAGGACTGATATTTAAGTCTGTCTGTCTGTCTTTCTGGATGTTTGTTACCTTTTCACGCGATAATGGCTGAACGGATTTCGATGAAAATTGGAATATAAATTAAGTTCTTTGTAACTTAGATTTAGGCTATATAACATTCAAAATACTTTATTTAAAAGGGGGGTTATAAGGGGGCCTGAATTAAATAAACCGAAATATCTCGCTTATTATTGATTTTTGTGAAAAATTTACATATCAAAAGTTTCTTTAAGAATGATTTCCGATACGTTTTATTCCAGGAAAAATTTTGATAGGACTGATATTTAAGGATATACAAGAGTTTTAAAATAACAATACATTTCCACCGCCGCCTCAGATTATAGTGTCGTTGTTACGTAACTGCTATGTGCAAAATATTAATTTTTTTTAGTAGGAAGAAAAAGAAATTTATTCATTCTATGGCAGTAGTGCATAGGAGATCGTGAATTCTTACATTTTTACACAATCAACTCTATTAATTTGGAGTGATTTATTAAAGGATGCATTCAAGACTGACTTAGAAAATTTTAAACTAATTCTATTTGCACCAAATGAGTGATCTCTGGACCAAAATGATAGCATTTTAATTATTTAAGTACAATTTAAATTAAGTAGCATATTAAACGATTTATTCTTCTATCAAACAGGAATGTTCCCTGGACCCAATGTTCTATTTTAATTATGTAATTACTTTGTATTTATTTCTAAAAGTGCATCGGAGCGCACGGGTACGGCTAATAATAGAATAAAAATGATCAAGATACGCGCCACAAAATCGGAAGTTAGTTGTTGCTATGGAAACTGTACGAACTTTGCCGAAATGTACCGACGCTGCACGAGCAAATGAATCGACTTGACATGTTTTCCATTGCTGCTGGAAAACACGCCAACATGTTAAAAGTGTTAACTTCAACATACTCAGTCAACATGTTAAGTCAATTGAGACTTGAAATGTCCATATACATGTTAAATTCAACATGTTATATCATGTTGTTGTTAAATGTTTTATAGTGGAGACGAGCCTTTAGTTTATATGCTTCATTTCATGTACTGCTTAATGCCTAAGGAGTAGGGCGAAGTTGGTAGTATCTTGATATCCTCTCTCATGTTCGAACATTGCACGACACTAACACACACACACACACACACACACTCCTTTGTTGAGTTACAATTACAATCTTGAAACTTTTTATGCTCGACCATGCTGAAATGTAGTAATTATACACCTGGTAGCAGTCCTTTAATGCATGTCATTAAAGCACACCTATTCATTAAAGTTCAGGTTTTCGATTATTCTCGGATATGCAATCGAAAGACAGCTAGCAAAACGTCACGCAGGCTGGAAATTCAATACTATCGCAGAAGGTTATATTCTGTTACTATAATAATTAGCGTTAATTGTAAATAATATTCAAATAAATTCAATTTGGCATCTCGTTTTTCAATGTCGAATTCAATTTCAAGGTTATATCAAGTTTAACGTTTATCTTACTCTCTAGATTATATCAAGATCGTCGACATTCGTTGCCCAGTAAAAATCAATACTTACGCGTCTGCGCACATTTCTCAATTTACGAGATTGCACAAGGTCAGTTCGCTCCACAGTCACATAAGAATAACATGAAAACATATGAATAATTTCAAGTTAGAATTATGTTCGAGCATAAAAAGTCGTATAAAACTTGCCTATAATGGTAATTAAGACGCTCGTATGAATATTATGAAACTCGCTTGCGCTCGTTTTATAAACAAACATACTCGCGTCTTAATTACTATCATTATAGGCTCGTTGCATAATGTACTAATATTCTCTCATACTTTCTCTCCTCTAACTTGTAAGGCCTACCGCTTTGTTGTTACCAGTGACCTAGCATACATTTCATCAACTAGCACTAGACTGTTACTATTTTGCGACAGTGAATCAGATGCTGAAGTCTGATCTACTCGTACGTAATTCTGTGTATAAACACTCAATTTGTGTAGATATAGTTACAGCTTCTATCACTACTTGTAAATCTGACACTGTGTAACTATTTTCCACGGCATGGCGCGTCCTCAGGTTGCGGATAGAGGAGACGGCCTCCAGATATGGAGGGTAGCTGCGAATATATTGAATAAGCAGTCGTGGACAGCCGATAAGGGGTGGTCCTCCACCTTGGGGGTTGGGCGAAGGGCCAACAACCCATCACCGTAAAAAACAGCTTGTTACGAAACCTAACAGTAAGCCTCGGAATGGGATGGACAGGACATGTAGCACGTATTGGCGAATCCAGGAATGCATATAGAGTGTTAGTTGGGAGGCCGGAGGGAAAAAGACCTTTGGGGAGGCCGAGACGTAGGTGGGAAGGTAATATTAAAATAGATTTGAGAGAGGTGGGATATGATGGTAGGGACTGGATTAATCTTGCTCAGGATAGGGACCAATGGCGGGCTTATGTGAGGGCGACAATGAACCTCCGGGTTCCTTAAAAGCCAGTAAGTAAGTAAGTAAGTGTAACTATTTTATCATACTTCGAATTAGTTTTAAAACTTGACTTGTTAATTCTATTGCCAGGATATCTCATTTGAAATTTTTCACGATAAGAAACGAATTGTACCTAGTGTAGCTTGCTATATAGGGCCTATTCCTAATGATAGTGTGTCTTCATCGTGTCACATAAAGAATACTGTAAGATAGAAACTAGCTCAGGCAACAGGAGTCTTTGACTGCTGAGTCAGAGTTGCGCTTCTGCTTGGGCTGATTATCTGGTTGGTGTTTTTCCAAGGTTTTTCCAAATATAAAGCGAATGTTAGGTAATTCATGGTAAATCCTTGGCCTAATTCTACCAAATACCACCTCGCTATCACCAACTGTATGCAAGCTAAATGACTTAGTAGTTGATACACGACACTACAGAATTCGTTCGATGATCGCCGAACAGTTTAGATAAATTAATTATCCAGTGTTCGAAGAAGTACACGGACTGGTAGACAATGACAGTAAAAGAAGAATAGACAAGATTGCCATCCCACCAAATAACAAGAGTTAGATCATCGATACCACCGTTAGAGCCCACAAAACAGCCAACCTGAAGATGTAAATAAGAAAAACCGGCATCTAAGTACAGACCCAGAAACAAAATTCAGGCCACCTGAAATTCCAAGTTCCGGTTATAACATACAGTAGAACCCCTATTATCCGTGGTAATTAAGGGGCTGGGCTAAACGGTTAATCGAAAATTCGGATATTTCCGTATCGGTACCATAAAAGAATTTCGTAAAATTAGTGAATAATATTTTCACTTTCGTAACTTCCTTCGTGGTTTTGACGGTGTTGTGTTTAATATGCTAGATAGTGGATCAGAAGTTCACTAGTTTAAGTCTGGTTATCAACGACGGGTTTTTAAGGGACAAGGAAACTCCTTGTAATGGCTGTCTGTGGGAAGATATCAGTATTACAGGTCTCCTGGTATAGATTTACGAACTTTCTACACTCCAGTCTCGTATTCTGATGCGAGATGAGCCAAGGTTTATCTTTCCCCAAACCATTAAATTATTTACACATTCTTTTTCGATTCTTAGCACAGTGAGTGTTCATTTGATACCCGAAGAAAATATTTCATATAGAAGTTATACAGTACGACAATTCGAACACTAGACCATACTGTGTAAGGGAAGAGGCTTGTAATAACCCTATCTAAAAAAAATAACGTGCTAATACAATGTACAATACTTCATATATTTCTGTAGCAAAAAAAGCGAAAGAAAGACAGACGGTTAATCCAGCAATCGGTTAATAGGGTGACGGATAATTAGGGTTCTACTGTAGGTACTTGGGAAGTTCGGATGTCCAAACACTGAGCATGCGCAGTATGTTATAACTGGAACTTGGAAAATTCAGGTGGCCCAAATTTTGTTTCTGAGTCTGTACCTACAGTTCCACATTGTATGAAACATACGGCCTACAACAAATTTATCCCTTAAATTGGCAATGTATCCTATAGGACACAACATCTATATATATAATTTAAGCTGGTAATGGAAATTACGGGAAAACGGCTGGACGGATTTTAATAAATGACCCCTCATTTTGAAGCTTGGAACTCAAAGTTTTTCGGAAAAATAGTAGTTTTCAGTGAAATGTCAATTTTTAAACATAATTTTCCTATTTTCCGAAATCCATCTGTCGTCAGTTTTGAGAACTAGCTAATAGCATTCACGGCCGACTTGATATACTCTTCGATTTTTTGTGAAGGAGAAGCGAAGCGAGCATCAAGTCGGCCGTGTTGCATTTCAGATTAAAACAAAACACATACTAGAGTAAACAATATTACACGAAGGCCATGATCTGCAAGAATGCTGACATACTTAGAGCTCAAAATAAATTGCTTATTAAAAACTTAACTTACTAGAAATAATTTACAGGTTCGATTCTGTGGTGTGTAATTTTCTGGATACAGCTGTGTATTGGATATTAAGAACTACAAAACTTGAGGTGGTTTGATGACATTATTACAATTAGAAATGAAATATTATTGTAGTTAATGCCATGCTGTGACTATTTTTCGTTAATTATACATATTAATGCTATATTGATGATATGAAAGTGAAACATTTGCGGGTATGTAAGTAGATGTAGAGAATAACTTAAATTAGATTTTGATTTCTATATTTTACTGAGTGGAGGCTATATCGTATATATATATATATATATATATATATATATATATATATATATATATATATATATAGTATATGTTACTGAAAGCTATAAAACTTACGTAAGATAATAATATTATTAAAAATCAAATATTTTTATAATTATTAATCACGTGGGGTTGGGTCTTTTTCATATATTTAATGGCGGTGTGGTGTAGATATTCATATCCGTGGTTCTCTTCAGTATTGGATCGAGAGAGAGTATCTTTCATTGTTATGGAAGCAAATAACTTTACGAATGTCTGGTATTCTTCGTTGAAAATAAATCTCAAAAATATTTATTTGAACGTCTAATGAACTTAGTTTGCATCATTTGCTGTACAAGCCACTAGTCTATATATAATTTCAACTGGTACTGGAAATTACGGGAAAACGGCCGAACGGATTTTAATGAGTGACCCCTCATTTTCATGCCTGGCATCCAAAGTTTTTCGGAAAAATAGTAGTTTTCAGTGAAATGTCAATTTTCCCACATAATTTTCCTATTTTCCAAAATCCATCTGTTGTCAGTTTTGAGGACTAATTTTATTGAATCACGGCCGACTTGATTGAATTTCAGAACAAAACACACACTACAATAAACCATAGGCTATTACACGAAGGCCATGACCTGCAGAATTGCCGACATATTTAGAGCTCAATTCGATTTGTTATTAAAAACTGATTCTACAGTGTATAATTTTCTGAGTAAAGCTGTGTATTGGATATTCAAATCTACGAAACTTGAGGTGGTTTGATGACATTATTACCATTAGAAATTAAATATTATTATAGTTAATATCATGATGCATCTATTTTTCATTAATTGTACATAATATTGATGCTATATTGATGATATGAAAGTGAAACGTTTTGAGGTTATGTAAGTAAATGTAGAGAATATCATAATTCAGATCTTCATTTCTATAATTTACTGAGTGGCTGCTATATATAATTACAAAACTTAAGTAAGATAATAATATTGTTATTAAAAATCAAATATTTTTATACTTATTAACCCAGTGAGGTTGGGTCTTTTTCATATACTTAATTGCGGTGTAGTATAGTATTGATATGTATCATTGTCTTCCGTATTGGCTCGAGAGAGCGCAAAAATTACAGTTCCTAAGGAAAACATGAAAAGGTATTACTTACTGATGAAATAAGAGGCCTAGAAAATTTTGTAGTCTCCTGATCATTTCAGCAAGATCTCTTACTAGGATAAAATGATTTTACGCTCTACATTTCAAGTTCTACATGCAGCAGCTATACGAAAATGCTATTGTTCGAGAGCTTAGCAAACCTGACATTTTTTTTTACTTTTGCCTACAATCCACAATGACCTGAAATAGCTACTGCTATCGTCCTGACATTGATACTTGCGTTTTCGCTTGGAAACTCAAAAACTGAAGTTGGATAGGTTCAAGAAAAAGTATTTGGCCTAAAAAAATCCATTCTGAGGGAGTATGTTTCATTAATATAGAAGCAAATAACTATAAAAAAAACAAGTATTCTTCATTGAAAATAAATATGAAAAAATTTTATTTGAACGTCTAACGAACTTAGTTTGCAGCAGCATTTTCTGCACAAGCGACTAGTGTATGCTATAATTCTAATAGAACAATGGAAAAAAATTGGTAGGAAAATTAAAATTTCTCAATCTATACTAATAATAAATCTGTAGCCGAAATTTTTCTGGTAATTTTCGATTTTCCAAAAATAATTGTCCTAACATATATAATTAACCACCCTGAAACCGAAAATCGCTTTTTTGAAATTTTTGTTTGTATGTATGTATGTCTGTCTGTCTGTCTGTCTGTCTGTCTGTCTGTCTGTCTGTCTGTCTGTCTGTCTGCCTGTATGTTTGTTACTTTTTCACGCGATAATGGCTGAACGGATTCCGATGAAAATTGGAATATAACTTAAGTTCGTTGTAACTTAGATTTTAGGCTATATGGCATTCCAAATACATTATTTAAAAGGGAGGTTATAAGGTGGCCTGAATTAAATAAATCGAAATATCTCGCTTATTATTGATTTTTGTGAAAAGTGTTACATAACAAAGGTTTCTTTAAAACTAATTTGCGATAAGTTTTATCCCTTGCAAAATTTTGATAGGACTGATATTTAATGAGATAAATGAGTTTTAAAATTAAAATAACTGCCATCTAAGGCCGTGTAATGAATTAAAAAACAAATGACTTCGTCTATAAGGGGCCTTGGACAGCAACAATCGAAAGCTATGAAAGATAGCCTACAGATAATGTTTCTGCGTTTCTATGAAGTAATATCGGAAGCTAAATTAACTGATTTGTATAATTAATTATTAATTCACCATTGGAAAGTGTAGTTTCTCTAGATGGACATAATGGTATAATATTATCACAGTAACTTCTGAGTAAATCGAGGACAGGTAAGATTAAAATAGATTCTTATGCACAGAAAACTTGATAGACTATTCTGTATATTCGTTTCCTGTATTTCCTAAACAAATTTTTATGACCAAATGAGTGGTCTCTGGATCAAAATGATCGCATTTTAATTTTTTAATTCAATTTAAATTAAGTAACATATTAAACGATTTATCCTTCTATCAAACACGAATGTTCCCTGGATCAAATGTCCTACTTTAATTATATAATTACTTCATATTTATTTCTAACGGGTGCAGCGGAGCGCACGGGTACAACTAGTACTATAATATTGCACAACATAATATATAATATGGACATTGCGATATTTTGTTTTCTTTACAGTCCGACACGGTTTAATAAACTAGTATGAGAAATGAAGTTTTGCCAATTTAAGGGTGAAAATAAATAGACCATATGGTTGGAACGCGCGGAACTATTCATAGTTTCTTCTTCCAAACCTGGCAACGTTTCGGCCTACAGAGGAAGACTATTGACATCGTTCTTCCAGATCTGAGGGGACCCATATTTATACTCCAATCATCTTTACGGTCAACAATGATCTTCAAATTACTAGTTAGTAATTATTTATTCAATAATTTCTTGTCATTGCTGGGTAACTCTCTTAAACATTCTGTTATTTGTACTTTCAACAGTTTGCAATATGTTCGTTGTGGCATCCTCTTAAAACAGGGAGCTGTTATCATTTACATAAATAAATAAATAAATAATTAAATAAATAAATAAATAAATAAATAAGTACATAAGTAAGTAAGTAAATAAGTAAGTAAGTAAATCAATAAATCAATAAATAAATCCATAAATAAATAAATCAATAAATCAATCAAGAAATAAATCAATAAATCAATAAATAAATAAATTAATTAATAAATAAATATATCAATAAATAAATACATAAATAAATAATAAATAAATAAATGAGTGAGTAAGTAAGTAAGTAAGTAATAAATGAATGAATGAATGAATGAATGAATGAATGAATGAATGAATAAACCCTACTGTGAGATTCGAATCGCATGAACACCAGCCAGAAGAAGTACACGAGGAACCTTCGATCAGTTTTTATAAGGACAAATACCATCTGCAATCCATCGTAATTACGGGACTAATGATAGGAGCCCGTGGGACCATACCCCGGTTCCTAGTCGACTTCTGTAAATCTTTTGGCCTGCATAAAGATATTTTAAGAGATCTAACAATTGCAGCACTCAAAGGATCAGTAGCTATTTTCAAGCATCATACATATGGACCATGACTAATTCGCATTTCCTTGACGTTACTTCGTTTAATATAATGTGTTTCAATATAATTCAAATTGTTATTTTTCACTCTAACAACAATGTATCACTAAGTCTCAAGGCATTTACTCTATTGTATCATGGTACTCTTTGTCGATAGCAACCTGTAGTGGTTACAGGAAGAAATTAAATAAATAAATACATAAATAAATGAATAAATGTTTAAATAAATATATGTTTAAGTAAATAAATAAGTAATTAAAAATCGCAAATACCTTAGTAGAGTATTCTATTCTCGTGGTTTCAGGGCTCCAGTTATTATACCTTTATTGTAAAAACCCAGATTTTATTTAAATGTCGTTCAAAATGTATTGCAGATGGAACATTATTTTACATTTAATAAGGCATAACAAATATCTAGTTGAAAATTTAATGTTGTAAGAGAAGCATTATAGTAATATTGTTCTTCATTTTGAAACACTTTTCTACTTTCTTTGGGACAGAATTTTTAAAAGAATCGTGTTTAATGTTACTTTCCTAAACCTCTGATATAAGATCACATAAAGGTTTCTATTGCATAATGCAATAATCCCGGCAGTTTAGCTATATACTCAGGATATTTGCACTCCTATTTCCATGTAATTCAAGTTTGCTTTTTATATGTTTTGATATACGGTACGTCCTTTAATCATAATAGAATCAGTGAAGTTTTTAATGGCTACATGTAACGAAATGTGCAGTCTTACGAGAAGAAAATTTATGCAAAATTATTTGCATAGATGACAGAAGAATTCTTTATAAAGTCACTGTAAAAGTGAAGCTTTTTAATTATTCAAGTTTTAACATAAGCCTCCCTTCTCACCTTTCCCCTGTCTCCCCCCTTACTCCTAGTGAGCTCTTAGCCTACTTCATTAAAAGAAAAGAGACAGCACTTTTCACTCTACTTCTTTTCCATTAGTAATATTGTACCTGGCTATTCAGACCGCTGTGTCGTGTGTATAGTGACACGAAGTTGTTCCTTTCTTATTTCTGGGACGTCATTCTACTTGGTTGCAAGCTGTATTCCATTCTTATCGCGTGGCTCCTTTATAGTCCTTTATTCTATTATTCAATTCTGATATGGTGAATGTAATCAGTAAAGCTAGAAAGTTGGTACCAAAACTGTTAAGCTTCGACATATTATCACTTACTTACTTACAAATGGATATTAAGGAACCCGAAGGTTCATTGCCGCCCTCACATAAGCCCGCCATCGGTCCCTATCCTGTGCAAGATTAATCCAGTCTCTATCATCATATCCCACCTCCCTCAAATCCATTTTAATACTATCGTCCCATTTACGTCTCGGCCTCCCCAAAGGTATTTTTCCTTCCGGCCTCCCAACTAATACTCTATATGCATTTCTGATTCGCCCATACGTGCTACATGTCCTTCCCATCTCAACTGTCTGGATTTAATGTTCCTAATTATGTCAGGTGAAGAATACGATGCGTGCAGTTCTGTGTTGTGTAACTTTCTCCATTCTCCTGTAACTTCATCCCTCTTAGCCCCAAATATTTTCCTAAGAACCTTATTCTCAAACACCCTTAATCTCTGTTCCTCTCTCAGAGTGAGAGTCCAAGTTTCACAACCATACAGAACAACCGGTAATATAACTGTTTTATAAATTCTAACTTTCAGATTTTTTGACAGCAGACTAGATGATAAAAGCTTCTCAATCGAATAATAACACGCATTTCGCATATTTATTCTGCTTTTAATTTCCTCCCGAGCGTCATTTATATTTGTTACTGTTGCTCCAAGATATTTGAATTTTTCCACCCCTTCGAAGGATAAATCTCCAATTTTTATATTTCCATTTCCTACAATTTTCTCGTCACGAGACATAATCATATACTTTGTCTTTTCGGGATTTACTTCCAACCCTGTCGCTTTACTTTCTTCAAGTAGAATTCCCGTGTTTTCCCTAATCGTTTGTCGATTTTGCCCTAACATATTCACGTCATCCGCATAGACAAGAAGCTGATGTAACCCGTTCAATTCCAAACCCTCTCCGTTATCCTGAACTTTCCTAATGGTATATTCTAGAGCAAAGTTAAAAAGTAAAGGTGATAGTGCATCTCCATTCTTTAGCCCGCAGTGAATTGGAAAAGCATCAGATAGAAACTGACCTATACGGACTTTGCTGTAAGTTTCACTAAGACACATTTTAATTAATCGAACTTGTTTCTTGGGAATACCATATTCAATAAGAATATTATATAAAACTTCTCTGTTAACCGAGACATATGCCTTTTTGAAATCTATGAATAACTGATGTACTGCACCCTTATACTCCCATTTTTTCTCCAATATCTGTCGAATACAAGAAATCTGATCATTAGTCGATATATTACTGATTAATAAAGTCCTGCAAATCTTGAATTATTTTAACCACACCGGAAACAAACACTCGTCATAATCCGAAAAGTCAGCCTGTCAGTCCAGATCTGGACTGATTTTGTCTTCGTAATCTTGTTACTCTCTTTTTATGTCCCCGCAAAGATAGCTTTAATCTGTCCTGAACGTGTCGGGCATTGAAATGAGTACAGCGGTTGCATAATCAGGTTACCTACAGTGAGGAGTTCCGTGTCTAGGGGCAACAGAGATGTTGCTCCTTACCCGAGACAGGCTCCTCTTTGCAACTTTTTGTATTTTTAACAGCACGTTTCCCCGTAGACGCTAATTACGCTCAGAATGACAGTAATGAATAATGAAGAGGAAGCGCAGGGACTTGGTTCTGTTAGGAGCTGCAGTTAACTGTCTCTCTACCTCTGATCGCCTGAAGGTTTGTCTCAAAACTTCGGATTAAAGAATACAGGTTATCTGGGGAAAAAGAGAGATGGAGCCCTAAGGGTCGTGGTTCAAAATCTAACATACAGTGTGAGCATAAATGATTGCCCTAGTTACGAAAATTATTTGTGGACTAACGATTTAACATAGAAAATATTTAGATATACAAGTAGATAGAGAAACTCTACAAGCTTTTTTAAACATACCTTATAGGTGCTCGATGTGTGACCCTGCAGACATCAAGCCGGTAGTCCAATTCGTCCCATACACGATGAAGTGTATCCATGTCGATTGCAGCGATGGCGTTGATGATGCGGTCGCGTAACTCTGGCAGATTTGCCGGTAATGGAGGTACAAAAGCAGAGTCTTAAACATATCCCCACAGGTAAAAATCACAGGGTGTTATGTCAGGGGAACGTGGAGGCCAGGACAATAGCTGCATATCGTCTCTGCTCGCACGACCAATCCATCTGTTTGGCAATCTGTTGTTCAGGAATTGCCGGACTTCGTTGTGGAAGTGAGGATATAGGATATAATCTTGTCGATAGATAAAATCAACGTTCAACTGTTTCTTGTCGGACGCGTGGCCGACCAGGAGATTTTCCTTTACACAGACATCCTGTGGTCACTAATTGATTGTACCATCGTCTAATGGTCTTGGGGTCTGGTGGATCTTTATGGAATCTTGTTCGAAAATTTCGCTGCACTGTTATGACTGATCTTGTGGAATTAAATTCCAACGCTACAAATGCACGCTCAACACCAGTCGCTATTTCTGTAAACTCAGGTCCTCTACCGGTAAGAAGTGGAATTACGCCGCGCGGATAAATTCAAATAAAACTTTGAGAGATACCTTATTTGGTAATATCAGTATCATTGTTGTATCGTTCACGGTTTGTTTATAAATAATCCCCAAACTAGGGCAATCATTTATGCTCACCGTGTACTACTTCCATTATGATGGTCTTACATAGGAATTGTCGTCTGCCCTGACCCAAAATATTCAAACGAAAATCGTGAATTTTCAACAGAGCACTTGAACTGGTAATGGACATTACGGGAAAACGGCTGAACGGATTTTAATAAATGACCCCTCATTTTGAAGCTTGGAACTCAAAGTTTTTCAGAAAAATAGTAATTCTAAGTGAAATTTCAATTTTTCAACATAATTTTCCTATTTTATAATATCCATCTGTCGTCACTAACTAATTTCAATTTAGAATAAAACAAAACACACACTCCAGTAAACAATATTTCACGAAGGCCATGATCTGTAAGAATGCTGACATATTTAGAGCTCAAATTAAATTGGTTATTAAAAACTTCAAGACTTACTAAAAGTAATTTACAGGTCTGATTGTGTGGTGTGTAATTTTCTGAGTACAGCTGTGTACTAGATATTAAAAACTACAAAACTTGAGGTAGTTTGATGACATTACTACCATTAGAAATGAAATATTGTAGTTAATGCCATGCTGTGATTTTTTTTCATTAATTATACATATTAATGCTATATTGATTATATGAAAGTGAAACGTTTTGGGGTTATATAAGTAGATGTAGAGAATATCTTAAATTAGATCTGGATTTCTATAACTTACTGAGTGGCGGCTACATATTATATGTTACAGAAAATTATAAAACTTACGTAAGATAATATTGTTATTAAAAATCAAATATTTTTATAGTTATTAATCAAGTGGGGTTGGTCTTTTTCATATACTTAATGGCGGTGTGGTGTAGATATTTATATGCGTGATTCTCTTCAGTACTGGCTCGAGAGAGTGCAAAAATTACAGTTCCTAAGGAAAGATCAAAAGGTATTACTTACTGATAAAATAAGAGGCCTACAAGATTTTGTAGTCTCCGACCATTTCAGCAAGATCTCTTACCAGGATAAAATGATTTTACCCTCTACATTTCAAGGTAGTTTACGAAACATGCAGCAGCTATACCAAGATGCTATGTCTATTGTTCCAAAGCATAGCAAACCTGACATTTTTTTTAGCTTTCACCTACAATCCACAATGACCTGAAATAGCTACTGCTTTACTACCACATGAAAAACCGACTGATCGTCCTGACATTGTTACTTGCGTTTTCGCTGAAGGTATATAGGTTCAAGAAAAAGTATTTAGCATAAAAAAACATCCAGAGGGAGTATGTTTCATTATTATGAGAGCAAATAACTTTCAGATTGTCTGGAATTCTTCATTGAAAATAAATCTGAAAAATATTTGTTTGAACGTCTAATGAACTCAGTTTGCAGCATTTGCTGCACAAGCCATTAGTAGAATATATACTTTCCTTCAACTAGAGTTGCGTACCAAATACCAAAGGGAGAGAACACGGCAATCAGGTTTATAGTTAATTGTAGAAGGAAAAAGCAAAGCTTAGACTACACGTATTATAGGGCCATATCCATAGACATTCTTACCACGGGCTTCCGGTGGATGATCAGCGAAGTAACGTTTTTCGTATTCATAAACCAGTGTTAGCGATATGATATGATATGATATGAATCCTGTACAAGTAATCACTCGATAGCCGGGGCTAGTTTAGCACGCTCGTAGCGCGGGCTAGCGAAAGTCTATGCATAACACCCTAAAGGCTCATTCACAATGAAAATTAAACATAACGTAAACATTAACCTAAGCACAGAAACATATGCCACAAACTTAAGTAGCCAAGGCCCATTCATAATGAAAATTAAACATAACGTAAACATTAACATAAGCACATAAACATATGCCACAAACTTAAGTAGCCAAGGCCCATTCACAATGAAAATTAAACATAACGTAAACATAACACGTGTGTGGAAACAAACATACCGAATCAACAAAACTACAGAATCTATTACATAAAAATGGAGAATTGCACAATGACTGACGATGTAGCTATTCAATTTATGTTTCTAATAACTACAATGACATCAGTATATGGCTTTCAATACTTGAAATCAAAGAAACGGAGATGTAAAAAAATCAACTTTTCGTGATATGATTCCATGTTGCGCGCCTAGCTATCATCACGGCCAATAGATCAAAATATTGCCTGTAGGCAAAGCCCATGAGATGTTAAACAAAAAGTGAAAACACGCTTTCCGCTTGTGTACTGTTTCCAAATCGCATAAACATAAGCATGAAAGTTTGGAGTTTGCAAACTTTCATGTTAACGTCTTATGATTAAGATTAAGTTTATGCTTATGTAATTCATTGTGAATGCTTTCATTAAATAACATGGACACAAGGTTTTATGCTTACGTTGTGTTTATGTTTAATTTTCATTGTGAAAGGGCCTTAAGAGTTCATCTCATTTTAATACTACGAAACCATATTAATATATACCGGATGACAGTATTTCCTGGCGTAGCGCAATTCGCTACTGATCCGGAGCTGCGCTTAGGTATGGGTTCGATTCTCGCTTAGGATGGCTGCCTGGTTGGTTTTTTCCGAGTTTTTTCCCCGAGTATAAGTCGGATGTCAGGTTCTTCACTGACGAACTCTCGACGTTATCTCGGGAAATACATTTCGATTTCGCGAATTTCATGCTAAGTAAATTAGTAGTTGATGCAGCATCATTAAATAGTCGGCAAAGTTAATATTACCGAACATTTGGAAATGCAACTGACGAAGTAACATTTATTGAAGGAACAATACTAACACTGCGTGTATATAAAGTATTATTTTTTTCATTAAAAAGAAAAAAGGAAAAGAATATTCTGAAGTAAGGGATTCTGAAATCAATCATTTTTGTGAAGGTAATGATTAAAATTGTACGTTTGTTTAATTTCGGACTCTGATTGACAAGGGCATACTTCCTAACTAACCCATTGTCTTTACAAGTAGATGCAATAGTATTATAATAATGTTTAATAATTATAATAATAATAATAATATATTTATTTATTTTTTATTTATTTAGTTATTTATTTAATTTGCTGTATAACAGCCAGTGGCCAATTACAGTTCAGCACAAATATAACAAAAACATAAAACAAAAATAATTATTACAAATAAATATAATTACAATTACAATAATGACGATGAATGGATAACTAAGAATACTATGAGACAATGTTAACTGAGTATAATGCCTAAAAGAATACATAAATGATAAATCGTTGCCAAGAGCAAACTAAGTCTATACATTGAAGGGATCGAATTCGCAGCCATGCATGTTGGCATTTTTAAGGCATCTGGAGACTGGTGAAAGAAATTTCGAATTTCTAATATAGAAAAGTTTGTGGGCTCTCATATCTTTTGTTGGAATACGTAAGGTAATATTGTTTAAGAAAGAGTCACAGGATATATCACCTTTGAGGACTTTACAAAAGAACAGATAATCTAGCTCATGGCGTCTAGCATATAGATTTTGACAATTAAAATATTCACATTTTCTCTCATAACTGTACCCGGAATTAATGGGCAGAAATCTGAATGAACATAAGGATATAAATTTTCTTTGTATATTTTCTAATTTAGCCGAGTCCGTAGTTGTAATCGAGTTCCAAACTACAGATGCATATTCTAGTTTCGATCGTACCAATGTATAGTATAGCATTAAAAGAGAATCGGGCGTGGAAAAAGAATAAGTTATTGACCGTATTATTCCTAGCATTCTGATTGCGTGATTGTAAATGTAATCAACGTGACTATGAAAATACAATTTACGGTCAAAGAATATTCCCAAATCTTTTACGCAATCCGTTCTGTTCATTAGTACATTATTGAGATAATAATTAAATTTCAGTGAAGAAGTTTTTCTAGAAAATGTTATTACATTAGTTTTGGATACGTTAATTTTCATACCATTGTCTTCCGACCATTTAGCGACTGAATTAATGTCACATTGAAGTGATTGACAGTCAGTACTACTTTTGATTGTACGAAAAATTTTTAAATCGTCTGCAAATAATAAACAGTCAGAACATAATAATAATAATAATATTAATAATAATAATAATATTCATTGCTAGAAAAATACACTACAAAGACATTTTATGTTTAGAAAATTCTATCACTTCCCTAAAAGAGAGTGCTGTCGTCCTCAGGGGAGAATTCGATACATAATAAATTTACAGGCATAAATTACAATAAAATAACATCTATACGTAGTATTTTTATATTGAAGACGAATGGCTTTGTGCCAAGTGTCATGAACATGGGTGGGCAACTCGTGCTCTCAAAGTGTCAACACAATCCCAATGTAGGTAGAACGGACTCTGTACTAGCTGTACTTCTGTGTGCGGTTCTTTCAAGACACAAGTTCGATCGCGTCTGCAGTAAGTGGCGGCTCGTTTAAGTGAAAAACAATATAATTCCCAGATCATTTCCCTTTAGTTACGAGTAAAAAGAGAACGTTTTTAATTAAGAGGAGGGGTAAAGCTTGTATTCTATTACACTTTCTTACGCATGACATTTTATGTTACAAATAAACAGTGAAGATTTTACTGAAGAAATACTGTCTGCATCTGCTTTAGAACAGCTAAAGGTAAAAATGAGATATGAACAAGGTGAGACTGATATCAAATATCATTACCACGTTGTGCGTGCGAGTTACAGAATTGCACGACTTATGATCGACTAGCTAAGAGCATTTATGGATAAATTTGAAATGTGGTAGTATCATGTAGAACATAGACAACTTCACTTTCTTTGTCTATAAACTATCTTGAAGACTGATAATATCTTCCTATAAAATATAAGACCCTACTTCAGACCTACAGCAGAATTCACTGCTAAGTTTGGAGAAACAGTGACAATTGACAAGGA
Organism: Periplaneta americana; assembly: GCF_040183065.1. Lineage (NCBI taxonomy): Eukaryota > Metazoa > Arthropoda > Insecta > Blattodea > Blattidae > Periplaneta > Periplaneta americana. Next base: position 180,641,110 of record NC_091124.1, read on the forward strand.
ATCGAAATTTTTCTGAAATCTTTTTGGCTTACGCCGATAGAAAATCCTGAAAATTTATAGCTTGAATTAATAAATCTACAGAACAGCACACCACTCAGATTCGAGCAAAATCAGGAATCGAACTGTTCGTAATGTTGCCTAAGTCAGAATTTCCAAATAAACTCTTTGCTTCCATATATACTGTATGTGCTTGAGGCAGAGTTTAATACAAGAAAGAAGTGTAAAAGCTCTCGAATTAGAGAAGGAGCTCAGAAGTAAGTTTATTTCATCTGCCGTGACATGTAAAAAATACGTCCTTTAATTTGTTATTGTTTACGAATACAGACTATTACCTTTCTGAGAACAGAGGAATACTCTTTAATGTGTAAATAGTTGTAAATTCTAGCGTTCTACGTTTCAAATAAGGCATATAATAAGAAATATTAACAAATAGTGTAATAATAAATAAGTGTTGCAGCTATATTTGTTGTATCTCGAAAAGGTTGTATTCAGTTTGTGTTTCCAGTACTAAACTAATTTACAAAGCTAGGAAATAATATAATTTTGTTATGTGTTCAGGTATAGTCTGTCTAAAATTACTATAATTATTGTACCATGCGTCATTCTGAAATTCAAATCATGGAGTAGATATCACGACCACCTGCAGGAGCCGCCAGAGCGCACCGTGGCTTTTGCAGCGAAACTACAAACAACTTGTAACTGCTGCGGCTGGCTCCGTCTGTCTTTCTCTTTTTCAAGGATTTTTTTACACTTTGGGAGCACGAGTTGCCCATCCAGGGTCATGAATATTATAGGCCTATACATTTTAGTATTAAAGTGAGTAAATAAATAAAATATATATATATATATATATATATATATATATACATACTAGGTTCAAAAAGTTCCCGGAATTTGCTAGTATCATAGAAACAACGTACCTTAAACACTATTCTACAGCATTCCCTTCAAAATAGTTGCCTTCCGCAACAACACACTTTTTCCAACGCGTGTAGAGTTCCTGGAAGCAGGCCTGGAAGCCATTTTGTGAAACCCGTCTTAGTGCTCTCGTCGCGTTTGCGATAACCTCTTCAGCATTGAATCTCCGTCCTTTCAGATGACTTTTCAGACGGAGAAACAGAAAGTAATCAGGTGGTGAGAGATCAGGAGAGTATGGTGGGTGATCCAAAGCAGTTATGTTGTGCTGGCAAGAAAATTCTTTACAATAATTGCGCGATGAGCAGGTGCATTGTCATGCATAAGGAACCAGTTCTTTCTACCCACTTTTCTGGACGTTTCCTTCTCACTGCGTCCCGGAGGCTACGGAGGATTTCTACGTAGAATTCTTTCGTTACAGTACGACCTTCTGGAATGAACTCGTGGTGGATGAGACCCTGAAAGTCGAAGAAAACTTCCAACATAACTTTGCCTTTGGAAGTGTCCCTAGGAAATTTTTGCTTCCGAGGAGATGTTTTCGATTTCCACTCAGATGACTGTCGTTTAGGGACTGGGTCGTACAAGTAGCACCAAGTTTAATCACCAGCAATAATTTTGTTTAAGAAATCACCATCTTCATCAGCCATACTGATCATGTCCCCAGCAAGAGTCATTCTTGTTTCTTTCTGTTCTGCCGACAACATTTTCGGAACTAACTTCTGAGACACGTAATGCATGTTGAGATGCTTGTGAAGAACATTGTGTACACTTCCGACTGATATTCCGACCTCTGCTGCTATCTCTTTTATGGCTTTACGTGGGTCGTCCCTCACAACATTACGCACACGAGAAGCGATTGCTTCATTTGTTGCAGTTGTTGGTCGGCCGCTTCGTACGTCATCTTTGATGCTATCGCGGCCACCAGAAAAGCGTTTATGCCAGGCATACACTTGAGTTTTTTTCATTGCTGCTTCGCCATATGCTTCTTCCAACAATCTTAATATCTCTGCAGGAGTTTTGTGTAACAAAACACAGAACTTGATGTTTGTTCGTTGCTCTGTGGACATAATTACAAAATGCGACGAACAAACAAAACACTATGATAAACAATTGCCTACAACTCAAAACCAACAATCGCCATTATCAACAAACTTTAAGGAAATGACATCATGAATGTTACCAACAAAACAAATATATAATATCCCTTGTTATATACTAGTACGAAAAATGGTAGTAAAATTCCGGGAACTTTTTGAACCCAGTAGTATATATTTATATATACAGGTAGACAGGCATAGAGATTACCTAGCGGGTATACAGGATACGGGCATACAGAATGACTGAGGATACACAGATAGACAGACATACAGAATGCCTGTGAGTGGTGGATCCGCATTCAGATTGACGGACTAAATGATTGGCCAGAGACGGACAGAATTATTATTCTATGATGTATACAGAAGAATGGATAAAAGTATCACTGGCAGATGTACGTATAAGAGGACGGAAAAACAGAAAGGCACATGACTAGATAGGCGGACGGAGAGACAGACGTGCAGAGAGACAGGCATTGTGGTACGTAGTTTTGTAGAGAAATGTTTCTGTTGAATTTATTAAAAAAATAATAATGCAAGCTTTATTTGTTAGCATATAGCTGTCCGATGTGTCTCGTGAGCTAATTTAATGTGCAAGAAGGCAATGGGCTAATGGTGTTACTACCGAATGCATATCGACTAGGTTAACGACTCTCGTGTAAGATATATGGGCCCTGAGCCATTTGTCTTGTGGTCCTTGTAATGAAATATTGGATTAAATTGGGGCGAAGGACTTGGCCCGAATTTAGTGCCTGAAAACAGAGAAGTGTTGACACCACAGATGGATTTTGAAGTAGAGTATTGTGTAACCTGCTCCACCCCCTCGATATTCAACTGCAACCACGGTCCTCAACATCCACCCTCACTCCATTCGACAGAAACGCTCACACCGCCTCCTCTCGGTTCAAATGACATCACCCACTTTGTCGGGCCATATCGTGCATAGTGGCGCCCATATCGTCCGAATACCACCAGAAGCGGCTCGTCAGCGGCGGTTCTGCATGTCGGAAAGCTAGAATCTGTACATGGTGGATTAATATATGTGGTTTTTTTTAATTGGTGTAACGAATAGTCCAGGATAACGGTTAGGACTCAAAGCTATTCTAATGCGTAGGTTTCCAATTCTGTTTCACACATTTCTCGGTTGAGTTTCTACCGAGATTTTTTATAAATATCCCGGGAATAACAAGTATTGTCGTACCATCGGATCTATGCCCCTTCAGCGCTGTCGTCGTTCTTGGAATAGTTAACCCCTCTACTCACCCCATTCCACCCGTTTCTCTCTCACTACGTCAAACAGCAGGCCAATAACCTTGCCGAATAGGGATGTTGCCAAACTTCCGTCAAACAGTGCCATGTCTCTTGAATATTGCTTATAATACTGTAAGGCTAATTGTTACTTATTCATAATTTAATTTAAGTAGGTCTAATGACGCTGATTGACTTATGCAAAATGCTATTACTTGGGTAATAATATTTCTTTCACCACTCCGTGGTACAGTATTCATGTTGAGTTGACAACACTGGACTGCAAGTGCAAATAAACTGTCCCGCAAGAAGGCTCAAAATTGCTTAGTAGTGGGGGAGAGAAAGAGAAAGGGATAGAAAAGAGTGAAATAGGAATACAGGGAGAGAAATGAATTGCCGAGGCTGAAAAGGAATTAAGGTTCAGTTCCCATATCTTACGGGGGCACAGAACCGATGGTCGGACTATATTTCCATATCTAATTTCTTATTTCATGGAGAAAAAATATGACTTCGCTCTCAACAATGCCATTGACGCTAGATGATCATGCAGTTGATACAGCATCGATAGATAAAAGTTGAAAATTTTAAACAAATTATCTTACAATTCTACTTTGAATGTTAAAATTATAATGAGGACAATATAATATATTTTTCCCATAAATAAATTTATTTGTTTGTGGGGGTTTGTTTATTGGACAGCATGTTCCATTACAAGGTTAGTAATACTACATGCCTTGTTGATCATTCAATACAATTCTAAATGACTATTAGATAATCACTATTAGATAAATGTCACATATGGCTTCACTGTTCTTTGAGTCTGGTTCATAATTAGCTAGTTCCTTCCCATTTATGTTTATACTTGATACACTTCTATATCGCTAGTATTACTAAGAGATGAGTGTTATGTAGTGACACAATTTTCACTACGACTACTGTTTGCACTTGTGTTATGTTGTTATTACACTATATACACTAGTTACAACTCTGTTTCTTTCTTTGCTTTCTTCTTCTTTTTTTGCAGTTATAGCTTTTCTAAATTCACAGATTGAACAAATTCTGTATATTGTTCCTTATATTTAAGTATTAGTTCACTCAATGTCTTAGTCCAGTGACCACCTAGTTTTAGGATGTTGTTTCCGAACACACTTCTTTCTTTATCAAGAATGGCACACCGGAAGATTAGATGCTCAGCTGTCTGATCGCCCTTCCCACAAGGGCATTCGGGGCTGTCCAATATGTGGAAACGGTGGAAGTAGGCCCTTAATTTGCCGTGGCCGGTTAGCAATGTTGTAAGATTATTATTCAAGGGGATGTTGACCCGGAGTCGGTCCTTTGCACTGGGAAAATATGATTTGGTGACTGGTCCTTTAGTTGTTGTCTGCCAGTCCTTTTCCCATTGAGACATGCTTTCCTCTTGTAGTACTCGTAGCCACTCACTTTCAGGAATCCTCTCGTAGCACACTTCTAGGTCTTTATTCCTTGCGGCTCTCTTGGCTAATTTGTCTCTTAGTTCGTTGCCTGCAATACCGACATGCGCCTTGACCCGTGTGTGTGTGTGTGTGTGTGTGTGTGTGTGTGTCTCCTACACCATGTCCCAAAGAGAGTATTCCGAATCTCAGTGCTGAGTAATATGATGACATCACTGTGTTCCGAATTTCAACGATGACGTCACTGATGCTCCACAGGTGTCGCACCGGTTCCATCAGCTTACAGACGTCGTGGCAGTCTCCATCAGCCGCCATCAGTCACTCTGATTGGTTCTTGTATAGGGCGGGAATTAGCAGACGAATGACATCGTGCACTGTTGTGTCATGGCGGTGTGTTCTGCTGTATTGTTTGTAATGAGCACAACGTTAAAACAATATGTTAATGGTTTATGAGCGAACATGTCAACGGACCAGTTATTACTACCGGTTCAAGAAATAAATTGTTTATGCTCTCTTTTCTTTGAACGAGATGGCAGTACGGAAGTTTCGCAAAATCTTGCTAGCTTAGCACAGACAACACCTTGTACAGCCGCCATGACAGCCATAGCTCCTTCCAGCAGTTTTGTTCCTATTTCGCTGCAGCATGACGTCATTGTTGTCCACCGGTCCGGTGAGATTAGGAATATGCTGAAAATAATTGCTCCAGTTTTGCAAAATCTTACCTCAGTAACTATAAATGCAATAGCAACGCAACAAGTGCCACATATTAGCTCAGGTCGATGGCATTTAAATATCCCTAATGTAACAAGCTCATGTCAGTAGATTTACTGGCATATAAAAGAACTACGGGACAAAATTCCGACACACAGGCGACGGTGGTATAACTTCGGCAATTGCGACCATCCATAAACGCTAAATAAATCATAATTTACAATTTACATAGAAGAAGAAGAAGAAGATTGAACTAACTTATCTTTCAGACAATGAAATGGAGGGATTGACGAAATAAACAGAAATCTCTGTATGAATAGACAAATGTCTGTGCAGGAAACGAAAAATCCTCAATTATTATTCTTATTTTGAATAGCCTCTACACATGCAAAGAACAAGGCATTCTCTGCCATCTAGCAAACTGTATATGGACTGTGTAGGAGGCCTATGGACTTATCTACATTTACCTAATCGAGAATCGAATCCGCGTAGCAACAATCAAAGGGCTAAGTGATTTGATGTGTCTGTGGTAACGGGCTCAAGACGAGACAAAGGCCGCACTGCTTGTGCCAACATTATTCGTGATTGGGGCTGTGCAATTCTGCCTCCATTACAAAATTGCAATTACAGATGCCTCAAACTAGCTAGCTGTCTCGTTCGCGCAGGCGCATAGAGCACTTCTCCCCTACCACTGTCCGCCTACTGCTCTGCACTGTGGACTAGAACGGTACAGCTCAGTTCTAATAACAGTTGAGAAGGCCGTATTCTGTATAAGAACGAGGCTATGTGTGACTGTCGTTTGTGATAGAAATATTTCTTCTATTATGATGAGTAGTACATTATCGGGCTAAGTTCTCCGTAGTCAAACGCTATAATCTAATTATGATTTGGGCACATATAACTAGAATAATGATGGAATATTTAGGTCAGTAATATATTATACTAATGAATATACCTTTGCAAGTAGAAAATAAATCATTAACATCAATAAAATTTAACGAATTATTATGTATTACAACACTGCTCAATATATTGTAACTTTTTATACAAAACAATAATGAAATTTTATTGTTTCAACAATAATTCCTTTCTACAATTTAATTTAAACACTCCCGTCAACAATGGGATTTGCCCTCCACACACCAACACAGTATTCGTTACTGCACTCCACAGGTGACAATGGAAATTCACTTGGATTATTGCGAACAATAATGTACTGCTAATCTTAACTAATGTTCACAGCACTATTTACAAAACAGAACTGTCAGTTCTCAGTTCACAGTTCGTTTGCCTTGGCTAGCTCTTCTAGCTCAGTTACTAGAGTTCACAGTATATCGAACCCCAGACCTTCAGAGACAGTCCACTGAACTTCGAACTCAGGTCCCCCAACTGCGGTCCACTGCACTCGAACTCGGGCTTCGGATGCTCACACAGCTGCGGACACACTCAAGTCGAACTCCGATCTCGAAGCTGGCTTCACTGCTACACAAGACTGGCTGGCTTGCTGTCCAATGATTACAACAACAACTAACTAAACTGCTGCTCAAGTTCACTCGCGTGTCGTATTTATAACTGAACCATAGCTTCCGGAAAGTACGATCTCGCGAACAATCGACCGATGCCTAGAGGATGACGCCTATCCAGACCTCTCTGGATTTCTCCCTTCAGTCACCAGCTGCTTACTTCCCCCTCTCTCCCGCGGCCCAACATGGCGCCGTTTCTCCTCTCCATGCCGCGCGCCCCCCCCCCCCCAGTGCTCCGTGGAGCCCGTGTCGACTCCCGCGCGACTCTTGCGGGACGCGTGTTTGAGTCTCGATGTGGCTGTCACAATATTATAGGAAGGATGCAACTTGAATACTTTGCCAGGAAGTCAACTTTTCAGATAATATGACTATACACAGGTATCTGAGTGTAGCTGGGCTCCCTTCTTTAACTATACTACCTCCCCTCTCCAGGCAGCTTCCTAGCTTGAGTTATCTGTACTCCTGTGCTAACCATACACCACTCCGTGCTTGGAAACTGATGAGTAGGCCTACATATATGAGTGTTCGGAACATAGCAATACAGAGTTAGCTTTTATTTTCAGGTGTGTAGCAAGAAGAACTAGTGATTGAGTAGCGCTGTTAATGTTTGTATAAAATGTGGACCTAGTAGCATTGCAACAGCAGAAAAGGCTTCAACTTTCCAGGTCACCGTTTACTTACGCAGTTGATAACAAGTGCCGAATCAGCTATGAGAACAAAAGTTACGACTTGTAAATCTCTGCGTAAGGTTTTCCTGCTGACGTTTGTATGAGGAAATTTCAGGTTGTTACAGAACGACTTAGGCCTACTTTATTTAGTGTAAGACGTATTTCGGTGACTCAGGAAATTACACTCCAATTTTGTGTCTGTTTACCTAGAGGCTTTTTTATTTTTTTGTAAATGACTAGTACGGTATCTATACTGAGCGACTTGGCTCAGACGGTAATGGGCCACAAACACGCTCAGTTAAACACAGCAGTTTATCATGTATGACGTCATACCAGACAGATTAACAGCGTAAGCTGTGCAGTTCGTACCAGACCTCAGACCTGAGCTATTGAAGCTATTTTTGCGACCATAAACTGTGCAGTTCACACAGTTAACCTGTACGTTTCCTCAGTCTATGTTCCGCAGGGTCCATGACTGAAACTGCTGCCAAGAAAGAGGCAATACTCGTTTTTTTTTTCAAACGTACGAAACTGATCGGTACCTAATTATGGAACGTAGAACATCATCCACACTACAGTAACCAAATAAAAAAGTTAACCGCCTATGATTCAGCAGATGGTAATTGCATGAAACACTTACGTTTATTACTCTATATTTTTCTCTTTCTCTTCCACATATACACGAGAACACTTAAGGGTCATTCACAATGAAAATTAAACATAACGTAAGCGTTAACTGTAAACGTTACGGTAAAATCGAAAACATTCACGATGGGAGCATAAACATAACAGCTAAGACACTTGGTAACCATGGAAACATAACAACGACGCCATTTCCTCATATTCTGTCGTATACTTCAGGGCTCCACGATTGTGTTCTGTTTGCAAATCACGTAAGCATAAGCATGAAAGTTTGGAGTTTGCAAACTTTCATGTGAATGTCTTACGGTAATGTTTATGTCAATGCTTATGTGAATCATTGTGAATGATTCCATTCGCTAGCCTGGGCGCAAACTTCTGTCTTTATGTTACGGTTATGTTTAATTTTCATTGTGAATGGGCCTTTAGAATCGAACTGACAGAAAAACTGATGAATTTCATGGGAAAATATACAGTAGTTGTGCCCACACATGTCCAGTTCATTTTTTCTCCAAGTTCTTTTGCACGTTTAACTGTACAGATAAACTGACCGTGTATGGAGCCCTTAACGTTTGAAAGAGGAATTGGGGAAGTCCCGAGTTCAAACCCTGTGGTCGGCCAATCTGACGGTGGTGTTTCATAGTTTCCTTCAGTCACAAAGGCAAATGATGGATTGAATATTTACATACCATGATACATCACCGCCTCAATTACCAATATAATAAACATTAACCAAAATCTAAAATCAGTTACAGGATTACAAGTCATCTACAAGGTGCGGCAAAGGAATCGGACTGTTTTAAAAGGCCTTTCACTATGCAACATGGATATCGATCGACCGTCGTTTGTTAGCATTTTGATGTCATTTTGTGTAATCATGGAAGTATGGAGCTCGGAGTATCGTACTTTCGTTATCGAGACATTTTTCAAGACTGGTGATTCTGTTGTGAAAACCCAATTTAATGTTGGCCGCCACGGAGGCGTTCCTGCTCCAAATACCATACATTCGAAGTGTACTAACGACAGATAACATTGAAGTGAGGAAGAATGGCTGTTACGAGGAGTCCACATCGATCAACTAGATGCAGGTTATAGCACTGCGACTTTTAGACCGTTTTATGCGCCGAATATGGATTCAGATCTTAAGTTTCATCCATATCAACTTATGATTGTTCAGCAATTGAAATGAGACAAGCTGTGTCCAACGCAGGACATTCGTCCAGAGAATAATGGAAATTTTGGATGACGAAGTCGTTATGTTCATGAGTGACTAGGCAAATTTCCACTTAAATGGTTATGTTAATAAGCAGAACTTTAGAATGGGCCCCCGAAAATCCTAACGAACTACACGAGCGTTCGCTACACTGTACAGAGGTTACAGTTTGGTGTGCTATGTCTAGACACTGCGTCATAGGCCCGTATTTTTTTTTTAGGAGAACGGGAACACTGTGACAGTGAATAGTGAATGCTACGTCGAAAGGCTGAGGACATTTCTTCAACCAGAACTGCGTAGGCGTCTACGTGGGATTGATAGACAAATTGTGTAGTTTCAGCAAGATAGTGCCATTGTTTATACGGCAGAAAATTCAATGACAGTTCTGCGCCGAGTGTTTCCAGGGCACATCATTTCTCAGCGTGGCGACATTCCCTGGCCTCCCCGCTCGCCTGACCTTACCGTCCGCGACTACTTTCTGTGGGGTTACTGAAGTCCAAAGTGTACGTAAACAGGCCCCGAACAACTGATGACCTGAAGATTAACATTGCCCAGAAAATCGCCAACACGCAACTTCACGGAGAGACTTGAAGAATGCATAGAGAGAGACGGACATCATCTGAGGGACATAATTTTCAAGACAGTCTAAATGTATGTTAGCAAAATGCCATACAGAGCCAGCTTTTTTGGCAGTAATAGATTTGTTCTAATAGACATAACTACTGAGTTATGTTCCTTCGTAAATCGTTCGATTCCTCTGCCGCACCTCATATAAAACAAGAATAGAATCAGGAACGCAAGTAGTAAAACCGACCTGCTGATATACCCAAAAAATCCTAAACACGCTATATGACCACAGATGTTAAAGCGTGTATAACTAAGAGTAAAAATATAAGTATTCTAACTTGGTGAAATTATGAAAGATTACGCACACTCTTCTTTCAAATAAACAACAGAGAGTGATGAAGCAAAAAATTGAATACGGTACTGTAAGTTATGAATGAAATGTAGTCCTAATGAATCACATAATAATAAAATTATATGAACTCGTACGAATTTAATGTATGTTACCTATAACAATTGTTACCCGTAAGTAATTTATAATTAATATCACTAATAAAAATGGATTAATAAAAATTACAGGGATAATCTATAAATTAAATTGAATATTAAGATGCGATGCGCGTCCATAAAGTAATATTCACACTCGTCCCACAGCTAGCAAACCATATTTTGCGCGAAGAGACTGCGTGTACGTGATAGAGAAATGCCCTGGCATGGCGCATGCGCTAGTGGAACTTCCCGAGTGCTCTCAGTAGCTTCGTTGCATTGGTTGAAGATGGACGTTCCTATTCCAGCTCCCGCCGCGTGAAGTGTGGTCAGTGATAAAGTTTTTGAATGCACAGGGCATAGCGCCGATTAAAATTCATCGTCAGCTGTGCCAGGTCTATGGGCAAGCTGATAGTACGTTGCAGCTGTAGACAATTTTCAGCAGGACGCCAAAATGTGCATAACGCGGAGCGCAGTGGGAGGCCAACCATCATCACTAGACTTCGTAGAATTGCCACGAGAATCGTAAGGTTTACTGCGCACGGGGTATAGACTGTATGAGAAGGGGACTTGCAACGGATGGAGTATGCCTCTGATGTAAACACTGAGCATTATGCTGCGGTTACAATAAAACCTGTATCCTGCATTCAAGAAATATAATGAATGATCACTGAAGTAGGAAATGTCTAAACATGTAAATACACAATTATTTTATAGTGAGATATATTAACTCTTAAAATTTAATGTAAGATATTCACATCATCTTTGTATATGTGCATTGCAGTGAAGAGTTACGTACATTTTCAGCGACTGCAAATTAACCTCCTCCGATGGTCACTTAAACAGTTTTTATTTTGGGAAAATGTACGTTCAACATCACACGATGTAATACATACATATTTGAAGAACGGAAAGTCACTACTTTTTAGTACACCAACTTCAGATGCCTTGTCGTGACCCGATAGTATATAATTTATAATACGAAGTTGTGAAGAAGCACAATTTTTAACAATAAAGTTTCTCAACTTACATTTTCTTTTTCTGAAATTAGTGAATTGTTATTTTGGATAACAGTTTGTGATACTTTATCCACTATATTAAGGGCTTCTAAGAGTTGTAGTTTAGACGATTCTAACATGGTGATGCTTTTGGACACGATTTTAAAATTAGAATCAATGAACAGAATATCTTCCAATAGCTGTTCAGAAGGCAATGATTTTACAGCTGCAACACCGGAACTGTCTGCTATCCAGTGCATCAATTACCTCCATTATTTTGCCGTAATGTTCTGCATAATAATTAACAGCATCCAACCACGTTTCCCAACGGGTCAAGACTGGCTGCGGGGGTAAGGGTATTCCAGGGACAATTATTTGGAAGAGCAACACTCTCATTGTAGTATGTTTGATAGAATTCTTGTCTGCACTGAACAAATGTTAAGCTTTGACTATTCCAACCACAATAATGCAAAAACAAGTGCGTACATAGGTATACATTAGCTGTAGCTGCTCTATCTATTTGGACCGGTCACAACTCTTAACATGAACTGCTTATACTACGAGACCGGGTGGTCGCTCACCTCTTCTATACTACCGTACATCGGCAACCTGATTGCATGCTGCGTGTGGCAATTCAACGAAGTCTAATCATCACAGACGGCCTTGTAACAACGCACCATCTGCTTGCTCATGACGTTGGACTCATAGACCTGGCACATCTGACGATCAATTTCAATCGGCGCTTTGCCCTGTACATTCAACGTAAATGTCGCTAACGTAAATATAAAAAAAAATACTAAACCAATCTATTCTAAAGCAGGCAGAAGTATGGACGCCTTTATAACAGCTGGTATTTTTCTGCCTCTAATGAGGAGCATTCCAAAGCCCAAGAAACATGATAATGCCATATTATAATGTGATACGTACCGTAGATTCAGAAGTAATGCTATTAAGGTCTAACGATACGGCGATGATCGCCGTGCTAACAACGCTGACGATGATCGCTCAGCGCTCAACGTCGGCTACGCCGTTTCTTTTGACAGCGAACATCGCCGTCTTTGCTGTATGGAATAATCGATTTCTAAGAATCGACAATCAGTCGATCGAGGACATCGCAGATTAATATCGATTGTCTCCAGCTGTTTAACAATGAACTTGAGAATTTACAAGTTGTTAAAATGGCTTTAAATAAGGAAAAAATAATGACTGTATTACTTCTTGAGGAAGAAAAATATGATCGAATTAAATATAATGTACACCAATAGACAGAGACTCCAAACCAATGATATGTTTAAAATCAGACGTACAAAAGGATAATGCACTAATTTCTAAACATCTACTTACTGATCAAATTAAATTCAAATAGTATTTTATACTTGCCATAGAGCAGTTAAATTTTATTTTGTCTTTAATTTAAAGTTATGTGAAGAGAAATCCTACCTCATTTGTTGAAAAACAAACAAGTCCAGCGAGAAATCGTCTATTACTTTAAGGTACCGATACCGTAAATAATATTGCAATTATGTTAAAACAATAATTATTCGTGTCCATTAAATTATTCTATAATTTTTAGAATTATGTAGCTTCCCTCCTTCTGCTTGTTACAAATATAATACCCGACAGGTGCAGGTGCAATATCTTACTAAGGAAACTGACCACTTCTCTAGTAGGTACAGTAATTCATCCTGGATCTCTCGCATGCTACGTTGGTAATTATTAACGAGTGGGGTGGGGTGGGACTACAACAGTGCATTAGAATAGGTATTAAACGATTTTTATTCGGTATTGAAAATATATGTGGTTGCAAACTAAAACTACGGGTTTATCAACAGTAATCTCACTAGACGTTTTGATTTATCTAGAGAAAATCAAAACTCGAGTGGGATTTAATTGACTATTACACGATTAGAAGAAAGTGTATAAAGATTAGAAGTAACGAAGTACTCCAATACAATAAAATATTAATTGAATTACGAAAATACAACTGTCTTCAAATGTATTATTGTACCATCTCAACATTACAAATATTACGCTAGATGCATGCTAGATGGCAGTAGTGTCTTGATACAGACACTGTAATGATTACTATTCAATAAATCTTAATATTAAACAATCTCTGATACGTGACTATCCATAATATCATATAGCATAAGTTCTTTTTATCCTCTCAGAGCAGAAGCTATATCATAACCTAACTAATATACACAAGTGTTAGAAAAGTTTTAAGTAACGACGATGACATAAAAAATAAACATGAATAATTTTAAAAGGAATAATTATTGAATGTACAATTTTCAAATTTGAATGTGGTTGGTGGTTCAATTGATGTTATATTGGACGTGTGCATAATAGAAGTGATTTAGGCCTACATGATGTATTCAACTCATTCAGGATTTCCGAATGGTGCTCTTCATTTATTTGTAAATCGGATTTTAGAAGATGCATAGGAATGATCAGTGATTTTGATTAATTCTTGTTCTTGAATGCCAATGCGAGTCATATTTGAAACTGCTGTGCATCGACTGGAGTGGTTTGTAATTTTATATATATTTTTGACGTCCAGACCAGCGCAGTTTCAGATGTTGGCAAACAAAGAAACAAATGCTAGGGACGCGATAAAATTAAACAAATGCTAGGGACGCGATAAAATTGTGCGATAAGCAGCCATGATTGGTTGAAATACGTCCTTTCATACCGTTTTATTGGTCAAAAGTAGTATGACGTAGTAAGAGTGTAATAGTCAATATAATATATTGTAGCTAAATCTCACAGAAGTCAGTGAAGGGAAAGAATATTGTGCCTTCTCTGTTGTAGCTTTTCTGGAAAAATACCTGTACTTTCCGAGCGAGCAACCCATATCAACAAAATAAATTACATTGTTCGCTATAAATTGTAGTGGTTTCAATATTCAAGTTGTGACCAAGCTATTCAACTGAAAGCTAGTGATGAGACACATTTCATTTGAATTTTGCGCCTGAATTTTGAAATAGTCTCAAGTAGGCTAATTAACTAGATCTACATTGTTGTAATCGTCGTTATTAAAAGTTGAAACTTTATCGAAAAGATTGTCCTCACACTCTATTTAACGTACCTGATTTAAAAACTCTCAATTTGGCATTTTTATCAACACCAATATACCTATTCACATATTAGCCTGTCTCGGAAATAAGATACCTTATCACTCTTCCTTATAATTCCACAAAATTCCTTTCACAACATATTTTCTTTTTTATGGACATATCTATATACTTTCGAACACATATCATACAGGATAGGATGATTGGAAACAAAATTAATTAAAATATCATCATTTGTTATTGAGACGTTGCTGAATACGTTTTGAAGCCATATTGCTTTGTCGTTATTCTTTTGTTTTCTAAATGTACGGCGATCATCGCTCTCAATTTGAAGCCAAATCAATCCAGAGCGAAGAACGCTGATGCACATCGCTGCAGTCAGCGATGAACGTCGTAAAGAAACCAGCTGCGTATACAGGGTGTATCAAAAATAGAGGGCATAATTTCAGGTATGTATTCCCCATATGTAGACAGTACGAAAAGTTCATTACAACAGGTGTCCGGAAATGCTTGGTTTCCGAGTTATGGCCTTCAAAACAGTAATATTCACCGGAACGTTTTTCTTCCCGCAGGTAGTTGTCTTTATAACAGATGTTCAAAATTTCCACCTCCTGCTAAAATGTCCACCTCCTGATTGAATACAGGCCTCACATCGATGTCTCATGGCCCTATGAACACGATCCCAAATTCCAGCAGTATTTTGCGTATTTCCTCACAACCTGCCACAACTCGATTCCGAAGGGAGTCCATGTCGGGCACCGGAGACGAATATACCAATGATTTTAAATGGCCCCACAAGTAGAAATCGATAGGGTTGAAATCGGGTGAGCGTGGAGGCCAAGCAATTGGGCCACTTCTCGCTATCCATCGATCAGGCTACCTCTCCTGGTACAAACGACGAGCCAGCGCAGCACTGCCGTCCGCCTTACCGTACATGAAGTGCACTTCTGCCAGGTCCTGATGTCGCACAGTACAGTGCCAAACACAACACTCAATGAACCCTTCGCCTCGGAATTAACTGTTAGAGTGTCCTTTGTTAATATCTTCTGTCATGGTACCTACCTCCGAGAAGAATATCACTGTTTTGAAGGCCATAACTCGAAAACCAAGGGTTTCCGGGCACATGTTGTAATGAACTTTTTGTATTGTCTACATATGGGGAATACTTACCTGAAATTATGTCCTCTATTTTTGAAACACCCTGTATTATACGTAGAGCTAATCGAGCGGCGTTGTTCGCTCGGCGATGATCGCCGTAGCGGAACCATAGCGTCAGTGCCTAACGATTTCAGGTATATTACTCCAATTCTCGCTTTAAGATTCTCATCTACCTAAGTTCTGGAGTTAGTATCACCTTCAATGTATGAGTTGCGACATGTTACACTTACAGACTGAAGCACGAGAAAAAATTTCTGTTATTACCGTAGTGTCTTCATACATGAAACAGCATTGGATTTCGGCTAAACAAGTTAAACAATGTCAGTTATTACTCTATTCATGCATGGAATAGCGTTGGCTATTTCGAGTCCTTCCACGCGACATTTCCGCCTAGCAGACTACAATGCATCACTGCTGGACAAAAGGTTAAACGAAATCACGGCACGGTTAGTTGATCCTTCAGTACGTTGTATTTACGATTAAGTTTTCATTGTGAAAGGAACCTTAAACGTAAACATGACGTTGCCGAAAAAGCTACGAACCATTTCATGTTATGCAGTCAGTCACATTGTGTGCACGAAGACGCAAATGTGACGATGTAAAATTCAAACGTGGTGTTCAGAAACTTTTTAAATTTCCGGCAAAGAGAATGTTCCAGCCAATCACACCATTTGTGTTAATGGAAGATGTATAATCATATCAGAGCGTATGATAAACCTACAGTAGGATTTGGCGACGTTTTCAATCCTTAAATTTGTGAGGAATACAGTAGCAAAATAATCTAACATGAGATAAATATTTTAAACAGCAACGTACCTTGAGGGTAGAGGATGGTATTTTTTGGTGAAAAATGAGTACATTAAAAAAATCTTTAAAATACTCTGTGATATGTGTGGAATGCATAGCATAACATTTTGTGGGTATTTGTGCCCTTAACGGTTGTTGAGTCGCCATTTTTAAAGTTCCTGCGTTATGGATTTTTAAATCACTCGCCCACTTAATTTCATTTAATTTAGGATATTCCCTGTTGTTATTATTATTATTATTATTATTATAAATATTATTAGCCTTATTAATTATTGTTAGTATTTATTATTCGTATCATTATTAATTGTATTTTTAATTAATAAGTTTACTATTGTCATTATTGAGTGTAATTAGTTACCACTGCCACCGGGTATATACCCATTGCAGTGTGAATAAATAAATACATACACTTTTATTGTTGTTTCCGGTAAATTAAATTTTCAAAAAAAAAAAAACATTGTTTTTCTTTAAAATACCCTTTGATATGTGTGGAATGCATTACATAAAATTTTGTTTGTATTTGTACCCTTATCGGATGTTGAGACGTCATTTTTAAACTTCCTGCGCTATGGATTTTTAAATCACACGCCCGCTTTTATCGGTTTCCAGCAACTTCATTTTTTTGCTACATTGCCAGACAAAAATGAATATAATTTCTGAACTATTAAAGATACATGCATGAAATTTAGAACACACATTCTTTTTTAGACTATTAGGAAACTTTTCTCTGTAACAGAATTTTGTTAATTGATTTCATTTAAAAAATACGTCCGTTTGTTTGCAAGAAAAGAAATCAGAAAATTGTTATTAAATTTTAATAGTTTATTTTACACACGTAGGGACTAATATCAAAATTCTTTTACAGACAGTTTGTAGAACATGCGTTTGCAAATACATTGCAAAAAACTGTTTGAATCTATCTTTAAAAATGGTTTAGATATATCGGTTACAGTACAATCATGTATTGGGTATATTTTTTTTCAAATTTGGATCCCCAAATATTTTTTTTTTTAATATTTCTATTTGGTTGAGTTGCCACAGCTATGAGCTCTCTACATACAAAAAATTAATATTTTACACAAAATAGGAAAAAAGTTAAAAAAAATACCATTCTCTTCTTTAAGAAGTTAAGAGTATAATAATAATAATAATAATAATAATAATAATAATAATAATAATAATAATAATCTGATATTATATGTCCGTCATAAATGTTTGGACTATGCAGATAGCCAACCTGATAATCGGCATATATCTGAAGATTAAGATTATGTTACAATAACTGTAGTGCCAACAACTATTATGTAGATGCCAATCACTGATATGTTTTTCAGATTTTGTGTTTCGGCATAGAAATAAATGAAAAGTTTATAATGAAAATGCTTCAAACCTATCACTCTAATCCCTGAACTATTCCCAATAAATTCCAATAATTAAAATGAAAAATGACATCAGTTAATGAGGACAACAAATGAAAACTTAATGAAAATGTCTTAACGGTGCCAACGACTGTGCAGTTCTCCCTATCTTAAGTTACTAGTAACATTTAAAGACGTCTTCATTATATTTGCATTATTAATTAAATATAGGCCGACAAACTTATAGAGAATAAACAATGTACGCCATTGCATGTCGATTATTTGAACCACTACCGGATGCTATAATATGACTTCTACTTAAAGAGATAAGTTCCTAGCAAGTAGTAAAGAGAGACTCGCTTGAAACTGTGGTAAAATTATAGAGGGTTTAATTAAAGGAGTGGTATCTTGTAGACAATATTATAAATTAGTTCTGGGAGTCGGTACTATGGTACATCGCTTCCAAGAGCTATAACTTTCCACACAATATCAACATGTTACCTACAGGAAGATGGAGTATACTCAAGAGTTACCTCAACTTTAATGGGGATTTTCGTAATAAACCTTAGATTTTCTCAGCTTGAAGCGGTGTTGTGTGTCAAGTGAACGACTTTCATTAAAAGCAACAGCTTGAAAGAAAGCACACTTTATATACTTTAGTTTTCTTAACTTCAAATTACATGAATCTCGATAATGTATCATACCTTACTTTCCATGATGTTGTGTTGTGTTGTGAGTTTCAGAAACATGACGGAGAATTATATGTATAGGTACGTATAATAATAATAATAATAATAATAATAATAATAATAATAATAATAATAATAATAATAATAATAATAATAATAATAATAATGTTTTATTTTCGCTGGCAGAGTTAAGGCCATAAGGCCTTCTCTTCCACTCAACCAGCCTTAATCATTACAATACATAAATTTAAATTACAAATATTTTCACTACACTTAAAAGGTTCTCCAGCAATAATCTTCACTACACATTTATTTAAATTTAGATAAATCTATAAGGTAAAGTAGTAACTTAATTTATGAGCTAATTTAATTCAGTGAATTATAATTAATTTAATATTTTAGATAGCTAGTAAAATGATGAAAATTAATTTAATATAAGCTTACTAGGACTATGTTACAGGGAGAATATATATATATTTCTATTTCTATAATGAGAATATTAATGTAATTGCCATTAGAGGTTTTGTAAATCTATTTAGAGAAATTAAAGATAATAATAATAAGAATGGACAGATGTTAGTTTCATTATAAGTAACAAATATTAATCAGCAATTCATCTGTTAAGTAAGAATTTATGTAATTTTGACCTAAATGAAGCAATTGTCCAACAACCCCTTATATCACTCGGAAGCGAGTACAGGGTGTTAAAGAAAGTATCCAATATTTTAGGAGGTTATAGTACGCATCAAATCAAGAAAATAATTTCTAATGAACATACCTCCTACAACACATACTTTCTGAGATCTGAACACTTGTTCATAGGAGGTGCTCAATGTGACGTCCATTCATGGCAATGCATTTCTCTATCCTACAATACAGCAGGCTACCAGATAATCATACCGTAGTTGACATCCCTAGCATGGAATAATGATACATCGCAAGGAATACTGAAAACAAAAAGTCTGGTTGCGAATATAAGCGGGGTTCAGCAGAGATGGTGTTCTGAATTTTCGTAATCAGCATGTGTGGTCTGATAAAATCCCCAAGTAGTTGAAGAAACAAGGTGTCAGCACCGATTCTCAATCAACTTATGGGCAGGCGTTTTTGGTGTTAGATTAATAGGGCCATACGTGCTACCAGAGATCAGGGATCGTTATCAGGACTTTCTTATTAACGTATTAACGACAAATTTCAAAGAGTGCGCGATTCCTTACGCCGAGGGGTAGAGGAATTCATTATTATAGTATCGTCTTTAGAAAAGAAAAATCGGCATGAAGCTGAGGTGTAATGAATAACACGGCAGACCTCAGGCCAAATGGTAGTACGTTCGAGTCCCACCGTGGTACTCTTCTTCTAATCCAGTGGCCGGCAGATGCTGCAGTTGTGACGTAAGAGCCAGTCAGATCGCAAGAGCTTGGGAGAGCGAGCAGTTGAGTCGTATTAATGTTAGCACACACCAGCGCAGTGGCGTCAGTGCGGCAGTAGAACGGGACTGTTGAAAACAAAAGGATCTATCTACATTTTATAGAAGATTTCCCCAGGCAAGATTCCCTCGATTGCATAGATTTGCTGCTAGGATGTTGAGCATATTCGGATCTACGTATGTATGTGAACAGTTCTTTTCTTGTATGAAGATCTGCAAACCACAACATAGAAACCACCTGTCTGATCTGAACTTGAAACATATTCTTCGCTTGTGTGTTAGCCAGACTCTGACTCCAAATATTGCAAAAATAGTACGCGAGAAAAGAGGAAAAAAATCTCGACAAAGCGTTTAGCTTGGGCACGGTAGTGACACAAAGTAATGGTGTGTTTCAAAAGTTGAAATATACTTTGCATACTACTCACCAAGATAGGGCCTATATAGTTTAATCTGTATATTATGTAGAAAAATGTGCGTTAAAAACACTTGAACTGTTTTCAAGTTTCCGAGTAGATAAAGTGTTGCAGTACTGCTTAAAGTATTTATTTATATGTTTGTATGTTTATAGCAGTTTCGGAATTTCATTTATATATGCAAACGCTTCTGCAAGTGGTTGTATTATGAGTTTCATATTATTGTAAGTACATTAAATTTGATTACAAAGCAAAATATTTTGTTACATTGATTTATCACGGATGTACAGTTTTGTTTTCGTACAAATGTATTGTAATTGTGCTGTTCCCATACTACCTCAGACGAATGGATCGCGCTCTGTCAGTGCATAGGCGCCGTACCGCCACTGTCAGTTAAATCTTCTCTCTACGCTGTGCTCAGTATGCAGAGATTGCCGAGCAAAGAGCAAGGCGGCTACGTCGTATGACGTCACAGAGCACGGAACATGCCGGTCACTGTTCTAATCCAAGTACTTCTTACTTTTTGATGAAAACTACGAACTCTTTCTTTCCTGAACGAACGAAATATGTATTGTGTTATGTACTCATTATGCTTTCGGCAAGAATATATTCTGTACATTACTAGCATAATTGTTTCAGTACAGTTCACTTGGACTTCTATGGAGCGCAGGTACAGGTAATTCTTCGAAATACACTGCCCTTTGGTTGTATACGTGACAATTCCAGGACCTTTTTGTGTTTTGTGTTAATTTTTCCAAGCCTTTTTGTTCAATTTTATTGTTTAAGTTGTATGAAATTCGTAAATTGTCCAGAGTAATGGATTTGCGTTGCTCGAACTTCATTCTTTCTTCACTCTTCTAAAGAAAAAAATAATTATTGTCGTTATTGCGTAAATTACAAAATAACTAGACCAGACCTCTTAATGTTAAAACACAAGTTTAAATTTACATACCATACAAATAAATTTAAAAAAAAAGTACGTGCTAAAGTTTGAACGTTCGACTCAACGTCTGACAGAAACCATCTACTGCCTTTATCGATTGTGCTATAGACATAGCAATATTGTATCCGACACATTTCCAAATAACCGCTATGCCACGTGCAGGTTCAATCAGTGGCGTTCACGACCAGAACATATTTCACGCTATTACTCGCAGGGATACTACAAGTTGAATTGCATAAGTTATTTCGGCAGAACTTGATTATATAATGGACATTGATTTTGAATATTGAAGTCTCTTAAGAGAATTTTACAGGCAGAACTAAAATCATTACCCTACATATCGACTTCAGATACTCGAT
The DNA here is from genome assembly GCF_040183065.1 of Periplaneta americana. NCBI lineage: Eukaryota > Metazoa > Arthropoda > Insecta > Blattodea > Blattidae > Periplaneta > Periplaneta americana. The sequence goes on from NC_091124.1 coordinate 180,662,826, forward strand.
GCAAATGAATACATTGATTTTGTTGGTGGTTAAATGGCTTTCCGATTATTAGATTTTGGGTTCGGAATATTATGGACATTTTGGGTTGAATACAGTTAAAACATCACGTGCATAGTTACCACAAGAACAATGTCATCTTTTTGTATTTCTCACTGTTGTCCTTTTTGTTCGCGTTCCCTTGCCGTCCTGTTCTTTGTCGTTCATTCTTTTCGCAGTTTTTCTGTCGTCCTCCCAGTCGTATTTCTTATTGTCGTACTCCTACCGGACGTATTTCTCATCGTCGCACTCCGGTCTTGTCGCCATTTTAAGGTACGTACATGTTGGAGTAACGATAAACGATAAAAGAAACGACCTAGCGACGCTTTGGTATTATCAAAGAATCAAGTGTTCATATCGGAGCAACGAGGACGCGGGAAGCGAACATTTTGATTTATCAGTAGAAGATATTCTATACATCCACTTGATGAAAGAAGATATATAGGAAATATCAGGTGCTAAGTTTAAGGTTAATGTAACTTAAATACGTACAAAATTGAACCCGTTTCTCATCCCAAAGATAGTATAAATTCGTTGTGTTGTGATTGGTTCTTGTGATCACATAACATATGACGAATAAATACACAACTTATCAATTTGTCAATATCTACAATAATTAATTTAATATGCCGAAATAATAATAAATCGATTAATATTAGGATATATTGACAACCACCGGTATTTATACAGATTAATATTATCTTAATCAGAGATCATATGAACGACAAGAGCGAAGAAAATGGAACTTTGGTTTTTCGTCGCTTTTATCGTGCATATTCGCTTTTATCGTTACTCCAATGTGCACACCTCAATGACAATGCATGCTTCAATTCTCTCTGATATAGCATCGCTGCTTCTTTTATCGTTTATCGTCGCTTCAACTTGTACGTACCCTTAGTCGTATATATCGTCGCAATTTTAGTCGTATGTATCTTCAACCTCCCAATCGTATGTATCGTCAGTTTCCTTTCGCATCGTCGTCGCCTTCCCCCTAGTCGTAGGAATCGTTGCTATCTTTCTTCGTATGTGTCGAGTAGTTATTATTTTTGTGGGATTTTATATTTATACGAGTATATTTCTTACCTTATCTATTTTTTGGGTCCACACCTGTGGAGTAACCGTCAGCGCGTCTGGCCGCGAAACCAGGTGGCCCGGGTTCGAATCCCGGTTGGGGCAAGTTACCTGGTTGAGGCTTCTTCCGGGGTTTTCCTTCAATCCAATACGAGCAAATGCTGGATAACTTTCGGTGCTGGACCCCGGACTCATTTCACCGGCATTATCACCTTCATTTCATTCAGACGCCAAATAACCTAGATGTTGATACAGCGTCGTAAAATAACCCAATAAAATAAAATCTATATTTTGGGAAACTATAAGTAATTAATTTCGATGCTACATAATTTATTTTGGTGTATTTGCATAAAGTCTCTTCCTAGTGGTATGTATCGTCGCCTTATACTAGGTGTTCATTTCGAAGTGTGTCATGACGTCACTGTTGTGAGTCAACGATTTGAAGCGAGTTTAAGCTTTTATGTCAGAGAAGTTGCCTATTAATCAAGGCGTTTAATCTGAAGTTGAGAACGTGTAAGGTATAATTTGAACGTCGTAGCAACAGATGGCGGTCTGTACGGTCTGTGTGCTACCATAACCTCTTTCGAACTGTGTTTTGCGCGGGCAAGTCGTACGCGAGATATAGGCTAATTCACAAAATTAAACATAACGTAAGCGTTAACTTAAAAATGTAAACGTAACGGTAAAATCAAGAACATTCACGATGGGAACATAAACATACCCGCTAAGATACTTGGTAACCATAGAAACATAATAACGACGCCATTTCCTCATATTCTGTCGTATAAATCAGCGCTCTACGATTGTGTACTGTTTGCAAATCACGTAAGCATAAGCATGAAAGTATGGAGTTTGCAAACTTTCATGTTAACGTCTAACGGCAATGTGTATATCAGTGTTTATGTGAATCATTGTGAATGATCTCATGTGATAACCTGGCCGAAACCTTCAGTGTTTGTGTTACGGTTATGTTTAATTTTCATTGTGAATGGGCCTTATTTGTTATCATCCGTTGCGTACGGCAACATTCCACAACACAAATCAAATGCTCTGAGTCCATGTTGACCGTCCAAGTTAATGTCAACAAATACGTAAGTTATCGTCTTAACATTTTCTCCATATCCCGACAGTAACAAAAAACTCATATCAGTACGTGTTTCCAAACAGTTCACATTCCTGTCACTACCGGCGTTACCATATGTATCGGTAAGTACTCTTCAGAATGAACGCCGTACTAGCTAGGCAACTTCTCTGGCTCATAAGTAATCCACCTCTGCGGAAGTGTAGGAAGATTGAATTCTCTAGGCCCATCGGCTAGCCACATGACGAAATACAGCGAGCCTTGACACACTTTGAACTGAACACGCAGTATTCGTTTATACTAAATGTTACGTTTTATTTAACGATGCTCGCAACTGTCGAGGTTATATCAGCGTCGCCCGTGTGCCGGAATTTTGTCCCGCAGGAGTTCTTTTGCATGCAGTAAATCTACCGACTACCGACATGAGCCTGTCACATTTAAGCACACTTAAATGCCATCAACCTGGCCCGGGCTCGAACCTGCAACCTCGGGCATAGAAGGCCAGCGCTATACCAACTACGCCAACCGGACCGACTATTCGTTTATATCGTAGTCTTTCTCCTGGTAGTATAATATAGGATGTCTCAGAAATAAACAGACAATTTTTTTATGTTCTTCAATTAAAAGTAATACACAAAAGCAAAAATTTTCAATCATGTAACTGAAGTAGTTCTTGAAATATCAAATAAATATAATTTGTGATTATGCAGTGTGTTGGTGTATTTCTTACGTGTAGAACATTTGTTCATTAATTGGCATCAAACTGTTATACTTCTGACTTGCCGAGGCATCAGAGAACAGCTTAAGATATTCTGCCTAATCACTCTGAATTAGGGTGAGTTTGTATAACTTCACTTATTAAAATAGTGGAAATCGTTTGAACGAGAAGAAACCAAACATCGGAAATATCTTTCCTGCAATTAACACATACTCTTTCCCTTATTTAAGCCTTTCAGAGATTGCCTAGCTTTCATATTGTGTCTGGACTTTAGCAAATTCACAGAACAATAATTTGAAAAAATATTTGAAATAGAACTGTGGCACATTTATTTACTTTATGATTATTAACTATAATTTGTTCATCTGTGTTTGAGACACCCTGTATATCGTCTTCCATCGCATGCTGTCCTCGTATGTATTGTCGCTCTCCTCCTAGTCGTATGCATCTTCGCCTTCCTTCTATTGGTAGGCTATGTATCTCCTAGTCATATATATTCCTCGTCGTCCTCATAGTCGTATTTCTCATCGTCGTCATGGTCGTATTTCTCGACGTCGTTCTCTCACTCATGTTTCTCGTCGTCCTTTAGTCGTAATCTCTCAAGAGTCCTCCTAGTAGAACTTGTTCTCTTCGTATTTTTAGTCGTACGTCGTCGTTGTCCATTTCTTTGTGGTCGTTTTCCTCGTCATTAATTACACTACTCAACAAATTTTAACTTTTTTTTCCATAACATTAATAAAATAGGTTTATCTTAACTAATTTGTGTGCGCTGAACACGAAAATGACAATGAAAAGTTCGTAACACGTTATGTTTTTGTGTTATAGATACTTATTAGATACATTGAAAAATCAGGATTTTGACCTATTAATAATTATTTTGTTCTGGTTTTTGTGTGAAAATTTCCAAGGGCAACTTAGATATGATAAAACTGATAAATCAATAACTGATCAACTATTAAGACTTATAAAAACCATTCTTCGTGCAATAAAATAGAGAAAGATAAAAAACCTTCATTTTTTTCTCTTATGAGAACTGGAATCTTCTCTTTTCAAAAACTAGCAATAAACGCCTATCATCGCTGGATCCCATATTCCTTGATACCGTTGCTTCGTTGTAGCAATGTCTTGGTGAAATCGCTCTCCCTGCTCATCACTTACAGCCCCCAAGATCTCAGGAAAGAAGTCCTAATGTGAATGTAAGAAGTGGATCTTCAGTGACATACTGCAAGCCATTTTTTTTGTAGTTTCTTAGTAACATCTCTATTAATTGGCGATAATTTTCTGTCTTGTGATTCCCTAAAAGCCCTTTGATGTAAAAGATGTCCATTCTGGTAATTCTTTGGGGTTTAGTCTTTTCTCAAAAATGCTGTCCTTAAAAAGTTTTCTAATTTGTGAACCGACAAATATGCCTTCTTTACTTTAGCATCACTGATTTTAGGGAACAGAGCCTTTAAGTGTTGAAAGGCTTCTCCACTCTTATCTAGAGCTTTCAGAAAAATTTTTCATAAGCCCTAGTTTTATATGCAGTAGAGGAAGAAGTACTTTTTCACGTTGCACTAGAGGAGAATATTTAATATTATGCTCACCAGGAATATAACTTTGTGTGATAGGCCAGTTCTTCACCTCATAATGCTGTGCTGTTGCTTGACTGTCCCACAAACATAAAAAACAACATAACTTAGTAAACCCTCATTGTAATGCAAGCAACAAAGCTATTAGGCCTACTTTTAAATCTCCACAAATTGCCAAGCGATGTTCATTACAATTTACTGCATTCAATATTAGTGACATGTTTTCATAAGTTTCTTTCATAGTCACTGAATGAGCCACTAATGGAAGGTTTTATATTGCCATTGTGCAATAAAACTGCTTTTAAGCTTAGTTTTGATGAATCTATGAACAGTCTCCATTCTTCTGAATTATATTGAATATCTAATGCATTCATAAGCCTGTTCACATTTTTGCAAGTACAAACAGAATTTTCCATTACAAAATAACTAGTCTGTTTATCGTTTCGTTTCCTGAACACGGAAATCTTTGGTATCTTTTGCTAATAAGTTCCATTCTTGTAATCTAGAACCTAATAGTTCAGGGTGTTGCTTGGAAAAACCTGAATCCCTAACTAGGTCATTAAGTTCTGCCTGTCGTATCAGATGTGGTGTTCTATGATGTTCGTGAATGTAGGTGGGGTCAGAGGAAGTTGAAGGGTAGTCAGAGGATTCTGATAGTTCGTGTTCCTCTGGAATGACATAATCTTCATCACTGGGCTGAGGGATAGGGATAGGAAGTTCAGGAGAATGTGGCACGGGTATTAAGACTGGTCGAAAATTAGGATACACAATTTTATCTTTAGTTTTCCTTGAAAATCCCTGTGGTTTGATAATGCAGAAGTAACAATCTTCCAGATGACTGGTGGGCTGTCGCCAAATCATTGGAACAGCAAAAGACTTGTTATTTTCCCCCCGCAACCACTCTGTTAACTTCACGTAACATGTTACACAGCACACGTGTGGTGTCCAATTTTTGTCTTGTCTTGTTTATAGCCAAAATACAAGTAATATGTCTTTTTTACATTGTCTGTAATTTATCGACGTTGTGATTTCAAAGTTAATTCCCCACAAACATAGCAGAAACTATTTGGAAATTTTTTTATAGGAATGACAATTGCTATCTATTTAACACTATTACAGAATAACTAGTGCCGCTCACATCACTTCCACAATCAGAACTAATCGCTGAATTATTCATTTCTTGTCTAACGATACAACAGCGACCGTATTTCTTCCTTTCCCTTAGTGAGTTATAGAGCTGGGTCGATTCGTGAACGAGTCGTTCATTCGAACGACTAATAATAAAGAATCGTAAGAATCGATTCGTGGTATCAACGAATCGTCGTTCAAATGAATCGTAACGAATCGTCGTTCAAAAGAATAGTAACGAATTGACATGGTATCGTAAACCACGATTCAATTTACTTGTTTGATGTAACCTGTCAACGAACATTTCCGAACCGTGCCGAATACTCCCGAGCGAGAGTGAAATCAAAATACTGCATTTGTTAAGTATGGAAAATAATGAACAGAAACCTGAAATTTGCATAGTTAAAAAATGTACTTCGTAATAAGGTTCAGTTGATAAATTATAATTTAGAAACATTATCTTGGGTAATTTTGTAGACTAATGGAGGTCATGCTGAATGGTTCCAGCCAATGAGAAAGAGACAATCCAATGTCTCGCCTCTTATGCCATCTATGCGAGAGATGAAGAACGTTTTTGTTCTACGCGTGGTTTGCAAAGGAAAGTGTCCTGTAAGTCGTTCGTTGACGAATCGTTTGGAATCGCAGAGTAGGAAGAATCGTGAACTCGTTGACGATTCAAAACAATAGTTGGAAACGTAGATTGAGAAGAATCGTGAACGAATCGTTAGAATCGATTCGTAATGTATGATTGAATCGTTGGAATCTAGTTCTGAAAAAGAATCGTGTTGCCCAACTCTAGTCAGTTATAGTCAGATGTAACCTACCCTCCGTGCAGTTGCATAATAAGGGTAATACAACAATAAACCATCGCTAAGGGTAACACTCATTCAACCCACAAAAGTGAAAGTATATTTCAAATGGTATCTTAAAAGAACGAAAATGCTATATAATTGTGTAAAAGATAGACGTTAAAGAAAAGAACCTCTTTCAAAGTGGCTAGGTTTTAACACATTTTTATACGATTCGCTAACTAAAAAATACAAGTTTCTGAAAAAATGTGACGTGTAGGCACTTTTTCAGTGCCATATTCGTAATCAGGACATACAAATTATATAAAAATTGTTATTCTTGTCCATGTTATGAAAACCTTGTTGAGTAGTGTTATTTATACGTTATTTTGCTTGTTATCCTTGTCATTTCCCTCCTGTTCAATTTTCTTCTTCCTGCTAGTTTTTGTTACCCTTTACCTTGTCATTTTATGTAGTCCTTCACTTCGTATTTTCTGTTGTCTTGGGCGTAGTTAGCCGTTGTCGTTTCTCTCGTTCTCGTCTTTATCACCTTTCCTGTCTTATCAATCTCGATGTTCGTCGTTTTTCCCTCCTACATTCTTGTCGTTTTTGTGTTCTTCTTCCTCGTTGCCGTGTTATTCCGTTTTCTAGTCGTTTTCCCTACTGTTACCTTCCCATCGCTTTACTCTTTATCCCCTTCCTCGTTTTTATCTTCTCTCTCACTCTCCTTTCCTTCTTTGTCTTTTCAACATAATTGTTGCCTTCGTCGCACTTCTCGTCTATTTTTTTATCGTTTTCTCCTGTGTTGTCTTATCGTTCTCAATATATTTTGTTACTTTACTCGTGATCCTTGTTAGTTTTCGTCATTGTCAGATTCCTCTTCTCTCATATCAGTTTGCTAGAGGTTCTTATCAATTTCATTATGGTATTTTCCAGTTTCCTCGTTGCCCTTGTCTTCTCCCTCGCCGTCGTTGACAGTTTTTGCTTTCTTTTTTTCCGTTTTGCTTCTGTTCATAAGGTTATTGTCGTTTCATTGCTGTTACTGTTGTTTCATCGCAGCAATTGCTTTTTTATCTTCGACATTGTCATTTTATCGTTGAAATTGACGTTTCATTGTTCGAATTGTCGTTCCGTCGCTGCAACAGTCGTTTCTCGCTGTAATACTCGTTTGGTCGTTGCATTATTCGTTTCGTCATTGCAGTAGTAATTTCGTCGTTGCAGTAGTCGTTTCGTCATTGCAGTAGTAATTTCGTCATTGCAGTAGTAATTTCGTCGTTGCAGTAGTAATTTCGTCGTTGCAGTAGTAATTTCGTCGTTGCAGTAGTAATTTCGTCGTTGCAGTAGTAATTTCGTCGTTGCAGTAGTAATTTCGTCGTTGCAGTAGTAATTTCGTCGTTGCAGTAGTAATTTCGTCGTTGCAGTAGTAATTTCGTCGTTGCAGTAGTAATTTCGTCGTTGCAGTAGTAATTTCGTCGTTGCAGTAGTAATTTCGTCGTTGCAGTAGTAATTTCGTCGTTGCAGTAGTAATTTCGTCGTTGCAGTAGTAATTTCGTCGTTGCAGTAGTAATTTCGTCGTTGCAGTAGTAATTTCGTCGTTGCAGTAGTAATTTCGTCGTTGCAGTAGTAATTTCGTCGTTGCAGTAGTCGTTTGGTTATTGCAGTAGTCGTTTCAACTTTGCAATTATTGTTGTTTTATCCTTCTTTCCGCCGTTTCGCCTTGCTTCCCATCGTTTAATCCCCCTTTTTTTTATCGTGTTACAATCATTATCGTCCTATTCACTTCATTTTTGTCGTTTCATAATTGTTTCCTTTCTTTTCTTCTTTGCTTTTCTCCTTCATACCATCATTATGCTTCACCTCGTTGTTGTTATCGTTTCTCTTCTTATCGTTTTCGTCATCGTCGCTCTTGCCATTATATTCTTTGTAGGGCAAGTTGTCGTCCTCGTATATATGAAATATTTCTCACTTTCCATTCTCATTCTCTATCTTGTGATAATTTTTTTTTCAGAAATTTTTTGACCTTCTACCTACTTGGTCAGCATGATACTAAACACGAGTGAAACAGCACGAAATATCACAGAACCGTTTGCATCCGCATTTCAGGTATTGAACAGATGGTGTTTGTAGCTAACATTGTTTCCGTTCAGACCACAACTCCATTCATGTAACTCGATTTTTTTACATTGATTTATGACAATTAACAGGAACAAGTATCGAGTCGTGTTGTGGGTTCGGTCCAGAAAACTGGAGTTCTTCTGTGTAATGATTTTATTTATATCATCACTTGCAGAGACGTAGTTGTCAGCTGTTGTCTCTCTATTGATGAAAAGTAGGTCGAAAAGAGCATGTTGAAGCTAATGCGGCCGAGTTACGCTGAATAATTAACGGGATGAATGAGACCGTGGGGTGCATGCGATGTCTCTGCGTTTTATTACAGCCATGTTCAATGAGGTGCGCATCTCCAATCACTCGATCACACCTGCGGGGGGTGATTAAACTCATATGCGGGCTCAGTATTTGAATATTAGCGAAAAACTTGCAGTCGTGTTTTCCTTTCGACATAATTCACATGTTGCTTGTGTATTATTTCTGTCACTTTCACCAATACTATTACTGGAGAACGTTTAATTACGTGACGTGTACTCTCTCATAAAGTTATGTCAGTGATTATGATCATTGTTGTTCATCGTTTGGGGTTTTACGGTGTCAGTGTAAAAATTACTACTAGTTCATGCTACCTCATTTATAGTTGTATGTATGTATTTATTCACACTGCAATGGGTATATACCCGGTGGCAGTGGTAACTAATTACACTCAATAATGACAATAATAAGCTTACTAATTACAATACAATTAATAATAATACTAATAATTAATACTAACAATAATTTATTATAATAATAATAATAATAATAATAATAATAATAATAATAACAACAGGGAACATCCTAAATTAAATGAAGCACGATCACTTAAAAAAACATTTAAAGTAAATCTAATTTGTAGTCTATCTTAAACCTAAGTTCGAACTAAAACCCACGAGTATGATATGTTCATATCTGCACAAGTACCTTTCAACACTACACTCATTTCGCTGTCAACTCACTCACTGCACTGGAACTAAGACAGATTTCACTGATTCTATCCTGATTTCACTAACACTTCAAAAACATTTCACTGTTCAAATACTTTGCACTGCCACTATAAACTATGAAGCTTCACTGACAGGAACACGTTTCACTTACACTACACACTTCACTGACACAATACACTCCACTGACACAATATAATTCTTCACTGATACAACACTTCAATAACAAAATATAATTTACACCCTTTGAATACTGTGTATAATTACCGTCTATTAATAAAGTTCTTAAGCCTATTTTTAAATACATTTTTGGTTGTTGGTAAAGCCTTTAGTAAGTCTGCAGGTAACGTGCTTATGTTTATAATAATAATAATAATAATAATAATAATATTAATAATAATAACAGGGAACATCTTAAATTAAATGAAGCACGATCACTTAAAATAACATTTCAAGTAAATCTAATTTGTATCTTAAACCTAAGTTCGAACTAAAACCCACGAGTATGATATGTTCATATCTGCACAAGTACCTTTGAACACTACACTTATTTCGCTGTCAACTCACTCACTGCACTGGAACTACGACACATTTCACTGATTCTATCCTGATTTCACTAACACTTTCAAAACATTTTACTGTTCAAATACTTTGCACTGCCACTATAAACTATAAAGCTTCAATGACAGGAACACGTTTCACTTACACAACACACTTCACTGACACAACATAATTCTTCACTGATACAACACTCCAATAACAAAATATCATTTACACCCTTTAAATACTGTGTATAATTACCGTCTATTAGTAAAGTCCTTAAGCTTATTTTTAAATACATTTTTGGTTGCTGGTAAAGCCTTTAGTAAGTCTGCAGGTAAAGCATTCCAGTCCCTGATAGTACGATTGAGAAAATAAAACTTTCCAGTGTCCGTCCTCTGCCTTCTTTCCCTCAATTTATATGAGTGGTCGTTCCTTGAAGAGTAATTTGGCAGCTGCAACCTATTTTTTATTTCTCTCCAGGCAGGCTCACCTCTGTATGTTTTGAACAGTGCGCATAATCGAATTCGCGTGTTTACTTACTTTCTAAGGAATACCACATAAGATATACCGGGTGACCTGTATATTACTAGAATTTTGATAGGTACCGTACTCTATGCCACGAGGCTACAAGATTAACTATTACTGGAGTCTTTAAGTGGACGACAAACGTGCATCTATCAAGCAAAGTAGATGATTGACGGCTCACGCGACTCTTGTTTCGTAAATTGGGGCAGAACAAAACTTGGACCTCTTTAACAATTTACAATTTTTTAATTATTCATACTATGGACATACAATACGCTATTTTTACTGATCACACTATAATAAAGTTGTAGACTTACATTATCAAACATTATTTACACTATTAAGCTCATACACAGTGTTATGTATTGTAATGCAAGTACTTTATTTCATAATACTATAGCCACTTATTTTTCAACTGTGTAAAACAGTGTAAATGTAGTGTGATCAATGTAAGCCTATTATTCTTTATGACAGTGTAAATGACTGTCACACATTGACAACTTTCAAAAGATGATTGTCAGAAAGACTGCTTATCTCCTCTACAATACAACCTTCTTTCAAACATTAATTTTGTAGGAAATTTCTTTTTAATATAGGCCATTAATTCTGCATGCTTGGGAAAAGTGACACAAGTCAGTTTCCACAAACCTTTTTTTGATAATTTATTGACAACTTATGGAACATCTGCTCGTTTAGAAAAAAATACATAAGTATTCCTCCCATTACAATAATTCATACAGAAAAAAATCAAATCGACATAAACCAGCGTAAGTTGTCAATAAATTATCGAAAAAGGTTTGTGGAAACTGACTTGTGTCACTTTTCCCAAGCACTGCAGAATTTTCCTTCACTATGTTAATCATTCCTCAGATTTCTACCACCTTACTCTTTCCTCCTATTTTACTCTTTCCTCCTATTTTACTCTTTCCTCCTATTTTACTCTTTCCTCCTCCCTTACTCTTTCCTCCTACCTTACTCTTTCCTCCTACCTTACTCTTTCCTCCTCCCTTACTCTTTCGTCCTCCCTTACTTTTTCTTCCTCTCTTACTCTTTCTTCCTCCCTTACTCTTTCTTCTTCTCTTACTCTTTCTTCAACCCTTACTCTTTCTTCCTCTCTTACTCTTTCTTCAACCCTTACTCTTTCTTCCTCCCTGACTCTTTCTTCAACCCTTACTCTTTCTTCCTCTCTTACTCTTTCTTCCTCCCTTACTCTTTCTTCCTCTCTTACTCTTTCTTCAACCCTTGCTCTTTCTTCCTCACTTACTCTTTCTTCCTCTCTTACTCTTTCTTCAACCCTTACTCTTTCTTCAAACCTTACTCTTTCTTCCTCTGTTACTCTTTCTTCCTCCCTTACTCTTTCTTCAAACCTTACTCTTTCTTCCTCTCTTACTCTTTCTTCAACCCTTACTCTTTCTTCCTCTCTTACTCTTTCTTCAACCCTTACTCTTTCTTCCTCTCTTACTCTTTCTTCCTCTCTTACTCTTTCTTCCTCTCTTGCTCTTTCATCAACCCTTACTCTTCCTTCCTCCCTTACTCTTTCTTCCTCTCTTACTCTTTCTTCCTCCCTTACTCTTTCTTCCTCTCTTACTCTTTCTTCCTCTCTTACTCTTTCTTCAACCCTTACTCTTTCTTCCTCCCTTACTCTTTCTTCCTCTCTTACTCTTTCTTCCTCCCTTACTCTTTCTTCCTCCCTTACTCTTTCTTCCTCTCTTACTCTTTCTTCAACCCTTGCTCTTTCTTCCTCACTTACTCTTTCTTCCTCTCTTACTCTTTCTTCAACCCTTACTCTTTCTTCAAACCTTACTCTTTCTTCCTCCCTTACTCTTTCTTCAAACCTTACTCTTTCTTCCTCTCTTACTCTTTCTTCAACCCTTACTCTTTCTTCCTCTCTTACTCTTTCTTCAAACCTTACTCTTTCTTCCTCTCTTACTCTTTCTTCAACCCTTACTCTTTCTTCCTCCCTTACTCTTTCTTCAAACCTTACTCTTTCTTCCTCTCTTACTCTTTCTTCAACCCTTACTCTTTCTTCCTCCCTTACTCTTTCTTCCTATCTTACTCTTTCTTCAAACCTTACTCTTTCTTCCTCTGTTACTCTTTCTTCCTCCCTTACTCTTTCTTCCTCTCTTACTCTTTCTTCAAACCTTACTCTTTCTTCCTCTCTTATTCTTTCTTCCTCCCTTACTTTTTCTTCCTCTCTTACTCTTTCTTTCTCCCTTACTTTTTCTTCCTCTCTTACTCTTTCCTCCTCCCTTACTCTTCCATCCTCCTTTACTCTTTCTTCCTCCCTTACTCTTTCTTCCTCTCTTACTCTTTCTTTCTCCCTTACTTTTCTTCCTCTCTTACTCTTTCCTCCTCCCTTACTCTTCCATCCTCCTTTACTCTTTCCTCCTCCCTTACTCATTCTTCTTCCTTTACTTTTTCCTCCTCCCTTACCTATTTTTCCTCCCTTACTCTTCCTTTCTCCCTTACTCTTTCTTCCTCCCTTACTCTTTCTTCCTGCCTTACTCTTTCCTCCTCCCTTACTCCACTTTCTTACTCATTTCTCCTTCTTTCCCTTTTCCTCTCTTCCCTCTTTCTAATTTCTTACTCTTTTCTCCTCCCTTACCCTCTTCTTCTTCCTTCACATTTTCTCCTGCCTAACTTTTACTCCTCTTACTCTACATTCGTACTCTTTTCTCCTCCCTTTCCCTTTTTTCATCCCATCCCCTTTCCTACTTTCTTACTCTTTTCTCCTCCCTTAATCCTATCTCCTTCCTTACCTTTTCCTCCTCTCTTATTCTTTTCTCCTACTTTACTGTACATTGGTACTCTTTTCTCCTCCCTTTTCCTTTCCGTCCTCTCTTACTCTTTCCTCCTCTCTTATTGTTTTCTTCTCCCTCATTGTTTTCTCCTCTGTATTCTTTTCTTCTCCTTTATCCTTTTCTCCCTTACTCCTCTCTCTCCGTTACATTTTTCTCCTTATTTATTCTTTTGTCCTCCCTCGCTCTTTTCTCCTCTCTTTCCCTTTTCTCCTCGTTTTCCCTTTTGCCTTACCTTTCCCCTTTTCTCTTCTTTCCTCTCTCTCTCTCCCTTGCTTTCCCTTTTCTCCTCTATTTAACTCTTTATCTCTCTCTTCCGCTGCCCTTCTCTTTTATTCTCACTTTATCTTTTTCTTCTCTGGGTCCACTTCATTTAAATCATTTCTGCTAGTTCCTTCATTTCTTCTTTTTATTCTTTCTGTCCTTTAATTTACGCTCTCTTGACTTCCGTTTTCGTTCTTCTTCCATCATGCGCACTTTTATGTTCTTCTCTTGTTTCTATCTCCTTTTTAACATTTCTTCCTATATTCTTTTGTTTGCTCCATCTATTATTTTATATCTTCTTTTTTTCTTTCTTTTCCTGAAGTAGGCCTATCGTAAACGAATGAGGGTCTGTGCTTTGTGGGACTATAATCCATTTCTTCGGTGAAATTCCAGAAAGAATTCGCACGTTTCGTGACGTCGCAGCTTAACCTATACGCAGCGGAATGTCCTGAACATACATATGTCAGCCATGAATATTAAATATATACAAAGGGGGAGGACTTACATTTACTGTCGCTCTCCATGATAGGGTTAGTATACATTTCGCCCTCCCCTCTCCCATTTGTTGCTTTAATGCGACAATTAATTAGTAAATGTACACAGTCCGTGGCATGTGGCACTCATTAAAACAATGCCACTCTTTTATGCGGCAGTCAACTTTTTAATTCTATTTTCTGCGTCATGTTTTGTGTTTTGAATTAAAAAGATAATACATCCATTGGAATATGAAACATCCGAATTAATATTATGGAATTTTGTAAAGTAATCGGAGGGTAATATTTTGGTTTATAATTCATTTGACGCTTGTTCCTTTGCGATAGTTGTAATTCTGCATATGTGGCATTAATATAATTACGTAGAGTGAAACTGTACGACAATAGTACATTATGCAACGAGCCCATAATGATAGTAGACATTAAGACGCGAGTATGTTTGTTTATGAAATGAGCGCAAGCGAGTTTCATAATTTTCATACTAGCGTCTTAATTACCATTATAGGCAAGTTTCATACGACTTTTTATACTCGACCATATTTCTAACTTGAAATTATTCATAAGTATTCATTTTATTTGTATTTGACAGAAGATTGGAAGTGACCTTGTTCATAGCTCGTAAATTGTAGATGTGCGCCGACGCGAAAGTATTGATTTTTTCCGAGGAACAATAATGTCATTGATCTTGATGTAATGTAGTGAATAACATGAACTAATTTTGATATAACCTGGAAATTGATTTAGAATTGAAAAACGAGATGACAAACTGAATTTATTTCAATATTATTTACAATCAACGCTAATTATTGTAGTAACAGAACATAACCTTCTGCGACAGTATTGGATTTCCAGCCTCCGTGACGTTTCCCCTCGTTGTCTTTCGATTGCATACCCGAGAATAATCGAAAACCTGAACTTTAATGAATAGGTGTACTTTAATGACATGCATTAAAGGACTGCTACCAGGTGTATAATTACTACATTTCGGCACGGTCGAGCATAAAGTACATTAAAGTACGCTTATTTAAATATATTTGTTGAAACTGTGAGATCAGGCATAATTCAGTCAATGTATGAAATTCTCTGTCTTGGATTGAGATATGAGGATTTAATCATCTTTCGCTAATTGTAAATGTTTGATGATGTTCATAATTCTTGCAAGGTGATGTGAAAAAGGACAAAATGCTCTGCCATCCAAATTATTACTTATTGTAATTATGCAATGAAACAGTATTTAAAAAGAAATACATTCTATATTTCTACATAAAATTCACATACAATTCTGTTTTGAGCGCTTAGGATTTTTCTGGAGCTTGAATTCGTATTTCATTTTTCTTCAAGCTAATCTTACCTTCTATTTTGTTTATGCGTTGTCAGGGGATTCATATCGTTCTTCACTTCAAACGTGCATAGACCTACACAGGTACACAATCCTATGTGCTTGCATATACACACACTTGCAGGCATATAATTATATATACTTACAGGCTTATACATGCAATACACACATACTTAAGCATACTTGGAAAAATATAGGCTACAAAATACTTGTTCGTTCCTTTTCGGTTATGCCATGTCTGCCTGTTTACTCTTTTGTTCACTGCATTGAAATAAGAAAATGCTTTCATATATATATATATATATGTATATATATATATATATATATATATATATATATATATATATATATATATATATATATATAAGGGTGTTTCAAAACTACGGGGCATAATTTCAGGTATGTATTTCCCACATGTAGACACTCAAAATAGTTCATTACAACATGTGTCCGGAAATGCTTTATTTCCGAGTTATGGCCTTCACAACATTGAAATTCACCGGAATCATACCTCATGTTTTAGAAGACACTCCACTGATCGTCAACACATTCACTTCTTGCATGGTGGCGCTCCTGCACACTTCAGTCGTACGGCTCGCCGGTATTTGGATCGAAGGTTTCCTGATCGATGGATAGGTAGAGGTGGCCCAATTGCTTGGCCTCCACGCTCACCTGATCTGAACCCTCTCGAATTCTACTTGTGGGGCCATTTAAAATCATTGGTTTATTCGTCTCCGGTGCCTGATTTGGAATCCCTTCGGAATCGAATTGTGGCATGTTCTGAGGACATCCGCAATACTCCTGGAGTTTGGGATCGTGTTCGCAGGTCAATGAGACATCGATGTGAGGTCTGTATTCAAGCAGGAGGTGGACATTTTGAACATCTTCTGTAATGACAACGACCTGCGGAAAGAAAAACGTTATGGTTCTACATGTGGGAAATACATACCTGAAATTATGCCCCGTATTTTTGAAACAACCTGTATATATAAGCCTGTCCACCACTGTGGAGTAACGATTAGCCCAGATCCAAATCCTGGTTGGGACAAGTAACGTGGTTGGTTTTTTCCGAGGTTTTCCTTCAGCCAATAGAAGTATAATTGCTGTGTAACTTTCGACGTTGGACGTTGGACTCATTTCGCCGTCATTAATTCACATAATAATTATCTTAATCTTTACCATAGCCCGGGTCAAGTTCACTGTGTGACATGCTGTATTTGTACAAGAGCATTGACGATCATAAGTAATTTTATAGAGTAATATATCCAAAATACAAGTAAGGATAGTAATTTTGTTTGTGTTTGTGCGCGAAGTTTTTTAAATAATATTTGTGCAAGATAAAATAAGATATAGGCCTATAAGATATCAGAGTGTAAAGTGAATTCTCAAATTAAGAAGAAACGTTTCATAGATAAGTGCATGATTAGTAGATAATAGAGAAAATGTATTTGATGTATATGGTTTTAAAAATTGTTCTGTGATCTATCTGGGATTTCAAATGAATAAAAGGACTTATCTTGGTTTGAAAGCAAAAACTAACATTCTATTACATACAATGTATTATTTTAAACCCACTGTTACATTATTACAATTAATTCGTCATAATTGTTACATTTTCATCACAAAAGAAACTGAATTATTAAACAACCAGATCACCTATTTCACACTCATGGTCATACACATTTTCTTTTTCATTCACAGAAGAAATTTGGTTTTCATGCAAGCTTTCCAGACTGTTAACAATACGTGCATAGTAGGATAACGTTTCAAGTGATTTACAGCCATTGCCAAAATGTTTTGTCAGCAAAGCAGTTACATAATTTATTTTTAATTGTAACACTTACTCCTTGCTGCATAATGCTTGGTGGTGCAATATTTGAGCCCTTGCAAACCCAAAAGAGCTAAGTGACAGAATTGTGTTTTTTGGGAAATAA
Organism: Periplaneta americana; assembly: GCF_040183065.1. Taxonomy (NCBI): domain Eukaryota; kingdom Metazoa; phylum Arthropoda; class Insecta; order Blattodea; family Blattidae; genus Periplaneta; species Periplaneta americana. The sequence continues at coordinate 180,680,208 of NC_091124.1, forward strand.
GTAAAAACTGCAAATCCAGTCTTTCAGGTGAAGCTCCCTGTAAAGCAGATTTGAATAATTTCAAGGGAAAAATTGTTCCGGGGCCGGTTATCGATCCCGGGACTTCTGGTACCAGCACTCTACCACTGAGCTACCCGGGAACTCCACCCGACACCGTCTCAACTTTTCCCTTTTTATATCCACACAACTCGCGTGGGCTGACGAAACGCAGAGACGGTGTCGGGTGGAGTTCCCGGGTATCTCAGTGGTAGAGCGCTGGTACGTTCAACCAGAGGTCCCGGGATCGATACCCGGCCCCGGAACAATTTTTCCCTTGAAATTATTCAAGTAAAAACTGATTCATGCTTCAGGGTTTTAATGTAACATGTAGCAAAATATTATTAACATACTTTGAATCATGCTTTATTGACTACATGTGTTTTTTTGGATTATAATTACTCATACACTTCACAAAAAATATTTTAAATTGAGATATTTGGAAAGAAGCTAAGTGCTACCTGATATTTATATTGAACAGAGCTAAGTACCGTGCAATCTTTCGAAACCATGCAGATTAAAGTTTGGCTGGTATTAGAAAAAAAGTGAAAAAATAAAGAAAAATTAATGTTATCAGTGTTACAGGATTGTTTTCGATCTCTGATAACGAATTTGAATGATATCATGTGCGTCAGGAGTCGCACGACAACTGAACTGTGGCGCGAGATGACAGACCAGTAGTGAGTGATTTCGTAATTAGAGTGCACGGTGTATCACAGTAGCAATGCCCAAGAAAATCGAGCCTTTTTGAGAGGGGTACATAACAACCCATTCCAGTTACTTGAACATAAAAGAAGCCTGCAATAAACGAGGTTTCGTGATTTCCAAGAAAGACATCTTCTGTGTACTTAATAAGTTTGGTAAAGCTGTAATGGAATAATTTGTATCATCTTGTGGGGTGCAGCGACTTGTGACGGGGGTGGATTTTGTTGCTTTTTCCACTCTGGAATGAATGGTCTGGATGGTCTCGCTTCTTCAATGCCTGTAACAACGTGTTCCAGAACTTGATTGTTACTTGTAACCTTCCAACGTTGTTCTAATACAGCGAAATCACGATCTGCAGAACCAAAACTGTGACCTACCTTGAGAAATTTGTGTTCCATCTTATCAATCATTCCCATGGCAACGAGATAAAGGTACAGAAATATCATCATGCGGTTTTTAAGCTGACCGCAACAGTTGTCACTCCAAATCACCATCTTCTTCTTGGACGTGATGAAATCCGTTGATTGCACGCAGTAAACACGATGCCATCTGATTTCCTCCACCAGAGACACATGACATCATCTGAAGTATCTTGAATGTGGATCAATGAACCAGTAGATATAATAATATATGTGAAATATAAAATAAAGACATATCAAATAAATATAATATGAAATTATGTTGCCTGACCTTGCCTGTTTATTTGAAAGTGGGTTTTCTGGAATATGTTTACTACTTCCAGTTACATATGAGTTCCCACTCACACGTGCTTTGTGCATTAACTTCTTACGGGAAACTTTTATTTGTGTTTCGTCATTAAATGTAGCAGGTTCCTCGATCATTATTAGCAAAAAGTACGCCAAAAATACAACAAAACGGTCACTAGTCCGACTTCCACTGAATAGAATCAGCTGCACAAGGAAAATGCTCCATAGCTCCTTTGGAATTGCAAAGGGGTCTTGACATAAATCCTGTGTCATTTTTTGGTCACTGTTGGAACTACTAGAAACTGGTTAAGAACATATCTCTTTTAGCTGTGCATTGGTGCTGGTACTCTTACTTACTTACTTACTTACAAATGGCTTTTAAGGAACCCGAAGGTTCATTGCCGCCCTCACATAAGCCCGCCAGCTGTCCCTATCCTGTGCAAGATTAATGCAATCTCTATCATCATACCCCACCTCCCTGAAGTCCATTTTAATATTATCCTCCCATCTACGTCTCGGCCTCCCTAAAGGTCTTTTTCCCTCCGGTCTCCCAACTAACAATCTATATGCATATCTGGATTCGCCCATACAGTACGTGCTACATGCCCTGCCCATCTCAAACGTCTGGATTTAATGTTCCTAATTATGTCAGGAGAAGAATACAATGCGTCCAGTTCTGTGTTGTGTAACTTTCTCCATTCTCCTGTAACTTCATCCCGCTTAGCCCCAAATATTTTCCTAAGCACCTTATTCTCAAACACCCTTAACCTATGTTCCTCTCTCAGAGCGAGAGTCCAAGTTTCACAGCTATACAGAAGAACCGGTAATATAACTGTTTTATAAATTTTAACTTTCAGATTTTTGGACAGCACACTGGATGATAAGAGCTTCTCAACCGAATAATAACACGCATTTCCCATATTTATTCTGCGTTTAATTTCCTCCCGAGTGTCATTTATATTTGTTACTGTTGCTCCAAGATATTTGAATTTTTCCACCCCTTCGAAGGATAAATCTCCAATTTTTATATTTCCATTTCGTACAATATTCTGGTCACGAGACATAATCATATACTTTGTCTTTTCGGGATTTACTTCCAAACCGATCGCTTTACTTGCTTCCAGTAAAATTTCCGTGTTTTCCCAAATCGTTTGTGTATTTTCTCCTAACATATTCACGTCATCCGCATAGACAAGAAGCTAATGGCTGATAGATTACTCAGGTCGAAAAATTTGTCACTTTGGTCCTTTGGGTTTGCAAGGCCTCAATTATTATTTTTCTGTTCTTCTGACAGATGCTCTTGTATTGACCAGACTCACTTCTGTCGTGAACTTTATCCTTCACCAGGACGTCATCCTTCTTTCTGTTCGACAGAAAGAAAAATCTTTTAAATGGAAAGTGCCACTGAGCTGGTGGCCACACTGTATTGGAAACAGTTTTTTTCCCCGCCATATGTTTTATGTGACATTATGACTGTTTCAAGATTAGAGAAAATATCTGTATACTCATTAGGGAAAATGATGATATCTTGCCGTTTTTATTGCAGCTGTTTCTGCGACGGAAATCTGGATTTGCAACCAATATTATTCTTTCATCATACAAATCCATGTGATGTATCTGGTTTTGGAGCATAATAGTGCTGTAGCAGTTTTAGAATCATATGAAGATATGAATCATAACCATGGATGGGCAACTCGTGCTCCCAATGTGCTAAAAAACCTTGAAAAAGAGAAAGACAGACGGAGCCAGCCGCAGCAATTACAAGTTGTTTGTAGTTTCGCTGCAAAAGCAGTTTACTGCCACGGTGCGCTCTGGCGGCTCATGCAGGTGGTCGTGATATCTATTCCATGATTTAGATTTCAAAATGATGCATGGTACAATAATTATCGTAATTTTAGACATACTGTACCTAAACACACATAACAAAATTATATTATTTTCTAGCTTTGTAAATTAGTTTAGTACAGGAAAAACAAACTGAAAACAACCTTTTCAAGATACAGCAAATACAGCTGCAACACTTAATTATTATTACACTATTTGTTAATATTTCTTATTATATGCCTTATTTGAAACGTAGAACGCTAGAATTTACAAGTTTTCAAAGCGTATTCCTCTGTTCTCAGAAATGTAATAGTCTGTATTCGCAAACAATAGCAAATTCAAGGATGTCTATTTCTACATGTCACGGCAGATGAAATAAGCTTACTTCTTCGCTCTTTCTTTACTTTGAGAGCTTTTATACTTCTTTCTTGTATTAAACTCTGCCTCAAGCACATACAGTATATATGGAAGCAAAGAGTATATTTGGAAATTCTGACTTAGGCAATATTACGAACAGTTCGATTCCTGATTTCGCTGGAATCTGAGTGGCGTACTGTTCTGTAGATTTATTAATTCAAGGTATAAATTTTCAGGATTTTCTATCGGCGTAAGCCAAAAAGATTTCAGAAAAATTTCGATTCCTTGTCAATTGTCACTGTTTCTCCAAACTTAGCAGTGAATTCTGCTGTAGGTTTTGAAATAGGGTCTTATATTTGATAAGAAGATTTTCTTATCACTCTTCAAGATAGTTTATAGTCAAAGAAAGTGAAGTTGTCTATGTTCTACATGATAGTACCACATTTCAAATTTATCTATAAATGTTCTCAGCTAGTCGATTATACCCATATGCCCTGCAATTCTGTAACTCGCACGCACAACTTGCTAATGATATTTGATATCAGTCTCACCTTGTTGATATTTTATTTTTACCTTTAGCTGTTCTAAAGCAGATGCAGACAGTATTTCTTTACTAAAACCTTCACTGTGTTTATTTGTATCATAAAATGTCATGCGTAAGAAAGTGTAATAGAATACAAGCTTTAGCTCTCTTCTTAATAAAAAATTCTCCTTTTACTCGTAACTAAAGGGAAATGATCTGGGAATTATATTGTTTTTCACTTAAAACGAGCCGCCACTTACTGCAGACGCGATCGAACTTGTGTCTTGAAAGAACCGCACACAGACAGTACAGATAGTACAGAGTCCGTTCTACCTGCATTGAGATTGTGTTGACACTTTGAGAGCACGAGTTGCCCACCCTTGTTCATAACATTAACTCATTTTCGAAAAAAAATGTGATGTATCTGATTTTGCAACTACATGCCGTCATATGCGTTGTGGACATGTATTAAAGGTTTCAATATCCCAAAGGGATATCAAGTAATATTATCTCGGTGTACATCAATTTATCTACTGAGTTCCGTACAGGCGTCGCTTCCCATCCCCTAAGCCTAAGATGAAGCTGTATTAATGGCACTCCCTAACTTCATTAGAGCAAAGTTTGTGAGATACAGAATATGAGAACGTAGTGCTGAAGATGTTCCTTAACTTGGATAGTTGACTGTTTGTAAGTAGGCAGATGCTACATCGCTATTATTCTCATCAGTGAGACGGTTTTTATTAGTTATATAAATGCATTATTATTCTATCATATTTTAGTATTAAGACGTATTTCATCGAGGCAAGGAGCCAGTAAGAACAAAGGCAATAATCAACGACAAAATGATAAAACAACTAAGCCATTTTAACTAGGAAATTATGTTAATTATGTACAAGGGGAGAGGATGGTATTTTTTTGGTGAAAAATGAGTAAATTAAAAAAAATAAAATTCTTTAAAATACTCTGTGATAAGTGTGGAATGCATTGCATAACATTTTGTGGGTATTTGTGCCCTTATCGGATGTTGAATCGCCATTTTTAAACTTCCTGCGTTATGGATTTTTAAACCAATCGCCCACTTTTATTGTTGTTTCCGGTAAATTGAACTTAAAAAAATTCTTTAAAATCCTTTTGATACGTGTGGAATGCATTGCATAACATTTTGTGCCCTTATCGGATGTTGAGACATCATTTTTAAACTTCCTGCGCTATGGATTTTTAAATCACACGCCCGCTTTTATCGGTTTCCAGTAACTTCATTTGTTTACTACATTGCCAGACAAAAATGGATATACTTTCTGAACTGTTAAACATACATGCATGAAATTTAGAACACACATTCTTTAGACCATTAGGAAACTTTTCTCTGTAACATAATTTTGTTAATTGATTTCATTTTAATAATACGTCCGTTTGTTTGCAAGAAAGGAAATCAGAAAATTGTTATTAAATTTTAATTGTTTATTTTACATACGTAGGAACTAATATCAAAATTCTGTTACAGAGTGTTTGTAGAACATGCTTTTGCAAATATATTGCAAAAAACTGTTTGAATTTATCTTTGAAAACAGTCTAGATATAAAGGTTTTAGTACAATCCTGCATTGGGTATATTTTTTTCAAATTTGGGCCCCCAAATAATTTTTTTAATATATTTTTATTAGGTTGAGTTGCCACAACTATGAGCTCTCTACATACAAAAAGTTAATATTTTACACCAAGTAGGAAAGAAAGTTTTAAAAAATACCATCCTCTCTATTTAAGATTATGATACAAACGTGAATTTAAATAAATCCCAGAAAATCTGTGGAGCAGTTAATCGTACTTTCAGAAACGATGTAACTAAAGAGACAAAATTAAAATTTTACGATGTTACGGCTGCAACTAAACTATCTTACGGAAATTAACTTTGAACGACACAAAAAAAAACACGAAAGTAAAATACAGAACTTGGTAATGGAGTTTTTGAAAGGAATTTAATAATGTACAAAACTGAATCACATAAAAATGAAGACATAAGAGAACAATTAGGTATTTAACAGCAGAAAGATGCTAAGTGCCAAAAAAAAAAGTTATTTCAATGGAATGTTGCAATTTGTCAATGGAAATTACATATCAACAGGGCTAGATTCACAGAAGATTGTAGAGTGTTATTAAAACCACCAAAAGATGGCAGTTGTGTAAAGTTACCAGGACTCTTTCATTAAAAAAATTTACAATGTGCCTTTCGTTTTGATTTTCCTCCGTTGTTTGTTTGTCCTGTTAATAGTGAAGTTACGGCAAAAAACATTATTGATTATATAACGCGGTGATTTCTACAAACAGGAAGATCAGTGTAGGTAAATCTTACATGTGAGCCGTTCAGAGCAGAAAAGGTGTAAGTAAAAAATTGGTAATGAGGGTTAAAGTAAACATTCTGTAAAATACAGCGCAAAGTAGCAATTAATATTCAATTTATTTAAACAATTTGTAGTTAAATGATAGCACGAAGGACATATTAATTGCTACTTTGCGCTGTATTTTACAGAATGTTTACTTTAACCCTGATTATCCAATTTTGACTTACACCACTTCTGCTCTGAACGGCTCATATAGCCTAACATAATACATAGGTAATGTAGGGCTATGAGTCACGTAGAAACATAATATATTACCTCTAGATGACACAGCTGGTTTGTTTTAAACTTTTCAATTTCTAGTGTTAAAAATCCAGAAAATGGGGAAATATCATTAAATTAGCACGTTGTTCTTTATTGTAAGTGGCTTGGAAATAAATAATAAATTGCAATGAACTGACATCCGAGTAGGAAACAGCTTCATTTTCTAAGTTATATGACCAAAATTATTGAACACTATCAACATTAATGTTGGGTCTGTCTACTGTCATACCAGCACAACGTCAACATAGAACGTATGATGAAAGTTGACGATATTCAGGTACAAGCGGTGAGAGTGATTTGCTTCCAGTCTGCAAAACCACATTAAAGGAAGTGTTAGCAGAAATTAATAGATCTGTGGATGATAAATTGATCTTAGTACCTATGAAAAAGTTATTGTACTTGGCACCTTTAATAAATTGTGAAGTTTGTTTGTCTCTCACTGTGCTAGTTTTAGTAGAATTATCAAACTCTTGATAAAGATTGGTGAAAAGTTGTCGTAAGTATTATCAGTTAAGTTATAAAAATATTTTCTTAAAATTCTCGAATAGCGAAAGTTATTCATTAATAAAATGGTATTCGTAAGTTTGACACTTTGCACCTTCCTACTGTTAAGTATTCAATTAAGAATTATTTGTGGTGTTGGACCAAAAGAACATTGTAAACCATTATTTCAATCCTGTAAAATTCTCACTCTTCCATCGCTATATGTATTGCAGTGTTTGTTATATACCAAAGTGAATATTGATAATTTCCCTTTGAACTTGCATTTTCACGAACACCATACGAGAAGTTGTAGCGATATAAGACTTGATTTATGCAGATACAAGACTACACAAAACAGTTTTTATTATATGTCTCTGAACTTTTATAATAGCTTACCTAACTCAACTAAAAATTTAAATTACGATTCATTCAAATCGTTAATTAAAAGAAAAATTATATGAACACAGTTTGTATAGCATTAACGAATATTTTAACTTGGCAAACAATTTTGTATGATTTTATTTATATTGACGTTGCTAATGTATAATGTATTTATGTCCAAGCAATAAAGTATCTATCTACTTTATCTATCTATCTATCTATCTATCTATCTATCTATCTATCTATCTATCTATCTATCTATCTATCTATCTATCTATCTGTCTGTCTGTCTGTCTGTCTGTCTGTCTGTCTGTCTGTCTGTCTGTCTGTCTGTCTGTCTGTCTGTCTGTCTGTCTGTCTGTCTGTCTGTCTGTCTGTCTGTCTGTCTATCTATCTATCTATCTATCTATCTATCTATCTATCTATCTATCTATCTATCTATCTATCTATCTATCTATCTATCTATCTATCTATCTATCTATCTATCTATCTATCTATCTATCTATCTATCTATCTATCTATCTATCTACCTACCTACCTACCTACCTACCTACCTACCTACCTACCTACCTACCTACCTACCTACCTACCTACCTACCTACCTACCTACCTACCTACCTACCTACCTACCTACCTACCTACCTACCTACCTACCTACCTACCTACCTACCTACCTACCTATCCATCCATCCATCCATCCATCCATCCATCCATCCATCTACCTATCTACCTGCCTACCTAATAGTGGATTAACAGAGAAGTGGAAGAAATATATATGACAAGATAGAAGAGATAGTTGAGAAGAAGGAGAAAGGAGCATGCGTGATCCCAGTGTGTGACTGGAACGCAGTTGTAGGAGAAGAACAGGATGGGAGAACAGTTGAAAAACACAGAATGGGAGAAAGGAATGACAGAGGAGAATCTTTGGTGAATTTCTGTAAAATAAATGCAATGGTTGTTGCAAATACATTATTCCAACAACATAAACGAAGAAGATAGACATGAACATGCTCAGATAGACTATATATTGGTATAGGAAAAATTCTGAAATTGATTGAAAAATGCAAAATCTTTACCAGGAGTAGATATTAACTCATCATGTCCTGCTGATAGGCGAAGTAGATATTCGTCTGAAGAAGATAAAAGGAAGACGGGCGACGAAGAAATTGAAGATGAAGAAACTGAAGAACGAAGAGTAAAAAAAAAAAAAACAATTTGAAGGAAATTTTCAAGAGAAAGCCGCTACATTAGAATCCATATCTGAGAATGGCAATGAGTACAGGACTCATTTATAAAGCTGTACACAGACAACAGCAAAAGAAATAATAGATACACAGAAGGTGTGAGAATTAAGAAACCTTGGAGCAAAGGGAAAATATTGGAGCAGATGGAGGAAAGGACAAAATGGAAATAAACATTAACACAGAAGAATATAGATAAAAGAGAAATATAAAGACATAGAGGATCTAGAGAGAAGAGGAAGATATGATTTAATGTACGACAAAGTAAAATATTTGGACTTCACAAATAAGAGCAGGAAATCCATGTGGTTGATAGAGGATGAAATCGGATATAAAATAACAGACAAACAAGGAATACTGAACAGATGGACGAAATATGTAGAAGAGTTATATGAGACAGGAAATCGTCCAGATAAGTTAGCCGTAGAAGACGAAGCAGCCGTATCAGAAGACAGAAATAGGAATTTCTGTGTTAAAGGAAGAAGTAGAACTAGCGCTTAGCGATATGAAGAATGGGAAAGCAATAGAAGTTGATGGAATCCCCATTAAAATAGGGAAATGCTTATGTGAAGACAAGAAGAAAATACTATCATTATTCAATGAAATATATGCATAAGGCGAATGGCCTGAAGATTTTGCCGAAGAAAGATAATGCCAAAGAAATGTAAAGAGTCCAGGACTATCACCCTGATATTACACTCGGCGAAGATTCTCCTTCGAATACTGAGTCGAAGTTTATATTCTGAGATGGAAGGACAATTGGAAGAAGAGCAGTTTGGCTTCAGGAAGGAAAAAGGTGCTACGGGTGCAATTGGACTGCTACGAACAATCGGCGAAAAATATCTAGAGAATAATAAAGAGATGTAAATAGTTTTTGTGGACTTAGAAAAGGCGTTTGACAGAATAGATTGTAATAAACTGACGGGTATTCTAAAGAAAACTGGCGTGGAATGCGACAGGCTCATGCCTCTAGATTTAGTGGCATGTAAAAGAACTCCTGCGGGACAAAATTCCGGCACACCGGCGACACTGATATAAGCGTGCCAGTTGCGAGCGTTGTTAAATCTATATATATATATATATATATATATATATATATATATATAATTTGAACTGGTAATGGAAATTACGGGAAAACTGCTGAACGCATTTTAATAAATGACCCCTCATTTTGAAGCTTGAAACCCAAAGTTTTTCGGAAAAGTAATAGTTTTCAGTGAAATGTCAATTTTCCTACATCATTTTCCTTTTTTCCAAAATCCATCTGTTTGGCAGTTTTGAGAACTAATTTCATTGAATCACGGCCGACTTGATTGAATTTCAGAACAAAACAAAACACACACTACAATAAACAAGGCCATGACCTGCAGGATTGCCGACATATTTAGAGCTCAAATTCAATTTGTTATTAAAAATAATTTACAGGTCTCATTCTGCATTGTATAATTTAGTGAGTAGAGCTGTCAGAAGAAATATAAAGAAGAAAAACTTTGGAATTCTAAATGAGACAGTAGAAGGCTTCAAATATTTGGGATGTACTATAAGTAGTAACATGTCCTGCTGCCAGGAAGTCAAAAGGAGGATAGCTATGGCGAAGGAAGCTTTAAATAGAAAAAGTAGCACCTTCTGTGGACCTCTGAAGAAACTAAGGAATAGATGGTGAAGTGCTTTGTGTGGAGTGTAGCATTGTATAGGCCAGAAGTATTGACATTACGACGAAGTAAGAGAAACGACAGGGAGCATTTGAAATGAGGATATGAGAAGAATGAAGCGTGTGATATGTACTAACAGAATAAGAAACGTAGCTTTTTTGGAAAGAGTGGATGAAGGAAGAATGATGTTGAAACTGATGAGGAAGAGCAGAAATGAATTGCCTGATAAGAAACTGCATATTGATGGATTTACTGGAAGTAATGTTGAATGAGAGAAGAGTTCGGAACAAAATAAAGTATCAGATGATAGACATTAAGATATATGAATCATATGTGGAGACTAAGAGGAAAGCAGAAAATAAGAAAGACTGGAAAATGCTGGATTCGCAGTGAAAGACCTGCCCTTGGAAAGAAGACTATGAATGAATATGAATGAGAGATTAAAAGAATTTAAGAATAAACTTCATTAAGGAGTTTCAAGAATAATTAAAAAAAGTTGTGTATCAAGTGCAAATTAAAATTAAGATGACATTTAACATTTAATTTTTTTAAGGCGACATGTATTTATTTAGCCTGACGAGTTACTTCCTTGGTTTGAATTGTAAATTATTTAAAGATAGCGTGTAAGAGTGCCTTAGACTAGAAATGTTTAGTTTAAATGTAGTTCTGTTTATAAGTACAGTATGCATAAGGGTGTAATTATTTGACTTATTTGAACTGTTGTATCAGTGAAGCGAGGTGAGTCAGTGAAGTTATGGTTTTACAGTGCAGTGAACAGTTCCGATCAGTGATAATTTATAGCGTCAATGAAATGTGTTCTATAGTATCAGTGAAATGTGTTATAGTGTGTCAGTGAAATGTGTCCTAAAGTGTCAGTGAAATGCGTCATAGTGCCACTACAGTGAGTGAGATGAGAATAAAGTGAAAGACTATTGAAACTTATGTAGGGCCTATACATAATTATATAGGTTGTTATGTAAAATTAGGTATTTTATTTATGTTTTACTATTATTGTGTTAAATTATATTGTGTATTCTTATTGTAGTGTGTATTCTATAATAGTATTGTGTATTGTATAATTGTATTGTGTATTGTATAATAGTATTGTGTATTGTATAATTGTATTGTGTATTGTATTTTGTATTGTATAATAGTATTGTGTATTGTATAATAGTATTGTGTATTGTATAATATTATTGTGTATTGTATAATTGTATTGTGTATTGTAAATTTATTGTGTATTGCTTATCATTTTTTTTGTGTATTGTTTATATTGTGTATACCACTGCCACCGGGTGCTTGCCCACTTGCAGTGTAAATAAATACATACATACAACAATGGAAAGAACGTTTAGAAAGAATGTTAGATACAAGGTTAACCAAACAAATATGGAAATATAAACCTAAAGGAAATTTCTGTTGGCAGACCAAGAAAGAGATTGCTGAAAGATCTTTGAAGGCGCAACAGGCATGAACTGAAGAAGAAAATAGAAGATATATTTCACCAAACCTTGGCATGAAAGGCACATTTTTAGTCAAATTGGAACATTGTTTCAACAATATTCTTGAAGTATTATTTATATGTTTGTGTCAAAAGTGGCAAGGCATTTTTTTTTGTTTGATTAATCTGTATTTCCTACGCTTAGATTATTTGTGGTTAAATGTATTTTCAATGTAACAGAATTCACCAGTAGTAAGTTATCAAAAGTACTACTACTACTACTTTTTCTTCTACTATTATTACTTCTACTACTTCCACTTCTACGTCTAATTTTTCTTATTCTACTGCTACTACTTCTATTACATCTTTTACTATTACTTCTACTTCTACTACTACTTCAACGACTACTACTATTTCTTCTATTACCACTTATACTGCCACTACTACTACTACTACTACTACTACTACTACTATTATTTCTTCTATGATTATACTACTATTGCTGCTGCTACTGCTACTAGTACTACTATTACCACTAATACTACTACCACTGCTACTACTACTACTACTACTAGTCTACTACTGCTACTCCTACTGCTACTGCTACTATTGTTACTACTACTGCTACTACAACTACTACTACTGCTACTACTACTACTACTACTACTACTACTATTTCTTCTATTACCACTTATACTGTCACTACTTCTACTACTACTACTACTACTACTTTTACTACTACTACTACTGGTTCCATTTATCTTACTACTTCTTCTACTACTTTGGTATTACTTCTTTTACTACTACTTCTACTACCACTAATTCTATTACCAATGCTACTACTACTACTACTACTACTACTACTACTACTACTAATTCTATGATTATACTACTATTGCTGCTACTGCTACTAGTACTACTATTACCACTAATAATACTACTACCGCCACTGCTACTACTAGTTACTACTGCTACTCCTACTGCTACTGCTACTATTGTTAATACTACTACTGCTACTGCTGCTATTACTGCTACTACTACTATTGCTACTACTGGCTGCTACTACTACTACTACTACTACTACTACTACTACTACTACTACTACTGCTACTGCTACTGCGTGACGCTCTGAAGGCTCCATATTTTAGTAGCGGTTACTAACCTTGGTGTAGCTCTACTACATACATGGGCAGAATTTTCGGTTACGTGAGGCACTCGACTTGAAATAGTTTGTTTACTAGGAGAGGAGACTGCAGAGTAGGATGGGAAATATAAACTGCTGTGACCTGCGTCACCTTATCGTAATCGCTAAGGCGGTCAGTGGCGAATTATTAGGAAAGCGCTTGGTTAACGTGAGACTCTCGAAAACTTTGATTCAATTTGGCAAATTAATTCGGCAGCTTTAATCATAAACCACTTTACTGTTTCTCCGTATTGATTTAAATCACAGGCGAGAAATTGCGTAACTAGCCAATAACATTCCATCACGTTTTCTACGTTTATTTTCTTAAATATTCTGGCGTTTATCAAGATTACTTAATAGATTTGCACGTTCTCGACTTAAAATAACTTCAGAAAATCATATTTCGTTTTCTACGCACATTTGCTATTTTTTTTATAAATTTCTTTTGGAAATAATACGTACAAACAACATTTAATTCCTCGTACCTTTTAATGCAGCGTGTTTAAGGTATAATGTCGTATTTAGTATACTATGCAAATGTTAAGATCATAAATTTTCTTCGGAATAGTACGAAAAAATAACATTTAATTCGTCTTACCTTATAATTCAGCATGATCTTTATGACATAAGGAGTAATGTCGTTGTATATTAAATTTATTAATGCCTAATAGGATTTTCGAGCATTAAAAACATCGTATGTTCTCCCTTTCTAAGCAGCAAAAAAACTCTTCCTCCCATTTCTCATGAAATAATAGTTTTATAACGCGTACACACTGCTTTGATAATGCCATTATGCCACCACTGATATTGCTTATGAAACTGATATAGAACCTGCCCACGCCTAGGAGCTATGTGAGGGAGGAACGGGGACTGTGAAGATGTCAGTCAGAGCGATAAGCTCTGTGAAGGTCAGTGAGGCGCAAATTCTCAAGTGAGGCACGATGCCCATCTCTGCTAAAACAAACGGAATGATATCAGAAGAATTTGGGTTGTATAGGTCTCGCAAGGACGGAATACCGACGGAAGGAATGCGAATCAAGCACTGCGATAAGGAAGAGTGGACAACAGGAAAGGTCACGAGATAGCTTGAATGATATTAAAGAGTACAGTCGGAAGAGAAATGACATCGATAGAATCAGTCTTGCGTTGTGATAGTTACATTACGACTTTAGTTTGGTCCATTGCATGTGAATGCGTGTCTTGTATCGCACGGTATTATTATTTCATGCGTAAACATATGTTGCGCGTTTAATTAGCTTCGAATTTTTCTCTTGCTACGTTCTTTATTTCCAAAGCGATGTCCTCATTTGTTCATCTTCTTGGAAGAGACAGTACTTCCATCGGCTCGCATCTCACCCCCCTCGGCGTGCCTACATACACACGTCAAAAGAGACAGCAACGCCACCATTGGTTTTCGGTAATCATTTCTTGCACGAGCTATATAATTAAATCATTCATAATGATAGCACGGTCAGGAAGTTGGAATCTATGTTCTTGAAGCGAAACATTTTATTAACACCACACTTGTACAACCTGAAATGTAGGCTACAAACTTTGTTGATTAAAAAGCTGTATTATATGATTAATGTAATTCAACAAGATTTTATCTTTATTCGTTACATTTTTGAGAGCACGAAAACATATTGATTTATTTATTTTTTAGATTAGTAGGCCTACCACGTAACTGTCATTAAATGGCGAGGAATTGAGAATATGTAGCCATAACAGGGGAGGCACTTTACTGAATGTCACCAGTTGGAGTAAAACAAACACTGCAACATTTTTCACATTTAATGGACGCATTTTTGTAATGGAGTTTAAATTTAATTTTAATTTTAGGTAATAGGCTTTTACTTCCCACTATATTAATTTCAATGAGTAAGTAGTGCAAAAAGGGAGTATGGGTTAATTTAATCTCGTCACGATAAAAAAATGGTACATGCAATTTTAGTACTTTCATGATGCTTAACATCGTGACTATTTGTATAACAAAACCTCTTAAATTTCTGAACGTGATTATATTACGTATATATCTTGAAAAAAGTGGGAACATCATGTTTTATGATAATCTGTACAGAAAGTAAGAGAATATTTTGTTTACTCCGGTCCTCACCGCACTGTTACAATAGAATATAATAAAATTAAGGTGTCGATGATCAAGATCTATGACGATAATGGTGATATTCTTGTGATATTTGGGTCTGAATTCGATGCGGTCCGATTATTATCGCGTGATTCTCCTATCCGACACAAATATTCTTATTAATCTACCAGAAAGACCTCGCTAGATTCGAAATCATGTGATTCGGAAATTTATCGAAGTACCGTAGTGGTATGTTGAATTATTGTTTCATGTCATGATTCTATATGATGAAATCTCTATAATCATGTAAGTAATTAATCAGGTTGTAGATATCGCCTTCTAGACAATTAATACAATAATTACATATCCTGTGGAACATAACATTTGTGTCGTATCTGAACATGTTGCGTATATAGGCTGACATGACATGATCATATGACATTACCTGAAATAATATTTGACCTTGTCTTATCTAACCTGACCAGATGTATCTCATTAACTGAACTGATCATTAGTAGTATTTATTAGTAGTAGTATTTATTTATTTAACCTGGTAGAGATAAGGCCGTCAGGCCTTCTCTGCCCCTATACCAGGGGATTACAACTATAATATGAAGAATAAAAATAACAATTAATATTAAATTTACAATTACAATTACAGTGATAATTAAAGTACGACAAGATCACCTGATTAATGAAAGCTAGACATTTTATAATAGAAGTTAAGAACAAAGAATATTTTTGTATTTACTGAATTACAAATTAAACCTAGAATAACAAAATTCTATAGTGATGAAGTTATCGGATATTGAAATATTTTGTGGTAGATTAAGAGAACTATTTACAAGAAACCATGTCCGAACGAGTCTCAATTACTGACCAAGTGCCTAGTAAGTTTGCGTTTGAATTGAATTTTATTTCGACAGTCCCTGATGCTAGCAGGTAACGAATTCCAGAGTCTTGGCAGGGCTATTGTGAAAGAGGATGAGTATGAGGAGGTGCGATGGGATGGTATTGTTAGTATTGTTTCATGGCGAGAGCGTGTGTTGAGATTGTGGTGGGAAGAAAGGTAAGTGAAGCGAGACGATAGGTACGAAGGAATAGAAGAGTTCGAAGAGAAGGGGAAGTGAATGTAAATTTCTTTTCTTATCTAGTTTAAGCCAACCTATTGCTTCCAGGGATGGGGTAATATGATCATATTTACGAACATTGCTTACAAAACGTACACACAAATTATGAGCACGTTGAAGTTTCGTTTTGATTTCGCTGGAGAGGTCAGTCAGTAAAATGTCCGCATAGTCGAAATAGAGAAATACAAGCGTCTGCACAAGGGACTTTTTTGAGCAAGAGGGAAGGTGAACATTTATTTTTTTAGCACATGGATGATACAATGAACTAGTTAATAAATACTTGGCCGAATCATTGATCAGTGAATGCAAGCATGACATGGTGAATGACTGAATCGATTACTAATATACAGAAGGAAATATTAAATTAAGAAATGACGAAATGAAGAAAGGGATGAATGAATGACATAAATTCTGGTGGAAGGATGATTGGGTGAATGAAATTCTGACTGATTAAACGAATGGATGGCTGACTAAATGACTGACTTGAACTGACTGAGTAATGA
Source organism: Periplaneta americana (assembly GCF_040183065.1). NCBI lineage: Eukaryota > Metazoa > Arthropoda > Insecta > Blattodea > Blattidae > Periplaneta > Periplaneta americana. The sequence continues at coordinate 180,697,116 of NC_091124.1, forward strand.
CGACCTAGGCCTACTAAATGAACGCCTGTTTGAGTAATTATGACTGTAGAAGAGATTGGCTGACTGACTGACTAACTGACTGACTTACTGGCTGACTGACCTGTCTGACTTACTGACTGACCTTGCTTACTGACCTGACTGACTGATTGACTTTGCTTACTGACCTGACTGACTGACTTACTGACTGACCTTACTTACTGACCTGACTGACTGACTGACTGACGTGGCTGACTGGCTGACTGACTGACTGACTGACCTACCTGACTGACTGACTGACTGACTGACTGACTGACTGTATGGTCAAGTAATGGATGAATATCAGACACGTTTCGATTAGCTAAATGTTAGACTGGCTGAAGGTGAGACTAGCTGAAAGAGAGGCGGGCTGAAGTAGAGTTCGGCTAAAGATAGGAATGCCTGACGGAAACATTGCGGAAATAATGAAATTACTGATTAATTAGAAGAACGAATTATTGATTAAATGACTGACTAGTTAAATGACTGAATTGGTATGAGCAACTATACAAATGAACTCCTGACACGTTATGACTTGCTTAAAGAGAGACTGCATGAAGGAGAGAGTGCCTGAATAGAGGAAAGAACGACTGAAGGAAAACCTGTGATAGGAATAACATTACTCTGTGGATGAAATGCTGAATAAAGGTATGAGTTACTGATTACATAGTGGCTTTATATGATCCGCTAAATGAATAGACGCCTAACATGTTAATTTATTGTCAATAAATTAATTTATAAATAAGGTGACCGACTGACTAACTGAACGGCTGCTGACTGACTGACTGAATGACTGACTGACTGACTGAATGACTGACTAAACGACTAGCTGACTGACTGAACGACTGACCAATCTCTTACACGCAATGAAATGAAATATCTGGACTATAAGTAATTCTCGTAGTTATTGCCGTGTTAATATTATTTTGACGATAAGATTTCCTTGTATTTCCTCTTGAAAATAATTTTATGATAAGTTACATATTTTGCTGCTATATTTCGCCCTCACGTTGCATAGAACTAATGTTGTGTTGCATTTTATTGCAAATTGCATTTCATCTATACAGGGTGAGTCAGGATCTCTGCGACAAACTCTGAAAGCGATAGATCTTGCAATAAGGATTATTCCTCGTGAACAACATATGTTTTATGATGAATAGTTTATGAGCTACGCTACATGGAGGATGAGATAGACTTTAGTGACGGTTAAAATCACTTATTATGAAATGAGTTGTTCATTAAATTTTTCAAGTACCCTTGCTGAAAGGTGTCTGTCTACTCTGAATCTGATCATATTCATTACCCGTTCGTAGCAGTGATTGTCGGATTCTATCGAATATTTCATGTCTCTCACCAGCAAATGTTTACCGTAAACATCTGGGTTAGAATTTTTTGTGTACCGTAAACATCTGAGTTAAAATTTTTTGTGAACCTGTCATTTTGCTACCCCGTTTGAAAGGAGCAACTTATCTTGAGGTTTTTTAGAACACAGTTTCATTGTTCATGGAGAATGTACACCTCGCGATGTTCAGGGATATGTAGTTTCAACATGATGAAGCCCCCGCCACACTTCAGTTTGGTTGTACGATCAAATCTGAACAACAAAGGGAAGCAATGGATAGGGAGAGTGAGATCTGTTACATAACCACCGCGTTCACCCAATTTAATGTCCCTAGATTTTTTCCTTTGGGAACATGTGAAGAGTGTCATGTACTCTCCTTCAATTGAAATCAGAGATGAAGTGATTGTGCGATTCGCTACTTCTAATTAAATTCGACACAGATCTGAAATTTTCGACAGAATCCCACAATCACTGCTACGATGATGTAATGAAAAAAAGCGCAAACGGGGTGCTTACTCAGAGAATACAAGTTTACTGTACAGAGTACTTTAATGACGTCACGAGTGTGGGTGGAAGTGTACCTCTTAAGCCTTGGTTTTTCTGAACAGACGCATGCGAGTTCCGAGGCCCGTTTCGCACAAATCCGGACTACACGAAAGATACTAGTGAGTGGTTTCTATAGCTGCAAGGTACGCAGACCTCGCATCTCGCAGTTACAGAAACCACTCACTCTCTCGTGTAGTCCGATTTGTGCGAGGCGGGCCTCGCTTCTCGCACGTCGCATGCGTCGGTTCAGAAAAACCAAGACTTTGGTATGCTGACTTTGCGCTCACAACTCACCGGTAATTAGTGGAAGTGATTTATTTGCCATTATTCGTCAGTTCTTTTCTTACTCCCGTTCTACCAAGGGTACACTTGCTGGCACATTTCTTACCTTTTCCTCTTAGATTTTACATTCATCCACACGTCTCCACTTCTTTATTCGTACATTTGCACTATGTATAGCATTTCTTTATTTTCCAGCGTAATTCTTCTCATTCTTCCGTACTTCTTTACTTAATTTCGTGGCATTTATTTACGATTTTACCAAAACATCGGTAAGATACGCCGAATGCAAATGAGACTTTGCATTTGAAGCTGCGGTTATTTGTTCAACAGTTCGGACCTCAACACTTCTTTATGGACAATCTTAGCGAGAGGAGAAAACTTTTATCATACCCGTAAGTTTAGTTTCCTCAATTTTATATTTTTTGTTCCGTAATTTTAAAAATATCTATTGGATATTGCATTCCGAAATAGACTAAAATAATGATGTATCGGTAGGCATCATATTTCAAATTCGCTCTTGCCACATCATGAGTTTCAGAGAGAAGTTTTTTGCAGTATAAACGCTACCTAACTAATATTGTAAGATCTCTCAATACTCGATGAAATATTGCTGTTCATTGCAACAGATGCAACCATGAAGGAGGGAAAAGTCGTACAAAGTAAGATAATATACTAATATTACAGATTTATTAATTTGTCATACAGAATAATATCTGTAATATTGACAATTAATATTAGAGGAGAAAAAAATCACTCCGGCGCCGGGGATCGAATATGGGTCTTTGGTTCTACGTACCAAGCGTTCTGACCACTGAGCTACGCCGAATTCAATCCACAGAATTTTTCTTCTCAAATATTAATTGTCAATATTACAGATATTATTCTGTATGAGAAATTAATAAATATATAATATTCTCATAGCTGCAGTGCATATGTCTGTACAGATTACTGTGCACTTAACTGCGGAATCCCGGCCAAACAAGTGACTCAGCTGAGTGCGCTCCTAATATGATGGCAGTTGACATTGGACATATACTTCAACATATATGCCTAACTTGGAGTCAGGCCACAAAGGGAAACATTGGAGGAGGAGAGTTCGATCCGGTCATAGTGAGTGGAGGGAAGCAATCAAGATGAATGCGAACGTGTGTGCTGTGCGTAGTGTACCAGGCAGGTCTTCGGGCAGTAACCTCTGTCGACGTTGCGACAGGGAGGTTGAAACCCTTGCCCATGTCCTGGGGGCCTGTCCACACGGTGAACTTCTACGAAATACGCGGCATCGTACAGTAAGATCTATAATAGCAACTGCCTTAAGGAACAAAGGTTATTCAGTATATGAAGAAGTACACGGCATATCCAGTGAGGGCAGTAATCGAAGATTCGACATAATTGCATTTAAACCTCCCTCTCTTGAAGGTTACATCATAGACCCTACTGTGAGATTCGAATCGCACGAACACCAGCCAGAAGAAGTACACGAGGAAAAAAGCAATATATATGAACCTTCCATCAGTTTTTATAAGGACAAATACCATCTGGAATCCATCGTCATTACGGGACTAATGATAGGAGCCCGTGGGACCATACCCCGGTTCCTAGTCGACTTCTGTAAATCTTTTGGTCTGCATAAAAGTATTTTAAGAGATCTAACAATTGCAGCACTCAAAGGCTCAATAGCTATTTTCAGGCATCATACATATGGATCATGACTAATTCGCATCTCCTTGACGTTACTTCGTTTAACATAATGTGTTTCAATATAATTCAAATTCTTTCTTTTTCACTCTAACAACAATTTATCACTAAGCCTCAAGGCTTTTACTCTATTGTATCATGGTACTCTTTGTCGACGGCAACCTGTAGTGGTTACAGGAAGAAATTAAATTAAAATAAATTACATTAAATTACATTTTCTGTATGTGGATAACCGTATAATTTCATTGTACAGCTCATATATTTAGTCAAGACACTCGCGATATGCAGTACGGAAACAACGTTTCTGTGCAGGGAGTAGGAGTAGAAGGGAAGGTCGGGCGTGTGTCTACCGAGTTCAAGGCAAAGGCTAAATTAATCCCCTATAATTCGTAAGTAGACTCATCCGATCACTTGCGCAGTTCTGTAGTAAGAGTGGGGGAGTTTCTGGACATAATGCATTAGCTGTAAATAAGTGTATTATTAATTATAACAGACTAAATTATACATATTGTAAATTAATATGAAATGTAACCAATATGTGTTTTAATATTTTAAAGTGCATTCACGGAAAACTATAAATATGTTGCTCAAACAACCTTTTCGCCTATCTTCTCGTGGTTCTGGCTGTACGCAGAGGACTTTACACGGGCTGCTCATAGTCAATATCTATGTATAGTCGATGTTGAGTTACAACTCCCCAAGTCCTCTCTAGAAATGAATGTGAGCAGGTTCAGGATAGACACTATGAACACCTTCTGTAATCTGTCGGCAAGGGTACTTCAAGGTATAAATGAGTAATCTATTTCATAATTTATATCGACTATTACACATTTACTACTTTTGACCAATAAAACGGTACGAAAGGACGTATTTCAACCAATCATGGCTGCTTATCGCACAATTTTATCACGTCCCTAGCATTTGTTTCTATGTTTGCCAACATTTGAAACTGCGCTGGTCTGGACGACAATATATATATATATATATATATATATATATATATATATATATATATATATATATAATAAAATTACAAACCACTCCAGTCGATGCACAGCAGTTTCAAATATGACTCGCATTGGCATTCAAGAACAAGAATTAATAAAATTCACTGAACACACCTATGCATCTTCTGAAATCCGATTTACAAATAAATGAAGAGCACCATTCGGAAATCCTCAATAAGTTGAATACACCATGTAGGCCTAAATCAACGAGTTCCACTTCTATTACGCACACGTCCAATATAACATCAATTGAACCACCAACCACATTCAAATTTGAAAATTGTACATTCAATAATTATTCCTTTTAAAATTATTCTTGTTTATTTTTTATGTCATCGTCGTTAATTAAAACTTTTCTAACACTTGTGTATATTAGTTAGGTTATGTTATAGCTTCTGCTATATGATATTATGGATAGTCACGTATCAGAGATTGTTTAATACTAAGATTTATTGAAAATCATCTGTCAAGTGACGTTGATTAGTGGGATTCGGATAATTGAAGTGGAATGTTGCATTTTAATAAAATGAAACTGAATCAACAAAGCCTTCTTGACTAGTAACATTGCCATCGTTTATAATAGATCGAGAACTTCTCGACGAGAAGGCATTGCTCACTACTGCCATCTAGCATTCATCTAGTGTAATATTTGTAATGTTGAGATGGTACAATAATACATTTGAAGACAGTTGTATTTTCGTAAGTCAATTAATATTTTATTGTATTGGAGTACTTCGTTACTTCTAATCTTTATATAATTTCTTCTAATCTTGTAATAGTCAATTAAATCCCACTCGAGATTTGATTTTCTCTAGATAAATCAAAATGTCTAGTGACATTACTGTTGACTATTACACTTTTACTACGTCACACTACTTTTGACCAATAAAACGGTCCGAAAGGACGTCTTTCAACCAAACATGGCTGCTTATCGCACAATTTTATTGCGTCCCTAGCATTTGTTTAATTTTATCGCGTCCCTAACATTTGTTTATTTTTATCACTACCCTAGCATTTGTTTCTTTGTTTGCCAACATTTCAAACTGCACTGGTCTGGACGTCAAAAAAAAACAGAAAATTACAAACCACTCCAGTCGATGCACGGCACTTTCAAATATGACTCGCATTGGCATTCAAGAACAAGAATTAATAAATATCACTGGTCATATATGAAGAGCGCCATTCGGAAAACCCGGAATAAGTTGAGGGATACGCCATGCACGTACATCGAGTTCACTTCTTTTACGCACACGTCCAATATAACATCATCTAAACCACCAATCACTAAAACATTCAGATTTGAAAATTGTACTTTCAATAATAGTTTCTTTTAAAATTATTCTTGTTTATTTTTTATGTCATCGTCGTTAATTAAAACTTTTCTAACACTTGTGTATATTAGTTAGGTTATGTTATAGCTTCTGCTATATGATATTATGGATAGTCACGTATCAGAGATTGTTTAATACTAAGATTTATTGAAAATCATCTGTCAAGTGACGTTGATTAGTGGGATTCGGATAATTGAAGTGGAATGTTGCATTTTAATAAAATGAAACTGAATCAACAAAGCCTTCTTGACTAGTAACATTGCCATCGTGTATAATAGATCGAGAACTTCTCGACGAGAAGGCATTGCTCACTACTGCCATCTAGCATTCATCTAGCGTAATATTTGTAATGTTGAGATGGTACAATAATACATTTGAAGACAGTTGTATTTTCGTAAGTAAATTAATATTTTATTGTATTGGAGTACTTCGTTACTTCTAATCTTTATATAATTTCTTCTAATCGTGTAATAGTCAATTAAATCCCACTCGAGATTTGATTTTCTCTAGATAAATCAAAATGTCTAGTGACATTACTGTTGACTATTACACTTTTACTACGTCACACTACTTTTGACCAATAAAACGGTCCGAAAGGACGTCTTTCAACCAAACATGGCTGCTTATCGCACAATTTTATTGCGTCCCTAGCATTTGTTTAATTTTATCGCGTCCCTAACATTTGTTTATTTTTATCACTACCCTAGCATTTGTTTCTTTGTTTGCCAACATTTCAAACTGCACTGGTCTGGACGTCAAAAAAAAACAGAAAATTACAAACCACTCCAGTCGATGCACGGCACTTTCAAATATGACTCGCATTGGCATTCAAGAACAAGAATTAATAAATATCACTGGTCATATATGAAGAGCGCCATTCGGAAAACCCGGAATAAGTTGAGGGATACGCCATGCACGTACATCGAGTTCACTTCTTTTACGCACACGTCCAATATAACATCATCTAAACCACCAATCACTAAAACATTCAGATTTGAAAATTGTACTTTCAATAATAGTTTCTTTTAAAATTATTCTTGTTTATTTTTTATGTCATCGTCGTTAATTAAAACTTTTCTAACACTTGTGTATATTAGTTAGGTTATGTTATAGCTTCTGCTATATGATATTATGGATAGTCACGTATCAGAGATTGTTTAATACTAAGATTTATTGAAAATCATCTGTCAAGTGACGTTGATTAGTGGGATTCGGATAATTGAAGTGGAATGTTGCATTTTAATAAAATGAAACTGAATCAACAAAGCCTTCTTGACTAGTAACATTGCCATCGTGTATAATAGATCGAGAACTTCTCGACGAGAAGGCATTGCTCACTACTGCCATCTAGCATTCATCTAGCGTAATATTTGTAATGTTGAGATGGTACAATAATACATTTGAAGACAGTTGTATTTTCGTAAGTAAATTAATATTTTATTGTATTGGAGTACTTCGTTACTTCTAATCTTTATATAATTTCTTCTAATCGTGTAATAGTCAATTAAATCCCACTCGAGATTTGATTTTCTCTAGATAAATCAAAATGTCTAGTGACATTACTGTTGACTATTACACTTTTACTACGTCACACTACTTTTGACCAATAAAACGGTCCGAAAGGACGTCTTTCAACCAAACATGGCTGCTTATCGCACAATTTTATTGCGTCCCTAGCATTTGTTTAATTTTATCGCGTCCCTAACATTTGTTTATTTTTATCACTACCCTAGCATTTGTTTCTTTGTTTGCCAACATTTCAAACTGCACTGGACAGAAAATTACAAACCACTCCAGTCGATGCACGGCACTTTCAAATATGACTCGCATTGGCATTCAAGAACAAGAATTAATAAATATCACTGGTCATATATGAAGAGCGCCATTCGGAAAACCCGGAATAAGTTGAGGGATACGCCATGCACGTACATCGAGTTCACTTCTTTTACGCACACGTCCAATATAACATCATCTAAACCACCAATCACTAAAACATTCAGATTTGAAAATTGTACTTTCAATAATAGTTTCTTTTAAAATTATTCATGTTTATTTTTTATTTCATCATCCCTAATTAAAACTTTTCTAACACTTCTTTATATTATTTAGGTTATGTTTGTTATAGCTTCTGCTATATGATATTATGGATAGTCACGTATCAGAGATTGTTTAATACTAAGATTTATTGAAAATCATCTGTCAAGTGACGTTGATTACTGGGATCCGGATGATTGAAGTGGAATGCAAATGTTTTAATAAAAATGAAAATGAATCAACAAAGCCTTCTTGACTAGTAACCGTCCACAGAGTTCAATGAAGATTCCATAGTTGGCACAACTGATAACAAGAAAACACAATCATAAAACACTACTGCCATCTAGCGTAATGTTGAGATGGTACAATAATACATTTGAAGACAGTTGTATTTTCGTAAGCCAATTAATATTTTATTGTATTTGAGTACTTTGTTACTTCTAATCTTTATATACTTTCCTCTAATCGTGTAATAGTGAATTAAATCCCACTCGTTTTGATTTTCTCTAGATAAATCAAAACCTCTAGCGAGATTACTGTTGAAAATATCACTAAAACCCTGTATTTTCTGCGATGTCACGTCTGTTCTTGACGACGCATCAAAGAATATGGGTTCTTTAACGAAAATTGGTCCTCATTGTGAGATGAATCGCCCCTCACAGTTTGTCGCAGAGGTCTTCACTCACCCTGTATTACTTATTGCGCAGAATTGCTTTATATGTTTTAAACATCTTCGTCAACTTCGCTCAAACAACAGAGCAGATTATACCTGTGGTTCAGGGAGAATATACATGTGCCCTGGATCTTAATGTCTCTCCAGCTAACAAGCAATAAAAGTGTCACTAGAGCAGAATGTTATACTGTAATTAATTATTCAACTTAATACCGCGTAGTACATCGTTTCCCCACCCCTTTATATTCAAGACGTCATAATTTCAAGTTCGTGCGGGTTCCAAATTACATTAGCTTTTAATACTGTTGTCTCGCGTGGTTGCGGCACAATTCTAATCAAATAGGCGTAAGATGGAACGCCTTGTTCGTCGTGCTTGTGTTGTAATGAGACGGAGAGACGCGACACATGATTGGCTGAATTGTTTTCTGCGCTAGGATACTTGAATTCTAATTCCATCGAGTATAAGTTGAATAATTGTAGAGTTTACACAAAGCCAGTATTTGGAGTAAGTTTAGTTCATGTTTTTCCCATCCTTATATCGCAGCAAATACTTAATAATAATAATAATAATAATAATAATAATAATAATAATAATAATAATAATAATAATAATAATAATAATAATACTGCTACTACAACTACTACTATTACTACTACTAATACTAATAATAATACTATATTACTACTACTACTACTATTACTGCTACTACTAATAATAATAATAATAATAATAATAATAATACCACTACTACTACTACTAATAATAATAACAATAATAATACCACTACTACTACTATTACTACTACTACTACTACTACTACTACTAATAATAATAATAATACTGCTACTACAACTACTACTATTACTACTACTAATACTAATAATAATACTATATTACTACTACTACTACTACTACTACTACTACTACTACTACTACTAATAATAATAATAATAATAATAATACCACTACTACTACTACTACTAATAATAACAATAATAATACCACTACTACTACTATTACTACTACTACTACTACTACTACTAATAATAATAATAATAATACTGCTACTACAACTACTACTATTACTACTACTAATACTAATAATAATACTATATTACTACTACTACTACTATTACTACTACTACTAATAATAACAATACTGCTACTACAACTACTACTACTACTACTACTACTACTACTAATAATAATAATAATAATAATAATAATACCACCAGTACTACTACAACTACTACTATTGCTAATAATAATAATAATAATAATAATAATAATAATAATAATACCACCACTACCGTAAACTGGGGTTACTTTGAACACATAGGAAAACTTTGACCATTTTTTTTTCAGAAAATCATATTTAGGTTTCTACATGCTGTATTTGTTATAGATGGAGGTAAATTATCATAAAATCATTCTCATACCAAATTTACCTCCATCTATAACAAGTGCAGCATGTAGAAACCTACATATGATTTTCTAAAAAAAATGGTCGAAGTTTCTTCTGTGTTCAAAGTAACCCCAGTTTACGATACTACTACTACTATTATTAATACTATTACTATTACTACTACTACCACTATTACTACTACTTCTACTACTATTACTACTACCATTACTACTACTAATAATAATTATAATAATAACACTACTACTACTACTACCACTATTACTACTACTACTACTACTAATAATAATAATAATAATAATAATAATAATAATAATATTAATACCACTACTAGTACTACTACTGCTATTACTACTACTACTATTACTACTACTAGTACTACTACTACTACTACTACTAATAATAATAATAATAATAATAATAATAATAATAATAATAAATTGGAAATCAAAGATTTAGAGAAATTATGGAGGTAGAAAAGAACATTATTGAAGTAATTGAAGATAAAAGATTAAAAAGGTTTGGACACGTGAGGAGGACGACAAATAGAAAAATACCGAAGATGATGGTGGAGTGGACTGTGGAAGGAATGGAAAAGAAGGAAAAAACCGAGAGAACAATGGATGAAAGGCATCAGAAGGCGTATGACTGGGACAGATCTTACTGAAGATGATGTTAGGAGTAGAGAATTTTGGACGTGGAATATTTCTTTCGGTGAAGGATAACTACCCCGTATTTAATAATAATAATAATAATAATAATAATAATAATAATAACAGTGCAATAATGAATCAATTTAATAAAAATATATTAGTGGAATGTTTAAGGGAAGTACAGCTCGATTCAGCATTAATGGCCCCTGTCCTTGGTTGTTTGGCTGGTGAGCGAGCTGTGTATTGCGTCATAAGGAAGAAACTCAGTAACAAATGCGCAATAGGAGGGGAAGAGGGAAGAGGGAGAATGAAAATAATATCTATGCTCGAAACTGAAGGACACTCATGTCAAGGACATGTAAGTCATCATGACATCATTTAGCCAATAGACGTAGTGGTTAGTAGGAACGGGACGTGTGAACAGTCCAGTCCCTATCATCATATCCCACCTCCCTCAAATCCATTTTAATATTATCCTCCCATCTACGTCTCGGCCTCCCCAAAGGTCTTCTTCCCTCCGGCCTCCCAACTAATACTCTACACGCATTTCTCGATTCGCCCATACGTGCTACATGCCCTGCCCACCTCAAACGTCTGGATTTAATATTCCTAATTATATCAGGTGAAGAATACAATGCGTGCAGTTCTGTGTTGTGTAACTTTCTCCATTCTCCTGTAACTTCATCCGCTTAGCCCCAAATATTTTCCTAAGCACCTTATTCTCAAACACCCTTAACCTATGTTCCTCTCTCAGAGTGAGAGTTTTAAATATAGAAACACAATTATTATAGCAAATGAGCATATTTTTCCAGGAATGTGATTTTTTTGTGGGTGATCCCTACACTTATTCTGTGACTCCACCCAAAATTTGATCTATCTGTGTTTGAAAATAAACGAGAAAATGGTTCTGACTTGTACATATTACGTATTTTTTTAATTGATTCTCATTAATGTATTTGAAAGAAAAATGAAACAACTGCATTACTTATACCACAGTGTGACACGAAAATGCCTTAGAATATCTTTTATAAAAGTTCAAGCAATTTTTTTTCAAAACCTTCACTTACTGTGACTAGAAATGTTGTTGCATGTAAAAGTAAGCTTTTTAAACATTTTAACGTCCTGGTTATCTTAAGAGGGATATGAATGTTTTATGACTTCTTACTGGTGGCGTGATTAAGTGTTTATGGTGTTTTCTAGCAGGGGATTTTCTCTATTTTTCGGGATTTCATTAAAATGTGATCCATACTTTTTTGTGACACTGCGGAGGCAATTTTTTTCCTCACACGAATAAGCGAAAATATTAACATTTTTGAGCGCCGGTTGATTACTTAGTGTACAAGCGTAATATTCACACAAAATTGTTTTATAATGAATAACAATATAATTTAATTAGAGTTGCATTCGAAATTTCAGTCGCAAAAACTGCATTTTTAATGCTATTGAAGGAATTTTGAGATGGTCGCGCGAATTCTATATCGTGAAAATTCTCTGGTTCCAGAATTGGTAGTCTGTACGAAACAAAGTAGATACAATATTAGACATCTCTAAATTAAACAAGCAATTTATTTCGGAATATGTATTATATGTCTTTGTCGTGTTAAATTTTACCGTAGCTGGTTACATGTTTCGGCCTGCTATTGGCCTTCTTCAGAAGTGGTTGTTGCTGGTCTTGGGGCACTTTGTTTTGTTTTCTGTTTGTGTAGTGCAATGTGGAGTCAATGAGTGTGTGTGTTCTGAAATTGAGTTATTTGTTGAAATTTCATTTGGATGTGTTTTTGTGTGTCTGTATATTTCGTATTGTTCTAGTGTGTTTAGTTTCTGGCTCTTTGTTAGAAATTTAATTTTTTCAGTCGTTGACTTTACTACTTTATATATTTTGTTAGGTGTTAACCTTAACATAATAAATTGTGTGATGTATGAACGTTTTCGTTGACTATGTCAACATCATCAGATACACTCCGTGATTTTACAATATCAATACTCTCAGTGTTATCTACACAATCTACACATACAATACATGTTTACTATCATATGAAGATAAAACCTATTAAAAATTATATGAATTAGTATTATAATGTTGAATTGTGGATACCCCAACTGTCAACAATTAAAATATACTTATATTATCATGGGTATATTCTTTGCAAGTCATCACATGTGAACGATAATATGAACGATGTAATGATATGAGGCTAAAAGTAAGATAAAATATAAAAATGAGCTAACTCTATTTAATGCTTTACTATGCATGTGAGGATTTGCAAATTACAATATTTTGTTACAAGGTATTCACTTTTCCATATCATGATGTAAAATTCTAGCCTGTTATAACTGCCTATATTTTGTAGATCTTGGTGTTATTATTTATGCCAATATGTTGGGTTTAAACTGTTTATAGTTAATCAGATGATGGGCGTGTGTTCTGTTGTTGTTCATGTTACACTGAAAATAATCAAAGTCGTAGGTAGTTAATCTGATTTTGAAACTGATGGATTTGATTTTAATATTTGTAATGTATTAAATGAAACTTACGGATAATTATTCAATCTAGTAGTGATGTTGTAGAAGTTTATTTAACATGGTGTGAATCGAAAGTCTGAAATCTCTGAAAGAAATTAAGTGTTGAAAATTAATATTAGCTTAGTTAAAACAAATGGTGCAATTTGTTATATAAATTTGATTGAAAGTCCGGTTTCAATTAATGTTGGCTCTTTGGTTGGATGTGTAGAATGAACCAACATGATTACAAAGAAAAACTAGCACAAGAAAATGGATACAACCCCAACATAATAGAAACATAATACGAAAGACAAAACATAGTGACAAAAAAAACGTAAGAATACAACACAAATACAATAACACAAAAATACATCACACTAACATACGAAAACAAAAACACATATAAGATTGCAACCTCATTCAAGAAATTAAATTACAACATCGCATACAGAACAAATAATACACTTCAAAAACATCTCAACACACAAACAAACAAACAAACAAACAAACAAATACAACAGGCGTATACAAACTTAAATGTAACACCTGCAACAACTTCTGCATAGGACAGACACGTTACAAAGAACACATCACAGCCATAACAAAATCATAAAACACTTCCACATATGCAGAACACATCACAAATGCTAACCACACCTACAGAAACATCAACACAGATATGGAAATTCTACACGTCCAACCAAAAAGCCAGAAACTAAACACACTAGAACAATACGAAATATACAGAAAACAATGAAATTCTCAACACACAACTCAGTTTCAGAACACGCACTCTTTGATTCCACGTTACACAAACATACCCCCACAGGAAACAAAACAAAAGACACCAAGACCAGCAACAACCAGTTCTGAAGAAGGCCAATAGCAGGCCGAAACATGTCAATCAGGTATGGTAAAATTTAACACGAGAAAGACATATAATACGTATTCCGAAGTGATATAGTGTTAAAACTTGTGTAATGAAGATGTAGTAATTTATTATTTCTCATTATTGAAGTACAAATCTGTGGGATATGTGCTGTAGTAAATGAAGTATAATATGGTCTATATTTAACGACCATTATGATTTAAATAACAAGTAAGTTTCTTTAGACCATAAACAACACCCTTGCAAAATGAAGAAACATGGTTTACCTTCCTTTCTCCTTCCTCTACGCTTAGTATGCAAATTGCAGAAGTTATTGCGTTTTTAAAAACCTTTTAATATAAAGTGAATTATGAAGTTGGCGGTTGTCTGGCTACGTGACCCACTGAAATATCATATCCACTGGGAAATCGTGTATAGTAACAAGCCATTTAAAGGGTGCAGGGTGTAATCAATGCCATTAACGGCTTTCGGGTTGTTAGGACGTAACGATCTGGAAATGTTTCACAACGTTGACGTAGAAATGTTTTATAGACCTCATCAGATCCCTCCCACAGTAACTCTAAAGAACATTTCCCAAACAGAGTCGAGCATTATGAGAACATAGGCTACACAAGTACCTATACGGACTTCGAACACAAGCAACGTTCCGTGTAACGACTGGATTTTAATCTAAACACAGTTTCGTGGCAGCAGGAAAGGAAATATGTTTTCTTTTATAAAAATATGTACGGTATATTAAGATACCCAATGTCAACAATTTAAGTGTTGTGAATAGAAACAATCCTAATATGAATTTATTTAATTTCAACTATTTCGTGACTGATGGTCACGATTTAAGACAACTGATGTTAAATTTTGCAGTAAAAAGTTGCGAAAATTCATGCTTACCTTGAAATAGTAGGGTAGGTTAGGGCTACTTGAATCAATTTTACTTCAGTCTCAATTCACAGCTATAGAATTCGCATTTTCAAAACTGGAACATCATTTTACTTTGCAGTGATGTGTTTTCTATTAAGAAATAGGAAATTTAGTTTTCATACGCGAGTATATTTCAAGATAAACAAGATATTATAGAACATGTCAAAACATTGATTTTTCACAAAAGGTGGGGTAATTTGGATCAATAGTGGGGCTATTTAGATTACATGTTATGTTGCAACACTGTACTAAAATGCAAACCCACAATGTTATAAACTAATAAAATCATAATAATATAAAAATATTATAAACTCAGAACATGAAACTGCTTATAATATAGGCGAACTAAACACATTTTCCACAAGTAAATTGTTTTAGTCCGGCTGCTCTACGCACATTTCATGGTATCAGGTTTTGCATGACTGGCATCTTATCCAGCCACCTTTTGTGAACGAATTCTTATCAACAGTAATCTCACTAGAGGTTTTGATTTATCTAGAGAAAATCAAAACTCGAGTGGGATTTAATTGACTATTACACGATTAGAAGAAAGTAGGCTATATAAAGATTAGAAGTAACAAAGTGTACAATAAAATATTAATTGGCTTACGAAAATACAACTGTCTTCAAATGTATTATTGTACCATCTCAACATTACGCTAGATGGCAGTAGTGTTTTATGATTATGTTTTCTTGTTACCGGTATAAGTTGTGCCAACTATGGAATCATCATTGAACTCTGTGGCCTGTTACTAGTCAAGAAGGCTTTGTTGATTCAGTTTCATTTTTATTAAGACAGTTGCATTCCACTTCAATTATCCGAATCCCAGTAATCAACGTCACTTGATAGATGATTTTCAATAAATCTTAATATTAAACAATCTCTGATACGTGACTATTCATAATATCATATAGCAGAAGCTATAACATAACCTTACTAATATACACAAGTGTTAGAAAAGTTTTATTTAACGACGATAACATAAAAAATAAACATGAATAATTTTGAAAGGAATAATTATTGAATGTACAATTTTCAAATTTGAATGTGGTTGGTGTTTCAATTGATGTTATATTGGACGTGTGCATAATAGAAGTGGAACTCGTTGATTTAGGCCTACATGGTGTATTCAACTTATTCAGGATTTCCGAATGGTGCTCTTCATTTATTTGTAAATCGGATTTCAGAAAATGCATAAGTATGATCAGTGATTTTGATTAATTCTTGTTCTTGAATGCCAATGCGAGTCATATTTGAAACTGCTGTGCATCGACTGGAGTGGTTTGTAATTTTATATATACCGGTATATATTTTTTTGACGTCCAGACCAGCGCAGTTTCAAATGTTGGCAAACAAAGAAACAAATGCTAGGGACGCGATAAAATTAAACAAATGTTAGGGACGCGATAAAATTAAACAAATGCTAGGGACGCGATAAAATTAAACAAATGCTAGGGACGCGATAAAATTGTGCGATAAGCAGCCATGATTGGTTGAAATACGCCCTTTCGTACCCTTTTATTGGTCAAAAGTAGTATGACGTAGTAAGAGTGTAATAGTCAAAATAATTGACCCCGCGAAAACCACATGGTTCACTGTCAACTTCAGTCGTTTCTTGTGATGATTCTTCATCTGAACTGCTGGTTTTTACTTTTTTTTATTGCAAACTATCTTCTTGCCTTTTGTGGATTAGTTTCTCGATTCCTTAACAGGTGTGCTCTTCTATAATTGTAACTTTCTCTTCGCTCTGGTTTTCTCAATATTTTCAGAGGATGTCAGATGAGAATTAACTTGCTTTTGTCTGTTTACATCTTTCTTTATCATATTTTTCATATGATTCAAGTAGCCCCAGTAAAAATGATTCAACTAACCCCATCCTTTGGATTTACGTATAACTCACGTAGTTCCTACGTTTCGAAACAGAATGCGCTAGTTGTACCACAAAAAAACGGAGTAGTAGGTTACTTGATAACAGATAGGTTATACGGAATAACTACATAATTTTAATACTAAGTCTTATTTACTAACGTTTGAAGGTTGTATGGAATTAAAAACAAAGCAAATGGCGCTTACCTAAATGTCTTTGAAGTTCTCCTGAAGCTTGGAAAATGCATGTAATGACTTAAAAACGCTTGAACAACACGGCCAACTGATCTGTACAAGTTCTCACTGGTAATGGCTGCCTGTATGTGCAACAGTTTGTGCGCAGTAGGCCAAATGCTTAAATTGATCCTACTAGCCCCTTGATTCAACTAACCCCACCGTACCCTATGTACGCTTGAATTATAGGTGACATTTTCCGGTTGTTGGTCAAATTTTCCGATTTCTTCCCCTAATTATTTATTTGCATTTTGAAAAATTGAATTAAATATATTAATATTCATGAAAACTAAGGTGATATCCTTAAAATTACTATGTACCATGCTGACAATACAGGGTGTTAAAAAGTAACGTTTACGTTACAGGGGTAATAGAGGAGGTAAAAAGAAATATCTTTTGTAAGTGACAAAACTTTGGCAGATGCGCCGTTTATTGTATACGTAGGCCTACTCGTAAGTGTTAGTATAATCCATAAAGAACCAGACTGATTGTCGTTTTAGAGGTGGTGTTCATACTGCCGTCCATTGAAGGCGTTGCACAACTGGTACCTTCGTACTATGGAGTGTCTGCGACGCTCAAACATTTAACAAATTTAATCCGAACAAACGTAACATTTTAAAATTTCTTTGCAGGACGAAAACTTGCATTTGTTCAGCTCAAATTACTGCACATTTAAAGGACAGAACTAAATTTCTTTCAGTCGTTTATTATCATTGTTCACTGTTCTCTTAAATTGACTGAGAGTATTGGGGATTAAATCAATGGCTTTCCCAAAACCTTTTATGAAACGTTTCATCATCAACAACATCGTCATCATCATCATCATCATCATCATCGTCATCATCATCATAATCATCGTCATCATCATCATCATCATCGTCATCGTCATCATCGTCATCATCATCATCATCGTCATCATCATCATCGTCATCGTCATCATCATCATCATCAACGTCATCATTATCGTCATCATCATCATCGTCATCATCATCGTCATCGTCATCATCATCATCATCAACATCAACATCATCGTCATCATCATCATCATCGTCATCATCGTCATCATCGTCATCGTCATCATCATCATCGTCATCATCATCATCGTCGTCATCATCGTCGTCGTCATCATCATCGTCATCATCATCATCATCGTCATCATCATCATCGTCATCATCATCATCATCAACGTCATCATTATCGTCATCATCATCGTCGTCATCATCGTCATCGTCATCATCATCGTCATCATCATCATCATCGTCATCATCATCATCGTCATCATCATCATCATCAACGTCATCATTATCGTCATCATCATCATCGTCATCATCGTCATCATCATCAACATCAACATCATCGTCATCATCATCGTCATCATCGTCATCATCATCATCATCAACGTCATCATTATCGTCATCATCATCATCGTCATCATCATCGTCATCGTCATCATCATCAACATCAACATCATCGTCATCATCATCGTCATCATCGTCATCATCGTCATCATCGTCATCATCGTCATCATCGTCGTCGTCATCATCATCGTCGTCATCATCTTCATCAACATCATCGTCATCTTCATCAACGTCATCGTCATCGTCATCATCGTCATCATCATCATCGTCATCATCGTCATCGTCGTCATCGTCATCATCATCATCATCAACATCATCGTCATCATCATCGTCATCATCATCATCGTCATCATCATCATCGTCATCGTCGTCATCGTCATCATCAACATCGTCATCGTCATCGTCATCAACATCAACATCATCGTCATCATCATCAACATCGTCATCGTCATCGTCATCATCATCAACATCAACATCATCGTCATCATCATCATCATCGTCATCATCATCAACACTTCACGGCTTAAGCCATTTAGGCTCGTTCCGATCTCATAGATTTCAATTAAAAAGTTGATCCATCTCTTCTCCCCTCTGGATCATAATCTAAAATAATTTTTGGTATTCGGCCTGGTTTCATACTCTGAACATGCTCCTTCCAATTGTTCCTATATTGCTCTATTATATCCATCAGTTTAAAAATATTTAATTCATTCCTGATATCTTCACTTTTTCTTTTATCCAAAAGTGTGCAACCGGCTACACTACGTAAAAACCTCATTTCAGCTGCTTCTATAGTTTTTTCTTCTTTCTTGTTTAAAGTCCAAAATTCACTACCATACAGCAATATAGGTACAGCCATAACTTTATAGAATTTTAGTTTGGTTTCTCTTCTAGTGCATTTCAGGGATCTCTTTATTGTGCCACATATAAAATTAAATTTACTAAGTTTATTAAAAAGATCTTCCTTCTTAAAATAAGAGATATTACAGCCTAGATAGTTAAAATTATTTAATTCCTCAATAGGTTTCCCATCCAAAATAATTTTTGCTCGTAAGGTATCTGGCCCTTTAAAAGCTAAAATTTTAGTTTTCTTTGTTGATATATTAAGATTATAATTTTTAAGAATATTACTTAGTTGAAATGTGGCCTTCTGTAAATCATTTTCTGAGCTAGAAATGAGAACCTGGTCGTCAGCAAAAAGTAACGTATCTAATATTTGTTCTTGTATTTTAAAATGTGAATCTGAATTTATCTGCCAATGAAATATGGCATCGTCAGTATAAACATTAAAGAGAGAAGGCGAAAGTGGACATCCCTGTCTTACACCTCTATTTATAGTTGCCGTTATATCATTTTTATGTCTCGTTCCAGTTTCAACCAATATCTTGTTTTCTACATACAAACTTCTTATTACAGTTATTAAATGTTGAGGTACTCCTTTCTGTTTCGTGATATTAGATAATTTATTTCTATTAACTTTATCAAATGCCTTTTCAAGGTCTACAAACAGTATGAAACGTTTCATATAAAGCAATTCTTTATCTCGAAAAGGAAGTAAAAACAAACAAAACAGTATGAAACTTTTGTTTGAAATATCTCAAAGAATAACTGCTTGTAATTAATGACATTACAGTACTTACGGCTCACCTATATACTAATGTGACTGAAACGTTTATGTTCGAATACAGATTTTAAATTTGTAAACATAGGATATTGTAGAATTGTTATCTTAGCATATTTTCTCACACTTGTATATCTCTGTACTCTTCACAAAACACTAAAATATTACTATTTCATTTTTTTATAACAGCTAATCTATGACACATTTTGTGTAAAATCAAATATTGACAAATTTTATCTGCGAGTAATATCCTGTAACTTTTTACATTGATGTATTTATTTATATCGGTGTGTGTACATTGCAATTAGACAGCGTTACCGTGACGTGCAAGTACAGTTGCATGCTACAAGTATTGAATAGCAGAAAATCTCAGGAAATGTCTGAAATGAATTTAAAATACAATCACAGTCTAGTATACTCGTATACAGTCGCGAAGCTTGAGGTGATTTTTTGCATTTCTCGCGATAGTTGCTAGCCGCTTGGAGCGCTATGTGTACTAGGAACAATAGACTGTGTCACTGGCATCGTGATCTAATACAGGCCGTAAGGCAGACCATGTGACTCGCTTAACCCGATCACGAAGGGCGGCGTTTCAACCATATAAATTAATTGGAATGCATAAAAAGTAACATATATTTCTCTAAAATGTAGTGTAATTGCATTAATACAAATTGAAACAATGATTAGGAGACACTTCAGACATAATTCCTTGCGAGTTAAGGTGTAATAATATTTTTGGTGTGAAAATTACTTTGTTCGTATGTGTAATAGACCTACCTGCCTTTATTTCGATTAAATATTGCGAAATTCTTGTACATTCATTTATGCACGATTCAATCATTTTCAGTTGCACCGCACGAATATTTAGATATGTTGAAATTATAGGTTATGTTTACTGTACCAGTTGCCCCTTTCTGTCTAATTTTAGTGGTCTCCAATGCCCTGCCATTCATATGGAAATATTATAGGTTATGTTTACTATATCTTATATTCCTAAATTCGCAATTATACATTATAATTAAGCATAATGTCATGTATGATACTACGCACATTCAATTTGGCTGTATTTTAATACTACAATTGAGTATTGAATTATTGTATTTATCTACTACCTAAGAGACGAAGTAACAATCGTACGTATACTCATTTCATAAGAGTGGTATGATAAATTTTCTGTCTTTATCTAGGAAGATAGATGTGCTATATTAAAATCACGATATAAATTCTTTTTTATTAAATCTCAAAATAGTTTCCATTCTAAAGTTAAAATGTTGATGCGAAAAGATTATGTTAACATGTAAAATTCTCTTCACATTAAAATAACACAGTTTTATAATTATTTCTGCAACATATTATGCAACAAGAAGTAAAGGGAACTTATGGACACATTACACTAAATAAAACTTAGCTATGATACGCAATAAAGTTATAATATAATATTTCACTGAGCTCCATACACTGAAATAGAAAACCCGAATATACATTACGGCTTGGTCTAGATCGAAAAAGCATTGACTGTGCCGTATTTCGCTTTGTTGTGAAATGTTGTGTAAACTGTGAAATGTTCGTTATCGGTTGTAATAACTGTAAATGGCTAAATTACAATAATTTGAGTAATAATGGGACGTTTGTTGCACTATAAATTCTAAGAAAAAGAGGTCAGAGTTATCCTTCCGAAAGATCCAGGAAGGTGAATTTATAAAATATAATATATACTTTATGAAAATAATATATAAACCTTATGTATTTCGTATTTCAATAGTGGAAGGAAGGTGTTAATTTTTCAAAAGAACACGATATCAAAAGTACAATACATTTTATCGTCTGCTAGGGAAAGAGTCTGTGATGAGGCGATAGTAGCGATCCTGGTGGCTAGCAACTAACTATGGATGCATATTTCAACTGTATATGTTTGCATATTTAGTAAGTATCGGGTTTCGCAACTGTATATACTAAACTGTGATACAATTACGAAGTGAACGATTGTTTTTTATAATTCGTTAAAATGCCACAAGCTCCTACGACTTAATGTAGGCACTTCTTTATAATGTAGGTAAAGCAGAACTTTTCCCACTTGATGAATAATCTATACTACCTCGGCTTGAGGTCTTGTTATGTACTCCGGTATTTCTGCAGACCGTTTAACATGGAAGCCACGCTGTTGCCTTCAGCGTCCGATGATGTGTTGAAGCACGATGAGAGAAGCGGCACATAAATATTCATGCCTTCGGCAGAGTTTGAAGACATAAGTCAGGTTCACCAGCAAGTCAAGAGAAAATATGTAAAACGTCTTGTATACACTGTATCTAACACATTCTCCACATAAGATACTACTTATATGTAAAAAATGGGGTCCTTCCCTTAAGATCTCCATCTTCACCAAGTAACCGTCATTCGGTACAGCTTATATTAAAATTAATGTTTCAAAATCTAGTGAACACACATTAGTTTCTGTCTCTTGGGTAGACCATGCACCATTTATCTTACAAGTATGCTCTGAATTTAGAGTATTAGGCTCTTATAGTTCGTTACACTTAAATGAGAATTATGAAAGACACTAGATATACAGGATAATTGAGAAAAGTTTATTTATGTATTTATGCTCGACCATGCCGAAATGTAGTAAATATACACCTGGTAGCAGTCCTTTACTGGACCTCATTAAAGTACACCTATTCATTAAAGTTCAGGTTTTCGATTATTCTCGAATATGCAATCGAAAGACGAGGGAAACGTCACGGAGGCTGGAAATCCAGAAGGTTATGTTCTGTTACTATAATAATAAGCGTTAATTGTAAATAAAATTCAAATAAATTCAATTTGTCATCTCCTTTTTCAGTTATAAGTCAATTTCCAGGTTATATCAAAATTAGTTCATGTTATTCTCTGCATTACATCAAGGTCAATGACATTCTTGTTCCTCGGAAAAAATCAATACTTTCACGTCTGCGCACATCTCACAATTTAAGAGCTATGAACAAGGTCACTTCCGATATTCAGTCAGATACAAATAAAATTAATACTTCTGAATAATTTCAAGTTAGAAATATGGTCGAGCATAAAAAGTCGTATGGAACTGGCCTATAATGGTAATTAAGACGCTCGCATGAAAACATCATACATAATCGCGTCTTAATTACTATCGTTATAGGCTCGTTGCATAATGTACTATTATTTATTTATTTATTTATTTATTTATCTAATTATTTATCTAATTATTTATATCATTTTATCTGTTTATTTATTTATTCACTCACTCATTTATTTATTTATTCATTTATATATCTATTTATCTGTTTGTTTATTTATTTACTCACTCACTCACATTTATTTATTTATTTATTTATTTATTTATAAATTTATTTATTTATTTTGTCTGGATATGGCAGATTTGATGCATTCCAGTTGAAATCCGTCATTCCTATGTTAAATACAAGTACTGTATAATATATGAAGGGCTGAGAGCCATAAGGGGCCAAGTGTCATTTTCATGAAACTAAGAAAAATTTAGGTAAAGTTAAATACATAAAATAATTCATTGAATGCTTATTAATAAGTAGTTATTAATTTAATATATAAAAAGTGTATTGATGAAATTATATATATATATATATATATATATATATATATGACATATAAAGGAAAACTATATATTTTGCCCTAATTATAGCATCATGAAATTACATGTATTTCAAAGTCTTGGAGTTGGCCCACTATGACACATTTATCTTGTCTAAACAAAAATGTGCTAGTGGGCCATCTCCTACACTTCTCTCAGTGCCTACTTTTCCATTTCTAAATTTTGGAAAGACAGATTCTAGCTCATTTAGATAATAACAAAATTTAATTTTCATTGGTTCGGCTAATTCGCACCTGAGCCATTTATTTTTCATCCATTGGACCTTGTTACTATCTGTAGTGTCTTTGCACACCATAAAATTGTATTTTGTAATATCTTTGATATTAAGGAAGTTTGACTGTTGCATTTTCTTTACAACAAAGGTTTTTTTTTTCCTCCTACAGTGTTGCATTAAACACTCATAATCGTCTACGATAAAGAGATTTTTGGCTTTGCGTTTATCTGACTCAATAGTGCTGAAGTCCCTGTCATTAGGGAGGAAAGAATGTACAAATTCTAGAAATTTATGGTCTGTTTCTTAACCTGTGAATGATGGACAATGGAGGCTCAAAATGAAGCGATGTACTGGTTTCTCTTTTGTCCTCCACACGTTATTTGAAATACTATTAAGTGATTTACTCCAGTTTTTACAGTTTTAAGGTATTGCAATAGATATGATCCCACTTCAGATGCCTGAACAGTGTTTTCTCTCCACAAATAGCCTAACATCATGTTCACAATCATGCACTCCCACGTTCTATATGCAAATTGGAGAACATCGTTTTGCAAACACGGTTATTAGTGTCATCGTAAAAATAAAAATTAATGTTTACCATAGGTATACATAGGCTATTTTTTATAGAGATAACAATTTAAACTTGTTTTCTGGTTACTAATTTGCCTACTTTTGAAATATAATTTTCTAAATTGAATGAAAATGGATTTATTAAATAATTTATTTTTTCATTTAATTATAAATTAATAGTACATTATGCAACGAGCCTATAATGAAGGTAATTAAGAAGTGAGTATGGATATTTATGAAACTCGCTTGCGCTCGTTTCATAATTTTCATACGAGCTTCTTAATTATCATTATAGGCGAGTTTCATACGACTTTTTATGCTCGACCATATTTCTAACTTGATATTATTAATTTTATTGTATCTGACCTGGGGCAATGTCCCGTATGTTGTGAGATGTGCGCAGACGCGAAAGTATTGATTTTTTCCGAGGAACAGATGTCCACATTGACCTTGCTAGGCCATAAGAACCTACAGAGATAACATTGAAAAACGAGATGACAAATTGAATTTATTAGAATATTATTTACAATTAACGCTGATTATTATAGTAACAGAACATAACCTTCTGCAACAGTATTGGATTTCCAGCCTCCGTGACTTTTCGCTAATTCTCTTTCGATTGCATATCCGAGAATAATCGATACCTGTGGTTTTATAGCGGTAGAAAGCTGACCTGTCATTGGCTGAACAGTTGTAACCTGAGTCGTCATTGGCTGAAAGACCTGACCTTTAATGAGTAGGTGTACTTTAATGACATGCATTAAAGGTCTGCTACCAGGTGTATAATTACTACATTTCGGCATGGTCGAGCATAATTACTCTAACGAAGTTAGGTAAAATTGTACAGTACAGCGCTAGATTAATGAATTTTTAATAGTTTAGAAATAAGGTGTTCATATTAATAGAGACAATTATTTAAATAGGAACTTTGTTTATGAATATACTGAAAATATAATTATATAAGTATTGGTACGTACCTTTAACTTAATAAGATATATCCGTGAATGCTACAATCTTTTACATTCAGCAGATCCTCTGTGCCTCTTTATATTAATTATATGAACCATTTCGCAATATCTGCATTTGCTGGTCAAAATTACTTATTGACGAGAAGGTTTCTTGCACATAATTTTCATTATCCAAACGTTCGATAGGACATTATCTACATTTGCAGTCTTTGTCAGTGTACATTTTCGCAGACGCAGGATTTCCACTTGCATTTACATACTATTGGCCACTATTTATTTTCCTTTTTCGTACATTCTTTTCCCATTCATCACAGTTTCCACACGCTTCCCAGATTTCATCTTAGTTGAGTTATTTTCTTTCACTTCGTCTGCCATGTTCTACATTAAATCACGTGGCAAGAAGCAGCAGCTTTCATTGGATGTTTGGATTTGGCCCACTCTGCTTCTCAAAATAACTGACATATGCTTGAGAGAGTATTTTTTTTTGCTTCAATTATTTCATAACGTGAGGTATTTGGACCAAATGACGCTATCTGTTAAGTACGTGTGTCAGCAGGCAATCAAAAGTTGAGATAAGCTTCAAAACTCTGAAAATGGATTTGGCCCACAATGGCTCTCAGCCCTTCATATGAAGAGTCCACCGCAAAAAGGGAGTGTCGAATGTATTACATTTTGTAGGAAATGCAATTTAAACTTTAACATTCCCACTCTTTGTGTGGTATACCAATTCTGTAACTATCATCTCTCTTTCAGTACAACAAAATGTATTGTATTCTACTCCCTTTGATCTATAGTACTGAACCTTCATCTCATTTTTCACAAATTTACGGCCCCCCATTTTTGCAGTGGACTCTTCATATAATTTCACTAGTAGGCCTACTATGAACTTCTTAATTTAACAACTCTGCTAATAACAGTTTAATACTATTAGTTTAATACTGTATATCTACTATACTACACTATACAATACAACACGAATATAATAATAATAATAATAATAATAATAATAATAATAATAATAATAATAATAATTTATTGCCAGAACAAAAATACATCGGAATATGCATGATAAGAACTTTGTGTTAAATTTTAACGTACCTTGTTAACATGTTTCGACCTATTTTCGGTCATCTTCCAAACTGGTCGTTGTTGGTCTTGGCGCCTCTTGTTTCCTGTGTGGGTGCGTTCGTAGTGTAGAGTCAAAGAGTGTATATGTTTTGAAATTGAGTTGTGTGTTGAGAATATCGTTGGGGTGTGTTTTCGTGTGTCTGTATATTTCATATTGTTTTAGTGTGTTGAGTTTCTGGCTTTTTGGTTGGATGTGCAGTATTTCCATGTCTGTATTGATGTCTCTGTAGGTGTGGTTGGCATTTGTGATGTTTTCTGCATATGTGGAGGTGTTTTGTAATTTTGTTATGGCTGTGATGTGTTCTTTGTAACGTGTTTGAAATGATCTGCCTGTCTGTCCTATGTAGAAGTTGTTGCAGGTGTTACATTTGAGTTTGTATACGCCTGTGTGGTTGTATTTGTTTGTTTGTGTTGTTTGTGTGTTGAGATGTTTTTGTAGAGTGTTATTTGTTCTGTATGCGATGTTGTAGTTTAATTTCTTGAATGAGGTTGCAATTTT
The DNA here is from genome assembly GCF_040183065.1 of Periplaneta americana. Lineage (NCBI taxonomy): Eukaryota > Metazoa > Arthropoda > Insecta > Blattodea > Blattidae > Periplaneta > Periplaneta americana. Next base: position 180,724,526 of record NC_091124.1, read on the forward strand.
ATGTGTGTTTTTGTTTTCGTATGTTAGTGTGATGTATTTTTTGTGTTCTTGTGTTTGTGTTGCAACAACTTCTACATAGGATAGACAGGCAGATCATTTCAAACACGTTACAAAGAACACATCACAGCCATAACAAAATTACAAAACACCTCCACATATGCAGAACACATCACAAATGCCAACCACACCTACAGAGACATCAACACAGACATGGAAATACTGCACATCCAACCAAAAAGCCAGAAACTCAACACACTAGAACAATATGAAATATACAGACACACGAAAACACACCCCAACGATATTCTCAACACACAACTCAATTTCAAAACACATACACTCTTTGACTCTACACTACGAACGCACCCACACAGGAAAAAAGAGGCGCTTAGACCAAAAACGACCAGTTCCGAAGATGACCGAAAATAGGTCGAAAAATGTTAACAAGGTACGTTAAAATTTAACAAAAGAAAGGTCTTATCATACATATTCCGAAGTGATACAGTGTTAAAAGTTGTGTAATCAAGATGTACAAAAATACACATTGCTTTTTTTTTATATAAAAACACTCTAGCGTCCCCAGAAAGGGTAAGTTACATACACATGCTCAGGGGACATTCCACATAATGTTCAGAAATTTTATTAAATAACAGAATAAAAAGTAAAAAAAAGAAGAAGAAAACACAGATATCACAATAATTGAATTCCTCTAAACAGCAATTTTGTAATTGATTTTCTTAAATAAGGAGCATTACCAAATTGTATGTTATATGAATGAGTAGAGCGGGGAAATGACAGAACAGGGACCTATTCTATTATTAAACCTCGCAAATTTGCATCATTTCAACTTTCAACTTTTAAAAGTAAAGGGACTTTCTGTTCCTCCATAAATTAGAGACTATTCAGAACTTCACATCATTTCATTCTGCAAGGTCTTTGCACATCAGTATTGATCATGCTCCATGTTGTTGAGCCCTATGTCCTAGCGGATGAAGACAAATGAATAATATTGTAAATTGTTCTTTAGATGAAACAGATCAACTTCTTCTTATTTCTGGTTATAAAATAGGTTTCGTTCTTTCAAAAACATAATGTGTTTGAATTGGTATAATTCGAAAATATCATAGAATTGAGACATTTAGGTTATGGAAATTTAACCCATTTTAAGTACTTTTTGTTGGGTTCTTCGTCACTTGAATTACTTAATACTAAAATTTTCTTCATGGTATATTTCTTCTCTGAATTAATTTGAATCCAAAGCAACCTATTCTGAATATAACTAATTTAATATTAACAGCAAAGAGACTTGGTACTTTGAAAAAATACCATTCACTTCTCAGCTTATAACTCTGCACTTTCAAAATCATTGTAATATTGGAACAAAGGTAATAACATATTTAAAAGTTTCCTCTACTTTTCCTTCCTACTTTTCACTTTTCGAACCAGTTTTGAAAAGTGATAGTGAAACAAAAACTGCAATGCAAAGTACAAACTGTAAAGTGAAAAGTTGAAAATTTCATTGGTGGAATCTTCCTCAATTTAAAGTACTGAAATACGTAGCATATGATAATAGCGTTAGTAATTATAAAAAAAATGAATGATGCTATCAAAATTTAAATCCAAATCAGATTTACTCTTACATTCCGGAACTTCAGTTCTGCAAGAGAGTGGGAAAAATAACTGGAAGCCCAACAAGTGAAACTTCTCAAACCATTAATGGGCTTCACACGAGTGAATAAAATTATGAAGTTACCTGAAACACATTAAAAGCAAACAATACTGTAAAGCTTTAGAATGATAAATTATACTGGAAGGAAAATGTATAAAGGACAAAGGTTACATTATACAATATCAGCACGGATAGTGTAGGCCTATTATATGAAATAAAAAGTGGTGATCGTTATGATAAGTATAGAGCCCGTTAGCCCGAAATTCCGGATTGAGCGGGGACAGGAATGCAAGTAAATAAGGTATTCCGAATCTCACCGAACAGGTGATATCAATGACGTCACGCTGCAGCGAAATACGAACAAAACTCCTGGAAGGTTGGATGGCTATCATGGCGGCTGTAAAAGTTGTTGTATGTGCTATGCTGTCAAGATTTTGCCAAATTTCCATACTGTCATCTCGCTCAAAGGAAAGAGAGCATAAATAATTTATTTCTTGACTCAGTAGTAATAACTGGTCCGTTGACATGTTCGCTCATAAGCCATTAACATACAACACAGCAGAACACACCGCCATGGCACAACAGTGCACGATATCATTCGTCTGCTAATTCCCGCCCTATACAAGAACCAATCAGATTCACTGATGGCGGTTGATGGATACTGCCACCACCTCTGCAAGCTGATGAAACTGGTACGACACTTGTGGAGTCATCGTTAAAATTCGGAACACCGTGATCCCATCAGATTGCTCAGCGCTGAGATTCGGAACACGCTCAAAGAAACCACGCCTTATACCCTTCTCACCCTTCGCTGTCCAACGCTTTGTTTAGTTTCTTGGTTTATACGAAGAGTTGGCTGGACTTTGCAGCTTCGTTAAGATTGTCCGCTCTTCGTTAGAAGCTACCGATTATCACAGGGGTTCCCAACCGGTGCGTTGCGCAGTTCCATGGTGTGTCGCGAAATTTTGGAATTGAAAAATAAATTTTAAGCAAGCCAGAATAGTAATATGCGTTACAAGAGCGGTATGTTGAAGTTTTCATGTTCGAGGAAAAGTTTGAAAAAAGCGAAACGTAGTTGAGCTTTTTCAATTTCCGAGAATTGAAAGAAAACATACCGCTCGTGTATCGTACATTATTTTGTGCGAAGATCGTTTATTACATACCTGAAAGACGAATTTCTAATTAGTCGCAATGAAATCTCCATCTTGGTTTCTGTTCAATGACGGCAAATTTGAAAAACAAAAATATCTATCTTCAACATTGTTGTTTTAAAATATTTTCTGTGTTTACTATACTCCAGCAGGCCGTGATATACGTCTGTATTTTTTTCCCCTGTCTATAAATGCGAACTTAAAACAAACGGTAAAGTTATGTAATGATTTAGAGTTTACTTAATTTTTGCAAATATTTAAAAACAATAATTAACAGTGCAATTTAGCTGAAATTGCAGTGGTAAGTTTCCAATTTATAATCATTACTATATTGAACGTCTCTAAAAATAATATGTTAAAAGCCTAAAGCAGTAAAATCAATAGGTCACTTAAGCGGTAAGAAGAGGGAAATTGTTATGTGTGTTAGGTTGGGAATACTGAATGTGGAATTTTACACTTTCCGCGGATTGGTTTTGTGCGGAAACCAAGCAAATACGCACGATCTCGCACAAAGTCTCGTTACAATGAATTTTTTTTATTTACAACGAAGCTTTTGATATGGTACATTTTACTCGTATTTTGAGACAGACTTTACCATTGAAACTTGAACACCTGCAACAAAGCTCAGTTTTCTACCTGCCGATAATTCGAATGAAAGTGAACACTGCAACAATGCTTAATAGTTCGTTTACTCTTCCCACAGAGATTAGAATCGTCAGTTTTAGTATATGTGTGAGCGAGTGTTAGTACGACTATTTTATCAAAAGTGCTTTGTTTAGATTTTATAATGCACAAATTTTTAATTCGAAAAAGACAATCTGAATCAAGTTCTGGGTTAGACGATCGCAGTGCTAATTCAAATAATGTGCGCGAAAATTCCCTTCAGGGTTTACAAAAAAATACTGCGTTTCGTAAATATAATGATGAAAACTTGCAATATGGTTTTACGTGGCTTGGAGATGACAATAAATACAATCCCGAGTGTCTGAGATGCAGAAATGTTTTGTCAAATCAGTCGATGGTGCCGAATAAACTAAAAAGACATTTAGGACTGCCGTTTTCAACGTCATACTTGTGTAAATCAGCATTTTCTGCCATGAAAATAGTTAAATCTAAACAAAGGAACAGACTACTGCATCTTGAAGATGATTTATATATTGGCCTGTAAACCACTTATATAGTAACTCTGTGCAACCTAACCAAGCGCAGACTTCACATTAATTTAAATAGGTGTTTTCAAAAACGATAGCAAAAATCTTTTATCGGACATCCAGCATAGATATTGGAATCGTGTTAACATCGACCTATCTACAACACTGAATTTCCGACACTACATAGAATTTATCAATGCGTTTTTTCTGGCGGAACGCGCTGTAACGGCGTTCCAGCACCTTTTTGTTGGATTTTTCATCATGCAACCGAAATAGGGGGTGAATAACTATGTTGTTGATATAATTTTTTTTTAGTTCCGCTTAGACCTTGAATGCCTTAGTTGGACGAATAGGAGGTTAAAAACGACTAAATTCCCGCACAGTGAACAGTAATCATCTTCCCGTCCTCTAGAAAATATTCTACACAGAGTTCCAACATCATCTTCTGCAGAAGAAAAGCACTGATTGTTGTTTATTATTATAATAATATGATTATTATTATTATTATTATTATTATTATTATTATTATTAAAAACAAATAAGTGTGTCGTGATATCGTGGGTGTTCAGGAAAGTGTGTCGTTAGTCAAAAAAGGTTGGGAACCACTGGACATTATCATGAATTTTTTTTATTCTATTTGGTTATTTTACGACGCTGTATCAACGTCTCTGGTTATTTAGCGTCTGAATGAAATGAAGGTGATAATGTCGGTGAAACGAGTCCGGGGTCCAGCACCGAAAGTTACCCAGCATTTGCTAGTTTTGGGTTGAGGGAAAACCCCGGAAAAAACCTCAACCAGGTAACTTGCCCCGACCGGGAATCGAACCCGGCACACCTGGTTTCGCGGCCAGACGCGCTGACCGTTACTCCACAGGTGTGGACCATTTTTCATGAATGATTGTACGAAATGTGACTTAAGTTTGTAACTTATATATTTTAAATTTGTTTTTAATTTGCATGCAGACATATTGCAGAATGTTATATCTTGTGAATTAATTCTTAGTTATCTGCCCAATGGCAAGTCTTATTTACAAACCTATCATTATGCAATCTTCCCTCTTTTCCGCCATTCTCTTCGTCTCCGCATACGCTCCGGATATGAGCTGTTCAGAGCAGAAGTGGTGTAAGCCAAAAATGGATAATGAGGATTAAAGTAAACATTCTGTAAAATACAGCGCAAGATATTATACATTATATATTAGTTATAGGCTATATTATATATTAGTTAATGTAACTATTATACTACGCCCATATACTATTCAACAGTATTAAGCTTTTGTTAAAGTACATTTTCATTACAATTGTATTTCGTAATTTATAAATTCGTGTACGTAATTGTTATTGATTCGCATATCTATATGATATTTCTCATTCATTATTTGCAGTTGAGTTTATCTCCATATAAGACACTACACTGGAATCATGTGGTTTTTCCATCCCTTGCCACAGATGGTTCAACGAGTTGTCCGCACTTCATTTTAACATTTTATTGATGCTACAGCTTATATAACCATTTTATTGATGTTTTAATTTTAATTATAATTACCAGATCTTAAAATTGTATTTATAACAGAAGTTTACAACTTGTTCACTACTTATATTACACACACGCACTAACTGAGTGGTTCTTAGCAGTCGCTGAAATGTGCAATAGGTACGCGGTGCCGTCCCGTGTGCACTGTCGTGCAACAGGGAGAGATGGAGAGCATACCCGCTAGCAGCTACGAGAGCACTATAGTGCACTGCGTTTTCCGCGGGTAAGAGAGGCTAGCCCGAGGGTGCTCTGTGCTGACGACCCCTGCACTAACTCATCCATATGTAGGCTATTCGTGTATTCAAGGGCATAGCTTCTGAAGATGGCTCTGTCAAGCCGAAAACGTTCAACTTAAATAAAATGTGACAAATAACTTTTGTGCGAGATCGTGCGTATTTGCTTGCTTTCCGCACAAAACCAATACGCGGTAAGTGTGAAATACCACATTCAGTATTCCCAACTTAACACATTTCCCTCTTTTTACCGCTTAAGCGCCATATTCAGTTTACTGCTTTAGGCTTTTAACATATTATTTTTAGAGACGTTTAACATAGTAATAATTATAAATTGGAAACTTACCACTGCAATTTCACCTAAATTACACCGTTAATTATTGTTTTTAAATATTTGCAAAAATTAAGTAAACTCTACAACACCACAAATATTACTGCATTTGTAATGCAAGTAACATTAAGGAAGCCGTGAAAAAATCAACAAGATTCCAGATGCGGATGTTATTATTGCAATATGTTATATAAATAATATTGTTAAAATATTAAAATGAAAAATAAATCATTACATAACCTAACCGTTTGTTTTAAGTTCACATTTATGGACTGGGGGAAAAAAAAGACAGACGTATATCACGGCCTGCTGGAATATAGTAAACACAGAAAACATTTTATAGCAACGATGTTGAAGAAAGATATTTTGGTTTTCCGAAGTTGCCGTCATTAAACAGAAACCAAGATGGAGATTTCATTGCAACTAATTAGAAATTCCTCTTTCAGGTATGTAATAAACGATCTTCGCACAAAATAATGTACGATACACGAGCGGTATGTTTGTTTTCATGTTCTCGGAAATTAAAAAAGCTCAACTACGTTTCGCTTTTTCAATCTTTTCCTCGAACATGAAAACATCAACATACCGCTCTTGTAACGCATATTACTAATTTTGGTTGTTCTAAAGATAAGCATAGACGCAGCCTGTTTTCCCTCAATTACTATACAATAACTTAATTCATCGCTCTATAAAATAAACCACATTCAGTGTGTGTGTGTGTGTGTGTGTGTGTGAGAGAGTGTGTGTGTGTGTGTGTGCGTGTGTGTGCGTGTGTTTTCGTGTGTTCGTGTGTTCGTGTGTGTGTGTCTCACAAACATTATTTTATTGCAATTAATGTGTAGGCCTATACCGCGCTAACCGTTACAGCATTTTTGAAAGCTCTTATATTTAAGGACGAGTTTACTTCGAAAGTCTTTGTTTTCAAGAAGAGCACCGTTCTTCCTTGTTTTGAAAGCATTCATGTGATGATATAAGAATTGGCAAGGAAATAGAAGATGTATTCGATCTCTCGATTTTATGTTGATGATTGTGTGTGCGATGTCTAAGTGATTTACATGGTTCGGTGGACCGTAACATTTTAAAATAACGGCCAAGATGGAGGGGTTGCTGTGTACTGTAACTCAGAAGTTGATTGCCTAGGCTTCCGACCGCACGACCAAACAGGGAATGAAGGGGACAAGGAGAGGAGGAGTATCCATCTCCTTCTGTTTTCCCATACTTTGCAACTCTGCATTCTCTACTGCCGAAATTTTCCCGCTGGCGCTGGTGTAGGCCAGGAACTCCAACTAATCGTCACTTGTTTCATACGAATAACGAATTTACGTTCCATTGCAAAGAAGTGTGGTAGTTAAAGTTTACATCATTCTGTATGAACTCTAATTTTTGTGACATGGTGTGACTCATTCGTAATGTTTGGTGATGGTGACGAGATTACGTCCGCATTATGTTCTTAGTTATGTAATCAGTTAGTGGATGTCATATCATATGGAATACTTCTCAAAATTTATTTTCTAATTGCACGTCGGAAGATTATCCGATTTTATAGTAAGTACAGGGACATCACTTTATTTTTGCCAACATTTTTAACATTAACCTGGCTATACTCGGAAACACTGTTGCCCCCTTCCATTACAGGAGTTTGATGTTACTAGTGCAATATGTAAACAAATCATTTTACTAGGTATAGGAGGAGAGAAAAGTAGTGAATCCATTTATGTTGTAGGGAAATACGATATTACGATTTTCAGTTTGATCATCACTTTTACGGAATTTATCAAAATACAGTAGAGTAGTAACATTTTTTTTTTCAAAAACTCAACTTTTCAGGCGGCTATGTTCGTTATGTAATGTCTACTTTATTTAGCATATTAATTATTGATGTTAACATACAATATAGAGAGTGCATTTAAATTAAGGGGGTCATAAGTAAAGGGCTGTAAGTGCACTTAAGTTACTTTTGAGAAAATGGGGTTTAAATATTTAAGCTTTCGTAAAATCTGTGAAATTTTGTATTTAAATTTTAATGTGTGATGCGATTAAAATATCCCTTTGCCACTAAAATTTTAGACACTTAATCTTACACTGGATGCACTTAACTCTTGTTATTACAAATGTCACTAGCATTCCTTTGCTTTTGGCCACCTCAATTAAAAAAAGAAAGCTAATCTGAATTTTTAAGCAAGTTGCTGAAAATGGTTGCAGTTCATTACAATGCAGGCTTCAATTCAGTACGCATATTATTAAAAACATTTTAAAGCATATTCTCTGAAATTGAATTTATCGTTTCTTGAATATAATTTTTAGTACGATATTATTAATATAGGTTCTTTCTTCTATAGAAAACGCAATCATATTTATGAAACACACTATACACTGCAGTGTTTACTTCATTGCTTGAAGACTTCGAATGCAACAGCGGCCGTAAGTTTGTGTGTTTGACGGGAGCAAGGACATTAGTGAAGGGGTGAGAGTGAAGTACATTCAGAAATGCAGGTACATTAAAAATGCAAGTAAAAATAAAATGATGTCCCTGTATTTTAGGTTACAATTAATATAAGCAATGAATTATAGTTAATTCATGTTGTGGCATCATATATGCGAAAGTTAAGGCCGTTTCACAATAAACCAGGAACAGAAACGACAAAGAGAATGAGAACGGAAATACATTTATGTTAACATTTCCGTTCTCGTTCTCGTTGTCGTTTCCGTTCCCGGTTTATTGTGAACCGGCCTTTAAATGTAATACATCCTTACAGTTTATTACTTACTTGCTTACTTAATTATGGCTTTTAAGGATCCCAGAGGTTCATTGCCGCCCTCGCATAACATCGCCATCAGTACCTATTCTGAGCAAGATTAATCCAGTCTCTTCCATCATATCCCACCTCTCTCAAATACATTTTGATATTATCCTCCCATCTATGTCTCGGCCTCCCCAAAGGTCTTTTTCATCCGGCCTTCCAACTAAAACTCTATATGCATTTCTGGATTCGCCCGTACGTGTTACATGTCCTGCCCATCTCAAACGTCTGGATTTAATTTGATTAGTTAATTTTCATCCAAGTATTTTATTTATCCTTGATACTTATTTACTGGCTTTTAAGGAACCCGGAGGTTCATTGCCGCCCTCACATAAGCCCGCCATCAGTCCCTATCCTGTGCAAGATCAATCCAGTCTCTATCATCATACCCCACCTCCCTCAAATTCATTTTAATATTATCCACCCATCTACGTCTCGGCCTCCCTAAAGGTCTTTTTCCCTCTGGCCTCCCAACTAACACTCTATATGCATTTCTGGATTCGCCCTTACGTGCTACATGCCCTGCCCATCTCAAACGTCTGGATTTAATGTTCTTAATTATGTCAGGTGAAGAATACAATGCGTGAAGTTCTGTGTTGTGTAACTTTCTCCATTCTCCTGTAACTTCATCCCTCTTAGCCCCAAATATTTTCCTAAGTACCTTATTCTCAAACACCCTTAACCTATGTTCCTCTCTCAATGTGAGAGTCCAAGTTTCATAACCATAAAGGACAACCGGTAATATAACTGTTTTATAAATTCTAAGTTTCTGATTTTTTGACAGCAGACTGGATGATAAAAGCTTCTCAACAGAATAATAACAGGCATTTCCTATATTTATTCTGTGTGTTTATTATGTATTATGTTATAGCATTCTTGGTTGGGGCAGTGTTTCTAAATCCATCAGGAAGCCGTTGGATTTACTACAAAAGAGAATAATCAAAATTTGTCTGAAATATTGTTGTTGTTAAAAAAAAACATAGGCTCTACTTTACTTTATAATTTGAAATTAATTACTTGAATTAATACACAGAGGATTTACTTTGCTTTATGTATTTAATAATTAAACTTTAATTATTCCGTCACATGTATTTATTATACCATTGTATTTGATACTATTATTAAACCAATAGTAGTATATGGAAGTGAAACCTGGACTTTACCTGAAAGGGCAATAAAGATCTTAAATGCCTGGGAAAGGAAAGTATTACGGAAAATCTTTGGGCCTACTTATGAGCAAGGGTTTTGGCGAATCAGAACAAATGCTGAGTTATATGAATTATATAAAGATATCAACATTGTTGTTGACATAAAACTCAGAAGGTTAGAGTGGCTGGGACACGTAGCCAGGATGGAGAACAATCGCACACCCAAAACTCTACTAGATGCATTGCCAGTAGGAAGAAGGAAAGTCGGAAGACCTACATGGAGATGGTTGGATGATGTTCAGGCTGACCTAACAAAAGCTGGAATTAGAAGATGGAGAACACGAGCATTAGCCAGGAGTGATTGGTCGGATGTCCAGAGGGAGGCTAAGGCTAAACTGTAAGGGCCGTAATGCCAATGATGATGATGATGATTGTATTTGATTATTTCACATATTGAAAGCTCACTGTCTCCCAACCTAAACATGCATACATAATCTTGTCCTTGTACACGATCTAATGTTGAAATTGTTATGTCTCCTTGACTGTGGGATTCAAAATGGTGGATTGTTGTGGTTGTATAATAAAGTGCTCTACTTCTCACGATGACGTCGTGATGAAATTTGTGGTAGACAAAGCAGATGTTGCAGAAGGTTTTTATCGGGGTACTCCCGTTTCCCTCTATCATTCCACCAACACTTTCCACCACCCCTCAGTTCAGCTATCATTTGCAATATTAAAATAGGCTGACATGATAGACGGACAATGGATCAAACCGTGCCTCAGTGTATGGATCCGCCCCGGGTCCAGCCCTCGTAAAGCCAAGCCAAGTTAAGGATGTATTTTATGGGCATGAAATGCACTTTCAATTATAATATACTCATTAGTTAATTAGAATTATTTGCGTACACAGGAGTATCCACCGGGAGAGTCATGTGAAACCTTTGGGGTTTACTTCTGAACTTACCGTGTCGAATTAAAAGCTAATTTGTGAAAACCAGGCTAATGAATTTGCTCTATAATGAACTAATCATGGTTGTAAAATATGGTGAGTTTTTTTCTCTACTTGTAGCCTCAATTACTGGGAGCCTGGACGCTGAACATCGCCTCGCAAACCGGTTTTGTCGATTGATAATAATTCCCAAACTCACAGCAACACGTCTCACCACTCTTCGGTCTTCACTTGTGATCTAGATGTAATTTTCAGTCTTATGATCATCATCATCATCATCATCATTATCAAGGTTTAACGCTGGTTCACAATAAACCGAGTACGTAAACAACAACGAGAACGGATTCTTTTTTAATAAATGTATTTAAATGTGAGCATTCACAATTAACGAGTAGGTTGCCGGAGCCCGAGAACGAGAATGAGGAGTTGGCCAAGTTTTAACTTTGCCGTTCTTGTTTCCGATCACAGCCTACTAGATTCATTCTGTTGAAATAAAAAAAATATTTGGTCGTCGTATATTTTGTGGCAAGGAGGCCGTGACATGATTTGTTGCCCATTCATTGCTTGTAACTAACGCAGAAATTCAGCAGAATCACTTTCCATATATGCTACGTGTTTATGTGACCAGACTACCACGTGAATTGAATTCTTAAATATTCCGTGTCTTAAATTTAGAAGTTGGTTAACCTGTGTTTGTGTTGAGAGAATGCCATTGGTCAAGTATACACAAATAACATCAGACTGCGTAATATCGATTTTACATACTGATATGCATAGCCGTTTCCGTTCTCAGTTTATTGTAGATTAAAAAAAACTCACTTTAACGTTATTTACTTGTCGTTCTCATTCTGGTTTTCGTTTCCGGTTTGTTGTGGACCACCCTTCAGACTTTAAGTCTGTTCTGGTCTTACTTTTTCTTTAGATTCTTTCCTGGTCTTCCAAAATCGCGGTACCATCTGGGTTGCTAATGTAATATTAATTTCTGCACTATCGTGTTTTTGTAGTATTTACAGCTATTCCTATTAGGCCTTGAAAGTTAGAATTCTCACAAAGAAACTTGTTGCTAGGGAAACCATTCTTCATAATATAAAACTGTACTGTAATAGACCCATTACACTTCACTTATTGTTACTTAATTACCATTACAGTATAGTAGTTTTGCGAAGGCTTTGGAATAATATTCCTCTAAATTATCAGTGCAAAATATATTGTATTTACAATTTTAATGTTGTACGATACACGTTTGTGAAATGCATTACACAATCTCTGAAATTTATAAACTCGCTCTGTTTTTTCTTTCTTTCTTTCTTTCTTTCTTTCTTTCTTTCTTTCTTTCTTTCTTTCTTTCTTTCTTTCTTTCTTTCTTTCTTTCTTTCTTTTCAATTTTTTTTTCTAAATTTTGTAAAAAGCACTTCCCAACCTTGTATCATAATGTACTATTAGGTACATCTTCCATCGTGTATTCTATCAATATGATTTACTCATTTATCTCTGTAATGCATTAATTTGTAAGTAACTTCTGCAGTATTTAGTTCGTCTCGGCTGCCTTAATTCTTTTCACGTCTCTTCCCATTATCTACCCATGATTCACTTCCATAAAGTTAAGTTGTTAAAACCATAACTTCATAAAATTTCAGTTGGGTTTGTTTTCTTGTTTGTGTCTCATCCTATTTCTAGTTTTCTTATTATTTTTTTTAATTTATTCTGTTATTCATAATTATTCACAGAGCATTAGTGAAGTTATATTTAATTTATTGAAACGTCAGCACTGACGTTAACACTAGAATGGAAAACGTGTGTATGGTACAAATGATAACCACATGCAGGGAATATTATAAACAGATTTGGAGGCATTTTCCGAAAGGTCAGTTCCACATAGGGACACAATACGAAGACTTTTTCATAGATTTGTAGAAAGAGGATATCTCAGCGATGGAAGTTTTGAAGGAAATAGTTGTGTTCTAACAAAAGAACAGCTCTATAAAATTCAAGAAATATTAGAACATTATCCAAAGAAATCTCTATCTCGTGTTTTACGTGTCATAATTCTCAGCCTAAAAAGTTACTGATATTTTAAAATTAAAACCTTACAGATTTTCTGGAGTCAAAAAAATCACAACTGCATGACAATATATGAGTGAATTCCTGTGATTTTATTTTGTTAATGTTAATGTCTTTTCATACATAATAATTTTCTCAGATGAAGCCTGGTTTCATTACGTGTAGTGTTAGTTCACTAGAGCAGAGAAAATCTCTGATTAATGAAAGAAATTCCATTGCATGATGAAAAAATTGGTATGAGGTGCTGTTACTGCAGGAAGAATGATAGGGCTGAAATTTCAAAAGATGCTGTAAATACATACACAAAAACTCACAACATGTTTGTACATTTGTCCAATAGTGAAGAAAAATATTCATATTTTGGACCATAATCTGCCATAGAACACAATGCGTGGGGTTTGTGGGAATTTAATGTGACAGACTTTTCATGGGAGCATCATTAGTAGGAGATTATGGCCCTAACGTTATCCAGACTTTATATGTGGGACTATTGAATGTGGGGAACTCTGAGAAATGAAATCTACAAGAAAAGGCTGCATAATTTAGAGCAATTTAAGAGAAATTACAAGAATTACGGATACTGAGAAGAATTCCAGCAACACAGATTTATTTATTTATTTATTTATTTATTTATTTATTTATTTAATCCGAGAAGATTAAGGCCGTAAGGCCTTCTCTTCCATCCCACCAGATAGGAAATATAAATACAAAAAAGAAATACTGGCGCTGGTGAAAATAATACAAATTAAATTAAATTAAAGCCCTATAGAGGGTCAACAGGACCAAAAGGACACTATAGAGCTCTCATCGAGCTAATACAAGAAAAAAAAGAAAGACAAACAGAGATAGTAATGATGATAGTGATAACTGATAATAATAATAATAATAATAATAATAATAATAATAATAATAATATAAATATAAATAAATAAATTTAGCTTCCCTTATGAAAAGGTTGCCAGATTTGACAAAGCGTATTACATATAATTTGGAAACACACCTAAAAGGTAAAATGTTATACATTTGAAATGGTTAGGGAATCGAATATGCAAAATGTTAGAAAAATTTACACCTAAGTAGCGTTTGTGCTCATTTACAGTTAAGAAAGGAGGGGGGGGATATCATCAGATAGGTTAGGATGATTTGAGTACCATAAACCGCGAGAAAAATAATAGTACGGATTGATTGGCATTGATATCTAAACCAATCAACAGCCATCGGTTAAGATAACTTGAAATTTCCATTATCACTCCCATACAAATGATTTCTCAATATCTGAACCGATCCTTTGAGGGCACTAATGGCTATTTCCTTCACATTGCTGTGTCTTAGGCCCAGGTTTTTACATTTGTTGACAAAGAAAGAGGGTATGGTAACTCGTGCTCCCACCATCAGACCTATTAGATCAATGTGGGACAGGCTATATTTATCCTTATAGAACGGGATTGTTGGTTCATAGATCCGTTTCTTTTCACTGTCCACCTCATGCGGTTGATCTGCATGTGTCTCAAATCTGATGGTGGGATCGAGAATGTATGCCGAGTTGTTCTTAATGGCAATGATATCAATTCGCCGAACACTTCCTTGTGTGGCTAGTCCCTGCACTCTTGATGGACTGTAAACCCTACTTCCTTCAGCGCCTCGGCCAGCATAGAACGGACAGCATGGTGACGGATGTTGCGAAGGCTCACTATAGGGGCAGAAGCCAAGGATATGGGGAAGAGTTTCAATCTCGCTGGGACAGCGCCTACAGCGGGTACCATCGCGACTTCTACCCGGTACATATTAATTGTCAATTTTACAACAGCATAGTTACAATATTTATTATATGTCATGAGTTAAGCCGAAGTTGCACAACCTGACAGGTATTCAAAAAGCAATTACATGCCCTAGAATGTGATTCTTTATTTTAAATTTGAATTTTGATATTGTCCGACAGTCTCTGACACGGTCAGGGAGAGAGTTCCAGAGGCGTGGAATAGATATGCTGAAAGATGATGAGTAGAAGGATGTTCTGTGCAGAGGAATAGAGAGAAGGTAGGCTACAGAGAGATTAATCCTCATTACAAAATGAAAATAGTACAGACTATCATTCATCAAAGTTGTGCTGGTGGTCGCGTTCTGAAGGTTGCAAAGAAACAATTTTTATAAGTCGGGCGCTTGAATATATTACATTTTTTGTCTTACGTCGTAACTTACACCATGAACAGTTCGCCTTATACAATTTATGTTGCTAGTATAGGGGTATAGGTAGGAAGGTGATTACTTTGGGTTAGAATTTCGTTTCTGAGAACAGATCCTTCACACGACACAACCATTTGAAGTACCGGTAGCTGTTGTGTTGAGAGCCATTCCTTGCTGTAACAATATTGCTAAGCCTTATGCCACGTGAAAGATAATGAAAATGCTTTGACTCTATTTTCCACTTCAAGCACTGCTATTTTACGCAGATTTTTCTCGAGTCCACATACTCTCAGATCCGATATAGAATGGTCACTCGATAACGTGCTTTGAAGTTCGTAACTTTCCCGCAATACACTCACAAAGAAGGAATGCATACTGTACGTTGAGATGGGAGGCAGAATGGGAAGGTCTGCTTCAACATTTTAATATATGTCACCTGAGATAACGAGATGCTAATCAATATATAATAATAATCCACTATCTTGAAGAGGAGAAAATATTATCTATCATAATACTGGAGTGCAAAATCATTAATAATACTGAACCACTAGACAATCTTAGTGCAAGGAAGCTAAAAAGGCTCTTGAGAAATTAACAATATCATAAATGAAGTGAAATGAGAATACATGGTAAAGGAGTTGTATGTATGTACAGGGACATCATTTTATTTTTACTAACATGTTTAATGTTAACCTGGCTATATCTTTGGATTAAAGGTCTAGAACCGGAAACACCGCTTGTTCCTCCTTCCAAGACTGGAGTTCGATGATACCGGCGTGAAATACAGTTCACTTTACTAGGTATAGGAGGGAAGAAAAGTAGTTCATCCATTTATGTAAACTGGGAAATATCGCAATTTTGAGTTTGATAATTTTGATTAAATTTTTGTTTAATAAAAATACAGTACAGTATTAACAATAAGTGTTTTTACTCACGAACTGAGCTATCCATTCGGACGTATTAATTATGTAGTGTATATTGTACTGTTACAGCACATTAGCGTACAATATAGAGAATGAAGTTAAATTGAAAAATAATCATAATATGGATATTTAAACACATTTTTGAAAATGGTGGCCCTTCATTTCGATACAGGCTTCAGTTCTTTTGTGCATATTATCGCACCATAGACTATTGTACCTAATTCCAATTACCAGTTTCGTCCTTCGTACGAGTATCTCATCTTGAAATAATTCTATACCTACTCTATAAAAGAGTACCTTACGTACTGTAAATTTAATCTTCACTTCTGCCTGACCCAAGAAGATTAAATTACTCAGAAATGCTATCTACTGTCCGGTCAAGTGGTTTTGTCGCAGAGTCGTAGAGACGGGGGGAATCACGTGACACTTAATTATTTAACGAGGCCCTTTTATGTAAGTCATTTTAAACAGTTGATATAATATTATGTAGACGTTCAATTCCCAACAGAAATTAATGTTTTCAGAAAAGAGCTAAGACAGCCCAGCTACTAGACTTTACAGAGAGGCTAACAGATGCTAGTGGTGGAAACCGGGATGCGACGTAAGCAAACGGACGACAGTACCTGTGCGAAAATATGACTCAATATTGAAAGCTCTTTCGTCACTGGAAAACGCGAACATATTTCTGGAACGTACTATACTCGCTAACTCAGTACTGCATACTCGGCCTCAGTTCTGTGTGGAGAACGCTTGGAAGTTTACTAGTAGAGGGGGTGGGAGTGAACTACATTCAAAAACTCAGGTACAATAAAAATTGAAGTAAAAATAAAATGATGTACCAGTATTTATTTACACTGCTAGTGAGCAAGCACCTGGTGGCAGTGGTTTACACAATATAAACAATACACAATAACATTGCAATACACGGTACAATTATACAATACAGAATCTTGTATTCTGTATCAGAAATCTACATCTGCAAATAGGTGACTAGAGACTTTGAACGTATTGTCAAGCACAGAATGTAAAGAAGCCCTGAAGCTGCAATATACCATTGTTCCTGCTCGAACTCTTCTTGGTCGTAGTCGGGATAGAGTCCATTGCATATTCTGCTGCGTGCCCAAAGCCTTGCCCCATGTCCCCGGTTCATGTCCACCAAGAGACTTTCTCCGGAACTCGAGACACTATAGAATAAGTTAAAAAATTGCAGCCACGTTTTCCCGGAAGGGTTATGAAGTCCGTGAAGAGTCCCATGCATTGCTGAGGAAGGTGGGAATAGAAGGATTGACATTAATTCCGTTAACCGTACACAGGACAACGCATATATTTTTGACTCCACCATCGAATTTCAGACCAGCTCTAGTCAGCCAGAAGGAGTAGATGAAGGAAAACAGCCGATTCACGATATTTTTATTGTACCTGAGTTTTTAAATGTACTTCACTCCCACCCCCTCTACTAGTAAACTTCCAACCGTTCTCCAAACAGAACCGAGGTCGCGTATGCAGTACTGAGTTAGCGAGTATAGTACGTTCCAGAAATATGTTCGCGTTTTCCAGTGACGAAAGAGCTTTCAATATTGAATCATATTTTCGCACAGGTACTGTCGTCCGTTTGCCTACGTCGCATCCCGGTTTCCACCACCTGCTTCTGTTCGCCCCTGTGTAAAGTCTAGTAGCTGGGCTGTCTTAGCTCTTTTCTGAAAACATTAATTTCTGTTAGGAATTGAACGTCTACGTAATATTATATCGATGCTTGCCAATAAATACAAAATCTTCCCGATTAAAGAAGTGGAATTCTCATAGGAGCAAGGGAGACAATACCAACATCGGTAATAAATTGCTATGAAACATTAGGGATCCCTAAAATGAATAAACCGATTAGCCATTTTCACTATTAAAGGATCCCTGCAGATCATAACTTACTATATCATTCATACAATATGTAAAATATGAATTATACAGTAGTAGCACAGGCTACAATATACAGTCACGAAGCTTGAGTTTTGAGGGTGCTAGAAACAATAGAATATGACGGTACTATTTTGCATTGCCTGTAATGAGGCGATATTAGCGATCCTAGTGGTGGGCAACTATCTAATGTTTGCATATTTACTACGTATTGAGCTTCGCGACTGTATATACTAGACTGTGGTAGTAGTGTATCCAATTTTCCCCCTCACACAACCACACTGCTTGAATATCCCTTTCTGTTTTTATGAAAACATGTTAACTACGGTACACTTTGTCAGATACCTAATCTACAAATTGTAGGAAGTTCTGATAATAAATATACTATATTGACGATCACGTAAGGGCAGTTCCTAAGAGGCTAATTTGGCCGTCTCTTCAGTGTTGCCAACTAAAACCAGATATCATCAAGGAGGGAAAAATCACAATGACATGTACAATAATAATAATAATAATAATAATAATAATAATAATAATAATAATAATAATAGTAATAATAGTAATAATAATAATGATGATAATAATAATAATAATAGTAATAATATACTATTAACAATAACGATGTCTTGTTTATTTACTTATTTACTACAGCTCATCTTTATGTTGGGAGGTTTTTTTTCTAAATTGTTCAATAATTTCTGAAAGAATAGGCCTATATTTTCCACCTAGACCTCTCGCACATTATGTTGGAAATTAGTAGGTTAATATGATCTAATATTAAAATGCATTTTGTCTGACAACATGAAATTCATTGCTTTGACTAAGCAGTTTACGATTCACGAGACCTAACCTAAAAATGTATTTTGTTTCATCACGTGAAATGATTAGTACAAACTCCAGAAATCGAGTGCCACTTCAAAATATAGGTTTAAAAATACTTACTTATTCCTAATAATTGAGCTATTTTGGTTATAAGTGATATCTCCGTGCATATTTTCTACCGATCATCCAACTGCATGTATCATAGCACTTGTTATATTTATTTACACTTACCAGACTATAATCTTAAATAATGTAACCACAACGCAACACATAAAATAACTATTATGTATTAACCTAATTCTGATATTAATTAATTATTAGTTTGTTCAAATTTTACTAGTTTCCAGTAATCGGCTCAGAAATCTAGAATAATTTGAATTTTCATAATTTACACTACCGACAACATTTGTTCCTACTGCCAACATAACAGTTACAAAATCACTACCAGTTGTAGTATTCCTCAGTATCGAAATTCGAAACGAAGTTGACAAAAGAAAATTCAACCTTCAAACTAGAAAATCACTATAATCTACTAGCATATGTAGTAATGGACGAAAAATGGTAGAGTTCACCCTTAGGATATTAAGTAAGCTGATCCGGACTATAACTATTAAAAATAATCCAATTTGTTCGAAAGACGTTTTTCTTGCCATGACTTCTTGGTTGATTTAAATAAATTCAGATTGTTTAAAAAACTTAATATAGAGTAAACAGTATCACGTTACTTGTCTTTTTGTCATGTTATGAGATACAGTAGGCTATGTTATGCCACTAAATACATCATGACACCATATCGTAATAACATCGTCATTGTTATGTTCTACATACACAAAAGAGTGTGCTTAAATGCGGCAGACTTATGTTAGTAGATTTAGTGGCACGTAAAAGAATTCTTGCGGGACAAAATTCCGGCACACGGGTGACACTGATATAACCTCGGCAGTTGAGAGGGTCGTTAAATAAACCATAATTTAATCTTTTTACTCTGTTGACCTATTCAAGCTTCACAAAGACTAGGCTAGTGTAAAATATAGTCATGGAATCGGAATCCGACTACAGTACATGTTTGATTTTTGTCAGTGTAATTTCCTATTGTCTTAGAGGGATTCTCCAAATCATATAAGCCTAGAATTTGTTATAAATCTCATTTTGTGGTGATAGTGTTGGTGGAGTAGATGATTTAGTAGAAAAATTAAAAGAAAACATTCGAATTATAATGATATAATGATGAGAGTTATTGCGTAACAACAGGCATCATAGAGTCCGTGGAGCTATCGCCTGTCTTCTTCGGAACAAGGGTTGGGAAGTTCATGAAGAGGTCCACTGCATTTCTGAAGACGACTCTCACAGAAGAGCGGATATAATAGCAATAAACAGGCAACAACAAAAGGCTATTATCGTAGATCCAACTATACGCATGGAGAGAGATCTAAACCAAGCTCATCAGGTTGATTATGGAAAGAGGGTCATTTATGAACCTTGTATTCCCTACCTTAGTGCCAAGTATAACATCCCTCTCTTCAATTGGTCAGTGACAGGTTTATTTTTTGGTGCTCGGAGTTCTTTACCAAAATTTACATATCATTTTTTTAAAACAATTATCAATATCATCTTTTGAAATTCAAAAAATCATCTCGCAAATTCTCAAAGATTCCCTGTAGATTATACAATTTCATTTATACCACTCAGAAGGCCTTAATTAAGGATATGCTAATTTTAAATAAAATCTTTTTTTATCAGTATAATTTAGTCATCTTCTAAGATTTTATTTTATAATTGATAATCAATGGTGCTTAATTATCATACTTTATTTTTATAACACTATTCATATTTAATTAATTGTATTTGTTTGCTATTCATTTCCGGATCCTCGTGGTCATCCTTAATTAAGGCCGGATGAGTTTTCTCTCTCTCTCTCTAAAGTCTATTTCTCATTAAAAGAAAATAAGTTGGTGAATGATGTTCTTTTCAATGATTTTACAGAATTTATTACTCCTAATTGTGTGAAGCAATCAAGGAGTTCATTTGGGTTGTTTCATTTTTATTATAACTTAAATTTAATATTAGGAATAGATAATATTTAAATAAGAGTAAATTTTGATTTTTAAACTAAATTGTGATGTAGTTAGATTTTATGCTGCTTTTAGCTGTCCATCAACAGTCCTACAATATCTTAGTACTTTTTCATAGCAGAAATGTATTGAGGATAATGGTCACAGTACTCTTATTGCTTGGAGTTGCAGGTTTTTATGCAAAATATCCAAGTGATAGTAGCTAAATATAATTTTGAAGTACATATGAAACATATTTTTTTCTGAAAGATCCCACAGGGAAGTTGTTTGTATCTTTCTTAACAGTTTTCAAGAAAGAAAACTACTACTTTTAAAGATTTTCAGGAAATTGTTACTCCCAACAATCTTCTTCACGAGGTTCCTAACTTTATAATCAATTAATATTCCTTCTTCTTAGTCTTGCGTCACTAATTCTCGAAAATTATTTCGTAAAATTTAGAAATAAACTCCCAATAACATACTTTTCCACAGACACTTTTATTTCAGATTATATATGTTAGGACCAATTATTTTTGGAAAATCGAAAATTACCAGAAAAATTTCGGCTATAGATTTATTATTAGTATAGATTTACCTTCATGTACACTGGTAATAACGGAAGATTTCTTTTTTTTTTGATTAACAATCGATCGATTTTCAATAGGGAACATGTTAGGGGGAAAACACTTTTCATGAAAAAATTATGCGACAACAATAATAATAATAATAATAATAATAATAATAATAATGGTGGTGGTGGTAATATGATGAAATATGTGGAAGTAATTCATTTTCTTGGACAAGTAATAAACAGAGATCGTAAATGTACAGATATTTTCTGCACTTCTCTGTTCAGCAGACGAAGTTGAATATAACGAAACGAGAGTGGAAAGAAGTTGAATACAGGAACTGGTCTTACATTCGACAGAAGCTGCCAATATAACAAAAATGATTTTCCTCAACATTCAGTAACCAACTTTCCTAAAGCCTGTCTGCAACCAACTACGACAAGAATGAGTAAAGCTCCGTAAGTATGGAAGAAGGAAATTGAAAAATCGGCCAGAGTTGACATTGTTCGGGATGGAGGGGCGTGTAAGAGGTTGGCTACAGGAGTTTGTACTCATGGGTTTATGTAAAGGAGGACATCTCTTTTGTGAACTTTTAAAAAGTAATGAAAAAATGAAAGATAACTTCTACTAAAATGAAAACTAAACAAAAGCAAAACTTTATGTAAAATAGATCTCCTTACGATTTCTCTGCCATGAAATACTCATCCTCATCATTTATCATTATCATCATCAGCAGTAGCAGCAGCAGTCATACAGGTTATAGTCCCAGAAGGACTGTTACGGTCCACAGAAGTTTTCATCCCACCTCTTCATTGGACGTCAGTTGACCTCCTGTCTCTAGGTTGGTAATGCAGGATTGCACGAGTATTCTAGTTCTAGATATACACAACAATGCTGACGCCAGTTATCTTGATAGTGACATATGTCTGCTAGTATAGAGTTCATTTCAAGTTCCTTTAAGATGTCTTCATTTCTTTTATGGTGGCAACCCCACCACTGGACTACTCCTCCTTCCTAGGAACTAGTTAAGGCATGTCAGAAATCAGACTTTAAATGTGCAGTTATGTGCACGGATCGCCGGTCTGTGCAGGTTGCATCAATCAGGCGTTGCTCTTACCCGTTCTTAGCTGGAGGGGTGTACAATAGTCTATTTTGCGCTCGTAGGGTTGGATTAAATAAGCATTTGGACATTATGAACATAGTTAGCAGAACGAAAAAAACACGGTTATTATTACTGTATATATTTAACAATTGTAGTACAAGAAATTTTAGGCTTACTCAGTTATACTTCACAAAGTAGTGGTTTGTAAAGCATAATTTATTAATATGACTTTTATACAGTATTTAAAGAAAAAAAATTGCGATAATTTCGAAACAACAAGAAACGAATATTTTACGTAGTAGATACTAGTTATTTTAAAGTAACAGACCCTACTCTTTCATTGTTCGTCAAGCATTATTATTTACTGTGACCATTGGTACAGAAATGTTTAATTACATGCAGTAGGACATTGTGAAGTTTTTACACTGAAATCATTTCTTTGCTGTATGTCAATATAAATTAATATTAATATTAATAAATAATATAAATTAAGCTTAGATTTTAAATTCACATATAGTTTATTTGAAAACGTTGAGAGCAAGTATCGAAAATTTGGGAGCGTTACTCAAAGAAATTAAAAGTGTAGTTCACAAGCTGTGAAGCGACGATATTCTCTTTATGTCAGATTTAAAGATTTATTAATATAAGTGTATTGAATTAATACTGTGACGTGAGATGAAAAATTTGCCATTATATATTTTTCCAGAAAATGTTTCCGCCTTGCAAATAGTTGTTTTCTTCTCTCCTTACAACCTCAAGAGCCTCAAATGTATTCCTCACTATATTCTCATCACTTACCAGTTTATGAAATGAAAGTCGTAAGTCGTCTAATCTTTGATGGCTCTGTTAGTACAGACTCCAAAACAACGCCATTGCCAAGTACTTTTGCCGTGAGAGTACTGATTAAGAAATAAGCGCTGGTAATATCATATTTTGAGAACTTTACTAATCTGATCTAAATTGTCTCACAACACTATTACCTCGACATTGGCTGATGAAAGCCTTTCATTTTAAAATAATTATTATTGTTGGCTGAGGAAAACATTATAACAATAAATTATGTTATATGATTCGCAATTTCGCTTCTTCGTTATCTGTGAACTCCTCATTTTATTTTATTTATAACTCATTCACAGACACAGCCAAATCGTACTGAAACTGTGTTACTGAAACAAAAGCTGCTGCAGGTATTGTATAGCCCTGTCGCGTTCCCCTCCAAGGCGATTCACTCCCTCCAGGTAGGGGAATAGGAACTGCACATCGCACAGAGACTACTGCACAATGTGCAGGGTTTTGACATGCCTGAACTAGTTGGAGGGAAATTCCTAATATGCTTGCAAGCCTACAAAAATATATAGCCACGAAGTACTATACATGAAAATATAAATTACTTTAGGAGAGAATATGACGTATTAAAATTACATTCCATCTTCTAATGTGTATTTATTGGTCTTGTGACCGAAGAAGGTATGTTTGTTTTGTTTGCGGGACGCTCCTTGAAATATGAAAGTAGTTTCCTCTACTACTTACGTTCCTAAAAACGAGAAAAAGTAAAGGCAGAGTCTATATTGGTGTTCTTATTTGATATTGCGCCATACATCAAAACTACACTCGTAAATTTCGACGCTCGTCTAGATCAAGTATGAGGGACAGGTGCTTTGAAGAACTCACTGAACATGACCTCTCTTTTCCTCACACTGTAAATTTTATAGTCATTCTGTGTATATAGGCTATAAGTTTCGAACCCGAGACACACACATCAGTAGTACTATTCAGAAATATACCAGTAACATGGTGAGCACCAAGGTACATTTCAATTTTAAAGAATTTTGAGGAAATGAGTATATCGTTGTTCTCAGTAATAATGGTCAAGCTGAATATCCAATTTGCTCAGTTGAATTGCGTTACATAAAATAGAACAAATAACTTACGACAATAAAGCGTAGGAATCATTACCAACTGAAACTTTTCCTACTTCACGCAATTTTGCAGCTAGAATTCTGGTTTGCTCGGAACTGCATAACTTATATCTGTACGCAATTACTTAAAAAAATGAACTACATTAAAAGACTTCGTATTCTTATCTAACGGTGACCACCTTCTTTCAACATAGACTTTATAGTATCAAGATGTATGTATTTACCCATTAAATGCACATTAGTGTGATACCTGTTTTGCTAATGTGAAAAAGTATTACTTGACTCGCTTTTGACTCATTTTGCTTATACAGGGACATAATTTTATTTTTACTAACATTTCTAATATTAACCTGGCTATACCTTTGAGAACCATAACACCGTTTTCTCCCCCCATCCACGACTGGAGTTCCATGATACTGGCATAATGTACAAACAAATCACTTTACTACGTATACTAGGAAATATCGCGATTTTGAGTTTGATAATTTTCATTAGGTTTTTGTTTAATCAAAATACAGTACAGTATTAACATTGAGTGTTTTTACTCACGAACTGAGCTGTCCATGTGGTCGTATTCATTATGCAGTGTATATTATACTGTCTACAGCACATTAGCGTACAATATAGAGGATGAAGTTAAATTGAAAAATAATCATAATATGGATATTTAAACACATTTTTGAAAATGGTGGCCGTTCATTTCGATACAGGCTTCAGTTCTAATGTGCATATTATCGCACCTAATTCCAATTATCAGTTTCGTCCTTCGTACCAGTAACTCATGTTGAAATATTTCTGTATCTACTCTATAAAACAGTACCTTACGTACAGTAAATTCAATCTTCACTTTTGGCCGATCCGAAAAGATAAAATTACTCAGACATGCTATCTACTGTCCGTCCAAGTGGTTATGTCGCAGGGTCGTAGAAAGGGGGAAAATCACGTGATAGTTAATTACTTAACGAGGCCCTTTTATTTAAGTTATTTTAAACAGTTGTATAATATTACGTAGACGTCCAATTCCTAACAGAAATTAATGTTTTCGGAAAAGAGCTAAGATAACCCAGCGACTAGCCTTTACAGAGAGGCGAATAAAAGCTGGTGGGGGAAACCGCATTCCTTAGGCAAATATACGACAGTACCTGTGCGAAAATGATTCAATATTGAAAGCTCTTTCGTCACAGGAAACCGCGAACATATTTTTGGAACATACTGTTTACTATGGCCGTAAGGCTATTCTATACGCGGCCTTGGTTCTGTATGGAGGACGGTTGAACTTCATTAGTAGAAGGGGTGGGAGTGAAGTACATTCAAAACCTCAGGTACAATAAATATTGAAGTAAAAATAAAATTATGTCCCTGTATTATGATAGAATGCTAGAAGATGAAGTCGTGAAATTTAGTCGAACCGAAAAGAGTTGTGATCAATTAATCTTCACGGTACACATGGAAATCCTATATAAAGAGATATAAATTTGAGCTTTGATGAGTTAAGTATAAAAAGTATTAATCGGAATTGTAGAAAGACTTGTTAGAAATGTTATTAAAGATGTAAGTGATCTACACTAAGGTCCGAAAGTCTTGTTTATATGTTGATGTGCATCCATTTTGAACATGTCATAGATGTGTGACAATGGTTGATACTTTAAGTTCCAGCTTGTTTAGCGATCCAGAACATCAGTATGGGCACCATCATTGTCGCGGCACAAAATGATACGACACCATGTCCTGTATGAAATTTTCCGCGGCAAAGGCGGTGTGATTTCCCTGAACGCCTCCCTAACAGCTTGCTTCAAACCTTTAATTGTCTTGTATCGATGTTTCTAGACATGCTGCTTATTTATTCCCCACAAGGAAATCACACCGCCATGAAAACTAAGAAAGCACTGAGTTATTCCGAAATGTAATACTAGTCACTCTTCCGTAAATTCCCAATACAAAACCGAAGAACGTTATATGCGCATTCTAGCGCCTATTTGAGGAACTAAAGTTACAACGTTAATTTAGATTAGGGCTGGACATCGGGAGCGGAACCGGTCTCTAAACGAGGATGCTTAATATTTATCCGTCACTGAATCAACGCTGCGCGATGTTCGGCGGGGAAGAAAGGGGATGAAGAGAAATCATGTGGCTCCCCGTGAGAGAGTAGAATCCGCTCTTGCTGCCCTGCCATGATTTAGATGGTAGAATACGTTTTTCTGAATACGGAAATAGTGTTATCTCAAAATCGACAATTTTATAGGTGTATCACTCGTCTAGTGGGGTGCTACATGCTCATTTCGAGTAAATATCATACCATTAAATGAAAATTGTGAATAAATCTGAATTGAAATGAATTTGAATTGAATTGAAATTTATGTAAACTGTGCACTTATTAGAAACATTCTAATGGTACATAATATAAACAAAATCTACTAATTCGAAACTTTTACTGTTGGACTGACTTAAGTTATTTCGCATTTCACTGTCCAAGCCTATACATTAACTCCGTTTTAAAATTAACAAAATGAATAATTATAGAATCTATTCGTAGAAAAATTTAATCCTTTTAAGACCACAAAATATATCAGTGTCAAAATGTGCAATGTATAAACCTACAGTCAATTCGCGTTCACTTCCGTACCGGTACCGGTTCTTCACTTTCTGTACCATTACTGAAACCCTTACTTTCTCAAAAGTTATCCATGCCATACTCGAATGTCAAGTTTCTATCCTAAGCTTACCGATATGAGGTCTTATCCATTAAGCGGATGTGTCATACCTTCAGAGACGTGAACAAACATTAAGCCCATGCTCTCTATTGATTTCCTTTCGCAAACGTGACTTCCACACGTTATTAAAATTGCACTTTCATCGCTGCTAAG
This sequence comes from Periplaneta americana, assembly GCF_040183065.1. Classification (NCBI taxonomy): domain Eukaryota; kingdom Metazoa; phylum Arthropoda; class Insecta; order Blattodea; family Blattidae; genus Periplaneta; species Periplaneta americana. Next base: position 180,751,896 of record NC_091124.1, read on the forward strand.
ACAAAAGTGTACAAACGAGGTTTATGGAGACAGAATTTCAGGATTGCAGTCTAAATCGTGATATTTTATGCACACTCCATACGATCAATAACGTTAACAGTATTAACAAATATGAGAGTAATACTGATCGTGTGTGTGCTAGAATGATGGAATGACGGCCGTGCTGAAGGACATCCGGTTTCCCATCAGTATTGAAGAGTGGTGGGGATACTGACGGTTATACCACAGTCTAGTACAGCCGTGGCGAAAATGTGATCGTGCGCCGAGCCACTGTGTAACCTGCAACGTGCATAGCACCTATGGAGGGAGGCGGACACCCGAAGGGGAAGTGAAGCAACTGTCTGTCTTATTTACGGATTTTCATTTTCCTTACGTCAAGCACTTAAATATAATTTTATACAGTTCAAGGCTACAAACTGATGTTTTGTACGTGTAACGAAGAAAGAAATGAATAAGAAAACATAGTACACATTAGCACAACCTAAAATTAACTGTCTTCAGAATGTCTCTGCGACAGAGTTTCAAAATCAGGAATTATGTCACTTACTGCCAGTCGTAGTTGATCACGAAGGTATTTGTCTGCCAGTTGTGATCTAAATTTGGTTTTTACTATTTTCATTGTTGAAAATAATTTTAAGTTATAGCGAACATGGCTTCAACAGAGAAAACGAATGAACGAAGCTTCGGATATTTATTTATTTTTTTTTGGCAAAGATTTTAAAAGTTTTACATTTTTCAAGTCCTTACATATAACTTTCATTTAACATCACATTGTGAATCTGTGAGTTTAAATTGAAGATCTAACCGCATTATTCGTACATCTGCTAAAAAAGGACCGACGTACAGAGGTAATAATAATAATAATAATAATAATAATAATACTTAACCTTTTAATGTTTCATGAGTAACATGTAGTATAATGCCGTTTTATGTTTCACAACAGTTTTCTCGTAATACTTGTGAACTAATCATACATTTAATATTCTCATCATATTGGCAGCAAAAAAATGCGTCCTCCCATCCTACTTTGAAACTTTCGTTTTTGTAGAGGTACATGGTTTCGAGAGAGACATTGCGACGATACGCCACTCGCAGGTCAGAGACAAATACAAATGGAACAGAGTTTGACTCCAGTGAGTGAGAGGGTGGGGGTTGGAGAAGGTAGGAAGCAAGAGAAATGCATAGTTATCATTGCGAGCCACAATGTGCTCGTGAGTCACATTTTCGCCACGCCTGGTCTAGTATATGCAGTCACGAAGCTCAATACTTACTAAATATGCATACCTAGACAGTTGAAATATGCATCCATCTAGCCACCAGGATCGCTACTATCTCCTCATCACATACTCTTTCCCTAGCAGACGATAAAATGTATTGTACTTTCGATATCGTGTTCTTTTGGAAAAATTAACACCTTCCACTATTGAAATACGAAATGCATAAGATTCATATATTATTTTCATAAAGTATATATTACATTTTATAAACTCACCTTCCTGGATCTTTCGGAAGAAGGATAACTCTGACCTCTTTTTCTTAGAATTTATAGTGCAACAAACGTCTCCTTGTCCTATATCATTATTCAAATTATTGTATTTTAGCCATTTACAGTTATTACAACAGTTAACGAACATTTCACAACAATGCGAAATACGGCACAGTCAATGCCTTTTCGATCTAGACCAGGCCGTAAGGTATGTTCGGGTTTTCTATTTCAGTGTATGTAGCTCAGTGAAATATTATATTATAACTTTATTGCGTATCATTGCTCAGCTTTATTTAGTGTAATGAGTCCATAAGTTTCGTGTATTTCTTGCTGCATAATATGTTGCAGAAATAATTATAAAACTGTGTTATTTTAATGTGAAGAGAATCTTACATATTAACATAATCCGTTCGCATCAACATTTTAAGTTAAGAATTTAAGCTATTTTGATATTTAATAAAAAAGAATTTACATTGTGATTTTAATTTGGCACATTTACCTTCCTTAATTGTAGACAGAAAATTTACTACACCAATCCTATGAAATTAGTATACATACGATTGTGTTACTTCGTCTCTTAGGTTGTAGATAAATACAGTAATTCAGAGTCAATTGTACTATTAAAATACAGGCAAATTGAATGTGAGGGGTATTATACATGACATTATGTTTAATTATAATGTATATTTGCGAATATAGGAACATAAGTTAAATGTAGTAAACAACGGGCCAGGGTTCGATTCCCGGTCGGGGCAAGTTACCTGGTTGAGGATTTTTCCGGGGTTTTTCCTCAACCCAATATGAGCAAATGCTGGGTAACTTTCGGTGCTGGACCCCGGACTCATTTCACCGGCATTATCACCTTCATCTCATTCAGACGCTAAATAACCTAAGATGTTGATAAAGCGTCGTAAAATAACCTACTAAAATGAAATAAAGAAATGTAGTAAACATAACCTATAATTTTCATACGACATAATATACCGGTACATATGTAGGCCTAATGGCAGGGCATTGGAGACCACTAAAATTAGACAGAAAAGGGCAACTGGTACAGTAAACATAACCTATAATTTCAGAATATCTAAATATCCGTGCCGTGCAACTGAAAATTATTGAATCGTGCATAAATGAATGTACAAGAATTTCGCAAAATTTAATCAACATAAATGCAGGTATTACACATACGAACAACGTAATTTTCACATCAAAAATAATGTTACACCTTAGCTCTCAAGTGAATTATGTCTGAAATGTCTCATAATCATTGTTTTAAATTTTATTAATGCAATTACACTACATTTGAAAGAAATATATGTTACTTTTTATGCATTCCAACTAATTTATATGGTTGAAAAGCGGCCCTTCGTGATCGGGTTGAGGGAGTCACATGGTCTGCCTTACGGCCTGTATTAGATCACGATGGCTGTGGCACAGTCTATTGTTCCTAGTACTCACAGCGCTCCAAGCGGCTAGCAACTATCGCGAGAAATGCGAAATTCACCCCAAGCTTCGCGACTGTATATATTAGACTGTGGTACTCATCTAACGAGTCATAGGCCTATGTGAATAAAAACAAATGCAATACGGCACTTGACGCAAGGCTAGGTGTGTTTAAGAAAATTAAGTCAAATACAAATGGTGAAGGTGTGAAGAAAGAAATAATTACCTTGCGATGTAATTATCGGAAGCAATTAAAGAAGGTAATAGCGTCGAAGCTCTAGGGAACTGATACAGAAGATTAATATGAACCACCATCATGGATCTAAAGAAATGAGAAATTCCTGTTTCTTTCAACAACGCAACTTTCAACTCATCATTCTGTGCATTTACCTAGACCACGAATTGAACTTCGCCCTACATATCGTTCAATTGTGGCATCTGGTCAGAACGATATTCTGACACTTCTCTGTCACGGGGATTCTGAAATTATTATTTGTATTTAATAAACAAGGATTGCATTATCAACAGTAATCTCACGAGAGGTTTTGATTTATCTAGAGAAAATCAAAACTCGAGTGGGATTTAATTGACTATTACACGATTAGATGAAAGTATATAAAGATTATAAGTAACAAAGTACTCCAATACAATAAAATATTAATTGACTTACGAAAATAAACCTGTCTTCAAATGTATTATTGCACCATTACGCTAGATGGCAGTTGTGCCAACTATGGAATCTTCATTGAATTCTGTAGACTGTTACTAGTCAAGAAAGCTTTGTTGATTCAGTTTCATTTTTATTAAGACAGTTGCATTCCACTTCAATTATCCGAATCCCAGTAATCAACGTCACTTGACAGATGATTTTCAATAAATCTTAATATTAAACAATCTCTGATACGTGACTATCCATAATATCATATAGCAGAAGCTATAACACAACCTAACTAATATACACAAGTGTTAGAAAAGTTTTAATTAACGACGACATAAAAAATAAACATAATAATTTTAAAAGGAATAATTATTGAATGTACAATTTTCAAATTTGAATGTGGTTGGTGGTTCAATTGAGCCGCTTGAGAAACTTCTTGCCCCAGCAACTAAAACTTACCCTAGTACAAACCCTAGTAATGCCGCACTTTGATTATTGTGACGTTTTGTTAAGTGACCTAAGTTCTGAATTGTCAGTCAAGTTACAGCGAGCTCAGAATATGTGCGTCAGATACGTGTACAACATCCCACGATATGATCACATATCACCGTCCTTCGCAAGTCTTTCGTGGCTCCGACTTAAAGAACGCAGAACTTTACACTCTTTGTCTTTACTCTTTCGAATTCTGCACATCTTAACACCAAATTACCTTTCGTCTCGTTTCTCTTATCTACACTCTAACCACGACGTAAATACCAGATCACTTATCTGTGGCACGCTAAGTATACCTCTTCATAGAACATCTTGTTATTCATCATCTTTTACAGTATCTACCTCGCGTCAATGGAATTCCTTGTCACAAAGTATTAGGGGCTGCAAGACAACAAACACCTTTAAAAACAGCTTAAAAGATAACTTTATTAGCATTTCACTCCAATCATACTGATTTGAACTATAAGTGACTACATTGTTACTTCTTTCTTTAGACATTATCCTGATAGTGCTGTATTTTCAAAATTGTCTCATAATAATCTCTTTCTATTATCTAATATTATTTGAAATATATTAACATTCTATGTGGTATTTTAGCTTAATTCTGCTACACAGTTTATTTGAGTGTTTAATTAATAGTTCATAGTATTTTGTCGTAAATAACTCTTGTATACATGTAACTCTCATCTAAATCAAATTGTTGAATTCTTTGTAAGTTCATGCATATGTATATACACTTTTTGCTGGTTGAGTGGAAGAGAAGGCCTTACGGCCTTAACTCTGCCAGTTAAAAGAAATTATTATTATTATTATTATTATTATTATTATTATTATTATATCCTGGCCTAGTTGCTTCGTATCATTCGTGAGTTTCAGAACTGTCTTCGGATAGTTGACTAAACAACAACTGTCAGTATCATTGACTCATTATTACTGATCCTGTAAGGGCTCCATTAAGTCTTGAGTCTCAATCGTGCATTCTGACTCGGGGAGTCAGAATTTGGAGTCGAGTTACGAATCGTGGAATCGGAATTCATAGTCTCAGTCGGAATCGTGGAGTCAAATGTCTTGAATCGCAGCCTCAATCATGGAGTCAGAAGTTTTGAGTCGCATTCTGAATCATGATTCGAAAGTCTGAGTTGCAGTCTGATTCGTGGAGTCGGAAATCTGAGTCGAGAGCTGAATCATGTAGATGAAAGTCTGAGTTACAGTATAAACCGTGGAGTAGGAATTCGGAGTCGCAGTCTGAATCTTGTAGTCGGAAATCTTGAGTCGCAATTTGATTCGTGAAATCAGATCAATAAATTAGGGCCTACATCGCCTACTTCTCAAACCTTGAAATAAAATTATGAAATTTAATTTGTCTCTGATGCAATGTACCTATATTAATGTGAAAATAATTAATTTCGGACGTTAACAATGTTTGATAGTAATTCAATTTTCAGTATTTTCCCAAATAATTAAATGTTATGTATAGCCTATGAACTATTAATGCGGGAATAATGTCATATTCAGACGAGGTTAACATACTTTTATATCTATTTTAAAGATTTGATTGAGAAAGGACAGGGTATACAGTAAGTCTACTAATAAGCATGGACATTTTATATGAAGTAGTTTATTGCTACAAACTTCCCTTATTAAAGGGTTGTCATAAGGATGAAGTATTATAAAACAATTAAATTAAGTGAATAAATTGTGTCCCATAGAATAGACCTGCTTCGCTTTGTCATATTATCAATAAGATATATGCATTTCCGTATCAATTTAGCTTCAATGGATAATTTATAAATAATTGATTAAATGGCGATCTTATTCGTGTTAATTGTGTAAGCATGTGCGGCTTACAGCTGTTTCGGTGCTTCTTCACACCATCCTCTGAGTAATTATTTATATTCAAATGTTAAAAGTAGTGTACGAAAGATTCAACGTGGATAATTTATATTTAAAATAAAAGAAATGCTTGTTATATTCAGAACAGTTTACTCTTTTCGTAGCCGGAGTGTTTTACTTTACTGAAAATATATAAAAACAATATATTTTAATACTAAAAAGTAATTATATATTTATAAATCAGAAATAAGTGCAAATGATTTATAAATTAACTTTAAAATATAAATCGTGAGAGAAAAAATATAACAAATGTAACACCTGCAACAACTTCTACATAGGACAGACAGGCAGATCATTTCAAACACGTTACAAAGAACACATCACAGCCATAACAAAATTACAAAACACTTCCACATATGCAGAACATATCACAAATGCTAACCACACCCACAGAGACATCAACACAGATATGGAAATACTACACATCCAACCAAAAAGCCAGAAACTAAACACACTAGAACAATATGAAATATACAGACACACAAAAACACACCCCAATGAGATTCTCAACACACAACTCAGTTTCAGCCCACACACTCTCTTTGACTCCAGTTTACGCCACACGAACACACCTCACAGGAAGCAAAACAAGAGGCGCCAAGACCAACTACGACCAGTTCTGAGGATGACCGAAAATAGGTCGAAACATGTAAACAAGGTACGTTAGAATTTAACACAAGAAAGTCTTGTCATACACATTCCGAAGTGATACAGTGTTAAAAGTTGTGTAATCAAGATGTAGAAAAAATATACTATGGTAAAAAAGTGAATTTAAATATATTTTTCTGCTGTACCGGCGTGAGTTACAAAGCTCTATTTTTATGTGAAGTTTAGGTGACGACAAGAATAAATACAGAAGAGCCCACGAATACGAGTTCAATTTCCTTCTTGTGTCATATTTACTGACGATAATATTGATGTAGAATGTGTAGTGCAAAATTGTCTCTAGTGGATAACATATTCGATGTACTCTCCATTTCGCCTCGCCGCTACTTGGAGATTCACCCTTGCGTCCGTTACAACTTTCCGACAGAAATCTTCGGGTAACGCACGACTCGACTTCACAGTATGGGCTTTCCTTTTTTTTTTTACATACCCTCTTTGAGAAAATCCCACGGGAGAAACAAACACGGATTAATCTCCGGACTGTGGGCCAATATGCTTTCCCCTTCATATCGTGCCTTTATACAAGACAATTTGACATTACTTTGTATAGGAAATCTTTCGTTTCTGTCTCAGTGTGTTGATGTGCTCCATCCTGCAGGAACCATTTGCGAAATCAGTTGTCACGAGTTGGATGAACATTTTTTGCAACGTGGCCATTTAACCCTATCTCATTGTTCAGTGTTTCATCGAAAAAAAAAAAAATGGACCGATGTTTCCATTGTTCGGTATTGCTGCCTACACATTAAATTTTCCACATATTTCTTTTTGGTGCATGAATTATTTGAGGTTGTCCCCTACCTCAGAATGAAATGTTTTGGCTGTTTACTACAACTTTCATATTAAAGTCGGTTTCATCTGGAAACCACGTGTCCTGAAGCACGGCCTCTTCTTCAGTTAAGCAAGACGCAAACTGCAGCTGTCGCTAAATATCTCTGGCTGTATGCTCGTGTACAGGCTTCGAGAGTTTGGACCCGATACAGTAAGTTTACTATGCATGCACTATAGGTTGTTGACTCGCTGCAGGTAGATAGAGATGTGTTGAGGTAACAACGTTGCTGTTTAGAGTAGAGTACGGTAGTATGGGGAAACACACATATGTACATTCTGAAAGTAAATATACATTACACAATGATAATGTGAAAAGAACGTGAAAAGCATTTATTCTCCTGTCTTTCATAAGCATTTGTGTTTAATTATACACAGTGTTAATGGTGGAAATAAGCATGTAGCAATTTTAATTTTTATCATTCATCATATTGGTCGTCTTCAGGAGGTGCAGTTATAGTACCGAATTGCAATTTACCTACTACAAGATACATTCTCAGTGTCTCAAACGTAAATCTTTTTCGGTTATCTGCCAAAGTTTGTACTGTAGAAAGCTGCGATCTACGTCGTATGACGTGATAGGAACAAAACGAAAAAACCTAACTTCATTGCAGTCTCTAAGAGACAGTCCTTTATTCTCGGGTGACTCTATGTCCATTAATTTGCTGTTTGTGTTACGTAATGTTCCATATCCGTTATTTTTACATAAAATTGATTTCCACTTCTGTTTTACATGTTCAATAACCGGTGTACTTGATGTCTCATTAATTCTCTGCATCATTTTCTAAATTAATTTGAGGGCTCCCGGCATCTCTTGCTCTGACTTTTCTAACCGTGTAATAGTTTCAGACACAGTTTGTATGAAAACCAAATTATTCGTCAGAACCTTAAAATCCAGAGCGTTTTCCTTTGCGTATTTGTTGGCATTCATTCTACAGTACCCCCACCCACTGTACGCTTTACCACTATACTCAGTACGCCGTTATGCGGATTTCCCACTGAACTGCTCTATTGGGTCCGAAGTCTCGAAGCTTGCTCATGTGTCGTAGTTATCTTGTGAGAAAAGAAATTAAAACCAGCATGGAGAGTTTATTGTAGAGCTCGAGGTGAGATTTTGACTCTGTAGAGGTCTTTCTTGTTGATTTTTTTATACTTCGAGTCAAAGCCACTTGCACAGCTTTGATGTTTTCAAGCCTACGAACACTAGCGCCGGGAGGATGTCGCTTTCCCTGCAATATGCAACCATTAACTTCGAATTGTTACACATTTTATAGACCAGGGATGCGATACCTACTAATATTTCAGAGCGCGAGCTTTTTTAAGCTCTCTCCATGGGCAGGGCGTAGTTACTCCACACGGTCAGATAAAATACAGCATATAAAAAAGGGTCCCTGTTTTGTGGGCATAGTTGCGCCCCGTTCCCATCACGTAGAGAAAAAGGCATGGCATAGTTGCGCCCCGTTCCCTTCAGGTAGAGAAAAGGTCGTGGCATAGTTGCGCCCCGATGAAATAGGTAGAGAAAAAGACATTACGCAAACTCGAGCCTCGTAATCAACCAACCTTATCGATTTCTTATTCGATTTATATTCATTATCGATACCGTTAAAATGAACACCATGAAGTTGGCAGTACTTTATTAACTGTTTTTCTACTGTTCATGCAGTGATTATCAATAGCCTACCGTTAAAATGAACACCATGAAGTTGGCAGTACTTTATTAACTGTTTTTCTACTGTTCATGCAGTGATTATCAATAGCCTACCGTTAAAATGAACACCATGAAGTTGGCAGTACTTTATTAACTGTTTTTCTACTCTTCATGCAGTGATTATCAATAGCCTACCGTTAAAATGAACACCATGAAGTTGGCAGTACTTTATTAACTGTTTTTCTACTGTTCATGCAGTGATTATCAATAGCCTACCGTTAAAATGAACACCATGAAGTTGGCAGTACTTTATTAACTGACATATTCAAATGAGTGAGCCGTTGGAATATGGGACCTTAGCAGTCTTGACATTTTATTACCTAGTGATTTTCACACCGTCTGTGGCGTATAGTGAGGTTAATTTAAAATGAATGTTAAGTTTAGTGAAAAGGGTGAAGAGTTAATAATTGATAATGGTTCTAAGTTTCAATTTTCGAAACCCTGTACCGTAGGGTTAAGATAACGATGTAGAAACAAAAAATGCAGTTCATTTATTGTGTGTGATCAATAAAAAATTGTTATTTTAAATAGCAAAATTGATCATACGCTAGGCCTACCTGATTTCAATGCAGCTATCACTGTAATATTTTTAAGTAACTTATTTATTTTATGAGAATCACTTTCGTGTGTACTATGCCATCGGGGTGCAACTATACCATGTCCATTCTGCTACCTGATTTTTTCGGGGCGCAACTATGCCATGTCCCATCTGCTACCTGATTTCTTCGGGGCGCAACTATGCCATGTCCCATCTGCTACCTGATTTCTTCGGGGCGCAACTATGCCATGTCCATCTGCTACCTGATTTCTTCGGGGCGCAACTATGCCATGTCCCATCTGCTACCTGATTTCTTCGGGGCGCAACTATGCCACATCCCATCTGCTACCTGATTTCTTCGGGGCGCAACTATGCCATGTCCATCTAATACCTGATTTCTTCGGGGCGCAACTATGCCATGTCCCATCTAATACCTGATTTCTTCGGGGCGCAACTATGCCATGTCCCATCTGCTACCTGATTTCTTCGGGGCGCAACTATGCTACATCCCATCTGCTACCTGATTTGTTCGGGGCGCAACTATGCCATGTCCATCTACTACCTGATTTCTTCGGGGCGCAACTATGCCATGTCCCATCTACTGCCTGATTTCTTCGGGGCGCAATTATGCCATGCCTAGGCCTCCAATTGACCGCGGGCGCAACTATGCCATACCGCTCTCCATAAGCGCAGAGCCTTTCTACTTTAGGCATAAGGATGTACAGCACATACAACGTTGCAGACCATGACAGATCGCAAGCGAGATTACAATACAGATTTTAATGATAAGTAGAAGGTTCAGTTTTTTTATAATGAACATGGCGTTGAAGTACAGTGTTTAATAAGTAAAAAATATATACTGTATTATTTGTAAAAAAAAAAAAAAATCAAACGTCAATACGAAACACAACACAACACAAGATAGAGACATTGTTTTGGAGAAGATTTCAGAGAAGAAAGAATGCTGAAAAATTAAGAAAATCCGCGTTTTTTGTTTTTGTTTTATAATCGTAATTATATTTGAGGCTGTTTTAAACGATTTTACCATGTAATCATATAGGCCTATGGTCACACAAGCGGTGCGTGACTTGAGACGAATTTTTTTTTTATAAGCGGTTTTCTCGACTTGAAAATTTTTATGCAGTTTACTGAATGAAAAGTTCCTTGCACAACAGTTATTGTTATATTAGTCTGAAACTTCTCACAAAGATCAATTATGTTGATAAATAAAATTTAACTAGCATTTGTATGAAATATTAATATTAATTTTCTTCGGAGAATATTCATATTCCACCTAGATTAAATATGCTGTAATGGTAAATTCATAAAGTTTAAAAATTTATTGTGTCTCTCTATTTAAACTGATCTCCAAAGCTAATTAATTTTTATTCCCATGACTATTTTCAAGACTTCGACGCAAGGAGCCTTTTTAGTGATGTCAATATAAAATATATTTTAAAAAGTATAATTTCAAAACTTTTAGACTTAATGACACCAAATTGTGTACAGATTATAAACTATTGTAGATCTGTTTATATAGTTGAAATTTCACGAATTTTGGCCAAAAATTGTGGAAGTTTTAAAAATCATACGATGGCTCTTCAATAGCATAATTTAATCAATTTGTTTTTCCGTGTTACGTGCATCTCACAAATCACTCTCAGAAAACTCATTACATAAGCACGACTGGAGAGTAAGGACTACATTTTCACAATCATCCAATCAATATAACTTACTCTATTTCAATCTATATTGTCGTTATTATTGTTTCAACAAATACTCAAAAGTACTTAGTGATCACACACGTCGAGCAGGTTATTGTAATAATTGCTGCCTTTATTCGCTGCATGTGCATGTACATCCCTGATGTCTACGTTACGACGCTATGTAGTGGATGTGCTATGCGCTCGTGATCAAGGTCGAGCTCTTCTACCGTGATTGGGAGCTAATATCGTCCCATCCCTGTTGTAGACTGTCTGTCTGCAGATAGACCATTGTTTACTACAAAAGGAAACATGGAAGCATCTTCGAGTTTCTTGTATAATCTTCGTTTCGGAGAAAACTGTACAATGTTTACCTTCTTCATAAGTTAATCGTCCGTTAACCACCATCTCAGACAACATTACACATTGTGGAAAGACACTAAGTAGGGTCCTTTTCAGAGATTAATTAGAGGAGTGAGTTAAACATTAAAGTCAAATATCACTGTGGTTTTTGTGAACGGGTTTTGAGAAAATTAGCAATTTTATTGAATTTTGGAATGCGTAGTGTAGGAAAGTAGGAGATGTTGGAGAGGTGACATGGGGGGGGATTTTGTAGAAATATACCAACAAATCTGTCCTCTCTTGCTTTCTGCGTAACATTGGTGGTTTGTCCGTAATTTAGTTGAAAATTTGTAACGAAGTATGCGACAAGAAAGCGTGACAGCATTACATTCAGTGACAGTAGAAGAAAGTCGAAATTATTCTAGTCGCACTCACAGTACATAACACTATCTTAAAATCTTGTAGCTTATATGTTTTACATTTTGTGTTGGCCAGTACGATTATTTTGATTGTTTAATCCGGTCTAATTTTTTACAAAAGAATTACTGGCAATATAGACAACATTACATATAAATTGTGTAAAATAAACGTAAACGTGACAAAAATAATGCACTGAAAGATACTGCAATACCAAAAAGCACATAAAGTGTGTTGAACGTAATCAAAAGAACCAGTACCACCACAATCTGAAAATTATGAAGATAATATCTTGACGTTTAGTATGGGTTTATGTAGCCTACCATGATGTTCAGTGCCAACATCCCAATTAATAAATTAAATAATCTACATTTTAGGGAGTTTCTAGAGAAGAACATAGAAAATTAGTGGGTTTTCAGTGATGAGCGACATGCATTATCCTAATGAAACATGAACAAATATCAGACAGTAGGAATATTTTGTAGGTCTACTATAGGCTATCTTGCACCAATAACATCATGTGCCATTGAAAGAATTTCTTACAATATAAAATCATTTCAAGTTCAGTAATTTACGAATGCACGTTATTATTCACTGCAAAGATCACGACAAAAATGAACATCACGACTCAAGCATGTGTTACTAGTATAGCTTCAGAATGTCGGGAGTTGACTGTACTCCACTAACACGCAAAGACGATGTGTTTGTTTAAATCCTTATCCGTTGTATTACCTGTGTTCGGTGTACTACATACCCAATGTGTCTTTAACTTAAGTCTTTGGGTAGCTGGAATACGAAGCCTACTTATATGTCTTACATTTTGTGTTGGCCAGTAGGATTATTTCGACTATTTAATCGGGCCAATGTTTTTTACAAAATAATTACTCCTTCTCTGTAAGTATCCGTAATCTTGGAATAGTTTTTTCCTCACTTGAGTAAAGAAAAACGAATGCATGATGTGCCTTAGCAAGACGGGGCTACAGCTCATACAGCTCGGACTTCAGTGAGTACGATTGCTGAAGTCTTTGGTGGCAGAGGAATTAGTGCAGATTTCTGGCCTGCTCGATCCCCAGATCTAACGCCTTGCGATTTTTATTTGTGGGGGACTTTAAAGGGCAGAGCATATAAATCAAATCCATGAACAATAGGTAAAGTGCAAAATAATATAAGACGAGAAATAGTCAATATTTTGCAAGGAGAGTTGCAACGTGTTACGATGCTACAGGATGTCTCGAAAAAAAAAATGAAGAACAATTTCAACAGTTCCTTTGAAAAGGAGAGCAATGTAAGACCTGACCACAATGTTAATATGAAAAATAATAGTACTTAGTTAGCCTAGTCTGCTCTCACTAATTGTAAGAGCAAATGCCGTATAACTTTAGGACTTTAGGCGCTGAACTCATGTCTCATTTCGCCCGGACTTATTTAATTCCATATAATTCAGACGCTAGATAATCACATCAATTAATAAAGTGATGTAAAATAACCCACTAAAATTTCATAAGCGTGAAGTAGACCTACTAAAAAGTGAATAAGATATTTTTCAGCAGTTACTATCGCAAATCTGAGCTTCACAAAGGACGAGATTGATTTTTAAAAATACTACGAAGCCGGCGCCATTGCAGTCTGTAAAAATGTATCAATTCCAAAGACCTGCTATCAACATTCTCTATGAAATACGAAATGTTCAAAGAAGGCTCAGGAGACCATTAATGCAAGACAATTGGCAATGTAATGGAACAGATAAGGTTCTGTTCACACTTTCGTGGGCAGAGGAAGGGGTGAGGAATAAAAGCCCCACCGCTTTCGTTTCGTCAGGTTTCACGTATCAGGTTCGGACCTGAAATAAATATATCATGTTCCGTGGAGACAGTTATTGTTGTGTAAACACGCTTGTCTATTGCCCTTCAGTTCGACTTTGTAACAAAGGAATGTCTCTTTCGCATGTATTACACAGCAGTTGTAGGCCACAAAAATCGCAATATCACCAAATTAACTATGATCACATTCTTCCTGACCCTTTCCTTTCACGAAGTCAGAAAAGCACCGCAGAATTTACTGGTACGTTTACCGAACATACTCTCTAAATGTAAACCGAATTAAGGGGAGAGGATAGTAATTTTTAAAACTTTTTTCTTATTTGGTGTAAAATATTAATTTTTTGTATGTAGAGAGCTCATGGCTATAGCAACTCAACAAAATATAAATATTTTGAATAAATTATTTGGGAGGCAGATTTGAAAAAAAAAATGTACCCAATGCAGGATTTTACTAAACTCGATATATCTAAGCCATTTTTAAAGATAAATTCAAACACTATGTTACAATTTATTTGTAAAAGCACGCTCTACAAACTGTCTGTAACAGAAATTTGATATTAGTTCCTACATTTGTAAAATAAACAATTAAAATGTAATAACATTTTTTTTTATTTTCTTTCTTGCAAACAGAGAGACTTATTTTTAAAATGAAATCAATTAGGGAAATTCCGTTACAGAGAAAAGTTTCCTAGTAGTCTAGAGAATGTGTATTCTAAATTTCATTCATATATCTTTAATAGTTCAAAAATTATATCGATTTTTGTCTGGCTATGTAGCGAAAAAAGTAAAGTTCCAGAAACAGCAATCAAAGGGGTGTGATTTAATAATCCAGAGCGCAGGAAATTGAAAAATGGCGTCTCAACATCCAATAAGGGCACAGATACCCACACAATGTTATACAATGTATTCCACACACATCACAGAGTATTTTAAAGAAAAATTTGGTTTTGAAAAAAAAATGAAGTTCCGGAAACAACAAACAAAAGGGCGGTGTGATTTAAAAATCCAGAGCGCAGGAAGTTTAAAAATGACGTCTCAACAACTGATAAGGGCACAAATACCCACAAAATATTATACAATGTATTCTGCACATATCACAGAGTATTTTAAGGAAAAAAATTGTTTTTTGAAAATTTACTCATTTTTCACCAAAAAATACCATCCTCTTCCCTTAAATGTGAATTCTTGATCTGCCGAAGAGGTGGAGTGATCAGTTTTAAGCAATCTTAACCTTTACTAATGAGGAGAATGAAAAGTTCTAATGACGTAAACTGTAATGTGAAATGTTATGCTTTATTTAACGAAGTTCGCAACTGCAGAGGTTATATCAGCGTCGCCGGATGTGCAGGAATTTTGTCCCGCGGGAGTTATTTTACATGCCAGAAAATCTACTGACATGAGCCTGTCGCGTTTAAGCTGTAATGGTACTGATGACAAATAAGTAATGAAACAAAATAATATGCAAAAATACAAAACTTAAGCTTTTAAGTCATGAATTGAAAATCAAATATTATTTAAAGTTAATAAGTGAATGGTTAATAAAATTAAAAAAATATTTAAAATAAAATCAGTGATCTATTACCGAGTCCACACCTGTGGAGTAACGGTTAGCGCGTCTATCCGCGAAACCAGGTGACCTGGGTTTGATTCCCGGTCCGGACAAGTTACCTGGTTGAGGGGTTTTTTCCGGGGTTTTCCCTCAACCTTATATGAGCGAATGCTGGGTAACTTTCGGTGCTGGACCCCGGATTCATTTCACCGGCATTATCATCTTCATCTCATTCAGACGCTAAATAACTTAAGCTGTTGATAAAGCGTCGTAAAAAGCGTCAAAAAGAAATAAGGCAAAATGCCGGGAAAAAATATTATGTTTCTATTAGCTAAAGGATTTACTGTGTGACGTCACTGTCATTGAATGCATTCCAACTGCGTAGGCTATATACAGAGTGGTCGGAATTAACCTAGCAAAAGCAGCAGGATGCGTAAGGGAATGTTGTAGGAAGTAAATTGGAGATAGGGACCACATAGATACAACTAACACATATTCAGATATTGCGAAAAATTATCGGTAGTGGAATGGGACAAATTTGATTACCTAGAAAGAAACGTTTATGCAGAAATTATATCATGCTATGTAACCACCGGCGTAGCTCAGTCGGCTAAGGCGCTTGCCTCACCACCCGAAGTTGTGTTCGGGCGCGGTTTCGATTCCCGCTAGGGCTGATTACCTGGTTGGGTTTTTCCGAAATTTTTCACCAACCATAAGACAAATGTCAGGTAATCTCTGGCGAATGCTCGGATCAAAATATTTAATTGATTAACTATTTGAATTTAATCGATTAATCGATAGGTTAATCGAGTTTTAAAATGTTTTAATATACTTTGATACACAATTATTGTTAAATTTAACTAGTGTTCGGTGATAAGCATAAGTATTAAATGTTGTATATCTGTATATATTGTATCGTTATATTACAAAACAACTATTATAATTACTTACTAACATATTTATTATGAGCCTTATAATTTGTGTCAATTTCTCCGGGAATTTTTGAGACAACCATAAATAAGAAAAAGTATGAAGATTCACCTAGTTAATATTGCTTCGTCCATGATTTTAATCATGTTAGTGCATTCACAAGCTCCGAATTAAGTACCGCTCTACGTTTAGTAACAATGTCTCGTGCATAACTAAACAAGTAAAAACTTTTTTTGTCAAGCACTTCTCCACGATCGTTCAATTTAAATCCAAACGTTTCACCGAGTTTACCTCCCAAATTCTCATGTGACATAATGGAGTTTATACTTTTCACAGACCACAGAAAACTGATATATTTTTTCTTTATCAAACTAAACGCACAACCGTCATATACAAATTCAGTACAGAAACTGCAAGCACCTGGAAAAGTACAGCGGTCGAAACAGAAGAATGGCCCCTATTGTAAACCAAATTACCAGATTTTAGAAAAAGGAAATAGTTACGCTCTCACCTGCACACAGTGTAGACATGGCTATTTTATAAGGAATGAGGGGGACGAATCCCAGAAAAGTATGCTAGAAAGATGAGCTGACAACAATGTGGACATTTTCTTGGAAACACGTAAAACTTAATAAGGGATTCGCATTGTGTTTCAACTTTCAATAGAGGTAGACTAGATCACTGTACCCCTATCTCCATCTATTTCTGAAGTCTTTGTGCAGAGATTTTTCCTATGCTACCTGGTTTACAGTTAAAAAAATAACAGTACTATTTTGCTTTTAAGTAAGGATTTTCCGAGAGAGAAAAATATTGTCGGAATTTTTAGTATGAGTTTGTATTAACAAAATAATAATTAATATCAACTACAACCGATTAATTTTAATCGATTCGATTATTCGATTAAATATTTTTGATCGATTAATATTGCAACAGAAATTAATCGATTAATCGATTGAATCCCACAACACTAAGATATATATATCTGTGTGTGTGTACTGGGGGAAGAACACCTTTTTTAGGAGTCGAATTGTAGATGGGCAGAACATGTAGAACGTGTGAATGAATCCAGAAATATACATATAGTTTTAGTTGGAAGTACTGATGAAAGAAGACCTTTGGGAAGTCGAATTGTAGATGGGAGAATAATATTGAAATTGATTTGAGGGAAGTGGGATATAATGGTAGGGCTGCATTAATCTTGCTCAGGATAGGGACCGATTCCGGGCTTATGTGTGGGTTCTCTAAAAAGCCATTTGTAGGCGTATATAGTAATTAATAGGGACCGGATTTTTATGTAATTACATATTATATTCCTTTCAACATAACCATATATAAATAAGAAATCTTTGCGAATCTTGTAATTACCATTAATATATTAAAATTTGATACTACATATTTTTACATATTTACCTCATATTATACATTATGACTTGGTATTACATAAATCTACAAATTTAGGGGTTTTATTCATTTTTACTTCTCTAAAAGGAAAAAAAGAAACTTCTGTTGGGGAAGTTTACAATTTGAAATACACAGATTTAATAAGCCTTTTTACCTACCCGAGAAAGAATATATTTCGGGACGAAACATAAGGTCCTTAGTTTCAGGAAGTAATAGAGGCACTCAGACCATACCACCCACTGTAAATATGAGTGAACAAAAAGCAACCTTTTTCATACAACTACTTTGTATTGTAAAAATCACTCAGAAAGTAGCGTTGCCTTCAGGGACGAGGACGACATGATTTGTTTCGAACTATAATTGTTCTGCACACGTCTTAACAAGTCGTTCCCATGCAATTTGCAACCTTACCCACTCTCTTCCTAATCCTTCCAGGGAAAACCCGTGTCAAGTCTGACATGAGCCGCAATAAAGTGCCGATATTTAAAAAGAAGCTGGAGTAAAGAAATAAACAGTAAAGATGTTGAAAGATTAAAATAAATAGATTTTCAGGTTATTTCTTGACCTCCTTACTTTAAATTTAGTAGACCTATACGGAAATGGGATTTTCCGAGCAATTAGAAAGTATGGCTCTTGGCTGGAATAATCCTACCCTTCTGAATGAGACAGGAATGTCACTTTTCAAACAACAGTTTGCAAATTCCTATAGTTTGAGGTTTTAGTAGGTATACTTTGTTTCTTACTGGAAGCAGCTAAAATGCATGTGTCCCACATCTCCTCTTATTTTCTCCTAATCCAATAAAGCGAAACAGTGCTTGCAGTACTGTTGTGTCATTCATTTCACTCAGTTCTCTAGTTTTAGTACTTACAGTATAAAGTGCAAGTGAGTTTATCTACTGCTTTTAACTAATTAAAATTGCCCCTGTGTCTTCAACCCTAACGACAGAAATAAAATGATGGATTGCAATGGACGAAGCTTTCATTACAGATGGAAAAATAGTAACGTGTCAAGTGTGCGGTAAAAGTCGGGTGCTCTATGAAATCACAACTGGAGAGTCTTACATATCCTATACCTGCCATATATTGATATTAAATATTTTAATGATTTTACATATTTTGGTAATTATTCGGCTTATTTTTCTTACATAAATATGTAGATATTTCACACCTTGATATTACATAAAAATCCGATCCTTATTAATTAACAGTAAGAAGGATAGTGAAAAACGAAACACTTGAGAAATGCAAATGAGTAGATAAGGAAATGGAAGGAAAAAATTATCAAAACAGGGTCAACTAATAACGCTACAAATGAAGAACAACCTATGCCAAGTATGTATGATTTGAGGCTTTCTCGGCGTTGGTTCGCTAATATGTTTTCGCGGGATATCAGCCGAGTTAAAATGTTCCAAGCTTTCAACTGCTATCTCTGCAGGCATCTTCAGGGAAGTAGTGTCTGGAAATCGAAAAATCGAAAGAGAATTGGGAGGACAAATTTAAAAGGTACGCAAAACGCGTCCTTGCAAGGGGTTGGGGGCTGTACAAAACTAAGTATGTGAGCTCCAAGCCTGTTGGCCACTAGTCTCACTCCGGGTTACGCTGCTCCACTGAAGGAGCTCTAGAAAATTTTGAAGGGGAAGCCGAAATTGGACGTAGCCTCTTAGGTACCACATGCGCGAGGGGGACTGAGATTTGATCAAGTGATCACGGAACGGGGCGAGGAGGAGATGGCTGGTGTTTGCCGTTAGGATGGCGAGACGCTGTCATCTGTTGTTCGATGACAAAGCATGTGAAGGCCGTCGGAAAAAGCGCCGTGAAATCTAAATCTGCAATTTGAGAGGTCCCTATTATTTCAAATTGCGACTAATTGAGTGACCTCGTATATTTAATAGACAATTTAGGTTCTGAAATAAGGCATACGTCGTTTATAATAAAGAGGAATATATATGGGGAAGGGCATATAGGTCCGTGGCCCATTTCTTATAGGGCTCATCCCGACATTTGACTTCCGCCTTAGGAAAACCACGGAACACCTTAGGCAGGATGAGTTGTCTCATATATAAGAGACTAGCCAATTTGGCTATTATGTAGGAGGTGATTGTTGTCATGAGCCTTGTTGAGGCCAGCCATTTGGCTATATGATGGCTCAATTACGAAGAGGGGGGAGAGATGTAATTGCTAATTAATTTAGAGTAATTAGGGAGATTCATGGGGATATGAGTGCAGGTCCGTGGCCCATTTCTTTTAGGGCTCATCCCGACATTTGTCTTAGCGCCTTAGGAAAACCACAGAAAAACCTTAGGCAGGATGAGTTGTCTCAATATCAGAGACTAGCCAGTTGGCTCTTAGGTTGAATGACTCTATGAATCGATGGATATATACTAGCCAATTGGCTCTATGATAGTTCCATCGATCAACAAATGTAGATATTGTTAGGGAGGGATTTTGTTTAGCCCAGTTAAGACAAGGTCGTAGGTTATATAGATGTTAGGCTGTCTCAGGTGATACGGGATTGGTTGGCGGAGGCCAATCCGGGGCCGGGAATTATCATTCCTCGTAAGCTCCGCCCCTAGCGGGATTCCTGTGTGAAGTTTGGCGGGCGGCGAGCCCTGTTCCGCCGGTTGGAATCGGTTGCCGTCCTCGGTCCGTGATCTTCATGACCTTGATTGTAAGAGGGCCTAAGTTGGTCCAAGGCCGATGTCCATGCCTGACTGAGCTGGAGTCCACTGTCTCTGTTAAAGTTGTTTCTCTCCAGCTTGATCTCTATGGCCTCCTTGATTGTACGATCCCAGTAGTGGCTTGATTTGTTAATGACCTTGGTGTGGTCAAACAGTATTTTATGCTCCTTTTCTATGCTGTGTTGCGCCACTGCATATTTTTCCAGGTAATACAGCCTCAGGTTCCTCTTATGTTCTTTGATTCTGTCTTCTATTGTGCGGCCAGTCTGCCCTATGTATACTTCGCCGCACTCACATGGAATCTTGTAAATCCCTGGTGTCCTTAGGCCCTGACTGTCTTTAACCTGACGTAGATGACTCCGGATTTTGCTCTGTGGTTTATGTGTGGTTTTGATATTTAGCTTCTGGAGGATTCTGCCAAGTTTTGAAAAAATAATGCTCGAATTAATTTAGGAAAATAGGAATAAACATAGATATTACACAAAGAGTACATGACCTTATGGAATTTATCCATTAACTTATCTCTTCTTCCTTCCGTCTGTACAGCCAACCAGTCTTCCTGGCTTTATCTTCTCTTTCCACGAAGAGGCGCAACTTCAATTGGTTTTGTGTCAGGAACGTATTGTATTTAGAAGGCTGTGCAGATTTCAGTCTGTCTTAAAGCTACTGATACTTGGGTTCTGTCTGTGGCATATGAAATGAATACTATATAGGACGCACTGAAGACATAAAGGTCAAAAGTCGCGTGGGATTATCACGTTGAATGTCTGCAGAAGAGAGGGTTTGTTTGGGAGAACAAAATCAGACGCACAGCGAGAATTATGATGCAAGGGCTTCTCTCAAAGAATGGAGTACAGAAGACTTGCCTTATGAGAAGCTGGAGTGAGCTGGATTGCGATGCAGAACTGTTATTCCTATTGTTGGACAGGAAGCCTTACAACTTCAAAGGAATTTCAATAAGTTGTAACGTGACATTCAAAAAGAGAAAATGTAAATATTAGCAATATATTCATTTCTGCAATGCATTGACAGGCAGAATGAATTTTCTGAGCCAGTAAAAATCGTTATGGGGAGAGGATGGTATTTTTGGTGAAAAATGAGTGACTTTTCAAAAAAAAATTCTTTGAAATACTCTGTGATATGTGTGGAATGCATATCATAACATTTTGTGGGTATTTGTGCCCTTATCGGATGTTGAGTCGCCATTTTTAAACTTCCTGCGTTATGGATTTTTAAATCACTCTCCCACTTTTATTGTTGTTTCCGGTAAATTAAATTAAAAAAAAATTCTTTAAAATACCCTTTGATATGTGTGGAATGCATATCATAACATTTTGTGGGTATTTGTGTCCTTATCGGATGTTGAGACGTCATTTTTGAACTCCCTGCGCTAAGGAATTTTTAAATCACACGCCCGCTTTTATCGGTTTCCAATAACTTCTTTTTTTTGCTACATTGCAAGACAAAAATGGATATAATTTCTGAACTATTAAAGATACGTGCATGAAATATAGAACACATATTCTTTAGACTATTAGGAAACTTTTCTGTGTAACAGAATTTTGTTAATTGATTTCATTTTAAAAATACATCCGTTTGTGTGCAAGAAAGGATATCAGAAAATTGTTATTAAATTGTAATTGTTTATTTTAGAAACGTAGAGACTAATATCAAAATTCTGTTACAGACAGTTTGTAGAACATGCTTTTGCAAATACATTGCAAAAAACTGTTTGAATCTATCTTTAAAAGTGGTTTAGATATATCAGTTTTAGTACAATTATACATTGGGTATGTATTTTTTTTTTTTTCAAATTTGGGCCCCCAAATAATATTTTCAAAATATTTTTATTTAGTTGAGTTGCCACATCTATGAGCTCTCTACATACAAAAAATTAATATTTTACACCAAATAGGAAAAAAGTTTTAAAAAATACCATCCTCTCCCCTTAACTCTCTAGAACAAGGTTCTCAACCTTTCAGAGACCACGGCCCGGTAAATTTCTTTTCTATAAGACGGTGGTCCGGCCCCAAAAAATTATTTCATTCATTCAAGGACAGGTCTTTCACTGCAAACCCCGTTTCTTCAAGCTCTCCTATATTCTGCCTTCCTCTTTATTTCCTCATATGATACACAAATCTTAATGTCTATCATCTGATATCTTCTTCTGCCCTGAACTCTTTTCCCGTTCACCATTCCTTCCATTGCATCCTTCAGTGGACAGTTTCTTCTCAATCAGTGACCCAGCCAAATTCCTTTTCCTCTTTCTGATCAGCTTCAGCATCATTCTTTCTTCATCCACTCGTTCCAACACAGCTTCGTTTTTTATTCTGTCTGTCCACTTCAAACGCTCTAGCTTTCTCCATATTCACAATTCAAATGCTTCTTTAAATTACATAAATTAGGTCAGATGCAACAGTGTTCATGAGTAAGATAGTTATATATAATTGAAGTAATATAATACAGTTATATGAACAATTTTTAATGTTTGAATAAAATTAATAAAATCGGTTAAAAACCATACGGGTTTCGGAGGTATGCTCCTCCATCTTCAGTGGTAGTACCACGACACTGGTACAGATGTTCTACCGCGTAACGTAGCTTAAGGAAGACTTCCTTACGCGGTCGAACATCTGTACCAGCGTCGTGGTACTACCACTAAAGATGGAGGAGCATACCTCCGAAACATGTATGGTTTTTAACTGATTTTATTAATTTTATTCAAACATTAAAAATTGTTGATATAACTGTATTATATTACTTCAATTATATATAACTATCAAATGCTTCTAGTGTGTAAGCAGAGGTTGTAAATTTGTTTTCGCGAGTCGCTACCAAACGTCAGTACAGCAATCAGATTCCAGTGGTACCAACTTGCTCGCCGTGAGATATTCGGGTGGTTTTCATTTGATTGCCCCTCATAGAAAAATAATAAAAAATGCAAAAATTTTAAAAGAGGCCTATAAAAATGCTCTAATTTCGCTCGAGATCTTATGAGCCACATTTATTTTTGACACATCATCGCTCCTGTATCACAAAGATTATTGAAATCTGTTCCCTTATAATGTTAATAATTATAATGATTAGATTTAACAAATATTTAAATGTTTTATTCGAGCTTTCGATTGTGAAAGAGTTGAATAATTTTAGGACTCGTTTCTGATAGACTATATGAATGTTCAGTGACTCCATTAGTTGCCTCTCTCCATTCGGAATGAATGGAAATTGTATCTAAATTACAAAATGTCAATTATGTCAGTAATTAAAAACACTGCATTCGTGTTAGCGAGTTTTATAGGACGCTCTTATTCCAGCTGCTCTGTGAAAGAAGAGACTGTTTTTAATCAACAGTTGCTCGCTTTGCTCCGAGTCGGCTAAATTTGGAAGCAGTCCCTTTTCCAGTAACCTGCTTCAGTTCCGATTTGTAATCTCTCCGAACTTTATGTAATAATATTTTATTGTGGAAGTTGATATATCAGTGATAGACTTAGTAAGTTACTTCTTGGTTTTGATATTCGTTTATGTTCAGTAGACCTAATGTTAACGATGTACAATATAGATAAACAAGTTAAAGTTTCATGTTGTTATAGATGAAACCGTGTGAAATAGAAAAATAATTGAAATAAATATACCAAATAATCACAAAGTTGCTTTCTCAGAATTTAGGAATGTATTACTTCAAGTTCCCCAAGATCATTATTTAGCTCGAGTTCTGTTTCTAGTTTATTAGTGGCTTGTGCAAACTAAGTTCATTAGACGTTCAAATAAAAATTGTTCAGATTTATTTACAATGAAGAATATCAGACATTTTGAAAGTTATTTGCTTCCATAATAATGAAACATACTCCCTCTGAATGATTTTTTATGCTTAATATTTTTTCTTAAACCTATCCACCTTCATTTTTGAGTTTCAACGCGAAAACGCAAGTAACAATGTCAGAACGATCAGTGGGTTTTTCATGTGGGAGTAAAGCAATAGCTATTTCAGGTCATTGTGGATTGTAGGTGAAACTTAAAAAAAAATCAGGTTTGC
Organism: Periplaneta americana; assembly: GCF_040183065.1. NCBI lineage: Eukaryota > Metazoa > Arthropoda > Insecta > Blattodea > Blattidae > Periplaneta > Periplaneta americana. Next base: position 180,776,478 of record NC_091124.1, read on the forward strand.
TATGCTTTCGAACAATAGACATAGCATCTTGGTATAGCTGCTGCATGTTTCGTGAACTACCTTGAAATGTATCCTGCTGAAATGATCGAGAGACTACAAAATTTTGTAGGTCTCTTATATTAACAGTAAGTAATACTTTGGTCCTTCCTTATTAACTGTAATTTTTGCGCTCTCGAGCCAATACTGAAGAGAATGACTCACATAAATATCTACACCACACCGCCATTAAGTATATGAAAAAGACCCAACGCCACTTGATTAATAACTATAAAAATATTTGATTTTTAATAACATTATTATTATCTTACGTAAGTTTTGCAGTTATATAAACACATATATACTGTATAGTCGCTACTCAGTAAATTATAGAAATGAAGATCTAATTTAACACATTCTCTACATCTACTTATATAACCCCAAAACGTTTCACTTTCATATCATTAATGTAACATTAATATGCATCATTAATGAAAAATAGTCACATCATGGCATTAACTGTAATATTATTTCATTTCAAATGGTAATAATGTCATAAAAACACCTCAATTTTTGTGGATTTTAATATCCTATACACAGCGCAGAATCAGACCTGTAAACCATTTTAATAACCAATTGAATTTAAACTGTAAATATGTCAGTAATCCTACAGGTCATGGCCTTCATGAGTATGGCCTATTGTTTATTGTAGTGTGTGTTTTTTTATTCTAAAATGTGCTAAAATGCAATTAGTTCTCAAAACTGACGACAGATGGATTTTGTAAAGTAGGAAAATGAGGTAGGAAAATTGACATTTCACTGAAAAAATATTATTTTTCTGAAAAAACTTTGGGTTCCAAGCTTCAAAACGTGGGGTCATTTATAAAAATCCGTTCAGGCGTTTTCCCGTAATTTCCATTACCAGTTCAAATTATATATATATATATATATATATATATATATATATATATATATATATATATATATAACTGAATTAGGGTGGAAAAATGTAGGCCTAACTTAATTTTCATTATGCAAGGGGAAAAAATCGAGCCATGTGTGCATTGCTGTCCGCACGAAATCGATTGGAATAAATGCCCGTTTAGAGAAATTCCCGTACCCTGTGAATGTGCCCTCACAATTGTAAGCCATTCAAAAGAAATTAGCTTTAATATAAGCCTACAATCTTTTAATAGCCTCAATATTGTGTTCTCCGCGTGTGCGAAATACTTAACACCATTATGTACTCATCGTTACATGAATTATGTGCCATGTGATTAGAGTAACTGCTGGGTTGGTTGAATTGACTAGCTGAAAATCTTTTTACACTGTTTTTATGATACACTAAAGATGCTACACTGACTAAAGAAGACGATAAAATTATACTTTGAGGCATTTCGCATAGTCAAATCTCATCTTAGCGCGTCTCTAAATGACTCCCCGCTAAGTTAATGTCCTCTCCTGCGAGGCTGGTAGCTCACAAGTTTCCGTTTAATAGTGAGTTATAAATGCAACATTAATTAGTTGAGCGCATAGAGACACAATTCCTGAATTTTGCAGGCACGGAAGTAATTAAATTTCATCATTAATAACAAAGCTGCATTTAATTTTTTTATTTACTTGGTTGTCATTTTTACACATTCAGACTTGCCATTAAAATTTAATTAAAACTCCACATAACGGATACACCCATTCTTTTTGAGCCACTTTATCACCGACGTAGACTTGATTGAGATTCTCGATTGTCGTTCTTGGTAATGAATTAGAGGTTTGCGGATTGAAACCTGCCGACAGCGCTGGATATTTAAGAAAAATGTCAAAAACCTTTACCTTGTAAACCTTCATATGAGAAGTGAAACCATAACTATACTGTTTAGTATTTAAATCACCTGACAGAACATTGTACAGGGATATCATTTTATTTTTTCTTCAATTTTTATTGTACCTGAAATTTTAATGTACTTCCCTCCCATCCCCTCTACTAATAAACTTCCAAACGTTCTCCACACAGAACCAAGCCCGCGTATGCGGTCATAGTAAGCAGTACTGAATTAGTGAGTGTAGTACGTTCCAGAAATATGTTCGCGTTTTCCAGTGACGAAAGAGCTTTCAATAACGAATCATATTTTCGCACAGGTACTGTCGTCCGTTTACCTATGTCGCATCTCAGTTTCCCCCTCTCGCTTCTACTCGCCCCTCTGTAAAGGCTAGTGGCTGGGCTGTCTTAGCTCTTTTGTGAGATCATTAATTTCTGTTAGGAATTGGACGTCTACGTAATATTCTACAACTGTTTAAAATAACTTAAATAAAAGGGCCTTGTTAAGTAATTAAGTGTCACGTGATTTCCTCCCTTTCTACGACCCTACGACATAACCATTTGGACGGACAGAAGATATTATGTCTCAGTAATTTTATATTTTCGGATCGGGCAGAAGTGAAGTTTGAATTTACAGTACGTAAGGTACTCTTTTATAGAGTAGGTACAGAATTATTTCAACATGAGTTACTAGTTCGAAGAACGAAACTGGTAATTGGGATTAGGTACAATAGCCTATAGTGCGATAATATGCACATTAGAACTGAAGCCTGTACCGAAATGAACGGCCACCATTTTCGAAAATGTGTTTAAATATCCATATTATGATTATTTTTCAATTCAACTTCATTTTCTAAATAATACGCTAATGTGCTGTAGACTGTATCATATAAACTGCATAATGAATACGTCCACATGGAAAGCTCAGTCCGTGAGTAAAAACACTAATTGTTAATACTGTATTGTATTTTGATTAAACTAAATCCTAACGAAAATGATCAAACTCAAAAGCAATATTTTCTAGTTTACGTAGATGGATGAACTACTTTTCTTCCCTCCTGTACCTAGTAAAGTGATTTTTTTGTATGTTACGCCATTATCATCGAACTCCAGTCGTGGAAAGGAGTAGCAAATGGTGGTTCCGGGTCTGAATCACAGGTATAGCCAGGTTAATATTAGAAATGTTAGTAAAAATAAAAAGATATTCATATATTTTCATGATTTGACATATTTTGGTACATATTCAGCTTATTTTTCTTACATAAATATGTACATATTTCACACCTTGTTATTACATAAAAATCCAGTCCCTATTAATTCACAGTGTTTCAAGTGTCTTCTATTTTCTGATAAAATGCATTTTATTCTTTCTTAATGACGTGCTCCCTATTAAATTATTTTATTGAAGCACTCATATCCAACCGCCTAGCTGTGTTTTGTTTTCGCATGTTCATTGAACAGCAGACCTGAAGTACAGTAAGTAGGGTCGGATGCCGTCAAGCTATACTCATTCCATACTTACACTATTCCTGGTTGCAGGATTCTAGTAATAATTTTCATAAATCAACACCGACGTTATACTAAAAGCCAGGTTATGAATCGACTAAACAGGAAGTAGTTGGATGGGCGAGAGGAAAGTGCGGGTTAGAGGGGTAGCCTGTGCAGTGATGACACGTTGAGTGTGGGGGGTGGAGGGGAGAACGAGAACGGAGTTTTTCATTAGACCTCGCGTGAAAGTGTCGTCTGCTAACGAAAATCTGGCAACGGAATCCCGGAGACAGTGTAGCCAGTTCATTTGCAGTACCACGTGCATTACGAGTCGCATTTCGTACCAGCGTCATTAGCTCGTGCTTTCTTAAAAACAGTAATTTTAATTACTAATATTGTTGATAGTGTTATCGAGAACTATATACAGTAGTTATTTTGAACATATCGGTGACAAACGCTGAACACGCTTTGAATCTCGCGCCACTTTTTTGGCAACAGAGCTCAGAAAGAGACCAACAGAACGTTGCTTCCGGTTTAGTCGGTTCATAACCTGGTTTTTAGTATAGCAACATCATTATTGACTACAAGACTTTGTAGGATGCCCTAACTGCGAAATAAAAGTTTGAAATTAATCTCTTTAGAGTTAAATTACTTTCCTTCTCTACTTGCGTCTGTAGATTTACACAAAAATGTTCAAGGGTAGGCTATTAGCGTATTTGTGAATTTTAATACTATAAAGCGTAAAATATGAGGAGAAAGAAAAGTTATACATTCGCACATTTTAAAGGGAATTTGGGACTGCGATTCTGAGTACAAAGCATGCTTTGTGCTGTCTTAAGTGACAGTTATTTAATTAATATATTATTTCTGATTCGGTTCAAGATTTCACAGTTCCATGAGATAAATCTTACAGTTACAATTTATTAATCGAAAACTGGATCTTTATAACGCTCATTACTTGTTAGAATTAACTTCGCTATCGTTGTCCTCATCATCATCATCATCATCATCATCATCATCGTCGTCGTCGTCGTCGTCGTCGTCGTCGTCATCTTGCTTTAGTTCTTTTTGGACAACAAGACTATTAGAGAATTTTTATCCACATAGCCTTAGATCATCAAACATTTCTCTTCCCCTTCTGTTTATAATTAAATAGAGGCCTACATTTTAACATTCATGCTTTTTAATATTTAATTGTGATGAAATGATATATTTTTTCCCACCATCCTCTTTCTACACTTCGATAGTTTATATGTTATTACTAGACAGTAGATGCGGGATGACTTATCGTTGAATGTAGCTGCACATTTACTATATGTTACATTTTTTTCATTCGGACCATTGGCTGAACAGGTTTTAAAGGTAAACAGACTACGTCAACATGCTACTGTATCTCCGTACAGTCAGAAGGAAAAGAAAAATAACGTACCGTAGCACTGTAGTACACACCTTGCAAGGTTCAGTCCTCGTCATCATTGATGCAATTACCAGCGTTGCAGTAAACGACGATATATTCTCGTAAGTTGTCGAAGCTGAATCTTCTTCGCCTTCGCTTAAACAGTTTTTGTATCCAGAGAATTTCTGAAGAAAACCTCTAAAATGGGGATCACTAATTTTTTAGAGGAATATTTGTACTGAGCATCATGTTGCACGTGTCGTTAGATCTGCACAACTATATGATGATGATGATGATGATGATTCCTCAGATTTCATTTCAACGCATTTCCTGTGCGATGTACTGTTGAAATGTTTCTCTATAGTCTGAGTTGTTCTGGTTTTTATTTCAATTTTACATACATTACACACGATATTGTCTTCGTTAATACATAAAATGTCACTCTCATACTTCTTAATTGCATTTCGTATCTCTGAGCGAATTTAACGTTTTGCCATTATGAATGGTTCAGCATAACATATTCAACGCGTACTAAATACTTGAGCGGGATAACACAACTGATCGGGGTTCATTCGTTTTGTACGCTGCTGTACTCGCCAGGTACACAAAAGACGGACGGCGCGGCACGTGCCATATAGGCCTACTCTGATACGAAAGAACTTCACTTTTCCGCATCCATTGTCTAGTTATTACGTACTACCAGTGACGACTCATAATATTCTTTGTATGCAGGATATGAGATTGACGACTGATGACCAAGACAGAAACTAATATTAGTAGTAGTAGTAGTAGTAGTAGTAGTAGTAGTAGTAGTAGTAGCAGTAGCAGTAGCAGTAGGAGCAGGAGCAGCAGCAGCAGCAGGAGAGCATGCAAAATCAATGCAAGTAGGCCTATGTTAGTCTTTGACTGACCTTTCTGGAACTGGCAATTTATTTGCAGTGAAGTTCGATTCTCCTCCCCTTTTTAGTTGCGAAGATGGCTCCTAAGCCATTGTGGTGCCCCATATTTACCGATGCTCCGTCGTATTCTTTCGGCTGTCCTGTCATCTGGGAGTCCTGTTAATTCTTGTATTTATTATAGCTTATCTTATTTATTTTTATGTAATTTTGTTTTTTTATTAATTTTATTTTTTATATTATATCATTTTAAATTATTTATTATTTCGTTTATTCTATTCCTTTAAAATGACCAATGAATTGCATTTAAGTAGGCTATAAGGATACATAAAAATTCTTATTTTAGTCCCTGACAGAGTCTCCATTACTCAGAAAGAAGGGTCGTAGTATTAGGATACACGGCCACATCCTCAAACATGGTTAAAGTCAAGCCATGTCCCACCCTCTGCATTCTCCATTGTCCACTAGCTTCACTGCTAGAAAAAACCGTTTGCTGTAAGATATTTGGATGGTCCTCGGATATTATTTCTGGGCTGTGCAGTGGCGACAACTCAAGATAGAAAGTTGAAGCATAAAGGAAATCAATACGTCGGGACACAGTAAAAATCGAAATCTGTAATTAAAATATTTTCCATTTTCAGAGGCACGAAATTAAACGGTAGGATCATCCTCATATCCTTCGTGGAGGAATCGCCACTGCGTACTACATTGCAAAATTTTTATTCACTACGGAAGATTCATTATTTGATATTTTTCCATCATCATCATCACCCTTCACGAATTAGGACTCTGTAGACCTGTTTCGGCCCCATCTAGCAGTCTTCTAAAAGGTCTTGCTGGTCGACGATGTCCTCTAGGTTTGTACTTCATCATAATTTTTGGGGTTCTTGAATTTTCCATTCTTCTTACATTATCTAGCCAATTGAATTTATATCTGCTGATTTTTTCTTCTACTGACTCTACTTCTAATTGTTCTAAAATTTCTTCATTCCTTTTTCGGTCTAAATTTTATTTCCGTTGCTTCGATTCTGTTCATGTCATTTTTCTTTAATGTCCAAATCTCGCTTCCGTATAAAAGGGAGGGTAATGCTAGTGTATTATATATTTTTATTCTTGTAGATTTATGTACTAATTTAGCTTTAAATGTATTATATATATTATTTTAATGCACCGAAGTACATATGATATTTCCATGCAGATATTCTGCGTCATCATACGATGAAAGAGTAATGGAACGGAGAAAAATTCTCTCCGGCGCCGGGATTTGAACCCGGGTTTTCAGCTCTACGTGCTGATGCTTTATCCACTAAGCAACACCGGATACAACTCCGACGCCGGTTAGAATCGTCTCAGATTAAGCTCCAACTCTTGGGTTCCCTCTAGTGGCCGCCCTCTGCACTACGTCATAGATGTCTATGAACGCAGGACCGAAGTCCACACATGTGCTGAGGTGCACTCGATATGAGTGATTTAAGACGGCGCTTATTCCGTCTGATCCCGGCCAACCAGTCACTCATATCGAGTGCACCTCAGCACATGTGTGGACTTCGGTCCTGCGTTCATAGACATCTATGACGTAGTGCAGAGGGCGGCCACTAGAGGGAACCCAAGAGTTGGAGCTTAATCTGAGACGATTCTAACCGGCGTCGGAGTTGTATCCGGTGTGGCTTAGTGGATAAAGCATCAGCACGTAGAGCTGAAAACCCGGGTTCAAATCCCGGCGCCGGAGAGAATTTTTCTCCGTTCCATTACTCTTTCATCGTTTAAATGTATTGTTTATTATTCCTAGAATTTGTGTAAATTTGGTAATTTTCTTGTTCACATCTTTTTCATTTTGATAAGATATTTCACAACCCAGATAATTGAAATTTTGCACTTGTTCGAGGCATTGGTTATTGTGTATTATCTTACGTCTGACTGGGTCTTGTCCTAAAAATGCCATTACTTTTGATTTTTGTGCTGAAATTTCCATCCCAAAATCTTTTAATATTTTATTTAATGTATATAACCTCTTTGTAAATTATCCTCTGAATTGGAAATTATGACTTGATCATCGGCATAGAGTATTTTTACATGAATTTCTAGATGTGTCGCTGATTCATACAGTATCATGGCTTCATAAACCTTCAAGTAGAAAATGGAAGCAGAATGAAGATTTGTGGAACTCCATCTTCTTAGTGTCATTTTTCATGCTATTAAAACAATAATAAACGCAATATGTCAGTCTTACGCAAATTATGTTATTAGTACACTGAGGTACCCTTTCCTTCACTTCGATCCAAGTTCTCAGTTCCATGGAAACAGCCATGCCTTCCTACACTCCGCTTAAAATTGAGCTTCCTACAAAATATGCAGCCCATTTGACTTCGTTCCAAGAATAACTGTGCAGGGTTCCAAACATTCTGAGTGGATTAACTCTTCCTACATACTCTTCTAGCATCCCAAAGCTTTTTGCTCTAGAAAGGATAGACATTTCAATGTAATTCTCTACTAAGATGACATAGAATAACAAAACTGCAAACAGTGTAGAAATTCATAACACAATATCTTTGTTGCGATGAATTACTGGCATTTTACGACATTTAGATCACGTATCCACGAAAGACTCGAGCGAAACTACGTCAGCAATATTACAATAGTAAATTGAACAATGAAATCTGTAGTGCTCGGGAAAAGTGACACAAGTCAAAAATGTTAATTTTACAGAAGGAAAAAAACTGTCTTCACACTGGTTTATAAAGGTTTGATTTTCTTCTGTGTTAATTATTGTAATGGGAGAAATACTTATGTCTCTTTTCCCAAGCGAGCAGATGTTCCATAAGTTGTCAATAAATTAATAAAAAAAATGTTTGTGGAAACTGACTTATGCCACTTTTCCCAAGCACTGCAGAAATTTTCTTCTTCTTAAGGATTCGAGAGCCTTCCAAACAAGTAAACTGCATCGGAGTCACAGATCCTAGACTGCTAGTAGTCTACCACCACCAACACCGGCACCACCACCACCGCCACCACCACCACCACCACCACAACCACCACCATCACCTCCAACTCCACCATCTCTACCTCCACCACCATCACCACCACGACCATCACCAACTCCACCACCACCAACTCCACCACCACCATCACCACCACCATCACCAACTCCACCACCACCAACTCCATCACCATCATCACCACAACCACCATCACCACAACCACCACCACCATCACCACCACCATCACCACCATCACCACCACCACCACCATCACCTCCAACTCCACCACCTCTACCTCCACCACTTTCACCTCCACCACCATCACCACCACAACCATCACCAACACCACCACCACCACCACCACCATCACCAACACCACCACCATCACCACCACCATCACCACCACCATCACCAACACCACCATCACCATCACCTCCACTACCACCACCACCACCACCATTACCACGAGACGTATTTTGCAGCAAAAGTAAGCTAAAGCTCTTCATATACATGTATATATATAATAAATATATATATATATATTTATATATATATATATATATATATATATATATATATATACCATGTGTATTTGAAACTGTAGTACATATGAATTAACATTGCCGTAAGAAATTCAAATGTAAAAAGTTGAAAGTGGAATTTCATGTATCTGACCATGACGTGTAATAAATTTGTAGGCCTTGTAGAAAAGAAGACTATCTACTGATTATTGCCAACTTATCGTACATGATCCTTTGACAACATAATATTACCAGTTTTAGGTTAGGCGATTCAAAATAATATTATCATGGTGTTACTATTATAATTTCAGTTGTGCATTTCATTTTATGGATATTTTGTCATTAGCTTCCTTCACTTCACAAAGACACATACCTATAAACAACAATTTTAGCCATATTGTTAAGTTTACATAAGTCTGGATGTAACTCTTCTACCAGGAAAGATTCCAGCAAATAGTTCTCTCACCTTTCTCAAAGAATTGTCTCCATACAGTTCAATAAATACAATTTTTTTTCTGTAGTATAATGGTTATTTATGGTACAAGTTCGTGAAGTGGGTAGTATTTTGACAGGAGTGAGAATCGACGCTTGCCGAGTTTCTCAAATACACGATTGTCAGGAATGTGTACCATACGTTTTTTCCTCGATAGACTCAAAGTATTACTTCAGCCACACTTTGCTCACTTCACGCACTGGTGTTAAAAAGATTCACTTCACACACTGTTAACAGTGCGTTCAATTGCACTTCACGTACATACAAACATACACACATACATACATATATACATACATCACGAAATTACTTTCCAAACACGCACATTTTCAATCCTATTTTCTGTTAATAATTAAAATTAAAAAAATAGGAAATACACCTCTCTGTTATATATTTTCTTACAATAATGCTATAGAAATAGAAAAATGTATTACCATTCCCAAAATGGGAAAAAAACTATTCATAATATTAAAAATATTACGAAAATACCTTTCCTTACCCGAAATATTGTATTCGGAAGAGTTAGCAATATTGTAATGTGTAATATATTAGCATGTAGTATTGCGTTTTTGTAATGGAACATGCTTGTAAAGAAGGATAAAAATACATACATACATACATACATACATACATACATACATACATACATACATGCATCACGAAATTACCTACCAAACACGCACATTTTCAATCCTATTTTCTATTAATAATTAAAATAAAAAAAATACACCTCTCTGTTATATATTTTGTTATAATAATGCCATAGAAATAGAAAAATGTAGTATCATTCCCAAAATGGGAAAAATACTATTCATAATATTAAAAATATCACGAAAATACCTTTCCTTACCCGATACATTGTATTCGGAAGAGTTAGCAATATTGTAATGTGTAATATATTAGCATGTAGAATTGCATTTTTGTAATGGAACATGCTTGTAAAGAAGGATTAAAAATACATACATACACATACATACATACACGCACACACACGCACGCACGCATGCACGCGCACACATACATACATACATACATACATACATACATACATAGCAATCAGAGTCCTGCAGACTGGCCCTCAGCGCAGCTCTGTCAGTCCTAATGCTTAAGCAGCTCAGACCACCCAAGACCAACACTGCTTGGCGCGGCCGCTTCGTAGCCCTTCACGCTGGGTTTCGCAGCCCAACTTAGCCCACCGCACTGCTCAGTGCGGTGACGTCACCCCACCAGTTCATTGCATTCTCCTCCTTTCCTGCTTGCGCTTGGCGTGTGGCATAAGCATACAGGACGCAGTACAAAATTAAAATATTTTCCACTGATGTCGAACACAGATTTAAAAACGTCCCTATGGTACTTTTTGAAATTTTCATCCGACTTTGTATTTTTAAATTTTCTAGTAGCGATTTTCTCCTTCACTACTTTTTATCCAGAGAGATTGTATTTTAGAAAGTATGCTTTCACGGCCGGTGTTTGTGATGAAGTTTTTCCGGGCTGCTATTACACTATCAAAGTTTTTTGCAAAGATCTTTTTATAATATATATATTATACAATATATGACAGTGTAATGGGTTTTCTTTTGTAAAAGTTCCTTTGATAAAAGATCTTTTACTAAATGTAAGTGCAGCTTGTTATCTTTGATAAAAGATTTCTATACCTTGAAACAAATATGACGGAACGCAAATATAACTACTGTAGGTTGTTGCTACCACAAAAATTCTGATATCGGAGTATGAAGGAAATGAAATGTAAATAAATAATTTTTATAATATTAATATTATTTGGGCGAATCCGGAAATGCATATAGAGTGTTAGTTGGGAGGCCGGAGGGAAAAAGATCTTTGGGGAGGCCGAGACCTAGATGGGAGGATAATATTAAAATGGATTTGAGGAAGGTAGGATATGATGATAGAGACTGGATTAATCTTACGATGAAAGAGTAATGGAACGGAGAAAAATTCTCTCCGGCGCCGGGATTTGAACCCGGGTTTTCAGCTCTACGTGCTGATGCTTTATCCACTAAGCCATTACTCTTTCATCGTATGATGACGCAGAATATCTGCATGGAAATATCATATGTACTTCGGTACATTAAAATAATATATATGATATGCGTAAATCACTTCGTGATTTAAGACGGCGCTTATTCCGTCGGATCCCGGCCAACTAGTCACTCATATCGAGTGCACCTCAGCACATGTGTAGACTTCGGTCCTGCGTTCATAGACATCTATGACGTAGTGCAGAGGGCGGCCACTAGAGGGAACCCAAGAGTTGGAGCTTAATCTGAGACGATTCTAACCGGCGTCGGAGTTGTATCCGGTGTGGCTTAATGGATAAAGCATCAGCACGTAGAGCTGAAAACCCGGGTTCAAATCCCGGCGCCGGAGAGAATTTTTCTCCGTTCCATTACTCTTTCATCGTTTAAATGTATTGTTTATTATTCCTAGAATTTGTGTAAATTTGGTAATTTTCTTGTTCACATCTTTTTCATTTTGATAAGATATTTCACAACCCAGATAATTGAAATTTTGCACTTGTTCGAGGCATTGGTTATTGTGTATTATCTTACGTCTGACTGGGTCTTGTCCTAAAAATGCCATTACTTTTGATTTTTGTGCTGAAATTTCCATCCCAAAATCTTTTAATATTTTATTTAATGTATATAACCTCTTTGTAAATTATCCTCTGAATTGGAAATTATGACTTGATCATCGGCATAGAGTATTTTTACATGAATTTCTAGATGTGTCGCTGATTCATACAGTATCATGGCTTCATAAACCTTCAAGTAGAAAATGGAAGCAGAATGAAGATTTGTGGAACTCCATCTTCTTAGTGTCATTTTTCATGCTATTAAAACAATAATAAACGCAATATGTCAGTCTTACGCAAATTATGTTATTAGTACACTGAGGTACCCTTTCCTTCACTTCGATCCAAGTTCTCAGTTCCATGGAAACAGCCATGCCTTCCTACACTCCGCTTAAAATTGAGCTTCCTACAAAATATGCAGCCCATTTGACTTCGTTCCAAGAATAACTGTGCAGGGTTCCAAACATTCTGAGTGGATTAACTCTTCCTACATACTCTTCTAGCATCCCAAAGCTTTTTGCTCTAGAAAGGATAGACATTTCAATGTAATTCTCTACTAAGATGACATAGAATAACAAAACTGCAAACAGTGTAGAAATTCATAACACAATATCTTTGTTGCGATGAATTACTGGCATTTTACGACATTTAGATCACGTATCCACGAAAGACTCGAGCGAAACTACGTCAGCAATATTACAATAGTAAATTGAACAATGAAATCTGTAGTGCTCGGGAAAAGTGACACAAGTCAAAAATGTTAATTTTACAGAAGGAAAAAAACTGTCTTCACACTGGTTTATAAAGGTTTGATTTTCTTCTGTGTTAATTATTGTAATGGGAGAAATACTTATGTCTCTTTTCCCAAGCGAGCAGATGTTCCATAAGTTGTCAATAAATTAATAAAAAAAATGTTTGTGGAAACTGACTTATGCCACTTTTCCCAAGCACTGCAGAAATTTTCTTCTTCTTAAGGATTCGAGAGCCTTCCAAACAAGTAAACTGCATCGGAGTCACAGATCCTAGACTGCTAGTAGTCTACCACCACCAACACCGGCACCACCACCACCGCCACCACCACCACCACCACCACAACCACCACCATCACCTCCAACTCCACCATCTCTACCTCCACCACCATCACCACCACGACCATCACCAACTCCACCACCACCAACTCCACCACCACCATCACCACCACCATCACCAACTCCACCACCACCAACTCCATCACCATCATCACCACAACCACCATCACCACAACCACCACCACCATCACCACCACCATCACCACCATCACCACCACCACCACCATCACCTCCAACTCCACCACCTCTACCTCCACCACTTTCACCTCCACCACCATCACCACCACAACCATCACCAACACCACCACCACCACCACCACCATCACCAACACCACCACCATCACCACCACCATCACCACCACCATCACCAACACCACCATCACCATCACCTCCACTACCACCACCACCACCACCATTACCACGAGACGTATTTTGCAGCAAAAGTAAGCTAAAGCTCTTCATATACATGTATATATATAATAAATATATATATATATATATTTATATATATATATATATATATATATATATATATATATATACCATGTGTATTTGAAACTGTAGTACATATGAATTAACATTGCCGTAAGAAATTCAAATGTAAAAAGTTGAAAGTGGAATTTCATGTATCTGACCATGACGTGTAATAAATTTGTAGGCCTTGTAGAAAAGAAGACTATCTACTGATTATTGCCAACTTATCGTACATGATCCTTTGACAACATAATATTACCAGTTTTAGGTTAGGCGATTCAAAATAATATTATCATGGTGTTACTATTATAATTTCAGTTGTGCATTTCATTTTATGGATATTTTGTCATTAGCTTCCTTCACTTCACAAAGACACATACCTATAAACAACAATTTTAGCCATATTGTTAAGTTTACATAAGTCTGGATGTAACTCTTCTACCAGGAAAGATTCCAGCAAATAGTTCTCTCACCTTTCTCAAAGAATTGTCTCCATACAGTTCAATAAATACAATTTTTTTTCTGTAGTATAATGGTTATTTATGGTACAAGTTCGTGAAGTGGGTAGTATTTTGACAGGAGTGAGAATCGACGCTTGCCGAGTTTCTCAAATACACGATTGTCAGGAATGTGTACCATACGTTTTTTCCTCGATAGACTCAAAGTATTACTTCAGCCACACTTTGCTCACTTCACGCACTGGTGTTAAAAAGATTCACTTCACACACTGTTAACAGTGCGTTCAATTGCACTTCACGTACATACAAACATACACACATACATACATATATACATACATCACGAAATTACTTTCCAAACACGCACATTTTCAATCCTATTTTCTGTTAATAATTAAAATTAAAAAAATAGGAAATACACCTCTCTGTTATATATTTTCTTACAATAATGCTATAGAAATAGAAAAATGTATTACCATTCCCAAAATGGGAAAAAAACTATTCATAATATTAAAAATATTACGAAAATACCTTTCCTTACCCGAAATATTGTATTCGGAAGAGTTAGCAATATTGTAATGTGTAATATATTAGCATGTAGTATTGCGTTTTTGTAATGGAACATGCTTGTAAAGAAGGATAAAAATACATACATACATACATACATACATACATACATACATACATACATGCATCACGAAATTACCTACCAAACACGCACATTTTCAATCCTATTTTCTATTAATAATTAAAATAAAAAAAATACACCTCTCTGTTATATATTTTGTTATAATAATGCCATAGAAATAGAAAAATGTAGTATCATTCCCAAAATGGGAAAAATACTATTCATAATATTAAAAATATCACGAAAATACCTTTCCTTACCCGATACATTGTATTCGGAAGAGTTAGCAATATTGTAATGTGTAATATATTAGCATGTAGAATTGCATTTTTGTAATGGAACATGCTTGTAAAGAAGGATTAAAAATACATACATACACATACATACATACACGCACACACACGCACGCACGCATGCACGCGCACACACACATACATACATACATACATACATACATACATAGCAATCAGAGTCCTGCAGACTGGCCCTCAGCGCAGCTCTGTCAGTCCTAATGCTTAAGCAGCTCAGACCACCCAAGACCAACACTGCTTGGCGCGGCCGCTTCGTAGCCCTTCACGCTGGGTTTCGCAGCCCAACTTAGCCCACCGCACTGCTCAGTGCGGTGACGTCACCCCACCAGTTCATTGCATTCTCCTCCTTTCCTGCTTGCGCTTGGCGTGTGGCATAAGCATACAGGACGCAGTACAAAATTAAAATATTTTCCACTGATGTCGAACACAGATTTAAAAACGTCCCTATGGTACTTTTTGAAATTTTCATCCGACTTTGTATTTTTAAATTTTCTAGTAGCGATTTTCTCCTTCACTACTTTTTATCCAGAGAGATTGTATTTTAGAAAGTATGCTTTCACGGCCGGTGTTTGTGATGAAGTTTTTCCGGGCTGCTATTACACTATCAAAGTTTTTTGCAAAGATCTTTTTATAATATATATATATTATACAATATATGACAGTGTAATGGGTTTTCTTTTGTAAAAGTTCCTTTGATAAAAGATCTTTTACTAAATGTAAGTGCAGCTTGTTATCTTTGATAAAAGATTTCTATACCTTGAAACAAATATGACGGAACGCAAATATAACTACTGTAGGTTGTTGCTACCACAAAAATTCTGATATCGGAGTATGAAGGAAATGAAATGTAAATAAATAATTTTTATAATATTAATATTATTTGGGCGAATCCGGAAATGCATATAGAGTGTTAGTTGGGAGGCCGGAGGGAAAAAGATCTTTGGGGAGGCCGAGACCTAGATGGGAGGATAATATTAAAATGGATTTGAGGAAGGTAGGATATGATGATAGAGACTGGATTAATCTTACGATGAAAGAGTAATGGAACGGAGAAAAATTCTCTCCGGCGCCGGGATTTGAACCCGGGTTTTCAGCTCTACGTGCTGATGCTTTATCCACTAAGCCATTACTCTTTCATCGTATGATGACGCAGAATATCTGCATGGAAATATCATATGTACTTCGGTACATTAAAATAATATATATGATATGCGTAAATCACTTCGTGATTTAAGACGGCGCTTATTCCGTCGGATCCCGGCCAACTAGTCACTCATATCGAGTGCACCTCAGCACATGTGTAGACTTCGGTCCTGCGTTCATAGACATCTATGACGTAGTGCAGAGGGCGGCCACTAGAGGGAACCCAAGAGTTGGAGCTTAATCTGAGACGATTCTAACCGGCGTCGGAGTTGTATCCGGTGTGGCTTAGTGGATAAAGCATCAGCACGTAGAGCTGAAAACCCGGGTTCAAATCCCGGCGCCGGAGAGAATTTTTCTCCGTTCCATTACTCTTTCATCGTTTAAATGTATTGTTTATTATTCCTAGAATTTGTGTAAATTTGGTAATTTTCTTGTTCACATCTTTTTCATTTTGATAAGATATTTCACAACCCAGATAATTGAAATTTTGCACTTGTTCGAGGCATTGGTTATTGTGTATTATCTTACGTCTGACTGGGTCTTGTCCTAAAAATGCCATTACTTTTGATTTTTGTGCTGAAATTTCCATCCCAAAATCTTTTAATATTTTATTTAATGTATATAACCTCTTTGTAAATTATCCTCTGAATTGGAAATTATGACTTGATCATCGGCATAGAGTATTTTTACATGAATTTCTAGATGTGTCGCTGATTCATACAGTATCATGGCTTCATAAACCTTCAAGTAGAAAATGGAAGCAGAATGAAGATTTGTGGAACTCCATCTTCTTAGTGTCATTTTTCATGCTATTAAAACAATAATAAACGCAATATGTCAGTCTTACGCAAATTATGTTATTAGTACACTGAGGTACCCTTTCCTTCACTTCGATCCAAGTTCTCAGTTCCATGGAAACAGCCATGCCTTCCTACACTCCGCTTAAAATTGAGCTTCCTACAAAATATGCAGCCCATTTGACTTCGTTCCAAGAATAACTGTGCAGGGTTCCAAACATTCTGAGTGGATTAACTCTTCCTACATACTCTTCTAGCATCCCAAAGCTTTTTGCTCTAGAAAGGATAGACATTTCAATGTAATTCTCTACTAAGATGACATAGAATAACAAAACTGCAAACAGTGTAGAAATTCATAACACAATATCTTTGTTGCGATGAATTACTGGCATTTTACGACATTTAGATCACGTATCCACGAAAGACTCGAGCGAAACTACGTCAGCAATATTACAATAGTAAATTGAACAATGAAATCTGTAGTGCTCGGGAAAAGTGACACAAGTCAAAAATGTTAATTTTACAGAAGGAAAAAAACTGTCTTCACACTGGTTTATAAAGGTTTGATTTTCTTCTGTGTTAATTATTGTAATGGGAGAAATACTTATGTCTCTTTTCCCAAGCGAGCAGATGTTCCATAAGTTGTCAATAAATTAATAAAAAAAATGTTTGTGGAAACTGACTTATGCCACTTTTCCCAAGCACTGCAGAAATTTTCTTCTTCTTAAGGATTCGAGAGCCTTCCAAACAAGTAAACTGCATCGGAGTCACAGATCCTAGACTGCTAGTAGTCTACCACCACCAACACCGGCACCACCACCACCGCCACCACCACCACCACCACCACAACCACCACCATCACCTCCAACTCCACCATCTCTACCTCCACCACCATCACCACCACGACCATCACCAACTCCACCACCACCAACTCCACCACCACCATCACCACCACCATCACCAACTCCACCACCACCAACTCCATCACCATCATCACCACAACCACCATCACCACAACCACCACCACCATCACCACCACCATCACCACCATCACCACCACCACCACCATCACCTCCAACTCCACCACCTCTACCTCCACCACTTTCACCTCCACCACCATCACCACCACAACCATCACCAACACCACCACCACCACCACCACCATCACCAACACCACCACCATCACCACCACCATCACCACCACCATCACCAACACCACCATCACCATCACCTCCACTACCACCACCACCACCACCATTACCACGAGACGTATTTTGCAGCAAAAGTAAGCTAAAGCTCTTCATATACATGTATATATATAATAAATATATATATATATATTTATATATATATATATATATATATATATATATATATATATATACCATGTGTATTTGAAACTGTAGTACATATGAATTAACATTGCCGTAAGAAATTCAAATGTAAAAAGTTGAAAGTGGAATTTCATGTATCTGACCATGACGTGTAATAAATTTGTAGGCCTTGTAGAAAAGAAGACTATCTACTGATTATTGCCAACTTATCGTACATGATCCTTTGACAACATAATATTACCAGTTTTAGGTTAGGCGATTCAAAATAATATTATCATGGTGTTACTATTATAATTTCAGTTGTGCATTTCATTTTATGGATATTTTGTCATTAGCTTCCTTCACTTCACAAAGACACATACCTATAAACAACAATTTTAGCCATATTGTTAAGTTTACATAAGTCTGGATGTAACTCTTCTACCAGGAAAGATTCCAGCAAATAGTTCTCTCACCTTTCTCAAAGAATTGTCTCCATACAGTTCAATAAATACAATTTTTTTTCTGTAGTATAATGGTTATTTATGGTACAAGTTCGTGAAGTGGGTAGTATTTTGACAGGAGTGAGAATCGACGCTTGCCGAGTTTCTCAAATACACGATTGTCAGGAATGTGTACCATACGTTTTTTCCTCGATAGACTCAAAGTATTACTTCAGCCACACTTTGCTCACTTCACGCACTGGTGTTAAAAAGATTCACTTCACACACTGTTAACAGTGCGTTCAATTGCACTTCACGTACATACAAACATACACACATACATACATATATACATACATCACGAAATTACTTTCCAAACACGCACATTTTCAATCCTATTTTCTGTTAATAATTAAAATTAAAAAAATAGGAAATACACCTCTCTGTTATATATTTTCTTACAATAATGCTATAGAAATAGAAAAATGTATTACCATTCCCAAAATGGGAAAAAAACTATTCATAATATTAAAAATATTACGAAAATACCTTTCCTTACCCGAAATATTGTATTCGGAAGAGTTAGCAATATTGTAATGTGTAATATATTAGCATTAAGTATTGCGTTTTTGTAATGGAACATGCTTGTAAAGAAGGATAAAAATACATACATACATACATACATACATACATGCATCACGAAATTACCTACCAAACACGCACATTTTCAATCCTATTTTCTATTAATAATTAAAATAAAAAAAATACACCTCTCTGTTATATATTTTGTTATAATAATGCCATAGAAATAGAAAAATGTAGTATCATTCCCAAAATGGGAAAAATACTATTCATAATATTAAAAATATCACGAAAATACCTTTCCTTACCCGATACATTGTATTCGGAAGAGTTAGCAATATTGTAATGTGTAATATATTAGCATGTAGAATTGCATTTTTGTAATGGAACATGCTTGTAAAGAAGGATTAAAAATACATACATACACATACATACATACACGCACACACACGCACGCACGCATGCACGCGCACACACACATACATACATACATACATACATACATACATACATACATACATAGCAATCAGAGTCCTGCAGACTGGCCCTCAGCGCAGCTCTGTCAGTCCTAATGCTTAAGCAGCTCAGACCACCCAAGACCAACACTGCTTGGCGCGGCCGCTTCGTAGCCCTTCACGCTGGGTTTCGCAGCCCAACTTAGCCCACCGCACTGCTCAGTGCGGTGACGTCACCCCACCAGTTCATTGCATTCTCCTCCTTTCCTGCTTGCGCTTGGCGTGTGGCATAAGCATACAGGACGCAGTACAAAATTAAAATATTTTCCACTGATGTCGAACACAGATTTAAAAACGTCCCTATGGTACTTTTTGAAATTTTCATCCGACTTTGTATTTTTAAATTTTCTAGTAGCGATTTTCTCCTTCACTACTTTTTATCCAGAGAGATTGTATTTTAGAAAGTATGCTTTCACGGCCGGTGTTTGTGATGAAGTTTTTCCGGGCTGCTATTACACTATCAAAGTTTTTTGCAAAGATCTTTTTATAATATATATATTATACAATATATGACAGTGTAATGGGTTTTCTTTTGTAAAAGTTCCTTTGATAAAAGATCTTTTACTAAATGTAAGTGCAGCTTGTTATCTTTGATAAAAGATTTCTATACCTTGAAACAAATATGACGGAACGCAAATATAACTACTGTAGGTTGTTGCTACCACAAAAATTCTGATATCGGAGTATGAAGGAAATGAAATGTAAATAAATAATTTTTATAATATTAATATTATTTGGGCGAATCCGGAAATGCATATAGAGTGTTAGTTGGGAGGCCGGAGGGAAAAAGATCTTTGGGGAGGCCGAGACCTAGATGGGAGGATAATATTAAAATGGATTTGAGGAAGGTAGGATATGATGATAGAGACTGGATTAATCTTACGATGAAAGAGTAATGGAACGGAGAAAAATTCTCTCCGGCGCCGGGATTTGAACCCGGGTTTTCAGCTCTACGTGCTGATGCTTTATCCACTAAGCCATTACTCTTTCATCGTATGATGACGCAGAATATCTGCATGGAAATATCATATGTACTTCGGTACATTAAAATAATATATATGATATGCGTAAATCACTTCGTGATTTAAGACGGCGCTTATTCCGTCGGATCCCGGCCAACTAGTCACTCATATCGAGTGCACCTCAGCACATGTGTAGACTTCGGTCCTGCGTTCATAGACATCTATGACGTAGTGCAGAGGGCGGCCACTAGAGGGAACCCAAGAGTTGGAGCTTAATCTGAGACGATTCTAACCGGCGTCGGAGTTGTATCCGGTGTGGCTTAGTGGATAAAGCATCAGCACGTAGAGCTGAAAACCCGGGTTCAAATCCCGGCGCCGGAGAGAATTTTTCTCCGTTCCATTACTCTTTCATCGTTTAAATGTATTGTTTATTATTCCTAGAATTTGTGTAAATTTGGTAATTTTCTTGTTCACATCTTTTTCATTTTGATAAGATATTTCACAACCCAGATAATTGAAATTTTGCACTTGTTCGAGGCATTGGTTATTGTGTATTATCTTACGTCTGACTGGGTCTTGTCCTAAAAATGCCATTACTTTTGATTTTTGTGCTGAAATTTCCATCCCAAAATCTTTTAATATTTTATTTAATGTATATAACCTCTTTGTAAATTATCCTCTGAATTGGAAATTATGACTTGATCATCGGCATAGAGTATTTTTACATGAATTTCTAGATGTGTCGCTGATTCATACAGTATCATGGCTTCATAAACCTTCAAGTAGAAAATGGAAGCAGAATGAAGATTTGTGGAACTCCATCTTCTTAGTGTCATTTTTCATGCTATTAAAACAATAATAAACGCAATATGTCAGTCTTACGCAAATTATGTTATTAGTACACTGAGGTACCCTTTCCTTCACTTCGATCCAAGTTCTCAGTTCCATGGAAACAGCCATGCCTTCCTACACTCCGCTTAAAATTGAGCTTCCTACAAAATATGCAGCCCATTTGACTTCGTTCCAAGAATAACTGTGCAGGGTTCCAAACATTCTGAGTGGATTAACTCTTCCTACATACTCTTCTAGCATCCCAAAGCTTTTTGCTCTAGAAAGGATAGACATTTCAATGTAATTCTCTACTAAGATGACATAGAATAACAAAACTGCAAACAGTGTAGAAATTCATAACACAATATCTTTGTTGCGATGAATTACTGGCATTTTACGACATTTAGATCACGTATCCACGAAAGACTCGAGCGAAACTACGTCAGCAATATTACAATAGTAAATTGAACAATGAAATCTGTAGTGCTCGGGAAAAGTGACACAAGTCAAAAATGTTAATTTTACAGAAGGAAAAAAACTGTCTTCACACTGGTTTATAAAGGTTTGATTTTCTTCTGTGTTAATTATTGTAATGGGAGAAATACTTATGTCTCTTTTCCCAAGCGAGCAGATGTTCCATAAGTTGTCAATAAATTAATAAAAAAAATGTTTGTGGAAACTGACTTATGCCACTTTTCCCAAGCACTGCAGAAATTTTCTTCTTCTTAAGGATTCGAGAGCCTTCCAAACAAGTAAACTGCATCGGAGTCACAGATCCTAGACTGCTAGTAGTCTACCACCACCAACACCGGCACCACCACCACCGCCACCACCACCACCACCACCACAACCACCACCATCACCTCCAACTCCACCATCTCTACCTCCACCACCATCACCACCACGACCATCACCAACTCCACCACCACCAACTCCACCACCACCATCACCACCACCATCACCAACTCCACCACCACCAACTCCATCACCATCATCACCACAACCACCATCACCACAACCACCACCACCATCACCACCACCATCACCACCATCACCACCACCACCACCATCACCTCCAACTCCACCACCTCTACCTCCACCACTTTCACCTCCACCACCATCACCACCACAACCATCACCAACACCACCACCACCACCACCACCATCACCAACACCACCACCATCACCACCACCATCACCACCACCATCACCAACACCACCATCACCATCACCTCCACTACCACCACCACCACCACCATTACCACGAGACGTATTTTGCAGCAAAAGTAAGCTAAAGCTCTTCATATACATGTATATATATAATAAATATATATATATATATTTATATATATATATATATATATATATATATATATATATACCATGTGTATTTGAAACTGTAGTACATATGAATTAACATTGCCGTAAGAAATTCAAATGTAAAAAGTTGAAAGTGGAATTTCATGTATCTGACCATGACGTGTAATAAATTTGTAGGCCTTGTAGAAAAGAAGACTATCTACTGATTATTGCCAACTTATCGTACATGATCCTTTGACAACATAATATTACCAGTTTTAGGTTAGGCGATTCAAAATAATATTATCATGGTGTTACTATTATAATTTCAGTTGTGCATTTCATTTTATGGATATTTTGTCATTAGCTTCCTTCACTTCACAAAGACACATACCTATAAACAACAATTTTAGCCATATTGTTAAGTTTACATAAGTCTGGATGTAACTCTTCTACCAGGAAAGATTCCAGCAAATAGTTCTCTCACCTTTCTCAAAGAATTGTCTCCATACAGTTCAATAAATACAATTTTTTTTCTGTAGTATAATGGTTATTTATGGTACAAGTTCGTGAAGTGGGTAGTATTTTGACAGGAGTGAGAATCGACGCTTGCCGAGTTTCTCAAATACACGATTGTCAGGAATGTGTACCATACGTTTTTTCCTCGATAGACTCAAAGTATTACTTCAGCCACACTTTGCTCACTTCACGCACTGGTGTTAAAAAGATTCACTTCACACACTGTTAACAGTGCGTTCAATTGCACTTCACGTACATACAAACATACACACATACATACATATATACATACATCACGAAATTACTTTCCAAACACGCACATTTTCAATCCTATTTTCTGTTAATAATTAAAATTAAAAAAATAGGAAATACACCTCTCTGTTATATATTTTCTTACAATAATGCTATAGAAATAGAAAAATGTATTACCATTCCCAAAATGGGAAAAAAACTATTCATAATATTAAAAATATTACGAAAATACCTTTCCTTACCCGAAATATTGTATTCGGAAGAGTTAGCAATATTGTAATGTGTAATATATTAGCATGTAGTATTGCGTTTTTGTAATGGAACATGCTTGTAAAGAAGGATAAAAATACATACATACATACATACATACATACATACATACATACATACATACATACATGCATCACGAAATTACCTACCAAACACGCACATTTTCAATCCTATTTTCTATTAATAATTAAAATAAAAAAAATACACCTCTCTGTTATATATTTTGTTATAATAATGCCATAGAAATAGAAAAATGTAGTATCATTCCCAAAATGGGAAAAATACTATTCATAATATTAAAAATATCACGAAAATACCTTTCCTTACCCGATACATTGTATTCGGAAGAGTTAGCAATATTGTAATGTGTAATATATTAGCATGTAGAATTGCATTTTTGTAATGGAACATGCTTGTAAAGAAGGATTAAAAATACATACATACACATACATACATACACGCACACACACGCACGCACGCATGCACGCGCACACACACATACATACATACATACATACATACATACATACATACATAGCAATCAGAGTCCTGCAGACTGGCCCTCAGCGCAGCTCTGTCAGTCCTAATGCTTAAGCAGCTCAGACCACCCAAGACCAACACTGCTTGGCGCGGCCGCTTCGTAGCCCTTCACGCTGGGTTTCGCAGCCCAACTTAGCCCACCGCACTGCTCAGTGCGGTGACGTCACCCCACCAGTTCATTGCATTCTCCTCCTTTCCTGCTTGCGCTTGGCGTGTGGCATAAGCATACAGGACGCAGTACAAAATTAAAATATTTTCCACTGATGTCGAACACAGATTTAAAAACGTCCCTATGGTACTTTTTGAAATTTTCATCCGACTTTGTATTTTTAAATTTTCTAGTAGCGATTTTCTCCTTCACTACTTTTTATCCAGAGAGATTGTATTTTAGAAAGTATGCTTTCACGGCCGGTGTTTGTGATGAAGTTTTTCCGGGCTGCTATTACACTATCAAAGTTTTTTGCAAAGATCTTTTTATAATATATATATTATACAATATATGACAGTGTAATGGGTTTTCTTTTGTAAAAGTTCCTTTGATAAAAGATCTTTTACTAAATGTAAGTGCAGCTTGTTATCTTTGATAAAAGATTTCTATACCTTGAAACAAATATGACGGAACGCAAATATAACTACTGTAGGTTGTTGCTACCACAAAAATTCTGATATCGGAGTATGAAGGAAATGAAATGTAAATAAATAATTTTTATAATATTAATATTATTTGGGCGAATCCGGAAATGCATATAGAGTGTTAGTTGGGAGGCCGGAGGGAAAAAGATCTTTGGGGAGGCCGAGACCTAGATGGGAGGATAATATTAAAATGGATTTGAGGAAGGTAGGATATGATGATAGAGACTGGATTAATCTTACGATGAAAGAGTAATGGAACGGAGAAAAATTCTCTCCGGCGCCGGGATTTGAACCCGGGTTTTCAGCTCTACGTGCTGATGCTTTATCCACTAAGCCATTACTCTTTCATCGTATGATGACGCAGAATATCTGCATGGAAATATCATATGTACTTCGGTACATTAAAATAATATATATGATATGCGTAAATCACTTCGTGATTTAAGACGGCGCTTATTCCGTCGGATCCCGGCCAACTAGTCACTCATATCGAGTGCACCTCAGCACATGTGTAGACTTCGGTCCTGCGTTCATAGACATCTATGACGTAGTGCAGAGGGCGGCCACTAGAGGGAACCCAAGAGTTGGAGCTTAATCTGAGACGATTCTAACCGGCGTCGGAGTTGTATCCGGTGTGGCTTAGTGGATAAAGCATCAGCACGTAGAGCTGAAAACCCGGGTTCAAATCCCGGCGCCGGAGAGAATTTTTCTCCGTTCCATTACTCTTTCATCGTATGATGACGCAGAATATCTGCATGGAAATATCATATGTACTTCGGTACATTAAAATAATATATATGATATGCGTAAATCACTTCGTGATTTAAGACGGCGCTTATTCCGTCGGATCCCGGCCAACTAGTCACTCATATCGAGTGCACCTCAGCACATGTGTAGACTTCGGTCCTGCGTTCATAGACATCTATGACGTAGTGCAGAGGGCGGCCACTAGAGGGAACCCAAGAGTTGGAGCTTAATCTGAGACGATTCTAACCGGCGTCGGAGTTGTATCCGGTGTGGCTTAGTGGATAAAGCATCAGCACGTAGAGCTGAAAACCCGGGTTCAAATCCCGGCGCCGGAGAGAATTTTTCTCCGTTCCATTACTCTTTCATCGTATGATGACGCAGAATATCTGCATGGAAATATCATATGTACTTCGGTACATTAAAATAATATATATGATATGCGTAAATCACTTCGTGATTTAAGACGGCGCTTATTCCGTCGGATCCCGGCCAACTAGTCACTCATATCGAGTGCACCTCAGCACATGTGTAGACTTCGGTCCTGCGTTCATAGACATCTATGACGTAGTGCAGAGAGCGGCCACTAGAGGGAACCCAAGAGTTGGAGCTTAATCTGAGACGATTCTAACCGGCGTCGGAGTTGTATCCGGTGTGGCTTAGTGGATAAAGCATCAGCACGTAGAGCTGAAAACCCGGGTTCAAATCCCGGCGCCGGAGAGAATTTTTCTCCGTTCCATTACTCTTTCATCGTATGATGACGCAGAATATCTGCATGGAAATATCATATGTACTTCGGTACATTAAAATAATATATATGGATTAATCTTGCACAGGATAGGAACCGATGGCGGGGTTATGTAGGGCGGCAATAAACCTGCGGGTTCGTTAAAAGCCATTTTTAAGTAAATAATATTTTATATTAATTTGTATAACTTTTCAAGTCCTCTCATTGTAGCTCTTTCAATAAGTTCTGATGTATACCTCTCTTATCATGTCTTGCAATCCATGGTTTAACCCCTGACCACATATTTGTACTGTGATCAGGAGTTTAACCCAAAGGCGTTTCTTTCCCAGTAACATGCATATTGTAATAGCATAATTGAATTAATTGCAGCTAAACAAGCATAATACTTTTCTTTATTCATGATGTTATAAACTTAACGCGTAAATAATAGTATAAACAAATCATAAACTTAACGCGTAAATAATAGTATAAACAAATCATAAACTTAACGCGTAAATATTAGTATCAACTAATTCACGGAAAGCGTGTTTTAAAAGATTTTATGTAGTGTAATATACCCCAAATCCTATCTTTCATCAAAGATATTTGACGAAATGTTTTATTATAATATTCTTTGTCAAAGAACTTTGATAGTGTAATAGCAGCCTCACAGAGACTGTATTTCTTTGCAATGCAGCATTATTTGAACTCATCTTGAAAAACAGAAATCAAATGTTTGAAACAGTAGCTGATCGTTGATAGAACCGCACACACAGGCACAAACCCGCGCCAACTCAATTCATAAGTGACTGATAGAAGCGGAAGCTTGGGCTCATGCTTTGATACAAACAAGTCCACCGCACTAAACCGCTCCACAAGCAGTCCGCCGCGACCCGTGCGGTGGTGCATGGTGACGTCACGGGCTAGTTCCGTGCGACACTGCTTAGCCCAGTGACATCAGCGGTGTATCAGCCCGTGGACTTGGGCCGATTTGCTTGACTCTGATAGCAATACAATACAATACAATACATAACACGTATTAAATATATATCATATTATATATTCACATATCTGCATGTATATACACAGCAGCTATTAGTTCCACATCGACTGAACAGCGCGTCTGGCTGCGAAACCAGGTGGCCCGGGTTCGAATCCCGGTCGGGGCAAGTTACCTGGTTGAGGTTTTTTCCGGGGTTTTCCCTCAACCCAATACGAGTAAATGCTGGGTAACTTTCGGTGGTGGACCCCGGACTCATTTCACCGGCATTATCACCTTCATATCATTCAGACGCTAAATAACCTAGATGTTGATACAGCGTCGTAAAAAACCCAATAAAAAAAAGACATCGACTGAAACACATTGCCACCTCTGATTAAAATCTCGCTCAGCATTGGTGGGCCTTGACGTCATTCTGTCCATGAGTGAATTACGACATACTGTGAAGCAAAACCTGAGGAGTGAGAGCTTGGTACACTGTGTCAAACTTTGACCCCAGTTTTCCCTTTGCCAGTTCAGTGATTATTTCTATGCAGGTAGAAAGCCTTATTTAAACTTTCATAAGGCAGCCGCATGTTTACTGCCACCAGTGCAAACGTGATGGCGGCGTTCAGATGTTCAGACTCGCTTACCGTGTAAGTATTCCTCAACGAGGGCGAGGTGTTTGAAAAATAGTCGTGGATCGTTGGAATTTTTTCTGTTTGAATTATATGCCAGTACTGCAATATTTTATCCGTGGTGTCGCGATCTAAGGCATCCTGCCTAGGACTCGCGCGCTGGTTCGATTCCTCATGGGGGAAGACATTTTCCTATGAAATTTCGGCCACTGTATGGGACCGGTGCCCACTCAGCATCGTGATGCACTTGGGGAGCTCCGATAGTTAGCCAAAATCCGGTTCAGCAAATCAGCTATAACGGCTGGGAGGATCATCGTGCTAACCACACGATACCTCCATTCTGGTTGGATGATCGTCCACCTCTGCTTCGGCATGTGAACGTGAGGCCAGCAGCCGGCTGGTCGGACTTGGCCCTTCAGGGCTGTAGCGCCATGGATTTACTTTACTGCAATATTTAAGTGTTGCTGATATGTATAGGGCAACGTCATTATATCTATAAAGATAATAACCGAATTCACTTCACTTTCTAAAATTAGGAACCGGAATATACCCTGTCATTGCTGGCATTCCATTGTCTCAAACCGCGGCCTCATTTTGGACACAGACATGTTCGTTTTAGAACAAACGCAAAAAGACGTATTTCGAGGCAATCGTATAGTGAATATGGGATTTAATTTTGCATAAAACCCTTTTGTTTCTGAGACATTCATAATTAATGAGGAAAGTGTGACAATAAAGATATTTGTTATAGTATTAGTAGCTCGTCCTGTATTGATCGATACCCGGAAACATAATTTCGACTTCAGAAATTGTGGGTTCGGGTATAAATGGCTCAGCAGTTTGTATTTCAATTTCGTACCGATCATTTCTATTTGGCCTATGTATATTTAGTAATTGCCCAAAATAGTTTTTCCATCTGTTGAATATTGAATGAGCGTCTGCAAGAAAGTCACCATTCTCATCCTTGATCACGTTTACCCTGCCTGATATCCATTCTTAAATTCCTTTATACCCTTATATAAATCTCGAATGTTTTTATTCTTACTATTTGTTTCTACCTCATTAAGTTTTTCCTTCAAGTAATCTCTCTCTTTATTCATAAGTGTAGGATTTGCTTCCCGTCTTTTATTGAAATAATTATCTCTATTCACCTCAACTGGATCCTGTAAGAATTTCAATGTTGCCTGTTTCCTTCTTTCTACTACCATGCAACAATCTTCATCAAACCACGGTTTCTTTTACTTAGTTTCATAATAACCTCTGCTCTGCTCAGCTGCAATTTTTATATTATCTCGGATATTTTCCCACACGCTATTAGCATCTACCTCTTCCTCAACTACGTCGGAACTTGCTAATGCTGCAAACCTACTTGAAATTTCGACCTGATGATGTTTCTTAGTTTTCTCGTCCTTCAATTTCTGAATATTGAATCTTCTAATATTAACTTGTTGCTCTACTCGCTTGGCTACTGATAGTCTTTCTCTTAGTTCTCCAATTACCAAGTAATGGTCAGAATTACAGTCTGAAGGTTCGAATGTCTACTATGCTAGTAACAAAACTCCCAAGTTCTATTAATCTCACAAAGGAAAATGAATAAAAATGTAACCATTGGTTTCAAAGTTATCGCTGTCTATTCTTGTTATATAACTGTATGTATAGGTACAGTGTTTTTCTTCGGCTCCTTCCATCTTCGCACGTCGCAACTTTTACTCCGTATAGAGAGTGATGAAGCTTATAGAGGATTCGAAATATATTTTGTGCGAGATCGTGCGTATTTACTTGGTTTCCGCACAAAACCAATCCGCGGAAAATGTAAAATTCCACATTCAGTATTCCCAACCTAACACACATAACAATTTCCCTCTTCTTACCGCTTAAGTAACATATCGACTTTACTGCTTTAGGCTTTTAACATATTATTTTTAGAGACGTTCAATATAGTAATAATTATAAATTGGAAACTTACCACTTATTAATTATTGTTTTTAAATATTTGCAAAATTAAGTATTCTCTACAACTCCACTAAAGTTACTGCATTCGTGATGCAAGTAACATTAAGGAAGCCCTGAAAAAATCAACAAGATTCCAGATGCCGATGTTATTACTGCAACATGTTGTATAAATAATATTGTTAAAATATTAAAAAATAAATCATTACATAAACTTACCGTTTGTTTTAAGTTCGCATTTATAGACTGGGGGAAAAATGAATAGAGAAGTATAGTAAACACAGAAAACATTTTAAACAACAATGTTGAAGATAGATATGTTTGTTTTGCAAATTTTGTTGTCATTGAACAGAAACCAAGATGGAGATTTCATTGCAACTAATTAGAAATTCCTCTTTCAGGTATACAATAAACGATCTTCGCACAAAATAATGTACGATATACGAGCGGTATGTTTTCTTTCAATTCTCGGAAATTAAAAAAGCTCAACTACGTTTCGCTTTTTCAAACTTTTCCTCGAACATGAAAACTTCAACATACCGCTCATGTAACGCATATTACTATTTCATATTGGAATCTGTGGTCTCCAAAGTACGCAGTAATCATCAGTCGGTGCAAATCTGTAATGTCAGGACCTACATTGTAGTTGCAATCATTCAAACTTTACTTCGTGCCATCACATTTGAATGGGTAAAATTCACAACAAATTTTGCAATAAGTTAATCCAGAGCTATTTGGAAACGTACCACTTTTCTTGCGTGATATGATGTGGACGCAACAGTACGATACACCAGCACATTCTATTCTTGCTGTACGAGGCTTTCTAAGTCACATATACAGGACTTTGGATCAGAAAAGGCCTAATTTTAGTCCACCCTGTTCCCCTGATTTTACACTGCTGAATTACTTCTGTTGCGAGCATATCAGAAGCTTCGTTTACGAGACACTGATGTAAGACATTATAGCTAGAATACTTCCAAGATCTGTTAATTCCCGAAGTGATTGGGATATCTGGGAGAGTGTGCAAGAGTTTTCTTCAGTTTCCAGCACTGAATGTGGCAGTCGCCAGTTCGATAAAAACTTTTAATGTAATATAAAATAAAGCTGATATAATTTTTGCCTACTTAAGTTTTTATACAAATTACTATTAGGTACTTCATTGGTATGTTGTCCATCGTGTACTTTCTCATATACAGACTCAAGATTATTTTCTAAACCATGAGTTTATGTTGCAAAATTGTTATATTTCAATCCCTCTATAAGCTCCTTCAGTTTCAACAAAACTTTTCTTTTGAATCACCCAGTGTTGTTTCTATTTACTTAAGAGACACTTGGTCTGAGGTTTTGCAAATAAATGAACGAAAAATCAATTTTAGTTATTTTTTGTACAAAAATGAGTTGTTCCTTGGATACTTAAGAAGTTGATAGTAAGAGGTTTTTTGCCTCTACGTCTTATTTAAGATCCGGGAGCGATTTTATATAGGTCTGCTCTATATTATGTCAGTAACGTATTTCTCATCATAAATTTGCCTTTTTCTCGCAACTAAATTTTAGATATTCAAAATGCTCTATACGCATGCTATGAATTTACAAATCATTTTGAGAAGTTCAGATAAGCCAATGTTATAATGTTAATAAATCAATTGCAATTCAGTCAGAGAGAAAGAGAAATAGATCGTCCGTCCTTAATTAATAATGACCACGAGAATCCGGAAATTAATAGCAAATAAATATATTGAATTAAATATGAATATTGTTTTAAAAATAAAATGTAATAATTAAGCACCACTGATTATCAATTATAAAATAAAATCTTAGAAGATGATCTTAAAATTATACTTATATGTAAAAGATTTTATTTAAAATTAGCATATCCTTAATTAAGACCTTGTGAGAGATGTAAATGAAATTGTATAATCTGCAGGGAATCTTTAAGAATTTGCGAGATAAATTTTTGAATTTCAAAAGATGATATTGATAGTTGTTTTAAAAAATTATATATAAATTCTGGTAAAGAACTCCGAGCACCAAAAAATAAACCTGTCACTGACCAATTGAAGAGAGGGATGTTATACTTGGCACTAAGGTAGGGAATACAAGGTTCATAAATGACCCTCTTTCCATAATCAACCTGATGAGCTTGGTTTAGATCTCTCTCCATGCGTATATTTGGATTTATGATAATATCCTTTTGTTGTTGCCTGTTTATTGTTATTATTTCCACTTTTCATGAACTTCCCAACCCTTGTTCCGAAGAACACGGGCGTTAGCTCCACGGACTCTATGATGCCTGTTGTTACGCAATAACTGTCTTTTCCGACAAAAACTTGTCATAACAATGTTATTACTAAAATAATATTACATCATATACATTTAATGTGAACGTTTTCGCCTGTATAACATCATCAGACATAATATTACGATATGAAGTACTTATGCATAAGTATTTCATGTTACATTTGTACACTTATGCAATACTTATTCCTACTTGATATCATAATATTTAATGTCTACTGATACCATAAAGGCGGAAACTTTCACATTAAATGTTGGCTATGTGAAGGAGTAGACTAGAGTATGCGTCTGTAATATGGTCACCTCAGTTCCAGTCCCATCAGATGCAAATAGAAAGGATACAGAAAAGATTTTTACGTTATTTATGTTTTAAAAAACATCACGTGTCGTCTTATGACGAGCAAATTTCATGTAATCAGTTACTTTTTTAATTTAATTATAAAAATTTAAAATCTCGACGATTAATAAATAGCCAAATTTTACTCTATGTTAACGGTATATTCAATAAGTGTGATTTTCTTAAATTCCTTCAGTTCAATATAAAAAAAAAAACAGAATTACGTCATAGGCAACCTTTTATTATTCCTATTCCTAGAACTGTTTTCTTCAAGAACTCTCCATTGTTTGTTATGTGTAATACTTACAACTCTCTGTCTTTAAACTGTGATTCTCAATTAGATTTCAGTTTAACAGTTGAAACATTTCATACAATATTAAAAAGAATTGTATTTCCTTAGATATTTAAATTATGAAGAAGTGTATTATAATGTTTTTACTCTAGATTTAAATAATTTTGCATCATTATATTGACATTTGGCACTATATTAACTGCAATATTATATTCTAGTATCTATTACCGTTATGTATTTTCTTTCTTTTGTTTGTGTTGTTTGTTTTTTTCTCTCTTATTATGTATTTTGTGTATGTATCTGTGTAAGCCACCTGTAATTGGAAGCCTGCTTCTGTTGGTGGTGGATTTAAAGGAATAAATTAAATTCAACATTCTTATTATTAGTCATTTGACTGAATTAAAATTGATTTATTAACATTATAGATTCTATTAAAATATTCGTAGATATCCATGCATATATTTGCTAAGATATAACGTTGATAAATGTTAAATATATTGAAAATTAGGAGCTAAAATCATTATGTAAAAAATATGAATAAAGGTTTAATATTCAAAAGTGTATTGACCATAGAATTCTCTAGATATCTTCAATTTCTCAATCCTATAATAAAGCCCGTATGTCAGGATTGATATGCAAGATATAATATGCTGTATTTAAAAGTAATGCACAGAAAACATTTTGCTATATTAGTCTACTAACTTGTATAATTAAAATAAAATTGACTTCGAAACTAGCACTCATATTGAGCTCAAAATGTGCACACACCTTATTCTTAATGTATCTAACAAACGGTTAAAATTTAAAATAAATCGGATTAAAATTGTAAAAATTTCAAAACTCAGTCTTAATACCCCTTAGCAACACAATTGTTTTTGGAATTGTTCTATAGTTAATTTTATGGTCGACCATGCCGAAATGTAGTAATTATACACCTGGTAGCAGTCCTTTAATGCATGTCATTAAAGTAATAATAATAATAATTTATTTATTTAATCTGGCAGAGCTAAGGCCAGTAGGCCTTCTCTTCCGCCCAGCCAGACTCCACTTCTAATTAAATACATTTACTTACATAGTTATTACATTAATATCCAGATCATAAAACAACATGAAAGTAAATAATGAAAATTGGATAACTGATGTTAGTGTGACAATAATAAACACTGGTAAGAAATAGTTATAATAATAATAATAATAATAATAATAATAATAATAATAATAATAAAAATAATAAAAATAATAGTAATAATAATAGTAATAATAATAATAATGAGATAATTTAGATATTTATCTGTGGTATATATATATATATATATATATATATATATATATATATATATATATATATAACAATTAAACATTGAGAAACTTGAAACAGCTATTATTGTTAACAAGAATTGTTACAAAAATATCTCGTCAGCCTATTCTTAAATTGGTTTGATGTCTGACAGTCCCTGACATTACTCGGTAGGGAATTCCAAAGTCGAGGAACAGCCACAGTGAAAGAAGATGAATATCAGGATGTTCGGTGGGAGGGAATGGATAATATTGAGGAGTGTTGTGATCGTGTGTCTAGGTTATGATGGGTGGATAAATTTTGAAAACGAGACGCAAGATAGACAGGGGTGGAGAAATGCAATATGTGAAAGAGAAGGGAAAGACAGTCGATTTTCCTACGATCTTCTAGACGGAGCCAGGACAACATTTCGAGGGATGGTGTTACGTAAAGTACACCTACTCATTAAAGTACAGGTGTTCAGCCAATTACAACTCAGCTTACAGGTGTTCAGCCAATGACAAGTCAGCTTTGTACCGTTACAAAACCGCAAGTATCGATTATTCTCGAATATGCAATCGAAAGAGAATTAGCGAAAAGTCACGGAGGCTGGAAATCCAATACTGTCGCAGAAGGTTATGTTCAGTTCCTATAATAATTAGCGTTAATTGTAAATAATATTCAAATAAATTCAATTTGTCATCTCGTTTTCCAATGTCGAATTCAATAATCAAGATTATATCAAGTTTAACGGGATTACATGAAGGTCAATGACATTATTGTTCCTCGGAAAAAAAATCAATACTTTCGCGTCTGCGCACATCTCACAATTCACGACCTAGAACAAGGTCACTTCCGATCTTGTCAGATACAAATAAAATGTATACATCTGAATAATTTCAAGTTAGAAATATAGTCGAGCATAAAAAGTCGTATGAAACTTGCTTGCGCTCGTTTCATAAACATCCATACTCGCTTCTTAATTACTATCATTATAGGCTCGCTGCATAATGTATAATTATTATCTCATCAACGTACCGTAGATTGTTCTCAGATAACTATACTCCAAATTAATTTCTTTCTTTGTTTTTATTGCGTATTTCGAAGTAACTTATTTAGTTACAATTACACACAAGTCAGAGATGCGACACGTTGAGTGAAACTCCTCAGTTACTCCAGCCTTTCGTCTAATTCGTTTCATTTGTTGTGATGATGATGATAACTTAAACTGCCATCCTTTTCGTCTTGTGTAATTGTTAACATGTAGATTAATGCTTACGCTGTTTCTCCAAGCTTCTTTGCCTTCGTCGCAGCTTAATCGCAGCTTCTTGGCTGTAACAAACTCCTTTCATTTGTAATAGCTCTCTACGGAGCAGAGGAGGGAGACCGCTCCGTCATGAAGGGAGAAGTCATGTGGAGTCTTTATTCTGCACCGGAGACGATTATCTCTTCAGGCCGGCACTCTCGCCGTCAACTATAAAAGTACGACGTGCAGGGAATTTGTTAAGGCTTGTAACGTGGTGGAAAAGTTCTTTTTTGCCTCGTCTGCACCACAGATACGGACGGCTCCCATTCCTACCAACAATCTGCCCATGAGAGCGGCCAACGAGCAAAATGATTGCACTACTGCAGGGAGAGGGAGAGAGGCAGAGAAGAATTTAATTTGTTTTCTGTATGTATAACGAGAACTCATTTCCTTCTACTTCTAGCACATATACGACTTCTTGTTCCAAATGCATCGATCACATCATAAGTAAAATTTGGAATTGAAAGGTAAAAGACATCCGCGTTTATACGGGATGCAAGGAAGTAAAGCTCCCATGATTTCTTGGGTTGGATACCAAATGAAAGTGAAATAATCCTACCATCTATTATACCCGCTAAGAATTTCGTAGGATACTGAGTGAAATCATGAAGGACTTAAAGAATTTCTACTATTAGATCCCCGTTATTATATGGTCAACATGGAAAAGATTAAAACACGGGCTCTCAAGTGTTGTCGTAATAATTCATCATTAAAATGGGACACACTCGCGGACCGGAGAACGCTAATTCGATTATGCGCAATGTTCAAAACATACAGAAGTGAACCTGCCTGGAGAGAAATAAAAAATAGGTTGCAGCCGCCAAATTACTCTTCAAGGAACGACCACTCATATAAACTGAGGGAAAGAAGACAGAGGACGGACACTGGAAAGTTTTCTTTTCTCAATCGTACTATCAGGGACTGGAATGCTTTACCTGCAGACTTACTAAAGGCTTTACCAACAACCAAAAATGTATTTAAAAATAGGCTTAAGAACTTTACTAATAGACGGTAGTATATTATACACACTATTTAAAGGGTGTAATTGATATCTTGTTATTTGAAGTGTTCTATCAGTGAGGAATTGTGTTTGTGTCAGTGAAGTGTGTAGTGTCAGTGAAATATATTGTGTAAGTGAAGTGTATTGGTGTCAGTGAAGTGGGTGTGCAAAGTATTTGAACAGTGAAATGGTTAGAAGTGTTAGTGAAATCAGGTACAATCAGTGCAGTGAGTGAGTTGACAGCGAAATAAGTGTAGTGCCGAAAGGTACTTGTGCAGGTATGAACCTGTCACACTCGTGGGTTTTATTCGAACTTAGGGTTAAGATACAAATTAGATTTATTTTAAATGTTATTTTAAGTGATCGTGCTTCATTTAATTTAGGATGCACCTTGTTATTATTATTATTATTATTATTATTATTATTAATTATTGTTTTTCTTATTAGTTGTGTTTATTATTAGGCCTAATTGTCATTATTGAGTGTAATTAGTTACCACTGCCACCGAGTATATACCCATTTGCAGTGTGAATAAATACATACATACATACATACATACATACATACATACATACATACATACATACATACATACATACATACATACATAAGACTAGCGCTTAAACCAACACAAGTCGTACGAAGACGATAGGCTTGGAAGTGAAACTAAATTTTGTCCAATGTACCGAAATCGAAATGGAACCCGCCGGATTTGAAATAAAAACGTATTTTATAAAATATAGTCAACTTATATGTAGTATTTAAGATGTTGTGGAAAGACTGTTGTGGGAAATCCAAATTTTATTAGAAAACCTGGCTTTAAATTGCTGGGGACTCAGACGTGAATTTTCTATATTTACAGCATATTTTATTTATTCATTAAAGACATCAGCTCAAAGAATTTGAGTGACCACAAAGGTCCTGAATACAATAAACATGTACAGTATAATGTGATTTGAAATATTAAAGACAAAAGAAAGTTAATTTTTGAAGGAAAATAATATAAGTGGATTAATTGAAATAGAGATGATGATGTAATATTTGAAGAGAATCCTTGATAATATTTATAAAAATAGACATTACATAATCAAAAGGAATGTGAAGTTCCTTAAGATAATTCCGTGTGAATTTTGTAATAGAACCTCTACTGCCAAACAGCAAACCAACGACAGACCATTGTTTAAGAGGGACGTTGTACTTTTGAGAAAGATACGGCAGACAAGGTTCATATATAGACTTCTCAATATCAACCTCGGTGGCCTGATTTAGGTTTCTTTCGAAACGGATAGTAGGGTCAAGAACAAGAGCCCGTTTTAAGCGTCCGTTAATAGCAATAATGTCTGCTCTTCTGAAAGAACCATCTGATGATACACAAAGTACTTTCTCAAGAATATCCAAATTTAAAGTTTTTAACGATGTCG
This sequence comes from Periplaneta americana, assembly GCF_040183065.1. Classification (NCBI taxonomy): domain Eukaryota; kingdom Metazoa; phylum Arthropoda; class Insecta; order Blattodea; family Blattidae; genus Periplaneta; species Periplaneta americana. The sequence goes on from NC_091124.1 coordinate 180,814,658, forward strand.
CCAAATCATGTCGTACACGATGACGTCTAGCATTGATCAGCAGCTCGCCTTTAGGGCATTGTCGAAGCACGTGTCCAAGTGTTTCAACCTCACTACAGTCTGGATGACGGCAGCGGGTTGGTCTTAAAGTAATTGATCAGTTACTGAAATAGAATTAAAAGTTAAATAATAAATATATTAACAATGAAACAATATTAATTCTAAGAAAATGATTGATTCTTAATATTACACCATGTGTGTACATATTTGCCAACATTGTTTGCAGAAAAGTACCCCAGTCCTGGACTGCAAACCTTTCTGCACTCAACGGGAAAAAGAGAGTAGAATTTCGCACATTAAAAATGCTGAACTGAGTTAGTTGCTGTGCTCATCGATGGCTTTATCTTCACGGGAGGCCCGGGTTCGATTCCCGGTCGAGGCAAGTTACCTGGTTGAGGTTTTTTCCGGGGTTTTCCCTCAACCCAATATGAGCAAATGTTGGGTAGCTTTCGGTGCTGGACCCCGGACTCATTTCACCGGCATTATCACCTTCATCTCATTCAGACGCTAAATAACCTAAGCTGTTGATAAAGCGTCGTAAAATAACCTACTAAAATAAAAAAAAAATAAAAATGTTCACGGGTTTTAAACTGGCTTAACTCGTTTGCATAAAAAGTGGACTTATCCCTTTCTGAATTCATCGATTCAGCTGTGTGACTGATTATTATACCACACCACTATTTTTAACAAAATATTCTGCTCTCAATGAGGGTGACCGTAAAGATCCAGAATAAAAGCACTACAGAATAATTTAGAAAGACAAAAAGATTAAATACAGGAATTGTTTAGTAAAACATCCAGAGAAAAGCAAACCCAATAGAATCGTCAATGGCCAAAATATAAATGGTAATGTAATATTTGTAATGAATCCTTAAGAATATTCAATCAAATATTTTGAATTTCAAAAAATCGGAGACCGAGTGCTTTTCAAATATTCCATGTGAATTTAGGAAGTGTGCCACGGCCACCAAACAAAATACCAGAAACACTCCACTGACTAGTGGGAATGTTATATTTCTCACTTAGGTATGGGATGCAGGACTCATAAACGGATTTTCTTCTTCTCATCAACGTGTTGTGCCTGCAGGGCATCTCTCTCAAACCGGATTGTAGGATCAAGAACTAATCCCTTAAATTGAGTCCTGTGAATGGCTACAATATCTGCTCTTCTGTTCGAATCTAAGGATGAAACGCAGTGGATCTCCTCGTGTACTTCCCATCCACGACGCTTGAGGAAATCAGCAATACCGGTCCTGGCCTTATGGTGTCGATTGTTGCGCAGAATCCCAACACGTGACCAAGAGTTCCCGTCTCGTTGCAGCCGGGATGGCGACAACGGGTTGCGTTGAAACTTCTGCCGGGCACAGATCTAACCGCTGATAGATTGCTGGACATCTTAATTGCATTAATGTGTTCTGAAATTGATAAATTTGCTTTTGAAGACATCCAGGAATTTGCCTTCTATAGTTTTAGGAAACAAAATTTCTAGGAGATATAATAAATATAGTCTATCGATAAAAGTCTAGATAAAATATTCACCCATGTTTCTTTTCTGTTTCAGGTAAGTGTATGCCATCATTACATCCAACAGTGAGAGTGCTATGAAGTATACAAGGTAAGACGACGTTACTACCACTACCATTATCACTCATAATTCATACCATAATTTCAGGCTTCTTGATCTGTTTCGGAGTTAACTTTCTGGGAAAATAATGTACCCACATGGTAAGACAGCCTGCGTTTCTTTAGTACAGAAAGAATAATAGACATTATACACAGTGATTCACTTGTCCCTTACTACGTACTAAAAAGGAAGGCTTACCAATTGATAATGGACTTTCCTTAAACGTTCCATTTGAAATAAGAAACCTCCCTATCAATTTCTACATCCGGTACCTATTTCTGTAAGATTCCAACGCAAGATTAAGTGTGAAATTTTTACACATCTATTATGGGTAGTTTCTTAGTTCAAAATATTATTGTCTGCATTTTATTTGGTTCCCCTTTCGGAAGAGTTGTAGACTCTTTGTAGCAGAGTGTTGCCTTTGGTGACCCTTGGGAGGTGGTCTATCTACTGTGCACCAGTGTGACTTGAGATGATTAAAGGAGCAATGGTTGAACGTCGGTAAGGGAACAGGAATACGCCGCAAAACCTACTACCTAACACTGTTTTTGTCCAACAGAAATTTCATGTGGACCTACCGCGATTCGAACCCAAGTTATCAGCTTGAAAAGCCGACTTTTTAGCTATTCCGCTAGCGGTATCCATTAGTTAACGTAATTTAGGAGAACTACAAAATTACAATAAATTGGACAAGAATTTGACTACACCCATAACCTTTTTCTCTGCAAGATTACTAATTACCAGAATAACAGAAGGTCTGCCACGTGGCAGTAACCTTGGAATGTAGTGCACTGTCTTTTCTCCCCGGTATTTCTACCTATTAGTAAGTTAAATCTCGTGAACTTGGTTGAGTTGGATAATGATATAAGTATAAAATTCTGGAAAAGATGGACAGCGACAGGAATGTAAGTTAATTTCCTCGGTGGTACAACGTATCCATAGCAACTGTACTACTGCCGACATGAGCTCGCTTCAGTGCTTATAAATGACTTCCTATTAAAGCGAGTAAGATGATTTGCATATCTCCGTATTCCATCACGATTACAAAACGAACCGACGCCACACTTAAACATATACCACCCGCTTTGCAAAGCTGTCTTGTGGAGTTAGAGCGGCGCCATAAGTGACGGATACAGTCTCTCCTTAGAAGCTCGCAATCTCTCTGATTTGTGACAAAATGAAATACTTCCTACAATTTAATTCCTGTACAAAACCTTGAGAGATTATCCGTCTTTACGACCTGAAATGCTGCTGTAATCTTTTGTCATTGTAATGTGAATGAAATTTTGAAGCGAAATTATTTCTCGGACAGCCTTTACTGTTAATGTCGGTATGAATAGAATGTAATCGGTTATTTGAGAAACCACAAAAGTTCATTTTTAGCTAGAACGAGTTGATTGGGTGTCTGACATTAATACATGTAATTTCACACGTGTAGGATAAAGTAGACATGTCCGTCTTGTTTTGAGTGACAATGCAATGACAGTATTTTCATGAAGAGAATGAACTCAAAAAAGATTTTATGAAGAGATATTCTCCTGACCTAATCATAACAGACATGGCGCACCGAAGAAGCTGTAGTGTGGGACTTCAGTAAGATATCAATGTTTTCAACAGTAATCTCACTAGAGGTTTTGATTTATCTAGAGAAAATCAAAACTCGACTGGGATTTAATTGACTTTTACACGATTAGAAGAAAGTATATAAAGATTAGAAGTAACAAAGTACTCCAATACAATAAAATATTAATTGGCTTACGAAAATACAACTGTCTTCAAATGTATTACTGTACCATCTCAACATTACGCTAGATGGCAGTAGTGTTTTATGATTATGGTTTCTTGTTATCAGTTGTGCCATTATGAAATCTTCATTGAACTCTGTGAACGGTTACTAATCAAGAAGGCTTTGTTGATTCAGTTTCATTTTTATTAAAACATTTGCATTCCACTTCAATCATCCGGATCCCAGTAATCAACGTCACTTGACAGATGATTTTCAATAAATCTTAGTATTAAACAATCTCTGATACTTGACTATCCATAATATCATATAGCAGAAGCTATAACATATCCTAAATAATATAAACGAGTGTCAGAAAAGTTTTAATTAGGGATGATGAAATAAACAAGAAACGTTTTAATTAACGATGATGAAATTAAAAATAAACATGAATAATTTTAAAAGAAACAATTATTGAAAGTACAATTTTCAAATTTGAATGTTTTAGTGGTTGGTGGTTCAGTTGATGTTATATTGGAAGTGTGCGTAAAAGTGAACCTGTTGATGTACATGATGTATCCCTCAACTTATTCAGGATTTCCGAATGGTGCTCTTCATAAATGACCAGTGTTCTTTATTAATTCTTGTTCTTGAATGCCAATGCGAGTCATATTTGAAAGTACTGTGCATCGACTGGAGTGGTTTGTAATTTTCTGTTTTTTGACGTCCAGACCAGTGCAGTTTGAAACGTTGGCAAACAAAGGAACAAATCCTAGGGTAGTGATAAAAATAAACAAATGCTAGGGACGCGATAAAATTAAAAAAAAATGCTAGGGGCGCGATAAAATTGTGCGATAAGCAACCATGATTGGTTGAAAGACGTCCTTTCGTACCTTTTTATTGGTCAAAAGTAGTGTGACGTAGTAAAAGCGTAATAGTCAGTTTAAAACGTTTTAGAGTATTTTTATTTCGTTTTGTAATATGAAGACAAATTACACTATGTAGGCCTACTAAATTTTTGCTTCACTAGCTTTTGTTCTCATTAACTTACATATATAATAAATAAAATTATTATAATTTCTGCGGAAACATTTCAGGTATTTTATTTACTTATTTGCTTATTTATTTATTTATTTATTTATTTATTTATTTATTTATTTATTTATTTATTTATTTATAAAAATTTATTTATTCATTGATTCATTTATTTAACCTGGCAGAGGTAAGGTCATCAGGCCTTCTCTTCCCCTCTACCAGGGGATTACATCTATAATATTAAGAATACGATTACAATTATAATTACAATTAATATTAAATGTACAAGTACAATAAAAATCAAAGTACTAAAAGATTAACTGTTTAATAAAGTTTGACTATAATTATATGTGTTCAAAACCGCCTTTGCTTTTCATAAAATAAATAAATTTTCATTAACGTTTTCGATACATGTGTATCATCTTCAGATGTGAAATGTTAGAGTGATATGATGAAAACCTTGCCTATTAGATGGAACTTAATGTGGTAATTTTCGGGTCATATTAGTGTGATTGCTTGGACTTAACTTAGGTTGATCTATGATATACATGCTATGTTAGGTTAAATCACTGCGAGTCATATGATATGATCTAAAACATAAAATAAAACTGTTTAAGAATTGTAACCACTATTAGCGTAGTTATTGAAATGTGAACACTTTATATAAACACTTTAAAAGTTTAAATCACTTTGAACATGTTTTGGCTGTATTTGCCGATTTAAATCACTGCAAGTCATGTGATATGATCTAAAATATATAAAAAATTAAAACTGTTGAAGAATTGTAACCATTATTAGCGTAGTCATTGAAATACTGATTACTGATACAATATATCTATGATTTACATCAATTTTATCAACTACAATTGAATGAAACGTCTTAACAACACGCATTTTAACAAAATATAAACATGTTAGTGACAAAACGACACTGCGCTTTAGTTCAACGTCAAACACCAAGATCAACCGAAACTGCCCTAATCAACGAACTTTAAATCGGCAAATACAGCCAACATATGTTCAACGTGATAATAAGTTTTAAAGTGATTTTACAAAGTGTTCACATTTCAATGACTACGTTTTAATTTTTTTTATATTTTAGATCATATCATATGACTCGCAGTGATTTAACCTAACATAGCATGTATATCATAGATCAACCTAAGTTAAGTCCAAGCAATCACACTAATATGACCCGAAAATTACCACATTAAGTTCCATCTAATAGGCAAGGTTTTCATCATATCACTCTAACATTTCACATCTGAAGATGATACACATGTATCGAAAACGTTAATGAAAATTTATTTATTTTATGATAAGCAAAGGAGGTTTTGTACACATATAATTATAGTCAAACATTAATAGCTTATCGGCAAACTTCAACACGAAATTGATTAATAAAGGCTAGGCAGTTTATTATAAAAGTTAAGAAGGGAGATATTTGAGAAACAACAAAATTTACACGATGTTTAGAACACCCTGGCGCTCGCTCTAATGTTAAGACGTTTCTTTAAAATATCTAGAAATATTACAATTCGTATGACAAAATTGACTCTGAAAAGATAACGTAATCCAATATTTATAAGCCGCAGTTTCCTAAAAATTTATGGCTAAATACATGCATAGATTCTGAAATAACTGATTCAATTGTTTATTTTGAGTTATTTATGTTCCCTCTACATTCAGATTTGCAACTGTTGTGCAGTCCTTTAGTTAGAATTTTACTAAATAATCTGTAATGAAACACTGAGTATCTTCACGTAAGATGAGGGTTCACAAATAATTAGATAATTAAAACATTTAAAACTAAAAAACTAGCCTTTTACTGAATGATTGTAAGTTCTTTTATACAGGGTGTTTAAAAAATACGGGGCATAATTTCAGGTATGTATTTCCCACATGTAGACAATCAAAATAGTTCATTACAACATGTGTCCGGAAATGCTTCATTTCCGAGTTATGGCCTTCACAACATTGAAATTCACCGGAACGTTTTTCTTTCCGCAGGTCGTTGCCGTCAAAGGAGACATTAAGAGGGCACTCTGACAGTTCATTCCGAGGCGAAGGTTACATTCAGTGTTGTGTAGGCGTTAGACTGTGCGACATGTATTCAAATCAAGAGCTGGCAGAGAGACACTTCATGTACGGTAAGGCGGACGGCAATGCTGCGCTGGCTCGTCGTTTGTACCAGGAGAGGTACCCACAGCGACAATGTCCAGATTGGAAGACATTTGTACGTCTCCATTACCGTCTGTGCGAGTATGGAAAATTTAACTCTCTTGATTTGGGAAGGGGACGACCAAAATCCACAACTCCAGAAGTACAGGAGGAAATTCTGGAGGCTGTGAACATGAATCCTTCTATCAGCAAACGAAGGGTAGCGTTGCAAGTCAATGTTTCTCACACGACTGTCTGGAGACTGTTGAAAGAGTATCAATTGTATCCTTATCATTTGCAACGTGTACAGGCCCTGTCACCAGCAGATTACCCTGCACGAGTTAGGTTCTGTCAATGAGACATCGATGTGAGGTCTGTATTCAAGCAGGAGGTGGACATTTTGAACATCTTCTGTAATGACAACGACCTGCGGAAAGAAAAACGTTCCGGTGAATTTCAATGTTGTGAAGGCCATAACTCGGAAATGAAGCATTTCCGGACACATGTTGTAATGAACTATTTTGATTGTCTACATGTGGGAAATACATACCTGAAATTATGCCCGGTATTTTTTAAACACCCTGTATATTGTTACATTAGATGTGGTGAATATTTGGAACAACATTACAATTGCTTGTTTGTTAAAATGTGTGTATGATAAAGTTATACAATTTGTGTTCTTTTGTTTTGTGTGTTTTTGGAAAATATAATTTCAATTAATGCTCCGTCATGAATGTTGTAACTAAAACTTTGTGCATCCCTCGTGTTTATCGCACGGCTCGTCCTCTTGCACACGTTACCTGCACTTTGTTTACGTTTTCACTGTGCCTAAACGAGACGCTCTACTGCAGTGTTCGTCAGCAGTCGCTGAAATGTGCAATGAGTACGCGGTGCCGTCCCGTGTGCACTGTCGTGCAACTGGGAGAGATAGAGAGCATACCCGCTAGCAGCTACGAGAGCACTATAGTGCACTGCGTTTTCCGCGGGTAAGAGAGGCTAGCCCCTGCGTGCTCTGTGCTGACGACCCCTGCTCTACTATATTTGGTAACGCGTACACGTGCAATGTCGAAACACCAGTCGTATTATTTCCATTCACCATTGACATCCTGTGATGTTGAACGGTCGTTCTCAAAATATAAAAACTGTTTGAGTGATGGCCGCAGGACGTTTCAGTTCGCAAATCTTCGGATGTATTTTGTTGTTCACTGTAATGCCGGCAACGGAACCGAAGAAGACGGAACCTTGCATGTACATCATTTTATTTTTACTAACATTTTTAATATTAACCTGGCTATATCTTTAGAGAACCGGAAACACAGATTGCTCCCCCTTCCACGACTGTAATTCGATGATACTTCCGTAACACACAAACAAATCACTTTACTAGGTATAGGAGGGAAGAAAAGTAGTTCATCCATTTACGTAAACTAGGAAATATCGCGATTTTGAGTTTGATAATTTTCATTATGCAGTGTATATTATACTGTCTACAGCACATTAGCGTACAATATAGACAATGAAGTTAAATTGAAAAATAATCATAATATGGATATTCAAAAACATTTTTGAAAATGGTGGCCGTTCATTTCGATACAGGCTTCAGTTCTTTTGTGCATATTATCGCACTATAGACTATTGCATCTAATTCCAATTACCAGTTTCGTCCTTCGTACTAGTAACTCATGTTGAAATAATTCTGTGCCTACTCTATAAAAGAGTACCTTACATACTGTAAATTCAATCTTCACTTCTGTCCGATCCGAAAAGATAAAATTACTCAGACATACTATCTACTGTCCAAGTGGTTATGTCGCAGGATCGTAGAAAGGGGGAAAATCACGTGACAGTGAATTACTTAACTAGGCCCTTTTATTTAAGTTATTTTAAACAGTTGTATAATATTACGTAAACGTCCAATTCCTAACAGAAATTAATGTTTTCAGAAAAGAGCTAAGACAGCCCTGCTTTTGCAGAGGGGCGAACAGAAGGAGGTGGAGGAAATAGGGATGCGACGTAGGCAAACGGACAGCACCTGTGCGAAAATATGATTCAATATTGAAAGCTCTTTCGTCACTGGAAAACGCGAACATATTTCTGGAACGTACTATACTCACTCAGTGCTGTTTACTATATGCGGTCTTGGATCTGTGTGTAGAGGGGAACTTCATTAGTAGGAGGGGTGGGAGTGAAGTACATTAAAAAACTCAGGTACAATAAAAATTGAAGTAAAAATAAAATTATGTCCCTTTATAAGGTATGTATTCATGCACTTTATTTTCAATCATAACCAGACTGTACTACCTTTGTTTATATCCGCAGTGTGTGTCCAGTACCGAGTGTGTAAACGCTATAGGCATTGCTTGCGTACATTGATTGCTAAAGCATCCCGGTTCCAGCCTCTATATATAATATATCATATCATAATTATTATTGTTATTAAAATTACAATTTACAACGCACGTTTTTGTCAGTAACTCTATGGCAGAGGTCGGCAGTGATGACGTATATGAAACAGTCCTCAAAACTCAGCAAGGGTGAAGGTGGAAGGGGGGCGATATAAAAGAAAAAGTGGCGGAACGCCTGCACTATTGCAAGTTTTTCGAGCACAAAAACGGACAGAGAACATACCCAAACTAGGGAAAAATTGAATTAAGTTTATGTGAATATAAATATTTGATCATTTTTTTTTTTTCATTTTTGTATGATTTGATTTCTTTTTTCTGTTATTTTATACACAGTTTAAACCTTAAGATGGTTGTGTAATTAACTCATTAAAATTAAGAGTCAATTTGAATGTGGCGAATTTTAACTGAGCAACGAGATGTTCGTTTTGATTTTACGACTGATCCAGTCGTGTTTACTTGAACACTGCTTAACTCTGAGTAACAAGTAATGTCTAAGGATAAGTAAGGAGGGAGATCATGCTTTACCCGCCACCTTGCTCGTGTGCTAAGGAGTTGACTTTCGAGTCAAGAAATGCCGACCATTGCTACGAGATACCACGCTTGATTTATTTGCCTAAGACGCTCCGAATAAGTACTACATCGTTATAATTAAAAACTGGCCTGTTCATGGAATGAACATGAATGCGAGAATGTTAATGTGAATTAGGTTTATGCTTTGACAACTTTTGTACAATACATCTCGCTTTAATATACTGGGTGTTCAATTCAAAGTGTGTAATGGCTCGCTGTATGCCGTCATGTGGCTAGTCGATGAGCCTAGAGAATTCAATCTTCCTACACTTCCGCAGAGGTGTATTACTTATACGTACGGTAACGCCGGTAGTGGCAGGAATGTGAACTGTTTCGAAACTTACACTGAGGTGAGTTTTTTTTGTTACTGTCGGGATATGGGGAGAGGGTTAAGACGATTACTTACGTATTTGTTGACATTAATTTCGACGTCAACATAGACGCGAAACATTTGATTTGTGTTGTGGAATGTTGCCGTACGCAACCGATGATAACAAATACCCTGCGTACGACTTGGCCGCGCAAAACACAGTTCGAAAGAGGTTAGGTAGCACACAGACCGTACAGACCGCCATCTGTTGCTACGACGTTCAAGTTATATCGTACACTTTCTCAAGTTCAGATTGAACTTACTTACATACTTACTGGCTTTTAAGGAACCCGTAGGTTCATTGCCGCCCTCACATAAGCCCGCCATTGGTCCCTATCCTGAGCAAGATTAATCCAGTCTCTACCATCATATCCTACCTCCCTCAAATCCATTTTAATATTATCTTCCCATCTACGTCTCGGCCTCCCCAAAGGTCTTTTTCCCTCCGGCTTCCCAACTAACACTCTATATGCATTTCTGGATTCGCTCATACGTGCTACATGTCCTGCCCATCTCAAACGTCTGGATTTTATGGTTCTAATTATGTCAGGTGAAGTATACAATGCGTGCAGCTCTGTGTTGTGTAACTTTCTCCATTCTCCTGTAACTTCATCCCTCTTAGCCCCAAATATTTTCCTAAGAACCTTATTCTCAAGCACCCTTAATCTCTGTTCCTCTCTCAAAGTGAGAGTCCAAGTTTCACAATCATACAGAACAACCGGTAATATGACTGTTTTATAAATTCTAACTTTCAGACTGTTTGACATAAGACTAGATGACAAAAGCTTCTCAACCGAATAATAACAGGCATTTCCCATATTTATTCTGCGTTTAATTTCCTCCCGAGTGTCATTTAGATTTGTTACTGTTGCTCCAAGATATTTGAATTTTTCCACCTCTTCGAAGGATAAACCTCCAATTTTTAGAGTTCCATTTCGTACAATACTCTGGTCACGAGACATAATCATATACTTAGTCTTTTCGGGATTACTTCCAACCCTATCGCTCTTCTTGCTTCAACAAGAATTTCCGCGTTTTCCCTAATTGTTTGTGGATTTTCTCCTAACATATTCACGTCATCTGCATAGACAAGAAGCTTATGTAACTCGTTCAATTCCAAACCCTCTGTGTTATCTTGAACTTTCCTAATGGCATATTCTAGAGCGAAGTTCAGATTGAACGCCTTAATTAATAGGCAACTTCTCTGACACAAACGCTGAAACTCGCTTCAAATCGCTGACTCATCAACAGTGACGTTATGACACACTTTGAAATGAACACCCAGTTTTTAAAGGTACTTCTCTAGTTACTGTTCATATCACGGCACAAATGTGAAGTAAAGATAATTTATCTGCAGCACATTCTTTAATGACATGGCGTATTTATAGATGATTTCTTCAAGGAGTTGTTTAGATCAGAAATGCTGTCCAATAACGTGATACTCAGCATGTCCACGTAAAGATGCACCAGAGATATATATAAGATTTTTTAGTCAGTATTGCGTATATTTATGACCGTGTATGAAAATAAAACACGTGATTAATTTGTGTTATTTCTCAGAATATTGCTATGCAGAGTCTTTGAATTCAACAGTTTGACTAAAACTAATCAATGGTGACATAATGTACAAATTAACAAAGCAAGATGCGCAACAAATGTAACAATATTAATCTAAGAAATACTTCGAAATTCTTCCTACAACCGTTTTTGTTAACATTATGCATTAGTCCTACTGACATAAAGGAAATCGAAGCCTTAAACTCAATAAACAATTCAGGCACCACATAATTTTTAGTCGCCATGGCTATATGCTGCCAGGAATTTGTCTACCCCTGATTTTACAATAAGTAAAACGCATTAAGATACTTCAGATTTGATTTAAGGCTTGAATTAAAGAAAGGAAAATGTAAATGCCAGGTTAAATAAATAAATAAATAAATAATAATAATAATAATAATAATAATAATTATTATTATTATTATTATTATTATTATTATTATTATTATTATTATTATTATTATTATTATTATTATATGTCAGCACAACCTTAAAATAAAACAAATTTTGAGTGCGTGTTTTTCGAGTCCTTAAACATTACGATGAATAACTCTAAACATTTCTGCTTATTTCTTACAAAATACATGTTCTTCTTTGCTAATGATGTGGTGGGTACCAAATTATTCTATCAGATTATTGATCTCAAGCGCTCAGCTTTGTTTTGTTATCGCATGTTCAATGAACAGCAGATCTGAACTGTGTAGTACAGACGTCTCAAGGCCAACGCATGAAAGTTGTTACAGAGAGCAAGTGTAGATAACGTAGTCAGCTGAAGAGAGAAGCGGAATACCCGAAGACAGCCGATCGCTGATTTATGTTCCAAGCATCTGTGAGCTAAGTTGTAACTGTCGCGGGAGAAATGCCACAAAGCTGCACTCAGTAAAAATAAGACATCTGAAGCCTGAAGAACTGTACATGTTATGTAATTATTTTAGCACAAGGAACTGGCCACCTTATCCCATTATCTCCTGGCCTAGTTTGAACTCTATAAACAATTCACTCACCATATAATAAATTTTAGTCGCCGTGGCTACATGCTGCCAGGAATTTGCCTACCCCTGACTTTACAATAAGTAAAACGCATTAAGATACTTTAATTTGATTAAAGGTTGGAATTAAAGAAAGAAAAACGTAATTGTCAACACAACCTTAAAATAAAACAAATTTTAGTGCGTGCTTTTCGAGTCCTTAAACATTACGATGAATGACTGTAAACATTTCTCCTTATTTCTTAGAAAATGCATGCTCTTCATTCCTAATGAAGTGCTGGCTACCCAATTATTCTATTAGACCATTGATCTCCAAGCGCTCAGCTTTGTTTTGTTATCGCATGTTCACTGAACAGCAGACCTGAACTGTGTAGTAGGATCGGGTGTAGCCAGTCTACACTCCGTACATATTTTCACTCTTGCGAGTCATTTCAAGGCTCTAACTAACCAAAAACAGGACTCTAGTGATGACTCACAATCAATAAAACAGGTCAGTTCAAAATGTAAATTGCTGAATATAAATAAAGAACAAACATAACAGGATAACATAAGAAACATACGGTTTACTACTGGGTGTTCATTTCAAAGTGTGTCATGACGTCACTGTTGTGAGTCAGCGATTTGAAGCGAGTTTCAGCTTTTATGTCAGAGAAGTTGCCTATTAATCAAGGCGTTCAATCTGAACTTGAGAACGTGTACGGTATAACTTGAATGTCGTAGCAACAGATGGCGGTCTGTAAAGTCTGTGTGCTACCATAACCTGTTTCGAACTGTGTTTTGCGCAGGCAAGTCGTATGCAGGGTATTTGTTATCATCGATTGCGTACGGCAACATTCCACAACATAAATCAAAATGCTCCGTGTCCATGTTGACCGTCCAAGTTAATGTTAACAAATACTGTACGTAAGTAATCGTCTTAACCCTCTCCCCATATCCCGACAGCAAGAAAAAAAAAAGCTCACTTCAGTACGTGTTTCCAAACAGTTCACATTCTTGCCACTACTTGCGTTACCGTACGTATCGGTAAGTAATCTTCAGAATGAACGCCGTACTTGCTAGGCAACTTCTCTCGCATTTAGGTAATACGCCTCTGCAGAAGTGTAGGAAGATTGAATTCTCTAGGCTCATCGGCTAGCCACATGACGATATACAGTGAGCCATGACACATTTTGAACTAAACACCCAGTATTTTAAAACCAAAATACATAAACAGAAATTGAAATTATTAAACTATATTAAAGAGCTTATCCCCCATAATATTTGGATGATGATGATGCTGATGATGATGATGATGATGATGATGATGATGATGATGATGATGATGATGATGATGATGGAATTTGTCTTAAGGTTTTTAGTTTGAGAGGATTATTCTCAAATGTTTACTTTTTTTATTTTTATTGCCCATGCACGAAAGCGAGAATGCAATGAACATAATATCGAATGGACTAAAATATAATCGTATGAACAGGAGTCAGATGTTCATTTGATACAAGAGATGTGAGTATTCAAAGAAGAGATGGAGAGACTCTCTATACATATTTGACAAATTTAGGATTATAGCCGAATTAAAGGTAGAGGAAGAAAATTAATTTTGACAATATTGAAAGTGCATGTTGTGAACTCTTTATATGCATACACAAGGAAGAACTCCGTAACGTGACATGAGGCCAAGATGACTCCGTACATCCCTCCAGCTCGGGGCATCACATTGACAGTAAACAAACATCCTTGGCTTCCACGAAGCGTTAAAGCAGCTCCTTATCATGCTAATGCATTCATCAACAAAGCGTAATATTTACCAACAAGGAATCACTTATAATCTTTCATTCTCTTGAGGAAAGAATACTTTCAAAAGGAATCGGTATCTTTAGGATATGCAATCACACCTGTAAGGCAGAAAGTTAAAATTGAAATTGTATAAGCCTAACGTGATCAAATAGATTATTCATGATTAATATTCGCTTTTGCAACAGAGGTCGTTGATAAATAGATTATTCATTATTAATATTCGCTTCTGCAACAGAGGTCGTTGATAAATACATTATTCATTATTAATATTCGCTTTTGCAACAGAGATCGTTGATAAATAGATTATTCATTAATAATATTCGCTTTTGCAACCGAGATCGTTGATAAATAAATTATTCATTATTAATATTCGCTTTTGCAACAGAGGTCGTTGATAAATACATTATTCATTATTAATATTCGCTTTTGCAACAGAGGTCGTTGATAAATAGATTATTCATTATTAATATTCGCTTTTGCAACAGAGGTCGTTGATAAATAGATTATTCATTATTAATATTCGCTTTTGCAACAGAGATCGTTGATAAATAGATTATTCATTATTAATATTCGCTTTTGCAACAGAGATCGTTGATAAATAGATTATTCATTATTAATATTCGCTTTTGCAACAGAGATCGTTGATAAATAGATTATTCATTATTAATATTCGCTTTTGCAACAGAGATCGTTGATAAATAGATTATTCATTATTAATATTCGCTTTTGCAACAGAGATCGTAAATAAATAGATTATTCATTATTAATATTCGGTTGCGCAAAAGAGATCCTTGAAAAATAGGTTATTCATTAATAATATTCGCTTTTGCAACAGAGATTCGTCGATAAATAGGTTTTTCATTATTAATATTCGCTTATGCAACCGAGATTCGGTGATAAATAGGTTATTCATTATTAATATTCCCTCTTGCAACAGAGATCGTTGATAAATTGGTTTTTCATTAATAATAATATTCGCTTTTGCAACAGAGATTCGTTGGTAAATAGGTTGTTCATTATTAATATTTGCATTTGCAACACAGATCGTTGATAAATAGATTATTCGCTTTTGCAACAGAGATCGTTGATAAATATATTATTCATTGTTAATATTCGCTTTTTCAACAGAGATCGTTGATAAATAGATTATTCATTATTAATATTCGCTTTTGCCTCGGGAGGAAATTAAACGCAGAATAAATATGGGAAATGCCTGTTATTATTCGGTTGAGATGCTTTTATCATCTAATCTGCTGTCAAAAAATCTGAAAGTTAGAATTTATAAAACAGTTATATTACCGGTTCTTCTGTATGGTTGTGAAACTTGGACTCTCACTCTGAGAGAGGAACATAGGTTAAGGGTGTTTGAGAATAAGGTGCTTAGGAAAATATTGGGGCTAAGCGGGATGAAGTTACAGTAGAATGGAGAAAGTTACACAACGCAGAAGTGCACGCATTATATTCTTCACCTGATATAACTAGGAACATTAAATCCAGACGTTTGAGATGGACAGGGTATGTAGCACGTATGGGCGAATCCAGAAATGCATATAGAGTGTTAGTTGGGAGGCCGGAGGGAAAAAGACCTTTGAGGAGGCCGAGACGTAGATGAGATGGGAGGATAATATTAAAACTGATATAAGGGAGGTGAGATATGGTGACAGAGAGTGGATTAATCTTGCACAGGTTAGGGACCGATGGCGGGCTTATATGTGAGGGCGGCAATGAATCTTCGGGTTCCTTGAAAGCCTTTTGTAAGTAAGTAAGTAAGTATTATTATTATTATTATTATTATTATTATTATCATCATCATCATCATCATCATCATCATCTGTTGTAGACTGTCCCATAACTGTGTTGTAATCTGCGTGATCTCGTAGCATATTAGAAACCTTGAGTTTTCAATGGCACTTTCTGCTCTGTGTCCATGCAAAGGCCTGTTACTGGCTTGGAGTACACGTTCTTCTGTTCTATAACCTGGTCCCCACTTGGATTATAGAAAATGAGGTACTAGAGGGATGAAGAGGGTGCTGGCTGGTCGTTAATTCCAGTTGTAATCTCCACATGAAGGGGTAGTGCACGTCATCAGGGATTAATTCCCTCGCCGTGAAGAATCCACGATCAAATTGTTTTCTGTGTGACAGTAGAAGCATGCACGGTGTAATTTGGGGAGTTTGACTATGACCTCATTTGAACTAGGCGCTAATGTAGCAGCTGCTGCTTCGATTGAAAGTTTTCTGCTTTTAATCGTAGTCCATACAGAATTGTCAGCGACCTCGAGAAATAATGCTCAATTAGAATGCAACTCCTCTTCTCCAGATTTATTCCTCTACTCTTCAAAGATCTTTACAATGCGAAAATGTTGTTTTAATCTGGCCATTACTGTCTCTCAGCTGTGAATCGGTAGTTACATTTGTAGGTAATAACTCAGCGGATATCTGGGATTATTATTAACTTTACTTCCTCCTTTATTTCGTGGATTAATGTATCTTCTTTCGTTTAATTTTTAATCTGAAATGATGGTGTTTCAACTTTAACACGGATTTCTTTTAAATGTGAACATTTTGTGTCTCAACTTTATATAATGAATCAAGACCACTTTTCATGTTAACATTCTGAATTTAGTATTTTCCGTAACTCATCTTATTTTTAATATTATTAATGCAAAATTACGTTGTATCGGGATTTCATTTTAATATCTATGATTCTAAATAAATATTTACTTACTTACTTACTTACTGGCTTTTAAGGAACCCGGAGATTCATTGCCACCCTCACATAAGCCCGCCATTGGTCACTATCCTGAGCAAAATTAATCCATTCTCTATCATCATATCCCACTTCCCTTAAATTCATTTTAACATTATCTTCCCATCTACGTCTCGGCCTCCCTAAATATCTTTTTCCCTCCGGCCTCCCAACTAACTCTCTATATGCATTTATGGATTCGCCCATACGTGCTAAATGCCCTGTCCATCTCAAACGTCTGGATTTAATGTTCCTAATTATGTCAGGTGAACAATACAATGCGTGCAGTTCTGTGTTGTGTAAAATTCTCCATTCTACTGTAACTTCATCCCTCTTAGCCCCAAATATTTTCCTAAGCATCTTATTCTCAAACACCCTTAATCTCTATTCCTCTCTCAGAGTGAGAGTCCAAGTTTCACAACCATACAGAACAACCGGTAATATAACTGTTTTATAAATTCTAACTTTCAGATTTTTCGACAGCAGACTGGATGATAAAAGTTTCTCAACCGAATAATAACAGGCATTTCCCATATTTATTCTGTGTTTAATTTCCTCCCTAGTATCATTTATATTTGTTGACCTTCTCCACCTCTTCAAAAGATAAATCTCCAATTTTTATATTTCCATTTCGTACAATATTCTGGTCACGAGACATAATCATATACTTTGTCTTTTCGGGATTTACTTCCAAACCTATCTCTTTACTTGCTTCCAGTAAAATTCCCGTGTTTTCCCTAATCGTTTGTGGATTTTCTCCTAACATATTCACGTCATCCGCATAGACAAGAAGCTGATGTAACCCGTTCAATTCCAAACCCTCTCTGTTATCCTGGACTTTCCTAATGGCATATTCTAGAGCAAAGTTAAAAAGTAAAGGTGATAGTGCATCTCCTTGCTTTAGCCCAAAGTGAATTGGAAACGCATCTGACACAGACTAACCTATACGAACTCTGCTGTACGTTTCACTGAGACACATTTTAATTAATCGAACTAGTTTCTTGAGAATACCAAATTCAATAATAATATCATATAAAACTTCTCTCTTAACCGAGTCATATGCCTTTTTTGAAATCTATGAATAACTGATGTACTGTACCCTTATACCCCCATTTTTTCTCCATTATCTGTCGAATACAAAATATCTGGTCAATAGTTGATCTATTATGCCTATAACAACATTGATGGTCCCCAATAATAAGTAAATATTTATTTAAATTATATTACATTTGTCCCGCCCTGTAGAGTCGTGGTCTAATACATCCTGCCTAGGACTCGAGTTAGGGAATGTTCGCTGCTTCAAGTCCTCATGGGGGAAGAAATTTCCTCATGATATTACTGCCAATGCCCACCCAGCATTGTGATGCACTTGGGAAGCTATGGTAGGTAGCGAAATCCGGTTGCGAAAGCCAGTTTTAACAGCCTTGGGGGTTCAACGTGCTAACCACAAGATACCTGCATTCTGGTTGGATGATCGTCCACCTCTGCTTCGACATGGGAACGTGAGGTCATCAGCCAGGGGGGCCGATCCCGGCCCTTCAAGGGCTGTGGCGCCATTGATTATTATTAAATTGTATTTACACAAACACGTCAATTTAGATATTGATAGTCAAAACCAGTGGTAATTGAATTTTAGTTCTCACCCCATCCCTCTCATCCGCTTTCAAAACTCAAATCGCACCCCTGTATTTCGTTAATTAGATTTTAAAGATATTCAATTGTTTATACATCACAATTTTTTTCACGTCTTTTGTTTTCTATCGTCTCCTGGTAACATGAATTGTTGTAATTGTCAGTAGGTTGTGGGAAGAATACATAGTTTATATGACGTCATTCCATTTTCGACCAATGAAATGTAATGAAATTTTGAATTCAAACCAATCACAGTCACACTTTGCGATAATTTTTGCAGCTAGATTTATCGCTATTAATTTATCGCATGGTCGTTCTTTTGTTTAGTCGTTGTCGCCAACTGTTTCCCCCTAAATTGATGATCATGAATAAATTAAGATACAACTACACGGTTAAACTTTTCTTTCAACTTTAAAGCAATGAATGCAAGATTGATATTTAATATTAATTAATATATTTACGCAGTGAAGACGACGTTTCAAAACTGCGCACCATGTAGACACAAAATCTTCATGCATCTTAATTGAACATACCTTTTAAACTTGATTCTTTCAATATTCTTCCCAGATTGCACGCATACGCGATTGGAATATTGAACTGTGTAGATGCAGCTTTAGCTCCGTTACACACTACAGCGAGAATGCGTTTGTCGAGCTATAAAAAATGCTTTCGTGTATGATTTTAACGGTCGAAATAAGACATAGCTGACATTGGTCCAGCTCCCATAGGTAACTTAACCTATACTGTAGCCTATAAAATTTGTGTTTTGCGAATGAAATGAAACAATTAATAGAAAGTCAGATGTTCAAATTTATGTAACATCATCGCATATCAAAACCAATGACCTTGCATAGTAATAATAAGGTCTTTGATCAAACTGCCTTCCGTATGGCGTAATACAATTCGTGTTTTAGTGATGAGATATGGCTTCACTGTGTACCAACTTGTCTCGCTGTGAATACATAAGCATTGGTATATAGCTGTCCCCACTGTTATTGTTAAATTACATTATGATTTCAGTAGATAATGAAAATGTATTTATGTTATAATAATAAGACAAAAGTGCAGTACATGTAATTAACATTGTTAAACCTGTATTTCGCTTTTCGCAATTGGCATTACTGAATAATAACATCGAATTTCTTTATTGCAGTAATCGATATTCATCTACGAGTATTTCCACTTCACAATGTCTGAATAGGTTAAGTATTCGTTAATATACAATTATTAACATTTTGTGATCGAATTTTAGAGATATATTATTTACATTTTTATTTTATTCACGAAATAGTCCTAATAAATGTCACTCGAGGTCTGAGATTTCCAAGATAAATCCACTCGCTTCGCTCGTGGATTTATCGGCAAGTCTCAGACCTCTCGTGACATTACTACAGATAATTTCCTAAATTCAATTGATTAAATTTACTATATTAAAAGTCCAAAATGTGCTCTGTTGTTGGCTAGATAGTAACACAGCCATTTTGGATCATCTGTACATAACACTGCCATAGTATTAAAAGCATACATACTTGTATACTCATACTTCGGCTTTTGTTATTCTCTATCCTTTTTTGCATTTTTTAAGAATATATTTATAATACAGAACCATGCTATTTCTCAATATTAGTTTGTGTTACTACCTGAAATAACTTGTAATCAACAAGTGTTTATAGTTCTTTAGTTCTTTTCTCTTCAATTTTAATTAACAATAACAACAATTCAGATTTCTAATCGACAACAGAAAACAAAATAACTGAAAACAAATGAAAGAGAAATATGAACCATTGAATTGGCTTTATCGTTTAAGTATCAAAATATTGATGTGACATCTGTAGACAGTGGATGCGGGATGACTTATCGTTGAATGTAGCTGCACATTTACTATATGTTACATTTTTTTCATTCAGACCATTGACTCAAGAGGTTTTAAACGTAAACAGACGGCGTCAACATGCTACTGTATTTCTGTACAGTCAGAAGGAAAAGAAAAATGACATACTGTAGTACATACCTTGCAAGTACAGTCCTCGTCATCATTGATGCAATTACCAGCGTTGCAGTAAACGACGATATATTCTCGTAAGTTGTCGAAGCTGAATCGTCTTCGCCTATCGCTTAAACAGTTTTTGTATCGGGAGAATTTCTGAAGAAAACCTCTAAAATGGGGATCACTCAATTTCTTTAGAGGAATATTTGTACTGGGCATCATGTTGCACGTGTCGTTTAGACCCGCACAACTAAATGATGATGATGATGATGATGATGATGATGATGATGATGATGATGATTCCTCAGATTTCATTTCAACGTATTTCCTGTGCGATGTACTGTTGCAATGTTTCTCTATAGCGTGAGTTGTTCCGGTTTTTATTTCAATTTTACATACATTACACACGATATTGTCTTCGTTAATACATAAAATGCCACTCTCATACTTCTTAATTGCATTTCGTATCTCAGAGCGAATTTAACGTTTTGCCATTATGAATGGATCAGCACAACATATTCAACGCGTACTAAATACTTCAGCAGGATAACACAACTGCACACATTGCATTGCAATGTGGACCGGGGTTCCATCGTTATGTACGCTGCTGTACTCGCCAGGTACACAAAAGACGGACGGCGCGGCACGTGCCATATACTCCGATACGAAACAACTTCACTTTTCCTTAAGTCATCCCGCATCCACTGTCTAGTCATCTGAAATTTCAAAGGGAACTGGGGGAGGGGTGAAATCTAAAATGTAATTTACACTGGTTTTAAACTCCCCTCCGTATATCGAAATAGACGCGGTTTTAGTTTAAATTAAATTTAATTCAAATAAATAGTTATATGGACTGAGATACTCGTATTTTTAAATGAAGGCCTGTTGATCATAACAATACTTCTATTAAAGATGTGATTGTTCTGGACAGCTTTTCACACGTCTGTAATATAAACTTACTGAAAGTAAGAAATGTAAGTTGTAATATACACCATACTTCGGAGCCACCGGCGTAGCTCAGTCGGCAGCCGTGTTTGCCTGTTAATCCGGAGATGCATTCTGGCTTAATGCAGCTGCTAGTTTAAATGTATGATGGAAAAGATACATTTCATGTGTGATATTTCCAAATAAACCGATGCATATATACTGAAAGTGAGTAATCCTTGAAGCATTTCTGTGTCATCTTCACATCATAGTACTTGTTGTTTCTACTTTTTGCAATGAAAAAGAAAGTTTTTATCCCATTTATACAAAGTGTATCAAAAGGTAAGATCAGTAGTTAGGGAGTGAAAGAGAACTAATGTACTGCTAAAATTATTCATACACTTTTTTCTGAATTCGCCTCCATTTTCGAGTTACACGATAATAAACGTTTCTTTCATTGTAATAATCTGCGAACCAATTTGTCATTTTATTTCTTTAAATAAGCTCTATTATGATTAATGTAGTGTATTTTAGCAGCCTACATTCGGTTTTTCCAACTTGTGATTAAGGATCGTCCAGTTTTTTGGCCGGCGAGATCTCCAGACTTTACACCACTGGACTTCTCTTTATGGGCTGCATGAAGGAACGTGTCTAAAGTCCTGAAATGTCAAATAAAAATGACTTAGTCACAATTATTCACATAGCTGCAGCGGACATATGACACCAGGGAATGTAGAATTTGTAACGCGAGATTATGTAGATTCTGCGAGACATTTTCAACATCTGGTCCGATATATCGGAGTAGTTTATGCTTATTCAAATGCCTACTTATTATGATTATTTAGCGAAATGAAATACGAGATGGGTCCATAGAGTATGACAGTCGTAGGAAAGTTTATCTTCGTGTCACTCGAAAACGGGACGAATTAAGGGTATATGTACCGTACATGAACGACCACAAATATTATCAGAAAATACAAGCTCTAAATTTCTAAAATGTTAAAGGAAATGAGCTCACAATTGGACAAAAATTACAAGGTACCACAACAAGACTTATTAGAACTTATATATTTGATAAAAGTATAAGAAAAGGTTACTAATGATATTTTTAAGAATTCACTTTTTACTTTAAATTAAATTTTCCAAAATTTGAACATTTTCACACATATTATGTCATAACTTCACAACCATTAGTAATAGAATTCTGAAATTTTGTACACTTATTTAACATGCATTTATGCAAAAGGTAGAATACAATAATGCCCAGTTCTTTGAAAATAGAAAATTATGTCACAAAACATTATGTAAATTTTAATATATTTATATAGAACAAATAAAGAACTAATTGTATTAAAATAAACAACTCTACACGTTTGACAGTAGTCTACTTTTCAGAAATAAGTGTTTATTACATGCAGGAAAAATATTAAAGACGTCAGAGAGACCATAACAATGTTATGGTTACCAAATGATGTAACTGAAGAATTTTTTTGTTTCTTTCATACTCTGATAAAACTGGTTTGAAAAATATTATTAGTAACCTTTTTTATACTTTTATCAGATATTTAGGTTCTAATAAGTCTCGTTGTGGTACCTTGTAATTTTTGTGCAATTGTGAGTTAATTTTCTTATAAAAGTTTAGAAATTTAGAGCCTCAATTTTCTGATAATATTTGTGATCGTTCACGTATATATACCCTTAAAGAAAACGTATTAACATATTCTGCAGCAAATCAAGTCCCCCATCAAGTCCTTAAAAGTTACATTTTGATGGAACCTGTATATATACTATTCCATATGAAATCGTTCAGTAAAAATCCTCGCATTTTTTTTAATATTCTAATTTTTTCCCTATTTATACAAGGTGCTGAGGAGAGTGCATTTTCAAAAATATACCATCGAAAGTCAAAGGGTTTTCGTACTATTGAGCGACAAATTTAGCGTATTTTATAAAAACAAGCCTCTTTCAGCACTCAGAACTCTGGAACCGTTTACTGCAGAACATTGAACGGAAGCTTATTTTGAAGCTGACATTTGATAGGTTATGATAAGAAGTAATCCTTATTTTTATTGTATACAGAGAGACAGATAATCTGATTTTACTTACTTTTAGGCTTTTGCCCATTTGTAAAAATGTAAAAAATATTGAGAAAAAACCTTGCATTATTAAGAGGGATTCGGCATTGTTTGCTAAGGTGCCTCGGCAATAAGTTTCGAGGGTATTAAATAAATTATTTTCACACGCCTAGACTTGAACGGCGCAGTACCGCACGCACTGGCTGAGAGCTGAAGATAAGCTAGCGTTGGGCGTCATTTTACTCCTGTGTTTATGAAAACCTGTGATAAAGCTAGCCCAGCTATGCGCTACTAGACGAAACATCACGTGTTTATGTCTCCTGACCTTGCTTGCCTCGGCTAGCTCCCGTCTCGCAGTCTGCTGGTTAGTTCACGCGTGTACTACTTATTTATTTGATGTTTTCAATACTTTCTTATCAACGGTGCACCAGTAAAAAATATGTGTTTATTTTTACTTTCAATGCGGAATCTAACCATATATTTTAAAAATATTTTTTTCGTGGGCAATGGCGTCTTAATGAAGAAAAATCTAAGGGTGCTATTCATAGACATTTCGCAGTACGCGCTACGAGCGTACCAAGCTAGCCCCGGCTATCCACTGGTTACTAGTACAGAATTCAAATCATATCCTATCGCTAACACTGGTTTATGAATACGAAAAACGTTGATCATCCACCGGAAACCCGCGCTAAAAATGTCTTTGAATACGGCCCTAAATTTCTCCATTTCCATAAAAAGTAAGAAAACCTGTTTATATGTCAATATAAACTTTAATTTCTCAGCATCAAAATAAACATGATTTTGATCATTGGGTAAAAGGGTTTCGGAGTCACAACAGTTTAAAGTTGCTAATTTTATGAAAATACGATAAATTTAAATATTTTTAATTTAAACACTATGAAGTTCTGGTGCCTCAAACTTTGCACAAAGCAGTGTATCACAGTTGTCAACGGACAGAAAAGGTTTCATTGTATTTAAAAATTCTGAATATGCTGATTTTGTACTTCCCAAAATGCTCTTTCTGTGTGTGTTGAACGAAGTGATTCCATTTCATAACCGGCAAATCATCCATGAATTCTTTTCATGTGCGAGGTAATAATATATGGATTAAAAACAGCATTGTCATTCCACAGAATAGGATTAACTGGGGCAAACATTGCATGGCGCAAAATTCCAATTGACGGCTAAAACTTACCAATACGTCAGCAGATTTTCCCTCTCTTTCCCGACAGCGGAGGAAATGGGACCCTCTGTCACGTGTCGAAACTTCTCAAACTATTCTTCCCACGTCTGCTTCCTTTCTATTTGCTTATATATAACAAGTTATTTCGTTAGTTTACACAAACGTGTTTCTTCCGAGTTCCATTGTTATTCTACCTTATTTTCTTCAGCAATGACTTGTTTTGGCAGGATGGAGAGAGTGCAATATAGCAGACTAACTTGCAAGAAGTGTGAGATCATAAGAGATTTATGCGTAAGTCGTGACTGCTACTTATTCAATTCCTGTCTTTCTTCCTCTGTCTTTATAAAAAGCATCTTGCAAATATTAAAGATATTGTTATTACAATATTCAAGCATGGACTAGTAAAGAAAGTAAAGAATTTATTTTAGTAGCACCACAACAAAATATTGACGTCATAACCCAGGAAGAATTGCAAAACGCATTTCAAAATAGCAAAAATAAGGAAGCCCCAGGAACAGATAAAATAAAGTTAGAACTCACAAAATATGCCTAAAATAAAGCGCATATTAAAATACTTAATTATATTAATGTCTGTTAGTGGCCACGTCGCTGAAGGATGGAATACAGCTCAAATAAGTCCAATTTTTAAAAAGGGAGATAGATCGGATCCTAGAAATTATAGAGGTATTTGCATTTTAAACTCCTGCTATAAACTATATGTAAAAATAATTAATAATAGACTGAGACCAATAATGGAAACACTAATAGAAGAGTTTCAGTATGGACTTAGGAAGGGTAGATCCTGTAGAGACTGTATATTCACAATATCCCAATTGATTGAAAAGAGAGAAGCGTTTAATTTACCTAAATTTATTGCATTTATCGATATGAAAAAGATTTCGATAGAGTTGACAGAAGCATTTTTTGGAAAATATTAGGAAATAAAGGAATTCCATCCCACTTAATAAGAGTGATACAGACTTTATATCTAAATAACACAATAGAATTGAAAACATCCCGTAATAATGAAATGGCAGAAATAAATCAAGGAGTCCGTCAAGGATGTCCTTTGTCACCGACACTTTTTAATTTATACATGGACGAAGTCATACGAATATGGCTGAATGAAATATCATTAGATTTTAAATTAAATAACATAAATTGTACTACAATTTTATTTGCTGATGATCAAGTGGTCATTAGCGAGACTGAAAATGCTTTACCACAGACAGTCTTCAAATTAGATCGAATTGCATCGAGTTTTAATATGAAAATATCGACCAATAAAACAAAAGCGATGGCATTTATTGGATCTCAACCAATAAGAGTGAAATTGGTTATAGAGAACAAAATAATAGAACAAATCAATACTTTTACATAGTAAGGTTGTTCAATAACATATGGCAAAAAATGTGAAATCGAGGAAAAATTAAATAAATTCAACTATTTCTGTGGAACAATACGTAGAACACTGGGAAAGAAAGTGAGAAATGAAACATTAATCAAATTTTACAAAGTAATGGCAATACCGTCCCTTGTATACGGCTGAGAATCTTGGGTTCTAAAGAAAAACGAAGAAAGAAGAATTGAAGCAGGTGAAATGAAATTTCTGAGATATGTTGCGGGTTATACACTATTGGACAAAAAAAGAAATGAAGATATTAGAAAAGAATTAAAAATAGATAGTATAATTCAACTTATTAAAGAATATCAACATAATTCGAAAGAACTTGTAAACAGAATGCCTACAACAAGTATAACGAGAGCAGCCATGAATTATAATACATCAGGAAGGAGATCATTAGGAAGACCAGCAAAACGTTGGAGATATCAATTTTAATGAAGGCGGAACAGGCCGAAAGGCCTGAACCTTAAAGAAGAAGAAGAAGAAGAAGAAGAAGAAGATGATGATGATGATATTCAAGCATTATAATAAAAACCGTGAAATATTTTCACTAAAGAGGCCCATGATATTAAAGCCTTCGAGTTTCTTTTTCTGAATTCTGTGGTTTACGAAGCTCATGTAGTAGTGCAATGGCTCCCAATTGATGATCCGCGAACCCAATGGTCCACATAACCTATATGTGGTACTACTACCACCATATTCACAAGGAAGAACTCTGTAACAGCCACCAACAGTTGGATTGCAAACAAGAAAGGACTTTCGACTAGTGAATGGATATCTAGCCTGAAAATGACAGCAAATTTAGCAGATGTTCGTTTCTTCCCGCCAGATCTCTCGACGGTACCCGGTGCAGACATTGCTGCCCGGAGATTGAAACTCTAGCACACGTCTTGGGATTCTGTGAACAGGGATTGCTCTTGAGGAACTCTAGACATCATCTTATAAGATCCAAAATTGCTGCGGCATTAAAAAATAAGGGCTGGATAGTAGAAGAAGAAATCTCCAGTCTAGCTGAAAATGGGTCAACGAGACGAGTAGATATTTTAGCGTACAATGCTGACACTAAACAGGGCACCATTGTGGACCCCACGATACGTTTTGAAGTAGAATGTCATCAGTCAGCCGAGGTCCACCTTGAGAAGAAGTCGATCTATGAGCCTACAGTCAACTATTTGAAGCTGAAATATGCCTCAATTCACGCTGAGGTATTCGGCTTGCTCATAGGTGCTCGAGGGACTATACCAGCTTTTTTCGAAGAATTTCGACGGCAGTTTACTCTGCCAACATCTCTGAGGGAAGACATTGTGATAATTGTGTTAAAATATCCTCCCAAATCCTAATTAATCACATGGTGCCACATTAATAGCAATTGTAATGTTTCACGCCCTTTTCTTTGTTTCCCTTTTTAAAATTTAATATCTATGCTTACATATGTATATTAATTTTTTTGAGGATATACTGAGTCCATAAGGGCTACCCTCAATGGGAGGCAGTTCAATATTGTTATTATTATTATTATTATTATTATTATTATTATTATTATTATTATTATTATTATGTTCAAGCTGAACAATTGAATGAGAGCTGAATCGATGTAATATATGCATACATTTTCACAACAGTAATCTCACTAGACGTTTTGATTTATCTAGAGAAAATCAAAACTCGAGTGGGATTTAATTGACTATTACACGATTAGAAGAAAGTATATAAAGATTAGAAGTAACGAAGTACTCCAATACAATAAAATATTAATTGACTTACGAAAATATAACTGTCTTCAAATGTATTATTGTACCATCTCAACATTATAAATATTACGCTAGATGCAAGCTAGATGGCAGTAGTGAGCAATGCTTTCTCGTCGAGAAGTTCTCGATCTATTATACACGATGGCAATGTTACTAGTCAAGAAGGCTTTGTTGATTCAGTTTCATTTTTATTAAAATGCAACATTCCACTTCAATTATCCGAATCCCAGTAATCAACGTCACTTGACAGATGATTTTCAATATATCTTAATATTAAACAATCTCTGATACGTGACTATCCATAATGTCATATAGCAGAAGCTATAACATAACCTAACTAATATACATAAGTGTTAGAAAAGTTTTAATTAACGACGATGACATAAAAATAAACATGAATAATTTTAAAAGGAATAATTATTGAATGTACAATTTTCAAATTTGAATGTGGTTGGTGGTTCAATTGATGTTATATTGGACGTGTGCGTAATAGAAGTGGAACTCGTTCATTTAGGCCTACATGGTGTATTCAACTTATTCAGAATTCCCGAATGAATAATTTTAAAAGGAATAATTACAGAATGTACAATTTTCATATTTGAATGTGGTTGGTGGTCAATTGATGTTATATTGGACGTGTGCGTAATAGAAGTGGAGCTCGATGATTTAGGTCTACATGGTGTATTCAACTTATTCAGGATTTCCGAATGGCCCGGTCGATGGCATTTAAGTGTGCTTAAATGCGACAGGCTCATGTCAGTAGATTTACTGGCATGTAAAAGAACTGCGGGACAAAATTCCGGCACATCCGGCGACGCTGATATAACCTCTGCAGTTGCGAGCGTCGTTAAATAAAACATAACATTTAACAAGTAATCATGGCTGCTTATCGCATAATTTTATCGCGTCCCTAACATTTCAAACTGCACTGGTCTGGACGTCAAAAAACAGAAAATTACAAACCACTCAAGTCGATGCACAGCACTTTCAAATATGACTCGCATTGGCATTCAAGAACAAGAATTAATAAAGATCACTGGTCATAGCTATGCATCTTCCCTGAAATCCTATTTACAAATAAATGAAGAGCACCATTCGGAAATCCTGAATAAGTTGAAGAATATACCATGTACATCAACGAGTTCACTTCTTTTACGCACACGTCCAATATAACATCAACTGAACCACCAACCACTAAAACATTCAAATTTGAAAATTGTACTTTCAATAATTGTTCCTTTTAAAATTATTCATGTTTATTTTTTATTTCATCATCCTTAATTAAAACTTTTATTATTTCATCATTCCTAATTATAACCTTTGAAACACTTGTTTATTATATTTAGGTTATGTTATAGTTTCTGATGTGTGATATTATGGATAGTCACGTATCAGAGTTTGTTTAATGCTAAGATTTATTGAAAATCATCTATTAAGTGACGTTGATTACTGGATCTGGATAATTGAAGTGGAATGCAACTGTTTTAATAAAAATGAAACTGAATCAACAAAGCCTTCTTGACTAGTAACCTCCACAGAGTTCAATGAAGATTCTGTAGTTGGCACAACTGATAAAAGAAAACAGTAAATCATAACACACTATTGCCATCTAGCGGAATATAATGGTACAACAATACATTTGAAGACAGTTCAGTATTTTCGTAAGTCAATATTTTATTGTATTGGAGTACTTCGTTACTTCTAATCTTTATATACTTTCTTCTAATCGTGTAATAGTCAATTAAATCCCACTCGAGTTTTGATTTTCTCTAGATAAATCAAAACCTCTAGTGACATTACTGTTGATAAAAGTAAAAGCAAAATTAAACAGTTATTGAATCTGTATCAGATAATAGGAATTTATTTGTACCAGGTACACAGTAAAGAATTTAAGTTCAGAAATTAAATAATTGATTCAAAATGAAGTAGAACGGGAAATGTGATTGATATTTTCGGAACAGCCGGTATCAGGTGCGATAGTGTCGCTTATGCTATATCCGCTACACAGGAAAATGAACGCACAGATTGCTTCGACATTAACGCCTCTGTCAAAATGGGATCAGAGGAAGCCTTACTTCAAACAGAAAGCTATCCATATAAATAGAACTAGTGCAAAAATGTTGTGTGAAATATTTCAGGTAATAAAATAAGTCGCGCAACTCCGGATTGCCGAGTAGAACACGGAATTCGACGCGTTTTCACTGACTGTTATGTGGTGGGATTTTCTCAGAGATTTTCCCTCAACAGTAAGGCGAATACCAGGTAATCTGAAGACGAATCTTCTTTATAATTTTTCATAAATTCCATATCTCTGTCAATAATTTCAGTAACGTTAGATGACTGATTACAAAATGAACTTTACCAAAAAATAAGTCCTACTTGACATTTTCCACAAATTATACTACCAACTGTTTAATGAGTTTTTTTGGAGTCGCTGTGTACAGACCGATTTTATTAGTCCTGTCAGCTCAGCGACGCGAAAGCGGGGAAGTAATAGGAGTAGGGGGAGAGATCCATATTATTCGCGGGAAATTTAACCAGCACAAATATCAACGGTTGCTTGAACGCTATATGATTCTTTATGCTAGATTATTATATCCTCCTGGAATACTTCAATTTCAGCAGGATAATCATCCAGTCCACACATCTCAATTGATTCGGGACTGGTTTGCTAGGAGACAGGATATCGAATTTATAGACTGGCCTAGTCGCTCTCCGGACTTGAACCCTTTGGAGAATATGTGGGCACAGGTAAAGAAGCATATGCCGAAAAATTGGCCCAATCCCCCTCCAAGACGCCCTGATGATTTGTGGAAGCTCGTCCAGGATGCCTGGGATGCCGTGGCTGAGAACAGTCGGTATTTGAAAACACTAGTCGATTCCATGCCCACTCGACTCCAAGATGTGATCGAATGGGAGGAAGATGGACTAAATATTGTATCGTGGCTTTTTGTTTGTTTCTTTTTAACTTTCTATTGTTTTAATTTTTTAAGGCAGACGCCTGTAAGTTTGTTTTGTTTATGCCACGAAAGATATTTTTGTTGAGAATATAACCTCTCTTATATTTTCTCTCTCTCTCCAAAAAAATAAATAAATAAATAAACATAAATAGCATTAGGTTGTGTTTTAACGCATGACCTTACGAACACTTGCCCGAAACGCCACCATTACGCTACAGATTAACGCGCAAAAACTTTCATTCTGACTGTAGATATTAGGCCACGTGGTCCAACAACATGTAACATCGCCTGTCTCCGAATTGTAGCGGAGATACCCGAAGGGAAATTTGTGTCTAGAGAGCGGTCACTGTTTGTTTTGACAACTGTACACACCGTATTCTTCCGTCTCTCCCTACGAAACGAACTCAGGCCATCACAGTGCATTTTCAATTCATAGTGAAAAGTTTTTTCGAACTAATTGCAATATGTACATAGTTGTTCATTGTAACGCTAGCGCTTTGAACATCGCCGAGGGACATGGAAACTTGTGAAGTATGTATCTTACTTCATTTTCCACCGTCAACAGATTGTTCTATTAACAGTAGAATCTAACGAAGCACATTGACGTCGTTGTTTACATTCACAGTATGTGTGTCTACTACGTTCAAGGAACTCTATAGTCAAGTTGTGCGTACATTGGTTTCTAAAGTGTCCCGGATCCTAAGCCTGCTAATAACATAGCCATTGAGAACTTACAGGTCAGAAAACCTTCAGAATTCTTTAAGTCGCAACCATCCTCGAAACATCGTACACGTCAGTTCTGTATAAGAATAATAACCAAAATTTAGATGTCAGTACTAAATAATAATTGTAACCAAAAAAAATTGTCGTACAAAATGTTGTCCAATATTCTTTTGAGAAGATTAACTCCATATGTAGATGAAATTATTGGGGATCATCAATGTGATTTTAGGCGTAATAGATCGACTGTTGATCAGATATTTAGTATTCGACATATAATGGAGAAAAATGGAAGTATAAGGGTACAGTACATCAGTTATTCATAGATTTCAAAAAGGCATATGATTCGGTTAACAGAGAAGTTTTATATGATATTCTTATTGAATTTGGTATTCCCAAGAAACTAGTTCGAGTAATTAAAATGTGTCTCAGTGAAACATACAGCAGAATCCGTATAAGTCAGTTTCAGTCAGATGCGTTTCCAATTCACTGTGGACTAAAGCAAGGAGATGAACTATCACCTTTACTTTTTAACTTCGCTCTAGAGTATGCCATTAGGAAAGTCCAGGATAACAGAGAGGATTTGGAATTGAACGGGTTACATCAGCTTCTTGTCTATGCGGATGACGTGAATATGTTAGGAGAAAATCCACAAACGATATGGGAAAATACGGGAATTTTACTTGAAGCATGCTAAGACATAGGTTTGGAAGTAAATCCCGAAAAGGGAAAGTATATGATTATGTCTCGTGACGAGAATATTGTGCGAAATGGAAATATAAAAATTGTAAATTTATCCTTGGAAGAGGTGGAAAAATTCAAATACCTGGGAGCAACAGTAACAAATATAAGTGGTACTCGGGAGGAAATTAAACACAGAATAAATATGGGAAATGCGTGTTATTATTCGGGTGAGAGACTTTTATCATCCAGTCTGCTGTCGAAAAATCTGAAAGTTAGAATTTATAAAACAGTTTTTATTACCGGTTGTTCTGTATGGTTGTGAAACTTGGACTCTCACTTTGAGAGAGGAACAGTGATTAAAGGTGTTTGAGAATAAGGTGCTTAGGAAAATATTTGGGGCTAAGAGGGATGAAGTTACAGGAGAATGGAGAAAGTTACACAACGCAGAACTGCACGCATTGTATTCTTCACCTGACATAATCAGGAACATTAAATCCAGGCCTCAGGGCATGTAGCACGTATGGGTGAATCCAGAAATCCATTTAGAGTGTCAGTTGGGAGGCCGGAGGGATAAAGACCTTTGGGGAGGCCGAGACGTAAATGTTATTTCTTCTTAATTGGGATCCAATCCACCATTGGTCTTTATTTAACTGAGGAAAAGCACAGAGATAACTAGATTAGATTGGCCGACAATGGAAATCGAATCCGGGTCTTCGCGAATAAGTTACCACTGAGTCATCTCGTTCGGTATTGAGTCTTTCAATTATTGACATTGACACTTCAGCCCAAATAGACTTTTTGTGCACTTGTTACGTATGAAAAAATAATGGTTAATATTATATTTCGAAATGGTAATGACAGCGCAAGATGAATTGTGAAAATAGTTAATGGAATTTAGAAGGAAAAAGCAGGAGAACCTATGGGAAACCTGAGAAACTTGGTTTGATCCACCACAAATCAAGTCCGCCATCGCCGGGATTTTAACTCGGGACCGCGGTCGTCGTAAATCAGAGCTCTGCTAGCTGAGCAGCAAGGCGGTTGCCTCCTGACTATAGGCCTGCGTGTTTTCAATGGAATCTCTCTGAAAGATTGAATTAATATCCGTTTTTCTTATAAATTGAAATTTATAGCAGAATATGGAAATAAAAAGTTATTCTTTGTTCTGTGACTTCATTGAAGAATAAAAATTGGAAGTACAATCTAATAAAATAACTTATTATTAAGAACAGAAAATTTCATTTTGTTACAATGGTAATTTATAAGTTAACTCAGAAATTCCGCTATTGAAATGTACATATTAAATATCTTAGGAAAGCAAATTCCTCAGGTACAGTATTTTGGCTAATGAAATTAAAACTTTTTGCATTTGTGAATTCCGAATGGAAAATGGTTAGGTAGCCTACAGGATATCACAAATCAAACGATATGTCCTTTAACGTTTCTAGAGTATTAAACAAAAGATAAATCAGGTGTTTGTCACTACAATGTACTCGTAATATAATTTGATGTTGGTATGATTGAAATTTTTACGTGGAAGATATTAAAGAAAACGTGTTGTCTAACATAGAATATTTTCATTATAATTTTATTATGTACAGCATTTTAAGGACTACTTAAGATGAAATGTAGTACTATTAACTCGTCTGATTTCTTTAAGAGCTTTCGAGACGCAATGCCAATATTCATTATCTTGAAATTAGAAGTAGAGAAAAAATCAATATTGCATATTGTAGATTGCAAAATACTAATTGAACTTATCTATTATAGGGATGAAATTATGTAATAAACTTCCCAGTAAATATTAGAATTTACCTGCGAAAAGTTTAAAACAAGATTTTATAATATTGGTTAGGCCTATCTAAAAATCCCTTTACGCTGTCGGTGAATTTTTAAACACAAATTCGAATTATTATTTTTAATAGACAAATTTATTATATTGTATTAATAAAATTCATACATGTAAATCGAAATAATTTTGAATTGTATTCGCATAGTTATGAAACAAACCGTATGAATTCTTTAAGATTGTTAGAACCAAAATGCAACACTGTTACAGTATTTAATGATAGTATTAATATAGGCCCAAGAATATATAACAAATTTATATTTAAATATCCTAATCTTGTCAATTCCAATAGTTCAAACGTTAAATTTAAAAAGTTATGTATGGATTTTATGAAAATTGAAAAATTAGAAATTTAAATTTGTATATTCTTATTGCATAGTAATTAAACGCAGAATAAATATGGGAAATGCCTGTTATTATTCGGTTGAGAAGCTTTTGTCATCTAGTCTTCTGTCAAAAAATCTGAAAGCTAGAATTTATAAAACAGTTATATTACCGGTTGTTCTGTTTGGTTGTGAAACTTGGACTCTCACTTTGAGAGAGGAACAGAGATTAAGGGTGTTTGAGAATAAGGTTCTTAGGAAAATAATTGGGGCTGAGAGGGATGAAGTTACAGGAGAATGGAGAAAGTTACACAACGCAGAGCTGCACACATTGTATTCTTCACCGGACATATTAGGACCATAAAATCCAGACGTTTGATATGGGCAGGACATGTAGCACATATGGGCGAATCCAGAAATGCATATAGAGTGTTAGTTGGGAGGCCAGAGCGCAAAAGACCTTTGGGGAGACCGAGACGTAGATGGGAAGATAATATTTAAATGGATTTGAGGGAGGTAGGATATGATTGTAGAGACTGGATTAATCTTGCTCAAGATAGGGACCAATGGCGGGCTTATGTGAGGGCGGCAATGAACCTCCGGGTTCCTTAAAAGCCAGTAAGTAAGTATTGCGTAGGAGACATAAGACAAATTGTATTATATACTTCTTAATTTCAATTCAGGAATCCGCAATTGAGCACGAGTTTTACTCTTTCAGGGTTGAGCTAAAGTTTTTCTGTTTATTTATATTTTATGTTACAATTATTAGCAAAATAAATAAATAAATAAATTAATTAATTTTGTTAGGGTCGTTTTAGGAGATCTCGACACTTGCAAGTAAAGTATCCGTTGCGAACACTGTTCCTGATGAAAAAGTTGGAATTGCATTATCTCTGTGTTGACTGTGTTTGTAATTTCTGCGTGACTGAATCTCGTGGCTTCAACTTGTGTTTTATGTTCACAGAAAGTAGTAAACACAATAAATTTGTCTTACACTTTTCTTTTCGGTCATGAAATGTAATACGCCATCTTTAGTTTATCGTACTTTGACTGGATGTGCCTGATATAAGTAGATGCACACATTATTTTATATACATTTTACAGATTTGAAAAGACGTCAAAGCGATTACTAAAAACGGCAAAATATATATCCACGTAGGCCTATATGGACTAAAAATAAAAAAGTTCACTCTTAAAATGTAGAAAAATTATAGCAATATACTACTATTGATGGTTTTTTCTGTTATGCAGAAGAATAATGAGACATCAGTTGCTTAAGCAGCACACTTCTTGCACATACAGGGTGTTCATTTCAAAGTGTGTCATGACGTCACTGTTGTTGGGTCACCGATTGGAAGCGAGTTTCAGCTTATATGTTAGAGAAGTTGCCTATTATTTAAGGCGTTCTTCAATCTGAACTTGAGAACGTGTACGGTATAACTTGAACGTCGTAGCAACAGATGGCGATCTGTACGGTCTGTGTGCTACCATAACCTCTTTCGAACTGTGTTTTGCGCCGGCAAGTCGTACGCAGGGTATTTGTTATCATCGGTTGCGTACGGTAACATTCCACAACACAAATCAAATGCTCCGTGTCCATGTTGACCGTCCAAGTTAGTCAACAAATACGTAAGTAATCGTCTTAACCCTCTCCCCATATCCCGACAGTACGTATTTCCAAACAGTTCACATTCCTGCCACTACCGGCGTTACTGTACGTATCGGTACGTACTCTTCAGAATGAACGCCGTACTTGCTAGGCAACTTCTCTGCCTCTTAGGTTATACACCCCTGCGGAAGTGTAGGAAGATTGAATTCTCTAGGCTCATCGGCTAGCCACATGATGGCATACAGCGAGCCATGATACATTTTGAACTGAACACCCAGTATTTTTGTTTGGAATCGTTGATGAAACAAATTCACAAATAATAATTTTCATGCAGTTAAGCTGTTCTAAAATAAAATGCACTCTACATGCTGTCGAAGTTTCTAAGACCTGACACTAATAAAATTAAATATTTTGATTTGCCACGTTACTACGTTAAAAACAGAAAATTGCATTGGTGTTGTTGTTGTTTAGTCAACTGTCCGAAAACAGGTCTGAACCTCAAGTGATATCAAAGAGGAATCACTTATGAGGAAATTAGACTAGGACATAATGGGGTAGTGTGACCAGTTATCCCTTATCGTGCCTATATTATTGTTGACGGGTGGCCAATTTCGAGTTTAGCGAGTGCAAAGATTTCCTGTAAATTCTGCTGCAGTCATATTGCAGCGTTCTAATAACAAAACCTTATGCATGTTCGGACTAGACAATAAAGTGTCTTCTTGTATAGAATAACTGTTTTTTTTTAAATCACAACTTTCATCCATCGTAACATCCCAATATTGTAAATTTGTACAGAGTCAGGAATGCACTTATTCAATTGAGTGCATTTGTCTCCTGGTGCACCTCCCTATGACTGAGCGGAATCACATTGAACTCTTCCACATACAAACATACGTAACAACGTGTGCTTCTACATAACACAAGCTAGAGCTCATAGATGCCTTGGAAACTGCTTGTACCTTTGACTGGCGTCATTAATGTGTGCCGTTTTGTTTCGGCACACTTGGTTCTTTCCTTTCCTTTCTTTCTTTCTTTCTTTCTTTCTTTCTTTCTTTTCTATTCTCATTATTTTCTTTTTAGTATTAGTTTACCTCACCTTTTCATAGATGACTTTACTTCTCCATTTTTAGTCTTTGTTTCTCCTTTAGATAGCCTGTTTCTTTTCTTCCATTTTTGCTCTATTATTCCTCACGTATAAGGAGCGAATTTAAGTGATCACGTGTCTTGGGGTTTGAATATCATTGGCTATTTTGCATTAATTATTCATTAGCGTCGGTTTCTCTGGTGGAGCATTCGATACGAATTCAGTGTGAGGGAGACACTCAAGGAGGAAGGTTGGACGACAGCTGTGGAGAGCTGTGTGTGTGGCGACTATCTGCGATGGGATCGCAGATAACCCAGTGAGGGCAGGGGTGTGAACTGGTGTAGCCGAGTCTCGAACGGGGTTCGGGACTCACTACAAGCAGTAACGTAATCGAGCTGGGATGCAGCGTGATGTGTTATTTGGGAAGGCGTGAAAGTTGAAGAGAGACCATTATCATGTTGGTTTCGAGACTGGCCTACCAGGAATCATTACAGGTTTTATATGTCAGTTATGTTAAGTTTGGTGTGATTAGTAGAAAGATTTTGGTTTTATATAGAGTCTGAGAGAATAAGCTGGCATTCGTCAAGGGTTTAGACATTGGTTGTGTGAAAGTGATTGCTACTATATCAGACAAGTTGGGACTTGTCTAGAAAGCTACTAATAATTACAAACTATGAGTACAGATGGCGTTACTAGTCGGTGTAATGGCGAATGCCAGTTCAGCGAAATGCAATAGGCCTAATAATCCAAGTTAGTTGGAGTGGTAAATTATCAGTAATTGTGCTTTATTGGAGACCTAGGTTCATTTTCATTTTTCGAAAGTATTATTAATAAATGTTGACAGAAAGTGTTAATGATTTATATGAAGTGTTTTCTTTGTATCACCTCACCAAAGAGACAGTCGACCCTATCATAACTTTCTACGGCAGGGTAATACTTTATTGTTGTAGTAGTTGTTTACTTTTATTTATAATAACTATACATAAAGATAGAAGCCCACCGTTGCAAATGTAGCAGGAGAAACTCCTCCATCCAATGCAACTCTCGTGACAAACATGCGAAGCCAGCTGATAAAGTTATAACTGATAGTAAGTTTGCATACCCGCAAGTCCACAGAGTCGAAGAATTTGCCGCTCGTGCAAGGGGTTCTTAGTAACACATTGATTATTCGAATCCGTAAACACATTATTATGGGATTGTTAATGTTATCTTAACAGGATGAAGTAGCAACAAAGAAAAGGAAAATAAAGAAGAAAAAAAGAAAAGAACAGGAAATATGAAAATGAAAAGGAACGAAAGGAAGAAGGAAAGGATGAGTTAAGAAGGAAGACAAGATAAAACCGACGAATACGCAGCCATTGTGATATCAGAAGATAGAGGACATTAAGATATATCATATGAGAAGATAAAGAGGAAGGCAGAAAATAGAAATGACCGGAGAATGCTGGGTTTGCAGTGAATGATCTGCCCTTGGGCAGAACACTATGAATGAATGAATGAATGTATGTATGTATGTGTAGTGCATGGAACGTAGTATAGTGTGATATGAATGAGAGTGGAGGGTAGAAAGGTCCCACACGCTTATGTCACAAGGCCCAATTTTGTTACTTAATTATGGCTTTTAAGGAACCCGGAGGTTCATTGCCTCCCTCTCATATAAGCCCGCCATAGGTCCTTATTGTTAGATTTCGTTTCTTTACGGTGATGGGTTGTTGGCCCTTCGTCCAACCCCCAAGCTGGAGGACCACCCCTTATCGGCTGTCCACGACTGATTATTCAATATATTCGCAGCTACACTCCATATCTGGAGGACGTCTTCTCTATCTATTTTGTTACCTACAGTAATTAAGTTTTGCTTGAGGAAGAATAACCAGGAAGTCTTGTCTGGAGTCCCGTTCCTCAGGGACAAGTTTCTTCCACACGCCGGTTAACTTCCGAAAGAAACCGTGTTAAATACATCTATTATCCATAAAACCGATCTCTTTCAGTAGTAGGTTATTTTACGACGCTTTATCAACAGCTTAGGTTATTTAGCATCTGAATGAGATGAAGGTGATAATGCCGGTGAAATGAGTCCGGGGTCCGGCACCGATAGTCACCCAGCATTTGCTCGTAAAGGTTTGAGGGAAAACCCCGGAAAAATCCTCAACCTGATAACTTGCCCCGACCGGGAATCGAACCCGGGCCACCTGGTTTCGCGGCCAGACGCGCTAACCGTTACTCCACAGGTGTGGATCCGATCTCTTTCGCTAGCATATTAACTGAGGAGTCTCTCATATAACAGCAAATTATATCATGGTAAACACTAGACTTCCGAGGATGAGGAGGAGTTAAATATTAGTAGCAAGATGGAAATTTTGCACAGTAAGAACATTTTAGTAGGTGTATAAAAATCTTGGCCTGTAGCCTAGCATGGCAGTCTTAGGCTTATTGTGCAACCTCCTTATATTGGGATGATTTTGAAGTCTTTGTAGGATCGCTCTTCAAATACGAGATTCAGAGTTTGATGCTAGCATATCGATTCAATCACAGCATACAGTTTTGGCAGAAAACCATACGTCCTCGTCCCTATGATGTTCCTCTGCAGCCTTCTCAGATAGATGGCATCTTTTCGCAATTTACGTGCTTGAATCTGCTGCATCCTTAACCAGAAGGCCATGCCGCTGTCGATTCTACAGCAAGACGCCACCTATCCGAGGGAGCTACACTTTCCCGGTCAACTGCAGTCCGCTTATTGAGCCCCTGTGGCTTCTCTGGGTATGTGTAGCTCCCACAGACAGATTTCGCCAGCAAGCGAATCCTTCAACCACGTCCGCCATGTTCTCCTAATTTATTGAAGGCGAAATGAATCCGAGGTCCAACGCCGAAAGTTCCCTAGCAATTCTGCTTCAAGTTATTGATGGAAAATCTCGGAAAAAATTGAACCAAGTAACTTGTCCGAACCAGGATTTTAATCCGGACCCGCTCGTTTCACGGTCAGGTAGACTAAACGTTACTCCACAGCGGTGGACTTAATAATAATTTTACAAAAAATGGAATTTTGATTAATTAGACAGAACATAATATCACAGAATTGCAGTTTTGGTTCAGGAAACGGCTGAAAACTAGAGATGATTCGCTTATTCTGAAAATTCTTGCGCAATGATGTATTTGCTTCAAAGGAACGTATACCTCAGTTTTATTGATTTCGAGAAAGCTTTCGATAAATTGCAGCACTACGATCTCCTTGAAATTCTGTAGAATACCATCATGGATGAACGACATATGCTATTTACTGTTATTGCTAACTTGTTTTGGAACCAGCTGATATCGGTTGAAACTAAAACACATCTTGACAGAAGGTATTGTGAGACAATGAGGAGGCAGTATTTTATTTTATTTGTTTTTGATATCTGGGTCATAAGTACGAAAACTTTCTCTAGTCTATTATAGTATGTTCCAGCTAGGAGCATTTCAACCCCACATTTAACTGACTGGTCCACACCTGTGGAGTAACGGTCAGTGCGTCTGGCTGCGAAACCAGGTGGCCCGGGTTCGAATCCCGGTCGGGGCAAGTTACCTGGTTGAAGTTTTTTCCGGGGTTTTCCCTCAACCCAATACGAGCAAATGCTGGGTAACTTTCGGTGCTGGACCCCGGACTAATTTCACCGGCATTATTACCTTCATTTCATTCAGACGCTAAATAACCTAGATGTTGATACAGCATCGTAAAATAACCCAATAAATTTAACTGACTGCTCTACAGTTAATCACTGCGCGAACAGGCAACCCCACCCCTGCTTCGCCAGCCGATGATCCCATAATGCTATGAAACAATGAAGATATGAAGATCTTGAAGAAATTACATAATAGATTCCTAACATGGGTAAACTGGAGAAAACCGAGATGAACTCCAACTGCGATCTTGTCCACCATATGTGTCACTATGGAGTAGTCTGACGGTTGAACCACCGCAGTGGACTTGTAATATTTACTCCGACGTACTTACTTACTTACTTACAAATGGCTTTTAAGGAACCCGAAGGTTCATTGCCGCCCTCACATAAGCCCGCCAGCGGTCCCTATCCTGTGCAAGATTAATCCAGTCTCTATCATCATACCCCACCTCCCTCAAATCCATTTTAATATTATCCTCCCATCTACGTCTCGGCCTCCCTAATGGTATTTTTCCCTCTGGTCTCCCAACTAACACTCTATATGCATTTCTGGATTCGCCCATACGTGCTACATGCCCTGCCCATCTCAAACGTCTGGATTTAATGTTCCTAATTATGTCAGGTGAAGAATACATTGCGTGCAGTTCTGCGTTGTGTAACTTTCTTCATTCTCCTGTAACTTCATCCCGCTTAGCCCCAAATATTTTCCTAAGAACCTTATTCTCAAACACCCTTAACCTATGTTCCTCTGACAGAGTGAGAGTTCAAGTTTCACAACCATACAGAACAACCGGTAATATAACTGTTTTATAAATTCTAACTTTCAGATTTTTTGGACAGCAGACTGGATGACAAAAGCTTCTGAACCGAATAATAACACGCATTTCCCATATTTATTCTGCGTTTAATTTCCTCCCGAGTGTCATTTATATTTGTTACTGTTGCTGCAAGATATTTGAATTTTTCCACTTCTTCGAAGGATAAATCTCCAATTTTTATATTTCCATTTCGTACAATATTCTGGTCACGAGACATAATCATATACTTTGTCTTTTCGGGATTTACTTCCAAACCTATTTCTTTACTTGCTTCAAGTAAAATTTCTGTGTTTTCTCTAATCGTTTGTGTACTCCGACGTACTAGATAGGAAAAAGCAAATTGGCATGAAGATGAACGATGTAAAGATAAAAAACATTATAATTATATGGGCTCTACGCTGTTCCATGCGACTAACAATAGAATTAGGTTGGCAATGCGATCATCGAATTCCGCTGGCGACGGCACAACTGAAAACTGAAAGAAAAATAACCGTTAAAAATAACGTTAGACCCGCACTCATTGTTGCCTTGTCAAACAAACACAAGCGATAATTAAAACGCTTACTGTTATACATTTCTGCACGGCAGCACTCATTGTTGCAAAGAGAATATGAACTGACTGAAAGACAATAATACACATTTCGTGAAGTCACTTTCATTGTAGCGGTTATAGAAATAAATTAAAATATACCTGTAGGCAATTTTAATAATAAATTAATAAATAATAGATAAATAATCACATGAAAGCAAAACAAAAGCATTTATTTTGTAAATTAGGCATTTATATTTAAAAAGGCAGAAAAGGGCAGCATAAAACTGTGACGTTTCAGTCACAATAGTAATATACGTTACAAGAGCGGTATGTTGACGTTTTCATGGTCGAGGAAAAGATTGAAAAAGCGAAACGTAGTTGAGCTTTTTTAATTTCCGAGAACATGAAAACAAACGTACCGCTCGTGTATCGTACATTATTTTGTGCGAAGATCGTTTATTACATACCTGAAAGACGAATTTCTAATTAGTTGCAATGAAATCTCTATGTTGGTT
Organism: Periplaneta americana; assembly: GCF_040183065.1. Taxonomy (NCBI): domain Eukaryota; kingdom Metazoa; phylum Arthropoda; class Insecta; order Blattodea; family Blattidae; genus Periplaneta; species Periplaneta americana. The sequence goes on from NC_091124.1 coordinate 180,857,373, forward strand.
TCTGTTTAATGACGGCAACTTCGGAAAACCAAAATATCTTTCTTCAACATTGTTACTATAAAATGTTTTTTGTGTTTACTATACTCCAGCAGGCCGTGATATACGTCTGTCTTTTTTTCCCCCAGTCTATAAATGCGAACTTAAAACAAACAGTAAGGTTATGTAATGATTTATTTTTCATTTCATTATTTTAACAATATTATTTATATAACTTATTGCAGTAATAACATCGGCATCTGGAATCTTGTTGATTTTTTCACGGCATCCTTAATGTTACTTGTATCAGGAATGCAATAAGTTTCGTGGAGTAGTAGACTTTATTTAATTTTTGCAAATATTTAAAAACAATAATTAACATTGCAATTTAGGTGAAATTGCAGTGGTAAGTTTCCAATTTATAATTATTACTATGTTATCGTCTCTAAAAATAATATGTTAAAAGCCTAAAGCAGTAAAATGAATGTCGCGCTTAAGCGGTAAGAAGAGGGAAATTGTTATGTGTGTTACGTTGGGAATACTGAATGTGGTATTTCACACTTACCGCGTATTGGTTCTGTGCGGAAAACAAGCAAATACGCACGATCTCGCACAAAGGTATTCTGCTAAAATTCCAGTCCCTGATAGTGACATTCTAAACGTTTTGCTATCCTTATATAAACAAGTGTCCGTTAAAAAAGTTGTCTAGAAGTACTTTCACAGAATTGGCAAAATTATTTAATTTCGCATAATTTAAAATATAATATTGCATGCAAATAAATATAAATTTATAATAATGTCTATATTAATAACTTAATAATTCGAGAAAATATCCAAGATAATTATTGCATTAGATTACCTACAACCTCTTTTATAAAGTGGCTTTACATTCTCGGGGTTCACATAAGTTACCGAATGATTTTCATTCGAAGCTAATTAATTTAAGATCCCCTTTATTATCCCAACAAAAGAAACTGTGTTGAAAGAACACAATAAAATTATGTTGTAGATTCCGTAAAGTTACAGCCATTGTTAGTGATCTTTAAATTTCCAGTCAGAAACAAATTAGTCCTCGTAATAGTAGCCTGTTTTTTTCTGTTACTCCAGACGTAACTTCCATTCCTTCTGTTCTGAGGAAGTTTAGGAACTAAATACAACAATTGAATGGATGCCTGGAATAACGTGGTATGTCGCTTTTCGTGAGTTTACAGAGACGCCTTTGTTCTCTGTCTTACGAACATACAGCTGTTCAAGGACACTATACTGCTCGTTGATTTATATGGTACTGAATAAGACAGTCTCAGTTCATTTGGACTAACTTACTCGGAAAATTCTTTGGGAAAGGTATGGGCAGTTTGGGACTCAAACAGGCTTAGAAACTCGCTTCCCTGCAAGCTTTTTTTTGTCCCAATTACTGGTACTCTTGCGAAGTCTATCGGTTAGAACAAAAACAAGAATATCGCATCGCTGTAACGTTAACAGAAATTTTGGTTTCCTGTATGCATTTATTTCAACAATACAACATTTTTTCTATTAATTAATGTATTTATTTGATTATTTTATAACGTACGAAATAAAATAAATATAATAAAAGTAATGAAATAAATACGAAAATAATAAAGTAAACTACGTTATACAGTTTCAATCCCCGTATTAAGTAAAACTCAAACAAAGGGTTATATCTGTTAATAAAGGAATCAGAGACAATAACGCTATATGCCCATACCGCAATAGTAATAAGTACAATGTCCTCTGTAAGAAAACGTGTTTTATTCACTTTCCACATTATTTTATTTTATAACTTAAATGCCCGTGTGAAGGAAGTAACCAAAAAAGAAATGTATTTCAAATTAGAATATCGCTTATGGTAAGTAATAACAGATGTTCTCATAATAAATTAAGAGCAAGTTACACTAAAATTTTATAAACTAAAAGGTAATTAGTAGTGTTTTAGTTCTGCTTTCAAATTGTTAAATTGTAATAAGTTAACACTAATCAGCAGAAAGCTAATAGTAAATGATTTGAGTGGAATTTCCTTTTGGAAGGTCCTGTTAAAATTAAATAATTTTAGCCCGTAAATGGTGAGGTATTTTTCTAGTCACATAACTGGTGAGGTGGGGATTGCACTTACCCCAACCTAGAAACTTGTGTCGTAGGACTCAGATAATCAAACTGCATTTTTAATTTATATAATCAAGTAGTTTTATTTGTTTTATCTAGGTTTTCTTCAAAATTAGGGAAGGAGGCAGCCTCATAAGCAGACGGTGTATGCGGGATGAGTTAAGGAAAAGTGAAGTTGTTTCGTATCGGAGTATATGGCACGTGCCGCGTCGTCCATCTTTTGTGTACCTGGTGAGTACAGCAGCGTACATAACGAAGAAACCCCGGTACGTTCATAGTAACATTGCAACGCAATGTGTGCAGTTGTGTTATCCTGCTCAAGTATTTAGTACGCGTTGAATATGTTGTGCTGATCCATTCATAATGTGGAAGTCAAAACGTTAAATTCGCTCAGAGATACGAAATGCAATTAAGAAGTATGAGAGTGACATTTTATGTATTAACGAAGACAATATCGTGTGTAATGTATGTAAAATTAAAATAAAAACCAGAACAACTCAGGCTATAGAGACACATTGAAACAGTACATCGCACAGGAAATGCGTTGAAATGAAATCTGAGGAACCATCATCATCATCATCATCATCGTCATTTAGTTGTGCGAGTCTAACGACACGTGTAACATGACGCTCAGTACAAATATTCCTCTAAAGAAATTGAGTGATTCACATTTTAGAGGTTTTCTTTAGAAATTCTCTCGATACAAAAACTGTTTAAGCGATAGGCGAAGAAAATACGTCTTCGACAACTTACTTACTTACAAATGGCTTTTAAGGAACCCGAAGGTTCATTACCGCCCTCACATAAGCCCGCCATCGGTCCCTATCCTGTGCAAGATTAAGCCAGTCTCTATCATCATACCCCTCCTCCCTCAAATCCATTTTAATATTATCCTCCCTTCTACGTCTCGGCCTTCCTAAAGGTCTTTTTCCCTCCGGTCTCCCAACTAACACTCTATATGCATTTCTGGATTCGCCCATACGTGCTACATGCCCTGTCCATCTCAAACGCCTGGATTTAAGGTTCCTAATTATGTCATGTGAAGAATACAATGCGTGCAGTTCTGTGTTGTGTAACTTTCTCCATTCTCCTGTAACTTCATCCCGCTTAGCCCCAAATATTTTCCTAAGCACCTTATTCTCAAACACCCTTAACCTATGTTCCTCTCTCAGAGTGAGAGTCCAAGTTTCACAGCCATATAGAAGAACCGGTAATATAGGCTAACTGTTTTATAAATTCTAACTTTCAGATTTTTGGACAGCAGACTGGATGATAAGAGCTTCTCAACCGAATAATAACACGCATTTCCCATATTTATTCTGCGTTTAATTTCCTCCCGAGTGTCATTTATATTTGTTACTGTTGCTCCAAGATATTTGAATTTTTCCACCTCTTCGAAGGATAAATCTCCAATATTTATATTTCCATTTCGTACAATATTCCCGTCACGAGACATAATCATATACTTCGTCTTTTCGGGATTTACTTCCAAACCGATCGCTTTACTTGCTTCAAGTAAAATTTCCCTGTTTTCCCTAACCGTTTGTGTATTTTCTCCTAACATATTCACGTCATCTGCATAGACAAGAAGCTGATGTAGCCCGTTCAATTCCAAACCCTGCCTGTTATCCTGAACTTTCCTAATGGCATATTCTAAAGCGAAGTTAAAAAGTAAAGGTGATAGTGCATCTCCCTGCTTTAGCCCGCAGTGAATTGGAAAAGGATCAGATAGAAACAGACCTATACGGACTCTGCTGTATGTTTCACTGAGACACATTTTAATTAATCGAACTAGTTTCTTGGGAATACCAAATTCAATAAGAATATCATATAATACTTCCCTCTTAACCGAGTCATATGCCTTTTTGAAATCTATGAATAACTGATGTACTGTACCCTTATACTCCCATTTTTTCTCCATTATCTGCCGAATACAAAAAATCTGATCAATAGTCGCTTCGACAACTTACGAGAATATATCGTCGTTTACTGCAACGCTAGTAATTGCATCAATGATAACGAGGACTGAACTTTGCAAGGTATGTACTACAGTACGTTATTTTTCTTTTCCTTCTGACTGTACGCAGATACAGTAGCATGTTGACGTCGTCTGTTTACGTTTAAAACCTGTTCAGCTAATGGTCTGATTGAAAAAATGTAACATACAGTAAATGTGCAGCTACATTCAACGATAAGTCATCCCGCATCCACTGTCTATTTATTACAAATACCACGGAATATCACGACGCACAGTGGTCAATTTCTCGATTTTAGGAGGACAAAATTATTTTTTGTTCTCTACTGGCAATAGCATCGGTTTATTTTACTTTTCTGTTAGTAATTGACACTCTTAAGATAACAAGACGTGAAATTTAATAATAATAATAATAATAATAATAATAATAATAATAATAATAATAATATCAAAATACATGCGATACAACTAGAAGTTAACTTAACTAAATATCAACTTCATGTTGATAATGATAATGAAAATATAATATGTATTATTATTATTATTATTATTATTGTTTATAGTTTTTACGAACATGCCCTACTGTTACAAGATTATTTAGATACATCTAATTTATAAACATTGTTAACTTCTACAAATATTATATAAATTACCTGATAGTATTGTAAAATGAAGACGGTATTCTTTCCCATCAATCACAGGAAGAGACGGCCTTAATCACTATCCTCTTCTGAACTCCCATCCGTTGAACCATGGGCAATGCTGTCCAGTCTCGGTTTTTCCAACAAACCTAACACTTCACTGCCAACTTCACTGCCAAGGGAACTTCTTTTCTTTCTTGGTAATTTCCTTTTGCTTGAAATAAGCGGATCAGAAGAAATTAGAAGCATGTGCAAAAGGTCCTTGTTACAATTTATTCTTGAGGTTTTTCGAGTGTTGTGTTCTCGGAAAAATCTATACTCTTTATGCCTGGCTTCTTGGGCATCTTCTGATAACTGTCCAATAGGCAATATCATGTTGTTCATAACATCTGCACCATGTATAAGTATTTTATGGACAGTGGCAGGCATGTAGTACCATCCATAGAATTTCACATAGAGATCAGCAGTGTCTAAGGCATACTTTTTGAATGCACCAATGTTCAGGCTATATCCACTTGACATAACGTCCAAAATTACGGAGAAACGGTGGATAAGAGCTTCATCAAGCCAATTATTTCAGACGATTTCTTTGAATTCTCGATAAATCGGCGAGAAGTGTTGCCATCTTTCGTGGTACCACTACCTGGTTTCACAACATCAACTAAAAGGCCCATTTCAGTTCTAAATTTGTTAATAATTTCTTCTTTCCTTGCCTCATAAGCTACTTTCTTCCTTTGATCCCCGCGTACCTGCCACTTCTTTATTTCTATTCTGTACCCAATATGAAGCAAACACTCAAAAAATCTAATTCTTGCATGCAGTGTCGAAAGTCCAAATTCAAATGTACTTTTATTTATAGGTAATGACTGTATTTTTTTCAAATCATTCCTGTCTTTCGGCTTAGCACCACATATGTAACACACTTGGACTGAAGGATTATCCATGAGAGCGTTGCATATTTTGCCGTCGACCATAGTTTTAATTAAATTATGTTCCACAAAAAATTCTCTATTTCCCATTATAAATCTGGTTGGTACTAAACTCTATAGCTGTTCTTCAATCTGTGCGATTTCTTCTCTCGTTTTTTGTGGCGTCTCTTTTGTGAACTGAAATCGGATGAGTCTGCAATATTTTGTTGATAATGTTCTTGGATTTTGCCAGAGAACCGTTTTTCGCCTAGACTCTTTATCTTCGCCCAGGAGTTGTAAAGGCACTATTGAGGACAAAAATATTTCAGAATCTGTAGCTCCTTCATACCCCGAAATATTTTGTTTGTAAAGGGAATGGCCTGAGCTCCCGTCACACCCCCATTTGTAAGTCATTTGAATTTTGTGAATTCTGTTTTCTTCGTGTTGAAAGGAATGTTCAAGAACTTCTTTTTGAACAATAGATAAACGCTCAACAGTGTGGTCAAGTAAACATTGTAATTTTACTTCTGCCAGTGAATCTGTAATTATTAGCGCTTCCTGACTGGGATAGCATTCTGATTTTGCATTTAGCAGTCTATAATATGGCGGGCAGATATTTGCGCTTCTTTCTTTCGCACCTTTTTGTAATGCTACATATTGATGTTTTGTTAATTTTAAATCAACAAGTAAAGCTAGTGCCTCCTCTGTTGTATATGTATTACAATTAGGCTCAGTGTCTGGCTGCTGGCAATTTTTTTTTTATTTTCCGTACTGATCTCGGACTTTTCGACACAGATTCTTGAATAATTGTTGCCACATTTATTTTACCTTCATACGTAAGAGGCATCTGTGTTGCCAGAGCAAGTTCTTGTGACGAACAAGATTTTGAAAGATTTTCCACCTTTCTTTTCTTTGTTTTTACACTACTCGAAGAAAACAGTTCCCTTGGGCGCCCTCTAACTGCACCCGAGGCTTCTCCTTGGCAAGATTCCTCAGTAGGTATTGGAACTGACAATTCTACATCAAACCATTCTGAATATTTCTGTAAAAATCGCGACATTTTACTATTGCATGACCTCCACCTTTGTAACAGGTTACATGAAAAAATTCTAATTTTTTCAAAAAGTTCTGACTTAAGGTTTTCATCACAGCTTTCAGATTTCAATTTTGATAATGCATATGAAAGTAATTGTTGTAACACTTGTGATGACCTTGCTTTCATTACACAGTTTGTGTTTTGGAGAAAAGTGAATAGATCGCGGCGAGTAACTGCAATCGCACAATCTGTAAGAAAGTAGATATTTTGAAAAAACGGGCAAACCTCGGCAAACAAAATATATGCAGGCTTAGAGATTAAGGTCTAAGGAAATTGATTACTAAGATTTTATCGTGACCCATCGTGAACCAATTTTTATATTCCAAGAGCAAGTTGCGAAATATATTTAAAATTATAATATTTCACGCGCATAAGTGTTAAGCATGTACAACCAAACTATTAATGTTATAGACTTGGAATAAAATGTAAAACATACCTTCAACATTCTTCTCCATTCTTGCACAACAGATTTAACGAAACATTTCACCAGTAACACAGAACCACACAAGAAATGCGATCGTTCCACACTGCAGATAACGCACGAGTGAGGGACATGCAAGAACCCATAACTTTGACCCTCTCTCAAGTTTAATACAAACATCGAAGCCATAAACTATACTCAGTTTAAAACGCTTTGGTTCTTTGTTATCGCATTCCCATACAAAAGAACAGCATCAGAGAAACTCGAAATTTCGACTTTTGTCCTCCTAATATCGCGATATTGACCACTGTGCGACGTACCGGAAGCATCATACCTCCTTGTTTCACGCAAAATTTCAGTTTTGAGAAAATGTAACATACCACTTTCTTCCAGTCATATATTCAATTTGAATAACAATTAAAATAATCTTCCAATAACCGATAAGAGTCTTTACACAATACTAGAAATAAAGTCCGTGAATAGTATAAACTTTCCTGTCTCTCTTATTCTTTTGTTCAACTTAAGGATTGTAGGCTACTTTATTTCCATGTCACTGTTTGATCTTTCAAGCTGCTTTTCTTTCTCTCTACTCCGTTCTCCAACTCTTTTATTCTACCGTTCCCTGCTTTCCATCCTTCACTTCAACGCTTCCTTTTCCCTTCTCCTCCCTTTCTTCCTTCATCTTCTTATCTTTGTCGTCCTCTTTCTCCATTGCTTCTCCTATCGCTTTCTTTACATCTCTTCTACACATTTTTTTCGATCTCTCTTTCATTTTACTTCCTATATCTTCTCTCCCTCCAGAGTTCCTTGCACGTATACTTCACGTTTTATGATTAAATTTTATTGGGTTATTTTACGACGCTGTATCAACATCTAGGTTATTTAGCGTCTGAATGAAATGAAGGTGATAATGCCAGTGAAATGAGTCCGGGATCCAGCACCGAAAGTTACCCAGCATTTGCTCGTATTGGGTTGAGGGAAAACCCCGGAAAAAACCTCAATCAGGTAACTTGTCCCGACCGGGATTCGAACCCGGGCCACTTGGTTTCGCGGCCAGAAGCGCTGACCGTTATTCCACAGGTGTGGACTTTATGATTAAATAAAAGCCTGATGCATGCATGGGCATAACGGAGTGGGGGTAAATGTGATCCAGTTCACCCCTTCCACAATATTTCGGCAGTGTTTACATCACATGAACTTTGCTTCTCTCCCGCTTAGGAATGCAAAAAACTAAATATGCATGTCATTAAACATTTTAAATCAAATTATTGTGATGTACCGAAATAAATATGGTATTTCCGTGCATGAATTCTGCATTACCAGATGATGAAAAATGGGTGGAGGGGAGAAAAATTCTCGCCGGCACCCGAACCCGGGTTTTCAGCTCTACGTGCTGACACTTTATCCACTTAAGCTGAAAGGATTCAATCCGGCATCGGAACTGGAATCTGGTGTGGCTTAGTGGATAAAGCGTCAGCATGTAGAGCTGAAAACCCGGGTTCGAGTCCCGGTGTCGGAGAGAATTTTTCTCGCTCCATTCATCCTTCATCATTTCAAATCAAGTCAAATACGTAATATAGGCATTCATATGTGTATGTGTATGTATTTATTCACACTGCAATGGGTGTATTCCCTGTGGCAGTGGTAACTAATTACACTCAATAATGACAATAATAAACTTATTAATCGAAAATACAGTTAATAATAATACCAATAATTAATACAAATAATTAATAATAATAATAATAATAATAATAATAATAATAATAATAATAATAGTGAATATCCTAAATTAAATGAAGCACGATCACTTAAAATAACATTTAAAATAAATCTAATTTGTATCTTAAATCTAAGTTCGAACTAAAACCCACGAGTGTGATATGTTCATATCTGCACAAGTACCTTTCAACACTACACTCATTTCGTTGTAAACTCACTCACTGCACTGGAACTACGACACATTTCACTGATTCTATCCTGATTTCACTAACACTTCAAAAACATTTCACTGTTCAAATACTTTGCACTGCCACTATATACAATACAGCTTCCTTGACAGGAACACGTTTCACTGACACAACACACTTCACTGACACAACATAATTCTTCACTGATACAACACTTCAATAACAAAATATCATTTAAATCCTTTACATACTGTGTATAATTACCGTCTGTTAGTAAAGTCCTTAAGCCTATTTTTAAATACATTTTTGGTTGTTGGTAAAGCCTTTAGTAATTCTGCAGGTAAAGCATTCCAGTCCCTGATAGTACGATTAAGAAAATAAATCTTTCCAGTGTCCGTCCTCTGTCTTCTTTCCCTCAATTTTTATGAGTGGTCGTTCCTTGAAGAGTAATTTTGCGGCTGCAACCTATTTTTTATTTCTCTCCAGGCAGGCTCACCTCTGTATGTTTTGAACAGTGCGCATAATCGAATTCGCGTTCTCCTGTCCTTGAGTGTGTCCCATTTTAATGGTGAATTTTTCCGACAACACTTGAGAGCCCGTTTTTTAATCTTTTCCAGTGTCTTAATATGTTCTAGTCTGTAAGGATCCCAACATGCAGCACCGTATTCCATTACTGGACGTACTAGTGATTTATATGCAATCTCTTTGGATTTATCAGTGCATTTTCTTAGTACCCTCATCACAAAGTGTAACGCTCTCCATGCTTTTCACGCTGTGTCCGTAACGCGTTCTCCCCAGCCGAGATCGCTGCTAAATATTATTCCGAGGTATTTACATTTGTTAAATTAAGGAATGGTTTCATCCCCTAACGTATACGATGCGACTATTTTATTTCTTTTCCTTGTAAAGCTGATGGCTTTGCTCTTTAGAGAATTTGTTTTTATTTTGTTGGCTATTGCCCAATCGATTATTCTATTTATGTCAGTCTGAAGAAGATTAGTATCTTCATAACTTTTTATTTCCCTGCAAACCATACAATCATCCGCGAATAAGCGAACCCTAGACAAGACTGGTCACTGTGGCTTAGCATTCATTATAAACAGGGAAAGGGATTTGGAGTATTATAAAGAATGGTGAAACGTAGTATAGATATTCGTAGCTCAGTGACTGTCAAGCGAGCTGCGTCACAGAGCATGCACGAGTACAGTCCACTTCATACAAACTTACACGCAACGTGCTGTAAACGTATTTCAGAATAAACAATTGTTATAGTTTAATGACATATAGTGCCTACATACATAATCTGCATTTCATTTTGAACTACATGTGTTTTTCTTGGCAACGCACAAGACACCAATAAACAGCATTACAAATATACATAATTAAACATCAATCTCTGCGTCCTCGCGTGTCAGTGGAAATACTGATGGCTGATAGACAGTTGTCTTCTGTATGGAACTCGCCTCTGAATATGTATGTTTTTCTGTCAGGAGCGTGTTAAATTAAAACTTTTAATTACAATATTAAGAAATATGATAATATGTATACAACGTATACTACAGTATTTACAATATATACAATATTTACAACATAGCCTATTACAGTATCATTAAATGTTGATCAAAATGTAGAACCAAACGAAATGGCATTTTCAATTAATGCTGTGTTTTGTTGATGAAACAATTATTCCTGCTGTGCCTTGTTATAATAAATTGTAAATATAATTTCCAAATTTTCAAAATACGACTTTGCTCTGTTGCAAGGAAGGATATTTTTTAACATGGAAAAACTCCGCTCTACATCTGCAGAGACAATTGGAGAGAACTTGAAACAAGATACGTCAATTAAATTCACATATTGAATGACGTCATTGGGACACGTCTTTGTTAGTACATCTGAAATCCGACTAAGAATACTATACCTATCATTTTTAATCAAACTCTGTTCATTTTTTCACCAACACGTTTTCCTACTTCACATTCTACTGCACTCAGTTTATTTACAATAGTCCTCATAATATTTATTTGCTCAACTAGTTTTACTCCTAACTTTTCTAACCAAATAATGGCATCCGGTAAATATAAAAGAATTGACTTAATATCCTTGACTTCTTTTTAGATTGTTCTATCATTTAGCAGTTCCTGGCGTATTTGAATCGCAGCCGCGTCATCGGGAATTGTTTCCTGAATTTTGATACTCGATCTGGAGCTTTTACAAATATAGTCTTTCAATTTTGTATTGTTAGTTGGTTTCACTTTGGGCATTGTACCTGCACTTCACTACTCTGAACTGCTAACTGAATGTAGAAGTTCTTATGCGACAACTGTCCCGTTCACCTGTTGTTGACGTGCAGAGATCTGCGAGTATGTCATGGAGGGGAGGACTTGGTATAAAGGATTGTAAACAAATGGCTGTGTAGATGCCAATACTAGCTTTTACTACTCCAAATTCCGTTCCCTAATTATAAATAATCTCTTATAAGCTCTAGATCAGCAGTTCTCAATATTTTTAATGGCATGCCGATATTTTAACTTAAGAAATTTGCTGTACCAGTAACCAAATTTATTATGGGAAAATGTCATATGACGCTCCTAGAGTCATGATAAACGTTTCATTGCTCCAATACGAATATGCCAAATTGATTGCCTCATTGAGACGTGTTTAATTAAGAAACAGTTACTCTTTGAACTTATTCAAAGGAGTTTTCCATAAAATATGCAGAAAACGGGTATATAATTTTATTTTTATATATTTTTTAATACCACCCAGCAGTGCCTCGCGTACCACAGGTTCAGAACTCCTGTTCTAGATCGCCTATACCAGAGCAGTGTATATTAGAGAGTACCGCACTCTCGACGACGGCAGCCATATTTACTCCTAGCTCGGCACAGAAGCGTGAGCAGTAATGCTAGAACAATGGTGATTAAAGGCGATATCATACATGTTGTTGTAGTTTATTGAACACAGGAGACAAGGATTAATAAACATTATTGTCATAGCGAAATGACTCATGGGAGATAACACTTTATTATTTATGTTATGTCCATTTCAATAGGGATAACATCAACAATTTCCTAATGCAATTCTTACACCAACATTTCGACCGCCACATTTAGCAAATTGTTGTCGTGAATTTGCTATAACAGACAATTTTCTTAACAATAAATATATTCTAGTTAAAAAATAGTGATAAGACTTTTTCAAATATATTATAACGAATTGAGAACGTATGAGTTGAAGTGTTAATGAATAAAGACTTCAAATCCTTTAGTGTCAATATATTTTCTACCAACGTTTCATATTTTTCTGCATTTAGAATTATATCAAACACGAATTTATAAGGGTATACTTGACATTTCCATGTACGACTTGAGAGTCACTAATATGCTAATAAAATTTATAGATTCATCCCTGTTATCAGGTATTAGATATGAAATACAGTTTTCACAAATATTATATAACTTATTTTGTTTTATTTTGAACAATACTGATCCCAACAAATAGTAAAGAGCTTGTTGTTCACTCAAGTCAATATTTCCATTTTCAGTTAAATTAAAATTTAGCCTATATCAATTTCTTTCGCTCAGATTCATCTTCACTAGACCTTTCTGTTTCGGGTTTACTTACATCTATACCTAGAAACTCAACTAATTGTTCAGAATCGCAAACTTCCCCAAAGGTCTTTTTCCCTCCGGCTTCTCAACAATACTCTATATGGATTTCTGGATTCGTCCATACGTGCTACATGTCCTGCTCATCTCAAACGTCTGGATTTAATCTTCCTAATTATGTCAGGTGAAGAATACAATGCGTGCAGTTCTGCGTTGTGTAACTTTCTCCATTCTCCTGTAACTTCATCCCTCTTAGCCACAAATATTTTCCTAAGAACCTTATTCTCAAGCACTCTTAATCTCTGTTCCTCAAAGTGAGAGTTCAAGTTTCACAACCACTTTACTTGGCAGTAAAGTTCCCGTGTTTTCCCTAATAGTTTGTGTATTTTCTCCTAATATATTCATGTCACCCGCATAGACAATACGCTGTAATGCTAATTCAGTACAACAGCAATTGTTTACACATTGATTAACTGCACAACAACACGGCATTCTTCATGATAACGATGGAAAATCACACTAGAAACCTGTGTTCCTACGCAAGTCTTACGGTGTGCTGAGTCTCCGCAGGAGTAAATATGGCCGCCGCGTCGGCATTTGTCGGCTCAAAAGAATGCGGTACTCTCCAATATACACTGCTCTGGCCTATACCCTGTTTTGTCATGACAAGTCTGTCTATATTATGATATATATATATATATATATATATACTATTACTACATTAACTATGATAATATAGGCTGTGTACGCGCAATATTTTTCATCAGATTCGTTTTAGAAAAAAAAAATGTTTGAAAATAAGAAGATCCCAAAAGTGTCAGCATCAGATTAGCTGCGAAATTACATACGTTAGGAGACTTGTCATCGGGTAATGATTCGTAAAATTCTTTGCCGGGTTTACCTGATATTTGAACGAGTTTAGTGTTCTCTATGACTCGTCTATGTCTTTGAAATGTGGAAAATTGATCGGACTACATTTTCAACTAGTAGTGGTTGTGGGTTGTTTCTTTGTTTAATAAATTATTCTAGTAAATTCTTGAAAACTTTCTCACTATTTGAACCTGCACAACGCATTACATTAAAATAACACATTGCTTTATCGCATGTAACAACTACTTCATTAAAATAAACTATTTTTAACAATCCTATTTTAACTCTTACCTATAAGTTTATAATCAACAAAATCCTTTTCATGTTCAAGATCGAAGTCCTGTCTGATATTATAATGTTTTATCTACATCTCAACTGAACAGTTGAGGCATAGAGATTTACCTTTATTCATAATAACAAAATGTAGTAGTCTTGTTCCCATGTTTCTTGGAAATTTGAAATTTAAAACGAAACCTAAAATTATTTCGGAAAACTTATTAATGAGACTTTCTCGTGTTAAATTTTACATTACCTCGTTAACATGTTTCACTCTATTACCGGCCATCTTCAGAAAGCTAAAACATGTTAAGGAGGTAATGTAAAATTTAACACTAGAAAGACACATAATACGTTTTGCGAAGCGATATAGTGTTAAAAGTTGTCTAATCAAGATGTAAAATTATTTATTCGCTATATTCCACCACTTCACACACCCCTGATTAGAACGCTATGGCACCGAGTTCAACCTCTGCTTAATATATATACACCAGACAGGTAGAATATTTGTGAGGGAGAAATGAAGGGGTGGTGTACACAGTACCCACGCGGGAACATTATGCCCATCCCTGGCCTAATTCATATATATATATCCAGGATGTTTCAAAAATAGGGGGCATAATTTCAGGTATGTATTTCCCACATGTAGACAATCAAAATAGTCCATTACAACATGTGTCCGGAAAAGCTTTATTTCCGAGTTATGGCCTTCACAACATTGAAATTCACCGGAACGTTTTTCTTTCCGCAAGTCGTTTGCCGTCAAAGGAGACATTAAGAGGCACTCTGACAGTTCATTCCGTGGCGAAGGTTACATTCAGTGTTGTGTAGGCGTTAGACTGTGCGACATGTATTCAAATCAAGAGCTGGCAGAGATACACTTCATGTACGGTAAGGCGGACGGCAATGCTGCGCTGGCTCGTCGTTTGTACCAGAAGAGGTACCCACAGCGACAATGTCCAGATCGGAAGACATTTATACGTCTCCATTACCGTCTGTGCGAGTATGGAAAATTTATCTCTCCTGGTTTGGGAAGAAGACGACCAAGATCAAGCTTGGCCTCCACGCTCACCTGATCTGAACCCTCTCGATTTCTACTTGTGGGGCCATTTAAAATCATTGGTTTATTCGTCTCCGGTGCCTGATTTGGAATCCAATCGGAATCGAATTGTGTCATGTTCTGAGGACATACGCAATACTCATGGAGTTTGGGATCGTGTTCGCAAGTCAATGAGATATCGATGTGAGGTCTGTATTCAAGCAGGAGGTGGACATTTTGAACATCTTCTGTAATGACAACGACCTGCGGAAGAAAAACGTTCCGGTGAATTTCAGTGTTGTGAAGGCCATAATTCGGAAATGAAGCATTTCCGGACACATGTTGTAATGAACTATTTTGATTGTCTACATGTGGGAAATACATACCTGAAATTATTCCCAGTATTTTTGAAACACCCTGTATATATGTATATATATATAGTATTTATTTATTTAACCTGGTGGAGATAAGGTCATCAGGCATTCTCTTCCCCTCTACCAGGGGATTACAGCTACAATATTAAGAATACAATTACAATTGTAATTACCCATACACTTAATATTAAATTTACAGATACAATAAAAATCAAAGTACTAAAAGATTAACTGATTAATAAAAGCTAGACAGTTTATTGTAAATGTTAAGAAGAGAGAACCATTTCTTTCATTGATCAAGTACAAATTAAACCTACTCTACGCAGTAAGAAAATGCTTAATAAGCTTGCTTTTGAACGCTACTGAATTCCGACAGTCTCTGATGTCAATGGGTAGGGTATTCCACAAGCGCGAGAGCGAGATTGTGTATGATGATGAATACGATGATGTCTTATGTGTTAGTATGGCTAGTATGCGGCTATTTTGCGTGCGTGTGAAGAGATTATGATATGATGACAGGTAACTGAAACGGGAGGCAAGGTAGGTAGGTGTAGATGTGTGAAGGACTTGGAAAAGGAGAATAAGAGAATGAAAAATTTTACGTTCGTTAAGCCGTAGCTAGTTTAGAGTTTGGAAGGATGGGGTAATGTGGTCAGCGCAACGGACATCGCAGACGAAGCGAACACAAGAATTATGAACACGTTGTAATTTTTGCGACTGGTTGACATTGAGGTCAGTCAGTAGAAAATCACAATAATCGAAGTGGGGTATTACTAGTGTTTCCACCAGTATTTTCTTGAGTGATAGCGGGAGGAATTTTCGGATGCTGTTTAAGGAATGTAGTATGGATAGCACTTTTCTGGTAATATGAGTTACTTGGTTATTCCAGTTTAAATGCGTATCAAAGTAAACTCCAAGGTTTTTAGCACAGGAAGCAAAAGGGATTATTGTGTCGTTTAACTTGACTGGAAGAGCAGGAGTAATTTTGCATAATAGACGTTGATGTCCCACTTGGATTGCTTGTGATTTTCTTGCCTTGAGAGTTAAACCAAACTTTCTGGCCCATGCAGATATAGATTCAAGGTCCTCGTTAAGATTGCGTCATTGAGTGAATCAGTGGTTGTATGGATATAGATTTGTAAATCGTCTGCATAGATGTGATGCTTACAGTGCTGTGAATACTCAAATAGGAAAGCCGATTGCCCAGGTTTCATTGTGGTTTCCGTGAACACAGATTAGCTGTAGAGCACCTTCATCGTTTAAATATCGCAATAAAAATAGGAATGGTTTCCTCCTTGCTGTCTTCTTTGACCTGAGAGGAGGTTGTCTACACCACATGGCGCCAAGGAATCCGTGCAATCTACATAACTGGGAACTTCATGCCAGTCTTCCAGTTTTTGTCCCGAACTTCACGGTTGAGTGGAATTGCCGAGTTTGCATACGTACCACAACTTCCACAGAACATCTATCAAGAAAGTGGCGTTCCGCAGTGATCTGTATTGTGTCAGTTTATTCTCTATTCCGAACAATGTTCTGGTATTAAAGACGCCATAGGTTATCGTGTTACGGCATTCCCTTAAATTTTTTACTCGTACTTCACTGTTTAATAAAGTTCGCGATGTCTATTACTTACAAGACGACAGTTGCAAATAGCCAACTCATCAATGTATTGTAAGAAGGGAGCGACGCTTTTGGTTCAAATGCAATACTCAGAAGATGCAGTTTGATAACCTCCACATTCTCCATGGATTACAGCAGGTTTGCCCTCTCCGATCCGGCTCACAGCTCATGAGCGGAATGGAGATATTAGCTGCGCTCAGTATAAGGGTGAACTGGAAGAAGGGGTAATCTCGTACAAAATATGCACAAAAGGAAGTACTATTACGAGTGTTTATGAAATGACTTCCCGTTCAATGTTTGCAAAATAAATTTTTGGACTATTATTAATTAATAAATAAATATTTATTTTACAGAAGTAATAGAAATTCTATAGCTACTTACATTTACAATATCATTTTGTTGTATTTTTCTTTATCAGTATATCAAAACGAGGTTTTTATGCTGTTGGCAGCTGAAAGGAACAGTAGCCTACTGATCGTAATGAAACATCAGTTACAAATGTTCGATGTCTGCCTTTATTAAAGTTGATTATAGAAAACAGTTGCTCACAAATATAATTGTTGAGCCAAACATAGCAATCTTTTCACAGCCAGCCTGTGTAGTCGTGGATATTATTGCTAATGTTTTGTCTTGCAAAACTCAACCAGGCTAGTAGTATTATTCAAACGATCTTTAGCCCTTAGGTCACATTGAAGATCAATAAGTTCGAGCTGTAAATCGTTAAATGTTAAATGTTATGTTCCGTCTTTTAGATTCCTCCATACTGTGCTGTAGCAGTAGGTAAGCAACGTGAAACAGTTACTGAGAATAGGCCTACACACTGCACTCCACTAGATAACTGTGTGGTCGTTTCCCTCTCCTCTACCTCTACCAAGTCTATGTCATTCTGACATATCTTCCTCTCCGTTTCGGCCAGCGGTAAACACAGCTCTCCCGTTCCGAAGGAGCGCGCGCGCTCGTTGAGCGCTGTTCGTGCAGGTATGGATTACATCAATCTCTTGACTTGCGTCTTGAGGAAGTCTCAGTACAGTGCCTAGACACTGAAATGTTATTTGGTCTTATATTTGACTATAAATTATCTTAGGAGGAAGATAGCTAACACTGAAGACGGCGTTGTGAAATGTATTAAATATATTATTACGCCTTTTTTCATAGTTATTTGGGATGTTCTGAAGAATATTGAAGAGTAAGGAAAGAGGATAAATAGTTCTTTGTCCTCTGGGACTAACCCAAGACACCATATTGAGTAAAGATGAGATACGGTCAGATCTGCGGATGTGTCGACCTAGGTAACGTAGTCGGTATATAGCGCTGGCCTTCTGTGTTCGAGGTTGCAGGTTCGATCCCGATCTAGGTCATTGGCATTTAATTGTCCTTAAATGCGACACGCTCATGTCAGTAGATTTACTGGCATGTGAAAGCACTCCTGCGACGGTGATATAACCTCGAAAGTTACGAGCGTCTTTAAACAAAATCATAACCTTTTAACTCTACTGGTGTTTAAATTCGAACACATGCATTATGAACACTTTGCAGTCTTTATTTCAATTTCATGTTAATACGAGGCGCATCCATAAAGTAAGTTTCCCTATTTAAAAAAAAAGAAAGAACACACACTTTCAGGAAAACATTTATTGGCAACAGGTAAGCAATGTTTCAGTTATTTTTCAACATAGCCACCATCAGAATTGAGACATTTGTCGTATCGTTGGATCAACTTTTGTATCCCTCTGTCGTAGAACTCTGCCGCCTGTGAATGGAACCAGCGTGTGACAGACGTCTTCAGCTCTTCGTCGTTGCCAAAACGCTCACCGGAGGACAGGAATTTCTTGAGGTGCAAGAAAACTTGAAAATATAGCTGGGAGCAAGATCAGGACTGTAGGGTGGATAATCAAACAACTCCCAGCCAAATTCCGTCAAAACAGCTGCTTTACGCCGAGCCGTATGTGGACGAGCATTGTCATGGACGAGCACAACACCTGCAGTAAGCATTCCACGCCTCTTGTTTTCAATGGCACGTCGCAATTTTCGCAGTGTTTCACAGTAACGGTCAGCGTTCACTGTTTCACCTCTTGGAAGGAAGTCAATGAGCAGAATGCCCTTCCTGTCCCAGAACACCGTGCACATCACTTTCCGTACCGACAGCGTCTGTTTGAATTTCGTCCTGACCGGAGACCCACTATGCCGCCAATGATTCACTGCTGCCTGGTTTCCGGGGTGAAGTGCGAAATCCAAGTCTCATCGCCCGTGACGATCCTGTCGAGGAACTCGTCGCCGTCATCGTGATACCGTTGCAGAAATGTCAGTGCTGCTCCTAAACGTTGCATTTTGTGTTCGGGTGTCAGGTTTTTCGGCACCCACCTGGCACACACTTTTTTGAACAGCAGGTGCTTAGTGACAATCTCATGCAACAAGGATCGCGATATCTGCGGAAAATGGCTGCTCAGCTCCGTAATCGTGAAGCGACGGTTCTCCATGATGCACTGCCGCACCAGCTCAACACGATCATCATTGATGAGGGACGGTCACCCACTGCGCTCTTCATCATGGACACTTTGACGACCTTCGGAAAACTGCCTACACCAGCGACGCACCATCTGCTTACTCATGATGTTCGGCCCATAGCCCTGACAGAGCTGCCGATGAATTTCAATTGGCGCAATGCTTTGTGTATTAAAGAACTTTATCACCGACCGAACCTCGCAGGCGGCGGGAGAAGGAATAAGAGCTTCCATTTCGGACCACTGCTGCCACGCTACTGGCACCAGGCGGGACCTGTCCGGCTGGCATATGATTGATACGTCATAGATCTGTTACGCATACACAATTGACACGGCTAATTACGTTTACTTTCAAGGGGAAAACATCGGGAACCTTACTTTCTGGATGCGCTTCGTATCAGTGAAGATAATATCACAGTAATCAAAATAAAGCATCAAGAGTGACTGCACTAGATTCTTCTTAAATGCCAACGGAAGGAACTTTCGGATTCTTTTTCTGTGTGAATTTTCATAAGTAATATTTTACGTATGATTAAAGATAGAAAACATGCAACACAATTTCATTCTAAGGAAACTAGATCAGTGGAAGAAGCTATTGCTTTGCTCCGAAATACCACACAAAACATTAAATAACAAGGTCATTTAACTTCTTTTGGGATATATTATATATGTAGAAGAACAGAACATAAAATTAAAAGAACCAAGGTTAGAGACAATTGCTGAAATGCGAATCAATAATGTTCTTTCTTAGTTGGAAATGAGCCAAGATGCTACAGTAGGCCTATTTACTTCTGGGTTTCAATCTTTGTAATTCACACCGATACCCTGAATGACCTGCAGCTACCAATCCCTATCCGAGTTATGAGACGCCTAGAACAAAGCAGCTGTCTGGTCAGGCTGAAACAGATATTCCTTCAAAAGCCAATTCCCGTATGACGTCAACTCCCGGACCTAGTAATTCAAACTTGAGCTCTAAAAGTCTTCATTCAGTTGTGACTGCCACCAACTAATATTTGAGGAGAAAAATTCAATCCGGCGCCGGGGATCGAACCCGGACCCTTGGTTCTGCGTACCAAGCGCTCTGACCACTGAGCTACGCCGAATTCAATCCACAGCGCCGGACCGAATACTCCTCCTTCAATGTTTCCCTTTGTGGCCTGACTCCAAGTTAGGCTTATATGTTGACGTACAATGTCCAATGTCAACTGCCATTATATTAGGAGCGCACTCAGTTGAGTGACTTGTTTGGCCGGGATTCCGCAGTTATGTATGTCGAACTTGGAGTCAGGCCACATAAGGAAAAACACTAGAGGAGAGGGTTTCGAACCTGTACTGTGGATTGAACTACGGCGTAGCTCAGTGATTAGAATACTTGGTACGTATAACCAAGGACCCGGGTTCGATCCCCGAATCCGAAGTGAATTTTTATTCTATAATAATAATTATATTAGTATTTACTGTCATTAAATCATAGACGCTATTATTAGAGTTTTTGGAACTGCACTGGACTGATTTAAGGTAGAATCTCGTAACATGGAATCAAAATAACTCGGGTCCTCGACTTTAGACGACATAAGACATAACAATGAATAAAGAAACATATATTTTTCCACTGATAATTTTATAACTTACGACCTTGAACTTCATGTAACTTCACCTGTATTTTAATCACTATGTACAGTAATGTTGACAGAAATAGATAATATGGTTTAATCTAGGGTACCTTGTACCAATTACATGGATAGATAATTACTGAGCCACTTGTCGGTCATCAGATACACGGACACAATGCAGTGGCATTAGTGGCATTGCATGATGGAGAGTGTGTGGAATATGACAGGTTATACGACACCTGAAGGAATTGTGACAGGATGTTTTAGAGTGATGGGAATCTGAAGCTGGTTATCTAGAGCTGAGAGTTAAGGCTCTAGTCATTTCTTTAATTTGAAGTTTCGCCGGGCTGATCACGTAACACTATCCCTCGAAATGTTGTCCTGGCTCCGTCTAGAAGATCGTAGGAAAATCCACTGTCATTCATTTCATTCATTTATTTTATTCCATAGATCTTACATGAGCAATGAAGCTTTAAGATGTGGAACAAGTCAAAATTTTACAATATTACAATTACAGTTTTTACAAATTTTTACAGTTTTACAATTTAATAATTTTCTACATTTTTTACAATTTTATGCAATTTTTTACAATATTTTGGCGAGATGTAGTGAGACGAGGTGAGGTCCGAGGATTCGCCAAAAGATTACCTGGCATTTGCCTTTTGGTTGGGGAAAACCTCAGAAAAACCCAACCAGGTAATCAAATCAAAGGGGTTGATGCCGAGGACTCGCCATAGACCATCCGGCTTCAGTCCCACGGCTGGGGAAAACCTCGGAAGAAATCAATGACCAAAGGGGGATTCAACTCAAGCCCGAACGCAGCTCCGGATCAGCAGCCCAGCGAGTCTGCCGACTGAGCTACATCGATGGCTCTACTAAAAATATACAATACATAGCCATGTCTTTCACTTTTCTTTCACATATTGCATATGTCCACTGATGTCTATCTTGCGTCTCGTTTTCAAAATTTATCCACCCATCATAACCTAGACACACGATCACAACACTCCTTAATATTATCCATTCCCTCCCACCGAACATCCTCATATTCATCTTCTTTCACTATGGCTGTTCCTCGGCTTTGGAATTCCCTACCGAGTAATGTCAGGGACTGTCAGACATCAAACCAATTTAAGAATAGACTAACGAAATATTTTTCTAACAATTCTTGTTAACAATAATAGCTGTTTCAGGTTTCCCAATGTTTAATGGTTTTATATATATATATATATATATATATATATATATATATATATATATATATGTGTGTGTGTGTGTGTGTGTGTCACAGAATAAATATGAAATGAAGGTGATAAAGCCGGTGAGATGAGTCCGGGGTCCAGCACCGAAAGTTACCCAGCATTTGCTCGTACTGGGTTGAGGGAAAACCCCGTAAAAAACCTCAACCAGGTAACTTGCCCCGATCGGGATTCGAACCTGGTTTCGCGGCCAGACGCGCTGACCGTTACTCCACAGGTGTGGACTTCATGTTGTTTTATGGTCTAGATATTAATGTGATATATATGTAACTAATTGTATTCAATTAGAATTAGAGTCTGGCTGGGCGGAAGGGAAGGCCTACTGGCCTTAGCTCTGGCAGATTAAATAAATAAATTATTATTATTAAATAATTAGTATTACATTCGGTAAGTCCAGGGTTGGATCCCGAGGACCGGCTATCCTGACATGGCTGTCCTCAACTCCTCAGGCAAATTGTGGATTGGGGCCAATACGAGGACTGCAATCAGCTTACATCCCGTTCCTATGGTCATTTACAGTGCATTTCGAACTGGCGGATCAAGGTCACGTACAAACGTACGAACCACACACGAGTCACAGAATTGAAAACTGTTAACTGAAGCACTGGTAATTCTGGCTGTACCAGCTGACTTTAGTTGAGAAGAATGATCCAGGATTGGGCAGGGTTGCCATAAACTTTGGAAATAAAACCGGGAAATATAATTAAAACATCCGTTCTTTGTGTAAAATTGGATTTTTATTGGAATTACAATAATTTTGCAAAGAAATAAACACGATAATACTTGCTTCTTTTTTCATAATCATACCATCCATATTTTTCAGATTTGCTTACAGCCTGCGTGATGGATGGATATCTTTGCACATACATGTAAAATTCAGAACATGTCACGTTCAAATTGTAGTGTCACTGCGATATGCTTTCTATTGTGTCTATGTTTAACCGATTTTTTTCATCAGTCCATTGTGCTGCCATCAGAGAAAATATGCGTTCAAGATTTCCATTGTGAGCAAGAACAGCGACAGATTTTCAGTAATTCTGAATGCTGTTCTGTGTTATTTAAAGTCTCAAAAAATGAAGCCGCTTGTCTGGAACTTTTATGCTTTCCCATTCATAACATCCAAGTTTGTACGCACAAATTTTTTCAAGCAAACAAACTGATCAAACACTTCAGATTCTGAAAGCTGCAATTTTTGTTTTAGGTAAGACAATGTCTCTTCTGTATCACTCCACTTGGGGACTTTGTGTAAGGTCATTCAATTAAAACTGTCCAGTTGTTTCATCAATGAAGACCACTTCTGAAGGTAGTTAAATGCTGTGTCAGAAAACCAGCAGTTTCAACATTGAATTTACGAACTATATATTCACTAATTGCATCATTGGATAATATTTATTTGACTTTCATTTCCATAAAATGTTCTTTTCGTTCTCGTAAAACATTCCATGTTTCATCCAGCACTGACTTTACTTCAGTCACAGACACACTTGAACCTTATATTTTATTTATCTGTTTGTTGAGGACTGAAAGCTGGTTGTGAAGGAAACATAAATATGCTTCACTCATTGGATCAAAGGAGGAAATAATAAACCCGAATAGGATAAGAAGTACCTTAACATTATGAAAACATGACAGTAATTATTCCATCGTAACTGCATTTGTTACAGTGCACGACAATATACTTCATTAAGCTTTCCTGCTTTCATTTCGTCAGACCACAATAATCGCATTGATTTTTCAAATAGAGCTGCAATGGTAACATGATTTACTTTCTCTAGCTCATCGAATGTCAATAGAAACTTTTTGTCCACACCTTCAGTTTGAAGTGCCCCAACAATAACATTAGCAACAGATCTGTTTGCAATATTTGTCGTTTCGTCTATAGATATCCACAATTTTTCATCTTTTAAGGTTTCTCTAATTTCACGTAAGACATCTTCATAACATTTTGCAAAATAACCCGTACGCAGAGTAAATTGTCGGGATAGTGTTCTACCTGTATATTTTTGCAAAAATGATCTGACACATGGGTGTTCCAGTTTTATAAATGGATTATTTGCCCTAACGAACATGTGGCACAAGTCTTGGTAAAAATCACATTCCACATTTTAACTCGTGGGAATAGCTTTGACTTTTTTTGGAATTCAACAACTTAAAGCATTCCTTGTGTCTTTTAGAGTTGTAGTGTTTTTGTACATGGTGTCTCTTCTTCTCCAGTAGATCGACTTTACATACCATACATGTAAGTTTTTCACCATATGTAGGAAAGTGCTGCGATCCGAACTCCTCAACAAATCGCTGCAATTGTACAGCCGAGGCTTCTTTTCTTTCGGCATAACGTAAACTATGTTATAATGTAAAGGCAAACAAATGCTTTGCACTTAAGGTAAACACAAATAGAACTAATTAGGACTGCGATAGGAAAAAAATGAATACAGGAAATAGTGTAGAAGGACCAATAAAGTAGAATATGCAGAAAACAGGAAATTCAAATACGCCAGGAAATGCACAGGTATTGAAAACTATCTAAGACAGGACGTGTAACATCAGAGAGCTCTGCGCTAGGTAAGATCCCTTCCTCCACCTCGTGACGTAATCAAAGCTCTCGGTATAGTAAAGTTGTGTCCACTGATAAAGTACCCCATCTGCTCTCTTTGGTAACTAATACCTCGTATCTTCAGAAATGGTCATTTAGTTCAACTGCATTTTTATTACTTTCACAAAATGTAGTAGAAAAACTTCCAAAGCAGCAAACTATCTTATAGAAAAAAAGTATTTATTTTGAGAAGAATTAGGCCTATATTTTAAAACAGTTTTTTTATTCACCTGCTAATTTACAGATATGAGGTATCACCTCTTAACCATCGAAATATAACAGTCAAGCTCTAGTTATAGGGTCGGAAACCGCCTGCCCTATTCATAACAAAATTTCATAAATCATCATCATCATCATCATCATCATCATCTTTCTTTCCTTTACAGACCGGCTTTCTGTCCGAGAAGTTTCACAACTATAGTCGCGACGCTGTTATTCCCGGCGTGACTCCTCCTCTTTGCTTACGTCTTAGGAAGCGAAGGCTGTATAAAATCTAGATAGGTAGTATCGTTCGCCATTTTTGTTCTTTCGTTGCCTCGCTACCATACGAGGAATCTATTTGCCACACCGTTATACATTATCTTGTCGTAGCTCCTATGATAATAAATCAAACGCACTGTAATTCAGCAAATAATTGAGCGGCAAATAACGTCTTCGTGTGCTTTCTGCGAACGCCAACGAAAGAGCCAAAATGGCGGGAGATTATATTAAGTATTTATCGAGCCTTTAAGAAATTAGTAACGTCTTCACAAGACGCACACGTTCAAATGTAGCCGACCTGCAACGCGATTGGCTGCCGGAAATTAGAGCGACGGGACTATAGCTAAGTATACCACGAATATCGAGAGGAAATAGCATTAGAGGCAACCGCTGTTAAGTGGAAACGCCAAATAAAATATTTAGAATAAGTAGAAAGAAACGTAGGCTAGTATCTTATGAATGACGGTAGAGATAAGAGAAAGGACAAGGACACTTACGAAGAGAGATAAAACGATAGAAAATTCCTGGGAGTTATAACAGGTTTCTCAAGCATAATATGTGAGGAAAAGAAGTTAGTAACAATGTAATTTCGTTTTCCGTGTGCTTTATCACATTTTAAAACTGTTTCGTCGCCTCCCTTACCAAGGCGCCTGCTTGTGTTACTTTAATATGACAAAAGAACGACGAGCATGTTTACATTTTGAACATGTTTCTTCCATCTAGCTGGATCCAATTACTGAAAAATGACACTCATCTGTCTGCAAACTGTTTATACGCTACGATGTATCACAACTGCAGCTGTCTTCCTGCTTTTATGGAAACCTAACTCTGTAAAATTGCCTGGATTTCAACAGCTTCATTCTGATCGTCTCCGCGCATCATCGAGAAGACGCCACGCTGGCTTAAATAAATTGGAGATGCTATTTAGAGCGACAGCCATCTAAGTAATACCGATATGAAGCTGATTATACAAGGTGTAAGGGGTGTAAGTGCCGTCGTTTTCAAAGTCGTCGGGGACGGTCTACAGGATCAAAAAATGTCCATACAACATAGGGTCAAAACTTGATAGTTTTCCCCCCAAAAAAATATTTCTTCTCTTATTTTATTCGCTTCATATTGCTTATAGCGTTACTACAGTTACGAAAACAATTACATCAGTATGTATATCTAGCAAAGAGTTAATATCAGTTTAAATACATATTTGTGTGTTCTATTACGTTTGTGCGAGATCGTCCGTATTTGCTTGGTTTCCACACAAAACCGATCCGCGGTAAGTCTAAAATTCCACATTCAGTATTCCCAACCGAACACACGTAACAATTTCCCTCTTCTTACCGCTTAAGTGACATATTCATTTTACTGCTTTAGGCTTTTAACATATTATTTTTAGAGACGTTCAATATAGTAATAATTATAAATTGGAAACTTACCACTGCAATTTCACCTAAATTGCACTGTTAATTATTGTTTTCAAATATTTGCAAAAATTAAGTAAAACTCTACAATTCCACTAAAGTTACTGCATTTCGTGATGCATGTAACTTTAAGGAAGCCGTTTGTTTTAAGTTCGCATTTATAGACTGGAGGAAAAAAAAAAGACAGACATATGTCACGGCCTGCTGGAGTGTAGTAAACACAGAAAACATTTTAAAGCAACAATGTTGAAGATAGATATTTTTGTTTTGCAAATTTGCCGTCATTGAACAGAAACCAAGATGGAGATTTCATTGCAACTAATTAGAAATTCCTCTTTCAGGTATGTAATAAACGATCTTCGCACAATATAATGTACGATACACGAGCGGTATGTTTTGTTTAAATTCTCGGAAATTAAAAAAGCTCAACTACGTTTCGCTTTTTCAGACTTTTCCTGGAACATGAAAACTTCAACATACCGCTCTTGTAACGCATATTACTATTTCGTGAAACTAAATAAAATTGCATGCTTAAATTTGTTAATATTCTGGCGTGAGAGACGTGGCAACATGTTCAGCAGGCAGTACTCTGCACAGACGTACGTAGATGTCAGCTGAGATTAAGCTCCCTGTCTATAGGTCTACTGCAGAACTTTCCTCCTATCATTACCTACGGAAACATAAAATTGTAGCATTTAAGTAATGAAACTTGAAAGTTAATATAATTGTCACTATTCTTTTGAATAGAAAATGAACACAACGAGTGACGTCCTTAATTTAACAGTGTATAAATAAATAATCAATATACAGTTCGTAATAATAAACTTACCCGAAAGCTGTCTATTCCATAAGTCTTAATATGGGCTTTCTTGAAATGTCGTTTAATATTGAAATGACGAGTAGAGATAAATTGTATTGGATATAGTAAATAAACAATTTTTTTCGTCTTTTTCAACAACATATTCATATTCCCGTTTTCTTTCGAAGTAGTATTTCTTCACGGTTTAGATTTTGTCACGTTCCAGTTCTCTTCAAACTGCAGCACGCGTATTGAGTATTTATTCATTTATTTGGCTGGAGTGCGTTACAATGTTGAATGACAGCATTGACCTCCGATCATATAGCTATCACTCACTTATCAACATACAATTTATATATAAACTATATATATATACAGGGACATCATTTTATTTTTACTTCAATTTTTATTGTACCTGAGTTTTTGAATGTACTTCACTCCCACCCCTCTACTAGTAAACTTCCAACCCTTCTCCACACAGATCCGAGGCCGCGTATGCAGTACTCAGTTAGTGAGTATAGTACGTTCCAGATATATGTTCGCGTTTTCCAGTGACGAAAGAGCATTCAATATTGAATCATATTTTCGCACAGGTACTGTCGTCCGTTTGCCTACGTCGCATCCCGGTTTCCCCCACCTGCTTCTGTTCGCCCCTCTGTAAAGTCTAGTAGCTGGGCTGTCTTAGCTCCTTTCTGAAAACATTAATTTCTGTTAGGAATTGCACGTCTACGTAATATTATACAACTGTTTAAAATAACTTAAATAAAAGGGTCTCGTGAAATAATTAACTGTCACGTGATTCCCCCCCCCCCTTCTAAGACCCTGTGACAAAACCACTTGAACAGACAGTAGATAGGATGTCCGAATAATTTTATCTTTTCGGATCGAGCAGAAGTGAAGATTTAATTTACAGTACGTAAGGTACTCTTTTATAGAGTAGGTATAGAATTATTTCAACATCAGTTACTCATACGAAGGACGAAACTGGTAATTGGAATTAGGTACTATAGTCTATAGTGCGATAATATGCACAAAAGAACTGAAGCCTGTATCGAAATGAACGGCCACCATTTTCAAAAATGTGGTTAAATATCCATATTATAATTATTTTTCAATTTAACTTCATTGTCTATATTGTACGCTAATGTGCTGTAACAGTATAATATACACTGCATAATTAATACGTCCGAATGGATAGCTCAATTCATGAGTAAAAACACTTAGTGTTAATACAGTACTGTATTTTGATTAAACAAAAACCTAATGAAAATTATCAAACTCAAAATTGCGATATTTCCTAGTTTACATAAATGGATGAACTAATTTTCTTCCCTCCTATACCTAGTAGAGTAATCTGTATTTTACGCCAACATCATCGAACTCCAGTCTTGGAAGGGAAAGCAAGCGGTGTTTCCGGTTCTAGACCTTTAATCCAAAGATATAGACAGGTTAATGTTAAAAATGTTAGTAAAAATAAAATGATGTCCCTGTATATAGTTAGACCACAGTCTACTATATACAGTCGCGAAGCTTGAGGTGTTTTTTTTGCAAATCTCGTGATAAAGCACTCCAAGCGGTTAGCAACTAGAAACAATAGACTGTCCATGGTCGACTTTGGACTGTGTGGTATTTCTATCGAGTGCTAGCTCGTTGCGTATTTCACATTGATGCTTGTGAAATGTTCGTTATTGGTTATAATGAAAATGTTAATGGCTAAATATAATAATTGGAATAATAATATGGGACAAGGAGGAGACGTTTGTAGTGTTATAAATTGTAGCAACAGTAAGAGAAAGAGGCCAGAGTTATCCTTTTTCCGGTTTCCGAAAGATTCAGAAAGGTTCCTGGGTTTCCACAAGAATGCTGTGCAGAAACAAAACTGTTAATTTGAAGTTCTTTGTGACTGTTAGAATACATTATATCCTTAAATTTCACAATGAAATGTTTCAGTCTAACCGAAAGGACATTAGATACCAGTTAAAGTTCTGTCACTTAGGCTGGTAAATTTCCAGAGAAATAAAGTTAGGTCTACTTTTTTTTTCAGAGGATATATTTTTAATTGTAGCTATTAATTTTGTTATTATTTTTATGTGTTGTTTTGCTAAAGTCGTAGAAAAATTAAGTTTGCTTTAATGAAATTTATTGATCACGTTTTATTTTCAATTCTGGTGGGATTATTATTGCTTAGGCCTACTTTTTTCTTAATTATAGCTGTTAATTTTGTTGTTATTTTTATTTGTTGCTTTACTAGAGACGTAGAAAAAGTCTGTTACAATATAATTTATTGATCACGTTTTATTTCCAATTCTGGTGTGATTATTATTGCTTAACCTCATCCCATTTTGTTAACTACGTAAGCCTACACTACAAGTACAGGTACACGTAAGTTACTCCATTAATTCATATTTCCATTATTATTGTTGTAAAGAGAAATAGAAATTAATATTTATTGGTTTCATAGTTAATTATCGCTATAATCTTGAATGAGTGAAGCTATTATAGTAAATTTCAGTTCTTTTGCACAAACAAAAATTATATTAACTTATTTCTTGCAGGTATCTTCGAGTTTATGGTGGAATTTAATATACTTCATTAAAATAATAAATTAACTTTATGCATGTAATATTTCAATAATGGAAGGAAGGTGTTAATTTTTCCAAAAGAACACGACAACGAAAGCGTAACATATTTTGTCGTCTGCTAGGAGAGAGATCTGCGATGATGAGGCGATAGTAGCGATCCTAGTGGTGGGCAACTACCCATGTTTGCATTTTTACTACATATTGAGCTTCGCGACTGTATATAGTAGACTGTGGTTAGACCTTCTTACATTACATGCAGACATAAATTTAAAAATTTATTTTAAATGTCTTTTAACTTATTTATTTTCCTCATTCGTTTTTCTCTTACTTTCCAAAGGTGTTCACTTGTTCTTAATGATTTTATTATCTGTCCATTTGTAATTCTTGATAGCGTACTGTGTACCTGCAGAAGCGAGAATGTGTGTTGATACAGCCGAGCGTAACTAGGACGCTAGAAAAGGTGGCTGGGGCAGAATGTGTACGAAGACAGTCGCTCTGAGTAGAATAGTTCTGCACGTCTGGCTTAGAGTAACCTACCCTAATGACAACTAGTTTTCCTCCGCGTTATGTTATTATGTGTAGTTCTATTGAGCAAAACATTAACATATTTATTAACTGAATTATGTTCGATGCCTAAATCCTTTATCTAATTATTACTCCTACAAATAGTTTCCTACCACAAATTGTAACCTCCTGAGTCCAGAGACTATTTTTGTTTTATTTTGATGTTCAGTATAATTCTGAACATAGGAGGGGTAAAAGTAGGAGGAAAAAGAATAAAATGTATAATATTCCCTGATGATATGGTGTTGTGAGCAGAAGAGGAGATGATACTAAAGGCTATGCTTATTTACTTACTTATTTACTTACAAATGTCTTTTAAGAAACTCGCAGATTCATTGCCGCCCTCACATAAGCCCGCCATTGGTCCCTATCCTGTGCAAGACTTATCCTGTCTCTATCATCATATCCCATCTATCTCAAATCCATTTTAATATTATTCTCCCATCTACGCCTCGACCTCCCCAAAGGTCTTTTTCCCTCCGGCATCCTAACTAACACTCCATATGGATTTCTGGATTCGCCCATACGTGCTGTATGGGCTGCCCACCTCAAACGTCTGGATTCAATGTTCCTAATTATGTCAGGTGAAGAATACAATGCATGCAGTTCTGCGTTGTGTAACTTTCTCCATTCTCCTGTAGCTTCATCCCTTTAGCCCCAAATATTTTCCTGAGAACCTTATTCTCAAACACCCTTAACCTATGTTCCTCTCTCAAAGTGACAGTCCACGTGTCACAAACATACAGAAAAAACCGGTAATATAACTGTTTTATAAATTCTAACTTTCAGATTTTTTGACAGCAGACTGGATGATAAGAGCTTCTCAACCGAATAATAACACGCATTTCCCACACTTTTTCGCGTTTAATTTCCTCCAGAATGGCATTTGTATTTGTTACTGTTGCTCCAAGGTATTTGAATTTTTCCACCTCTTCGAAAGATAAATCTCTTAT
The DNA here is from genome assembly GCF_040183065.1 of Periplaneta americana. NCBI lineage: Eukaryota > Metazoa > Arthropoda > Insecta > Blattodea > Blattidae > Periplaneta > Periplaneta americana. The sequence goes on from NC_091124.1 coordinate 180,888,970, forward strand.
TTTTATAATTTCATTTCGTACAATATTCTGGTCACGAGACATAAACATATACTTCGTCTTTTCGGGGTTTACTTCCAAACCGATCGCTTTACTCGCTTCAAGTAAAATTTACGTGTTTTCTCTAATCGTTTGTGGATTTTTTCCTAACATATTCATGTCATCGGCATAGACAGGAAGCTGATGTAACCCGTTCAATTCCAAACCCTCTGTGTTATCCTGTACTTTCCTAATGGCATATTCTAGAGCGAAGTTAAAAAATAAAGGTGATAGTGCATTTCCTTGCTTTAGCCCACAGTGAATTGGAAAAGCATTGGAGAGAAATTGGCCTATACGAAGTCTGCTGTAGGTTTCATTTTAATTAATCGAACTAGTTTCTTGGGAATACCAAAATCATTCAGAATATCATATAAAACATCTCTCTTAACCGAGTCATGCGCCTTTTTGAAATATGTGAATAACTGACGACCCCATTTTTCTCCATTATCTATCGAACACAAAATATGTGATCAATAGTCGATCTGTTACGCCTAAAACCAAACTGATAATGCCCAATAATTTCATCTACATATGGAGTTAATCTTCTCAAAGAATATTGGACAAAATTTTTTACGATGTCAACAAAAGTGATATTCCTCGAAAGTTACTACAGTTAGTCTTGTCCCCCTTCTTAAAGATAGGTACGATTATGGACTCCTTCCATTGATCTGGTACAATTTCCTTTTCCCAAATAGCATGTACAAGCTGATAAATTTCGCTAGACTTATATTTTTTCTGATTTTCTATCGCAATTTCGACTTCAGAAAGTATGGGTTCGGGTATAAATGGCTCAGCAGTTTGCATTTGAATTTCGTCCCGATCATTTCTATTCGGCCTATGTATATTTAGCAGTTGCCCAAAATAGTTCTTTCATCTGTTCAGGATTGCATGAAAGTGTGCAAGCAAGTCACCATTCTCATCCTTGATCACGTTTACCCTTGCCTGATATCCGTTCTTAAATTCCTTTATACCCTTATATAAATCTCGAATGTTTTTATTCTTACTATTTGTTTCTACCTCATTCAGTTTCTCCTCCAAATAATCTCTCTTTTTATTCCTAAGTGTACGACTTGCTTCTCTTCTTTCATTGAAATAATTATCTCTATTCTCCTCAACTGGATCCTGTAAGAATTTGAATTTTGCCTGTTTCCTTCTTTCTACTACCATGCAACAATCTTCATCAAACCACGGTTTCTTTTTCTTAGTTTCATAATAACCTATGCTGTGCTCAGCTGCAATTTTGATACTGTCTTTGATATTTTCAAACACGCCTTAAACATCTAAGGGACCTAATAATAATAATAATAATAATAATAATAATAATAGTAATTTATTTATTTATTTTATTTTATTTATTTATTTATTTATTTATTTATTTACTGTGCTGTACAACAGCCAGTGGCCAATTACAGTTCAGCACAAATATAACAAAAACATAAAACAAAAATAATTATTGCAAATAAATATAATTACAATTAATTACAATAATGACGATGAATGGATAACTAAGCATAATTGAGTATAATGCCTAAAATAATACATAAATGATAAATCGTTGCCAAGAGCAAACAAAGTCTATACATTGAAGGGATCGAATTCGCAGCCATGCATGTTGGCATTTTTAATGCATCTGGAGACTGGTGAAAGAAATTTCGAATTTCTAATATAGAAAAGTTTGTGGGCTCTCATATCTTTTGTTGGAATACGTAAGGTAATATTGTTTAAGTAAGAGTCACAGGATATATCACCTTTGAGGACTTTACAAAAGAACAGACAATCTAGCTCATGGCGTCTAGCATATAGATTTTGACAATTAAAATATTCACATTTTCTCTCATAACTCTACCCGGAATTAATGGGCAGAAATCTGAATGAACGTAAGGATATAAATTTTCTTTGTATATTTTCTAATTTAGCCGAGTCCGTAGTTGTAATCGAGTTCCAAACTACAGATGCATATTCGAGTTTCGATCGCACCAATGTATAGTATAGCATTAAAAGAGAATCGGGCGTGGAAAAAGAATAAGTTATTGACCGTATTATTCCTAGCATTCTGATTGCGTGATTGTAAATGTAATCAACGTGACTATGAAAATACAATTTACTGTCAAAGAATATTCCCAAATCTTTTACGCAATCCGTTCTGTTAATTAGTACATTATTTAGATAATAATTAAATTTCAGTGAAGAAGTTTTTCTAGAAAAGGTTATTACATTAGTTTTGGATATGTTAATTTTCATACCATTGTCTTCCGACCATTTAGCGACTGAATTAATGTCACATTAATAATAATAATAATAATAATAATAATAATAATAAATTAATAAGTATTATTATTACTATTATTATTGTTGTTATTATTATTATTATTATTATTATTATTATTATTATTATTATTATTATTATTTGTTTTTTAAAATCTATAAGTTGGTTTTAATAATTCGAAAATACCACATATAACTGAACATCTGTATACCCTTACAATTTGATCAGGTATTTAAACAGTAGAACATTTCAAGCTATCATGACAAGTTCTTCACTATATAGAATACGTTAATTTTCATACCATTGTCTTCCGACCATTTAGCGACTGAATTAATGTCACATTAATAATAATAATAATAATAATAATAATAATAGTAATAATAATAATAATAATAATAATAATAATAATAATAAATTAATAAGTATTATTATTACTATTATTATTATTATTATTATTATTATTATTATTATTATTATTATTATTATTATTATTATTTGTTTTTAAAAACCTATAAGTTGTTTTTAATAATTCGAAAATACCACATGTAACTGAACATCTGTATACCCTTACAATTTGATCAGGTATTTAAACAGTAGAACATTTCAAGCTATCATGACAAGTTCTTCACTATATAGGCCTACATCGAAAAGGAGACTTCTAGTTGAACATACAGAAATGGAAGAAGATCGTAACACTAAACCAGGTTGATGACGATAATATTTATTTATTAAATGATAAAACATGCAAATATACAATTTCCAAATTACAACTGTAATTGTGGTCGCTTATCTCTACAATAAAGACATGGAATGCATTGTGAGAACTTTGGAATTTTCCCAGTTCTATGAATCAAAATAATTTCATTTCTTTCCAGTCGCTCCTCGTTTGTAGAAATTTCTGTTTCCTTCATGTTATAGGAGAGGTCTTCCAGGGAACCGAATTGCTCATAAGAAAATATAGAAATGATGTTACAATGTGAAGATGGAGTCAATTTGAAACAAACGCTATGACCTGAACAAGCCATTTGCAGAGGGTTTTTACCTCATGTCGCCAATTTCAGATGGTATTCGAGAGGAGCATAAGAATGAGGCAGAAAGAAGGGAGACAGAAGCTTGCAATTTCCAGGCCAGTAACGCTTGTTACTTCTGACGTCGAGCATTTTCTTGAATGCTCATAGGTCGAGAAATTGTATCAGTTATTGTAGTACACATCATTTTACATACGCTAAGAAGAGGTAAAGAAATGAAATTGATAGAGGTCTCTGAAATGAAAGCTCACTCATTATTGGTTACATCCAAGAATATTATCATAATTAGTGTATTATACTTTGCTGCTTAGAATTCGGTATATGCATGTTTGATTCTCATCAAGCGCAAAGAATTTATATTATTTTTTATTTTATTTTTTTTATTTTTTATTTCAATGTACCGAAGTACATATGATATTTCCATGCAGATATTCTGCGTCATCATACGATGAAAGAGTGATGGAACGGAGAAAAATTCTCTCCGGCGCCGGGATTTGAACCCGGGTTTTCAGCTCTACGTGCTGATGCTTTTTCCACTAAGCCACACGGGATACAACCCCGGCGTCGGGCAGAATTGTCTCTGATAAAAAAATAATATATGATATGCGTAAATCACGAAGTGATTTAAGACGGCGCTTATTCCGTCGGATCCCGGCCAACTAGTCACTCATAACGAGTGCACCTCAGCACATGTGTGTGGACGTCAGTCCTATGTTCATAGACATCTATGACGTAGTGCAGAGGGCGGCCACTAGAGGGAACCCAAGAGTTGGAACTCAATCAGAGACAATTCTGTCCGACGCCGGGGTTGTATCCGGTGTGGCTTAGTGGATAAAGCATTAGCAAGTAAAGCTGAAAACCCGGGTTCAAATCCCGGCGCCGGAGAGAATTTTTCTCCGTTCCATCACTCTTTCATCGCAAAGAATTTAGTTTACATTTACATGGGCCTATGGGTAGAATGATAGACAGATTTATTCGTTCCCTAATATTCTTACATTTGCTTTATAGCATAGAATAAAGAACATGTCCAATTCTTACGTTTAACAATAAAATGCAATACATATAAAATGCAAATATGAAATATGAACAGAATTATTACCTTAATAACAATAATATTTTATACAATGTAATAGGTATGTTTACCACTTAATAGTATTAAATATTTACACAGTACTGTGAAATGTCAAGAATTCATCTACAGAAAAAAGAGTGTGAGATATTAAGTAATTTTTCAGTTTTACCTTAAATAATGCAGGGTTTTGGCTATGATTCTTAATGTCTTCAGGAAGACTATTGAACATTTTTATCGCCATGTAACGTACTCCCCTTTGATAGTATGATAAATTTGATGATGGCGTATGAAAATCAATCTTTCTGCGGATATTTATACTAAGTATGGCTGAATTAGCTGGAAAATTTTCTTTATTACATAAGATGAAATTTATTACAGAGTATATGTATTGATTTGTTAAGGTTAGAATCTCTAATTTTTTAAAAAATAATCTACATGATCCTCTAGCCTTTGCTCCAACTATTATTCTAATGGCTCTTTTTTGTAATAAGAATATATTTTTAATATCTGCAGAATTTCCCCAAAATATTATTCTGTAGGACATAATGGAATGAAAATATGCAAAATATATTGTCTTTAAGATACTGCTGTTTAGAAATTGTTGTAACGACCTAATTGCGAAGCATGTTGAGCTACGTTTGGGGGTTATTTCTTTGATATGATTTTTCTAATTTATTGTATTATTAATATAGAAACCAAGAAATTTGGTTGTTGATGTTTCTAGTAGAGGTATATTGTTGATAGTTGTGTCCAATGTTTCAGAGATAAAATTTGAAGTGGTTTTAAATTTAATTATGTTAGTTTTATTAATGTATAATGCTAGTTTATTGGTGAGAAAAAGAAAACCAACAAAGAAATACGTAATTAATAATGTTGAGCGAAAATTTATCTTGTGATTTTAATAATAGTAATAATAATAATAATAACAATAATGATAATAATGGTTTATTTAACTTGGTAGAATTAAGGTCATACAGAATTGTGTGCACTCAAAATTGGGTTCAGCCCATTTCGGTTGTGCGGATTTAAAAGGGAATAATTGTGATGGTGTCGTGTATAGGTCCTGGGGTAGCTCAGTCGGTAGAACATTCGTGCGCTAAACGATGGGTCCCAGGATCGATACCCGGCCCCGGAACATTTTTTCCCGTGCTATTATTCAAGCCTGCTTCACAGGGAGCTTCTACCTGAAAGCCAGATTGGCATAATCCTGAGGTCATTGAACAAAACGTCGCAATAATCGAAGTGAGATAGGGTGAGTGCCTGTATCAGCGTCTGTTTTAATTTAGATGGATAATAATACAATCTTTTTCGTGATTGGAGAAGAGAGCAATATATTTTATATATTTACAACTTATTGTACCTTAAAACGCTTAATCTAATCGGAGCTAATGTTGTTATTCTGTAGATTACTCAATTTTGAAAGTAGGTTTTATTTTCTATTGAATTCTCAGATGTAGACAAATTAATTATTCTACTTATAGCTTCTGAGAGAAAATCTTTTATTTAATTAGCCACGTACTCTTATAACTGCTTTCTCAGCAGTCTATATGTGTAGGTATGGAACTACATTTTACTCTAATAAATAGGCTTTCATTTACATATAATTTGGTAGTCTTAGCATATTCTGAAATTAAGCAAAGTGACAAACGATCATAACATTAAGAGTCCTACGAAAACAAATGTATTTTCGATTAATTTAAATTTGCCACCTTGAAACTAAAATGCTTTAAAATGAGAATTATTCATAACAAATAATTTCATACAATTAACTACTTTATATGCAAAGTTTTAAATATTATACTTACTTACTTACTGGCTTTTAAGGAACCCGTAGGTTCATTGCCGCCCTCACATAAGCCCGCCATTGGTCCCTATCCTGAGCAAGATTAATCCAGTCTATACCATCATACCCCACCTCCCTCAAATCCATGTCCTGCCCATCTCAAACGTCTGGATTTTATGTTCCTAATTATGTCAGGTGAAGTATACAATGCGTGCAGCTCTGCGTTGTGTAACGTTCTCCATTCTCCTGTAACTTCATCCCTCTTAGCCCCAAATATTTTCCTAAGAACCTTATTCTCAAACACCCTGAACCTATGTTCCTCTCTCAGAGTGAGAGTCCAAGTTTCACAACCATACAGAACAACCTAACTTTCAGATTTTTGGACAGCAGACTGGATGATAAGAGCTTCTCAACCGAATAATAATACGCATTTCCCATATTTATTCTGCGTTTAATTTCCTCCCGAGTGTCATTTATATTTGTTACTGTTGCTCCAAGATATTTGAATTTTTCCACCTCTTCGAAGGATAAATCTCCAATTTTTATATTTCCATTTCGTACAATATTCTGGTCACGAGACATAATCATATATTTTGTCTTTTCGGGATTTACTTCCAAACCGATCGCTCTACTTGCTTCAAGTAAAATTTCCTTGTTTTCCCTAATCGTTTGTGTATTTTCTCCTAATATATTCACGTCATCCGCATAGACAAGAAGCTGATGTAACCCGTTCAATTCCAAACCCTGCCTGTTATCCTGAACTTTCCTAATGGCATATTCTAGCGCGAAGTTAAAAAGTAAAGGTGATAGTGCATCTCCCTGCTTTAGCCCGCAGTGAATTGGAAAAGCATCAGATAGAAACTGACCTCGGTAATTTAAATATTATGCATTTAAAAAAAAAATGCTAATAAAAGTCCTACCAAATAAAGTGAGGTAAAATGTTTAACTTTGTACAGAACTACCTTAGTCTCGATGATATTGTATAATTCAGAGACTTGGAACGCTGAGCAAACAACGTGTAAAATGCATAAAACCTTCAGAAAAGTAACTGTTTAGGCTTCTTTTAGAATACTAATTAACACAATATGACAGTCAATAAAGCAATAAGTAATTACGGATTGATATTGTACTAAGTATATACAGAGTGGGGCATGGGAACCAAGTGTTTTTGGAATGGCTTATACTCAGTCATTATGAAAGGGAGAGACGTGCGGCATGTGATATTCAATTCCGTGGCTCATAGCATTTCACCTGCAGTCGGCATCATGGAGCAGTGGATGCATGTTTGCGTATGATTGTTTTGTTAGAAATGGCGAGTCGGTGAGCTCGATACGGCGTGAGTTTTGCTACAGATTCAATATTAATCGCAATGATTCTGTTCCCGTGCGTGACACAATCTTATGTTGGGTTAAAAAATCTTTAAAAAAAGGCGCAATACTGAAGAATAAATCGCCCGGCCCCCAACACAGAGTGCGTACTGCAGAAAACTTTCAGTCAGACAAGCGATACTGCGCAGCCCAGGCCGCTCTGCTCGAAGACATTCAGCTGCTCTTGGAATCAGCAATCGTACGGTACGACGGATTTTGCAAGGCGATTTACATTTACACCCAAACAAGGTGGGTGGTTTCAGCAAGATGGGGCCACGGCGCATATCTCCAGAGCGTCAATGGCAGTTCTTTGCCTCCTGTTTTCCAATCGTCTCATTTCGAGATTTGGTGATGTTCCATGGCCCCCTCGGTCCCCTGACTTGTCCACGTGATTTTTTCTATGTGGGTACCTAAAGGCACGTGTTTACGAGGATAAGCCCCGAATATTAGATGAATTAAAGGACACAGTACGTCAACACATCACCCAAATCAACAGAGATCCCCTGGAAAGAATAGAGGTGAATTTTCGTCAGCGCCTTAAACAATGCGTCAACACAGACGGACATCACATGTCAGATGTAATTTTCCGCTCATAATTTAAATGATATGTTCTCACAAACGTTATTCTACCAATAAAATGTGTTGAAATAAAAAACTAACTGTTTTGTGATTATTTTTAAAACACTTGGTTCCTATGCCCCACCCTGTATAATGGATGAGTCATCACTCATCATCTCTCGACTACGAAAGCGGCAACTTGATTCGACAAACCACAAACTAATGTAAAATACACTCAGGTACAAAAAAAAACCGGACACTTTAATATTTGCTGGTATTTTGCAAAACATTATCTTCTCATACAATATTATGGTAGCCATCTGTTGTTATGGAGACGTGTATACATTGTTGATTGTTTTCTGTTTTATAAACAAGCCATTACAACCAAATATTCCAATTTTGCTTTCGGAGTCTCAGCTATAACAATTTTGTCTCAACCATTTTGTGCTTCATTATCGTTATCATTCGTTATTTCTTTATTTTTACATTTTCTGAGTTTAAGTGGGGTTGTAACATTTGTGTTAAAACAAGATGCGACCTGAAGATGTGGCTCGAGCTGTAGCCCTTAAAGATGATGGACGCAGTGTACGTTACATTGCAAATGTTATGAATATGGCTCGAAGCACAACCCATGATGCCATAAAACGGTATGGAGAGACACTAGAATATACCAGAAGACCAGGTTCGGGTCGTCCAAGAGCTAAAAATCCAAATGAAGACAGGTATATGGTATTGAGAGTTCTTAGGGAGCGCAACCTGCCAGCTACTAGTGTAGCCCAGCAATTTTTTAACATGCATGGACGCCCAATTTCGGACAAAACAGTTAGAAGGAGGTTGAAGGCAAGTGGATTGATATCAAGTAGACCTTCAACTGGTCCCAGACTTCTCAGGATGCATCGAGTTGAACGACTGCGTTTTGCAAATGATCACAGGGATTCGAGAAATGGACAGTGGAGCTGTATTCTGTTCACCGATGAGTCCCGTTTCAATCTGTGCTCACCTGATGGACGTGAAAGAGTTTGGAGAAGGAGGGGAGAACGATTTTCACAGTGTTGCATTTCCGAAAATGTGCCGTATGGAGGTGGTGGAGTGATGGTTTGGGCAGGAGCGTGTACGGATGCTCGTACAGAGTTGTTTTTTGTTGAAAATATAAGACTAACAGCTGATAGGTATATAAATGAATGTTTGGCTGATCATGTTGTGCCATTTGGCCAATTTGTAGGCGATAATTTTATTTTAATGCATGATAATGCACGGGCGCATATTGCCCATGCGGTCGGAGATTATCTCCAAGAAGTGGGAATCCATGTTCTTCCATGGCCAGCAAGGAGTCCAGACATGAACCCAATTGAACACGTGTGGGACGTGCTGGGACGGCGTGTTAAGAATAGACGACCGAGACCAGAATCGTTACAAGAGTTGAGTGGAGCACTTGGCGAAGAATGGGAACTTATTCCTCAAGAAGACATTGCTAACCAAATTAAGAGCATGCCAAGACGTATGGATGCAGTTATTCAAGCCAGAGGGGGTAATACCCGTTACTAAAAAGAGTTTTTAATGTTTAAGGCACCATAAAATGAAAAAAAAAAGTTAGACGAAACGATGCCATAGTTAAACGCCCTTTCTAATTTTTTGTAAATTTTCTCATCAGAGTTTTTTTTTCAAATGTTGTCGTATAAGGTGCTAAATGAAACATTATTTTGTTAAATGGGTTTTGTTTCATTTTGAAATAATTGGCAACAAAAACCAAGCAAATATAGAAGTGTCCGGTTTTTTTTTGTCCCTGAGTGTATTACTAATTAGAAGTAGATTAAACACAATTTAAAAGTAAAGTAAACTCCATGACAGACAAAATCGACGCAGAGGAGAGGGGTTAAGACTGCAATTCAGAGGTTCAAAATAAGACAGATAAAATCAAATCCACGGTTAAGTGTGCCGAAAGCACGTTCTCTCATGACAAAAACCACAAGGAAGACTGTTAGTGAAACAACGGTGCGACATGTCCTATATAAATATGGATTTCATGGTAGAAGGATACGAATTAAATTTCCTAAAGTTCATGTAAATTAGGAGCAAGAATTTTGGGACAGTGATGAGACCAAGATTAATCTTTTCGGATCCGATGGTGCCCATAGAGTGTGGAAAAAGAAGAATGAGGCCGATAAAGTGGATAACAATCTTCCCACTGTGAAACTTGGAGGTGGCGTTATAATGATTTGATGCTATAAGTCCTCGAAAGGCGTGAGTAACATCGACTTAATTGATGCAATTATGGACAATGTAGTCTATAACAACATCTTGAAAAATAATGTCAAGGAAAGTGCAATAAAGTGATTTGCCGTCTGTCTACATTTTCCAACAAGACAACGACAACAAACATACGGCCGAAATGAACAAACAGGCTGATATGGAACGTCCCGAAACAACTCCATACTCCTCCTCAATCATCCGATCTGAATCCCATCAAGCATTTGTGGTCCAAACTTAAGGAAAATATACATAAAAATACAATTTCGTCCAAAGAACACCTCAAAACTGTTGTGCTGGAAGAATGGCGAAATTTCACTCCGCAGCAATGTAAAACGTTGGTAAATTCCATGCACAGAAGGTGTCAGGCAGTGATGAAAGCCAGAGGATATGCAACTACTGTAGGTATTAGAACATAATTGTTTATGTTATTTATGTATAGTTATTTAATTTTGTTACTAACTGTACGAATACAAATGAAAGGCAGAGAAATGATATATTTTGTTAAATTTCGTTTATTTACGTGTTTATGGTATATATGGAATTTACTTTTTGTTTTATTTGTATTCATTATGCTACTGAACAGAATTTTCAAAGAGAAATGTAATACCTTCATTTCATGTGTCTTTTATCACCAAAGTTGTTACATATTTTCACCTGTACGAATAAGACACTGCATATCTTCGTTTTCCTTGTGTTGTTCTGTAACACTTTCTGTCACTCGGAAATTTTTTCACGATGTTATGGATTATTGAAAAATTTGAAACGATAACATCAAGAAATCTTTTTCGATATTTTCTTTGAACTTCATGGGCCGAATTATGAAAGATACATAGGCCTAGTAATTAACGCAGGAGATAAAATATGCATGGATAGAATTTGAAGAAACTGAAGGGATCAGATATGGGTATAGATGCACTGTGGATATGGGATTTTGAGAGTAGATGACAGAGGAAAGGCTGGATAGAAGAACGACGGAATAAACAAGGAAGATAAATTTGTTATTTGTCGAATATTACTCCGTCGAAATGAAAATAAGTCATTTAGTGAATAAATTATGCCTTGCAGAGTTGTTTTTCTGCTTGTAATAGCACACAAATTCGCTGTCGAATAAAAGACGTAGAGTTTAGCAAGATGATGCTGAATCGGGAGATAGTAAACAGTTCGGACACGCATTGTGTTCTGTTTTTCAATCATTTGTGATCGTACTATTCTTTGGTGGAGTATGTTGAGTGAGATAAATCAGTTTGTGAATACACCCTCCGGCATGACCACTTTGTCCGTGTCAGAGTTCAGCCGCCGCAGTCATGAATCATTGCTTCTAGACAAAAGCTCCCACGCCCATCCGGTTGTACAATAGCTCCGCACTTTGGTAAGATACCTTCTTCACGGAGCTTTGAAACTACCCATCCCACAAAGTATTCCATACCCTAGGAAGCGGTTTGTGATCTGCAGTTCAGGGAAAGAGTATTTGGACGACAAGAAATTGCATTTAAAGTCCTCTTGTGATACAAATTTTAGTTAGGTCAAATGTAATTTCTATAATAAAAATAACGAGGTGAGGAAGGATATGGGAAACAAAAGAAACAATGAAAACGGATAAATAAATAAAAACAATTTTTAAGTATCAAAAGATAATGTTAAGGAAGAGAGCAGAATGGAAAAAAAAAGTATTATGAGAGATAAAATAGGTCAGAAGTAAACTCAGAAACGAACGAATAAAAATAGAAAACACAAAGAAAAACTAAGAAACAGAGAAGTTCGAAAACGGGAAATAAAGGGTTAAGGGGAATTGGACGTTATCGCATGCAAAGTAATGGTAAGAATAGCCTATCTTCAAGAAGTCATAAATGTAATACTATATATCACAGCTCTCTCATTTTTTTAGTGATACATGTATATACATTAAGCTTTAAAATGAAAGAAGAACGGTTAATCTAGTGTAAATCTTACACTTAAATTAATTTTTGAATTTAAATATATTTTTAATATAAATTCACTACATACCTGTGATTAGGTACACTCTATTCACTTATCCTATCACACATTGAATTAAAATTTTGGCCGCTTACTGCTAACAGATACTAAAACATACCCTACTAAAATTATTAAAATATCTGTAATATTAGGCCTATGGGCATAGGGCTTATACTAACCTTCGTCAATTTTTTTTTAATTTATTGACGGTGATGCTTGCTATAAGCCCTATACTCATAATATTACAGATACATGAATCATTTTAATAGGGTATGTTTTAGTATCTATTAGCAATAAGTGGTCAAATTTTCAATTCAATATGTGCTATAATAAGTGAATAGAGTGTACCTAATTACAGACATGTAGTGAACTTATAATAAAAATTGTGCTTAATTTAAAAAATTAATTTAAGGATAAAGATTTACTCTAGAGTAAGCATTCTTTTTCACTTTAAAGCTTAATATGTATACACACATAGCTAACAAAAATGAAAGACCTCTGATAAATAGTATTATATTTATGACTGTTTGAAGATAGGCTATTTTTACCATTATTTTGCATGCGATAATGACCAACTCCCCTTAATTAGATAATAAGTAATTGAAAACAATAACACATAAAAAGAAAGAGTTAATTTTGCAAAGAATAAAATGTAGAGAGTATAAGAGAGAAAAAAAGAGGGGGATAATTTAAAAGTGTCAAGAAAACAAGAAGGGAATCAAGGAATGATACAACGTAAGGAAGGCAATGGGATTTAAGGAGAGTAGGCCTAATATGGATATGTGTCATTGAAGAAGGAAGGAAAGAGTTGAAACGGAAGAGAAATAGACGACATTATGCTGTCATAAAATTACAGTAGGCTTATTTTGTAGAACATGTGATTTTTTTTTTTTTTTTTTCCTGTAACGCCAAGAAACTAAGTTGAGAGTTCATAAATTTACAGTTTTAAGTTTTGTCTGGGTTTCTCTTAGAGTTCTTCTTTAAATTACAATAATTTTGAGCCAACAGTAGGTTTAATAAGATAATTGATTTACTGTTAAACAGTTTTAGTGTGTTAATTTTATTTAAATGGGTAACAGATTTGTTTTGTATACGGAAACAAAAGCATTCGTCTATGTTTTTGATTAGTGTAGGACTGCAGGTGGTGATTATGATATGCTGCATTACACTCACGTATTGAAGTAATTATTATTAAATTTAAAATATAAACATTATTAATTTATGGTTATATACCTTTAATCATATTTTAAACTTCACGAAAATTTGATTGTAACCAAATTGTATGAAAGCAAACTTAGAATTTGGAACATAATAATCTTGTTAGATTGTCATGAAACAGAATTTAAGAAAGTGTTGCAGGAATATCCTAGAGAAAGAAAATGTAAGGCAGACACAAACTAATAATAATAATAATAATAATAATAATAATAATAATAATAATAATAATATGTTTGTTTGATCGTTCATTTGTTTTGGTGCAGTTAAGGTCATCAGGTCTTTTCTTCCACACGACAAGGAATATGTACACATCTATAACAGCGAAGAAAGTAACTAATAAAGTTCAATTACACAAAAACGTGGGCACAAAATAATAAGGTTCACAAAAGAAATAAATTCCTTCAGATTACTAACTAGAAAACAGTTTGTCAAAACAGAGTTGTTTGGAGCTAAATTGTAAACTGGTGGTGGTGGTGGTGGTGGTGGTGGTGTAGCAGTTTCCACTTTAAAAGTAATTATTTTTTTGTTCCATAGAGGATATTAGGTGTATAATGCACATATTAATATTAATCAATAGAGGGAAATGAATGGAAGAAAAATATTTTGTATTTCTTCGTATCCCATTGAGTTTTACATAGACAAAAATTCAATGTTTTCGTTTAAATAGTTAGACTTAAAAAACCACTAATTCGATTCAAATCTTCAGAGGGCAGAGAAATGAGGATCGCTCTCTCGCAAACATATTCTCCGTATAAGTCTATGAAGTCTCACTATTATAGAATCGTGAATGATTGTCATAGACGAGGTACAGGCGAAATGCAGTTCTTTCCTTTCAGACTGCGGCCAGCGAACGGCGGCTCGCTTGCCGGTCGCAGCAGCCCGGACTGCCGCCGAACCAGTTATAATATCCCCGCTGCTGGGACTCTGGCCACAACTTCTCATAGTTACAGCTACAATTACAATGATAATAAGCGCATACCTTATCATAAGTGATGTTGGAAATGTTGTCCTTCTCCATACACATATTTCTGGCATCTTTCAGGAAATTTTCATTCACACTCGGGAGTTCAGTATCCGAAATTGAGTCACTTTCTCGCCTAATGTTTTCTTTTAGTTCTTCCAAGTTATGAAGGTTTGTTGCGTACACTTATTTTTCAAGTTCCCCAATAGATAAAAATCTCGTACAGTTAAATCAGGGAATCGTGTTACACCTCGTTTTCTATAGCGAATCAACTCAGTCTCCCTGAATTTGTTCAAAAGCCTTCGCACAGTTTCTCTATGTGGGATAGATGAACCGGGAAATTATGTTTCAAATCGCCTTCTACCTTTCCCTACAAGAGTTTGTTGTCACATATGAAGTCGTTACAGTAGAAGTGTAATGGTTGCATTTCCTAAATTCTATTTTGAAGTCCCTAGAAACAATAAACGTAGTCTGTAAATGTACAGCAAGCGGGGGGGGGGGGAGATATTTTCACCTACCAAGGGAATTGTGGAGTCTCGCACACGTATTGTGTTCGGTTACACAGCGCCCCATTACAGTCTGAAGTCGTGAAACGCTTTTATCGGCGGAGGTCCTTGGGGCCAACCGCCATGAGAGCTATACGCGAACAATAAGTGGAGAAGGGGAATTGCTTTCACATGGAAATTTCACGCACGGGACTCAACCCAGATCGAAAGAGATACAGAAGTTATGGCGGAGTTGCAAAGGGACAAACATTTCCTCCAACTTGCGTTACATTGTTGTGGCTTGAAACAAGAAGCTGACGTGTAGTAATGGCAGTGGCGGCTCGTGAACTTGTGTATTGGGAGAGCTGCAGTAGATTTCGGTACATACAAAGTTCACTTCTTGATACCATTACTAATAAGTATAGAACAAAAATAAATGCACTACATATCGGAAAACCAAAACTTCCTGACTTAGTTGGGAGATGTCTGTAGGAACATTTGCTAATCCCTAAGAAAAACTAATACCATCGATTTCAGTCTGAATTTCAGATCGGCAGACACTCAACTTACAATCTATCAGTTCATTCTGAATTGTCTTATAATAACCTTAAACAGTGGCATGTTCCAAATGATTTTTGAGAGGCTCGTTTAGATTACTAACGAATTGTAGCAACCCACGAAACACATCAGGGTTCTTCGAATCGTTTTTTCATCATGTCCTCTAAGGGGAAGTTCATATTGGCCACAAAATTTGATACAATCAATTTTTTTTTTAAATAATTTCACAATTTTTCTCACTTCTTGGTCATGTTTGAGAATGTTTGTTCTGTTCGTTTCACTTAATTGCACAGCAGTATGAGTTGCGTAACATACGCAATGAAACAACATTTTTCAGGTGAGACTGCGAAGATTCGTGCATTTTGCTTTTTAGGAGCAAATGTCCTAAATCTGTCACACCACTCCTAGTCCATGCAGTATCACCACCGAAGAGGAGGCAAGGAAAACAAAATACAGATTTTTTTTTGTTCACATCCACGTAACCACAAATGCTTAGCGTAAATTTCATTGCTATACTTCCTTACATATATGCACTATTTCGGCTGGATGAAGCTTAAGTAAGATTTAAGTCGGGTAACGGACGAGCCTTTAATTTCACTTCATTACATCAATTTTCTCCGCAAGGGAAAGTTGAGAAAAATAAAATTAATATTCTGTAGTTCACACACACTAATGCTTGCACATTTGCACTGGTTAAGTTACGGTATTAAGACGTCACACCAAAGCAACACTCAGATATACTGATGGTCAACAATTTTCTAAAACTGGAAAAGAAGTCTCTTCCGTATTTTACGTGCTATATCAAAAGGATTCTACTTGTGCAATCATTCTGAGTTAAGGCAAATATTAGGTTCTGCTGGAGGCTGGATTTATACGTAATAATAAGGCAAAAGAGAATATTAATTTCGTTATATTAACTCGATAAGATTCTACAACAATAAGTATGTGAAAAGACAATAAAAATTTTGTCATTAAGTTTCAAGGGAATAGAGAATCCATTTGACGCAGCATTACAATAGCGGTGTGGGAGGAGAGGAAAGATCCCTTGTGGCCTGGCTCTGCAAGCCACTGCAGCGAGATACGGGTTTTAAACAGCGGCAGTTTCCCTCTGCTCCCCTTCACCTCTTTACCCCCTGACCAAGCAAGACACACTCTCTATGAGCTGACCACCCTGCAGATCCCAGGACGACTTTGAATGCAGTGTCAATTCCAATACAGTCGACTTGCAAAAAGATAATGCATAAGATAATAGTACATATTCCAGGCCAGATGAAATATAAAGCAATTTACCAATAGAAAGCTGTAACAATTCTTCTAAAAATTAAAATAAATATTATTTTTATTTTCCTGTCAAAGCAGGGAGTGCTGCAGCTGCGCATTCTTATGGACGAGCCGCCCCTGAGTAATGGTAGATGTTAGAAATGCTGTAGAAGTGTGTGTAGGAGGTGAATCAATATGGCATTATCCTCTGCGTATCCAGACAGAATTTGGACGTGTGTTTGGAAATGATCCAATAACAGATCAAACAGAATTTTAAGCACTGATGTAATATTTTCTTCGCTTTGTTCCTCTTTGAATATTAAACTGGATGCTCTATCTGAAATAGAAGGAAATTTCTCTTACAGTATTTTAACAATTCATAAGGCCCATGCATACATTGTTTTATTCAGAGAATGTCCGTTAACTTGTGTAATTTTACGCATAAGAAAGAATTCATTGGCCGTAAGCTATTCCAGAACGAAGAGATAATAGGATGATACTAGATCAATGAATCACTGACAATACTAGGGCAGATAGAGATGATGCTTGTGGAATCTGTGTTTCAAGACAGAGTTTCCATGAAAGCTCAATATTCAACATCGCTGACTATGAATTCCTTAGCTAGAATTGGTCTTGAAATAAACCCGTATAAAGTAACGTTATACACCTACGTAAAGGATGTCTCTGCTCTGATTCCCTTACCTTGATCGATGGACAAGAAATATCTTGCATCAAATCAGATGAAGTTATAAGATATCTTGGCATTACTTTTAATGTTGAAATAAAATTTAATGCGGCAGAACTATTTGAAAAACTGACAAAAAATCTTTATCAGCTGGTCACTTCACCCTTACTAATGCCGGACCAAAAGATAAATATATTAAATCAATATATCTGGCTTCAGTTGGTTTACCCCTTCCAATGTGCTCCTCTAAAAGATCTTAAAGTGAAATTTCTATCTGATATTGACAAATTTATTCGAGTGCTGTTAAGGAAATAATTAACATTCCTATTGACACCCGGATGCTACATATGTTGTATGCACCAAGAAGACTGCGAGGTTTAGGAGTTTTTAAAGCCCAGTGGGAAGCTTACCTTCAGCATTTAAATATTTGTCAAAGACTTTTACACGTTGACAACCCTCATGTAGCAGCCACTCGAAATCTCCCAAACGAAATTGAACATTCCATCAAACAATTACCAATTACCTTGGATTGCTCTGAACGTATTTCTTCTCAAAAACTAAGAAAAGCTTTCCGTGAAGATTCTTTTCATCAATGGAGCAAATTGAAAAGTAAAAGTTTGGAAGTTGTTTTCTATTCTCACTGGAAGAAAGGTAATTCGTGGATCTCAACCAAAAAGGGACTTTCGAGCAGTCAGTGGACGCAAGCCATTAAGATGAACTGTAATACAATACCTGTACGTACTCTCCCTGGTAGAACTCTTGACTCAACCCGTTGCAGAAGATGCGACGAGCAAGAAACGCTTCCTCACGTCTTGGGTTTCTGCCGTCATGCAGAATTGCTCTGAATCAACAGACATAATACGGTTCGTTCTCTCATCGCAGCTTCAATCCGTCAGAATGCTTCCTATGAGGTTTATGAGGAAGTTGGTTGCGTCTCTTCTGATGGCTCTACTAGACGTGCTGATATCATCATAATTGAATAATTTCAATGGAAATATTGTTTCGGGGCCGGGTATCGATCACGGGACCTCTGGTTGAATGTACCAGCGCTCTCCCAACTGAGCTACCCGGGTACTCCACCCGACACCGTCTCAACTTTTCCCTTTATATCCACACAACTCGCGTGGGCTGATGAACCGCCAGAGACCCACATCGAGTGCACACAAACTCTGTGTGACTTGGAATTGTGGTTTTCTGTTAACGTACACAGTGATGTATATATTATGCAAATCTAATCTTTCAGGTGAAGCTCGCTGTAAAGGAGATTTGAATAATTTCAAGGGAAAAATTGTTCCGGCTATCAGTTGGGATGTAGTAAGCCTACTAGCTCTGAGGACACTTCTCCGTAGCAAAGGAAATAAAATTAATATTTACTTGACGGAGTCGCGATAAATTCCAACTATTCTTGAACAATTATTTATATTTGTAATTATCCAACACTGAATATACTGTACGTAGGTAAGTTAAATTAAATTTATTCAAAATAGGAATAAATTCGTGCCTTAAAAATTATTAAAATAATTATGAAAACGTTTGTAATTATCATTCAACGCTTTGCAGATGTCAAATCCTTGTTGAACATCATGAATGAATGAAACTGAATTAAATAACATTTGTACTTCTAAAATAAATTTTATTTTAATGGATAGGCCTACTAAACATACAGCAGAGTCCGTATCGGTCAATTTCTATCTGATGCTTTTCCAATTCACTGCGGGCTAAAGCAGGGAGATGCACTATCACCTTTACTTTTTAACTTCGCTTTAGAATATGCCATTAGGAAAGTTCAGGATAGCAGGCAGGGTTTGGAATTAAACGGGTTACATCAGCTTCTTGTCTATGCGGATGACGTGAATATGTTAGGAGAAAATACACAAATGATTAGGGAAAACACGGAAATTTTACCTGAAGCAAGTAAAGCGATCGGTTTGGAAGTAAATCCCGAAAAGACAAAGTATATGATTATGTCTCGTAACGGGAATATAGTACGAAATGGAAATGTAAAAATTGGAGATTTATCCTTCGAAGAGGTGAACAAATTCAAATATCTTGGAGCAGGAGTAACAAATATAAATGACACTCGGGAGGAAATTAAACGCAGAATAAATATGGGAAATGCGTGTTATTATTCCGTTGAGAAGCTCTTATCATCCAGTCTGCTGTCCAAAAATCTGAAAGTTAGAATTTATAAAACAGTTATATTACCGGTTCTTCTGTATGGTTGTGAAACTTGGACTCTCACTCTGAGAAAGGAACATAGGTTAAGGATGTTTGAGAATAAGGTGCTTAGGAAAATATTTGGGGCTAAGCGGGATGAAGTTACAGGAGAATGGAGAAAGTTACACAACACAGAACTGCACGCATTGTATTCTTCACCTAACATAATTAGGAACTTAAAATCCAGACGTTTGAGATGGGCAGGGCATGTAGCACGTATGGGCGAATCCAGAAATGCATATAGAGTGTTAGTTGGGAGACCGGAGGGAAAAAGACCATTAGGGAGGCCGAGACGTAGATGGGAAGAAAATATTAAAATTGATTTGAGGGAGGTGGGATATGATGATAGAGACTGAATTAATTTTGCGCAGGATAGGGACCGATGGCGGGCTTATGTGAGGGCGGCAATGAACCTTCGGGTTCCTTAAAAACCATTTGTAAGTAAGTAAGTAAGGATAGGCCTACTATATTTTAAATGTTTAAATAAAATTCACTGCTAATATTGCGTGTGACACTGGAAGTATATCGGTCGAGAGATGGAATCCAAGCGATTGAAAAGAATGCTGTCTTTCTCTTCTCGATACTACGTTCTTCAAAGTTTTCAACTTATTTCAGGCGAAGTTTTAAACCACGACAATTATGAAAACTTTCGAGTCTAGAAGTCTGTGTCTAGGAAATAGTACTTTGTCTTCAGTGAGAAGCCTGACTTGCCAAGAATAAATCTTTTAAATAGTTAAAAGATAAAGGTATTCCCTTTACGTGCCATGAAGGCACTTGGGGGCATGGAGGTATAGCCTAGGAACTAGAATGTGGTGATGTGGTCGAAACCATGCTCTGACCACCTTTTACCCCCGATTTTATAGGAGACTAAGGGAACCTCGGGGCCGTTCTGGAAGTTTGGCAACGAGAAAATCCCGTCACCACTCGTGATCGAACCCAAGACCTCCCATTCCGTAGCCAGCTGCTCTACCAACTGAGCTACACTGCCGGCTTGAAATAGTAATAACCCAAAATGTAACAAGCATGGTAGCAATAGAATTTATTTATTTATTTTTCTTATAAAAATAAATAAATAAATAAATAAATTCTATTACTACCATGCTTGTTATATTTTGGGATATTACTATATCAAGCCGGCAGGGTAGCTCAGTTGGTAGAGCAGCTGACTACGGACTGGGAGGTCTGAGGTTCTTATAAAGCATGTATTGTGGGTCCCTATCACCACGGCATGGCGCGTCCTCAGGTTGCGGATAGAGGAGACGGCCTCCAGATATGGAGGGTAGCTGTGAATATATTGAATAAGCAGTCGCGGACAGCCGATGAGGGGTGGTCCTCCAGCTTGGGGGTTGGGCGAAGGGCTAACAACCCATCACCGTAAAAACAGCTTGTTACGAATCCTTCAAATAAGCCTCGGAATGGGACTGATTCTCTGGCACGACAACAGCAAAGGAATAAAGTTAGTTGGGAGGCCAGAGGGAAAAAGACCTTTGGGAAGGCCGAGACGTAGATGGGAGGATAATATTAAAATGGATTTGAGGGAGGTGGGATATGATGATAGAGACTGGATTAATCTTGCTCAGGATAGGGACCAATGGCGGGCTTATGTGAGGGCGGCAATGAACCTCCGGGTTCCTTAAAAGCCAGTAAGTAAGTAAGTATTTTTCTTATAAATTTTGAGCTTCGAAAATACAACCATCCATTAAACCTTGTTCTGTCATCTTTTGTCAGATTTTCTCATTCTTCTCTTCTTCAACTGTCTGTAGTCTGGAATGAGTTTAGACTTTTGACGATCGATCCTGACGCATCCTGTTGAGAGTTTTCTTTCCACTTCTACTACATTTCATTTGCTCAGTTTGTTCCCAAACATTTCTCTTTTGAAACATGTTATTCTTTTTGCTCCAAATAATGGTCGTATCTCATTAAATTGTCTCTAGTTGCATTTTTCAGGAATCGTGTTTCACTATAACGTAAGAACGCCGTATGCTTGTAACAGTATCAGATCAGATAAATACCCATGTTTCTCCTTTGCTTTCTATAACGTAGCTATATTCAAATACCGTTATTTCTATTATAGCCTACCTCATAATACATGTAAGCCTACTTTGTGCGAGATCGTCCGTATTTGCTTGTTTTCCGCACAGAACCAATACGTGGTAAGTGTGAAATACCACATTCAGTATTCCCAACCTAACACACATAACAATTTCCCTCTTCTTACCGCTTAAGCGCGACATTCTTTTTACTGCTTTAGGCTTTTAACATATTATTTTTAGAGACGTTTAACATAGTAATAATTATAAATTGGAAACTTACCACTGCAAATCCACCTAAATTGCAATGTTAATTATTGTTTTTAAATATTTGCAAAAATTAAGTAAATTCTACTACTCCACGAAACTTATTGCATTTCTGATACAAGTAGCATTAAGGAAGCCGTGAAAAAATCAACAAGATTCCAGATGCCGATGTTATTACTGCAATATGTTACATAAATAATATTGTTAAAATATTAAAATGAAAAATAAATTTTTACATAACCTTACCGTTTAAGTTCGCATGTATAGACTGGGGGGGGGAAGACAGACGTATATCACGGCCTGCTGGAGTATAGTAAACACAGAAAACATTTTATAGCAACAATGTTGAAGAAAGATATTTTGGTTTTCCGAAGTTGCCGTCATTAAACAGAAACCAACACGGAGATTTCATTGCAACTAATTAGAAATTCGTCTTTCAGGTATGTAATAAACGATCTTCGCACAAAATAATGTACAATACACGTGCGGTATGTTTGTTTTCATGTTCTCGGAAATTAAAAAAGCTCAAATACGTTTCGCTATTTCAATCTTTTCCTCGACGATGAAAACGTCAACATACCGCTCTTGTAACGTATATTATTATTGTCTTTTCTTAGATTTGTCATCTCCTGGTCTTGTTTATTCCAGCAGAGTGCAGACGAAATTTGAAAATGTTTCGACCTACAATATACCAACATGCAATGTGAAATTCTTGACGGAGTATGTGAAGTGTAGGCCTATTCTTACTTACTTATTACAACCAGAAAATTAGTCGAAATATACGACTACTAGATCAGGCATGGGCACTAATACCTCAATAAAGTCACTGCAGACTACTCCTAAACCCACTGTCTTCCTTCCCCGGCAGTGTTGCCAACTGGCTATCATTGATTGCCGCTAGACGGAACTTAAATGTAAGCTATTTTCGAAAGAAAAAAAGCTAGATTTTCATAAAAAACCTTAAAGTAATTCAAAATTGCATTCATGGATACTGTTTTATATATCAGATAATTAATTTCAAAGAAAAGATTGTTCGAGGGCCCCGTATCGATCCATGGGCCCTTGGCTTAGCGCACCAACGCTCTACCGACTGAACAACCCAGGAACTTCACCCGATACCGTCTCAGAAGCAAAAAGAGCAAAATAAGGCATTAAAACTTAAAATAGACAACGGAAGATAAAATAGGGAAAAAAGTAAAATAAACACTTATCCTATGGTTCCGAAATGTGTGAATTTAAACATGGATATCAGGCAAGGGTAAACGTGATCAAGGAAGAGAATGGTGACTTGCTTGCAGACTCTCATTCAATCCTTAAGAGGTGGACAAAACTATTTTGGGCAGCTACTAAATATACAGAGGCCAAGTAGAAATGATCGGGACGAAATTCAAATACAAACTGCTGAGCCATTTATACCGGAACCCACACTTTCTGAAGTCGAAATTGCGATAGAAAATCTGAAAAAGTACAAGTCTCCAGGTATTGATCAAATTCAAGCAGAATTAATACAAGAGGTTGGAAGCGTATTACCTAGCGAAAATTGTAAACTTGTTCTTGCAATTTGGGAAAAGGAAATTGTACCAGAACAATGGAAGGAGTCCATAATCGTACCTAATTTAAGAAGGGGGACATGACTAACTGTAGTAACTTTCGAGGAATATCACGTTTGTTGACGTCGTACAAAGTTTTGTCGAATATCCTTTCGAGAAGATTAACTCCATATGTAGATGAAATTATTGGGGATCATCAGTGTGGTTTTCGGCGTAATAGATCGACTATTGATCAGATTTTTTGTATTCGACAGATAATGGGGAAAAAATAGGAGTATAAGGGTACAGTACATCAGTTATTCATAGATTTCAAAAAGGCGTATGACTCGGTTAAGAGAGAAGTTTTATATAATATTCTTATTGAATTTTGTATTCCCAAGAAACTAGTTCGATTAATTAAAATGTGTCTTAGTGAAACTTAGAGCAGAGTCCGTATAGGCCAGTTGCTATCTGATGCTTTTCCAATTCACTGCGGGCTAAAGCAGGGATATGCACTATCACCTTTAATTTTTAACTTCGTTCTAGAATATGCCATTAGGAAAGTTCAGGATAACACAGAGGGTTTGCGGATGACGTGAATATGTTAGGAGAAAATCCACACACGATTAGGGAAAACGCGGAAATTCTACTTGAAGCAAGTAAAGGGATAGGGTTGGAAGTAAATCTCGAAAAGACAAAGTATATGATTATGTCTCGTGATCAGAATATTGTACGAAATGGAACTATAAAAGTTGGAGATTTATCCTTTGAAGAGGTGGAAAAATTCAAATATCTCGGAGCAACAGTTTCAAATGTAAATGACACTCTTGAGAAAATTAAAAGCAAAATAAATATTGGAAATGCGTGTTATTATTCGGTTGAGAAGCTTTTGTCATCTAGTCTTCTGTCAAAAAATCTGAAAGTTAGAATTTATAAAACAGTTATATTACCGGTTGTTCTGTATGGCTGTGAAACTTGGACTCTCACTTCGAGAGAGGAACAGAGATTGAGGGTGTTTGAGAATAAGGTTCTTAGGAAAATATTTGGGGCTAAGAGGGATGAAGTTACAGGAGAATGGAGAAAGTTACACAACGCAGAGCTGCACGCATTGTATACTTCACCTGACATAATTAGGAACATTAAATCCAGACGTTTGAGATGGGCAGGACATGTAGCACGTATGGGCGAATCCAGAAATGCATATAGAGTGTTAGTTGGGAGGCCGGAGGGGAAAAAGACCTTTGGGGAGGCCGAGACGTAAATGGGAAGATAATATAAAAATGGATTTGAGGGAGGTAGTATATAATGGTAGAGACTGGATTAATCTTGCACAGGATAGGGACCAATGGCGGGCTTATGTGAGGGCGGCAATGAACCTACGGGTTCCTTAAAAGCCAGTAAGTAAGTATATAATACTACAATATTTACAACATAGCCTAATAGAGTATCATTAAATGTTGAACAAAATGTAGAACCAAACGAAATGGTATTTTCAATTAATACTCTGTTTTGGTGATGAAACAATTATTCCAGCTGTGCCTTATTACAATAAATTGTAAATATCATTTACAAAATTTCTAAACACAACTTTGCTCTTTTGCAAGGAAGGAAATTTTTTAACATGGAAAAACTCCGCTCTACAACTGGAGAGAAAATTGGAGGGTACTTGAAACAGAATAGGTCAATTAAATTCACATGTTGAATGACGTCATTGGGACTCGTGTTTGTTAGTGCATCTGAAATCCGACTGAGAATACTGTACCTATCATTTCTAATCAAAACTATGTTCATTTTTTCACCACCACGTTTTCCTACTTCACCTTCTACTCCACTCAGGTTATTTACAATAGTACTCATAATATTTATTTGCTCAACTAGTTCTACCCCTGACTGTACTAATCGAATAATGGCATCCGGTAAATATAAAAAATTTGACTTAATATCCGTGATTTATTTATTTTTTATTATTCTATCATTTAGCAGTTTCTGGCATATTTGAATCGCAGTCGAAAGACTGGACCACTTTCTTCACAGATTGGAGGTGATGTGCGTAATTATAATAATTGCAAGCTTCTAACCATGACCCCTCATCTCTTAAGAACTAGACATGGGGGAAGTGATAATTTAGAGAATTGTTTCCTGAATTTTGATACTCGATCTTAGCTTTAAAAAATATAGTCTTTGAATTTTGTATTGTTAGTTGGTTTCACTTTCGGCATTGTACCTGCACTTCACTACTCTGAACTGCAAACCTGCATGTTGAAGTTCTTATGCGACAACTGTCCCGTTCACCTGTTGTTGACGTGCAGAGATCTGCGAATATGTCATGAAGGGGAGGACTTGGTATAAAGGGTTGTAAACAAATGACTGTGTAGATGCCAATACTAGCTTTTACTACTCCAAATTCCGTTCCCTAGTGATGACCAAAGCCCGGGACTTCAGCGGGTAAAGAATGCTTACAGGTTAAGTATGAAAAGAGGTTTATTGAACCCTGACGCTCTTTACACACAGTGAGCATACGATACGTACACGGATGTTCCAGTACAGACTACGACAAAAATAACTTTTCGCCCAAACTGTAGCGTAATAATAAAAAGATTACGTTACGTTCGACAAAGTGAACTGCAGAATAGTACAGAAATACAGGGACATAATTTTATTTTTACTTACAATTTTATTGTACCTGCATTTCTGAATGTACTTCACTCTCACCCCCTTACTAATGTCCTTGCTCCCGTCAGACACACGAATTTACGGCCGCTGTTGCATTCAAAGTCTTCAAGCAGTGAAGTAAACACTGCAGTGAATAGTGTGTTTCAGAAATATGGTTGCGTTTTCTATAGAAAAAAGAACCTATATTAATAATATCGTACTAAAAAAATTATATTCAAGACACGATAAATTCAATTCCAGAGAATATGCTTCAAAATGTTTTTAATAATATGCGTACTGAATTGAAGCCTGCATTGTGATGAACGGCAACCATTTTCAGCAACTTGTTTCAAAATTCAGATTAGCTTTTTTTTAATTCAGGTGGCTAGAAGCAAAGGAATGCTAGTGACATTTGTAATAACATGAGTTAAGTGCATCCAGAGTAAGCTAAAGTATCTAAAATTTTAGTGGCAAGGGTATATTTTAATCTCATCACACATTAAAATTTAAATAAAAATTTCACTGATTTTACGAAAGCTTAAATATTTAAACCCCATTTTCTCAAAAATTACTTATAGCCCTTTACTTATGAGCCCCTCAATTGAAATGCACTCTCTATATTGTATGTTAACATCAATAATTAATATGCTAAATAAAGTAGACATTACATAACGAACATAGCCGCCTGAAAAGTTGAGTTTTTGAAAAAAAAATGTTACTACTCTGCTGTATTTTGATAAATTCCCTCAAAGTTAAGATCAAACTGAAAATCGTAATATCGTATTTCTCTACAACATAAATGGATACACTACTTTTCTCTCCTCCTATAGCTAGTAAAATGATTTGTTTACATATTGCACTGGTAACACCAAACTCCTGTAATGGAAGGGGGTAACAGTGTTTCCGAGTATAGCCAGTTTAACATTAAAAATGTTGGTAAAAATAAAGTGATGTCCCTGTATAATATTAATTGCAAAAACAAATCTTGCACATTCATGTGTCAGGAATTACAGCAGTTATTCCTCATACTATTTTGTTTACAAACACGAATCACATGATTTGTTGCAATGAACCACAACATAAATTCTTAAATTATCAAATGAAAAGCTTCTTTTATTTTCTGACAAACAATTTTTTA
This sequence comes from Periplaneta americana, assembly GCF_040183065.1. Taxonomy (NCBI): domain Eukaryota; kingdom Metazoa; phylum Arthropoda; class Insecta; order Blattodea; family Blattidae; genus Periplaneta; species Periplaneta americana. The sequence goes on from NC_091124.1 coordinate 180,916,304, forward strand.
ACTGAGAAAAGGTTCTCTCAACATCACATGATGTGGTGGTGGCGAACTTAAACCATGCACCACACACTATCACAATCACTGTCAATATTGTTCAAAGCTTTGTGTATTCGATTTGTTGTTTTATTTCGAATTTCACGAAGTTTGGAAAATCCAAAGTTTTTCTTGAGAATGTTTTTAAACATTTCTTGCTAAATGTTATGTTTTATTTAACGACGCTCGCAACTGCAGAGGTTATATCAGCGTCGCCGGATGTGCCGGAATTTTGTCCCGCAGGAGTTCTTTTACATGCCAGTAAATCTACTGACATGAACCTGTCGCATTTAAGCACACTTAAATGCCATCGACCTAGCCCGGGATCGAACCCGCAACTTTGGGCATAGAAGGCCAGCGCTATACCAACTCGCTAACTAGGTCGACTTAAACTTTTGTTGCACCGACACACTTTTTTCATCTTCATTTTGAGGGATTATCTACTACAAACAATCAAAGTAACATGACATTAAATATTCTTTACGTAGAGTTGTTTCAGACGGGGCAATTCTGCCCGTATACTTCTCTATAAAATTCTTGAAGTGGGGTTTTTCCAACTTGTTGAAAGGAATATTGGAGCTCACCATCATTTCACAGCAATCCCGGAAAAAAATCGTTCTATCAGAATTTGAAACAGAAGGCGCGCTTGCTTCCTTCTCGTTACGTATGAATAATTGTAATTGAGCTTCATATCTCTAAGTTTTGATATGCTGTTCTATGTATTTGGGACTCTCGCCCTTTATTACAGTGTGGCGCCATTAGATGTGATATTAATGCTATCTGTACAAAAGCACTTACTTTCGTATACTTCCACAAGTTTCTTTAATTTATCCTCTTTTTTTCAGTGAAACTTCCGGCATAGTAATTGAGCACGTAGACTTGTACTCGCCTGTACTCTTGCAATGCTAGATATCAACTATCAGACAACCGATCACTAGTATGAAGTCGAATGGGCAGTCTTTCGGGACTAGGCGGAGGAAGTTTCTTTACAAACACAACCAGCAATGTATACTTTGTGTATCATTAACCTGTTTTTAAACTGCTGAAGTCCCTAGGATTGGTGATGACCTTGAACTCGAACACAATCCCTATATCTCCGAAAACAATTCTGGGTCACTCACAAAAGTTCATGTTGACTGATTGCCTCTATTTCTCTCGTGAAGTTGTCCTTCAGTTCTTGTAACGTGTGCGGATTTGATGCGTACATTTTATTCTTTAACGTTCCTCCTTAATATAAATCGCCTGGAGATAGATCAGGGGAACGATGTGGCCACAATCCTCGACTGTAGCTGAATCCTGCTGAAACCAACCACTCAATCGTTCATTTCTTGTTAGTTGCGGAAAAATAATTATTTAAAATTGCAGTTACATAAACGTGTGAATCAACTGTTGTGTCGAAAAATATGGGACCGATAATTCTACTCGCACTCATTGCACACCAAACCCCAGTCTTTGCAGCGTGGTGAGGAACTTCATGAGTACTATGGGGATTTTCGGTAGCCCTGTATCTATTGTTCTGAGTAGAAACGTGACCGTGAAGATGAAATCACGCTTCATCAGTGACTTTGCCATTCTTATTCTCCTCTTGACTTCTTGGCAGCAGCTCATGTTACTGATTACAGTTCACCCCAAGTATTTGAAGCTGTCCACTTGCTCTACTGCCTCATTTAGAATTCGTAAGTTTACTTTCTTTGCTTTTCTTCCCATGACCATGGTCATCGTCTTGTTGGCATTAATCTTCATTCCATACTACTAACAGCTGTCATTTAGCTCCAGTAGCATATCCCTTAGTATCGTCTCGCCTTCTGCTAAAATCGCCATATCATCAGCAAGTCTTAACACACTTAAGATATGGTATTAGTATAGTGCAGTCACCTGACGTAGCTATAAATAAAGAGAATGAAAATGGATATACACGGCAGTGATAGTTCCAAAATGTGTTCTCCTTACGATGTGAAATTACTTTGCGTACGGATATTAAAATTCCACCGAGGGTCTTATATTACATAGGGAGAAAGAAACGAGAGACTCCCGACTTTAAAATCATTAAAACAAACTCGTGTGCCATTACGTTTAATGTGGGTCGGGTAACATAGACTCTACTTATACATTGTTTATACGCTGGGAGGCAGAATTGGATGCAAGAGGAGGAAGCTGATATAAAGTTTAAGTAACTTAACAAAGCACCGAGTTTCTTGGGTCATTTTGAAACTTCTTTTCTTTATTATTTTTACTAGCAATAAAGTTACATTGCTGCCTGGAGGGGTTGCATTAGAGAGCGCAGGGAAATTTCATACCACCACTACTTAGCATCTGAATGAAATATTGGCTGTAGGTGTACACTGTCTTCTTGAGTCAATATAGAAAAGGAAAAGGGCTTCATTCGTCACAGAAAATGAGAGTTAGACAGAGGAAAACATTGTATTTCTTGACTATATTCACTAGCTTGGTGACATGTTTCAAAAAGTGATATGAGTGATAAGTGATAAGTAGGGAACGGAATTTGGAGTAGTAAAAGCTAGTATTGGCATCTACACAGTCATTTGTTTACAAACCTTTATACCAAGTCCTCCCCTCCATGACATACTCGCAGATCTCTGCACGTCAACAACAGGTGAACGGGACAGTTGTCGCATAAGAACTTCAACATGCAAGTTTGCAGTTCAGAGTAATGAAGTGCAGGTACAATGCCGAAAGTGAAACCAACTAACAATACAAAATTGAAAGACTATATTTGTAAAAGCTAAGATCGAGTATCAAAATTCTGGAAACAATTCCCTAAATTATCGCTTCCCCCATGTCCAGTTCTTAAGAGATGGGGGTCATGGTTAGAAGCTTGCAATAATTATTACGCACAACACCTTCAATCTGTGAAGAAAGTGGTCCAGTCTTTCGACTGCGATTCAAATACGCCAGGAACTGCTAAATGATAGAATAATCAAAAAAGAAATCGTGGATATTAAGTCAAATTTTTTATATTTACCGGATGCCATTATTCGATTAGTACAGTCAGGAGTAGAACTAGTTAAGCAAATAAATATTATGAGTACTATTGTAAATGAATCATTTGTTTCAGAAACAGCACTTCTCCCTCCAGTAACATTTTTCAGGAAATTGAAAAAAACGTTCTGTAAGGCATATTTTATTGTTCACACTTGTGGTATTTTTTTTCATTTGATCATTTACTAAATACAAACATCCTGACATCTTGCTTATTTGAATGAGTTCAATACCCACATCTACAGAATTTGTTTAATTTGGAGGAGATGTGCTGTTTCTGAAACAAACAGTAGGAATAACAAGAACAACAAGTAGATTCTCAATGTTAATAAACTTAAATTAATATAGAAATGCTAATATAAGTTAGAGAACATGTTTTAAACCCATTCATTCAAACTTCACAGCATAACCTGCCTAATAATCACAACTTAAAATGCAGAAAATATTACTTGCAAAGAAAAAGAAGTTCACTAAGTTTCTGTCAAACAGGACATTTTTAATTATGTCAATAATAAATTCATGATGACATCAAAGCATACACACAACATTACTCTTCCTTAGTATGTTTTCTTGCATTACCATGATTAGTCATCAGTTGATGTCGTTGGCCAAGTATATAGTTCATTATAAAAATCATGATATTCTGTTGGAATGTATGGTTCCAATTTCTTAATGTCTGATAATATCCATGTGGATAAGCAGGAACACTGGGCAGCATAGGAAGCACACTTCTAGAAAGGAACAACTTGAAAGTATGAACAGTCATTCCATCAATAAAGTTCCTTCCTGAGATATGATCCACTTCATATTGGAACTCCATAAAGTCATTCACATGAAACGTTACTTTCTGATCTCTTTTCACTCCTCTTCCCATGGACTCAATGACAGAACAGACTTCTTGAAATAGGTCTTCCACCAATGGTTAAAGTCCAAAATGCCTGCAGTTTGTATCATTTAAACAGAGAATCTGTTGTTCTTATTTGATGCAACTATTAACTCTATGTATTCTTTTATTGAATAGATTCTGTCTGATATGCGAATCTTCCTCTTTATAACACCAAAATCTCGATCACAGGGCATGAAGGAATGCCCACGAATCGGAAAATAATGGTATATTTTTTTTAATCTGCCAGTAGTAACAAGAGTTTGGAGAAATCGAACAACTGTGTTATTCCTATTCTGACCTGGGCAGCTATCAGAGAAGATGTGTAGGTACTTTGTTGTGTTTGGTAACTCGTTGCTTATGTAACCTAAGATAAATGAACAGACTTCATCTGGACCTTTTTTAACCAGTCCCTTGTGATATATGTACAATTTTGCTGTGTTATCCCTCAAGTTATGTATATTAAATACATTAACATTAAGTTGCCTGAGATAGAATGCTTCCTGCACAGGTATCTCTGGCAGATGCAAATTCTGCTTATAATCTATACATATTGAAGAAGTTTCATTGTCTTCTTTGCAGAGATTAGAACAGTATTCCATTTTTTTGGTGAACTTGTTGGCTCTTCTTTTATGGACAATAAACTCTGCTCCTGCTATACGTTTGGCGTTATCATTCAGCGATGGGTTTTTCATCCTTACCGATAGTTGTTCGCATGTACAGTAGGTATCCATTTGTGGCTTCCCAAATGATAGACTGAATCGCTCCTTAAAAATTTTGCGGTATAACCAGTAGGATACCTGTTGGTCAGGATACTTCTCCATAAAGGAGGCATGCATTAATGTGATATTAATTTAACCTCTCGCTCATATATTCTATTTCTCTTGATGAGTAGTGAGATTTTTTGGTTGGATATGAGCGTATGTGATATTCCACTAATATACACATTTCCCCAGAAGTTTCATTTCCAGAAGTGTTTTTACTCCTCAAATCCTTTGGAGATCTTCTAAGCAGTAACAAAGATGTTAGACGACGAATGCGACCCTTTGTCACACCATGCAAGTTTAGAAATGCTTTGGCACACACTGTCGTCCAGAACTACATGTCACATAATACTTGAAATTACGCGAACGTGGCTTCTTTGGTTCATCTCCCTGCGGACGTCTCCTTTTAACTTGCACTACTTCCACTAATGCTTGTAAATACGAATCCTGTTCGTCTTTAGTTTCTTTGGCATAAAAGTTTGTAAATATTTCTTCTCGATCCCCCTCCAATAATCTTCCAAAGCACTTCAATTTACACCTGAAGGAAAGAGAGATTATGTTATGTGACGAAAAGTATAGCAGGAGTAAATATGGATTCAACATATTATGAATCATGTTACATTGCAACGTATGATTTTCATACCAACAGCAACGCTATTGAACAGGTAAACATTAATACTGTGGCATACTCACTTGCAATCATTTCCAATTTTCTTCTTTGCGACCACCTTAGAAGCATAGTTGATATGTTCTAACCCCTTTACTCTTCCTCTTTTCACATGTCCTCGTTTGTATTCAACACTTCTAAATCCTCTCTTTCGTTTTTTCACTACGGACAAAACAGCTCCCTCATCACTACTAGACGCCATGTTGGAATAGTACTATTGGAGGAAACTAGCAGTTCTCCTTGTGGCGAACAGAAACAACACCTCTCCAGGATAAGTGTTGTTACTGCACAAAACGGAAACTTTCGATTAAGTTTGCAAGCAGCAGTTATGTGATGGAAATGTTGTTTCTGCACAAAACTGTAGCATTTCAGTCGGTAATTGCGATTGTGCTAACAACTCATATACCGTCAAACAGTGGAGAAGTGTTGTTTCTGAAACAAACGATTCAAATAAACTCGAGTGCAGTAGAAGGTGAAGTATGAAAACGTGTTGGTGAAAAAATTAACAGAGTTTTGATTAAAATGATAGGTACAGTATTCTCAGTCGGATTTCAGATGCACTAACAAACACGTGTCCCAATGACGTCATTCAACATGTGAATTTAATTGACGTATTTTGTTTCAAGTACTCTCCAATTGTCTCTGCAGATGTAGAGCGGAGTTTTTCCATGTTAAAAAATTTCCTTCCTTGCAAAAGAGCAAAGTTGCTTTTAGAAAATTTGAAAATGATATTTACAATTTATTGTAACAAGGCACAGCTGGAATAATTGTTTCATCACCAAAACATAGCATTAATTGAAAATGCCATTTCGTTTGGCTCTACATTTTGTTCAACATTTAATGATACTCTATTAGGCTATGTTGTAAATATTGTAGTATTATATATATATATATATATATATATATATATATATATATATATATATATATATTATTTATTCTAAATACTGTAGTGTACGTTGTGTACATATTATCATATTTCATGATATTGTAAATGAAGGTTTTAATTTAGCACGCTCCTGACAGAAAAACACACATATTCAGAGTCGAGTTCCATACAGGGGACAACTATCAGCCATCAATATTTCCCCTGACACGCGAGGACGCAGAGATTGATATTTAATTATGTATATTTGTAATGTTGTTTATTGGTGTTTTGTGCGTTGCCAAGAAAAACACATGTAGTTCAAAGTGAAATACAGATTATGTATGTAGGCCACTATATGTCATTAAACTATTCCATATGTTTATTCTGAAATACGTTTACAGCGCGTTGCGTGTAAGTTTGTATGAAGTGGACTGTACTCGTCCATGCTCTGTGACGCAGCTCGCTTGACAGTCACTGATCTACGAATATCTATACTACGTTTCACCATTCTTTATAATACTCCAAATCCCTTTCCCTAGTGATAAGATATGGACGGACTCAGCAATAGTTATTTATGAGAAAAGTCCTTGTGACATGAGTTTCATAAACACACAATGGCCAAAAAAGATAACTTTACGAATGTGTGTTAAATAGACCTAATGTTTTTTCTACGATAGCACAAATTTACATTAAATAAATGTTTCAAGTTGGAGATGTTATAAGATCGCAATGTCATGGCCGTCTAAATTCAGAACCATTAAGGAATATGTATCAATGAGACAGCAGCCTGTTTTATTGATGTTCACGACTTCATTGTAGTCAAAACTGACCATATAATCAACAAAGCGGTTAGGACCAGTTTAACGATAAATCTTGTTACAATCAGTGCTACATGTAACTTCAGGGCTAACTGTACAGTATATATGAATGTTACATTTGTTAATTATTTGTGTTGCGTGAAATATTTGTGTAATGAAAAATCAAGATAAAACAATAATGTTTTACTGAATGAAGTTTGTACATTGAGTATTACATTTTATTGGCAGTGCGTAAAAGAATAGCAGTGCCTAAATTGATTTACTTACTTTTTTACTTACCAGTGTTTTAAAAACTCACTTTAGGCTACACACTGATAACAGTGGGTATAATGCAACTTTACGTCATATCACTTACTTACTGGCTTTTAAGGAACCCGGCCGATCATTGCCGCCCTCACATAAGCCCGCCGTCCATCCCTATCCTGAACAAGATTAATCCAGTCTCTACTATCATATCCCACCTCCCTCAAATCCATTTTAATATTATCCTCCCATCTACGTCTCGACCTCCCCAAATGTCTTTTTTCCTCCGGTCTCCCAACTAACACTCTATATGCATTTCTGGATTCGCCCATACGCGCTACATGCCCTGCCCATCTCAAACGTCTCGATTTAATGTTCCTAATTATGTCAGGCGAAGGATACAATGCGTGCAGTTTTGTGTTGTGTAACTTTCTCCATTCCCCTGTAACTTCATACCTCTTAGCCCCAAATATTTTCCTAAGAACCTTATTTTCAAACACCCTTAATCTCTGTTCCTCTCTCAAAGTGAGAGTCCAAGTTTCACAGCCATAAAGAACAACCGGGAATATAACTGTTTTATAAATTCTAACTTTCAGATTTTTTGACAGAAGACTAGATGACAAAAGCTTCTCAACCGAATAATAACACGCATTTCCCATATTTATTCTGCGTTTAATTTCCTCCCGAGTGTCATTTATGTTTGTTACTGTTGCTGCAAGATATTTGAATTTTTCCACCTCTTCGAAGGATAAATCTCCAACTTTAATAGTTCCATTTCGTACAATATTCTGATCACGAGACATAATCATACACTTAGTCTTTTCGGGATTTAATTCCAACCCTATCACTTTACTTGCTTCAAGTAGGATTTCCGCGTTTTCCCTAATCGTTTGTGGATTTTCTCCTAACATATTCACGTCATCCGCATAAACAAGAAGCTGATGTATCCCATTCAACTCCAAACCCTGTCTATTATCCTGAACTTTCCTAATGGAATATTCTAGAGCGAAGTTAAAATTAAAGGTGATAGTGCACCTCCCTGTTTTAGACCCCAGTGAATTGGAAAAGCATCAGATAGAAACTGGTCTATACGGACTTATCATAGAAAAAAAAAAATATTATTTAAAAAATAAGTACCGTACATAATTTATGGAAAAATCAAACTTATCAGTAAAGTGTTTCTAAAAGTCGTGTAATTCAAATTCTTCCCCTCTAGCGATTACGGTCGGCATAATGATTTTTATATTGTTTTCCACATTAATATACTTGAAAACTTCTGTTTACTTTGTTTCTGCCTACTTTCTAGAAATTTTATTTCTGTCCTCGCATAAATTGACTTTTAATACGATCCAAGTCGATCCTATTGGAAGATTCATAAATAATACTATTCTCGCAACCAACATCACAGTTCTGGCTTTCACTTGAAATTTTTTGACAATACTTAAATGCCATTGATACTACTACACATTGTATGACTAGAAAACAGATATTTTGTTGCCTAATAAATGTGAGAGAATAAATTAGTAGAATTTTGGATTTTGGTCAATAGTTAACAGTAGTCCAGTTTTATCATTATTGTTATTATTATTATTATTATTATTATTATTATTATTATTATTATTATCCCTCGGGGGAACTTGTGGGCTAAGCCCAGGACGCGTTCTCAAGAGGAGGTTAGAGGAATGCCTCCCAGATATGGGCGGTAGGAAGGAAGTTAAATACCTTCCGCCTTGTAGTTTGACAGTGGTTTGTCAGTAGCTAGAGCAGTGATGTCAAAGCAAGCGCATTTTTCTGACCTTGATGTCGTGCGCGGGCATTAAGCGCTAGGTATTCTAGGAGGAATAAGCAGTCTGTTGGATTAAGAAAACAGTGGTGCACAAACTTCAAAAGGAACGTGAAATTTTATGTCGTTATTTTTATATGGCTTCTTTCTGTTTGTTATTTTCTATATTGTCTGTAAAACAAAAGTACTAACACCTATTTCTTAGCCTAATATTGCAGTTGTGTTTTAAACGTTAATAACATAATAAAGAGTAAAGAAGGAATATTCACACAAATTCCATAATAACTACAACTATACTGTACTAAGTGAATTAAACGCATCATTCATAAAGAAAGTGTTATCCCAAAGAAAGACACTGAATAGGCCTATGATATGATAAGTTGAAATTGATATTTATGGCATCTTTAGCCTTATAAAAGTAATCAAAACAATATTATAGTACAAAGAAAAGTTGTCTAGGTATATGTTTTAACTGTAACTAATATTACATAATAAAACTCTTATCGCATTATGCTTTTAGGTGATATTGGTGCGCAACTTTCTGTTACCAGAATATTAAATTATCTCGAAATCTGCTGAAGCTATAGAGCTGGCGTTTTACCAACACAATGTTTGTGATGTAACAGTATTTGCTTTGTTAATTAATTTCCTTACAAACATTTTTCATGCGAATATTTTCAAACATTTTAATACATTATCTTCAGTAATACGTATTTAGGATATATTAGATTTACGAAAACTTTGTTTTAGTATCTGTAAGGCTACTAAACAAACATATTTGAAAATTTCACTTTTCTGTAAAAAAGTTGAGAAAATATTCCTTTTGAATAAAAAAAGCAAACTCGTGAAAAATGAACATTAAAATTAAAACTTACATTCTTGTAATGCACTTATACTTCTCAGACAGATCTAAAAATTAACATGGATACAGTTTAATAAGTTCTCTTCCCTTTATCCATTGAATCAGTGCTGGCCATCCCTGAATATAGCTCGACCAAGCGGCATATACCACCTCTTTCGTCTGTCTCTTTCCTTTCCGCTGTAAAGCGCTCAGGCTCTCCTGGGCTCTGAAACGCGCGCTAGCTCCTGTGGGCATCAATTGACATCACTGAGCTAGAGGATGAAAACCTCGTTAAAAATAACCCGGTCGCCCAGATTGCAGATTCCTGCAGTGGGCCAGCTCCTCGCTCAGCATAAAAAATAAAATGTTAAAACACCAAACAGTAAGAATCGGAAAGACTAAGTTTTTGGCAAACACGACTGCAAGTAAAGATGAAATTTAAATTGAAGGGCACAACATTAAGAAAGTTAAAAACTTTGAATATTTAGGATCAATACTGTAGCAGGATGGATCATCAAGACTGGACAGTAAGAGGCGAATAAGTCAAGAAGAGCAAGCTATTGAAATACTGAATTCGTTACTATGGAGCAGTAACAATTTGGCAAATACAAAGAATAGTAATATGCGTTACAAGAGCGGTATGTTGACGTTTTCATGGTCGAGGAAAAGATTGAAAAAGCGAAACGTAGTTGAGCTTTTTGAATTTCCGAGAACATGAAAACAAACATACCGCTCATGTATCGTACATTATTTTGTACGAAGATCGTTTATTACATACCTGAAAGACGAATTTGTAATTAGTTGCAATGAAATCTCCAGCTTGGTTTCTCTTTAATGACGGCAACTTCTGAAAACCAAAATATCTTTCTTCAACATTGTTGCTATAAAATATTTGCTGTGTTTACTATATTCCAGCAGGCCGTGATATATGTGTGTCTTTTTTTTCCCCCAGTCTATAAATGCGAACTTAAAACAAACGGTAAGGTTATGTAATGATTTATTTTTCATTTTAATATTTTAACAATATTATTTATATAACATATTGCAGTAATAACATCCACATCTGGAATCTTGTTGATTTTTTCACGGCTTCCTTAATGTTACTTGTATCAGAAATGCAATAAGTTTCGTGGAGTAGTAGACTTTACTTAATTTTTGCAAATATTTAAAAACAATAATTAACATTGCAATTTAGGTGAAATTGCAGTGGTAAGTTTCGTTAAACGTCTCTAAAAATAATATGTTAAAAGCCTAAAGCAGTAAAATGAATGTCGCGCTTAAGCGGTAAGAAGAGGGAAATTGTTATGTGTGTTACGTTGGGAATACTGAATGTTGTATTTCACACTTACCGCGTATTGGTTGTGCGGAAAAGAAGCAAATACGTACGATCTCGCACAAAATAATTTATAAAACAATAGTGGAGAGTATAATGCTCTTTGGATATTAAGTAGAGTACAAGAGGGAAAATTAAGAGCCATTGAAATGGATTTCTGGACGAGATCAGCTAGGTCTAAGCTCTAGGAGATCAAGAAGAGAAAAGATTAGGAATACAACAATAAATAAGGCACATAATGGCTGTAGAGAAAGATATATTGGAAGTTATAAATTAAGAAAAGATCACAATGTTATGGGCAAGTTAAAAGGATGGAAGATGGAAGAATGCGAGAGGAAATCATGCATTGGGAACAAAAAGGAAGGCATAGGAAAGGAAGACCTAATAAAAATTGGATGGAAGAAGAAGAAGAAGAAGAAGAAGAAAAAGAAGAAGAAATATGGAATTGAAACGACTGCAAAATCCAGGTTACACTAGTTAGAGAAGAATGAAGGAAAAAATTTGAAACAAAAACTTGATACTTTGTTTGATAAAAAAAACTGCAGCACTGTAGAGAGTATTATAAATATTTTAAATAGGTTATTTTACGACGCTGTATCAACATCTTTGGTTATTTAGTGTCTGAATGAGATGGTGATAATACCGGTGAAATGAGTATGGGGTCTAGCACCTAAATTTACCCAGGATTTGCTTAAATTGGGTTGAGGGAAAACACAGGAAAATATCTCAAGCAGGTAACTTTCCCCGACCGGGATTCGCACCCGGGTCAGCTGGTTTCGCGGCCAGACGCTTTAACCATTACTCCCACAGGTGTGGACTAAGTCCTATAATATAGGGAGATTATTATTATTATTATTATTATTATTATTATTATTATTATTATTATTATTATTATTATACAAAAATAAACAATTATATTATTATTCTCTCTTACTGTTCATAATTTGTCGATTATATCTCAAAAGATAATACTAACCTATATCCACTTCCTGCAGGATCAGATCTAGCAATCCGTTTTCTTCTACATATATGGATATGGACAATATTTTTGTAACACACAAAGTCTCAATGTGTTCCAGTTTTCATATTCTTTTTCAGAACGATAGCCTTGTTATGTTTCATGCTATATTACGTAGTACATGACCAAGAGATTCAATTATAATTTCAAAGACATTATTATTATTATTATTATTATTATTATTATTATTATTATTATTATTATTATTATTATTATTATTATTATTATGTGCTTGAAGCTTATTTCTGCTGACTCCTAGATGTTAGCGCGGTCATTTTAATTTCAACCATTCGTTTATGCATTTTCTGAAACTTCTAAGATGTAACGTGTAATAGCCTCTCCTATGCCAGTCATCCTCATCATATAACTGATGCACTCTGTTTCCATTAATGAAGCCAGACGAGCCCGGAGTCTGGGGTATAATAGCTCCGCTCCGGAGATCATAATTACACAGGTTGGGGGGGGATTATATTTGAGGCCAAACCCTCGGTTCTCAATGTGAGATATCTGTGGATAGAACATGTAGATATGAGGACAGGGGTTAGATTAGTTGGTAAGGTGAACCTCTTAACTTATATCTGTTAAATAATTTTCAGTAGTCAAAGAGTTTAATACTGTCTGTTGGGAATCTTAGTATTAACGGAAGTAATGAATTGTTAAAAAAGGAATGTCTTTGGAAAGTATTTTTAATGTTAATTTTTTTTTTATATAATTTTCGCACGAAATTCATAGATCTACTTCATTTGTATCGAATACTTGTGAACACGGGAAAAAAATACAGTTTCCTTTGACTATAGGTTATTATTAGACAGTGGATGCGGGATGACTTGTTGAATGTAGGTGCACATTTACTATATGTTACATTTTTCATTCAGACCATTGGCTGAAGAGGTTATAAATGTAAACAGAAGACGTCAACATGCTACTGTATCTCCTTACAGTCAGAAGGAAAAGAAAAATAAGGTACTGTAGTACTGCAGTACATACCTTGCAAGGTTCAGTCCTCGTCATCATTGATGCAATTACCAGCGTTGCAGTAAACGACGATATATTCACGTAAGCTTCGAAGCTGAATCGTCTTCGCCTATCGCTTAAACAGTTTTTGTATCGAGAGAATTTCTTAAGACAACCTCTAAAATGGGGATCACTCAATTTCTTTAGAGGAATATTTGCACTGAGCATCATGTTGCACGTGTCGTTTAGACCCGCACAACATAATGACGATGATGATGATGGTGATGGTTCCTCAGATTTCATTTCAACGCATTTCCTGTACGATGTACTTTTCCAATGTTTCTCTATAGCCTGAGTTGTTCTGGTTTTAATTTCAATTTTACATACATTACACACGATATTGTCTTCGTTAATACATAAAATGTCACTCTCATACTTCTTAATTGCATTTCGTATCTCTGAGCGAATTTAACGTTTTGACTTCGACATTATGAATGGATCAGCACTACACTATTCAACTCGTACTAAATACTTGCGCAGGATAACACAACTGCACACATTGCGTTGCAATGTTACTATGAACGGACCGGGGTTCCTTCGTTATGTACGCTGCTGTACTCGCCAGGTACATAAAAGACGGACGACGCGGCACGTGCCATATACTCTGATACGAAACAACTTCACTTTTCCTTAAGTCATCCCGCATACACTGTGTTTTTTTTAGTGTTTTCCCACAGTTGTTTATCAGCTCCTTAATTTAATTTCTAACTAGGTAACAATATTGTGTCCATATTCCAAGTCAGTTCATTCACTGCACAATGTTCAATACATAGAAAGCCCACTACAAAAATGTCCACAATTAAAACGTTCAATCAAATAAGACCATCGTCAATACGCAAAAATGTTCTTAAGTCCAGTATGCCCAGTATATTATTTTATTGAATTTACAAGTTTATAGAACCCTATTTTACCCGAAGGTATATTAGGGCTGTAATTAAATCATACATATTATAGCCCTGTACAAATAGCAACATAAATATATACATAATTATGACATAAAATATACATATTACATTAAATGTGTATGACAATACAAATGATATTTATATTATAGAAATACAAGGATATAAGATAAAATAGATATAATATATAGAAATAGATACACAATATATGAAATGCAGACATATTACATACAGTACTTTCGCAGGACATATCACACTCAGACTTGTTACTTAAATAATAATAATAATAATAATAATAATAATAATAATAATAATAATAATAATAATAATAATAATAATAAGTGAGCATTTCGTAGAAATATACATATTAATTTTAAGGACGTATATGGCATAAAAATGACATGAAATAGATATGACATACAAATGGATGTTCAACACATAGGACATATTATATACAATACACAGAAAAGACAAATAAAAATGAAAATTACATAAAAACATATATGATATGAAACAGTGATATTATAGCTATTATTATTATTAATATTATTACTATTATTATTAATAGTAGTAGTAGTAGTAGTAGTATTTCCTTTTATTGCAGCCTCTTTTGCAGCCTATTTTGCTCGGTTGCATGTTGGATTAATGATAAAAAAAAATAGTCCCTGAATATATACAAACAAAATCAACACATTCATATGCCCTTTCTATTTGCATTAACTACAACCTCTCTTACTATGACAGAAACAAATGAACTATCTATTTACAGTGAATTGTGAATATGTGATATGAATTTATGAAATTCTCTTGAACAACATTTCTTTTTAAACATAAAATACAGGGGTTTTTCAATTTGCCCAGGACATGAGATGACATGTGACAATAATAACAGGCGAGCTCTTTCGAAAATTCGGCAATCAAATAGGAGGTGATGAACAGTCTGGCCGCTTTCCTCGCATTTACATATGGATTCATTTACATTATTGGTTTTGAACCGTTTAAAATATGTTTTAAATTTTCCATGGCCTGAAATGAATTGCGTAAGCACGAAATTGGGTGTCATGTGTTTAGAGTTTAACCTAGAGATTATTGTAGGAAACAATAAGTCCCTAGTTAGAGAGCCGTTGTTACTTCCTTGCCATTGTACAGGCACATCATTTTATTTTTACTTGCATTTTTATTGTACCTGCATTTCTGAATGTACTTCACTCTCACCCCTTCACTAATATCCTTGCTCCCGTCAGACACACAAACTTATGGCCGCTGTTGCATTCGAAGTCTTCAAGCAGTGAAGTAAACACTGCAGTGTATAGTGTGTTTCACAAATATGCTTGCATTTCCATTTGAAGAAAGAACCTATATTAATAATATCGTACTAAAAATTATATTCAAGAAACGATAAATTCAATTTCAGAGAATATGCTTCAAAATGTTTTTAATAATATGCGTACTGAATTAAAGCCTGCATTGTAATGAACGGCAACCATTTTCAGCAACTTGTTTAAAAATTCAGATTAGCTTATTTGAATTGAGATGGCTAGAAGCACAGGAATGCTAGTGACATTTGTAATAACATGAGTTAAGTGCATCCAGTGTAAGCAAAAGTATCAAATATTTTAGTGGCAAAGGGATATTTTAATCGCATCACACATTAAAATTTAAATAAAAAATTTCACCGATTTTACGAAAGCTTAAATATTTAAACCCCATTTTCTCAAAAGTAACTTAAGTGCACTTACAGCCCTTTACTTATGACCCCCTCAATTTAGATGCACTCTCTATATTGTATGTTAACATCAATAATTAATATGCTAAATAAAGTAGACATTACATAACAAACATAGCCGCCTGAAAAGTTGAGCTTTAGAAAAAAAATGTTGCTACTCTACTGTATTTTGATAAATTCCGTAAAAGTGATAATCAAACTGAAAATCGTAATATCGTATTTCCCTACAACATAAATGGATACACTACTTTTCTCTCCTCCTATACCTAGTAAAATGATTTGTTTACATATTGCACTAGTAACATCAAACTCCTGTAATGGAAGGGGGCAACAGTGTTTCCGAGTATAGCCAGGTTAATGTTAAAAATGTTGGTAAAAATAAAGTGATGTCCCTGTACATCCCAGCGTGCTAACATGTGCTCCCCACAATTTATGTTTTATGAAACTGACAGGAATTTTATGGTAATTGTCTACGGCATTCATGGAACAAGCAAGCTTTGGTAGCTGGTCTGCCCTTTCGTTCCCTAATATACCCGAGCGCGCTCGAACTCAGTTTAAACAAATATGTTTGCTGGAGTCAATAATATTACGTCTGACATACGCCAATCATATGCATATTATATTTGTTCCTAATACAGTTGAAAGTTGCCTGTGAATCACTGAAAATAAGTGCACTGTAGTCTTTGCTGATACACCACTCAACAGCTTTATCAACTGCAATATGCCCAGTATATAGAAATGTCCAGAAATTACAATGTCCAGTATACAAAGTCTCCAGAAGCCAAAAAGTTTTATAGGACTTTATGATATAGACAGATGCGATTATTCAGCATTCTTTTCGGAGAGATACACCGCCAAGATTCCCACTTCTATTTGGAATTCCTATAAAATAATGTTCTAAAATGGTCATAGAACCAATGATATAATGGCAGGTTTTTCACTATGAATTAAAAAAAAATGATTTCTAGACGTCATGTCAGTATTTGGAGATTTATAGAAAACATAAGACAAGAACAGAATGAGACAGAGAACATCCAATGCAAATTCACAATTGTCAAGTCATCACGTAACCAAGAAGTATATTACAGATCAACGAAGAATTCAATGGATTGCAAACATGCAATCAACTTAAGAGGAGAGGGTGGTATTTTTGATGAAAAATGACTAAATTTAAAAAAAAAATCTTTAAAATACTCTGTGATATGTGTAGATCGCCATTTTTAAACTTCCCGCATTATGGATTTTTAAATCACTCGCTCACTTTTATTATTGTTTCCGATAAATTGAATTTTCAAAAAAATTTTTTTCTTTAAAATACCCTTTGATATGTGTTGAATGCATTGCATCAAATTTTGTGGATATTTGTGCCCTTATCGGATGTTGAGACGTCATTTTTAAACTTCCTGCGCTATGGATTTTTAAATGACACGCCCGCTTTTATCGGTTTCCAGTAACTTCATTTTTTTGCTACATTGCCAGAAAAAATGGATATAATTTCTGAACTATTAAAGATACATGCATCACATTTAGAACACACATTCTTTAGACTATTAGGAAACTTTTCTCTGTAACAGAATTTAGTTAATTGATTCCATTTTAAAAATACGTCCGTTTGTTTGCAAGAAAGGAAATCGGAAAATTGTTACTAAATTTAATTGTTTATTTTACAAACGTAGAGACTAATATCAAAATTCTGTTACAGACAGTTTGTAGAACATACTTTTGCAAATACATTGCAAAACCTGTTTGAAACTATCTTTAAAAACGGTTTAGATATATCGGTTTTAGTACAATCCTGCATTGGGTACTTTTTTTTTCAAATTTAGGCCCCCAAATATTTTTTTTTTTTTTTTTTATATTTTAGTTGGTTGAGTTGCCACAGCTTTGAGCTCTCTACATAAAAAAAAATAATAATTTACAGCTAATAGGAAAAAGTTTTAAAAAATACCATCCTCTCCCCTTAAGGACAACAATAATGTGAAAGAATATTTGCAGGTAGTTTCATTTCAAACGATGCCGCATGCTGATACTACCTGATTAGATTATTAGTAAGTTTTGTTACAGAATATTGCAGATTTAGCTTACATTTCATTGTTAAATTATTAATTCACGTTTAATTAATACTGTTCTGTACTTTTATGATACATGTGATAACTACGGACATTTTTGATAATGGCCATTTAATAACTAGAGCCCTCCTTTGGTCACCTAAACGCTCCAAGCAACCCGCAGTAGTGTACGTGTATATAGAGCAGCGGTGGCGAAAATGCAGTTGTGCGTTGAGCCACTGTGTAACCTGCAACGTGCATAGCACCTATGGAGGGAGGCGGACACTCGAAGGGGAATTGAAGCAACTGTCTGACATTAATAGTTTTTAATTTTCCTTACGTCAAGCACTTAAATAAAATTATATACAGTATAAGGCTACAAACTAATGTTTAGTACGTGTAACGAAGAAAGAAGTGAACAAAAAAACATAGAACACATTATCACAACCTAAAATTAATTGTCTTCAGAATGTCTCTGCGACAGAGTTTCAAAATCAGGAATTATGTCACTTACTGCCAGTCGTAGTTGATCACGAAGGTATTTGTCTGTCAGTCGTGATCTAAATTTGATTTTTACTATTTTCATTGTTGAAAATAATTTTTCACGAACGTAAGTTCTAGCGAACATGGCTTCAACAGAGCAAGCAAAAGAACGAAGCTTCGGATATTTATTTTTTGACAAAGATTTGAAAGTTCAACATTTGTCAAGTCCTTATATCTAGCTTTCATTTGACATCACATAGTAAATCAGTGAGTTTAAATTGAAGAGCTAACCGCATTATTCGTACATCTGCTGAAAAAGGGTCGACGTACAGAGATGATGATGAACACCTAAATTTTAATGTTTCATGAGTAACATGTCGTATAATGCCGTTTTATGTTATACAACCGTTTTCCTCATAATACTCGTGAACAAATCATACATTAAAATATTCTCATAATATTGCCAGCAAAAAAATGCATCCTCCCATCCTACTTGGAACTTTCGTACAGGTTTCGAGAGAGACATATGCCACTCGCAGGTCAGAGACAAATACAACGGAGTTTGACTCCAGTGAGTGAGAGGGTGGGATTTGCTGAAGGTTACAAGCAAGCGAAATGCATAGCTCTCACTGCGAGCCACAATGTCCTCGCGAGTCGCATTCTCGCCACGGCTGATATAGAGTATAGCTCCGTGGCACCACCCCTCATCTGTACAGTTGCGTTCTGCTGTTTATTGAATGACGTACGCGGTCAAAATGCCACAACAACCAAGGGTAGGCGTTTGAAAATCAGTGCTCTGATAGAAGAATTTGGTAACGAGTATTTCATGCAGAAAGAAGAAAACATTTTGTGTAAGGTAAGCGTCATAGAAATAAAACCAACAAACTGTGTTTTATAGAGAAACATTGCAACACGAAAACACATGTTACCGGTACACGTGTAAAAGAATTGACCACAAAGCATGGAAACGTGCCTTCCACTTCCGACTTTCCCACTAATTGGTCTGAATTTTGCAATGAATTGTGTAAAATGTTGGTATTAGCGAATATTGCATTTGAAAAGGTCGAAAATAGTCACATTCTAGAATTCATGGAAAAATACATACTAGGTTCAAAAAGTTCCCGGAATTTGCTAGCATCATAGAAACAACGTACCTTAAACACTATTCTACAGCATTCCCTTCAAAATAGTTGCCTTCCGCAACAACACACTTTTGCCAACGCGTGTAGAGTTCCTGGAAGCAGGCCTGGAAGCCATTTTGTGAAACCCGTCTTAGTGCTCTCGTCGCGTTTGCGATAACCTCTTCAGCATTGAATCTCCGTCCTTTCATATGACTTTTCAGACGGGGAAACAGAAAGTAATCAGGTGGTGAGAGATCAGGAGAGTATGGTGGGTGATCCAAAGCAGTTATGTTGTGCCTGGCAAGAAAATTCTTTACAATAATTGCGCGATGAGCAGGTGCATTGTCATGCATAAGGAACCAGTTGTTTTCTACCCACTTTTCTGGACGTTTCCTTCTCACTGCGTCCCAGAGGCGACGGAGGGTTTCTACGTACAATTCTTTCGTTACAGTACGACCTTCTGGAATGAACTCATGGTGCATGAGACCCTGAGAGTCGAAGAAAACTTCCAACATAACTTTGCTTTAAGTGTGCTTAAATGCGACAGGCTCATGTCAGTAGATTTACTGGCATGTGAAAGAACTCCTGCGGGACAAAATTCCGGCACATCCGGCGATGCTGATATAACCTCTGCAGTTGCGAGCGTCGTTAAATAAAACATAACATTTAAAATAACTTTGCCTTTGGAAGTGTCCCTAGGAAATTTTTGCTTCCGAGGAGATGTTTTCGATTTCCACTCAGATGACTGTCGTTTAGGGACTGTGTCGTACAAGTAGCACCAGTTTCATTTTGTTTAAGAAATCACCATCTTCATCAGCCATACTGATCATGTCCCCAGCAAAACACAGAACTTGATGTTTGTACTTTGCTCTGTGGACATAATTACAAAATGCGACGAACAAACAAAACACTATGATAAACAATTGCCTACAACTCAAAACCAATAATTGCCATTATCAGCAAACTTTAAGGAAATGACATCATGAATGTTACCAACAAAACAAATGTATAATATCCCTTGTTATATATTAATACGAAAAATGGTAGTAAAATTCCGGGAACTTTTTGAACCTAGTAGTATACAGAAAGAAAACTTACTTGCGCAACAACATTATGTAGATATCATCCTAGATCATATATATCCCAGATAGGTCGGCCTTATAGGTTTTGAAGTTAACAACTTTTGTCTGATTTACTACGCTGCCATCTAGTTGTCACATAAGGAGTCACGTCATAATTCCCATTTGAATTGCATTAGCGAATGTACTGCCATCTCGTGTTCGTTCTCTTCGAAGTGCAAACGATTTTTACATAGCGATGACTTATCTGTTACATATATGATCTAGGAGGTCATTGACTGCCCTGCTATGAAAATGTGTTAGCTCGCGTAAGGGAATCTGAAAAATTTTTATGATAATTCATTGCAACGCATAAACGCTAGTATAGTTCATAGAAAATATGTTGTTGTTTTCTAATTCTAGGCGTTTGACAATATAGTCATTTGACCTCTTGCACTCCAATATTTTTCAAAGATATTATCATAGTCAGCCACTGAAGCACAAATTTTGAGGTGTTCCGAATCCATTTCTTGGTTTGAGTTGCACAATGGGCAGTTAGGGGACTGATATATTCCAATTCAATGCAAGTGTTTGGCTGAACAATCATGGCCTGTTGCCAATCTAAATGCAGCTACAGACGATTTTCGTGGTAAATCGGAAATTAACTGTGGATTATGATGCAGAGAGTTCCATTTTTTCCCTTGAGATTGTGTTATCAAATTTTGTTGATGAAGTCTAAGTATGTAGATTTAATAAATCTTTTCACAGAGTAATACGTAGATTTAGTAACAAGTCTGTAAGTAGCAGTGCTGCCCTTCTTTGTAAAGCATCCGCATTCTCGTTTCCCAGGATTCCACAATGGGATGGTATCCATTGGAATACAATTATTTTATTGAGTGATATTAATTGAGAGAGCATTTTAGTTATTTCTGCTGTTTGAGATGAAGGTGTGTGTTTAGAGACGATTGATAGAATAGCTGCTTTGGAGTCTGACAATATAAATGCATTCTTAAATTTATTGATGTGGCATAGAAGATTCCTGAGACTTTCACTTATTGCAATGATTTCGCTATCAAAACTTGTTGTTCCATATCAAAGAGATCTATAAATCGAGAAGAGTCAGCACGTAACACCTGCACCGGCACCTTGTTCTCTGGAGATCAAGGATCCGTCGGTGTATAAATGAAGCCAGTTTTGTCGAGGGTACCTAATATTAATTGTCTCTAAAGACAATTGTGTCATTATTTCAGTGTTTACTTTTGATTTTAGTATTTCGTCTGTTAAATTTAAAATATAATATATATTTAATAGAGTTAAAGGTTTTGCTTTAATTTGCAAGTTTCCTTTTAAATTCGGGACGGACATTGATTATCTGTTTTAATTAATGAACCATGGATATGAAATTTTTTTGAGTTTTCACTCTACAGAGAGGACTGTATGAATGCCAATTGTTTCCCGGTTATCTGATAAGTTTTCATATTAAACCAGTGCTTTTTCTTCTAATGTTATTTTAGTTTTGTTTAAAAAGATATATGTCTTTTCATCTAATAATTTCAACTTGCACGACGTCTATAGTATTTAATTACAATATATTTATTGTAAAAATAACACTGTACAACAAATTTGAACTTTGTGTCTGCCGTTTAGATGAAAGTATGTGATTCTGTATAAACAAAAGGTGCTTGATTCATATCTGAAAACCAAAATGGTCCATCACGTACCGTTTTTTTAGGAGACCCGCTTTTCATATTTATACAATTTGGTCAGAGAGAAAATTAACAGCGACACTCATTACGGAAAACACATACACTAAAATGATTTTTTGGCCGTTTCCGCTTGTAGGCATCTGGTGGAGTGTCCCTAATATTAGACGAATAATATTCAGCTAGCGTACTTCCATTCCATCGTCCACTGAAGCGCTTTTCAAACATAGCAATGTCCTGGTGGAATCTTTCGCCATGCTCATCACTAACTGCACCCAGGTTTTGAGGGAAAAAATCTAGATGTGAGTCCAAAAAGTGTAGTTTTAAAGACATATTGCATCCTATAACACGAAAGCATTTCACCATGTCACGAACAAGATCTTCATAGTTTTCAGCTTTCTCGTTTCCAAGGAAACTTGAACATACTGATTTAAATGCCTGCCAGGCTGCTTTTTCTCCTTCTCATTGTTTATTTCAAAGTCTTCGTCGTGCATGACTGATTTAATTTGTGGGCCAATAAAAATCCCTTCATTTACCTTTACTTCACTTAAACTTTTGAATTTGTTTCTGAGATACAAGAAGGCTAACCCTTCTCTGTCCAGCGCTTTTACAAAAATTTTCATTAAACCAAGTTTAATGTGCAATTGTGGAAGAAAGACATATTGCGGATTCACAAGTGGTTCATGAGATATGTTTTTGGTGCCAGGAATGTAGTTTTGTCGTGGAGGCCACTGTTTATGGATGTAGTGACTTTTTCTGTCACGATTATCCCATTCACATAGGAAGCAGCAGAATTTAGTGTATCCTTGTTGCATGCCTGTTAATATCCCAATAACTTTTAAGTCTCCGCAAATGTGCCATTTGAATGTAGAGTAGTCAATTAATTTCAATATAGCACTCATTATCTCATATATTTCCTTGGTATTTACAGCATTATATGCTATAGGAACAGAGGGGAAAACATTGCCTATATGGAGGAGTACTGCCTTTAGACTACGTGTGGAAGAGTCAATAGACAGGTGCCAGTCTCCTACAATGTGTTCATGTCCCAAAACCTGAAATAACCCATTCACATCACAGCAATAAATAATGCTTTCTTTCTCCGCAAAATAGTGCCAAAAATTGCTTTGTCGTCTTCTAAATGAATGCTGGAATTATGATATGATCAACCTGGCAGTGAATGATTGATGTAGATATATATTTGTAAATGTATCTAAATCTATCCCTGCACTGAAAATGTTTGATAGAAGAAGCAATTTGGAAAATGGTTCGTCTTAGGCAAAAACCGAGTACAGATTCGTTATTTCCAGCCATGAATATACAAGAAACACATGTTTTCTTGTAAAGGGCATTTTTCATGTTGTACAGTGTAATATTTGTTTGATTTAAAATAAATAGTTTATTCTTATTGAGTCATAAATTAATAACTTGTCGCATTACTACTGCAAAATATATCGTACCTACTGTTCACAACGTACACACACAGAGACGCAAGATGTAAACACACAGTACAGTACCGGGGAGTCTGATTCGCTGCTGCTTACACTGATTTGATTGGCGGGGCTCTCCGTACACAGCGAGGTTAGAAATGCTCGTCTTATACCTAACTTGTATCCAAAGTGACTGAAGGCAGGGCTCTATTTAATAACTTAGGACATTTTTTATAATGGGCATTTACGTAATGTCTATGGTCGTATTTTCTACCAGCCATCTGATAACTTGGGACATTTATGATATTGAACGTTAATGATGTTGGACAATTTAGCTAATAATAATAATAATAATAATAATAATAATGGTTTATTTTAGCTGGCAGAGTTAAGGCCGTAAGGCCTTCTCTTCCACACAACCAGCAAAAAGTGTATATACATATGCATGAACTTACAAAGAATTCAACAATTTGATTTAGATGAGAGTTACATGTATACAAGAGTTATTTACGAATTAAACAACAAAATACTATGAACTATTAATTAAACACTGAAATAAACTGCGTAGCAGAATTAAACTAAAATACATAGAATGTTAATATATTTCAAATTATATTAGATAATAGAAAGAGATTATTATGAGACAATTTTGAAAATGCAGCACAATCAGGATGATGTCTAAAGAAAAAAAGCAACAGTGTAGTCAGTAATATTTTAAATCAGTATGATTGGAGTGAAATGCTAATAAGGTTATCTTTTAAGCTGTTCTTAAAGGTGTTTGTTGTCTTGCAGCCCCTAATACTTTGTGACAAGGAATTCCATTGACGCGAGGTGGATATTGTAAAAGATGAGGAATAACAAGATGTTCTATGAAGAGGTATATTTAGCGTGCCACAGATAAGTGATCTGGTATTTACGTCGTGGTTAGAGTATAGATAAGAGAAACGAGACGAAAGGTAATTTGGTGTTGAGGTGTGCAGAATTCGAAAGAGTAAAGACAAAGAGTGTAAAGTTCTGCGTTCTTTAAGTCGGATCCACGAGAGACTTGCGAAGGACGGTGATATGTGATCATATCGAGGCGCATCCAGAAAGTAAGTTTCCCTATTAAAAAAAAAAGAACACACTTACAAAAAAACATTTATTGGCAACATGTACAGCTACAACCAAATTGTGCGTACATTGGTTGCTAAAGTGTCCCGGATCCTAAGCCTGGTAATAGTGAGCAAAGAAAGAACTATGCAGCTAAACATTATTTATCACCATACAAAATTTTCCTAAATATTCCATTACTTTCTTCAGCTTTCTTCTATTTCTTTATTTCGTTCCAGTCTCCTTCTTGCACATTTCTGTCTTCCGTTAACATTTGTATTTGGGTTTCTCAATTCAATCTTGGTTTTAGTTACTTGACGAGATGGGATAACAGCAGTGATGCCAACAAGGAATTTGTAAGTTGATCTGTAGCGCGATAAAGCAAAATAGGAGAGCAGTCGGTAAATGTCAAAAACATTGAAAACTCTGATATACGAGGCGCATCCTGAAAGTAAGTTTCCCTATTTAAAAAAAAAAGAACGCACACTTTCAGGAAAACGTTTATTGGCAACAGGTACAGCAATGTTTCAGTTATTTTTCAACATAGAAATCATCAGAATTCAGACACTTGTCGTATCGTGGGATCAACTTTTGTATCCCTCTGTCGTAGAACTCTGCCGCCTGTGAATGGAACCAGCGTGTGACAGACGTCTTCAGCTCTACGTCGTTGCTAAAACGCTCACCGGAGGACAGGAATTTCTTGAGGTGCAAGAAAACGTGAAAATCGCTGGGAGCAAGATCAGGACTGTAGGGTGGGTGATGAAACAACTCCCAGCCAATTTCCGTCAAAACAGCTGCTGTGCGCCGAGCCGTATGTGGACGAGCATTGTCATGGAGGAGCACAACACCTGCAGTAAGCATTCCACGCCTCTTGTTTTGAATGGCACGTCGCAATTTTCGCAGTGTTTCACAGTAACGGTCAGCGTTCACTGTTTCACATATTGGAAGGAAGTCAATGACCAGAATACCCTTCCTGTCCCAGAACACCGTGCACGTCACTTTCCGTACCGACAGCGTCTGTTTGAATTTCGTCCTGACCGGAGATCCACTATGACGCCAATGCATTGACTGATGCTTGGTTTCCGGGGTGAAGTGCGAAATCCAAGTCTCATCGCCCTTGACGATCCTGTCGAGGAACTCGTCGCCGTCATCGTGATACCGTTGCATAAATGTCAGTGCTGCTCCTAAACGTTGCATTTTGTGTTCGGGTGTCAGGTTTTTCGGCACCCACCTGGCACACACGTTTTTGAACAGCAGGTGCTTAGTGACAATCTCATGCAACAAGGATCGCGATATCTGCGGAAAATGGCTTCTCAGCTCCGTAATCGTGAAGTGACGGTTCTCCATGATGCACTGCCGCACCAGATCAACACGATCATCATTGATGAGGGACGGTCGCCCACTGCGCTCTTCATCATGGACACTTTGACGACCTTCGGAAAACTGCCTACACAAGCGACGCATCATCTGCTTACTCATGATTTTCGGCCCATAGACCTGACAGAGCTGCCGATGAATTTCAATTGGCGCAATGCTTTGTGCATTAAAGAACTTTATCACCGACCGAACCTCGCAGGCGGCGGGAGAAGGAATAAGAGCTTCCATTTTGGACCACTGCTGCCACGCTACTGGCACCAGGCGGGATCTGTCCGGGCGGCATATGATTGATACGTCACAGATCAGTTACGCATGCGCAATTGACGCGGCTAATTACGTTTACTTTCAAGGGGAAAAATCGGGAAACATACTTTCTGGATGCGCCTCGTATATCTCGCTATTGACTACATGACTGTACAACTACGAAGGCAGATTCCGAGTGTCGTAGCAATTCAACTCAACTATCGAAGAAAGCTCGGTTTCCCCCTCTCTTACATACCCATGATTCCATGCTGCCCAATACGGAAAACAGATACGAAATGCCGGCAGTATAGATGGCGTCAGGGTCAAAATAAGCTGTTCTGACGGTTGATTCGGCTTACACGGCTCAAGAGTAAAATGCATTTTATCAAATAGAAAGAGAAACGTTTCGTTTCAACTAAGTAATATGTTTACAGTCATCGATTGCAATGTGTAGAGAGTCGTAAAGGACGCACTCACAATTTGTTTTATTTTAAGTTCGTGCTGACATTTATGTTTTTTAATTTTTGCCTCCATTAGATCTGATGTATTTAGATATGTTTATCTTAGGGTTTGACAAATTCTGAACGTCAGGTAACCATGGCGACTATAAATGTTTATGTGGCGCAAGACTTAGATTCCTTTAATGCTAATACAACTGAAGCATATTAACAAAAGCGGTTGTTGCAAAAAATTCGAATTTATTTTCAGATTAATATCGCTACCGTTCTCAAGATATCGTCACTATATACTGTAGCTTGAGTCACAGAGCACAGAGAGTCTCTGAGAGCATATATTTGCATTGTATAGATATTTATTATTGTCTAATATTTATTTGGATGAAAGCATTTTTATCTTAGCTCGAATAGTTTTCTCATTGCATGTTTGGGTAAAATGTGGTCACTCCTGAAATAATGGGCGTTGGTCCTGAAATTTTAGTAAGTTTGTTTATCCCTGGTAAAAATTAACTTTTATTGCACATTTTAAGCAACCTTTTAAATAAATACTTTGTTATTATTATTATTATTAAATCCACGTGGTATTTTGTACCTGAGTACTTAGATTCCTGTTCACCCACTCATACACACAGGTGCACGAATAAACAGATGTAAACCACAGTACTGGAACGTACGGGGTAACTGTTTTACTGCAGCATAAACTGTTGACTCGTAATTTGCTCTCCGTACCAAGCGAAGCTATTATGACCGACGTACGACTAACTTGTATTCAAAGTAACGAAACTGAGGACTTTGGTGATACGTAGTTCCTTCCAGTGTTGCCATACCTACTGATTTAGCAGGAGATTTCCTGTTTTTCCATGGACTCTACTGCTCTACTGATTTCTTTGTCAAAAGTTCGAATTTCTCCTGCCTTTTTGGCATACTAAAGTCACCAGTGATATTATGCTCGGATTTTCAATACGCTCACAACTACACACTCGCTCTCTCTCTCTCTCACACACACACACAATTTACAGAGTGGAAGGTAACCACTGCACCAAAATGAAACTGGTAATAATCATGAGGAGAGACTTGAAAAATCTAAATAAGTTTTTTTCTCTAACATTCACCATTTTAGACGAAATCGTTATGTTTTTATGAAACATTTGGCAACATGACGGCTACTGCAATAACTCTAACAAACACTTCTTACCTTCTCCTCCTCCTCAGCTGTACACAGTCAATGACACTCGGCAGTCCGCTGAGCTGAAAGATTTATTTTAACGGTTTTCGCAATTATTCAATTTAATTCATGACTAAACGGTTCAATTTGTAAAATAAGAATCAATACCGTACATTAGTGTTAAGATTATTTTTACGTCTCTACTTGTATAGGAACCAATTATTTCTCCCAGGCCATTACTGCAATAGAGCGCTGTAAACATTGGGCTAAGACTATTTTTTCTGCTTAAAGGTGCTTCATCGATGGAAACTTGTAACATGTAGAGCCACCTCTTAAATTTTGGTGCGTCGGTAATCTTCCATCCCTATAGGTTTGGAAATGCATGCAGAAACACAAAGCATTTGAAAAGACAAAAAACAATCAGGTTTTATGAGTAATTTTACAAAAATAAACACTATGGCGAGAGAAAATAATCACTCTGGCGAGAGAAGCGGAAGTGAGACCAATCTGTTTTTGTAGTAGCTAGAACATAATTTGTTGATCAATATTATGGAGCACTTACCAGCACTAATTAAGTCTATTTGTCCAGATTCAAAAACTGCGAGAAAGGTAACTTGTGGGCGTACAAAAACTACAGCTTTTGTCAAAAATATAACGGGAGTGAAAAACAAAGAAAGATAATGCAAATTGCCGATGAATCCACAGAAAAAAATTCTACCAAACATATTTTGTGTATTGTTGCAAATGTTGACGGACTTAGTTACATAAATTGACTAGAGATGGCTGTAGTTACATTAGGAAAATTGTTCATTTCACTGGTGGGGATGTATTGTGTAGTAATACAAAAGTATCATATTTTTATAGTATACATTGTTTTGTAATTAACATAAAAGAATGAGGATATCGTTAATTAATCTACTGTTATCTCTTGTTTTTTCGATGAATTTTTTTTCCGGATTTTCTTGAGTAGGTCGCGACAACACTGGTTCCTTCTACAGTTATCAATTTTTTTTCAAAACTAGTTGTATATTTAATTTCTACCTGAATATCTGAGTTTCTAAACTGGTCCATGAGGTTACCCAAAACAAGAGGTCGATGAAATCCTATTTCTTATGCCTCTATTATCTGTATTTTATCATTTTGTTCATTAAGCCTACCGTAATTATCATTGATATTCCCGTTATGTCTACACGTGAGGTACATAACACAATACTACGGAGTATCCCTAAAGCCAATTTCTGTTATGTTTATTTGTTGTGGTTAAATGTGCGCTCTTCTAACAAATGTGTGCAATTCATACAGCATAGATCTTGGAGTAAATGGTGCTCCATTTTACTTCTCTCAGCCTAATGCCTCGGCCTCACTCTTTTGCCACATACTTTGTGTACTTTAAGCGTTCTATTTTGTTCGAGTGATGTATAACGGCGAATTGTTTAAGGAAGTTCTTCCTCGTCAGAAAGTAAATACTCTGTCTTATTAAAGTTTGTTTACGCTCCTCGTAGTTTTCTAGGAACAAACTACATTGTACTCTATTCATCTTCTGCTCCAGTTATCCTACAGTACCATTAAAGATCAAAAGGTTTTATTTAAGTGGTATATATCCTTAAGCGTACATTTGTTTCACTACAGCTCTCCTTTAATTCCTGCAGTTAATAATAATAATAATAATAATAATAATAATAATAATAATAATAATAATAATAATAATAATACTTACTTACTTACTTACAAATGGCTTTTAAGGAACCCGAAGGTTCATTGC
Organism: Periplaneta americana; assembly: GCF_040183065.1. Classification (NCBI taxonomy): domain Eukaryota; kingdom Metazoa; phylum Arthropoda; class Insecta; order Blattodea; family Blattidae; genus Periplaneta; species Periplaneta americana. Next base: position 180,946,128 of record NC_091124.1, read on the forward strand.
CGCCCTCACATAAGCCCGCCATCGGTCCCTATCCTGTGCAAGATTAATCCAGTCTCTATCATCGTATCCCACCTCCCTCAAATCCATTTTAATATTATCCTCCCATCTACGTCTCGGCCTCCCTAAAGGTCTTTTTCCCTCCGGTCTCCCAACTAACACTCTATATACATTTCTGGATTCGCCCATACGTGCTACATGCCCTGCCCATCTCAAACGTCTGGATTTTAAGTTCCTAATTATGTCAGGTGAAGAATACAATGCGTGCAGTTCTGTGTTGTGTAACTTTCTCCATTCTCCTGTAACTTCATCCCGCTTAGCCCCAAATATTTTCCTAAGCACCTTATTCTCAAACACCTTTAACCTATGTTGCTCTCTCAGAGTGAGAGTCACAGTTTCACAACCATACAGAACAACCGGTAATATAACTGTTTTATAAATTCTAACTTTCAGATTTTTCGACAGCAGACTGGATGATAAGAACTTCTCAACCGAATAATAACATTCATTTCCCATATTTATTCTGCGTTTAATTTCCTTCCGAGTGTCATTTATATTTGTCACTGTTTCTCCAAGATATTTGAATTTTTCCACCTCTTCGAAGGATAAATCTCTAATTTTTATATTTCCATTTCGTACAATATTCTGGTCACGAGATATAATCATATACTTTTTCTTTAATAATAATAATAATAATAATAATAATAATAATAATAATAATAATAAGAGACTGATAACATTTATTTACTATTATTATCACACACACCACAACAACCATTACCGCCAGTATCATTATTACGTCACCATCACACAAACATACCATTTCCATTTTTTGTCACGTACATTGCAGTACATTAATGATGTCTTGATTTGTCTATATTCCTTCATCAATAAGTCCTTTGCTTAATTATTTCTTCTACAAGTGTATTTTCGCAAATTGTATTATGTTTCCAATGCATGAAAGTCCTTTCAATTTCATATTTCATTACCTAGGGATAGTAGAATGTTTTCCAAGCTTCTTTCTATGGTATGTAGTCTATCTGTGCCCGTGGTGTAGTGGAAGAGAAAGCCTTTTGGTCTTGAATTCATCACGTAAAATAAATGAATTTATTATTATTATCATCATCATAATCATTATTATCATCATCACTGTTAGAGTGCCTGATAAGCTTAATATGAAACCGCGTGGAGTTAAATGTCATGTTATTTTGGACTACCTGAGCTTTAGCTTTATGAAATTTGAGGGTTTGTATTATTTCTTTTAGAGGGACCAAAAGAACCTAGGAAATAAACCTACGCATAATGTTTCTTTTAGAAATATGTATTATATGTCTTTCTCGTGTTAAATTTTACCGTACCTTGTTAATATATTTCAGCCTGTTATGGGCCATCTTCAGAACTGGTTGTTGCTGGTGTTGGCGTTTTTGTTTGTGTGTGGGGGTGTGTTTGTGTAGTGTAATGTGGAGTCAAAGAGTGTCTGTTCTGAAAATAAGTTGTGTGTTGAGGATTTCAGTTGGATGTGATTTTCTGTATTTTTTGTATTGTTCTAATGTGTTTAGTTTCTGGCTCTGTGGTTGAATATATAGAATTTCCATGTCTGTGTTTATGTCTCTGTAGGTGTGGTTAGTATTTGTGATTTATTCTGCATATGTGAAAGTGTATTGTAGTTTTGTTATGACCGTGATGTGTTCTTTGTAACGAATTTGAAATGATCTGTCTGTCTGTCCTATGTAGAAGTCGTTTCTTTTTGTATATTTGTGACACGGAATATCAAGTCCTACTATTTTAAGGTGCTAAGTACCAAAAGGGCTAATACATATATTGTTTCCTTTTGTCTTTGTGATTAGCAGTAATATCATAACGTCTTGACTTGTTATTGTGTTAACGTCCGGGATTTCCTTTATTAGTTTAGTAAAGTAGATACCAAACGAACCTTATAGATAAGTATTCCATAATGCCTCTTTTTTTATTCGCAATCAACATTGTGCAATATCAGAGCCGACTCATTTTAAGATTGTTACCAAAACAGACCTGGAAATACGTAGACTATGTGGCTTCTCATTTTTTGAATAACCAGATATCATTAATTTTTAATAATATTTGTAGGAAGAGAACGTTCCATATAAGTTTTATTTATTTTTTCTCTTTACGCAATATAAGATCAGACAAACCGATCTTGTGTTTCATGAAAGCCCAGATTTTTTCTGCTAATGTTAGTACCAGCATAAAAGATTTGAGGAAGGTGGGATATGATGGTAGGGACTGAATTAATCTTGCTCAGGATAGGAACCGATGTCAGGCTTCTGTGAGGGCGGCAATGAACCTCCGGGTTTCTTAAAAGCCATTTGTAAGTAAGTAAGTAAGTAATATTAGTATCGGTACCGAAAGAGCCTCATACTTCCGTACATTTAGGCCTATTTGTTTCTACTGTTGGTTATTTTATGTACAAATTATATTTCTCGTAAATAAAGAGACTCAATCAGTGAGAAGTTTTACAAAAATTTCAAACAATAAAATCATTAATATGGTTGTCATTCAAAAGAAAAATTAATAAAAAGTTTTACTTGCTTACTATTTTGTAATTTTTTTAATCTGGAAAATCAATTCGAGAAAGTAACATTCTCTAAAATAAAATATCAAAAAGATTTTTACAACTTTATAATTAAGGTAAGTATTTCAGCTACGTCTAAGTTGGAATACAGTTAGATTACCTACTCTCATACCGTAACTGATGTCACAGCACAGGGATACGTCCCGTCTGATACAACATTGAACCGCATCTTACTCACGCTCACTCTAGTTTGTGTTGAAGCCGGAACACGGTCATAGTGAGTGCTCTAAACCAGTGAAGTGTAAAAGTCGTATTATTTACTTAACGTAACATTTGTATTTGTGACGAGGTAAAATTCCGAAGACAAAAAGTTCGAAGTATAAAAGGCTGGAGGACTTAATTCAGGAGTTCAGAGCCAATAATAATTTACATTACAGGTAAGTTGTGCAAAGTAGATATAAATGTTACAAGAAAACAGTGCATTGAAAGACACTGCAATACAAAAAGGCATAGAAATATGGTTGAACATAACTCAAAACAAACAGTACCATCAAACTCTGAGAGAGTACGATATGAAATCCACGTTTTACAGGGATCTATGTGTCATGATGGTCATTGCCAATATACCGCTTAATAAATTGAACAATAAACACTTCAGAAAATTTCTAGAAAACTACACGAAGTAACATATTGCAAGTGAGCCCCAACTCCGTCAGTACTTTGCGCCCATAATTTATGAAGAAAAAATGTTTGTCACACAGGTAGGCCCTGGCCAACTTCGGGCTGTTGCGCCGTTATATTATAAAGTCAGTAGTTGCTCTACTTTTATTTCAGGTTGGATGTACTCTACGAACATGCAGTAAGAACATGTTCGTCTGTCTCTTTCTCTGCTGCATCACCTGGGTTCCACCTACTATATAGACTATTTACCCGCAACTTGAGTCTTTTGGTAGCAGGAATACTAAGCTTCCTTATAAGCTTATAGAAATTTATCCATATATATTACGGAATTCGTTTAGGTGTCATTTCAAAACAAAACACATCAAGTTTCTACCAAGCATGTATTTTGGTTTGATATGATTTTCATTTGTGATATAGCAGACATTCAACACACACACGAGCAACTGCGGCAGTAATTCGAATTGTCACCTCAGCAAGATCGGCACGTAAAGGAGGAACGTACACAAGATCTTTGACGAATTCCTTACTTACTTACTGGCTTTTAAGGAACCCGTAGGTTCATTGCCGCCCTCACATAAGCCCGCCATTGGTCCCTATCCTGAGCAAGACCAATCCAGTCTCTACCATCATATCCCACCTCCCTCAAATCCATTTTAATATTATCTTCCCATCTACGTCTCGGCCTCCCCAAAGGTCTCTTCCCCTCCGGCCTCCCAACTAACACTCTATATGCATTTCTGGATTCACCCATACGTGCTACATGTCCTGCCCATCTCAAACGTCTGGATTTAATGTTCCTAATTATGTCAGGAGAAGTATACAATGCGTGCAGCTCTGTGTTGTGTAACTTTCTCCATTCTCCTGTAACTTCATCCCTCTTAGCCCCAAATATTTTCCTAAGAACCTTATTCTCAAACACCCTTAATCTCTGTTCCTCTCTCAAAGTGAGAGTCCAAGTTTCACAGGCATACAGAACAACCGGTAATATAACTGTTTTATAAATTCTAACTTTCAGACTTTTTGACAGAAGACTAGATGACAAAAGCTTCTCAACCGAATAATAACAGGCATTTGCCATATTTATTCTGCGTTTAAATTCCTCCCGAGTGTCATTTAGATTTGTTACTGTTGCTCCAAGATATTTGAATTTTTCCACCTCTTCGAAGGATACATCTCCAATTTTTATAGTTCCATTTCGTACAATATTCTGGTCACGAGACATAATCATATACTTAGTCTTTTCGGGATTTACTTCCAACCCTATCGCTCTACTTGCTTCAACAAGAATTTACGCGTTTTCCCTAATTGTTTGACGAATTCCTACAGGAAAAAATCGAGGGGAGTTCAGATATGGTGAGCGAGGTAGTCATTCATTTGGCCCTGCACGACCATACCAACGACCTGGAAAACAGCATCTTTTGTCACCTTTGTTGACCATCTTACACTTTTCTTCCTTTCTGTACACTCTGTTGCTCTAAATTTATCTACCAGATTAATGACATTTCTACGAAAATATTCCGTAATGATATAATCAGGAAATTGTGAAGAAGAAGAAAAAAAAAAGAAAAACTGTTGTTCACATTCGGTTATATTGTAATTCCAGTTTGCATCACCGTCCTTCATAAACAGTAAAACAAAACTCTTGTTTAAATAATGCTGTTAAGTACCGTACCATATTATAGGGTACCGTACTTTCGGTAACTCTAATCTTCACTTGTGCTCAGTCCACACAGATAAATTCAGATATGCTACACACCATACTTGTGTGAAAATAAACTTGAATAATATAAGCTTTTTCTTCTATAGAAAATGCAACATATTTCTGAAATACACTGTACTCTGTACTGTTTATTTCACTGCTAGCAACAGCGGCCGTAAGTTTGTGTGACTGACGTTAGCAAGGACATTAGTGAAAGGGGTGGGAGTGAAGTACATTTAGAAACGCAGGTACAATAAAAATTGAAGTAAAAATAAAATGATGCCCCTGTACTTTGTGCTCTAATTGATGTAGCGCTCTTGGTGACTGACTTTGGTTTCACGGCACTACGTGAGTCAAAAGTTGATGTGTTTTATTTAAAATTACATCTTACCATTTTCTGTAAGATATGTGGATAAATTGCTATATGCTTATAAATTTGTAAAATCCTTTTTGATACACAGTGTGGTTTGAAGTGGTGTTGGAACGTATTTGAAGTATGTAAATGGATATCGAACGTGGAAGTATATCTAAGACGGGGAGTAAATTCGGTTTTATAGAATTAAGCCTTGCAGACGTGTATTAGATGTGGCAGATACTGCGACGACGAAGTAATGAAGTTTACACTCGGAATATGTTGTCAGTTAACATTGATAGATATGAACTTTGAAGATTGAGCGGCAGATAAGATATAAATGTTCAAGTGTACGACCTACGCAGGAACTATACATACTCGTAAATCCTCAAAGCAAGCGTCCTTTGTTAAATGTATTAATCGGAATGGAGAGAAAGGAGACGTATTCCTAAACGGGGAATATTACAAAATTTCCGCTACGTAATCTATATCTTCTTTGCAATATCTTTCCATGCTTTTATTATTTCCACAATTTTTTCGTTCTGCCTTTTTGTTCATTTCTGTAACCAGCTATTTACTTCATTATATTTCGTGTTGATGTATGCCTCCTATCTGGATGATTCCTTCCTTATTTCCTCTTTAGACCTATTCTTCTCCTTTGTGTCCTGACTCTTTCATCTCCCCATTTATTCTCTCCTATTGGTTTCATAGATTTCAAAAAGGCATATGATTCGGTTAAGAGAGAAGTTTTATATGATATTCTTATTGAATTTGGTATTCCCAAGAAACTAATTCGATTAATTAAAATGTGTCTCAGTGAAACGTACAGCAGAGTTCGTATAGGTCAGTTTCTGTCAGATGCGTTTCCAATTCACTGTGGGCTAAAGCAGGGAGATGCACTATCACCTTTACTTTTTAACTTTTCTCTAGAGTATGCCATTACGAAAGTCCAGGATAATATAGAGGGTTTGGAATTGAACGGGTTACATCAGCTGCTTGTCTATGCAGATGACGTGAATATGTTAGCAGAAAATCCACAAAAGATTAGGGAAAATACGAGAATTTTACTGGTGGCAAGTAAAGAGACAGGTTACGAAGTAAATCCCGGAAAGACAAAGTATATGATTATATCTCTTGACGAGAATATAGTACGAAATGGAAATATAAAAATTGGAGATTCATCCTTCGAAGAGGTGGAAAAATTCAAATAGCTTGGAGCAACAGTAACAAATACAAATTATACTCGGGAGGAAATTAAACTCAGAATAAATAACTTTATTTAATATTTATATAAATGAAATTATTTTAAAATTGAACCAAATCTACACATCAGGAATCAAAATAACCAGTGCTCTAACATTAAATACCTTACTCTATGCCGATGATCTAGTCATAATTTCCAATTCAGAGGATAATTTACAAAGAGGATTGTATACATTAAATAAAATATTAAAAGATTTTGGGATGGAAATTTCAGCACAAAAATCAAAAGTAATGGCATTTTTAGGACAAGACACAGTCAGAAGTAAGGTAATACACAATAACCAATGTCTCGAACAAGTGCAAAATTTCAATTATCTGGGTTGTGAAATATCTTATCAAAATGAAAAAGATGTGAACAAGAAAATTATCAAATTTACACAAATTCTAGGAATAATAAACAATGCATTAAAAGCTAAATTAGTACAAAAATCTACAAGAATAAAAATATATAATACACTAGCATTACCCACCCTTTTATACGGAAGCGAGATTTGCTCATTAAAGAAAAAAGACATGACCAGAATCAAAGCAACGGAAATGAAATTTTTGAGGACAGCAGGATATACTCTTTTAGACCGAAAAAGGAATGAAGAAATTTTAGAACAATTAGAAGTAGAGTCAGTAGAAGAAAAAATCAGCAGATACAAATTCAATTGGCTAGATCATGTAAGAAGAATGGAAAATTCAAGAATCCCAAAAATTATGATGCAATATAAACCTAGAGGACATCGTCGACCAGGAAGACCTTTAAGAAGACTGCTAGATGGGGCCGAAACAGATCTACAGAGTCCTAATTCGTGAAGATGATGATGATGATGATGATGATAAATATGGGAAATGCTCGGTATAGGGATAAATGGGGGGCTTATGTGAGGGCAGCAATGAACCTCCGAGTTCCTTAAAAGCAAGTAAGTAAGAAAGTAAATAAGTAATTAATCTTACTCTTACCACAATTATTACTACTGTCACTATTGTTACTATTGTGACTACTTTCACTACAGCAACTACTATTACTACTACTGCTAATACTTTTGCTACTGTTGCTGCTATTGAACTACTTACTTACAAATGGCTTTTAAGGAACCCGAAGGTTCATTCCCACCCTCACATAAGTCCGCTATCGGTCCCTATCCTGTGCAAGATTAATCCAGTCTCTATCATCATACCCCACCTCCCTCAAATCCATTTTAATATTATCCTCCCATCTACGTCTCGGCCTCCCTAAAGGTCTTTTTCCCTCCGGTCTCCCAACTAACACTCTATATACATTTCTGTATTCGCCCATACGTGCTACATGCCCTGCCCATCTCAAACGTATGGATTTTAAGTTCCTAATTATGTTAGGTGAAGAATACAATGCGTGCAGTTCTGTGTTGTGTAACTTTCTCCATTCTCCTGTAACTTCATCCCGCTTAGCCCCAAATATTTTCCTAAGCACCTTTTTCTCAAACACCCTTAACCTATGTTCCTCTCTCAGAGTGAAAGTCCAAGTTTCACAACCATACAGAACAACCGGTAATATATATGTTTTATAAATTCTAACTTTCAGATTTTTGGACAGCAGACTGGATGATAAGAGCTTCTCAACCGAATAATAACACGCATATCTCATATTTATTCTGCGTTTAATTTCGTCCCGAGTGTCATTTATATTTGTTACTGTAGCTCCAAGATATTTGAATTTTTCCACCTCTTCGAAGGATAAATCTCCAATTTTTATATTTCCATTTCGTACAATTTTCTGGTCACGAGACATAATCATATACTTTGTCTTTTCGGGAATTACTTCCAAACCGATCGCTTTATTTGCTTCAAGTAGAATTTCCGTGTTTTCCCTAATCGTTTGTGTATTTTCTCCTAACATATTCACGTCATCCGCATAGACAAGAAGCTGATGTGACCCGTTCAATTCCAAACCCTGCCTGTTATCCTGAACTTTCGTAATGGCATATTCTAGAGCGAAGTTAAAAAGTAAAGGTGATAGTGAATCTGTCTGCTCTAGCCCGCAGTGAATTGGAAAAGCATCAGATAGAATCTGACCTCTACGGACTCTACTGTATGTTTCGCTGAGACACATTTTAAGTAATCGAACCTTCTTATTATTCTTTGATTTTTTTTTTTTTTTTCACTTTTTCACTTAAGTTTTTCTATGTCTGCATTCCTTTTTCTTCTCTCTCTATTCTGTCCTTGTTTTTCTCATCAATTTTTCAGTTGGTTATTTTACGACGCTATGCCATCTACTAGGTTATTTACGACGTTGGATTTCCTGACAGATGGAAGGTATTTGATGAGATGATGCCATAGATTCTACATAGATTATCTGACATTCGTCTCAGGATTGGGGAAATTCTCGGAAAAAAATGCCAGCCATGTATTGAGCCCAAGCAGGAATCGAAGCTATGCAATGCATCAAACTTAGTTTTTCCACTTTGACTTCCTTTCTTTATCTCTTTTTGTCTATTTTTATTTCTTTGCTTCGGTTACTTTCGTCCTAGAAGGTAAAATATAGAGCCCCTAATCTCACAAATACAGAACTCACTCACTCACTCACTCACTCACTCACTCACTCACTCACTCACTCACTCACTCACTCACTCACTCACTCACTCACTCACTCACTCTCTCAATCTCTCAATCTCTCTCTCTGTCTACGTCTAACCAAGCGACTTTGGTTTCAGTTGTAAAACGGCATTCATCTCTGACATTCCAATGTTGGCAGTTCCACCCACTCACATCGTGTCCCTTGAAACAGTTGCTGTTTCCAGTTAGCACCAAATTTCCGCTGCCACATCGATTTAAACAGCAGTTTTATCACCACGTCCCCCGCGTAGCTGGTATGAGATTTAATTTGTAGAATGTCATAACAGTGACGTCAAGAAGCCCCACAGTGGAATGTCCACCCATCTCCAGCGAGTTTTAACGCTTAACCATAACCCACGAGGGAGTTTAATCGCGCTTATCATAATTAATGCGGTTCCGTTAACAAGCAGGCAGAAAAGCTGCTGTGTATGAAACTTCAGCTCTGACGCATTTAGAGACGATGAGATCATTCCAGGTTTATTGGGGGCTAATTTTATTCAGTCAGATAATGGCCTTCTTCGTATGATAATATATTTTGTATTGTTTTGATATATTCTATTCCGGATAGAAGACGAAACACTTTATCGTCGAATTTCTGGTTTGCGCAAGTCTGAAAGACATTTTGCCTGTCTCTGCAACAAACCCGTCGATTCTAAATAACCTAATAGTTAATACAGCAACGTTATATGTATGTATGTATGTATGTATGTATGTATGTATGTATGTATGTATGTATGTATGTATGTATGTATGTATGTATGTATGTATGTATTTATTTATTTATTCACACTGCAGTGGGTATATACCCGGTGGCAGTGGTAACTAATTACACTCAATAATGACAATAATAAACTTATTAATTAAAATACAATTAATAATAATACTAATAATTAATACTAATAATAATAATAATAATAATAACAACAGATAATATACTAAATTAAATGAAACGATCACTTAAAATAACATTTGAAATAAATCTAATATGTATCTTAAAACTAAGATCGAACTAAAACCCACGAGTATGATATGTTCATATCTGCACAAGCACCTTTCAAATTACACTCATTTCGCTGTCAACTCACTCACTGCAATGGAACTGCGACACATTTCACTGATTCTATCCTGATTTCACTAACACTTCAAAAACATTTCACTGTTCAAATACTATGCACTGCCACTATAAACTATAAAGCTTCACTGACAGGAACACGTTTCACTTACACAGCACACTTCACTGACACGACATACTTCTTCACTGATACAACACACTTCACTGACACAACATAATTCTTCACTGATACAGCACTTCAATAACATATCATTTACACCCTTTAAATACTGTGTATAATTACCGTCTATTAGTAAGGTCCTTGAGCCTATTTTTAAATACATTTTTGGTTGTTGGTAAAGCCTTTAGTAAGTCTGCAGGTAAAGCATTCCAGTCCCTGATAGTACGATTGAGAAAAGAAAACTTTCCAGTGTCCGTCCTCTGCCTTCTTTCTCTCAATTTATGAGTGGTCGTTCCTTGAAGAGTAATTTGGCGGCTGCAACCTATTTTTTATTTCTCTCCACACAAGTTCACCTCTGTATGTTTTGAACAGTGCGCATAATATAGCCGACTAAACAAATTATTAATATTATTATAATCTATAATTAATTTATAATTATAAATGTTGTCATCTTTTGTCAGGATGTGAAATGAAATGAACTTAAAAGTCAATGAAAGTGATTTAACGCTCTGTGTGGGCTTTAAATATTTAATGCTCAGCTCGAAATAAGAATTGTTTAAGTATTCCGTTACCAGAGAAATACTGTCTTCCAGGAGGAAATCATTAAAGTTTAACCTTTCAGCAGAAATGCTTTGCGACCATGGTGTAATACACTGGAGACCCCAGCTCTAGTATTTATATATTAATTTGGTTGGCCCAAATTATGTCAGAATTCTCTTCTCAGAGTTACCTTCAAATTCTCTCTTTCTGGTATATTTTAGGGTCACATCCAATAAGTTGTGTAATAACGAAATTCTAAAGAAATTTTGTTTAATACCCAGAATTACGACGAAGTGAAGAGAAGCGAATAGAGGCATTTGAAATGTGGATATGGAAAAGAATGTAGCGTGTGAAATGGACAGACAGAATAAGAAATGAATCTCTGTTGGAAAGAGTGGGTGAAGAAAGAATGATGCTGAAACTGATCTGAAAGAGAAAAAAGAATTGGTTGGATCACTGGATGAGAAGAAACTAAGGATGCACTGGAAAGAATGGTGAACGGGAGAAGAGTTCGGAGCAGAAGAAGATATCAGAAGATAGATGACATTAATAATAATAATAATAATAATAATAATAATAATAATAATAATGATTTATTTAACCTGGCAGAGGTAAGGTCATTCGGCCTTCTCTAACACTCAACCAGGAGTAAAAAGTTACAAAAACACTACAGATTTACCAAGTACACTACAATTTTACACACAAAACTGAATAAGATAATAATAATAAAATTTAAACAAAAGTAAATAGAAATCAGACATAGGCCCTAATATATAACATACAGAAAGAAAGAAAAAAGCATAATAAAATGTGAACAGCAGGTCAAAATAAATGAGACATACAAAGTATAAAAAAATATGACAATTACTGATGATGATGATAATAATAATAATAATAATAATAATAATAATAATAATAATAGTAATAAAATAGTGCAGTACAAAGCATACAATGATTACAATATTTTTAAGTACACACATTAAGGAAAATTATGATTATATATAGCTCAACTTATCACATTATAGATATACCATTATCGGAAAATATGAAAACAAAAATATAAAATAAGTTAAATATCACTAGAACATAAAAACAAAATGTGAATACGTGGAAACATGCAATACAACACTTGTCATAATAGTAAGTTAGTTTGGCAACTCGTCATAAGATAATTTTCTAACTTGGATTTGAAAGATTTCAATGTTCGGGAGCCCTTGACTTCAGGCGGCAGAGAGTTCCAGTGACGGGAGGTAGCAACAGTGAAGGATGAGGAATACAGTGATGATGTGTGAAGTGGAATTTCTGGCCTGTTATCGCGTTGTGATAGAGTATTAATATTATGATAGCGAGAGAGAGTATGAAAACGAGAGAATAAATAATAGGGGGATGAAGTATGCATAATTCGATATAAGAGAGAAAGTGAGTGCATATTTCTCCTCTCGTGTAACCTAAGCCATGATAACTTCTCGAAAGAAGGTGAGATATGGTCATAGTATCGAACCATGGTGGAAACATAGTAGAGGTGTGGGACAAGCTGTGCGTGTTTTCGTTCAGTCTGCGCATGACGTCACCTTTACTGCAGGCACCACTCGAATGACACAGTCAACATAACAGATTGTTGATGGTTAGATCTGCGTCCATAGATTTAAATGAATAAATAAAACTCACGGTTTGTGTATTCAGTAAATATTGACAGTATAGGCTATAATAGGGTCTATCTTGAAGTGATAACATTATAAAATAGTGAACAATAAATTAAATTCAAGAGTCAAGAAATAATGTAATATGGTAGTGCAACGTTAATAATTGCCTTCTGTAATATACACGTACTTTTATAATAATTATAATACATTATGCTACAAATATGCACAAAATTAGGCCCATATATCACACAAATTATATTACACATGAATTCAAGTACAATAGGAACTACCTTGAAATGATAACGTAATAAAATTATGATCTCTTACATATTAAACTCAAGTTTCAAGAAACAATGTGATATGGCAGTGTGTCATTAATAATATTGACTTCTGTAATATAGGCCTACACGTGATTTTATAATAATTACAATACAATGTGTAATAAATATATACATACTTAGATCTATACAGTTATTTATAACGTACATTATTTTGTATATGAATTCAAATACTTTTGAAACCTTCATTAACATATGTATATGAATTTCTTGGAATAATTTGTCATTATAGTAAACAAATATTTTTATATATTCAGGCTATTGGAGACATAATATAGTCTACTACATTATTTACCTTATTATTCCACACACGACATAATATAATTTCATCATTATAAATCCCACTCTGTTAAGTAAATACTTATTCTTATGCAATCTTTTTCATTTTATTTATAATATTTCTCTTTGAAATTCCAGACATTTTTATTATTTTATTAATTTCTTTAATTCTAATAAATGTTCTTGTTCTAACCAATGTCGTAATTACTTCTGGCGGAAGAGGAGAACTGATTTCTGCTTCGTTTTTCATGGCAGAATTAACCAAATTTACAGTCTTTTTTATTATAAATTTCTCATGAGAAACAGAATCTCCGTGCACATCTGAGAATATACTTCAATAAGCATGGCAGCCAATTGTAGATCCTTAGAAGGGAGAATTAAGTTTCCACGGGACACTGTAGTAATCCAGTCTTTTTGATTAGCAGAAGTTGACAATTTTGTGGGAATTCCAAGATTCGGGTATTGCTCCATATGGTTTGATGCAGCATATCCTGCAATATATTTTAATCCTTCCTGGGATATCCGCTGTCTTGCAGAGATTTCATATATTTTTTCCGGGAGGCCTATATTTTCTTCAGGATCTCGATCGTTGGTAAATTTAACCGGTTTCAGAATACCTTTAAGAAATTCTGCCGTTGCACATAGTTCTTTCTGCAGATTATCATTGACTTCTGATTGGCTTGTACTAGGACCCACTATTAATGCCTCTTCTTCCGAAAGCAAATCGGAGGTGTTTTTGTTCTCACAAAACTGAGATAATGGATTTCGACCTAGTATGTACCACTTCAGTCTATGTTTAAAATCTAAAGCAGAGGGATGATCGTTTGTTCTACCCATGCTTCTAATTTCCGAAAAAAAGTTTTCTACCAGATCTTGGTTAAGTTTTCTTGTGATGATGTATTCAATGTTGTACTTGTACCTCATTGCCTCATACAACAATGTTAATGATTTATTATTTATTATAATCCCCTCCTGATAAGGTAATTCCCTGTTTGCTTCTCCTACTTTAACTGTGGTCATGACGTCATTCATTTCTGAGAGTATAATATTCTGATCTTGAAGGTTTATTCCGTAACTATGCAGCCCACGGTGGGTACCGAATTTAGAAACGGTATTAAATAAATCAAACCAATCATTAGTTAATTTTATTGCCTTTGAAGTTTCTTTCCATTCATTTGATCTCAACAGCTCGTTTTCACCACACCATTTCAAAGCCTTTGCAACTCTGTTGGAAAATAATTGTGCTGCCAAACTAACTTTTTGTCTTTGGGTACCACGGACACTTAAGTGTAACGGAGTTAACTTGTAAGCTAATTTTGTATCAGAGGACGAGGATGCACGTAAAAGTTCATGAATTGGTTCTGATGAAATGTTCAATCCGTTCAAGTTGAAACCATGATCTAGAAAGTGATTCCTGTGTAATTTCAATAAATGTGGAGCGTCTGAAAAAACAAATATTTCTCGAGTTGAATCATTTGGATTAGGAAAACTGCAATTTAGTTTGGTAGAAATTTTCAAATCACGCCACAATTTTCTGTTACTTCCACCTAAATCGCTAACTGTGGCCACAACTTGAAAACCACTGCCTTCTAACTGGCAAATTATGTCTGTTAAGATTTCTTTTGTCATTGTCTGATCATATTTATAGTATACGGGCTGCTTCCACCTTGCAAACAAACCACGTGCAAAAACAACCTGCACTGCTTTATGAGGTCCAATTATTTGTTCTTCCCTACTGTCAAAAGAAACCTCCTCATTTAAATACATTTCATCAAATGCTAATACTGTTACACGATCTAACTCCGACATATTTGTAGCTCTCGCCTTCATTAATTTTAAGACATCATGAAGTACCCCTTCCTCAAGCGATAATTGTTTTACTGCCCATTTTCTCTGAGTTGACAAATCAGGTAACGGGTAATTTAATTTTGTTCTTAAGTATCGGTATGTTTTTAGACTTAGGTTTCGAAGTGTTATTGCAGTACCGTAATCTTCTACAGACCATTTCACCCTATGCTTTTTATTCAAAAGAGCATCAATTTGCCCAATAGTGAAAAATGGTTTCAAAATTTCAGCCACTTTAGATTTAACTTCTGTTTGTCTACAGTTTTTCAATGAAATTACATCCTCATGTAATTTTCTTTTTTCTTCTTCATGTTTCCTGTTGGCAGCTGTCAATTCCTTAATCCTCGTTTCTAGAGAGTAATTCTTCTCTTCTAATTCTTCTCTTCTAATTCTTAGTATTTGGCATTCCTCTGTGACAGTAGACTCAGTGGCTCCGCGATTTTCCATTGTTACATTAGTGCTGGATGCTCCTGTTGCGCTGAAAGTTAATAGGTACAGTAGCCTACTTGCAATCAGGGGCGTATTTAGGCCTCGGCAGACTAAGCAGCTGTCTAGGACGGCAGATTTTGAGGGAGCGACTTTTAAGCTATTACTGTTAATTTTTTATATGTTTTTTAAATTTTATTCATAACTCTTTTAAAGAGTACATGAACTTAAACGCACAATGAAAAGGATATGAATAACATTGGCAACAATCAGTTCAAATTATGTATTGTAATTAATGTCTAGTTAGGTTTATTAAAGAAAATGTACTCAACGCAATGAGCTGCGATCGCTGTCTGCAGTAAAGATGACGTCACACGCCTCGGCCGCTATCGCAACAGCATGCGCAGTCCCACACCTTTACTATGTTTCCACCATGGTATCGAACATTACAAATGAAGCGGACGCACGCGTTATGAACACGCTGTAGTTTCTGAGCGGAATAAATCCTGAGATCGGTAAACAAAACGTCGCAATAATCGAAGTGAGGTAGAATGAGTGTCTGTACCAGCGTCTGTTTTAATTTAGATGGATAATGATACAATCTTTTTAGTGAATGGAGAATAGAGAATGCCGTCTTACATGTATATTTAATATGCGTATCCCAATTGAGATTAGATTCTAAAAGATATTTGAACATATACAGAGACTAAGACGAAGGTAGAAAATAGGAAAGAATGCTAGGTTTGCAGTGAAAGACTGGCCTGGGGCAGAACAGTTATATATGTATGTACCCAGAACAGTTTCCCGGAGATAAAGTATTATGCATTGAAACATTGATTCCAGGTCTCACAGGAAATTGCTCTGTGGTCTTAACCCCATACTCTAACGATCCAACCGCCCTCGAGTGGATTGAAAGACTTTAAAATAACGAATTCTGATATACCCACAAATAAGATATCCTGCGCATGTATGGATGGCTTAAACTACTTAAAGATTTCCATGACAACAAAACTGGAGCAATTAAAAATGCTACAACGCCCGATAACATTCCACAATCTGTAGATCAGCGGTGACCAAAACTCCAACGGCAGTGATTACACGCGAGAGACAGTCTATGAAGTAAAGCGACGGGGGAGAAGTACATGGCATGAAAACTACAGGGACAGCACTTTATTTTTACTAACATTTTTAACATTAACCTGGCTATACTTGGAAACACTGTTAACCCCCTTCCATTACAGGAGTTAGGAGTTGCTAGTGCAATATGTAAACAAATCATTTTACTAGCTATAGGAGGAGAGAAAAGTAGTGTAGGCCTATCCATTTATGTTACAGGGAAATATAGTATTACGATTTTCAGGTTGGTCATTACTTTACAGTATTTTATCAAAAAAAAAAGTATAATAGTAAAAGTTTTTTTTTTTTTTCACAAACTCAAGTCTTCAGGCGGTTATATACATTATGTAATGTCTACTTTATTCAGCATATTACTAACCTAATTTATTCCTGAGAATTTTGTGAGCACTTCCGTAAGAAACCCCAATTTCTACAGCTAACTTCTTGACCGACTTATTACGACCTCGCTGCATTCTTTCTCTAGCATCTTCTACAGCATCTTCTGTCACCTTTGTTGGCCATCTTACACTTTTCTTGCTTTCTGTACACTCTGTTGCTCTAAATTTATCTACCAGATTAATGACATTTCTATGAAAATATTCCGTAATGATATAATCAGGAAATTGTGAAAAAAAAAAATAAAAAATAAAACTGTTGTTCACATTCGGTTATATTGTAACTCCAGTTTCTATCATCGTCCTTCATACCTACAAATAGTAAAACAAAACTCTTGTTTAAATAATGTTAAGTACCCTACCATACTATAGGGTACCGTACTTTCGGTAACTCTAATCTTCACTTGTGCTCAGTCCACACAGATAAATTCAGTTATGCTACACACTATACCTGTGTGAAAATTAACTTCAATAATATAAGCTCTTTCTTCTATATAAAATGCAACATATTTCTGAAACACACTGTACTCTGTACTGTTTACTTCACTGCTAGCAACAGCGGCCGTAAGTTTGTGTGACTGACGTTAGCAAGGACATTAGTGAAAGGGGTGGGAGTCAAGTACATTTTAGAAACGCAGGTACAATAAAAATTTAAGTAAAAATAAAATGATGTCCCTGTACAACCAGTGGTGGTTCGTGCACTAACATCGAGTTCTTCATCAACCGGATAATAAAAATCGCAAGCTTTGCTGTATCAGTAATGTCACTACTGTCGTCAAGAGCCAATAAAATATGTATATAAATTTTCTTGTTATTTTTTTTAATATTCCTCATGAACACAATCAGAAATCTTCTGAATTCTCTTCTGGATATTTAGTCGAGAAAGCGCAGTTTTTCAAAATTAATTAAGAACTTTCATTGGACAAATTATTTCAGCCACCCTGATCATTACGCTTTTATAAAACACTCCTTCATTGGAAGACTTAAGAGAACGAGATATTTCGTTCGCCAGTAGATAGCTGGCTTCCTTACATTTATTTATGTCATCTTTCTCTTCATGACGATGATTTATGGCTGATTTCAGTTCTTGGAGTTTAATAGCTCGTTTCATTACTACACTAGCACGTAATATGCAATCAGTTTCTCATTATTATTATTATTATTATTATTATTATTATTATTATTATTATTATTATTATTATTATTATTATTAAATCAATAACTAGTAAATAACTGGTAATAGTAATCAAACGATTAAAAAAATTTAAATGGAGATATAGAGTGGTCTAGTAATTATTTTATCCTTCAAGGGAAGATGTAGAAGTATATATTTAGGGACGTATATAAGAATTATGTTAACACCTGCTGATAAGTAGTAGTAGTAATAATAATAATAATAATAATAATAATAATAATAATAATAATAATAATACCTGTTATGCCTATGTATTCAGCGTAATGTCCTGTAATGTCGCTTCTATATACTCCTACTAATTGAACCGTTGAGCAAAGCAACATATTACATTTTCTCCGACAGAACAGCGAATAAATTCCTTTTCCCATTCTGTACGAAACCTTATGTTCCTGCTAGAGATAGAGAGTTTGTAGACCGACATGGTACCGACACTGTTTACTAGAGATATAGAGTATCTAGTAATTATTTTATCCTTCAAGGGAAGATGTAGGCGTATATATTTAGGGACGTATATAAGAATTATGGTAACACCTGCTGATAAGTAATAATAATAATAATAGTAATAATAATAATAATAATAATAATAATAATAATAATAATAATACCTGTTATGCCTATGTATTCAGCGTAATGCCCTGTAATGTCGCTTCTATATACTCCTACTAATTGAACCGTTGAGCAAAGCAACATATTACATTTTCTCCGACAGAACAGCGAATAAATTCCTCTTCCCATTCTGTACGAAACCTTCTGTTCCTGCTAGAGATAGAGAGTTTGTAGACCGACATGGTACCGACACTGTTTACTAGAGATATAGAGTATCTAGTAATTATTT
Source organism: Periplaneta americana (assembly GCF_040183065.1). NCBI lineage: Eukaryota > Metazoa > Arthropoda > Insecta > Blattodea > Blattidae > Periplaneta > Periplaneta americana. The sequence continues at coordinate 180,965,095 of NC_091124.1, forward strand.
TATCCTTCAAGGGAAGATGTAGGCGTATATATTTAGGGACGTATATAAGAATTATGGTAACACCTGCTGATAAGTAATAATAATAATAATAGTAATAATAATAATAATAATAATAATAATACCTGTTATGCCTATGTATTCAGCGTAATGCCCTGTAATGTCGCTTCTATATACTCCTACTAATTGAACCGTTGAGCAAAGCAACATATTACATTTTCTCCGACAGAACAGCGAATAAATTCCTCTTCCCATTCTGTACGAAACCTTCTGTTCCTGCTAGAGATAGAGAGTTTGTAGACCGACATGGTACCGACACTGTTTACTAGAGATATAGAGTATCTAGTAATTATTTTATCCTTCAAGGGAAGATGTAGGCGTATATATTTAGGGACGTATATAAGAATTATGGTAACACCTGCTGATAAGTAATAATAATAATAATAGTAATAATAATAATAATAATAATAATAATAATAATAATAATAATAATACCTGTTATGCCTATGTATTCAGCGTAATGCCCTGTAATGTCGCTTCTATATACTCCTACTAATTGAACCGTTGAGCAAAGCAACATATTACATTTTCTCCGACAGAATAGCGAATAAATTCCTCTTCCCATTCTGTACGAAACCTTCTGTTCCTGCTAGAGATAGAGAGTTTGTAGAGCGACATGGTACCGACACTGCTTACCTTCAGTACGTGAGCGAGACAGAGAGCAATGTACAGGAAACTCCCCTTACCAGTGTGAATGTCTTTGATTACACGATGTAATCACGATACCCAGTTTGGTCACCGCTGCTTTTGTCATTCTGTACTGCATTGGCACGAACTAAACTGAAATGCAGTAAATGGAAGTCAGCTGTATACTGATGCTCTAGCCTTGATTTCTTGAGCTTTGTTATTTATTCATACCACGCAACATATGACGTTGCAACGCTCGATCCAGGGGAAATGTGCACAGTTTTTCCACGGTAGTAGGGTTCTATCTACAATAGTGAAAGTTCGACGGCATTTACATATACATTAGCGAAACCTGTTTCTTGGCGAACACACTATATTTATTCATTTCAGGGACTAAGAATGATCTAGACATACATAAAGCCTGTACCAAGTTATATATAGTTGTCGAATTCTTTTGGTACATATGTGTTGGTATCATTTGCAGAGTTTGCGAACGGTAGCACTTGAAACTAAAATTTCGTTGTATTACATGAAGTATTGAGCTCTTATACAAATTATTCTTAGACGGTCGTTCAATCCATATCGAGTTGCAAGCTTTATGCAGAGTATGTTTTATTTCAACTACTTATAGTGGTGGACGCATTGTGATGTAAGGTTAGGACGGCATCAGACCTATATCCAAGACAAGAGTGAACATCATAGTAGCAACAGAAATAGATGTGTGAGAGTCTAACCTAGAACAGAGACATTTAATTGGCGTTGAAGTAACACTTTAGCTTTTGCGTAATTCATGGTTAGGCTAACGTATATACACGTGTGCTGGATATTTGAGAGTTTTCGCACTGTCTCGGTCCGCTAAACTTTAACACTATGTTGACGTTAGACTTTATTATACGATATTTTCCGTTCCGTTAAATATTTATCATGTCGTAGCACCTATGATAGTCAATCAATCGCGCTGTAATTTGTTTTAAATTCATAGCTCAATGTCTAAGAAAAGCATGTAAAATATTTCGAAATGAAAATCTTTTTGAGAAATGAGAAAAAATGCAAACTTCGATAATTAGGGGAGAGTCGGGTAGTATCGGACAGAGAGTTTCTTTCATCTACCACACGATGATAATACCTGATTGACAAGGTTATGTTTCTGTGATGTCGCAGAGAGAAACGTAACCATGTCATTCATGTACTACCATATGGTGGTAGATGAAAGAAACGCACTGTCCGATACTACCCGACTCTCCCCTATGATCTGTGATTTGTTAAAGACATTTATACCTTCAAAAGTTAACCAGAAAACCTCTTTATTTCTCACTTTAGGTTGGGGGTGGTCAAAGCGAGAGAAATATTGAGAAAGAATAGAAATTACTTTTAAAGTGGTCGCTATTCAAGATCTTTACTGGTTTCCGAGTTATGGCGAATTAAACAAAGGAGCGTTTTCGCTTGGCGGATTAACCATAATTCAACCTTTTGTCTTTTGGAATCCCTACGAAAAATTCTTTCTTGAGCGTTCTTGTACTTCGCCCTGAATAATTTATCCTGTTGAGCTGTTCTCAGTACTACATGAATATCATCCAAAGTTGTAAATCTCAAACGAGATGTCATGTTTTAACACCGAGTGAGGCCTACTATAAACATCTTTCACGTCCACGTTATCCATCTAGAGCAGGTATGCTCATTCTCTGACTCCCGATTACGTTCTGTAATCACAACCTTCGAATGTAGAGCGTGCTGTTCCCCGTTCGAAGCTCGACGGATGGCTGCAGAAGGCAGTTCAAGTACTTAGTAACGCACGAACAGTGCGGGACAATGACACAGTCAAAACCTTCTGTAAGCAAACGATCATTCCGTACAGTGTGGGAGGAAGACTATTTTTGTTATATTACGTTCGGTGAAAACGGAAAGTGATTACTATATTGTAAGGTACTGTCAGGAATACTACTGAGCAACATAAAACTACATTATACCCTCTGCTACCCAGAACATGCCGAAGTGACAGAGAAGCTGTTTTCTGTAATATAGCCTATTTTCATATACCAACGTTATTATTATTATTATTATTATTATTATTATTAGACCTATTATTATTACTATTATTATTGTTATTGCGGTGATTTTATTCCAGCAGAAATAGATATTTTGATAAAATAATTTTTCAGGGGTGCAACGTACACTACAGCTTCAAGAATTGAAAGCACTTCATGAAAGGCCAAACATTGAAGAGAGTCGAACAATTCAGAGTCTAAGTTTTGGAGCAAGTTAACCTATGTAGTATGTTGGGAATTAGCTTAGGCACTAAAACCCTTCACGGATGGTGAACTTTTAAAGAGATGTATGGTTCCTGAACAAAATATAGTTAATTATGTCTCTGTACTGCAACAGTTCAAATGTGAATTCACAGAACATAGATTTAGTGATTTTAGACGTATGGAGAGTGATATTAGTGTTTTTGTTAATCTTTTCATAAATTTAGTACAATCCGTGAGAGTGCAGTTCCAGGACGAGTTAATTGATTTACTAAGTAACGTAGAATTCAGAATTTAATACATAGAATATGACTTAACAAGCATAGAATTATTTAAAAAATGAACAAAACTAAATATCCCAAGATGAGCTTATTCGTTGCCACTATGTTAGCTACCTTCGCCTCGACATATGTGTGTGAACAATTATTTTCGAGAATGAAGGTTACTAAATCCAAACATAGGTCCCGATTAACAGATGAGCCTCTTTAGCGCATTGCAGTAAATTGGTTGGAAATAGATTCCCGATTAGTTGCAGAAAAGAATGCAGATGTTGAATAGACCGTAAAGCAGACTATATGGTGGAATATGAAAATGATATTATGTATGATATTATTATATCATAACTATATTAAATGTAATAAATAATGTAATAACTGATTATTACAGTGTATACTTTTTCCTTTTTCAAATTCAGTTTATTATCCGTATTTGTAAGAGTCTGAGAACTATGCTACGGGCGGTGCTGCAATGTAGTTGCGGAGCCCAGTCCGTACGCTGTGTGTGTTATGCAGTGCAGCATCATCCGCGTAATCGGGGCTTTTACAATTTTGAGCATACCTGATCTAGAGACAGCGGGTCCGCTATTGAAATGAAGTGAGGTGAATGGCTCTGATTGGCTCATTCATCAATGATGTCAACATAGAGTTAGGGTCGAATTCATAGTCGTCACTTATAAAATGAGGAAACACTTAAGTAATGAGCGTTTTCTTAGCACTTATTTTAGATCGTATTGCAGAGACGCTACTCTTTCATATGCACTGAGCATTCCCTTGACATCGAAATAAATATGGCAACATGGCTAGACGTGAGCGCTTTCATACATTCGATTGTTTTCCACCGCCTTCAAATTGTTAAATCGACATTATTATCGTACACAAATCCATAAGTAAATATTATAGAGCTAAAAATTATACAAATTGTCGAGAAAGCATTTCACAGAAGAAGAAAGAGGTCAGCTAAGAGAATGAGTTATGAAATATAGAGATATCGTCGCAAGTAGAAAATCTGAGAATAAATTGTTCTCTTCAAAATATGAAATTGAATGGGACAAATTTGCAGTTTGGTTTATTGAAAACTCGAGAAATATTCCTGTAAGTAAATCATTTTAATTTATTTTTCAGTTTTGTGGTAAACAAAGTGGAAGTGATATAATTACACATATTTTAACAGCTAACTCCTTGGGTAGAATACAAATGAAAATGCAAATAACACTTTGTTAGGACGTGAATACTTTTAGAAAATATATTACTTAAATCAGCAGTGGTGAAATCGGTAAGCCTCATAGTTGTATTGTGAATTTCAATGAGACACACCAGAATATCCACAACAGTGTTCTTATCGAAACGGTATCTCCTCTTAAATTGTTGGTGATAGTACATTTATAAAGGGTTTTTCATATCTCTGATATATTTGTGTTTTGCCGAAACACATTTTCATTGTCATTATAGAATTCAATAAATTCATCAAAATCATAAACATAATTCACTGTATACCGAATCAGCTGATTACAATGCATATGGGGAAACACTTGAGTAAGCTGACAAGCTGACTTATTTGGGATTTATTAATTGGAAATGATTATAAGCAACTGCTTAAGGGTTTTCTTACGATAAGTGTTGACTATGAATTCGGCCCTACATCTCTAGCGGACCAGGAGGTTTCGAAAACTGTCTATTGTTGGAAAATATCGTCGTTATAAAAATAAAGGTAATGAAACATCAGATAGCAATTTATGTCCTGAATTTCGCAGACCTTCATTGTGTTGTGACTGCAAGATAAGGAAGACGAGTTCATTTTTCAGCAAGACAGTGCGATACCCCACTTCCACTAATGTGTGCTTAAATACCTCAACACTGGATTGGCGTTGTACTGCCGAAGAACAAAACTTGATGAGGTGGCTTCATACTCACCTGACGTAACCCTTGTGTCTTTCCTGCAGGAATACACAATAGGAAATATTTATGGTCCTCCTTTGACCAGTAACCTGTAGGAGGTATGGTGTCGCGTCACAGCTACAGTGAAAAAAGAACTGGAGTATTACATATGTTGAATATCTGTGTACACGTATACAGGATGTTTAAAAATACGGGGCATAATTTCAGGTATGTATTTCCCACATGTAGACAATGAAAATAATTCATTACAACATGTGTCCGGAAATGCTTTATTTCCGAGTTATGGCCTTCACAACATTGAAATTCACCGGAACCATACCTCATGTTTTAGAAGACACTCCATTGATCAATCGTTAACACATTCACTTCTTGCATGATGGCGCTCCTGCACACTTCAGTCGTACGGCTCGCCGGTACTTGGATCGAAGGTTTCCTGATCGATGGATAGGTAGAGGTGGCCCAATTGCTTGGCCTCCACGCTCACTTGATCTGAACCCTCTCTATTTCTACTTGTGGGGCCATTTAAAATCATTGGTTTATTCGGCTCCGGTGCCTGATTAGGAATCCCTTCGGAATCGAATTGTGGCATGTTCTGAGGACATACGCAATACTCCTGGGGTTTGGGATCGTGTTCGCAGGTAAATGAGACATCGATGTGAGGTCTGTATTCAAGCAGGAGGTGGACATTTTCAACATCTTCTGTAATGACAACGACCTGCGGAAAGAAAAACGTTCCGGTGAAATTCAATGTTGTGAAGGCCATAACTCGGAAATGAAGCATTTCCGGACACATGTTGTAATGAACTATTTTGATTGTCTACATGTGGGAAATACATACCTGAAATTATGCCCCGTATTTTTTAAACACCCTGTATAATTAAGACTTGCTATAGCCTTTGTTAACGTATATACATATGATAATACTTACTTACTTACTTACTGGCTTTTAAGGAACCCAGAGGTTCATTGCCGCCCTCACATAAGCCCGCCATTGGTCCCTGTCCTGAGCAAGATTAATCAGTCTCTATCATCATATCCCACCTCCCTCAAATCCATTTTAATATTATCTTCCCATCTACGTCTCGGCCTCCCTAAAGGTATTTTTCCCTCCGGCCTCCCAACTAACATTCTATATGCATTTCTGGATTAGCCCATACGTGCTACATGCTCTGTCCATCTCAAACGTCTGGATTTCATGTTCCTAATTATGTCAGGTGAAGAATACAATGCGTGCAGTTCTGCGTTGTGTAACTTTCTTCATTCTCCTGTAACTTCATCCCTCTTAGCCCCAAATATTTTCCTAAGCACCTTATTCTCAAACACCCTTAACCTGTGTTCCTCTCTCAAAGTGAGAGTCCAAGTTTCACAACCATAAAGAACAACCGGTAATATAACTTTTTTATAAATTCTAACTTTCAGATTTTTTTGGACAGCAGACTGGATGATAAAATTTGCTCAACCGAATAATAACAGGCATTTCGCATATTTATTCTGTGTTTAATTTCCTCCCGAGTGTCATTTATATTTGTTACTGTTACTCAAAGACATTTGAACTTCTCCACCTCTTCAAAAGATAAATTTCCAATTTTTATAATTCCATTTCGTACAATATTCTCGTCACGAGACATAATCATATACTTTGTCTTTTCGGGATTTACTTCCAAACCCATCTCTTTACTTGCTTCCAGTAAAATTCTCATGTTTTCCCTAATCGTTTGTGGATATGTGGATACATATGATAATAGGAGAAAATACGCTTCGGCACTGGGGATCGACCTCAACACCCCCAGCTTTGCACGCTGGGTGCTCTTACAAACTGATGGTGAAAGTGCACCGTCTTGCTGAAGAATTATCTATAGGCTTAGTTGCCTCATAAGTGGTGTCTTGTTGGTATCATTTGTTAAGTTCAGACCTGTCTTCGGGCAGTTGACTGAACAACAAGAAACTGTAATTTCCTTAACTTGGAAATTGTCACGATTATGCACCTAAACCATTTGTCGCGTAGTGAAGTTAAAACCTTCTATTAACTTTACTTAAATTAATACACCTAAACCAATAACAGAAATAAATAAATCAATCAAGAGTTATTAATAATTGGTATAACCATTATATTATTAACAATAATTCAATGATGACGAGATATTGTACGAGAAGGTACTTATCAAGGATTACATACCAAAATAGTTGTATTTTTCGAGAAATTAAACACTGAAATATGATATATAATTATTACAACCCAGTACACAACACGAACGGCCCATTTCACGACGTAATTAACACAAGAAAACATCATAACAAAACCACGTGGTAATCATGCTTGGACCGCTACCGGTACCGGCGCTATTTTGCTCACTATCGATACCTCCATTAAGGTCTGAGTATTGGAGACGGTGTTGCCTTTGGACAGTAACGGTATGGATAAATATATAATAGGATGTGAAACTGCAGTCAGCACATCTGGCGGTGGGGGGCTGAAATAAGATGATCAGCGCCCAACGTCGTAGGTGGTGAACATTAGAACTACGTGTTGGGTACATTACCCAGAGTTCTCTATTTATCCGTTCGAGATATTGCTGTACGGGAGAATCGAGGAGACGAGATGGCGGACAGAGACGAGATGGCGGACAGAGACTTGGTAATAAGTGAACATAAAGTGATACGTGTGTGTGTGTGTGTGTGTGTAAGCAGTGTATGTTAAACAGTGATGTTTATGGACATTGTAAAAATAGTGTTGTTGAATGTATTGTAAAGTAATAGTAATATAATACACTGAACTATCTAAGTAGTTCTTGCAGACTTTTCCATTGCGTGTACAATAAATACCCAAAGAATACAATCCCAATTATCTAATCTTTTACTTTATTTTTTGTCTCTGCCTGGTTATATTTTAATTGGGTAGTGTAAAATAGATCGTCTCTTTTATCTTCCTGTTGGCTCCGGTGAGAATTTTCAGTAGAAGATGCTGTGAGGAATAAGAATGTAAATGTTTTATTTTAAATTGGGTTAGTTTTGATTATCGATGAGGGTGAGAGGGAATACTTTCTGCACAGTTTAACATTTTCGTCACCAAGTGCGCTGCTACATGCATGGAGTAATTACTCTTTTCGCTACTTGGTGCGCTGCTAGATGTAATACCGCCCCTCCCCCCAACAGGTGACAGCAAGGTCAATTTCTACAACAGCGCCTCTAGTATATGTTACGGGAAACTCAGTAAGTTTCGCATCCTATTATATTATATTCATCCATGGTACCGGTATCAGAGGCAGACAAGGGATTTGAGAGCTTGGGAGTCCTGGCTTGTCCTTGCCTGAAGTGATGTGGCCCAGGTCAATGATGACCCACCTGTTATCTTCGAATTTACTAATTCCACTCATGTCATCTGTCGGACTGGTACGACCATCGCTTATGGGGCGGAAATTATACATACGTGCATGCATAGATCCATCCCAGGTTCAACGTTCGATAAGTCAACCAGCCAGTAATTCCCATCCTTCTTTCTTCGGAAAACAAGAAATTTCGAAGGTCCTTGTCTTGCCTTTATGAGACACAAAATAATTTAATTTAAAAATAGAAGACCTTGACGTTAAACCTTGAATTGCTGTTTCACACTATCTGAACGCAATGAATTTTAAGGGCGTTTAATATGTTTATTGAATTTGTTGAGAATACGGAATATTTCGCGAGTAATATATCTGATATTTACGAAATGCAAAATGTATCTCTGGCGAATAAGAGAACTGCAGATATATTGTCTTCACTTCCGCTCGATCCGAAAAATAAAATTACTCAGACATGCAATCTACTGTCCGTCCAAGTGGTTATGTCGCTGGGTCGTAGAAAGGGAGGAAATCACGACACTTAATTACTTGACGAGGCCCTTTTATTTAGTAACATATTTAGTAAAATCCTTTTAAGTTATTTTAAACAATTGTAGGCCTATGGGTATAATGTGACGTAGACGTCCAATTCTTAACAGAAATTAATGTTGTCAGAAAAGAGATAAGACAGCCCAGCCACTAGACTTTACAGAGAGACGAATAGAACCAGGTGGGGGAAACCGGGATGTGACGTAGGCAAATTGATGACAGTATCTGTGCGAAAATGATTGAATATTGCAAGCTCTTTCGTCACTGGAAACCGCGAACATATTTTTGGAACGTACTGTTTACTATGATCGTAAGACTACTATGACTGTATATGCGGTCTTGGATCTGTGTGTAGGACGGGTGAACTTCATTAGTAGAAGGGGTGGGAGTGAAGTACATTCGAAAACTCAGGTACAATAAAAATTGAAGTGAAAATAAAATGATGTCCTTGTACAATGTACTTAAGATATCAATGTATTAGGATTTAACATAGTATGCCATTACTACGTATCAAGATCCCTAGTATATTCACAGTTATGCAAGCTGATGATGATTTTTAATGTTTGACAAGATCGTTTTTAATATGTACATTTTATGATTAGTATTTGTCACCATGTTTACATACCTTATATTATCTTTTAATATGATCAATGTTATTCCCAATATGAGGTTAAGGTTTTCTAATTGATTTCAGATAGATATTTCGTTCCTGTCTTGTACATGATGATGCTCCATCAGGGTGAAAACGTTAGATCTAGAACTTAGTAAAATGTAAAACATAAATTGTTTATTTTATACAATTATTAAGTAGTGTCTAAGACATAAGATTGAATAAACATTTGAAATTTTTGGTACATATACTGGGTGTTCATTTCAAAGTGTGTCATGACGTCACTGTTGTTGGGTCACCGATTTGAAGCGAGTTTCAGCTTATATGTTAGAGAAGTTGCCTATTAATCAAGGCGTTCTTCAATCTGAACTTGAGAACGTGTACGGTATAACTTGAACGTCGTAGCAACAGATGGCGGTCTGTACGGTCTGTGTGCTACCATAACCTCTTTCGAACTGTGTTTTGCGCCGGCAAGTCGTACGCAGGGTATTTGTTATCATCGGTTGCGTACGGTAACATTCCACAACACAAATCAAATGCTCCGTGTCCATGTTGACCGTCGAAGTTAATGTCAACAAATACGTAAGTAATCGTCTTAACCCTCTCCCCATATCCCGACAGTACGTATTTCCAAACAGTTCACATTCCTGCCACTACCGGCGTTACCGTACGTATCGGTATGTACTCTTCAGAATGAACGCCGTACTTGCTAGGCAACTTCTCTGCCTCTTAGGTTATAGCCTACATCTCTGCGGAAGTGTAGGAAGATTGAATTCTCTAGGCTCATCGGCTAGCCACATGACGGCATACAGCGAGCCATGGCACATTTTGAACTGAACACCCAGTATATATTATTCTAGCAGAATTCAGAATATATAGAAAGGAGTTACGAAATAATTGACCAGTAAATATAAAATCAGAACGTGTATTAATTGATTTATAAGTGCAGTCTATATCCAATTAGGCGTGTTTGTAACTAATTTTACTGTATCGTATTCCTATAGTTGTTTTAATTAAATGTTATGAAACTCAAAGGCTCGAATACTTAAGGGGAATTTATCAGAATGTGATAATTAACATAAAGTGTAATCCGAAAACCAGCCATGAATGTCATCTGTAATTACTCCACACTCTGAGTTTCCCGGGAAGCAAAGATTACCTTAATACAGAGCAACGATATAAGCCGTGTGCACAAAACGTGTTGCCCTGTGGTACACAATATCCGCTAGAGGAATATTCGAAACACAGTCACAAGGTAAATTTTAATGAGGTCATTTCGAAATTTTCCCACGCACTGTTAAGTCTCCACAGCAGTTAGAGGTATATATGCCTAGTACGTTACTATAAAAGGATTGTATGTAACAGTTACCAGTCAAGAAATATTTTGTGCTCGAGCAAGGAGTCCGAGACTCTTTAACTGTGCTTACGTCACGAATTGCAGATTGATTTTTCCACTTTCACATTATAAAAAAATTAGATTTTATTTTTGAAATTTCTTCATAATTTATATTGATATTACATAATACAAATTATTACCTATAGCGTAGGCCAGTCATGTCAATTGATGCCCACAGGAGCAAGCGCGCGCTTTAGAACCCAGGAGAGCCTCAGCCCTTTTCAGCTGAAAGGAAAGAGACAGACGAAAGAGGTACTACAGGGACATCATTTTATTTTTACTAACATTTTTAATATTAACCTGGCTATACCTTTCTATTAACGATTGAAACAGGAAACACCGTTTTCTACCCCTTCCACGACTGGAGTTCGATGATACTGGCGTAAAATACAAATCACTTCACTAGGTATAGGAGGGAAGGAAGTTAGTTCATCCATTTAGCCTATGTAAAGTAGGAAATATCGCGATTTTGAGTTTGACAATTTTCATTAGGTTATTGTTTAATCAAAATACAGTACAGTTTTAACAATAAGTGTTTTTACTCACGAACTGAGCTGTCCATTCGGAAGTATTAATTATGCAATGTATATTATACTGTCTACAGCACATTAGCGTACAATATAGAGAATGAAGTTAAATTGAAAAATAATCATAATATGGATATTTAAACACATTTTTGAAAATGGTGGTAATTCATTTCGATACAGGCTTCAGTTCTTTTGTGCATATTATCGCACTATAGACTATTGTACCTAATTCCAATTACCAGTTTCATCCTTCGTACAAGTAACTCATGTTGAAATAATTATGTACCTATTCTATAACAGAGTACGTACCTTACGTACTGTAAATTCCATCTTCACTTCTGTCCGATCCGAAAAGATAAAATTACTCAGACATGCTATCTACTGTCCGTTCAAGTGGTTTTGTCGCAGGGTTGTAGAAAGGAGGGGGGAATCACGTGACAGTTAATTACTTAACGAGGCCCTTTTATTTAAGTTATTTTAAACACTTATATAATATTACGTAGACGTCCAATTCCTAACAAAAATTAATGTTTTCAGAAAAGAGCTAAGATAGCTCAGCTACTAGACTTTACAGAGGGGCGAACAGAAGCAGGTAGGGGAAAACGGGATGCGACGTAGGTAAACGGACGACAGTACCTGTGCGAAAATATGATTCAATATTGAAGGCTTTTCGTCACTGGAAAACGCGAACATATTTCTGGAACGTACTATACTCACTAACTCAGTACTGCTTTCGCGCCCTCGGTTCTGTGTCGTGAACGGTTGGAAGTTTACTAGTAGAAGGGGTGGGAGTGAAGTACATTAAAGAATTCAGGTACAATAAAAATTGAAGTAAAAATAAAATGATGTCCCTGTATATGCCACTTTGTCGAGCTATATACAGGGATGGCCAGCACTGATTCACTAGATAAAGGGAAGAGGACTTACTAAAACTGCATCCATGATAATGTTTAGATTTGTCTGAGAAGTCTAAGTGTATTATAAGAATGTAAGTTTTAATTTCAATGCTCATTTTTATTCAAAAGGAATATTTTTTCCATATTTTTTTCTAGAAAAGTGCAATTTTCAGATATAGGCCTATTTATTTAGTAGCCTTATAGGTACTGAAACAATGTTTTCGTAAATGTAATATAACGTAAATACGTATTACTGAAGATACTGTATTAAAATTTTTGAAAGTATTCGCATGGAAAATTAATGTTTGTAAGAAAATGAATTAACAAAGCAACTACTGTTACATCATAAGCAAAAGATACGTGCCCATATGTTGTAAAAATGTCAGCTCTAAGCTTCAGCAGATACCGATAAAATAATTTAATATTCTAATCATTAGAAGTTGCTCACCTATATCACCTTACAAGCTTAATGCGATAAGAGTTTTGTTATGGAATATTAGTTACACTTAAAACATATGCGGTACCTAGGTAACTTTTCTTTGTACTATAATACTGTTTTGATTAGTTCATTGATTACTTTTATAAGGCTAAATATACCATCAGTATCAATTCAACTTACCATGTCATACTTAATCACTTTTTTTTCTGGATATCACTTTCTTGAGTTGCGTTCTGTAGTGATACAACTGTTAAACAGAGAGGCTACGCTAGAGTGTTGTCCATGTATCTAATCGACAGCGTGTGGGGCAGTTTTAGTTAATAAATTAAATAAGAGCGAAGGCCGAACACGCATCCCTGACGTTCCCTCGAGACCAGCTTCGATTATTTAAACTTACGAGAAAAAGAGAAAAGAAGAAGTTTAAAAATTGTACCGATACGTCAGTCAACTTATATTCAAATTTGCGTTTCATGTACTATGGAAATTATGCTTGGCATTATACAGATCTGGCTTTCAGGTGTCTGTAAATCTGATTTTTATAATTTCAAGGGAAAAATTGTTCCAGGGCCGGGAATCGAACCCGGGACCTTTGTCTGAGCGCACCAACGCTTTACCGACGGAGCTACCCCGGAACCGCACCAGACTCCTGCTCAATTATTCCACTTATATCCACATACCTCAAGTGGGTTGACAGAACGTCAGAACCCTGCACTGAGTGAATACTTACTGCGTGATTTAAATTTGTGGCTCTCTGTTAACGAACAGTACACGTGTATTATAGACATCTGGCTTTCATGTACAGGCTAGCTCTCTATAAAGCTAACTTGAATAATGCTCAGCCAAAGGTATCGAGTTCGATATCCGGCCCTGGAACACTTTTGTCCTTGAAATTATTTATGCTTGGCATTGTTTTACTCTCATCAATTTTGTTTCTAGAACCAACTTGATTTTTACGAGGGGGATCCAGGAAATAACGACCGTTCGCGCATACCCGCCGCGCAGCCGACTCCCCTTCCTTGTTTGAAGGTCAACTGGCTTCCTTAACATGTGTTCTCATAATGTTGTGAGTACTGGTTGCAACAAGTCGCCATTGTGCATTTTGTGTTACTTCAAAATGAACAACGTGATTGATAATCCCGCCGACTGTGAAGTGAGGAGTGTGATTCGATTTTTGAATGCCCGACATTTGAAACCTGCAGAAATTTGCCGGCAATTGAAAGAAGTGTATGGTGATACTGTAATGAATGAAAGAAATGTGAGAAAATGGTCCGAAATGTTCAACAATGGACGAACAAATGTCCACGATGAAACTCGACCCGGACACCCATCACTCATCACAGAAGACCTGAAGACTAAAGTTAACGACAGAATCTTGCAGGACAGGCGCACGTCACTCGACGAATTGCATATTGCCTTTCCTGACATTTCTCGTTCTTTGCTTGGTGAAATTGTGTCGCAACATCTTGGCTACCACAAAATCTGTGCCCGCCCGCACACTTCTGCTTCAACTCGAGAATTGCTGGATCAATTCGGTTGGGAAATCTTTGATCATCCGCCCTATAGTCCAGACCTTGCTCCTAGCGATTTTCACCTTTTCACTAAGCTGAAAGACTTTCTGGGTAGTACGCGTTTTGGAAGTGATGAAGAGTTGAAGAAGACAGTGAACACCTGGCTTAATGAACTGGCGGCAGAGGAGTATAACACGGGAATTCTAAAGCTAGTGAACAGACACGACAAATGTTTAAATGTAGGTGGTGATTATGTAGAGAAGTAAAGGAAGCTTCAGTTATGTAACAGACTTTGTTTTTTTCAAATAAATATATTTTTTTAAATTATTACAACAAAACGGTCGTTATTTCCTGGATCCCCCTCGTATATTAACTCTTGTAAGAGTTTTGTTTGACTTTGTTTGAGTAATATTACCTGATCATTTGAATATATTTGTTATTTTATTCCTAAAGGATGGTTCTCTACGTTTGAGTTTTAAATAACATGGAAATTGATTCTGAGCATGGTTTGAAAATTGATTTCAGCTTAATTTCCTTAATCAGCCTTTAGTGTATATATCACGTAGCTTATTTTATAGAAAACGTTAACACATGTGGGTACTGATTCAGTTTATGTATATTTGATTATACACAGGATGGATAATAAGATAAGTCATGCTTATAATGAATTGTTTTCATCTATCTATATTGTAAAAATGGCTACAAGATTCGCCTTTGTTAAGGTTAATAGAAATAATACTACGGTGGCGTATTATAGAACAAAAAGGTATACCAAAACATTTAATAACAATAATAAGAATTTTATATGTAGACAACAAAATAATGATAGAAACAAGAACAAAGAATGAGGATAAAATAGCAACAATTAACAAAGGAGTGAGACAGGGTTGTCCTCTCTCACCACTGCTTTTTAATATATATTGGCAATGTCATAGAAGAATGGCAGATACATTTAGAGACACATTTTAAAATTAAGAATAGGTTTTTAGACACAATTTTATTTGCAGATGACCAAGTTCTAATCTGTAGCTCAGAGGATAATTTACAAAAAGCCATATACCAATTAAATACTCTAAGTAAGAAGTACGCTTTAAACATCCCCACAGCCAAAACAAAAGTCCTAGCATTTCAAGGGTCCAATACAATCAGGGCTAAAATAATTTTAGAAGGAAAAATGATAGAAAAAGTAAACAATTTTAATTACTTAGCCTGCAGTGTATCATACGTTAAAAATGACGATGTAATAAAAAAGATTAATAAATTTAACTATATATGAGGAACAATAAAAGGAAACCTCAAACAAACTAGGGAAGAAACTAAATTTAAATTTTATAAAGTAATGGCAGTGGCCATGTTGTTATATGGCTCGGAATGTTGGACATTAAGAAAAAGTGAAGAGAGAAAAATAGTGGCCGCCGAAATGCGATTCCTAAGGAGTATAGCCGGCTACACTTTGCTAGACAAAAGGAGAAATGATGATATAAGAAAGGAATTAGGCATCTTTAAACTAAGAGAGAAGATACACCAATATAGAACTAAGTGGAGGGAACATGTGGAAAGAATGGAAGAATACCGCATTCCAAAACTGCTATTATATTACAGACAAACAGGCAAAAGAAACATTGGCAAACCAAAGAAAAGATGGACTCAACAAATGCTTAATGCATGAGACCGGAACAAACCTTTAGAGGCTTAAACCTTGACGATGATGACGATGACGATGATGACGATGATGATTACGATGACGATGATGATGATGACTATGACGATGATGATGACGATGACGACGATGACGATGATGATAATGATTATGACGACGATGATGATGACGATGACGATGACGACGATGTTGATGATGATGATTATGACGACGATGATGACGATGACGATGATGATGACGACGATGATGATGACGATGACGATGATGATGATTATGACGACGATGATGATGATGATGATGACGATGATTATGATGACGATGACGATGATGACGATTATGACGACGATGATGACGACGACGATGACGACGACGATGATGATGATGACGATGATTATGATGACGATGACGATGATGACGATTACGATGACGATGATGATGATGATGATGATGATGACGATGACGACGATGACGATGATGACGATGACGATGATGATTAGATTAGATTTAGATTAGATTAGATTTATTTATTTAACCTGGTAGAGATAAGGCCGTCAGGCCTTCTCTGTCCCTCTACCAGGGGATTACAACTATAACATGAACAATAAGATTACAATTAATATTAAATTTACAATTACAATTACAATAAAAATTAAAGTACGACAAGAATACTTGATTAATGAAAGCTAGACATTTTATCATAGAAGTTAAGAACAAAGAATATTTTTGTATTTACTAAATTACAAATTAAACCTACAATAACAAAATTCTATAGTGATGAAATTACCGGATATTGAGATATTTTGTGGTAGATTAAAAGAACTATTTACAAGAAACCATGTCTGAACGAGTCTCAATTACTGACCAAGTGCCTAGTAAGTTTGCGTTTGAATTGAATTTTATTTCGACAGTCCCTGATGCTAGCAGGTAACGAATTCCAGAGTCTTGGCAGGGCTATTGTGAAAGAGGATGAGTATGAGGAGGTGCGATGGGATGGTATTGTTAGTATTGTTTCATGGCGAGAGCGTGTGTTCAGATTGTGGTGGGAAGAAAGGTAAGTGAAGCGAGACGACAGGTACGAAGGAATAGAAGAGTTCAAGATTTCGAAGAGAAAGAGAAGTGAATGTAAATTTCTTTTCTTATCTAGTTTAAGCCAACCTATTGCTTCCAGGGATGGGGTAATATGATCATATTTACGAACATTGCTTACAAAACGTACACACAAATTATGAGCACGTTGAAGTTTCGTTTTGTTGTCGCTGGAAAGGTCAGTCAGTAAAATGTCAGCATAGTCAAAATAGGGAAATACAAGGGTCTGCACAAGGGACTTTTTTAAGCAAGAGGGAAGATGAACATTTATCCTTTTTAGCACATGAATAATAGAATATACTTTTCTGCAGGTTTCTGTGATTTGCATGTCCCAGTTGAGATTATTATCCATGTGAATGCCAAGATTTTTTACCGAAGAACTGAAAGGGATATGCACTGTACTTAGTTTAACGGGGGAAATGTCGAGGTGCTTTACAGCGTCGGTTTGCCGTTTGTGTCCTAATATGATTGCTTGTGTCTTTCCAGGATTGATATTAAGATGGAGTTTCTTTGTCCATGTCACAATCGAGTCAATGTCTTCGTTCAATTTATCTATAGCGTCATTTATTCGATCTAAGCGGGAAGAGATGTAGCATTGAAGGTCGTCAGCATACAAGTGATAGTTACAATGCCTTACATGAGATGTAATATCACGGACATATATTGTGAACAACAATGATGATGATGGCGATGATGATGATGACGATGATGATGATTATGACGACGATGTGATGATGACGATGATGATGACGATGACGATGATGATGATGATGACGACGACGATGATGATGATGATGATGGCTACAAGATTCAGTTTGGATGAAAGCCGGAATAGAGCATGGATGGAGTTATTTCAGTCCGCCACAATGGTTCAGAAAACACATGAAGCCAACTTCAACAGTGATCAACTATCTACAACTCTACGAGTAGATTAACCATTTACCGCATTTGTGACGAGTTCATCGAAAACGGCTCAGTTGCTGACAATTACAAATTGAATAGCGGCAGATTCCTTGAAAACATAATTGCTGTGGAAGAGGCTTTCTTACGTAATCCAAGCAAATCAACTACACGATACAGTGCGAATCCGCTCTCTTCAGGTCAACTGTATGGAAACTCTTGGCTAGTGCTCTACCGCACTTTGCTCTGGATGTCTGATCATATCTTAAGGAAACTTTACAACGGAGATGGATTGGTTAGAGAGGAAAACCAATGCAATGATCAGTGCGTTCGTCGGACCTTTCTCCCTGCGATTTTTAGCTGAGGGGTATGCTGAAACACAGCATATGTGCTACCAAGCCACATAATATTGACGATGTGCAAGGGAGAATAACGGATGTAATTCCAGCATTTTCACAAGAATTACGCATCCAAACTGCATAAGACATAGGAAAGTTAGGAATAGAATAGATTTGAATTTTCAGGAGGAGACAGTGTGGAAAGATGACGAAATTGAGAAATGTTGACGGAATGATGTAGACTAATATGAGGAAACGGGAGAACCCCGAGAAAACCTCATCAAGGAGCTTATTCGCCACAAATATCAGTATCCATTTTTCAATAAAAAATCCCAAGTCTGACCGGGACTCTAACTCGGACCGCCTGTGTGACAGATTGAAGGTCTCACCACTTATCCACCATAGGGGACCATGGGAAGTTTCTTTACATGTGTTGAACACGACGGTGATTATGAGGATAAATTTTGAAGTTAGTGTAAATAAGTGTCAATCACTACTCATACAAGTGTTTTTTTTAGAGACACACTGTTATTAAGAATGTCTAAATATGCACAAAATCTTTTGCTGGAGTTTCACATTGCTTCTTATGTAAGTTATTTTTTATGGTATAATTATGTAATATACAGGATAGACCGCTCGAATGTACCTAATTTCAATTATATGTGACTGGTAAACGGTTAAAGATAGATGCAAATCTAGTCTTTCAGGTGAAGCTCCCTGTAAAGCAGATTTGAATAATTTCAAGGGAAAAATTGTTCCGGGGCCGGGTATCGATCCCGGGACCTCTGGTTGAACGTACCAGCGCTCTACCACTGAGCTACCCGGGAACTCCACCCGACACCGTCTCAACTTTTCCCTTTATATCCACACAATTTTTCCCTTGAAATTATTCAAATCTGCTTTACAGGGAGCTTCACCTGAAAGACTAGATTTGCATAACATATACGTTACTGTGTACGTCAACAGAAAACCACAATTCCAAGTCATACAGAGATTGTGTGCACTCGTTGTGGGTCTCTGGCGTTTCGTCAGCCCACGCGAGTTGTGTGGATATAAAGGGAAAAGTTGAGACGGTGTCGGGTGAAGTTCCCGGGTAGCTCAGTGGTAGAGCGCTGGTACGTTTAACCAGAGGTCCCGGGATCGATACCCGGCCCCGGAACAATTTTTCCCTCGAAATTGGTTAAAGATAGAAACCTACAGTAACGTTTATATGAAAGGAAAACTCAACAAGTTTCAATATGCACATCACCATATCTCAACGTGAGCTCCAGCTGTCACTGTGACGATATCGAGGCGATGAACGATTTCTTGCCGAGCACGTTGGAGCATGTCTTCTGGAATGCTCTCAATAGCCTCTATGATGCGCTCCCGAAGATTACGAAGACCTCTGACTGGGGTGGCGTACACTTTATCTTTGACGTAGCCTCAGAGAAAGAAATCGAGCGGTGTGAAATCCGGAGATCTCGGGGGCCAAGCGACCGGTCCTACCCTACCAATCTAACGGCCAGTGAACACGTTGTGTAAAGTAGTACGAACGTCATTGAATCAGTGTGGAGGAGCGCCATCTTGCTGGAAAAGGATGTTAGGCTGCAGGTGTTCATTTATTCATTTATGTACTATTTATGAAATTACTGCATGTTCAGAATAATAAAAAAGATTAATGTATTGCTGTCCAGTCAACTGTAAGCTTATTTCAGGCAAAATCATTTTTTTTAATTACAGAAAGCAAATTTCCTTCACTTGTTTTTCTTCTGTCTTGTATGGAAAGGGGACCCGAAGACTTAGACTGCAGCCTGAGATTTATTTTGCTTACCACTCCTATTCTGTGAATGATTGGGTAGCCGAATGGCCGCGCTCTTGTACAAGTACAGCACGCTTTACCACGAACTTAACCCGGGCTGTAGTATGGATGATGGTGATATATATAGATTAATGATGGTGAAATGAATCCGAGGTACAACGCCGAAAATTACCCAGCAATTCTGCTTCAAATGTATGTTGTATGTATTTATTTACACTGCAAGTGGGCAAGCACCCGGTGGCAGTAGTATATACAATAAAAGCAATACACAATAAAATTACAATACACAATAAATACAATTATACAATACAAAATACAATACAATACACAATACAATAAGAATACACAATACAATTTAACACAATAATTACAATTAATAATAAAACATAAAATAACCTAATTTTACAATACAACCTACATATGTATAGGCCCTACATAAGTTTCAGTAGTCTTTCACTTACTCTCATCTCACTCACTGTAGTGGCACTATGACGCAATTCACTGACACTTTAGGACACATTTCACTGACACTCTATAACACATTTCACTGACACTATAGAACACATTTCGTTGACGCTATAAATTATCACTAATCGAAACTATTCACTGCACTGTAAAACCATAACTTCACTGACTCACCTCGCTTCACTGACACAACAGTTCAAATAAGACAAATAATTACACCCTTATGCATACTTATAAACAGAACTACATTTAAACTAAACATTACAAGTCAAACCAAGGGAGTAACTCGTCAGGCTAAATAAATACATGTCACCTTAAAGAAATTAAATGTTAAATGTCACCTTAATTTTAATTTGCATTTTATACACAACTTTTTAAGTTATTCTTGAATCTCCTTAAGGAAGGACAGCCCTCAAAGACCGCTGCAGGTAGGTCATTCCAATCATTTATAGTTCTATTTAAAAATGAGAATTTACCTACATCCTTTTTCTGTTTCCTACATTTGATTTTAAAATCATGATCGTTCCTACCATAGTACGTTGGCTTTTCTAACCAAGCCGTTATGTCTACCCATGCTTTCTGACCTAGATGTGCTCTATACAATGATGTTATTCTAGTTTTCCTATGTCTGTTTTCCAAAGTTTCCCATTTAAGTTTTTTTATCGTATCGTTTCCATCTTCTCTTTTACCTTTAACAAATTTAGCTGACCTATACTGGATTCTTTCTAAGGAATTTACCTGATACATTCTATAGGGATCACAAGATGTAGTTCCGTATTCCATTAACGGTCGCACTAACGTTAGATATGCTATTTCCCTCGATTTGGGGCTAGCCTTTCTCAAGATTCTCATAATAAAGTGAAGTGCCGTCCATGATTTACCCGTAACATTATCAACATTGGTCGAAGGGAAAATACTGCAAATAAACCCGAATCAGGATTCGAACCCAGGCTCGCTCGTTTCACAGTCAGGCGTGCTAACCATTACTCCACAGCGGTGGACTTATTGAATTGTTACTCCTTTTATATATAGTCCTACTCAGAAAATGTCCGTGTTCGTGTATATTTAAATGCCCCTGGTATTCTGTTTAGCCTGAAAACATTAGGATTGTCTGCTTGAACGTTGGACATTCGGTCGGATGCTCTCTGCCTGGTGGAATTTGAACTAGTTCTAATCCTTATTTTGCAGCTGAGTGCTGAGTTGATGTGAATGGACCTGGGAGCCAGTCGCTAGGCTTCGGGAGCGAGAAAGGTATCCCTACCCACATTATAGCACGAAAAAGCGAACTGGGGGTCATATGTCATGTATGGCACCCAAGAGGGATGTACTGTGGACAGTTGATAATTGCTCTACAGGGAGATGAAGTTGTCGTACACGACAAAAAAGGACTGGTCGTGAACGTTGTAGATCAAATAGACAATAAAGTTAACTACAGAAGGATGTCACATTGTGTGCTACACGGGCCTATGGAATAGTAGTAATGATTGAATTGAAATTCACTCGGGCCCAATTGTATAAAACTCCCTGACTAAAGATCAACTTTGATCGAAGATCGAAAAGTGATCCGAGTTCAGACACTTCTTCTATTGTATAAAACTTTTCTGCGATCAAATTACCTTGGTTGAAATGCAATCTAAGTTCACGAGAAAAGGATTTGGCAACATCGCATAAACAGGTGAAATACGTGATGAAAGGACCATGTTATACAGGTTTGTTCAGTGTTGCCAATCTAGCGACTTTAACTCTTTTTCAACAACAATTTCTTTTAACTTTTATATTGCTTAAATAGGGATTTAGTGACCTTTTTAGCACCCCATAGTGACAAAATGTAAGCTTTCTTTGTTGATAATGAGAAATCTAGCGACTTTACAACTACTTTTTGGCGACTTTCCGTACACCCTGTTGCAGACGCTGGTGTTTTTTTTTTTTTTTTTTGTGCAACGTAAATAATGGCGGACAATAAGAAGAAGCCTGACTGTTCTCCAAGTTGTTATCATGTTATGGTGTTTGACACTGCTAAACATAATAAAGCTTTATAAAACGACAATTTTCGTTTAGTAATACAGTTAATTGAATATTTATGAATGTACCTATCATATCCATTAATAATTAATGATTGTTATAAACATAATATAATTATAGGTTATGTTATTTGATACTGCTGAACAACGATAGAGCTTTATAAAATATAAGAATGTTTGTGTATTAAGGCAAGAAATTGAAAGAAATATATATAAATGTACCTAACACATCTATTAATATTAATAATAATGGATATTTTATTTGCACAATCTGTCACTCGTATATTTCAAACAGAAAATAAATAACTGAACTTGGATCATCTAACTTAATCGGAGAAATTTCTTCAGTGAAAGTTGACTTTAGTTTGAGACAAATTAATCTCAGATTAGACTTTATACAACACAAAATTCCAAGTTCACCCGAAACAAGAATCAATTTAACCTCTGATCTAAGATTAAATGGTTTATACAAGCGGGCCTCGGAGTTGTAATTCGGGAGAGGGAGTTTAGTAAGTAACGAAAGCTATCAGATTGAAGCACGGGATGTATACTGTACTCCAACCACGAGAAAGTCTTTGGGGAATGAGACGAAGCGGGGTAACGCTGTGAATGAATGTTGATGCACAGTATAGAGAACATACAGTAAAGACACCTAAGCCATTTCGTGGGAACAAATTCTGAGTGCGCATGTAACGAAATCAGGTCCTCCACCAGATGGATCTCCATCTACGACAGGATGGCATAATTTAATATTAACTGAAAACATTCATTACTCATCTTTTAATAATTTTAAAGACATGAGGCAAAGGAATGGCAATATAACCATAATAATAACTACTTCCGTATGCAATCATCATGAAAATATTCACTAATTGACGCTAGCGTTGAAGTCACTGTTTGAGGCTTATGTTGGTAAAACTGATCCAAGTACTACATAATACATCATGGCGTCCGTTGCGGTGAAGT
The DNA here is from genome assembly GCF_040183065.1 of Periplaneta americana. Lineage (NCBI taxonomy): Eukaryota > Metazoa > Arthropoda > Insecta > Blattodea > Blattidae > Periplaneta > Periplaneta americana. The sequence continues at coordinate 180,988,678 of NC_091124.1, forward strand.
GCGAACATGAACGTCAACAATGGATATAAGTATTTTGACTTCCTAGCGACATAATATTAATAATAGATAATATACATACAAGATTATTCGAATTACTGACCAATAAAATAAATAAATATTTTACTAAGATTTTGATAGTGGTTTGATACTAGCAACATAGTTGGACTAGCAGCACAAACCATAACATTGATACACACATATTGATACTACCCTAGTTACAAAATTAGATCACTGTTAATCTCCTGGTCTTTTAATCCCTCCATACAGGAAATAACATATGCAGGAGAGCGCATGGTTTTTAAACTGACGTTATAACGATAATATTGTCTATCTACTTCGTTCCAATAGATGACGCAATAGTAAGCACAGTCCTTTCCTGGTTGGGGAACAGTATGTCCTCTGTTGTGTACGCCTGAGCAGAAGGACATCTCCACAACTTACTCCCGCAAAAGTTTCGTATAATTCGCCACGTATTAGTCTACATGAAGTCAACGAAGCAGTGAGTTGTTGAACTGTATAACATGCCTAAGGCAAGGAGGAGTTGACCGTCAGGACTGGCATCATTTATAGAGTGTAATGGACAAACAAAATAGTAATATACGTTACAAGAGCGGTATGTTGACGTTTTCATGTTCGAGGAAAAGATTGAAAAAGCGAAACGTAGTTGAGCTTTTTGAATTTCCGAGAACATGAAAACAAACATACCGCCCGTGTATCGTACATTATTTTTTGCGAAGATCGTTTATTACATACCTGATAGACGAATTTCTAATTACTTGCAATGAAATCTCCATGTTGGTTTCTGTTTAATGACGGCAACTTCGGAAAACCAAAATATCTTTCTTCAACATTGTTGCTATAAAATGTTTTCTGTGTTTACTATACTCCAGCAGGCCGTGATATACGTCTGTCTTCCCCCCCCCCCCAGTCTATAAATGCGAACTTAAAACAAACGGTAAGGTTATGTAATGATTTATTTTTCATTTTAATATTTTAACAATATTATTTATATAACATATTGCAGTAATAACATCGGCATCTGGAATCTCGTTGATTTTTTCACGGCTTCCTTAATGTTACTTGTATCAGGAATGCAATAAGTTTCGTGGAGTAGTAGACTTTACTTAATGTTTTGCAAATATTTAAAAACAATAATTAACATTGCAATTTAGGTGAAATTGCTGTGGTAAGTTTCCAATTTATAATTATTGCTATGTTAAACGTCTCTAAAAATAATATGTTAAAAGCCTAAAGCAGTAAAATGAATGTCTCGCTTAAGCGGTAAGAAGAGGGAAATTGTTATGTGTGTTACGTTGGGAATACTGAATGTGGTATTTCACACTTGCCGCGTATTGGTTCTGTGCGGAAAACAAGCAAATACGCACGATCTCGCACAAAATAAATTACATAGCCTCTATCTGCAGTTAATACGCGCATATTATGACCTGCATAGGCCAGTGTCTCCACCGAGTTGCAGAAGAAATTAGAACCTACTTTAGTGACGTCGATAATTATATTACCAATGCAAAGAAAATAATTCTGAAGTCGATCTCCAGAATCAAGAAATTTACGGAAATGTCACCTAGAAATCTTTCGCCTTTACGGTCAATTATACAGGGTGAGTCATAAGTGTGTTTAGAAAACGCGTGAGCGTGCTCCTGGATCAAAAATAAGAACAATTGCTTATATGAAAATTTGACGGAAAATGCTTATTTATCGGAGAAATGGTCATACTTTGTTTTAGGTCTTTTTTTTTCTCTTTTTGTTGTGTCACAAGTACATGTTTGAAAACTTGTCATTTAACGTTTACAAAAGGTGGTCAAGGGGCCCGAAGGTTAGCAACAAATCCTCTAATGGCCTTATTTAGCCTTATGTCAACATTCGTTATTGTTGTTTAGTCAACTGTCCGAAGCCAGGTCTGAACCTCAAAAGTGATACCAACATGGCACCACTTATGAGGCAAGTAAGAAAGGAGATAATGGGGTAGGATGGCCAGTTTTTTCCACCTACATTACATACATCGCCGATTACCTACATATTCCACTAATCAGACTTCAGATGCATACAAACAATTGTTCTTCCTCTGTCACATATCGTCAAGTGAGATGTACTGCATGATAATTAGTTCTGCGCTTGGTTATCTATATTCTACAGTCTCCAAGCAACCCGTGACATTGTAGTTGTGTATGAGGTATAAGTCAATAGCACTGAACATCACACATACAACACAGATCTGTTGTTAAGCGAGTAAGGCAATGTAAATAATTACGTAATTACTGAGATTTATTGTATTATTGTAATATCAATCATTTATATGTTTATGTATTTATTCAGACACTCACTAACTTAATTAATTAATTAATCAATTCATTCACTCGTTAATTAATTAATTGTTTAATTAATTAATTCCTTTTTAGATACATACGAGTATATAAGGATACAAAATATATTTTATATATTTGAATAATGACTTATTTTGAATGTGAATATTCAAATTTCAATACTCCTAATAGCTTGTCATCTTATTCTTTCTAAACTCATTTTCACTTTGCTAAATTCTGTATAGCCTATCTATTTCTTTTTAAAAGTGTCATTTAAAAATTAAAAAAACTGTACATAAATGACAAATAATAATCATTTGTTTCTACTTTTTGGATGAATATATAATATGGGTAATATGGAACAGATTTTTTGTATTCGACAGATATTGGAGAAAAAATGGGAGTATAAGGGTACAGTACATCAGTTATTCATAGATTTCAAAAAGGCGTATGACTCGGTTAAAGGAGAAGTTTTATATAATATTCTTATTGAATTTGGTATTCCCAAGAAACTAGTTCGATTAATTAAAATGTTTCTTAGTGAAACTTACAGCAGAGTCCGTATAGGCACGTTTCTATCTGATGATTTTCCAATTCACTGCGGGCTAGAGCAAGGAGATTCACTATCACCTCGGGAGGAAATTAAACGCAGAATAAATATGGGAAATGCCTGTTATTATTCGGTCGAGAAGCTTTTGTCATCTAGTCTTCTGTCAAAAAATCTGAAAGTTAGAATTTATAAAACAGTTATATTACCGGTTGTTCTGTATGGTTGTGAAACTTGGACTCTCACTTTGAGAGAGGAAGAGAGATTAAAGGTGTTTGAGAATAAGGTTCTTAGGAAAATATTTGGGGCTAAGAGGGATGATGTTACAGGAGAATGGAGAAAGTTACGCAACACAGACCTGCACCCATTGTATACTTCACCTGACATAATTAAGACTATAACGTCCAGACGTTTGAGATGGGCAGGACATGTAGCACGTATGGGCGAATCTAGAAATGCATATAGAGTGTAAGTTGGGAGGCCGGAGGGCAAAAGACTTTTGGGGAGGCCGAGACGTAGATGGGAAGACAATATTAAAATGGATTTGAGGGTAGAGACTGGATTAGTTTTGCTCAGGATAGGGACCAATGGCGGGCTTATGTGAGGGCGGCAATGAACCTCCGGGTTCCTTAAAAGCCAGTAAGTAAGTAAGTAATATGGAACAGAAACTATCTAGAATTGAAATGCGTTTTACTTATAGTGACAATAATCTTCTAGTGTAGAGATCTGTTACGCAGAGCGCCCGTGTTCGATTCCCAGTCGGGTTGAATTTTCTGGTTGAGGTTTTTTCAGGGTTTTCCCTCAACCGTAAGGCAAATGCCAGGAAATTCGGGCCACAACATCCCTGAATATCACCGGCCTCATTCATCACCGAAATCATATTCATAATAAATCATTAATACAGATACAGTCGCCATCTAGTTCACAACAATAGAACGAGTCTCAACAATAGTACACAGGCCTTCGGATTTCACACAGAAGATTAACTCGCGACATGACCAAACATGTTAAAGCGAGTATAAATAACAGTGAGAAAAAAAATAACAAAAAAATCTTCTGTTGCCCATTAGGTGGATATAACTAAATATTTTGTTTGTTATTAAATCCACGTGACAACATATTTTGTACGCCAGTACTGTTCTCGTTGTTTAGTCCATTTGCAGCCAAACACACGAATAAACAGATGTAAAGACACGAAACGGAACGAGGAGACAGACTGTCTCATTACAGTCTTGAACAGGTCTGACTCGCAGAGCGAAGCTGTAGTAAATTCAAGTAGCCTACACCTAATTTGTACTCAAAGTAACAAAGTAACTCTGTGATAGTCGACAAAAATGAACTTTTTTTCTTTCAAAAGAAGTAAAATAACATTTTCTAGAGGAATATTTCGTGCTGAATTCAAATATAATTTCAGTTTTTCCCCCATTGGGCAGGAGTTTTTTGTGATATTCATTTGAATTATTATAATATTCTAAAAAAATCTGTAACTAGCTATCTAACTCAACATTATAACTACTCATTCTGACTTACCTAGCAAGTGGTAGATAGTGATTTTCGGGCATATTTTGCATCTGGAACGTCTCTCTTCTTGGTCCAACAGTAGTCAGCCAGCATATTGGAACTCCACTTGCCTTGGTTCGTCTTTTCCATAGTAGAAATTTGCTGATGAAAACGCTCACCGTGCTCATCGCTGACATCTCCAAGATTTTCGGGGAAGAAGTCCAAGTGAGAGTCCAAGAAGTGAATTTTTAAAGACATGTTGCATCCCATAGCTTTATAAGAATGCAGAAGATCAGTCACTATGTCACGATAGTTTTCTGCTTTATGGTTTCCAAGAAAATTGAAACATAAACTTTTGAAAGACTGCCAGGCTGCTTTCTCCAGTGGATTTAACAGTCCTTCGAAATGATCATCACCCATTAATGACCGGATTTGTGGTCCTATAAAAATTCCTTCTTTCAGTTTGGCATCACTGACTTTGGGGAATTTCGATTTCAAGTACAAGAATCCATCAGACTGTTTATCCATAGCTTTGACAAAATTTTTCATTACTCCTAACTTAATATGCAATGGAGGTAACAATATTTTTTCAGGATTCACGTTTAGGCCATGATTTTGTAACATAGTGAGACTTCCTATCTCTGCTGTCCCAGAGGCACAAAATACAACAAAATTTGGTGAACCCAAGTTGCAAACCAAGCAATAAAGCAATGACCTTTAAATCACCACAGATATACCATTCATATTTTCCATATTGTATTTTCTGTAGAATTACTTTCATATTTTGATATGTCTCTTTCATATCAGCGGCATGCGCTACAGGTATTGATGGAAGTTCATTGCCAATATGTAGCAGCACAGCCTTCAAACTAACTTTAGACGAATCTATGAATAGTCGCCACTCATCTGGCCGGTGTTGAAGCCCAAGAGTTTCCATAACTGAACAAATATCATTACAGAACACAATACCAATTTCTTCAGAGAAGCAGTCCTTGAAATCACTATGGCGGCCACGATAACTACATATTCTTCCGTCTTTTTGAAGTAGATTCCACCCTTTGAGTCTGGACGCTAAACCTTCAGCTTGCTGTTTAGACAGATTTAAATCCCGAATCACGTCATTAAAGTCTTACTGATTGTTTTAAAGTATGGTTCTGATGAACAGGTATTGACTTCAAATGTAGGATAATTTTTATTTTCATCTGAAGCATTTTCAGTTTCAATTAGGTCAGAATCAGAGTTATTACCCAAGGTCGTATCGACATATATTGGTACAGGGAACTGTTCATTGTATAAGACAGGTCTTATTGCAGATTTCAAATTATGATACTTAACTGTATGTTTTGTTTTAGATGTGATTCCTGTAATATTTGTCAAACAGATATAACAATCACTTAAATGATCCTTCGGTTCCCTCCAAATCATAGGAATTGCAAATGGCATACGATGTGTACCCTTTTTCCATCCAGTCAGCAATCTAACACACGAAACACAGCATGTATTTGGGGCCCAGCTCTTATCAAAATCACCAGCCTGACAGCCAAAGTAAAGTTGATAACACTTCTTTACAAGTGGAGTCAAATGTCGCCTCTGAGACTTGAAGGTGAGCTCACCACAAATATAGCAGAAACTGTCTACATGATTTACACACTTTCTTGGCATGATGAACAACACTAAGCACTAAAACACTACATACACAATACACTTCCGAAAAGAAAGGAAGGAACTATTTCACTACTGAACGAACTCACGGCCAGCTCGATACTGACACATCACAATGCCAGATGAACAGGTCTGAGCATGTCCAAACATGAATGAACCTGCACAGGATTGTTTTATGGTGCTTCAGCATAATATTACAAATCATTTCCTTAAATACAGCTTGGATAAAATCCAGGGGCGGCTTTCGAAGAGAGGCTGCGGGGCTGCAGCACCCCCAGACATTTGTAGCTCTTGTCTCGTTTTATGTTGTGAAAAACATTTATTATACAGTCTGTATTTAGCAGCTCGAATGTTTTAAAACATTTCGCTCTCAATGACATGCACGCATTCGTTAGTGAAGTCACTTCCTCCCCTGGTGCTGCCAGAGCGAAACCAGAGACAAGGACTATAGCGTGAAGCCACTTCCTCCCCTGGAGCTGCCAGTCTCGTCTCGGATGCTTTGCGCGTTAGTTTTACCCCTCCTCCCTGCTTCCCCTTGCCGTGAATCCAGAGTTTCCAGGCGCTGCAAAATTTGCAGCAGTTCGTCAGTAGCGCGCATTTTTAAATACATTTTCTTTAATGTTGTGAGTATAACAAGTGCAACAATGTTTGATTCTGTACAATATTTACAGTCTATTCAGTTCAGTACCTTAACAATTCAGGAGAAATGTGAAATTAAGTGCCATCAGCTGAATCTCATAATGGAAAGAGCCGCTAAACAAAATACAAAGGCTCGCATATTTTTTGATAATTTATCCAGTATCCCTGCTTTCTTCTCTCGATCTCCATACCGTCTCTATTAGATTAATGTGTTCCAAAGACAATTCTATCAGCTGGGGCAACAAGATGGATTTAAAATAAGAACAGTAAATGTTGTTCATGACAAGAAGGAGCCATTGCTAGAATGTTTTCAAACCATAATGGAATCTGAAACATCTAACATCACAATAAATGAGACAAGCGCCCTGGTGCGTACTCTTGAATATCCTGAATTCAATTTCTGGCTCAGTTATTTTTTTCATTTATTGATGTATCATGTATATATATATATATATATATATATATATATATATATATATATATATATATATATATATATTATACAACCAACTACAACATCGCCAGTTAGATATTTCTAAGGTTTAAATCTGCATATAAAATAAATTATGGTTTATTTAACGACACTCGCAACAGCAGGGGTTATATCAGCGTCGCCCGGAATTTTGTCCGCAGGATTCTTTTAAATGCCAGTACATCTACTAACATGAGCCTGTCTCATTTAAACACAACTTACAAGACAAGGCGCATGGGACTAATCTTTAAATAAAGTAAGTTGCTTGGTTTATTTTTGTATGCAGCCCCTCTTAATTCAATACCCACGAGCCGCCACTGATAAAATCGCTACATATGAGGTAACGGTTCCTATGACAGGTCAAAGAAAACGCTAAATTCCGATTTTAAAAAGTAGCTGTCACAAAAAAACTGTGCCTGATGGAAAAATTCTCACTACATATCTGAATTCAGTATGAAAAACTGCACTAGAATCACTAATCAGATTTCTTGTGAAGAAAACCTTGTCGACCTATACATACTCGTATGAGACAAAACTTTAATCAGAGGTACAACTATCGTAGCAATATATTTAACTCCTAATGGTCCCTCTCTTTAGATGTGTTTCCTGTAGGCATGTGTCTGCGCTTTCCAGTTTATAATCTGTAGAATAGGCAGTATTACTCACACACATGTATATATATATATATATATATATATATATATATATATATATATATATATATATATTAGTTATCAGAGGAGCTAACCTTTCAAGTGGGTTATCAATAATTCCATAGTGGGAGTGCTCTTGACTTCCCCTTCTGCCAAAGCCAGACGTAAAACATAGCTGTGATGCGTAAGTACACGTTACCTGTCACATCTTATTCTAAAAATTGATTTGAGATATGTTTTGCATCGAGCAACTGCAATTGTGCAAAATTTCTCCTCAAGCATATGTGTGTATATCTAATGCTCTGGATTTAACAATGAAATATCATCCTTCTTGCTTCCCAATATTTTGATGGAACGTCCACAAATATCCTAAGAGTTTTACAATTAGCCAGGTGCTCCATCTCCATGTCCTCTTCTCTGGTGCACAGTAAGCATTTAGGTGAATTCAGTACTCCAATACGATGGAGGTGTTTACTGAGGCAATCATGACCAGTAATCAATCTAAACATGGTCACGGCAGATTTTCGAGGTATATCAGGAATTAGTTTTGGATCTTTGAATGATTCTTTCCATTTTGAATTTTGATGTTTTGCCTGTTCGCTGTTACTTATTCTTTTTATGACTCGTTTTATTGATTCACATGGGAACTTGAAATTTGTTTTTAATTTGATTTTAGTTCCTTTCTTTCCTAACATATCTGCTTTCTCGTTACCCTTCAGTCCACAGTGGGCCGGGATCCATTGGAAGACCACTTTTTTATTTAGCATTTGAATTTGCTTTACCGTGCAATGAATTTCTTTTACTTTTTCCATTTTAGGGGATGTAGTTGAGCTGATGGACTGGATTGCAGCTTTGCAGTCAGACAGGATGACTATGTTTTTGCACTGGTTTAGCCAAACAAATATATTTTGAAGTGATGTATAAATGGCTTCAACTTCGCCATCAAAATTTGTTGTGCACTTGCCAACATTTTTATAAAGAGAAAAGTATTGACAAGGGGCTCCTGCTCCAGCTCCTTCATTTTGATTCATGAGAGATCCATCAGTGTAAATGTACAACCAGTCCTTTTGTGGATATTTTCTATCAATTGTTTGTAGGGCAATGACTTTTGCTACTTCTGGATTTATATCTTTTTTGTTGAAGACTTCATCAAGATCAAGGCAGCAATCTACTTTGAAGTGAAGTGGATTATATCGAGACAGCAAGTTTTCCTTTTCACTTGGTATTTCTAGATTTTGTTTAAGCTTTTCTACCTCTTGTATGTATCCGTTTCGGGTCCTCAATGTAAATTTAGAATCTTTGTATTTACTCCATTTATCCCAATTTGAAAGCCTTCATAATATTTCATAGGTTAAAGGGGCTTGTGTTTCAAGGTCTGTTACAACTGGTTTATTAGCTGTGATTATTTGCATGGCTTCAATTGGAGTAGTTTTGATTGCACCAGTGATGAGACGTAAAGCTTGGTTTAGAGTGCGTTCTAATATCTGTTTATTTGTGGTTGATGAGGTTATTAGTGCTTCACCACAGTACGTTAAGATAGGCTTAAAGTATGTGTTGTAGGTTGTGTTGAGTATACTCCTTGAGCTACCCCATTTCGTTTCTGTCAGACTTTTTAGTAATTTAAGGGGAGGTTTTAAGCTGATTTGGATCAAAATTAATATTTTTTTGGTTTAAAAAGTCGGTAGGTTAAGGAAGATCACAACTACAGGTGTGCAAATTTTCATAGATGTAGATTGAATAGTTTCTGAGATAAGTGTACCCGAATTTGCTAAATTTAACACGGCGAGGATAGGGCTTACAACTTCCCCTTAAAACGATTTGTTGCCTTTGTCCTGATCTGTTCAATGTGATTTCTCCATGTGTACTTATTGTCGAAATGTATACCCAGGTATTTTGCATTTTCATTTCTTTGTAACTTATCATCTCTATAGGTTAGATTTATTTTCACTGGTTTCTTTCTTAATGAGAAGAGATGAAAGTTTGTTTTTTCTGTGTTCACTGACATCATATTATTTGAACACCAGGTTTCAAGTGCCAATAATAATGTGTTACTTGTTACTTAGGCATATGTGACTTGTCGACTTTCAATTCTGAAGTCCGTAATTTTTGACCAATTTCAATCTACAGTATTTTTTAATTGTCATTATTGAGTGTAATTATTTACCACTGCCACCGGGTATACTGAGTGTTCATTTCAAAGTGTGTCATGACATCACTGTTGTCAGTCAGCGATTTGAAGCGAGTTTCAGCTTATATGTCAGAGAAGCTGCCTATTAATCAAGGCGTCAATCTGAACTGGAGAACGTGTACGGTATAACTTGAATGTCGTAGCAAGAGATGGCAGTCTGTAAAGTCTGTGTGCTACCATAACCTCTTTCGAACTGTTTTTGCGCGGGCAAGTCGTACGCAGGGTATTTGTTATCATCGATTGCGTACGGCAACATTCCACAACACAAATCAAAATGCTCCGTGTCCATGTTGACCGTCGAAGTTAATGTCAACAAATACGTAAGTAATCGTCTTAACCCTCTCCCCATATCCCGACAGTAAGGAAAAAACTCACTTCAGTACGTGTTTCCAAACAGTTCACATTCTTGCCACTACTGGCGTTACCGTACGTATCGGTAAGTAATCTTCAGAATGAACGCCGTACTTGCTAGGCAACTTGTCTCGCATTTAGGTAATACGCCTTTGCGGAAGTGTAGGAAGATTGAATTCTCTAGGCTCATCGGATAGCCACATGACGACATACAGCGAGCCATGACACCTTTTGAACTGAACACCCAGTATACCCACTTGCAATGTGAATAAATACGTATAGACATACATTTTATTTCATTATTGGTGCATTTTCTTAATATTATGTGAATGACTGTGAATAATATAAGTATGTATTTTTATAAATGTCAGTTACATAAAGAGCTCCTTAACTCAGTATTCATATTTTCACCTGTGGATGTTGGTTGTTGAATATTAACTGTGCTACGCCATCATTTCGAGAGGTAAATCTCCCAATAAATGTTGGAGGCACAGCAGTCCCATTGTGCCGGTGTCAGTCCTCTGAGGCGTTTATATCGCGTATTGAGCACGTTTATCAAACCACGATCGATACATACTGTAGATATTCAAAGAGGTGTTCGAATGTGCGCCCACTCTTTCTTTGCATTTTATCTTTTATAGAGAAATGTTCAGCGATATCTTTAGCTGAGATGGAAAACTAAGCACAAAAAGGTCAAGGAAACTCTACGTTACTAACACAGAGGTCAATGTATTATATTATTTTATAGGTTCCGGCTTTAATGTTAGTTAAAATTGAACCTTTCGGTTGTTTATCGAGTTAACACAACGTAAATATGTTTATATTAATATCAATAACCATTACATTTATAATTTCAGGGCTATAAAATAATACTAATATGCGTTACAAGAGCGGTATGTTGAAGCTTTCATGTTCGAGGAAAAGTTTGAAAAAGCGAAACGTAGTTGAGCTTTTTTAATTTCCGAGAATTGAAAGAACACACACCGCTCGTGTATCGTACATTATTTTGTGCGAAGATCGTTTATTACGTACCTGAAAGAGGAATTTCTAATTAGTTGCAATGAAATCTCCATCTTGGTGTCTGTTCAATGACGGCAAATTTGCAAAACAAAAATATCTATCTTCAACATTGTTGCTTTAAAATGTTTTCTGTGTTTACTATACTCCAGCAGGCCGTGATATACGACTGTCTTTTTTTTCCCCCAGTCTATAAATGCGAACTTAAAACAAATGGTAAAGTTATGTAATGATTTAGAGTTTACTCAATTCTTGCAAATAGGGTATTTAAAACAATAATTAACAGTGCAATTTAGGTGAAATTGCAGTGGTAAGTTTCCAATTTATAATTATTACTAAATTGAACGTCTCTAAAATAATATGTTAAAAGCCTAACGCAGTAAAATCTATATGTCACTTAAGCGGTAGGAAGAGGGAAATTGTTATGTGTGTTAGGTTGTGAATACTGAATGTGGATTTTTAGACTTTCCGCGGATTGGTTTTGTGCACGATCTCGCACGAAAGTATATTATCAAAGTAGAATATTAAATCAGTTGCCTTGATTTTCATTTGTTAAACGAGATATCGGGCATTGAGATCAATTAAAATTGATGTCAGAAAATTGCAGCCATGAATATAATATTGTAACTGAAATAGTAAATCGTGGAAAGAAGTGAGCGGGTGTGTACAAAGTAACGCCCGATTTCTATTCGAGCAAGTATACCCCGTGTATAGAGATTAGTATTATTAGAAGACCTCGGAATTCCATGCAATTGCAAATTTTTATTGATTTGGCATATCGAAAAAGTAAAAGTGGATCTTTGCCTATCTCGATATTTATGTTAGAATGAAGCCAACTTCATTTTCCATAAATGCGTATTTCAAGGTTTTTGTGATTTAAATGTTTACAAAATTTATTTCGCATATTTAAATCTGATTTCAAAATTTCTCTCTGAAAAAAATAAGATTAACTTCCAAGAAATACAGGGTTGTTTCCGATCTCTGATAACGAATTTGAATGACATCATGTGCGTCAGGAGTCATACGACAGCTGAACTGTGGCGCGAGGTGACAGACCAGTAGTGAGTGATCTCATAGTCAGAGTGCACGGTGACTCACAGCAGAAATTCCCAAGAAAATCGAGTTTTTTTGGGAGGGGTACATTAAAACCCTTTCCGATGCCAAGTACAGTTAAGTGAAAATAAAAGAAGCCTGCAATAAACAAGGTTTCGTTATTTCGAAGAAAGACATCTTGTGTGTACTTAATAAGATTGCAATATTTGTATCATCTTGTGAGGTACGGCAACTTGTGACGGGAGGTGGATTTGCTTCCTTTTACCACTCTGGAATCAATCCAATCCAAGCTTATTACGTGCACACAAGATGTCTTTCTTGGAAATAACGAAACTACGTTTTTTGCAGGCTCCTATGATTTTCACGTAACTGTACCTGGCATCGGAAAGAGTTGTTATGTACCCCTCCCAAAAAGGCTCGATTTTCTTGGGCATTGCTGCGGTGATACACCGTGCACTCTGATTATGAAATCACTCACTACTGGTCTGCCACCTCTCGCCGCAATTCAGCTCTCGCTGTGATTCCTGACACACATGACGACATTCAAATTCGGTGTCAGAGATCGGAAACAGCCCTGTATAATAATTCTGAGAGAAATAAATCCAATATTTGGTTAATTACTAATGACGATATGAAACTACTGTAACTGCAATGCTGCTAGTGCTCTGATTCCATAGAAACAAAACTGGGACAATGAAGTTTAGTGGAATGTAAATTTTAATTTAAAAAAGATTGACTACACAACCAAGCAGTTCGAAAAAATTGACGAAAACTTGTAAACGTGCGCCAAAAATCGGAAATTTTTTGTCCTGTATATAAATCAGACGTCTTCAGCTCTTCGTCGTTGCCAAAACGCTCACCGGAGGACAGGAATTTCTTGAGGTGCAAGAAAACGCGAAAATCACAGGGAGCAAGTTCAGGACTGTAGGGTGGGTGATCAAACAACTCCCAGCCAAATTCCGTCAAAACAGCTGCTGTGCGCCGAGCCGTATGTGGACGAGCATTGTCATGGAGGAGCACAACACCTGCAGTAAGCATTCCACGCCTCTAGTTTTGAATGGCACGTCGCAATTTTCGCAGTGTTTCACAGTAACGGTCAGCGTTCACTGTTTCACCTCCTGGAATTAAGTAAATAAGCAGAATGCCCTTCCTGTCCCAGAACACCGTGCACATCACTTTCCGTACCGACAGCGTCTGTTCGAATTTCGTCATGACCGGAGATCCATTATGCCGCCAATGCATTGGCTGCTGCTTGGTTTCCGGGGTGAAGTGCGAAATCCTAGTCTCATCGCCCTTGACGATCCTGTCGAGGAACCTCCTGCCGTCATCGTGATACCGTTGCAGAAATGTCAGTGCTGCTCCTAAACGTTGCAATTTGTGTTCGGGTGTCAGGTTTTTCGGCACCCACCTGGCACACACTTTTTTTGAACAGCAAGTGCTTAGTGAGAATCTCATGCAACAAGGATCGCGATACCTGCGGAAAATGGTTGCTCAGCTCCGTAATCGTGAAGCAACGGTTCTCCATGATGCACTGCCGCACTAGCTCAACACGATCATCATTGATGAGGGACGGTCGCCCACTGCGCTCTTCATCATGGACACTTTGACTACCTTCGGAAAACTGCCTACACCAGCGACGCACCATGTGTTTACTCATGATGTTGGGCCCATAGACCTGACAGAGATGCCGATGAATTTCAATTGGCGCGATGCTTTGTGCATTAAAAAACTTTATCACCGACCGAACCTCGCAGGCGGCGAGAGAAGGAATAAGAGCTTCCATTTCGGACCACTGCTGCCACCATAAGAAATTATTTATGTTTCTATTATTGCTACTTCCCAGGACGTACTCCCCCAGAATAGGCCTTGTTTAATTTTGACTATCATGAATTTAATATCTAATACTAGCAAAGGCATAATTTTCCACTTTCAAATTATGTTCTTTGTTGCCCTCACTTCTTCTTACGTACAGTACGTGAGTTTCGCTTACGTAAATGTTTCTTAAAGCGCCTTAGCTTTTGCTTCAGTATCGGATAGCCTATGTGATTATAAATGCTAATGTTCCATGTGAATAATTAATTCTTGTTGAGTGCTATTAATTTGATATCATTAGGGTGTGGGAAAGGATTGAATTCACAGGGTTCTTAACTGTCACTTACTTACTTACTTACTTACTTACTGGCTTTTAAGGAACCCAGAAGCTCATTGCCCATTCACATAAGCCCGCCATCGGTCCCTATCCTGAGCAAGATTAATCCATTCTCTATCATCATATCCCACCTCCCTCAAATCCATTTTAATATTATTTTCCCACCTACGTCTCGGCCTCCCCAAAGGTCTTTTTCCCGCCGGCCTCCCAACTAACACTCTATATGCATTTCTGAATTCGCCCATACGTCCTACATGCCCTGCCCATCTCAAACGTCTGTATTTAATGTTCCTAATTATGTCAGGTGAAGAATACAATGCGTGCAGCTCTGCGTTGTGTAACTTTCTCCATTCTCCTGTAACTTCATCACTCTTAGCCCCAAATATTTTCCTAAGACTCTTATTCTCAAACACCCTTAATCTCTGTTCCTCTCTCAAAGTGAGAGTCCAAGTTTCACAACCATACAGAACAACCGGTAAAATAACTGTTTTATAAATTCTAACTTTCAGATTTTTTTGACAGCAGACTAGATGGCAAAAGCTTCTAAACCGAATAATAACACGCATTTTCCCACATATATTCTGCGTTTAATTTCTTCCCGAGTATCATTTATATTTGTTACTGTTGCCCCAGAATATTTGAATTTTTCCACATTTCGAAGGATAAATCTCCAATGTTTAAATTTCCATTTGTACAATATTCTGGTCACGAGACATAATCATACACTTAGTCCTTTCGGGATTAACTTCCAACCCTATCGCTTTACTTGCTTCAACTAGAATTTCCGTGTTTTCCCTAATCGTTTGTGGATTTTCTCCTAACATATTCACGCCATCCGCATAGACAAGCAGCTGATGTAACCCGTTCAATTCCAAACCCTCTCTGTTATCCTGAACTTTCCTAATGGCATATTCTAGAGTGAAGTTAAAAAGTAAAGGTGATAGTGCATCTCCCTGCTTTAGCCTGCAGTGAATTGGAAAAGCATCGGATAGAAACTGTCTATACGGACTCTATTGTAAGTTTCACTAAGACACATTTTAATTAATCGAACTAGTTTCTTGGGAATACCAAATTTAATAAGAATATTATATAAAACTTCTCTCTCAACGGAATCATACGCCTTTTTGAAATCTATGAATAACTGATGTACTGTACCCTTATAGTCCTATTTTTTTCTCCATTATCCGTCGACTTTAACTGTCACAATGTGTTTCAAACTGTGTACATAGTATAACATATTTTGTAACCGTATCGCGGCAGTTCGTGCCTAACAATTTGTCACTACGACAATTCGACCCAGAAAACTATTCGTACCTACGACGGTTGGTACAGTTTACAAGTGTTTCCCGCCCATGTCGTTCCATTTTAATTCGTACTGGACAGTATGTATCACAACAATGCATAAGAGAATGCTGATTCTATGAAAACGACAAGATTTTAAACTGACTATTACAATCTTACTACGTCATACTACTTTTGACCAATAAAACGGTGCGAAAGGACGTATTTCAAACAATCATGGCTGCTTATCACACAATTTTATCGCGTCCCTAGCATTTGTTTAATTTTATCACGTCCCTAGCATTTGTTTCTTTGTTTGCCAACATTTGAAACTGCGCTGGTCTGGACGTCAAAAATGTATATAAAATTACAAAGCACTCCAGTCGATGCACAGCAGTTTCAAATATGACTCGCATTGGCATTCAAGAACAAGAATTAATAAAAATCACTGATCATACCTATGCATCTTCTGAAATCCGATTTACAAATAAATGAAGAGCACCATTCGGAAATCCTGAATAAGTTGAATACACCATGTAGGCCTAAATCAACGAGTTCCACTTCTATTATGCACACGTCCAATATAACATCAATTGAACAACCAACCACATTCAAATTTGAAAATTGTACATTCAGTAATTATTTCTTTTAAAATTATTCATTCGGAAATTCTGAATAAGTTGAATATACCATGTAGGCCTAAATCAACGAGTTCCACTTCTAATACGCACACGTCCAATATAACATCAATTGAACCACCAACCACATTCAAATTTGAAAATTGTACATTCAATAATTATTCCTTTTAAAATTATTCATATTTATTTTTTATGTCATCGTCGTTAATTAAAACTTTTCTAACACTTGTGTATATTAGTTAGGTTATGTTATAGCTTCTGCTCTGAGAGGATAAAAAGAACTTCTGCTATATGATATTATGGATAGTCACGTATCAGAGATTGTTTAATATTAAGATTTATTGAATAGTAATCATTACAGTGTCTGTATAAAAACACTACTGCCATCTAGCATGCATCTAGCGTAATATTTGTAATGTTGAGATGGTAGAATAATACATTTGAAGACAGTTGTATTTTCGTAAGTCAATTAATATTTTATTGTATTGGAGTACTTCGTTACTTCTAATCTTTATATACTTTCTTCTAATCGTGTAATAGTCAATTAAATCCCACTCGAGTTTTGATTTTCTCTAGATAAACCAAAACGTCTAGTGAGATTACTGTTGAAAAAACTATCCAATTTGAAAAGTATAAAAATACATTCTACATTGGAAAGTGTATAAATTATGGATCGTCGGAGGTTATCGTTATCGAGAAGGGGTACCTTTATACCAATCACAGGGAAAGTGGTACAGATATTGAATGAACATTTGAGAAGAAGTGGAGAATGCGTCTCGCGAATACATACAACAAGTAGAACTCATGATGTCCTTAAAGAGAGTGACCATCTCACGAACCTGATTTTAATCTTTGGAAGTCTTGTCGCGTATCAGTATCGTCCAATTAATGTACTAGTTCTACTCGTATAAGAAGTAGGCAAGTAAGAGAGACGAACAGCGAAACTTACCTAGAAATTCGGAAAACTGATGCATTAATAAATACTGTACAAAAAGAAAGGCTTAAACTACTGCCTCCAAATCCTACAATATACCTGACGGATCTAAAGTTGACGAAGACGGTGATGAATGGTTGCCGCATTTCAATCCTGACAGCAAATTAACGATCTTTGCCATACAAGATCATCTGCGAAAACTTGTCACATCAGAATGTTGGATTTGTGATGGAACTTTTGCACCTGCTCCTATAATTCTGTGTCATCTCTAAACGATCCATGCCAATATCAGGGGCCAGTTGCTTCCTATAGTCATGGCCTTGCTCCGAAACAAAACAAAAGCGTTATATTGTTAGCTGTTTAGCGTGTTAATAGATAAACGGCCTTACTAATTAACCGTGCATAGGTTTTTAATACGAGACTTATGCAGAGTTGAGACAGAAAACATTACTAATATACCGTGCGTAAGTGATGGATGTACAGGGACATCATTTTATTTTTATTAATATTTTAAATATTAACCTGCCTATACCTTTAGAGAACAGTAAACACCGCTTGCTCCCCCCTCCAAGACTGGAGTTCGATGATACTGGCGTAAAACACAAATCACTCTACTAGGTATAGGATGGAAGAAAAGTAGTTCATCCATTTACGTAAACTAGGAAATATCGCGATTTTGAGTTTGATAATTTTCATTAGGTTTTTCTTTAATCAAAGTACAGTACTGTATTAAGAATAAGTGTTTTTACTCACAAAGTGAGTTATCCATGCGAACGTATTCATTATGCAGTGTATATTATACTGTCTACAGCACATTAGCGTACAATATAGAGAATGCAGTTAAATTGAAAAATAATCATAATATGAATATTTAAACACAATTTTGAAAATGGTGGCCGTTCATTTCGATACAGGCTTCAGTTCTTTTGTGCATATTATCGCACTATAGACTATTGCATCTAATTCCAGTTGCCAGTTTCGTTCTTCGTATTAGTAACTCATGTTGAAATAATTCTATACCTACTCTACGTACTGTGAATTCAATCTTCACTTCTGCCCGACCCGAAAATATAAAATTACTCAGACATGCTATCTACTGTCCGTCCAAGTGGTTATGCCGGAGGATTGTAGAAAGGGAGGAAATCACGTGACAGTTAATTACTTAACGAGGCCCCTTTATTTAAGTTAAATTAAACAGCTGTATAATATTACGTAAACGTCTAATTCCTAAGAGAAATTAATGTTTTCAGGAAAGAGCTAAGACAGCCCAGCTTTTACAGAGGGGCGAGCAGAAGCAGATGGGGGAAATCGGGATGCGACGTAGGCAAACGGACAGTACCTGTGCGAAAATATGATTCAATATTGAAAGCTCTTTCGTCACTGGAAAACGCGAACATATTTCTGGAACGTACTATACTCAGTAACTCAGTACTGCTTACTATCTGCGGTCTTGGTTCTGTGTGGAGTTGGAACTTCCTTAGTAGAAGGGGTGGGAGTGCAGTACATTAAAGAACTCAGGTACAATAAAAATTGAAGTAAAAATAAATTGATATCCCTGTATAAATATTCTGTAATTATACAATGGGAATTGCTTTGCTGTAGTTATATACACGAAACCCCTTGTTTAATTGTCGTATATAGAGAAAAAATGACCGCCCCTTTAACAGCTGCTCGTATAGACTGTCATTTTAAAATGTTGGTTGCCTTGTAAGCACAGAAGGACAAACCAAAGAGCACGGAATAATTAGAATAATACTGCTGTAGCCTGTATTCTTTGACCAAAATATAGTGTGGTAATCGATCAGAACCAGTTGTACTATCGATACTTAACACAGCGCACTAGAGCGCTCTACCGGATGCAATAGAGAACCTCAGATATTATAATACCTTTCGTAATGAAGTAATGGCGAAACTATGACGTAGCTGTGTAACAGTTGTACTGTTATACGCAACGTATGTAGTGGTTATTAATAAGGGATTTACACACGACTTATAAACGAGCTACTCATTGTATAAGTATAAGACAGTTAAACGTGTGTATATAGAGTTTTTATTAGTAAGACCGAAAGTGAATACATTTTACGGAGATCAGTTGTCGTCCTCATTTATTTCCACTAGTATCGAGTTAAGTGCAATTAATGCAATAAAGGAAAGTTTTCCTCGAGCTAATCCAGTAGGATGTTTGTTCCATTTGGTACAGGCATTATGACGCAAGTTGCAATCTGAAGTACTAATGGGTAAAATTGTGTAAATGAGGTCTACTGGGAATGTGCTGAAACGTACATTAATAAACGATGGCCTTAAGTCTGCCGGGCAAAATAAAACTACTACCACCACCACCACCACCTCCTAATATTGCGCTTCATACACTACACAATGGCAGCGTATTGGTCGGTTTTATCTTGTCTTCCTTCTTAACCCTTTCTTTCTTTCTTTCTTTCTTTCTTTCTTTCTTTCTTTCTTTCTTTCCTTCCCTCTTTCTTTCTTTCTTTATTTCTTTCTTTTCTTCCTTTTCGTTTTCATCTTTCTTGTACGTTACTTTTTTCTCCTTTGTTTTCTTTCTACTTTATGCTGTTAACATAACATTAACAATCCTATAGTAATGTGTTTGTCCCGCGCCGTGGCGTCGTGGTCCAAGGCATCATGCCTAGGTCTCGCATTACGGAATGCACGCTGGTTCGAGTTCTCATGGGGAAGAAATTTTCCATGAAATTTCGGCCAGTGTATGGAACCGGGGACCACCCAGCATCGTGATGCACTTGGAGAGCTACGATAGGAGCGAAATTCGGTTAGGAAACCCAGCTATAACGGCTGGGGGGTCATCGTGCTAACCACACGATACCTCCTTTCTGGTTGATGATCGTCCACCTCTGCTTCCGTATGTGAACGTGAGCCCAGCAGCCGGCTGGTCGGTCATGATCCTTCATGTTTTGTCGTACCTCGGATTAATAATAATAATAATAATAATAATAATAATAATAATAATAATAATAATAATAATAATTGACGTCGTACAAAATTTTGTCGACTATCCTATTGAGAAGATTAACTCTATATGTAGATGAAATTATTGGCGATCATCAGTGTGGTTTTAGGCGTAATAGATCGACTATTGATCAGATTTCTTGTATTCGACAGATATTGGAGAAAAAATGGGAGCATAAGGGTACAGTACATCAGTTATTCATAGATTTCAAAAAGGCGTATGACTCGGTTAAGAGAGAAGTTTTACATAATATTCTTATTGAATTTGGTATTCCCAAAAAACTAGTTCGATTAATTAAAATGTGTCTCAGTGAAACTTAGAGCAGAGTCCGTACAGGGCAGTTTCTATCTGATGCTTTGCCAATTCACTGCGGACTAAAGCCGGGACATGCACTATCACCTTTACTTTTTAACTTCGCTCCAGAATATGGCATTAGGAAAGTTCAGGATAATAGACAGGGTTTGGAGTTGAACGGGTTACATCAGCTCCTTGTCTATGCGGATGACATGAATATGCTAGGGGAAAATCCACAAACGATTAGGGAAAACGCGGAAATTCTAGTTGAAGGAAGTAAAGCGTTAGGGTTGGAAGTAAATCCCGAAAAGACTAAGCATATGATTGTCTCGTGACGAGAATATTGTACGAAATGGAAGTATAAAAATTGGAGATTTATTTTTCGAGGAGGTGGAAAAATTCAAATATCTTGGAGTAACAGTAACAAATATAAATGACACTCGGGAAGAAATTAAAGGCAGAATAAATATGGGAAATACCTGTTATTATTCGGTTGAGAAGCTTTTGTCAGCTAGTCTTCTATTAAAAAATCTGAAAGTTAAATTTATAAAACAGTTATATTACCGGTTGTTCTTTATGGTTGTGAAACTTGGACTCTCACTTTGAGATAGGAACAGAGATTAAGGGTGTTTGAGAATATGATTCTTAGGACAATATTTGGGGCTAAGAGGGATGAAGTTACAGGAGAATGGAGAAAGTTACAGAACATAGAGCTGCACGCATTGTATTCTTCACCTGACATAATTAGGAACATTAAATCCAGACGTTTGAGGTGGGCAGGACATGTAGGACGTATGGGCGAATCCAGAAATGCATATAGAGTGTTAGTTGGGAGGCCGGAGGGAAAAAGACCTTTCGGGAGGCCGAGACGTAGGTGGGAAGATAATATTAAAATGGATTTTTTGGGAGTTGGGATATGATGGTAGAGACTGGATTAATCTTGGTCAGGATAGGGACCAATGGCGGGCTTATGTGAGGACGGCAATGAACCTGTGATTTCCTTAAAAGCCAGTAAGTATAATAATAATAATAATAATAATAATAATAATAATAGTAAATGCAAAGCAAGGATATATTTCAGCAGCAAGGTAAGGTTTTGGGAACAGTAATGCTTATTAGATTCTCTGCATTTCGATATATTCCTCCTGTAATGGGATTTTAAGTATTCAATTCCTACATACTCGTATTCTTGCAATATACAGAGCTCTGTAATACTTGAACTGGGAAATGAAACGGAGCAAAGTGACGAGTGGAAATAAAGGAAGGCCTGGGTGAAATAATTTAGTCTGGCTGCAGCTTCAATATCGCTCGGAGACGGAATTAGTCGCCTCTTTGTATCGCGCGTCGGGTACAAATCAGTGTTTACGAGGAGGGGCGTAAAACATGTGAGACGAACGGGAGAAGAGACAATTCCACAGGGCGTTGATGTTCAATTTATAACTTTCTCAAAATTGAAATTTCAATGTAATTTAACTTCCATTAGAGTTTCAATTTCATCAAAACGCCTCCAATCATTTCTAATCGGAAATGTTACCTAACCGCTTCCTTATTACATTCTATAAAACGGATGAGTTAAAGGAAAGGATTTCTGGAGGAAGTCTAGAATAAAATTACAGAAGGAAGAATTGTAACTTCACAAAAAAACAATCACAGTTCTTCACAGAATGAAGTCCATCATGATCTTAATAATATTTTGTACACGAATATCATCATTAATACATCAGTCAGATTATTTTTTTTCTCGTTAAATAGGCCAGGATTCCATCCTCTATAATATTTGCATTTGCCATATTAAATGAAGTACTATACTGTATTATCATCATCGTTATAGTAGTAGTGGTGTAGTTGATCGATAACAGTAATCGTTATGATTTTACATAAGTTAGGTCAGATACAACAGTGTTGATGATTGAAATAGTTATATACAATAGAAGTAATTTAATACAGTTATATGGACACTTTTTAATGATTGAATAAAATTAATAAAATCGGTTAAAAACCAGACATGTTTCGGAGGTATGCTCCTCCATCTTCAGTGGTAGTACCACGACGCTGGTACAGATGTTCGACCGCGTAACGTAGCTACATGCTCCTCCATCTTCAGTGGTAGCTACGTAGCTACATTACGCGGTCAAACATCTGTACCAGCGTCGTGGTACTACCACTGAAGATGGAGGAGCATACCTCCGAAACATGTCTGGTTTTAACCGATTTTATTAATTTTATTCAATAATTAAAAAGTGTTCATATAACTGTATTAAATTACTTCTATTGTATATAACTGGTGATAGTTATGGCTTTCAAAAATAATATTATTAAAAGAGAGATTATGGATGTGAAGAAGATTTTTTATAAGGTACAAGAAGAAAGATTACTGAGATGGTATGGATATGTAGAGAAATACCAATGATGATATAAAAAATAGATATGTAAGTAAAAGGAAAAGAAAGTTAAGAGAAAATCAAAGGAATTATGGATGGAATGAATGGGTGGATAGGTTGTTGATGGGTTGGTTGGATGGATGGATGAATATATTTACGTAGGGTATAGGTTTCCATGTCCCGCGCCGTAGAGCCATGGTATAATGCATCCTGCCTGGAATCACGATACGAAATGAACTCTGGTTTGACTCGCCATGAAGGAATTGAAGATCTCGGTGCAAAAACCGGTCAAGTC
This sequence comes from Periplaneta americana, assembly GCF_040183065.1. Lineage (NCBI taxonomy): Eukaryota > Metazoa > Arthropoda > Insecta > Blattodea > Blattidae > Periplaneta > Periplaneta americana. The sequence goes on from NC_091124.1 coordinate 181,012,039, forward strand.
CAATTTTTGTTTTTTTCAAAATCGGCATTTGGTATGCACTGCATAGATTATATGCTTGCACACTTTATATATTTTTCTCCTATTCTCACTTTAACTCGTTGTTACAGATGAAGATTACTTTACAATTTCCTCTCTTTCCAATCCACACCAATTTTCTTCAACAATCGCCATTAGTTTATTCGAATCCACTCTGTCGAAAGCCTTTTCCAGATCGACAAATACTATATATTGCGTTGGTGCGTAAGTTCGTAGCGTCTTTGTTTCGTGTGCTGGTACTACGGTTGCTATGGGTTTATTTATCGATTGCCATTTTATTTAAATTTCAGTTGTTGTGCTTGAGTTTACATATTGAAGTTTTCGTTTTTGCAAATGATGAGTGAAGCCGTGGACGCTAGACAATGGAGTGTCAAGAAGAGAAAGTGAAACATTTCCGACATATTCTTCGTTTTGAATTCAATAAAGAAGCGAGAACAGCCAGAAACATTGTGCCGTATATGGGGATAATGCTATCGGAGAAAGCACGGCAAGAAAATGATTTTCTCGTTTTAAGGAGGGTCTTTTGACATTAGTGACATTCCACGTTCAAGAACTTTAATCCACAATGATCCACGTCAGTGTACCCGAGAACTGGCAAATGTGATGAACTGTGACCATTCCACCATCGTGCGACATTTGCATTCAATGGGCAAGGTTAAAAAATCAGGTGTATGGGTAGCGCATGCTCTAAGCCAAAACAATAAAAATCAGCGGGTGTGCATCTTTATTTGTTCGTCATCGATTGACTTGTGAACAACATCGAACATTCGTACCCAATATCGTTACTGGTGTCGAGAAATGGTGTCTTATGCTAAAATAAGGAAAAGAAAGGAATGGTTGAGCCCGAACAAAAAAAGCAACTCCCGGTACAAAGGCCAGCACACATCCACAAAAGATGTTATGCATTTGGTGCAACTGCGAGGGTGTGCTGTACCACGAATTGCTTCCCCGAGATGTAACCATCACTTCCGACATTTATTGCCACCAACTGAGACGTCTTGCAAACGCAATCCAAGAAAACGACCAACAAGACTGGGAAGTGATGCTACTCTACGATAACACCCGTCCGCACTCTACTAACCTGACACAAAACACTATCCAGGAGTTGGGTTGAGAAGTCATTCCGCACACATGTTATTCATCTGAACTTCCATCATCAGATTTTCACCTTTTCCGCTCTCTATCGAACAATCTTCAAGGAAATTCCTTTCTGGATGAAAATGAGTTCCGAATATGGCTTGACGACTTTTTAAACTCAAAACCACGTGATTTCTACAGGCGTGAATCGATAAAAGTACTCCAGCGTTGACAGATTACTATAAATAGTGAAGGAGAATATATTGTTGATGATTAACTTTTCTCTTCTGTGTATCTGATGTTGTTAATAAACTTATGAAAAATCGTTACAGAATTATGCATCAGCCTAATACAGTTTTTTATACTTCTCTAGGTATCTTTCGTTCCATGTTGGCAACAGTCAAATAATAGTCTCGATTGAAATATGCAGACATTTCTACATAAATATATTCTTCACTAGCCGTAACCGTACGCTCCGCTGCACCCGTTAGAAATAAATATAAAGTAATTACATAATTAAAATAGGACATTTGATCCAGGGAACATTCGTGTTTGATAGAACGATAAATCGTTTAATATGCTACTTAATTTAAATTGCATCCAAATAATTAAAATGCGATCATTTTGGTCCAGAGACACTCATTTGGTGCAATGACAATTCCATTAACATGTTTCTTAATTTGTATTACATGCAACCATAGTATAATAAAGATTGACAATTTTATTTAATGTGTATATTTTATTTTACTTGTTATAGGTTTCCATTGAATTATGGTAATAACTTAATTTTAACCCTTGTTTTCTACGTATTCAGTAAATGGCGCTTGGCCCACTATGGTTCTGAACCCTTCAAATAACTTAAATTATATTATATTATATTATATTATATCATATCAGAAGTTACTGTAATAACATTATAGCATTATGTCCATCTACAGAAACTACACTTTCCAATGGTGAAATAATAATTAATTACACAAATCGGTTAATTTAGCTTCCGATATTACTTCATACAAACACAGAAACATTCTCTGTAGGCTATCTTTCATAGCTTTCGATTGTTGCTGTCCAAGGCCCCTTGTAGACGAAGTCAATTGTTTTTTAATTCATTACACGGTCTTAGGTGGCAGTTATTTTAATTTTAAAACTCATTTATCTCATTAAATATCAGTCCTATCAAAATGTTTCAAGGAATAAAACTTATCGATAATTATTTTTAAAGAAACTTTTGCTGTGTACCATTTTTCATAAAAATCAATAATAAGCGAGATATTTCTATTTATTTAATTCAGGCCCCCTTATAACCCCCCTTTCAAATAATGTATTTTGAATGCCATATAGCATAAAATCTCAGTTACAACGGACTTAATTTATATTCCAATTTTCATCGAAATCCGTTCATCCATTATCGCGTGAAAAGGTAACAAACATAGAGACAGACAAACAGATAGACAGACAGACATACAAACAGAAATTTCAAAAAAGCGATTTTCGGTTTCAGGGTGGTTAATTATATATGTTAGGACCAATTATTTTTGGAAAATCGAAAATTACCAGAAAAATTTCGGCTACAGATTTATTATTAATATAGATTATGGTTATTTGTAAGTTTCGTGTTGTATTAGGCCTATAATATAAATATTAATCATTTGTTTACTAGTCATTTGTTTTATTAATAATATTTGTTAGAAAATAGAATAATATATTTAGAATTCATTTCATTATTCTCTTTTGTACGAATTCACAGAGTTATAATTATCACTTTGTCAGTTGGAATATTTTAAATTGAATGGAAACTCGTTCCCTTCAATGTGTTTCTGTTGATGCCGTTTTAACTCCACACCGCACATACATTCAGCAGCGCTGCCTAGAGACGTAATAACCAGCCCATAGTGCGGCCCGACCTCTTCATTAGCATGCAGATTCAATCCGTGACCATTGTGTGCGCCAAGAATGCGACGTCTGATCTCAGACTTGCGACTGACCAGGGAGTCGTTGACGAGTCAGTTCAGCTCTTTTTATTACACCCCAACAATGGGGCAAGTCGTGTGGAATAACCACGTTGCATATAGATGTGGTGGCTAACGAGAGATTTCGCGCCTTGGCAGCAGACTACAGATCTCTCTGCTAATTTCTGGCAGAATATATAATGTTGACCTGTGCAGTGCAACCAACTGTAACTAAATTGGTTATGACCAGGGAACGGATTTATATGGACTAAAAATATATGAAATATGTAAATATATATGTAGTTATTTTTACCAAAATATGGAATTAAATATGGATTTTTACCAAAATATGGAATTAAATATGGACTTAAAATTATAAAAAAATGACTATGTACGTTAAATATTGGTACATTTTAATCAAACTAAACAAAAAATATAATGGACGTACCTTATCTTCCAATGTAGTTTCAACAAAACACAATTTTTATTGTCTGTTACCATAACAATAGGTTACAAACATTTCTTTCAAGTGCTGAAAAGTGAATCTTCTTCTATTGTCTCTGAGGATAGATTTATACTGACTAAAAGAGCGTTCGACGTCACAAGAAGTAACTGGTACATAATTCAATTTCACAATGTCTGCTGGGGATAAGTCCAAGTTAATCTTCACTGTTGATTCACCACTCATCACAGCAACAACCTTTTGTAGTTCTTCATATCCAGGGTTTTTTGAAAGTACAGTGTCCACCTTAGCTCTTACTGCATCTGCAACTTTACCTCTACCACGATTCAGTTGTTCCACAGTACTATTTATAATTTCAAAACTTTCAGATAGTGAAAGGTGCCTATTTTGGAGACTTTTGAGCGTTTTTATGATGCATGAAAATGTATGCTGAATGTGAGCTAAGTCATTCTTCACACTTATGTCACAGGTAACTGTTTTCGCAGTATCAATTGAGACTGCATCTTCAGAGTCCAATGCAAGGAGAACATTGTTAATAGAGTCTATATGTTCGGCATAATATTCAACTGCTTCTAGCCATGTACCCCATCTAGTTAAAATTGGCTTTGGAGGCAATGGAATTTCAGGGTACATTTCTTTCAACACGTTAACTCTACTGGGAGCTTTGAGAAATACTTTTTTCACTGATGAAATCAACAAATCTACTTTAGGGAAATTGTCTCTGACCACTTCTGCCACACGATGAAATGCATGCGCCACACAAGTAAAATGAGTCAATTTAGGATATACAACAGATAATGCTTGTCCAGCTTTGACCATATAAGGGGCAGCATCGCTAATAAAGAATAACACATTATCGTACATAATACCCTTTGGCCACAGGATACCCATAGCTTCGTTGAACAGTTTAACTATAGTTTTGTTATTGCACTTTTCTAGAACATCACAATGTAAAAGAATTCGTTCAGAATATTGTTCACTTAACAAACCGATAACTACATTACCAACAAGTCTACCTTCTTTGTCGGGAGTCTCATCAATGGAAACCCAAATTGAACTATCTTTAATTTCATCTCTTATCTTCTGTATTGTCTCATCGTAGATGGATGGAGCATACGTCTTCCTAAGTGTTGACTCATCCGGGATTGTATGTTGAGTATATTTTTCAAGGAATTCCCTGAAGACCTTATTCTTTAGTTTGTAGAGAGGAATATCAGCAGAGATGAGAGAACGGCACAGGTCGATGTTAAACTCAGATCTTACATTCGATGTTGTTGGTTGTGTTAAAAACAATTGTCTCTGCTTGGAATTTAGTTGTTTGTTGGCCTGATGTTTACTAGTTGTAATGTGTTGTTGCACCAGGAACTTTTGTGTAGATGATACTGCACACTGACACAAATTACAAAATAATATTTTATTGTCAGTTGATAAACCATCTTCTTTAAATTCTGAAATGTAACTTGTTAGTTTTGATTTTAAATTGACTGAATGACGTACTTTTGGCATATTTACCGTCTTTATAGTATGATTTACAAAACTGAACCTATGTGTACTCTGACTGGCATTTAACTGTTGAGCTGCACAACTGAAGTCTGTTAAAAATTTTAAATTAAATTAATACAGTTTTGTAACTTACTTTCCCATTGTTGATAGGACTGCTAATTTTCAAATAACTCTGATGTTAAAGGGATTACTGAACATGTGTTTAAATCTCTATTGTTGAAATGTATTTTTAAAAGTTAATGGAATTTTGTTTTGTTTTATTGTTAAACCTAATATAATATGGACTGTTTTATATGAAATATGGAAAATATATGGAAATTAACGAAAATATGTACTAAACTCTAAAATATGGAAAAATATGGAAAATAAAAGTAGGATTTTTCAACCCTACACATTGTGAAACATAAAGATAATGCAAAATATAAATTATATTAGCTTTATAAGTAAATATGTATTTACATATAAATCCTTTCCCTGGTTATGACATTACAACTGTTATACAATTCATAACTGAAGATAATACGGGCTATATTACTTACGATAGGGATGGGAGGTTCTTGGAAAATAACCGGTTTTCAGTTAACCGGTTATTTAAAAAATAACTTAACCTGAAGGGGGTTAACCGATCAGAAATAACCGGTTAACCGGTTTTTTCAACTTTGAAATTCGTCAAATTTGTCAGGAAAACAAATTGAGAGGTTATTGCCAATACCACTGCCATCGTGATCTAATACAGGCCGTAAGGCAGACCACGTGACTTGCTTAACAGCTGATCGCGAAGGGCGGTCTTTCAACCATATCAATTAGTTGCAGTACATGAAAAATAACATATATTTCTCTGAAATGCAGTGTAATCGCGTGAGTAAAATTTTAAACAGTGATTGTGAGACACTTGAGACACAATTCACTTGCAACGTAAGGTATAATATTATTTTTGGTGTGAAAATTACGTTGTTGCAGGCAAAGTTCGTATGTGTAATACCTGCCTTTATTTCGATTAAATATTGCGCCCTTATATGGTTAAGTGAATTTTTGGTGTAATAATATACACGGGAAAGTGAAACATTGACTGGGATGTAAAGTAAATTATGATTAGGCCTAAGTGCAGCGTTACTGATGTTACTCTTGTCTAATCCATTATTGTTAGTTTACCGTATTTGTTTTATTAAATTTAAATTATTGCGCCCTTCTTATGTGTGAATAGTCTACATTATAAATAATACGACGTTTGATAATATACACAATTTGAACTAAAAGCGAGATACATATAGTATATTATGAAAAATTATACCTTATAGTTTTCATTACTGTTACAGTATCTAGTATTGTAATTAATTGAAATAAAGCACGCTCGCTTCATTACGAAATTCTTGCACATTCATTTAAGCACGTTTCAACAATTTTCAGTTGCATTGCACGCATATTTTGATGTGTTGACATTATAGGTTATGTTTACTCTATCAGTACTTGCCTTATTTCTATATTCGCAATTATGCATCATAATTAAGCATAACGCTACGTATAACTTGTAAATGCAATTTGTCTACAGTTCAATTGTATTTATTCGTTTCATACGGTACTCCAGTCTGATTAGTTTAATATGTTACCAGGGCTAAACTAGCGCTGAGGTAGTTCCCTTCGTATTCATACACCTTGCATATACTAATTAGTTCGGTTAGTTCAGGCTTTTATTATGCCTTGCTTAAAGGATGAACTGCATCTCCACAAAAAATAAATTCAACTGTTTTCAGTTCAGAAGTTACCGGAATTATACCTCTGCGCTCGTTTAACCCTAGTTAAGTAATATAACCGTATGCACATTTCATAGGAGGGACTGTGGTGAATTTTCTACCTATAAGTAAGGAAGATAACCGTGTTCTGAAGTTTATCCTAAATATATTCTTCTTTATTAAATCTCAAAATAGCTTTCGTTCTCAACTTAAAATGTTGGCGCAAATAGGTTACGTTAACATGGTGAATTCTCTTCACATAAAAATAACATAGTTTTATAAATTATTCCTGTCACATTATGCAACAAATAAATGGAACTAGCCGGAACTTATGCACACATTGCATTGAATAACAATTTAATTGTATTATTTATTTTTTCCCTACTATACTGGGTCGTCTTGAATTCTATTTATCTAACCTACCAGATGAAGTAACACAACCGTACGTACCTACATTTATTTCATAGGAGGGACTGTGATAAATTTTCTACCTACAAGTAAGAAAGATATATGTGCTAAATTAAAATCACAATATAAATAATTCTTCTTTATTAAATCTCAAACTAGCTTCCATTCCAAACTTAAAGTGTTGATGCAAATAGGTTATGTTAACATGTAAAACTCCGTTCACATTAAAATAGCACAGTTTTGTAATTATTTCTGCAACATATTATGCAGTAAGAAGTGAACGTATCTTATACACACATTACACTAAATAAAATTGAGCATCGACACGCATTAAAGTAATATATTTCACTCAGCTCCGTATACTCAAATAGAAAAGCCCGCCCCATCGAGTGATTTCACACATCCTGCATTACGGCCTGGTCTAGATCACGATGGCAGTGCCAATACACATGAAGTGAAAATGTACAATTAGCTGTAAAACCAACCGCAGGGTAGTTGAAAGGATTTTATTAGATGCTCAAGAACATCAACGACGTATCTGAACAAAATGCAAGAAATAATAAGATTATGAAATTAAATTTCAAATTGAAATTTTCATTAGGGTAATAGTAATGGATGGAATTGTATCTTAACATTAAAAATAAATAGCACTGCAACCTAATTACACATAATTTGCTGTATTTCTCTATAATATAGTAAATTATTCACATATAGGTCAACGTGCATATTAATAAGTTGAAAATTACAATATATTGACAATAATCATAATTATTACCTTACCTGAATTTCGGCATCATCAGAACTACATGAAATTCTTTTAGATCTCTTAGTTTGTGCATTTTTAATTTAACTTTAAGCACGATGGATGTTTACGAAGATGATGATTTTTTTTTAAATTAGTTGTTCCTCCAACTGTTTTGTAATTTTTTCCACATACACTATAAACACACATATTATTTGGCTTCTTCGTAAAACAAATTCCACACAACACTTTTCTGACAGGATATTTTCGCAGTGGAACTTATGCTTATGTACAACACTATAATTTAATAAGTAGTTGCAACTATCAGACCTGACGGTTAGAAAGCCACGTACCGTCTATTTTAAATACCAGAAAGTTATTTTTAAAAAAGGAACTACGACATCCTTTGAAATCATGGACCATTTGAAATGTTCCAGTAACCCTCGCATTCATATCAGCCAATCAGACAAGTGGAAATTGTCCGCCATATGAAATCCTTCAATACTAGCACATTTATATTTAAGCCAATCACAGAAAATCAGCGATTACGATCGGCAGAGATTGACTAACGAGCTAGATACTATAGAGAGGTAGAAGACCTCTGAAAGTTGAAGACAATTGAACATTGGTCCACCATATTTTGCTTAGACAAATCAAAGGGGCGTGGCTCGGATGTTGTAGGAAATGACTGTGATGAAGTTAGTATTATTGTGAAGTGAGTTACATATTAAGACTATGTTAATAAGTAAAAAGTAAAATACACACAAAACTTTACGTTTTATAACAGCTGTAGGCCTATGTTTTATTAGTTTCACTAAATATAGCCCAGATATTAAATGACAAGCTGTACTCGATGCAACCAAAGCAAAGCACCTAAAGACGGATGAATGTATTCGGCAGAAGAAAAATAAATATTTTTTTGGCTTCGTCACAAATTTAATTCCTTACAGCTAATCTAACTTAATATGGAATCGTGTAATTCAGTGCTTATCAGGTGATTTCAAGAGAGATGACGTATGTAACTAATAGAAGTAAGATATAGGAAAGGTAGTGACGAAAATTGAAAAAAAAAATCCAATAATTAAGTTATTGAGAAAAATTCATTTCAATTTGGAATTAACACAGAGAAGTTTTGAAAACTGCAATTATTAAAACTACAAATAACCTCTTAACATGCAACATAATAATTAAAGAATGACACTGATAGAAAGTTACTCGTGATCATAACTCACCACATTTATTGAAACGATAAGATACTTACGATTAACATTGTAATCAGAAACAACAGGAGCCACAGCTAGCTACACTTCTTTTCGCGTGTTAGGCACATCGTGTAGTCTAATACAATTTGAAACAAACATTGATCTCACACGTGTCTCGCAACTAGGCAGAGGCTTTTGCAGAATAAAACTGTTCTTACATTTGACACAATAATGACAAATTGTGTGTATTGATGCTAACTTTTCTCATTGTTAACAAAAAGAGCCCTACTTACTTACTTACTTACAAATAGCTTTTAAGGAACCCGAAGGTTCATTGCCGCCCTCACATAAGCCCGCCAGCGGTCCCTATCCTGTGCAAGATTAATCCAGTCTCTATCATCATATCCCACCTCCCTCAAATCCATTTTAATATTGTCCTCCCATCTACGTCTCGGCCTCCCCAAAGGTCTTTTTCCCCTCCGGCCTCCCAACTAACACTTTATATGCATTTCTGGATTCGCCCATACATGCTACATGCCCTGCCCATCTCAAACGTCTGGATTTAATGTTCCTAATTATGTCAGGTGAAGTATACAATGCGTGCAGTTCTGTGTTGTGTAACTTTCTCCATTCTCGTTTAATTTCATCCCGCTTAGCCCCAAATATTTTCCTAAGCACCTTATTCTCAAACACCCTTAATCTCTGTTCCTCTCTCAGAGTGGGAGTCCAAGTTTCACAACCATACAGAACAACCGGTAATATAACTGTTTTATAAATCCTAACTTTCAGATTTTTTGACAGAAGAGTAGATGACAAAAGTTTCTTAACCGAGTAATAATAGGCATTTCCCATATTTATTCTGTGTTTAATTTCCTCCCGAGTGTCATTTATATTTGTTACTGTTGCTCCAAGATATTTGAATTTTTCCACCTCTTCGAAGGATAAATGTCCAATTTTTATATTTCCATTTCGTACAATATTCCCGTCACGAGACATAATCATATACTTTGTCTTTTCGGGATTTACTTCCACACCGATCGCTTTACTTGCTTCAAGTAAAATTTCCATGTTTTCCCTAATCGTTTGTGTATTTTTCTCCTAACATATTCACGTCATCCGCATAAACAAGAAGCTGATGTAACCCGTTCAATTCCAAACCCTCTCTGTTATCCTGAACTATCCTAATGGCATAATCTAAAGCGAAGTTAAAAAGTAAAGGTGATAGTGCATCTCCCTGCTTTAGCCCGCATTGAATTGGAAAAGCATCAGATAGAAACTGACCTATACTGACTATACGTTTCACTGAGACACATTTTAATTAATCGAACTAGTTTCTTGGGAATACCAAATTCAATAAGAATATCATATAATACTTCCCTCTTAACCGAGTCATATGCCTTTTTGAAATCTATGAATAACTGATGTACTGTGCCCTTATACTCCCATTTTTTCTCCATTATCTGTCGAATAGAAAACATCTGATCAATAGTCGATCTATTACGCCGAAAACCGCACTGATGATCCCCAATAATTTCATCTACGTACGGAGTTAATCTTCTCAAAAGAATATTGGACAAAATTTTGTACGACGTCAACAAAAGTGATATTCCTCGAAAGTTACCACAGTTGGTTTTGTCCCCCTTTTTAAAAATAGGTACAATTATGGACTCCTTCCATTGTTCTGGTACAATTTCCTTTTCCCAAATAGCAAGTACAAGTTTATAAATTTCGCTATATAATGCACTCCCACCCTCTTGTATTAATTCTGCTGGAATTTGATCGATACCTGGAGACTTGTACTTCTTCAGATTTTCTATCGCAATTTCGACTTCTGAAAGCGTGGGTTCGGGTATAAATGGCTCAGCAGTTTGTATTTCAATTTCGTCCCGATAATTTCTATTTGGCCTATGTACATTTAGTAGTTGCGCAAAATAGTTTTTCCATCTGTTTAGGATTGATGGAGATTCTGCAAGCAAGTCGCCATTCTCATCCTTGATCACGTTTACCCTTGGCTGATATCCGTTCTTAAATTCCTTTATACCCTTATATAAATCTCGAATGTTTTTATTCTTACTATTTGTTTCTACCTCATTCTGTTTTTCCTTCAAGTAACCTCTCTTTTTATTCCTAAGTGTACGACTTGCTTCCCGTCTTTCATTGAAATAATTGTCTCTCTTCTCCTCAAGTGGATCCTCCCTACGCATTAATAAAAAGGAAATTGGAATAGGCCCTATAAACAATAAAAACTAAACTCTTGATAGTACAAACTTATTAATACAGATATTTCGATTATGCTCAGTCCGTCTTATCTTATAATTCTCTGGGACAATGGTACCTGTATTGAGAGAGTTTAATTATCCAGAAACGAATATTATTGTTGTGCGACCGTCCCTTAGGTCGCACTATGGGTAAACTACATGATTACTAAACTTAGTCTGAAATGATTGCAATATTGTAAACTCTACTTGATTTATTATATATTTACAAAATGTACAAACAAAGTTACTTACAAGGTATTTCGTTTTCTGCCGCCGACGCCATCACGCTACCGTCTTTTCTTCAATTCAAAGACCCGATTAACGCCCTCCGTCAATCCCAACTAACTGCAGCATCTCCTCACCAACACTTTTTATGTTTCGTTATCGGTTTCCCGCCCGGGGTACCGACCACGCCATCCACCAGGTGAGATAGGCTTAAAAGCACTTTTGACTTCACTTACTTACAGATGTCGTCTTAATCAAACATCTCTTATATTTAATTTGACTCAGTGCATTATACTGACTATTACACTTTTACTATGTCACACTACTTTTGACCAATAAACCGGCACGAAAGGACGTCTTTCAACCAATCATGGCTGCTTATCGCACAATTTTATCGCGTCCCTAACATTTGTTTAATTTAATCACGTCCCTAGCATTTGTTTATTTTTATCACTACCCTAGCATTTGTTTCTTTGTTTGCCAACATTTCAAACTGCACTGGTCTGGCCGTCAAAAAACAGAAAATTACAAACCACTCCAGTCGATGCACAGCACTTTCAAATATGACTCGCATTTTGGCATTCAAGAACAAGAATTAATAAAGATAACTGGTCATATGTGAAGAGCACCATTCGGAAATCCTGAATGAGTTGAGGGATACACCATGTACACCAACGAGTTCACTTCTTTTACGCACACGTCCAATATAACATCAACTGAACCACCAACCACCAAAATATTCAAATTTGAAAATTGTACTTTCAATAATTGTTTCTTTTAAAATTATCCATGTTTATTTTTTATTTCATAATCGTTAATTAAATCTTTTCTTGTTTATTTCATCATCCCTAATTAAAACTTTTCTAACACTTGTTTATATTATTTAGGTTATGTTTGTTATAGCTTCTGCTATATGATATTATGGATAGTCACGTATCAGAGATTGTTTAATACTAAGATTTATTGAAAATCATCTGTCAAGTGACGTAGATGACTGGGATCCGGATGATTGAAATGGTATGCAAATGTTTTAATAAAAATGAAACTGAATCAACAAAGCCTTCTTGACTAGTAACAGTCCACAGAGTTCAATGATGATTCCATAGTTGGCACAACTGATACCAGTAACAAGAAAACATCATCATAAATCACTACTGCCATCTAGCGTAATGTTGAGATGGTACAATAATACATTTGAAGACAGTTTTATTTTCGTAAGCCAATTAATATTTTACTGTACACCTTGTTACTTCTAATCTTTATATAGCCTACTTTCTTCTAATCGTGTAATAGTCAATTAAATCCCACTCGAGTTTTGATTTTCTCTAGATAAATCAAAACCTCTAGTGAAATTACTGTTGATAAGTCGCTATAATGAGACTACGCGCAAGAAAAGAGTTCGAACAATGCGTGATTTAAATTTAACCAATTAAAATGCATGCTTTGCTCTATTGGACCAATGCGATTAGTCCAGCAATGATCTGTGGCGTAAGAATACTTTCATTGTAGGCAGTGATTTACCACACGCCCGACAAGACTCTATACCGCTGTCTAAGCATCTTAAGACCGTGTATTTCGCTGACACTGTTTCTGTTTAAAATTTAATACTCCAAAGGAAATCATGCTACAGGGCGTTCTTTAGCCTTGGGGCATACCATTATGATTTACGGTACATTTCATTAAATCCGAGGTAAACGAGACATTTTTGGAAATTTTAAAGTCCTACTTTTATTATTTCATTTTCATTTATAAATCAGTTTTTTACAAAACCTATAGCGAAATGTTTAAATTAATTATTGATGATCCGAAAAATATTATAATTTATTTTATTTTACCTTGCTGAGTTAAGGCCTGCTCTTCCACTGACCCAATTCTACAATTAATACAAATACATAGTAATAATAATAATAATAATAATATTAGCTATGTTGTGAAATTTTATTATTGAAACTGTATCATACAAGAATATGAAATAAAGTATTCATTGGAAACTACGGGACACCTTATTATTCAAAGTCTCCCGTTGTTTCCGTTTGCCACATTATAACCAAATTACTACTTGACATCATTTCAAATTTGTAATAAGTTTAAGGTGGTGTTAAAGGACTATTTGTTTTCATAATATTTATTCGGATCAAGAATTTTATTGTAATTAAATACTCCGACATGTCCATCTGTACATTGTATGGCAGCTGACAAAAATAAATAAACCGCCATGTTTTGTAGGGAACGATCCATAGTACTGTTGGCCTCCGCAGGGAGCGCTTATCAGAGGTCTTCTGCCTCTCTATAGTATTTAACTCGTTGAGATTGACAGTTGAATTGGAGTCGAAATTATTTTGCCATCTATGGACATATTAAATAACTAAAGCAACATCCCATGCTCCATGTAGGAATGACACAAGAGAACAATTTGTTGACGAGGATTAGGTCTACTGTATTTTAAAAAATAACCGGTAGTTCGGTTATTGATGAAAATAACCGGTTATCAGGCTAAACTGGCAAGCAAAAATAACCGGTAATTAACCGGTTAACCTAATGAAAATAACCGGTTATTTTGATAAACCGGTTATTTTTGCCCATCCCTAACTTACGAGTGACAAAACTGTCTCATTCAGCCAAGGATTCAAGGCAGATCTTTCACGTGGGAGATCCGATCAGGACAGTGTTTTGGGTCAGGATTTCGCGAAATATTATTTATTCTCGTCTTATTGCACTATTAATTTATGACTATTCTCAATTGAGACCTCCAATAAAACCAGTAATAACAGATGGTACATCCATTTTGAATCTTGCGTACACCACTTTTAACACTTGGATATAATTAATTGATGAACTAGAAGAAGAAGTGAACACTATCAAATTCATAGCACAAGAAAACGGATACAATCCAAACATAATAGACAACATCATAAGGAAGACAAAACAAAAACTTAACAAACACATAAATACACAAAACACAACACAAACACAAGAAATACATCACACTAACATATGAAAACAAAAGCACACATAAGATCGCATCTTCATTCAGAAAACAGAAATACAACATAACATACAGAACAGAAAACACACTACAAAGACATCTCAACACACAAAAAACACAAACAAATAAATACGACCACACAGGTGTATACAAACTCACATGTAATAGTTGCGACAAGTTCTACATAGGACAGACAGGCAGATCATTCCAAACTCGCTACAAAGAACACATTAAAGCTATAACCTGAGGACACAATACATCTACATACGCCGATCACATAACCAATGCTAACCATACATACAATAACATAAATACGGACATGAAAATCCTACACACACAACCCAAGAACCAAAACTCAACACACTAGAACAATACGAAATATACAAACACACCCCGATCAAATCCTCAACACACAAATCAATTTCAGTACACACACACTATTCGACCACACAATCCAACACATTCCAACAATAAAACACACCCTCCTAACAGGCAGAGAAGTTCGAGATGACGCCGCGATCTAGTAGGCTCTGATGATGGTGCGTGATGCATTGAAACAGCTGTAAGCCGGAAAATATTACATATTTAACACAAGTCCACTAGTTCATCAATTAACTAGATGGTACATATTTTGAAATTTCTAATATAATACAGTATTTGATTGATTTTATTGTCTCTTTACGTCTTTTCATACTTTCCGTCCTTAATTTTAATTTCTGTGTATTATTT
Organism: Periplaneta americana; assembly: GCF_040183065.1. Taxonomy (NCBI): domain Eukaryota; kingdom Metazoa; phylum Arthropoda; class Insecta; order Blattodea; family Blattidae; genus Periplaneta; species Periplaneta americana. Next base: position 181,027,347 of record NC_091124.1, read on the forward strand.
ACTTAGTTGGTCTAACTGTAAGATTTAACCCTTAGAAGCCGCAATACTTATGCCACTATTGCACGCAAATGTTTAATTCTTAACCAGGGGTTCGTATACCTGCATAATCGGGTAAATTCGTGTTGGATTCGTGAGCCGAGCGGTTTAAGGTGTACAAGATATGACCGGCCAGCATATCGTTCGTAAGATCGCAGGTTCACGTCCCGGTCACTGCAGTCAATTGAGCCTGTGGTAAAGGATGGGGAGGGTGTAATAGTACGCATGGAAGCTGACGGGGTTTCAGTAGACTACAGTTGAAATTATTTTGCTCCTTTTTAAGGAAATAAAATTACAAAAAATTGTTTTAATCAAGTGAAATTTCCTTAATGTTATATAACATTAAGAATATCAATGTATTTTGTTTACTTACTTACTGGCTTTTAAGGAACCCGGAGGTTCATTGCCGCCTTCACATAAGCCCGCCATTGGTCCCTATCCTGAGAAAGATTAATCCTGCCTCTATCATCATAGCCCACCTCCCTCAAATCCATTTATTATTATCTTCCCATCTTCGTCTCGGCCTTCCTAATGGTCTTTTTTCCCCTCCGGCCTTCCAACTAACACTCTATATGCATTTCTGGATTCGCCCATACGTGCTACATACCCTGCCCGTCTCAAACATCTGGATTTAATGTTCCTAATTATGTCAGGTGAAGAATACAATACGTGCAGTTCTATGTTGTGTAACTTTCTCCATTCTCCTGTAACTTCATCCCTCTTAGCCCCAGATATTTTCCTAAGCACCTTATTCTCAAACACCCTTAACCTATGTTCCTCTCTCAAAGTGAGAGTCCATGTTTCACAACCATAAAGAACAACCGGTAATATAACTGTTTTATAAATTCTAACTTTCAGAATTTTTGACAGCAGACTGGATGATAAAATTTTTCAACCGAATAATAACAGGCATTTCCCATATTTATTCTGTGTTTAATTTCCTCCCGAGTATCATTTGTATTTGTTACTGTTGCTCCAAGATATTTGAACTTCTCCACCTCTTCAAAAGATAAAATTCTAACTTTTATATTTCCACTTCGTACAATATTCTCGTCACGAGACATAATCATATACTTTGTCTTTTCGGGATTTACTTCCAAACCTATCTCTTTAGTTGCTTCCAGTAAAATTCCCGTGTTTTCCCTAATCGTTTGTGGATTTTCTCCTAACATATTCACGTCATCCGCATAGACAAGCAGCTGATGTAACCCGTTCAATTCCAAACCCTCTCTATTATTCTGGACTTTGCTAATGATATACTCTAGAGAAAACTTAAAAAGTAAAGGTGATAGTGCATCTCCTTGCTTTAGTGCGCAGTGAATTGGAAACGCATCTGACAGAAACTGACCTATACGGACTCTGCTGTACGTATTTTTATAACATACAATTTATAACATATTACATCACGTCAAGACCATAATACTAGCTGGCCACTATAATGGGCGCACGGCTCCTAAAGATTAATACTTAAAATTCTATTACTATTAGGTAATACTCATTGCAGGAATATAGGCTGCATTATGGTTAGCTAATTAAGTATACATTATGGGTAACACCAAAGACCATGAAGTGCTCTACAAATGATGTGGTCTGTGATGAAGTATTTTTGAGGGTTTTCTTAACTTACGAACAAACCTCGGACTAATCTCGTCAAATTCCATCTCGCTCTCATCAATTCCATCGACACTGGATAACTTAGCAGTTGATATATAGTCGGTAAATAATCAATTTAAAAAAGAATTGGACACATTGTTCGTAGAAGAGGAATTGTGTCAAAGATGATAAGAAGTAGCGATTAATGGAAAGAATAATCTAGCCTACAATTATGAACATCTATAATTTTTTAAGTAAGAATAAATGCTTATAGGCTTTCATTCTCCATTCTGTTCGTGCTATTCGAAATAATAATTACAAAAACCATTAACAGAAAAATATTGTGACTACCATATGTTTGGATTTAAGTAAATACTGTATAAAATACAGCCACACAGATGTTTGACAATTACATATTTGAGTATATTTTAGTGCCGCTGTAACAATATTGTCAACTAATAGAATGTTAGTTTCTATTATGCAGTCAGGGGAGAGCGACACAATGCAAATTATCCCATTGTTGAGTAACAACTAGCGGTGAAGAAAATATTATCTTCTGCTGTCAGTAACTTTTGTATGCGCCAGTTGATTTGAACAGCAATAAAACTGAAATACAAACGCTTAGTGTAGACTTCCGATATATAGATTACTGGTAAAAATTTTAAATATTGAAATTTGTCACTGTGTTGAAAGTCAATTAATCGAACGATTGTGAGATGGTCGAGAGTGTGTGAGTAGAGGGCAGAGGCCCATCAACCAAACTGAAATGGGGATTAGACCCTCTGATATTGCGAGTCTCTCTGATCGTCTCGTAGGGTCACCACAGAGGCAGTACAGGACAAATAAACCAAGGAACATATACCTAGTATTGCTGAATGGAAATAAATATCTACCCACACTGGGAATCGAACCACGGACAGGCCGCTTAATTGGGAAGTGTACGGGCTCTGCAGTACTCCATAGTGGTAGACTTTTGAAGAATATAGCTACTTCTGAATTAAAAATTATCCCTTTGTTATGTCGATTTGTAATTGTAGATATCCTTTATCTCCAGCAACAAACGTAGGTACTTGTTTAAATGTTTTGTTCTCTTCGGGATTTCATTTCTCATACTTTCATATCAGTGTAATTAATTTTACAAGTGAGATTAATATTAGCCAATTGCAACTTCGCAACGGATTGGAATTTCCTCAGCTCTGCGTGAAATGGCAGCTCCCCTTTAATTGAACATCCTCGGAGTTAAACATTTAGTGGCCTGGGAAGTTAATTGTATGTCACATTTTGCTCGCGGGGGATTTCTTCAATCTGCTACATCTTGAAGGAGGAAATTGTAACTTAACCCCTGGATTTGATACCATTTTCGGAGAAGATAAGGGCGAACTATGAATGCGGCTTTTAACGTACCTTGAAGCTTGTTTCTGGTTTTTGTTGTATAAGAAATTCAGTAATCGTAACTGTTTGTACAGAATACGATTAAAACATACTTACTTAAATAAGTAACTTGACGTTCTAACTGTCGCAAACATCAATATTTACATACAAGGCTAAAGTTTATATAATTCTTGTAGACTATAAATGTGACTGAGTTAAATATCCTTTTAAATGTAATTTTAAAAGCATGGAATACAAGTGAAGGAGTTTTGAGTTTCAAAATACATCAATAATTTTGTTTCATCGTCGTGGTATGTTTTAACATTGATTTGTAATGCCGGAAACAATGAACAATATATTGATTGTTTTTTTTTATGCCCGACCATACCGAAATGTAGTAATTATACACCTGGGAGCAGTCCTTTAATGGACCTCATTAAAGTACACCTATTCATTAAAGTTCAAGTGTTCCACCAATCAGAAAATACCATTGTAGCAATATGAAAGCGCAAGTATCGATTATTCTCGGATATGCAATCGAAAGACAACTAGCGCCGAGATTAGACAAAGTAAAAATGGCGGAAACTAGTGATAACGAGCTGCAGCTTACACCACCGGAAATTTCGGCAAAAGCACTCGATGTGACTAATAACTTATTGCCACAAAAATCAAGAAAGATGTACGAAAAATTCTATGTACAATTCATGGATCAATATCAAGGTCAATGTCGACATTTGTTTCTAGGAAAAAATCAATACTTTCGCGTCTGCGCACATCTCACAATTTACGAGGTATTGCACAAGGTCAGTTCCGCTCCTCAGTCAGATAAGAATAACATGAATACTTATGAATAATTTCAAGTTAGAAATATAGTCGAACATAAAAAGTCGTATGAAACTTGCCTATAATGGTAATTAAGACGCTCGTATGAAAATTATGAAACTGGCTTGCGCTCGTTTCATAAACATACTCGCGTCTTAATTACTACCATTGTAGGCTCGTTGCATAATGTACTATTATTTATTAACCCCTTTGTCAGTATCTGTCATCAATGATTCCATTCTTTTGACTGTTCCACACTCATTTCCTAGACAAAAATATGAACTACCTACAGATATCCAGTAGAGTTTTCAGGTTATGTGATCAGCATGGTATAACGCTACCGCCTAAGACGCATGATAAATACAAGATAGAAAATAAATCCATTCCCTCCGATATCTGTGTTATCAGTGCATTGAAGACCTGAATATATGAAAAGTTTTTAGTTTTACGAGACAGGCGATTTGGCTCCATCCTGTTTATATGATGGGCATTTCATTCATTCCTTCTTTGAGAACCTGTTGTTCTATTGGTTTCATTTCTTATTCGGTCCTGTCTGGTTTTGCCAAGAATGTATCTTAAGAGATTAATTTCTTCTGTTTCTATTATTTGTGTGGTTATAGTTGTGTCTGCTCTTGTTTCTGCTCCATATGTCAATATATGACGTATGGCAGTCTTGTAAATTCTTGATTTTGCTTCAGTTCTTAGGAATTTATTATTCCAAAATTTACTGTCCATTGCCCCTTATATTCGTAAAGCTCTATTTGATTGATCAGTAACTTATGCTTGCAGACCTCTATAGAAAGTGATTAGTATTACCAAGGTACATAGAAGAGCTAACCTGTTCTATGATCTTCCCTGTCAATTGGGATTTTACTAATTTTAAGGCATTTTGTTTTGTGGGTGGATAATTTCATGTTGAAATGGTTAGACTTTGTGAAGAAAGCGAGGAGCAGTCTTTGTACGCCATCTTCTATTTCTGCATCATACAACTTCATCAGCTTAACAGACACGTCTTGTAATTTTATTGTTCATATTGTAGTTGGAATCTCCTGGTAGAGGGGCAGAGAAGGCCTGACGGCCTTATCTCTACCAGGTTAAATAAATAAATAAATAAATAAATAAATACGTCTTGTTATGTTTTTCTTCCCCATCTTACAACCGTTTGTATTTCCCTCTTCTATTATTATTAATTCGTTCATGATTAAGTTATATAGCATACGACTCAAAGAATCATCTTGTGTCACAGCAATTTTGGCTGTAATTTTATTATTTTAGTAGGTTATTTTACGATGCTTTATCAACATCTTAGGTTATTTAGCGTCTGAATGAGATGAAAATGATAATGCCGGTGAAATGAGTCCGGGGTCCACCACCGAAAGTTACCCAGCATTTGCTCAAATTGAGTTGAGGGAAAACCGTTACTCCTCAGGTGTGGACTTTAGCTGTTATTGTGCCTATTATGACTTTGTTAATTTGGTTTTCATATCATGAGAAAAACGGAATATGTGAGCCCCAAGCCTGTTGGCCATCTGTCTCACTCCGAGTTTTGCTGCTCCTCTTAAGGAGCTCCAGAAAATATTGAAGGAGAAAAAGCCGAAAATTGACGTAACCTCTTAGGTACCATATACGGGGAAAGGGGGATGCGTTCGAGAAACTGACTGCAGGAAGCGGGAAGAAATGCCAGAACTTGTAAGACTGCCCATTCAAAAGAACTTTGTCTTTTCGCAGTGCATTGAAGTCGAGTAACCTCACTCCTGTAACAGAGTAATAAATGGTAGTTGAGACAGGGCATCCATGTCGAGAATATAGGCTCCAAATTTCGGGAACATTATAGGGAAGTGCATGTAGGTCGTGGCTTAAGTGTTTATCTTTGCTCGTCTGAACCCTTAACAAAGAAAGCATAAGAATTTCCCTTTAATTTTTTAAAGATGAGGTACATGAGGTACATGTGGTTTTTTAAAATCTGGATCGTTAAGAAATGAATGTATAGATTCGTCTTCTTGAGAGCCATTGCGTAGTTCGTGTTCTCCTGGAGTACATTCTTTAGATTGCTTAGCAACTGGATTGAACTGCCATAGTTCGTAACAATAATGGGTTAACCCTTCAATTGGCAAAACTTGTTTATTAAATCTTGTCGGACTGTAAAGAAAACAACTATTATTATTATCGGACTGTAAAGAAAACAACTATCGCAGTGAACAAATTTTATATGTTGTACAGTATTATAGTATTGTGAAAGTTTAATTTTCCTACCAATTTTTTTCTATTATCCTATTAAAATTATAGCATACTAGTGGCTTGTGCAGCAAATGCTTCAAACTAAGTTCATTAGACGTTCAAATAAACATTTTTCAGATTTATTTTGAACTAGCCGTAGCCGTGCGCTCCGCTGCACCCGTTAGAAATAAATATAAAGTAATTACATAATTAAAAACGGACATTTGATCTAGGGAACATTCGTGTTTGATAGAAGGATAAATCGTTTAATATGTTACTTAATTTAAATTGCATCCAAATAATTAAAATGCGATCATTTTGGTCCAGAGACACTCATTTGGTGCAATGACAATTCTTTTAACATGTTTCTCAATTTTTATTACATGCAAACATAGTTTAATGAAGATTGACATCATTTAAATATAATGTGTATATTTTATTTTACTTGTTATAGGTTTCCATTGAATTATGGTAATAACTTAATTTTAACCCTTGTTTTCTACGTATTTAGTAAATGGTGCTTGCCCTACTATGGTTCTGAACCCTTCAAATAACTTAAATTATATTATATAATATTACATATTATATTATATTATATTATATTATATTATATTATATTATATTATATTATATCAGAAGGTACTGTTATAACATTATATCATTATGTCCATCTAGAGTCTAGAGAAACTACACTTTCCAATGGTGAAATAATAGTTAATTATACAAATCGGTTAATTTAGCTTCCGATATTACTTCATACAAACACAGAAACATTCTCTGTAGGCTAACTTTCATAGCTTTCGATTGTTGCTGTCCAAGGCCCCTTTTAGACGAAGTCATTTGCTTTTTAATTCATTACACGGCCTTAGATGGCAGTTATTTTAATTTTAAAACTCATTTATCTTGTTACATATCAGTCCTATCAAAATTTTTCAAGGAATAAACCTTATCGCAAATTGTTTTTAAAGAAACGTTTATTATGTAACATTTTTCATAAAAATCAATAATAAGCGAGATATTTCGATTTATTTAATTCAGGGCCCCTTATAACCCCCCTTTTAAATAATGTATTTTGAATGCCATATAGCCTAAAGTCTAAGATACAACGAACTTAATTTATATTCCAATTTTCATCGAAATCCGTTCAGCCATTATCGCGTGAAAAGGTAACAAACATACAGACAGACAGATAGACAGACAGACATACAAACAAAAATGTCAAAAAAGCGATTTTCGGTTTCAGGGTGGTTATTATATATGTTAGGACCAATTAATTTTGGAAAATCGAAAATTACAAGAAAAATTTCGGCTACAGATTTATTATTAGTATAGATCAAGAATACCAAACATTCGGAAAGTTATTTGCTTCCATAACAATGAAACATACTCTCTCTCGAGCCAATACTGAAGAGAACGACGCATATAAATATCTACACTACACCGCCATTAAATATATGAAAAAGACCCAACCCCGCTTCATTAATAATTATAAAAATATTTGATTTCTAATAATATTATTATCTTACGTAAGTTTTATAGCTTTCAGTAACACATACTATATATACTATATAGCCGCCACTCAGTAAAATATAGAAATCAAAATCTAATCTAAGTTATTCTCTACATCTACTTATATAACCCCAAAACGTTTCACTTTCATAACATCAATATAGCATTAATATGTATAATTAATGAAAAATAGTCACATCATGGCATTAACTACAATAATATTTCATTTCTAATGGCAATAATGTCATCAAACCACCTCAAGTTTTGTAGTTTTTAATATCCAATACACAGCTGTACCCAGAAAATTACACACCACAGAATCGAACCTGTAAATTATTTTTAGAAAGTTAACTTTTTAATAACCAATTTAATTTGAGCTCTAAATATGTCAGCATTCTTGCAGATCATGGCCTTCGTGTAATATTGTTTACTGTAGTGTGTGCTTTGTTTTATTCTGAAATGCAACACGTGCCGACTTGATGATCGCTACGCTTCTACTTTACAAAAAAAGCGAAGGTAATATCAAGTCGGCCGTGAATGCTGTTAGCTAGTTCTAAAAACTGACGACAGATGGATTTTGGAAATAGGAAAATTATGTTTAAAAATTGACATTTCACTGAAAACTACTATTTTTCCGAAAAACTTTGTGTTCCAAGCTTCAAAATGAGGGGTCATTTATTAAAATCCGTCCAGCCGTTTTCCAGTGATTTCCATTACCAGTTCAAATTATATATATATATAGATAGCCTTATTAATCCTATAGGATACTTTGTCAATTTAAGGGTTAAGGAAGATTGGAATAATTTATAGCATGGATTTTGAATTATATCCACTTGTTTTTGTTAAAGTTCAGAACAAAATTGAAATTTCTCTACACTCACACTTCTAGTCAATTGAATTAATTTTTTGTTCTTATAAATTAAATTAATCTACTTAATATATACTTTATATTTTTATATTTTGTTGAATACTTCAGAGCTATAATGGTGATGAGAGGTTTACGGAATAGAATATATGAAATGTAATTAAATGAAAAAAATTGCTATATCACGTTCAACGTGACGCAAGCTCGGCAGTTAAAACAGCACAGCAAAGACACACGACAACACACAAATAGTCTGTACGAAAGACAGATAAATCTTTCTTATAATTCGGATATTGAACCCAGTATTAAAAGCTAATATTTTAGATTCAGAAGGAGACTTCAATAAATACACACATCATTTGGGTAAATAGAAGAACAATTGAGTGATTTCCCTCCCTGTGGCTTTCATAATGTTGGCGACCATGCTTCCACTCACCTCTTAAAAGGGTTGCTCGCTCATTGTCCCTAATGCAAACGAAAAGGCAAACAAATTGCTTATTAATCCACTGAAGACAAACTTTAAGAAGAAAATCTAACTCGCAGAAAGACCCCAAAGTGATTTCAAACGGGAAAAGTGCATTATATATTTCCAAGAGAAAGCTGTGGTTACGTCAAGGTTTTCTTCTATTTAACACTGTCTTTTTCAAAAAATGTATCCAAGAGTTTATAAATAGCGTTACAACGCAAAACTCAGTTCTTAGATTTTTATATTGTATTTAAAATTCACAAGTAGACTGTGTTAGCAAATCTGAATATTAAAAATTCAGACTTCATGGATTTAATTATTTAACTCATTCATCTTAATCCCTTGTGTTTATACAGTAACACAACATATAAAGGAAAATATGCGAGGGAGAATTGTATTGAGGTGACTTTGAAACTAGGACACTCATTTTGCTAAAGCACTAGCGGATGTCCAATAGTATATAACAGGAAATTATTACCGACATGAGGGAATAAGAACGTGCATAGTTTACGCGGAATCTAGGACTTGGAAGTCAAAAGGTTGCGCCGATAAAAATGCTGTAATCGTGGGTCTGAATTAGAGTCTTTGCACAACCGGTTACGCAAAATATAAATTATATATTGCTTTTGAACGCCTGGCGCTATAGTCAGTATGGAAAGCTCTCCCATCTCGCGGAGTGTCTCAGGTTCGGTTTATCGAATATTCATTCTTCGTGGGTGGACGCCAAAGGAAAACCACATTGGGCCATGCAGAAGTTACAAGAGACCTTGCAAGGACGCGTTTATTATCGTGTAGGCCTATCATTTAATTCATAATTCTTCCTCTCTGAGACCATTCAATCGATAAATCAACCATCGATTCATCCATCCATCCATCCATCCATCGACTCAATGATTCATTCATACATCGATTTATTTATTAATTCATTCACTGATTGATTAAATCATAGATTCATTGATTGGTTCATTCATCCAAACCAGATATTACAGTTGGGTTCCTTCAAGGGCAACAACATGCTTCAGAGTACTTTTCTTTTTGTTAATAACACTCTATCTTCTTAAAAAACGATTTATTAATGAAATAATAATGCAGCTCTTGAGAGTAATTAAAAGGCATTATATATTAACAACTACTGGTTTAAAGGTATGAATTTTGAGTTTAAAATGTAAATATTACACTGGAATGAATGCCAATGTACTTATTTGCTCTTCTCATTAGTGACTAATTGCAATTTATTTTATTTTTTCATTGGTTTACGCACCAGTTTTCATATTCCACATTACACTTATTTCTTTTTTTGTTACCAGTGTCCATTTGTTCATTTATGTAGTAGTTATGAAAATAAGTGTATTAAATATTAGTGTCCAATCAAACCAACATATGTTTTAATATGGCAAAGTAAATTTCCTTCAATTTGTGTGCTCAGAAAATGCCGATTTTATGTATGATGAATTGCGCCTGGTGTTCTATCTACCTGCGAAACATAGGGATAATCCGTTGAAAATCGAATATTCTGTCGGTTGCCCAACCTTAACGGATGTTCTCTAACCGAGTGAATCTAAACCGGTTGTAAGTGCTATTTTGCAGCTCTCTGATCTGAATCCTGCGGACGGCATGAGCATTTGTCCGTTGCCAAGGTGATGTCCTGTTTGCCTTACGCATAAAATAAATGTCAATGTAACCACATGTCAAAGTGATCTAGAATGTATGCAATAATGAATGATTGACTGGATGAATGGTTGACTGGAGAACTATGGAGATAAACAATTATTATTAAGATGGATAGATCGTATTCGGAGACTAAGAGGAAGGCGGAAAAGCGGAAATATTGTAAAATGCTGGCTTTGCAGTGAAATACCTGCTATTTGGGATAAAACTATGAATTAATATTACACAAAATAGTAATGCAGTGGTGCCACATATAGCCATTTGTTTGAACCAGTATTCACAGTCTGATAAAGACATACCCAAGTACAGTTACCAGTTGAAGCACATGTAACTGTAAAAATGACGATGACTGTTGTTTCGGGAACCGTTTTTAAATATATCAGCAGGTTAAATCGTAGGTAACTGCATCAATGCCAGAACGATAATCTTATACGGGTTTCATAACGATAAAAGCAATAAAATTATTAACATATTTTTTTTACGAGCTGTATTTGGCGTCCCCAAAATGTTTTGCAGTTGCACATGTTGCACATGCCTAAATACGGCCTGGCTACGTTCTGTATTAATTTGATCGGATATTACGAAGGAATGGCGGACACGTAATAGAGAAAAATGGATATTATGGAAAACTTTCTCAAACTCTTTCTCAATCCACCACGAATTTAATTTGAACATTTCTAGATTTTAACTGAGATTCCCAGATCAAAAAATATACATTTAAACGTTAGGGTAAAAGACACCTAGGCATACATTGTAATTATTTCACATAAGTTAAAATTCAACTGAAGAATTGAATTTGCCGTTTTCTCTAAAAGAATTTGTAGACCTCCCTGGAATAAGGATGTTAACCACAAATCTTTAACTTTATTCACGTTTCGGGAGAAAGGAAACTAATTTCAGGGGCATATTTCTTTACAGCTATATTCACTATCACAACCATTTGACTTATCAAGGATACAAGTTTATTCAGAGAAAATCAAAACTCGAGTAGAATTTGACTATTACACGATTAGGAAAACTATATAAAGATTAGAATAAATGAAGTACTCTAATACAATAAAATATTAATTGACTTAATAAACTCTCTTAAAAATGTATTATTGTGCCAACTCATCATTACAAATATTCCTCTAGATGGATCTCATCATTACAAATATTCTACTAGATGGCAGTAGTGTGTTATGATGAGTTGTTCTCTTGTTACCAGTTGTGCCTACTATACAATCTTTATTGCACTCTATGAACGATTACTAGTCAAGAAGACTTTGTTGATTCAATTTCATTTTTATTTAAACAGTTGCATTTCACTTCATAATCTTCATACAGCAGAAGCTATAACATAACCTAAATAATATAAACTAGATAAAGATTTAATTAAGAATGAGGAAATGGCCATAAAGTCATTTAATATGCGCTCCTGCATATTGACTTACATTGTCTAAAGTGCAGGTAGTAAGGCCGTAAAACATTACGAGAGGAGTTCGGCCGGCACCGTGGATCGTGTCCCGGAATAGCTCAGTTGGAAAGAGCATTCAGCGCGTACAGTTGAGAGGTCCCGGGTTCGATTTCCGGTGCCGGGACGAATTTTTCTCGAATTAAATGGTGATAATACACATTGGCTACTTCATAGTAGTAGTGTAATATTCAGTGAGGTAGGCAAGACCTCATATATAATGAATATGTGATGTATAAACATGAATCATTTTAGGAGGTACATTTATTGAAAGTGCAAATGCTAGAGTGGAGATAAAAAAAGAAATGCAAGGGAGGTAATAAAAATTGTATAGAATTAGCAGCCATGATTAATTGAAACACGTCATTCCGTACCGTTGTATTGATCAAAAGTAGTATGACGTAGTAAATGAATACTTCAAAATTACTTATTCCAACTGAATAACTTATTTAAAGAAATTGATATTATATTCTTTTTCCTTGGAGGTCTTCAGTTATGCTTTTTCTCCTGTTTTCGAACGAAAACCCGCTGAATTGTAGCTGTAGGCCTGTATATATTACCAGATTTATGCTGAATTATATCTGTGAGCGAAAATGCGTCCGTATTGTTATTTTATTTATAGCTGTAAGTTGGTAGTCGTATTGCCATGAATGTCCTGAACTTCACACCATCACATTGACTTCTCTTCACGTGACCTTTCTGAGTTGACGATAAAAGTGCTGTGCAGGAATAGCTGCATAAAATCCGCAAAACTTTAGCAAGAAGAGAAAGAGGACATTTCTCCGAATTCTCTTTATAGAAACACGTCTTACACATTTGTGTAGAGGGAAGCATGTTTCTTAAAAAAAAAAGAACATATATTTCTTCGTGCTATTCTCGTTCCAAGAACGTGTGTCTGAACGCAGGGTCTTCAACTGAAATCCTATCACTGGCACACACAACCATCATATAACATTTTATTAGAAAGGTGGAACGTGCAAATCCAGGCAAAGATTTCTGTTTGTTTCTAAGAATAAGTTAATCTGAAAATCTTCTTCATCTTCTACATTCTTCTTCTTATTCTTCTTCACTTCATTTTATAAATTGAAATTTCTAGTTTCGGCTTGAAAGATCCCTCCATGTCCTTGGTAGCTACTGGTAACTACCAAACGAGAAGTCAGTGCATCTTCGTGGGAAATAACTACATTATTCAATCACTTCAAAGTAAACAATGTGTGTAACTAATGCCTACCCACTTCACTTGCGTGGTTCCGGTTCCGCATATTGCGGATAGATGGCAGGACTGTGGCCCATTTTCAAGTTGCACACCACTTCGCATGATATGTATCTGTGGAGAGTTATGTCATGTGTTAGGGTGAGTGTATGTGTAAGTGTTCGTGTAAGTGTAATGCAAGGTAGTGTTCCGCAAAATTATTTTACTCACGGCACACCCTAGACAGGCCTAGACCCAACACGGTACCCCAAAATGTTAATCCCCTCAAAAATATATGTTACTATGTCAATATAATTACGCAATGTAATCAAATTTACTATAATAATAATAATAATAATAATAATAATAATAATAATAATAATTATTATTATTATTATTATTATTATTAAACATAAATCGACTCTTGCATTTATTAATAATTTATTAATTTTAATTCACTGTAGAAAGTACACATTTCTAGTACTTACTGGCTTTTAAGGAACCCGGAGGTTCATTGCCGCCCTCACATAAGCCCGCCATTGGTCCCTATCCTGATCAAGATTAATCCAGTCTCTACCATCATATTCTACCTCCCTCATATCCATTTTAATATTATCTTCCCATCTACGTCTCGGCCTCCCCAAAGGTCTTTTGCCCTCCGGCCTCCCAACTAACACTCTATATGTATTTCTGGATTCGCCCATACGTGCTACATGTCCTGCCCATCTCAAACGTCTGGATTTTATGGTCTTAATTATGTCAGGTGAAGTATACAATCCGTGCAGCTCTGTGTTGTGTAACTTTCTCCATTCTCCTGTAACTTCAGCCCTCTTAGCCGCAAATATTTTCCTAAGAACCTTATTCTCAAACACCCTTAATCTGTGTTCCTCTCTCAAAGTGAGAGTCCAAGTTTCACAACCATACAGAACAACCGGTAATATAACTGTTTTATAAATTCTAACTTCTCAACCGTATAATAACAGGCATTTCCCATATTTATTCTGCGTTTAATTTCCTCCCGAGTGTCATATATGTGTGTTACTGTTGCTCCAAGATATTTGAATTTTTCCACCTCTACGAAGAATAAATCTCCAATTTTTATAGTTCCATTTCGTACAATATTCTGGTCACGAGACATAATCATATACTTAGTCTTTTCGGGATATACTTCCAACCCAATCGCTTTACTTGCTTCAACTAGAATTTCCGCGTTTCCCCTAATCGTTTGTGGATTTTCTCCTAACATATTCACATCATCCGCATAGACAAGAAGCTGATGTAACCCGTTCAATTCCAAACCCTCTGGGTTATCCTGAACATTCGTAATGGCATATTCTAGAGCGAAGTTAAAAAGTAAAGATGATAGTGCATCTCCCTGCTTTAGCCCACAGTGAATTAGAAAAGCATCAGGTAGAAGCTGGCCTATACGGACTCTGCTGTAAGTTTCAATAAGACACATTTTAATTAATCGAACTAGTTTCTTGGGAATACCAAATTCAATAAGAATATTATACCAATATTAAAGTAAATAACTGTACTTATACTTTCAATATGATACTTGAACGTGCTCAGCTGCATACAGGTGGCTGATCCACGGCGGAATTGTTGACAGTGCAAGCCTCATTTCTTCATCGATGGATTTGAGTCTCTCCCTCTTTAATGTTTTAATTTCAGTTAACGTCGAGAAGCCCAGTTCACACATACAGTTGAAAATTACAATAACATAATAACTTCTGCTACATCGTGCATCACAATTTTTAGAGGAGATGGCAAAGACTTAGCAACAATGGCTTCGCGGTGAATAAGACAGTGGTCGCTCCGTATGTTATGATTAGACCTCGGACTTTTAGGTCCTAAAAATCTTAAATTAGGTACCTAAAATAGGTTCTAGTCTTACTACATTATGGTGAAGATTTATTGCAACTGACTGCCCATAAATTAAATGAAATATGTAATGATTATAATCTCAAACTTTCGATAAATAAAACAAAGGTGATGGCTTTTAGTGGAAGAAACCCTCTACGTGCAAAAATAATCATTGATGACCAAATGATTGAACAAGTATCCCACTATAAATATTTAGGATGTGATATTAGCTATTAATATGATAAGGATATTGAATATAAAATTAATCAGTTCCAAGCTATTTGTGGCACAATAAATAGAACGTTGAATAATAAAGCCCACAAACAAACAAAATTAAAATTCTATAAAACAATGGCAGTTCCTGCCCTCCTATATGAGAGTCAATCTTGGATTACCACTACTAAACATGAAAGTAAAATCCAGGCAGCTGAGATGAAGATTTTAAGGAGAGTAAAGGGGTGTACTAGAATGGACCAGATAAGAAACGAAGATATCCGTGAAGAACTGCAAATCTACTCCATAAAAGAAAAGATAACTAACAATAAGGAACAATGGAAAGAACATGTAGAAAGAATGGCAGAGAGTAGATTACCAAAGAGAATACAAAACTACTTCCCAAGAGGAAGAAGAGATGTTGGACGTCCTCGGAAGAGATGGTCCTAGATCTATTAGTGAAGACGGAACAGGCAATTAATGCCTAAACCAGGAAATGAAGAAGAAGAAGAAGAAGAAGAAGAAATAGGTTCTATCACAAATCAAAATAGGTTCTAAAATTACAAAAATTGGTGAACAAAAAAATGACATTTTTTTCATTTCCCATTACAAATTAGCCGAAACATTTGACATTATTTCATTGTACATGTCCATAATTAGAGCCAGAATAAACAACTAACACCTTTTCTAAGTTTTCCATTGAGAAACTGCATCGCTTCTCAGATAACACCATCTTATATGCCGAAAATGAGCGTTCCACATCAACTGATGACACCAGAGCATATTTAAATGTTGGTATTAGATGCAAGGGAAGAGCACATTCATGTTCAGGTGTTTTGCCAGCCAAGATGTCAGCAACTGTGCGGAGAACAGTCAGTCCTGGTTTTTTTGAAGCACTGATTAATTTCGGTTTGTTGCGTTTAATTGTTGAGTGATCATGAACGTTTGCTTAAAATTTGATTTCTGTTGTAAATCTGATTGATGCTTAGCTCCTTTAACGTGTTGGGTTAAATTTGACTTTTGTTCACAACGTACCTAAAAATAACAATAAAATTTATGAAATTCATGAAATAAATTATTTTCATGAAGTGTTTATGAATGAAATCTACTTAGCAAAATACGGTACCCTTACGGCAAGCGTTCGTAGTTTGTTTTAACGTGAGATTTAGAAAATAAAAAGAAAATCTTTTCCGAATTATTTAGTTAGAAGCTACTCACTACATGGAGTATCCTACATTTTCGATAATTCTTAACGTAATGCTAAGTGTTACACAAATTTATAAAAATTACTCACCTCTTTATGGCACACATCGCAGTGAATAATTCTTCCATCCGTTGAGAAATTAGGAAATTCTTGTATCCATTGCCGAATCAGAGATAATCTGCTACTCGGTACTTTCGCCATGTTTTATTTTTCCACTAAATACAGAGTGATGTATATAGAACTGACACATTTCTTTCTTTAATTATTTCGTTGGAAATTCATTCAATGACCCAATTTTAGCACCAAATTAAGCAGAATGTTCTGGAGTTTCGATTCCTTGTCACTAGATGCGCAGATGTTTATGTTTTATTCCTATTGTTGGCAGCACTGACCCAATTTTAGGACCAAATTAAGCAGAATGTTCTGGACTTTCGATTCCTTGTGACTAGATGCGCAGATATTTATGTTTTATTCCTATTGTTCGCAGCACTAGATGCGCAGATGTTTATGTTTTATTCCTATTGTTGGCAGCTGTTTTCGACATTTTGTGTCAACGTGAAAATGCAGTACACATTAAATCAACGACTTTTCCTTGTGAAGCAATACTGGATTATGAATTCAATTACAGCTACTCAAAGGGCATACCAGAGAGAATTTGGTGTTCGCAATCCTCCCAAAAGAAACACAATACTGGGACTGGTAAACAAATTGGAAACAACTGGATCTCTGGTGAGTGAAAAGGGCAAGCATCGTTCATCTAGGCTTCCCACGGTTGTTGACGTAAGAGCACGACTGGAGCAGTCACCCAAAAAATCATTAAGACGTTTGTCGTAGGAGACAGGATATTTTCAGCAAGATGGCGCTACATGCCATACACCAAAATGAATCCATGGAACTAATTGGAAGTTTCTTTGACGACCGAATAATTTCCAGGAACCTGTGGCCACCGAGATCTCCGGATTTGACAACGCCGGACTTCTTTCTAAGGGGTTACTTAAAAGACAGGGTTTACGCCACACGTCCCCAGACATTGGACGATCTGAAGCACAACATCACACAGGAGATTCAAGCTATTGATAACATAGTCCTCCAACGAGTGGCCAGTAACATGGAACGACGTGTTGAGTTGTGACTTATGCAGGATGGAGGACATTTTCAACATTTGCTATAGAGGTAAATAATCTCCCAAAATTCCTCTACATTTTAGGTAAAATACGTTGCCGCTAGCACAATTCGTTTTGAAACAATTAATGAAAGAAATGTGTCAGGTCTATATAAATCACTCTGGACAATGTCTTCGCTCTGAAATCTCACACTGTAATGAATAGAGGAGACGAACTATGCTGCGATTGTTAACAAACGACTGGCATACAGAATTACACAGCGTTTCCTTATTACCAACTGTAGAAATTGTAAAATTAGGTAAAAATAGTTTCTAACGTGAAATTAGGTATTTTTAGGTTCTATGGAACCACCATTTTCGAACATATATTTCCATAATTCGTATATATACATCTTTTCTTTTTTATATATCATGAAGAACAAAATAGGTTTTTACCTGAAATTCGAGGTCTAGTTATGATAATACTTCACGTACTTTAGCCACGAAACCTTTCATAGAAACGGTTCCATCTACAGAGTGTTTCAAAAATAGAGGGCATAATTTCAGATAGGTAATCCTCGTATGTAGACAATACAAAAAGTTCATTACAACATGTGTCCGGAAATACTTGGTTTCCGAGTTATGGCCGTCAAAAGAGTAATATTCACCGGAATGTTTTTCTTCCCGCAGGTAGCTACCTTTGCAGCAGATGTTCAAAATGTTCACCTCCTGCTTAAATACAGGCCTCACATCGATGTCTCATAGCCCTGCGAACACGATACCAAATTCCAGGAGTATTGCGTATTTCCTCAAAACCTGCCACTATTCGATTCCGAAGGGATGCCATGTCAGGCACCGGAGACAAATACACCAATGATTTTAAATGGCCCCACAATTAGAAATCGATAGGATTCAAATCGGGTGAGCGTGGAGGCCAAACAATTGAGTCACCCCTACCTATCCGTTGATCAGGATACCTTTGCAGGTAAAAACGACGAGCCAGCGGAATATTGCCGTGCGCCTTACCGTACATAAAATGCACTTCTGCCAGCTCCTGATTTGAGCACATGTCGCACAGTACAACGCCGAACACAACTCTCAATGTACCCTTCGCCTCAGAATTAACTGTCAGAGTGTCTTCTGTTAATATCTTCTGTCATAGCACCTTTCTGCGGGAAGAAAAACGTTCCGGTGAAAGTCACTGTTTTGAAGGCCATAAGTAGGAAACCAAGCATTTCCGGACACATGTTGTAATGAACTTTTTGTATTATCTACATATGTGGAATACATATCTGAAATTATGCCCTGTATTTTTTAAACACCCTGTATAAAACGCTAACGCATTGCTCCCATGTTAATTCATTACGGACCACATATTCATTAGTTGTAAGAAATATTTCTTCACCGGTTGCTCGCTCGGGCAGTTCTCTGCACAAAAATAAAATCCGTTTACATCCCCATTAATGTACCGAATGTAGGAAAGAAGTTGTGCGTGACCACTAATATCGTCGGTCTGAAGTGAGGACTTCTGACTGCTCTTTATTGTCTCTTTCATAATGTCTTGGATGTCACTGGACATGCCACTGACTCGGCGGGTAATAGTGTCACTAGACAGAGAAATTTTATCTTAATTTAATTTCTGTTTCATTTTATTAATTTCTTACAATAATAGGTAAAAGTTCGCGTCACAACTTTCACCTTGTGGAGGCACACCAGTTGCGGAACACTGGTGTAGGGAATGGGTGAAGATGACGATTAGACTTCGTTGAATTGCCACACGCAGCATGCAATTAGGTTGCCGATGTACGGTAGTATAGAGGTGGTGAGCGACCGCCCGCTCTCGTAGTATAAGCAGTTCATGTTTAGAGATGTGACCGGTCCAAATAGATAGAGCACCTACAGCTAATGTATACCTATATAAGCACTTGTTTTTGCATTACTGTGGTTGGAATAGTCAAAACTTAACATTTGTTCAGTGCATACAAGAATTCAATCTAACGTACTACAATGAGAGTGTTGCTGTTCCAAACAATTGCCCCTGGAATACCCTTACCCCCGCAGCCAGTCTTGACCCGTTGGAAAACGTGGTTGGATGCTGTTAATTATTATGCAGAATATTACGGCAAAATAATGGAGGTAATTTATGCATTGGATAGCGCAAACAGTTCCGCTGTTGCAGCTGTAAAATCATTGCCTTCTGAACAGCTATTGGAAGATATTCTGTTCATTGATTCTAATTTTAAAATCGTGTCCAAAAGCATCATCCTGTTAGAATCGTATAAACTACAACTCTCAGAAGCCCTTAATATAGCGTATAAAGTATCACAAACCATTATCCAAAATAACAATTCACTAATTTCAGAAAAAAGTGAAATGTAAGTTGAGAAATATTATTGCTAAAAATTCTGCCTATTCACAACATCGTATTATCAATGATGTGCTATCAGGTCACGACAAGACGTCTGAAGTTGGTGTACTAAAAAGTAGTGACTTTCCGTTCTTCAAATATGCACCTACTACATCGTGTGATGTTGAATGTACATTTTCCCAAAATAAAAACTGTTTGAGTGATAATCGGAGAAAGTTCACTATGCAGTCGCTCAAAATGTACGTAACTCTTGACTGCAATGCACATATTCAAGGATGATGTGAGTATATTACATTAAATTTTAAGAGTTAATATATCTCACTACAAAATAATTTTGTATTGACATGTTTAGACATTTCCTACTTCAATGATCATTCATTATATAGGGACATCACTTTATTTTTACTAATATTTTTAACATTAACCTGGCTATACTCGGAAACACTGTTACCCCTTCCATTACAGGAGTTTGGAGTTGCTAGTGCAATATGTAAACAAATCATTTTACTAGCTATAGAAGGAGAGAAAAGTAGTGTATCCATTTATGTTACAGGGAAATATAGTATTACGATTTTCAGTTTGGTCATTACTTTACAGTATTTTATCAAAGAACAGTAGAATAGTAACAATTTTTCACAAACTCAAGTCTTCAGGCGGTTATATACATTATGTAATGTCTACTTTATTCAGCATATTACTAACCTAATTTATTCCTGAGAATTTTGTGAGCACTTCCGTAAGAAACCCCAATTTCTACAGCTAACTTCTTGACCGACTTATTACGACCTCGATGCATCCTTTTTCTAGCATCTTCTGTCATCTTTGTTGGCCATCTTACACTTTTCTTCCTTTCTGTACACTCTGTTGCTCTAAATTTATCTACCAGATTAATGACATTTCTACGAAAATATTCCGTAATGATATAATCAGGAGATTGTGAAAAAAAAAACAAGAAAAACTGTTGTTCACATTCGGTTATATTGTAATTCCAGTTTCGATCATCGTCCTTCATACCTACAAACAGTAAAACAAAGCTCTTGTTTAAATAATGCTGTTAAGTACCGCACCATATTATAGGGTACCGTCCTTTCGGTAACTCTAATCTTCACTTGTGCTCAGTCCACACAGATAAATTCAGTTATGCTACACACGATACCTGTGTGAAAATAAACTTCAGTAATATAAGCTTTTTCTTCTAGGCCTATAGAAAATGCAACATATTTCTGAAACACACTGTACACTGTACGGTTTATTTCACTGCTAGTAACAGCGGCCGTAAGTTTGTGTGACTGACTTTAGCAAGGACATTAGTGAAAGGGATGGGAGACAAGTACATTTAGAAACGCAGGTACAATAAAAATTGAAGTAAAAATAAAATGATGTCCCTGTATTTCTTGAATGCAGAATATAGGTTGTATTGTAACCGCAGTATACTGCTCAGTGTTTACATCGGAGGCATACTCCATCCTTTGCACGTCCCCTTCTCATATAGTCTATACTGCGTGCATAGCAAACCTTACGATTCTCGTGGCAATTCCACGAAGTCTAATGATGATGGTGAGGAAGGGAGAAGGTGCCGGCACGTAGCCTACTCCTGTCGAATAGCACCAAGAAGGGAGTTCCAGGCTTAACGTCCCCGTCCGACGGACGAGTCACTATCAATAGTGACATTTGCCTTCTCTTCATATGCACAGTAGAGAGATTTGGGATTTAACACAGGCATATTGGTGCACATTTTAGTGATTAGAAGCTCTGCACCGCTATCTCTACTAGTCCTGAGGTAGAAATTTTACATGAACATTTCTGACCCCGCCGGGCAGGTCTGGAGGCAGATGCGCTACCACAGAGCTAACTCTGCGTACTCAAAGTAAACATTAGGATAGTTAATCTAAAAATACTGCAAATAACTAATGCTTTGCTTGAAATAATAAGTATATAGATATGGAAATATTCCCGAATCTCTCCGTATCTAGTATTGCTTGCATTTCAGTCATAAAGCAAAATTTCTCGTCTGGTATTGTTTACATCGCCCAGTGGGCAGAAGTTAGTAACTGCTCTGTTATTCGCACACAGGGAGTTTCCAACCCTAACCCTCTCCGTTTTCTGCCCCAATTAAAAGTAGACATGACGGCAGATTCCCCTCGGGACGGGATCCGGCAGCTACATCAGTGTTGGTCCTATTAACTAACTTCATATCCACCTTTCAAAGGATAAGCGAACTAACGGCACAGTCTCGATCTCTCACGCGTGTACTGCCTGATTTTCTGTTGATTGGGAAGGGATTTCAGAGTCAGAGGTGCAGTATGGATGAGCAAGTGAGGAGCGAGATTAATGTCGGCGGTTAAACGGGAGAAACTCATACCAGAGTATGAAGAATTGTACGATGAAGTAAACCAATATTAACAGAACTCAATCACGAAACTAGACCAAATGTTTGCCCGTTTCGACCATTTAGCGACCTTTTCAGTTGTGCTTATTCTTTCGTTTAATTATTCCATATTTTGTTTACAATTCCGTTCCATAATAGTCTTGCAATTCAGTCAGTTCTGAGTATGAAATGGTCTGCAGATATAATTGTTAGTTCTTTCAATATTTTTATCATTTATACGAGGCGCATCCAGAAAGTGAGTTTCCCTGTTTTTTTTTAAAGAACACTTTCAGGAAAACATTTATTGGCAACAGGTACAGCAATGTTTCAGCTATTTTTCAACATAGCCACCATCAGAATTGAGACACTTGTCGTATCGTGGGATCAACTTTTGTATCCCTCTATCGTAGAACTCTGCCGTCTGTGAATGGAACCAGCGTGCGACAGACGTCTTCAGCTCTTCGTCGTTGCCAAAACGCTCACCGGAGGACAGGAATTTCTTGATGAGAGAGAGAGGGAGGGAGAGAGGAAGGAAGGGAGGGGGAGGTAGGGAGGGGTGAGAGAGAGGAAGGGAGGGAAGGAGGGAGAGAGAGAGGAAGAGAGAGAGAGCTGCCGATGAATTTCAATTGGCGCAATGCTTTGTGCATTAAAGAACTTTATCACCGACCGAACCTCGCAGGCGGCGGGAGAAGGAATAAGAGCTTCCATTTCGGACCACTGCTGCCAAGCTACTGGCACAAGGCGGGACCTGTCCGGCTGGCATATGATTGATACGTCATAGATCTGTTACGCATGCGCAATTGACATGGCTAATTACGTTTACTTTCAAGGGGAAAAAATTGGGAAACTTACTTTCTGGATGCGCCTCGTATTACGAATCAATAAATAACATTAACAGACCGAGCGAGTTGACCAATGTGACTGGGTTTTATCAAGGTTTCCCTCAGTCACAAAGCAAATGCCATATTGGAAATTTACATGCCATGATTCCCCATCTCAGTCACCAATATTGCAAACATTAATCAAAATCTATAATCAGTAACATGAACACAAAGTCATCTATAACATGCAGGAAGTCAACAATAGTGAAAACGGCCTACTGGCATATTCACTGATTCTAAACACGCGATATCAACGCAGATGTTAAAGGATGTATAAATAAACAAAAAAATTAATTTAAAAAACAAATAATATACCCTAACTATAATGCAGACTTTAATCGATATCTAATTATGTTTCTTTTTATTTTGGACAACAAAGCCTCACTTCGATATTCTAGCAGAGGTGCCAACTATTGTGCATCCCCCCCCCCCGCTATTACGGCATTATTGCCAAAGGGAAAACTATTGAAAATAAGAAAAATTATCATTAAATTAAATTACAACATTGCATACAGAACACAAAACATTATACAAAAACATTTCAACGCACAAAAAAAAAAAAAAACAAAGAAACAAATATAATCTAACAGAAATATTCATATTATCATGCAATACTGATAGTTATAGGTCTCGCAAGTACGGAAGGAATGCGAATCAAACACTGCGATAAGGAAGAGCGGGCGACAGGAAAGGTCACGAGATAACTTGAATGATATTCAAGAGTACAGTCGGAAGAGAAATGACATCGATAGAATCAGTCTTGCGTTGTGATAGTTACATTACGACTTTAGTTTGTTCCATTGCATGTGAATACGTGTCTTGTATCGCACGGTATTATTATTTCATTCGTAAACATATGTTGCGCGTTTAATTAGCTTCGAATTTTTCTCTTGCTACGTTCTTCATTTCCACAGCGATGTCCTCATTTGTTCATCTTCTTGGAAGAGACAATACTTCCATCGGCTCACACCTCTCCCCCCTCGGCGTGCCTACACACACGTCAAAACAGACAGCAACGCCATCATTGCTTTTCGGTAATCGTTTCTTGCGCGAGCTATACAAGAACTTTTACATCCGACAGACTGGAGATATATTCAAATACGATACAAAGAACACGTCACAGCCATAACCGAATCACACACACAAAATGCACATACGCAGAATACGTCACAAACATCAATCACAAGTACAGTAACATAGAAACGGATATGAAACTCCTACAAAAAAAAAAAAAACAGAAATGAAATAGGCTACACTACAAAAATACGAAATACACAGGCACACAAAAAGACACTCACAATCTATCCTCAATATACAACTGAATTTCAGAACTTACACCCTATTCGACTCTACTCTACCAAACACAAGCACACCCCCTAGAAAACAACAAAAGAAACTTGAAGAAGCAAAGACCTCACTAGTTCTGAGGATGACTAACACGTTGAAACTATCCAAGTAGGTAATTGACCACTTAGTTTTCTTTAACAGTAGAAAGTGTTAGTAGGCCTATAACACAATTCTTAAGAAACAGATATTCCTCCCGAAAATAGAATAAAATTGAGACTGAATTTCTCAAGCATGCAGGACTTGTAGATATTTCATACAGAATAAAAAAAATGTTTCATGATGGCGAAGGGCACATGCATCAATTTGAGATAAGGATCCCTGATCCGGAAATGACCGAGTCGAAAGTTACAAGCAAAAGTAGTTGTGTGGAAATGAAATAATTTTATTCCTCTGTACACCTTATTTATGTGTATTTTATCTGTACATCTTACACATACTGTATTCATCTGACGTTGTTTACGTTGTCTACTTACAGTATTCCACTAAAGCAATGCAGATAGCGTAATGTGTAACGGACATGGTCGGTCCTGATTGCACGTCTGTAGACAGCAGTGTATGTGTAAAAGTTGCAGTGTCCAGTCGATCAGGCCTAGTGAAATGGAGGAGTACACGAGAGCGGAATAAGCAGACCTGATTTTGGAACACGGATGAGCCAATGGGAACAGTAGACAAGGTCACAGATTGTATAGGGACAAGTACCCACGTAGGAGACATCCGGCTCATACCATCTTTCCACGACTGTTCCAAAGGTTAAGGGAAGGAGGGCACATGGTGTCAAATTACAATTCCATTTCCACAGAACTATTTTTGCTTATAACTTTTGACTCAGTCATTTCTGGACCATGGTTCCTTATCTTAAATTGATACATGTGCTCTTCGCCATCATACCTGAAAGTTTGTAACATCACCTCGAAAACACTATATATATATATAGTATATTCTTTTAACACTTGTCACTAATGATCTGGTAAGTTATTTGAATAATAGAAGTGGTAGGTAATGTTTAATTACATGTAGGCCTAATATGCATTGCCAGGAGCAGGGGACACGCGCGAGAACATTATGAGATTACTGATAACCCACTTGAAAGGTTGGCAGCTCTGTAACAGACTTATATACCTGGAAGTGCAGTAGATGTCATTTTTGAAGTAGTAAGAGTGTTTTAAAATAGATGTTCTCTATTTGTACTACTAATTTATGTGGCCTATACGCCAGCTCTTCGTTTTACCCGACATAAAATTCATTGAGAGTGATAAATCAGAGGTACCGTTGTTGGCCAATTTACGAAGAAAGCGTCCTAAAATAATAACTATGCTGCCGATATCTTGAAAACTCTTGTATCGAAGTACAAAATCGTTGGCAAAAGGTTCGAATTCTTACTGGCTCATTTCAACAAAATATAATTGAATCGCACTTTTTAGAAAGGAACTAAGTCAAAATGTTCTATTTTTTAGGAGAGTAAAAGAACTTACTTTCATGAATAAATACCAGTGTACCAGTGTCGTAATATAAACATCAACTCGATGTTAGAGATACAGGGAAAGGTTTGTTTAAGTTCCTTCCTTTGTTTATCTTTGCGTCTTGGAAGTATTAATCATTTCATCAGAAGAAATAAAAATGACAAATTTTGAATTAGTTCCTTTCTAAAAAGTGCGATTCAATTAGTTCCAGTGTGTCCCAACGCACCTTAACCAGTAACTTTAATAACATAATATTCCTATCTTAAAAGTATTTATTTCAGTCACTGACTTCACAAAATATGTTTAAGATGCTACACCTTTACATTACATATTTAAAAGACGTATGAACGTTTTCGTTGGTCTACGCCAACATCATCAGATACGAGGTACATTTCAGCAATATCAGTGCTCTCTACATAATATCTACAAATACAAAAAATATTTAGTGGCATGCAAAATGAGACATATTAAAAACCAACATTGCTGTGATACACATTGACATTCTGTGTCACTGCCTTGATTGTCACTTACTTAAAATACACGTATAGATTGCAAAAAAAAAAAAATATATATATATATATAATATATATATAAATGCAAGTCTTCACATATGAGATAATAAAATGACATGATTTAAAAGTGATAAAAATAAAATATAAAACTAAGATAAAAATTATGAATGTGAAAAGTTGCAAAATTACAGTAATTACAGTCCTCACACAACCACCATATAATCAACATCTAAGAAGGCACGTCTACACTGATTCATTCTGATAATTGACTTGCGCCATACCACACGTTCATTACAATTACAGTATTGGACATCGACAATACATTGCCATATTGGAGGAACAGCATTACCGACAAAATCAAAAATATACATCATTAACCTTCCAGTGCTGGCGCCAAGTCTCACAGACCCGACACAATTACTTTTACTATTTACTCTGAAGTGTTGGGGGGTAGAAATCTGTTTCTCCACCTAGCTTCCTGTTTCTTCCCATAGTTGACATGTGAGTGCCGACGTAGCAATTCGTGCAGCAGCAAGCGAGATAATTGCGTAACGGGTCTGTCAGACTTGGCGCCAGTGTTGGCGTTACACAGTTTCATTTTGAAGTTTTAGTGCTTAAGAATTATTTGTGGTAGTAACGAACTGATTGGTTCAAATATCAGCGGATTATTCTGTTTACTGATGATATGAAACATTTTGCTAGTTTTTAATTAATATTTAGCTTACGATATACTTCAAAATGTCTTACGAAGAAAATAAAAAACGAGTTGTGAGTTTGCTAGACGAGGTTGTAAGCTGTGAGAATGATAGTGAACCCTGTGATGATGACGCCGACACTGATGAAGAGGACGGTGAAATGGAAGTGTTTGATGGCAATACAGATACAGAACAGGAAGGTGAGCGCAAGTGGTGATGATGAACAATTTGAGATTCCGAAAAAAGTTCCTGAGTTCCCGGTTTGAAATCTAAAGATGGTACGGTATGGAGACAATACTGCTCACCAAAGGCTGTTAGGACTCGGCAGTGTGACGTATCTACCAGGTGTGAGGCCATGTGCTAGAGAGGCTAAAACTCCTACTGATTGTTGGTCTCTTGTTTTTGATGATGGCATATTAAATGTTATTTATTTTTATTAGTCATCTACGTTTTGACAATACAGAAACAAGAAACGATAGAAAACAATGGGATAAGTTAGCTCCAATTCGTTAGGTGTTTGAAATGTTTTTGAACAACTGCAAAAAAGGATACACAATAGGTGAATTTGCAACAATAGATGAAATGTTGGAGGCTTTCAGAGGCAGATGCTCATTCAAACAGTATCTGCCTAAAAAACCTAATAAATATGGCATCAACATTTTTTCCTTAGTTGGTGCTAAGACATGGTATGTCCTAAATACGGAACCATATGTTGGTCAACAACCAGAAGGTCCATTTATGGCAAAAATGATCCTGAAAGTATAGTAGAGCGACTTTTTCAACCAATATCAGGAACAGGGAGGAACATTACATGTGATAATTGGTTCACTTCCTTTCCACTTATTACAAGTTTGCTGAATCGCCATAGAACAAGCTGTGTGGGAAGAGTTCGAAAGAATAAAAGGGAGTGGCCAATAGAATTTGTGGATTCCAAAAAGAGACCAGTGGGATCTAGTGTGTTTGCTTTCCAAGAAGACATTACCACTGTTTCTTACGTACCGAAAAAGGGCAAAAATGTAATTTTAGCATCTAATATGCACCATGATGACTCAATAGATTCATCAACAGGTGACAAAAGCAAACCAGAATTTGTCACCTTCTATAACTCCACTAAGAGAAGTGTCGACGTGGTTGACAAACTTTGTGCTTATTATATTAATTGTTAAAATTTGTGCTGCCTACTGTATGACGTCGCAAGAAATACCAGAAGATGGCCAATGGTGATGTATGCACTACTGAATATTGCTGGAATAAACTCGCAAGTGATTTGTATCTTTAACAATCAGAAGGAAAACAGTGTCCACAGGAAGTATGTGAAGGAGTTGGCCGTGGGATTAACAGATGATCACTTGAAACGTAAAGCTGCCCTTGCAAATCTTCCACGTGAAGTACGAGAAAGAGGGCAAGAGGTTGCTGGAACATCTTTTCAACATGTTAAGGCTGATATTGCTGAAATGTACTTCGTATCTGATGATTTTGGCGTAGACCAACGAAAACGTTCTTACGTCTTTAAATACGTAATGTAAAGGTGTAGCACCTTAAACATATGCTGTGAAGTCAGTGACTGAAATAAATACTTTTAGGATACAATATAGACTTCTCTGAAAATTAAAAATGGATTGCAAAATAATATTCCTAGGCAATGAGATGTGATTTAAAAGACGTTCTTGACGATTTTTTGGATAAAGATGGTGTTTAAACAAGTGATAGCAGGTGATAGGCCTATTGTTTATTGCATTAGTACTCACTAGGAATTAGAAGAGAGCCAGAAATTATTATAAACAGTAACTCTTTTGCAAATTGTCTTCAGAGATTTAACGCGAATTCGATTATGCGCACTGTTCAAAACATACAGAGGTGAGCCTGCCTGGAGAGAAATAAAAAATAGGTTGCAGCCGCCAAATTACTCTTCAAGGAACGACCACTCATATAAATTGAGGGAAAGAAGGCACAGGACGGACACTGGAAAGTTTTCTTTTCTCAATCGTACTGTCAGGGATTAGAATGCTTTACCTGCAGTCTTATTAAAGGCTTTACCAATAACCTAAAATGTATTTAAAAATAGGCTTAAGGACTTTACTAGTAGACGGTAGTATATTATACACACTACTTAAAAGGTGTCATTGATATCTTGTTATTCGAAGTGTTCTATCAGTGAGGAAGTGTGTTGTGTCAGTGAAGTGTGTAGTGTCAGTGAAGTCTATTGCGTAAGTGAAGTGTGTTGGTGTCAGTGAAGTGGGTGTGCAAAGTATTTGAACAGTGAAATGGTTAGAAGTGTTAGTGAAATCAGGTAGAATCAGTGCAGTGAGTGAGTTGACAGCGAAATAAGTGTAGTGCCGAAAGGTACTTGTGCAGGTATGAACCTGTCACACTCGTCGATCTTAGTTCGAACTTAGGGTTAAGATACAAATTATATTTACTTTAAATGTTATTTTAAGTGATCGTGCTTCATTTAATTTAGGATGCTCTTTGTTATTATTATTATTATTTTATTATTAGGTCTATTATTATTTTATTATTATTAATATTATTATTATTATTGTTATTGTTATTATTATTATTATTATTAATTATTGTTTTCATTAGTTGTGTTTATTATTAATTGTCATTATTGAGTGTAATTAGTTACCACTGCCACCGGGTATATATCCATTTGCAGTGTGAATAAATACATACATACACATACGTAGGTTCTTTCTCCTCTCCTAATTTTTCGCTTTTTATCTTTCAAGTATATATCAGTCATATTTGCACCATTGCATTGAACCAAGTTCAACTACTGTGTAACCAACGTTGAGAACTGTGTTCACCGTAATTTCACTAGATGTCATATAAGATATGTAATTTTGCTCCATATCCTGCTGGAATAAAATATGAAACTGTTATTTTATGAAAAGATGGCGTGATTTATATTTCAGAGACAAGAAAACTATCAAGTTTCTTAGAGGAGGAAAATGCTTCACTTGATTCAATGTTTTTTTTTTTTTTTAAATATGATACTGTTAAACTGCGTATCGTTTTTACAAAGTTTACAGCTAGCGTTTTGTAATTCGTCAGGTATTTCCTGAAACGAATCTATTGAAGTCGGGCACAATAACCACTTTCTTCGAAAACTCTCAGAGGTGCGAGGTACGTATATCATTATAATCATCATGGAAGTTCGTCAATTTGCCGCATTGAGGCCGGAATGTTACTAGTCGTGTTCCGATGGGAATGATGGGTAAAAAACTGGTTATAAGTGTTGTCAATCTGACACTTTTAAACAGATATTATGAATACTGATTAATCATTTTTTACATAATTTTCCAGTTTTGTAACATTGATATTATTATTGAAGTATAAACTGTTCTTTTTGTATAGCTGATTTAGAATTTTAGTTGGAGACAAAGTAGCCATATTACTTTATCCGGTTAGTGATTAGACGTTGGCGACCTTGTTATGTTTGTATTTTAAAGACATGGACCGTTAATTTGAACAGATAGAGTACCAGAAGGAATGGATTGGCAATGGTTTTCAGGTGAAAATTCATTCATTTCATCCATCTACCCATTCATTCATTTCACCCACCCATTCACCCACCCATCCATCAATCCTTCCATCCATCCACTCACCCACGTGCCTATCCATCCATCAATTCCATCCAGCCATCCAGCCATCCACCCATTCATTCATTAATTAATTCATTCATTCATTTCACCCACCCACCCACCCACCCATCCATCCATTCACCCACGTACCTATCCATCCGTCAATTCCACCCAGCCAGCCATCCATTCCATTCCATCCATCCATTCATTCATTCATTCATTCATTCATTCATTCATTCATTCATCCACCCATCCATCCACTCACCCACGTACCTATCCATCCATCAATTCCACCCAGCCATCCATTCCATCCACCCATTCATTCATTAATTCATTCATTTCACCCACCCATCCATCCATCCGCTCACCCACGTACCTATCCATCCATCAATTCCACCCAGCCATCCATTCCATCCACCCATTCATTCATTCATTCATTCATTCATTCATTCATTTCACCCATCCATTCACCCACCCATCCATCCATCAATTCCACCCAGCCATCCATTCCATCCACCCATCCACACATTCATTCATTCATTCATTCATTTCACCCACCCATCCACCCACCCATTCATCCATCCACTCACCCACGTACCTATCCATCCATCAATTCCACCCAGCCATCCATTTCATCCACCCATCCACCCATTCATTCATTCATTCATTTCACCCATCCATTCACCCACCCATCCATCCATCCATCCATCCGCTCACCCACGTACCTATCCATCCATCAATTCCACCCAGCCATCCATTCCATCCACCCATTCATTCATTCATTCATCCATCCACCCACCCATCCATCCGCTCACCCACGTACCTATCCGTCCATCAATTCCACCCAGCCATCTATTCCATCCACCCATTCATTCATTCATTCATTTCACCCACCCATTCACCCACCCATCCACCCACCCATTCATCCATCCACTCACCCACGTACCTATCCATCCATCAATTCCTCCCATTCATTCATTCATTCATTCATTCATTCATTCATTCATTCATTCATTCATTCCTTTTCTTCCATACCACCAGAAATACAAATACAGTATTAAAAATACTACTCAAACTATAAACAACTTAAAACCGCACGAAGATATATACAGACTACAGTCACGCAAACATGACCTAAAAATTAAAAACTAATTTTTAGGGAAAATATTAGTAATATAAGTTTAAGAGCCGCAATAATTTCTTCAAGAACTCGTGAGGCGCACAGTTAGTAACACCACTATATTTCTTACTCTAGGTATAGCCTACAGCATCAG
The DNA here is from genome assembly GCF_040183065.1 of Periplaneta americana. Lineage (NCBI taxonomy): Eukaryota > Metazoa > Arthropoda > Insecta > Blattodea > Blattidae > Periplaneta > Periplaneta americana. The sequence goes on from NC_091124.1 coordinate 181,059,416, forward strand.
ACAAAATCAAGCCTTTGAAATCATAATGATCACTGACAAAATCGAATACTTTATTTCTTGTCTTTTTTCTTAAGAATTGGGGATAATGTATGACACCATTTTTATTATCATTTCGACCCGTTTTTGTTTTATGCAGGACCTGACCTGTGAATTTTCCATCCGATTACTTCTGCATGTCGTTAAAGAGAGTAATTCCCCTCCTTTGTAAACTTGAAAATTCCCAGCTTTCTTAAAAATGGCATGCAGAGAGTGGAAGGTGCCGTGCTGAGTTGGGTGTTGTCTTAGTCAATCGACGGTTCTGCTCTAACAATTATAAATGACTACCATGTGTCAGTCAGTCATCTGAGCCAGTAATAGCATGTCCACCGCCGTGCTCAATCTCGGGGTTTACTCTTCCGCGTCGAAAAGCATCATCTCATGTGGCAACAGTGTAATAACAGCAACGTGACATTATCACATGCTTCTCGCAGTCCCTTGTGACACTGACTAGCGTCCCGTTCTCATGCGACTTGAATGTTTAAACACCTTTCTTCTTATGGACAGATGGCGTTATGGTGAACATTGTAAAGTCTGACCCTCTTCTAATCTCATCACCAGGGGCCTGTTTCTCAAAACTCATGGACTACTAATACTAGTCTGTACAGTAGTAATATTAGTTTATTTTACAAGTCTGTGTTTCTAGAAACTACAAGGGTAAAGTAGTAGTTACCAGTTCACAGACTAGTAATATTGGTCGATTTCACCAGTTCATAAGTGATTCTGTTTCTCAAAATGCTAATCTAGTTGATTACACTAGTATTCAACAGGAATATTCCTACAAGACTCTAAAGACTGGTGATTTCTATATTATCAGTTACCAGTGACAATCTTTCTCAGATAAAACAAAATATTGTAGTTATTTTCTTTTAATATCTGGTTTTGTGATTCCGAATGAAGTCATGAAGAAGTTGTGAGAAGAGCTAAAACTGTATCGAGAAAGAACAATTATTATTCCTTTACGGGAGCATTGTTTAAATATAATGAACGGTTTAGGTAAAGTACTGAAAAGCTTGAAAAGTTGTTAAATATAGAGGGACCTGCCATAACAAGACAAACAAAATAGAAGTCTTGCATTATCAGCAAAGCTTCAAATACAAATTGCTCTACAAATCGGGATGTTGATTATTTTCCAATGCCATCTAATCTTTTCTAGTCTTTCTGTCCTAGACCAGCAACACTTGCAGAATTTTTTCCTAATAATCTAATACCAATTCATCAACTAATATTTTACTAGCTTTCCTCCTCCACTGCCAGTTCTTCTGACATTGTCAACTTTAACCTACAAATTAAATATATAACGACAATAATTTATGAATAGATAAAATGTAAAACAAAAAAAATTAGCGAATTTTTCATCAAGTCATAAGTGGCATTCATGTCGGCAGTAGACCCACTAGCTACATCATATGTTCAAATTACGATACTGTGAACTTGAATTGGTACTTATCAAAATTGCTTTCTTAATGTTGGGCCAGTAAGTGTCCCTGTGTTCTGAGGTATCAGTTCCATAGCTTCACACATTACAACACTTTTTGTCCATTCGTTTATTTCATCATTTTTGTTAACATGCTTGAAAAAGCACCGAATAATAATCCTTTGATTCATTAGTCATATTGAGTATAGTTAATTTGCTTTCAACTGATGGAATTTCAACCGAAAAGAGAAATCGAAACCACAATACAAACAACTTAGCCTTCTAACCTCAAATAACAATACCTACCAATGACTATAAACAAATGAACTCAATCAGATGACTAGTGAAACAGATCATGTAACTAGTGAAAAATTGTCACAAGTTACTAGACTGGTAAAATAGTTTGAGAAACAGAATCTACTAGAGCTGGTGAAATATACTCTGGTAACTAGTAACTGGTGAACTACTAAACTAGTATTTTTGAGAAACAGGCCCCAGGGCGCGGATTTTGATGACAGGTCATCTTTTTTTATATCCTTTTTAACGCCCTTAAATATATATCCTGAATACGAGCTGCTTGTTACATACAGTATGTAAAAAAAGTATTCATACACCAAGTTTTATTTGGTTTTTGTTTTAATTTATTGACAGAGAACTTTATTTTTGCATTATTTAGAACTAAACGTAACAACTATTCATTTATGAAAACAAAAGAAAATCTTTAAAACACAATAAGTATTACAATATGAAAAAAAAATCATTCTAGGGGCATCAAAAAAGTATTCATACACAACACAAATGAGACTTTCTACAGTATACAAACACAATTAATAGTATGCAGACCTTTTGCATTTATAATGGCCTGAAGTATCCTTGGCACGGATTCAACAAGTTTGTTCATGAAATGTGGTGTAATTTCAGACCAACATTTTGTCAAATTTTCTACCAATTGAGTTTTGGAGGAACACTTTAACTCTCGGATTTTGTTTTTCAAATGGGCCCATAAATTTTCAATAGGGTTGATGTCCGGAGATTGAGGTGGCGTGGGAAATAATTTTCGGGCTTTGTAGAACAGCCACTCTTGCTGTATGCTTTGGGTCGTTGTCTTGTTGAAATAAATAGGTGTCTTGTATGCCCAATTCCACAACACTCTTAGACGAATTACCTCGGAGCACTTCGATGTAGCCCGCAGCATTCAGTTCCAGTTCACCAACTCCTGCAGCCCCATACCATGATATGGCCTCCTCATGCTTCTCTGTTGTAGTACATTTTTGCTTTCCGGTTCTGCATTTGATCTTCTCCAAACGAACTGTCGACAATGAGATCCAAAAATGTTAAATTTACTTTCGTCCGAAAATACATTAGTCTCCCAGAATTCTTGTCCCACGTTTATATATTTATTACCAAATTCCAATCTCTTTTGTCGGTTCTCTCACTTATAAAAGGCTTCTTTCTTGCTGCTCTGCCTTTATAGGCTTTTTTCATGGAGACGATTCTGGATAGTTTGAGGTGTAACAATCTTCAAAAATTATCAATGAACTAGATATCGGAAACAAATGTTTGGGTATTTTCTTGGATCTACGGAAAGCTTTTGACACTATCAATCATAATTTACTTTTGGACAAACTACATACTATTGGAGTTAGAGGTATAGTTTTAAAATTATTCCAATCATATTTTAGTAACAGAAGGTAAATGACCAAAATTGAAGATCAATTTAGCGAATACAAATATATTGATATAGGTGTACCGCAAGGAACAATTTTGGGACCTATTTTATTTCTAATATATGTTAATGATCTGCTAAATATAAATTTAGAAAAAGTTAATGGATCTATATATTCATATGCGGATGATACAGCAGTTATTTTCAGTGGTTTGTCTTGGCAGGAAGCATATAGAAATGCTAATATAGGTGCTAACATTGTTAAAAATGGCTTAATTCCAACTTCCTTTCTTTAAATATATCTAAATCAACTTTAGTTCCTGTTTCGTTAACAGCTGCCAGTGTTCAAAATTTAAAATTTAGCGATAAATATAGACTAATAATACACAGTGAAAATTGTTTAGATCTCAAAAGTTGTAAATGTCCTCCTTTGAAAGAAGCCACGTATGTCAAATATCTGGGTATCATTATTGATCAGAATTTAAAATGGCCTCATCACATTACTTATCTTTGTAAGAGGCTTCGTAAAACAATTTATAAATTCTTTAATCTTCGATGCTACTTACCCATTAGAGTTCTACGAAATGTTTATTTGGCCATTATTCAGTCTATCATTCAATATGGTATAATTGTTTGGGGTGGAAGTACAAAAATTAATCTTAGTCCGTTAAATTTACTACAAAAACGAATAATTAAAATTTGTTTGAAGAAACGTTTCGATTATCCAACTAAATTAATTTATTCTGAATTTAATGTATTTAATATTGAAGAAATTTATAAGTATACGCTGTTAAAATTTTATCATAAAAATCGAAATAAGTTTGTATTACAGACACACAATTATGACACAAGACGAAATATTAATTCAACATTAGTAGAACCTAAATGTCTCACATCTGCTGGTCTAAAGCATAGCATAAATTTTGGCCCTCGGTTGTACAATGCTTTAACTAAATTACACCCAGAACTTCTAACATGTAACCCACTAACATATAACAAGAAAATTAGAAACGTGTTAATGTCTTCAATTTGATTAAATAAATTTATAGCCTATGTGTATGAATTAATCAACCTATATTATATTTGTATTCTATAATTTTGAAATATATATTAGTCCTACTTTTCACGTGCGATATTATTCTTCTATAGTGTTAATATTATATTATATAATTCCATTGCCGCTGTAATTATATTTTAGTTCCTATTTTATTTTATTTATTTATATAATTATAATTTTTTATTTTAATATTATATCTGAACTACGACCGAGCACGAGCGCTGCTCATTCGGTCTCAAATTTTGTTAATACTACTGTATCTTCTTTTTATATTGCTTGTATTATTTTATTTGTATTTCTCTTTGTTTGTTTTGTAATTATATTTATTTATTCTGTATATTTATTCTGTATTCCGTCATTAATTAATGTGTTCAAGTTACTAGAATATGTTTGTGTGTAATATACTGCCATAAGATCCTTATTGAATGCCATAAAACTGAAAGACAAATTATAAAAATATTTAAAAATTATAAAAATATTCATACACTACGTTCTACCTTGTTGGTGTCTATAATTATAGACACCAACAAGGTAGAACGTAGTGGTTGAATATTTGTTTACCTACTGTAAGTGTAGAAATTTTACGTCATTTTTGGTCGTTTTTCGCTGTTTTAATCTTTTAAGTATTCTTTTATTTTCAGGGCATTTAGATTTTGAATCCTTTCCTTAAATTTAGAGAGCATTTTTTGGGTATCTTTTAAATCTTAAGGTGGTTTTTTAGTCATGTAAGCTAAATACTTAAATGACGAACTAAAATTTCACAATATAGGAAAACTCGTAAAATTAGTAATGACCAGGGCCCTGAAATTGGTATATTTCTATTGGTTTGAAGGTGAACATACAACTCCGGACAGAATGTAGTCGACGTGTTTCAAGTACAGGCAGCGGAAGCGAATTTGGCACACACCTAAGCATGAACGCTCTGTGTTTTGTATACAATTATTACGTATTATAAAATCAAGACAATACAATCACTGTATATAAGAGTTAACATCGGAAAGATCTAAAATGCTGGTAAATTGTCACAAATGTGGTAAAACATAAGTATGAAAAGATGTTCTCTACTGACGTGAGCCTGTCGCATTTAAGCACACTTAAATGCCATCGACCTGGCCCGGGATCGAAACCGAAATCTTGGGCATAGAAGGCCAGCGCTATACCAACTCGCCAACTCCAGTCTCTATCATCATATCCCACCTCCCTCAAGTCCATTTTAATATTATCCTCCTATCTACGTCTCGGCCTCCCCAGAGGTCTTTTTCCCTCAACCTCCCAACTAACATTCTGTATTCATTTCTGGATTCGCCCATACGTGCTACATGCCCTGCCCATCTCAAACGTGTGGATTTAATGTTCCTAGTTATGTCGGGTGAAGCATACAATGCGTGCAGTTCTGTGTTGTGTAACTTTCTCCATTCTCCTGTAACTTTATCCCTATTTAATTCACTTACCCAAGCGTTTTCTAGTCTTAAAAGGCGTGGTGATGACCATTTTTAAGTAGGTTCTTCGGAAAGGCTTCACAGCGTTCATAACTTATCTTGAAGAGTCGAAGTGTATCCCACGAAGGAGTTTCTTCAAATTTGGAAACACAAAATGATCACATGTATCCTATCCCGGCCGATAGACAGAATGAGGAACATAATTCACGTATATTTGGGTGAGATACTACATGCTATGTTGGGTGCCACATTATCGTGGCGAAGCAATACTCTGTTGCATTGAAATGTTTTCGTTTTAGTCTGGTATGATCATTCCAGATCTTCAATACATTTCCGTAATATTGTCTGTGACAGCTCTGTTTGCTAATACAACATGCTGATTCTTTATTGCCAAAAATTAAATATTCATCGGTCATTGCTAGACTTCGTTGAATTGCCACACGCAGCGTGCAATCAGGTTGCCGATGTACGGTAGTACAGAGGAAGTGAGCTACCGCCCGGTCTCGTAGTATAAGCAGTTCATGTTAAAAGTTGTGACCGGTCCAAATAGATAGAGCAGCTACAGCTAATGTATACCTATGTAAGCACTTGCTTTTGCATTACTGTGGTTGGAATAATCAAAGCTTAACATTTGTTCAGTGCAGACAAGAATGCAATCAATCATATTACAATGAGAGTGTTGCTGTTCCAAATAATTGCCCCTGGAATACCCTTACCCCCGCAGCCAGTCTTGACCCGTTGAAAAGCGTGATTGGATGCTGTTAATTATTATTCAGAATTTTACGGCAAATAATGGAGGTAAATGATGCATTAGATAGCACAGACAGTTCCGCTGTTGCAGCTATTGGAAGATATTCTGTTCATTGGTTCTAATTTTTAAATCATGTCCAAAAGCATCACCTTGTTAGAATCGTCTAAACTACAACTCTCAAAAGCCCTTAATATAGTGAATAAATTATCACGAATCGTTATCCAAAATATCACTAATTTCAGAAAAAGTGAAATGTAAGTTGAGAAACATTATTGCTAAAAATTCTGCCTATTCACAACTTCGTACTATAAATGATGTACTATCACGTCACGACAAGACGTGTGAAGTTGGTGTGCTAAAAAGTAGTGACATCCCGATCTTCAAATATGCACCTATTACATCGTGTGATGTTGAACGTGCATTTTTCAAAAATAAAAACTGTTTACGTGAACATCGGAGGAGGTTACTTTGCAGTCGCTCAAAATGTACGTAACTCTTCACTGCAATACACATATTCAAGGATGATGTGAGTATATTACATTAAATTTTAAGAGTTAATATATCTCCCTACAAAATAATTGTGAATTAACATGTTTAGACTTTTGCTACTTCAATGATCATTCATTATATTTCTTGAATGCAGGATACAGGTTTTATTGTAACCGCAGTATACTGCTCAGTGTTTACATCAGAGGCATACTCCATTCGTTGCACGTCCCCTTCTCATACAGACTATACCGCGAGCGTAGTAAACCTTACGATTCTCGTTGCAATTCCACGAAGTCTAGTCATTACATTTCCTGTATAAGCAGTTACTTTGCTTTTCTTTGGTATTACTGGTGAGATTGGTTGCTTGCACTCAGGTTCAAAATAGTGCAGACAAGTGCTCTCTCAATTTATGATTTTCCCAAACGTTTTATTGAGTTGCATACAAATCTATACGCTAACTACCTGTTGTTCGGGAATAAGGAGTCTTGGAATCCACGTGTAGGTTGTCTGTTAGCAATGCATGCATCTAATGGAACATTCAGAATCTCTGACAACTTTTAAAATGTTATTCCTCTGTGTTCCCCACAACTGCAGCAGCAGTGTTAACGTTTAAATTGGTAAGAGTTGTGTTTCAAGCTCCTGCACTATGTCTGTGAAGCATTGCTATTACATGCGAGCAGTATCATATAGAAGAACAGACTCCCCTCCTTTAGCCTCCTGTAAAGCTTCATATTTTCCAGACTGCAATTTTTTGAGATAAAGCCAAATTTCAGAGCAACATATAATTCTTAAGGCTGGTTCACAATAAATCGGAAACGAGAATCGGAACGAAAACGAAAATGGTAAAATTGTTAAAATATATACATTTAAATGTGACCTTTCACACTTAACGAAAAGCTTGCCGGAGCCCGAGATCGGGAACGGAGAGTTTTCAACTTTGGCGTTCACGTTTCCGATCACAGCCCACTAGATTCATTCTATTGCCATCTAAAAGCTATTTTGTCGTCGTATATTTTGTAGCAAGAAGACCGTGACATAATCTAAACATTATTTTGTTCTGTGCTGTGCATCATGGAGCAAGTTTTATTTGATGAGATTCTAATATTGAAATCCTCACATTTACGATAAGCGGCGCGCCTCGTATAAAGATGAGAAAATGAAGGATAATACGTGGCTTTCAATACCTGCATCTTTGAACACCGATCGTAAGTGAATCATATTTTATTACTGTATTGGTTGTATTACACACTACATATTCACGCTTCAATTCAATAACTACTGTTTTGTTCATTTTTGTTCTATTGCAATGTTTCTTCTCTAATTATTTTACGTTATGGTAGACTTAAAATAGGTTGTGATAATAAAGATGCATGGGCATATTAATTATAGTACCGTACCTATTGAAATGTTTCAGTTGAAATTTCGAAGTTGGTTAACCTGTGTTTATGTTGGCTGACTTGTACTCATAAGAGAATGCCATTGGTCAATTATACACAAATAACATCAGAATGCGTAATATCGACTTTACATATCGTTATTGACATGCATATCGATATGCATAGTTGACTACGTTCTCGGTATATTGTGAATCAAAAATTTTCATATTCACGTCCTCTGCTCTCGTTTTCATTCTGGTTCTCGTTCCCGGTTTATTGTGAACTAGCCTATAGCCGTCAGCTCCAATGTGTCGTAGACAAAGCTAACTATGACTTAACTTGATCGATGGTTACAGGTTAAAACCGAAAATAAATTACTGATATCATTAATGCTTAATAGAGGATGAATTATGAAGAATTTTTTCACTCATTCATTCCTAGTTTTCTGCCCAAGGACATGTCACCTTTCCTATTTTCAGCCTTCCTTTTAGTCTCCGCATACTATGATACCTTAATGTTGTCTATCATCTCGAACGTTTCTTCCATTCACCATTCTTCAGGATACAGTATCATCTAAACCGTTGGCCTAGTCATTTCTTTTTTTTTTTCTCTTCCTGATCAGTTTCAGCATTAAGTTATTCTTTTTTCACCCAATCTTTCTAGCACAGCTTCATTTCTTATTCTATCTGTCCATTTCACAAGCTCCATCCTTCTCCACATCCACATTTCAAATGCTTCTAGTCATTTCGCTTCACTTCGTCGTAACGTCAATTTCTCTGCCCCATATAATGCCACACTCCACACAAAGTCTTCACTATTCTCTTCCTTAGTGATTTGCCAGAGGTCCGCAGAAGATGCTTCTTTTTCTATTAAAAGCTTCCTTTGCCATTGCTATACTCCTTTTCACTTCCCGGCTACAACTCATGTTACTGATTATACTACACCCCGAATATTTGAAGCTGCCCACTTACTCTACCGCCCCTTTTCGAATTCGCAAGTTCACCTTCTTTATTTTTCTTCCGATAACCTTGGTCTTCGTCTTGTTTACATTTATCTTCATTCCATACTAGTTACACCTTCATTTAGTTCTGATAACATGTGCCTTAATATCATCTCCAATTCTGCTAACAATGGCATATCAGCATGTCTTATAAGCCTGCACTTTATTTACTTTCCTCCTAATATTACCCGTCCCATGTTCTGAAAACAGTTGTTCACTAAATGCTCCAAGTAAATGTTGAACAGGTTAGGTGGCAAAGGGCATCCTTCTCGTACTCCTCTCCATATTTCACTTCCTCCTGTCATTTTACTCCTATCATCATTTTGATTCGTTGTTTCATATAAAGATTACTGAACAGTCTCCTCTCTTTCCGTTCACACCAATTTCCTTTATGATCTTCATATGCTTCTTCCAGTTCATACTGTCAAATGCCTTTTCTAGGTCCACAAATTCTTTATTCTTCTCTAGACTATCGATTAGATATTTTGTATTCGAGATATAATGGAGAAAAAATGGGAGTATAAGGGTACAGTGCATCAGTTATTCATTGATTTCAAAAAGGCATATGCCTCGGTTAAGAGAGAAGTTTTATATGATATTCTTGTTGAATTTGGTAATCCCAAGAAACTAGTTCGATTAATTAAAATGTGTCTCAATGAAACGTACAGCAGAGTCCTTATAGGTCAGTTTCTGTCAAATGCGTTTCCAATTCATTGTGGGCTAAGGCAAGGAGATGCACTATCACCTTTACTTTTTAACTTTACTCTAGAGTATGCCATTAGGAAAGTCCAGGATAAGAGAGAGGGTTGGAATTGAACGGGTTACATCAGCTTCTTGTCTATGCGGATGACGTGAATATATTAGGAGAAAATCCAGAAACGATTAGGGAAGATACGGGAATTTTACTTGAAGCAAGTAAAGAGATAGGTTTGGAAGTAAATCCCGAAAAGACAAAGTATATGATTATGTCTCGTGACGAGAATATTGTACGAAATGGAAATATAAGAATTGGAAATTTGTCTTTTGAGGAGGTGGAAAAATTCAAATACCTGGGAGCAAAAGTAGCAAATATAAATTATACTCGGGAGGAAATTAAATACAGAATAAATATGAGAAATGCGTGTTGTTATTCGGTTGAGAAGCTTTTATCGTCCAGTCTGCAGTCAAAAAATCTGGAAGTTAGAATTTATGAAACAGTTATATTACCAGTTGTTCTTTATGGTTGTGAAACATGCACTCTCACTTAAAGAGAGGAACATAGGTAAGGGTGTTTGAGAATAAGGTTCTTAGGAAAATATTTGCGGCTAAAAGGGATTAAGTTACAGGGGAATAGAGAAAGTTCCACAACACAGAAATGCACACATTTTATTCTTCACCTGATATAATTAGGAACATTATATTCAGACGTTTGAGATGGGCAGGGCATGTAGCACATATTGACGAATCCAGAAATAAATATAGAGTGTTAATTGGGAGGCCGGAGGGAAAAAGACCTTTAGGGAGGCCGAGACGTAGATGGGAAGATAATATTAAAATAGATTTGAGGGAGGTGGGATAGGATGATAGAGACTGGATTAATCTTTTTCAGGGTAGGGACCAATGGCGGGCTTATGTGAGGGCGGCAATGAACCTCCGGGTTCCTTAAAAGCAAGCGAGTAAGTAAGTAGGATGTCTTTCCCAAATTTTCGCAGCAATCCAATGCATCTATCGTAGATTTTATCTTTTTAAAGCCAAATTGCGCTTCTTGCAGCTGTTCTGCCGATTTAGTATTCGCGGGATAATATTCGCCGAGTGCGATATCAGAACATAAAATTAAATTTGAAATTTGAAACTGTACGAGCAATTGTTGTACAACAGCCTGTTTAGTTTTCATTCATTCCAACTTTACTTTATTCTTAAATATAATATATTTTATGTTCGACCATGCCGAAATGTAGTAATTATACACCTGGTAGCAGGCCTTTAATGCATGTTATTAAAGTACACCTATTCATTAAAGTTCCGGTTTTTGATTATTCTCGGATATGCAATCGAAAGAAAACTAGCAAAACGTCACGCAGGCTGGAAATCCAATACTGTCGCCGAAGGTTATGTTCTGTTACTATAATAATTAGCATTAATTGTAAATGATATTCAAATAAATTCAATTTGTCATCTCGTTTTTCAATGTCGAATTCAATTTCAAGGTTATATCAAGTTTAACATTTATCTTACTCTCTAGGTTATATCAAGGTCGTCGACATTTGTTGCCCGGAAAAAATCAATACTTTCGCGTTTGCGCACATCTCAGATTTCACAAGGTCAGTTAGCTCCCCAGTCACATAAGAATAAAATAAATACTTATGATTAATTTCAAGTTAGAAATATGGTCGAGCATAAAAAGTCGTAAGAAACTTTCCTATAATGGTAATTAAGACGCTCGTATGAAAATTATGAAACTCGCTTGCGCTCGTTTCATAAAATCCTCGCGTCTTAATTACTATCATTATAGGCTCGTTGCATAATGTACTAGTCTTCTGCTACCAAGCGGTCTATATTTAACGTCTTGGTTACTAATGGCTCAGTTCGGCATTTGTCTTAAAACCGCACGTCGGCCGTTGTATACACCGCAGTACGTTATTTGAATTTATGAAAGGAAAAAATTGCAATTGTTGTTGTTAACAAATCTGATCAGCAATACATTGTTTTGTAGCACAAAGGTTTACGCGTGGTATGGAAATAATAATATACTCCCATAATACTGACTGCGTAGCAGAATAGAGACCTTTCCTAAAAAGTGCGGAATTCGTGGCGCTTAATATCTCACTCGATCCACGGTTACTAGGCAACGGGGATGATTTGAATATCTGAAATGGGAGATTCTTATTCAACAGCAACAGAAAGGCTTGCTGTATATTATAGGCACTAATATTACTTTTCTTCAGATTTGAATTCACAATTTTTTCCTTCGTTTCCTTGTTATGCAGCATCGTGATCAGAAATCCCATGATTATATGTCATACTAGTGGCTTGTGCAGCAAATGTTGCAAACTAAGTTCATTACACATTCAAATAAACATTTTTCAGATTTATTTTCAATGAAGAATACCAGACATTGGGAAAGTTATTTGCTTCCATAACAATGAAAGATACTCTCTCTCGAGCCAATACTGAAGAGAACCACGCATATAAATATCTACACCACACCGCCATTAAATATATGAAAAAGACCCAACCCCACTTGATTAATAATTATAAAAATATTTGATTTTTAATAATATTATTATCTTACGTAAGTTTTATAGCTTTCAGTAACATATACTATATATACTATATAGCCGCCACTCAGTAAAATATAGAAATCAAAATCTAATCTAAGTTATTCCCTACATCTACTTATATAACCCCAAAACGTTTCACTTTCATAACATCAATATAGCATTAATATGTATAATTAATGAAAAATAGTCACATCATTGCATTAACTACAATAATATTTCATTTCTAATGGTAATAATGTCATCAAACCACCTCAAGTTTTGTAGTTTTTAATATCCAATACACAGCTGTACCCAGAAAATTACACACCACAGAATCGAACTTGTAAATTATTTTTATAAAGTTAAGTTTTTAATAACCAATTTAATTTGAGCTCTAAATATGTCAGCATTCTTGCAGATCTTGGCCGTCGTGTAATATTGTTTACTGTAGTGTATGTTTTGTTTTATTCTGAAATGCAACACGGCCGAATTGATGCTCCTTCACTTCTTTGTAAAGAAGAAGCGAAGCGAGCATCAAGTCGGCCGTGAATGCAATTAGCTATTTCTCAAAACTGACGACAGATGGATTTTGGAAAATAGGAAAATTATGTTGAAAAATTGACATTTCACTGAAAATTACTATTTTTCCGAAAAACGTTGGGTTCCAAGCTTCAAAATGAGGGGCCATTTAATAAAATCCATTCAGCCGTTTTCCCGTAAATTCCATTACCAGTTCAAATTATATATATAGCTAATGTCTGAAGTTGTGTTTATTCACTTTTAAAGAGGGTAATATATATTTATTTCACAGCTCGTTTTAAACTATGCCTGGCGATTCGAGAATGTGATCTAATAGTATTTCATATCACAGTGTTCTTCTGTAGAAATATCTAAATAGGCCTACTTAGACTGAGGCTCATTTTCAGACTTTTTTCTTGCCTCTGTTATTCAAGGAATATGAAGTGTGAAAACATAATCTGTTATGTCGCATTTCTGTTATGTAAATTCCATAACGCTGCCTTATTATTTTCTCGGCGTGCTTGGGATTTTTCTGCTAGACATTATTTAAAGATACGTTCGAAGGTAAAATTGAGGAGCTGGTGCCATAAGAATGTTATGGCATAGATAGCTGTTCTTAAATATTATACATATATAATCTTGTATACAGTGTGATTCAGACCACCTGTAACAGTAATTTATTTCGGAAACTCGTACATTATAATTTTCGAGACAGAAATATTTATAACTAAAGTACATGTGAACTTTCACTGGAGCTTGATTTCATCAATCAGTCTTAGCAGGAAGTAGGGTCAGTGGCTTATTACTTTAAAATTTCAAATGGGAGTCGGGGTCAGGTAGTGTACCATTTGATAGAGCTCTTCAAAACAAACAACTTTCACAGGAAACGGTTTTATCAATTCCCACTCTTTCAATGAGAAAACGCACGAAAAGACAATGCCATCAATATTGAGAAATGTTACAATACGAAGCTGTAAACAAGACAATTAATGTTGACAGTTGTTACTGAACGACTGGACAATGCCTTTAACTTTTACAAATGTTCAAACTGTCTGCCGCTCTGAGCAGCAAACTCCCGTACTCTTCTTCTAATACTGTTAGTGACTCCTAACACTTCGACATGGGCAAGTGACTGGAAGGTCTGTCGGATTCGCTGTTTAATGTCAACTCTTGTTGTGGGACGATCTTGATTGACAATGCTTTCTAACCGTCCCCGAAGATAGAAAGCCAAAGGATTCAAGTCAGGAGGTCGTGCTGGCCATACTACAGGACCGCATCTGTTTGTAGTACGTAGGAGGTATTTTTAATCACTCTTAACTTTTAGGTACAGTTTCCCTGGAAAAGGATGAGACGATTGAATATTCCTAAGTCTCAGATGTAAGACACTGCGCATGATCGGAGACCAGAGCACCGATACACAAGATAACGAATATTGAGTTACTTAAATTCAGGCTATTTGGTTTGTTACTAGCATCGTTTCGAAATTCAATTAAAAAACTGCAAAAAATATGATAATATTACGTAAATAAAAGATAAATATATACATAAATCGTGTAGTTAAATCGACAATGGGCCTTCATGACTAGATCGACATTCCGCACAGAAAGGAAAGCTTTCATGTCGTTTCCATAGCTCAGACGGTAAGACTTCTGCGTGTTGTGTAGAAGAGTGCGAGTTCGATTCTTAGTCTACACAACAATTTTTTTTGTCTAATTAACGTTGATATAGCTAAGTCACGTTGAAATATAGTTTTACAAAGTCCTGAGATTAAGTGTTAATGATCGCAAACAATACAAAATTACAAGTTATAATATTATAAACGTTAATCTAATGAATGCATTTATACACACACATATATACAATGTAAATGCATATATATTAAAAACTAACAATTAAAATGAAATTAAAAAAATATATAATAATAGACAAACTTTTACAAAGGTTTAGAGTCCTTAGGCTATGTCATTTTTTGAGTAATTATTATAATAATGTATTAATAGCTTTCCCATATGTGTAAGAAATGCACTCGCAAAAAACAATTTTTGTTAAAAGTATGGCTTTGGATTATTTCATTCTCACCCCAGCAGTTAATTTTAACTATTTTATCTACGTGTTTGCATTCAATTTTATTCATGTTATGATTGAATGTATAAGCACTGTTGCAGTTATTGACTAATTACATATATTAATAATAATTATTAAATACATCTGTTAAGTAACCAATTGCAGTATCTTTTGCAAAATCTTGAATGTTTAAGTTGTCAATAATATTTCTGTACTATATACTATAATACGTTAAAAGAATTTGCAATAGATTTGGGATCCTCTACTTTATAATCATTGGTTTTAATGAAAAAATATTTTCTTTCTTAGGATATCTACAAGTTTAAATTTAATAATATTACAAATAGGTTTAATTGCATTATCTGAATTTTGTACTTTTCTACTCAAATATATTCTATTTCCCTCTTTCATAATTTTTGATAAATTACACTGTACTTCTTGCAGTATTTAAGAACATGAAGATCATTACATTGCAACTCATTACATATAGATTCTTCTTTTTAATACATGAGATTTTGAAGTCCCTGCGTTATCTACATGTTTTAACTTTTGAATTTTTTCACAACATTGAGTGGAGAAAATCCACTGAAGTGATTATGAAATTAAGTGAAAAATTCAATATATTTACTCTTAATATCAGTAGTACCAGTATCATATATGTTTTTCCAAGATTCATTTTGTAGACATAAATGTAAATAATCACTAGATACAGCAATTACGATCCTTTCTTAGTTTTTAAATTAATATTTTGAATTTGTTCAGTGACATTGGAAACACATAGGATTTGTTTATCATGGTCAGACAAGCCATTGATTATAGGTTCTGTCGAATAGGAATTCAGTCTAATTCTGTGTACAAAACGTTTATCAATGGCTGTGTTACTTCAGCTTGTATGCTATGGGAAAATGACCCTACGAATAAGGTTTCCAGTTTCAAGGAGTGAATTTAATTTACTTTTACGGAAAAGTTCCGAGAGATAATCTATGTTTATGTCACTACAGATCACAAATTCCATATGAGATTTCTAAAGTCTTTTCTTTACAAATTCAATGTTGGCTATAAATATTAATAAATAATGTAAGAAATATGAATGATTGTAGTCATAAGTCTGATTTACATTATAAAAAGCAAGAAGTTACATTCCTCGGCAAGATTCGAACTTTCGATGTTTGGTTTTGTCGTCCAACGCACAACCACGGACCTATTCAATGCTTATGTTCATAACATACAATTTAGCTGTAGCAATGTGGTGTCATAACTTGGGGTTTGTTTATTTAATGTAATTAGATTTAATTTGATTAGTTTCGCAACAATTGGACTTCCTGTTATATCCTGTTATTTAGATATTTAATTTAGGGTTGATTTATTAACTCTTACTATGCAAGATGCCTCTTATTTCAATAATTCTATATCATGTTAAATAGTCATTGTCTACACTAAAGTATTATCGTCATCTCTCATTTCTCATCGTAATGGCGAACCGACGTGACATGAGACAGCGAGTTATAGCTCTAGTTGAGGCTGGATATGGGGCTAGATCTGCTGGTCGTTTGGTTGGTGTTCCTGGAAGTACAGCCGCGAGATGGGTTCATCGTTACCAAAATTTTGGGGAGGTCGAAAATCGCCCTATTCCTGGGCGTCCGCGGATTTCTTCATTGGAAGAGGATGCTCTTTTATTCGAGACAGTTCGACAGGACCCCTTTCTGACTGCTAACGAAATAAGAGCAGCATCTAACTTTCCCGGCTCTTCACAGACTGTGATCAGCAGGTTGAGGAACCGCGGTATTAGGAGCCGGAGGGCTGCGCAAAAGGAAACATTGGGGGAAGCACAAGCTGTCGACCGTCTTGCCTTCGCTACCAATCGAGTGGATTTCGATTGGAGAAATGTAATTTTCTCCGACGAAACCACCATCTCGAGTGATTATGAAGGTCCTGTCCGTGTCTATCGTGAGGATGGTCTCCGACATGATCAGCGCTATGTGCACCGAATGCGAAAACTTACGAGCACATTCTGGAAAATATATTCCTTCCCTCCGCCCGAGAACGTTTTCCCGAAGGAACATTGCTGTTCCAGCAGGATAACCACCCCGTGCACTATGCTGCAAGCATTCAAAGATGGTTTCAAAGGAGACCCGAGATCGAAATCTTTAATTGGCCTCCGAAGTCACCTGATTTCAATGTCATCGAAAATTTATGGGCGGAATTGAAAAAGAGAAGGATAGCCACCTATGCCCACCGACGCCCTCGAAATCGAGACGAATTGTGGGATCAAGTTGTTGACACCTGGGAAGATCTCGCCGGGGATCAGAACTTATTCCACAATCTCGTGACATCCATGCCGGATCGACTTAGAGCTGTAATAGAAGCTGATGGCATGTGGACAAGATTTTAAGTTAACAGGTCTCTTTTTGTTTCTTATGATTTTTGTTTGAGGAAGAATACTTTTAACTTCCAAGTAAGATTTATTTTTTTTGACGAGGTTCAGCCCACTTGTAAGACCCAGAAATTGGGCATAAATTATTCCATATTTTTAGACAAATTAGACAGTCGAGGAACTCTGAACAAATTAATTACACCTCAATAAAAAAAAGTTTTACCTGGGATCGAACACGAGACGTTTCGGTTATACAATGGAACCGGCACGCTACTATATGAGCTACCGAGACAAGACAGTGATAGCAGCAGTCCAGAATGTAGATCCCTTAGCAGGCATTTGCCATTCGGTACATTGAAGCAATGATATTTTGGGACTCGAGCTATGTTGTGAAATCCTGGCCTTAAATGGCAGTCTTCTTCGTGATCCTTATTCTGGTCCTTGTCCTTGTTGTGGTCCTTGTAATAATTCTTGTACTATCTGTCATGTTATGTATCCCTACGTCGATATCGAGTGAACCGCGCTGTAGAACTTTAACTTCCGACGACCAAGAATCGTCTCATTCTTTTTCAGGGTAACTGTACATATTTTATTAGTCACAAAAGTAATTGAAAAACTAGAAAAATGTACATACGTAGGTACAGAGAAAACAAAACACTTCCTTCTTATTGTACATTGTTGTCAAGGCCACCTGAGCTTATTACCTGGCTAAGTGCAGTGTACATGTAGACCTGCCGTAGATACTGTATTGCTGTGACTAAAGGAAACGCTGCTGAGCGAGCGAAGGGGAAGGGGTAGTTTACTTGTATTTACCCCTCGACGGTGCTGCCGGCCACCAGGTCACACTCAGCCAGGTAATTGTACGTGTGTACTGCCAACATTAAATGTACTTATCTAGTTTACGTTTTCTTTTCGTCACATTTCTCAGTTTTAATGACATCTTTTCGTACGTTTTCTCATTGAAAGAGTAGGAATTAATAAAAACGTTTTCTATAAAAGATGTTTGCTTTGAAGGGCTTTATCAAATGGTACCATATTGGAACACGATTCTCATTTGAAATTTTAAAATGATACTCCACTTCCTGTTAAGGCTGATTGATGAAATCAAGATCAAGTGAAAGTTCACATTTACTTTAATTATAAATACTTTTGTCTCGAAAATTTTAATGCATTAGTTTCCGAAATAAATTACTGTTACGGGTGATCTGAATCATCCTCCTTAACACAAGATTCATTACCAAGATTGTTTTTGTTTGTAATAATTTTACATTTTCTATTTAATTTTCTGAAGAGCATTTCTTCATGTTAACGTTATTATATCCAGTTCCTCAATTTGTAACGTAGTTTACATTTAATTATTAATATTTTCTGCTAAAAAAATGTAACATTCAAAGCTAATGTGGTAAAGATTTAATTCTGAAACTGAATCATTGAAACACAGAATTACATTTACAATCATAAATTCGCCACTACTTGCTTCTTTCTGAAAACTGCTCGCATTCCTAATAATTATGAATAATTATTAAAAGACAAAAGTAAATACGTATGAGACTAAACTATGTAAATAACAATTCGTACCTAAACTTTAAAATTGGAGTACAATAGAGCCTCACGTTGAAACTTAAAAATCAATTCGTTGTCTCTATTATTTATTTATCTAAACCATAACAGCTCCCTGTATAAACAGGCTGCTACAAGGATGGAGCATATTGTACAATAGGCAGTTGAAAGTACAAATAACATATTGTGACTTTTATTACAAATCAAGAATGTAACTTTTATTCAAACAACAATAATCGCTTTCTATAATTGAATGTAAACACTCCCGCCAGCAATGAGATTTCCACTCCACACAGTAACACAGTAATCGTTATTGCACTCCACAGACAACAATGACAATTTACTTGGATTATTGAGAACAACAATGTACTGCTAATCTAAACTAATGTTCACAGAGCACTATTTACAACACAAAACTGTCAGTTCTCAGTTCACAGTTCGTTTGCCTTGGCTAGTTCTTCACAGTATCTCGAACCCAAGACCTTCAGAGACAGTCCACTAAACTTCGAACTCAGGTCCCCCAACTGCGGTCCACTACACTCGAACTCGTAACTTCCGGCGACAGTCCAATGGCCAGGACGCTCACACAGCTGCGGACACACAGAAGTCGAATTCCGGGGCAATGACTGAAACTGCAACTAACTGCTCAGCTCACTTGCGTCTCGTATTTGTAACTAGACCATAGTTTCGAGAAAGTACGATGCTGGAAATTTCTGCAGGTGCCGAGAAGATGGGGCCTCTCGACTTCTCTGGATTTCTCCCCTCAGTCGCAGGCGCATTACTTCCTCCCCTCTCCGCCGCGATCGCCGTCTCTCCTGTCCTCTCTACGCCACGCCACACCGTAGCGACCAACGTTTCGTCTCCCCTCCGCGCCGCGCCCTCAGCGCTCCACGGAGCTCGCTTCTGCCGAACGCGCACGAAGTTACCCAAAGCGCCGAGATTATTCGGCCTGCCGTCACATTGCTCCCTCCTTAGGACTGCTCGTCCCGGGCAGTCCCTTGGTAGACCGTTAATCGGTCCAGATGCACCACCATCATGTTCCAGCCGCTCTCTCCTTGATTTGGTGCCATTCCGTCCTGGGCTTGGCTGGGCGGCGATTACTCGTATTGCATGAGCGCCATCTTGCTCCCCCACTTGGCCCTCCAAGGAGAGCTCGCTGGCCTTGGGTTGGTCTTCGGCGTCCATCAGGAACACCTCATCCTTACCAATGCGGAGCATACGGCGCCGAACATCCACCCTTGCATCGAGTAACCGCATAGCGTCGAGTCCCAGGACGACGTCCTCGGTGATGTTGGCGACGAACACCCACATCTCCAGTTTCCTCTTCCCCAAGGTCAGATCCAGGAAGACCTGTCTCTGGATGGGCAAGCTCTCGCCTGAAGCAGTCCGTAGCTCGTATTGGCTCAGCGGCGTCCTCCCAGGTAGGCCACGCACGACGTCTGGTCTGGCGATAGTGAGCGTCGCCCCGGTGTCCACCAGTACTCTACATGGACGGCCTCTTATCCGTCCTTCAGCAATCAGCCCATCGTCGCATCTTCTGTCGACCGGTTTCAGGACGAGCCGAGGGGACGGTGATGACCGCGCCGACGTGCTCCTCCTAGCATCGGCCCCCTCTCTCTCCTGACTGGAGCCAGTTCGGTCGCACTTCCTCCGCAAGTGCCCAGGTTCGCCGCAGGACCAGCAAGTGGGCACCCGTCGTCCCCGTTGCTCAGGCGATTGTTGGCTTCTCTCGGTGTCGGCCACCTCTCTCTCCTGCTGGTGACCAGATCGGTCGCAGTTTCTCCTCAAGTGTCCCGGTCTCCCGCAAAGACCAACAGGTGGGCGCCTGTTGTCTCCGCCGCTCCTGTGACTGTTGGCTTTCCTCGACGTCGGCCGCCTCTCTCTCCCGTCGGTCGCTAGATCGGTCGCAGTCCCTTCTCAAGTGTCCCGGTCTGCCGCAGGACCAGCAGATGGGCACCGTCGTCTCCGCCGCTCCGTTGACTGTTGGCGCTACTTGACATCGGCCACCTCTCTCTCCTACCTGCGGCCAGATTGGTCGCAGTCCCTTCCCAAGTGTCCCCGTCTGCCACAGAACCAGCAGGTGCGCGCTTCTCGTCTCCGCCGCTCGGGTGGCTTCGGTTGGCGTCCCCAGCATCGCTTATAACTTTCGACTCAGGCATTTCCGGACCAGGTTTCCTTATCTGAAATTGATACATGTGCCCTTACCCATCATCCCCGTAAGTTTGTAACACCAGCCCGGAAGTATCCTGTGTGTATACATATATATATATATATATATATATATATATATATATATATATATATATATATATATATATAAAAATATGCTGGGAAGTGAAATAGCTTTGCAGAATTCCAGAGCGAGTAGCTCATGTCATATGTAACAAAAACTATAGTAATATCATATTGATGAAATATTCATACAATAGTTCAAAAATATGTTTTTCCTAAATGTTTAACAATCTCTTATTGTATAACTGTTGCGATTAGGATCGTGATTTTTGTCCATATCGATAAGAAATCTAATAAATAATAATTATCCCTCTGAAGTATTTCAATAGCGCGCACGCTTTTCGTGTCAATTTAATTTTAAAACCTCTAAATTCAAGCCATTGCACGATTTGAGCGAGTGGCAACATCTCGGCAGAATGCAGCTTACGTTCGGAGACTCACCGAGTTCGTTGGCCTCTTACATCTGTATCACGAGTAGAGTGTATTAGCGACGATGTTGCCGAACTGCTCGAGCGTCAAAGTTAATTTTCTAATTAATCGTGCATGTAATTACAAAACGTAATACAGGTTTTCTATTCACTTACATGTACCCTATCGTCTCTTTCAAGCTGCAAGGTTATTTCACTTACTTTCACTCTGTATATATAGGCCTATAATGTACCATATTTACAGATTACTGAAAGATGACTAGTAATAGCTCTCATGTTACAAGGTTTTTATTTTGAGTCTTTCCAAACGGATCACCATGTAAAACGATACCTCATTTAAAACACAGGGACATCATTTTATTTTTACTAACATTTCTAATATTAACCTGGATATATCTTCGGATTAAAGGTCTAGAACCGGAAACACCGTTTGCTACTCCCTTCCACGACTGGAGTTCGATGATACTGGCATAAAATACAAACAAATCACCTTACTAAGTATAGGAGAGAATAAAAGTAGTTCATCCATTTACGTAAAGTAGGAAATATCGCGATTTTGAGTTTGATAATTTTCATTAGGTTTTTGTTTAATCAAAATACAGTACTGTATTAAAAATAAGCGTTTTTACTCACTAATTGAGCTATCCATTCGGTCCTATTCATTACGCAGTGTACATTATACTGTCTACAGCACATTAGAGTGCAATATAGAGAATGAAGTTAAATTGAAAAATAATCATATTATGGGTATTTGAACACAATTTTGAAAATGGTGGCCGTTCATTTCGATACAGGCTTCAGTTCGTTTTTGCATATTATCGCACTATAGACTATTGTACCTAATTCCAAATACCAATTCCGTCCTTCGTACTAGTAGCTCATGTTGAAATAATTCTATACCTACTCTATAAAAGAGTACCTTACGTACTGTAAATTCAGTCTTCACTTCTGCACGATCCGAAAAGATAAAATTACTAAGACATGCTATCTACTGTCCGTCCAAGTGGTTATGTCGCTGGGTCGTAGAAAGGGGGGGGGATCACTTGACAGTTAATTACTTAACGAGGCCCTTTTATTTAAGTTATTTTAAATAGTTGTTTAATATTACGTAGACGTCCAATTCCTAACAGAAATTAATGTTTTCAGAAAAGATCTAAGACAGCCCAGCTACTAGACTTTACAGAGGAGCGAACAGAAGCAGGTGGGGGAAACCGGAATGTGGCGTAGGCAAACGGACGACAGTACCTGTGCGAAAATGTGATTGAATATTGAAAGCTCCTTCGTCACTGGAAAACACGAACATATTTCTGGAACGTACTATACTCACTAAATCAGTACTGCATACGCGGTCTTGGTTCTGTGTGGAGAACGGTTGGAAGTTTACTAGTAGAGGGGGTGAGAGTGAAGTTCATTAAAAAACTGAGGTACAATAAAAATAGAAGTAAAATTAAAATGATGTCCCTGTATTTTCTTCAATGTTACATCCTTCCTATCGGGTATCGTAATATAAAACCATTCTTTGTTTATTTTGTGATATCTTAAAACCATGTTTAACTACAATATTGTTAAATAAATAGAGCGCAAAACGTTTGTATTGGTAGAGAGGAAGTTTGAAATAGCGTTCCTGAAAGTAAACATTGCTATTGTAAATAGCATGATGTGTTCTTTCAAGCCGCACTTCCTGGTATTTCACGCATCTGTATCACTAGTATTTTCTACAGCAAGCTGCTATGTACAGACAGTAATTGGAAATGGCTTTCAAAGGTCATGGAAAAATTTCGTCAATTATTGGTTTGGTTAGGATTATGGGCTGTTGGGTCGCTCTTACATGTAACGCGAAACAATTTATGAAATAGGAATGATTGGTTCTCTCTCCGCCATGATAGTAGGACCGGCATGGGGATTACATACGCCAGCTGGCTGCATTCTCCCGCCTACGTGTGAACCGACAAGCACCGCAGATTATGATATATTCTTCAAACGCTTTTTATTTACTCGTAGGGTTTCATTACATGTTTGATAAAACGTACAGCCTCGGATGAATATACTCATAAAGTAAAAGTTTCTATCGTGCTGTTTTATTTGTTTTATTAACAGTTAATTTGAAGCTCTATCATCTATACTAGACAGTTATAAAACTGTGGTCAGCGAGACATCTGCTTTATACTCGAGAATAAATAAGAATATAATAGTACTAGTGACTTGTGCAGCAAATGCTGCAAACTAAATTAATTAGAAGTTCAAATAAAAATGTTTCATATTTATTTTCAATGAGGAATAGGCCTACCAGTCACTTTAATAGTAATATACGTTACAAGAGCGGTATGTTGACGTTTTCATGGTCGAGGAAAAGATTGAAAAATCGAAACGTAGTTGAGCTTTTTTAATTTCCGAGAACATGAAAACAAACATATCGCTCGTGTATCGTACATTATTTTGTGCAAAGATAGTTTATTACATACCTGAAAGACGAATTTCTAATTAGTTGCAATGAAATCTCCATGTTGGTTTCTGTTTAATGACGGCAACTTCGGAAAACCAAAATATCTTTCTTCAACATTGTTGCTATAAAATGTTTTCTGTGTTTACTATACTCCAGCAGGCCGTGATATACGTCTGTCTTTTTTTTCCCCCAGTCTATAAATGCGAACTTAAAACAAACGGTAAGGTTATGTAATGATTTATTTTTCATTTTAATATTTTAACAATATTATTTATATAACATATTGCAGTAATAACATCGGCATCTGGAATCTTGTTGATTTTTTCACGCCATCCTTAATGTTACTTGTATCAGGAATGCAATAAGTTTCGTGTAGTAGTAAATTTTACTTAATTTTTGCAAATATTTAAAAACAGTAATTAACAGTGCAAGTTAGGTGAAATTGCAGTGGTAAGTTTCCAATTTATAATTATTACTGTATTGAACGTCTCTAAAAATAATATGTTAAAAGCCTAAAGCAGTAAAATAAATATGTCACTTAAGCGGTAAGAAGAGGGAAATTGTTATGTGTGTTAGGTTGGGAATACTGAATGTGGAATTTTAGACTTTCCGCGGATTTGTTTTGTGCAGAAACCAAGCAAATACGCACGATCTCGCACAAAAGTTATTTGCTCTCATAATAATGAAACATACTCTCTCTGAATGGTTTCTTATGCCAAATACTTTTTCTTGAATCTATCTATCTTCAGTTTTTGAGTTTAAAAGCGAAAACGCAAGTAACAATGTCAGGACGATCAGTGGATTTTTCATGTGGGAGTAAAGCAGTAGTAGCTATTTCAGGTCATTGTGGATTCTAGGTGAGAGTAAGAAAATGTCAGATTTGTCATGCTTTCGAACAATAGACATAGCATGTATAGCTGCTGCATGTTTCGTGAACTACCTTGAAATGTAGAAGGTAGAATCATTTTATCCTCCTAAGAGATCTTGCTGAAATGATCGGGAGACTACAAAATCTTGTAGGCCTCTCATTTTATCAGTAAGTAATACCTTTTGGTCTTTCCTTAGGAACTCTAATTTTTGCGCTCTCTCCAGAAAATACTGGAGAGAATCCCGCAGATAAATATCCACACCAGACCGCCATTAAATATATGAAAAAGACTCAACCCCACTTGATTAATAACTAGAAAAATTATCATTTTTAATAACAATAATTTTAACTTACGTTAAATTTTGTAGTTTTCAGTAACATCCTACTATATATATTATACAGCTGTCACTCAGTAAATTATAGAAATGAAGATCTAATTTGAGATATTCTCTACGTATACATACATAACACCAAAAGGTTTGAGCTTCATATCATCAATAGGCTATATCATTAATATGTATATTAGTGATTTGTTTTTAGTAAGTCTTAAAAGTTTTTAATAAGCAATTATAGAGACGTTATAAAAATTGCACAAATGAAGATCGACATATTGTGTCATTATGATGTCACAGAATTTGCCCTAAATATGTTAGCAATCCTGCAGGTCATACATGGCCTTCGTGTAATATTGCTTATTGTAGTGTGTGTGTTTTGTTTTATTCTGAAAAGCTATTGTGTTTCAAAACTGACGACAGATGGATTTTGGATACTAGGAAATTTATGTAGGAAAATTGACATATCATTGAAAACTACTATTTTTCTGAAAATCTTAGGGTTCCAAGGGTCAAAATGAGGAGTCATTCATTAAAATCCGTTCAGCCGTTTTTCCATAATTTCCATTACCAGCTCAAATTATGTATATAGATGTGGTAGATGTAATGAGTAAGGCTCTGGTTTAACTTTAAGTGTGAGTCGGTTTGGTGCGTTTGTGAATATCCCGTACAGCACATATACTGTTTGTATAGAGGGTGACATAAGTACTGATATTAGTTTCAGGGGGTTATTCTGGAGATATTTCAAACAAAAAAGTTTAATACAATTTTGCATGTTTTTTCTTCCTTTTCGAGATAGAAATTGTTATGTATAATAGTACATTATGCAACGAGCCTATAAGGGTAGTAATTAAGACGCAAGTATGTTTGTTTATGAAACGAGCGCAAGCGAGTTTCATAATTTTCATACGAGCGTCTTAATTACCATTATACGCAAGTTTCATACGTCTTTTTATGCTCAACCATATTTCTAACTTGAAATTATTCAAAATTAGGTCATGTTATGGTTATTTGCGAACTGACCTGAATTGTGAGATTTGCGCAGACGCGAAAGTATTGATTTTTTCGGAGGCCGAATGTCATTGACCTTGATAGAGAATAAGATGAACATTAGTCTGATACAACCTGGAAATTGATTTAGAATTGAAAAACGAGATGACAAATTGAATTTTTTTTAATATTATTTACAATTAACGCTAATTATTATAGTAACAGAACATAACCTTCTGCGACAGTATTGGATTTCCAGCCTCCGTGACTTTTCGCTAATTGTCTTTCGATTGCATATCCGAGAATAATCGATACTTGCGGTTTTATAACGGTACAAAGGTGATTTGTCATTGGCTGAACACCTGAACTTTAATGAATAGGTGTACTTTAATGAGGTGCATTAAAGGGCTACTACCAGGTGTATAATTACTACATTTAGGGATGGTCGAGCATAAAATATTTTATTCCGTGTTTTGGGAAAACCATTGATTGAAATCCCAATATGCTCAGTGAATTTAAGATAACAGAGTATTATTATAATAAATGAGACAATAATTTTAGTTTCTTTTTTTAAATACGCAGAAAATTGATGTGAGCAAATGTAACATTTTAAATTCCTTTGCAGAACGAATAGTTATATTTGTTCGGAGCAAATTTCTGCACATTTGAAGGACAAAAATAAAATTCTTTCAATCATTTACTATCATAATACACTGCTCTTTGAAATTGGCTGAGCATATTGGGAATTAAATCACTGTATTCCCAAAACACACTATTACGTATTTCACATAAAAAAATTCGTTTTGAAAGAAAGTAAATGTGAGCACAAATATATTAACCTTTTTTGTTTGAAATATCTCAAAGATTGGCCCTTTGAAATTAATGTTATTATTTACCGTTCACTCCGTATATTGTTTGAGGCAAGATACGACACCACATACCCTAGGTGAACTTCATAGCGACAAGACTCTGAAAGATCCAGGTATGGAATTTTGTCTTAACAGGAATATGGAAGTAATGTAGACTATGATAAATGAGAACCTGGCTAAGATAGGCTACTTGAAAACTGAATATGATGAGGGATCAGAACGGTTATAATAATCGAAGTACAAGGTTTAGTAAAGGGTGTGAAAATGTATGTGAAGAAGAAAAAATGATGATGATGATGATGATGTTGATGGTGTTGGTGGTGGAGATGATGATTATGATTAGGGACCGGATTTTTATGTAGGCTAATATCAAAGTGTGAAATATCTACATATTTATGTAAGAAAAATACGCTGAAAATGTACCAAAATATGTAAAATCTTGAAAATACACTCAGGGACAAAAAAAACCGGACACTTCTATATTTGCTTGTATTTTGTTGCCAATTATTTCAAATTGAAACAAAACCCATTTAAACAAAATAATGTTTCATTTAGCACCTTATACGACAACATTTGAAAAAAAAAATCTCTGATGAGAAAATTTACAAAAAATTACAAAGGGCGTATAACTATGGCATCGTTTGGTCTAACTGTTTTTTCATTTTATGGTGCTTTAAACATTAAAAACTCTTTTTAGTAACGGGTATTACCCCCTCTGGCTTGAATAACTGCATCCATATGTCTTGGCATGCTCTCAATTTGGTTAGCAATGTCTTCTTGAGGAATAAGTTCCCATTCTTCGCCAAGTGCTCGCTTCAACTCTTGTAACGATTCTGGTCTCGGTCGTCTATTCTTAACACGCCGTCCCAGCATGTCCCACACGTGTTCAATTGGGTTCATGTCTGGACTCCTTGCTGGCCATGGAAGAACATGGATTCCCACTTCTTCGAGATAATCTCCGACCGCATGGGCAATATGCGGCCGTGCATTATCATGCATTAAAACAAAATTATCGCCTACAAATTGGCCAAATGGCACAACATGATCAGCCAAACATTCATTTATATACCTATCAGCTGTTAGTCTTCCATTTTCAACAAAAACCAACTCTGTACGAGCATCCGTACACACTCCTGCCCAAACCATCACTCCACCACCTCCATACGGCACATTTTCGGAAATGCAACACTGTGAAAATCGTTCTCCCCTCCTTCTCCAAACTCTTTCACGTCCATCAGGTGAGCAAAGATTGAAACGGGACTCATCGTCGAACAGAACACAGCTCCACTGTCCATTTCTCCAATCTCCGTGATCATTTGCAAAACGCAGTCGTTCAACTCGATGCATCCTGAGAAGTCTGGGACCAGTTGCAGGTCTACTTGATATCAGTCCACTTGCTTTCAACCTCCTTCTAACTGTTCTGACCGAAATTGGGCGTCCATGCATGTTAACAAATTGCTGGGCTACACTAGTAGCTGGCAGGTTGCGCTCCCTAAGAACTCTCAACACCGTATACCTGTCTTCATTTGGATTTGTAGCTCTTGGACGACCCGAACCTGGTCTTCTGGTATATTCTAGGGTCTCTCTATACCGTTTTATGGGATCATGGGTTGTGCTTCTAGCCATATTCATAACATTTGCAATGTAACGTACACTGCGTCCATCATCGTAAAGGGCTACAGCTCGAGCCACATCTTCAGGTCGCATCTTGTTTCAAGACAAATGTTACAACCCCTCTTAAACTCAGAAAATGTAAAAATAAAGAAATAACGAATGATAACCATAATGGAGCACAAAATGGTTGAGACAAAATTGTTATAGCTGAGACTCCGAAAGCAAAATTGGAATATTTGGTTGTAATGGCTTGTTTATAAAACAAAAAACAATCAACAATGTATACACGTCTCCATAACAACAGATGGCTACCATAATATTGTATGAGAAGATAATGGTTTGCAAAATACCAGCAAATATTAAAGTGTCCGGTTTTTTCTGTCCCTGAGTGTATTTAATATCAATATCTGGCAGGTATAGGATAGATAAGACTCTCCAGTTGTGATTTCATAGAGCACCCGAATTTTTTACCGCACACTTGACACATTACTATTTGCCATCTGTAGAGAAAGCTTCGTCCATCGCAATTCATGATTTTATTTTTGTCGTTATGGTTGAAGATACAGGGGTCATTTTAGTTAGTTAAAAGCAGTAGATACACTCACTTGCACTTTATAGTGGAAGTACTAAAACTAGAAAACTGAGTGAAATGAATGACACAACAGTACTGCTAGCACTGTTTCGCTTTACTGGATTAGGAGAAAATAGGAGATGTGGGACCCATGCGTTTTAGGTGCTCCCTGTAAGAAACAAAGTACCTACTAAAACCTCAAACTATAGGAATTTACAAACTGTTGTTTGAAAAGTGATATTCCTGTCTCATTTAGAAAGGTAGGATTATTCCAGCCGAGAACCATACTTTCTAATTGCTCGGAAAATCCCATTTACGTATAGATCTACCAAATTTAAAGTAAAGAGGTCAAGTATAACCTGTAAAGCTATTTATTTTAATCTTTCAACATCTTTCCAGTTTGTTCCTTTACTCCAGCTTTTCAAAAGTGTGCTACTTTATTGCGGCTCATGTCCGGCTTGACACGGGTTTTCCCTGGAAGGATTACGAAGAGGATGGGTAAGGTTGTAAATTGCATGGGAACGGCTTATTAAGACGTGTGCAGAACAATTGTTATAGTTCGAGACAAATCAGGTTATCCTCGTCCCACTCCACCGCATGAAAGCAAAGCTAGTTTCTGATTGATTTTTACAATACAAGGTAGTTGTATGAGAAAGGTTGCCTTTTGTTCACTAATATTTACAATGGGCGGTATGGGGTGAGTGCCTCTATTACTTTCTGGAACTAAGGACGTTATGTTTCGTCCCGAAATATATCCTTCCTTGGGTAGGTAAAAAGGCTTTTTAAATCTGTGTATTTCAAGTTATAAACTTCCGCAGCACAAGTCCCCCCCCCCATTTTAGAGAAGTAAAAACGATTAAAACCCTAAATATGTAGATTTATGTAATACCAAGCCATAATATGTAATGTGGGGTAAATATATAAATGTATATTATGTATATTATTTATATGTATATATCTGAGACGATTCTAACCGGCGTCGGAGTTGTATCCGGTGTGGCTTAGTGGATAAAGCATCAGCACGTACAGCTGAAAACCCGGGTTCAAATCCCGGCGCCGGAGAGAATTTTTCTCCGTTCCATTACTCTTTCATCGTAAATATATAAAGATATCTAGTATCAAATTTTAATATATTAATGGTAATTACAAGATTCGCAAAGATTTGTTGTTTATATACGTTTAGGTTGAAAGGAATATAATATGTAATTACATAAAAATCCGGTCCCTAATTATGATGATGATGATGATGATGATGATCACGATCTGAAGATAGAAATGATAGAAGTAGTTAAGAGAAAGTCAAAAGTGAGAGCAGAAATTGAGATCTAGAACGTGAAGGCAGTGTTATTGAAAGTTAAGGCTGAGTTACTTACTTACTGGCTTTTAAGGAACCCGGAGGTTCATTGCCGCCCTCACATAAGCCCACCATTGGTCTCTATCCTGAGCAAGATTAATCCAGTCCCTACCGTCATATCCCACCTCCCTCATATCCATTTTAATATTATCTTCCCATCTACGTCTCGGCTTCCCCAAAGGTCTTTTCCCTTCTGGCCTCCCAACTAATACTGTATATGCATTTCTGGATTCGCCCATACGTGCCACATGCCCTGCCCATCTCAAACGTCTGGATTTAATGATCCTAATTATGTCAGGTGAAGGATACAATGCGTGCAGCTCTGCGTTGTGTAAATTTCTCCTTTCTCCTGTAACTTCATCCCTCTTAGCCCCAAATATTTTCCTAAGACCCTTATTCTCAAATGTAATCTAAATCAAAAGTAAGTTATCAGTTGTCTTGGACGTTACTGTCTTTATTCATCTCGTAAGAAGTTCGACTTTTTAAGAAGTCCTCGTTCAAATTGTTTCTGAGTAATTAATCCACACGATGTGAGGTTTTTACAAAGCATCTCTGGTTTAAGCCCATTCATTTCAGCGAGAGGAAGCTACATCTTTGGTAGCCTTAATGGTCTCCACGCTGCCTTCCATTACAGTGACACATTGTTCGGACCCTGTCCATACAAATCTACGCTACGGCGCCTCAATAAAATGGAACAATGAGCAGTATGAGCTGTAATACGAGATTCAATTGTCTGCCGTCTCTTTTCAAGACCACAGCCAGCAGAAGAGCCACTTTGTAATTCCCAGTTTCAATATACTTGTCCAGACAGAGCTCGCTTACCGAACTAACAACAATATAGTCCCAGAAATTGCTTTACGTAAATTACAATAGCAAACCAGAAATGCTTGGGCGTTATCGCGTTCATGTTGTAATAGCTGTTATAATCAACTCCGTCGTCTTCGTAAAGTCATATTTGCTTAATTTTCGTCACCGTCTCATTATTGTGTATCCATTCATCTATGCATACTATCATCACCAATCATTCACTCTATCATCACCATATCCGTCCTATTATCATGACTACGGAGCGGATTCCTATGTAATTAAATATTCTTTTTGCCTGTGATAAAACACAATTAACAAAGTTAAAAATTCAGAACATGAAGTTTCAAGTTTAAAACCCGAATTTTATTTCCATAAAAACATATATTTTCACAAAAAAATTATGTAAATACATATCTTCAGGAAATCTATTATGAACATATAAATCTTGGAGTTTTTTTTAATAAAATATTTTATTCTCGACCATACCGAAATGTAGTAATTATACACCTGGTAGCAGACCTTTAATGCATATCATTAAAGTACACCTACTCATTAAAGGTCAGGTCTTTCAGCCAATGATGACTCATGTTACAACTGTTCAGCCAATGACAGGTCAGCTTTCTACCGTTATAAAACCGCAAGTATCGATTATTCTCGGATATGCAATCGAAAGAGAATTAGCGAAAAGTCACGGAGGCTGGAAATCCAATACTGTCGCAGAAGGTTATGTTCTGTTACTATAATAATTAGCGTTAATTGTAAATAATATTCAAATAAATTCAATTTGTCATCTCGTTTTTCAATGTCTACTTTTATTTCAATGTTATCTCTGTAGGTTCTTATGGCCTAGCAAGGTCAATGTGGACATCTGTTCCTCGGAAAAAATCAATACTTTCGCGTCTGCACACATCTAACAACATACGGAACATTGCTAAAAAATTAATAATATCAAGTTAGAAATATGGTCGAGCATAAAAAGTAATATGAAACTCGCCTATAATGGTAATTAAGAAGCTCGTATGAAAATTATGAAACTCGCTTGCGCTCGTTTCATAAATATCCATACTCACTTTTTAATTACCTTCATTATGGGCTCATTGCATTATGTACTATTTTTTACAAGAACTTTTAAACATTTTAAAACTAAATCAATTATATCACTCAGACGTACGTTATCTTTTTAAGAATTCTTGGTTGCTTCGTGTTTCTAAGCGCTGTGGGGTGTATTCGTGATCCATTTTTGTAATAGTATCGCCTTAAGTTCTGAGAACTGCTAGGCAGTATATCAGTGTTATTATTAGAGAATAAATTAACATAGACAAGGAGGACAGATCTTGCAACACATAATTAGAAATGTTTATTGTTGCTGAAGATGATTTCATTCCACGCTTTGTTTGTGAAACACAACAGATAAAAGCTCGGGTGTGAACATTATTTAATTTAAACAAATCTCTTGCCTCTCGCTCATGTCCATCAAGTAAGGCAATACGTCTTTTTGTGATTCCCTGTTATTGGTTTCGTCAATCGATATCCTTCAAGTTATACTGAAAGATGGTTGTTTAAAAAACGATATGGCTTTCCTATTAGCAAATCTAAGCTTTTTGTATGACACCACAAAAAAAAACTCGAAACATCCAAAAACCTGTTGTCTGAAACAGAGAGGTGCGTGCCGTGAAAATTAAACTAGACTCGCTACCAGGTTCAGAAGTACAAGTACTAAGGGACAAATTACAGAATGTGTTTGGGAAAAACAGTGGATTTTAAAAAAATGTGTAAAGTTGCTCAAGTATTGGAGGGTGTGTTTGTGACACTCCTCTCTTTAAATGTGCACGACTGACGTCCTGTGATGTGGAAAGATCGTTTTCACAGTATAAGTCGTTGTTCGGAGATAATCGGCATGCATTTGTGATGGAGAATTTGGAGATGACCTTTGTTGTTCACTGCAATTCTAGGCCAACTACTCAAGTGTGGTAGGTCAGTACCTAGTAACATTTTTTTTCCAAGTTAAGTAAGGTATTTTTGTCATATTTAAAAAAATATATACATATATATATATTTTTTTTTATTTTTAGCAAATATTTTCGTACTTTTTAGCACATAAAAAATAAATATATTTAAAATTTAGCACATAAATTCCGCTTCCTAATCATGACCATAATCCATCCTAACATTAGCATTATCTATCCATCTTATCATTAAAATCATCCAACCAACCATACATCCTATCATAATTATCATATCCATCCACATTGTCATTATCATCTAATCCAGTGGCCGGCAGATGCTGCAGTTATGACGTGAGAGCCAGTTAGGCCTCAAGAGCTTGGAAGAGCGAGCAATTGAGTCGTATTACTGTTAACACGAACCAGCGCAGTGGCGTCAGTGCAGCAATGATACGACAGTTCTTGGAGATAAATTGATGGAATCACATTCCTGTATTTTGCTAGGGAATAACTACTCTGCGGTCATGATGGCAACATTCTTGGCAAATTCCCCGTCATTAAAAGAACGCATGTTCTTTGCAGTGGATAGTGAAATCCTATATCTTAACCTTAAGCTTACCATTGATTCACTGACAGTGTGTTCCCTAGCTTCACTTAACAATTTATCTTTCAATTGCTGCACCAGTATTTGTCGATATTCTCCCCCATATTTGTCATAATCATTTGTGTGGCGTACAGAATAATGGCATTGTATATTGAATTTCTTTACATGCTGAAACAGCTTGCCACAAATCAAACACTTCGCCATTCCTCCATACTCCATAACACAGTTTGATCTCGACAAAGCATTTAACTTGGGCACGGTAGTGACACAAAGTGATGGTGTATTTCAAAAGTTGAAATATACTTTGCATACTACTCACCAAGATAGGGCCTAGATAGTTCAATCTGTATATTGTGTAGGAAAATGTCTGTTAAAAGCACTTGAACTGTTATCAAGTTTCCGAGTAGACAAAGTGTTGTAGTACTGCTTAAATTATTTATTTCTATATTTGTATATTTATAGCAGTTTCGGAGCCTCATTTACATAATGCGAACGCTTCTGCAGCTGGCTGTATTATGAATTTCATATTATTATAAGTATATTAAATTTGATTACAGACCAAAATATTTTGTTACATTGATTTATCACGGATGTACAGTTTTGTTTTCGTACAAATGTATTGTAATTGTGCTGTTCCCATACTACCTCAGACGAATGGATCGCTCTCTGTCATTGCATAGGCGCCGTACCACCACTGTTCAGTTGAACCTTCTCTCCTCGCTGTGCTCAGTATGCAGAGATTGCCGAGCAAAGAGCGTGGCGGCTCCGTGGTATGATGTCACAGAGCACGGATCATGCCGGTCACTGCTCTAATCAGACTGCCATCCATTCATCCTAACATCAGTCTTTATCATCATCCATCTACCCTATCATCATCGAAACTATCATAATTTATTCATCAATTCATCTCTTCATCATCGTCCATTGTCACCATTACTCACTTGAGTTGCTGTAGTTTTCTTCGTCGTAGTATTCTCTATATTTGGTATTTTAGTCGGCATCATGTATGTACATCTATTATCACGAAGTACATCTCACTTGACGATATGTGTGGGAGGAAGAACAAAAAAAAAGAGAGTGGCTCCACTTTTTGGTCAAATTAATGTTTAGCTTATTTCATACATAAAAACATATCTACACGATCTTTTAGTGAAGCAGCGGTGTGATTCCGAGCATTTTGTAGCAAGTTACAGTGTATCTGGAGCTGAGCCCTCAATCGTTTCGTTGCAAAAAAAGAGGCTGCCAGAGTGAACCGTAATTACTGTCATTAATTTCAGGGGTTTATTCTTCGAGATATTTCAGACAAAAAAGTCGAATACAATTTTGCTCGTTTTTACTTTCTCTTCGAGAAAAAAATTATTTTATATAATGTATTTCATAACATGTTCTGGGAAAGCGATGGTTTAATTCCCAAATTGTTCAGTCAATTTAAAAAGCAATGTATTATGATAATAAATGATTGAACGAATTTTATTTTTGTTCCTTAAATGTCCATAAATTTGCTCCGAACAAATATAAATATTCCTTTTGCAAAGGAATTGAAAATGTTACATGTGCTCGGATCACATGTAACAAATTTGTTGTTTTCCTCAACTTCGTAAAAGTGGAACTACCTCCTTTTTGCAGGGAGTTCTAAAATTTTGTTGTACGAATACAACTTAAGTTTGACCAGCGTAAAATGTTATATATGCAATGAGAGGGAAAAGGGCCTTGCTAAACTACCGCATTATCTCCTGGCTTAGATGTCTCATAAGTGTTCCCTTATTGGTGTCAGTTATGAGTTTCAAACCTGTCTTCGGACAGTCAACTAAACAGTAAACAATATCATGATCGCCATATTCAACTTTACATTCATTGTAAAAATTAAAAACTACATTGTACAATTGGATATTAATAATTCTTTTTTAATCTCTTGTGAGTTTTTAACAAAAAATTGTATGAAATTGATTTTAATAAATACACTTAAAAGCAACTAGTTACAAATATTACATTAAGGGTGAAGTGTTTTCATTACTTTAAAAGTTCAAATTATTTAATGTTTTCATTCTATTTAAATTTTACTCTTTCAATTAGTGTTTACTTCAACTGTATTATACGTTTTTCAATGTATCTATGACGAAACCTGTTTCTGTATGTCCAATGGCCTATTAAATTGAATTGAATTATCTTTGTTGTTACCGTAGTCATGTCCGTACTAGTCGTTATATTCGTCATGTCCGTACTAGTCGTTATTTTCGACATGTCCGTACTAGTCGTTATCTTCGTTTTGTCCGTACTAGTCGTTATCTTCGTCATGTCCGTACTAGTGGTTACCTTCGTCATGTCCGTACTAGTCGTTATATTCGTCATGTCCGTACTAGTCGTTATCTTCGTCATGTCCGTACTAGTCCTTATCTTCGTCATGTCCGTACTAGTCGTTATCTTCGTCATGTCCGTACTAGTCGTTATATTCGTCTTGCCCGTACTAGTTATCTTCGTCATGTTCGTACTAGTCGTTATCTTCATCGTGTCCGTACTAGTCGTTATCTTCGTTTTGTCCGTACTAGTCGTTATCTTCGTTATGTCCGTACTAGTCGTTATCTTCGTCATATCCGTACTAGTTGTTATCTTCGTCATGTCCGTACTAGTCGATATCTTCGTCATGTCCGTACTAGTCGTTATCTTCGTCATGTCCGTACTAGTCGTTATATTCGTCTTGCCCGTACTAGTTATCTTCGTCATATTCGTACTAGTCGTTATCTTCATCCTGTCCGTACTAGTCGTTATCTTCGTTTCGTCCGTACTAGTCGTTATCTTCGTTATGTCCGTACTAGTCGTTATCTTCGTCATATCCGTACTAGTTGTTATCTTCGTCATGTCCGTACTAGTCGTAATCTTCGTCATGTCCGTACTAGTCGTTGTCTTCGTCATGTCCGTACTAGTCGTTACCTTCGTCATGTCCGTACTAGTCGTTATGTTAGTCATATCTGTACTAGTCGTTGTCTTTGTCATGTCCGTACTAGTCGTTGTCTTCGTCATGTCCGTACTAGTCGTTACCTTCGTCATGTCCGTACTAGTCGTTATGTTAGTCATATCTGTACTAGTTGTTATCTTCGTCATGTCCGTACTAGTCGTTATCTTCGTCATGTCCGTACTAGTGGTTATCTTCGTCATGTTCGTACTAGTCGTTACCTTCGTCATGTCCGTACTAGTCGTTATCTTCGTCATGTCCGTACTAGTCGTTATCTTCGTCATGTCCGTACTAGTCGTTATCTTCGTCATGTCCGTACTAGTCGTTATATTCGTCTTGCCCGTACTAGTTATCTTCGTCATGTTCGTACTAGTCGTTATCTTCATTATGTCCGTACTAGTCGTTATCTTCGTTTTGTCCGTACTAGTCGTTATCTTCGTTATGTCCGTACTAGTCGTTATCTTCGTCATATCCGTACTAGTTGTTATCTTCGTCATGTCCGTACTAGTCGTTACCTTCGTCATGTCCGTACTAGTCGTTATGTTAGTCATATCTGTACTAGTCGTTGTCTTTGTCATGTCCGTACTAGTCGTTGTCTTCGTCATGTCCGTACTAGTCGTTACCTTCGTCATGTCCGTACTAGTCGTTATGTTAGTCATATCTGTACTAGTTGTTATCTTCGTCATGTCCGTACTAGTCGTTATCTTCGTCATGTCCGTACTAGTCGTTGTCTTCGTCATGTCCGTACTAGTCGTTACCTTCGTCATGTCCGTACTAGTCGTTATGTTAGTCATATCTGTACTATTCGTTATCTTCATCATGTCCGTGTTAGTCGTTATATTCGTCATGTCCGTACTAGTCGTTATCTTCGTCATGTCCGTACTAGTCGTTATCTTCGTCATGTCCGTACTAGTCATTATCTTCGTTTTGTCCATACTAGTCGTTATCTTTGTTTTGCCCGTACTAGTCGTTATCTTCGTCATGTCCGTACTAGTCGTTATCTTCGCCATGTCCGTACTAGTCGTTATCTTCGTCATGTCCGTTCTAGTCGTTATCTTCGTCATGTCCGTACTAGTCGTTATCTTCGTCATGTCCGTACTAGTGGTTATCTTCGTCATGTCCGTACTAGTCGTTATATTCGTCTTGCCCGTACTAGTTATCTTCGTCATGTTCGTACTAGTCGTTATCTTCATCATGTCCGTACTAGTCGTTATCTTCGTTTTGTCCGTACTAGTCGTTATCTTCGTTATGTCCGTACTAGTCGTTATCTTCGTCATATCCGTACTAGTTGTTATCTTCGTCATGTCCGTACTAGTCGTTATCTTCGTCATGTCCGTACTAGTCGTTGTCTTCGTCATGTCCGTACTAGTCGTTACCTTCGTCATGTCCGTACTAGTCGTTATGTTAGTCATATCTGTACTAGTTGTTGTCTTTGTCATGTCCGTACTAGTCGTTGTCTTCGTCATGTCCGTACTAGTCGTTACCTTCGTCATGTCCGTACTAGTCGTTATGTTAGTCATATCTGTACTAGTTGTTATCTTCGTCATGTCCGTACTAGTCGTTATCTTCGTCATGTCCGTACTAGTCGTTAGCTTCGTCATGCCCGTACTAGTCGTTATCTTCGTCATGCTCGTACTAGTCCTTATCTTCGTCATGCCCGTACTAGTCGTTATTTTCGTCCTGCCCGTACTAGTCGTTATTTTCGTCATGTCCGTACTGGTGGTTATTTTCGTCATGTCCGTACTAGTCGTTATTTTCGTCATGTCCGTTCTAGTCGTTATCTTCGTCATGTCCGTACTAGTCGTTATCTTCGTCAAGTCCGTAGTAGTCGTTATCTTCGTCATGTCCGTACTAGTCATTATCTTCGTCATGTCCGTACTAGTCGTTATCTTCGTCATGTCCGTACTAGTCATTATCTTCGTCATGTCCGTATTTGTCGTTATCCTCGTCATGTCCGTACTAGTCGTTATCCTAGTCATGCCCGTACCAGTCGTTATCCTCGTCATGTCCGTACTAGTCGTTATCCTCGTCATGTCCGTACTAGTCGTTATCTTCGTCATGTTCGTACTAGTCGTTATCTTCCTTGGACGAGGAGAGCCGAGATGTTTCCTTTCATTTGATAGCCACTTCTAGCGTGGTTCAAGTTAGCGTGTTCACGTTTCGTCTATAGCGGCGGTGACAAAAACTCGAACGGCAATGTTTAAACGCGAGAGACAGTCTAAGAAGTAATGAGATGGGGAGAGATAAATGGCATGAAAATTACAACCAGTGGTGGTTCGTGCACTAACATTGACATCTCCATCAACCCCGCCAATAAAAATAGCAAGCTTTGCTGTATCAGTAATGTCACCACTGTCATCAAGAACCAATAAAAATACATACAAATTATCTTGACTTTTAAAAATATTCCTCAATGAACACAAACAGAAATTTCCTGAATTCTCTTCTGGATATTTAATCGAGAAATGCGCAGTTTTCCAAAAAAATTAACAACTTACATTGGACAAATTATTTCAGCCACCTTGATCATTATACGCCTTTATAAAACTCTCCTTCCTTGGAAGGCTTAAGAGAACGAACTGTTTCGTGCGCCACTGGATAGCTGCTTCCTTACATTTATTTACGTCATTTTTCTCTTCATGACGATGATTGAAGGCTGATTTCAGT
This sequence comes from Periplaneta americana, assembly GCF_040183065.1. NCBI lineage: Eukaryota > Metazoa > Arthropoda > Insecta > Blattodea > Blattidae > Periplaneta > Periplaneta americana. The sequence goes on from NC_091124.1 coordinate 181,099,075, forward strand.
TCTAGGAGTTTAACAGCTCACTTCATTACTTCACTAGCACGTAATATTCAATCAGTTTCTCTATATTATTATTATTATTATTATTATTATTATTATTATTATTATTATCATTATTATTATTATTATCATTATTATTATTATCATTATTATTATTATTATTATTATTATTATTATTATTATTACTTAATCACAAATGGTTTTTAAGGAACCCGGAGGTTCATTGCCGCCCTGACATAAGCCCGCCATTGGTCCCTATCCTGAGCAAGATTAATCCAGTCTCTACCATCATATCCCACCTCCCTCAAATCCATTTTAATATTATCTTCCCACCTACGTCTCAGCCTCCCCAAAGGTCTTTTTCCCTCCGGCCTCCCAACTAACACTCTATATGCATTTCTGGATTCGCCCATACGTGCTACATGTCCTGCCCATCTCAAACGTCTGGATTTTATGTTCCTAATTATGTCAGGTGAAGAATACAATGCGTGAAGCTCTGCGTTATGTAACTTTCTCCATTCTCTTGTAACTTCATCCCTCTTAGCCCCAAATATTTCCTAAGAACCTTATTCTCAAACACCCTTAATCTCTGTTCCTCTCTCAAAGTGAGAGTCCAAGTTTCACAACCATACAGAACAGCCGGTAATATAACTGTTTTATAAATTCTAACTTTCAGATTTTTTGACAGAAGACTAGATGACAAAAGCTTCTCTACCGAATAACAACAGGCATTTCCCATATTTATTCTCCGTTTAATTTGTTCCCGATTGTCATTTATATTTGTTACTGTTGCTCCAAGATATTTAAATTTTTCCACCTCTTCGAAAGATAAATCTCCAATTTTAATAGTTCCATTTCGTACAATATTCTGGTCACGAGACATAATCATATACTTCGTCGTTTAGGGATTTACTTCCAACCCTATCGCTTTACTTGCTTGAACTAGAATTTCCGTGTTTTCCCTAATCGTTTGTGGATTTTCTCCTAACATATTCACGTCATCCGCATAGACAAGAAGCTCATTATTATTATTATTATTATTATTATTATTATTATTATTATTATTACTATTATTATTATTATTAAATCAATAACTAGTAAATAACTGGTAAGGCATCAAAAGATTAAAAAAAGAAATTAAAATGCAGTTATAGCGTAGTAATTATTTCATCATTCAAGGGAAGATGTAGGCACGTATAGAAGCATTATGGTAACACTTGCTGATAAATAATAATAATAATAATAATAATGATAATAATAATACCTGTTATGCCTGTGTATTCAGCGTAATGCTCTGTAATGTCGCTTCTATATGCTACTACTACTAATACTACTACTACTACTACTACTACTACTACTACTACTACTACTACTACTACTACTAATTGAACCGTTCAGCAAAACAACATAAGTTATTACATTTTTTCCAACAGAACAGCGAATAAATTCCTCTTCCCATTCTGTACGAAACCTCTGTCCCTGCTCGTAGGGACAGAGGGTTTGTAGAGCGGCATGGTGCCGACACTGCATACCTCCAGTACGTGAGCGAGACAGAGAGCAATGTACGGGTAACTCCCCTTACTAGTATGAATGTCTTTGATTACATGATGTAATCACGATACCCAGTTTGGTCTATAGTGAGGGTCCGTCTAAGGAAGTCGTCACTTCCCCTCTAGTAAAGGTTAAGCAATTCCTGTGCAATTACATAGCGCTGCCGTTGTGCATCTCAGTTTTTCGATGGGGTATCGAACGAGCTGTAGTTTTGCTGAACCCGAGAATATCATGCAGTATATGGAGCACGGTTTTGTGGCATCTCTCTATCTCTGCGGCTAATACATGCGCAGTCCATTGGCGATCAACATCAGCAGGGAAGCAAGACACTGCATGGTGTGGTCATCAGCCTCAGGCCTTTCTGAATGGCATCCCTGTCTTCATGGAACATTTTCACCCATCGTGACGCTCTACGATATCACAACGCTGCATCACTTCATGCTTCAGGCTGTCCCTGATAACCAAAGCTCGGAACTTGGGGACTTGTGTGTCGTGCGCTTGAGTAAGGTTACAGGTATAGCGTACACAAAGCTAAAGCTGCAAGAGCTCAGGGACAGTCGTGTGTACTAAGAAAGTGGTCACATCGAATGGCAAGAAGACGAACGAAGAAACTGTGTCATGTCGAAGCCAATGACATTAAGAGAATTACAGGTAAATGGTCTGTCTGAGGAATGAGAAAATACGTGTTATTCGAATGGGTGTTATGGAAGTTTGAAAATACATTTCTTGAATTTTAGGTACAGAATTTCGTGGAGGAATTCTGAGGAGATACATTATTTTCTTCTAATACAGAGTTTATATTTTGTAAGTTGTGCCACACATAAACTAGAGCTGGAAACGGGCATTCATTGAAAGACATTGCAGTCCTTTAAATTGATGGAAAATTTGTCCATAGCCATGGATCAAGTCGTAGAGGGACCTTCCCTAGTAGTGATACACCAATTGAAAACTACTTGCGAGAAAAATTTAGGATATACTTATCTTTCTCAGATACGAGATCTGCTGAAAATCGAGCAGGAAACAGTGACAGTGAAAATATTCAGTATTTTATTTAGGCCCAAGACTTTATAATAAAATTTCAAACCATTTTCCAAATTTGAAATTTTTTAAAATTGAAACTTTTTAAAAAGAAATTTGTAAAATTATCCATGATATATAATAGTAATAAATGTACTTTTTTACCTTTTATTTCTATCGACTATATTCATGATTTTATTGAATATCACTGGCTTCTGTCGGATTGTCAATTTATATTAAATGTGTATTTTTCTCTCGTTTTCTCTTTCTTCTTTATTCTTGCTCTTGTGTTGTATTTATTGGTTTGAATTAAGTTACTTACTGTATTTAGTAAACTGTCCTTGTAAATTTTATGTTACTAAGACCACACCGTACACGAGCCTGACTCTTACGGTAGTGGCTAGAATCATTTTTATTTTATAAATGAAATTTTTACTCGCTAGGTAGCTAGTTAAAATAAATAAAATGAAAAAATTAAAGTTTGCTCTCGTCACTTCATGTGATGTGGAAATAAGTTTCCTTCGTTTCAAATCATGTTTAACAGACGAAGAATTTATGGGTTCGAAAATCTTCGAATGCATGTAGTCATACACTGTAATAAAATGTACAGAGCAGAACTGTAAATTTGATGTATTTTGCATGTTTATTTATATATATGTTATAAAATTACGTGTTTCAACCTATCATAATATTATCATTATGTTGTTCCAGCCAGGAACCACTTTTATAGCAGACCTTACAGTACCTCTGTGCTGGAAGCGGGAGTTTGTTGACATTGAAGTCCTGTCGCTTAGCCACGTTCAAAGACACAAGTCCCCAAGTTCCCAGCTTTGCTGATAACCAGGCTTCGAGACTTCGGACCCGATAGAGCAGTTCAGTGGGAAATCCGCATAACGGCGTACTGAGTATAGTGGTAAAGCGTACAGTGGGTGGGGTACTGTAGAATGAATGCCAACAAATACGCAAAGGAAAACGCTCTGGATTTGAAGGTTCTGACGAATAATTTGGTTTTCATACGAATCTATTTTAAAACTGTGTCTGAAACTATTACACGGTTAGAAAAGTCAGAGCAAGAGATGCCAGAAGCCCTTAAATTAATTTAGAAAATGACGCAGAGAATTAATGATACACCAAGTACACCGGTTACTGAACCTGTGAAACAGAAGTGGAAATCAATTTTATGTAAAAATAACGGATATGGAACATTGTGTAACATAAACAGCAAATTAGTGGACATAGAGTCACCCGAGAATGAAGGACTGTCTCTTAGAGACTGCAATGATGTTAGGTTTTTTCGTTTTGCTCCTATCACGTCATGCGACTTAGAGCGCAGCTTTTCACAGTACAAACTGTGTTTGACAGATAACCGAAAAAGATTTACGTTTGAGACACTGAAAATGTATCTTGTAGTACATTGCAAATCGGTACTGTAACTGCACTTCCTAAAGTCGACCAATAGGATAAATGAAGAAATTAAAACTGCTACATGTTTATTTCCACCATTAACACTGTGTATAATTAAACACAAATGCTTATAAAAGACAGGAGAATAAATGCTTTTCATATTCTTTTGAAATTGTCATTGTGTAATGTATATTTGCTTTCAAAATGTACATATGTGTGTGTGTTTCCCCATGCTACCGTACTCTATTCTAAATAGCAACGTTGTTACCTCAACACATCTCTACCTTTCGCTACCTACAGTGAGTCAACAACCTATAATACAAGCACAGTAAACTTATTGTATCGGGTCCCAAGTCTCGAAGCCTGCTGATAACCAAAGGACGGATCAGAGTGACTGTTCTTACAAGTTTACTCACCATTTACTATAGTCTGTTTATGTTGAAGCAGAGACGGTGACTGCAGAAGTACACAAAGGGCGCGTACCTGCAATGTCCGTACAGTTGTGTCAAAAGAATGCGTATACTGTGCTGTACATGACGGCTGTGAATTTGTATTCCGTTATAAAACACTATATTGTAACTTGCGTGTAAAGTGAATACTACGTAGTCTGTGCATTGCAGTGGACAATAATGTACGTGTGGAGATTGTCCAAAGTGATCGTTCTGCGCTCTCACATAAACAAAAATTATATCGTGAGAACCTCCTTTCGACATTGCAAGACGTAATTGGTGCATACGGATAATATACTAACTTATATCAATATCTGATATATTCCTTTCACTTTTTGATCTGGAGGGCTCTGTTTGTTTTTGCAGCAATACATCTCGCACACCACACATGGTTGATGTTGTTATGTTTTATTTAACGACGCTCGCAACTGCAGAGGTTATATCAGCGTCGCCGGATGTGCCGGAATTTTGTCCCGCAGGAGTTCTTTTACATGCCAGTAAATCTACTGACATGAGCCTGTCGCATTTAAGCACACTTAAATGCCATCGACCTGGCCCGGGATCGAACCCGCAACCTTGGGCATAGAAGGCCAGCGCTATATCAACTTGCCAACCAGGTCGACCACATGGTTGAAAAATCATTATTTTTTTACTAACACATTCTGAAGTTTCTCGTTCACTTTTTTTCGTAACTTCTCCGGCTTTGGTTTCCTTAAGTTTTACATATATGTTTATAGTCTTTGGCATGTGTAAATTAGATGTTTGTAACAACGTTATGGCTTTCGGTAAGTGACAAAAGTTCTTCTGTATGAAATCTAAACTGCTCGAAAATTCAACTGAAATTAGGGATTTTGCAATTTCAATTGCATGTGCCTCACAATTTGAACATAATATGTGGCATAATAGAAGACAGCGTCCAGCCAACTACTCCATATTGTTTGTATGGGGTTTGGTGTAAGGGGAACACCGGGAGCGATTTCCTTGAATTTTTGTATTCGGGAAGGTGCTTTCAGAAAAATTTTCTTAACATTACCTATAAAGCTATCGACGTCACTATAAGAAGAGTGAATTATTTCCGCTACCCTATGGAGTCCATGTGCTAATCAAGCTAGGTGAACCAACTTAGGATACATTATTTTTGTGTCCTTGGCCGCCTTTATAATATAGGGCGCAGCATCTGTGGCTAAAGGAAATACATTATTATACCTGATACCATTAGGCCACAAAATATCCATGGCATTAGAAAATACAGTAGCCATTGTTGTGTGGTTCACCATTTCTATCGTCTCACACGTTAGTAAATATCTCTTTCCAGCAGGCCTCTACTATGCGTAGTTCATCGGATAGTCGTATTCCCAAATAATAACTTCGCATTTGCTTTTACTAGTAGTAGCATACGCCACCTGTTTGCGAAGAGGAACGTGATGTTCCTACTACGTACTGTATAATTCTTTACCCACTGTCTGTACCTAGGGAACACGTGCCCAGACATTCTGCTCTCTGCATCAGTAACATGAAGCTACGGAACCTGGTCACTCTGATCCGCCCTCTGGTAATAACACTACGACTTTGTGAAACTTAAATTTTGAATCACGAACGTTGCTTCAGCTTCGTAAACATGTTGTTAGGGGTCTTGCACTATCCTCCTGTACTTTAAGTCTTCACCATATTTGGCTAAATATCGTACAGTCGATATCACTCGCTACACCAGTTCATCTGATCTTCCGTTCTCAGCTCCAATCCCTGAGGCTGTCTGACTTACGTGGGTGATGTATCAGCAGTGTTGCCACTACTTTTTATTCAACGTTCGTAAAAATTCTAACGATAAGTCCTACAGACACTTCTGTAGTCACGATCCAGATGTTGGTCAGCGTAAACGTCAGTTCACGACAGCAAATTTTTCTCACACATGATGTTCAAAATAAGTGAATTTAGAAATAATCTCATTATTCATTTTGACTTAAACTATAACAAATACAGGGACATCATTTTATTTTTACTAACATTTTTAGTATTAACTTCCCAATACCTCTGGATCAACGCCGTTTGCTACCCCCTTCCACTACTGGAGTTCGATGATACTGGCGTAATATACAAACAAATCACTTTACTAGATATAGGAGGGAAGAAAAGTAGTTCATCCATTTACGTAACTAGGAAATATTGTACTTTTGAGTTTGATCATTTTCATTACGATTTTGTTTAATCAAAATACAGTACAGTATTAACAATAAATATTTTTACTCACGAACTTAGCGTTCCATTCAGACGTATTCATTATGCAATGTATATTATACTGTCTACAACACATTGGAGTACAATATAGAGAATGAAGTTAAATTGAAAAATAATAAAATTTGGATATTTAAACACATTTTTTTTTAAATGGTGGACGTTTATTTCGATACAGTCTTCAGTTCTAATGTGCATATTATCGCACTTCCGACTATTGTACCTAATTTCAAGTAACAGTTTCGTCCTTCGTTCTAGTAACTCATGTTGAAATAATTCTGTACCTACTCTATAAAAGAGTACCTTACGTACTGTAAATTCAATCTTCACTTCTGCCCGATCCGAAAAGATAAAATTATTCAGATATACTATCTACTGTCCGTCCAAGGGGTTTTGTCGTAGGGTCGTAGAAAGGGGGGAAATCTCGTGACAGTTAATTACATAACGAGGCCCTTTCATTTAAATTATTTTAAATAGTTGTATAATATTACGTAAACGTTCAATTCCTAACAGAAGTTAATGTTCTCAGAAAAGAGCTAAGACAGCCCAGCCACTAGCTGGCGAATAAAAGCTGGTAGAGGAAACCGGGATGCGACGTAGGCAAATGGACGACAGTACCTGTCCGAAAATGATTCAATATTGAAAGCTCTTTCGTCAGTGGAAAACGCGAACATATTTTTGGAATGTACTGTTTACTGTGACCGTAAGGCTACTATGACTGTAAATTCGGTCTTGGATCTGTGTGGAGGACGGTTGAACTTCATTAGTAGAAGGAGTGGGAGTGAAGTACATTCAAAAACTCAGGTACAATAAAAATTGAAGTAAAAATAAAATGATGTCCCTATATATGGTCAAAGAAAATCAAGTAAATTCGAAAAGATTTTTACTCGAGAAATCTAATTTCATTACAGGGATTCTACAATTTATATGACTAATGATAGAGCAATAATGAGAAGAAAATGAATGATGGTTAATTGTGTGAGAAAAGTTATCATCTACGTAGTTTTATTGACGTATGGTGCCTTCATAGGTTCAATAAAATACTGCAATTTAAATCGAACACTTAACATTACTTCCATACAAGAGTCGTTGCTGAAATGGCCCTGCAGCGCTGAAATGTCAATATGAATCCAGCCTTGGCCATTCGTCTTAATGAAAATGTAATGAGCTTTGTTATTCGATTGATTTGAGCTCAGTACGCTAGAGTCTGCTGTAGTCTCTATAGGGTTCAGCCATATTGAACCTGTAATGAACTCCGCATATTGGTTGCACAGCTGCAATCTCCGAGTTAAAAGCACGAAGCTCTGAGTAGAATTGTTAGTTCTTATTGTATCGAATGTAGATAATCTATAGCGGTGCTGTAATTATCGCTTTCGAAATAGTGATGTTCACAAAAATGTTTCTTCTTTTTTTTAGTACGTTATTTAACCACGCTATATCAACTACAGGGTCATCATTTTATTTTTACTAATATTTTTAATATTAACCTGGCTATACCTTTCGATTAACGGTTGAAAACAGAAAACACAGTTTTCTACCCCATTCACGAACGGAATTCCATGATGCTGACGTAAAATACAAACAAATCACTTTACTAGGTATAGGAGGAGAGAAAAATAGTTAGACCATTTACGTAAACTAGGAAATGTCGCAAGTTTTATTTCGATAATTTTCATTAGGTTTTTGTTTAATGAAAATACAGTACAGTATTAACAATAAGTATTTTTACTCACGAACTGAGTTATCAATGCGAACGTATTTATTATGCAGTATATATTATACTGTCTACAGCACATTAGCGTACAGTGTAGAGAATGAAGTTAAATTGAAAAATAATCATAATATGGATATTTAAACACATTTTTGAAAATGGTGGCCGTTCATTTCGATACAGGCTTCAGTTTTTTTGTGCATATTGTCGCACTATAGACTATTGCATCTAATTCCAATTACCAGTTTCGTCCTTCGTACTAGTAACTCATATTGAAATAATTCTGTACCTACTCTATAAAAGAGTACCTTACGTACTGTAAATTCAATCTTCACTTCTGCCCGTTCCGAAAAGATAAAATTACTCAGACATGCTATCTACTGTCCGTTCAAGTGGTTATGTCGCAGGATCGTAGAAAGAGGGGAAATCACGCGACAGTTAATTACTTAACGAGGCCCTTTTATTTAAGTTATTTTAAACAGTTGTATAATATTACAACAGAAATTAATGTTTTCGGAAAAGAGCCAAGACAGCCCTGCCACTAGCTTTATAGAAGGGCGAGTAAAAGTAGGTGGGGGAAATAGGGATGCGACGTAGGCAAATGGACGACAGTACCTGTGCGAAAATAATTCAATATTGAAAGCTCTTTCGTCATTGGAAAATGAGAACATATTTCTGAAACGTACTATACTCACTAACTCAGTACTATATGCGACCTTGGTTCTGTGTGGAGGACACTTGGAACTTCATTAGTAGAAGGGGTGGCAGTGAAGTACATACAAAAACTCAGGTACAATAAAAATTGAAGTAAAAATAAAATGATGTCACTGTATTTGGTTATTTAGCGTCAATGGGATTGATGATAGCGAAATGGTATTTAATGAGATGAGCTCGAGAATTAACCGTTGATTACTAGAATTTCACATTACAGCTTGGAAAAACCTAGGGAAAACCCTACCAATTAATCAACCTAAGCGGGAATCGAACCCATGCCCGAGCGCAACTCTGAATCGGCATGGAAACTCCTCAACCGACTAAAGGCTGGTTCACAATAAACCGGAAACGGAAACGACAACAAGAAGGGGAACGGAAATAATGTTAAAATGAATGTATTTAAATGTGAGCATTCACAATAGTTAATTGTGAATGCTCACATTTAAATGCAATTATTTTAACAATATTTCCGTTCTCGTTCTCGTTGTCGTTTTTGTTCCCGGTTTATTGTGAACCAACCTTAAGCTAAACTAGTGGCAAGACGTAAATTCTTACATGTCTCCCATTCTACTTTCACTGTTTTTTTTTCCTTGACACAAACTTAACTTTATTTTCTTAACTGAAGATTGATGTGCGTCACTATATTTGTCTTTTGTCTCTCTGTTCACTATTTATATTTGTTTTGTTGCGTCTTTATGGTTTTGAATGGCTGTCTCTATATCTTCATTTCTCTACTATAAGTTAATTTACTATTCAACTTTTCCTTGTCACTTCTTGATTATTTATTCAAGTTATATAAGTACTGATACACTTCATCAGTTCTTGAATGACAACCATAAACAGGTCAGTGGTAGAACGGTTCAGATTCAAGTCTATATGTATGGACAGTTGTAACCCACGATCAAACGTTTAGTGTGCCTGAGTTACTATTCTAATGTCTTCAAATATAGTAAAAATAAGTTATTCATATTACTTAAGTTGCTGTAGGCTATTTGACGCAACCAAAGATTGATTAAATGTTTCTTCAATAAATAGGTGTATCATTCAAACATGAAGTAGGGCTATTTACCTATCAGTTGGAAATTCTAAATCACCTTCTACTGTATACTATTCAGAATATCTATTTCTGCTATTTTGCTTAACCTAAACATCATTTGGAAATCTTTTTCATCCATTGTACTAAATAATATTTGTTTATTTATTTAGTTATTTATTTATTTAGTTATTTATTCAGTTATTTACTTATTTATTTATTCATTCACTTATTTATTTATGTATTTAGTTATGTGCTTATTTATTTATGTATTATTTTATGTATGTATTTATTTTTTATTTATTTATTTATTTATGTATTTAATTATTTATTTATTCATTCATTTATGTACTTATTTATTTATGTTTTATTTATATATATATATTTATTTATATAGTCATATATTTATTTATGTATTTATTTATTGATGTATTTATTTATTAATGTATTTATTTATGTGTTTATTTATGTATTTATTTATTTATGTATTTATGTACTTATTTATTTATGTGTTTATTTATTTATTTATTTTGTTTGGAAATTATTCTCACTCATCTAGGTAAGAAATCATCTTCAAACAAGAAATCAGCATATTTACAGTAAATAAAATGTCTACAATTTTTTTTCTTCGTCACTATGAAAATTATCGTCCAGAATGCAGAATTAGATATTTAAATGACAAACTACTGACGAATTAACATAAAAGTACTTTAATGAAAATTTAAAGCCCAATTTGTGTTGGTGAAATGCATTGTCCGTTCCTTTATGTGTCCAACAAAGATACTCTAAGTGAGAATTAAAGTTAACTATGTTTGGTGAAATCGGCCATAAATGCGTTAATTTCTAATAATAAGCTAAAGATAAGAATATGCCATGGCTTCCTTGTAAGTCGTGTGTGTGTGCGCGTGTGTGTGTAACTTATTTTTCTAAATTTTGAAGTTACCTCTCTTTACACATCGACCTGAGCGATATGTATGTTACATAGATGCAAAGGAAAACAACTCTATTCCTCGCTATTGTGTATTGAGGAATATCTCATAGCATAGATGGTTGAGGAATACTTTCATATTGCATTTCGAGGTAACTCATAATTTCGAGACTGTAATGAACTTATTTTTCACAATTTTGCGGTTAATTCTCTTTAACGTACCCATCCGATGACGAAAACAGGAAAGCGTTAGAATTCTCTATCATGAACAATTGAATTTTTTTTTTTCAAATTATGGTTTATTTAACGACTATCGCAACTGCCGAAGTTACATTAATGTCGCCGGAATTTTGTCCCGCAGAAGTTCTTTTACATGCCAGTAAGTCTACGACATGAGCCTGTCGCATTTAAGCACACTTAAATTCCATCGACCAGGGCCGGGATGGAACCCGCAATCTCGAGCACAGAAGGCCAGCGCTGTACCGACTGCGCTACCCAGACCGACATGAACAATTGATTGTTACCTGTTTTGGAATAGTTTTATTTCACTAGAGTATTATACATTTATCGTTCTTTATAACATATAAATCAAGAGCAGGGCAATATTAATGCCTCTTGTAACTTTGTAAATCTTTAGCGTTCATTTGTTGACAGAACAATCGTATAATATCAGACTTCTTGAATAGATAATTCTAAAACAATTTGATTTTACTGTCGATAAGTTGAGTTAAATCAGCATCAAAATAGTTGAGAAAGGGGCCCTTCATTTCTTAAATATGGAACATGAAAGACGCTATACAGAAATCTTGTTCACAAGAATAATGCCTTTCTCATGCAATAACCGACTAATAGCCTGAAGTTAACGATGTCATACTAAAAGTAAGCGAAATAAGTACAGAAGAAAGGAACGATGTTAATATTTGTGGAACTGAAAAGGAAAATTTCCTACTCATATACCTTAAACCAGCGTTTCTCAAACTTTTTTGAAGTGGGGACCACTTTTTAAAGTCAGAACAGTTCCACAGACCACCTTACTCTTGTTCCCTTCGAAACCAAATTTATCTTTTTTGTAGACTCTTTTAATAGCAGTATACTTATATTTTAAAATAGAATGACTTAACTAAAATTGAATTAAATTAATTTTATATTAGTATTAACTAATTAAGCTAATGTTAATAGAACAGAATTATTCACCTTTGTTTCTTTAATAATTCAAGGCTATTAGAGTTTGGATAATTTTTAACTTATCAACTAAAAAAAAATAAATAAATGTTGGTACTCATATTAATGAGATGGATGAGCCTGCCGATTCTTGCATAGTTGTTCTATATTTGGACGTATGCTGGTAAGCTTAAGTCGGAGATTGTCACATACATGGAGTCGACTTCGGTAGCCTACTTTGTTTTTTATTAGATTTAGTGGTGAAAACCCTTTCTCATACAGATACGTAAAATCAAACTGAATTATAATCTCTAAAGCACCATTGTACAGTTCACTGTATTGTCTTTTCACTTGTGATGCAGTCCTGAAATTAACTATACCTTCCGCTTGGAATTTCATTTCAAGTCCAGTGTCATTCGAGAGTTCAATTAACTATTCTCTTTCACTCAAAGAAAGTTTGTTAGTTTCAATATCGCAGTAAAAGTGATCACGAACCCATGAAAATTCGTCATATTTACTTGGAAAATAAGTTTCAAATTGTGACCTCAGAGTTGTATTATTGGTATACAACGTACAGTACGTGAGCATTTCAATGTGCAGAACTATTAAGAAAATCATAAAAATATATGACTAGGTTCGGTCATCTGTTAAGAATTTGAGTGGTCCCTGGTTGGGTTATAGGAACGGCGCCAGATGTGCATGGGAATGCCACATTCATAGTGGTTTAATTCCCTCTTTTGTTGTTGAGAGTAGAGTGGGAAGTCAGTAGACGGATAGGGTAATAAATTTCATAAAATGTCAGTACTTGGAGAAAAAGTGAAAGGCGATTGCCATGTGTCATTTCCAGACTCTGAGATAGGGTAAACTAGGTAGTTATTGACCAGTATACGGTGATTGACCGCTTCCTTTTTTCAAGTATATTGTGAATAAACCACGATCGTGATTTCACTTTTTGCTACATATACCTCTAGTAACAACTCTTATTTGTGGTTAGTTGTCGCTGTTCATCGCACTGAGTTAGTGCCTGTTGTCTGAGAGGACTGAAATGGAATGGAAATGCAACTGAACGTAAACGAGTGTAACTAGAGTAATTGCTAAGAATAATGCACGCAATGATTTATTTATTCTGCAAAGGATACATAAATTCTGGTGCTCGTTTTTACACTCACAGTGTCAGAAAAGGTATAAGGTTTCCGTCCACAGAATATTATTTTGTTAAAGTTTTTATAAGACATAAAAATGCCCCGTGGTCAATCACTATAAAGTGTATGTCCGCAAACTACAGTGATTGGTCGTTCATAAATTATTTGTTAGAATAATGACTAATTTGCTCCAATTCTATATATGTTATCGGTTAAATGATGGGGATTTTTACAGGACTGATACTATATTATAATGCCTAAGCCAGGTAAAGTGCATTATACAGGGGAAGCTTTACGAAACGCTACAGAACCTGTCCGCAGTGGATTTGGTTTAAATGAAGCTGCCAAGAAGTTTGGTGTCCTAGAAGCAACCTTAGCGTCCAGAAATAAATATCCTGTTGAAGGAAAAGTGTCCTTTGGTCCTCGCCGAATGCTGGGTGAAGCCATTTGTAATAACATCAGAGAAATGGCACACACTTGCTTCTGATAAGGCACAAAAGAGAAAAATGGAAGAAGAGGCAAGACAAGAAACGAAGCGAATAAGAGATGAAAGAAAAAAAAACATCGAGAAAAGTTCTTAATGAGAAAGATAAAAACAAGAGAAACGAAACAGACAAGAAAAAGTGAAAACTGTGAAAATGTATTGTTCAATCACTAATAAGTGTGTGGTCAATAACTGTGTAGTAGACGGTCAATCACTAATAAGTGTGTGGTCAATAACTGTGTAGTAGAAGGTCAATCACTAATAAGTGTGTGGTCAATAACTGTGCAGTAGACGGTCAATCACTAAGAAGCGTACGGTCAATAACTGTGTAGTAGACGGTCAATCACTAATAAGTGTGTGGTCAATAACTATGCAGTAGATGGTCAATCACTAGTAAGTGTGTGGTTAATAACTGTGCATTAGACGGTCAATAAATGTAAAAGTGGACTTGTTGTGTTTCTTTCATTTACATTTGCATTAAAATTTTCTTTTTCTTTTGTTCATTGATTTTTATTTGTTTCTGAATCTTCACTTCATCCAATGCCTTAAAAATTCTCTCAATAAATTATCACTATTTTCCGCTATTTCATTGTTTTATTATTCATTAGCTTAAGTGGCCAATCACTATACAGTTTACCCTCTTCAGCTATAGAGTGATATGCAATTCGTTTTATTATATTTTTTCTTTTGCCTTTTTTGAAGGACCACAAGGGCAGACCTTGAGGACCACAGATGGTCCGTGGACCATTGATTTAGAAACGCTGCCTTAAAGTACAAAAAAACAACAAATAAATAGATAAAAATATTACGCCATTGTAGATTTTTAAGTAGCAGTATTTCTTTATTTGAAAAGTCAATATCACGCATAAGTCGAAATGTCGAGAAGTCAGAAGTGTGACAAGAATTATTGCAATCAATGACGAAGTTCTCTGCTGAACGCCGACTTGTGGCTACGGTTTGATATCTCCTCGTAGCTGTGGGATGGCGGTGTGTCAGGGTAATTGCGCGGGATCAGATCTTGATTAACGGAATTCTTCTGGACCAGTGAATGGAGCAGAGGGTCACGCTTGAATTGGCATCATCGCAGGTGATCAGCAGCTGTTCCCCCTCTCTGCTTCCTGTGTACGCCGGATATATCGTCGAACGGGTTCAAAAGGACTGGAAATTGAACTCATCCGTTCTTTCTTAACTTCATTGGCGAAGGATATGACCAACATAAAATATCTGAACGTTTCAAAAATTTCAGATGTTAATGTTTAATTCAAATACTTTGAAAACTTAGCTTTTTGTCATAATTTATAAGCAATTACAAAATACTCATAAATTATATGCAAGAAGTAGAAGGAATGATAAGAAATTAATATAATGTGGAATAAAGACGGAAATTGACCAACAAATCACAATTGCACTCAAAAGTGAAACTGGTGAGATCGTAATTTGCAGGTAGACGTAGTTTTAATAAACCTCTGGTCTATACAGGAATGGAAGGGTATACGCGCAAATACAGGGACATCACTTTATTTTTACCAACATTTTTAACAATTAACCTGGCTATAGTCGGAAACACTGTTGCCCCCTTCCATTACAGGAGTTTGATGTTGCTAGTGCAATATGTAAACAAATCATTTTACTGGGTACAGGAGGAGAGAAAAGTAGTGTATCCATTTATGTTCTACGGAAATACGATATTACGATTTTCAGTTTGATCATCACTTTTACGGAATTTATCAAAATACAGTAGAGTAGTAACATTGTTTTTCAAAAACTCAACTTTTCAGGCGGCTATGTTCGTTATGTAATGTCTACTTTATTTAACATATTAATTATTGATGTTATCATACAATATAGAGAGTGCATTTAGTTGAGGGAGTCATAAGTAAAGGGCTGTAAGTGCACTTAAGTTACTTTTGAGAAAATGGGGTTTAAATATTTAAGCTTTCGTAAAATCGGTGAAATCTTTTATTTAAATTTTAATATGTTATGCGATTAAAATATCCCTTTGCCACTAAAATTTTACATACTTTAGCTTACACTGGATGCACTTAACTCATGTCATTACAAATGTCACTAGCATTCCTTTGCTTCTAGCCACCTCAATTCAAAATAAGCTAATCTGAATTTTTAAACAAGTTGCTGAAAATGGTTGCCGTTCATTACAATGCAGCCTTCAATTCAATACGCATATTATTAAAAACATTTTGAAGCATATTCTCTAAAATTGAATTTATCGTTTCTTGAACATAATTTTTAGTACGATATTATTAATATAGGTTCTTTCTTCTATAGAAAACGCAATCATATTTATGAAACACACTATACACTGCAGTGTTTACTTCACTGCTTGAAGACTTCGAATGCAACAGCGGCCGTAAGTTTGTGTGTCTGACGGGAGCAAGGACATTAGTGAAGGGGTGAGAGTGAAGTACATTCAGAAAAGCAGGTACAATAAAAATTCAAGTAAAAATAAAATGATGTCCCTGTATTTTGAAATTTGTTTAACATAATTAGTAACATTAAATCCAGACATTTAAGGTGGGCAGAGCATTTAGCACGTATGGGCGAATCAAGAAATGCATATAGAGTGTTAGTTGGGATGCCGGAGGGGAAAAGACTTTTGGGAGGCCGAAACGTAGATAGGAGGATAATATTAAAATGTATTTGAGGGAACTAGGATATGATTGTAGAGACTGGATTAATCTTGCTCAGTATAGGGACCAATGGCGGGCTTATGTGAGGACGGCAATGAACCTCCGGGTTCCTTAAAAGCCATAAGCTAGTAAGTATAATAGATACTTATATATTGATATTTTAGAAATAAATTCAACATTTTCTCTAGTTTTTTCTTATAGTTTTTGAGCATGTTTTTGCGGTTCGCGATGAAGGATCGTCGAGTGAATTAGCTGTATAGGCCAGAGTACGACAGTCGGTCTTTGGCAGCCGTAGCCGAAGGTTGTTTCGCGAGGAGCTAACGTGGACTCTACGGTTTGATTACATCAGTGAATGTCGACACTACTAGGTACAATGAATAACATAACCAAGCCAATTCGTACCAATATAATACAAGTGGTGTTTAATAAAGAAGATCCAAGGCCATCTGCTGTGAAAATTCATACGTGGTTGGATGAGAAGATTAAGGTATATTCCATCTCAAATCGACCGAAATATAAGTAGAGAAAATTGGCCTTGCAATTTTTAAATACAATGAAACTTTTTCTGCCCGTAGACAACTATGATACAATGCTTCGTGCAAAGTTTGAAGCATCAGAACTTCATAGCGTTTAAATTAAAAATATTTTAATTTATCGTATTTTCGTAAAATTAGCAACTTTAAACTGTTGTGGCTCCGAAACCCTTTCATCCAATGATCAAAATCATGGTTTATTTTAATGCTGAAAAGTTAAAGTTTATATTGACATGTAAACAGTTTTTCTTACTTTTTATGGAGATGGAGAAATTTAGATTTTTCTTAATTAAAACACCTTTGCCCACGAAAAACAAAATTTAAAATATATGGTTAGATTCCGCATTGAAAGTACAAATAAACACGTATTTTTACTGGTGCAACGTTAATAAGAGAGTATTGAAAAATCAAATAAAGAAAATAAATAGTACGCACGTGAGCTAACCAGCTGACTGTGAGGCGGGAGCTAGCCTAGGCAAACAAGGCCAGGAGATATAAACACGTGATGTTTCGTCTAGTAGCGCATAGCTGGGCTAGCTTTATCACAGGTTTTCATAAACCCAGGAGTAAAATGTCGCCCAATGCTAGCTTATCTTCATCTCTCGGCCAGTGTGTGCTGTGTTGCGCCTTTCAAGTCTAGGCGTGTGAAAATAATTTATTTAATATCCCCGAAACTTATTGCCGTGACACTAAGCAAACAATTCCGAATCCCTCTTAATAATGCAAGGTTTTTTCTCAATATTTTTTTTAGATTTTATACAATGGGCAAAAAGCCTAAAAGTAAATAAAATCAGATTATCTGTCTCTCTGTGTACAATAAAAATAAGGATTACTTCTTATCATAACCTACCAAATGTCAGCTTCAAAATGAGCTCTCGTTCAATGTTCTGCAGTAAATGGTTCCAGAGTTCTGAGCGCTGAAAGAGGCTTGTTTTTCTAAAATACGCTAAATTTGTCGCTCAACAACACGAAAACCGTTTGACTTTCGATAGTATATTTTTGCAAATGCACTCTTCTAAGCACCTTGTATAAATAGGGAAAAAATTAGAGTATTAAAAAATGCGAGGCTTTTTACTGATCGATTTCATATGGAATAACCCGTACGTGAAAGTGATATACAAACTTTGCAATTGATAGCGAAAGAGTATGCAGTGGCTCACATAATTGATCGTACAATTACATTTTTCATATAAATCAAATTATATATTATATTTAGCATTATAATTTACATGCAAAACAAATATAATTATAGGCCTAACGACTATTATCATTTCTCCAACTAAACATAATTTGTACGTAATTTGTCTACAATGTTAATGAAGTAAAATAAAATTTAACAAAACACATCGTATTTCAACATCACATAATTGATGGTACAGAAGAAAAAAACATAACATTATTTACAAGAACAATAAACTCAATACATTGTAGACAGTCCCTTGGCTTTAATAACTTCTCTCAGTCGTTTTGGCATGGACTGTACTAATTTATTTGTGATGGAACTAGAAATATTTGACCAGTCTTGAATTAATGCAGCCTTAAGCTCACTTTTACTTGTCACATGGTGTTTTTGTATCCTTTTTTCCAATTCCCACCACAAATTCTCAATCGGATTGAGATCTCGGTATTGAGGTGGTGTATTCAAGCGTTTTGGGGTATTATATAGCAATTAATATTTGAGGAGAAAAATATTAATTGTCAATATTACAGATATTATTCTGTAGGACAAATTAATAAATCTATAATACAGGGACATCACTTTATTTTTACCAACATTTTTAACATTAACCTGGCTATACTCGGAAACACTGTTTCCCCCTTCCATTACAGGAGTTTGATGTTACCAGTGCAATATGTAAACAAATCATTTTACTAGGTATAGGAGGAGAGAAAAGTGGTGTATCCATTTATGTTCTACGGAAATACGATATTATGATTTTCAGGTTGATCATCACTTTTACGGAATTTATCAAAATACAGTAGAGTAGTAACATTTTTTTTTCAAATCTCAACTTTTCAGGCGGCTATGTTCGTTATGTAATGTCTACTTTATTTAGCATATTAATTATTGATGTTATCATACAATATAGAGAGTGCATTTAGTTGAGGGAGTCATAAGTAAAGGACTGTAAGTGCACTTAAGTTACTTTTGGGAAAATGGGGTTTAAATATTTAACCTTTCGTAAAATCGGTGAAATTTTTTATTTAAATTTTAATATGTGATGCGATTAAAATATCCCTTTGCCACTAAAATTTTACATACTTTAGCTTACACTGGATGCACTTAACTCATGTTATTACAAATGTCACTAGCATTCCTTTGCTTCTAGCCACCTCAATTCAAAAAAAGCTAATCTAAATTTTTAAACAAGTTGCTGAAAATGGTTGCCGTTAATTACAATGCAGGCTTCAATTCATTACGCATATTATTAAAAACATTTTGAAGCATATTCTCTGAAATTGAATTTATCGTTTCTTGAATATAATTTTTTTTAGTACGATATTATTAATATAGGTTCTTTCTTCTATAGAAAACGCAATCATATTTATGAAACACACTATACACTGCAGTGCTTACTTCACTGCTTGAAGACTTCGAATGCAACAGCGGCCGTAAGTTTGTGTGTCTGACGGGAGCAAGGACATTAGTGAAGGGGTGAGAGTGAAGTACATTCAGAAATGCAGGTACAATAAAAATGCAAGTAAAAATATAATGATGTCCCTGTATAATATTATATAGCAGCCACAACTTAACATTGAGTGCCTATATTTTGGGTCATTGTCATCAAGGACCCCAAGCCCATTTTCTCTGCCTTTGCTGGAGATTTTGTTTAAAAATTTTAAGGTAGCCATACTGGTTCATTGTGCTCTCTATGAAAGATAGGTTCCCTACACCATTAGCAGACGGTTAGCGCGTCTGGCCGCGAAACCAGGTGGCCCGGGTTCGATTCCCGGTCGGGGCAAGTTACCTGGTTGAGGTTTTTTCCAGGGTTTTCCCTCAATCCAATATGAGCAAATGCTGGGTAGCTTTCGGTGTTGGACCCCGGACTCATTTCACCGGCATTACCACCTTCATCTCATTCAGACGCTAAATAACCTAGATGTTGATAAAGCGTCGTAAAATAACCTACTAAAATAAAAAAAAACCATTAGCAGACATACAGTCCCAAACCATAGAAGAACCATCACCATGTTTTACAGTAGGCGGAGATTTTCCTTTTTAAACTCTGTCTCTGCGCCGCAAGAAATTTCCTCCATCCGAACCAAAAATGTTGAATTTACTTTCATCACTAAAGATGACTGATTTCCAGAACTCTTCACTACAATTTACATACCTTTTCGCAAAGTCCAATCTCTTACATCGATTTACTTCCGTGGTCCATGGCTTTTTCCTCGCTACTCTGCCCGCTCTCCTTAAAGTGCGGCGAATCTTTTCAGTATAATCTTTTCGCTGTAAGAAAAATCCTAATGTAAACAATAGCACGTGACTGAAGTGTGCCTTCATTGGCCAATGTTTGGCGCCATAGAGCGTATTCCGAATCTCACCGGTGAGCAATCCGATGGCATCACGGTGTTCCGAATTCCACCGATGACGTCATTGATGCTCCACCGGTGTCACACCGGTGCCATCAACTTGCAGAGGTGGTGGCAGTCTCCATCAGCCGCCATCAGTGAATCTGATTGGTTCATGTATAGGGCTGGAATTAGCAGACGAATGACATCGTGCACTGTTGTGTCATGGCGGTGTGTTCTGCTTTAGTTCTGCTGTATTGTTTGTAATGAGCACAACGTAAAAACTCTATGTTATAAATTGCTTATGAGCGAACATGTCAACGGACCCGTTATTACTACCGGTTGAAGAAATAAATTGTTTATGCTATCTTTTCTTTGAACGAGATGGCAGTACTAAAATTTCGCAAAAATTTTGCTAGCGTAGCACAGACAACAACTTGTACAGTCGCCATGACAGCCATCGATCCTTCCAGCAGTTTTGTTCCTTATTTCGCTGCAACGTGACGTCATTGATGCCACCGGGCCAGTGAGATTCGGAATACGCTGATAGACACTCAGTACGTGTTCCCGCCTACTGTTGTACATTCTGTTTCATGTTAAACATTTCCCGTTACTCGTCAAGTAGGCCTAACCTCACTACTATGCATTCGTTTGCTTAGGAAACATTTACTTTATAATTACTGCAATTAAATTATTTTTAAGTCTTATGTCTTCACAATGGACAGTTAAGGATGCAGAAGCCATACTACAGTACCACGTGCTTACGTGAACAACTAGGAGCTCAAGTGACGCCAGCTTGTTACAAGAACAGACTACCTCGGTATTACTGTTTGTATTCATCCGCGTTCATAGTACATAACAAAATATAAAAGTAGCTTTTCTTTTACATGTCGTTTTACATATGAGTGAAGATATATGTTTCATCGTATTTAACAACTATAATTCAATTTTTTACATTCAAATAATACAAGATTATGGTTTCCAAATATGAACTATATTCTCCTGCGTCGTGTGAGTGTTTCGACTGGGAGCCAATCACGGCATGACAGCGACGTGCTTATGTTTACATTAGGATTTTTCTTACAGCGAAAACAGTATAGATATAGGTAGGGTAAGTGTTGCAGTAACGTCAGAGGTCAGTTTCAGGGCACTAAGCCGTGGGTTACGTCGAACTGTGGAAACTATCTGGAGTTCATCTCGTTCGTTAAGTATTTTTTTCTACCTCTGCCTCTCTCATTTTGTATTCTTCCGTTATATATGTATCTGTTTACTATGCCTTGAATTGTAGAATGTGTTCTTCCAAAAATTGAACCTATTTCTCTACGTGATTTCCCTTTTAAAGCCAAATTAATAATTTATTTGCGCTCCTCCAAGGAAGTTTCTTTTCTCTTGCCCATTTCAACTAGCGCACGGAAATAAACAGTCCACTCTGTGTAATAATAATAATAATAATAATAATAATAATAATGTACAGCTACTGACGGTCAAGACGCAACTTCTGAACCTCTTGTCCGGATAGTAATAGAGGTGAGTTCGAGGCATGTTAAAAGGCGTACGTTCAATTTTGTGATATAGATGATCGTGTATTTAAGCTAATAAAATTATTATGCAGTGCTTACAGTATCTTCAAACAGAGGTGGAAGGAAAAAATCGTAATTGTAATGTGTAAATACACACTCTCCTTAGAATAATTAACGTTGTTTAAGTAAAATCGTCTCTGAATGATTAATCTCATAAAACTGCATGCTTAAATGATAGTGTACGATCAATTATGAGAGCCACTGTATATAAAATTTAAGTCTGCCGTCATTTACGAACAATATTTACAACAACACAATGGTGAATCTAACTTCGAATTAATGAATAGTACAGTTAGAGTCAGTATACAGTAGGTCCAGCAGAACAAGATGTCACAATGCGAGTGAATGTGCCTCCGGAAATATCTAACGAGCGGATCAAAAATGTACTCACAAACTATGGCAAAATACACAGTATTGAAAATGAAAGATGGTTTTCAAGGTATAGATTTCAAGTTGAAGCCGGAATTACCCATAGAATAGTGAAAATGTCAAAGGACAAACATAGCCCATTTCATTTACGTTGCTGAAAGCAAACTATGAGGCATATACAGTATATCGTATCATGGATAAGAACAGATGTGTTTTCTATGTGGTAGTATTGTCGAACCATCGGATCTGTGCCCCCGTAAGATATGCAAACTGAACCCTAGTTCCTTCTCAGCCTCGGTAATTCATATCTCTCCCTGCATTCCTATCTCTCTCTTTTTTATCTCACTCCCTTTCTCTCCCCCACTATGCACAATTTTGAGCCTTCTTGCGGGACAGTTTATTTACACTTGCAGTCCAGTGTTGTCAACTCAACATGAATACTGCAGCACGGAGTCACAGTCTTAGACTGTGACGGAGTGGTGAAAAAAATGTTATGAAGCAAGTAATAGCATTTTGCGATGAAGAGAAACAAACAGGTCATCTCTTTCCTCTAAATAAGGCAACGATAAAAGCAGCTGCGATCACTGGTGAGGCTTATTTTATTTCAATTGATTACGTAATAAAATTACTTACTTAACTAATACTAATATAATATGTTATGTAATTTATATAGGCAGGTCATAGCGCCTAATAAAGAAAATCATGAGAGAGGGAGTCTGTACAGGAGATGAAAAGTTAGAATCATCAGGGGAAAACAGACCAAGGGAACCTTTAATTCTTGTAGATCATATGAACCGATGTATATTTTAAGAAAAAAGATACAACAATTTAATAACTTGCAGAAAGAAGTTACGACATTGAAGAAATTACTGAAGGTTGCGAGAGAAGAAATAATTTCCAAGGTTGGAGAGAAACGCTACGGAAAGTGATTCGAGACATGGGATTTAGGTTTAAAAAATGTAGGAATACAAGATGTATTTAGATTGAAAGATATGATATTGTAGCATGGAGGACCAGTTATTTATGACAATGTGTGACTGGGGTTTGGCAACATCCCTATTCGGCAAGGTTCGTGGCCTGCTGATTGACGTGGTGGGAGGAAAGCGGCTGGAATGGAGTGAGTACAGGCGTTAACTTTTTCAAGAACGACAACAGCGCTGAAGGGGCACAGATCCGATGGTCCGACAATACTGAGCATTTAAAATACAACTGCTCGAATCGGTTTGCAAGAAACATTCCGACAGCACCGCGTACTCGACTCTTGATGAGTGATTTATTTCGAGAGCCAAATGCTTCGTCGAAAAACCGTAACACGTCTTCGATGTCAACAACCAACGCTGACGTCAACACAGACATTGTGCAACCAATAAATGTAACAAATAATTCAGACGCGGTGAACAATACTTTTGGAAAACATATTTTACAGGAGAGTACAATGCAGGTTCCATCTGGCAATGAGAAAATAGATGTCATTGATGGAACTGAAGAACGGGAAAAGAGTATGCAGCTTAGAACAGTCAGCGATTATGAAGTCAGTAGTGATCCGAATTGCAAGAGGGAAGATGAACGGCAGCAGCAATCTCAAATAACATCTAAGAAGTCTAGTTTGGTTCCTGATGCGGAAACTGAAACAGATGAAGGAGGGATAGATACAGGACTGCACGCGCAACCAAAAAAGAAACTGCGCATAGATCACGGAGTGATTGCATCGGAATGTCCGTCCTACGATGAATGTCCAACCGACTGTAACTAAAAGCGGGCAAAAGGAGGAAAGGGGCAAACAAAAAAGAGCAGATATTAACATGGAAGAGAAAAGCCATGGAAGGTGTTGCGAAAATGAATAGAAAATAAGTTGCTGAAGAATGGGAAAGAAGAAAGTAACGGAAGAAAAAATGAGAAAATGAAAAGAAAGAACGACATGAAAACGATAAAGGGAATTTATGAATAAGTAAAGAAAATTTGAGAAAGAAAGAAGGAGAGAACAATGAGGAGCAGGAAGAAAGTAGGAAATTGCAAAGGGAAGAAGAAAGGAGGTGAAAAGGAGAGGGAGGGGAGCAATAAGAACGAGGGATTAAAAGGGAAAGGCGAAAAGGAGGTGGATTAGTGAAACGAAAACGCAAAAGGAGAAACAAGATGAAAATAAAATAAAATGATGTAAAAGAAAGAAAGACAGAAAACATATAAATTAATAGAACAACATAAAGTAGGCTACTTGATGAGAATTTAAAAAGGAAGTGAAACAAATGAATAACGAAGTGAATAAAAATTTGACGGAAAGGGAAAAACGGTAAGCAGGCATTCGGAGAAGAGAAAGCACAGAAGAATGCAAACGAGAAGTGAAGAAAAGAGATAATTAAAGCGAATACTTGCATTGTAAAACAAAAATGGTGTAGGCTTTATAGGAGACAGCCACAAGCTTTGTACATGAGTGTGTCGGTGGTGGAATTGCTGTAAAAGTAAATGTCAACAGCGGCAATCGAACATATTTTATTTACAGATACCCTGGAAACCTGGTATATCTCCGCTTTGCTGGGACTTCTGGGAGTAGACATTTTGTATGCATTGAGGGTAAATTATGTCTTTTGCTACAGTAAACGTGGTGGATTATCGTTTGCTATACGCCCAATTCCATTTGCGCTGCATAGGCCTATTCCTCGACATTGTCAATTTTCCTTCTTCACTGAAATTCAATCGAGAATTTTTACAATTTAACTTACTGACTACTCATTTTTGCTCAATTGGGATTGTAACCTGGTTCTTCACGAATAGTTTAGCACGACTGCGAACATTCTAACGCTTCGGAGTTTCGAGTTGCACTGCCTAGGCTGTCGCGCGATCCAGCATTTCGTGCCTCAACTTCCCCCTCATGCGTATCGCTAGAATGACGTCGTTCCCTCCACTCAAGTCTTTACATGTATCCTCCGTCCTACTTCATTAGAATATGTCGTGTAGTTTATAAATTGTAGGCGCCGCATGACTCGCCTGAAATTGTGTCTGTAGACTGTAGAGCAGCCGTGGCGAAAATGTGACTCGCGAACACATTGTGGCTCGCAATGATACCTATGCATTTCTCTTGCTTCCTACCTCCTCCAACCCTTACCCCCTCACTCACTGGAGTCAAACTCCGTTCCATTTGTATTTGTGGTTGACCTGCGAGTGGCGTATCGTCGCAATGTCTCTCTCGAAACCATGTACCTCTACAAAAAAGGAAGTTTCAAGTAGAATGGGAAGACGCATTTTTTTGCGGCCAATATTATGAGAATATTAAATATATGATTTGTTCACAAGTATTACGAGGAAAACGGTTGAATAACATAAAACAACATTATACCACAGTCTACTATATTCAGTCACCAAGCTTGAGTTTTGAGGGTGCTAGAAACAATAGACTGTAACGGTACTATTTTGCATTGCCTGTAATGAGGCGATATTAGCGATCCTAGTGGTGAGCAAGTATCTAATGTTTTCATATTTCCTACGTATTGAGCTTCGCAACTGTATTTACTAGACTGGTTATACTACATGCCACCCATGAACCATTAAAAGGTTAAGTGTTATTATTATTATTGTTATTATTATTATTATTATTATTATTATTATTATTATTATTTCTCTGTATGTCGATCCTTTTTCAGCATATGTATGAATAATGTGGTTAGATCTTCAATTTATTATACTCACAGATTTACAATGTGATGTTAAATGAAAGCTAGGTGTAAGGACTTGACAAATGTTGAACTTTTCACATCTTTGCCGAAAAAGAAATATTCGAAGCTTCATTCTTTCGCTTGCTCTGTTAAAACCATGTTCGCTACAACTTACGTTTGTGAAAAATTATTTTCAACTATGAAAATATTAAAAACCAAATTTAGATCAGGACTGACAGACAAATACCTTCGTGATCAACTACGACTGGCAGTAAGTGACATAATTCCTGATTTTGAAACTTTGTCGCAGAGACATTCTGAAGACAGTTAATTTTAGGTTGTGATATTGTTCATTTATTGTTCATTTCTTTCTTCGTTACACGCACTAAACATTAGTTTGTAACCTTATACTGTACTCTATAAAATTATATTTAAGTGTTTGACGTAAGGAAAATGAAAATCCGTTAATAAGTCAGACAGTTGCTTCACTTCCCCTTCGGTTGTCCGCCTCCCTCTATAGGTGCCAGTGGCGTAGCGTCAGAGGAGACTTTGAGACTCAGTCTACCGAAAAGAGTCTACCGACCGAAAAATATAAATAAATAAACTACGATAGTGTCCAACTTATGTACCATTTGATTAGGCAGTCTTGAAATTATTTGATGCGGCAGTAAGTCGAGTAAAGACTGGAACCTTCCGAGTCTCATACAAGTGTGAGTTATATAGCTTTTTCCTTTGAATTTTAATCTTCCCGGTGAAGGAAGACTGGGTTTATTTATTTTCCATAGCGAATGTTTCGTCCGCTTGTACAGATAGGCCTATAATTTTGTTAGCTTGATGTTTATTAACTTGGTATACAGTAAATACTAAAAGTTGAACTGACTAGTTGTAGATATAATCATCACCACCACCACCACCACCACCACCACCACCACCACCACCATCATCATCATCATCATCATCATCATCAAGTGATCTAAGATTTTAAAATAGAATATGAATACGATTGGGTATATCATGATTAAAAAAAATATATATTCATGTGTTTGAAATTAATAGAATGTGGTAGGTACTCACTTATATTGTATATATTGCTTCTAGTTTGTACCGTAAATCAAACAAAAATTGAGTGTCGACAACTTTTTAATATAGTCTACCCAGACCATATTGCCACGCTACGCCACTGATAGGTACTATATACTTTGCAGTTTACTCAGTGGCTCGGCGGACGATCACATTTTCGCCACGTCTGCTGTAGAGCAGTCGTGGCGAAAATGTAATCGTGCGCCGAGCCACTTTGTAACCTGCAACGTGCATAGCACCTATGGAGGGAGGCGGACATCCGAAGGGGAAGTGAAGCAACTGTCTGACTTATTAACGGATTTTCATTTTCCTTACGTCAAGCACTTTAATATAATTTTATACAGTACAATGCTACAAACTAATGTTTAGTACGTGTAACGAAGAAAGAAATGAACAAGAAAACATAGGACACATTATCAGAACCTATTAATTGGTCTTCAGAATGTCTCTGCGACAAAGTTTCAAAATCAAGAATTATGTCACTTACTGCCAGTCGTAGTTGATCACGAAGGTATTTGTCTGTCAGTCGTGATCTAAATTTGGTTTTTACTATTTTCATTGTTGAAAATAATTTTTCACAAACGTAAGTTGTAGCGAACATGGCTTCAGGAGAGCAAGCGAAAGAACGAAGCTTTGGATATTTATTTTTTAGCAAAGATTTGAAAGATTGAACATTTTTGTCAAGTCCTTACATCTAGCTTTCATTTAACATCACATTGTAAATCTGTGAGTTAAAATTGAAGATCTAACCGCATTATTCGTACATCTACTGAAAAAAGATCGACGTACAGAGATGATGATGATGATGATGATAATAATAATAATAATAATAATAATAATAATAATAATAATAATAATAACACTTAACCTTTTAATGTTTCCTCAGTAATATGTAGTAACTTATAATGCCGTTTTATGTTATACAGTCGTTTTCCTCGTAATATTTGTGAACAAATCATACATTTAATATTTTCATCATATTGTCAGCAAAAAACTGCGTCCCCCATCCTACTTGAAACTTTCGTTTTTATAGAGGTACATGGTTTCGAGAGAGACATTGCGACGATACGCCACTCGCAAGTCAGAGACAAATACAAATGGACTCGAGTTTGACTCCAGTGAGTGAGAAGGTGGGGGTTGTGGGAGGTAGGAAGCAAGGGAAATGTACAGCTATCATTGCGAGCCACATTGTGCTCGTGAGTCACATTTTCGCCACGGCTGCTGTAGAGTATCTCGGATGATACGTAAGTACTGGACCGAATTTAGAGAAGTGTTCGCATCAGAATGTCTATAGTTTCAAATTGATCGCTTATAGCTTTGTGCAAAATTGTAACTCTCCTATGCATCCATCACCACTATGCCAGTATAAGAATAACCTGTCTCGTTGTCATTGATAGCACCGTTATTTAAAAGTATATGTAGCTGTAGGGTTAATTCATTGTCCTTTGTTTTATTACTATAACCACTTTTATATAAAAAACTGGAAAAGGTATTATATCCGAAGGCATTTTGTGTATTAACACTACAAAAGGGCTTTTAAGTTCAGCCTCCGCTCCGAGTGTTGGCGTCATCGAGCACCCACGCAGAGAACACCTTCGCACCATGTATGTAGTGAGCCACTAAAATGTCACGCGCGTTTGCTATGAAAATTAAATAGCGACGCCGTTCCACGTGTATACAGTTAACAAAGCCCTCACTAGGTTTATAGCTAACGTATTTCTGTGATGTATCGATCTACAATTAAGTTAGTAAATCGCAGGTCTTCTACGAAGTGTTGTCAGCACTCTACCTAATGTCAATCTTCTCAGGCCGCGTCTTAAAGGAAGAGTAAAATATCCGACATTAGACCTCAGACGCCTGGCTCCGTACTCTACTAGCCGTCTTAACACGGAAACTAAACGGCATTTCATACAAGTTGAGAGGATACGAAAGCATTTCTTTCCCCTTCTACTTGCACCTAGTTCGTCAGTAATACACCGGTAGCTGTTACCTCTTATACCTGCATCACAAAAAGTTGATCACACAAGAAAATAAAATATTAAATAAAGTACATAGGAGATACACCATCACCTTTACTTTTTAACTTTGCTCTAGAGTATGCCATTAGGAAAGTCCAGGATAACAGAGAGGGTTTGGAATTGAACGGGTTACATCAGCTGCTTGTCTATGCGGATGACGTGAATATGTTAGGAGAAAATCCACAAACGATTAGGAAAAACACGGGAATTTTACTGGAAGCAAGTAAAGAGATAGGTTTGGAAGTAAATCCCGAAAAGACAAAGTATATGGTTATGTCTCCTGACGAGAATATTGTACGAAATGGAAATATAATAATTTGAAATTTATCTTTTGAAGAGGTGGAAAAATTCAAATACCTGGGAGCAACAGTAACAAATATAAATTATACTCGGGAGGAAGTTAAACACGGAATAAATATGAAAAATGCCTGTTATTATTCGGTTGAGAAGTTTTTATCATCCAGTCTGCTATCAAAAAATCTGAAAGTTAGAATTTATAAAACAGTTATATTACCGGTTGTTCTTTATAGTTGTAAAACTTGGACTCTCGCTTTGAGAGAGGAACATAGGTTAAGGGTGTTTGAGAATAAGGTGCTTAGGAAAAAATTTTTGGCTAAGAGGGATGAAGTTACAGGAGAATGGAGAAAGTTACACAACGCAGAACTGCACGCATTGTATTCTTCACCTGACATAATTAGGAACATTAAATCCAGACGTTTGAGATGGGCAGGGCATGTAGCTCGTATGGGCGAGTCCAGAAATGCGTATAGAGTGTTAGTTGGGAGGCTGGAGGGAAAAAGACCTTTGGGGAGGCCGAGACGTAGATGGGAAAATAATATTAAAATGGATTTGAGGGAGGGGGGATACGATGATAGAGAGTGGATTAATCTTTCTCAGGATAGAGACCAATGGCGGGCTTATGTGAGGGAGGCAATGAACCTCCGCGTTCCTTAAAAGCACAGTAAGTAAGTAAGTAAGTAAGTAAGCAACAGGATATAAAATACAGAGCCACCGGCGTGGCTTCCTCGGTTAAGGCGCCTGCCTGCCGTTCTGAAGTTGCGCTCGGGCGCGGGTTCGATTCCCGCTTGGGCTTATTATCTGGTTGCCTTTTTTCCGAGGTTTTCCCCAACCGTAAGATGGATGCCAGGTAGTCTATGGCGAATCCCCGGCCTCATCTCGCCAAATAGCATCTCACTATCATCAATCTCATCGACGCTAAATAACCTAGTAGTTGATACAGTGTCGTTAAGTACCCAACAAAAAAAATAAACAAAATGCAGTGACACAGATGTTTAACGATTACAAGTTTCAGTATGTTTTAGTGTCATTCTTACAAATTTTCATCTAATAATTAATTAGATCATGGCATCTTAGTTTGTATTATGAAGTTAGGGGGGAGTGTGTATGCCGTAGAGTAGCAACTAGCGGTGAAGAAAACATTTATCTTCTGCGGTCAGTAGCTTTTTATTGTGCCAGTTGATATAAACAAGAAAATGAAATATAAACGCTTAGTATAGATATTCGGAATGTAGTTTACCGGTAAACATTTTCAATAATAAGAATTTTCACTATGTTCAAAGTCAATTAGTCGAACATTAGTAAGATAGACAGTAGCGTCTTCTCCTTCACGGATGGTAAAGAGTGTGAGTAGAGGGGATAGCCTATCAACGAAACTGATATGGTATTAAGTGTCTGAGATCTAGTGTCGGACGTTTTACTATTCCGTTAAGACCCAGCCTTAGGCCGGCAGCGTGCTGCATCGGACATTCTGTGTCGAACAGAATAGTTTTGTGTAGGATCGTTCGATGTGACGGTGATTAGTAGAGAGTGCAAAGGGAGCAGTTGTTCGACACACCGGCAACAGGGCAAGGGTTGTAAATTCACCTTGTGCACCCGCAGAGGTCTGACTCTGCGGTACACACGATAGCTGCAAGCAGTAGGTACAGCGTAGTAAAGCTAACGTCAGTACTGAAGAAACATAAGAACAGTTCGGTTCTAGTGTTACGATGCCTAAGGCGGAGCAAATTCGTTCGGCAAAGTTAAGAGACTTAATTCCGAATATGGTGATATTTTTGTTAATTGATTCAAGCATAAAACAAATTGGAATACATTTAATCGAATTATGGGCTTATTCCTGATTGTATAACAGCTTTAGAAAAGTCTGGTACAAAACTGGTTGATCAGATTTCCCTACTGCGAAATATCTGGAAGAAAGTGACTCAAGTAGACGATAAAATTGGTAAAATAATATCTGCGAAAATAACAAATAAGTTGAAAAAATGGTGGATATTATAAACTCTGAAAGATTAGTGACAGTATTTCTGGAGATAAGGATTCCTTTGAAGAACTAACAGAAGTTGAAAAAAATGGTTTACAGGATTTTACGTATGCCCCAGTTGTCTCAACAGACGTAGAAAGAAGCTTCTCCACATATAAGGCCATGCTATCAGATAGACGAAAATCGTTTTCTGTTAATAACGTACAAATGTCATTTGTTGTGCACTGTAACAATATTTGGAAGAAATCAGATAACGTATCATATGTGCATTAATAAATCACACTCATTGTAAAGAAAAGGAAAAACAAAAAACAATTGTTCAAGTGCTTTTTCGAATAGAATCTCATGAACCCGTTACAAATAAACAGTGATTTTGTTTGCGTTCTATATGAAATCATACATGTATACAGTATATTATTTGTTTAGGATGAAATGGTTAATTAGTTTTGTAATTTTGAAATCTTACTAAAGTATCTGTAGGAAATTAATTGTAGAAACGTTAGGGAACTGTGTCATTTCTATTGTGTCGTCTGTACGTCAACACATCGTGTTCATGACCGTCGCTTGTACACAGGGAACACGCCGAGTAACGTCGGAACCCTTGCTATGACGCCATTCTGTCTGTCACGTGCTCCGTCTGCACCGCTCTAGTGATTAGTCTACGCCTGTGACATTGGAGCATGTATACAGTGAAAGAAAACCAACTCACTCCAGGCTATACACAGAGTATGCAGTACCGCTACGTCTTGTACAGTACAGTCTGCACAAGAGAATAATACACACATCCCTCTGAATTACTTTCTATCTTTATTTAACTTCATTTCAACTATTAGAAAATTCCATTCAACACATGTTGGGTTAGATTTATTGTCTATTGCGTGTTTAGTTTGTAATTACAGTGAACAACAAGATGCATTCTCAAGGTTTCGAAAGCGAATGAGTGTCTACTACTGTCTAGTATGGGTTTGAATGCAGAAAAACTGCGAAACGACAGTTGCATATGCGAAATATTTGACATCAAAATTATCTACAGTGTATTTGTCACCTAGCAGAATATTAGCTACCTGACAAGGTAAACTGTGATGTTTACCATCTTTCTTCACATGTCCTTCAGTAGACGCCCTGCTCACAAACAAAAGTAACGCGCACTACAGGGTCACTCTAAACAGCTTCCTTACTCCTAAACGAGTACAGTATACGTGTGAATTAAATACTATTATAGTCACAAACATGCCATGGTATGAAAGAAAAATTTCACAACCTCGAGCGGGAATCGAACCTGCGACTTCCTGGTCACCCAAACATCGTAAGATGAGATTACATTTGTAAAGTACAGTATACTTCAGATAGCAATATTTATGATGATATGCACTACTAGTTGAAATAAAGGTGCCTAAAACAAGTACGAATGTACAGAAATGGGTAGAGGAATTCGGAAAATATCTTACCTCGGCTTGGTTTAAATCAAGTTCAGGTAACGGCCTTCCAAACTTCTTTATTTTACATTTATCTTCCAAGATCAAAACGAAAATTTTGTTTGTTTAAGATATTGAACACTATTTATTTTCTTTTGAAACGAACACTGGTCACACTCATAGATGAATACAGTAATACTAAAACACCGAGAACGACCATTCTTACTTTTCCGCCATAGCGTGTCGGCTGTCCCACTGTTACGTCACTGGACAGCTGCGCTCAGCAAAGTGTCCGGTCTATTTACCAACGCATGCACGTTTCCCCAGCAGCATTCCCCTCTTACCTTTCGCCCCGCACGCAAGTCCAGAAGTTGGCTCGGCGAGGTTCAGAGGAGAAATTGAACCTCGTTAGAGATGGAGGAAATAATTTAATTACCGGTATATTGATATTGCAATATTTTGCAAACCCAATTTCGGTAAACGATATATATATTGCAAAAAATATATCGATACCGGTATATCGAAACGATTCGATATATCGCTATTTCGCAAATTAATAGATACTAATGAAATTACATTTGTAGGTGTATATTTATTACAATAAACTTAAATTTTAATAGCCTATTCCTTATTAGCATTGAAATCAACATCTTAACAGTCAGAAGATTAAATGTAAAATTTCAACGATAACCAATACATTTCCAATATCATAATACTATGTAGTTCGTAAACTAAATCAAAATTATAGTGGAGGTAAGATGAGCTTAAATGATACAATGGGGATGTGTTAAGTGAACTCTATATGGGTCAGTATTTGACATTGAAACATTCATTCATTCATAGTGTTCTGCCCAAAGACAGGTCTTTCACTGCAAACCCAGCATTCTCCAGTCTTTCCTACTTCTGCCTTCCTCTTTGTCTCCGCATATGATCCACACATCTTAATATCGTCTATCATCGATATCTTCTTCTGCCTCGAATTCTTCTCCCGTTCACTATTCCTTCCAGTGTATCCTTCAGTAGGCAGTTTCTTCTCAGCCAGTGACCCAGCCAATTCCTTTTCCTTCTTCTGATCAGTTTCAGCATCATTCTTTCTTCATCCACTCTTTTCAACACAGCTTCGTTTCTTACTCTGTCTGTCCATTTCACACCTTCTCCATACTTCTCCGTATCCACATTCCAAATGCTTCTATTCGAGGTGGGGAAAAATAACGTAACAGTTATTTTGGAACCGTTCTTTGTTTGGAACTGTTCCAAAAAGTAACAGCACCTTGGAACACTATGTTCTAAAATAACAGTGTTGCTCTGAGCTAGTACGAAATACTTGCGGTTACAAATACTCGTTTCACTTTGGAACTACATTATGACAACGCCTGTTCCACAGAACGGAACATGTTTGGTACTGTTGATAGCAGTGACGCCAACTTTTGAAAAACAGTGGGTGGGCTCAAACATTTGACGAGCCCTAAATTAAATAAATCTCATAACACGATAAATTATTGGGTGGGCTCGGATTCCACGAGCCCATATAAGTTGGCGCCACTGTTTGAAAGCAGAATTGGGAATCCTTTCGTCGTACTGAAAAAAATGTTGGAAAGTAAAGTAAAAGATAAATAGTAAAGATACGAAGATAGTCTTTAAAAAATGTACACATTTTCTTGGAACTGATGTTCATTAAGCATAGGATTCTATCAAATAACATAATGCCTGTCTTATAGTAACTACATTGTGAATTTTATCAAGGGAGATGAAATATATAGGTTATCTTTTATTTCCAAATATTTTACAGTTTTAGTTTCATTGCCAATTCTTGAAATTAAACTAAAATCTGTTGAAACATGACTGTATTATTGAAGTTCCTTTGTTAAAAAAACGTACAACGGTAAATTTTCATATTTCAATACAATGAGATTCATTACGGTACATCTATACTAATAATAAATCTGTAGCCGAAATTTTTCTGGTAATTTTTGATTTTCCAAAAATGATTGGTCCAAA
Organism: Periplaneta americana; assembly: GCF_040183065.1. Classification (NCBI taxonomy): domain Eukaryota; kingdom Metazoa; phylum Arthropoda; class Insecta; order Blattodea; family Blattidae; genus Periplaneta; species Periplaneta americana. The sequence continues at coordinate 181,133,977 of NC_091124.1, forward strand.
CATACATAATTAACCACCCTGAAACCGAAAATCGCTTTTTTTTTTTAATTTTTGTTTGTATGTCTGTCTGTATGTTTGTTACCTTTTCACGCGATAATGGCTGAACCGATTTCGATGAAACTTGGAATATAAATTAAGTTCGTTGTAACTTAGATTTTAGGCTATATGGCATTCAAAATACGTTATTTAAAAGGAGGGTTATAAGGTGGCCTGAATTAAATAAATAGAAATAACTCGCTTATTATTGATTTTTGTGAAATATGTTACATAACAAACGTTTCTTTAAAAATGATTTCTGATAAGTTTTATGCTCTGAAAATTTTTGATATGACTGATATTTAATGAGATAAATGAGTTTTAAAATTAAAATAACTACCATCTAAGGCGGTGTATTGAAATAAAAAACAAATGACTTCGTCTAAAAGGGGCCTTGGACACAACAATCGAAAGCTATGAAACATAGCCTACAGACAATGATTCTGTGTTTGTATGAAGTAATATCGGAAGCTAAATTAACCGATTTGTATAATTAATTATTATTTCATCATTGGAAAGTGTAGTTTCTCTGGATGGACATAATGCTATAATGTTATTACAGTAACTTCGGAGTGAATTGATGATAGGTAAGATTAAAATAGCTTCTTATGCACAGAAAACTTGATAGGTTATTCTGTATATTTATTTCCTGTATTTCTTATAATAATGTTTATGAACATATTCATTTTTATCTCAGAGAATTAACGAACAACGAGAGTGTATTGATTTAGTATGCAGTAATAGTACGCTAACTTAGCAATGCATTATTTTATAATCCTACAGAAATTTATCTGTTATGGTAACAACATGGAGTCAGGCCACAAAGGGAAAAACACAAAAGGAGGGATTCGATCCGGTGCTGTGGAGCGAAACTTCGGCGTAGGCTATATAATATATGGTGGTACTGTTATTTGGAACCTAGTATTTTCAAGGAACTGGAACAGTTGGAACTGTTACGAGAAAATAAGAACCTTTCCCATCTCTATTCGATATACTGTGAACTTGAGTGAATGAACTAGAAGAACTAGCCAAGGCAAACGAACTGTGAACTGAGAACTGACAGTTTTGTTTCGTATATAGTGCTTTGTGAACATTAGTTGAGATGAGGAGTACATTGTAGTTCTCAATAATCGAAGTGAATTGTCATTGTCGTCTGTGGAGTGCAATAACGAATACTGTGTTGCTGTGTGGAGTGAAATACCCAATGTTGACGGGAGTGTTTAAATTCAGAAATAGAAAGCCATTATTATTGTGAATAAAAGTAACATTATTGTTGAAATAAAAATCACAATATCCTTGTTTCTCTTTCCATTTAAAAACATAGAAATAAAAGTTTTGAAGTCAAATGGCTCCTTTTCAGAGTGGCAGTTGTTCCTATCTTGGAGAACATTAATACTAAAACACTAGTAGATAAACCTCCATTATCAATCTCATATGAAATAGTTTGATTCGAATTATAGACCAGCCAATCAGAGATAGACAATGATTGGATTGGATATTTCAAAATTGCACAATTATGTAACTGTCCACTTTCATTAACGCCATCTCTCGGGGAATTATCGGAGTTAACTAGTGTGGATTTTGTTGTTCATAATAATTTCACAAAAACAAATATTAAAAAAAAAAAAAACCGATAAATTTATGAGAAAACCGATATATTATAGTACGATATGTTGTATAAAATTTTCGATATCGATATATCGATTTATCGAAACGAAATTATCGGTATTTCGTAAAAACCGATGTATCGTTCCCATCTCTAAACCTCGTAAACGTGTATTCGATCTCTGCGATTCATAGGTTTCCATACGACAAAATACGGCAGAGCCGCAAGTACACTTATTAAATATGAGGAAGAAACAAAAAATGACAGTCAAAATTATAAATAAATTTATTCAAACAATTAAATTATTTTTCCTTGTTTTTCCAGGGGATTCTCTGAATCATTGAACGCATAAGACGCACCGCTACTGATAGAATATGATTCTAATACTGGAGTGACAACATAACCATTATCTGAGACAAAATCGAAAATAACTGTGGCAAGGATGTTAGTGAAATAGTGAATAACGACATGAAGGACAGACATATGGTGGTGGCAATAGCTATGGTGTTACAAGAACAAAGAACTGCGAAGTCTGCATCGAGCGTTGAATAGTGAATGCTCCAGCATCAGCCGATTCTCAATCGACACAGAAATGAATTTAATTAGAAATCGTGCCGCATAAAAGTCGAGTTTAAATGACCATGCACAACAAGCAGTTAGCGCGCTGCATTTGTGCCAAGTTGGTGGTTGTTGAGGCGAGTTATTCCATACTGCGAGTGTGATCGCAGATGTCACGGATGGTTAGTCGAAAGTCAGTTCTGTGCCGAACAATAATTGGATTCGACAATTGGAATGTACAACGCCGGGGATTCAATGTCTGTTATTCCCAATTAATGCAAGCAGCGAATGAAATGGAGTGTGTTTCTATTTTATTTCAACCGCTGCAAGATGTGTGCCCACACTGCGGCGGAAATTAACATCAAACAATTTTGGTTAATTGAAAATTTATTTATTTATTTTTCATCTAGGTCCTAAACTGGCTGTTCCAAATATTTCTTGTACAAACACAAGGTCTGTACAATACTGTTTAATGGAAAGAAATGCTACCGACTTACAAAGTATCAATTTGTAAAGTAAAACATTATTTATTTATTTATGCTCGACCATGCCGAAATGTAGTAATTATACACCTGGTAGCAGCCCTTTAATGGACCTCATTAAAGTACACCTATTCATTAAAGTTCAGGTGTTCCACAAATCAGAAAATACCATTATAGCAATATGAAAGCGCAAGTATCGATTATTCTCGGATATGCAATCGAAAGACAACTAGTTCTGTTACTATAATAATTAGCGTTAATTGTAAATGATATTCAAATAATATTCAAATGATATTCAAGTCCAGGATAACAGAGAGGGTTTGGAATTGAACGGGTTACATCAGGTGCTTGTCTATGCGGATGACGTGAATATGTTAGTTGAAAATCCACAAACGATTAGGGAAAACACGGAAATTCTACTTGAAGTAAGTAAAGCGATAGGGTTGGAAGTAAATCCCGAAAAGATTAAGTATATGATTATGTCTCGTGACCAGAATATTGTACGAAATGGAACTATAAAAATTGCAGATTTATCCTTCGAAGAGGAGGAAAAATTCAAATATCTTGGAGCAACAGTAACAAATATAAATGACACTCGGAAGAAAATTAAATGCAGAATTAATTTGGGAAATGCCTGTTATTATTCGGTTGAGAAGGTTTTGTCATCTAGTCTGCTGTCAAAAAATCTGAAAGTTAGAATTTATAAAACAGTTATATTACCGGTTGTTGTGTATGGTTGTGAAATTTGGACTCTCACTTAGAGAGAGGAACAGGGATTAAGGGTGTTTGAGAATAAGGTTCTTAGGAAAATATTTGGGGCTAAGAGGGATGAAGTTACAGGAGAATGGAGAAAGTTACACAACGCAGAGCTGCACGCATTGTATTCTTCACCTGACATTATTAGGAACATTAAATCCAGATGTTTGAGATGGGCAGGGCATGTGGCACGTATGGTTTGAATCCAGAAATGCATATAGAGTGTTAGTTGGGAGGCCGGCGGGAAAAAGGCCTTTGGGGAGACCGAGACGTAGGTGGGAAGATAATATTAAAATGTATTTGAGGGAGGTGGGATACGATGGTAGAGAATGGATTAATCTTACTCAGGATAGGGATCAATGGCTGGCTTATGTGAGGGCGGCAATGAACCTCCGGGTTCCTTAAAAGCCAGTAAGTAAGTAAGTAAGTAAGTATTCAAATAAATTCAATTTGACATCTCGTTTTTCAATGTCTAAGTGAATTTCAAGGTAATATCAAGATTAATCTTTATTTTACTCTCTAGATTATATCAAGGTCAATGTCGTCATTTGTTTCTCGGAAAAAACAATACTTTCGCGTCTGCGCACATCTCACAATTTACTAGGTATTGCACAGGGTCAGTTCCGCTCCTCAGTCAGATAGGAATAACATGAATACTTATGAATAATTTCAAGTTAGAAATATAGTCGAGCATAAAAAGTCGTGACTATAATGATAATTAAGACGCTCGTATGAAAATTATGAAACTCGCTTGCGCACGTTTCATAAACATACTCGCGTCTTAATTACTATCATTATAGGCTCGTTGCATAATGTACTATTATTTATTTATTTATTTCTCCTGACAGGATTAAGGCTGTAAGGCATTCTCTTACATCCTACAAGATAGAACACATAAATAAAAAATACAAACACTGATAAAAATAATAGAAATTAAATTAAATCCCGATAGAGGATGAACAGGGTCAAAAGAATACTATAGAGCTCTTATCGAAAGAAAGAAAACAAAAGATAGCAATGATGATAGTGATAGCAGATAATAATAATAATAATAATAATAATAATAATAATAATAAATAGATATTGAATACATAGGCTAATTGAAGTTTTAAATAATGTTATTCCATTGTCAAATTCAGAATTAAATGAAAGGTAGAGTAACTTTTAATGAAAGAAAAGGGTATGGGATTTCGTGAAGAATGTAACATTTCCACATTACCATAACTTGCAGATACCCGTAGGCAATGCTATCTGAGAATGTAAAATGCATATAATTTTAAATGTTAATGAGTAATGAAAATATTTCTCTAAGCATCTCAGATCGTTATTTCAAACAATCGATATGTATTGTATTGAGATGTTTTTGAAGTTTGAAAACATTGAAGTAGGAAATCGAGACTAAGGCTGTGACATTTATTGGTACATTCCGTACATTTGTATATCGGTAGATAAAGTTATTGGGATGACGTGTAAAACTTGGATGCAGTGTTGCCATGTATAGGGATTTATCCCTAGGCGTAGAAATTTTTCACACGAAATGGGATGTAGGGATTTTCTAAAAATAATTTCAAAATGTAGGAATTTTGAGTGTGTGTGTGTTTTATTTGCTTATTACTGGTGGACAATTATTTACTCTTAAAACAGAAGAAGGAGCCTAACTTACTGAGAAACTCCAAGCCTCATGATACGAAATAGCTAATGTTCCATTGTTCTGTGGGTAAAATCGCCTTCATTTTTATTGTACGTTCAAGAGTGATGAAATAAGTCTTTTAGGAATCTCTTCCGCTCTGTCTTTCTTTCGTAATCATACAATCATACAAGAGCTTGTCTATTCACAGAGTCGTTACAGATTACAGTCATTTTCAAAATTCATTTCTGACTTAAATTTGTTAATTGGAGACTGAAGTTAAATACTTCATCTTTGAACGGCCTTATTTACGCGTTTCCCCAATTTTTCTTCCACCGAAATAATCATCGTAATTATTCAAAGTTGTCAATTCTGGAATTTTGGAAATAAAATTTTAACTCCCAATTATGTTTAAAAATATAGCCGAAACTGCCAAAATTTATGTTCCTCTTCAGCATTCTAATGCTTCTGTGGAACGCAAATCTTCAATGGTGCGACATTAAAACAATAAAAAATAAATTATTGACAGACACAGTTTCATCACTTGAAAATATAAAACTTGACATGCGCACCATGAAAAAGGTGTGCTATTACTAAGCTTAGTATTTCTACTATGTCTGAGCTGGAATACAGTTGCCTACTCTCATACTGTACCTGACGTCACAGCCCAGGGATACGTCCCGTCTGATACAACATAGAACCGGATATATAATTTTTTATGCCTGACCATGCAGAAATGTAGTAATTATACACCTGGTAGCAGTCCTTTAATGCATGTCATTAAAGTACACCTATTCATTAAAGTTCAGGCTTTCGATTATTCTCGGGTATGCAATCGAAAGACAACGAGGGAAACGTCACGGTGGCTGGAAATCCAATACTGTCGCAGAAGGTTATGTTCTGTTACTATAATAATTAGCGTTAATTGTAAATAATATTCAAATAAATTCAATTTGTCATCTCGTTTTTCAATTCTAAATCAATTTCCAGGTTATATCAAAATTAGTTGTTATTCTCTAGATTATATCAACGTCAATGACATTATTGTTCCTCGGAAAAAATCAATACTTTCGCGTCTGCGCACATCTCACAATTTACGAGCTACGCACAAGGTCACTTCCCCTCTTCAGTCAGATGCGAATAAAATGAATACTTCTGAATAATTTAAAGTTAGAAATATGGTCGAGCATAAAAAGTCGTATGAAACTTGCCTATAATGGTAATTAAGACGCTTGTATGAAAATTATGAAACTCGCTTGCGCTCGTTTCATAAACAAACATACTCGCATCTTAATTACTATCGTTATAGGCTCGTTGCATAATGTACTATTATCAAATCTATGAACACTGTATAATTGGCCCAACATGTGTGGTTTATCTTTGAATATGAATAAATAAACACATACATACATACATACATACATACATACAACACTAGAGGAAAGCTTGTCTCTAAAAATATATTTATGGATTCATCATGCAATTGTTCACTAAACTGTAACCAAGACTAACAGCTGATAGGAGGCAGAAAATATTCAATGATTATTACAAACTGGACTGAGATCTTAAATCAGCTTTCATTATGAGTCATGTCGAATCTGTTAATAAAAAGAAACATTACACTAAGGGTAACTGTTTAATGTGTAATTATACCAGAATCTACAAGCTGCCAGCATTGGATGATAATGAGGACATTGTTGTGTGCAAAACTTTTTTCAAAAAAAGATACCGGTGACAGATTTCTGATGGAAAAATTGACATCTCTTTCAAAAGGAAGCAGATAAGAGGAGGGCCAACTGTGGACAGACATGATCATCATGAACTCTGTAATAAAACAGGCCAAGAGGATCTGATTTCATCAATGAATTTGCATTGTGCCATTCACATTACATTATGAAGAATAATTCAAATAGAAAGTAGACGTCTTCTACATTTTTTGAGATACAGCTTTCATTTTTGGTACACATATGTATCTTACAAACCTAATATAGTTACCAAAATTTGACTTTCGTCATATATATTTATTTTTTCAGTTTTTCAATTTAGTAAAGGGGAGCCAAATTTTCAGACTTCTGCATTCATTTTTTTAATAATAATTCCAGATTACAGAGAAAAAATAATTGTGAAATAACCACAATATTTTTTTGTAATTATTTTGATTATGCCACACACGAGCACGCACGCACACACACACACACACACATATTTTTTGTTTTTCCCCCCTTTAAAAGTTGTAGAGTTATGAAAAAAATCGTATGCAAAATTTTTAAGTTTGGTACAGTGAATATAGAAAAAAAGTCAGTTTCTTAGCTACAAAATTGGAGAAGCCTTAGTGATTTGGATAATGAGAAATGCACAAAACATTATAGCGGAGAAAAATGACTTTGAAGTTGACATTTCAGGGGTGCGGATCTTTATTAGGAGGGTTTCCATTCATATTACGTACTTTAGACTTTGGGAACGTGTAGACTACCTGGTATTAGAAACTATTTACTAGAAAAAAGTCAGCTTCTTTTGTCAGAAAATTTAATATACCTGTGTAGGCCTCCCTAAAAAATCTGATGTATTTTTACCACTACATTCCACCTGTTCATCAAGAATGTTATAGAAAACTTAGAAGTGACAACACTGAAGATATTATTCCCATTTATAAATCCAAATAAAATAGTTAACTTCATAGGTTTTCAACCTACCACTATTCTCCCCCCCTTCCACCATCAGCTGTGACATAGTTTACGTAATTTTTTGTACACGGAGCGCACCGACCAGTTGCTTTCTGCCTCCAGTGAACTCAAGAACACATCCTCATTCATCATAGTAAGTTACAGTTCATACAGTTTTCAATCTAAGACACAGTCATTTACGTTTTCTCTTATTAATTTTGTATAAATTTGCCCTCTTAATAATTAATAGTTCAAACTTTTAACTAATAAACAACTGTTCCGTGTGCTTACGTACATATAAAATCTCTACACGAGATGTTCTGTAATAGATTCATGTGAATTATTAAGATCTTGGCATTAATAGCATTGAGATATGTATATACTTTGTTCTGGTAACGAGCATCATTGAAATTTTTGAGTATAGATATTACATTTGATACTTTCTTCCCCACAGCTGTCGCCCCAGCTCCCACCAAATATGGAAAGCTACATAACCATCAAACTGGACGACTATTAATTCTGATCTTAACAATTTTAAAGTATTTTAGTTAATTTTATCATCAGCAATTGTACCATTTTATCACGGCCCATAGAGCCGCCTTGTATTTATATTGTAATTTCTGCCATACAATTATTGATTTTACATAGAAACATGTCATTTTAATTTTTAATATTAATTGAGTTTACTTGTAGGGCAACATATAGTGTACTCACATCATACATATGGTCTTACTTGTTTCTGATGATGGCTCCATAGAGCCGAAAACGTTTAAATAGATATATTATGTAACAAAATATTGTATAACCAATATATTTGTTAAATAAGGATAAGCATTACGGCACATGTAATAAATTTTAATTGTCATTTATACATTTTGTTAGTTACGCGGTATTGTGAGACAACTTTAGCAGCTTCAGGACACATGCTGACAAGCGTTTTCTTTGCGTGAAAACTGCCTTCTGGAAATATTATTCGTGCTCTTGTATATGTCAATGTGTTATCTGAATTGTTGTCCTACCATCTGACTTGAGGTCAAGGTCGGTAGGCTGTAGCTTGCATCGGCTCTAGATACCGTTGCAGACAATGATTGCTGCATTCTTAGTCAATCAAATGCTGAAACTATGGGAAAGGAAAAAGAAGACACAGTTCAATGTTTATTGTAATAATAATAATAATAATAATAATAATAATAATGACAATCTGATACCGGGTACTTTATTTTCACACTACGTAATTTGAATAGGTAAGTAGAATTATTACTAAAACGTTGCTGACAAATATAATTTTATAATAAAATAATGAATAATAATATTATTATTATTATTATTAGTAATGTTATTATTATTATTATTGACAATGGACTTGACTGACTTGCGAATAATGAAAAGAAAATCATATAAAAATATAATAATGATGATAATTTTTCAGGCACAATATTCGTTAAACACAATAAAGAAATAATTATAGGCCTATGCTGAAATCACAAAACGTAATCCTTGAGTAACACTAGTGTGGAATACTATCATAAAAACTATGGCACAATCGGTTCTATATACAATAATGTGACGGTAATTCAGGCAGGCTACAAATGCTCTTTTTTTCTGTGCTTTCGCACGAGAACATTACTTTTTTTTTACTGAAGGGACGCCATCAGTACTATTAGCTAACCAATATCGCACAGTTCATTCTTTAATTCGCAATGTACACAGAAACATCTATTTGCAAACCTGAATTTTTTTCTCATCAACTTTTAGGTTGTAGACAAATGTTCTCTTTCTTCTCGATTCAGAATTTGTACTGCCAGGTCTTTTCGTAGGAATGAAATCCACAAGATTTGATACGTGAACGGTCCTCTGTTCCCAAGTCATAGTTTTCCAGAATGCCTGAATTATGTGTCTTCTCTCATTAGAAATTAAATTACGGCCTCTTACTTTCGAATTTTGGCACATTTTATAACTACACTCTGGCCCCAAATTCCTTGCATCTCTTTCCGTATCATGTGTCACTTTGCCATCCTTCGACCACTTGTAGCTAAGATAAGCTTCCTCTTCCATTCCAAGTTTTCTATTTTTCATTTTCTTACACTTACCCTTTTGTGGCTTTGAACTTCTTTCTCTTTTCTGTCAAATTTCCATGAAACGCTTGTAGATTTCTTTTACATTTGAATTATCAGGCAGTACACCTAGGAATAAGATGAGATTACTAGTGTTTATAAATATGATATAAATTGATTGAAAAACATGTGTAGTAAATATTATCATCAATTTAGATTTCCTCCTACCGGAGGAAATGGAAGGAACCAAGCTCAGCACCACTGAATGTAGCGCAAATTATTTTAGCGGCCCATTCATGATTATTTATATAAAGTACTTAAATTAAGTTTGCTGATATGATTCCGTAACTGAAGAAAAATAAACTTGTAATAACTGTGATACTTCTTATGCCATACCTTTGTTAATGTTCACAGAAGTTTCTCACGTCTGGAATGCAGAACATAGCACAGATAGGATTTCGTTCTCGCTAAACTGACTGTCTGATTCATTGTCCATTTCTTCTCTTATATCTGTGGGCCTATATAATAATAAAACAATAAATGTAGCCTACTATACTTCACTGAATGAACTTGCAATAAGATTCTGCGGGAATTCAGCTCCACTAACATTCAATTGACATTAGTGAAATAATTCTATTATATTTACCTTTTAAATAATTGAAACTGAACACTTCTTTAATCTTCTCAGAATATTACACACTGTTGACACAATTTTACAAGCCAGTAACGAGAACCAGCTTCCGTACTGATGGCGCGCAGGGAGTAGACATAATATCTGTTGTCAGATACGCGGTATTTCCTACAGACTTCTCGTGACTTCAGATACGCGGTATTGTACCTCCCTCCTTCGCACGCAGGCCATTCATGCAATCAAATTCCCGCGCTTGTCAATGCATGCAGATGACAGTGGAGGTACCATCTGTGCAAAAAAACAGTTTTGACCAAAAATGTCAGTTACGCGGTATTGGTTCTTGAGCGACGATATATTTCATGTGTGGATACAAAACCTTGCTGTGGAATTAACAATTACTTCTTTCCTTTACCCTTCAATATCTCCAAACCTCTTCCTTATGGCTTAGTCATCTTTGGCTTGAAACCCTTCAATTAATACATGAATATCAAATGAGACCGTTGAGCTTTGATTTGACCAACCAACGTAGGGATTTTCTACTGATTATAGGGATTTTTAAACGTTTGTGGTGATTTCCGTACGAAAAAACGTGGCAACATTGATTGCATGTTACAACAGTTTGAATTCAGCTTGGAAAGTCTTCAGTCAAGATGCTGTTGAATTTCTGTAACTTTTGGTCAGATGTTCAGCAACAAGTTTGGACTTTCTGCGTTGCTAGAAAGCAGTTTCTTTGTTCGGACACATCATTAAATTGAGTGGTTTAATATCACTACGGAACGAGCTCCATGCTCAAGGCACACGAACTACTTCTGAGAGTTTCACCATGAATCATGTCATTATCTCTCGTAGATGAATACTGACAGTAACTTATGAAAACCTATGCTTTATGACTGTGGATATAGCTTCCAATATTGAATTTATCATTAACTTCTTGTTGATAGTGTAGATCACTACATGTTGATGGTAATGTGCATATTAGCATCTATCTTATTGAAAAAAGAACAGAAATGAAATGCTGTGTGTTTGTCTATTATTGTCTGCAGAAAGAACTTTCTTCTGCAATATTTAATAAATTATACCCATATTTAGTACTTATGAATTCACTGATCACTGTTGCCAACTCGGTTGTTAAACACCCGCTGTGAAACAGTGCAGAAACCGTAAACTGGGATTATTTTTGTCGCTGTAGGTACTAAATTCCAGCAGAATTGACACAAGAGGGTGGAAGTGCATTATATAGCGAAATTTATAAACTTGTACTTGCTATTTGGAAAAAGGAAATTGTACCAGAACAATGGAAGGAGTCCATAACTGTACCTATTTTTAAAAAGGGGGACAAAACCAACTGTGGTAACTTTCGAGAACATCACTTTTGTTGACGTCGTAGAAAATTTTGTCCAATATTCTTTTGAGAAGATTAACTCCGTACGTAGATGAAATTATTGGGGATCATCAGTGCGGTTTTCGGCGTAATAGATCGACTATTGATTAGATTTTTTGTATTCGACAGATAATGGAGAAAAATGGGAGTATAAGGGTACAGTACATCAGTTATTCATAGATTTCAAAAAGGCATATGACTCAGTTAAGAGGGAAGTATTATATGATATTCTTATTGAATTTGGTATTCCCAAGAATCTAGTTCGATTAATTAAAATGTGTCTCAGTGAAACATACAGCAGAGTCCGTATAGGTCAGTTCTATCCGATGCTTTTCCAATTCACTGCGGGCTAAAGCAGGGAGATGCACTATCACCTTTACTTTTTAACTTCGCGCTAGAATATGCCATTAGGAAAGTTCAGGATAACAGGCAGGGTTTGGAATTGAACGGGTTACATCAGCTTCTTGTCTATGCGGATGACGTGAATATGTTAGGAGAAAATACACAAACGATTAGGTAAAACACGGAACTTTTACTTGAAGCAAGTAGAGCGATCGGTTTGGAAGTAAATCCCGAAAAGACAAAGTATATGATTATGTCTCGTGACCAGAATATTGTACGAAATGGAAATATAAAAATTGGAGATTTATCCTTCGAAGAAGTGGAAAAATTCAAATATCTTGGAGCAACAGTAACAAATATAAATGACACTCGGGAGGAAATTAAACGCAGAATAAATATGGGAAATGCCTATTATTATTCGGTTGAGAAGCTCTTATCATCCAGTCTGCTGTCCAAAAATCTGAAAGTTAGAATTTATAATACAGTTATATTACCGGTTCTTCTGTATGGTTGTGAAACTTGGACTCTCACTCTGAGAGAGGAACATAGGTTCAGGGTTTTTGAGAATAAGGTGCTTAGGAAAATATTTGGGGCTAAGCGGGATGAAGTTAGAGGAGAATGGAGAAAGTTACACAACACAGAACTGCACGCATTGTATTCTTCACCTGACATAATTAGGAACATTAAATCCAGACGTTTGAGATGGGCAGGGCATGTAGCACTTATGGGCGAATCCAGAAATGCATATAGAGTGTTAGTTGGGAGACCGTAGGGAAAAAGACCTTTAGGGAGGCCGAGACGTAGATGGGAGGATAATATTAAAATGGATTTGAGGGAGGTGGGGTATGATGATAGAGACTGGATTGATCTTGCACAGGATAGGGACCGATGCCGGGCTTATGTGAGGGCGGCAATGAACCTTCGAGTTCCTTAAAAGCCATTTGTAAGTAAGTAAGTAAGGTACTAAAAAAGCCCTCAGCATTCCTACATCAGCAATAGAAATTTCATAAATTTTACCCACTAAACTAACACTAAAAATGACAGATTTAGCGAGAAAACCACTGATTAGGCAATACTGCTACTAATATGTGAGTGATGTGTATGGGCAAATTTAATATAAAATCAGTTATAATACTTCATAAAATGATATACTTAGCTGTATACTTCTCTTATAATATAATGAAGTCTGCCAAATATATGTTACATCTTAAACTATCAACAACTATTATCTAAAAGAATTTTTATATTTATTTACAAATTTAGACATCCCGTACAAATCAACTTCAGAGAAAGAGAGTAGCATTCAAGAAATACAGAGTGGAAGATGTTCAGTGACAGTAATCAATCTTCATAATGTATCCTGCTGTTTGCTAACAACATAAAGTCCACTATAGTCCACTGTAGTCTATTCAGTTCTTGTTTTTCATGAGAAATGAGGGGTAGTTCAGTGACAGTAACTTCACTGAGAAAATCCTGAAGACCAAAGGGTCAGAATGTTCCTTTGTCATTTTGCATCATTTATTTTTATTTAGTGGGAAATCAACTTTTATTCTAGAAAACAATGGAACATAGCAATAAATACAGTAGCATTTTACAAAGCATGGAAACACACCTCTCCGCAGCCGTCAGGGCGGTTATGTAGTCAGTGCCATGAGACTTTCTCAGAAGTGAATGCCCTTACATCACGCGGTAGACAGGTTTGAAGTTGAAACGCGTCTGGTGACGTTACCAAATATCCATTACTCAAAATGATTTACTAATTAACGGATTAAAATATGCTCACAATGAAACTTTATGCAAAATTATTTCTTTGTACCGGGAACTCTAATGTTTAAATGTGTTTTATAAAAGTACTAGCTTAAATTACCCGGCGTTGCCCGGGTTTTAAATTTTGGTCTATTTCTATATAAACTGTTTGTTAGACTTACCGGAGACCTCGGCAAGGGAACTATATAAAACCAAAACGAACTATATTTACTTATGTTTTCTCCTCCCTAGTGACGAATATTAAAGAAAGTGCCACTAATATTCAAAGAAACTGACTAATCGAAATAATTCCATCTCACCTATAAATAGAGTTTTAACAACATTAAGACCTTATGCTATAGGGATATTTAAGATATTTAACATTGTGATTGATGTTAATATTTATCGTACCACGGCATTATGTATTATTAAGCCTTTCTGCCCACAATAGCCTATATTTAATTACCTTCAAGGCCAAACTATAATCTGTAACGGATGGATTCTATCAAATACATGGATTTCAGGGTATTTTGCAGTAACGGAGACTATACTCATCAGAATTCACTCTCCAAGAGAAGGCAATGTAGAACACTACCACAACAGAAAATCATATTTTTCTATAAACGGCCAAGTCATTAGTGACCATAACTTATTAATAAGAAACGGATTAACAGTAACAGTAAAATAGGCTCTATATTAATATTGAAATATTATAATATTGTAATATTATCACAAATATTACTATAACTTATAATAATTGCTTAAAATCGAACGGCTATAATAGCAATACGTGGGATAAAAACATCATCTTCTTTCGTTTTTCCGGTTAATATTGCCACTCATATTACGTTTCGCATGAGTATTTGATACAAATTCTTATTAGTGCATAATTTTGGTGAGTCAGTATTTCGCAATAGTAGGTCTAATATGGCTATTCAATATTAAGTAAATTATGTGGTAGCAATCCTTGTAGTTTGAAAGAATTCTAGAATTCAATTGGATAAAACAGTCTGCTCACTATCTACAAAACTGCGTCGAGGAATTCACAATACGGTCCTGGACTGCGTAAAGATACTTATTGCATGAATTATCTAGTTTTAGCCTTCATGATGTGTAACAACAATGTAATTTAATTTCGTGTTAAAATTTCCAAGGCCTCGTGAAAGTCTATGTTGTATACAACAGACAATAATAAAGAACAATTGACTGTAGAAGATTTTGCATTTTAATATAATACATGAATATTTGATCTAACTAATTTAATTTTTTATATATTTAATTAATTTAAATTCCATTTCCACAATTTTAATGTAGCCTATGTTCTCCTCCTGGTTATGAAGGTTAAATGTGCAAACTTTAGCACATATCGGTCAAAGCGTGTAGATTTGTAAAGAGAACATACATACATACATACATACATACATACATACATACATACATACATACATACATACACACATACACACATACATACATACATACATAGATACACACATACACACATACACACATACTACATACATACATACATACATACATACATACATACATACATACATACATACCCACATTCAATTTTATATGTTAAGATTTCAGAGATAATGAGAACAAATTTATCAAGAGTAATTTCACTAGAGGTTTTGATTTATCTAGAGAAAATCAACACTGGAGTGGAATTTAATTGACTATTACACGATTAGAAGAACGTATATAAAGATTGGAAGTACTCCAATACAATAAAATATTAATTGACTTACGAAAGACAATTCGCTTCAAATGTATTATTGTACCTTCTCAACTTTACGCTAGATGGCAGTAGTGTGTTATGATTAGCTGTTTTCTTGTTATCAGTTGTGCCAATTATGGAATCTTCATTTAGCTCTAACCAAGACGTAAATACCAGATCACTTATCTGTGGCACGCTAAGTATACCTCTTCATAGAACATCTTGTTATTCATCATCTTTTACAGTATCCACCTCGCGTCAATGGAATTCCTTGTCACAATCTATTAGGGACTGCAAGACAATAAACACCTTTAAAAACATCTTAAACGATAACCTTATTAGCATTTCACTCCAATCATACTGATTTAAACTATCACTGACAACATTGTTGCTTCTTTCTTTAGACATCACCCTGATAGTGCTGCATTCTCATAATTCTCTTATATTAATCTCTTTCTATTATTTAATGTTATTTGAAATATATTAACATTCTATGTATTTTAGCCTAATTCTGCTACACAGTTTATTTCAGCGTTTAATTAATAGTTCATAGTATTTTGTTGTTTAATTCGTAAATAACTCTTGTCTACATGTAGCTCTCATCTAAATAATCTTATTGAATTCTTTGTAAGTTCATGCATATGTATATATACTTGTTGCTGGTTGAGTGGAAGAGAAGGCCTTACGGCCTTAACTCTGCCAGCTAAAATAAACCATTATTATTATTATTATTATTATTATTATTATTATTATTATTATTATTATTATTATCTTTTAATCGCAACATTAAATTACTAGCTGAAATTCTTACCGGAAACTACATGTGAAGTTTATATATCACACAAGATAATATTATCAAGTTGATTAGCGGTTTCAGTGTGCGCTACGATTGATTGTTGGTATTACACAGTGATTATACACTGTAGCAGCGGCTGTAGCTCTTGTGGCATTTTCGTCTTGATTCCCAGATGAGATTCACTAAGAGGATTTCGTTTGGACTGTCCTCTCAACAAATTTAATTAAAAACACGGAGGCAGCTTCATAACAAGGCTGTAGCGCACGTGAACTTGGTCTAATTAACAGAGTTCCTATTACACGGAAACTTTAATCCCTCACAGACAAATAACAAGTAATTGTCGAGTACTCGGCCAGCCGTCAAGTTCTGTGGCTTTAAGTGGAAGACAGAAGTGGCACAAATATATTGTAAATTCTGAACGAATTGTAATCTGTGGGAGAAGTGAAATCTATGATAATATATTGTAAATTCTGAACGAATTGTAATCTGTGGGAGAAGTGAAATCTATGGTAATATATTCCAAATTCTGAACGAATTGTAATCTGTGGGTGAAGTGAAATCTATGTTAATATATTCTAAATTCTGAACGAATTGTAATCTGTGGGAGAAGTGAAATCTATGTTAATATATTCTAAATTCTGAACGAATTGTAATCTGTGGGAGAAGTGAAATCTATGTTAATATATTCTAAATTCTGAACGAATTGTAATCTGTGGGAGAAGTGAAATCTATGTTAATATATTCTAAATTCTGAACGAATTGTAATCTGTGAGAGAAGTGAAATCCATGTTAATATATTCTAAATTCTGAACGAATTGTAATCTTTGGGAGAAGTGAAATCTATGGTAATATATTCTAAATTCTGAACGAATTGTAATCTGTGGGAGAAGTGAAATCTATGTTAATATATTCTAAATTCTGAACGAATTGTAATCTGTGGGAGAAGTGAAATCCATGTTAATATATTCTAAATTCTGAACGAATTGTAATCTGTGGGAGAAGTTAAATTTATGTTAATATATTCTAAATTCTGAACGAATTGTAATCTGTGGGAGAAGTTAAATTTATGTTAATATATTCTAAATTCTGAACGAATTCTAATCTGTGGGAGAAGTGAAATCTATGTTAATATATTCTAAATTCTAAACAGAATTGTAATCTGTGGGAGAAGTGAAATCTATGCTGATATATTCTAAATTCTGAAACGAATTGTAATCTGTGGGAGAAGTTAAATTTATGTTAATATATTCTAAATTCTGAACGAATTGTAATCTGTGGGAGAAGTGAAATCTATGTTAATATATTCTAAATTCTGAACGAATTGTAATCTGTGGGAGAAGTGAAATCTATGTTAATATATTCTAAATTCTGAACGAATTGTAATCTGTGAGAGAAGTGAAATCCATGTTAATATATTCTAAATTCTGAACGAATTGTAATCTTTGGGAGAAGTGAAATATATGGTAATATATTCTAAATTCTGAACGAATTGTAATCTGTGGGAGAAGTGAAATCTATGTTAATATATTCTAAATTCTGAACGAATTGTAATCTGTGGGAGAAGTTAAATTTATGTTAATATATTCTAAATTCTGAACGAATTGTAATCTGTGGGAGAAGTTAAATTTATGTTAATATATTCTAAATTCTGAACGAATTCTAATCTGTGGGAGGAGTGAAATCTATGTTAATATATTCTAAATTCTAAACAGAATTGTAATCTGTGGGAGAAGTGAAATCTATGCTGATATATTCTAAATTCTGAAACGAATTGTAATCTGTGGGAGAAGTTAAATTTATGTTAATATATTCTAAATTCTGAACGAATTGTAATCTGTGGGAGAAGTGAAATCTATGTTAATATATTCTAAATTCTGAACGAATTGTAATCTGTGGGAGAAGTGAAATCTATGTTAATATATTCTAAATTCTGAACGAATTGTAATCTGTGGGAGAAGTGAAATCTATGTTAATATATTCTAAATTCTGAACGAATTGTAATCTGTGAGAGAAGTGAAATCCATGTTAATATATTCTAAATTCTGAACGAATTGTAATCTTTGGGAGAAGTGAAATCTATGGTAATATATTCTAAATTCTGAACGAATTGTAATCTGTGGGAGAAGTGAAATCTATGTTAATATATTCTAAATTCTGAACGAATTGTAATCTGTGGGAGAAGTGAAATCCATGTTAATATATTCTAAATTCTGAACGAATTGTAATCTGTGGGAGAAGTTAAATTTATGTTAATATATTCTAAATTCTGAACGAATTCTAATCTGTGGGAGAAGTGAAATCTATGTTAATATATTCTAAATTCTAAACAGAATTGTAATCTGTGGGAGAAGTGAAATCTATGCTGATATATTCTAAATTCTGAAACGAATTGTAATCTGTGGGAGAAGTGAAATCTATGATCGTTAAGGACATTTGTTTCATAATTCTATTTCCACTTTATCAATACAGATTCTTTAGCATTTATTAAACTTGTACATTCTTAAAATTTTGTAGAATGCCCCCGGAACACGAGAATGTATCCTTTCTGGTGCGTTAGATTTTTTTATAGAAAAATATGTATCTTTGTTCTAACATTAAATTTATTATCCTATTATTATTATTATTATTATTTTTATTATTATTATTATAACTGATTTCTGCTTTATCTCTCTATCGCTCTTAGTTCACCTTTCCTTTATTGATGAATAATGTACAGCATTAATTATTAATTTATTAGGCCAATTTATTAGTAATTATTAATTGGCTATAAAGTAATCAGTAAATAAATCCTAATTAATTCATCACACACTCTTAATAAGTTACAATTTCGCACTATTAATAAATTCACCGCCATTCACTTCTCACTTATTCCTTCATCGTTCATGCTTCTTGATTTGCAGCAGTAATTAATTTCTTCCTACATTCTTTCGTAATTCGTCAGTTCTGCTAACTTCTTCAGTTATAGTTAAAGGTGTTCTTCCTTTGCTCATAAATTGCTATTTGTGTGTTATTAATTTCTCATTAATTCATTATTCATTGCTGTTAATAATTCATTTGATGTTACCTATGTATGTATGTATGTATGTATGTATGTATGTATGTATGTATGTATGTATGTATGTATGTGTGTATGTGTGTATGTATGTATGTATTTATTTATTTATTTATGTATGTATGTATTTTTTAATTCATTTATTTAACAGCATGTCCCATTACATTTGTTGTAATATTACATGTGAATTGCAAAATGTAAACTACAGTAATGCCATTAAATCTCACAGTAAAAGAAATGCACATCTCAAGTAAACTCAAACAAATTCATACCGCGAACCTGTTTCACCCGCTCCAAATAGAATAGTAAAAGGACAGTAATAGTACATTATGCAACGTGCCTATAATGATAGTAATTAAGACGCAAGTATGTATGTTTATGAAACGAGCGCAAGCGAGTTTCATAATTTTCATACGAGCGTCTTAATTACCATTATAGGCAAGTTTCATACGACTTTTTATGCTCGACCATATTTCTAACTTTAAATTATTCAGAAGTATACATTTTATTTGTATCTGACAGGAGATCGGAAGTGACCTTGTTCATAGCTCTTGAATTGTGAGAAGTGCGCAGACGCTAAAGTATTGTTTTTTTCCGAGGAACAATAATGTCATTGACCTTGATGTAATGCAGAGAATGTATAACCTGGAAATTGATTTAGAATTGTAAAACGAGATGACAAATTGAATTTATTTGAATATCATTTACAATTAACGCTAATTATTATAGTAACAGAACATAACCTTCTGCGACAGTATTGGATTTCCAGCCTCCGTGACGTTTCCCTCGCCCTTCGATTGCATATCCGAGAATAATCGAAAACCTGAACTTTAATGAATAGGTGTACTTTAATGACATGCATTAAAGGACCGCTACCAGGTGTATAATTACTACATTTCGGCATGGTCGAGCATAAAATAATTTCCGTTTCTGAAAGTGCTGCTAACATGGTGGCCCACTTATTTTAATATCGTTTTCACATAATACGTCGTCACATTTGTAAAGCAAAATATTTACACACGAAATTCGGTGATTTTTTAAATAAAGTTCATAGAAAATTAATTATATTGTTCATCTCGAAAACTCCAACTGATGCAAAATTTGTATTCTTATTTTTTAATTCAGGAGGTCGAAATTAGTAAAAATTTCTTACTTTTATGTCTGCAGCTAAATGACTGTTGACCAGTGTTACTTACTTACTTGCTTACAAATGGCTTTTAAGGAACTCGAAGGTTCATTGCCGCCCTCACATAAGCCCGCCATTGGTCCCTATCCTGTGCAAGATTAATCCAGTCTCTATCATCATACCCCACCTCCCTCAAATCCATTTTAATATTATCCTCCCATCTACGTCTCGGCCTCCCCAAAGGTCTTTTTCCCTCCGGTCTCCCAGCTAACACTCTATATGCATTTCTGGATTCGCCCATACGTGCTACATGCCCTGCCCATCTCAGACGTCTGGATTTAATGTTCCTAATTATGTCAGGTGAAGAATACAATGCGTGCAGTTCTGTGTTGTGTAACTTTCTCCATTCTCCTGTAACTTCATCCCTCTTAGCCCCAAATATTTTCCTAAGCACCTTATTCTCCAACACCCTTAACCTATGTTCCTCTCTCAGAGTGACAGTCCAAGTTTCACAACCATACAGAAGAACCGGTAATATAACTGTTTTATAAATTCTAACTTTCAGATTTTTGGACAGCAGACTGGATGATAAGAGCTTCTCAACCGAATAATAACACGCATTTCCCATATTTATTCTGTGTTTAATTTCCTCCCGAGTGTCATTTATATTTGTTACTGTTGCTCCAAGATATTTGAATTTTTCCATCTCTTCGAAGGATAAATCTCCAATTTTTATATTTCCACTGGTCACGAGACATAATCATATACTTTGTCTTTTCGGGATTTACTTCCAAACCGATCACTTTACTTGCTTCAAGTAAAATTTCCGTGTTTTCCCTAATCGTTTGTGGATTTTCTCCTAACATATTTACGTCATCCTCATAGACAAGAACCTGATATAACCCGTTCAATTCCAAACCCTCTATGTTATCCTGAACTTTCCTAATGGCATATTCTAGAGCAAAGTTAAAAAGTAAAGGTGATAGTGCATCTCCCTGCTTTAGCCCGCAGTGAATTGGAAAAGCATCAGATAGAAAATGGCCTATACGGATCCTGCTGTAAGTTTCAGTAATACACATTTTAATTAATCGAACTAGTTTCTTGGGAATACCTAATTCAGTAAGAATATTATATAAAACTTCTCTCTTAACCGAGCCATACACATATAATTCAAATTAATTTGTATGCAATTAAATGTAATTTTCCAGGACTGTGCATAATTACGTATAGGGGAGAGTCGGGTAGTATCGGACATCGGGTAATATCGGACAGTGCGTTTCTTTAATCTACCACCATATGGTAGTACCTGAATGACATGGTTACGTTTCTCTATGCGACATCACAGAAACGTAACCATGTCAATCAGGTACTATCATCGTGTGGTAGATGAAAGAAGCTCACTGTCCGATATTACCCGATGTCCGATACTACCCGACTCTCCCCTAAGTATAACCCAGGTTCTACTGTACAGTACATGTTTGAGAGTGTGTTCGTATATGAGTGATCGTGAGATACCAAATTGACGATCGTAACTTCCACGCAGTATCTTGATTATAATTTAACTGCTTTGTAGGGAAGAAGTGGGTACAGTGAGACAGGGAGAGGAGTGAGACATTTTTTATTAGATGGTAAATTTTGATGTTGAAATGTTGGTAACAGTGGAGTTGTATGTTGCATGAGTAAAGTAACAGTATTTTCATACTCGATTTGATTCTAGTTATAAAGGTGAGTGATGAAAAAATAATTCGTAATTTTTCACTCTAGAAGTAGAATTTTGGCTTGTCTTTAATGAAGGTTATATTGGATATACAAATGAAATAGAAATATGAATGTTTTGTTACCTAATACTATGGTATTTGACGTTATGTTTGGCAAAGTTTCGTCTTTCGTGTTCTGATTTTGAAGCGATGGCACCATTTTTAAACGAACTATGCGTAAAGGGAACAGTGAGACATTCCATTGAAGGGTACACTGAGACGTCTCACTGTTCCCATTTACCAATGATTTGCAAAAATTAACTGTAATTATATTACATTTACCGGTAACTAACATTAAAATTGAACTTACAAGTAAACAAGTTAGGAACTATAGCTTAAAATAATGGATAGGGTAAACTAGGGTCTGTTGGACAGTTGGAAATGTTGGACACTCTGTACTTTAACGTGTTACCTCGCCACTTGTGGGCACCACATCCTGCTAGAAGTCAATGGAGGAAGTAGCCCCACTCGTAGCTACTTCCGCCATTGACTTCTAGCAGGATGTGGTGCCCACAAGTGGCGAGGTAACACGTTAAAGTACAGAGTGTCCAACATGCCCGACTGTCCAACAGACCCTAGTTTACCCTACATTACATTTTTATGGTATCTTAAATAAGAAATTATTCACAAAATTTGAGAAGATATTAAAAAATAATAGAGAATTAAATTAAATTCTTATAATTATAAGCTTTCTGGTCACCAAAAATTATTTTTTTTCGCAAAAGTTTGAAAAGTCACGGAAAATTCACTTTTTCAAATATTCCAGTTGTTTCAATGGTTTCGAAGTCAGACATCAAAATGATTCTAAATAAGGCTACAGAACATGGCAAGATAAAGGGACAGCAAGCTTTCTTTTCTTTTGAAATAAATGTAAATCATTTCAGTGTTCACTGTGGTGTCTCACTGTACCCTCCTGAATGGGAACAGTGAGACATTTGCATTTTTTTTTGACAAACACGCATTGTATATTATGTCCTTTATCTATTAACATTTCTGTGTATGTATTATTGTACTCCATGTTTTAATGTATATTTCTATTGCACTTGATTTTAAAAATACTTGAAATTTCACTTGCATACATAGCCTATGTCTTAATATTTTGTGTCTCACTGTACCCACCACTCCCCTACTCCATGACCGGCTCTAATGTTTTTAATTTTAAAGTATGAAAGTGACGCTGATCAAAGCTATATATGTTAACGAACTCTCAAGCACAATTTCTTTCCTTGCAGAACGAAGCTCTTGATGTCGCACTGACGTCATTGCTGGAAAAGCTACAAGCGACGGACTCGGATGCTGCATGCAGATACGCTTTCTTGTGAGTAATGAATATAATACTTTTATTTGTAGGAAGAGATCACATTTGTAATCCGATATTTCCGCATACAAATGACTTATTTCTGTCGTTGGACGTGTTTATAATACGATCTTCTCGGCTCTGTGGAGCTTCATTCTCTGCTTACTGCATTAGATATTATTGGACTTGTGTTCATTAAGACTCCTGACAGAGTATCGAATATCGATACTTCTGCAGTCAGCATCAAACTCGGTAAACATTCGAATATTGAGACAGGCCTATTGAAATGTTACACGAAAGTGGTGGGGGATGAGGATGTAACGTTATCTCATCATACCGGCTCAGTGCATCACGTTAAAATTTTTATGAGCTATTACCTTTCAGTTTGGGTAAATCTAATATCTTTGAAACTCGCAGCGTTATTGCTAATGATTTGTTTTGAAGCTATAGGAAAGGAGATAATAATAATTTTATCTTCTTCTTTTTTAGTAGGATCTGATAACGTAATGTTGTATTTCTACAGGGACATCATTTTATTTTTACTTCAATTTTTATTGTACCTGCGTTTCTAAATGTACTTTGACTCCCACCCCTTTCACTAATGTCCTTGCTAACGTCAGTCACACAAACTTACGGCCGCTGTTGATAGCAGTGAAATAAACAGTACAAAGTACAGTGTGTTTGAGAAATATGTTGCATTTTCTGTAGAAGGAAGAGCTTATATTACTGAAGTTTATTTTCACACATGTATGGTGTATATCATAACTTAATTTATCTGTGTGGACTGAGCACAAGTGAAGATTAGAGTTACCGAAAGTACGGCACCCTATAATATGGTACGGTACTTAACAGCATTATTTAAACAAGAGTTTTGTTTACTATTTGTAGGTATGAAGGACAATGATGGAAACTGGAATTACAATATAACCGAACGTGAACAACAGTTTTTTTTTTTTTTTTTTTTTCCTGATTATATCATTATGAAATATTTTCGTAGAAATGTCATTAATCTGGTTGATAAATTTAGAGCAACAGAGTGTACAGAAAGGTAGAAAAGTGTAAGATGGCCAACAAAGGTGACAGAAGATGCTGTAGAAGATGCTAGAGAAAGGGTGCAGCGAGGTCGTAATAAGTCGGTCAAGAAGTTAGCTGTAGAAATTGGGGTTTCTTACGGAAGTGCTCACAAAATTCTCAGGAATAAATTAGGTTAGTAATATGCTGAATAAAGTAGACATTACATAATGCATATAACCGCCTGAAGATTTGAGTTTTTGAAAAAAAAAATTGTTACTGTTCTATTTCTTTTTTATAAAATACTGTAAAGTAATGACCAAACTGAAAATCATAATACTGTATTTCCCTGTAACATAAATGGATACACTACTTTTCTCTCCTCCTATAGCTAGTAAAATGATTTGTTTACATATTGCACTAGCAACTCCAAACTCCTGTAATGGAAGGGGGATAACAGTGTTTCCGAGTATAACCAGGTTAATGTTAAAAATGTTAGTAAAAATAAAGTGATGTCCCTGTAGAAGAGTATAATAAAACTAAAAATTATATTTACTATTTTACACTTTTCTTGGGATAATAAAGTTAGCATATTACAATTGTTTTAATACAGTATTAATGCGTGTACGTGTAGGCCTATGTATGTATTCAAAATGGGTGGGTCAATATATTCATATAATAAGACCATAGTTAATAATGAGAGAAAGATGAAATGAGTGTAATATCTTAGACCTGTACAGCATTAAGCACAAAAAATGACCGCTCTCCTGTAGCGTGAATTTGCCTATAAATCCACTTCGGGCAGCGACTGGTTCACACGATTAGGGAAAGGATGTTTATCTATACTAATAATAAATCTGTAGCCGAAATTTTTTCTGGTAATTTTCGATTTTCCAAAAATAATTGGTCCTAACATATATAATTAACCTCCCTGAAACCGAAAATCGCTTTTTTGACATTTTTGTTTGTATGTCTGTCTGTCTGTATGTTTGTTACCTTTTCACGCGATAATGGCTGAACGGATTTAGATGAAAATTGCAATATTAATTAAGTTCGTTGTAACTTAGATTTTAGGCTATATGGCATTCAAAATACATTATTTAAAAGGGGGGTTATAAGGGGGCCTGAATTAAATAAATCGAAATATCTCGCCTATTATTGATTTTTTTGAAAAATGTTACATAACAAAAGTTTCTTTAAACATAATTTTCGATAAGTTTTATTCCTTGAAAAAGTTTGATAGGACTGTTATTTAATGAGATAAATGAATTTTAAAATTAAAATAACTGCCATCTAAGTCCGTGTAATGAATTAAAAAACAAATGACTTGGTCTATAAGGGGCCTTGGACAGCAACAATCGAAAGCTATGAAAGATAGTCTACAGACAATGTTTCTGTTATTGTATGAAGTAATATCGTAAGCTAAATTAACCGATTTGTATAATTAATTATTATTTCACCATTGGAAAGTGTAGTTTGTCTAGATGGACATAATGCTATAAGGTCATTACAGTAACGTCTGAGTAAATCGAGGACAGGTAAGATTAAAATAGCTTCTTATGCACAGAAAATTTGATAGGTTATTTTGTACATTCGTTTTCTGTATTTCTTAAAATAATATTTATGTACACTCATTTCAATCTCAGAGAATTAACGAACAACGAGAGTGTATTGATTTAGTATGCAGTAATAGTACGTTAGCTTAGCAATTCATTATTTTATAATTCAAATTTTAACAATGCTCAATTGAATCGTGTTCAAATACATAAAATATATATGCAATAAATGCAATGCAAAAAAAATTGGGTAATGAGCGAAGCAGATTATTTTGCGCTGTTGTAAAAGTTGTTCCCTGGATCAAACGTCCTATTTTAATTATGTAATTACTTTATATTTATTTCTAACAGGTGCAGCGGAGCGCACGGGTACGGCTAGTTTTACATATAATTTACTCATTCAATATGTCTCCGTTATAGATTAAGCTATTCATAACACCTGACCTATAAACAGACAGAAAAAACAACAAACAATACAGGAAAGAACAGAGGGTAGTCGTGCATAAGAAATTCCTTCACATGTAAATCTAAGCTCTCACAGAATCAACCGAAGTCTTCCGAAGGGGATTTAGCGTATGGCAACCGATTTCGTACAAAAGTACTCCCTCCAGAAGTGTCACTGAACTGTAATGGGTTGCCACGTTTCGTGATAGCACAACACGTACTGCGCTTTTTCCTGCATGGACGCCATTTTGATATTGAATTGTATTGCACTGCAGTGCCACATGTAATGAAAGAAAACTGTATGAATCGCACAATATAATGGCGGAACTTTCGTTTCTCTACCTAAGATAGTTTTTATGTTTCAATTGTTTATATTCCGGGAAAAAGACTTTGGGTGCTATTCATAGACATTTCGCTAGCCCGCGCTACGAGCGTGCTAAATTAGCCCCGGCAATCGACTGGTTACTTGTACAGGCTTCCTATCATATCATATCGCTAATACTGGTTTATGAATACGAAAAACGTTAGTAGATATAAGACAAATTGTATTGTATAATTATTAATTTCAATTCAGGAATCCGCCCCTGAGCACGAGTTCTACTCTTTCAGGGGCGAGCTAAAGTTTTTCTGTATATTCTATGTTACGATTATTAGCAAAATAATAAATAAATAAATAAATAAATGGATGAATGAATGGAATGAATGAAATAAATAGATAGATAGATAGATAGATAGATAGATAGATAGATAGATAGATAGATAGATAGATAGATAGATAGATAGATAGATAGATAGATAGATAGATAGATAGATAGATAGATAGATAGATAGATAGATAGATAGATAGATAGATAGAGAGATAGATAGATAGATAGATAGATAGATAGATAGATAGATAGATAGATAGATAGATAGATACATAGACAGACAGACAGACAGACAGATAGATAGATAGATAGATAGATAGATAGATAGATAGATAGATAGATAGATAGATAGATAGATAGATAGATAGATAGATAGATAGATAGATAGATAGATAGACAGACAGACAGACAGACAGACAGACAGACAGACAGACAGACAGACAGACAGACAGACAGATAGATAGATAGATAGATAGATAGATAGATAGATAGATAGATAAATGCTTAAATAAGTAGATAAATGCATAAATAAATAGATAAATGCATAAATAAATTGATAAATGCATAAATAAATTGATAAATACATAAATAAATTGATAAATATATAAATAAATTGATAAAACATAAATAAATTGATAAATAAATAAATAAATAAATAACTTGGACTCTCACTTAGAGAGAGGAACAGAGATTAAGGATGTTTGAGAATAAGGTTCTTAGGAAAATATTTGGGGCTAAGAGGGATGAAGTTACAGGAGAATGGAGAAAGTTACACAACACAGAGCTGCACACATTGTATTCTTCACCTGACATAATTAGAAACATAAAATCCAGACGTTTGAGATGGGCGGGACATGTAGCACGTATGGGCGAATCCAGAAATGCATATAGAGTGTTAGTTGGGAGGCCGGAGGACAAAAGACCTTTGGGGAGGCCGAGATGTAGGTGGGAAGATAATATTAAAACGTATTTGAGGGAGGTAGGATATGATGGTGGAGATTGGATTAATCTTGCTCAGGATAGGGACCAATGGCGGGCTTATGTGAGGGCGGCAATGAACCTCCGGGTTCCTTAAAAGCCAGTAAGTAAGTAAGTAATAACTCATATCAATTGGGAGTACTGTGATGATGGTGATCTTGTCTCTAATCGCAAGTTAAAGATGAGGGGCCATATTCATAGACTTTCTTAGCGCGGGCTTCCGGTGGATGATCAGCGAACTAACGTTTTTCGTATTCATAAACCAGTGTTAGCGATATGATATGATATGAATCCTGTACAAGTAACCAGTCGATAGCCGGGGCTAGTGTAGCACGCTGGTTGCGCGGGCTAGCGAAATGTCTATGAATAGCACCCGGGGAGTCTACTGGAAAAGTGATACGCAGAGAGGTATGCCCAGTACTGTAGTTGCCAGTTAAAAGATGTGAGATACTTTACGATCATTCCACTCAGTCTAGACTCAGTTCTCTTGACGATATTGTAAATTCACTTGTAGTACACTCATCTTGCCGTGAATCACACTGACGACATTTTTCTATGAATTGTGCTTCCGAGACTAAAAATCCAAGACTTGTTTAATTACGTCATAAGAAACTCGTTATTGATTTAACCCTTCAATTGGCAATGTATCCTATAGGATACAAGAAGTTAATAGGCTATACTGTATGCTATAATTTTAATAGAACAATAGAAAAAATTGGTAGGAAAATTAAAATTTCAAAATACTCTGACTGCCTCCGTGGTCTGTTGATCAGCATGCTGGCTTCCAGATCAGGAGGTCCCGGGTTCGATTCCCGAGCTAGGCTCTGAGTGAATTTTTCTTGAAGAAGAGTAATTCCCAGGGTGTCTAGAGTCTGGAAATTTGTGTGATTGTGAGTGTGCCGTGTTAATATAAATTAACCAATCATCACAATATAAAAATACGTCAGGACTGTCGCTGGGCAGTAACCTGAACACACGTTTCAGCGTCACATTGTTGACAAGTAACTCCATCTGTTAGCACAACCATAAAGCATCTAATAGATGCTATATACAGTTACCAACAACGAAAAAAAAATATATACTATAATATTGCACAATATATAAAATATGGACATTGCGATAGTTGTTTACTTTACAGTCCGACACGGTTTAATAAACTAGTGTGAGAAATGAAATTTTGCCAATTTAAGGGTTAAGTCTGTGAATAATTTTTGGGCGAGATCGTGCGTATTTGCTTGTTTTCCGCACAGAACCAATACGCGGTAAGTGTGAAATACCACATTCAGTATTCCCAACGTAACACACATAACAATTTCCCTCTTCTTACTGCTTAAGCGCGACATTCGTTTTACTGCTTTAGGCATTTAACATATTATTTTTAGAGACGTTTAACATAGTAATAATTATAAATTGGAAACTTACCACTGCAATTTCACCTAAATTGCAATGTTAATTATTGTTTTTAAACATTTGCAAAAATTAAGTAAATTCTACTACTCCACGAAACTTATTGCATTCCTAATACAAGTAACATTAAGGAAGCCGTGAAAAAATCAACAAGATTCCAGATTCGGATGTTATTACTGCATTATGTTATATAAATAATATTTTTAAAATATTAAAATGAAAAATATATCATTACATAACCTTGCCGTTTGTTTTAAGTTCGCATTTATAGACTGGGGGGAAAAAAAGACAGACGTATATCACGACCTGCTGGAGTATAGTAAACACAGAAAATATTTTATAGCAACAATGTTGAAGAAAGATATTTTGGTTTTCAGAAGTTGCCGTCATTAAACAGAAACCAACATGGAGATTTCATTGCAACTAATTAGAATTTCGTCTTTCAGGTATGTAATAAATGATCTTCGCACAAAATAATGTACGATACACGAGCGATATGTTTGTTTTCATGTTCTCGGAACTTAAAAAAGCTCAACTACGTTTCGCTTTTTCAATCTTTTCCTCGACCATGAAAACGTCAACATACCGCTCTTGTAACGTATATTACTATTGTGCGAGATCGTGCGTATTTGCTTGGTTTCTGCACAAGACCAATCCGCGGAAAGTCTAAAATTCCACATTCAGTATTCCCAACCTAACACACATAACAATTTCCCTCTTCTTACCGCTTAAGTGACATATTGCTTTTACTACTTTAGGCTTTTAACATGTTATTTTTAGAGACGTTCAATATAGTAATGATTATAAATTGGAAACTTACCACTGCAATTTCACCTAAATTGCACTGTTAATTATTGTTTTAAATATTTGAAAAAATTAAGTAAACTCTAAATCATGACATAGCCTTAGCGATTAAGATCGCATTTATAGACTGGGGGAAAAAAAGACAGACGTATATCACGGCCTGCAAGAGTATAGTAAACACAGAAAACATTTGAAAGCAACAATGTTGAAGATAGATATTTTTGTTTTGCAAATTTGCCGTCATTGAACAGAAACAAAGATGGAGATGTCATTGCAACTAATTAGGAATTCCTCTTTCAGGTATGTAATAAACGATCTTCGTACAAAATAATGTACGATACACGAGCGGTATGTTTTCTTTCAATTCTCGGAAATTAAAAAAGCTCAACTATGTTTCGCTTTTTCAAACTTTTCCTCGAACATGAAAACTTCAACATACTGCTCTTGTAACGCATATTACTATTGTAATTTACTTTCAATAAATGTCTATTGGAACGAGAAGCACACAACAAATAAGGCTCTGTTACAACCCTTCGTTGAACTTATGGCATTGTTTAGACCCGTGTAGAAGATATATGCCTATACATACATGTACACATGCATATTGTTCTGTCCAAGGGCAGGTCTTTCACTGCAAACTCAGTATTCTTCTTTTTTTTTTGTTTTGTTTTCTGCCTTCCTTTTGTCTCGTCATATGATCTATATATTTTAACGTTAGGCATATCTATCATCTGATATCTTATTCCGCCCCGAACTCTTCTTCCGTTCAACATTGCTTCCACTGTATCCCTCAGTAGGCAGTTTCTTCTCGGCCAGTAGCCCAATCAATTCCTTTTTCTCTTTGAGATCAATTTGAGCATCATTCTATCTTCACCCGCTTTTTCCAACACAGCTTCATTTCTTATTCTGTCTGTCCTTTTCACACACTCCATTCTTCTCCATATCCACATCTCAAGTCGACCTGGTTGGCGAGTTGGTATAGCGCTGGCCTTCTATACCCAAGGTTGCGGGTTCGATCCCGGGCCAGGTCGATTGCATTTAAGTGTGCTTAAATGCGACAGGCTCATGTCAATAGATTTACTGGCATGTAAAAGAACTCCTGCGGGACAAAATTCCGGCACATCCGGCGACGCTGAGAGCGTATTCCGAATCTCACCGGTGACCAATCCGATGGCATCACGGTGTTCCGAATTCCACCGATGACATCATTGATGCTCCACCGGTGTCGCACCGGTGCCATCAACTTGCAGAGCAGTCTCCATCAGCCGCCATCAGTGAATCTGATTTGTTCTTGTATAGGGCGGGAATTAGCAGACGATTGACATCGTGCACTGTAGTGTCATGGCGGTGTGTTCTGCTTTAGTTCTGCTGTATTGTTTGTAATGAGCACAACGTAAAAACAATATGTTAATGGCTTAAGAGCGAACATGTCAACGGACCAGTTATTACTACCGGTTCAAGAAATAAGTTGTTTATGATCTATTTTATTTGAACGAGATGGCAGTACGGAAATTTCGCAGAATTTTGGTAGCGTACCACAGATAACCACTTACACAGTCGCCATTACAGCATCGATTCTTCCAGCAGTTTTGTCCCTTATTTTCGTTGCAACGTGACGTCATTGATGCCACCGGACCGGTGAGATTCGGAATACGCTGTGATATAACTTCTGCAGTTGCGAGCGTCGTTAAATAAAACATAACATTTAACATTCCACATCTCAAAATGCTTCTATTCACTTCTCTTCACTTCGTTATAATGTCCGTATTTTTGCTCCATACAATACCATTTTCCATACAAAGCATTTCACTAGTCTCTTCCTTAGTTCTTTTTCCAGAGGTCCGCAGAAGATGCTTCTTTTTATATTAAACGTTTCCTTTGCCATTGCTATCCTCCTTTTCACGTTCTGGCAGCAGCTCAAGTTACTGCTTATAGTACAACTCAACTACTTGAAGCCTCCACTTGTTCTACTTACTCATTTTGTAGTCGCACGTTTATATTCTTTATTTTTCTTCCTTTGACCATGGTCTTCGTCTTGTTTGCATTTATCTCCATTCCAAACAGTTGTAATTTAGCTCCAGTATCACTTAGTATCGGCTCCTCTTCTGCTAACAACGCCAGTTCATGAGAAAATCTTATAGATTTTATTCTTCTTCCTACAACTATCACTCCTCCCATGTTCTGAAAACAGTTTTTCACTAAATCCTCCAAGTAAATGTTGACCAGAGTAGGTGATAAAGAGCTTCCGTGTCGTACTCCTCTCCCTATTTCACTTCCTTCAGACATTTCTTCTCCTCTCCTGACTCTGACTCATAGGAAGATTGCTGAACAGCCTCGTCTCCTTCCAACCCACATCTGTTTTCTTCAGAATCCCCATCAGTTACTTCCAGTCCAATTTGTATGTGTGTATATTATAACTTTTATTACAAAACAATAATGAAATTTTATTGTTTCAACAATAGTCACTTCCAATAATTTAGTTTAAATACTCCCGTCTACAATGGGATTTCCACTCTACACAGTAACACAGTATTCGTTATTGCACTCCACAGACGACAATGACAATTTACTTGGATTATTGAGAACAACAATGAACTGTTAATCTTAACTAATGTTCACAAAGCACTATTTACAAAACAGAGCTGTCAGTTCTCAGTTCGTTTGCCTCGGCTAGTTCTTCTAGCTCAGTCACTCAAGTTCACAGTATCTCGAAACCCAGACCTTGAGAGACAGTCCACTGAACTTCGAACTAAGGTCCCCCAACTGCGGTTCACTGCACTCAAACTCAGGACTTCGGACGCTCACACAGCTGCGGACACACTCAAGTCGAACTCCGGTCTACACAAGACTGGCTGGCTTGCTGTCACCGGCTATAACAACAACTGCTCAAGTTCACTCGCGTCTCTTCTTTTATAGCCAAACCATAGTTTCGGGAAAGTACGATACTAGAAATTTCCACGGATGTCCAGAAGATGACGCCTATACAGACTTCTCTGGATTTCTCCCCTCAGTCACCAGCTGCTTACTTCCCCCTCTCTTCCGCGGTCGCTCTCTCTCCTCTCTATTCCACAGCACATGCCCTAGGAAGCAGATGCGCGCGCAACTTCGCGTCGCCCGATCCTTCCACGCGCGCTCTGCCCTCTGTGGGACGCGTGATCGACCCTCGGCTGTCACAATATATATATATATATATATATGTACAGTGTTACTTTTCATATTTTATGTTTGCGATGGAGACTTCTCTTTACGCCTATTACACATCGTGTGCTACAGTGTAAGATCGAGGATACGTAATTTCGTCTCAGGGTTAAAGGACAGAGAAAGAAAGAAGAATTTTACACAAAATAACAATAAAGCGATAAATATTCATTTCTCTTTCAAAAGACAATTGTCAATAACGAATTATTTACGGGGTGTGAACAAACGATGGAAACGGTTTCATCATATTTTAAATGCCATATTATCAGAGATATGGTGATTGCGTTTGGTGTCACAAATTTAATAGGTATCACTCAAACTTTTGTTTGAATTGTCCGGTAAACATATGTTTCAACCTACAGCCGCGACAGCGCTACAGATGTAAGATGGCGACAAACAGCGAGGAAGCATATGCTATCCTCTAATTTCATTCAATTTATCGCAACAGTGCGGCGTCAGTTAAAACGAAGTTCCATAAAGACCAACGAGCGCCAAGTCCATTCGGCGATAGTATGATTAGTAGACTTCGTGGAATTGCCACGAGAATCGTAAGGTTTACTGCGCACGCGGTATAGACTGTATGAGAAAGGGGCGTGCAAAGGCTGGAATATGCCTCTGATGTAAACACTGAACAGTATACTGCGGTTACAATAAAACCTGTATCCTGCATTCATGAAGTATAATGAATGATCATTGAATTAGGAAATGTGTAAACATGTAAATACACAATTATTTTATAGTGAGATATATTAACTCTTAAAATTTAATGTAAGATACTCACATCATTCTTGAATATGTGCATTGCAGTGAATAATTATGTACATTTTGAGCGACTGCAAAGTAATCTCCTCCGATGGTCACTTAAAAGGGTTTTATATTGGGAAATGTACGTTCAACATCACACGATGTAATACGTACATATTTGAAGAACGGAAAGTCACTACTTTTTAGTACACCAACTTCAGACGTCTTGTCGTGACCTGATGGTACATCATTTATAATATGAAATTGTGAATAGGCAGAAATTTTAGCAATAATGTTTCTCAACTTACATTTCACTTTTTCTGAAATTAGTGAATTGTTATTTTGTATAATGGTTTGTGATACTTTATCCACTATATTAAGGGCTTCTGAGAGTTGTAGTTTAGACGATTCTAACAGGATGATGCTTTTGGACACGATTTTAAAATTATAATCAGTGAACACAATATCTTCCAATATTCGGAAGGCAATGATTTTACAGCTGCAACAGCGGAACTGTCTGTGCTATCCAATGCATCAATTACCTCCATTATTTTACTGTAATGTTCTGCAAAATTCTTGTCTGCACTGAACAAATGTTAAGCTTTGACTATTCCAACCACAGTAATGCAAAAACAAGTGCTTACATAGGTATACATTAGCTGTAGCTGCTCTATCTATTTGGACCGGTCACAACTCTTAACATGAACTGCTTATACTACGAGACCGGGCGGTCGCTCACCTCCTCTATACTACCGTACGACGGCAACCTGATAGCATGCTGCGTGTGGCAATTCAAAGAAGTCTAATGATTAGTTTAATTCTACGGCAAGCCTCTGTAAAGGGAAGTCTACGGGTCGTCCTCCCTTGCCTGAAGAAACAGTTGAGCGCCTACGGGTCAGTTTCAAGCGTAGTCTGCAAGTCAAATCGTAGGGGTAGCATTAAGTTCAACATTCCACGATGAACCGTTTGGAAATTTGGCCCTCCACACTGTCCCGACGTAAGGCTTGTGGCTTTCTGTGTGGGATATATGAAGG
This sequence comes from Periplaneta americana, assembly GCF_040183065.1. Classification (NCBI taxonomy): domain Eukaryota; kingdom Metazoa; phylum Arthropoda; class Insecta; order Blattodea; family Blattidae; genus Periplaneta; species Periplaneta americana. Next base: position 181,169,436 of record NC_091124.1, read on the forward strand.
ATTCAGTGTTTTCCCCCACCATTACCGGCTGATCTGCTAGAACTCCGGGATCGCATCATTAACGTCTTCGTCTCAAATTGACAGCTTTATACGTTGAATAAATTTTGTAATTTTAGAAACTGAATCGGTGTTTTGAGAAACCCCATAAGTCACGAAATACTAAGATTTGAAGAAACAAAAAAAAAAAAAAAATTTAAAAGAAATGCATCAGTTAACAATATGAATATTTCAAATGAGAAATGTTGGTAAAACCATAACGAATATTTCTATATCAAAAAAAAAATTAAATGCAATATGACTCAATATTTATGTTTCAAAATGTTTGACTTATGGGGTTTCTGAAAATCAGATAAATATTTAACAAACAATGTATTTATTCCATGAAATAATTGAAAACTTGATTAAAAAATAACACGAACTTGATTGTCAAAAGCAGTATTTAGAAGCTGACTTCATAATTTTTGCTTCATGGGAACAAATTTTACTCTAACCTGTATGATATTATCTTCCTTAATACATAAAAAGTCACTCCCATACTTCTTAATTACATTTCGTATCTCTGAGCGAATTTAACGTTTTGCCTTCGACATTATGAATGGATCAGCACAACATATTCAACGCGTACTAAATACTTGAGCAGGATAACACAACTGCACTCTTTGCGTTGCAATGTGGACCGGGGTTCCCTCGTTATGTACGCTGCTGTACTCGCCAGGTACACAAAAGACGGACGACGCGGCACGTGCCATATACTCTGATACGAAACAACTTCACTTTTCCTTAAGTCATCCCGCATACACTGTCTGCTTATGGGCCTTCTCCATGAAACCTAGCTTTCAAGGGACATCTCACAACGGAAATACCATTTAAGTTGTGGTTTTTTAATACAAAATGGTATTTCTATCCCTATAGAACAGAAATTAGCAATAAACTCAATTTGTTTTTGAATTTGACGTATGGGTTTCTAAAAAACCGATTCCATTCTTAAAATAAAGAATGATAAATCAGTTAAGGCGCAAAAGTAAACATTAACGTGATAGACAAATTAGTTATAATAGTACGGTAATCAAGTGATGGGTCACCATTTAGGACACGTAAGTGACGGTCAACATAGAAAGGAGAACTAGAATACTGCAGTACAGGATGGAAGAAAAGTATTGACACAACATTTTTATGTCTTTGACAGCTAAGAAGCGATAAAAATGAAGGTATGGTCAAACTAACAGGATATAGCGTTAGAGGGAACTAAAGGCAAAAAAACAAGGACACGTTGGCCAAGTGTAAACTGCTGCAGTTAATAGTACGTTATGCAACGAGCCTATAATGATAGTAATTAAGACGCAAGGATGTTTATGAAACGAGCGCAAGCGAGTTTCATAATTTTCATACGAGCGTCTTAATTACCATTATAGGCAAGTTTCATACGACATTTTATGCTCGACCATATTTCTAACTTGATATTATTCCTAAGTATTCATGTTATTCTTATGTGACTGGGGAGCGAACTAACCTTGTGCAATCTCGTAAATTGTGAGGTGCACAGAAACGTATTGATTTTTTCCGAGCAACGAATGTCGACGACCTTGATATAATTTAGAGATATATTATTTCAATGTACCGAAGTACATATGATATTTCCATGCAGACATTCTGCGTCATCATACGATGAAGGAGTAATGGAACGGAGAAAAATTCTCTCCGGCGACGGGATTTGAACCCGGGTTTTCAGCTCTACGTGCTGATGCTTTATCCACTAAGCCACACCGGATACAACCCCGGCGTCGGACAGAATTGTCTCTGATTGAGTTCCAACTCTTGGGTTCCCTCTAGTGGCCGCCCTCTGCACTACGTCATAGATGTCTATGAACATAGGACCGAAGTCCACACATGTGCTGAGGTGCACTCGTTATGAGTGACTAGTTGGCCGGGATCCGACGGAATAAGCGCCGTCTTAAATCACTTCGTGATTTACGCATATCATATATTATTTCTCCGTTCCATTACTCTTTCATCGTATGATGACGCAGAATATCTGCGCGCGCGCAGCGGGCATAAAATAGCTCTCGCCCGCAAATATTAGTCACCATCGCAAGACTGGTCTAGAGTGAACTAACCAGCCATGCTGAAGACTGTTATTTCTCTCTAACAAAGAGTGGAGCCAGTGAGAAAGAACTAAATTTATAGCTGTATATCGTAATGTTTAATCTGCTATTATGCCCGTACCACAAGAATCTGAGTCATTCACATATCGACATTTTCCCAAAACTTAGGAGCTATGAGCGACGAACAAGGGGAGATATTCCATCAGCATATTAAAAAATGGAGTAGTGATATGAAGGAAGATGTGATTCCCACGTGATAGGCCTGGCTTCTGGTTACAGAAAGTGGAACGATCCACAAGAGGAGAAAGTGAAAATTGTTCCAAATTATGCAAGATAAAAAATAATAGGCCTATACGTTGTATACTTTAGTTTATTGGCAAACAATGTTTATAGGGGAGTTTCCCCGACAATACTCTTTAGTCATAATTTAAAATAATTTATAGAGTTAAATTAAGGTTTAATAAGTCATTAAATAATAAGGATTTTTACTACATAAAATGGGAATTTATGGACACTTTTTAATATCAGCGTACAGCCTGAGTTCTGTGTTTTTTTATGTAAAATTCATGTATTCTTTTACTTATTTTGCTTAGTAAAATAATTTCATTAATGGTAATACCAGTATTACATGTAAAATAAAACAGAATCTACTATACCTCTGTAACACAAAAACGTTACATCCTACGATATTTTACCAACATTTTCATATTCACGATAGTCGATTTAGTAAAAATGACATCATTTTGTCCATTACAGACAAAACGTTGAAATTTGTCGACTAGTGTAATTTTGTTTAGGTGAGGGGTTTGGTCTTTTTCCATTGCTGGTTGTCACAATCAAAAAATTAAGACACAACGTTTCTAAGGGTGGTTCTTCCTTCGTCTTCTGGTGGAAGGAAGGAGAGAAAGGAAAAAACCTACTGTTGGGATCGTTACGTACAGCTATTCTGTATGACTGATCCGCTGATAGCTGTACGTAACGATCCCAACAGTAGGTTTTTTCCTCTCTCCTTCCTTCCACCTGAAGACGAAGGGAGAGCCACCCTTCGAAACGTTGTGTCATAATTTTTGATTGTGACAACCAGCAATGGAAAAAGTCCAAACCCCTCACCTAAACATTAATAATCCACCATTGCTTTCCAACCTCTCATTTAGATCATCATCATCATCATCATCATCATGTTCACTTCATGGTTTAGGCTTAGTGCCTGTTCCGTCTTCACATTTTACTCAGTTCCACCTCTTCCTAGGACGTCCGACATCTCTTTTGCCTTTAGGTTGGTAGTGTTGTATCGGTGCTGGAATTCTTTCATGATCCACACGAGACAGGTGTTCTTTCCACTTTTCTTTATAATCTTCAACTTTATCGTTTATGTTGTATATATTTAATTCCTTACGGATATCCTCATTTCTTATCAGATCCCTTCTTGTACATCCCTTTACTCTGCGAAGACACCTTATCTCTGCAGCCTGTAATTTACTTTTATCTCGTTCTTTAATTATCCATGATTCGCTTCCATACGTCAACACAGGTACTGCCATAGTTTTATAGAACTTTAGTTTGGTTTCTTTTCTAGTTTTATTTTTTAGTATTCTATTTATTGTTCCGCATATCCACTGAAATTTGCTCATTTTGTTGTCAATATCTCCATCTACATCATAAGTTATATTACAACCTAAATAATCAAAATGAGATACTTGTTCTATGGGCTTATTATCAATTATTATTTTTGTACGAATTGGAAATTTACCACTGTGGGCCATTACTTAAGTTTTATGAGTTGATATGCTCATTTAGATCAATAGTGTAATTTTATTATTCAGATGGACATTGATACAGGTGGATTCAGAGATCGTGACTTGTCTTAATTTGTTCAGAAATATGGTCCACTGACTTATAAATAATGAACCGCTAACTACTTCAAGTATTGAGTTTTAATATAAATTTTCAGTCTATTACTTAAATAAAAAAAAACATACAAATCTAAATAAACTCAGGTATTTTTTGTTTAATTTTTGTATTACCATAATTTAAAGATATGTTTTCAGAGTTTTACGTTAAAGGTGGACAATTTGGTGATTGCACTGCTCCCAGTCTGGAAGTAGAAGCCGATTTATTGTTGATCTCGGAGTAAGAACCAGAGAGTTGTAAGACGAGCTCTTCCGTCACGGATGTGAACTAGAGAGGACACTGACAGATAAGTTTTTTTAAGGGATCTCTCTCGGCTTAAACTCTCTTTCGCCAAGTTATCCCGGACACAGACGTCGTTCAATCCTATCAGACCAAAGTATCCGTGCGAACTTTCCTAAGAGTCCCTTTTCGTTACCAGTGTATCCCAAATGCGCAACTTCTATTTAACCTCTAGCAAGCAATTTCTTAGAACCTTTATATACAGAATGTTTCTTTATCCTGTTACCTCAAAACTACTTAAGTAGGTAAAGAATATGTTATAATGAAATTATAGCAACAAAGTGGGTATATTTATTAATGTAAAAACCACACCGTGGAGTTATAACAGCATACTATTGTATACGCAATCCGCACGTAAAGAAATGTTCCACCGTAAATCGAAAAGAAACTTTGACTTCTGTTATTTTTTTTACCCATCGTATTTTTAACAACCTTACCGAGGTTGTTGGTAGGCATTGTAAGTTAAACTTACAACACATGTGCGATAAATAAATAAATCAAATCAAGTGTTATTTATTTATGTACCGTACTTAAAAGTAACGAAATATCAGTGTCGAGCACCACTATGTTCTATAAGGAAATAACTAAATGTCTTCTTATACGTGTACTCTTTCTAAATTAATTTATTGGAGTGGAGATTTGTCAGAAAGCAGGAATTAATGTAGATAATAGAGTCGTGCAAAACCGGTTACAAGAGATAGGAAGAGACATATTGCCACTGAACGCCTGGCGCCTATAGACAGTATGCGAAGCTCTTCTGTCTCGCGGAGTGGTCCAATGTTCGGTTTGACGAATGTCCGAGTCTCACTCGGGTGAACGGCTCTGGATCACGAAAGACAGATAATATTGAGCCGTCCAGGAGTTCCAAGAATCGTTGCAAGGACGCGATTATCATCGTGTACTTTGGATTGATATTTCCTTCTCTCTTCCCATTGATTGATTGATCGATTGATTAATTGATTGATTGATCCAGGTAATGCAACAGCATGCATCATGAAGCTACAATATTTAGACTTAAGAGTGCTTTATTTTTATTAATAACTTTTTATGTCCTTAAAAATTATTTATTAGTGAAATAATAATACATCCACTTACAACAAATTTCACAATTTGGGACATCTGGCCGAAATCTACGGCTGACCACTAGGATCGAGAATACAAAGCAGAGGTTATATTAAAAATACAATATGATTGCGGAGAGAATACGGAACAATGATAAATTTAAAAATAAAGTACAATTTGAATTAATAATTAATAAATAATAATTAAAAGACATAGGCTATATTAACAACTACTCTTTCAGAGATAGCCTATGTATTATGAGTTTAAAGTATGAATATTGCAATAGTAAGTGTGTACATATTTGCTCTTCTGTTTTGTAAGTAACTGTAATTTATTTTATTCTTGTATTAGTTTACATGTCAGATTTCATTTATGCATGATTTCCTTTGTTACCGGTGTCCATTAGTTGATTTATATTAGTTATGAAGATAAATGTACCTACGTTTCCAATCAATTATAATCCTATTTCAAGCCAACTTACTTAGTTACTTACTTATGGCTTTTAAGGAACCAGGATGTTCATTGTCGCCCTCACATAAGCCTGCCATTGGTCCCTATCCTGTGCAAAATTAATCCAATCTCTACAATCATATCCCACCTCCCTCAAATCCATTTTAATATTATCCTCCCAACTACTTCTTGGCCCCCCCGGGATATGATGGTAGAGACTAGATTAATCTTGCTCAGGATAGGGATCAGTGGCGGGCTTATGTGAGGGCGGCAATGAACCTCCGGGTTCCTTGAAAGCCAGTAAGTAAGTAAGTACTATAAAGAAACGTGAATGTTCTAGATGTACAAGGTAATACTGTTGGCGAAAAAGTTAAGAATAAACTTAAAGGCGTCCTACACAAGATCCCTGGTTATTCGGCATTGTGGCAAAAAACTGGCACAAGGGAGAGTAACAGAGAAGTTTCTCTAAATACAAACTGTTGTTGAGTCATCGCAGAAGAAGCTTATACACTTAGTTATAAATTGCAACAGTTTAAGTTCGTTTGTTTCGCTCAAGAATGATTAACAGAAGTGACTCACCTTCATATTAATGCGAGTGTACGTGTCCAGTGTGTTCCAGCCGGTACTCGACCCCTTCGATCTGATGTCAACAAACAACGACGTGAAATCCAGGTGCACACAACTAAAAGGTAACGGGCTGAAAATGAATGCTCTATGATGTATAACAAATTAATCTGTCACCTACTACTTCTTTGAAGACAAATAAACTCTCTATAATTTATTTTATTACAACATTTTTACAATCGCCCACAAATAATAACAAATTAATAACACCTATCGACAAATACAAATACAACAAATTGTGTCAATCCAGAATTTTGGATTGTAATCGAGCAAAGACAGGTGAATCAAGGCGCAGTGAAACGGAGGTTCAATGAACGTGAAAATATACGTACGTCAAGGCAGCACGCTAGGAAGAATGAAAAAATGCAAACGACACAAAACTTTATTATCAATGATGTACAATGTCGATACTACCAGATACTAGTGATTGTGAGGACAGAATAGATAGGGCTTTGGAGAGGTTATTAGCGAAGAAGAAGGGTGCTAAAAAGTGAGTGCTGGAAAGTTAGGGGTGGCAAAAGTGTAAGAAAAGGAACAGAGAAGAAAGTGTTAAGTGTAAGAAGATAGACTAAGAGTGGAATATGATAGACTATCAAACAACGAATACAAAAATGTGAAGTGGAATGAGAGAGAAATTGCAAGTGTAATTAAGTGAATTAGATATTTCAATTTTTCAGTGTTATATGATAGGAGTAGTATCAGGGGTACTTCAACTGTAGGAGTGTTATAGAAATAAATATATGGAAAGAGGTAATAAAATAGGAAATTTAGAAGTGAAGCGAAAAGAAAGTGATAAATATGTAAATAAACAGAGGATAGACAAAAAAAAGTGTTGTAAATAAGAGTAAACGGAAAAGCCAGAAAGTAATGAGGAGAAAGTAGCGGGAAAACAATGATTAAGAGTAGGCAGGATTTGAGGGTAGAGAAGAAAATAAATAGATAACGCAAATTATTAAGGAAGGAATATGCAATATCTAATAGGTGAACGAGAAATGGAAGGGAGACAGCCTAGGTAAGAGGGAGAAAATAGAAGAGGATAGAGGGGGAAGGACATATAGCAATTCAGTCAAAACAGAACGTTAGAAAGTAATCAAGAAGTTCTCGGCAAAGAATACATCAATAAAAAAGAGTTATATGTATTAAAGGGATGGTGGATCGAAAAATAGAAATGTGAAGGTCCACCATAACTGTGAATTGTAAAATTGACTGACAAATAAATATCAATATCAATATCAAATACAACAAATGGATGACACCTATCGATAAATAACAAACGGCGATCACACATTAAAATGTTAGCGACCAAAAACAAACTGTTTATTTAAATTAAAAATGATTAATAATAACAGATTTTTTCGTCTTGTCTTCTCTTACTTTTGCTCGATTCTGTTATAATGCACTTACCACGGTTGTATCACAGTACCAGAAACAACAGTGACTGTTAACTTACTTACTTACTTATTGGCTTTTAAGGAACCCGGAGGTTCATTGCCGCCCTCACATAAGCCCGCCATTGATCCCTATCCTGAGCAAGATTAATCCAGTCTCTACCATCATATCCCACCTCCCTCAAATCCATTTTAATATTATCTTCCCATCTACGTCTCGGCCTCCCCAAAGGTCTTTTTCCCGCCGGCCTCCCAACCAACAATCTATATGCATTTCTGGATTCGCCCATACGTGCTACATGCCCTGCCCATCTCAAGCGTCTGGATTTAATGTTCCTAATTATGTCAGGTGAAGAATACAATGCGTGCAGCTCTGCGTTGTGTAACTTTCTCCATTCTCCTCTAACTTCATCCCTCTTAGCCCCAAATATTTTCCTAAGAACCTTATTCTCAAACACCCTTAATCTCTGTTCCTCTCTCAAAGTGAGAGTCCAAGTTTCACAACCATACAGAACAAGCGGAAAATTAACTGTTTTATAAATTCTAACTTTTAGATTTTTTGACAGCAGATTAGATGACGAAAGCTTCTGAACCGAATAATAACAGGCATTTCCCATATTTATTATGCGCTAACTGACTGTTAAGTGACTGTTAACACTGAAATAAAATAACCTACATGCTGCCTTGGCAACGACGTCCGTAACTTTTTATAGGGAATACTATTTACTTATCAAACAAATTTATGCAATATTCAAAATTAAAATATATTTATTTAAATGACGATCGTCAAAAAACTATGTGCGATACACATGTGTCAAGTATTTAACAGAATCTCGGAGCCTGACAAAGCTCGGCTTCACCTTGTTTTTTTCAAACTGTTTCCTCTATTCTTTTAAAATGCACTTATTGCACAATATAATAATAATAATAATAATAATAATAATAATAATAATAATAATAATTCTTTATTTATGCTGACAGAGTTAAGGTCAAAACATAATATTTAACAGTATTCAACGTTAATCCTGGATTCAAGGATAGACCTACATAGTTGTAATAGTTTTTTAATAAACATTGAGTAATTTCAAAATATTTTAGGGAACGTATCTATCACAATTTTATTTCTTTTAATTGGTTATTTTACGACTCTTTATCAACTGCTATGGTTATCTAGTGTCTGAGTGAGATGAAGGTGATAATGCCAGCGAGTCGACCTGGTTGATTAATTAGGTATAGCGCTGGCCTTCTGTGCTCGAGGTTGCGGGTTCGATCCCGGGCCAGGTCGATGGCATTTAAGTGTGCTTAAATGCGACAGGCTCATGTCAGTAGATTTACTGGCATGTAAACGAACTTCTGCAGGACAAAATTCCGGCACATCGGCGACGCTGATATAACCTTCGCAGTTCCGAGCGTAGTTAAATAAATCATAACATTTAGATAATGCCAGCGAAATGAGTCCAGGGTCCAGCGTCGAAAGTTATCCAGCATTTGCTCTTATTGGGTTGAGGGAAAACCCAGTAAAAACCTCAACCAGTTAACTTGGTCCAACCGGAATTTAAACCCGGACCCGTTCGTTTCACGGTTAGATATACTAACCGTTAGTCCACAGCGGTGGAACATATTTTTATTGAATGAGCATGCTTTCGTACACAATTCCTCACAAAAATGAAATGTCTAACATTGAAAAATAGCAAATATCCATGATCGCACCTTCAAAAATGTGAAAGTTCGTCTCGTAAAATAATACAGCCTACTCGTAGAATAAATACTAAACAACAAACGCACATTAATTTATTTCTCTGCTGAGAATCGAAGCCTCGTTCGCTGGTTGTGTAACTGTGAACGCTATCGCAATGACCACAGTGGATAATCCTCTAAAATAAACCATTTGAAAGTTATTTCATACATTATTAAGCCTATGAGCAGAAAATATTTTCAATTTGTGTTACCCAGATTCCTTTTGAAAATGCATGGCATTCATGCGAATGTGATCTGACATGTTACATTACTAAAATTAATTATTTCATTTGTATGCAATTGCTATTTGTTAATGCATTTTACAATGATACATTCATTTATTTAATCATTTTGTGTAATACAATGACTGTTTTATGTTAGTGTTTTCCTAGCTATGCGTTTTCTGTCTTTTTCAAAAGCACACATAGGTCTTATTACTTTGCGTTTTTTTAGTTTTATTTGGCATTTTGTAAGCTATTCTACATATATTAATAATTTTTCTATGTAATCTATTCATTCCACAACGATTTATTAACTATACTGATACTTCTATTTATAATTATAGGTTTATATCGTACCGTATTTATTTATTGTCGCATTTAATACGTATATGCGTATGTGTAATATATATATATATATATATATATATGTAACGGCCCCGAAGTTCACTCAGCCTCCTATAAAATTGAGTACCGGGTCTTTCCCGGGGGTAAAAGGCGGCCAGAGCGTGGTGCCGACCACACCACCTCATTCTAGTGCCGAGGTCATGGAAAGCAAGGGGCTCTACCTCCATGCCCCCCAAGTGCCTTCATGGCATGTTACGTGAAATCTTTATCTTTTATATACTTATGTATGTTGTGTAGTCAACTGTCCGAATACAGGTCTGAACTTCACAAATGATACCAAGAAGGCACCACTTATGAGACAACTGTGCCAGGAGATAATGGGGTAGGGCCGCCAGTTTCTTTCCCCCACCTTATGTGTGTATATATATGTGTATGTGTATGTCGTTCGTATACACTCTATGACAAGAAAACAGCAGCCATTCACGCTGATAGCAAAATGACCCTTGCCTCATCGAAGAATCATGTTATACATAGTCCAATAATAGAAGAAATTCGAAGGAAGATTCGCCAACTTAAGGACCTCAACTGGACAATTCACTTTGGATGGGTAAAGCCTCATATTGGTATAGAAGGCAATGAATTGGCAGACAGACTTGCCAAAGAAGCAGCCCAAGATAGTGAACTACCTATAATCTATAACAGGAAACCTGTAACATCAGTCGTCACTGAGCTGAGGAAAGAATGTCTTCAAAAGTGGCAGAGTCAATGGCAAAACACACAGAACGGTGCCACTCTACGACAAGAAAACAGCAGCCATTCACGCTGATAGCAAAGTGACCCTTGCCTCATCGAAGAATCATGTTATACATAGTCCAATAATAGAAGAAATTCGAAGGAAGATTCGCCAACTTAAGGACCTCAACTGGACAATTCACTTTGGATGGGTAAAGCCTCATATTGGTATAGAAGGCAATGAATTGGCAGACAGACTTGCCAAAGAAGCAGCCCAAGATAGTGAACTACCTATAATCTATAACAGGAAACCTGTAACATCAGTCGTCACTGAGCTGAGGAAAGAATGTCTTCAAAAGTGGCAGAGTCAATGGCAAAACACACAAATTATTCTATCCAACAATAGATCTACGACTAAAACTGGAAATCCCCATATCACCAGAGTTCACAGCACTTGTTACAGGGCACGGGAAAACAAAAGCATACCTTCATAGGTTTCAATTAGCAAACGATCCAATGTGCCCCTGCAGCCTTGGAGAGCAAACTACACACCACTCCATCCATGAATGCAAAATATTGGAAATACAAAGGAAAATTCAGAAGAACCAGATTGTATCTAGCGCAGGGAATTAGCCAACCACTTACAGTAACTTCATAGCAAAATATACAAATGCATTTTCAAGATTAATTAAATCGATTGACTTCGACAAATTGCAGTAATACCACGAGTCGGATGAGGTGCAAATGTATCATATATATTTTTAAGTCTGCAGAATTAGAATTTCAATATAAAAGAAAAACTCAATATCACACTTGTATATAAGTATTATGCAGTATATAGGTATATATCAAATGATAACTAATGTAAATATGTTTAAGATTTACTTTTACTTTTTTTGGGATTAGACATATATATATATATATATATATATATATATATATATATAAGTAACAATATACATCCATAAATTAGAGAAGGACTAAAAAAAACACACTAAGAACATCAATCACCTATAACTTCGAAATAAAGTGAATAAACTTTAACCACCTCTGCTAAGATAGAAGATACTGCTCAAAGAAAACTAAAACATGTAATATTACTTTTGTAATGGGGCATCTTGTGGGGGAGGGGGAAACATACACACACTCTACGTATTTATGTGATGGATGCACTGATGGACGGACGGATGAAACTCAATATCACACTTGTATATAAGTATTATGCAGTATATAGGTATATATCAAATGATAACTAATGTAAATATGTTTAAGATTTACTTTTACTTTTTTTGGGATTAGACATATATATATATATATATATATATAAGTAACAATATACATCCATAAATTAGAGAAGGACTAAAAAAAACACACTAAGAACATCAATCACCTATAACTTCGAAATAAAGTGAATAAACTTTAACCACCTCTGCTAAGATAGAAGATACTGCTCAAAGAAAACTAAAACATGTAATATTACTTTTGTAATGGGGCATCTTGTGGGGGAGGGGGAAACATACACACACTCTACGTATTTATGTGATGGATGCACTGATGGACGGACGGATGGATGGACGGATGTGTCGTTCCAATTATCATTGTATTTTCCGATTTATAATAACCAAGCCTTTCTCTCCTTTTCTTCTTGTTTTCGTAGTTCTTTTTCTTCTAATGTTGAATTAATTGTTTTCCTCGATTTTCTGTTTACTTCTTATATCTTCTATTTTGACACAAAATAAAAAGAAACACTTTGACGTTATGTTCTTTGCATTTTCCGCAGATGTCTATATCTCCCAGGGGCGGCTTTTGGGACAGTGCCAGTGTGCCATGGCACCACCAATGAAAGAAACAAAAAATAATATCCTAAAAAGCAGTTGTAATCGTTTATTTCTACACATTTTATTCGTATTTCATCTGAACGAGCGCGCGCTCAGATCGGGACGCACTCTTGCAGCGTTTCTTCGAACGTTGGAGCTAGTTCGGTGTGGCACTATCTGCCGCCATATAACACTGTACAAAAGACTTAGTTTATATGCGTTTCTTATGGCAGACTTTGAGCCGAATTCAATTTGACTCAGTAGTTAACATTCCGCCCGCTAGAACACAAGTAATGCAGAAATTTCGCTAGATGGCAGGGCTGTTGGAGACGTTTTCAGGGAACCATCAAGCGCAGACTTGCACGAAAACACAAGTTAATGTTCCGCGCCAATTCTTAATGTAATGTTGCCAATTCAAAACTAATGCGCAAAACTTAGATTTGAATGTATAAATTATTATCCATTTACTTATATTGCATGCAGTGATAGTCAGTCATGGTTCTTATTAGAAAGTTTTTTTTTCACATTGTTTAACACTATTTGTTAATTTTGTGTAGTATTTGTTTTATTTCGCGGCAACTAAATATCGCTACACTGTTGCTAGTATTGATGCTTGTGTTAACAATACATGAGATCTGTGCAGGACATGAACATGTGTTATTCAGGCTGATGCCTTTCATTCATCGGCCTGTTTAAATAAAGTGCAAACGTGTTCATTTCTTATCTATATCATTGTTTATCTCGTGTGTTTTTGCCAGTAATTTTACTAGTTATAAAAGTTATTTGTATTTGACTAACAATACTGTGAAAGTTTTGCATTATCTGTAACTGTAAATATCGTTATTAGTTTCGGAAATGTTATTGTAACTGTTACTAGATGCATTATTAACTGCACACCTGGTAAAATAGCTGGTTTAATTAATGTGTTTTATATAACATACTGTAAACGTGACCTGTGATTATCATCTTTTACTTAGGTGATTTGCGTGCTATCATTTTTTTTCCACCATTTTTGGCACCACTACCAGAATGCCTCACCGGCCGCCACTGATATCATATTATTTATTTTTATAGACAGTAACTATTGATAATTATACTGTATACTTGTAAAATTAATCTTTTCTCAGATAATATATTTTATAATTTTTAGTCGAAGATCTAACTTATGCGCAAAAATATATTTCAATTATGTCTAATCTCTACTTTATTTTTCTTGCAAATTGTCATGTTTCAGAAGCATGTACAGCGACATCATTTTATTTTTACTTCAATTTTTATTGTACCTGAGTTTTTGAATGTACTTCACTCCCACCCCTTCTTACTATGGAAGTTCCAACTCCACACAGAACCAAGACCGCAGATAGTAAGCAGTACTGAGTTACTGAGTATAATACGTTCCACAAATATGTTCGCGTTTTCCAGTGACGAAAGAGCTTTCAATATTGAATCATATTTTCGCACAGGTACTGTCCGTTTGCCTACGTCTCATCCCGATTTCCCCCCACCTGCTTCTGCTCGCCCCTCTGTAATAGCTGGGCTGTCTTAGCTCTTTTCTGAAAACATTAATTTCTGTTTGGAATTGGACGTTTACGTAATATTATACAGCTGTTTAATTTAACTTAAATAAAAGGGCCTCGTTAAGTAATTAACTGTCACGTGATTTCCTCCCTTTCTACAATCCTGCGGCATAACCACTTGGATGGACAGTAGATAGCATGTCTGAGTAATTTTATATTTTCGGGTCGGGCAGAAGTGAAGATTGAATTTACAGTACGTAAAGTAGGTACAGAATTATTTCAACATGAGTTACTAGTACGAAGGACGAAACTGGCAACTGGAATTAGATGCAATAGTCTATAGTGCGATAATATGCACAAAAGAACTGAAGCCTGTATCGAAATGAACGGCCACCATTTTAAAAATTGTGTTGAAATATTCATATTATGATTATTTTTCAATTTAACTTCTTTCTCTATATTGTACGCTAATGTGCTGTAGACAGTATAATATACACTGCATAATGAATACGTTCGCATGGATAACTCACTTCGTGAGTAAAAACACTTATCCTTAATACAGTACTGTACTTTGATTAAAGAAAAACCTAATGAAAATTATCAAACTCAAAATCGCGATATTTCCTAGTTTACGTAAAAGGATGAACTACTTTTCTTCCTTCCTATACCTAGTAGAGTGATTTGTGTTTTACGCCAGTATCATCGAACTCCAGTCTTGGAGGGGGGAGCAAGCGGTGTTTCCGGTTCTCTAAAGGTATAGACAGGTTAATATTAAAAATGTTATAAAAATAAAATGATGTCCCTGTATTATTATATTTTCGACTTATGTATTGAAACATTTATTTTATATTAATTTTTACACCTTGTCCCATAAACTGCTATTAAGATTTGATGATGTAGATATTTCACACTTGTTGTCTTTACGATTTCTGCTAAGACGGTTTGCATCATCCCTGTCATTATAACACTCGATTGGAACTGCATATAACTCTATTTCTCACAATTTTCCCAGCTTTCAAGACTTTAGAGACTTCTTTAATTTGACATGTCGACCGAATAGAAACAGAGAAAAGAAGAAAAATAAGTATTGTCAGCAAAGTTCCCCCAACTCGCGATAAATGCCACAGAATTTGCGGATAATTGTTTTTCGGTTCAGTTCCATGCCTAAGCCGTGTCTGAAGTCAGCTTCTAGCTTGGCAGATAAACTTCATCAATGCTTTGTTTCTGGAGAAGAGCAGTTCTATAGAGGGACTCATTAAATATCCGAGAAAGCTCCATCATTTACAATCCATACAAATGGATAGTGTAGTCGTAAGCTTTCTGGATCGCAATTTGTCTCATGACCTCAAATTTATCACCTCGTCAAATACCCCTTTATTCGGTATTTGCCTTCATTCTATCATTGTGCTGCAAGTCCGTGTACTTCAGTTTCCATGCCATTGAACGCCAGTGTCGCCAACTTTAGTTGTCATTGAATTTGTATTCAAAGCGACATCAATCGCTGTAAGCTGTGAGAATTATATTGTTGAATTACAACATCGAGAAGTGTAAAGGGCACTTAAATTATTAGAATAGATATGTTAATTCTTTATTGAATAATCTAATTCAGCTAAATGGGTTCTACAGAGAAGCTGAAGTAATATGACAACTAGACTTCGAAGTTGAGGCACATTATCTCATAAGTTATATGCACACAGAATATACTAGTGTTTACAAAGCAACTGGCAGGGTAGTTCTCTGCCCTCATATACATACTCTGTCATTCGAATGTTATACGTAATATAGGCCCTGCAAGGGGGAAAGAAATAAATCTTCGCTTGAAGGGCAAACATAAGTATTATGTTGGGTAGACTACAATGTTTTATCGTTTCCCACGTGTAGAAAAATAACATTTTTCTTGGATCTACAAACAGCTATTTAGACCAATACTGTTTACAAAAGTATTTTGTAATAATAATAATAATAATAATAATAATAATAATAATAATAATTTATTATCAGAATAGATGGATGGATGGATGGATACAACTTTATTGTCGAAGGCATAATATATGCATAGACATGGTCAAGTATATACTGTAAATTTTATTACTGAACAACAATGTAATTTTATTATCTCAACAATAATTATCACTCTGTAAAATTTAATTTCACTCCCGTCAACAATGGGATTTGCTCTCCGCACAGCAACACAGCGTTCGTTGTTGCACTGCACAAACGACAATGACAATTTACTTGGAGTATTACGAACAACAATGAACTGTTAATCTTAACTAATATTCACAAAGCACTATTTACAACACAGAACTGTCAGTTCTCAGTTCACAGCTCGTTTGTCTTGGCTAGTTCTTCGAGCTCAGTCACTCGCGTTCACAGAATCTCGAACCTCAGACCTTCAGAGACGATCCGCTGCACTTCGAACTCAGGTCCCCCAACTACGGTCCACTGCACTCGAACTCCGGGCTTCAGGCTCCACAGTTACGGACACAACTCAAGTCGCACTCTGGTCTCGAAGCTGGCTTCACTGCTACACAAGACTGGCTTACTGACTGGCTGACTGACGTTCATTTGCGTCTTCTCTTTTATAACCAACTATAGGTTCTGGAGAGTTCGCGAAAGATTCCACTCTCGAATAATCTGGATTTCCACTTCGACGGACTTCTGGACGATTCGGGAGGGTACCCCCCTTCACTCCGCACGTAGCAGTTTGCTTCCTTCATCACTCGGCAAGTAGCAGGTGCGCGCGCAACCTTCCCTCGCCGCGTTGCCGTAATACACCCCCTCTGCCCTCTCAGCATGCAGATGCTCCCCGTACCAGCGTTTCGTCTGCCGCGCGCCCTGTCGGACACGCGTTCGAACCCCGGTGCAGCTGTCACAATACAATTACAATTTAATTTAAAATAAGTCATATATAAAAAACATTATTCATTTCAAGGGCCAATGCGTGCATCCTCAAGATTGTAGGGACACAATTTTATTAATTTCGTCTTTATGTAATTCCTAAATTTGAGAGAATTTTTTGTATATTTGATATCATCAGGCAAACTATTGTAGACTTTGATACCAAAGACCATATAGGCTCTACTATTGTTTGTAAGATGGTGTGCTGGAATAGTTAAACTATTTTTGTTACAAGTATCGTAGGTATGGAGGTCACATCAGAACATGCATTTGTGAATGTACATTCATTACAGTATAAGGAAAAAACGCTACATAAATACAGTAGTTATGAAGTGTAAGGGAGAGTCGGGTAGTATCGGACATCGGGTAGTAGCGGACAGTGAGTTTCTTTCATCTACCACACGATGATAGTACCTGATTGACATGGTTACGTTTCTGTGATGTCGCATAGAGAAACGTAACCATGTCATTCAGGTACTACCATATGGTGGTAGATGAAAGAACCGCACTGTCCGATACTACCCGATGTCCGATACTACCCGACTATCCCCTAAGTCACAGAAATTAACTTGTCTCCTTTAATTGGGGTATTTTACCACGCTTTGTCAACGGCTATGGTTATCTAGCGTGTGAATGAGATGAAGGTGATAATGCCAGCGAAATGAGTCCAGGGTTCAGCGCGGAAAGTTAACCAGCATTTTCTTTTAATGGATTGAGGGAGAACTTGTCTTAAAATAATAAGATTAATATTTAAAAAATAACTTTTAGATAACAATATGTTCTATTAATATGAATCTATCCCCCGTACAAGTAGAACTTCTGTTCGAGAAGGAAAATTGAGCATAAAGTAGCGTAGTTTATCATTTTCCAATTTTTCAGCCCCAAAACAATTTTTCCCTTGAAATTATTCAAACATCCAATGTTTCGGAGCTGCACATCTTTTACATAATCAGGGACGAGGCACATGAACAAAGAAAACCTAGGACTCTAAAATAACTCATGGTAACGGATAGAACAGATATGTTCTCCCTTTCACATTTTATGTCTTCTCTGATGATGGAGCCGACATGTAGCTTCGAAACGTTCACCATCTCTGGGACTGTTATACAGTAAAAATACCAGAAAAACTCGCACCGACTAATTCTCTTAGTCGAGTTAATTAAAGGGACTTTTACAGAAACGAATAGAAAAATCCTTAATTTGCCAATACGTCGGTTGGTACGAAAGTGATTTTTTTTTTTTCAAATTTCGCGACACACATTGCTGTGAATTTATAGAATGTCTAGTTTCGCGATACGAAAGCGAAACGATCGCTGTTCGAAATGGTGAAGCATTCCGATAACCATATAAAAAAGGGTTACGATTGACTTCATTACTGCGGAGAGAATTAATCCAATTAAGATTCATAATCGTCTAAGAAATGTGTAACGTGACACTATTCTAGATATTAGTACAGTTAGATGCTGGACAAAACACTTCTAGAGCAGAGAAACAAACACAATGAGAAGTGTTCAAGTGTCCGGACAACAACGGCAGTGAAAAACTGCTCCTATTCATTCGTTCGTTCGTTCCTACCTTCATTCATTCATTCATCCATCCATCCATCCATCCACCCACACACCCATTCATTCATTCATTCATTCATTCATTTATTCATTCATTCATTCATTCATTCATTCATTCACTTATTTTATTCCATAGATCTTACATGAGCAATAAAGCTTTAAGATGTGGAACAAGTCAAAATTTTACAATATTACAATTACAACTTTTACAAATTTTAAAATATTTTATAATTTTTACAGTTTTACAATTTAGTAATTTTCTACAATGATAAGGTGAGGTCCGAGGATTCGCCAAAAGATTACCCGGCATTTGACTTTTGGTTGGGGATAAACTCGAAAAAACCCAACCAGGTAATCAAATCAAAGGGGGAAATGAAATGATGCCGAGGATTCCCCATAGACCATCCAGCCTCAGTCCCACGGCTGGGGAAAACCTCGGAAGAAACCATTTAATGAGACCAAAGGGGGATCCAACCCAAGCCCGAACGCAGTTCCGGATCAGCAGCCAGAGAGTCTGACGACTGAGCTACATCGATGGCTCTACTAAAAATATACAATACATAGCCAATCAGATTATTAAATTTAGAAACGCAAACGATCATTCATCAGTTGAGCTATATGTATAATACAAAACAAGTAAGTTAATTAAATTCAATTTTAATATACAGACATTGATAATTGCTTACATATCATGCAAACTACTTCAAATTACAAACACAAACAATTTATCAATAGAGCTATACAGATTACTATTCAATTTAAAGCATATACAATTCATCGGCCAAAACAATACAAACATATACAATACAAAGTAAGCAGATTAATTCAATTTACAAGCACACTTTCATTAAGCTATGCAAATTTGTGCAATTAATATCAAATAGATTAATTCAATTTATAGTCATGAACAATTCATCAGTTGAGCTGTACAGACTACTATACAATTTACAGCATATACAGGGACATCACTTTATTTTTACAAACATTTTTAACATTAACCTGGCTATACTCGGAAACACTGTTACCCCCTTCCATTACAGGAGTTTGGAGTTGCTAGTGCAATATGTAAACAAATCATTTTACTAGCTACAGGAGGAGAGAAAAGTAGTGTATCCATTTATGTTACAGGGAAATATAGTATTACGATTTTCAGTTTGGTCATTACTTTACAATATTATATCAAAAAAAGTAGAATAGTAACAATTTTTTTTTCACAAACTCAAGTCTTAAGGCGGTTATATACATTATGTAATGTCTACTTTATTCAGCATATTACTAACCTAATTTATTCCTGAGAATTTCTACAGCTAACTTCTTGACCGACTTATTAGGACCTCGCTGCATCCTTTCTCTAACATCTTATACAGCATCTTCTGTCACCTTTGTTGGCCATCTTACACTTTTCTTCCTTTATGTACACCCTGTTGCTCTAAATTTATCTACCAGATTAATGACATTTCTACGAAAATATTCCGTAATGATATAATCAGGAAATTGTAAAAAAAACTGTTTTTCACATTCGGTTATATTGTAATATTCCAGTTTCCATCATCGTCCTTCATACCTACAAACAGTAAAACAAAAGTCTTGTTTAAATAATGCTGTTAAGTACCGTACCATATTATAGGGTACCGTACTTTCGGTAACTCTAATCTTCACTTGTGCTCAGTCCACACAGATAAATTCAGCTATGCTACACACCATACTTGTGCGAAAATAAACTTGACTAATATAAGCTCTTTCTTCTATAGAAAACGCAACATATTTCTGAAACACACTGTACTCTGTACTGTTTACTTCACTGCTAGCAACAGCGGCCGTAAGTTTGTGTGACTGACGTTAGCAAGGACATTAGTGAAAGGGTGGGAGTCAAGTACATTTAGAAACGCAGGTACAATAAAAATTGAAGTAAAAATAAAATGATGTCCCTGTACAATTCATCAATTGAGCTGTACAGACCACCATTCAATTTACAGCATATAGAGTCGAACCGACGCTTTCATCAACTAAGACAGCTGTATCACAAAACGGGAACTGTGTGATGTAGTAAGTATCGGAAAATTAGCTTTCATAGCCATCATTAAGGAGATTATTACAGAAATATTTGATCTCAGGGAGTACCGAAAATGCTCAGAGACCAAACCAGGCCCGGAAATACATTTGTTCGGAGCTTCTGGAGCGTTATGCAGATGAGGGGGGTATGTTTCTGCCACGCATCGACACAGAGTCGAAACCTGGGTTCAGCATCATGAATTGAAACAAAGTGTTGGTGCTGGTCTCCAGATTGCAATAAGCGTTTTTATCGGGATGGAATACAGCGTCTCGTTCACAGAAAATGACTGTGAACTCGTAGAAAAATATCGCGATGTTTATGAAAGATGCAATAGTATTTCACTTATATGTCATTTAAAGTTTCTGATAAAAATAGGACGTAAAATTTTCGTACTGGTGCAATATTTAAAAAGCAAATGCACAGGGAGTTGCAGCCACAGTTAGGTTTAAATTTATATATACGAGGCGAATCCAGAAAGTCAGTTTCCCGATTTTTTCCTCTTGAAAGTAAACGTAATTAGCCGTGTCAATTGCGCATGCGTAACAGATCTATGACGTATCAATCATATGCCAGCCGGACAGGTTCCGCCTGGTGCCAGTAGCGTGGCAGCAGTGGTCCGAAATGGAAGCTCTTATTCCTTCTCCCGGTACCTGCGAAGTTCGGTCGGTGATAAAGTTCTTTAATGCACAAAGCATTGCGCCAATTGAAATTCATCGGCAGCTCTGTCAGGTCTATGGGCCGAACATCATGAGTAAGCAGATGGTGCGTCGCTGGTGTAGGCAGTTTTCCGAAGGTCGTCAAAGTGTCCATGATGAAGAGCGTAGTGGGCGACCGTCCTTCATCAATGATGATCGTGTTGAGCTGGTGCGGCAGTGCATCATGGAGAACCGTCGCTTCACGATTACGGAGCTGAGCAGCCATTTTCCGCAGATATCGCGATCCTTGTCGCATGAGATTATCACGAAGCACCTGCTGTTCAAAAAAGTGTGTGCCAGGTGGGTGCCGAAAAACCTGACACCCGAACACAAAATGCAACGTTTAGGAGCAGCACTGACATTTCTGCAACGGTATCACGATGACGGCGACGAGTTCTTCGACAGGATCGTCACGGGCGATGAGACTTGGATTTCGCACTTCACCCCGGAAACCAAGCAGCAGTCAATGCATTGGCGGCATAGTGGATCTCCGGTTAGGACGAAATTCAAACAGACGCTGTCGGTACGGAAAGTGATGTGCACGGTGTTCTGGGACAGGAAGGGCATTCTGCTCATTGACTTCCTTCCAAGAGGTGAAACAGTGAACGCTGACAGTTACTGTGAAACACTGCGAAAATTGCGACGTGCCATTCAAAAAAAGAGGCGTGGAATGCTTACTGCAGGTGTTGTGCTCCTCCATGACAATGCTCGTCCACATACGGCTCGACGCACAGCAGCTTTTTTGACGGAATTTGGCTGGGAGTTGTTTGATCAACCACCGTATAGTCCTGATCTTGCTCCCAGTGATTTTCACGTTTTCTTGCACCTCAAGAAATTCCTGTCCTCCGGTGAACGTTTTGGCAACGACGAAGAGCTGAAGACGTCTGTCACACGCTGGTTCCATTCACAGGCGACAGAGTTCTACGACAGAGGGATACAAAAGATGATCCCACGATACGACAAGTGTCTCAATTCTGATGGTGGCTATGTTGAAAAATAGCTGAAACATTGCTGTACCTTTTGCCAATAAATGTTTTCCTGGAAGTGTATGTTCTTTTTTTTTAAATAGGGAAACTTACACTCTGGATGCGCCTCTTACATCAGGGGTTTCAATGTTTTTGACATTTTCCAACTGCCCTCCTAGTTTCCTTTATCGCGCTACAGATCAACTTACAAATTCCTTGTTGGCATCACTGCTGTTATCCCATCTCGTCAAGTAACTAAAACCAAGATTGAATTGAGAAATCCAAATACAAATGTAAACGGAAGACAGAAATCTGAAAGAAGGAGACTGAACGAAATAAAGAAATAGAAATTGAGGACGACAAAACTATAGAAGAAGAAAGCCGAAGAAAGTAATGGAATATTTAGGAATATTTTGTTGGGTGATAAATAATGTTTAGCTGCATAGTTCTTTCTTTGCTCACTATTACCAGGCTTAGGATCCGGGACACTTTAGCAATCAATGTACGCACAATTTGTTTATAGAGTTCCTTGAACATAGTAGACAGACATACTGTGAATGTAAAGAATGACGTCAATGTGCTTCGTTATATTCTACTGTTAATAGTACCACAATCTAGTGTCGGTAGAAAATGAAGTAGGATACATATCTCACAAGTTTTCATGTCCCTCAGCGACGTTGAAGGCGTTAGCGTTACAACGAACAACCATGTACATATTAATACTTGCAACTAGTTCGAAAAAAACTGTTCACTATGAATTGAAAATGCACTGTGATGTTCTGAGTTCGTTTCATAGGGAAAGACGAAAGAATACTGTATCTTTTATCACTAACCGGAGTGTACACTAACGCACAGGTAAACTAAACTCAACGCGCTATCTCACTTCATCTGTACCGTGACTTCACTTCATTCTTAAGTTCTCTCTGATTACTAAGCTTGCTATTACATAATAAGTAAAAAAAATTCACAACACATGAATTTGAATACACCCATCTCAAAGGAAATGATAGAAGAAGCTTAATTCTTTACTTGTTCTTAATAAGAAAATCTTTAAAATGTAAATATTATAGTAGTGTTTCTGTGATTAGCTACAGTACAAAATGTTTTCATGTGATTATCAAAAAGTGCTTTAGTTAACATTAATAATATGATGTTTCATGTAAGGAAACGTGATTGAATTAGCTTGAAATATTACTCCTGAATAGTTCTTTTCTCTTTAATTAAATGTAAAGTTTCTGGTAATATTATGTCTGCATCCATTTATTCATCTAAATATTCAGAAATATAACTTCGTGATATGCAGTTCTTCACAGAAACTATCTGTATCCTTTTGCAGCAATAGATTATTCCCGAAGGATAATCCATTATACTCTTGGTTATTAATTACGAGGGCAGCAGATGGCACCAAGAACTTAATTACATCAAGTATAAGGTACTGGATTTAGTAATTAAACTTTCCATCCAATCAGGACCTGCCTCAGCATGATTAGAATCTTAGTTAAATGCGGTCTCCACTCAACAGTAATAGCTCCTGCCCGTCTCGCGATCCACAACCTTTCGGTTCGTCACTCTGTAACATGTTTCACATAATATACTGTATGTCACGTCATTTGAAATGCTCCTGGCTCCCCTGTGTATTTTGTCAATATTAATGGATGGATTTAATTCAGTGTAAACCGTGATACATTATAGTCGACTCCTCCTTCTATCCATGAAAAGCTGTGACCTTTGGAAGTCTATTACATCGCGGTATCGTACTTTGTTTCCTTTCTTCCTCTTCGACGGCAACTCTGTGGATTCACGAGATATTTTTCTGTAGGGATATGTTAGATCAGTAATAGGCTTATTTGATTGAAAGATAAAAATTACCAAATTTTTCCTTAATCAAGAATTTTTACATATAGGATGGGCACAAACTCCTGTTACCAGCTATAAATGCCTCAAACATACACACTATTTATGTAATTTAGTTCATAATGCAGACGTACAGGGTGATTCACGAGGAAAGGTAAAAATTTAAGATGTGAATTCTGAAGTCATTCTGAATCAAAAAGTTCATATGATATAGGTCCGTTTTCGAACGGTTACGGAGATATGGCTCTTTGATTTCACAAAAACCTTCTGAGATTCCATTGTACTAACTCGCATTTAGAGACAGATAACGGACAAATTTAAAGTTTATATTCATGTATGCATTCATACCTAATATTCTAGACGTCGGTGTCGATGTTTTCGCACATTTTCAAATGTACCTCCTTCTGCTTCAATGCACTGTTGCTCTCGGGCGTGGCATGTGGCTATTCTTTGAGGCATGCAGCATCCAAAATACGGTCGATTAAAGCTTCTCTCGTTTTTACCTTCCTTTGGTATACAAAGTCTTACGTCCAACCCCATAGACAGTAAATACTCTTCGATATGGTACCCTTCTGTTCGGAAAGCGTCGTTCATATTCAGCGACGGCACGCAAGGAACTTCCATCGCACAAACCATAAACATACACAATATCGGCGTATTCTGAAATCGAAAATTTAGAAGGCATCTTGAAAAACACAACTTAACACTTCCGATAACTGTACCTGTATAACTACTGTACTGTAAGTAGCTGACTGAACTACTGTGAACTGATAATCGATAGTGTATTTGTGTTATGCGCGGGATCTGTGTCATTACATCAGATAAGAGCAGACGATTGGACATTTGTATTGCCCCATCACCCGGTTTGTGAGGTGAATGAACTCATCCACCTCGCTCACAATGCAGATTCCAATGCTACGTCATTCATTGCCACCCGTGACCTTGTCTCATATCTCACATCAGCACCATATGGTAACGTCTGATTCACATTGGGGCGAGACGTCTTACCAAAAAAAAAATGCATCTAGCTCCGCCATCGTTCGAAAACGGACCTATGTTCATATGAACTTTTTGACTCACAATGACATCAGAATTCACATCCAAAATTTTTTACCATTCCTCGTGAATCACCCTGTATATTCACTTTACACTATGTGTCCTAAGTGCCAAAAGGGTCAGTATGTCCCCCATTATTCTCCTCACACAAAATAATGCGTCACCAGGTTCTGTGTGACATTCACTTCAGCATTGCTGGTGTAATCTGTTGGAAAGCGCGTCGTGCCGCGTCCTTCAACTCATCAATGGTATCATACCGTCCCTGTGCAACAATGATGTTGATGAAACCCCAATGCGCATTGTCACAGGTTTCCACAACGCTGAATTGGCCGTAGATCACCCATCTTACCAGTTCGTCTCGACTGGCCACCTCGCAGTCCTGATCTCACAACTTGTGACATGATCATGTATTTCTGGTCGAAGAGTTAATTTAAAAAAAAAGCATTATTACAACAGATTCATATATTTGTCGACTTAGAAAAAGAATTTGATATTGTTCCATGGACAAATTATGGAATGTATTAGAACATGAAAAAGTCAACAAGGTCTTAATAACTGCAATACAAAATATGTATAATGGCGTCATATAAAAAGTTAAAATAGGAGAAAAGCTTTCAGACGATATTATGGTCACAAAAGATCTGCGTCAAGGGTGTAGTATGTCTCTCATCTTATTCAAAATATATTTGCAAAGATCTCTAGCAATCTGGAAGAGAAAATGTTCTGGAATGGGTCTCCCTATTGGTGAAGAAAGCATATATACACAGCTGTTTGCGGATGATCAAGTAATAATAGCACAAGAATATGATGATGCAGAATATATGTTTATAAAACTGATTGAAGAGTGTGACAATTGAGATTAAAACTAAAATTTGAAAAGACGTTTTATATGGGATGCTGTGAAAATATAATAGATTTAGTTTTGCATGATGGAATAGGCATCAGCAAAGGGTGCAATGAATTTTAATATTAAGGAGTCAAAATTAATAACAATGATACACAGGATTATGGTATTAAACATAGGATAAATAAAGGAAGATCAGCAATAGCGATGTTAAATGGAATATTATGAAACAAAACTATTTTTAAGGAAACAAAATAAATATTTATCTGTCTATAGTCCAAAGTTTGACAACATGGAAACATGGAAGTTAAATCAAAATTTGCGGTCAAAATTACTAGCATTAGAAATGGATCTTTTACGACGTTCGGCCAGACATTCTAAACTTGAAAAAATAAGAACTGAAATGATTAGGGAACACATGAATAAACAAAATTCAATTTTAAATTCCGTAAAATATAGACAGAAAGGTATGGACATGTAACGCAAATGGATGATGGAAGGCTACCAAGAAGAGTTTGAGATTGGATTCCAGAGGGAAGGAGGGGCAGAGGTAGACCGCAAAACACCTGGTTGAAGACATAAATAAAGCGTTAGCAGATCAAGGACTGCTAGAACGGGATTGGGAAGATAGAGAGAATTGGAGAAAAAAATAAGAACGTAGAACATTGGTCACAGGAAGATGTGATATTACATTGTAAACCTGTTTGTAATAATGATAAACTAACGATTTTCTCCTTTGAAAGCACAATAAACCTTTTACAATAGCTTATTTTGATAACTTTAACACAACATTAAGTCATTTTATTTGCAACTCATCAAGTTCTTCTTCAAACATTTGATGCGCAGGAATATAAACGGCACTCCGTGTATTTTTTTTTATTTATATTCTCACCTCAACTTCAAGTTTTCAACATACTGTAATATAGTCAGGTATCGTTCTTAAATAAACAAAGCAATTATACTCTTTTTCATTTACACAACCCATGTTATAGTACTATGGTTAATTGTGTGTACTGTATATGGTAGCAGAAGCCATCAACGATGAGAGCAAATATACTCCTTTTTATGGGCTTACATAATTATATTTTTTATTAATCTATGAATTAAAGTGTTATATTATAAAGACACGGTAGGCCTATATTCCAGTTTTACTAGTAAATAAACTTGCCGAGCTTAGGAATAATTTCTAAAATACAAGGCTCGGTAGAGCCCTCTAGATGTTAATCACAAAATAATAGCTATTATATTTACTTTCTCAAACTATTACACTTTTCAAATCAATAAAAGTTACATAACCTATGTTTTCACTCCCTCCCAAATGAAGGGTATTTGTCAGACAAAGATGTGCAAAGTACCAACAAGTGACGTAAAGAAATTGCCATGATTAAACATTTTTTAAAGACAATAGTGTCCTTCCATTTGCCAACTCCTTTGTTTCAATCTCACTTCATACATTTTCAGTAACTTCTAACTGCAATTTCCTTATTAAAACGTCGACAGAAAAAGTATTCCACATTTTCATAAGACATTTATAGCAGGCTTATCTTTAAGTTATTTCATGTTGTATTATAAAATAAGGCATTAAAACAAGACACTTGTTCAATTAGGATCTTTCGAAACATTTTTTTTTATCTTAGGATAGGCTGTCATATCAGCAATCATTGCAATAAATTGCTTGTACGTAAGCATACTGTGTAATGTTATGCACGAGATCATCTGATCTGAGAGAATGTTATTTTGGTGCCACCATCATCCGGTAGAGTAATATTGAGCGCCCTCTCTATATACTTTAATGCTCGAACCGGCGTTACCGTACGTATCGGTACGTACTCTTAAGAATGAACGCCGTACTTGCTAGGCAACTTCTCTGGCTCATAGGTAATACGCCTCTGCGGAAGTGTAGGAAGATTGAATTCTCTAGGATCATCGGCTAGCCACATGATGGCATACAGCGAGCCATGACACACTTTGAGCTGAACACCCAGTATTTTTTGTCGTTTGGAATGGCTTAGGGTCGTCCGTCCACGGTCTCAGTTGCTCAGTTCGTTCCGGCTTCAGATAGTTGCTCCCGCCTTATTTACGTAGTAAGAAATACATCAAGGCCATTTTATTCGTAACTAAACTTCCAAATTTCACTTCTAAATATTCCTACTTATGAAACAACCTGTACATACACAATTTTCATTAGTATAAGTGTATTTCGATGCGAAGAAGTGCTTTGAGTTATCCTCCTGTTTTTCAAATATTTAAACTTTAGGGTTTTTATATGTCTGCCCTTACACATTTTATGACAAAAATGTTTGTTTCTATACAGTATGAAACGTCTCATTTTATGCTGAGTTGCTGAATTTTAATTATGCATGTTTATTCGTAACAACGTCACAATACAGTTGTTATTTTAATCGTCAAATTGCACATTTTCAGTTTGCATGCAAACATTGACAAGCTCTACAGTTCCGTTTGTGTTGCCACGTTCGGTTGTGCTGAAAACAATTTTACTTGTACTTAATGAATGCGCTCAATTTTAATGCAAAACTGCTATATAGTGTTTCTGTAAAAATGGATTCTCGCGAAACATTTGCTCATGAATAAATAAGTAATAGCAGTAAATATATGGCAGTGATGGCTGAAGTTTTTTTTAACAAATTGATACACTTTTTGGCTGGCAGGTTTTATGACACAAAAGGAATTGAAAATTAGATAGTATGTCTGTGTCTTTCAATCACTACTGCTATATCACAATACTGTATTATTATTTAGACCAGTGGGAATTACACTTAAATTTCAAATTGTAATTACCATAAAGTATGTTGATAATAATGACTGATGACAAACGCAATTCTGGTGAAGAGAATGATTATAAAGGGGAAGATGGTGATTGTAACGAAGACGTGATAGTGACGTAAATGACGATTATAACGAGGATAATGATGACTATGACGAAGATAATAATGACGAAGACGATGTTGATAGTGACGAAAATGACAATGACTATAATGAATGTGAAGACGTAACTCGTAGATTACGATGACGAAAGTATTAGTACATAAGTACTTAATCACTCATTTAAAGTTTGTGTGACTGCAACCTGTGTATATTTTTGTGTGGCTTTACTTTGTTTATAGTGTCTCTCTCTCTCTCTCTTTATTTCTTGTGTAGCTATACTTTGTATGTAGCGTATTTTTTTCTGTTTATTTCTATTATTGTATTTCTATTCCTGGTGTTGTGGAACAGAAGGCCTGATGGCCTTAACTACACCAGAATAGATAGATAGATAGATAGATAGATAGATAGATAGATAGATAGATAGATAGATAGATAGATAGATAGATAGATAGATAGATAGATAGATAGATAGATAGATAGATAGATAGATAGATAGATAGATAGATAGATAGATAGATAGATAGATCGATGGATGGATGGATGGATGGATGGATGGATGGATGGATGGATGGATGGATGGATGGATGGATGGATGGATGGATGGATGGATGGATGGATGGATGGATGGATGGATGGGCGGGCGGGCGGGCGGAAGGACGGACGGACGGACGGACGGACGGACGGACGGGTGGATGGATGGATGGATGGAGAGGCAGACAGACAGACAGACAGACAGACAGACAGGTAGATAGACAGACAGACAGATAGATAAGTGTTCTGCCCATGGGCAAGTTTTTCAATGCAAATGCAGAATTCTCCAATCTTTCCTATTTTCTGCCTTCCTCTTAGTCTCCGCGTATGATCCATATATCTTAATGTCGTCTATCATCTGATATCTTCTTCTGCCCCGAACACTTCTCCCGTTCACCGTTACTTCCAGTGCTCCTTCAGTAGACAGTTTCTTCTCAACCAGTGACCCAGCCAATTCCTTTTTCTCTTCCTGATCAGTTTCAGCATCATTCTCTCTTCACCCACTCTCTCCAACACAACTTCATTTCTTATTCTGTCTATCCACTTCACAAGCTCCGTTCTTCTTCATATCCACATTTCAAATGCTTGTATTCCTTTCCCTTCATTTCGTCGTAATGTCCACGTTTCTGCATCATACAATGCCACACTTCACACAAAGTATATCACTAGTCTCTTCCTTAGTTCTTTTTCCAGACGTCCGCAGAAGATGCTCCTTTTTCTATTAAAAGCTTCCTTTGCCATTGCTATCCTCCTTTTGACTTCCTGACAGCAGCTCATGTTACTGCTTATAGTACATCCCAAGTATTTGAAACTATTCTCTTGCTCTACAGCCTCATTTAGAATTCGAAATTTTACCTTCTTTATTTTTCTTCATCTTCTTTGCATTTATCTTCTTCCCATTGAACATAATTATGATTATAATGAAGATAATACAGAAGTTGACGAGTTTATAAAGAAGATGACGAATATGATAGTGAAGACGTAAAAGATTATGGTATAGCATTCGAAACTATGTCAAAGGAAACTATTATAATGAAGACGAATATTATGCCGAAAACAAACGAATAATACTCCGAAGAAAACGGAGAATATAGCTTACATTAAGGCGACGAAGAAGACAAAGAATTTAATGAAGTCTAAAATTACGTCTAACAGGACGAAGAATACGACAAATAAACCAAGATTATGACTTAGAATCCGATGATTGAAACAAAGACTACAAGGATTAGAACGAAGATAAAAGAGATCATGATGAAGACGAATATTAATTATGACGATAACAACGATGATTTTAAAAGAAGACAACGAAGAATATGTTAGGACGCATGAATTCCTAACACGGAAACAACTATGACGATGATAACGTCTGTTACTTCGTCGACTATGAAGAAGGCATCATAATCATGATAACAGCGACGTTGACGATGCCAATAAAGAGCATAATGCAGTTAACGAAGATTACAACAAAGACAATGATTATGAAGAAGAAGATTATGAAAGTGAATGAAGTTTCATTATGAATATGTTGACGATTGCAACAAGTCGACGAAAATCATGATGAAGTCAAGATTATGACGAAGACATTGATGGTAAGAAGAAAAACAACTAAGATTATAACTAAGTCAATAAAGATTACGACGAAGACAGTGCTCGCTATTAATGAAGATTACCAAGGTTATAATGATCTCAACGAACATTACAACGAAGATAACGACAATTTTAACTATGATAACGAATATTTATTGCACAAATGAATTTTGTGAAGAAAAGATAACGATTGTAACGAAGACGATCATGATTTTGACAAAAACAGTGAAGATTATGAAGAAACAATGAAGAAAATAACGAAGATGTTGAAGATTTGCGAAAGAAGATGAAGATCGTAACAAAGACAATGATTATACTATTCTAACGAAATTAACAATAAAAGAGATGATATTTATAATGAATAAAACAAAATTTGTAATGTAATCGACGAAGATAATGAAGAAGAAAACGATCATGATGAAGAATTAGAAGATTATGACAAAGAAAATAGTTGTCACAATATAGACGAAGGTTATAAGTTGATATATATCCACTTTGTGATATTTTTTAAAAGTATGCAGTGTTTTAGAATTTGATCTTAACACATACACGAAAACGCACAAGCTCTCTAACATAATAAAAACAATGTATATGTACTTGCACTATTCTTAGTTCCACTGAAATAAGTCTTAGATTTAAATGGACGCATATTCGTAAGCAAACAATTCGAGATATTTTAACTTTGATTTTAACTTGTATATTTTTAGATTAATATTTTTTTGACATTACATATTGTAATCTCGACTTCTTCTTCCAAACATGGACAATGTGCAATATCAATTATGCCTAAATATATACGTAATTATTTTCATGTTATTTGTGTAGGCCTTTTTAAATTGTTAACCTTTTCATGTTCAAACTGAAGATGCTGGAAGTAGAGCTGAAACGTTTGTGAATACACATAAGTTAGACAATATACAATCAGCACTAGACACGCTAAGCAAATGGGCGGAACGAAACGACATCAAGATAAACGAAGAGAAGACGGAACTGGTAATGTTGAGGAAAGAAGGAAGACTCTCCGAAGAAGAAAATGTAAAATGCAATGGCAAACAACTCAAAAGGACAGGCGATTTTAAATATCTAGGAATCACAATTCAGACGATTGGGAAAAGCTTCAGGCTACACATAAGATCGAGAGTAATGGCGGCCACAAGAGCCATGAATAAAAATTAGGAACATCACACAATTATCGATCAGCACAGCTATGGACCTGTTCCGGATAAAGATATTACCCGTCCTGACGTATGGCCTGGAATCAGTGGGAGAATACCTCACATACAAACAGATGGAAGAACTAGAGCGGGTGAAGGTTAGGTATTTGAAGAGAGCTCTAGGACTACCACAGAGCGCAAGATCGAGACTAGTGTACGAACTAACCAGAGAGACCTTTTTGACAGAGGACCTAAGGTGCGTAATAATGCTCCCAGCGAACGACGTCTACAAACGGCTCCTACAAGATCTGGACGAGAAGAAAACCAGCATACCGGAGGAATTCTACACAACGTGTGCGATGCAAGATAGGACCTGGACGGAAGCTAATCATGAAATGAGACACGTGACGACAAGATTGGCAACCCATGGCTTCCACCACAAGGTGTGCGGCAACAAGACTTACCACGAACCAAATGATAAGTGTGTGTGTGTTTTATGCTCAGAACTATGTGACAGATATATTATCAAGTGTAAGAAGATACAGAAATCCATCGCAGCTTATAGTAAAGACAAGTAACGTTTCTTACCCCATGCACGGTGTGTGCGCATTTCAACTTATTATTATAAGTGAAAATAAAATAATTTGAAATATATAAGCCAGAGACGGAAATATCATTTTCATTAGGTTAACATAACGATGATTACCATAAATACAATGGATATTATACTTACGACGACAATAATTATGACGATTAAAACAAAGGAAAATTATGTAGAAAATAGTGAAGTGTATAAGGAAAGAAACTGAGTTGAAGACGAAAGCAAAGATGATTGTTATGACGAAGACGATGAGTGTGATGATGAGGTTGACGACGGATTATAATGATTAAAATGATTTAAGGTTATGTAGATGAAATAAAAAATCACATTCATCTCATTCAGACGCTAAATAACCTAAGCTGTTTATAACGCGTCGTAAAATAACTTACTAAAATAAAAAAATACATTATAGAAAAGTTTGAGGAAAGAAAAAAAATATATATATATATCTCATAAAGTAATAGCTTTGTCCCTTTTGCTTTACGAAAGTGAATAGTGAACATTGAAATCGGCCCAAATAAAACGAATAGAATCGGCTGAGATTAAATTTCTCCGGGCAGTAGCAGGATAAACTTCTTTCGATCACGAACGTAATGAAGACTAGTAGAGATATAGGGAAAGAACTAAATCTACAAGTTATAAACGAGATCATAATACAATACAGAAATTGGATGGATCATGTGATGAGAAAATCAGTTATCAGTTACACCCAACAAAGCGTAGAAATCTTGGAAGACCAAAGAAGAGATGGCTAGAACAATTTTTGGAGTCGGAATAAGACAATTAGAGCTACACCTGACGTTGATGATGTTTATGGTTATAGAAATGATGGTGACTATAACAAGAACAACTCCGCTGACCGTTTCAAATAGTGTGTGTTCTGAAATTAACTTGTGTTTTGAGGATTTGTTGTGGGTGTGTTTTTGTGTATTTGTAGGCTATATTTCTTATTGTACTGGTGTGTTTAGTTCCATAAGGAACACAACACAAACACAAGATCACACAAAATAAATCACACTAAGACACGGAAACAAAACCAAACATAAGATCACATCTTTTATTCAAGAAATTGAACTACAACATAGTATACAGAACACAGAACTCTCTACAAAAGCATCTCAACATACAAATAAATATAACCTAACAGGTGTATACAAACTCAGACGCAATAGCTGCAACAACTTCTACGTTGGAAAGATACCAATCATTTCCAAAACGTTATATAGAACACATCATAGCCATAACCAAAGCACACAACACTTCCACCTACGCAGAACACTTCAAAAACGCCAACCAGACCTATAGCACATAGACACAGACATGGAAATTCTACATATCCAGAAAAATCAGAAACTAAACACACTAGAACTTACGAAGTATACGGATAAACAAAAACTCACCCACAACAAATCCTCAGCAAACAACTCAATTTCAGAACACACACACACTATTTGACTTCATACCACACAACATAAAACGCACCCCCACCGTGGTGAAGACAACGGAAGATTCAAGGATCACAGCAGTTATGAAGATGGCTCCCAAGCCGGAAGTTGTCAACTTGGTATTTATAAACTTAGTTCAAATTAACACGTGAAAGTGATTGATTACCATATATTCTAATCGTAACTTTAATAATTGTTGCAATTATGATCATAGTTATTAAAATTGTAATTATTATAATTACACTCCATGTTGAATCTTTCGTACACTACTTTTAACACTTGAATATAAATAATTGATTAAATGGCGATCTTACTCGTGTTAATTATGTAAGCATGTGTGGCTTACAGCTGTTTCGGTGCTACTTGACACCATCCTCAGAGCCCACTAGATCTCAGCGCTGTCTCAACTTCGCTGCCTGTTGTGTGGGTGCGTTCGTGTGATGAAAAGTTGTGCCAAATAGTGTGTGTGTTCTGAAATTGATCTGTGTGTTGAGAATTTGATTGGGGTGTGTTTTAGTGTGTCTGTATATTTCATATTGTTCTAGTGTGTTGAATTTTTGGTTTTTGGGTTGTATGTGTAGGATTTCCATGTCTGTATTTATGTTATTGTATGTGTGGTTAGCATTAGTTTTGTGTTCGGCATATGTAGATGTATACATAGCACAAGAAAATGGTTATAACCCAAACATAACAGACAACATCATAAGGAAGACAAAACAAAAACTCAACAAACACAAAAACACACAAAACACAACACAAACACAAGAACACCAAAAATACATCACCCTAACATAGGCTACGAAAACAAAAACACACATAAGATCGCATCCTCATTCAGAACACAGAAATACGACATAGCATACAGAACAGAAAACACACTACAAAGACATCTGAACACACAAACAACACAAACAAATAAATACAACTTCACAGGCGTATACAAACTCAAATGCAATAGTTGCGACAGTTTCTACATTGGACAGATAGGCAGATCATTCCAAACTGGATACAAAGAACACATTAAAGCAATAACCAGAGGACACAATACATCTACATATGCCGAACACATAACTAATGCTAACCACACATACAATAACATAAATACGGACATAGAAATCCTACACATACAACCCAAAAACCAAAAACTAAACACACTACAACAATATGAAATATACAGACACATTAAACACACCCTAATGAAATACTCAACACAGAGAGCAATTTCAGAACACACACACTATTTGACACAACTCTTCATCACACGAACGCACCCACACAACAGGCAGCGAAATTGAGATAGCGCCGAGATCTAGTAGGCTCTGAGGATGGTGTCAAGTAGCACCGAAACAGCTGTAAGCCACACATGCTTATATAATTAACACGAGTAAGATCGCCATTTAATCAATTATTTATATTATAATTATACGATGATTGCCAAACCATTGAGGTCATTACTATGAAGAACTTCATCCCGATGGTTACGATGACTATGTGACAGCGATGCGTATGTTGACAGGAACGATGAGACTTGTAGCAATTATGACGACTATGACTGGGATCAAAAATATGACCACATCACAGATTATAACGACACTTATTGTAAAATTAATAGAAATAATTATAAAATATTTCTAGAACTGAAAACCGATCGCATTATTCCGTGCTGAAATACTAGAAAACAGATGACCATTCCTTTCTTTGTTGCCTGTCAGAGTAGCTTGGAGCAGCTTACAGATGGAAGCTGGTATCCATGCCTGCGGCATTTCAGAGATGAGCTGGTGAGCAGTCAGCACAGACAGAAATTGGTGTGACGAGTTTAAATCAATACTAGCAGTACTGCATGCCGCTCTGAATCCATTCTTCTTTAATAAAACCGCCACCACCAAGTTAAAAATAGAAGTAAAATCGATAATTACCTCTTTTTTGCATCCATCTTCACTCCTCACTTCCACTTGGAATAAAAGTTTTAATGCTTTAAGGCTTTGCTGTAGTACACAGACAGAAAAGACGTGACAAAATAGATGTTGCGATGTACAGCATAAAGGGGTAGGAAGACAAAACAAACAAGTTGAAATAGAGGAATTGAAATTAAAAATTTCCGACAGAATTTATCCCTGTATTTGTCACTTGTACATTCAAAAGACTTGCTTGTTGCCCAGTGTGTTTTTCCTCCGAAGATTTTTTTTCTGTTTAATGTTTGGAGACAGGAGGCAACATTTTATATTCATTTTAACTTTGTTTTTTTTTTTTTAAAGAAGAAATAATGGCTTAAGATGGAAATAAAATTTCTTTCCGGCTGCATTTATTGCTGTAAGTATACAATATCATTTGTTATATCTGCATCTAAAGCATATCTGCAGTGCAATTCTTACACGAGTTCAGTACAGCCTACGAAATATCTGGTGTACATAATGAATATTCGAGTTTTAAGGTTGTACCTAAATTTATTTCACCAGCGTTACAAAATAATAAACTATAAGGGGTGAAAGAGTAGGTCTTCCAGTTTTTAAAACACGTAATACTATATGTTCCATATGTGGGCACTCTTTGTTACACCGCACACATTCACCCGGTAGTCGAGTTGCTCCCATATTCTGGTCAGCATGTCTGGTGCAATGGCCGCAACAACCGGAAAAATCCTGTGCCTGTGGCAAATAACCCGATCTCTCAACACATCAGCAGAGAAAGAAGTCACATGGGGTGAAGTCAGGTGAACTTTGAGGCCACTTGTGTAAGGCCATGTTCCGATGGTGTTGACCGATCCCGCGATGGGTAAAAGCTTCATTCAGCCATTACCGTACTTCATTAAGAAAATGAGGAGTGCACGGTCTTGCTGCCAAATGATGTTCTGTAATATATCCTGCAGTTCGGAAGTCGTTGCCATCTTCAACAATGACTCTGCCACGATCAGGATAACGTAACAACTTTTTTCGCCTAGAATTAAAAAAAAATTCCACAATTGCTCTTTCATTACATGTGGGATACAAACGCCTATTGTTTCTTATATAGCAATACAAGACAATTAAAACTCCGAAATTGTTTTGTGCACATCCCTTATACTTTATTCAAAATTACAATAACGATGGTGGTCCCCTAGTGTGATATCAGGCTGATAGTCCTGATCTCATATTTCTTGGCATTATTTTTCTTCGGTATTCGAATCAACACTGTCTCCGTAAAATCTTCAGGTCATTCACCTTTTTCATATATTTCGTAGCGTAATGATACAATTTCCTTCTTGTCTTAATATTTTTTATTTCTTTTATAACAGCTGTGAAAAATCTGCTCAAAACTCACTCTCGAAGGTATCTAGTATACTCCGTATGGCATTGCAAGCTGCCTCTATCTTAACACACATAAGATATTCCACTCGATCAATAGCTTTCTCATACACTATAGAGCCATTTCCGTTCAACAGCACTTTACAATGTCAATATATGAAATACGGTACGGATTATAATTGAACATCAACTAACCTCTAAGGCATGGTCTCAACTAATTATGATAGTTGCTTGATTACTGATTGTTGTTGCCCTCGGAGAACAGCTAGTATCACAGTAAGTAATTTGATTCCTGAACTGCCTAATCGCAAAATCTATGGTGCTTTGTCACTCACTTCTCAGCAGTTCGGAACGCACTATTATTTCATTGTGTTAATGTTGATATTGATTATACATATAATTATGTTTAAAATAATTTTATATTCACTATGTATACAGATGCGAGCAAAAATATACGCAGAACTTTGGAAAAAAAAATTTATTGCTTAAAATTTGAGGAATAAAATGTGTTCTTCGTAATTAAGTCCGGAAACGATCATTCTTGCGACCCAATATCCAATGTGGAAACACAAACTTGTAGCATGGATGAATATATAATAGGATGCGAAACTTACTGAGTTTCCCGTAACACATACTAGAGGCGCTGTTGTACAAATTGATCTTGCTGCCACCTGTTGGGAGGAGGGGCGTTATTACATCTAGCAGCGCACCAAGTAGCGAAAAGAGTAACTAATTACTCCATGCATTTAGCAACGCACCTGGTGACGACGAAAATGCTAAACTGTGCAGGAAGTATTCCCTCCCACCCTCATCGATATTCAAAACTAATCCAATTTAAAATAAAACATTTACATTTTTATTCCCCACAGTATCTTCTACTGAAAATTCTTATCGGAACCAACAGGAAGATAAAAGAGGCGATCTATTTTACACTACCCAATTAAAGTATAACCAGACAGAGACAAAAAATAAAACAAAAGGTTAGATAATTGGGATTGTATTCTTTGGGTATTTATTGTACAGCGCAATGGAAAAATCTGCAAGAACTACTTAGATAGTTCAATTTATTATATTACTATTACTTTACAATACATTCAACAACACTATTTTTACAACGTCCATAAACATCACTGTTTAACATACACTGCTTTCACACACACGTATCACTTTATGTTCACTTATTAGCATGTTCCTGTCTGCCATCTTGGCTCTTCGAGCAATATCTCGAACGGATAAATAGAGAACTCTGGGTAATGTACCCAACACGTAGTTCTAATGTTCAACACCTACGACGTTGGGCGCTGATCATCTTATTTGAGCCCCCCCGCCGCCAGATGGTGCTGACAGCAGTTTCGCATCCTATTATATATTTATCCAAGGTTAAGCGATTAGAAAGAAGTTTAGCGTGTGAGGGGTGACGGTCGTTAATAGTAGGCCTACACGAATCTACAAACACGGAAGTTCAACTCAGACTAAAAACTTACATTCCCTCTCCCATACCCACTGGTGTTATAGATACGTTACATGATAGGGTCATAGGACAGGTCTTACCCCGTCTACTATAGTTTCTTCTCAATGACCCAGTCAGTTCCTTTTTCTCTTCGTCATTCGTTCAGCATTAGTCTTTCTTCAACCACTCTTTCTAGCACAGCTTCGTTTCTTATTCTGTCTGTCTATTTCACACGCTCCATTCTTCTTCATATACATATTTAAAATGCTTCTAACTGCTTCTCTTCAGTACGTCGTAATATCCTTATTTTTGCTCCATACAATGCCACACTCCACTCAAAGCACTTCCCTGGTCTCTTCCTTAGTTTTTTTTTCAGAGGTCCGCAGAACATGCTCCTTCTTCTATTAAGAGCTTCCTTTGTCATTGCTATCCTCGTGTAGAGGGAATATTAAGATATCAGTTCCATCGGAAGAGTTTGCCTTTTCAACTCAAGTTTGATCGTCTCGGACGTTCCTAGAAGATAGAGCGCAGCACGCTATGCATAGGGGTGTCCATCGCTGTGGAGTAATGCTTGGCATGTTTAACCTCAAATGAACGGGTCTGTGTTCAAATCCTCGTTAGGAGAAATTACCAGTTTGAGGTTTTTCCCGAGATTTCTCCTCAACCAGTTGAAGCAAGGAATTGTCTGTAGTAATGTCACGAGAGGTCTGAGATTTGCTGATAAATCCACGAGCGAAGCGAGCGGATTTATGTGGGAAATCTCAGACTTCGAGTGACATTTATTAGGACTATTTCGTGAATAAAATAAAAATGTAAATAATATATCCCTAAAATTGAATCACATAATGTCAATAATTGTATATTAACGAATACTTAACCTATTCAGACATTGTGAAGTTGAAATACCGTATATGAATATCGATTACTGCAATAAAAGAAATTCGATGTTATTATTCAGTAATGCCAATTGCGAAAAGCGAAATTCAGGTTTAACAATGTTAATTATATGTACTGCACTTGTCTCTTACTGTTATAACATAAATACATTTTCATTATCTGCTGAAATCATAATTTAATTTAACAGAAATAGGGGGACAGCTATATACCAATGCTTATGTATTCACAGCGAGACATGTTGCTATACAGTGAATCCATCTCTGTATACATAGGCCTAATCAAAAGACGAATTTTATTACGCCATACGGAAAGCAGTTTGATCAAAGACATTATTACTATGCAAAGTCTTTGGGTTTGATATGCGATGATGTTACACAAATTTTGTAGCCTGATAGGTTACGTTACCTGTGGGAACACGACCAATGTCAGCTGTGCCTTATTTCGATCGTTACAATCAGTGCTACACGACAGTATTTTTTATAGCTCGGCAAACGCATTCTCGCTATAGTGTGTAACGGAACTAAAGCTGCATCTACACAGTTCAATATTCCAATCGCGTATGCGTGCAATCTGGGAAGAATATTGAAAGAATCGACTTTAAAAGGTATGTTTAATTAAGATGCATGAAGATTTTGTGTCTATATGGTGCGCCGTTTTGAACGTCGTCTTCACTGCGTAAATATATTAATTAATATCAAATATCAATCTTGAATTCATTGTTTTAAAGTTGAAAGAAAAGTTTAACCGTGTAGTTGCATCTTAATATATTCATGATCATCAATTTACGGGGAAAAATTTGGCGACAACGACTAAACAAAGAACGACCATGCGATAAATTAATAGCGATAAATCTAGCTACAAAAATATCGCAAAGTGTGACTGTGATTGGTTGGAATTCAAAATTTCATTACACTTCATTGGTCGAAAATGGAATGAAGTCATATAAACGAAATAGTCAATTGTAAATTTTAGTTAGTTTGTGGTTTGTAATTTACTTAAAACTTTATCCGTACTGTTATTGTTAACTGTAGTCACCTTTTCATTTGTTATCTACAGTAT
Organism: Periplaneta americana; assembly: GCF_040183065.1. NCBI lineage: Eukaryota > Metazoa > Arthropoda > Insecta > Blattodea > Blattidae > Periplaneta > Periplaneta americana. The sequence goes on from NC_091124.1 coordinate 181,210,445, forward strand.
TTTAAACACTCAAATGTACTACCTCTATATAATTTCACTTAGCTTGCAATTGTCTATTTACTTAAACATCCATTTCTACTGCAAATTACTTACAATTTAAGTATCACGCTTAGGGGAGAGTTGGGTGGTATCGGACATCGGGTAATATCGGACAGTGCGTTTCTTTCATCTACCACAGATGTAGTACCTGAATGACATGGTTACGTAACTGTATGCGACATCAAAGAAACGTAATCATGTTATTCAGGTACTATCATCTGGTTGTAGATGAAAGAAACTCACTGTCCGATATTACCCGATGTCCGATACTACCCAACTCTTCCCTAATCTTTATACATTACTTGCCAACTTAGATCTCACTCCAAGTCTGCTCGTAAATATCTATTCTAACTTGTTATAATTACGATTTGCCAATTCTGTCTAGTATATTTTTATATAATTTCATTACCTTATCTTGTACATATTCCTTCCACTGATAGAGGTTCTGGCTGATATTAGACCTACATCTATTATCAGGCAGTACATCTCACTTGAAGATATATGTCAGAGAAATAACAATTGTTTATATGCCTCTGAAGTCTGACTAGTGTAATATGTAGCTAGTCGGCGATGTATGCAATGTAGGGGGAAAGGAACTGACCACTCTACCCCATTATCTCTTGGCCTAATTGCCTCATAAGTGGTGCCTTCTTGGTAACACTTGTGAGATTAAGACCTGTCTTCGGACAGTTAACTAAACAACATATATGTCCAAGCACTGTATTACGAGTAAGGGTCTGGGAGATGAGCCCGACACTTGTTCTGTTTACGAACGATACCGTCCTGCAGGAGGTACAGTCAGACTATAGAGGCAACTGAAGCATCAGATACTATACTAATCACGCGAGGTATTTGTTTGGATTTCATGGCATCAGTTTTGCTCAGACATAAGAAAATATATTTTATCATTATATAAATAAATGAAATTGATATAAAGTTAATAATTATTAGTGACATACTTAGTTACATATAATTTTAGTTACTTCTTATAAATAATATATTTAATTAAACACAATATAGGGGAAAGTCGGGTAGTATCGGACATCGGGTAGTATCGGACAGTGCGTTTCTTTCATCTACCACCATATGGTAGTACCTGAATGACATGGTTATGTTTCTCTATGCGACATCACAGAAACGTAACCATGTCAATCAGGTACTATCATCGTGTGGTAGAAGAAAGAAACTCACTGTCCGATATTACCCGATGTCCGATACTACCCGACTCTCCCCTATAGCGTTCCGCCGATGCATTTATACTCGTAACACAAAAAGTGTATAACTACCATTATCAATATTATACAGTAATTATATTTTGAACATAATTCACCATTTTTATATAAGCACAATAGTTTCTCTGACACCCAGAACGAAGAGAAATTGAAGAAAATTTTATTGCAGTAGATAAAAAGTATCCTACACGGAATCAGTTGTATGTAGTAAATAATAATATCAGTCTCCAAAATCGTGATTTTAACTTGATTCTAATCTATAGAGCGAGTCAATTTGCCTACCTTATATTAAAAATGCAAATACTTACAGAAAATACCCCTGTTAAAACATTTACCTGCCATTATTGCTTTTGTACAAGAAGCACCATTTTCTTTCTACTATAGAACATCTTAACAATACTTTCTACTGTTATTCTTTCATATTCTAGAATGTAACAACAGTGGAAATATAAATTTTACAAGCTTCGTCATTAATACAGTGTTGGCACCTGTTAAAGTACAGACGCATTAAAAACTTAAGTGGTCAACAAAATATTTCTCCAGTACATCATAAAGTGATGGTACTGAGGACATATGTCGACGTAAATCGTTAATACCGACAAAATGTTAGAAAATAAAACTTAAGGCAAAATGATTATTTTACAGATTTGCATTCCACCGAGACAAAGTTCGTAATTATACCAAATGAAAACTTGAAGTTTTTCTTTTTAATAGCTTTTCAGAAACTAAATATGATAGAAAACAAGTGACTTGAGCCCCATTGAAAATGCACCGAAGAATTATGAAAATAAAAAAAACTAAATACAAATTTTTTTTGATACGCTAATTTTTAGACCTCCTGCGGCTCGGTAAGAAATGTAATCAGATAGGCTACCTAGTTTTTTTATTGGTTATTGTAGAGACTACAAGACAACTTTTGTACTCCCTTACGTTTTGAATTTCGAATTTTTTTTTTTTTCGATACGCACTAGTGTACAGACCGACTGAAAGGGAACAAGAATATATTCACAACCCCAGCAGTTTCCAGAACTCCCGGGTCCTCACGGGCCTTGGAGGGGTATATCTGTGTAATCATCAAGCGAAAAAAGGAACAGTATTTTTTTTTTTGTAGCAGGAAACAAATTTAGTGCTTTATAGTTTTTTTTACTTGAGATATTCTAGGGCAAGGATTATTATTTTTAGTAATATTTAGAACTTTACCAATAAAAAAAATTGGTCTGCATAATTGAAGGGTTCAGAATCATAGTGGGCCAAGCGCCGTTTATTAAAAACGGAGAGAGTAAGAGTTAAAGTTTAATGAAGATTAATATCATTTAGTTTTAATGTGAATAATTTATATTACTTGCTATATGTTTCTATTGAATTATGGTAATAATTTAATTTTAACCTTTGTTTTCTAGGTCTTTAATATATAGCGCTTAGCCCACTATGGTTCTGAACCCTTCAATTCATCAAACAATAAAAATTATTTTAAGTACTGTGTGACACGTAACATGTAGTGTAGCCATAAGTCTTGAGTCACAGTCTACTATATACAGTCGCGAAGCTCAATATGTAGTAAAAATGCAAACATGGATAGTTGCCCACCACTAGGATCGCTACTATCGCCTCATCATCGCAGATCTCTCTCCTAGCAGACGACAAAATATGTTACACTTTCGTTGTCGTGTTCTTTTGGAAAAATTAACACCTTCCTTCCATTATTGAAATATTAAATGCATAAAGTTAATTTATTATTTTAATGAAGTATATTAAATTTCACCATAAACTCGAAGATACCTGCAAGAAATAGGTTAATATTATTTTTTTTTTTTGTGCAAAACGAACTGAAATTTACTATAATCGCTTCACTCATTCAAGATTATAGCGATAATTAACTATGAAACCAATAAATATTAATTTGCATTTCCCTTTACAACAATAATAATGGAAATATGAATTAATGTAGTAACTTACGTGTACCGGTATTTGTAGTGTAGGCTTACGTAGTTAACAAAGTGGGATAAGGTTAGGCAATAATAATCACACCAGAATCGGAAATAAAACGTGATCAATACATTTTATTGTAACGGACTTTTTCTACGTCTCTAGTAAAGTAACAAATAAAAATAACAACAAAATTAACAGCTGTAATTAAAAACATATCCTTTGAAAAAAAAAGTAGGCCTAAGCAATAATAATCCCACCAGAATTGAAAATGAAACGTGGTCAATAAATTTCATTAAAACAAACTTAATTTTTCTACGTCTCTAGTAAAATATTATTATTCCAATTATTGTATTTTAGCCATTAACATTTTCATTACAACCAATAACGAACATCAATGTGAAATACTCAACGAGCTAGCGCTCGATGGAAATACGATACAGTCCAAAGTCGACCGTGGACAGTCTATTGTTTCTAGTTGCTAACCGCTTGGAGCGCTTTATCACGAGATTTGCAAAAAATCACCTCAAGCTTCGCGACTGTATATAGTAGATTGTGCTTGAGTTATTTACCTTAGTAAATATTGCTCTTTGGAAATCTCTCCGGTAATCTTTAAAAAGTATTATAGATAAGTGTATGTTGTTAAAAAGATAGTACTTATCAGGCTTCGGCCTAGGGTCACAGAGTAACCAGTATGAAGTTTAGAGTACACGGAGTATAAATGACGTCATGACCCGTATGGAGGGGTGACTGCAACAGCACAGGTGAGTCAGTAATGTGCATTACCGTTGTGTGTATTGCTGCTTGGCTGCGGTACATGTAACAGGCTTCGGCGTAGGGACACCTGATTGAAGGTTACAACTCACGTTAATATTAAAATGGTAGACATTTATTGTCTACACTAGGAATGTACTGTATATACTGCATTTGTACAGGGTGAAATATATTTCGTGCCGTACTGCGACGGACTGTTTACATGTTGAGACACGAAGTAAAGGCGCGCTCCATCTCCCACTCCACTCGACCAACACAACACTATCTCCCGTGCGTTCTGAACATCATGCGTTTCTGTGCCCAGGACCGAAGCCTGTTTATTATACAATATGCATAATTAGAAACATACACCATTGCTTTTTGATAACATTATTGTTAATAAAAATAAAAAATTATAATCATATCCAAAATACTATATTATATAATAATATAAAACAATGTCTCTCTCTGCTACCAATAGCAGCAAAATACGCATATTTAATTGCCTTGGGGAAAAAGAAATCACTTTGAACAAGAAACACAGATGGAGGGAAAAGCAAATATGTTCCACGAACAGATTTTTTCTCTAAATGTATCAAAACCTCGAGGTTAGTTTTCAGATGAAATGAGTGGGAAGGTAAATTCAGTAAATTAGAATTCTCTCAAAATGCAAGAGAATGCTTTCTGAATATTAATATTATTAAAGCAATGATCACATAGATACGAGAATATCAGACGATCATGATTTCACTACGATCGTATATATGACGCTTAGACAAAATTGAATGAAAGAAACGCATTCTGGACAATAAAAATGGGCAAAATAAGCTAAAATATCTCCTTTTGCAGATACATTTTACTGATAAACAAATACATAATATTATAGAATTGAGATTTGGCTAAAATAATGATGGTAATGGTGATGATTTATTCATAGTTTTCTGCCCGAGGGTAGGTATTTCATTGCAAACTCAGCATTCTCTGACCTTTCCTATTTTCTGCCTTCTTCTTTGTCTCCTCATAGGAATACAGCATTTATCAAACAGTTATGCTCCACATTTCTCAGCAATTTTTTGTAGCGCTGCCTTCGAAAATAAACAGTAGTACCATAGGAAAGATTCTTTATGACGCTTTGTAAATCTAAAAATAAAATCTTAAAAAAAGATAACTATAACAATAAGATAGTAGCAGCATCATTCATTTAACCTGGTAGAGATAAGGCCGTGAGGCCTTCTCTGCCTCTCTACTAGGAGATTATAACTACAGTATGAAGAATTAAATTGCAATCAATATTTAATTTAGAATTACAATAAAGTAAATTGATATTGAATAATTTAATGATGATGATGATAATAATAATAATAATAATAATAATAATAATAATAATAATAATAATAATAAGTCAGAGCCCCAAGATTTTGAAGATTTTAAATTCAAATTCAAGTTATTCATAATTTACATTTGAAATGGTACATTTGAATAGATACCCGAAATGAACATATGCTCGTGCTCGGGTACAGTCCAGTAGAGTCTACATAAATTTTACAGACATCAATAATAATGTTGATGAGAAAAATAATAATAATAATAATAATAATAATAATGATAGAATAACAGTTCATTCATTCATTCATTCATTCATTCATTCATTCATTCATTCATTCATTCATTCATTCATTCATTCATTCATTTTATTCCATAGATCTTACATGAGCAATGAAGCTTTAAGATTTGGAACAAGTGAAAATTTTACAATTTTACAATTACAATTTTTTCAGTTTTACAATTTAATAAATTTCTACAATTTTTACAATTTTGTGCAATTTTTTATAATATTTTGGCGAGATGTAGTGAGATGAGGTGAGGTCCGAGGATTCGCCAAAATATTACCCGACATTTGCCTTTTGGTTGGGAAAAACCTCGGAAAAACCCAACCAGGTAATCAAATCAAAGGGGTTGATGCCGAGGACTCGCCATAGACCATCCGGCTTCAGTCCCACGGCAGGGGAAAACCTCGGAAGAAACCACCAAATGGGGATCCAACCCAAGCCCGAACGCAGCTCCGGATCAGCAGCCCAGCGAGTCTGCCGACTGAGCTACATCGATGGCTCTACTAAAAATATACAATACATAGCCAATCAGTGACGGGGATAATACAAAAATAGTAATACATATTAATCAATAATAACAATAATACAACATAAATATTAACAATAATAAAATAATGACTAAGACTGATAAAATAAAATATAAAACCACTTAGCGAGAGTTAACACAACTTATATAAGCATATAATAATCAGGAAAAAAATAACGAACTCTAAAATCAACAAAAAAGTTCGTCGTATCGCAGACGACAGCAACCGCCGTATTGACATTGTGTTATTCATTATTGATAGGAGGGGGGAGCCGAAGGTCTACATCCTGACGTTCTCTTCGAATCTTCTCATACAATCATAGGAAGTTAATGATGAAAATACAAAATGTCTACGAATCAAACTGTTCATTATTACCAGGATAAATACAAATAGCCTAATACTGAAATATATTAATCAAGTCTAAGTTATAGATCTCCCCTTTTGTGCAAGAGGTATCATATCAAAATATTTTATGAAAGCCGGGGAAAATATAAATTTTAAGAACTCTCTAGTGATATAGTGATAAACGATGATGATGATGGTAATAATTATAATAATTGTTGTTTAGTCAACTTTCTTAAGACATGTCTCAATCTCACAAATGAAACCAAGAAGGCACCACTTATGAGGCAACTAGGCAAGGAAATACTAGGGTAGACTTATCAAGTGAGATGTATAGCTGACGCCAGGGTTTTTGGCGCGTGTCCTTGAGTACAATGCCCAGTCTGCGAGCATCTATTGATGTGTAGCTGAAAATGGTACCACCTCCTATACACGTCACTTCAGCAATCTGCCAACCACAGCTGTCAGTCTTGCTGCCCAGACTGCGGCAAAAGTAAGATACTCGCACTTAACTTTCATGCGGTGTGTCCTTGAGTACAGCGTCCAGTCAGTGAGTTTCTGTTGCCACTGCAGCTGAAAACGGTACCTCCTCCTAAATACGCGTCACATCAACAATCTACCAATCACAAGTGCCAGCTTTATCGCCTAGAAATTGCTAAAAAGTTAGACACTCGCGCTTAAGTTTCCCATTACTTATTTCACATGCCAAAATCGGTGGCGCGCACTATACTGCCTGATAATAGATGTACATATCAGCCAGAATCTCAATCAGAGGATTAATAATAATAATAATAATAATAATAATAATAATAATAATAATAATATATGGTAATAGCAATGATTATGGATATTATACAAATTGGAAATTCATCCTTCGAAAAGGTGAAAAAAATTCAAGTACCTTGGAGCAACAGTAACAAATATAAATGACATTCGGGAGGAAATTAAACGCAGAAGAAAATATGGGAAATTCCTGTTATTATTCGGTTGAGAAGCTTTTATCATCCAGTCTGCTCTCGAAAAATCTGAAAGTTAGAATTGATAAAACAGTTATATTACCGGTTGTTCTGTATGGCTGTGAAACTTGGACTCTCACTTTGAGAGAGGAACAGAGGTTAAGAGTGTTCGAGAATAAAATGCTTAGGAAAGTATTTGAGTCTAAGGGGGATGAAGTTACAGAAAAATTGATAAAGCTACACAATGCAGAACTCCACGCATTGTATTCTTCACCTAACATAATGGGAAATATTAAATCCAGACGTTTCTAATGGGCAGGGCATCTAACACTTTTCGTTGAATCCAGAAATGTATATAGATTGTTAGTTGGAAGACCTGAGGGAAAAAGTCCTTAGGGGAGACCAAGACGTAAATGGGGTAATAAATCCCCGGATTCCCTGAAAGTCTCTATAAGTAAGTATGTAAGTAATAATAGTGAGTATAATAATATAAAGTAATGTATTAATTAATTAATTATTTTATTTATTTATTTATTTATTTAATTATTTATTCATTCATTCATTTATTCATCAATTATTTATTTATTTATTTATCTATTTATTTATTTATTTATTCTGGTGTAGTTAAGGCTATAAGACCTTCTCTTCTACACCACCAGAAATAAAAATACAATAATAGATATAAAAGTGGAAAAAATACACTATAAACAAAGTAAAGCCACACAAAAATATACACAGGTTGCAGTCACACAATCTTTAAATGAGTGATTAAGTATCATAATTAATTTTGTCCTAACTAATTAACTAACATAAGCCTAAACAAGAAACTTGCAATTTTAATCTAGAGTAAAAAACATACAAATCAATACTTCTAACAATACCTAAAAAGCATTAAATAAGAGAAAATTTTCCAATTTAATTTTGAATTGCGATAAAGTCCGACAGTCCCTGACGTCATTAGGTAACGAATTCCAGAGGCGAGGTATTTCTACTGTGTAGGAGGATGAATATGAAGACGTTCTATGATGAGGGATAGAAAGAAGTGCTGGATGCCGGCTTCGAAGAGTTGTAAGAAATTGAAAGCGCGATAACAGATAATTCGGAGTAGAAGTATGCATGATTCTAAACAGAAGAGACAGTGAATGTATTGTTCTTCGTTCCTTCAGACGCACCCATGAAAATAACTGGAGGGAAGATGTTATATGGTCAAATTTACGAGTATTGCAGATGAATGGTTTGCACACATTATGAACACGTTGTAGTCTCTCAGCTAAGAGTGAACTTACATTAGTTAGCAAGGAATCGCAATAATCAAAATGGGGCATTACAAGCGTCTGAATAAGATTCTTTTTTAGACTAAGTGGTAGAAATTGTTTCATATGAAACAAAGAGTGAAGTTGAGAAAATATTTTTTTGCAAGTGTGTTTTACTTGAGTATTCCAATTTGGATCGCTATCCATAAAAATTCCAAGATTTTTAAGTGTTTCACTGTATTTAACAATAATTCCATTCAATCCTATATGTGGTATCAAGAGTGCTTGGTAGACGAATATGTGCCATTACGATTGCTTGTGATTTGTCTGGATTTAACCTTAATCCAGTGAAATCGAATTCAAGTCTTCATTTATTTTATTTACTGCGTCACTAGTCTCGTCTATCTCGTATATCTATGTTATTAATAGCAACAACATATAACTAAATATGACTGACGCAGGGAAACAGAAATCATTTCCAAAAGTAAGCACGTATGTTCAATGAACAGTTTATTTCTTCTACAGGCATCAAAATATTGAGGTTAGTATTGAAAATGATTCTCTCACAGGAGATTTGTCCGACATCATTAACTAATTATTAACTAATTAACTTTTAAACTTTTATGCAATTATTACATATGTTATTAGTTTTTCTAATTGTAGAATAATTTAAGTGATTGATTAATTGAAGCGTCGGCTGCAACAACGTTATAAGTTGCATTTGGTAAAATTTACAGGAGCTACAAAAATGTGTACACGTACAACGTTGTTCTTATAGGGTAGCAAACTTTTGAGTGGACAAATTTCACGTACTGCATTGATGGACAGTTGCAAGCCAAGGAGTATAGCAAGGTAACATGACGTACAATATTATTACACGGAAACACGCCGAATGAAAATTTTGTAACTTACAACGTTGTTCCAGGCGACGCTTCAATTAACTGAAATAGTTTATTTGCTTACACTTGACAATTTACAGAATATTAATTAAAATAAAAGCGCTATTACATGAATTTACAACTAATTATTGTAGATGTTTGAAATGCGAATAGAACTCCGTATTATAATGGAATTGAAGTTAATGGAAATGGTACAGAACAACGAATGAATTCTTATATATTATTTTAATGTACCGAAGTACATATGATATTTCCATGCAGATATTCTGCGTCATCATTCGATGAAAGAGTAATGGAACGGAGAAAAATTCTCTCCGGCACCGGGATTTCAACCCGGGTTTTCAGCTCTACGTGCTGATGCTTTATCCACTAAGCCACTCCGGATACCACCCCGGCGTCGGACAGAATCGTCTCAGATTTAAGTTCCAACTCTTGGGTTCCATTACTCTTTCATCGTATGATGACGCAGAATATCTGAATGGAAATATCATATGTACTTCAGTACATTAAAACAATATATATGATATGCGTAAATGACTTCGTGATTTCAGACGGGGCTTATTCCGTCGGATCCCGGCCAACTAGTCACTGATAACGAGTGCACCTCAGCACATGTGTGGACTTCAGTCCTTCGTTCATAGACATCTATGACGTAGTGCAGAGGACGGCCACTAGAGTGAACCCAAGAGTTGGAACTTAAACTGAGACGATTCTGTCCGACGCCGGGGTGGTATCCGGTGTGGCTTAGTGGATAAAGCATCAGCACGTAGAGCTGAACACCCGGGTTCAAATCCCGGCGCCGGAGAGAATTTTTCTCCGTTCCATTACTCTTTCATCGAATGAATTCTTGTTTGTGTATGTAAAAAGACGAAACACAGACTGCGAGTTTTGACAAAAATAGATAAAACGACCAGAAATAAAGTTTGTGCGACGAGCCTTCTGCTATGAGAGAGTAACTGTGGCCCATTGAAGAATTAATTAATCTATATTATAGTTTTTCAAATTCGTGTTGTTTAATTTAATTAGCACTACGTAACATTGAAAGCAGAACACTGAGGAAATATGTTTAATCTTTTAGCCTTTCTTTGGTAGTTTGAAGGGACTCGAGAAGTTTCTCTACAGCCTCTAGTGGACAAACTGTCTCTCACAGCACCTATACTGACAATTACTTTTGACTACTATGTTGATTTTCAACTGGAAAGATATCATTATGGCTTCATAAAATTCAGGTTAAAGACAGATTTTGTCTCGTCTAAATTATTATTAATAAGCGTGAAGTTCGTGCACGTGTTGAGAGGTTTTGTCAGAGTTGCTAGCAGCAAACAGGCTCCAGCTGATACTCAGCTCAGCCCCTTGTAATTGGGTAGCTCGTTGAGTTTCCTTCTTTTAAGCTGAGACGAAGACATTTCTCCGTAATGATCCGAGGTACAAGCGTCTCTTGTTACAACGGACCGCGTCTGGAAGGTTCTTTCTGTCTTGTGAATGGGAGTAAATTTATATTTTAAAAGTGGTACTCCCATTGTAGTTCCCTTTATATGTATGGTATCAGAGGAGGAAAAAGTTTTTAAATAGGAAAATATTTATGTGCGTAACTTCGCAGTCATTTTCTTCGAAATCTTCTTAAATGACTTACGTTTTCCGCTTTTCTTCTCATGTATAGGGTGAACTGTAAATAATGTCATTAATTTCTAATAAAAATTTTAATACAATTTCACTCCTTTTTGCTTTATTCTCGACATAAAAATTCTTTTATAGGAATATTTCATAGCGTGTTTTGGGAAAGCCATTGATTTAATTGCCAATATCCTCAGTGAGTTTAAGAGAGCAGTGTATCACGTAATAAATTATTGAAACAATTTTAATTTTGTGCTTTAAATATGCAGAAATTTAATCCGGAGAAATGTAACTTTTCGTTCTGTAAAGAAATTTCAGAATGTTACTTTTGATACTCTGTGTTGTCTTATACAGGGACATAATTTTATTTTTACTTCAATTTTTATTGTACCTCAGATTTTGAATGTACTTCACTCCCACCCCTTCTACTAATGAAGTTCCAACTCCACACAGAACCAAGACCGCATGTAAACACTCACTAACTCAAGTGAGTATAGTACGTTCCAGAAATATGTTTACGTTTTCCAGTAACGAAAGACCTTTCAATATTGAATCATATTTTCGCACAGGTACTGTCCGTTTCCCGATTTCCCCCACCTGCTTCTGCTCGCCCCTCAATAAGAGTTGGGCTGTCTTAGCTCTTTTCTGAAAACATTAATTTCTGTTAGGAATTGGACGTTTATGTAATATTATACAACTGTTTAAAATAACTTAAATAAAAGGGCCTCGTTAAGTAATTAACTGTCACGTGATTTCCCCCTTTCTACGATCCTGCAGCATAACCACATGGACGGACAGTAGATAGCATGTCTGAGTAATTTTATCTGTGCGAGTAGGGCAGAAGTGAATGTTGAATTTACAGTACGTAAGGTACTCTTTTATAGACTAGGTACAAAATTATTTCACATGAGTTACTAGTACGAAGGACGAAACTGGTAATTGGAAATAGATGCAATAGTCTATAGTGCGATAATATGTACAAAAGAATTGAAGTCTGTATCGAAATGAACGGCCACTATTTTCAAGAATGTGTTTAAATATCCATTTTTGATTATTTTTCAATTTAACTTCATTCTCTATATTGTACGCTAATGTGCTGTAGACAGTATAATATACACTGGATAATAAATACATTCGCATGGATAATTCTTCGTGAGTAAAAACACTTATTCTTAATACAGTAGGCCTACTGTATTTTTATTAAACAAAAACCTAATGGAAATTATCAAACTAAAAATTGCGATCTTTCCTAGTTTACGTAAAGGGATGAACTACTTTTCTACACTCCTATACCTAGTAAATTGATTTGTTTGTGTTTTACTCCAGTATCATCGAACTAAAGTCGTGGAAGGGTATAGCAAACGGTGTTTCCGGTTCTCTAAAGGTATAGCCAGGTTAATATTAAAAATGTTAGTAAAAATAAAATGATGTCCCTGTATAAAAAGAAGCCATCGTCCTTTTCCTACGTGACCGGAATCTCACCATGTCGGTTTAATAGAGTTCGAAAAGAGGCCAAAGTATGGGCTCAGTGTATGGCTTGTGTTATTTCTCCTTTGTTACTCTTTCTCATTTATATTCCCAACTTTGTATTGTAATATCGCCTATTGCTTAGTTTGGCGTTGAAATGAACTGCACACGCATTGAAAGTGTCTCCATTGTGTCCTGAGGACTGGAAAATATTTTTAAGGCAGTGACATTGTTCCTCATTTACAGCAATAGTAGTGACCCAGGTATTGATCATTAAATTTCTTCACAAAATGAAAAGGAGGGGAACTCAATTCCGGGGAACATGTAGGGCAAGACAATTAAGATTCACTTTAACGACTAATCCAACATCCAGGAAAGAGTTCGGAGAGTCGTTGTGGGAATTACAATTTTACGCTCTTCAGGAATGTTGCCTCTGCAGAATGTGAGGTCAAGACCTCCACATTTAAATGATTTTAAATTTGCAATGTAATTAAAATATGTGATGCGTATACGTTAGAAATGCGAAGATAAAATCAATCTACTATATTACAAGAATAAAGTAGTAAACCTAGGAAAGGGATTATTAACAGATTTTACTATTACGTCACCTAAGAGAAAAGATAGGAAATCTTTGTCGAGCACTAAAAAATACCTTCCCATACCTGAATATCAACGCTGAACATGTCAGAAACCGTAGATTCAAAAGAACTCATTTTCATAGTATGAAAACAGGAACTGCAGATATGATTTTCAATGAGGTTTTCAGTATGTTCAATAAATATGCTACGGTAGATGTGGTACATAATCCAGAGTAATAGTGCTATGGTTTGCGATCGTTGTTATTACTGAAATAGTTTCTTAAAATAAACTGACGTTACACTCATAAATAACTATAGATTGGACACACATTACTTTGTGTAAGTATACATGTTATACTGACTATTACACTTTTACTAAGTCATACTACTTTTGACGAATAAAACGGTTCGAAAGGACGTCTTTCAACTAATCATGGCTGCATATCGCACAATTTTATCGCGTCCCTAGCATTTGTTTAATTTTATCGCTTCCCTGTTGTTTATTTTTATCACTACCCTAGCATTTGTTTCTTTGTTTGCCAACTGGACTTGAACGTCAAAAAACAGAAAATTACAAACCACTCCAGTCGATGCACAGCAGTTTCAAATATGACTCGCATTGGCATTCAAGAACAAGAATTAATAAATATCACTGGTCATAGCTATGCATCTTCCCTGAAACCCTATTTACAAATAAATGAAGAGCACTTTTCGGAAATCCTGAATAAGTTGAAGAATAAACCATGTACATCAACGAGTTCCACTTCTTTTACGCACACGTCCAGTATAACATCAACTGAACCACCAACCACTAAAACATTCAAATTTGAAAATTTTACTTTCAAAAATGTTCCTTTTAAAATTATTCATGTTTATTTTTATTTCATCATCGTTAATTAAAACTTGTCTTGTTTATTTCATAATCTCTAATTAAAACTTTTCTAACAGTTGTTTATATTATTTAGGTTATATTATAGCTTCTGCTGTATGATATTATGGATAGTCACGTATCAGAGATTGTTTAATATTAACATTTAAATTGAAAAATCATCTGTCAAGTAACGTTGATTACTGGGATCCGGATAATTGAAGTGGAATGCAACTGTTTTAATAAAGATGAAACTGAATCAACAAAGCCTTCTTGACCAGTAACCTTCCACAGAGTTCAATGAAGATTCCATAGTTGGCACAACTGATAACAAGAAAACAACTTATCATAACACACTACTGCCATCTAGGTAATGTTGAAAAGGTATAATAATACATTTGAAGACAGTTGTATTTTCGTAAGTCAATTAATATTTTATTGTATTGGAGTACTTCGTTACTTCTAATCTTTATTTACTTTCTTCTAATCGTGTAATAGTCAAATAAATCCCACTAGTAAGATTAGTGTTGATAATTTGAAGGACGAAAGAAACCCCGAATACTTGAATTCAGTTTATGTTGATAAAGTAGTTCGACGAATATGGTCACTATCTCGTCCACAGTCATATTTTTAACTGCACAGGCACTGTATACATCGACAGAAATTATCTTTATATTAAAGAGTGGTATAATACGTCTCAAAAACAAGAAATTCAATTTAGTAGCAGTAGCAGCAGCAGCACTAGTAATTGCTGAGAACTGCTGATATATATACACATACAAAGAAATAAATACAGTATAAAAGTAACTTATTAACATAAGACGTGCGGAGTACACAATTATTGTCAGTGGTGCTCTATGAATTTGTATAGAACGTCTGATTTCAGTATGCATTATGTTTACAATACGAAAATCAAAGCAACATACTTAAAGAAAAATTTAGACATTACTCTCGTCTTAATTAAAATTTTTGGCTGGCGTTAGAGAATTCCTAAATTGGCCTATAATATTAGGAACAACATGGTTCGTTTTCGACTATCGCTATTTTTCAAATTTAGAGTTATTTGAATGTTTATAATAATGATTATTATGATGATGGTAATAAAAATAATAATAATAATAATAATAATGTCGAAGTAATTTATATAATTATGTTCCTTGTACATGACTTTCTAAGTAACTCGTCGAACAGCAGAATCGCCACAGAATACGAAGTTATAATTTATATTGTTTTTTATTTCACAAAAGGGAGAGGACTTCATAACTTATGAGTATTTCTGATATTGTTTTCTTTTCATTCTTTCTTTTGTTTTCAAATCCGCTCCTTCTTCAACATTAATGCTGAAACTAGAAAAGGAATAACTTGAAAAAAGAATCACGAACAAGTTTGCTTTTAATATTTTACGTAAGTTTATTTTCGGAGCATTTGATGTGACTCCTCCCTTAAACGAAAAATAACAAGTAAACTTAGAAGAAAATGGATTTGCATCTCAATTCTCCTGCAATAATAATGAACCGGTTCCTCTATGAAGCCAGAATTAGACCACAGTCCTAAAACTTGCGACAGTGCAAGCAGTTGATGCCTAAAAGATTGCGATCAGTTCGTTATGAGTTCCTAGAAAGCTCGACTACTTAGCCGGATGGCAACTCTTCACTGTTACATTTCTCTATCTAAAAATCTTCTTTTACGAGGCACATCCAGAAAGTAAGTGTCCCGGCGTTTTCCCCTTGAAAGTAAACGTAATTATCCGTGTCAATTGCGCATGAGTAACAGATCTATGACGTATCAATCATATGCCAGCCGGACAGGTCCCGCCTGGTGCCAGTAGCGTGGCAGCAGTGGTCAGAAATGGAAGCTCTTATTCCTTCTCCCGCCGCCTGCGAGGTTCGGTCGGTGATAAAATTTCTTTAATGCACAAAGCATGATCTGAATGAAATATTTAATAAATCTAGGAAAGACTGGCAACACTATGTAGATAGAATGATACAGAGTAGATTTCATAAGATGACCTTGAAGCCACCGGCGTGGCTCAGTCGGTTAAGGCGCTTGCCTGCCGGTCTGAAGTTGCGCTCGGGCGCGGGTTCGATCCCCGCTTGGGCTGATTACCTGGTTGGGTTTTTTCCGAGGTTTTCCCCAACCGTAAGGTGAATGCCAGGTAATCTATGGCAAATCCTCGGCCTCATCTCGCTATCACCAATCTCATCGACGCTAAATAACCTAGTAGTTGATACATCGTCGTTAAATAACCAATTAAAAAAAAAAGATGACCTTGAAATATCAACCTAGATGGAAAAGAAGTACGAGGAGAACTAGGAAGAGATGGTCTGAACAAATAGGAGCTGGAACGGATTGAAACTCCAAACCATGAAGAAGAAGAACAAGAAGAAGAAGATCATTGTCATCATCATTCATACCATATCCCGAGTTATGTTCGCGGTTTGTTGTACTTATATTAGAGCGAGGCCGTTAGGCTATAAATATTATTCATAGAACTGGAGTGGTTAGCACAATAATATCCAGTTTCTGAAAACACAGTTACCTGTACATACAGAGTTATCTATGATTTAACGTGCTTATATATTTAAAATAAGTTTCGGAAATAACAGTTATCCTTAGGGCTAGGATTTTGGTGACCTATAAATCATGAAGAAATATCCCAAAAACAATGCATTTATGACCTAAAAATATTAAAAAATGCCCTTAAAATGCCCTAAAAATTAGTCTTACATAATTGGCTTAGTAGGAAAAGAGGTTTTGTACTACTTAATATTTAGACTAATTATTAAATTAAATTTTACATAATTTTTTCTAAGTAGTACACTTTAATTATTTTACCTGATGTAGTTTCCATTTATGATCGTTCACCTCTGCGTCGGCATGTGGACGTGAGGTCAGCAGTTAGCTGGTCGATCTTGGCCCTTCATGGGCTGTACTTTACTTTTAGTTTCCATGTAGTTTACCACAAGGCCACTCTTATCAGGAATTAGCAGGTATAGAGGAGTCTATATTGAAGGGGTGGTTGGACTGATCCATTACGTGGGGTGTACTACGTTAAAATGGCAATATTTGTGTAGAAAAACGATTAAAATATAATACAAAATAATGCGTATTAATGGACAAAATATGTAAATGAAATATCAAAAGAAATAAACATTATTTTACATTAATAATGGGGATTTATGGCCAAAATTAAATGAAAATGCCTAAAAAATGGCCGAATAAAACAAAGATGCTCTTATTAGTTGAAACAGACAAAAATGCAAAAAAAAATGCCCTAAAAATATGTCTTAAAACACTCAGTTTATCACATAACATATAAATACTAAAGCAGCTATGTTTCTGGCTTACTAGAAAAAAGATGCAATTTCATCAGAATCCTAGCCCTAGTTGTCGTCATCTTTACAGTTATCTGTGCTTCGGCCTGTAGTTACCTGGCTGTTAGTACTGATTCGAACAAGTACCGACATGCAGTGCTACTGCATTACTGTTTTGTAAACTATAATAACCGATATTAAATAATAATATAGATCACAATAAATTGATTTATTATATTATCTGTATAATTTAAAAAAATGTGACGTTCTATTTACTTAACTTACGGTAAATGTTTTACTTTCTATAACATATTAGGATAATAAATAATGTGTGTTTGTAAACACAATTTTGAACATCTCAAGTTTAATTTTCGTCATCAACTAAACATTCTATATCGTCAGTCGAGGAATATTTTATTCTTGGATTTTTTACCAATGCCAATGGTATTTCGGACTCTGAAAAGTCGATTTGAATACCGGTACATGAAAGCATTCATATGGGGAATGTAATAGTAATATGCGTTACAAGAGCGGTATGTTGAAGTTTTCATGTTCGAGGAAAAGTTTGAAGAAGCGAAACGTAGTTGACCTTTTTTAATTTCCGAGAACTGAAAGAAAACATACCGCTCGTGTATCGTACATTATTTTGTGCGAAGATTGTTTATTACATACCTGAAAGAGGAATTTCTAATTAGTTGCAATGAAATCTCCATCTTGGTTTCTGTTCAATGACTGCAAATTTGCAAAACAAAATATCTATCTTCAACATTGTTGCTTTAAAATGTTTTCTGTGTTTACTATACTCCAGCAGGCCGTGATATACGTCTGTCTTTTTTTCGCCCGGTCTATAAATGCAAACTTAAACGGTAAGGATATGTAATGATTTAGAGTTTACTTAATTTTTGCAAATATTTAAAAACAATAATTAACAGTGCAATTTAGCTGAAACTGCAGAGGTAAGTTTCCAATTTATAATTATTACTATATTGAACGTCTCTAAAAAAAATATGTTAAAAGCTTAAAGGAGTAAAATCAATATGTCACTTAAGCGGTAAGAAGAGGGAAATTGTTGTGTGTGTTAGGTTGGGAATACTGAATGTGGAATTTTAGACTTTCCGCGGATTGGTTTTGTGCGGAAACCAAGCAAATACGCACGATCTCGCACAAAATATTTTGACATGTTTATCAGTATGGCTGCCATAGCCACACAGCTGAATATGGTTGCAGTTTTGAAGCAGAAGTTACATCTAGCCCTCTCTTCACTAGTATTATTTACCTCGATGATCACGACAAATACCAACAATTACTGAATAAACCTGCTTTGCAGGGAACTACTACCTGGAAGCCAGATTTGTATACCAACAATTACTGCTTATTTAATCATATTACGGTTGAGGTGAAGTGTACATGTACACTATTTTTTATCAAACGGTTCTTTAATTAAAAACCCTTGCACCTACTTGTACAGAACTCACTGTGTACCTATCAACCATATTACTACTGAAAGTCCACCTGGTTGGCAAGTTGGTATAGCGCTGGCCTTCTATGCCCAAGGTTGCGGGTTCGATTACGGGCCAGGTCGATGGCATTTAAGTGTACTTAAATTCGACAGGGTCATGTCAGTAGATTTACTGGCATGTAAAAGAACTCCTGCGGGACAAAATTCCGGCACATCCGGCGACGCTGATATAACCTCTGCAGTTGCGACAGTCTTTAAGGGGAGAGGATAGTATTTTTTTTAAACTCTTTTCCTATTTGGTGTAAAATATTTTTTTTTATGTAGAGAGCTCATAACTTTGGCACCTCAACCAAATAAAAATATTTTGAAAAAAAAAAATTATTTGGGGGCCCAAATTTGAAAAATATATACCCAATGCAGGATTGTACTAAAACCGATATATCTAAACCGCTTTTAAAGATAGATTCAAACAGTTTTTTGCAATGTATATGCAAAAGCATGTTCTACAAACTGTCTGTAACAGAATTTTGATATTAGTCCCTAAGTTTGTAAAATAAACAATTAAAATTTAATAACAATTTTCTGATTTCCTTTCATGCAAACAAACTGACGTATTTTTTAAATGAAATCAATTAACAAAATTCTGTTACAGGGAAAGGTTTTCTAATAGTCTAAAGAATGTGTGTTCTAAATTTCATGCATGAATCTTTAATAGTTCAGAAATTATATCCATTTTTGTCTGGCAATGTAGCAAAAAAAATGAAATTACTGGAAATCGATAAACGCGGGCGAGTGATTTAAAAATCCATAGCGCAGGAAGTTTAAAAATGACGTCTCAACACCCAATAAGGGCACAAATACCCACAAAATGTTATGCTATGCATTCCACTCATCACAGGGTATTTTAAAGAACTTTTTTTGTTTTGAAAATTTACTCATTTTTCACAAAAAATACCATCTTCTCCCCTTAAGCAAATCATAACATTTAACTACTGAAAACTTGTGCAAACAAAAGTAACTATAAATAACTAAAAATCACTAACAAAATATTAGTGGAGACATCTATAG
Source organism: Periplaneta americana (assembly GCF_040183065.1). Taxonomy (NCBI): domain Eukaryota; kingdom Metazoa; phylum Arthropoda; class Insecta; order Blattodea; family Blattidae; genus Periplaneta; species Periplaneta americana. The sequence continues at coordinate 181,230,350 of NC_091124.1, forward strand.
ACGACAATAGATGCTGAACTTGAAGTTACCCCATCTGTTACTTACAAGCGCAGATAAATCTACATTCAATTTTCCGGAAACTCATGAAAGTTATCAGTGCAGTTAAATTTATAAGAGCAGTTAAGTAACTGAAAATTAACTGAGGTGCATCAGAAACCGGGCATAAGTCTCAGGCTGCAGTGTAAGACTTCGGGTGCCTCCTCTGTAAAAAGAACGTGAAAAGGCTGGGGGGGAATGGATGAACATATTCGATCTCCTTAATTAACCACTTCCCTGATTAACCCGAGTTAACTCGGGTTGCTAACTTGTGTCAAAATTTATTAACCCGAGTTAACTCGTCTGAGTCCCATTTTCGCTGCTAAGGATCATTATCCCAAATATATATGTTTCCATCCTTCCATTAAACTTTTCCTCACTAAATGGCTACAGAAGTTAGTGATATTGCTATATCTGATGGTGTGTTTTGTACTTCTTCCTTGCGAGTGGGATTCTATGCTCATATAGCATTTACACACAGTAGTGAGAAAATGCTAGTTAGTTTTGGCGGTTTCTGTTTGTGTTTAGTGTTTTGTTGTGCTGTTTTGTGTAAAAATGGATCAAGCTAGTGATTCCGAAACTTTTGATCAGGAATATATTCCTGTAGAAGTTTAGGAAATGAAACATCGGTATCAGAAGACGAAGTTATAGACCAACAAACAAATTCAAATCAGTTGATGTCGCGTCTTTTCGACAGTGGTTTGAATAGAAGACATCTGGCACCATTTCTTCTGCACCTCCGAGGTCCCCATTCCCTGAAATTTTAACATTGTTTCTGATAACGATAATTCTCAATTTTTTAAATTATTCTTTGATAATGACCTCATCAACGTTATATTCGAGGAGATGATTCGGCATGCTAATAAGTGTTCACAGGATGCTGAAAATAATTCGATCAAATTCGACACAAGAGCAGATGCTACTATCCGGAATGCAATGTGCCACTGTGCGTAATACCCTGCTTTCGAGTCTATCACGCGACAAGCAACATTTATCGCCTTGATAACAGCACTGGCATTGTATCTCATAAATTAATCCATAAAAAAACATAAGTTGGTAAATAGTTCAGGAGAAAATCCAAGTGGGACAACTACCAGAGCTGGAATCAAGGTGCACGAGATAACTCGGGATAATAATTCAGGTATGAATGTATGTCTATTTCATAGTGATTTTAGGTATGTATGTGATGTACAGTGATTCTAAAATATTAAATGACCTCTGTACAAAAATAAAAAAAATATGAACTTTTTTCACAAAACTGGTAAAATATATAGTAAGGGAAGATGTTAAAAACCGCTTATTGTCCTGGTAATAGCCGTTCGGAGACCTCATATAATGCATGAATGCATTCATACAAATACACATGAGCTACATAAACATACGTTAACTCATTCGCTTTATGCTTGTATTATTTTTTTCGCTATTTCCGGAGTGCTCTGATCACATGCGATACTTCGTCAACAGTGTATATCAGAGAATAATACTGACCGGTAATAACTGGTAAAAGACTACATGGAAGTAGGCCCACATTTTACTGGGATTTGCTGATAAGAAGTCGTTTAATATTTAACTTTCCATCAATATAATAATTGCAAAAGCCTTACAGATTAAACTTTTTATTTGAAATTAAAATCAACGCTCATCCGTAATTAGCGTCTGAGAGTTAGAATAAATTGATTTCGGCAGGCATCGCTTCATAACTTTATTAATACAAACTATAATATTAAAACTCTCACTTCATTACGAGATATTTAAAATTGCGTGCACAGATATTTCAGTCATGAGAAAAATGTTTAATAGCTCTACAACTATTTCCAGAGTAAAATTCCGACGATTTATTCATTATTTTCCCGAGAGAACAGAAATGCAGTAACTTAAAGTTTTAATTAAACAACTCGAATATCCTATAAGCTACATTTAGTATAAAAGTTTGATTTAATTTCGTTTTAATTTCAAGCTAATTCATATACTTTCAATGATTAACTTTAAATGTATTTTATTTTTCATTTAAACATTTTTTGCTGCAGTAAATTAAGCGTGCAACTACTATCAGCGAATTATGAACGTTATAATACAAATATACAGGATGTACCCTAACATTTTGTCTCGCTTACGGAAAACGCGCTGATTCGAATTCTCATGGGGAAGAATTTTCTCATGAAATTCCTGCCAGTGTATGGGACCGGTGTCCAACCAGACTCGTGGCGCATTTGGGGAAATACGATAGACAGCGAAATCCGGTTTCGAAAACCGGCTATAACGGCTGGGGGGAATCATCGTGCTGACTACAAGATAACACGTGTCTACATTAATTAATTCTGACACCTGACTTGCGCCTTATCATACAGTTTATTACGATTACAGTATTGGATATCGACCATATATTGCCATATTGGATGAACAGCATCATCGTCAAATTAAATATACATTACTATCAACATTAAACAACCCAACTTATAATATATTGGCATTTATAAGACAACCATATTAATTTGAAAAAGATTCAAGACAAATTACGAGACACAAACCATGATACACACGTTCTGAATGGTTGAAATATGTGCATTATTTGGAAACACAAATATGAATATAATAAATGTAATTAAATACTGTAATTTGCAACTCTTCACACTCATAACACATAATTACCTTAGTTTTAAATTTTATTATTTTTATTCCTTTTTAAATCATGTTACTTCATTATTCCAGGTGTGAAGACTTGCAAACATACATATTTTGCAACTTACACGTGTATTTTAATTAATTGACAATAAGGGCAGTCATACAAGAATGTCAATGCGTATCATAACCATGTTGGTTTTTAGTATGTTTTATTTTGCATGCCACTAAATATGTTTTGTATTTGTAGAGATTATGTAGAGATTATTAATATTGCTGAAATGTACGTCGTATCTGATGATGTTGGCGTAGTCCAACGAAAACGTTCATACGTCATTTAAACATGTAATGCAAAGGTTTTAACACCTTAAACATATGCTGTGAAGTAAGTGACTGAAATAAATATTTTTAATATACAATACAGACTTCTCTGAAAACTATAAAAATGAATTGCAAAATATCTGTCATATGTTAATTCGGCTAAAAATGGGACTTATCCATAGCTGTGACCCAAAATGTCACACAACCATAATATTTTTCGCTCCCAAGCTAAGCCTGTAATGGTTTGATTTCTTTTCTTTGCACCAAATTTACTTCCTAAAACCATCTATACAGATTATACTACTTGCCAAGAAACTAGAGCGCCTCATGTCTTCGTCTTCGTCGTCGTCTTCTTCTTCTTTTTCTTCTTCTTCTTCCTCACAAGGTGTAGGCCTTCAGACCTGTTCCGAAGCTAACTAAACTGGTCGCTCCATTTCCTCCTTTGTCGTCCAAAACTTCTTTCTGAAGGTTTATAAAGTAGAGTTTGCCGTGGATACCTTGAAGAGGGTATTCGTTGAACATGTTCTTTCCAGCGTTTTTGATACCTCTGTATTTCTTCAATAATGTTTTCTTCCATCAATTGCTCTCTTATTACAGCATTTTTTATTCTATCTCTTCTAGTAATTCCCAACAATGGTCGTAGAAACCTCATTTGGTCTGCTTCCACTCTCGTCTTTTCTCTGGTTCTTTGTGTCCACGTTTCACAAGAGTACATCAACGCTGGTTTTGATATAATATTGTGGGGTCTTTGTTTTATTTCCGTCCTCATGTAAGAGAATAAAAAACATGTTCTACTGGAAATTGTGACCTTTGGATATTTGACATTTTGCACTGTGACTCCTGAATTTGACGAATGATGGCGATGAAGATAGAGAATAATTGTTGATATCACAAATGGGATCGGAGTACTCGAAGACGAATATTATGTTACCTAGATCATGTACTTGATTGATTGATTGATTGGTAGGTAGGTTGGTTGGTTTACAATTGCGACGGTTGCTCTGTGGCGCACGTTGGTTGCGCCATTTGCGACGGTCAGTGCGTGTGTGTTGGTCCACGTGGGCGCCTATCACGATGGTTGCTCTCTCCTTCCTCTGCCGCGTTGCCGACAGAGTAAAGATCGGTTAGCTCAGCTAGGACGCCGATACACGCTGCTGTCCCACGGTGGAGATGATCTCTTTTCAGGGACACTGTGGTTTTGTGGGTGAAGGATTTTATTGTGATTTCTTTGTCGATCACACGAACACAATGAGAAAAACCAAGGAGTAAAATTCCACTAATCTGGTTTATTATGATCACGTCCCTACGTGAGTATGAAAGACGGAATACTGGCTATTGTCTTCTGTGTAATCTCGGCAACGTTTTTTTTTTTATCTAACGCCTGTTTAAATCACCACTACTATTTCCCGAGTAAGTCACAAACTCGAAAACACGAAGTCTCCACTTTACCACCTCGATCGGCTCGACGGCCGCAAATTGTATGAGAGAGACCGGTCGGCTCAATGGCCGGGAATTGAATGAGAGCGTGTCTTGGTTCACCACACGTTTAAATATCTGCTGTGGTGACGCGCTCTGATGACGCTACCTTTTGTTTAGGCTAGCTAAAGCCATCGCGCGCGTTCCTCGACAAGGAAAACCCACTCTAGAGTTCAACAGCCTTGTGCGCGTCTTCGAGTCTTGAGTGCCCACACACTTATGCTTAATGTACTTATCGCCTGTACGTCTGTGAGAACAAAACACCTATTATACACTTCGCCGCTCAGAAGCGCTTGGGTTCGAATACCTTAAGAAACGCAGGAATCTCTGAGATAAAGCTATACCGTATTTGATACAAAAGAAGTATCTCTTCCTATCACTAGACCACCCGACTACAGCTTCACAATATAGAGTAATTTACAACTATTTTATTTCTCAGTAGTCTGTTTGGTTTTTAATTACAATGATTGATTGACTGGTAGGTAGGTAGGTTGGTTTACAATATCGAGTAATTTACAACTATATTATTTCTCAGCAGTCTGTTTGGTTTTTAATTACAATGATTGATTGATTGATTGGTAGGTAGGTTGGTTGGTTTACAATATCGAGTAATTTACAACTATATTATTTCTCAGCAATCTGTTTGGTTTTTAATTACAGTGATTGATTGATTGGTAGGTAGGTAGGTAGGTTGGTTTACAATATCGAGTAATTTACAACTATATTATTTCTCAGCAATCTGTTTGGTTTTTAATTACAGTGATTGATTGATTGGTAGGTAGGTAGGTTGGTTGGTTTACAATATCGAGTAATTTACAAATATATTATTTCTCAGCAGTCTGTTTGGTTTTTAATTACAATGATTGATTGATTGATTGGTAGGTAGGTTGGTTGGTTTACAATATCGAGTAATTTACAACTATATTATTTCTCAGCAGTCTGTTTGGTTTTTAATTACAGTGATTGATTGATTGGTAGATAGGTAGGTTGGTTTACAATATCGAGTAATTTACAATTATATTATTTCTCAGCAGTCAGTTTGGTTTTTAATTACAATGATTGATTGATTGATTGATTGGTAGGTAGGTTGGTTGGTTTACAATATCGAGTAATTTACAACTATATTATTTTTCAGCAATCTGTTTGGTTTTTAATTACAGTGATTGATTGATTGGTAGGTAGGTTGGTTGGTTTATAATATCGAGTAATTTACAACTATATTATTTCTCAGCAGTCTGTTTGGTTTTTAAGTACAATGCTTGATTGATTGGTAGGTAGGTAGGTTGGTTGGTTTACAATATCGAGTAATTTACAACTATATTATTTCTCAGCAGTCTGTTTGGTTTTTAATTACAATGAGTGATTGATTGGTATTTAGATTGATTTACAATATCGAGTAATTTACAACTATATTATTTCTCAGCAGTCTGTTTGGTTTTTAATTACAATGATTGATTGATTGGTATTTAGATTGATTTACAATATCGAGTAATTTACAACTATATTATTTCTCAGCAGTCTGTTTGGTTTTTAATTACAATGATTGATTGATTGGTTTTATTGGATTATTTTACGACGCTGTATCAACATCTAGGTTATTTAGCGTCTCAATGATATGAAGGTGATAATGCCGGTGAAATGAGTCCGGGTCCAGCACCGAAAGTTACCCAGCATTTGCTCGTAATGGGTTGAGGGAAAACCCCGGAAAAAACCTCAACCAAGTAACTTGGCCCAACCGGGATTCGAACCCGGGCCACCTGGTTTCGCAGCCAGACGCGCTGACCGTTACTCCACAGGTGTGGACTTGATTGATTGGTATTCAGATTAATTTACAATATCGAGTAATTTACAACTATATTATTTCTCAGCAGTCTGTTTGGTTTTTAATTACAATGATTGATTGATTGTTAGGTAGGTAGGTTGGTATAAAATATCGAGTATTTTACAACTATATTATTTCTCAGCAGTCTGTTTGGTTTTTAATTACAATGCTTGATTGATTGTTAGGTAGGTAGGTTGGTTTAAAATATCGAGTAATTTACAACTATATTTTTTCTCAGCAGTCTGTTTGGTTTTTAATTACAATGATTGATTAATTGATTGATTGTTAGGTAGGTAGGTTTACAGTATCGAGTAATTTACAACTATATTTTTTCTCAGCAGTCTGTTTGGTTTTTAATTACAATGATTGATTGATTAATTCATTGATTGCTAGGTAGGTAGGTTGGTTTACAATATCACGTAATTTACAACTATATTATTTCTCAGCAGTCTGTTTGGTTTTTAATTACAATGATTGATTGATTGACTGATTGATTGATTGATTGGTAGGAAGGTTGGTTGGTTTACAATATCGAATAATTTACAACTATATTATTTCTCAGCAGTCTGTTTGGTTTTTAATTACAATGATTGATTGATTGACTGATTGATTGGTAGGTAGGTTTGTTGGTTTACAATATGGAATAATTTACAACTATATTATTTCTCAGCAGTCTGTTTGGTTTTCAATTACAATGATTGATTAATTGATTGATTGTTAGGTAGGTAGGTTGGTTTACAATATCGAATAATTTACAACTATATTATTTCTCAGCATTCTGTTTGGTTTTCAATTACAATGATGGATTGATTGATTGATTGCTAGGTAGGTAGGTTGGTTTGCAATATTGAGTAATTTACAACTATATTATTTCTCAGCATTTTGTTTGGTTTTCAATTACAATGATTGATTGATTGATTGGTAGGTTGGTTTGCAATATTGAGTAATTTACAATTATATTATTTCTCAGCATTCTGTTTGGTTTTCAATCACAATGATTGATTGATTGGTTGATGGCTAGGTAGGAAGGTTGGTTTGCAATATTTAATAATTTACAATTATATTATTTCTCAGCATTCTGTTTGGTTTTCAATTACAATGATTGATTGCTTGGTAGGTAGGTTGGTTTGCAATATTGAGTAATTTACAACTACATTATTTCTCAGCATTCTGTTTGGTTTTCAATTACAATGATTGATTGATTGATTTATTGATTGGTAGGTATTTTTGCATTATAATATCACGTAACATGCATGCAAACGGCTCATCCTCACTCCAATTACATCCTCATTACCCGGTATGTAAGTTCGACTTACCTTTCCGCGCAGCAGGTAAACAATGTTCACAGGATTAATTGACTTCAGCCTACTCATGTCTGCCGTTAGTACGTGCACTTCACTACTGAACACCGCAACGGTCTCGCTCGTACTCTATGTACAGCTACGACGTAGTGAAGCTAGTAAGCTAACTTTCAGAGGGCGTTAGTTGCCGCACACGTAGTTTTACAGATGAATGGCATTGATAGCTATTCGAACAGGTACAACATTATATTTTAAACGCGTTTCCAGTCGGTTTTAGCCGTTCGAGCTGGGGTACTTCCCTTGTAAGAAAATGAGAGGAAGTTTAGACATGTATTACGTAATTTAACGAACTCGTGTCGACGTCAGCGTTCGACTGGAAGTCAGCAGGCAGTAATAGCTTGTTAGCAGGAACAGTCTCGCAGTGGCGTCCACCTTTATTAAGTTATGCAACACTCAACACTGAATTCACGATCAAACAGAATTCCATCAAGCTAAAAAATCATGTAGAGTGGCTACAGACTAAGTTAACAGAAAAGTTTTATTTTTCAGAAAATGGAGGCCTTCACTTCAATTCTCTGTGTCATGAAAATTTAATTTAATGGGCATCAATGTGATAACAGTACATCCAGAATTTCAGTATGAGAGAGGCCTACAAATCTAAGGACACCTTCCCGTACAAGTTTCTTCCATAAAAGTTAATAGTTTCAAGAAAGTATTTCGGATGCCACGGTGGATAGAAATTATAGTTCACCATTGAGAATATGAGGAGTATTTTTGTAATTTGAACTAATGTGATATTTTCTTTGCGTCTTCAAACTCAAGTTCGAACAGCACCATTAATACTATTAAAAATCGGCGGTCTCATGATATGAATTAAATCGTCCACGGTGATTGTGCTTACAACTCAGATGGCCCAAGTTCAAATCCCGGTAGGTACGCCCTGAATTTACATAGATATATAACTTGTCAAGTTGATAGAACCTCTAGCGGGATGAAAGAGCATACAGACATCAAGTTCAATCACTATAACGAAAGAGGTAAGTATCCTTCTGCAAGTCTGATTTCTGGATTATTCTATGAAAAACTAATGCATCTCGTACAAATTAACACCTCAGAATATGCACACATACACACATGCATAAATGAATAAATTCAAGTAAATGGCATACCGGTAAATATATAGTCTACATAAAACAATTAACGGAGAGTAATGAACGAATATGTAGCGTTTGGAGTAATGGTCAGCGTGCCTGTCTGCGAAACTCGCGGGCCTGGGAACGAATCCTGATTAGGACAAGTTACCTGAGAGAGGTTATTCCGGGGCTTTCCCTTAACTCTTCGAGTAAATGTTTAGTCCAGGGATCGAATTAGTCGACATCATCATCATCGTCGTCATTATCGTAATCATCATTATCATTATCGTCGCCATCATCATTTTAATTTTTGCATCAGCACAATGCATAATATGCAGATTCGTGTTGTTATGGTGACTATTACACTCTTACTACGTCATACTACTTTTGACCAATAAAACGGTACGAAAGGACGTAGTTCAACCAATCATGGCTGCTTATCGCACAATTTTATCGCGTCCCTAGCATTTGTTTAATTTTATCGCGTCCCTAGTATTTGTTACATTTTATCGCGTCCCTAGCATTTGTTTCTTTGTTTGCCAACATTTGAAACTGCGCTGGTCTGGACGTCAAAAAAAAAAGAAATATATATATATATATATATATATATATATATATATATATATATATAATTACAAACCACTCCAGTCGATGCACAGCAGTTTCAAATATGACTCGCATTGGCATTCAAGAACAAGAATTAATAAAAATCACTGATCATACCTCTGCATCTTCTGAAATCCGATTTACAAATAAATGAAGAGCACCATTCGGAAATCCTGAATAAGCAGAATACACCATGTAGGCCTAAATCAACGAGTTCCACTTCTAGTACTTCTAACATCAATTGAACCACCAACCACATTCAAATTTGAAAATTGTACATTCAATAATTATTCCTTTCAAAATGATTCATTCGGAAATTCTGAATAAGTTGAATACACCATGTAGGCCTAAATCAACGAGTTCCACTTCTATTACGCACACGTCCAATATAACATCAATTGAACCACCAACCACATTCAAATTTGAAAATTGTATATTCAATAATTATTCCTTTTAAAATTATTCATGTTTATTTTTTATGTCGTCGTCGTTAATTAAAACTTTTCTAACACTTGTGTATAATAGTTAGGTTATGTTATAGGTTCTGCTATATGATATTATGGATAGTCACGTATCAGAGATTGTTTAATATTAAGATTTATTGAAAATCATCTGTCAAGTGACGTTGATTACTGGGATTCGGATAATTGAAGTGGAATGTTGCATTTTAATAAAAACGAAACTGAATCAACAAAGCCTTCTTGACTAGTAACATTGCCATCGTATATAGATCGAGAACTTCTCGACGAGAGGGCATTGCTCACTACTGCCATCTAGCATGCATCTAGCGTAATATTTGTAATGTTGAGATGGTACAATAATACATTTGAAGACAGTTGTATTTTCGTAAGTCAATTAATATTTTATTGTATTGGAGTACTTCGTTACTTCTAATCTTTGTATACTTTCTTCTAATCGTATAATAGTCAATTAAATCCCACTCGAGTTTTGATTTTCTCTAGATAAATCAAAACGTCTAGTGAGATTACTGTTGATAATTTTCTTAAGAAATTTCATGTGTCAATTTTAGAATTTCGTTTATTTCATTTGAAAAAAGTATCAAATGTTTGCAAAAAGTCGCAATGAAATATCATCTTGTAGTAACCAACCATAACACTATCTTCTCTCCCTATCTTGCTTGGTCGCGAAAATAAATTTACACGTAAACGCATTACTTAAATAGAAAACTCATTCATTATACTTATATTCCGGTACCACCATAAGATGATCATAACCATAATTGCTAGTATTATCACCATCTTCGGCATCGCCGTCATAACCTGCAAGAGTTGGGGCCCTTGGCTGTTACATTCTCAGTCTAGTAAGAATTTTGAACCAAGCTTCCACAGTAAAGGTTCCTGATTATATTGTCGGAACATAGCATTATAATCATACTTGTTCCTACTGCATAACTACAACCACCACCAAAACCACCACCACTCCCCCCCCCACCACATTACCATCTGTGTTCAAGAAGTGGACCGCTGGTCCGTTTCCTTTACACTTCTGTGAGGATTTTGAATCAACACAGGTATTTACAGGCAGGAATGCTCCCTCTATGAAATAGCGCAGGGTTATTGAGACAACACAGAAGAAATTAAAGGCAGAGCGTAACCAAGCCCCTGTAGAAGAGAGATATTCTCCACTTTCGTTCATGGAATCGGTGAAGAACGAATCCGGATTTGTCGATACAACAATCTTTTCTGTGGATAAACAATAGCTTTTCTCGTTACAAGTGCACTACATATGTCTTCAGATCTTTTGGCTTAAGCGATACCATTGTGACTAGAGCTGGGGACGGAGCGAGTAGAACTGTTGAGTTGCTCGGTTCTATCGGTTTATGTGCTTGGCAGCGGAGCACCGAAGTTACTCTGTTAACCGTAGCCGTTACCGGTCAGTGCAAACAGAGTTCACGTGTTTTACTTAATTCTAGCAGACAACAACGTAGGTGCTGTTGTATTTAAATACTTTCTGCTGCAGGACAAATTATTTCCTTATCTCCAAGACGGGCTGAAAGGCCTCTTAGTATTGAAGAGTAGTTCATCCTATTATACGACCTGTCAAGTGGGCCTAATGAACACTGACAGTCTGAACATATTACTGTACATAATAATAATAATAATAATAATAATAATAATAATAATAATAACAATAATAATAATATCATCATCATATTAGAGTGTTTCATTACTATTAAAATATGTTAAAAAAGGAAGTGCATTATATTTTTTTTCTATTTGTGTTTATTGGATTTGAGTTACCTTATCAGTCATCATTTATTGGTATTTATTTCTACGAATTATGTTACCTAATTACTTTAATTTATCAATAATATTACTCTTCACCAAAGAGAACATGATTGTATTGAAGGCTAGTAATGTTACAAAATAAATAAGCAAAATGTTCTTCAGTTTAAGATTCCACGTTTTATTGATTACTTTATCCACTTTCCGTAATAGTAAATAATTCTGTGTGTTATTTTTAAGTGCTTTAGGCAGCGCTTCATGGAAGCTGTTTCTTTCCATCTTCTTTTTTACTTACCTGCAGCGTTTAACGCTTACCTCACATGTTAATTTATTAGCTGTTAGTATTATAAATTATTTTATCAATTTTATTTCGTCTGTCATATATAACAACACTGAAAGTTAAATAGACCTCTCATACAAAATAAATCCGCAAATAGTTGTAATCACGCAAATGAAATTTGCAATAGCCATTTTGCAATGAAGAGAAGCACTTTTTTTCTCGTCAATTGGCAAGCGAAAGCGCTTTACTACAACGATTTTAAAAACCTTGGTTTCACTTTCAAAGCACGTTCTAAAATCGACTCAATCTATCTAAATTTTAAATCTGCCGCCACAAATTTGTACTCGGTTCAACCGAGTAATGACGTCACAGTAACTGCTCCGAACTGAACACACATGATAAGGAGTCCAACATCTTTTGAATTTTTTTGTTGATTCATAATTGTTCAAAATGTTAACGAGACATGCAAAATGATCCAGTCTATGAGACTGTGATGATGATAATGATGGATGACGAATTAAATTACTCATTTAAAACAAATAATTACCTATGATTTGTATGTTAAATATATCATAGGCAAATGGTTGTTATTACACTTCAAATGGAAACAAATATTGTTTCCATGACCCTGCAGTGCCGAGAGAGAGAGAGAGAGAGAGAGAGGGAGGGAGGGAGGGAGGGATCCATTTTCGTTCATGGAATCGATGAAGAACGAATCCGAATTTATCGATATAACAATCCTTCTATGTTGATAAACAATAGCTTTTCTCGTTACAAGTTCACTGTATCTGTGTCTCTAGATATTTTGGCTTAAGCGACATCATTGTGACATACTGATCAACTGATCACAAGATAAGAGAGCCTGCATCTTGTGAATTACGCTGTTGATTCATAATTGAAGGGTTCAGAACTACAGTGGGCCAAGCGCCATTTACTAAAATCGTAGAAAACAAGGGCTAAATTAAGTTATCAACAGTAATCTCACTAGAGGTTTTGATTTATCTAGATAAAATCAAAACTCGAGTGGGATTTAACTGACTGTTACACGATTAGAAGAAAGTATATGAAGATTAGAAGTAACGAAGTACTCCAATACAATAAACTATTGACTTACGAAAATACAGAACTGTCTTCAAATTTGTACCATCTCAGCATTATAAATATTACGCTAGTAGATGGCAGTAGTGTGTTATTATTAGCTCTTGTCTTGATATCAGTTGTGCCAACAATGGAATCTTCATTGAACTCTGTGGACGGTTACTAGTCAAGAAGGCTTTGTTGATTCAGTTTCATTTTTATTAAAACAGTTGCATTCCACTTCAATTATCCCGATCCCAGTAATCAACGTCACTTGACAGATGATTTTCAATAAATCTTAGTATTAAACAATCTCTGATACGTGACTATTCATATCATATAGCAGAAACTATAATAAACATAACCTAAATAATATAAACGAGTGTTGGAAAAGTTTTAATTAGGGATGATGAAATGAACAAGAAACATTTTAATTAACGATGATGAAATAAAAAATAAACATGAATAATTTTAAATGAAATAATTATTGAAAGTACAATTTTCAGATTTGAATGTTTTAGTGGTTGGTTGTTCAGTTGATGTTATATTGGACGTGTGCATAAAAGAAGTGAACTCGTTGATCTATAACTCGTTAACTTTTCAGGATTTCCGAATGGTGCTCTTCATTTATTTGTAAATAGGGTTTCAGGGAAGATGCATAGCTGTGATCTTTATTAATTCTTGTTCTTGAATGTCAATCCGAATCATATTTGAAAGTGGTGTGCATCGACTGGAGTGGTTTGTAATTTTCTGTTTTCTGTCCAGACCAGTGCAGTTTGAAATGTTGGCAAACAAAGAAACAAATGCTAGGGTAGTGATAAAAATAAACAAATGCAAGGGACGCGATAAAATTAAACAAATGCTAGGGACGCAATAAAATTGTGCGATAAGCAGCCATGATTGGTTCAAAGACGTCCTTTCGCACCGTTTTATTGGTCAAAAGTAGTTTGACGTAGTAAAAGTGTAATAGTCACCATAATTCAATGGAAACATGTAGCAAGTAATATAAAGTATATGCATTCAAACTAAATGATATTTTAATCTTCATTAAACTATGCTATTCACTTAACTTTAACCCTTGATTCTCCGTTTTTAATAAATGGCGCTTGGCCCACAATGGCTCTGAAACCTTGAATTGTTGAAAAATATTAACGAGACCTGCAAAATCATCCAGTCTATGAAAATGTGATTATGATGATATTAATGATGACGAATTAAACTACGCATTTAAAACAAATAGTTACTCGTAGTTATTGCACATGAAATGGAAAGTTCTGTTGTTTCAACGACACTGCAGTGACCAAAAACTCCATAGCTTTTCTTGCAGACTCAGGTCTAATCTCGTAATGGATTCGAGTTCGCCCCTATTTGAATTGTAAAGAGGAGGATGCATGTGGTAAGACTCTATCCTCTGAGTAATGGATATGGAAGTAGGACCGGCTTAGCGATTCCCACATGACCACAAAATAGTTTTATATCGCATCATTTACTTCCTCGCGTTTCCTAATATTGAACACAATGTTACTTGCGCACTACAAACCCAAATGCGTAGCCTTCGTTTATATTATCAACAGTAATCTCACGAGAGGTTTTGATTTATCTAGAGAAAATCAAAACTCGAGTGGGATTTAATTGACTATTACACGATTAGAAGAAAGTATATAAAGATTATAAGTAACAAAGTACTCCAATACAATAAAATATTAATTGACTTACGAAAATAAACCTGTCTTCAAATGTATTATTGCACCATTACGCTAGATGGCAGTTGTGCCAACTATGGAATCTTCTTTGAACTCTGTAGACGGTTACTAGTCAAGAAAGCTTTGTTGATTCAGTTTCATTTTTATTAAGACAGTTGCATTCCACTTCAATTATCCGAATCCCAGTAATCAACGTCACTTGACAGATGATTTTCAATAAATCTTAATATTAGACAATCTCTGATACGTGACTATCAATAATATCAAATAGCAGAAGCTATAACATAACCTGACTAATATACACAAGTGTTAGAAAAGTTTTAATTAACGACGACGACATAAAAAATAAACATGAATAATTTTGAAAGGAATAATTATTGAAGTACAATTTTGAAATTTGAATGTGGTTGGTGGTTCAATTGATATTATATTGGACGTGTGCGTAATAGAAGTGGAACTCGTTGATTTAGGTCTACATGGTGTATTCAACTTATTCAGGATTTCAGAATGAATCATTTTAAAAGAATAATTATTAAATGTACAATTTTCAAATTTGAATGTAGTTGGTGGTTCAATTGATGTTATATTGGACGTGTGCATAATAGAAGTGATTTAGGCCTATATGGTGTATTCAACTTATTCAGGATTTCCGAATGGTGCTCTTCATTTATTTGTAAATCGGATTTTAGAAGATGCATAGGTATGATCAGTGATTTTTATTAATTCTTGTTCTTGAATGCCAATGCGAGTCATATTTGAAACTGCTGTGCATCGACTGGAGTGGTTTGTAATTGTATATATATATTTTTGACGTCCAGACCAGCGCAGTTTCAAATGTTGGCAAACAAAGGAACAAATTCTAGGGACGCGATAAAATTAAACAAATGCTAGGGACGCGATAAAATTAAACAAATGCTAGGGACGCGATAAAATTGTGCGATAAGCAGCCATGATTGGTCGAAATACGTCCTTTCGTACCGTTTTATTGGTCAAAAGTAGTATGACGTAGTGAGAGTGTAATAGTCATCGTAACTGACTGGATAAAGCTTCGACATTTGAAGTGGACTTTTTAAAGAAGGGAGGATAGTGTCTGTAGCGGGTTGTCGCGGAATACTTCTGAGCTTCATGTGCTGGCACTCCACTAATTACCTCATTTATAATAATGATGATCATCATAATAACCATCTCTCATAGCAAAGCAGAGTTAACACTTACAGATGGCAAAATGATAAAAGTTGTACTCATTACTGCTAGAGAGTGACACTATTGAAAGTGCCTGTCACTTTATATGAAGGGTTCAGAACCATAGTGGGCCAAGCACCATTTACTAAAACCGTAGAAAACAAGGGTTAAAATTAAGTTACTGCCATAATTCAATGGAAACATATAGCAAGTAATATAAAGCATACACATTAAAACTGAATGATATGTCAATCGTCATTAAACTATGGTATTCACTTTAACCCTTGCTTTCTCTGTTTTTAATGAATGGCGCTTGGCCCACTATGGCTCTGAACCCTTCATATACATCCTCGCGAGTGACCCAGTATTACTCAAATGGATAATATAACTAAATATTGATTTTTTTAAACTCTATATTGGGAAAGCACCTTCTAGAATATGTTATAGAACTTCCCAAGTCTATTGTACATATATACTGTATTTATATTACTTATTACCAGGGAACGGATTTATATGGACTAAAAATATATGAAATATGTAAATATATATGTAGTTATTTTTACCAAAATATGGAATTAAATATGGATTTTTACCAAAATATGGAATTAAATATGGACTTAAAATTATAAAAAAATGACTATGTACGTTAAATATTGGTACATTTTAATCAAACTAAACAAAAAATATAATGGACGTACCTTATCTTCCAATGTAGTTTCAACAAAACACAATTTTTATTGTCTGTTACCATAACAATAGGTTACAAACATTTCTTTCAAGTGCTGAAAAGTGAATCTTCTTCTATTGTCTCTGAGGATAGATTTATACTGACTAAAAGAGCGTTCGACGTCACAAGAAGTAACTGGTACATAATTCAATTTCACAATGTCTGCTGGGGATAAGTCCAAGTTAATCTTCACTGTTGATTCACCACTCATCACAGCAACAACCTTTTGTAGTTCTTCATATCCAGGGTTTTTTGAAAGTACAGTGTCCACCTTAGCTCTTACTGCATCTGCAACTTTACCTCTACCACGATTCAGTTGTTCCACAGTACTATTTATAATTTCAAAACTTTCAGATAGTGAAAGGTGCCTATTTTGGAGACTTTTGAGCGTTTTTATGATGCATGAAAATGTATGCTGAATGTGAGCTAAGTCATTCTTCACACTTATGTCACAGGTAACTGTTTTCGCAGTATCAATTGAGACTGCATCTTCAGAGTCCAATGCAAGGAGGACATTGTTAATAGAGTCTATATGTTCGGCATAATATTCAACTGCTTCTAGCCATGTACCCCATCTAGTTAAAATTGGCTTTGGTGGCAATGGAATTTCAGGGTACATTTCTTTCAACACGTTAACTCTACTGGGAGCTTTGAGAAATACTTTTTTCACTGATGAAATCAACAAATCTACTTTAGGGAAATTGTCTCTGACCACTTCTGCCACACGATGAAATGCATGCGCCACACAAGTAAAATGAGTCAATTTAGGATATACAACAGATAATGCTTGTCCAGCTTTGACCATATAAGGGGCAGCATCGCTAATAAAGAATAACACATTATCGTACATAATACCCTTTGGCCACAGGATACCCATAGCTTCGTTGAACAGTTTAACTATAGTTTTGTTATTGCACTTTTCTAGAACATCACAATGTAAAAGAATTCGTTCAGAATATTGTTCACTTAACAAACCGATAACTACATTACCAACAAGTCTACCTTCTTTGTCGGGAGTCTCATCAATGGAAACCCAAATTGAACTATCTTTAATTTCATCTCTTATCTTCTGTATTGTCTCATCGTAGATGGATGGAGCATACGTCTTCCTAAGTGTTGACTCATCCGGGATTGTATGTTGAGTATATTTTTCAAGGAATTCCCTGAAGACCTTATTCTTTAGTTTGTAGAGAGGAATATCAGCAGAGATGAGAGAATGGCACAGGTCGATGTTAAACTCAGATCTTACATTCGATGTTGTTGGTTGTGTTAAAAACAATTGTCTCTGCTTGGAATTTAGTTGTTTGTTGGCCTGATGTTTACTAGTTGTAATGTGTTGTTGCACCAGGAACTTTTGTGTAGATGATACTGCACACTGACACAAATTACAAAATAATATTTTATTGTCAGTTGATAAACCATCTTCTTTAAATTCTGAAATGTAACTTGTTAGTTTTGATTTTAAATTGACTGAATGACGTACTTTTGGCATATTTACCGTCTTTATAGTATGATTTACAAAACTGAACCTATGTGTACTCTGACTGGCATTTAACTGTTGAGCTGCACAACTGAAGTCTGTTAAAAATTTTAAATTAAATTAATACAGTTTTGTAACTTACTTTCCCATTGTTGATAGGACTGCTAATTTTCAAATAACTCTGATGTTAAAGGGATTACTGAACATGTGTTTAAATCTCTATTGTTGAAATGTATTTTTAAAAGTTAATGGAATTTTGTTTTGTTTTATTGTTAAACCTAATATAATATGGACTGTTTTATATGAAATATGGAAAATATATGGAAATTAACGAAAATATGTACTAAACTCTAAAATATGGAAAAATATGGAAAATAAAAGTAGGATTTTTCAACCCTACACATTGTGAAACATAAAGATAATGCAAAATATAAATTATATTAGCTTTATAAGTAAATATGTATTTACATATAAATCCTTTCCCTGCTTATTACCATTATTGTGGGTCCCTATCACCACGGCATGGCGCGTCCTCAGGTTGCGGATAGAGGAGACGGCCTCCAGATATGGAGGGTAGCTGCGAATATATTGAATAAGTAGTCGTGGACAGCCGATAAGGGGTGGTTCTCCAACTTGGGGGTTGGGCGAAGGGCTAACAACCCATGACCGTAAAAAACAGCTTGTTACGAATCCCTACATTAGTTGGGAGACCGGAGGGAAAAAGACCTTTAGGGAGGCCGAGACGTAGATGGGAGGATAATATTAAAATGGATTTGAGGGAGGTGGGGTATGATGATAGAGACTGGATTAATCTTGCACAGGATAGGGACCGATGGCGGGCTTATGTGAGGGCGGCAATGAACCTTTGGGTGCCTTAAAAGCCATTTGTAGGTAAGTAAATATATTACTTATTATGTATTTTTCTGATGTCCGTCAAAAACCTAAGTGAATTTCATGCTAAACAAATTTTCTCTAGAATGTAGCAGAATTTTAAGAAGCACTGTAATGTGCATTTGAAATTTCTTAGTCATTCTAGGTAAATAAAAAAATAAGTAAAATCTATAAAGTCATTATGTTATAATAAGTTACATTTGCATGTAAATAAAAATCGATTATTTTGCAATGGTTTTGTGCACGAATTCGAAATGAGTCAGTGGTACAAGCAAAGGAGCTTTTAATGAAAAGGAGCATTTTCTACACAACTCTGGAAAAAGAACTAAAGAAAAGTCTAATGAAGTGTTTTGTGTGGAGTGAGGTATTGTAGGGGATAGAAAAATGAGCATTACGAAGAAGTGAAGAGAAACACATAGAAGCATTTGAAATGTGGATATGGAGATGAATGGAGCGAGTGAACTGGATAGACTAGATAAGAAATGAACTGTGCTAGAAAGAGTGAATGAAGAAAGACCAATACACTAGAAGTAATGATGAACGGGGAAAAAAGTTCGGGGCAGAAGAAGGTATCAAATAATAGACGACATTAAGTTATGGATCGTATGCGAAAACTAAGAGGAAGGTGGAAAAGAGGGAAGATTGGAGAATATAAAACTTGAAACAACTACCAAGATTTTTCAGGAAATGACAATAATTCTATTACTTAAATAAAGTCAGAAGTGTGCACGCCAATATCACAATTGCTAAGAAGATTCGAAACAGCTCGAATGCCATTTTAGCCTCAATCTATGCTTCATTTTTAACATAATTCTGGGAAAGATTCTATCTGTATTCTTTTTCTGATAAGTTGGAGCCTTTTTATCTTTATCTATAAAGCGTCTTGTCAACAACATTCGCATTAAGCAGGTCATATTAGGTAGTTTCTTGTTTTGTATCTGTGTTAGTTGCTACCAAAGACGTTGTAGTTATATATCTAGACGCACAATTGGCGCTGGTGTCGTGTACAAATTTGAAACCTCTCGTGCAGGTTCGCGCGACGCCATGTTTGGGGAGCATTCGGAGTTCAGAAAATACCATTGAGTATACTGGGTGTTCATTTCAAAGTGTGTCATGACGTCACTGTTGTTGGGTCACCGATTTGAAGCGAGTTTCAGCTGATATGTTAGAGAAGTTGCCTATTATTTAAGGCGTTCTTCAATCTGAACTTGAGAACGTGTACGGTATAACTTCAACGTCGTAGCAACAGATGGCGGTCTGTACGGTCTGTGTGCTACCATAACCTTTTTCGAACTGTGTTTTGCGCCGGCAAGTCGTACGCAGGGTATTTGTTATCATCGGTTGCGTACGGTAACATTCCACAACACAAATCAAATGCTCCGTGTTCATGTTGACCGTCGAAGTTAATGTCAACAAATAAGTAAGTAATCGTCTTAACCCTCTCCCCATATCCCGACAGTACGTATTTCCAAACAGTTCACATTCCTGCCACTACTGGCGTTACCGTACGTATCGGCACGTACTCTTCAGAATGAACGCCGTACTTGCTAGCCAACTTCTCTGCCTCTTAGATTGCACACCTGAGCTGCGGAAGTGTAGGAAGATTGAATTCTCTAGGCTCATCAGCTAGCCACATGACGGCATACAGCGAGCCAAGACACATTTTGAACTGAACACCCAGTATAGGCGTTTTCTTAGTGGATTTCCTCCTTCAGTGTAATATAACTAAACTTATTTACATATTTTCTAACGTATAATATAAAATAACAGAAGTAAATCTAAATATTGTAACTAAGCATTGTTTTAAATATAAACGCCTTATATTGCTCATAAAATAGACATTTTTGTTTATTTCTATTTCCTATGACCGAATACATGGAATATTTTTACTTATGTTTTTTTATATACGTTAGAAAATACGTAAATAATTTATTTAAATTATATTACAAAGAGAGGGATTCCGCTAAAAATTTCTATATACCCAATGGTATTTTCCAAACACCTAACGCACTGTAATAATAATCCTCAGTGTTTTGAGAATCAGAGGCGATTTGACTCTTCTACTGCAGACATTGATTGCAATTCCCTCATTCTTACGTCATTCTCAATGACACAATATTGTCAAAATGTGATTGTATTCATTGCTGGCTTAGTTGTTAAATCATTAAGAAAAATATGGTGTAATAAATCTAAAGACTCAATTTATGGTACGTAGCCTACCAGCAGTAAACAAAATCTCTTTTATTTTCTAACGAAAGAATAATGGGAATCTTATCATACCATCATCTGAGATTACATAAATATGTCGCTTAAGTGAAAGAGCGATTATACAGATGTTGAGAGTTCAATGGCATATTACCATCCACTCTTACATCGTGTGAAAACAATGTGGTCTAGAAGTAGAATACCTGTGCAATATTTCTGTACTTATAGGAACATATTTTAGAAAATCCCAGATTGCTCCCGAGAACCATATTTTAAACTTGTTAAACTGACCATAAAAGTACATGAAGATCTACTAACGTAGCTCAGTGGGCTAAGGACTGTCAATCCGGAGTCGCGCTCGGTCGCAGGTTCGATTCCCGCTGATTTCCAGGTTGGGTTTTTTCTTATATCCCCAACCGTAAGGTGAATGTCAGGTAATCTATGGCGGATCCTTGGCCTCGTCTCGCCAAATGTCATCTCGCTATCAATACCATCGATGCTAAATAATCTAGTAGTTGATACAGCGTCATTAAATAACCAAATAAAAGAAAGTACTACATCAAGAGCAGATGTTAGCACATACTTAAGGTTACCAGTACAACACGACTTTACATAAAAATGTTGTAAGACAATATTTAAAGGAATGAATAATAATAATAATAATAATAATAATAATAATAATAATAATAATAATAATAATAATGAATCAAAAGGCAAGAAGTTCTGTACGCTAGGCCTGAGCTTTATTACATGACTAATTGACTAATTCATGCATGTGACGTTTATTTCATACTACAGCTGTGATAATAAGCTATTGCACGGTAGGCCTGCTTATATTTCTAACTAAAACATTAGGTACGTGTTTCTATTTTACAGGTGTAGGCCTATATTATGTGATATGGAAGCGAATAAATAATAATTGTTTATTTCCCGTCCACATGAAAGCAAACGTGTTTACAATATAGGGCTAATGTAACGTCTTACACAGGCAGTGTTTTGTTAATAATAGTTAATACTAATAATTTTCTTTTCATCTGAACTATTACTACAACATGCATTTGTATTTCTGTTCGCTCTATATGTTGTCAAATAACTATACAACATCTTTAGTTACGGTATCAAATTGTTGCAGTTTTCTTTCGTTTCATGTCAAACTAACGGTAACTAAGCTTGATTAGGTCTTGAACGTGGTCGCTTTAAATGTAATTTTCATTTATCAATTCAGATTGATTTATAAGAGACACCATAGATATATATTAAACATACAGCATTGTATAGTGCAGCCGTCTGCTAGCCGGTGCTTCTCCCAAAACATGACGGCAGACGCAAGCTTCAATTTGTCCCTACTCTAAACTTCTGCGCAGCCTCGGCTGTGGGGGCTCGGTTGCTACTGTCCAAATTTCACGAGAGGATCCCTGTGAGGGGAGTATGATCCTTGGAGGTAAGAGGAGAGGGTAAGCTAGTAACTCAGCGTCTTTGAAGGAGCAAGTGCATGGGGTGATCGTTGGTGACTGGGGCAAAGAAGACTCAGTCATTGGCTGGATGGTTCCGTGTTGGGGGGTTGGTTAAAAGACTGAGGACATAACTCGTATTCCTAGCTCGGACCTTCTCCTGAATACGAACAGTACTATAGGCCTGTATGATAATTTAAAAAAAAATTATAGGCTTACTCACAATTCAGAACTACTTTGTGTTTGAGGGTATTCGGATTTAAGTCTCTGATAGGCTGTAAAAGGAAACGAATAATGAGAAAATTATGTTATATTTTATAATAGTACCGTAAACTGGGGTAAAGAGGATCACATGTGGTAAAGTGGATCATATGTGTATTGTTAGATAAGTCAGCGCCACATGGATCAAACATGCAAAGAAAACTATTTTTAGTGGCATTTATAGAAGAAAGGTTTTCTTTGCATGTGTGATCCATGTGGCGCTGACTTATCTAAGCAATACATATATGATCCACTTTACCACATGTGATCCTCTTTACCCCAGTTTACGGTGCATTATGCAATGAGCCTATAATGGTAGTAATTAAGACGCAAGTATGTTTGTTTATGAAACGAGCGCAAGCGAGTTTCATAATTTTCATACGAGCGTTTTAATTACTACCATTATAGGCAAGTTTCATACGACTTTTTATGCTCGACCATATTTGTAACTTGAAATTATTCATAAGTTTTCATGTTATGGTTATGTAAGTCACGAACGGAACTGACCAGAATTGTGAGATGTGCGCAGACGCGAAAGTATTGATTTTTCCGAGGCACGAATATCATTGACCTTGATATAACCCAGAGAACATTAATCCTGATATAACCTGGAAATTGATTTAGAATTGAAAAACGACATGACAAATTGAATTTATTTCAATATTATTTACAATTAACGCTAATTATTATAGTAACAGAACATAACCTTCTGCGACAGTATTGGATTTCCAGCCTCCGTGACATTTCCCTAGTTGTCTTTCGATTGCATATCCGAGAATAATCGAAAACCTGAACTTTAATGAGTAGGTGTACTTTAATGACATGCATTAAAGGACAGCTACCAGGTGTATAATTACTACATTTCGGCATGGTCGAGCATAAAATAATATTTGCATGCCTAAGCAACCTCTCAATATGTTACTACCCCAAATTTAGACACAACCATATCGGGGTACGAGTTTCTGTATATCTGTAGCCACTTGGGAGGTCAACCATGATGTGACACTATCCATTTAAGTTAGGTCTCATCTTTATTACTTATGAACCAGCGCAATTTTCTTACTATTTCACAGTACTTCCCTTCCTTATTTTGGTTCCTGAATCTATTAATTTAGTCTGAAGCGCTCCGTCACCATACCAGAAAACAGTTACAATAAGCTTTTTGATGTTTCACATTTTGTTTTTTTTTTTTTTTTTGGTGAATCGGTGTGCAGCCACCGATCTGACTGCTCTTCGAATTCGATGTTCACAAATTGAAACCATATTTTATCAACCGTAATTTTATGGTCGAGGAATTCATCCACAGTGAACATAGGCCTATGGCTGAATGGCGTCAAATCGTTCCTGGCGGCAATCTTCTCTGACACAGGTAAACGAAACTCTTTACTCCAATGCGTATCTCAGTTCAGGTTGTTTATACAGAGTGTTTCAATAAAAATGTGAAAAAATTAAACAGGAAATTTGGATGTTCTGCAGAGCATTTTGAGATAGGGAACTTGGATTCTGCGAAGTCTGAGTAAGGGGATATGAGCTTAAACATATATATCGCTATCGCTTATTGTTTTACGTATTATCTACAGTTATTATTTATATTAATTATTTACACTTTAAATTATTTTCATATCATTTAAAAATCTAAGTTAACAACTTATCATTTTGTACAGGTTGCCTATGACGTAATTCTGTTTTTTTTACATTGAACTGAAGGAATTTAAGAAAATCACAGTTATTCAATATACCGTTAACAGTCTTATAGAGTAAAATTTGACTATTTTTTAATATGTCGAGATTTTAAAGTTTTATAATTAAATTCAAAAGTAACTGATTGTATGAAATATGCTTGTCATAAGACGACACGTGATGTTTTTTAAAATATAAATAACGTAAAAATCTTTTCTGTATCCTTTCTATTTGCATCTGATGGGACTGGAACTGAGGTGACCATATTACAGATCTTTGTCATAAGAATTTGGGGGCCTCACTTGAATCAGTGCATAAAGTTACGAAATGTGTGAAGTTACGGGCACTTCGAGTGAAGGTAGTGCAGAAGCTAAAGCGATTAGGCGCCTCTAGAAACTCTGTTTTACAACTTTGATGGATGGTATCGTTTCTAAAAAAATTCAGGAGCGATTTGTGTCGGTCTTAGAAACAGGTTAATGTCACAGTTTATTTAAGCAGAATACCACACCTTCATGAAACTAAGAACATTCTCAGAGATAATTTTATCAATTACCTCATAAGGGCAAAGGTGTTATCCTGTATTCTGAGTGCCCCAAGGCAAATTCCTGGATGTCATCAAAAGCAAATTTATCCATTTCAGAATACATTAATGCAGTTAAGATGTCCAGCAATCTATCTGCGGTTAGATCTGTGCCCGGCAGAAGTTTCAACACAACCCGTTGTCGTCATCCCGGCTGCAACGAGACGGAAACTCTTGGTCACGTGTTGGGGTTCTGTGGAAAAACAGAGCTGCTGCGCAACAATCGACACCATAAGGCCAGGACCGATATTGCTGATGTCCTCAAGCGTCGCGGATGGGAAGTACACGAGGAGATCCACTGCGTTTCATCCTTAGATTCGCACAGAAGAGCAGATATTGTAGCCATCCATAGGACTCAATCTAAGGGAATCATTCTTGATCCTACAATCCGGTTTGAGAGGGATGCCCTGCAGGCACAACACGTTGATGAGGAGAAGAAGTCCATTTATGAGTCCTGCATCCCATACCTAAGTGAGAAATATAACCTTCCCACTAGTCAGTGGAGTGTTTCTGGTCTTTTGTTTGGTGAGCGTGGCACACTTCCTAAGTTCACATGGAATATTTTAAAAGCACTCGGTCTCCGATTTTTTGAAATTCAAAAAATCTTATTGGATATTCTTAAGGATTCATTCCAAATATTACATTACCATTTATATTTTGGCCATTGACGATTCTTTTGGGTTTGCATTTCTCTGGATGTTTTACTAAACAATTCCCGTATTTAATCTTTTTGTCTTTCTAAATTATTTCTTTAGTGCTTTTATTCTGGATCTTTATGATCACCCTCATTGAGGGCAGTTTATTTTGTTAAAAATTGTTGTTGTTTGTTTGTATGTCCTAGTTTATCTCAACTGGATTTATTTCTGTGAGGTTACTTGAAGGGAAGGATGTACAGAATTAACCCCTGAAGACTAGAGCAGGCAATTGCGGGATGAAGTGACGCTAAACAATTTCCTAATATTAAATTATGTGTCGAACAGTATTTTTAACTTGTTTACTTGAGCTTACAGGATAGTGTAGGACATTTTCAACACTGAAGCTACCTCAATATTTCAACCAATAAATTATTCTACTTTCAGTACGGAGACTTTATGAACACTCTGTATAGGTACTGTTTCGACTTGGCACAGATTGTAGATCTTATGAAAGTCGAGCTGTGTTTTGCTTGGCACACCTCCAAATTCATTTGCAATAAAGTTAGTTTGCATGTAACTTGTACATTATAGTTAGCGACTTACAGGAAGTGGATTTATATTTTATTGCTTTTATGAAATTAGCCTCCAAGACTTAACGTAATACTGTTGACTGTTGTAATCCATAAATTTTCGTGGGGTTGAGGATCAGTTGTTATTACTGATATTACAAGCTGTCCGCCGGGTAATGCACTTAGTCTAAATATGATGTTTTGTAGCCAAACTTCGCAACCCAACAAGAAGACTTTTGATAACTATATGATGTTAAAAGACTAATAGCAATTCAGTTTTCAGTTAATGAAAATTAAACGGTATGTTATAATTGAATAAATAATGTAGCAGTGGAAGATAATAATTCTAAACGCTTTCTCATTTTACTATTTTAACAAACTAACTACAGGGACATCACTTTATTTTTACCAACATTTTTAACATTAACCTGGCTATACTCGGAAACACTGTTGCCCCTTTCCATTACAGGAGTTTAATGTTACTAGTGCAATGTGTAAACAAATCATTTTACTAGGTATAGGAGGAGAGAAAAGTAGTGTATCCATTTATGTGGTAGGGAAATACGATATTACGATTTTCAGTTTGATCATCACTTTTACGGAATTTATAAAAATACAGTAGACTAGTAACATTTTTTTTTCAAAAACTCAACTTTTCAGGCGGCTATGTTCGTTATCTAATGTCTACTTTATTTAGCATATTAATTATTGATGTTATCATACAATATAGAGAGTGCATTTACATTGAGGGGGTCATAAGTAAAGGGCTGTAAGTGCACTTAAGTTACTTTTGAGAAAATGGGGTTTAAATATTTAAGCTTTCGTAAAATCGGTGAAATTTTTTATTTAAATTTTAATGTGTGATGCGATTAAAATATCCCTTTGCCACTAAAATTTTAGATATTTTTGCTTACACTGGATGCACTTAACTCATGTTATTACAAATGTCACTAGCATTCCTTTGCTTCTAGCCACCTCAATTCAAAAAAAAGCTAATCTGAATTTTTAAACAAGTTGCTGAAAATGGTTGCCGTTCATTACAATGCAGGCTTCAATTCAGTACGCATATTATTAAAAACATTTTGAAGCATATTCTCTGAAATTGAATTTATCGTTTCTTGAATATAATTTTTTAGTACGATATTATTAATATAGGTTCTTTCTTCTATAGAAAACGCAATCATATTTATGAAACACACTATACACTGCAGTGTTTACTTCACTGCTTGAAGACTTCGAATGCAACAGCGGCCGTAAGTTTGTGTGTCTGACGGGAGCAAGGACATTAGTGAAGGGGTGAGAGAGAAGTACATTCAGAAATGCAGGTACATTAAAAATGCAAGTAAAAATAAAATGATGTCCCTGTACTTTTTTACATAATGAAGACAGAAAATTGGAAATAAATATTCCTTGGTACCTTATAATAAACTGAGATATATAGACGAAGCAAACAATTCTTTATTTGTTTTTAGTAAACTGAGACATTTCGTCTTAGCAAACAACATTAATTGGAAAGAATTTTTTCTTTGTTACGAGTATTTCAATGAACTGATACATTTAACCTTGACACAGAAAGTCATTTAGACTGTACTTTTCCTTGTTATTTTCAGTAGACTGTCGTAACAGCGAAAACTAATTGAAAAAAATTTCTTTGTGATTTTTAATAAAATGGCGGATTTAGTCTTACAAATAAAATTGAATAAGATATTTTGTCCTCTCTTGACCTTAATAAACAGACATGTTTAGCTTTGGCAGATACAGTTAATGTGAAACGATGTTATTTATCAAATAATTGCCACAAACATTTAGCTTTAACATCACAAGTTAATTGAAAAGATTCTTACAGATCATAGGCTAAAGCGTAGAGTGGAAAAATTCTGTAGTTACAAGTGTTTCAAAATGATGAACTAAGGTCTACGTGTAATTTTATTCCTACTCTATTCACCCTTCGTTATGCAATAAATACTCACATTAAGTACAGTATTATTGGACTTTAATCTTTAGCCAGATACTAAGGCATTCGCAACATAGTTACTGTTTCACAATACATTTATGTAGATTAATTTTCACATTACATATTTCAAATGGGTCGTACCTTTTTGCGTCTCAGCGTGTGGGGCCCATTCAACAAAAAACCCTCGAGTCCGGGGTTCTATGGTGTAAACAACCCTCCTGCGTTCCGAGTTATATCCATTTGAATATTTAATAATCCCGAAGTGTATAGTGTTTACTTTAGTTGCAAGTATCACTACTGTCTAACATGATGGCAACACTGCATATTGTTAAACATACAATACTTATCATATACGATCGATAGGCCTATAATACAGTATGGCGTTAACAAGATCGATACCTATATATATTGGTAACACTGCATCTTGTTGAACATATGATAACTTAATTAAGATATACGATCGATAGATGGCGTTAATAAGATCGATATCTATATATGATGTACAGTGGCGTAGCATGAAATTTTGAGCAGGGGAAGCTAACTCAAATTGTCTTCCATGTACATATGAGAAAATGTATTGCAAAAATATAGTCTTAAAAAAATAGTAGTCAATGTCAAGTCAGCAGTCCGAAGATTGTTTGGAACTTCGTAACACCAATAAGTCATGACCTCAAATAGTACGTAGTAAATTATGATTTCATGATTTACACATATCTCTAACAAATGCTGTATTTCCGAGTTATGGCCTTCACAACATTGAAATTCACCGGAACCTTTTTCTTTCCGCAGGTCGTTGCCGTCAAAGGAGACGTTAAGAGGGCAATCTGAAAGTTCATTCCGAGGCGAAGGTTACATTCAGTGTTGTGTATGCGTTAGACTGTGCGACATGTATTCAAATCAAGAGCTGGCAGAGATACACTTCATGTACGGTAAGGTGGCCGGCAATGCTGCGCTGGCTCGTCGTTTGTACCAGGAGAGGTACCCACAGCGACAATGTTAAGATAGGAAGACATTTGTACGTCTCCATTACCGTCTGTGCGAGTATGGAAAATTTAACTCTCCTGGTTTGGGAAGGGGACGACCAAGATCTACAACTCCAGAAGTACAGGAGGACATTCTGGAGGCTGTGAACATGACTCTTCCTATCAGCACACGAAGGGTAGCGTTGCAAGTCACTGTTCCTCATACGACTGTCTGGAGACTGTTGAAAGAGTATCAATTATATCCTTATCATTTGCAACGTGTACAGGCCCTGTCACCAGCAGATTACCCTGCACGAGTAAGGTTCTGTTAGTGGTTCTTGCAGCAGTGTGGTGTAAATCCGAACTTTCCTGCCTTAGTATTACAGCCCAGTTACTTTATGGTGACAGCTCGTCGACGCGAGAGAGGGGAAGGTTCGACTGTGGGAGGGAGACCGATCCGAGACGGAGCGAATGGAGGGAGGGAAATAAAGTCATATTAGATGAAGTCTCACGTTGCAGCGTCTGCATAATTTTGAGCTCCTGTCACTGTGTTCACTTCATACTCTGCAACAATAATCACTAATAAACACTAATGTGTAAATACACTGAGCAGCAATCGAATCACTATATTTAACAGTTAATCACTAATTAATAATGAAATATACTCATGCGGAAATATCGGTAATGTTCATCAGTGCTTCACGTTACCTTTCCCAAAACCACCATAATAATAATAATCATCATCATCATCATCCATGTAAAAGATGGAGCGGCCTTCTTCTCTGTACTTCTTTATTTTCCTCAAATACTGCAAACTTTTGACCCTAATGCTGTGATGCTCAACCAGAATTTGGCGATTATTTTGTGTGTGTGTTTTTTTTTTCAATGAAATCCTAATTTCAAAATAACTTTCCTGAAAGTCGAGATACCTCCCTGAAAGTCGACAGTCTTTCAATTTCAATAATATATATATATTTTTTTTTTTTTAATGTGGGCCGCTATTTCTGTGAAATATAGAACTCGTGCTTTGGTTCGTCTTATGACAGCTTCATTAAAGTTGACCTCAGTTGATTTTGGCGCCGATTACCAATGTCTTCAGTCTCCCTTATTATTTGGCTAACACAGCTCTCAGACAGCGGTAAACTCTGCTACAAGTTTTCCAACATTCGTTAGGTTTTTTCTCCCGACGCTATCTTCATAAAGCGCTACACGTTGCTCACGACTTCTCGCGACTGCGAATGCAATACCCGATCTTTCAGTTTGCTTCTAACAGGCAGCATTTCCACAAACAGAAAATAGCAGTGAATCTAGACAATAAATACTACATACTAAATAATACAAAACAGAAGCACTACAACTATTTAAGTAACTAAATGAAATGTACGTAACAAACACACTAAATTGCACTATACAAGGTAGTGGTGGTGTAGTACGTCTTAGCGCGACTGTACACCCACACTAACGCTCCCGAGATGTGACCGCTAACGCAGCCCGGGGAAGACTAAAAGGAACACCCCTTCGAACAAACAGTGAACTCGCCCAAACCACTGCGTCGCCAGGCCACAGCTGTCACCATAAAGTAACTGGCCTGTATTTACAGATGAAGCACAGTTCACACGAGATGGCATAACAAATTTCCACAATCAGCATGTATGGGCGTATGAAAACCCACGTGCATCTGTTCCATCTCATTACCAGGTGCGGTTGCTCCTCAACATGTGGGTCGATATCTTTGGTGATCGATTAGTTGGACCCCATGAACTTGTAAACAGACTTACGGGGCAAGCGTACACAAACTTCCTGGAAAACACCATACCTCATGTTTTATAAGACACTCCACTGATCAATCGTCAACACATTCACTTCTTGCATGATGGCGCTCCTGCACACTTCAGTCGTACGGCTCGCCGGTACTTGGATCGAAGGTTTCCTGATCGATGGATAGGTAGAGGTGGCCCAATTGCTTGGCCTCCACGCTCACCTGATCTGAACCCTCTCGATTTATACTTGTGGGGTTTATTCGTCTCTGGTGCCTGATTTGGAATCCCTTCGGAATCGAATTGTGGCATGTTCTGAGGACATACGCAATACTCCTGGAGTTTGGGATCGTGTTCGCAGGTCAGTGAGACATCGATGTGAGGTCTGTATTCAAGCAGGAGGTGGACATTTTGAACATCTTCTGTAATGACAATGATCTGCGGAAAGAAAAACGTTCCGGTGGATTTCAATGTTGTGAAGGCCATAACTCGGAAATGAAGCATTTCCGGACACATGTTGTAACGAACTATTTTGATTATATACATGTGGGAAATACATACCTGAAATTATGCCCCGTATTTTTTAAACACCCTGTATACATAATCTTTGCTCCTTCCATATCTAGCGTTTGATGCCCGCGCACGATGTCAAGGTTAGTAAAATGCGCTTGCTTTGACATCACTAGCCTAGGCTCTCAATTTCTCGGTTTGGCGATATCAAGTAACCGGCTTGATCCCCAGACCTTACAGCTGCTATTTTTTTTTCTGTGGAATTAACTCAAAGAACTACAAACTATATGAAGCTATATGCAGAATCTGGACAGCAGGATATAGGCAGAAGGTAACGAAACTCCAGGTTTATTTTAATGTGCAATGAACAATTTCAGAGTAAGATTGCAGCAAGCCCTAAGAGAACTTACCGAGGATGTCACTTTAAATGTGTCATTTTAAAGAATAATGACATGTCAAGAAATTGCATTGTTCAAGCTATGTTCTGTGTTATTTTGATATATCTGAACCTCGTAGTCAGTTTAGAACATGAGACGGTTCCTCGTATAGGATAAGGAGGTTTTGATTAGATTAGTATTTCGTGTTAATATTCTCATATGGATAGGATGCGCGGACGTGTAAGTTAGTTTCAAAATCTGAGACGGAAGTAACAGGTGGACAGGAAGACCGAAAGGAAGCCAGGCTGACAGGAAACATGTGTCCAGGCGTGGAGTTGACTGATGAGGGAATGTATGGACTTTGCCTGCGGGTGGTCAGTAAGATGACGCCAAGCCAGGTTCCAATAGAGATGATCTGGTATATGTCAGAGGATTGTCAGGACGCCGGAAGTAGGGGGATGTTCTAGTTAACGAACAATTTTTGAAGAACGCGTCTTAAGTGACGTAAGTGTAATCATGGCCAATCAGGATTCTTAATAGAGACACGTGATATATAGATAGGAGGGCGAAATTCTATGTTTGGTGGTTGAAAGTAGGGGATAGATTTGGCAGATACACAGAAGGCAGATAGACAGTGTTCGGAGAGGTCGAACTCCACATATTCTCGGCAAACCTAACTCGGAAGAATAACAATTTACGGACTTAGAATTTTTTAGTGGGTGTAGTAAGAAGTCGTGTGTTGCATTATTATTATAAGTCTGAATTCTTTCCTCTCATCACGTTATCAACTGTCCGTTATATTACTGGTGTTTTATAGTACAAAATATATAATTACGTGAACTCAGAAATTAGTATACCAACTTGCAGGAAGTGAGAGCGAGATATTATACACTTGGACGCGCATTTCTGCTAATCTGAAACGAACACTTAATAATAATAAACGCTTTCATAGTTCTTACCAACAACTTCTGGTGTGCGCCTACATCATTTCAACCTACGAGCACGTCTCCCAAACCCCATGTCCCGACCGTTTTGCAGCTGACCTGGGAACCTCATCCTCTACCGAAGTAATCTCGAGGAGGCTGGCGCCCAAATTAATCAGTGTACGTAATTAATTATTTATATCGACGTGCCATCCTCGAGATACTTTCCATATTTCGGAGCTGGCAGCCGAGGGCGACGACGACCAACAACAACGACGGCGACCCGCTACAAATTTGGCGTCCCAACGTCGGGCTCGAGATGGCAACAATGACCACGGCGGGGATCGACGCGAGAGCCGACAGCCGACGCAGGGATAATGCGGCTCGAGATGGCAACAATGACCACGGCGGGGATCGACGCGAGAGCCGACAGCCGACGCAGGGTTAATGCGGCTCGAGATGGCAACAATGACCACGGCGGGGATCGACGCGAGAGCCGACAGCCGATGCAGGGTTAATGCGACTGATGGCAACAGTGATCGCAGTGGGGATCGACGCGAGAGCCGACAGCCAACGCAGTGTTCGTAGAGCAGCTTGCAGTATCATGCAGTGTCAACGACCGACAGCCACAACACCATGCAGACCCCAAACAGCTGAGAACAACGTTGGACGGTGGGGGAGACGATCAACCAGGCGTAACCTAGAAGACGTCGATACGTAAGCATAAAGGGTTTCATTTCAATTGTTGTGTCCATATATATGTACATGTGTGTAATTCATTTTGGTAGGGTTTATTTTGTTTTTGAGTTTAAGGGGAATTGTTGAGGATATATTATATATTACATGTTGCTAAGGAGCCAAACTAAAAGTGGAAAAATGGAGACTACAGCAGGGACGAGTACTAGCCAAGATAAAGAAAGTTCGCGAGGTTCGGACAATGTCATGTCGAATAGTGTGTTAGAGCGGATATTGGAACAGATGAATCAGATGAGGAACGAAATGATAGAAACTAGTAATAAATTGAAGAGTGATTTGAAGAGTGAGATGGGTAATTTGAAGAGTGAGATGGCTGAGAATAGTAGCAGGCTAGAGAGCCAGTTGGTGGAAAGTTCTAAAATAAACCAGGAACAGATTGGACAATTGAAGAATGAGATGATAGAGAATTCCAGGGAGAATAGGGACCAAATAGACAGGTTGGAAAGTAGGTTAGTAAATAGTCTCCAAGAGATAGAGGATAGAGTCAAACAAAGTGTAAATAGAGAGAACGGGGAATTTAAATTAGCTGTGAATATCAATGAGTTGAAAGAGAAACTAGATGAAAATAGTAGTGAACTGAAAGATAAGTTAGCTGAGAATATTAGTGAATTGAGTAATGAACTAGCTGAGAATTGTAATGAAGTGGAAATTAAATTAGCTGTGAATATTAATGAGTTGAAAGAGAAACTAGATGAAAATAGTACTGAACTGAAAGATAAGTTAGTTGAGAATATTAGTGAATCGAGTAATGAACTAGCTGAGAATAGTAACGAAGTGGAATTTAAATTAGCTGTGAATATCAATGAGTTGAAAGAGAAACTAGATGAAAATAGTACTGAACTGAAAGATAAGTTAGCTGAGATTATTAATGGATTGAATAATACGATAGCAGGAAATAGTAATGAAGTGGAGAGTAAATTAGCTAAGGATATTAATGAGAATACTGAGGAATTGAATATTAAAGTAGCCGAAAATAATAATGAGCTGGAAAGTAAAATAAATATGGATATTAATGGATTGGACGATAATCTCGATGAGAATAATAATGAATTGCAGTATAGACTAGCCGAGGACAGTATCAGTCTAGAGAGCCAGGTGTTAGAAAGTTATAGAGCATTCAAGGAGCAAGTAAATAGAGTAATCGAAAAGTTTTATGAGTTTGGGAGCGAGAAAGAGAATGCGGAAACCATCACAAACATGGGGCGGAGGGCAGAAGAAGCCTTCCCACCCCACAGAGGGTACAAAAGCAATGACCATAATGACGGTTGGAGTAGGGATCGGCCACACAGTGCTGGCGGTCATGGTTTACAACCCTACAATAATGACCGATTTTCTAACAATAGTAGGAAGCGGTACTGAAACGATCAAAGGAGTGAATATAGGAAGGGCTATTGGAGGCCTCATTTTTCTGCAGGAGGAGAAAAAGTTAAGTGGAAGCATGCTGGTAGATTTAATGTGAGGAGTAGCGTGTCTCCACGTGTAAACTGTCAATTTAAGAATGGCACAATGACATATGAGGAAGGCCGCAGACGATCCCATTCGGAGAATGACGATCCGATTTATGATAGACATCCAGGCGACGTACCAGGTTAATAAACGAGAATTTGTGTAAAGTTGAAAATAATATGATTTTAATTATAGGAAAAATAAGAATGTGTTTGTTTTGTGCATGTAGTCTTTGAGCGGTATAAGCAACTAGAACCAAGAACTGATTTCAGTGCTGAAAATGTTTCCTCGTGAAAAGTGTTGTTACTTTTGTTTTCTTTTTGCCACCTTCAGAATTAGTTGTTTTTGTGTGTTTTCTTATAAGATCACGCGATAAGTAGTATTCCCTGTGGCAATAATTTAAAGATGATATTAATAAGAATTAATAATGATTAATAATAATGATAGAATACTTTTTTTTAATTAACTTCATTTATGTTCATTCATTTGTAGAGGTTGAATGATTCGATTTGAATATGTATCCATTTTTTTTAGAATCAATATTAAGTGCCAGACCATCACTTTTATTTCGAGACATAAAGTTGTCCTCTATATTGAGGGGACGTTATTCGAGATGTGTATTCAAGGTTGCAGCTTATGTATGAGATATGATAAATAGAGTCAGTTAGTATTTCAGAAGTATTGTGCATCGTTTAGTATAATTTTGATTCTGGTTAATGGTTATTATTTCAATTTTATGAATGTAAATGTGTTTTCAAGGCTTCAGATAATATATGAAGTATGATATAAAGGGTTAATTGGTATTTTAAAATGTATTATGTATTATTTAGCGTATATTTTTTTTTTGTGGTTCATAATTCTTATTTCTATGTTATAAGTATAAGTATGTATCAAGGAACCGATCATGAATGTGAGTGAGAGAGCGCCATTGTATTCGGATGTGCCCTGAATGTTACGATTGGATGCTGTATATATGTCAGGTAGAAGTCAGTTAAACTGGCGTGTGAGATGTAAGCAGGCGTGAGGTGTGTATATAGATTCATACATGTGAATAGTTGTAAATATGTAATAATTGTAAGTGTAAATTTGTACATTGTTTATAAGCATAGCAAAAGGTGTATCCAAGTGTGACTAATTAGGGGACACCGGAGACTAGTAGCGAAGGTATTATTTTGGGGCGTCTCATAACAACAAATATTCCCTTGGGAATATTCTTTGTTATGAGAGGGCATTTGAGACGGTTCCTCGTATAGGATAAGGAGGTTTTGATTAGATTAGTATTTCGTGTTAATATTCTCATATGGATAGGATGCGCGGACGTGTAAGTTAGTTTCAAAATCTGAGACGGAAGTAACAGGTGGACAGGAAGACCGAAAGGAAGCCAGGCTGACAGGAAACATGTGTCCAGGCGTGGAGTTGACTGATGAGGGAATGTATGGACTTTGCCTGCGGGTGGTCAGTAAGATGACGCCAAGCCAGGTTCCAATAGAGATGATCTGGTATATGTCAGAGGATTGTCAGGACGCCGGAAGTAGGGGGATGTTCTAGTTAACGAACAATTTTTGAAGAACGCGTCTTAAGTGACGTAAGTGTAATCATGGCCAATCAGGATTCTTAATAGAGACACGTGATATATAGATAGGAGGGCGAAATTCTATGTTTGGTGGTTGAAAGTAGGGGATAGATTTGGCAGATACACAGAAGGCAGATAGACAGTGTTCGGAGAGGTCGAACTCCACATATTCTCGGCAAACCTAACTCGGAAGAATAACAATTTACGGACTTAGAATTTTTTAGTGGGTGTAGTAAGAAGTCGTGTGTTGCATTATTATTATAAGTCTGAATTCTTTCCTCTCATCACGTTATCAACTGTCCGTTATATTACTGGTGTTTTATAGTACAAAATATATAATTACGTGAACTCAGAAATTAGTATACCAACTTGCAGGAAGTGAGAGCGAGATATTATACACTTGGACGCGCATTTCTGCTAATCTGAAACGAACACTTAATAATAATAAACGCTTTCATAGTTCTTACCAACAACTTCTGGTGTGCGCCTACATCATTTCAACCTACGAGCACGTCTCCCAAACCCCATGTCCCGACCGTTTTGCAGCTGACCTGGGAACCTCATCCTCTACCGAAGTAATCTCGAGGAGGCTGGCGCCCAAATTAATCAGTGTACGTAATTAATTATTTATATCGACGTGCCATCCTCGAGATACTTTCCATATTTCGGAGCTGGCAGCCGAGGGCGACGACGACGGTTACAAACAGCATACTGAAATTCAACAGAAACCAACTGTTGGACCTCGTATAAGACCGGTGTATTTATAATATTGTTTTTTGAGTTAGCCTGTTGTTTATAATAATGAAGCACTGTGGTGTCATATCTATGGTCTTCATTTCGTATTTAGTTTCTTTGTTAAAATTTATTTTTCAAACATTATGAGAGCAGGTGTTTTGTAAAATTTTATTTTATTTAGGATCATTTTAAATATGATTTTTTTCCAAGTCTAGCTTATACAGGGACATCATTTTATTTTTACTAACATTTCTAATATTAACCTGGCTATACCTTTGATTGAGAACCGGGAAAACCGTTTACTACCTCCTTCCTCGACTGGAGTTCATGATACTGGCGTAAAATACAAACAAATCACTTTACTAGGTATACGAGGGAAAGAAAATAGTTCATCCATTTACGTAAATGAGGAAATATCGCGATTTTCAGTTTGATAATTTTCATTATAGGTTTTTTTTTTTATCATAATACAGTAGTGTATTAACAATAAGAACTGAGCTAACCATTCGGACGTATTCATTATGCAGTGTATATTATACTGTCTACAGCACATTAGCATACAATATAAAGAATGAAGTTAAATTAAAAAATAATCATAATATGGGTATATAAACACATTTTTTAAAATGGTGGCCGTTCATTTCAATACAGGTTTCAGTTCTTTTGTGCATATTACCGCACTATAGATTATTGTACCTAATTCCAATTACCAGTTTCGAACTTCGTACTAGTAATTCATGTTGAAATTATTCTGTGCCTACTCTATAAAAGAGTACCTTACGTACTGTAAATTCAATCTTCGCTTCTGCCCGATCTGAAAAGATAAAATTATTCAGACATGCTACCTAGTGTACGTCCAAGTGGTTACGTAGCAGGATCGTAGAAAGGGGGGGAATGACGTGACAGTTAATTACTTAAGGAGGCCCTTTTATTTAAGTTATTTAAAACTGTTGTCCACACCTGTGGAGTAACGGTCAGCGCGTCTGGCCGCGAAACCAGGTGGCCCGGGTTCGATTCCCGGTTAGGGCAAGTTACCTGGTTGAGGTTTTTTCCGGGGTTTTCCCTCAACCCAAAATGAGCAAATGCTGGGTAACTTTCGGTGCTGGACCCAGGACTCATTTCATCGGCATTATCACCTTCATCTCATTGAGACGCTAAATAAAGCGTCGTAAAATAACCTACTAAAATAAATTTAAACTGTTGTATAACATAACGTAGACCTCCAATTCCTAACAGAAATTAATGTTTTCAGCCACTAACCTTTACAGAAAGGCGAGCAGAAACGAGTGGGAGAAACCGGGATGCGACGTAGGCAAACGGACGACAGTGCCTGAGAGAAAATATGATTCAATATTGAAAGCTCTTTCGTTACTGGAAAACGCGAAGATATTTCTGGAACGTACTATACACACTAACTCAGTACTGCATACTATGACCGCATACGCGGCCTTGGTTCTGTGTGGAGAACGGTTGGAAGTTTACTAGTAGAGAGGGTTGAGTGAAGTACATTAAAAAATTTAGGTACAATAAAAATTGAAGTAAAAATAAAATGTTGTCCCTGTATTTTAAAATTTTGCAATATAGAAACATTCTGAATTTGTAATTGAAATCTTAGCTGTTACAGTGCCATGCTTACAAGCTGGTTACTTTCGTAGTCTGTTAAGAATTAAAAAGAATTCACTCGATTATCTTCTCGTCTGTATAATGGAATTGGAACAATGTGTCGACATTGTTTAACGCTTCAAAGTGCATTTTACAGATATGCCTTCCCATTAGCTAAATGTCCTTTCGGGAAAAAGGCAGTTGGGGACAATGTCACAGAGTTATAATTTGCACTGGGCAGGAATGAATTGGACGCGGGAGTCCTTCGCAGATGCCTGGTTGGCCATCCACTTAGCCTGTCATACCAGGCGGCGAGCTGTCGGGGATAGAGGGTAGGGCTTGTGGCTTGTGGGGTGGGTTGTCGAGTTGCACTAAGGTGGGGTTGAGACAGGGCTGCAAGTTCCAATTATGGTGGATATAGGAGACTAAATGGAATCCGGGAATGAGATGAGCGACGGGATGAGATGTATATATGAACATAGAGAAATAATGAGAGGCGGACAAAGCAAGGGAATGGGTAAAATTTGTCGCACTGTATGCCGGTGAAAGATGAAGCCTCATTTACACTACATCTCTGTCTACAAGGCAGAACGTTCTGTGCTCGATCACCGCCTGACTTAACCGTAACTCTGTCATCCGAAATTTCTCACCAACTGTACCGAAAATGGAATACCGCTAACTTTGCGATGTAGTCTACTTCAGTCTCTTCTGTAGTCCTTATAATTCAATATTTTAACATGATGTTTGTTTTAAGGTTAAATTAGAAAACAAATGTTACAGAAACTTCACGTCTCTCGTTTAGCAACGGCAATGACGTCACTTGCTTAGAAACGCATTAATATGGTGTTTGATAGATAGGGAGCGGATTTTTATGTGCTAAAAAATTTAAATATATTTATTTTTATGTCCTAAAAAGTATGAAAATATTTGCTAAAAATAAAAAAAAAATATTTATTTTATATATAACAAAAATACCTTGCTTAGCTTGGAAAAAAAATGTTACTAGCTACTCACCAACCTCACTTGAGTGCTAGTAGTTGGCCGAGAATTGCATTGAACAACAAAGGTCATCTCCAAATTCTCCATCACAAATGCATGCCGATTATGTCTGAACAACGACTTATACTGTGAAAACGATCTTTCCACATCACAGGACATCAGACGTTCATATTTAACACCGTCAATTTCACCTACAGGCACACTCTCCAATACTTGAGCAACTTTACACATTTTTTATATCCACTGTTTTTCCCAAACACATTCTGAAATTTGTCCCTTAGTACTTGTACTTCTGAACCTGGTAGCGAGTCTAGTTTAATTTTCACGGCACGCACCTCCCTGTTTCAGACAACAGGTTTTTGGATGTTTCGAGTTTTTTTTATGGTGTCACACAAAAAGCTTAGATTTGCTAATAGGAAAGCTAAACCATTTTTTAAACAACCATCTTTCAGTGTATCTTGAAGGATATCGATTGACGAAGCCCGATAACAGGGAGTCACAAAAAGACATATTGCCTTACTTGATAGACATGAGCGAGAGGCAAGAGATTTGTTTAAATTAAATAATTTTCATACCCGAGCTCTTATCTGTTGTGTTTCACAAACAAAACGTGGAATGAAATCATCTTCAGTAACAACAATCATTCCTAATTATGTGTTGCAAGATCTCTCCTCCTTGTCCATGTTAATTTAATGTCTAATAATAACACTGATATGCTGCCTAGCAGTTCTCAGAACTTGAGGCGATACTATTACAAAAATGGGTCACGGATACACCACACAGCGCTTAGAAACACGAAGCAACCAAGAATTCTTAAAAAGATAACGTACTTCTGATTGACATAATTGATTTAGTGTTAAAATATTTAAAGTTCTCGTAAAAAAATTATTTAAGTAAAAAACTCCAAGATTTATGTGTTTATAATAGATTTCCTGAAAATATGTAGGCCTATTTACATTTTTTTTGTGAAAATATGTGTTTTTATGTGAAATAAAATTCTGGTTTTAAACTTGAAACTTCATGTTTGGAATTTTTAACTTTGTTAATTGTTTTTTATCACACGAAAAATAATATTTAATTACAGAAGAATCCGGTCCTTATTGATAGAGGGATAGATTTACTTGCATTAATTTTATTATTTCCCTTATCGTAGATCCATACTAACAGTTCTCCAACAAACCGTTTCAGATCAAACCTAGTAATTCTATTGTAAATGCGTATTGAATATACATATGGCATAAATTTAATAAACGAAATAATGCCAAATATTCAGTAATGATGCAACACATACAGGTCTTTAAATTTATTTCACTTTGAAACATATCCACAATCATATAAATAATGACTAAATCCTTAAAAAATTAAATTTTGTATTAACATCCAATCAAAAGGGGAAAAGGAACTATCCACTCTATTCCATTACCTGCTGGATGAGTTGGTGCTTTGTTGGTATCACTTGTGAGGTTCAGATCTGAGGTTCAGATATATCTATCTTCAGACAGTCGATTACATAACCACTCTAGAATATAAACGTTTCAAGCAATGTCAGGGATCCTGTAAATCGTCTGTGCATTATTATTATTGTTATTATTATTATTATTATTATTATTATTATTATTATTATTATTATTATTATTTATTCTTTCTGTTAATGCTAAATTATTATTGGTACAAAAAAATTGTGAGAAATTCACTATTATTGATAATCATAAAATATAGAGTCCTGAAATTTATTATGTTCACAGTCCTTCGTATATGTTCAGGAAAATTCTGAAGTTTAAAAAGTTAATCCTTTAATTAAGTAAGAAACCAAGGATGTAAACTTGTGTAGAGTATGTTCAGAAGTAGACTTTTGGGTACTCCAAAGTAACGCAACTGAATACAAATCATATCATCAGGGTAGGTACATGTGACCTGAAGAGTCGTCTTCACTGTTGGGTTCGATATATTAAATGGCTACTTGAGGCAACTGGATATTGGAATCCATTTATAGTTCTGAAACGGAGATGTTAAGTTCCAATACACGGTGGAATAAGTAAAAATCTACTCCTGAACACATTCAACGTGAAAGTTTGTATGAAATAATTTAATCATTTTTGTGTTTATAGGCATTTGCTCTTAAAAATTCTCCATGTGCAGATACGACTGGCTCAGTAAATTAAAAAAAATGTTTATCAGTATCGGTATTAGAATATTCTCATGTAGTCCACACCTGTGGAGTAACGGTCAGCGCGTTTGGCCGCGAAACCAGGTGGCCCGGGTTCGAATCCCGGTCGGGGCAAGTCGCTGGTTGAGGTTTTCCCTCAATCCTATACGAGCAAATGCTGGGTAACTATCGGTACTGGACCCCGGACTCATTTCACCGGCATTATCATCTTCATATCATTCAGACGCTAAATAACCTGAGATGTTGATATAGCGTCGTAAAGTAACCCAATAAAATAAAATATTCTCATGTAAAAAGGAAAACATATTTAAATTTATTCTCATGATATACCGGTATGAATATTTGTATCACAAAATTTCGTGAAAAAAATTTTACATCGAAATAATTCACTTTTGCAAAAAAAAAAAATGAAAATTATTCCGATTATTACGTAACTATTTTTAGATTTGAGAAAATAGTTCATTCTTTCATAGCAGGTGAAAAATGGAATTCAAGACACACATTGTATTGTCATTTATCAAAAATGTTTAACAGTCCATCCTTTCTACAAAACATTCTTAAAAGTCGGGAACACTTACCAGATACTTCGATGAGAATAGGTGAAAAGTATTAGGATTGCAACTTCTTAGTTATGGGACAAATCTTTCTTAAGTTTTAGCTGTGAGAATGGACCTTACCACTACAGTCAACAGTACATATTATCGGAGCGAAAGATTTCGCGAGTGAAAGTAAAGAACGTGTCTGGAATCTGTAGACTTAACCGGCGCATTTGGATGGAGTTGGAGAGAAGTGTGGGTTTGTGTTGCGGGCAGCATCGACCCGTGCCCGCTAAAGGGTAAGATGTGCGTGGTTGTAGGTAACGTCTTCGCTCGCTCCCTCCCTCCTAGCAGCGGTTATTGGCCCTGCCCCTCCACTCACCATTCGCGCAGAGGACTTGTTTCGTCTGCTAGGTCCACATATTCCAGACACGAAACATATTTGTGTATCGGAGAAGAATATATTAATGATAATCATTACGTAATTTGGAGGTAGATTGGGAAGACATAACAGCAGTGTCCCAAACATTTTCAGGAATGTAAGAACATTTGAGACTAAAAAAGAAAAGTCTAACTCCAAAAAGACAAATGTGAATTTAAGGTTTCTATGTGTCAGGTTATTCTCATTTTTCTGATTGTGCAGGACTCCTACAAAAGACCTTTCCGGTTTATTTTTAAGTAGGTTATTTTACGACGCTTTATCAACATCTTAGGTTATTTAGCGTTTGAACGAGATGCAGGTGATAATGCCGGTGAAATGACTCCGGGTCCAGCACCGAAAGTTACCCAGTATTTGCTCATATTGGGTTGAGGGAAAACTCTAGAAAAAAAACCTCAACCAGGTACCTTGCCCCGACCTAGAATCTAACCGGCCACCTGGTTTCTCTGCCAGACACGCTAGCCGTTACTCCACAAATGTGGACGTTCCGGTTTCGAACACATGAAATTTACATTCTGTGAATCTCAGGTATATCGAAAGGGAAACTCAAAATGTTTAGTTCCTTACATTAAAGACGTCCAATGTGTCCCGTCTTGGTAACACGGTACACATCAAGCCTATAGTCAAGTTCCGCGTAGGTACGTGGATTTTCTGACTTGCAGACTCTGAGATTGTCTATTCATCTTAACAGAAAGATAAAAAGTGGCTTCGTTAGAAAACACCACGGAACGAATAAATTCATCATCGTTTTCAATTAAAGTCTGCATACTTATTCCAAAAATTTCTTCGTAGCACTTTGTCCTCTGGTTTTAGGGTTGCAGCAACTGTAGTCGGTACTGATGAAATCGTAGCCGCTTGCGAAGAATCTTGCCTTAAAACCAGTGTATCATTTACGGATTGCAGGCCCGCTGGGTGGATCTGCACCAAATTTCGTTCGGTAATGCCGTTGTACATTAATAACTGACTAGTTCACATGAAAATCAAGCATACAAAAAACCTTTTTTTTTGTCCTCTACAGCAGCCGTGGCGAAAATGCGACTC
This sequence comes from Periplaneta americana, assembly GCF_040183065.1. Taxonomy (NCBI): domain Eukaryota; kingdom Metazoa; phylum Arthropoda; class Insecta; order Blattodea; family Blattidae; genus Periplaneta; species Periplaneta americana. The sequence continues at coordinate 181,274,408 of NC_091124.1, forward strand.
ACGAGCACATTGTCGTTCGCAATGATAGCTGTGAATTTCTCTTGCTTCCTAACTCCCCCATCCCCACCCTCTCACTCACTGGAGTCAAACTCCATTCCATTTGTATTTGTCTCTGACCTGCGAGTGGCGTATCGTCGAAATGTCTCTCTCAAAACCATGTACCTCTACAAAACGAAAGTTTCAAGTAGGATGGGAGGACGCATTTTTTTGCTGCCAATATGGTGAGAATATTAAATTTATGATTTGTTCACAAGTATTATGAGGAAAAGGGTTGTGTAACATAAAATAGAATTACGAGCGTACACTACATGTTACTCATGAAACATTAAAAGGTTAAATATTATTATTATTATTATTATTATTATTATTATTATTATTATTATTTCGATCCTTTTTTCAGCAGATGTACGAATAATTTAAACTCAAAGATTTACAATGTAGCCCTAATGTTACAATGAAAGCTAGATGTAAGGACTTGACAAATGTTGAACTTTTCAAATCTTTGTCAAAAAATAAATATCGGAAGCTTCGTTCTTTCGCTTGCTCTGTTGAAGCCATGTTCGCTACAACTTACGTTTGTGAAAAATTATTTTCAACAATGAAAATAGTAAAAGTCAAATTTAGATCACGACTGACAGACAAATATCTTCGTGATCAGCTACGACTGGCAGTAAGTGACATAATTCCTGAGTTTGAAACTCTGTCGCAGAGACATTCTGAAGACAGTTAATTTTAGGTTGTGATAATGTGTCCTATGTTTTCTTATTCATTTCTTTCTTCGTTAAACGTACTAAACATTAGTTTGTAACCTTATACTCTATAAAATTACACTTAAGTGCTTGTCATAAGGAAAATGAAAATCCGTTAATAAGTCAGACAGTTGCTTCATTTCTCTTTCGGGTATCCGCCTCCTTCCATAGGTGCTATGCACGTTGCGGGTTACACAGTGGCTCGGCGCACGATCGCCACGGCTGCTCTACAGGGTGAATCAGATCTCTACCGACAAACTTTCATAGGTTGTTCAGGAATGTTGGCTGAGTGTTTCGATATAAGGACCTATGATCTCCGGTGACTTATTACTGAGTAATATGTTTATGTCTTTACTTGTGGCATGTCGTTTGGACGGTGATAATATGGGTTCTGATAGATTACAAGGAAAAATTAAAAAGTAATCAACCAAGTTCTGAAGTAAACCCATTTCAGTTTGGTTGATTGGCCTTTCCCCTCTACTCACACTCTCTACCATCAGTGGAGGGGAAGATGCTACTGTCCATTTGACAAACATTCGATTAATATTGACTTTAAACACTGTGACAAATTTCATTGAAAATTTGTACCCTAATCTATATTTCGCAAGTCTGTACGTCATATTTATTGCTGTTCATATCAATTTACACATTAACAAGCTAGTGAGAGCAGATAAATGTTTTCTTCACCGCTAGTTGCTACACTAAACATTATACAAAGGACAGTCTGTACGGTACTCTTTCACTCCCCGACTTCCCAATTCAAACCAGCATTCCTTATTTTTAAATATTAATTGATTGAAAATATCGTAACAACATTAATTTATACTGAATGTTGTCAAACAGCTGTGTGGCTGTATTTTACATTCCCTTGTTTACTTTATTTAATATTTTATGCTCGACCATGCCGAAATGTAGTAATTATACACCTGGTAGCAGACCTTTAATGCATGTCATTAAAGTACGCCTACTCATTAAACGTTAGGTCTTTCAGCCAATGACGACTCAGGTTACAACTGTTCAGCCAATGACAGGCCAGCTTTCTACCGTTACAAAACCGCAAGTATCGATTATTCTCGGATATGCAATCGAAAGAGAATTAGCGAAAAGTCACGGAGGCTGGAAATCCAATACTGTCGCAGAAGGTTATGTTCTGTTACTATAATGATTAGCGTAAATTGTAAATAATATTCAAATAAATTCAATTTGTCAATTTGAATTCAATGTCGAATATAATAATCAAGGTTTAACGGGATTACATCAAGGTCAATGACATTATTGTTCCTCGGAAAAAATCAATACTTTCGCGTCTGCGCACATCTCACAATTCACGACCTAGAACAAGGTCACTTCCGATCTTGTCAGATACAAATAAAATGTATACATCTGAATAATTTCAAGTTAGAAATATGGTCGAGCATAGAAAGTCGTATGAAACTCGCCTATAATGGTAATTAAGAAGCTCGTATGAGAATTATGAAACTCGCTTGCGCTCGTTTCATAAACATCCATACTCGCTTCTTAATTACTATCATCATAGGCTCGTTGCATAATGTACTATTATTTTTGTGTGTTCTGCTTAGAGGTGAAGTTATAAGACGTAATAGCTACTGCTCAATCGTGACGGACTCAGGGCAAGAAGAAGGAGAAAGAAATGTCTTCACATCCTCTCAACTTTTGTGACATGTTATTTAGGTACTATAATACAAACAATAGAAAAATTACATGGGTAATGAAACAAACCTCAGAACAAAACGCATAACTTACTTGTTTGTTAAACACTTCACTGTATAGAACACTGTGTACTCTTCACTTCGTTTAAAGCAGTTCAAAATGTGGATGTGCCATGATCTCTACAGACTCCAGTCGACACTGAAATAGATCTGGTTGCAAGGATTCTGAAGAGGTGCACCGATCGCCTGAGGTGCTAGAGCGTATACGGCAGTCCATGGTGCGTCGCTGTACAGTTTGTAGAGATCTATGGCTATCGGATTTTGAACTTCTGCTTTAAACGAAGTGAGAGTACACACGCACAGTGAACTGTACAGTGAAGTGTTTAACAAACAAGTATGGGTTTTGTTTTAAGGTTTGTTTCATCACTCATGTAATTTTTGTATTGTTTGTATTACAGTTTATAATATTACAGTATCTCCATGAGAACTTAGTTGATTTCTTTTTAATTTTTCCTTGTAATCTATCAAAACCCATATTTTCACCGTCCAAACGACATGCTACAATAAACACATCTACACATCACTCAGTAATAAGTCACCGGAGACCATAGGTCCTTATATCGAAATACTTACCCAACACCCCTGAACAACCTGTGAAAGTTTGTCGGTAGAGTTCTGGTTCACCCTGTACAGCAGCCATTTCGCCTCAACAATTAACAAATTTCTTAATATGCGCTATTATGAGGCAGTGTTACAAACTAGAAAACAATGTTGCCACAACTAAACTTTTTGAGTTTCTCTTTCCATTGGTGCTATTTTTATGCACCTCAGATTCATAGAACGTAAATTATATGTGTTCTAAACCGGAAAGGCCTTTTGTAGGAGGCCTGTATACATGTTGTCTCTAAATTAGACTGACAAAATTAGGGAGTAGATAGATAACCTTCGTGGAAGTATATTTTGTTAAGGAACCCATGGGATGCGACGCTTCGTTTCAGTGCAAGAAGGAATTACAGGTCGGGATAAAGTAAGTAGGTATGTGCAAATAACAAGCGATTCTGTGTCACATGATTCTGTGTGTTAATGAAAACAGAAAAAAACAAAACCAACGAAGCATTAAACTGTACTGAACATTACAACAGAATGAGTACAGTACAAGTGCTAAACTACGTAGACGAATAACACAGATAACAAGAGGTCGTACGAATGGAAGTAAACAAACGTGCTGTAATCGATACTGAACTCCGGACGTAAACAATGTAATGACACACCCCTCTTGGACCGCAAATAATGATTATCCTTTACCGCCTTTTTGCAATGAAACGAAGCGTCGCATCCCATGACTTCCTTAACAAAATATGCTTCCACGAAGGTTATCTATCTGCTCCCTTATTTTGTCGGTCTAATTTAGAGACACCCTGTATATTTTTTTCCATATAAATTTTAATAAGGCTAACATGAAATGTACTTGATATCTTACTAAAATATTCAATACATCCCTCGGAAACCAATTAATTACGGCTTTAAAAAGTAATGCATGGATATAAATTTTCAGGGCATGGTAAGAGGATTGTGAAACATACGAAATATAAAATGCGTGTAATTTAGATAAAAGTAGAGAGATTGAAAGAACTAATGTAACAAGAAAAAATTATATTGTAATACGAAGATGGTCCTTTAATTAAAAACAACGTATTATGTTGTACTGTACAATACATGCACAAAATTCGCCCGCCCATCTGAGGCGACTGCATGAAATCCCTAATTACCTGAGAGGGGAATAATAATACTCACATTAACCTACATAACAATATAAAGTCCTTTGTGTTTAAACGTAAAAAAAAAACATTTCCTCAATTATATTAGAATTGTAGGTTTATATTTATCACGAATTTGTTCGAAGTCATTGCTAAATTCTATGATTTACGACATCTGTCTCACTGAAGGCAACAAATACGGCCAATACTTCTGGAAGAGAAATATTCGTAATGGTAACCTTATGGCGTCGTAGATTTTACTAAACAATGAAAAACTAACTCATATTTTTGTTGAATTAAGACAAAAATTAAAATTTCTTATGTATATTTTTTTCTGTTTAAATAAAACGGTCTGACATTTGACGTCTCTGTCTAAGCTTTGAGATGTACATACTTTAGAGATGAATGCCTGATTCATTTGAATGTCTCTAAAAATATTCATGTACGGTATAGCCTAGTCCAGTGGCGGCCGGTGAGGCATTCTGGTAGTGGTGCCAAACATGGGGAAAAAAATGATTGCACGCAAATCGCCCAAGAAAAGATGATAATCATAGGTCACGTTTACATTATGTTATATAAAACACATTAATTAAACCAGTTATTTTACCAGGTGTGAAGTTAATAATGCACCTAGTAACAGTTACAATAACATTTCCGAAACTAATAACGATATTTACAAACACAGATAATGCAAAACTTTCTCAGTATTGTTAAGTCAAATACAAGTTATTTTTATAACTAGTAAAATTACTGGCAAATCACACCAGATAAACAATGATATAGATAATAAATGAACACGTTTGCACTTTATTTAAACAGGCCGATGAATCCAAGGCATCAGCCTGAATAACACATGTTCATGTCCTGCACAGATCTCATGCATTGTTAACAAAAGCATCAATACTAGCAACAATGTAGCGATATTTAGTTGCCGCAAAATAAAACAAATATTACACAAAATTAGCAAATAATGTTACACAATCTGGAAAAAAAAAAAACTTTCTAAAAAGAATCATGACTGACTATCTCTGCATTCAATGTAATTAAATGGATAATAATTTATACATTCAAATCCAAGTTGTGTGCGCGAAACTTTAACTTGTGTTTTCGTGCAAGTCTATGCTTGATGGTTCCCTGAAAACGTCTCCAACAGCCCTGCCATCTAGCGAAATTTCTGCATTAGGCCTACTGTGCTCTAGCGGGCGGAATGTTAACTACTGAGTGAAATTGAATTCGGCTCAAAGTCTGCCATAAGAAACGCATATAAACTAAGTCTTTTGTACAGTGTTATATGGAGGCAGATAGTGCCATACCGAACTGGCTCCAACATTCGGAGAAACGCTGCAAGAGTGCGTCCCGATCTGTTCGCGCGCTCGTTCAGATGAAATACGAATAAAATGTGTAGAAATAAACGATTATAACTCCTTTTTAGGATATTATTTTTTGTTTCTTTCATTGGTGGTGCCATGGCACACTGGCACTGCCCCAAAAGCCGCCCCTGACCTAGTCCTATAGTTGACAATGTTTTCACATAAATCTGAGAACAATGATGTTAAGTTTCTATGTAAGAAGATTTTCCGCATACACAGTATGAAGGATCAGATTATAGATTTAGATGTAAGGTGGGTGCTCCTGTTATGGCCATGTTCCTGATATGGCCACCCTCCTATTGTGAGTTAGTTAACCAAAAAATCCGATAAATTGCATCAGCATCCAGTGAAAGGGCATCCTGGTATGTCACTTGATCGTTTTCCATCCAGTCAGGTTGAGCAATATGGCGTCAGTTGCCTGTTTTGCGGTTTTCATGTGACCTCTTCTTATTTTTCTCTGGTAAGTCTCCTTTGTTTTATGCATGTTTTTCAAAGACTTGTTTCATGAAAACCATCGTACTCCATTCAGTTTTTAATGTTCTGTTGATTGGTGTTGTAGTTGATGTCGTATCTTTTACGTGTTGTTCATAATCAAACGATTTTCGTGAAAGCTTACCTGCTCCTAATATGGCCATATCAAATGCACCATGGCCATATAAAGTTCATTTCACTTTTATTTTTTCACCTGACAAATTTACATGCCTTACAGCTGGGATTACGCAAAAATTTTGTATTTTAAGAAAAACAACTGAATTTTTTTTATGGAAAAACATGTTTTGACTACACTTTTGAATTATAAAAAAGATTATTAAGTGTCATGTTTATTCATTTTACACCAGAATTATTTAATTGTAACACAACTGCGCTATCAAACTGAAAACAATCACGATTTGTAGAACATGCAACAAGGGTGGCCATATCATGTGCACATGTTCCTGATATGGCCACTAGGTACACCTTTGGAATTTGGGACTTTTTGGACAATTAAAGCTATTTTTATGGGGAAAGGAAATTGTTTTAAGAAAGTCCATTAGACTGAGAACGAGTAAGAAAAAAGTGGTTTACATTTTTTTTTTCAAAATGGCGGCTAGAAAAATTCTCAAACCTTAGCATGGCCATATCAGGAACACCTACCTTACTGTAATAAGTAACATATAAATTTGTTATTATTCCTAGAAGTAAGAAAAAGTGAAAAACACTTATCCAATAGTCCAAATAGTGTGCAGTGATCATTTAGAATATAGCAGACTTCCGTATATAGGTCTAAGCCAATTCATGATGATTTACTTTTAACATTTTGTCACCCCAAGGATGATGATGATGATGATGATGATGATGATGATTCATCCATCTATCTATCTATCTATCTATCTGTCTGTCTGTCTGTCTGTCTGTCTGTCTGTCTGTCTGTCTGTCTGTCTGTCTGTCTGTCTGTCTGTCTGTCTGTCTGTCTGTCTGTCTGTCTGTCTGTCTGTCTGTCTGTCTGTCTGTCTGTCTGTCTGTCTGTCTGTCTGTCTGTCTGTCCGTCCGTCCGTCTGTCTGTCTGCCTGCCTGCCTGCCTGCGTGCCTGCCTGCCTGCCTGCCTGCCTATCCATCCATCCGTCCGTCCGTCCGTCTGCCAGCCTGCCTGCCTGCCTGCCTGCCTGCCTGCCTATGCATCCGTCCATCTGCCTGCCTGCCTGCCCATCCATCCATCCATCCATCCATCCATCCATCCATCCATCTATCTATCTATCTATCTATCTATCTATCTATCTATCTATCTATCTATCTATCTATCTATCTATCTATCTATCTATCTATCTATCTATCTATCTATCTATCTATCTATCTATCTATCTATCTATCTATCTACCTACCTACCTACCTACCTACCTACCTACCTACCTACCTACCTACCTACCTACCTACCTACCTACCTACCTACCTACCTATCTATCTATCTATCTATCTATCTATCTATCTATCTATCTATCTATCTATCTATCTATCTATATGTCTGTCTGTCTGTCTGTCTCTCTGTCTGTCTGCCTGCCTGCCTGCCTACCTGTCTATTTATTTATTTATTTATTTATTTAAATCCACCACCAATAGAAGCAGGCTTCCAATTACAGGTGGCTTACACAAATACATAATAAGAAAAAAAAAACAAAAAACACAAACGAAAGAAAGAAAATACATAACGGTAATAGCTGCTAGAATATAATATGGAAGTTAATATAGTGCCAAATGTCAATATAATGATGCAAAATTATTTAAAAACTAGAGTAAAAACATTATAATACACTTATTCATAAATTAGATATCTAAGGAAATACAATTCTTTTTAATATTGTATGAAATTTTTCAACTCTTAAACTGAAATCTAATTGAGAATCACAGTTTAAAGACAGAGAGTTGTAAGTATTACACATAACAAACAATGGGCCTTTTCGTTAGTCGGTCTACCGGCAGAGTGGCCTCATCTCCAGTAAAGGTTAACTCATTTTCTTGTTCATAAAATATTGCAAAAGTATTTCATGCGACCAAATTGAAGAAGAAAAAATTTAACTGTGTTTCGGTCTTTAGTTGAGATACATAAATTGTAACTTGCCAAGAATTCCCTCAAGATATTTCTAAAGCAGGGAGAAGAGCTAAACTTTTATAAGAGGAATCCATCACAATAATGACTTGAATGTCTCTTGAAACTCTTCCAAAAAAGTAAGAGGCTAGAAGTTTGCGAAAGGACTCCTGGATGAGTAATGAAAGTGTATACTTCGAGCAGAAAAGAATATATTGTGTCACCATTACAGTATGGCTATCGACCTCACCAGCTCGACTTGACAGACACGAAAAATGGAAAGCGTGCACAACCGGAAGGTAAAACGAACTGAAATATTCGAAATCTCTGCCAAGTGGTATAATTGTTACCACAAACAGTGTACCCTAATTATTTATATCGTGATAATTTTGCTTTATTATACAGGAAATCAAATGGGCTCATTTACTCGAAGTATTTTTTTTTAATTATACTATATTAAATATCACAACTTCAACAACTTAGAACATAAAATACCTCAAATCCTTCATAATTTCCTTCGAAGAATTCAGTTGTGAAATAAAACAAAGTATTTTCCCTCACAGGTAAGGTGAGTAGGCCTAAGTGGAATTGACCGTCACATAAAAACACAAAGTTCTCCTTCATTCTCTTTCTATTTCTCTTGCTCTCCTTGTATTCCCCTTATTCTCTTTGTGTTCCCCTTATTCTCTTTGTAATCCCCTTATTCTCTTTGTGTTCCCCTTATTCTCTTTGTATTCCCCTTATTCTCTTTGTGTTCCCCTTATTCTCTTTGTGTTCCCCTTATTCTCTTTGTAATCCCCTTATTCGCTTTGTATTCCCCTTATTCTCTTTGTGTTCCCCTTATTCTCTTTGTGTTCCCCTTATTCTCTTTGCGTTCCCCTTATTCTCTTTGTGTTCTCCTTATTCTCTTTGTTTTCCCCTTATTCTCTTTGTGTTCCCCTTATTCTCTTTGTGTTCCCCTTATACTCTTTGTGTTCCCCTTATTCTCTTTGTCTTCCCCTTATTCTCTTTGTGTTCCCCTTATTCTCTTTGTGTTCCCCTTATTCTCTTTGTGTTCCCCTTATTCTCTTTGTGTTCCCCTTGTTCTCTTTGTATTCCCCTTATTCTCTTTGTATTCCCCTTATTCTCTTTGTATTCCCCTTATTCTCTTTGTATTCCCCTTATTCTCTTTGTGTTCCCCTTATTCTCTTTGTGTTCCCCTTATTCTCTTTGCGTTCCCCTTATTCTCTTTGTGTTCCCCTTATTCTCTTTGTGTTCCCCTTATTCTCTTTGTGTTCCCCTTATTCTCTTTGTGTTCCCCTTATACTCTTTGTGTTCCCCTTATTCTCTTTGTGTTCCCCTTATACTCTTTGTGTTCCCCTTATTCTCTTTGTATTCCCCTTATTCTCTTTGTGTTCCCCTTATTCTCTTTGTGTTCCCCTTATTCTCTTTGTGTTCCCCTTATTCTCTTTGCGTTCCCCTTATTCTCTTTGTGTTCCCCTTATTCTCTTTGTGTTCCCCTTATTCTCTTTGTATTCCCCTTATTCTCTTTGTGTTCCCCTTATTCTCTTTGTGTTCGCCTTATTCTCTTTGCGTTCCCCTTATTCTCTTTGTGTTCCCCTTATTCTCTTTGTGTTCCCCTTATTCTCTTTGTATTCCCCTTATTCTCTTTGTATTCCCCTTATTCTCTTTGTGTTCCCCTTATTCTCTTTGTGTTCGCCTTATTCTCTTTGCGTTCCCCTTATTCTCTTTGTGTTCCCCTTATTCTCTTTGTGTTCCCCTTATTCTCTTTGTATTCCCCTTATTCTCTTTGTGTTCCCCTTGTTCTCTTTGTGTTCCCCTTGTTTTCTTTGCGCTCCCCTTTTCTCCGTATGCTCCCCTTGTTCTCCTTATGTTCCGCTTCTTGAATTGCCTTAGTTCTCCTTACCTTCCCCTTGTTCTCCTCGTGTTCTCCTTATTTCATTTCACGCACCACATAGTTATACATAAAGATATGGTTCTTAGTAACGCTATGCACATGTCTGCAGGTGGTCTCACCCATAAGTAGGTCTACGTAAAGTTACGCAGCATAATTCGCAGGTGCTCGTGCAAAGGGGGTTAAGTCAAATTGCAAGGTATGTAAACTTCTCTCCTTTGGTACTGAACAAAACCCCTTTGTCACAAACTATGGAGCACTGTAACCGCATCATAGATGGAAGAATGACTTAACCCCTTTAACACAAGAGAAAAGTAATTGTGGATAGTTCAAATCTGTACTTATTCCAGTGTAGCCAAAACAACTTAACCTCCTTTACACGTGCACCCGCGAATTAATCGGTTTTTTCCACCGCTGTAGAGTAATGTGTGTCTAAGCGTGAGACGAGCGGACCCGGGTTCAAATCCTAGTCGGGACAAGTTAGCTGGTTGAGATTTTTCCGGGGTTTTCCTTCCACCAACTAATAGCAAATGCTGGGTAACCTTCGGCGCTGGCCCCTGGTTTCACTTCGGTGTCATTATTGCCTTCATTTCACTCAGACGCTAGAAAACCATAGCAGTTGATAAAGCGTCGTAAAATAAAACGAATTAAAAATATGTGTACCTGTCGGCAGGTGATCGTACGCACACGTAGTTCTACAGAGAGTGATGCAGTAAAGTAAAGCTAAGAACCTGTCGACAGGTGATTACACCCACCCGCAGTTCTACGTGAAGTTGTGCAGCACAATGAAGCTATGCACATTTCGATTTAACTCTTAATATAACTTTGCACTGATGCCTTTATTTTTTCTAGCTGCTACCGTTAAAGATAATGACATTTGGTGCGTCTGTTGCTTAAGTGCTAACGCGCTAGTGTTTTATCTAGGCAGCTCGGGTTTCGGATCCCGAGCAGGTCATGTTGGAATTTTGCAGTGAACAAAGCAGACTTTGAAGGTTTTTCTCTGGGTACTCCCGTTTCCCTTTATCATTCTACCAACATTTCATTTATAATATGCAATAGAGTAATAGGTCTGGGATGAAGTCTTGAGGGTAGTATGGGTTTAAACGATGCTGGGTTCTGGGGCTTATAAGGCTACTCGTCCTCGAACTGGGAATGTTATCTGTAAGGAGCTGATGGAGACTGGCTCACCTCTCAGCGAGGGATTCATGAATGCCCCCAGACCACTTGTCGGACTTGAAAAATCATCGCAGGGATGTCAAGGTCAGAGCACGTGAAAGACACTACGTGCTCCCAAGCGCGCACGGGTTCCAATGAATCTATTCTGCAGGCAGTAGCGGTGAAAAAGAAAAGAAAATGAACTCTATTGGCTTATCACTGCAAGATGAATTAAACTGCTCTTCAGTAATAGATAATGTGTCACGCTCATACAAGAAAACAAGAAATAAAAGCATATTTTGCAACATGTACCTCTCTAATAAATACAATTAATTATAAAATAGTAGGATATAACAAATAATGAACATAGCTTCTCTTTAACTTAAGCAGTTTTACATAATGAGGCCTATAATTATCCTAGGCCTAATTATTGTTATTAACTGTTACATAATCATGTACTACTTATATGAACATCATTACACTTCTAGAAACAAATTTAAATTTCTGACTTCTCGCTTAATTCAGAAGTGTTTTTTTTTTGTTTTGTTTTTGCCGACACAAATCCAACTTGAGCTGGAGTAGGTCAATATCTTTAAATCGTCTATGGAACTCTTCCCAGAGATTTCTTAAAACATTACAGTATTTACACAGGAGGTCAATGACTGAAGGCGTTGAAATTATAAAAATTGTGCTGTGAGATCTGTGATATCCACAATGAAATCTTCATCTGAAAGCTTTTAACAATATCTGTCGAAACAAATGAATTGATTCTTTCCTTGCGATCTCAAATTCAAAACGTTCAGATGCTCTAATACATCCTTGAGAAAGTTACGTTCCTCGATCCATGTAGAGTCAACTAGTTCTGGACTGTCTCTGTTTTTCTATTATGAATTCCGATAAATATTCACGTAATTCAAAATATCTGGACACAACAATGTCGTTATAGTAAGAAACATCGTTAAACTGAGAATTTATGTACGAAAATCTGGATAATTCATAGACACAACTCCTAACTGACATTTAACGAGTTTACACCATTAGCAGCACACACTTTTGTTTGTACTTTATTATGCAAACATAAATACAATGCTGTGAGGAAGAAGCTCTACAATACATCTTTACATACATTTACTATTATTTAATGTCAATAAAAACAAACTAATTTGAATAATATATCATTCTGTAGATGAACTAATACTTTCAGGCGTTCGACACTGCTTGTCTTTATAAGTAAATAATTTCCACAAACCAACCTCATCTTTCACTTACATAAGAAGTTAAGGGTCTAGTCAGCTTGAAACTTACTGAACGACTTCTTCGTCAATGTGTAATGTACAACTCTTGTGTTCACCAGTGACTTGTACCTGCGTGGCTTACGTGCTCTGAGCAGCGCATACGGGCTATGAGCACGGGGACGTGTCCAGTCCTCGTAAAGCCAAGGCAAACTAAAATCATTGTCATTACTACTGGTAGGACTACCTTATCACGTGATCAACATATTGCGGGACCGCCCATTTAAAACAGTATGGGACAAATACAAATAAGAGAAACACCTTAGAAAATATAAATACAATTCAGAATGTCTTCTAGGAATCAATTAATATTTAGTTGGTAAGAACGCTATAATTTAAGCAACAGTGAAGAAGAAGTAACTCATGTGGATAATGTGAAAGTTACACCCGCAATTGAATAAGAGGTGCAAGCAGGTGCTTTGTGCTTCACTAGAATAGGATAAGAAGTAATATAGGCCTATTGGTTGATGTTAAAATTTCGAAATACAACCGTTTAGTCCAGAGGTCTCCAAAAAGCGTATCGTATTTCGTGCTGTCGATGCTGCCCGCCGAACACAGTGTTTTGTAAGGGAAAGAGACTCGTACCTCAACAGAGGGGAGCGATCAGTGGGGGATCGCGGCAACGGTGTGCTTATGTTTACAAATAATAACATCAAAGAATAAGAAATATCATACGTTTGTATATTATTTTGAAGCTGGAGCCCCGTCTGTTGCTATTGACACAAGCCATTGCAAATTCAACCTCTTCTGTTCTATGGTGCCTTTCAGTGCCTGGAAAAGATCTTCTCCAGTTGTATTTTGTAATTACGTCTAGAAGACATTCAGACACAGTAAAATGTTCATTAACTCCTCGGATGAAAATGGCTAGGTGAGCTTTGTCATTTCTATCTGTGCTTTCGTCCAATGCAAGTGAGTAAGCTACAAACTGGTTAATTGTGGTTTCGACTTTAGATTCAATTACATTTACAATCTTGAAATTGCTTCTCTGAACTGTAACTGGAAACAATTTAATTTTATCAAACTCTGACTTTGTTCTGGACACGGTATTTTAGTAACGTCCTGTATGCACGATTTTACAAATGATTCTTCTGTAAAGGGCTTCATTGACTTTCCAATATTCCAAGCTAGAACATAGCTAGCAAGAAGATTTTATTGTTTAAGACTGAGGACACGTGTGTAATTTGTATTTGTATTTTCTTGTTTTATATTTATCAAAATATTTGTAGGCCTACGCACTTCACCTAAAATTAAACGAAAAACTATGTTTGTCATGCGGAACTGAGTGTAAACGTATTGTAATATACTGATTATTATGTATAACCAACAGTTATACAGATAGCCCCGAAATAAATTCTTTTCGCATGTCCCACAAACCTGTAATTGTATGATATTCTTTGTGAAGAGTCGAGTATTGTCGTCGCATGTTGAATTTTAACACACCCTTAAGAAATTTCGAACAAATTAAGCATTTCACATTCTCACCACTAACTAAAAAAAAAAAGTCTCTTCCTATTCATCCTTGAATGTACTACGTCCATGATTAGAAGACATTGTGAAAATGTGGAACACTCCGACCAACACAATGATAATGGCAGTCCGCCACTGCTCTTCGTTTGCGCATAAACATTGAGTACAGTACAGGTGGGGATGGGTGAGGCGGAGCGGCTCATTACGTACTGGCTTCGGTTCCGTTCAGGGGCTTACTCGTGAGTACGCTTTTGGAGACGTCTGGTTTAGTCGTTACTGAGCTCCACTACTCTAGCGATATGACGAATTTAACCATCGAGATTCCTGACAGTTGTATAGTTTTACGTTCTTCAAATAGAGGACTTTCAGTTAAACCGTAACATTAGGAAATAAATAATTGTCTACCTTTGTACTGTATAATGTTACCAGAGTTAGATACAAATTTACAAATGCTTTACAGAGCCTTCAAATAGACGTTCATCCGCGAGTGTGCGGCCGCTCATGGCGCCTGGAAGCACGTTGTTTGCCGGCAGAGTCAGATATTCATAGTTCCTTAAGTCAAGGGCATAGATTGCTTGTACAAATTACAATAACACCTGACTTTGTAATAGATTATGTTGAACATGATATCCTTGTGCCGCCACACGTCTCTCAGAGCTTTTAAGAAAATTTACATGTACACGCGTTAGTCATATTTCTGAAATTTCTGCAATATATGCGCTTGCTTCAAATCCTATGATTAGGCCTATCCGGCTCTGTCTGGTTCCAGCGACCGCACACTCAGGGATGAACGTCTATTTGAAAACTCCGTAGGTAACAATATTGGGCCAGCTAAAGTCTTCATATTTATTTATTTATTTATTTATTTATTTATTTATTTATTTATTTATTTATTTCATCAATCTTTGTTCACGTCATGGCGGATTAGATGTATTCCAGTTCTTAATCCACCATCAGTCTCTTTACAAATATAACAAAAACTAATACATATTGAACCTATAAGTATCCCCTGTTTACAATACTTACTTACTTACTTACAAATGGCTTTTAAGGAACCCGAAGGTTCATTGCCGCCCTCACATAAGCCCGCCAGCGGTCCCTATCCTGTGCAAGATTAATCCAGTCTCTATCATCATACCCCACCTCCCTCAAATCCATTTTAATATTATCCTCCCATCTACGTCTCGGCCTCCCTAAAGGTCTTTTTCCCTCCGGTCTCCCAACTAACACTCTATATGCATTTCTGGATTCGCCCATACGTGCTACATGCCCTGCCCATCTCAAACGTCTGGATTTAATATAATAATAATAATAATAATAACAATAATAATAATAATGATAATAATAATAATCAACTAATAAGTATAGCTCTTGTATTTAAAACTCCTACCTTAGCTTTTTCATTTTATGTTCAATCTCTTAAGAATTATTCTGTTAACTTCATTGACTACTCTTCGTAGTTTCTTATCGTGTGACTACTCAACATTTATAATTCCATCTCCGTTAGAGCTTTAACTTTCTCTTCCTATCTAATTTTAACTCAAAAAAGAAATTTTCCTAATTTATGCAGATTGCTGGCGTTTGGGTGACCATTAATTTTTTATAAGCTACTATAGCGTTTATTTGTAGAAATTTTTTATCCACCCAACTGTTTCTCAAATCATTCGTTGCCTGACACTTTAGCGCAATATGCATTGCGTCTTCAGCTAGTCCACACAAAGGACATTTATCCTTCTCTACGTTCCCTCTCCTATTCTTGAGTCTCCAGATACCTAATCTCCACCATGCCATTCCTGTTCTCTCTTCCCTTGAATTTAGTCTAACATATTCTTCCTGTTCCCAAAACTGCTTAACCTCCCTATAGTATTTTTGTGATCCTAGGTCTTTAATATTACTAAAAATATCTTGTCTCGAAATTTCGTTTGCCCTCTCTTTTACTATTCTTCCAATAGTTTTCGTGTTTATAGACCCTAGTTCTCTCCATAGCCAATTTAGACCTAATCTGCTTATTTCTCGTTCCAGCTCCTTCAGCCAATTCGATTTCCAATTAGCGGCTTCCATACAAAAGATACATGTTTTCATAAATGCCGAATCATTCCTAAACAGAATATTACTTAAATATTTGATTTTTCTTTCTAGAATAATTCCCAGACGCGAATTGGTTTCCATCTCTTGTAACGCTGCCAGGTTAGAAGCATTCTCCGGTATTCCTAGAATTTTTTTTTTTTACACATTTTGGCTCTTACTTTTGTCGATGTTTCTGCTGGATAACCAACTACCCCAGATCTTATATAATATAGATGTTAACAAAATTCTTCACTCCAATATTCGGCCATTTATTTAGGCATCTGACTACTGCTTGGAGTGCATATTTTCCTTTCTTCCATGCCAATTCATTTTGCAAATTCCAATTTCCCCTACTGTCTATTATCACTCCTAGGTACTTCAATCTGGAAACATAATCAATTGGAATTTTATTCACGTATCATTTCTCTTTCTTACTATCAAAGTCTTTATATATGATATTAAATATAATTTGTTGGATTCTGACAAGTCACTTCATGTCCAACAAAGTAGATGCATGATTTGATATCCCAGTCACTTCATATGAAATCGAAAATAGCTCCTTCAGGTGATAAGCTTAAGTAATAACTAGAAATCGGATTCTTAGTCACTACCCTTTGAGGTTAAGTGAGCAAGAAGTTTGTGCATTGAGCCAATGATTTCACGAAGAGTAGTGGCGCGTGGAGCTGAACGATGAAAACAGACGACTCCCGCATCAAAGAAAACAAACGCACACACAAACAAAAGATTTCAAGAGTAGGGCTATGTTATGTATTACGAAAGAATATACGTAGTATTTGCTGTAAAGCTTTAACTCGAAATATTTCTGTTTCACAGGCATTGCTCTTAATGAAATATTTTAGCCTATAATACAATAATCGTTGCTGTAAAGTTTGACTTAAATTACCGATATTATTATAACATAGGTACTGTCCTTGTGTACAAATGTACCGTTCAATGCCATTTTTAAAGTCCTTGTTCTCAACTTTGTTATGTTGGCATTCAGCACCATTTCCCACAGATCTCTACAGAATTCATTCGCTGGCACTGAATAACTAACGTCCCTGAGCCAAATAACGCCACCCTATTAAAATTTGTTAACGACACAAGTTTCCGATAGTGCACTACTGTAGCCTGCATTCGCTTGCAATCTAGTGATGAAATGAGTTACTAGCTGTCCGCTGACATTTACGAGTGACATTATATTCCATCATTTTCCTGTTGTGTGTTGATAGTGAATGGCTGTTCTTATATCAAGGTAAGAGGCAATATTTTATTTTGTGTGTTGAGCAAATAATAACTATATATTTTCGTGATTCTTAAACATTCTTCTATGTATAGAAAGTAATTGCTATCTATAAAATTTTAAAATGCTAGAGAAACAGGCATGTCATGTTATCAAGTACTCAGTAGCGCTTTAACTCCGTGTGGCGTTAAAAGTCTACAGACAAAATTTTAGGTTATGTTAGTACTAAGGCTGACAGTACAGCATCAGTGTGAAAACATCAGGAAAATCACTAAGCTTTCAACTTACAAATGTTCATAATGTGCAGTGATGATATTGGTTCAATTGCTTATCGAACTCTTAATTTTTTTTTATTTTACATAACTTAATTTTTTTGTTTTACTTATTGGAAAACATTCATATTAAACTAAGGTAAATGCTTTTGTGTTTAATAACTTTCTACTGTGTCACATTCTCTCTTTTTTTAAAGTAAGGAGTCACTGGAAAACATATTTTCCTAATCCATCTGGTGTTTCAGTTTCAGATCAAGAATCTTTCATTAGTATTGAGTGATTTTGTATCTTTTATTAACAGAAACTGAAATTTAGTCGCTTAGTTCAATTTGTGTTGCTTAGGAAAAATAATTCATTAACAATTATAAATGTATAGATTAGTAGAAAATAGGTGGCGTTAATTGGACAACCTGTTCCTAATAACGCCACTTTACAAAGTTTTCCTATTTGAGTTCTAATCCTTCTTCGGTATATAATATATCCATTTTCATTGTGCTATTTTGTAAAGATAAGATTACAGTTTCTATTTCATAATTTTCGTGTTTGTACTTAACTTATTTCCAGAGCAAAAGTGGCTGAAGTGTTAAGGTGGCGTTATTTGGTACGTGTACCTTAATTGAAGATAGATCGCTAGGCTCACTTCTTTCTATCAATTTAAAATGTTTTATATGCTTTTTAAAATTTAATTGCCGCTGTAAGTACCTCCTTTTAGAAAAGATTATGTCAGTGTTACATAAATTACACTCAATTATGTCATCACTTACACATATTGTCTTCCGAATCTCTCAACTCGTTTTCAACTTTCGTACACTTCATTTAGGCACCGTTATTTCAATTAGTAGTGCATTATAGGTATAAACATTGCTACACGAGATTAAAGGACGACGAAATTAAGCAACATTATCAGGTCGAAAATTCAAATAGGTTTGCCAATTCAGGAAGTTCCGACGAAGTTGACAAAGAGTTAGATATTAATAGTGCCTGGGAAAATCAGCGATAATATATAAAAATTGCAGCTGAGCAGAACATAGGTTTTTTATGAAACTAAAAAAAAAGTTATCTTGGTTTGATAAAGATTGTTGCATGGTAGTTGAAGGAAGGAAAGAGGCAAAATTCAAATTCTTGCAGGATTCAGTTGAGGCGAATAAAGGTAATTATTTCAATGAAAGACGGGAAGCAAATCGTACACTTAGAAATAAAAAGAGAGATTACTTGAAGGAAAAGCTGAATGAGGAAGAAACAAATAGTAAGAAAAAACATTCGAGATTTATATAAGGGTATAAAGGAATTTAAGAACGGATATGAGGCAACGGTAAATGTGACCAAGGATGAGAATGGTGACCTGTTCGCAAACTATCATTCAACCCTGAACAGAAGAAAAAACTATTTTGGGAAACTACTAAATGTAAATAGGTCAAATAGAAATGATCGGGACGAAATTCAAATACAAACTGTTAAGTAATTTATACCCGAACCCGCACTTTCTGAAGTCGAAATTGCGATAGAATATCTGAGAAAGTACAAGTCTCCAGGTATTGATCAAATTCCAGCAGAATTAATACAAGAGGGTGGAAGCGCATTATCTAGCAAATTTATAAGCTTGTACTTGCTATTTGGGAAAAGTAAATTGTACCAGAACAATGGAAGAAGTCTATAATTGAGGACCGTTTTTGCAAAACTTGCTAACTGAAAAAACTAAATTTTACAGGAGAGATTGTAGTAAGCAAAATTTTGCTGTAACTCTCACATAGAAGAAAGTAAGTTTTGGAAAAACGATCACACTTTGACACACTACAATGAAGAGAAATAACCCAATTTTACTAAGACGCTTTGAACATCGTGAAGAGGCCTGCCTTATGTTAACGAATCCATCAAAATATTAATTTTGCAGTTAGCAAAATAAGGCATATGGCACAGTTAAGAAAGAAGTTTTATATAAAATCCTTATTGAATTTGGTATTTCCAAGAAACTAGTTCGATTAATTAAAATGTGTCTCAGTGAAACATACAGCAGAGTCCGTGTAGGCCAGTTTCTATCGGATGCTTTTCCAACTTACTGCGGACTAAAGTAAGAAGATGCCCTATCACCTTTACTTTTTAACTTCCCTCTAGAATATATCATTAGGAAAGTTCAGGATAACAGACAGGGTTTGGAATTGAACGAGTTACATCAGCTTCTTGTCTATGCGGATGATGTGAGTATTTTAGGAGAAAATCCACAAACGACTAGGAAAAACACGGAAACTGTACTTGAAGGAAGTAAAATATAGGTTTGGAAGTAAATCCCGAAAAGACAAAGTATATGATAATGTTTCGTGACCAGAACATGGTGCGAAATGGAAATATAAAAATTGGAAATTTATCTTTTGAAGAGGTGGGAAAATTCAAAGTTCTTGGAGTAACAGTAACAAATTAAAATGACACTCGGGAGGAAATTAAACGCAGAATAAATATGGGAAATGCCTGTTATTATTTGGTTTAGAAGCTTTTGTCATCAAGTCTGCTGTCAAAAAATCTGAAAGATAGAATTTATTGAACAGTTATATTACCGGGTGTTCTTTATGGTTGTAGGGTGTATGAGACTAAGGTTCTTAGGAAAATATTTGGGGCTGAGGGATGAAGTTACAGGAGAATGGAGAATGTTACACAACGCAGACCTGGAAGCATTCAATGTTTTCTTCGCCTGATGTAATTAGGAACATTATAGCCAGACGCTTGAGATGGGCAGGACATGGGTGATCAAATTATTAGGGACACTTGTAAAAGTAGGAATTTCATCTTGAAATTCACATAAAACACAAGTAATTTGGATTTTCTCAACTGGAAAAGCTTTATTGCTCTAAATAGAGTTTTATAAACAATATTATTACATATTTAAATGAGTAATAATGAATATGGAATGGAATAAACAAGAAAACTATTATCCTCTAAGCATCATGGTTTGGTCTGTGATTAGTGGTCATGGAACTGGTTGTCTGTATTTTGTTCAAGGAATGATGAAACAATATCAATACATAAATGTTCTGAAGGAACGGCTTCTTTCACAAGTCCGTGAATGGTTCTGGACATGTAGAACGTATGGGCGAATCCAGAACTGCATATAGAGTGTTAGTTGGGAGGCCGGAGGGAAAGAGACCTTTGGGAAGGCCGAGACGTACATGAGATGAGAATATTGAAATGAATTTGAGGGAGGTGGGATATGATGGTAGAGACTGGATTAATCGTGCACAGGATAGGGACCGATGGCGGGCTTATGTGAGGACGGCAATGAACCTGCGGGTTCCTTAAAAGCTATTTGTAAGTAACATTAAAATGTAACGAATTTTTTTTAGGAGTAAGGAACCTGTTGTAGACTGACCTTCTAGTGCGCGTTATTTGTTGTGATTGTGAGGAGAACCTGTACTGAAGTGCATGTGCCGTATCGTATACCCCGTCCACACCTATACTTATTTAAATGTTGTGGGATTAATCAAACTCCCTAACAATATCTACATTTGTTGATCGATGGAACTATCATAGAGCCATTGGGCTAGTATATATCCATCGATTCATAGAGTCATCCTACCTAAGAGCCAACTGGCTAGTCTCTGAAATTGAGACAACTCATCCTGCTTAAGGTTATTCCCTGGTTTTCCTAAGGCGCTAAGCCAAATGTCGGGATGAGCCCTAAAAGAAATGGGCCACGGACCTGCACTCATCTCCCCATGAATCTCCCTAATTACTCTAAATTAATTAATAATTACATCTCTCCCCTCTCTTCGTAATTGAGCCACCATAAAGCCAAATTGGCTGGTCTCTAAATTGAGGCGATTCAACAAGGCTCATGACAACAATCACCTCCTACATAATAGCCAAATTGGCTAGTCTCTTATATGAGACCACTCATCCTGCCTAAGGTATTCCGTGGTTTTCCTAAGGCGTAAGACAAATTCGGGATGAGCCCTATAAGAAATGGACCACGGACCTATATGCCCATCCCCATGTATATTCCCCTTTTCTTGTAAACGACGTATGCCCTAGTTCAGAACATCTAAATTGTCTATTAATGTACGAGTTCACTCAATTAGTCGCAATTTGAAAGGACAGGAACCTCTCAAATTGCAGATTTAGAATTCACGGCACCTCTTCCGACGGCCTTCACATGCCTTGTCATCGAACAACAGATGACAGCGTCTTGCCATCCTAACGGCAAACAACAGCCAACTCCTCCTCGCCCCGTCCCGTGATCACTTGATCAAATCTCCGTCCCCCTCGCGTATGTGGTACCTAAGAGGTTACGTCCAATTTCGGCTTCCCCGTCAACATTTTCTAGAGCTCCTTCAGTGGAGCAGCGTAGCCCGGAGTGAGACTAGTGGCCAACAGGCTTGGAGCTCACATATTTAGTTTTGTACAGCGCCCAACCCCTTGCAAGGACGCGTTTTGCGAACCTTTTAAATTTTTCCTCCCAATTCTCTTTCGGTTTTTCGATTTTTCGATTTTTTTCGATTAATAAAACAGGATTTAATAATAACAGAGAAAATTGTGGTTTATACATTAAACGGTTATACTGTTGTTTAATGTAGCGAATTCTATTACAAAGGAATTACACATTACAAGTAACTTTTTTTCAGCTTTGGGTGAAAGTCTTTGTGGTTTAACATGAGCCCGTCAAAAAACTCCAGATGAAAAAAAAGGGGTATAATATATATGTTTATAATAATCCCGTTCCATTCAATTTCAAAGTTTATTAGTACAATTTTATCCTTTCTGCAAATAATTCGATATCATGCACAAAAGCGGTTAATTTTGATAAAATTCGATAAATACCTCTTTATTCTAACAAAGCCGCAATATAATATAGCGACCTCTTGCTGATACAATATTAATAATAATCGATTTATTGTGGCTTCGTCATGCGCCTCCTGCTGGTGTGTTATACAAGCCTGAATAATGATGTGTGTGAGAATCCAATTGAGATTGATAGGCCTTATGTGGGATCAAAACATAAGCTGTTTTCGATCCGTCGGATTAGACGGTTCATTGTCTGCCATTAGTCAGGTTTCACGCCTACTAAACATGATAGGTAACTGATGAATCAATATGTACAGGGACATAATTTTATTTTTACTAACATTTTTAATATTAACTTGTCTATACCTTTAGAGAACCGGAAACACCGCTTGCTCCCCCCTCCAAGACTGGAGTTCGATGATACTGGCGTAAAACACAAATCACTCTACTAGGTATAGGAAGGAAGAAAAGTAGTTCATCCATTTACGTAAACTAGGAAATATCGCGATTTTGAGTTTGATTATTTTCATTAGGTTTTTCTTTAATCAAAGTACAGTACTGTATTAAGAATAAGTGTTTTTACTCACGAAGTGAGTTATCCATGTGAACGTATTCATTATGCAGTGTATATTATACTGTCTACAGCACATTAGCGTACAATATAGAGAAAGAAGTTAAAATGAAAAATAATCATAATATGAATATTTCAACACAATTTTTAAAATGGTGGCCGTTCATTTCGATACAGGCTTCAGTTCTTTTGTGCATATTATCGCACTATAGACTATTGCATCTAATTCCAATTGCCAGTTTCGTCCTTCGTACTAGTAACTTATGTTGAAATAATTCTGTACCTACTCTACGTACTGTAAATTCAATTTTCACTTCTGCCCGACCCGAAAATATAAAATTACTCAGACATGCTATCTACTGTCCGTCCAAGTGGTTATGCCGCAGGATTGTAGAAAGGGAGGAAATCACGTGACAGTTAATTACTTAACGAGGCCCTTTTATTTAAGTTAAATTAAACAGCTGTATAATATTACGTAAACTTCCAATTCCTAAGAGAAATTAATGTTTTCAGAAAAGAGCTAAGACAGCCCAGCTATTACAGAGGGGCTAGCAGAAGCAGGTGGGGGAAATCGGGATGCGACGTAGGCAAACGGACAGTACCTGTGCGAAAATATGATTCAATATTGAAAGCTCTTTCGTCACTGGAAAACGCGAACATATTTCTGGAACGTACTATACTCAGTAACTCAGTACTGCTTACTATCTGCGGTCTTGGTTCTGTGTGGAATTGGAACTTCCTTAGTAGAAGGGGTGGGAGTGAAGTACATTAAAAAACTCAGGTACAATAAAAATTGAAGTAAAAATAAACTGATGTCCCTGTACATGGAGCTCTTTCTTTGAATCCCTCTAAATATTGCAAAATTTTGAGATATATGAAAATAATAAAGGAACGTACTCCGTTCAATCAAAGGTTATTCTGGATATAAAAATTACAGGTTGTATACTATTCTAAATATCTCTAACACGACCCACAATGCTTTACGCCTGTCCTGTCTGGGGTGGAGCTGCAATAAGTAAAATCAAACGCACCCAGTCATTTAAAAATAAAATCCTACCAAGCTCACTCACTATTCCTTGGTTTGCCCGTAACAGCCATGTACACAAAAAAAAACTGGTATTGACACAATGAAAGAGTTTTTCATTCACATCCTAATAAGTTCTAAAAGAACTTACAAAATTTTCCAGGCGTCTTCCACTGCTCTCTAGGACGCAAGTCTACTTTCTCCATCAGAATCAGGAGCCGAATCCCCATGTAATACCTAATATTTTAATCAAAATTGTTATCACATTAAATTATCTTTTTATTCACTAGGAGCCCAATCTATGCTACTCTCAATTCATTGTCACATATTGTATATTTTGAAGTTTGTCTACTTCATTCAGAAGTGATCTGTATTGCACTAAATGCACTGATTCATCATTAAATTATTAAAACAATTATTTAACAGGTAAATGATACAAATTATAATGCAACTGCTTGAGAAAAAGAAGGAATATTATTTGCCAATATTTATAGCATTTATAGATTATGTTAAAGCCTTTGATAAAGTAAAAAGAAATATAATATGGGATATAATGAACCTACGAGGCTTTCCAAATCACATAATAAGAGCAATTCAAAGCCTGTACGCAGGAACAATGATAGACATGAAAAAATGGAAACAGACAGTCAACTACCAATATAGAGATACATCAAGGTGAAAGACAGGGATGCCCTTTAGCACCCGCTCAGTTTAACCTTTATATTGACGATGTCATTAGGAAATGGCAATATATTTTATCAGAAAAGTTTAGGGTTGATAGTAGAAAATTACATACACTCCTCTTTGCAGATGATCAGGCAGTGATAGCAACTGACGAGGACAGCTTGCAGAGAGCCATTTTTAAATTAGAAAGAGTTGCTGCTGAATATAACCTACAGATATAATAATAATAATAATAATAATAATAATAATAATAATAATAATAATAATAATTTATTTATTTAATCTGGCAGAGCTAAGGCCTGTAGGCCTTCTCTTCCGCCCAGCCAGACTCTAATTCTAATTAAATATATTTGGTTACATAGTTATTACATTAATGTCTAGATCATAAAACAACAAGAAAGTAAATAATGAAAATTGGATAACTAATGTTAGTGTGACAATAATAAACACTGGTAAGAAATAGTTATAATAATAATGATAATAATAATAATAATAATAATAATAATAATGAGATAATTTAGATATTTATCTGTGATATATATAACCATTAAACATGGAGAAACCTGAAACAGCTATTATTGTTGACAATAATTGTTAGAAAAATATCTCGTTAGCCTATTCTTAAATTGATTTGATGTCTGACAGTCCCTGACATTACTCGGTAGGGAATTCCAAAGCCGAGGAACAGCCACAGTGAAAGAAGATGAATATGAGAATGTTCGGTGGGAGGGAATGGATAATACTGAGGAGTGTTGTGATCGTGTGTCTAGGTTATGATGGGTGGATAAATTTTGAAAACGAGACGCAAGATAGACAGGAGTGGAGAAATGCAATATGTGAAAGAGAAGGGAAAGACAGAGGATTTTCCTACGATCTTCTAGACGGAGCCAGGACAACATTTCGAGGGATGGTGTCACGTGATCAGCCCGGCGAATATTGCAGACGAAACGGACGCACATATTATGAACACGTTGTAGTCTCTGCGCCGAAGTAACGCCTAGGTCAGTAAGCAGAATATCACAGTCATCGGAGTGGGGCATCACGAGTGTTTGCACTAACATTTTTTTCATGGAAAAGGGTAGAAAATTCTTCAATCGTCTAAACGAGTGGATTAATGAAAATACCTTTTTGCATGTTTCTGCAACTTGAATGTTCCAATTTAAACTTTTATCCATATAACTACCTAGATTTTTTACTGATTCATTGAACGGAATTTCGGTGCCGTGTATTTTAATCGGGGAGAAATTTGGTATGGTAATAGTGCTTAACAAACGTGAATGGCCCACAATGATTGACTGTAATTTTTTTTGGATTTAGTTTAAGTCGGAATTTCCGTGTCCATGTCCAGATTGAGTCCAGATCGTCATTAATTTTAGTTATTGCATTATTTATTTCGTCAGATATCGCCAAGTAAAACGAAAGTAATGGCGTTCCATGGGAAGAATATAGTAAGAGCCGAAATAGTAGTGAATAATCTTTTAATAGAACAGGTAACTGACTTTAACTATTTAGGGGTCATCCTAGAAAATGATAGGACAAAGAATATTAAAAGAAAATTAAACCTGTTCCAACATATTTGTGGTACAATTAAGAGGACACTAGGAAGGAAAACCAGAAGAGAAATTCTACTCAAGATCTATAACGTTTTAGCTTTGCCTGTATTGATGTATGGCTCGGAATGCTGGACCCTTAATAAAAGCATGATAAGAAGAGTGGAAGCAGCAGAAATGAGATTTCTTCGATATGTAACAGGATATACTCTTTTAGACAGAAAAAGGAATGAAGATATCCGCAAAGAACTGCAAATAGTCAGCATAGTAACAAGAATAGAAGAATCTATACTAATAATAAATCTGTAGCCGAAAATTTTCTGGTAATTCTCGATTTTCCAAAAATAATTGGTCCTAACATATATAATTAACCACCCTGAAACCGAAAATCGCTTTTTTTTAATTTTTGTTTGTATGTCGTCTGTCTGCCTGTCTGTGTGTTTGTTACCTTTTCACGCGATAATGGATGACCGGATTCCGATGAAAATTGGAATATAAATTATGTTCGTTGTGACTTAGATTTCACGCTATATGGCATTCAAAATACATTATTTGAAAGGGGGGTTATAAGGGGGCTTGAATTAAATAAATCTAAATATCTCGCTTATTATTGCGTTTTGTGAAAAATGTTACATAACAAAAGTTCCTTTAAAAATAATTTTCGATAAGTTTTATTCCTTGAAACATTTTGATAGGACTGATATTTAATGAGATAAATGAGTTTTAAAATTAAAATAACTGCCATCTAAGGCCGTATAATGAAATAAAAAACAAATGACTTCGTCTATAAGGGGCCTTGGACAGCAACAATCGAAAGCTATGAAATATAGCCTACAGAGAATGTTTCTGTATTTGTATGAAGTAATGTCGGAAGCTAAATTAACCGATTTGTATAATTAATTATTATTTCACCATTGGAAAGTGTAGTTTCTCTAGATGGACATAATGCTATAATATTATTACAGTAACTTCTGATATAATATAATGTAATTACTTTATATTTATTTCTAACGGGTGCAGCGGAGCGCACGGGTACGGCTAGTATAGAAATAAATGGCTTGAACACGTCAGCAGAATGAATGAAGAAAGGCTGGCCCGTATGATCCAAAATTATAAGCCTCAAGGTCACAGAAGTCGAGGACGACCAACCAAAAGATAGACTGATCAACTATACTTTGGAGCCGGAACACATCGGTAGATTTTCAGTTATATGTAACACAAATTGTAATATCATATTGATGGAAAGTTCACAGTTTTCTAAGATAAATGATTTTTTTTTCCCAAATGTTTAATAGGCCTACCCTCTTGTTCTGTAAACATTGCGAGTAGGATCGTGATTTTTGTCCATATCGATAGAAAATCTAATAAGAAATAATTTATCTCCCTGGCGTATTTCAGTAGCGTGGATAATTTTCATGTAAATATAATTTAAAAATCATTAATTTCAAGCCACTGAAAGATACGAACAGATTGCAACGTTGTTGTCAGAGAAGGAGGTTAAAGGTAGGGAGATAGACCTGAGTTCGTTGACCTCTTACATCAGTATTACGAGAAGAAAGAGCAGTGTGTTAGTTGCGATGTTGCCAGACTGCTGAAAATTCCAACTCAATTTTCTAATTAACCGTGCATTTAACCGCAAAACGTAATGTAGGTTTTCTACGAGTATTCATTTAAGTGTATTATATCGTCCCATTTAAACTGCAGGGTTATTACACTTCCATCCTGTATAAATAAAAAGCAAGGAGAGATTCAGTGAAGAAATTGCTTTAGTCGAAAGTTGCATATAGGCCTAATGCTGACATTCATTGATGATAAGCAGGCTTCGAGAATTTGGACCCGATACAATAAGTTTACTGTGCATGTACTATAGTTTGTTGACTCGCTGCAGGTAGTGAAAGGTAGAGATGTGTTGAGGTAACAACGTTGCTGTTTAGAGTAGAGTACGGTAGTATGGGGAAACACATATGTACATTCTGAAAGTAAATATACATTACACAGTGATAATGTCAAAAGAATGTGAAAAGCATTTATTCTCCTGTCTTTTATAAGCATTTGTGTTTAATTATACACAGTGTTAATGGTGGAAATAAACATGCAGCAATTTTAATTTTTTTTCATTTATCCTATTGGTCGTCTTTAGGAAGTGCAGTTACAGTACCGAATTGCAATGTACCTACTACAAGATACATTCCCAGTGTCTCAAACGTAAATCTTTTTCGGTTATCTGCCAAAGGTTGTACTGTAGAAAGCTGTGTTATACGTCGCATGACGTGATAGGAGCAAAACGAGAAAACCTAACATCATTGCAGTCTCTAAGAGACAATCCTTTATTCTCGGGTGACTCTGTGTCCACTAATTTTCTCTTTATATTACACATTGATCCATATCCGTTATTTGTACATAAATTGATTTTTACTTCTGTTTTACACGTTCAGTAACCGGTGTACTTGGTGTCTCATTAATTCTCTGCATTATTTTTTAATTAATTTGAGGGCTTCCGGCATCTCTTGCTCTGACTTTTCTAACCGTGTAAATAGTTTCAGACACAGGTTGAAAATAGGTTTGTATGAAAACCAAATTATTCGTCAGAACCTTCAAATCCAGAGCGTTTTCCTTTGCGTATTTGTTGGCATTCATTCTACAGTACCCCCACCCACTGTACGCTTTACCACTATACTCAGTACGCCGTTATGCGGATTTCCCACTGAACTGCTCTATTGGGTCCGAAGTCTCGAAGCCTGATGATAAAGCACAACACTAGAAGAAGTGACATTTCTTATATGTGAATTTGGTTGTATCAGTTATCCAAAACTATCAAAAGAAGTAGTGAGTGAAACATCAATATATAGCCTCCTGGTTATGAGACCGAGACATCTGTTGTTTTATTTTGAAGTTCAATATAATTCTCACTTCAAAATAAAAACACTGCAATGAAAAATGTTAAAGATATCCTGCAGTTTACAGTTAGGGCACAAATGCAGGTATATCTATATATAATTTGAACTGGTAATGGAAATTACGGGGAAACGGCTGAACGAATTTTAATATATGACCTCTCATTTTGAAGCTTGGAACCCAAAGTTTTTCAGAAAAATAGTAGTTTTCAGTGAAATGTCAATTTTCCTACATCATT
Source organism: Periplaneta americana (assembly GCF_040183065.1). Classification (NCBI taxonomy): domain Eukaryota; kingdom Metazoa; phylum Arthropoda; class Insecta; order Blattodea; family Blattidae; genus Periplaneta; species Periplaneta americana. The sequence goes on from NC_091124.1 coordinate 181,303,636, forward strand.
TCCTATTTTCCAAAATCCATCTGTCGTCAGTTTTGAGAAATAATGGCTTTTCAGAATAAAACAAAACACAAACACACTACAATAAACAATATCATACGAAGGCCATGACCTATAGGATTGCTGACATATTTAGAGTTCAGATGGCTCAGATTCTCTGACATTGTAATGCCAATATGTCGGTCAGAACGTTTCTGTAATATTGGTTATTAAAAATTTCAAGAATTACTAAAAGAATTGACAGTTCAGATTCTGTGGTGTGTAATTTTCTGAGTACAGCTGTCTGTATATTGGATATTAAAAACTACAAATCTTAAGAATGTTTGATGATATTATTACCATTAAAATGTAATATTATTATAGTGAATGCCATGATGTGAGTATTGTCACTAATTATAGGCTACAGATTAATGCTTTATTGATGATATGAAAGCGAAACCTTTCCATGATATGAAAGTGAACGCGTAGAGAATATCTGAAGTTAGATCTTCATTTCTATAATATTTACTGAGTGACGGCTATATAGTAGTCTATATAAAACTTACGTAAGATAACAATATTGTTATTGAAATGAAATTATTTTTATAGTTATTAATCAAGTGCTATTGGTCTTTTTCATATATTTAATGGCGGTGTGGTGTACACATTTAAAGCTGAAAGTTTGAATTTATAAAACAGTTATGCTACTGGTTGTTCTTAGTGGTTGTGAAACTAGGACTCTCACTTTGAGAGAGGAAGAGAGATTAAGGGTGTTCGAAAACAAGATGCTTAGGAAAATATTTGGGGCTAAGAGGGATGAAGTTATAAGGAAAATGGAGAAAGTTACACAACACAGAACTAAACGCATTGCATTCTTCACCTGACATAATTAGGAACATTAAAACCAAACGTTTGAGATGGCAGCGCATGTAGCACGTATGGGTTAATCTAGAAATGGATATAGAGTGTTAGTTGGAAGACCTGAAGGGAAAAGACCTTGAAGGAGGCAGACGTAGATGGGAGGATAATATTAAAATGGATTTGAGATAGGTGGGATATGATGGTAGAGACTGGATTAATTTTGCCCAGGATTGGGACCGATAGTGGGCTTATGTGAGGGCGGCAATAAACCTTTGGGTTCCTTAAAAGCCATTTGTAAGTAAGTGATATAGATGTTTATACGTGTGATTCTCTTCAGTATTGTCTGGAGAGAGCGCAAAAATTATAATTCCTAAGGAAAACCAAACATTATTACTTACTAATAAAATAAGAGGCCTACAAAATGTTGCAGTGTCCTGATCGCTTTAGCAAGATCTCTTAGCAGGATAAAATGATTCCAGCCTTTACATTTCAAGGTAGTTCACAAAACATGCAGCAGCTATACCAAGACGCTATGTCTATTGTTGGGAAGCATGTCAAACCTGATATTTTCTTAACTCTCACCTACAATCCGCAATGAGCTGAAATAGCTAATGCTTTACGCCCACATGAAAAACCGACTGATCTTCCTGGCATTGTTACTAGCGTTTTTGCATTCAAACTCATGAATTGAAGGTATATAGGTTCAATAAAAAGTATTTAGCATAAAGAAAACCATTCAGAAGACCGTGTTTCATTATTACGGAAGCAAATAACTTACAAAATGTCTGGTATTCTTCATCTATACTAATATAAATCTGTAGCCAAAATTTTTCTGGTAATTTTCGATTTTCCAAAAATAATTGGTGTTAACATTTATAATTAACTATCCTGAAACCGAAAATCGCTTTTTTGAAAATTTTGTATGTATGTATGTCTCTCTGTCTGGATGTTTGTTACCTTTCCACGCGATAATGGCTTAATGGATATCAATGAAAATTGGAATATAAATTAAGTTCGTTGTAACTTAGATTTTAGGCTACATGGCATTCAAAATACTTGATTTAAAAGGGAGTTTATAAGGGGGCCTGAATCAAATAAATCGAAATATCTCGATTATTATTGATTTTTGTGAAAAATATTACATAACAAAAGTTTCTTTAAATATGATTTCCGATAAGTTTTATTTTATGCAAAATTTTGATAGGAGTGATATTTAAGGATATGCAAGACTTTAAATATAACAACACAATACATTTTCACCGCCATCTCATACTATACCGTTATTTTTCCTGCAGTAACTCCTAAGTGCAAAATATAAAATTGTTGAGTAGGAAGAAAAAAACACATTTATTCACTCCACGGCAATGGTACATAGAAGATCGCGAATTCTTACATTTTCGAAAGAAAGAAATATAATTACACATCACTATATATGCTGTATCGCTATTTAAGTTATTTGAAGGGTTCAGAACCATAGTGGGCCAAGCGCCATTTACTGAAGACGTAGAAAACAAGGGTTAAAATTAAGTTATTACCATAATTGAATGGAAACATATAGCAAGTAATATAAAGTTTACACATTAAAACTAACAGATATGTCAATCTTCATTAAACTATGGTTGCATGTAATAACAAATAAACATGTTAAAGGAATTGTCATTGCACAAAATGAGTGCTCTATGGACCGAAATGATCGAATTTTAATTATTTAAATACAATTTCAATTAAGTAACATATTAAACGATTTAGGGTGGAATTCATAGTCGTCACTTAAAAAATGAGTGAACCCTTAAGTAATAAGTGTTTGCTTATAATAAGGGAACCCTTATGTCAATTCCGAATTCATAGACAACATTTATTTTCACGTAATGAGTGCTCGCTTACAGCTGCCGGACATGACGTCATAACAAAAGCTGGCTCTCAATGAACTAATCGAAAGCAGCTCTGCATGTGGAGTTGCTATAACAACGAGTTATCAATATTATTGTACTGAATAAGTTATATACAGCAATAGTTTCATGATATGTGAAATTCTAGTTGCATGTTAGTTATAGTTATAATCAGATATCCTACTAATTGGAACACATGTTCTGTAGTAGTGAATTTCTTAAATAAATTAATTAAGCCTATTAGGCCTACTATATAATACTGTATATTGAATTTATTAACATAGTGTTATATTTACTCTATAATTTGCCAATTATAGCTACATTTTACATTTTTGGCTATGATATCTATACTTAACCCCTTTTAATTTATTTTTATTTAGTATTTTTCATTTATAACTAGATCTGTGTCTTTTATTTAGGTAGTATCTACTTTTTCTTTAATTTTTAATTTGTAATTACACTTGTATCTGTTTTATCTCTTTTTTCATGTTATATGCAATTCTATGTTTTTTTAACAAATATCTGTACTGTCTATTGTAATTGGGGCTTTGCCCTGTTATATAAATAAATAAATGAATGAATGAATGAATGAATGAATGAATGAATAAATAAATAAATAACGATCAATTTGGCTAGAGCAAGAACTTCGAATTGATCTGAAAACGATATCGCTTCTTAAATTTCAGTTCACTATACATTTCCAGAGGATTCTCCATGTCTCTAATATACCTTTTTGGGACACATATTTTCCTCATTTCGTTCAACAAACTCCACAAAATCCTCAAAATCATTCTCAGTATACATTTTGAAAATGAGTGGTCACTTAAGGGTACAGATCAGCTCACTTAAGTAATCACTCATTATGTGAATGAGGGACAACTATGAATTAGAAATGAGTATAAGTAACCACTTAAGGGTTCACTCATTTATAAGTGACGACTATGAATTCCGCCCTTATCCTTCTATCAAACACGAATGTTCCCTGGATCAAACGTCCTATTTTAATTATGTAATTACTTTATATTTATTTCTAACGGGTGCAGCGCAGCGCACGGGTACGGCTAGTTGGAAATAAATTTGAAAAATTTATTGTAATTTGAACTTTTAATGAACTTAGTTTGCACTATTTGCTGCACAAGCCACTAGTAATTCTTTATACATCCGTTGATTGAGGAATGCACACTATTCAAGACTGCTTAAGATCATTGTATGTAGTGTTCCCTTGACAGTCCGGGACAAGTACTTAAATACCTGATAATAATGAACGGCCGGTACCAACTCCTCGGGGATCTATCTTAGGATAGATACTCTAGGAGCTGGTACCGGCGGCCGTTCATTATCCTCAGTATACCTACAGTACATGACGCGTCGTTTCAGTGTTGTCACTAACTGCCGTATCAGCGTGCACCCAACTGTAAGGAAGCTGGGCTGCTGTAGATTCTTTATTGCAGCTATCACGATTTGGGCTAACTTCCTGGCCTTCATCTCCGTTGTTTATTGAGTTTTTTTTTTTTTTTTTTTTTAGCAATGATTTCAAAAAGGCATATGACTCGGTTAAGAGAGAAGTTTTATATGCTGTACTTATTGAATTTGGTATTCCCAAGAAACTAGTTCGATTAATTCAAATGTGCCTCAGTGAAACGTACAGCAGAGTCCGTATAGGTCAGTTTCTGTCAGATGCGTTTCCAATTCACTGTGGGCTAAAGCAAGGAGATGCACTATCACCTTTACTTTTTAACTTTGCTCTAGAGTATGCCATTAGGAAAGTCCAGGATAACAGAGAGGGTTTGGAATTGAACGGGTTACATCAGCTTCTTGTCTATGCGGATGACGTGAATATGTTACGAGAAAATCCACAAACGATTAGGGAAAACACTGGAATTTTACTGGAAGCAAGTAAAGAGATAGGTTTGGAAGTAAATCCCGAAAAGACAAAGTATATGATTATGTCTCCTGACGAGAATATTGTACGAAATGGAAATATAAAAATTGGAAATTTATCTTTTGAAGAGGTGGAGAAGTTCAAATATCTTGGAGCAACAGTAACAAAAATATAAATGATATTCCGGAAGAAATTAAACACAGAATAAATATGGGAAATGCCTGTTATTATTCGGTTGAGAAACTTTATCATCTAGTCTGCTGTCGAAAAATCTGAAAGTTAGAATTTATAAAACAGTTATATTACCGGTTGTTGTTTATGGTTGTGAAACTTGGACTCTCACTTTGAGAGAGGAACATAGGTTAAGGGTGTTTGAGAATAAGGTGCTTAGGAAAATATTTGGGGCTAAGAGGGATGAAGTTACAGGAGAATGGAGAAAGTTACACAACACAGAACTGCACGCATTGTATTCTTCACCTGACATAATTAGGAACATTAAATCCAGACGTTTGAGATGGGCAGGGCATGTAGCACGTATGGGCGAATCCAGAAATGCATATAGAGTGTTAGTTGGGAAGCCGGAGGGGAAAAAGACCTTTAGGGAGGCCGAGGCGTAGATGGGAAGATAATATTAAAATGGATTTGAGGGAGGTGGGATATGATGATAGAGAATGGATTAATCTTGCTCAGGATAGGGACCAATGGCGGGCTTATGTGAGGGCGGCAATGAACCTCCGGGTTCCTTAAAAGCCAGTAAGTAAGTAAGTAGGTAAGTAAGTAAGTAAGCAGTGATTTGTTCTGGACCGAAGTTAGATAGGACCTTAAATACGCATAGTTAACTACCAACCAAAGAATTCAACTAATAGGGTTCAAAAGTATGAAGAAATTTTATCAGATATTTAAGTACTTTTTTGCCGTAAAATAACTCAATAAAATAAAACAATTAGGAAAAATAATTAAAAATAATACTTTCTATTACTTTGATACTTCAATTTCAATTTTCTTATAATATTAATCACTTTCGTGAATTGTAGTCCCAATAAATTTGTTTATTTTTCTTTAAAGCTTTTAAATTCTAGAAAGCTGTCACTTTTTGTCACTACAGATATTAATTTATATTATAACCAGTGAGGGATGTGAGACGGTATGGAATACGGCCACTGGTATCTATGGCCAGAAACCATAACGTCACTGAAAAAGAAATGTGATTCGTAAATATCTGTTTATAAATTTCTTCACAACAAAGAGTACTATCTGCTTGCTTCGTAAATCTAAACCACAGCCTTCTGAAACTGAATTCAACGTGTGTTTAGACACGTTTATTATGATAAGTCAACCCCGGAATGCTTACAAAGGTACTATTTGAAGAAATTAGCGGCTTAATAGTGAGAAGACTCTACTTAATGTAATTTCAAAAGGCAACAATAAACCTGAATTTTTTTTTCATTTTACTATTAAAAAAATTAATCAAAATAAGACTCAAGGATAATAAAATGTACAAAACATACTGTGACAGCTGGGTGTCGATCGTGCGGGAGACGGGCGACGCGGCGGTGGGAGGTTGCGCGCGCATCTGGTGCTTGCCGAGAGGGGAAGGAAGCAAACTGCTGCGCGAAGTGACAGATTATTCTCGACGAAACCGAATCGTCTAGTGACGGAAACGACCAGAAATCGAAGGCTCGCGAAGTGTTGCCTAGCAAATAAAAGAAACCAGCCTTCGAGAGGAGTGTTCAGTTTGGTCAGGAAGCCAGCCAGTCTTGTGTAGCAGTGAAGCCAGACCGGAGTTCGACTTGAGTGTGTGTCCGCAACTGTCCGAGGGTCTAGGCGGAAGCAACGCAGTTGGAAGACTTGAGTTCGAGTGCAGTGGACCGCAGTTGGGGGACCCAAGTTCGAGGTTCAGTGGACTGTCTCTGAAGGTCTGTGGTTCGAGATACTGTGAACTTGAGTGACTGAGCTAGAAGAACTAGCCAAGGCAAACGAACTGTGAACTGAGAGTTCTGATTCGTAAATAGTGCTTTGTGAACATTAGTTAGAATTAACAGTTAATTGTTGTTCTCAATAATCCAAGTAAATTGTCATTGTCGTATGTGGAGTGCAATAACGAATACTGTGTTACTATGAGGAGTGGAAATCCCATTGTTGACGGGAGTAGAATTAAATTGTAGAGAGTAATTGTTATTGTTTTGAAGAATAAAAGTTACATTGTTCAGTTGGAATAAAATTTACAATATTATACAAATTTTGAGGGTAGAAGGTGCATGGAGTCTGTTAAAGAATAGATTAATTACAATAGATCGGACTCCTCTAACAATATATAATTTTTAATAATAAAATACAAATAAATTGAATGATTAAAGGAAGAAAATTTCATCTAAATAAGAGGACTCGGGGAAGGATGCAAGATTACTTGTAGCATTACCGCGCTGAATGGCGATACCAATGCGCTGACGTAGATATTGACTGCTTCGAGGGTCCCCAGAAAGCTGCACTAAACTTCTGCCTATGGTGGAGATAAGAGCTTTGGCTTCACCACACCATGAGCCAAACAAAAATATAATTATCTGCAAGATGTTTATATTTATGGTGTTTACTGACAGCGGCACTTTCTGCAGATCCTGGTGTCTTAGAAGTTGAAGACAGATGAGAAGGGGCCAATGTATCCACACATGTGGAATTCCAAATTAAGGATTTGCCTACACGCCACGGGACTAGAGTCAGACCATCGGATCTCTTGCCGTCTGAACGGCTGATCCCGGAAGGTTCTAAGATGGATGGAACCCCTGAGGATGTTAATGCTCTTTTAATGATGTCATTGAGCGATGAATGACGAGATAGACGCCCCTTACTCATGACACAACTTAAGGCATGGTGGCCATAAGAATCTACAATATTGCCGCAGATACATTTATGAATGTGACAGATTTTGCAACCGAGGCGTAAAGCCACGGAAACTTTAAAGGATCTGGGATCCATAAGGATACCGATGTTAGGGGAAGGAATTGCATGAAGCGAAGATCCTGAAACATTTTGTTGGAGAGCCAAAAAACGATCACTTGTTCCGGGCTGTCAAGGAAACACTACATAGGCCTACAATGATTTTACATACGTATTTCGTACGACGATGGAGGGATGAGTGCTGAGCAAGGATTGAACAATTGTGGCGGTGGGTCATACGTGACAGGGCTCAGGAATAACTTCATTATTTAAAGAATCTCAATAAACAAACAAATTGTGTCTCATCCTGATTTATTTACAGCATCGTAGTAGTAGAAATAAACCTGTCTGTGCGTGTACAAGACATTTATTCGTGGGAATTTATATTTTATTTCTGAAAAATATACAGTACCTATTACTTAAGGAAAATTAATTGAATCTTTCTGGCAAACGAAATTAAGAAAGTACAAGAACTTACATTTTTTTGCCTATAGAATATAACAAGACCAGTAATTCTTATTCGATCACTATAAATAGACAGTGTCGTCGTTGCGTCAGTGAGACTGAAACTCTTGGCCACGTTTTGGGTGCCTGTTCTTTCAGCGAGGCACTGCGGAAGTCTAGACATCACAGAATCAGGTCCATGATTTGCGAAGCCTTGAGGAAGAAAGTTCTTACCGTACACGAAGAAGTCCATGGCATCTCTCAAGAGGGATCCTGTCGGGGAATTGACATGCTTGCCATTCTACCAGGCTCTACATCCGCCTACATTATCGACCCGACTGTCAGGTTCGAGGCACAGGAACAACAGCCCGCTGAAGTCCACTCAGAAAAATGCAGAATTTATGAGCCCACAGTTCCATTCTATTTGGAGAAATATCACCTCAACTCCATTGAAGTAGTTGGGCTAATGGTTGGCGCTAGGGGCACAATACCTCGCCTCTTTGTCAGTATCTGCAAGAAGTTCCAGTTGAACAACGACTTCATTCGTGATGTTTTTCTTGCCGCTATCAGAGGATCACTTGCCATTTTAAAATACTGTCTGTACTTTGTTTCCTAAAAAGGGAGAATTTTGCTCGAATATCTAATCTGTTTGTTTACTATGTTTAGGCCTGTTATATGCATGCTATTATCTTTCCTGTACTTAATTTTCCCTTTTGTTCGTTCCCCTCATTTCTCTCTTGTGGTCTGTTTTTGTTTTCACTCAATATGTTTATTATGCTTTGTCCAATGAGGCAGGCCCGTCATTGGGAAAGCTGAAAGAGTGTCTTTCAATGTGGTTTGCACAATGTTTAAGTCGAAATGTACTAAAACACTGGGATTAAAAATAAAACATTTGTTTAATTAAAACAATTCGTGAAAATTGTTTCTATTCGTTTTGATTTTGGCGGGTGTCATACTGACTTCTAATTTCGTGAACACTTCAAACTTAAGTAACCTATTACAAAACTTTTTTGTCTCATCGAATAGTATAACAAAAATGTACACATTAAAACAATAAATCTATATATAATTTGAACTGGTAATGGAAATTACGGGAAAACGGCTCAACGGATTTTAATGAATGACTCCTCATTTTGACCCTTGGAACCCAAAGATTTTCAGAAAAATAGTAGTTTTCAATGAAATGTCAATTTTCCTATACAATTTTCCTTTTTTTCCAAAATCCATTTTTCGTCAGTTTTGAGAACTAATTGCATTTCAGAATAAAACAAAACACACACTACAATAACAATATGCTATTACACGAAGACCATGACCTGCAGAATTGCTGATATATTTAGAGCTCATATTCAACCGGTTATTAAAAACTTCAAGGCTTGCTAAAAATAATGAAATTTACAGGCCTGATTCTGCGGTGTGTAATTTTCTGAGTACCGCTGTGTATTGGATATTACAATCTACAAAACGTGAGGTGGTTTGATGACATTATTACCATTAGTAATTAAATATTATTATATTTAAAGCCATGATGTGACTATTTTTCATTAATACATATTAATGCTTTATTGATGCTATGAAAGTGAAACGTTTTGGGATTATTTAAGTAGATGTAGAGAATATCTGAAATTAGATCTTCATTTTCAGTGAAGTGACTTATTTGATTTGATTAAGTTGATATTCTTCGAGCCTGATCCAACCTGTGATCCTGTTCTTGTATACGCAGTACCTAATTAAGATAATAGCTCGACCACTACCATCCTGCAATATCCTGACGTAAACTAAAATAAACTGGTGTCAGAATTTAATCATAACCTAACTGTGACCGACAGCATCGGCCATAACAAAGTTGTGCCCAACAACAAAGAAACAATAATAACAATTTTGTGCCAGAAGAGCTCAACCACAACACACTGAAAGGTCGGGCATATTTTTAACTTGTGAAACAAGCTAAAGATTAATTTGACCAAAAAGTGGAGCCCCCTTTTTTCAGGAAGTCCTTCAATTATTTGTAACAGGAGTATATAGGCACGTCGAACATCGGCGTCATCAAATGAACGAGTCGACCAGCTGGCCAGTCAGCAACAATTTCCAGAACGTGTATCGCATAGTGACAGACATCCAATATCCCACAAAAGAAACAGACTTAAACGAGATCAGTTCAGAATCAATAACAGATATTGTAGAACAGCAATAACTGATGAACGAGAGAAATTTTCTCCAAGGAGTTGCTCAATGACTGGAAAGAAAGTTTGTAAGGAGCTTCTTTGTCATACAGTGCGTCTCTTTTGGGGGAAATTTTATTTTGGAGAATATAGTGAAATAGCAACATTTCAATCACCATTAATAATACGGTGCATTATGTTGTTGGATTGTACAGTATTCGTTAGAGAAATGTACGAATTACAGACGCAGCGGTTATTCATAGAAAGGTCCAAATGGTCATTTTAAATTTTACAGGAACAAGAGAAAACTGAATATCTCAGTATCAAATACTTCTTACGGATGGCTTTTAGAGAACCTCGAGGTTCATTGCCGCCCTCACATAAGCCCGCCATTGGTCCCTATCCTGGGCAAGATTAATCCAGTCTCTACAATCATATCCCACCTCACTCAAATCCACTTTAATATTATCCTCCTATCTATGTCTCGGCCTCTCCAAAGGTATTTTCCCTCAGGTGTTCCAACTAAACTTCTATATGCATTTCTGAGTTCACCCATACGTGCTACATCTCAAACGTCTGGATTTAATATTCCTTATTATGTCAGGTGAAGAATATTATAATGCGTGCAGTTCTGCGTTGTGTAACTTTCTTCATTCTCTTGTAAGTTCATTCCTCTCAGTCCCAAATCTATATTAATAATAAATCTGTAGCCGAAATTTCTCTGGTAATTTTCGATTTTCCAAAAATAATTTGTCCTAACATACATAATTAACGCCCTGAAACCGAAAATCGTTTTTTTTGAAAAAATTTGTTTGTATGTCTGTCTGTCTGTCTGTCTGGATGTTTGTTACCTTTTTACGTGATAATGGCTGAACCGATTTATATGAAAATTGGAATATAAATTAAGTTCGTTGTAACTTAGGCTATATGGCATTCAAAATATTTTATTTAAAAGGGGGGTTATAAGGGGGCTTGAATTAAAGAAATCGAAATATCTCCCTTATTATTAATTTTCATGAAAAATTTTACATAACAAACGTTTCTTTAAAAATAATTTCCGATAAGTTTTACTCCATGCAAAATTTTGATAGGACTGATATTTAATGAGATAAATGAGTTTCAAAATTACAATAACAACGCCATCTAAGGCGGTGTAATGAAATAAAAAACAAATGACTTTGTCTATAAGGAGCCTTGGACAACAACAATCGAAAGCTATGAAACATAGCCTACAGAGAATGTTTCTGTGTTTGCATGAAGTAATATCGGAAGCTAAATTAACCTATTTGTATAATCAATTATTAATTCACCATTGGACAGTGTAGTTTCTTTAGAGTAATGTTATTACAGTACATAACTTCTGAGTGAATCGAGGACAGGTAAGATTAATATAGCTTCTTATGCACAGAAAACTTGATAGGCATTCGTTTCCTGTTTTTTCCTAAAATAATTTTTATGACCAAATGAGTGGTCTCTAGGTCAAAATGATCGCATTTTAATTTTCTTAATACAATTTAAATTAAGTAATATAATAAACGATTTATCCTTCTATCAAACACGAATGTTCCCTGGATCAAATGTCCTATTTTAATTATGTAATTACTTTATATTTATTTCTAACGGGTGCAGCGGAGCGCACGGGTACGGCTAGTATATTCCTAAGAATCTTATTCTCAAAAACCATTAATATCTGTTGCTCTATAATTTTAAAATCAAATACAGATACAATGTCAATTCTTTAATATTATATATTTCTTCGAAGAAGATATCGATGGTGTATAGGTAAAAGGGCTTAACCCTTATTTTTTTCAAATGTGAGACTTCTTGCTGCAATTAGTGAAATTAGTTAAAATTTAATTGTAAAACGTGAAGATAGTTTTTAGACATTTACGTTTACAGTCCTTCATATAAATTAACTAATTATAATGTGTTAAAATTTAATTATAGCTGTTCCTGAAAAAAAAATTCTTTTGCGGAATACTAAGAAAACTGGAACTACAAAATGTAAGATGTGAATTTACTCCATTATATTAATGAAATAACAGTTTAAGAATAGAAGTTAGCCACCGGCGTAGCTCAGTCAGTTAAGGCTCTTGCCTGCCGGTCTGAAGTTGCGTTCGGGCGCCGGTTCGATCTCCGCTTGGGCTGATTACCTGGTTGGGTTTTTTCCGAGGTTTTCCCCAACCGTAATGTGAATGCAAGGTAATCTATGGCGAATCCTCGGCCTCATCTCGTCAAATATCACCTCGCAATCACCAATCTCATCGACGCTAAATAACCTAGTAGTTGATACAGCGTCGTTAAATAACCAACTAAAAATATAGAAGTTAGGAGAAGAAGGACCCAACTGTAAATGACATGGCGGTTCTTCTACAAACAACTGAAACATAGTGTTACATTAAGGTCTCAGAAACTATAATTGGGCCCATCTCCTACCAACCAAGATATTTATTACGTTTTTTCTGCCGGAATTGAAATTTTGATTGGACTCTTTTTTTTTTTTCTACTGATCAGATGCGCCTTGTAAAGGAATACAATAAAATAAAAAAATTGATATGGATAATGCTACTTTGATCCTTTTTTGAATAACCGCTTCAAATGTAAATTACTTTTTTCCACACTAGATGAATTATTAGACAGGTTGTCACAATGGTTCAGAATTAGATGATCTGAAATTATTATTATTAATATTATTATTATTATTAATATTATTACTATTATTATTATTATTATTATTATTATTGTTGTTGTTGTTGTACCAGGATATACATATACTCGTTTCTCTTCGTGTATTCAACTCAACTTTTAATCCAATCCTGATGATCCATCATTTTCAGTCCATTTTCTTCCTTTTAAGTCTTCTTAATTTTTTTCATTTCAAGACATTAGATCTTATTCATCAATTCCAATTTTTATTAATTCCCGGAATAGTTACATAATTGTTTCATTTTGTCTCAAGGCTCATTCACAATGAAAATTAAACATAACGTAAGCGTTAACTTAAGAATGTAAACGAACCGGTAAATTCAAGAAGTCATACCATCATTCACGATGGGAACATAAACATAACCGCAAACATACTTGGTAACCATGGAAACAAAAAAAGGACGCCATTTCCTCATATTCTGTCGTATACTTCAGCGCTCCACGATTGTGTTCTGTTTGCAAATCACGTAAGCATAATTAATATTCAGGGAGAAAAATTCGCTCCGGCGCCGGGGATTGAACCCGGGTCCTTAATTCTACGTACCAAGCGCTCTGACCACTGAGCTACGCCGAATCCGATCCACAGCACCGGAGTTTGCAAACTTTCATGTTAACGTCTTACGGTAATGTTTATGTGAATCATTGTGAATGATCCCATCTGGTAGCCTGGGCGCAAACTTCTGTGTTTGTGTTATGGTTATGTTTAATTTTCATTGTGAATGGGCCTTTACTCCATCTAAAAGTATTGTTGCAGCGTGGATTTTACAGTTTTAATAAACGTTAGTTGATCAATTTGCTGTAACCCTAACGCAGTACCATAGTAGATGGCTTCGTATATTTAGTATTTATTGTATGTGAACATGAGAACTACAAATCTACAACCCTCTGTTTGTTCCGGGTAGGTGTGTCACAATAGCCTTTGATTGTAACAGTGTCAGATGGCAGTATTAAACTGGAACGCAATGAATAAGGGGCTGAGACTCTGTCAAATTCATCGCGACTTACGTGAGGTTTGGGGGTACATGTGCAGTATCATACGACATAGTCAAACGATTGTGCCTTGAGTTTAAGTGTGAAAAGCAACATGCTAGTGGCGGGCCAGGGTCTAATATGAACTGGAATACGCTAATCAGATATATCTGTAGAAAAGTTTTCTCTATCATGCATTGTTTGAAACGCCTGAAAAATTTCCTTCCTACTAAACTCAAACAAATTCTAGTACAGACTCTTGCAATGCCTCACTTTGAATATTGTGATATTTTATATAGTGACCTAAGTCCTGAACTTTCTCAAAAACTTCAACGTGTACGTAATGTCTGCGTCCGATTTATTTTCAATATCCGCCGACATGATCATATATCGGAATATTTTCTACAACTCTCCTGGCTCCGCTTGCAAGATCGACGTTTAGTACATTCTCTTTGCCTGCTATATCGAATTATACATGATTCCACACCCAACTACCTTGCCTCTCGGTTTACTCTCCTAGCTTCACATCATGATCGTAATACACGTTCACAGCACAATCTGTTGCTATCAATATCACGTCATCAGACATCTCTGTACTCAAGTTCTTTCTCAATAGCCATGGCCCGTTCATGGAATTCGCTGCCGCTCGAAATCAGGGGTAGTCTTAGTCCTCAGTTGTTTAAAATTAGGTTGTTTAGATATATTTTAAATGCAAAGAATTAGTTTTTTAGGTATAATTTGTATTTATTATTATTATTATTATTATTATTATTATTATTATTATTATTATTATTATTTTACACAGGCATTACTTTATTTTTCCATTAACACTAATATCTAGGTAATTGTCATTGTCTCAATGTAACCCGTGCTGTGCTGATCATACTAATTCTACTATTCCTTTAGTTGTGAGATTATATTCATATGTATTAATTCTTTTTTTTTTTAGTTAATACTGTATACTAGAATGTATTTTCCTGTTTGTGATTATGTATTCAGTCTCTTTTTTTTATTACATATATATTTTTTATTATTGTTATTTTAAAGTCAATACTGATTATGTATATGTATTCAATCTCTCTTTTTTACGTAATTATGTTTATTATTATTTTTAAGTTAATATTTTTATACCGGTATATATTTTTTTGTATGTGATTTGATCCTGGTTGGGTGGAAGAGAAGTCCTGATGGCCTTAACTCTGCCAGGGAGAATAACACTATTATTATTATTATTGTTATTATTATTATTACCAGGAAGATATTGTTAACATAATCCATGACCTCGTGATGCAAGATCGACAAGTGCATATCAGGCAAATTCTAAAAAAATTAACTTATCTCACGCTACAGTGCACAATATTTTGACTGAATAATTAGCACTAAAACTGGATGCATGAAGGATGCCGTGAATGTTCACTCTCATCTAAAGCTATCTCGAGTTCTGATGCCAGCGTCTGCTAATAATGTAAACTGTGAATGTGTCAGAGAAAATTTATTTATTTTTTTTTTCAGGCCAAAGCCATCTTGGAGATCCAATGGGAGACAATGTTGAAAAATATGGTACCCAACTTTTTCATTTTCTTGTCATCTACCCTGTTCAACATCTATTTCGAGGATTTAGTGAAGAATTGTTTTCAGAACATGGGAGGAATGATAGTAGGAGAAAGAAGAATAAAGTGCATGATATTTGCTGATGATATGGCGATATTAGCAGAAGAGGAGATAATACTAAGGGATATGCTACTGGAGCTAAATGACAGCTGTGAGCAGTATGGGATGAAGATAAATACAAACAAGACGAAGACCATGCTAACAGGAAGAAAAATATAGAAAGTAAATTTACGAATTCTAAGTGAGACAGTAGAGCAAGTGGACAGCTTCAAATACTTGAGGTGTACTATAAGCAGTAACATGAGCTACTGCCAGGAAGTCAAAAGAATGATAGCAATGGCCAATAAAGCTTTTAATAGATAAGAAGCATATTCTGCGGAACTCTGAAAAAAGAACTAAGGAAGACACTAGTGAAGTACTTTGTGTGGAATGTGGCATTGTATGGTGCAGGAACATGGACATTACGACGAAGTGAAGAGAAGTTAATAGAAGCATTTGAAATGTGGATATGGAGAAGAATGGAGCGTGTGAAGTGGACAGACAGAATAAGAAATGAAGTTGTGTTGAAAAGAGAAGGTGAACAAAGAATGATGCTGAAACTGATCAGTAGACATCGGATTTTTAGGCACTAAAAATTGCAGTTTTAGGCGCCTAAAATAAGCTCAAAATTTGTAAAATTAGGCTCTATTTTAATGAAAATAGGTATTTTAGGCACATCAAGGTATCATACTTATTTCTTTCACTGGAATTTTTAGTTATACACTAAAATACGCACAAAAAAGTATGTTTAAACGTTAAAAAAGAATACTATATTATATTTATAAACAGAGCTGCACAAATTTAATATATTGAAACTAATGAAATAATGATTATTGATATCAAGATTACTCATTTTAAGTTATTTAAATTCAGTTCCATGCTCAGACTTTATTATAATTATCTGCACAGTACACCACCAGAATTTTTTCTAAATTCTCCACAGTTAACCTTTGCCTTTTGTCACTGAGAATCATTTTGAAAGCAGAAAAACTTCTTTCAACCGAAACTGATGTGAGAGGCGCAAATTTTAAATTAGGTACAATAGAAACATCAATACTTACTGGAACATTTACACTTTCCCCCGAGATCACTCTTGATACTTTTTCCAACAATGAAAATCCTACATTCTTATTTAATACGTTGTCCCACTTATTTTTAACTTTTTTCCCAGTTTCGCCCAAAGCAGAATGTATGTTCACTTGAGCTTCCTTTACTATTGCTATTTGGCTACAAAGAGATTGTTTTTCACGTTCTAATTGTTCAATGCTTGCAGGTATGAAAGAAAAGTTTGATGTTATGTAGGCAATATCGTTTTTCACTCGTGAGTCATTCAGACAATCTTTCACTGCTTTCACACACGCTGCACTATCAGTTTCAGGTAATTTATCAATAACTGTGACCACTTCTTTAAAATACTTAGAATAATACACCACTGACTGAATCCAGGTTCCCCATCGTGTAACAACCGGCTGAGGTGGGAGTGGGATATCTGGAAAGTTCTCTCTGAATATTGAAATCCTGGATGGGGCTTTACAAAAACATTTTTTGTGTTAGAAATAAACGAATTGACAAGAGGAAATTCATTCCGGATTGTTTCAGAAACCCTGTGAAGGCCATGTGCTAGACAGGTTACATGCGTGAGGTTAGGATAAAATTTTTTAAGAAGTGGAGCTGCAGCAACCATGTATGAGGCAGCATCAGTACAAAACAACAGAACTTTAGAATCGTCTATATTACCTGAGTATAAAGACTGTAGGCCTTTATTTACAAAATAAGCAATGGCTTGGCTATTCACTTTCGAAAGTTCCTTAACACATAGGCTACGAGGTGTGGAATCGAAGGTCCATCAGGACTAAGTTTTCCTACTACCATATTTGCTATATACCTATTCATAGGATCTGAGGTTTCATCCACAGAGACCCATATGTAAGAATCACCTATATCCTCCCGAATGGAAGCTAAAGTTTCATTGTATATTCTGTCTAAGTAATTTTTTCTTAGGTTCGACTCAGATGGGATATTTTGTTTGCAGTATTTTTGTAAAAACTGTCTTAAAACCGGATTTTCAATTGCATTCCAGGGAATGTTAGCAGCAACAAACGCTCTGGTTAAATGAGCATAGAAATTGCTGCTGAGATTGGATGAAGTAGGCTGTGTTAGTAAAGTTTGTTGCAGTTGATTTTTCTGCTGAGCTTTAGCCTTATGAGCCGCTCCTTGCACATGCTGCTTTAGGTGGCACTTCTTTTCTTGCGAAATCTAAAAATGTAAAGTAAACTGAATTAAAATAAAATCCTAATTGTTGTATTGCCGTATTTCTATCACAAAGTTAGTGGGTTCGAACAATCAAAATTTTAATGACCTGCAAATACTTTAACTATCGGAATTTAAAAGGTTAAAGTGTAGTGGTCTTAAAAAGAATTATACCTCAGGATAGCTCAGTCAATGTATAAATATTATAGGCATACTCATTAAAATTAATAGAATTTATATATTTCAACTATTGTTACATACCTGTTTGCTACAAATCTTGCAGAATATTATTTTTCCATCATAAGTGAATTCTGAATATTCTGTTAGCCATTGCCGGATCAATGTAGATTTTGCACTTATATTTTTCGGCATTATCGCGTTAAACTTCACAGGAAAACGTCCTACCGCTCAAAACTTCTCAACACAAATAAGGTGAGGGAAAGAGCAACTGTTAACGAGCATTCAAATGAACCGTTGTTATTGAGATTCAATTGGACAAAAATACAAAGTTCCACTTATTGTTGCATTCCCTGGTAGTGTTAACACTAGGAGGGCCATTCTTTTAAATATTTTGTAACGGTTTACCCTACTAATTCGCAGTTTTACGACTTTTCATAGATATTAAAAAAAAACACTCTTTCTCCAAAAATTGTGATTTTATGACACTCTGAAGGGCAGTACAGCTAATCGGTTTCAGACCGAAAACAGTCATTTTTATAGTATAGTATATCTCTGAATCGGTAGCAGCACATGTTGTGATTGTTGCCTGCTTCAAAACTAAGGTTGGTTCTTTGTCGGCATTTATGCTTCCAAACATGTTAAATTCGGTGAAATGTATTGCGAGTGTCGTGAGATTCAAAACATTTTGTTTCCTTTATCAATGGTTTCATGGCCGGTGTGAAGCAAACTTTCCACTTTTTAAATGCCTTAAATTTCGCAGTGAATGCATGTATAAATTGTAAAAAGTAAGAGTAAAATGCGAAACTTTACAGTGAGTTAGGCATTTTTAGGCGAATATTAACAAATTAGGCACTAATAACCGTTTTAGGGCAATTTAGGGCACTATAAAACTCTTTGAATACCTTTCAATTTCCATGAAACACAAATATTAATAATTATTTTTACTTTTCTCCTAAAGAAACAAAATAGGCATTTGCCCTAGAATCCGATGTCTGCTGATCAGAAAGAGGAAGAGAAATTGTTTTGGTCACTGACTGAGAAGAAATTTCCTACTGAAGGATGTCCTGGAAGGAATGGTGAACGGGAGAAGAGTTCGGGGGAGAAGAAGTTATCAGATAGACGACATTAAGATATATGGATCATATGCGGAGACGAAGAGGAGGCTGAAAATAGGAAAGATAAGAGAATGCTGGGTTTGCCTTTGGACAGAACATTATGACTGAATAAGTCAGAGCCGGGCATGAGAGCGGCTCCATTTAGTCGGCCAGAGCAGAACGCTCACGCAGTGGTGGACTCGCATTACAGCTACCTTCCCTGCATTAATATAACAAGAGCCACGGTTGTTCTAGTCATTCAGTCTGTCAGTACATAATAGTTTATAAGGATATTACATCAATCCATTGTACAGTACAGAATTTATAACACTCATATTAATTTACTGAAATAAACTTCGCTCTATGCACACACATAAATCATTAGGCTTATTTACATAACCCATACTGCAATCTCCTCACCACGGTTCTACGGGACAGGCGTATGGCTTCCACTTCCCTACTTGCTGTGGACAGAGTTCATCTGCCAATATAATTAAACATCGCTTGATGAATTCACCTTCGTTGAATGTTTTCAATTCCTTTGCAATTTCGTGGCATTTGTAGCTAATTCTCATAGCCGATTCACTGAGTGCATTATTCTCATACTGTTAATATGATATGATATGATATGATATGATATGATATGATATGATATGATATGATATGATATGATATGATATGATATCCTATCATATGATATAAGACCATAAATTAATACAACTTAAAGAAAATGTTTCTCAGGTACATTATATTAGAGTATCTATTCCATATTTATATTGCATTATAAGTTATTATAGTACATTTAGTAATCTATAATTTTAAATTATACAAATATTATAAAATATAGTATAGTATATTACAGTTCATGATATATAATATGATATATGACATATCATGAACTGTAATATACTATACTATGATATATCATAATACTTGTGTAATTTAAAATTATATATTACTAAATGTATAATAACTTATAATGCAATGTAAATATCAAATAGATACTCTAAAATAATGTACCTGAGAAACATTTCCTTTAAGTTGTATTAATTAATGGCGTTCATTACCAACATATTTGTCATATTCAGTAGCATGTTGTAAAGAATAATGTCGTTGGATATTGAACTTCTTAATCAGTTGGAGTGTTTTATGCCAAATTAAACACTTTGCTAATCCACTGCTCTCTACCAAAAAGAACTCCTCCTCCCATGATACATTAAAAGCACTGGGAGTAGCGGGACGCTTTACTGTATGAGCGGAAGCTCCGTCTTCAAAGTTCGTCATCATACTGCAGAGTCACCACTGCACCGACACTGAATGACGTACAGTATGCATACGTCACAGTGCTCGCAAGACCAGCTCTTTAAAGCACACAGCGCTCATTTCTCAGAATCACGTAATGTGCCCAGCCCTGGAATAAGCGGAAAAACACTTTGGCGACAAGGGTGCTTTAAAAGTGCATTTATGTTAACATCTCGAAATATTTAACATAGGCACATTTCTCCATTTTATAGGCTGTATAGTCAGAAAAAAAAAGACTGAAGGTATGCAACTAAAAGGGATTTATCTCATTCGTAGTGTTGCAGTGAGTCGGTTATGCAAAGGCAGGAGCTGGCAGTATTATCTGTTTCAGCGTCTCCCGGGCCACTTCGCAACATTACACGGTCTGACGTCGTTAAGCGCAGACACGTTATTTTCCGCCACGTACATCAGAGGCAATCGGGGAGCGTGCTTTACCGCATATGCTTTACATATTTTAGCGGTCTAAATGAATCATTGCGGTGGTTGCTATGAGACAAGTGTCAAGGTGGTTTACGTGAAATTCTGCGTAAAACAGTAGGCCTACAATAGCACACACATACGAAAACGTCTGCTGTTTATCTTTCCACGTTGGTGAATATACAATACTATATATATATATATATATATATATTCCACATAGAAATCTACGATCCGGAGAGTTTGGTTGGACATATTAGCAGTAAATTACTGCTAGAGGCCTCCACATTAATTTCACTTATGTATTAGTAAGTGTTTTCATCGGAGACGCGGCTTACCTGGGAATACAATAGCTGTATTTATTTTAATTCATCTAAAATTTCCAATGGATCCGCTTCTTAATGCAATTGAAACTGTAATTTTTTCGCCTAATAATGTATATTCGTATTCCCAAGAAATTAATTCGATTAATTAAAATGTGTCTCAGTGAAACGTACAGCAGAGTTCGTATAGGTCAGTTTCTGTCAGATGCGTTTCCAATTCACTGTGGACTAAAGCAAGGAGATGCACTATCACCTTTACTTTTTAACTTTGCTCTAGAGTATGCCATTAGGAAAGTCCAGGATAACAGGCAGGGTTTGGAATTGAACGGTCTTGTCTATGTGGATGACGTAAATATGTTAGGAGAAAATCCAGAAACTATTAGAGAAAACACGGCAATTTTACTTGAACCAAGTAAAGCGATAGGTTTGGAAGTAAATCCCGAAAAGACAAAGTATGTGGTTATGTCTCGTGACCAGAATATTGTACGCAATGAAATAAGGCATTGGAGATTTATCTTTCGAAGAGGTGGAAAAATTCAAGTATCTTGGAGCAATACTAACAAATATAAATGACACTCAGCAGGAAATTAAACGCAGAATAAACATGGGAAATTCCTGTTATTATTCGGTTGAATAGCTTTTATCATCTAGTCTGCTGTCAAAAAATCTGAAAGTTAGAATTTATCAAACAGTTATATTACCGGTTGTTCTGTATGGTTGTGAAACTTGGGAATCTCACTTTGAGAGAGAAACAGAGGTTAAGGGTGTTTGAGAATAAGGCTCTTAGGAAAATATTTGGGGCTAAGGGGGATGAAGTTACAGGAGAATGGAGAAAGTTACACAACACAGAACTGCACGCATTGTATTCTTCACCTGACATAATTAGGAACATTAAATCCAGACGTTTCAGATGGGCAGGGCATGTAGCGCGTATGGGTGAATCTAGAAATGCATATAGGATGTTAGTTGGTAAACCAGAGGGAAAAAGACCTTTGGGAAGGTCGAGACGTAGATGGGAGGGTAATATTAAAATGGATTTGAGGGAGGTTGGATATGATGATGGAGACTGGATTAATCTTGCACAGGATAGGGACCATTGGCAGGCTTATGTGAGGGCGGCAATGAACCTCCGGGTTCCTAAAAGCCAGTAAGTAAGTAAGTAATAATCTATATTCTTCGACTGAGATTGGACCGGCTACACTAGGATAGGAGAAAGCGTGCTAATCATCAGGTCATAAAAGAATAATTTTTACGTTGAATAATGTTTATGTACGAATCTGTTGTAGATATAAAATGTAGGTCATTCTGGCTCGTAAAAAACGTTAAATGTGAAAAACTCAGTGCCTGTAAAATAGTGGTCGGCATTTCTTGACTCGCGTGCCAACCCCTTAGTACACAAGCAGGGAGGAGAGTAAGGCATGATCTCCATCCCCTTAGCTATCATTTGTTCATTCAAAGTTAAGGGATTTGGGTACCCTCCCCTCTCCTATTACCATATTTGCTGTGTTTTTCGGACTCTATTTTATATGACGTAATCTTTGCCGACCACAGCTGTAAAAGATAAACAACACAAAGCTATTTGTAAATTAAACAGAAAATAAAGGGTTTTTTCTAAGTAATTCTTTATTTTGTCTTAATTAATATTTTATAGGCTACACTGTTCCATAATTACTGAAAACATGCAACGAATTTTGCTCCCTCCCAGCCTCCAAAACCTTGCCACGCTCGGATATGGATCTGTAGACTATGCTGTAGCTTTATCGCGAGTGAATTATGTAAGTAAACACAATATATTGACATTTATACTCAGATTCTAGTTAGCTTTATGGCTGAAGAGTTTCGGTACAGTAAATAAAGCTTTGTTAAATTCAAGAATACTGTTAAATGCAAGTCCGCTGGGCGTTATCTACAGATAATATGATATCAAGTCGGCGTGAAGCAACCGTACTATAACATTAAATGATGTACAAAACTTAGCCTACATAGATAAGTACAGGGTGGAAGTGAAATAGTCTTGCAGATTTTCAGAGCGAACAAAAAACTAACAGGAAACAAAAACCTGTAATATCATATTGGTAGAAAGTTCAGAGTTTTTCAGAAAAAAAAAAAATGTTCCCCCCCCCCCAAATGTTTAACAACCTCTTATTCGTTAACTATTGCGAGTAGGATCGTGATTTTTGTTCATATCGGTAGGAAATCTAATAAAGAATAATTTATCCCTCTGGCGTATTTCAATAGCGTGGACGGTTTTCGTATAAATTTAATATTAATAATCTCTTATTTCAACCCACTGCCCGATGCGAGTTGTTACAACACAGTGTCAAAGAGCAGCTTATCTAGCGAGACACACCGAGTTCGTTGACCTCTTACATCTGTATCACGAGTAGAGTGTGTTAGCGGCGATGTTAACGGACTGCTGAAACTTCAAAATTAATTTTCTAATTAACCGTGCATTTAATCACAAAACGTAAAATAAAGGTTTCCTATTCATTTCAGTGTACCCTATCGTTCTTTTCAATCTCCAAGGTTACTTTACTTCCACTCTGTATATTACATAACGTTATTGAACTAAAACTTTAAAGCTTAAAACCAGTGGCGGCTCGTGATAAAATATTGTGTGTATTCACAATTTTGTGTTCCAAATCGAAGAGAGTTTGAAATCGTACATTTAGCTTAATATGAAATGTCATGATTCCAATGTTTCACTACGGAAAAAACCGTATATGCATTCAAAACAACATGTAATAATTTATTTATATTTATTTATTTATTTATATTTATTTAATGTGCTGTACAACAGCCAGTGGCCAATTACAGTTCAGCACAAATATAACAAAAACATAAAACAAAGATAATTATTAACATAAATACAATTACAATTAATTACAATAATGAAGATGAATGGATAACTAAGAATACTATGAAACAATGATAGTTGAGTATAATGCCTAAAAGAATACATAAATGATAAGTCGTTGCCAAGAGCAAACGAAGTCTATACATTGAAGGGATCGAATTCGCAGCCATGCATGTTGGCATTTTTAATGCATCTGGAGACTGGTGAAAGAAATTTCGAATTTCTAATATAGAAAAGTTTGTGGGCTCTCATATCTTTTGTTGAAATACGTAAGGTAATATTGTTTAAGAAAGAGTCACAGGATATATCACCTTTGAGGACTTTACAAAAGAACAGATAATCTAGCTCATGGCGTCTAGCATATAGATTTTGACAATTAAAATATTCACATTTTCTCTCATAACTATACCCGGAATTAATGGGAACAAATCTGAATGAACATGAGGATATAAATTTTCTTGGTATATTTTCTAATTTAGCCGAGTCCGTAGTTGTAATCGAGTTCCAAACTACAGATGCATATTCGAGGTTCGATCGCACCAATAATTTCGATCGCACCAATAATAATAATAATAATAATAATAATAATAATAATAATAATAATAGTAATATAATAATAATAATAATAATAATAATAATAATAATAATAATAATAATAATGAAACCCAGCCTTTTTATTTCCAATTTTTCCCCGTAAGCCAGTTTACCCAGTTCTTTACTGTTCAAAATTACTTGAACAGAGTTCATTGTTTACGTTTGTTAAAAATTAATACATACCACAGTGCCGTTATTTACAAAAGCGTGTGTTCAGTAATGTATTTTGGTTCACAACACACTGATACACTTTAGCCTATACCAGTACTGTAATCCCATTCGCATAGATTGATTACTATAAATACATTCCTTACTTACTTACTTACTTACAAATGGCTTTTAAGGAACCCGAAGGTTCATTGCCGCCCTCACATAAGCCCGCCAGCGGTCCCTATCCTGTGCAAGATTAATCCAGTCTCTATCATCATACCCCACCTCCCTCAGATCCATTTTAATATTATCCTCCCATCTACGTCTCGGCCTCCCTAAAGGTCTTTTTCCCTCCGGTCTCCCAACTAACACTCTATATGCATTTCTGGATTCGCCCATACGTGCTACATGCCCTGCCCATCTCAAACGTCTGGATTTAATGTTCCTAATTATGTCAGGTGAAGAATACAATGCGTGCAGTTCTGTGTTGTGTAACTTTCTCCATTCTCCTGTAACTTCATCCCGCTTAGCCCCAAATATTTTCCTTAGCACCTTATTCTCAAACACCCTGAACCTATGTTCCTCTCTCAGAGTGAGAGTCCAAGTTTCACAACCATACAGAAGAACCGGTAATATAACTGTTTTATAAATTCTAACTTTCAGATTTTTCGACAGCAGACTGGATGATAAGAGCTTCTCAACCGAATAATAACACGCATTTCCCATATTTATTCTGCGTTTAATTTCCTCCCGAGTGTCATTTATATTTGTTACTGTTGCTCCAAGATATTTGAATTTTTCCACCTCTTCGAAGGATAAATCTCCAATTTTTATATTTCCATTTCGTACAATATTCTGGTCACGAGACATAATCATATACTTTGTCTTTTCGGGATTTACTTCCAAACCGATCGCTCTACTTGCTTCAAGTAAAATTTCCGTGTTTTCCCTAATCGTTTGTGTATTTTCTCCTAACATATTCACGTCATCCGCATAGACAAGAAGCTGATGTAACCCGTTCAATTCCAAACCCTGCCTGTTATCCTGAACTTTCCTAATGGCATATTCTAGAGCGAAGTTAAAAAGTAAAGGTGATAGTGCATCTCCTTGCTTTAGCCCGCAGTGAATTGGAAAAGCATCAGATAGAAACTGACCTATACGGACTCTGCTGTACGTTTCACTGAGACACATTTTAATTAATCGAACTAGTTTCTTGGGAATACCAAATTCAATAAGAATATCATATAATACTTCCCTCTTAACCGAGTCATAAGCCTTTTTGAAATCTATGAATAACTGATGTACTGTACCCTTATACTCCCATTTTTTCTCCATTATCTGTCGAATACAAAAAATCTGATCAATAGTCGATCTATTACGCCGAAAACCGCACTGATGATCCCCAATAATTTCATCTACGTACGGAGTTAATCTTCTCAAAAGAATATTGGACAAAATTTTGTACGACGTCAACAAAAGTGATATTCCTCGAAAGTTACCACAGTTGGTTTTGTCCCCCTTTTTAAAAATAGGTACAATTATGGACTCCTTCCATTGTTCTGGTACAATTTCCTTTTCCCAAATAGCAAGTACAAGTTTATAAATTTCGCTATATAATGCACTCCCACCCTCTTGTATTAATTCTGCTGGAATTTGATCGATACCTGGAGACTTGTACTTTTTCAGATTTTCTATCGCAATTTCGACTTCTGTAAGCGTGGGTTCGGGTATAAATGGCTCAGCAGTTTGTATTTCAATTTCGTCCCGATCATTTCTATTTGGCCTATGTACATTTAGTAGTTGCGCAAAATAGTTTTTCCATCTGTTTAGGATTGATGGAGAGTCTGCAAGCAAGTCACCATTCTCATCCTTGATAACGTTTACCCTTGGCTGATATCCGTTCTTAAATTCCTTTATACCCTTATATAAATCTCGAATGTTTTTATTCTTACTATTTGTTTCTACCTCATTCAGTTTTTCCTTCAAGTAACCTCTCTTTTTATTCCTAAGTGTACGACTTGCTTCCCGTCTTTCATTGAAATAATTATCTCTCTTCTCCTCAACTGGATCCTGTAAGAATTTCAATTTTGCCTGTTTCCTTCTTTCTACTACCATGCAACAATCTTCATCAAACCACGGTTTCTTTTTCTTAGTTTCATAATAACCTATGCTCTGCTCAGCTGCAATTTTGATACTATCTCTGATATTTTCCCACACGCTATTAACATCTAATTCTTTCTCAACTTCGTCGGAACTTTCTAAAGTGGCAAACCTATTCGAAATTTCGACCTGATAATTTTGCTTAGCTTCCTCGTCCTTTAATTTCAAAATATTGAATTTAGTAATATTAACTTGTTGCTCTACTCGCTTGGCTACTGATAATCTTTCTCTTAATTCTCCAATCACCAAATAATGGTCAGAATTACAGTCTGCACCCCTGAAAGTTCGAATATCTACTATACTAGTATGTCTCCGTTTATCTATCAAGATGTGATCTATTTGGTTGTGTGTCAATCCATCTGGAGAAGTCCAAGTATATTTATGTATATCCTTATGGGGGAATGTTGTACTTTTGACAATTAAATTTTTCGATGTGGCAAAGTTGACTAATCTAACTCCATTGTCACTACTAATTGCGTGTAGGCTCTCTTTTCCAATAGTTGGTCTAAAAATATCCTCCCGTCCTACTTTAGCATTGAAATCCCCCAATAAAATTTTCATGTGATATCTAGGGAACTGATCAAAAGTATGTTCCAATTCCTCATAGAAGCTATTCTTTATATGGTCGTCTTTCTCTTCTGTAGGGGCGTGAGCATTTATAACTATGATGTCGCACCATCTACCCTTAAGTACTAAATATGATAACCTGTCACTGATAAATTCGACCTTTTTTACTGCTGATTTTATTCTTTTATGAACAAAGAATCCTGTTCCTAATTGGTGATTATTGTTTCCTTCCCCATAATACAACAAGTAATCTCCTATTTGTGATATGCCATTCCCATCTAACCTAACCTCTTGTACTCCTACGAAGTCTATTCTATATCTAGCTAGTTCTTTTGCTACTAATGTTACCCCTCCTGTTCTATAAAGACTAGTTACGTTCCAAGTGCCAAATCTCAAATCCTTATTCCTTTGCTGTGGTCGTGCCAGAGAATCAGTCCTATTCCGAGGCTTATTATAGGGATACGTAACAAGCTGTTTTTTACGGTGATGGGTTGTTAGCCCTTCGCCCAACCCCCAAGCTGGAGGACCACCCCTTATCGGCTGTCCACGACTGCTTATTCAATATATTCGCAGCTACCCTCCATATCTGGAGGCCGTCTCCTCTATCCGCAACCTGAGGATAAATACATTCCAGTAAATATTATTCTTAAATAATATAACCACCATACAGATATTTAAATTCATACCACCATACCATCACATTCAGCCAGTACGTGTTTGAAAGCCAAACTATGCTATTATGCTGACACTGAAGTATAGTAATTCACGAACTACACTCTCGTAGCGGTACTGTACACACATCCACATAAAGTAAACGTTCCGGCAGTGAGAAATGCTGACACCTACAGGCTGAAATACAGACTATTAATTTCCTCCTCGAGATATAGCACGTGAACGATAGGCATCGATGCAACTGACATCTGTAGGATAGATTCACAGTTCACTTAACAAAGACAATTTTCTCCCGCGCATGCCTGAATTTCCTGTAACCTTCTTGAAAAGAGCACGGCTTGTACGTGAACGGATGTTGCCAAGTTTACATAAGAAGTTCATGCAAGATGTGGGAAGTTTAAAATACTCGATTCTGATATTATACATCCCCTCTACGTCAATATGGTATTAAATAATAGACCCTAAAACTAGTCGTGCATTAATGGAAACAAGGTGTTCACGTGCTCTTGTGCTCATATTGACGCACCGCCTCTGCTTAAAACGTAAAATAATTATATATATATATATATATATATATATATATATATATATATATATATATATTAAAAAAATCCAGTATTTTGAGAGATGGTAGTTTTAATCAAAACAAGAAAACAAGTGTAATAAACTTGGGTCCTAAAATTAAATGGCTCTGCAATTGGTATTGTAAGAACCGCATATCTTCTAATGCAAGCTCTTTCCTTGTTTCCCAATAGCTAATACAGGGACATCATTTTATTTTTACTTCAATTTTTATTGTACCTGAGTTTTGGAATGTACTTCACTCCCAACCCTTCTACTAGTAAACTTCCAACCGTTCACGACACGGAGCCGAGGGCGCGTAAGCAGTAATGAGTTACTGAGTATAGTACGTTTCAGAAATATGTTCGCGTTTTTCCAGTGACAAAAGAGCTTTCAATATTGAATCATATTTTCGTACAGGTACTGTCGTCCGTTTCCCTATGTCGCATCCCGGTTTCCCCCACCTGCTTCTGTTCGTCCCTTTGTAAAGTCTAGTAGCTGGGCTATCTTAGCTCTTTTCTGAAAACAGTAATTTCTGTTAGGAATTGGACGTCCACGTAATATTATTCAAGTGTTTCAAATAACTTAAATAAAAGGGCCTCCTTAAGTAATTAACTGTCACGTGATTCCCCCCCCCTTTCTACAACCCTGCGACAAAACCACTTGAACGGACAGTAGATAGCATTTCTGAGTGATTTTATCATTTCGGATCGGGCAGAAGTGAAGATTGAATTTACAGTACGTAAGGTACTCTTTTATAGAGTAAGTACAGAATTATTTCAACATGAGTTACTCGTACGAAGGACGAAACTGGTAATTGGAATTAGGTACAATAGTCTACAGTGCGATAATATGCACAAAAGAACTGAAGTCTGTATCGAAATGAACGGCCACCATTTTCTAAAATATGTTTAAATATCCATATTATAATTATTTTTCAATTTAACTTCATTCTCTATATTGTACGCTAATGTGCTGTAACAGTACAATATACACTGCATAATTAATACTTCCGAATGGATAGCTCAATTCGTGTGTAAAACACTAAGTGTTAATACAGTACTGTATTTTGATTAAACAAAAACCTAATGAAAATTATCAAACTCAAAATTGCGATATTTCCTAGTTTACATAAATGGATGAACTACTTTTCTTCCCTCCTATACCTAGTAAAGTGATTTGTATTTTACGCCAGTATCATCGAACTCCGTCGTGGAAAGGGTAGCAAACGGTGTTTCCTGTTTCAATCGTTAATAGAAAGGTATAGCCAGGTTAATATTAAAAATGTTAGTAAAAATAAAATGATGTCCCTGTAGTAGGCCTATACAATATCATATCGGAAATGCAGTAAACAAAGGGGTAACAAGGTGTGATTTCCTGAGATTTAGGGCAGAAGGGAATGGAAATCACATTCAGCATCTACTATGAAGTTTATGAACAAGTACTCATAACACAATATATTTTAATTTTGGGACCAATGTTTATTAGATTTTTTTGTCTCTGGTTTGATGATCACTAGTATTAATAGAGCTAGCTAGTTGGTACCGAAACTTTTGATTTGTGAGAGTTTGGACTATATCTCTACAGAAAGGAAAATACTAATACTGCACTGAATGTCAACAAACCAGCACAACAAAAGTGTACAATCGGGTGGTAACCTATCTTTTCTTGTGCCAATGGTCCATCCGAATAGAACAAGAAAAACAATAAGCAGATAATACGTATAAAAAAGACACTAATTGTCAATTACAACCTTCGTAATTTTCAGTCTAAAATAATTTACATATAAAAATAAGAAGTCAAATGCATAGTGATATGTCTCGAGATTTATTACAATAGTTAAAATAATAATACTAAACTGCTCCCATTGAGGGTAGCCCTTACGGACTCAGTATATCCTCAAAAAAAATATTATACATATGTAAACATAAGTTTAAATTAAAAAAAATGAGAAACAAAGAAAAGAGCGTGAAACATTACAATTGCTATTAATGTGGCACCATGTGATTAATTAGGATTTGGCAAGATTTTTTTAACACAATTATCACAATGTCATCCCTCAAAGAGTTGGCAGAACAAATTTCCGTCGAAATTCTTCGAAAAAAGCTGGTATAGTCCCTCGAACACCTATGAGCAAGCCGAATACCTTAACGTCAATTAAGGCATATTTCAGCTTGAAATAGTTGACTGTAGCCTCATAGATAGACTTCTTCTCAAGGTGGACATCAGCCGTCTGATGACATCCTACTTCAAAACGTATCGTGGGATCCACAATGATGCCCTGTTTAGTGTCAGCATTGTACGCTAAAATATCTACTCGTCTCGTTGACCCATTTCATTTCATTTTATCAAAAGAATACTCCTATATTCAGAAAAACTATTTGTATATAAATGTTCCTTCTACGTCACAAGACATGATTGGAGCAAATCTGAAATAAGATACAGTATTGCTTACTAAATTATTATATCATCAAATGAACAATAGATTTATGAATCTAATAGTGCATCTTGTATGTGGCACATCATATTAAAACCCATAATTTTTTCGAGGATACTTCTCATATATTTTATTCAAAGACTATTGGAATTTCTGCTATACTTGCTGGTATACTTGAATAATATTATTCTTCCACATGTTTCACGGTTTCAGTCTTTCCCACATTTCTTGACTGCAGCAGAATGAGTGTCATAGGCAACTCAATTGTTTTGAAGGAACATTGAAATGTACCAATATTATACATATGCTTATATTGAAAATAATTATGTATAACTTGATCCAACCATAGTTGCAGATATATTTTGAGTTGTTTATTTGAACGGAGGCCTACATCTATATGCCTGCTGTACTCAACTTGAAAACAATGTTTCGGTACGAACTACTCAAGACTGACTATTACCCTCAGAATATCAGAATATACTGTAGAATGGTCTTTTTTAAATCTCTTGTGATGTTGATGAACATATATTCATATCTCGAAAGATGTTAATTTTACGACTCGTGTTCATTAGACTTTTTTCTTATTAAAAATGACTAAAGCCACCTCTCAAAATTTTCGAAGATACTTTTCATATATTTTATTCAAAGACTATTGGAAATTCTGCGGATTGGTAAATATATTTAATATACTTGAACAATATTATTCTTCCACATGTTTCACGGTTTCAGTCTTTCCCACATTTCTTGACTGCAGCAGAATGAGTGTCATAGGCAACTCAGTTGTTTTGAAGGAACATTGAAACTTATCAATATTATACATAAGCTTATATCGAAAATAATTATGTATAATTTGATTCAGGCTTTGAAGAAGACGATTACTTTCTCTTCATTGCTTCTCTTTCCCATGTAAAGGGAGGTACAGTGAAACCTCTCCTTGCGGACACCCCCAAGATACGGACACTCCTCATATACGGACAGATTTTTATGTCCCAACTGAAATAATATAGAAATAATGATAAATTTAACTCTCGTTTACGGACACTCTCAGACACGGACACGGACAGCTGTTTCACAGTCCTAAAGCTTGCTTTACCTCCTGAATGCGGACAGAACTTGGATTTCAAGACCTAATGTGTTACAAAAATGGAAAATTTAGTTTTGAGAATTGTACAAAAATTCTTTAACGTGAAAGAAGACAATAAGGGTCTCGTAGGCTACCACTAGCCCAGCCGGCTACCCCTTATTAGCTGGAAGCGGGTGGATAAACAAAGTCATAAAATTTGACCTGTCTGATGGTCCAAGGTTTCCGCGATCGTGAAATTGTATTCGACACATGATAGGGTTAGTAGGATTATTCTCTCCACTTCAATCAGCTGTTCTGTTTCGAGAGACATGGCACCTGAACGTAAAGGTTAAGTTGAAAACTGTAAATTACAGTACTGCATAACTGTAGATCTAGAATAAAATTGCATGGCACAGTACTGTATTTTCCTTTTTCGGTCTTATTTCAAAGTTGCAAAGAATTTACTGTAGTACAGTAGACTGTATTCAGAATTAAACTACAGTAATACATTTCATTTAAAGCGTGAAGGGATACATAATGCATATTATAAATTTTCTGTTAGATTGGGGAGCCTCCCTCCCAATAAAGGACACCTCCCAGATGCGGACAGATTGTTATGTCCCTTCAATGTCCGAAAATGAGAGGTTTCACTGTATTTCACTTGTTTTTTTTTCACTACACAGAGCTCCTGAACTACTATTCGTTTTGTAGATTAAATTTCCACATTACATAATTTCCTACAAAATTGTTGTGCATTTGTTACTCTGGTTACCGGCAAATTTTTGAGTATTGCATTCAACCTCTTGTGATTAGAATATTTAAGTCCTATCACGTTGAAAACCGCTCATTAAATTGGACAACTCCACTGCAAACTTTAGTACGTAATTAAACTGTTTCTCTACTGTGCATATTATTGTAATGTAGTGACTCAAGTCATCCTACCATAGTTGCTGATATATTTTGAACGGAGTATAGTATGCTAGTACAATACAGCTATATGCCTGCTGTACTCAACTTGAAATCAATGTTTTGGTACGAACTTCCCAAGACTGACTACTACCCTCAGAATATACTGTAGAATGGCCTTTTTTTTAGATGAAAACCAGAGTGAGCATCTCCTATGCTGTAAGTTATTCATATCGCGGAAGATATTAATTTTACGACTCGTGTTCATTAGACTTTTTTCTTGTTAAAAATGACTAAAGACACCTCTGAAAATATTTAATGTTTTTTTTTTAACATTATGCATTTTATATAGTAATTATGAAGTGATAACGGACCAGAATCATATTGTAAACGCGATCTCACTGAAATGTCACGAGGATAACTATCTCGTAGTTGTGCGGAAGTTTATGTAAACGTGGGCAGACAGTTTCCGGGCATGGCAGAGTTGAATAGCGGCCCTCTTACAGGAACTCAGCGGGCGCTTCAGTGTCATTGGAGGTTTCCTTTGAGGAAAATAAATGCAACCTTGCAGTGCCACTGCTGTGGTCACCCACACAAATTAAACCGCGTTACACATCGTCGCCAGTAAGTCAACATACTGCCCCAGACGCTGAAGTGTGAAATTGCAGAGCTCTCATACTAGCAGCTCACGAATGCCTGCTGATAACCGTGAATTTCATAGCAAGAGCCGTTCTTTTGTAAACCATATAACCGTGCGTTGACATGAGTGTACACAAATGTCTGCGATGTTTAATTGTTCCCGCCTGCAGTTGCGAATGTAAAGCCAAGAATTTTGACATATTTTACTGTGAGTATAATTAATTCTCTTACATATTATGATAAATTTCGAAATTTTTGCGTTTATACTCACAATGGATGGATGAGTGGTAATAACAGAACAACAATGACATTGAATTTTCAATAAAACTTGAATTAGAGAAAACCTGCTTTAACCATAAAGTTCACGATAACTTCCTGACTGATTCAAGTACCAATTCACCGATAGAGAGTACAACAGTCTGTTGAATTCCAAACAATTGAGGGAAAGAAGGCAGATGACGGACACGGGAAAGTTTTCTTTTCCAATCGTATTATCAGGAACTGGAATGCTTTACCTGCAGACTTACTAAAGGCTTTACCAACAACCAAAAGTGTATTTAAAATAGGCTTAAGGACCTTACTAATAGACGGTAATTATACACAGTATTTAAAGGGTGTAAATGATATTTTGTTATTGAAGTGTTGTATCAGTGAAGAATTATGTTATGTCAGTGAAGTGTGTTGTATCAGTGAAGAAGTATGTCGTGTCAGTGAAGTGTGTTGTATCAGTGAAGAAGTATGTCGTGTCAGTGAAGTGTGCTGTGTAAGTGAAACGTGTTCCTGTCAGTGAAGCTTTATAGTTTATAGTGGCAGTGCAAAGTATTTGAACAGTGAAATGTTTTTGAAGTGTTAGTGAAATCAGGATAGAATCAGTGAAATGTGTCGTAGTTCCATTACAGTGAGTGAGTTGACAGCGAAATGAGTGTAATTTGAAAGGTACTTGTGCAGATATGAACATATCATACTCGTGGGTTTTAGTTCGATCTTAGTTTTAAGATACAAATTAGATTTATTTCAAATGTTATTTTAAGTGATCGTTTCATTTAATTTAGTATATTCCCTGTTTTTTTTGTTATTATTATTATTATTATTATTATTATTAATTATTGTTAGCATTAATATTAGTATTATTATTAATTGTATTTTTAATCAATAAGTTTATTATTGTCATTATTGAGTGTAATTAGTTGCCACTGCCACCGGGTAAATACCCATTGCAGTGTGAATAAATACATACATACAATCAGAGCCAACTATGATTGCAATATTGTCGATTTTATTTATATTGTCATGTTTGTTTTGTTGCCATTGATTCACAATTATTACTACAAATAAGTTGGAAATATCATATCTTAATTTTCAATAAATTGAGAAATAACTAATCAATAGATATTTACTCAGAATAAATTATGTACAAATTTACTTTTACGGTATGCCACTTTCATAACTATACATTAAACCAATCGTGATAACCATTAAGACATTAAACCTTATTTTATCTGCTCCTTTTCACAATTTAATTGTAATTATTTAGGTCTTACTTTAATAATAACTTATTATTCCAATTAGGTGATCAGATGTCGACATATTGTAAGTCATGAACCTGAATTAGCTGACTCAATACATTCTATATGTAGGTTGTCTTTATTTCTTACAATATTTCCTTGTCAGCAGAAACGTTTGCGTAACTTCAATGAAGACTACCGCATACCTGCTTAAAAACAAACTTGACAAGTTGCTTACATAATCAACCTCAATTTAGTTTCATTATTGTGTCGCATGTAC
Source organism: Periplaneta americana (assembly GCF_040183065.1). Taxonomy (NCBI): domain Eukaryota; kingdom Metazoa; phylum Arthropoda; class Insecta; order Blattodea; family Blattidae; genus Periplaneta; species Periplaneta americana. Next base: position 181,339,066 of record NC_091124.1, read on the forward strand.
TCATTATCAATTCATTACTATTATAATGCCTACTAAATTTATTATAAATGCATTATTATTGAAATTAAGACATATTAGTAAAGCAATTTATAAAGTCAAAATTATCTTCTGAACCTTTACTAAATAATATAGCTATCTGAATACATTAATAACTGCCTTAATTCTCTATTTTCAATTTTTATTATTTTAAAATCTTGACGTAATTCTATCTTATATTCAAAACCTGTCTGCTTATCTAATTTAATTAATAATAAGTGTTTCTAATTTTAGGAAAATTTAGTCTTTGCTGATGCCTATCTCTTAGTAGGTAGTTTCGTTCAGTATCTATAGTTTTGATTGAATCTACTTTATTTCTGATAGAGTTTCTATTTGTCAATTTACCTCTTAATAACTGTTCGTCACCTTCTCCTACTCCATCGGTCGGTAACGCACAGTTCCTCCATATTGTAGCACTTCCTCTCGCGCACCCCGGACTACCAACGGCATGTGGCATTCTTATAAATTGATCTTCACTTTCGCTGACTTTGCCGGTTGATCCACAATCGCTTCTCCTTGTTGAGTTTTCACTTGCGCGCCTCAGCCTACCCTCACTGGTCGTTCTCTCATAACTATACATTAAAATTTCCATATTTGTTTTAAATTTATTTTTTTTGACCGTAATATAATCCGCTCATTACATGTGACGTAACTGTATCATTGAAGTATTGGTGTTCATTATGTTCATAATTTGTATGCTATTACAACTATCGATTTCCAACTAAGCATATGGGATATTTACTAAATCGCACTCGCACTTTCCCGCAACCCTTGATAGCACCAATCCAAAAGCGGTAGTCGCGAGTTTTGAAAGTTACATTAATCAAATCACTGAAATAAACATTAACCCAACTTCAAACATTCCACCGGGAGCCATTCCCCAGATAAATTTCATAAACTGCGCAATCAACAACATTGTATTTAATATAAAGTAAATTCTGTTAACATTAATTTTAACATTCAAAATCTCCATACCAAGCCATGCAAAAATCTATAAATACGGCGTAGCCTACACTACTGCCATCTGTTGCACTACTCTGAAACAGGCTGAAAAGACACTTACACTTGTACCATCTGTTTCAATAGTCAAGAACGCGCTGAAAATACGTGCATTTTCACCATTTAATTATCACTAAAGTAACAATATAAGATATTCGTAAAGTCTCAAAACCTAGACATTTTTATTATGGTCGAACAAGAAGAGTCGTATGAATCTTGCCTATAATGGTAATTAAGACGCTCGTATGAAAATTATGAAACTTGCTTACGCACGTTTCATAAACATATTCGCGTCTTAATTACTATAATAATTACAGACGTGGACAAATTATTAGCAAAATTGAAGATTTTTATTATATATATTTTTTTTACAAAATATGATTCTTCAATTTAGACTACAGTTGACATTTTTGCGTATTTCCAAATTATTAGCAAAAGTGAAGATTTGTATTGTATATTTTTAGAAAAGTTAACTCTTCAATTTGGACTACATTTGATATTTTTGCATATTTACAAATTATTAGCAAAACTGAAGGTTTTTATTATATATTTTTACAAAATTCGATTCTTCAATTTGGAATACAGTTGACATTTTGGATATTTCCAATTTATTAGCAAAACTGAAGATTTTTATTTTACAGTTTTACGAAATTTGACTCTTCAATTTAGACTGTAGTTGACATTTTTGCTAATTTACAAATTATTAACAAAATTGAAGATTTTTATTATATATTTTTACAAAATGTAATTCTTCAATTTAAACTACAGTTGACATTTTTGCATATTTCTGTCTATTGTAATGATAGAAATATGCAAAATTGTCAACTGTAGTCTAAATTGAAAAATCAAATTTTGTAAACAGAATTATCATAAAAATCGTCAATTTTGTTAATAATTTGTCCACGTCTGTATTATAGGCTCGATGCTATATTCTATATTGGTCGACCAACAAACTGTTATACAGTCCATTGTTCTTGATGTCATAAACCATGTACAGTAGCGTAACGAGATTGGATGTATAGGCTCCTCTAATTAAATTTACTTTTAAATTAATTGATAATTTCTGTGAAATCTGAAAATAGATAAACAAATCAGAATGTGATGCCGAAGCTTCTGTGTTCCGTCGAGTTAACTCTGTGGTAGCCTGTCTGCCTCCAGACCATCCGGCCCTGTTTTGATCCCTGACGGGGTGAAATTGTCATGCAAAATTTCTACCTCGGGACTGAGAGAGATGTGCAAAGCACAAATTCTAATCGCTAGATTGTACACCAATATGCCTAGGTTAAATCCCAAATCTCTCCGGAGTACAGTTGAAGAGAAGACATATATCTTCAGTTGATAGTGATTCGTCCGTCGGATGGGGACGTCAAGCCTGGTGGGTTCCTTGGTGCTATTCGACAAGAGTAGGCTACTTGACGGCACCGGGTTTCCCCTTCTCCCGTCCTCATCATTATCCTCACCCATTCCCTACACTACACTTACAATAACACTTACCCTACTACACGATATAACTTTTCAAAAATACAGATCATGTACGGCGTGGCCCGCCGAAGTGGTGTGAACTAGAAAATGGATCCAGTACTGCCATCTATCTGCAATATGCGGAACCCGAATCACATATGTGAAGTGGGTAGGCATTGAATACATACATACATGATTAAAATTTATGAAGAATCATCTGTGTCATTTTGAAAGATGTCCTGAAGTAGTTTTCTTTTTAAGTCCAAACGGCTGACAAAGTCTTGTTCCAATATTGTGTCATGGTTCCAGGAATATCAGAAAGATATTTTAAATTTCATTTGATTTCTAATTAAAATTATTATTCCTGTTATTCCTTTATTCCAGTCATATATATAAGCCGTAGTAAGTTTGCACTAGTTGTCTCTGGTCGTATTTATAAATAAATATTTTCATTCTTTATGGTATGATGTAAATAAATCAAACACGTTATCGAATAATAGTACGCATTATTACCTTCATTATAGCTAAACTAATTATTCAATTATTACAGTATTAGAGATATAATATTATTAAATACAACTAGTGAATTTTTATTCCTTCGGTACTGAATTTATCGTCAAAATGAAGCCTCATTAGTACCTACTATAATTTTGGAAATTTTAAGTTGGAGAGTCTGTTCATAGTAGGTAAAATGGTGATATGGCAATAGAAAAACAATACTTACTTACTTACTGGCTTTTAAGGAACCCGGAGGTTCATAGCCGTCCTCACATAAGCCCGCCATTGATCCCTATCCTGAGCAAGATTAATCCAGTCTCTATCATCTTATCCCACCTCCCTCAAATCCATTTGAATATTATCTACCCATCTACATCTCGGCCTCCCCAAAGGTCTTTTTCCTTCCGGCCTCCCAACCAACACTCTATATGCATTTCTGGATTCGCCCATACGTGCTACATGCCCTGCCCATCTCAAACGTCTGGATTTAATGTTCCTAATTATATCAGGTGAAGAATACAATGCGTGCAGTTCTGTGTTGTGTAACTTTCTCCATTGTCTTGTAACTTCATCCCCCTTAGCTCGAAATATTTTCCTAAGCACCTTATTCTCAAACACCCTTAACCTATGTTCCTCTCTCGAAGTGAGAGTTCAAGTTTCACAACCATACAGAACAACCGGTAATTTAACTGTTTTATAAATTATAAAATAGAAAAACAATGGTGAAATTACACTTTTAATACAACTGTTAAAGTTCAGACAAGACCATTGATAAGCATATCATTCAATATATCTTTTTAATAATTTCGGAAATTTGCAGCTATAAATCTATTGACATTGGTGAAATGATATAACTGAATGACGGTGAAATTAAAATTTGAATAAAATTTGAACATAACATCTGAAGAGGTATTTTTCACGATATCTTTATGTAAACGAAATGTAGTCGTTTTAAGCGAGGTTTTATTTCGACAAGTACTATTACACATAATAGACTATGTTTAATCCATTTTCTTTAATTCTCAGGTATATTTCATTTAAAATTTTCCACACGTCTTGTTTTATCATTGTTTTCTTCCCCGTCATGATCATCTTTGTCCTTGTCATTAACATCATCGTCATTTTCTTGTTCTTGTAAGTTCGCTCCATTCTCATCAAACTATGCCAGTAACGGATATTAAGTAACTGTCGAAATCTGAAGACACATGGTTAATTTATAAGTTATCACAACGAAAGGCAACATAGATCGCTGACACTGATGCCATTATTTGTATAGCTGCTGATAATAAAAGCAACCAGTGTTTTGGAGGACAGCGACATCAAACATCTTCACATTAAGTTACTCTTCTACAACACTTGGAACGCAGTTTGATACTTTTTATGTGAATTAAAAACGGAGAAGAGAGTTACAGTTCATTAATCATATTGATCTTAACATTCAACAGACCGTCGATATACGCAACGAAGAAACCATTTTGAACCATATATTTAGCTTCGAATCCTATGTCTGGTATGGACGTTTGTCAGTTTTCAGCACGATTCCTGTGTTGTCTTGGGTGGAGATGTATTAGCCATTTGATATACTACTGCAGTTTTCTGAGGAGGACGCCAGCAGCGTGTTTCTATTTCAACCTAATACCGTCATACGCAGCGATGAGTTAGTTCCAGAAATGTCCGTCGACACAGATACGTCAAATGAGTAATCTTATTACAGACTTTCACTTCATAAATCTAAAAATTACAATAAATCCGTTTATAAATAAATCAATAAATTGAATAGATGTATAAATAGTTGCAACAATAGTTAGACTGATAGATAAATTTTTTGGTTAGGCGTTAAATGGATAGATTGGTTGTGGGTATGGATGAAAGGATGACCGGATTGGTGGATAGTTTGGAAGGTGGGTAGATTTATGAATCACTGGATAGATGGATAAGTTAGTGGTTGGAGTAATGGAACAATGGAGAGTTGGGTAAGTGGATGGGTAAATTGAAGAATAAATCGTTATCTAGTTGGTTAATGGATGCAATACAGGAAGCAATGTTGGATGAAAATAAAATAACTGATAACTAGTGTCTACCAGACAGATTAATCCAGCACTGTATTGCCGTCTGCAAAGCACTGCGCAACTCATTTGTTATTGTTTTAATAACTTGCTTTACTGACGTATATTTACTTTAATTACTTATTCAAGTAATCAAATGCTACTCATTATTACATCAAACTATGTAGGTTTTCACCCTATGCTCTTAAACATGTTTCGAATATGGCACAAAGAATGCGCGAAGTTCGTCTTCTAGTATTGCAAAATTCGCTTCGTGTAAACAGGGTGTTTCCGAGGTGGTGTTACAAACTTCAGGGATGATGGCGAAGGGCACATGTATCATATTTGAGATAGGAATCCTGGTCCGGAAATGAACGAGTCGAAAGTTACAAGCAAAATTAGTTGTGTAGAAATGAAATAATTTTATTCCTCTGTAGCCTACAACTTATTTATGTGTATTAATCTGTACATCTTACACATACTGTATTCATCTGACGTTATTTACGTTGTCTACCTACAGTATTCCGTTCAGTGCGCTGTCTGAGGGATGGGGACAGGAAACTACACTAAAGCAATGCAGAAAGCGTAATGTGTAACGGACATGGTCGGTCCTGATATGCACGTCTGTAGACAGCAGTGTATGTGTACAAGTTGCAGTGCCCAGTCGATCAGTCCTAGTGAAATGGAGGAGTACACGAGAGCGGAATAAGCAGACCTGATTTTCGAATACGGATGAGTCAATGGGAACAGTAGACAAGCTCACAGATTGTATCGGGTCGAGTTCCCACGTAGGAGACATCCAGCCCATACCATCTTTCCACGACTGTTCCAAAGGTTAAGGGAAGGAGGGCACGTGGTGCCAAATTACAATTCCATTTCCACACAACATTTTTGCTAATAATTTCGACTCAGTCATTTCCGGACCATGGTTACTTATCTCAAATTGATACATGTGCCCTTCACCATCATCCCTAAAAGTTTGTAACACCACCTCGGAAACACCCTGTATTTTCCTTCAGTTCCTCCAGATTACGTAGATTGTTTAAGGTAGCCTACAAATAAAAGTTACAGCGACTTACGCCTCGGGATGTAGGGTGCCGCAAACCCTTGATAATTGTTTTGAAGTCGAACATTTCGCACCAAATTTACTCTTACAGAATGTAAGTCAATGTTTTCTTCATGAAACTGTCGTAAATCGATATCCGTTTTTCTAAATTACAAGGAATTACATCCATGTTACGTGATGAAATACTGAAACTAGCACCAGACTCGACAACACAACTTCGTATGAAACCAGTTGCATGACTTGCGATGACCGACCATGACATAGGAAACATAGTTCGACCAGTTTCGACTGTATCTGATAACTTAGTAGGCGTATCCCCGCTGGCAAAGACTGATAAGTGGATCATCATCATCATATCCCTCACGTATTAGACCCTACAGGATCTGTTACGGTTTCATGCCAGCGCTTGCGTGGTCTTCCCAATTTCCTCTTTCCTCTTGGTACATAAGTAAGAATCTGGTTAGGCCATCTAGTGCGATCCATCCTTTCGACATGTTTTTTCCACTGAAGTCGATATTGTTGAACAAAATTAACTATAGGATCCATTTTTAGTTCCTGCAATATGTCCACATTTTTACGGTGTTCTAGCAAAGAGCATCCTGCTGTTCGTCTCATGAACCTCATTTCATCTGTCGTCAGCCTTTGTTCATCAGTTTTTCTGATTGTCCATGCCTCGCTACCGTAAGTGAGGACCGGTCGAGCTAGTGTTTTATATACCTTTAGCCTTGTATGTTTCTGAACATGGGATGATTTGAAGACGGTGTTAATTACGCCAGTGATTTTTATAAATTTAGATATTTTGTTCGACATATCTTCATCAGTGATGTAAGAGACGTTATAACCTAAATAGTTAAAGGAATTAACACGTTCAATTAAATTATTATTTATCATGATCTTACTTGGAATTGGGTTCTCTCCCGAAAATGTCATGACTTCCGTTTTCTCTTTTTAGATTGCCATATTGAAATCTGAGGCGATTGTTTGCAAATTATAAACGGCTCTCTGTAAAGCATCCTCTGTTTGAGCGATAATAACCTGATCGTCGGCAAACATTAGTGTATCGAGAGAGAGTAGATAAGACAGACAAACAAATCATAGGTTTGTAGGAAGATAAATAATAGAAAGGTATGGAGGTAGGTAGGTACAGCTATGTGTTCTAGATATACAGTGCCCAGTTTGTGAGCATCTTGCTAGTGCAGCTGAGAATGGTACCACATCCTATACATGTCACATCAGCCATTTGCCAAACACAGTTGTCAGACTGACTGCGGAAAATGTAAAACACTCGCACTTAACGTTCCCATTACTTATTTCACATGCCAAAAACGGTGACGCGAACTGTAGACGGAGTTAAAGTATAGTAAGTGGATAGGAAGGGAGATAAGTGTTAAGGAAAGTGGATATGTGGGAAGATAAACAGAGAAACAGGGTGGAAGGGGGTGAAATGGATGGAACAAAATATATCTGTAATTGATTAACTAGCGGACTTAGTATTGATATTTATTTATTTAACCTGGTAGAGATAAGGCCGTCAGGCCTTCTCTGCCCCTGTAAGTTTGTGCGGCTTATAGCTGTTTCGGTGTTTGATCACACCATCCTCAGAGCCTACTAGATCTCGGCGTCATCTCGAACTTCTCTGCCTGTTACACATTAAAGCAATAACCAGAGGACACAATACATCTACATACGCCGATCACATAACCAATGCTAACCATACATACAATAACATAAATGCGGACATGGAAATCCTACACTTACCGGTACAACCCAAGAACCAAAAACTCAACACACTAGAACAATATGAAATATACAAACACACTAAAACACACCCCGATCAAATTCTCAAAACAGAGATCAATTTCAGTACACACACACACTATTTGACTCCACGTTTCAACATCTTTCAACAATCAAACGCACCCACATAACAGGCAGAGAAGTTCGAGATGGCGTAGTAGGCTCTGAGGATGGTGTGATGAAACACCGAAACAACTGTAAGCCGCACAAACTTACATAATTAACACGAGTAAGTCCGCTAGTTAATCAATTACTTATATTCAAGTGTTAAAAGTAATGTACACAAGATTCAAAATGGAAAATATATCTAATGTATCTTTTCCAAAAAAAGAGGCCATATAATGAAAATTTGTTTACTTTCATGTCAGTTTAGGCAGGAAACGTCGGCCTTGATTTTTATGCCGGCGCAAATCGCCCACTTAAACTGTTCATCGCGACCAAGTCCTCAATATAATGTACTCGGCATTGATTGTGGATGTAAAAGTATTCCTGTAGGATAGAAGCGGTAGAGCTAAAGAATTTATGAATAACTGAGCGGACAAAGAAAAGAAGACTGGATGAATACCGCGCATTAACTGAGCCGGAATCCACGAGGTGAAACAAAGGAAGTCCGCAGCCCGAGAACAGAAAGGAAGCCCAAGTGGCAGACCTCAAATAACGGGCGGAAGAAGCGAGCCCGCAGATTTAAACAGCCCTGCGGTGAAGTGTAAACCGTCGGCATCAGATTATCCAGTTTCTTGCTATTGCCTTTAGTCAGCTTTAAGCGACGTAAAAGTTAGCTGCATTAAGTATATCACATTTAAAACATTTTTATGTTTCTGTTTTCCAGTTTAAAACAGTTTCAATTGTGATAACGGTATGTATCTAGTATGAGCATGAGCAAATACGGGAAGGGTTGTGGCGTTAGTTTAAAGAGAATCCATTATTATTCAGAAAAATTAACTTGAAAATGGAATGAGATATGACAACAACCTTTTTTCCGTGTGTTGAACAGATTGTGTAGTTTAATACAATTTGAAACATGACATGTTTCTCACGGCTCATCAAGGTATGAATCATGTCCATACCGAATTATTAGGAAGAAGTTGTTGATCCTTTACATTAATAGAGAGTATGAAAAAGTGTAGACATTTACGGTCTTACTAATAAACCGTGTATAGTTTTTATACGAGACTTATGCAGAGTTGAGACAGAAAACGTTACTAATAAACCGTGTATAGTTTTTATACGAGACTTATGCAGAGTTGAGACAGAAAACGTTACTAATAAACCGTGTATAGTTTTTATACGAGACTTATGCAGAGTTGAGACAGAAAACGTTACTAATAAACCGTGTATAGTTTTTATACGAGACTTATGCAGAGTTGAGACAGAAAAAGTTACTAATAAACCGTGTATAGTTTTTATACGAGACTTATGCAGAGTTGAGACAGAAAACGTTACTAATAAACCATGCGTAAGTGATGGAATTGCTTTGCAGTAGTTGTATACACGAAACCCCTTGTTTAAACGTTATATAGAAAGAAAAAACGGCCGCCTCTGTAACAGCTGTTCGTATCGACTGTTATTTTATGATGATAGATGCCTAGAAGAACACACCAAAGAGCACAGAATAAATGGAATAATATTGCTGTAGCTTGTACTCTTTGACCAAAATATAGTGTGGTAATCGATCAGACTCAGTTGTACTATCGATACTTAACACGGCACACTAGAGCGCTCTACCGGATGCAATAGAGAACCACAGATATTCTATTACCTTTCGTAACGAAGTAATGACGAAACTATGACGTAGCTGTGTAATAGTTATACTGTTATACACGACATATGTAGTGATTATTAGTAAGGAATTTACACACGACTTATAAACGAGCTACTCATTGTATAAGTGTAAGACAGTTAAACGTCTGTATATAGAGTTTTTATTAGAAAGACTGTCAGCCGTTCTGTAGTGATCACAGCAAAACCACCTACCTCATTCACCTCGTGCTCTAGATTGTCTCAAACCCCCATGCTACTGCCAGTTTTCCCCAACCAAAAGGCAAATGTCGGGTAATATTTTGGCGAATCCTCGGACCTCACCTCATCTCACTACATCTCGCCAAAATATTGTAAAAAAATTACAGGAAATTGTAAAAATTGTAGAAAATTACAAAATTGTAAAACCGTAAAAATTGTAAAAATTTGTAAAAATTGTAATTGTAATATTGTAAAATTTTGACTTGTTGCACATCTTAAAGCTTCATTGCTCATGTAAGATCTATGGAATATAATAAATGAATTAATACATGTAAAAGAACTCCTGCGGGACAAAATTCCGGCACACCGGCGACGCTGATATAACCTTTGCAGTTGCGAGCATCTTTAAATCATTACATTTAACATTTTTACGAAAAGGGCATAAGAGGATATCCGAAAACTTTAGGATAATAATTAGTGTTGCGGCTGCGTTAAGCGGAGTCTTTGGAACGACTGTGACTAAAGTTCTAGAGCGAAGACACAAAACGAAGAAAGATGATTTGTAGAATGAATATCTTACCTAAATAACATCTTCAAACCTCGTCAAGTACAGGAAAATGAACTGCTAATAAAAGGGAAAGGCATTTAATCCTTGAGCTAGAGAAAGCGTATGAAACAATCCAGAATTTTGTGTGGGACGCTTGAATGTAGAACTTCAGATTATCATGAGTAAGGAATACAGGCCTACCAAGATCGTCAAGCCCGTATTAAGATAAAGCGAAGGGTGTGAAGCGAGTTGGAAACTATTAGATGCCTCCACTAAGAGTATGGAATGTGACCTACATTGTTAAGATTTTTGTGCAGGAAGTCTTAAATTTATGAAAAGAGCCTGTAATGGGATGGGTGTAAAAGTAGCGAAGAATGCCAGATGACAAAGTTCCGGAAAAGATATTTGATTGATCACTGTTAGAAAGAAGAAAGCGTGGAAAGCTATGAAACACAATAACGAGGTCCATTGATATACCAAGGCAAATAGAAAATATCTTGCGAGAGATGGCTTATGTGCGGAACATAAAGGCAGCTAACAATTAAAAAGTCTACAAAGATATAATAATAATAATAATAATAATAATAATAATAATAATAATAATAATAATAATAATAATAATAAATCTGTAGCCAAAATTTTTCTGGTAATTTTCGATTTTCCAAAAATAATTGGTGTTAACATGTATAATTAACCATCCTGAAACCGAAAATCGCTTTTTTGAAATTTTTGTTTCTATGTCTGTCTGTCTGTCTGTCTGGATGTTTGTTACCTTTTCACGCGATAATGGCTGAACCGATTTATATGAAAATTGTAATATAAATTAAGTTCGTTGTAACTTTGATTTTAGGCTATATGGCATTCAAAATACTTTATTTAAAAGGGGGGTTATAAGGGGGCCTGAATGAAATAAATCGAAATATCTCGCTTATTATTGATTTTCATGAAAAATATTACATAACAAAAGTTTCTTTTAAAATCATTTGCGATAAGTTTTATTCTTTACAAAATTTTGATAGGACTGATATTTAATGAGATAAATGAGTTTTAAAATTACAATAACAACGCCATCTAAGGCGCTGTACTGAAATAAAAACAAATGACTTCGTCTATAAGGGGCCTTGGACAACAACAATCGAAAGCTAAAAAATAGCCTACAGAGAATGTTTCTGTGTTTGTATGAAGTAATATCGGAAGCTAATTATTGTTTAATTATTATTTCACCATTGGAAAGTGTAGTTTCTGTAGAGGGACATAATTCTACAATGTTATTACAGTAACTTCTGAAACATATAGCAAGTAATATAAAGTATACACATTAAAACTAAGTGATATGACAATCTTCATTAAACTATGGTTGCATGTAATAACAAATAAGAAATAATTGTCATAGCACCAAATGATTGCTCTCTGGATCAAAGTGACCGCATTTTAATTATTTAAATACAATTTAAATTAAGTAACATGTTAAATGATTTATCCTTCTATCAAACACGAAAATTTCCTGGATCAAACGTTCTATTTTAATTATGTAATTACTTTATATTTATTTCTAACTACTACAAATTTTAGTAGACGACAATGTTCCAAACAGTTTATCCACAATATTCATAACATATATGACCAAAATAAAATAGCAATTAAACAAGATGGTAAGCTATCATCTTGGACACCCATCAATACTGGTGTCAGACAAGGATGTGGATTAACACCCATTGTCCACACCTGTGGAGTAACGGACAGCGCGTCTGGCCGCGAAACTAGGTGGCCCGGGTTCGAATCCCGGTCGGGGCAAGTTACCTGGTTGAGGTTTTTTCCGGGGTTTTCCCTCAACCCAATACGAGCAAATGCTGGGTAACTTTCGGTGCTGGACCCCGGACTCATTTCACCGGCATTATCACCTTCATTTCATTCAGACGCTAAATAACCTAGATGTTGATACAGCGCCTTAAAATAACTCAATATACTAAATTAACACCCATTCTCTTTATTATTTATATGAACCGAATAATTAAAGAGTGGAAGCAAACTCGCCATGGATATATACAGATTAACAGACACCTTAAATTGGATTCAATTCTCTTTGCAGATAATTTGGTATTATTAGCACTTTCAGAAGACGACATCCAAAGGTCAATATATAATTTGCAGCAAGTAGCAGCCACATACAATATGGAAATTTCAACAGATAAAACAAAAATTATGGCATTCTGTGGGAAATACTCAATACAAAGTAAAACTTGTCTCGATAATGAAATATTAGAAAGATGTAATACTTTCCCATATTTAGGTTACAATCTTTCCATTTTTGAAGAATTGTAATATCACAGAAAATTAATAAATACACAAGAGCTATGGGCATTATAAATAGTGTGATGAAACCATCCTTGGTTCAGAAACACACCCGCATACGTCTCTGCAGCACATTGGCACGACCGATGCTCAGCTATGGCAGCGAAGCATGGACACTGAGGAAAGCAGATGAAAGCAGAATAACGGCTTGTGAAATGCGATTCATTCGAAGAACAGCGGGCTATACTAAATGGGATCTGAAAACAAATTGTGAAATTTTAAAGGAACTAAAACTCGACCAATTTTAGATTACATTGTTCAATATCAGTCTAATTGGAAACATCATTTGGAAAGAATGAGTAATAGTAGACTCCAAAAGGCAATTTATGATTATGTACCACATGGCCAAAGATCTGTGGGTAGTCCTGCTAAGAGATGGCGTGAAAATTTTATGTGAGACCATAACAGGTCTTGTGGCCTAACACTTGTCAGGCAGAAGAAGAAGAATAACAATAATAATAGTAATAATGATGATAATGATAATGATAAAGTGGACGAATGCTGTAGATTGCGTATGGCGGTTGGGAACAGGCCATCCGTCCTTACGCCACTGACATGGATCAGTTCTGTTACTTGCAGATTTGAGCATGAGCGGACATAGCCTGTAAAACTTGCCTGGAGTCCTCTCGTTCAGGAGTCGGCTTTATTAAGCTTAGTCCTTAATGCACGCCAGTAGACCTCCAACTTCATTTTGTCTCCCTTGAAATACGTGGTCCTTGGCTGAGTTTGAAACTGCGAATCTTGGATTCAGTGATAGGCGTGATGATAATAATAATAATAATGCTACCCGTGATGACATTGTTAGGTTATAGTTGAGATTAATGCAAATAAAATGAGGATGTAATGATGATAATGTATCGTTTGAAATATTTATGCAGCCCCTCCTAATAAAATCGCTTGTTGTTATGCACAGGGACACCGTTTTATTTTTACTTTAAGTTTTATTGTACCTGAGTTTTTGTTTGTACTTCACTCCCACTCCTTCTACTAATGAAGTTCAACCGTCCTCCACACAGGTCCAAGACCTCATATAGTAGCCTTACGGTCATAGTAAACAGTACGTTCCAAAAATATGTTCGCGTTTTCCAGTGACGAAAGAGCTTTCAATATTGACTCATTTTCGCACAGGTACTGTCGTCCATTTGCCTAAGTCGTATCCCGGTTTCCCCCACCAGTTTTATTCGCCGGCTAGTGGCTGGGCTGTTTTAGCTCTCTTCTGAAAACATTAATTTCTGTTGGGAATTGGACGTCTACGTAATATCATAGAACTGTTTAAAATAACTTAAATGAAAGGGCATCGTTAAGTAATTAACTGTCACCTAATTACCTCCATTTCTACGACCCTACAACATAACCACTTGGACAGACAGTAGATAGTATGTCTGAGTAATTTTATCTTTTCGGATCGGGCAGAAGTGAAGATTGAATTTACAGTACGTAAGGTAATCTTTCATAGAGTAGGTACAGAATTATTTCAACATGAGTTTCTAGTACGAAGAACGAAACTGCTAATTGGGATTAGGTACAATAGTCTATAGTGCGATAATATGCACATTAGAACTGAAGCCTGTATCGAAATGAACGGCCACCATTTTCGAAAATGTGGTTAAATAGGCATATTATGATTATTTTTAAATTTAACTTCATTCTCTATATTGTACTCTAATGTGCTGTAGGCAGTATAATATACACTGCATAATGAATACGTCCACATTGACAGCTCAGTTCGTGAGTAAAAACACTCGTTAATACTGTACTGCATTTTGATTAAACAAAACCTAATGAGAATTATCAAAGTCAAAAACGCAATATTTCCTAGTTTACGTAAATGGATGAACTACTTTTCTTCCTTCCTATACCTAGTAAAGTGATTTGTTTGTATATTACACCAGTATCATCGAACTCCAGTCGTGGAAGGGGGTAGCAAACGGCCTTGATCCAGAGGTATAGGCAAGTTAATATTAAAAATGTTAGTAAGAATAAAATGATATCCCTGTAGTATTATAAATTTATCATAGTTAATACCTCGAGAGACTTTGAGAATGTTGATAAATTGGAACCTCAAATTCTCGAATGGCATTTGTTAGGACTATTTCGCGATAATAGACTTGTTACAAAGGAAATTCAAGACGCAGAAACTTTTGTCCTGCGCAGAAATCGCCATTTTTGAACAACAAAAATCTCGATAGGTACCATAGCCACCTAATAATAAAATATTGGGCATTGCTCCGTAATTCGAATCAATTTTCACGGCCGTAGCTCCGATGTGATTAATACAGCGTAGTTGAGATATCGTCTGAATCAGTGGTCATCAACTGGACCGAAGCGTGCATGAGGACTCAACACTGCTCCCGAGCAGGGCAAGCGGGCATTACCTCATCCTCGACATTATGCAATCCTATCTCCCATTCAGTAGCGATTCTTGGCAGAAGCTAGCTGCAGTGTTGAATAGAGATAGTATGTCTCCACGGTCGTCGTGTTACCATGAGAAGTAATTCTATAGGAGGACATTGAATCTATACTAATAATAAATCTGTAGCCAAAATTTTTCTGGTAATTTTCGATTTTTCTACAAATAATTGGTGTTAACATGTATAATTAACCATCCTGAAACCGAAAATCGCTTTTTTTTTTTTTAATTTTTGTTTGTATGTCTGTCTGTCTGTCTGTCTCTCTGTCTGTATATTTGTTACCTTTCCACGCGATAATGGATGAACGGATTTCGATGCAAATTGGAATATAAATTAAGTTCGTTGTAACTTAGATTTTAGGCTATATGGCATTGAAAATACGTTATTTAAAAGGGGGGTTATAAGGGGACCTGAATTAAATAAATCGAAATATCTCGCTTATTATTGATTTTTGTGAAAAATGTTACATAACAAACGTTTCTTTAAAAATGATTTCTGATAAGATTTATTCTTTGCAAAATTTTAATAGGACTGATATTTAATGAGATGAATGAGTTTAAAAATTAAAATAACTGCCATCTAAGGCGGTGTATTGAAATAAAAAACAAAAGACTTCGTCTATAAGGGGTCTTCGACACAACAATCGAAAGCTATGAAACATAGCCTACAGAGAATGTTTCTGTGTTTGTATGAAGTAATATCGGAAGCTAAATTAACCGATTTGTATAATTAATTATTATTTCATCATTGGAAAGTGTAGTTTCTCTGGATGGACATAATGCTATAATGTTATTACAGTAACTTGTGAGTGAATTGAGGACAGGTAAGATTAAAATAGCTTCTTATTCACAGAAAACGTGATAGGTTATTCTGTATATTTATTTCCTGTATTTCTTAAAATAATGTTTATGAACATATTCATTTTTATCTCAGAGAATTAACGAACAAGGAGAGTGTATTGATTTAGTATGCAGTAATAGTACGTTAGCTTAGCAATCCATTATTTTATAATTCAAATTTTAACTATGCTGAATTGAATCGTGTTAAAATACATAAAATATATATATATGCAATAAATGCAATGCAAAAAAATTGGGTAATGAGCCAAGCAGATTATGTTACGCTGTTGTAAAACTGTTCCTCCTGAGATTCAAGAACTCCCACAACAAATTAAAAACTTTCTAATTCGAGTACATCCGTTATCAACACAGTTTTTACATAATATAATATAATATAATATAATATAATAATAAATCTGTAGCCAAAATTTTTCTGTTAATTTTCGCTTTTCCAAAAATAATTGGTAATAACAATTAATAACATGTTAAAGGAATTGTCATTGCACCAAAAGAGTGGTCTCTGGATCAGAATGATCGCATTTTAATATTTTAAATACAATTTAAATTAAGTAACATATTAAACGATTTATCCTTCTATCAAACACGAATGTTCCCTGGATCAAATGTCCTATTTTAATTATGTAATTACTCTATATTTATTTCTAACGGGTGCAGCGGAGCGCACGGGTACGGCTAGTCTAAAATAAGATGACATTGCTGAAAAAGGAGGACTTTTTAAAAATTGGTGTGAACAAAATTAAAGATAAAAACAATGCTCACCTTAGTCAGTTTTCTCACTAGTTGCTGGATCAGTGTTACATCTGTACCCTACTTATCGGTGGAGCCCACTTTGTGCACAAGAGCCTGAAGAGACAAACTTATATCTTGTAACAAATAATTATGGAACTGTTTACAGGACATGGCCTTGAAATTATATTTCACCATGATGATACCTCTGACTGTCTCCGTTAGCATGTGATTTTGTTCTTTTGTCCATTGAGCAGATATTAGGGAATACTCTATCAGCACTTCCATTGTGGCTTGATCATTCGTTCTCCTAAAGAAAGGAAATTATTACGTGATATTAGTCTCTATTAAAACATTGTTATTTTATTTGTAATAAACATTCATGTTACTTAGGCTACATTTGCACTGTAATAACACCATATACAATTTTTTAACACAATACAGTAAACTATACAGGTTGTTTCTAAAATACGGGGCATAATTTCAGGTATGTATTTCCCACATGTAGACAATCAAAATAGTTCATTACAACATGTGTCCGGAAATGCTTTATTTCCGAGTTATGGCCTTCACAATACTGAAATTCAAAATCAGCATGTATGGGCGTATGAAAACCCACGTGCAACTGTTCCATCTCATCACCAGGTGCGGTTGTCCCTCAACATGTGGGCCGGTATCATTGGTGATCGATTAGTTGGACCCCATGCACTTGTAAACAGACTTACGGGCCAGGCGTACACAAACTTCCTATAAAACACCATACCTCATGTTTTAGAAGACACTCCACTGATCAATCGTCAACACATTCACTTCTTGCATGATGGCGCTCCTGCACACTTCAGTCGTACGGCTCGCCGGTACTTGGATCGAAGGTTTCCTGATCGATGGATAGGTAGAGGTAGCCCAATTGCTTAGCCTCCACGCTCACCTGATCTGAACCCTCTCGATTTCTACTTGTGGGGCCATTTAAAATCATTGGTTTATTCGTCTCCGGTGCCTGATTTGGAATCCCTTCGGAATCGAATTGTGGCATGTTCTGAGGACATACGCAATACTCCTGGAGTTTGGGATCGTGTTCGCAGGTCAATGAGACATCGATGTGAGGTCTGTATTCAAGCAGGAGGTGGACGTTTTGAACATCTTCTGTAATGACAACGACCCGCGGAAAGAAAAACGTTCTGGTGAATTTCAATGTTGTGAAGGCCATAACTCGGAAATGAAGCATTTCCGGACACATGTTGTAATGAACTATTTTGATTGTCTACATGTGGGAAATACATACCTGAAATTATGACCCGTATTTTTGAAACACCCTGTATAAATTTGTTTATTAAAAGTCTTTATTTCAGTCACTGACTTCACAACATATGTTTAAGGTGTTAAACCTTTACATTACATGTTTAAAAGACGTATAAACGTTTTCGTTGGTCAGGGCCAACATCATCAGATACGAAGTACATTTCGGTGATATCAATAATCTCTACATAATTTCTACAAATACAATACATATTTAGTGACATGCAAACTGTACCTTATTAAAATCAACATGGTTATGATACATTTTGACATTCTTATATGACAGCCCTTATTGTCAATTATTTAAAATACACGTGTAAGTTGCAAAGTTTATATGTTTGCAAGTCTTCACACATGGAATAATGAAGTAACTTTATGTAAAAGAATAAAAAATAAAATAATGAAATATAAAACTAAGGTAGAAATGTTGTGAATGTGAAGAGTTGCAAATTACAGTATTTGAATACAATTATTGTGTTCATAAATAAATACTTTTGATATACAATACAGACTTCTCTGAAAAAAAAATGAATTGCAAAATATATAAATTTGTATAACTGTTTCTTAATTAGATATAATAAATTTGAAAGGCGTGTTGGTCCGACAAGTTAACAAATTTAAAGAAATAAATATCAAAAGTCCTTCAATAACTGTCTATTCAAAATACAAAATATTACATAGGTTACATGAACGTACCTTTGACTAGCGCTTTCGCCATTATAATAACATCTTCAGGTCAGACTTGCGTGATGTTAAGCTTTTCATATAAAGACGTAGATGGACAAGTAACATCGAAATGTGTCAAGGTACATGACGTGAGAATATAAAAAAAAATTACAATGATAAGAAAAACAAGTAAATTTTGACTTATGAAAGTCGAATATATATATGAGGCGTCTAGAATCAAAATCCGCCAAGTCAATCGAAGAAAAAAAATGAGATAAAGTTATTTTTCTCTGTATCTTCGCATGGCCAATCCGATGCTGGCATTATTTTGCTCCAATATCCACTGGATTCCTCTGAAAATGCTGGACAAAAGTTAGGGTTAGTTTCAATATCCGCTAGATCCAACTGAATTTTGGCCATTGTTAGTTTCAAAAACCTCCAAGTCCCTTTCTGCCAATCAGGTTCTGGGACTGCTTTACCCAGCATTCCTCAGCTGTGCGATGTTTATTTATTATGTGTGTGGTTAAGCTCTTGTTAAACCTTATTATGTTTAATTTCTACTCTAATAATATTCAGTGAAATGGTGGATAGAATGAGCAGTGAGTTACAAAAATGTTCTTACCAATTAATAATTAATTACATAATTTTGTCGGTACTCCTCTTGTGCCCTCCTGCTATACCAGCTTGTAATCATGCTGTTGGCAGTAAATGGAAATCCAACAGTTTAAGCTTGTTGGACATAAAGAAGTTCCTTTCCGTTTTCTACTCTTCATCAGATAATCAGCAATAAGACAATTTTATTACTGCACAAAATAAAAATACAACACTGATTGGAATGTGCTCTAAATGGCCACTCACTGAAGCACCTCTAACTATTAAAAAAGTGTGAATTACATTTCCTGTGGTTGGGCATTCATTTCTCCCTCCCGATCGCATAATTGGAGTAATCGAAAAAGAAATAAGGAAGTGATTGTAGATCCCCAAGAATATAAAGATATTATTGGCAAACATGGAACAGTCTTCAATCTTGAAAATGAAGATGTAGGCCTACCTCTTCAAGACTGGAAGAAAGAGGCAGACATAATTTTAAGATATCTTGCTATTTTAAGTCCAGTCCCTGTAAAAGATTTATTTTAAGACGATCTGCATTGAAAGAATAGATAACAGTGCAAGATGAGTTTAAGTATAGAACTGACACCGTTGTTGCAAAGGTAGTAACAAGAAAAAAACAATAGAATTGAACGTGAAGAATAAGAAGACGAAGAAGAAACTGTTAATCTGGAGGAAGAGGAATGTGACAATATTGTGTAAAATTTGTATGAACTTAAAAAGTGTAACATATATTCAAATTTATACTGCTGTTATGTTTAAAGCATGTGCATAATCATACTTCAAGTCTGGGTTTCATTGCCTACATAATTTGGAAGGTGTAAGTTAAAATGTTTTCCTTTTTGACTCATTTT
Source organism: Periplaneta americana (assembly GCF_040183065.1). Lineage (NCBI taxonomy): Eukaryota > Metazoa > Arthropoda > Insecta > Blattodea > Blattidae > Periplaneta > Periplaneta americana. Next base: position 181,359,248 of record NC_091124.1, read on the forward strand.
TACGCTTAGAACTAATTCTCTTACTTTCAAAAGCCTCCAAATACACTTTTCAGTTTCAAAATCAGTTAGGTGCTAATTTAACCTCACGAATTTGTTAGTTTCAATCAAGGGGCAATCCTGTAATTTGTTTGAACGTATCTAATGATAATAAAATACTTGATAAAAGCATTCTTTATATCCCAAGAATGTTTATTTATATGGAAACAGTTTTTTCCATTTTCCCACAAATTTTGTTATATGGACTTGGAAGGTTTTGATTCTAGACGCCTCATATGTATGACAGTTACACCTTCATGAGGTCTCAAAAATTAATACATAAAAGTATTTGGAGTTAAAACCTGCAGAAGCATGTATGCAGCTTATAAATCAAAATTTGTTTAAAAATTGAAGTCTGCAAAACATATATTCAGCTTAAAATTGAGACACAGACAGTTAAAAGAATAACTACTACGCTACCGACCAGGCAACATTACTTCTTTTACTACGCCAACACCAAAGATCTCATTTTACAATGTGCTGCCACGTCGTGATGACTGATGCAAAACAATATTTTAATTTGTTATTCTTTTAACTGTCTGTGTCTCAATCTTAAGCTGCATATATGTTTTGCAGACTTCAATTTTTAAACAAATTTTGATCTATAAGCTGCATGCATGTTTCTACAGGTTTTAACTCCAAATACTTTTATGTATTAATTTTTGAGACCTCATGAAGGTTTAACTGTCATACATATATATTTTCGACTGTTCATAAGTCAAATTTTACTTGTTTTTCTTATCATTGTATTTTTATATTCTCACGTCATGTACCTTAACACATTTCGATGTTACTTGTCCATCTACGTCTTTATATGAAAAGCTTAACATCACGCAAGTCTGACCTGAAGATGTTATTATAATAGCGAAAGCGCTAGTCAAAGATACGTTCATGTAACATATGTAATATTTTGTATTTTGAATAGACAGTTATTGAAGGACTTTTGATATTTATTTCTTTAAATAGATATAATAAGACAATAATTTTGGAAAAATAACACAATCTCACAATTGGGATTTACTTCAAATGAATGCAATAATTAAGTTAATATTAATTTATTCAAATCATGTCCAATTAAAACACAGAGTCGGTATCTATGCCCCGTTGCCACACTTTCGGCTGTTCGGGGCAAGCGATCAAGCTAGAGAGGTGCACAGTGCAAATGAATTGATGACTACTGGTCTAAATAAATCATTTATCTTCACCATGTAGATTAGATATTTTATATTATTTTAATATTTATTTATTGTGATGATTTATTAAACGTTAATCGATTTAATCCACTCCTGGAATTTGGCATATTCGGCATACGACTCTCGTGCTAAACATTCTGACTCGTGAATTAAATCTACTTTTACTCACTTGCACAATAAATAATTATTACATTTTAATTTCTATACACTGCAGAAAACGAATCAGTTTCACTCAATAAACTCGCGCGAGGATTAAGTTAATATTTTGCTAGTACTGAAAGCAATGTAATTATGTTCATCCCACATGTTGGACTGTCTGATAAGTTAATACTTTCTGCTTCGCATTCTAATGCCTATTACATTCGACAGCAACATAATAACTCGTAACAACATCGAAAACGTGCTAGCTACATTTCACCGTTCGTTACACACATCCAGCTGTCAATTCAGGGAATGGTACGTAGGAAATGGTATTGTATACGTACGTGTAATAACTGACTGAAAGCTAGCAGGCTGCGAAATGATTCACAAACGCGCCTCACCCCCAAAACTCGCTAATTCTCTTTGCAATTGCTGACAGTGAAGCATATTGGACCTCCACCTTTGAAACTGTAAAATAATTTGACGTCAACATGTTAACAAAATAATACTGATATTGATACAACCGTTGCAGCTTTGTTCAAACTTGGTAACACCTGTAATGTGGTAACTTGTGGCTATACATGGACAAATATTAGCGATAAACATGTTCATATTACTGTATATACGGTGCTGGACACGTTTCTGTTATACTGAAATTCATCGGATACAAACATGTGAAGTCACTTACTTAACGATAGTGATCAGTACAACGTTTATATTCTAACAGTCTTACTGATAAACCGTGTATAGTTTTTATACGAGACTTAAGCATAGTTGAGATAGAAAACGTTACTAATAAACCGTGAATAAGCTATGGACTTATAAACATTCTGTAACTATACAACGGGAATTGCTTTGCAGTAGTTATATATACGAAACCCCTTGTTTAAGCGTTGTATATAGAGAAAAAATGGCCGCCCCTCTAACAGCTGTTCGTATCGACTGCCATTTTATGATGATGTTTACCTTGTAATCACAGAAGAACAAACCAAAGATCATAGAATTATTAGAATAATATTGCCACAGTCTAATACTTACAGTCGCGCAACTTCAACACTTTTTTTGCCAACATTCGCGACACTAGCGCCCAAGCGGCAGGCAAGGCGCTGGTAATAGGGTTGATACAATCTCGTTGAGCCAGCACGTGCTTTAAAGGGATGCGAGATGTTATAAACGTTTTAATCATGCATCGGAATAAAGGCAATGTGTGCAATGATGAAAATTGCAGTAACAACAAGTTTAAATCTCCGAATTTGTCGTTCCTCAGGTTTCCTAAAGACCAAGAGAAAATCATAAATCGGTCATAACCAATAATCCACGTTGTAGGTACCCTACGTATTGTGTTCTATAAAACATTTATTAGTTATCAGTTATCTATTTGTATGCCAAACTAGATACCTGTTACAGTATATTATTTTTTTGCAGAGATCATATGTGTGAATGTGTAACCATTCCGATTTTTCATAATGTATCTAGAGTTTTTAATGCAAGTAATTCCATAATTTTTGTAATCGTGTTTATTTCTTTATATTTTTCAGAAGTTGAATGTTATATTGCATTCAAGTAGGGATCATGGTGTTAATTTTTCAAGAATTCATGGAGTATTGTAATCATTTTGCGAAATATTCACTTCTTGAATAAATCCAGACTGTGTCGATAAAATTTCTGATGTGTTGGTGTAGATTCATGTGGCAGACGTATTAAGTTCTCAAGAAATAAAAGAGCCTTTTTAAATTTAATATAAAAAGCAATCTTTTCTGTAATAATTTGCATGACTCTTATTGGTGTATATTTTACATTTCCAATGATTATTTGAGCCGTTCAGAGCAGAAGTGGTGTAAGTCAAAATGAGGTAATGAGGTTAAAGTAAAAATTCTGTAAAATACAGCGCAAAGTAGCAATTAATATATCCTTCGTGCTATCCACTGACTACTAATAGTTTAAATAAATTGAATATTAATTGCTACTTTGCGCTGTATTTTACAGAATGTTTACTTAAACCCTCATTACCCATTTTTGACTTATACCACTTCTGCTCTGAAAATAAAATTAGGCCTACATTTTCGGAGTTAATATTGAAGTTACAATTTTTTCAACAAAATTGTGTTTATTTATTTGTTCTCACCTACGTCATATTAACAGTAAGTGCATGTAAATTACGTATTATATAGGTAGGATGAGTTAAAATTAAGCTTAGGGGAGCCGAGGGCAAAGTGGAAGGGGAGGGCAAAGTGGAAAATCGTTGTTATGCTCTTACAACAATAGAGAGCAGCACTATTCAGTATAATATTCAAAGCTTATGGTATTATGTATGTTTCTACTTAGTCGCACAGCGCTAGTATCGCTGTACATGGTGGAATTGTGATTACAATGAAACGAGCTGCAAGAAATTATTTGTTTATGGTAAGTAATCTGTAGGCATCGCCATATATATATATAACATCTGATTTTATTATTAATGTTTAAAGCACAGTTACAAGTGTTGGGAAGAAGTTGTGATGACTAATTTTTTTCTAAAAATTCATTTGGCAAGATACAACCACATCTAACCTGCAACTCACGTGGAGGGCAAAGTGGAAACTGAAAGAGTGGACTTTCCACTTTGCCCCTGTAGTTTGGAATTCACTCATAGAGTCTGGATTTCCTCCTAATATGCAATTGCAAGATAGTTAATGCATTTGGCTAATAGTTTACGTTTTTTTCCTGTTCTACGGAGGAGGGACCCGAAGGCTTACACTGCTGCCTGAGGCTTATTGTGCTCACCACTCCTATTCTGTGAATGATTGGGTTGCTGAAAGGCCGTATTGTCCAAGTACAGCACACTGCACCATGAACTGAACCCGGGATATGGTATCAATCATGATGATATCATTGATATGTGAATTAATGATGGCGAAATGAGTCTGAGGTCCAACGCCGAAAGTTACCCAGCAATCCTGCTTCAATTGATGCTCCTAGTCTGGCTGGATCAAATGCAGATAATTTTTTGCACTGGTTGAAACTGTTGCAGAAATTGTCAGACCTAACAAAGAAAAGCCAGTGTTGTTGGTTCTTGACGATCATACTTCTCACCAGTCATTGCAAGCTCTTGAATTCGCTTCAGAAATTGGGATCATAATCTTGTCGGTTCCTTCACACACAACACACAAGCTGCAGCCTGTCGATGTTGCAGTTCACAAGCCATTCAAGACGCATTTTGAAGTTGCAGTAGACAAATTCCAGAAGAACTATCCAGGAAGACACATCAGTGAATATGATGTGGCAGGTCTGATCCGTGAAGACTTTGAGAAATCGTTCGTGCTTCCGAATAGCACTAGCGGATTCTCAAGGACTGAAATTTTTCCATATGGACGCAACATATTCACAGAAGATGATTTTGCTCCATCTTCTGTCCATTATTGCCAGTACAGCCTAGTAGTTCCATTGATAAGCTATTCTTTGCGAAGATAGGTCTTCCAATGAAGCAGGAGAATACACAGATAGATGCCTAAAGTGTGGAACATCGAATGCGGAGCCTCATGTGACACCAGAAGTTATTGCTCCACTCCCCAAAGTAAGCCTAGGCGTACCGCTTCAGACTGGTGAAACAAACCGAAAACGACGTTGTCAGAAAACTGAAATACTGACATTTCCATTTAAGAACGCAGTCCGCGAGAAGCAGATGGGAAACCTGGCGGCAAAGGAGTGAAAACGAAGGCCGGTAAGACGATGCCGCCAGTACACTAAACCACACGCCTAGGTAGCAAGATGTTTTCTGTTTGGGCTGTGGAGAGCAATATTCTGACCCACCATCGGAAGACTAGATCATGTGTTGTAAATGCAAAGACTGGACTCATTAACTTTGTGCTGATATTAATCTCCAGACTGTGTAGGCTAGCCTATGTGACAACTGCAGTGCTTCAAAATGTTTTAAATACGGACAATTATTTTATGTTTTACGTATCTTAAACATTATTTTCAATTATATAGTGTGTTATGTAATTTCCACTTTGCCCTCTCCGAGTTTCCACTATGCCCTCTTGGTGAGGGTAAAGTGGAAAATTAAAGGGTCCTCTTATTTTTCTAATTACTTTGTTGTCTTCATTCATTATAAGATTATTTTTGTGTTTAAATGTTGACAGATGTATAACGTTTAGTTTGTGTATAAAAACTTTGTGATACAACTAAACACAAAGACAGGATTAGATGATATCAAAATCCATTCCACTTTGCCCTCTCCTCCCCATGTGTGAAAACTGGAAATGTAATGTAAAATGCGGTAAACTTGCCATAAAAATTTACACCATAATATCAGCACTATTTGTGACTCAAAATAATAAAGGAAATACCGGTTCTTAAGAAATGAAAAATAATGAACTTCATAAATCAATGTCATATTAATGTTTAAAACCTCCCCTTTTTTATTTTGAAGTTTACCTCAGCGACCGAGTTTACCCCAATTTCTGGTATGGAAAATAGTTAATTTTTCAGGAAATAGGGAGAGGAGTTCACCACGCGATGTACCCTACGAGATATGGCCTACAATTTTGAAGCTACTAATTTTGACTCTTCTCACAGTAAATATAGAGTTCCAATTATTCATAAATATATTTAGGAATGAATTAAACTAACCGTCCACATACGAACAATTATATTATTTCAAAGCATGATACGTGATCAGGGCCAAGATTCAGTTGTAAGGAGGAGAAAGAATTACGTTTATTCCCAGCTCCTGAAACTTGTAGATTAACTTCGTGTGAAATTCTTATAGGATTCTAAAGTAAAATTAATAAGAAAATATATACTTACTGTATGGCATAAAAATATAAAATAAATTACGCAAAACCCGTTTTCTGATGTGTTATATCATATGTCGTGTGCACACTGTTAACTTGCCTGCCGCTAGAGGGCTACTGTCGCGCCAGCTGTCAAATGTTGGCATATTTTATAGGTATGAGTTGCGTGACTGTAAGTATTAGACTGTGATATTGCTGTAGCTTGTGCTCTTTGACCAAATTGTAGTGTGGTAATCGATTAGAGCCAGATGTACTATCGATATTTAACACGCCACACTAGAGCGCTCTACCGGATGCAGTAGAGAACCTCAGATGTTCTATTACCTTTCGTAACGAGGTAATGACGAAACTATGACGTAGCTGTGTAACAGTTATACAACAACACGACGTATGTAGTGGTTATTAGTAAGAAATTTACCTACACACGACTTATAACGAGCTACTCATTGTATAAGTATAAGACAGTTAACGTCTGTATATAGAGTTTTTATTAGTAAGACCGTAAGCATTTTTTAAATTGGGTACGTAACAGTAGAAAGGTTCAAAGTGCCAAATTTATGAATAGTATTTTATTAATAAATCACTTTCGCTCTTGAACAATTTTAAGAATACATTTTTTTTAGAATTGATGACACTGGGTAACAACGAAAATGTTTCTCTCGATATTTTAATTGTTTCTGGTTCATTTTTTGCGCTGATTTCAAATATGTAATTATTTTTTAAATGATAACGATTCCAGAAATATAACGATATTCTCAATTATGTTTGTTCTACGTTGAAGCATGACTTCTAGAGGTGATTGCAGAAATCCACCGGGCTCTTTCTGTCACGTTTGTGGATATTACATCAGTTCAAAGCAGAAGAAGCATACCATAAGACCTGGCACCAAATATTATAAAGCTCGCAATGCTTAATTTGAAGTACCAATACGAGACCAAGACAATTCATGGACACTACATGTGTGCTATGGTTCCTGTAATACAGCTTTGGAAGGATGGCTACGGGGATCTCGGAAATGTGTGCCTTTCACTGTTCCCAGAGTTTGGAGGGAACCAACCAACCACCATGACAATTGCTACTTTTGCATGGTCGATATGTCATCTTTGAAAAATTTAAAACAACCTGCACTCCCATTTGGATTTCTTTATGCAGAATCTAGGTGATGTGTCTGAAGAACATGGAAAACGATTCCACCAAGACATGCAAACTATGGAATTGCGATATAAAGGAAAACGGAGTACAGCCATGATTTTTTTCTGTCTTTTTTTTCTTTTTTCCCTCTTTTTCGTTTCTCTTTTTCTGTTTTTCCGCTTTATTAAACTAGTACTTATACAACACCCATGCCAAAGGCGGGACTCGAATCCACAACCTTTCGGACCAAACGATAGAGACATGCCGTGTCCCTACCGCTTGAGCCATCCAGGTCGACTTGCACGCATTGTAGATGGGAGACTACTGGGTGTTCATTTAAATGTGTGTCATGACGTCACTGTTGTTGGGTCACCGATATGAAGCGAGTTTCAGCTTGTATGTTAGAGAAGTTTCCTATTATTTAAGGCGTTCTTAAATCTGAACTTGAGAATGTGTACGGTATAACTTGAACGTCGTAGCAACAGATGGCGGTCTGTACGGTCTGTGTGCTACCATAACCTCTTTCGAACTGTGTTTTGCGCGGGCAAGTCGTAAGCAGGGTATTTGTTATCATCGGTTGCGTACGGCAACATTCCACAACACAAATCAAATGCTCCGTGTCCATGTTGACCGTCGAAGTTAATGTCAACAAATACGTAAGTAATCGTCTTAACCCTCTCCCCATATCCCGACAGTACGTATTTCCAAACAGTTCACATTCCTGCCACTACCGGCGTTACCGTACGTAGCGGTACGTACTCTTCAGAATGAACGCCGTACTTGCTAGGCAACTTCTCTGCCTCATAGGTTATACACCTCTGCGGAAGTGTAGGAAGATTGAATTCTCTAGGCTCATCGGCTAGCCACATGACGGGATACAGCGAGCCATGACACACTTTGAACTGAACATCCAGTATGTGTGGGGTTTGGTCAGGGATAGTAATCAGCAACACAAAAGGAAAACACGATCATATCTGTATTTCTAACATACTTAATTCAAGACTGTTATTGTATAAATATGTGTTGTCCATCGTAAATATTATATTATATAGTCATTATTGTTTTTGGTAGACCTAATAAATATGCGTATTACTTAAACATATACAGTTAATTTCCAAAAGAACTATTGATGCTACATTGAAAATACTGATAGGCCTATTTCTGAACTCTGCGTGTGTGATTTATCGATATGAAACCCAAAAAAACAGGAGAAAGAAAAAGTTCCTCAAAATTTGTTACCCAGTGTGATACTACTAGAGTTAACACATTGAGAGACGAACAAACTTCACAATTTATGAAAGGTGTTAAGTCCCATAAACATTTTGTAGGTACTATGATCCATTTATAATCTACAGATCTGTTAATTTCTGCGAATTCTTTCATTATAGAGGTTTAGCAGACTGAAAGCAAATCACCCTCACCATTTGAAACTGAATATCGCCGATTTTCATCATGGTTATCATACATTCTACATTTCGTCGTTGTACTGGCATGACATTAAAAAGACCCAACAGAAATGTTGATACTGTTGAATAATCTTGGTGATAGAACTTAGAAAATAAAGTTTTTCCACTCATGTGTCAGTTCACTGCATTTTATTGTTCGTCTTCATACCGCTTATAACAAAGAGCAACGTGTTAATTTAATAATTTTTCTATTTTCTGAATTTTAATACTAGAAATTCAAAAGTTTAAAACAAACCAGCTGCATCATCTAGAGATAATACATTATGTTTCTATGTGATTCATAGGCCTATATTACCTATGTATTAAGATGTGTTAATTTATCTGTAATAATGTCACGAGAGGTCTGAGATTTATCTGGGAAATCTCAGACCTCGAGTTACATTTATTAGGACTATTTCGTGAATAAAATAAAAATGTAAATAATATATCCCTAAAATTCGATCACAAAATGTCAATAATTGTATATTTACGAATACTTAACCTATTCAGACATTGTGAAGTTGAAATAGATGAATATCGATTACTGCAATAAAGAATTCGATGTTATTATTCAGTAATGCCAATTGCGAAAAACGAAATACAGGATTAACAATGTTAATTACGTGTACTACACTTTTCTCTTATTATTATAACATAAATACATTTTCATTATCTGCTGAAATTATAATATAATTTAAAATCTTATAATATAATTACAATAACCTGATTAATACATTAATTAAATGAAGAATTGTTGAAAACGCAGTTAACAAATCTGAATGAAGGAATGTAATTTTTTCAGATAGCCTACAATGGACATGGAAATAGAAGAGTAAGATGGTAAGATTTAGATGTGGAAGTAGAATTTCGCACTTTATATAGTACTTCATCGTTACATTACACACTACACCGAGAACTAGGAACTGTGTGGGGCATCTATATAGGAATGCTTATGTATTCACAGCGAGACATGTTGCTATACATTGAAGCCATCTCTGTATAGATAATCAAAACACGAATTTTATTACGCCATACGGAAGGCAGTTTGATTAAAGACTTTGTTTATATTACTATACAAGGTCTTTGGGTTTAATATGCCATGATGTTACATAAATTTGAATATCTGACATTCTATTACTTGCTTAATTTCATTCACAAAATACAAATTTTATAGGCTACAATTATAAGTTAAGTTACCTGTGGTAGCAGGACCAATGTCAGCTGTTATTTCGACCTACTCAGTGCTACAGAAAAGCATTTTTTATAGCTCGACAAACGCATTCTCGCTGTAGTGTGTAACAGAACTAAAGCTGCATCTACACGGTTCAATATTCCAATCGCATATGCGTGCAATCTGGGAAGAATATTGAAAGAATAAACTTTAAAAGGTATGTTCAATTAAGATGCATGAAGATTTTGTGTCTATATGGTGCGCCGTTTTGAACGTCGTCTTCACTGCGTAAATATAGGCTATTAATTAATATTAAATGTCAATCTTGTATTCATTGTATTTGAAAGAAAAGTTTAACCGTGTAGTTCTATCTTAATGTATTCATTATCATCACTTTACGGGGAAACATTTGGCGACACCGATTAAACAAAAGAACGACAATGCGATAAATTGATAGCGATAAATGTAGCTACAAATTTATCGCAAAATGTGACTGTGATTGGTTGGAATTCAAAATTTCATTACACTTCATTGGTCGAAAATGGAATGACGCCATATGAACGAAATAGTCTAAGCTGATCTTCCTGTTTGTAGATAATACCACGATATATAGTCAATAATGCCTTTTGCCATAACAAATATACAACTGAAGGAAATCAAAACGAAGGCACATTGTACATTTTTTTATGAGACAGCCCTACCAGACATCGATCCAATTTTCCCCTCTATATCCACAGATCTCAAAGTGGGCTGACACCGATCGGTGTCTGGTAGAGTTCCCGGGTAGTTCAGTTGGGAGAGCGTTGGTACGTTTAACCAAAGGTCCCGGGTTCGATACCCGGCCCTGGAACAATTTTTACCTCGAAATTATTCAGATGGAAAAACTATTTTGGGCAACTAATAAATGTACATAGGTCAAATAGAAACGATAGAGACGAAATTGAAATACAAACTGCTGAGCTATTTATACCTGAACCCACACTTTTTAGGAGTCGAAATTGCGATAGAAAAATCTGGAAAAGTACAAGTCTCCAGGTATCGATCAAATTCCATTAGAATTAATAGATGAGGGTGGAAGCGCATTATATAGCGAAATTTATAAACTTGTACTTGCTATTTGGGAAAAGGAAATTGTACCAGAACAATGGAAGGAGTCCATAATTGTACCTATTTTTAAGAAGAGGAACAAGACTGACTGAGCCACCGGAGTAGCTCTGTCGGTTAAGGCGCTTGCCTGCCGATCCAGAGTTACGCTGGAGAGTGGGTTCGATTCCCGCTTGGGCTGATTACCTGGTTGTTTTTCTCCGAGGTTTTACCCAATCGTAAGTTAAATGTCAGGTAATCTATGACGAATCCTGGGCCCCATCTCGCCAAATATTTTCTCGCTATCACCATTTCCATCGACGCTAAGTAACCTCGTAATTGATACAGGGTCTTTAAATAACCAAGTAAAAGAATAATAAAAGAAAAACTAACTGTGGTAACTTTCGAGGTTGAGAAGATTAACTCCGTATGTAGATGAAATTACTGGGAATCATCAGTGTTGTTTTAGGCGCAATAGATCGACTGTTGACCAGATTATCAGGGTACAGTACATCAGTTATTCGTAGATTTCAAAAAGGCATATGAATCGGTTAAGAGAGTAGTTTTATATAATATTCTTATTGAATTTGGTATAACCAAGAAACAAGTTCAATTTATTAAAATATGTCTCAATGAAACTTACAGCACACTCCGTATAATCCAGTTTCTATCTTATGCTTTTCCAATTCACTGCAAGCTAAAGCAAGGAGATGCACTATCATCTTTACGTTTTAACTTCGCTCTAGAATATACCATTAGGAATGTTCAGGATAACAGGTAAAGTTTGGAATTGAACGGGTTACATCTGCTTCATGTCTATGCGGATGACGTGAAAATGTTAGGAGAAAATCCACAAACGATCAGGGAAAAGACGGAAATTTTATTTGAAGCAAGTAAAGCGATAGGTTTGGAAGTATATCCCGAAATGAAAACGTATATCATTATGTCTCGTGACGACAATATTGTACGAAATGGAAACATAAAAATTTGTAGATTTTACATTGAAAAGGCGGAAAAATGCATATATCTTGGAGCAACAGTAACAAATATAAATGACACTCGGGAGGAATTTAAACGCAGAATAAATATGGGAAATGCCTGTTATTATTCGGTTGAGAAGCTTTTGTCATCTAGTCTGTTGTCTAAATATCTGAAAGTTAGAATTTATAAAATAGTTATATTACCGGTTGTTCTTTATGGTTGTGAAACTTGGACTCTCATTTTGAGAGAGGAACAGAGATTAAGGGTGTATGAGAATAAGGTGCTTACGAAAAAATTTGGGGCTAAGAGGGATAAAGTTACAGGAGAATGGAGAAAGTTACACAACGCAGAACTGCACGCATTGCATTCTTCACCTGACATAATTAGGAACATTAAATCTAGACGTTTGAGTTGGGCAGGGCATGTAGCACGTATAGGCGAATGCAGAAATGCATATAGAGTGTTAGTTGGGAGACCGGAGGGAAAAAGATCTTTGGGAAGGCCGAGACGTAGATGGGAGGATATTATGAAAATGGATTTGACGGAGGTGGGATATGATGATAGAGAATGGATTAATCTTGCTTAGGATAGGGACCGATGGCGGGCTTATGTGAGGGCGGCAATGAATCTCCGGGTTCCTTAAAAGCCATTTCTACAGTTAAGTATCCAATTATACTCATTCTCTCAACAACTCTCTTACAAAGCCACACATGTACATTATAATATTTCATTCGTGAAAAGAAAATAAGAAATCCTCACTTGTTAACTCCGCAATAGGTAGATCAAACCTTCTAGATGTTGTCGAGTGCCTCGGAATGAGAACTGTTGATTTTCGGAACAGAAAAATTTATAGAATAACTCTTCTCGGGTTCTCAGCCAGGTGAGTTGGAGATTAGCTTCCAAGCTTTCGACGGCTAGCTCTGCCATCTTCTTCAGGGACGAAGTGATGTGGGACCACGTCTAGCCGGTATATATATGCAAAAGTAGGGCTTCCCGCTGCGGGCCAATCAGGAGCTAGTTCCTAGTCCCGACCGCCAGGAGCATTCTGGTTGGTGGACACGTCAGTCAATCAGGAGCTACTTAAAAGCCATTTCTACAGTTAAGTATCCAATTATACTCATACTCTCAACAACTCTCTTACAAAGTCACATGTACATTATAATATTTCATTCATATGTAGCTCCTGATTGGCTGACGTGTCCACCAACCAGAATGCTCCTGGCGGTCGGGACTAGGAACTAGCTCCTGATTGGCCCGCAGCGGGAAGCCCTACTTTTGCATATATACCGGCTAGACGTGGTCCCACATCACTTCGTCCCTGAAGAAGATGGCAGAGCTAGCCGTCGAAAGCTTGGAAGCTAATCTCCAACTCACCTGGCTGAGAACCCGAGAAGAGTTATTCTACATCAAACGCCGGGAAAGCCTCAAGTCATACAGAAAAATTTATCTTGATTCAGACTATTATTACATAAGCATATCGAAATATTGTTCTGTTATACTGCAACTCTTTTCAAGAACAACATCTCACGGGATCAGTACAGAAGTACAGGATTGCTTATTACTAAAAAATGTTGGAGGAAGGGTTCCATGTAAGAAAGCGTTATTGAGTGGAGTGTTAACGTGTGTTGTGGAATTGATGATCATCATCACATCGGACCATATAAATTTGTGTGTCTAGTAGTATGATCCGACTGACCGGGTTCGATACCCAGCATAGTTGTGATGGAAAATGCAATGGATATGGGAAATTTAGTAGATGGTTTCCTCGGGGTGTTTACGTTGCCACCAACACACACCATCTACTCTCTTATTTAATCGATTATCTGCAATATAAATAGAATGACTGAAGTCTTAGGGTTAGTTTCTGTCTCTGATAAGGATGGCTTAGGCCTCTGGGCCCTAGGAATTATCAGTTACTCGACTGGGAATCGGATCTCCTCTGTCAGAGCTGATGTAGGATGGTCCACCTGTTAATGTGGGGTTCACGCATGTCATCCGGACCATCTGTCGGTCTACATTTTGCGTCCGACTCTCAAAGAACCAGTCAGCCTGCCATGCTAACGCCCTACGACGCATGCCAAGCAAACAGTTCAAGATGGAATAGGCCTAGGGGAACTTTTTATTTAATCCAGCCAATTCTCTCGGTTTCATTCCTGTAATATTTCTGTGGGGAACGCTGAAGACTTGTCTATACGTATGGTTACTGACTAGTCCAGGTACTTTCAACAGGTGTGCCGTGAGAAAATGAAAGCAGTAAAGGTCTTCCGTCAATATGTAAATTGTTGTTGTCATATTCCTCATGTCTAAACTTTTAGACATGAGGAATATTTAACCACTTCCCTGATTAACCCGAGTTAACTCGGATTGCAAACTTCCGTCAAAATTTAATAACCCAAGTTAACTCGTGTGAGTCCCATTTTCGCTGCTAAGGATTATTATCCCGAATATATACGTTTCCATCATTTCATTGACCTTTTCCCGACTAGATGATTACAGAAGTTAGTGATATTGCTACATCTGGTGGTGGGATTCCTACGTTTGGTATACGATATCTGAAGGCAGGAAGACATCTTTTGGCAATCGAATGGTGGTAATTCGTAAGATTTTCGAAAAAATACATCCAAAATGTCCTATCACTCAAGGCAGGATGGTCAGGAAAATCGCCCAACCCACTTCGGCTTACAGGTAGACATTCTCCAGAAGTTATTCCACGAACTCTGAAGAAGAACAATCCAACCAGACAGAATTTCACGTGTAGCATTGCGAGAGACTCAAAATATAAACAAATTCGACACAAGAGCAGATACTACTGTCCGGAATGCAATGTGCCACTGTGCGTAATACCCTGCTTTCGAGTTTATCACACGATAAGCAACATTTAACGCCTTGATAACAGCACTGGTATTGTACCTCATAAACTATTCCATAAAAAAATATAAGTTGGTAAATAGTTCAGGAGAAAATCAAAGTGGGACAACTACCAGAGCTGGAATCAGGGTGCACGAGATAACTCGGGATAATAATTCAGGTATGAATGTATGTCTATTTCATAGTGATTTTTTTTAGGTATGTAAGAAAATTAGTAATGTGCAGTGATTCTGTAATATTAAATGACCTCTATACAAAACTAAAAAAAATGATTCTTTTTTATACAAAATTAGTAAACTATACAGGGTGTTTCAAAAATACGGGGCATAATTTCAGGTATGTATTTCCCACATGTAGACAATCAAAATAGTTCATTACAACATGTGTCCGGAAATGCTTCATTTCCGAGTTATGGCCTTCACAACATTGAAATTCACCGGAACGTTTTTCTTTCCGCAGGTCGTTGCCGTCAAAGGAGACATTAAGAGGGCACTCTGACAGTTCATTGCGAGGCAAAGGTTACATTCAGTGTTGTGTAGGCGTTAGACTGTGCGACACGTATTCAAATCAAGAGCTGTCAGAGATACACTTCATGTACGGTAAGGCGGACGGCAATGCTGCGCTGGCTCGTCGTTTGTACCAGGAGAGGTACCCACAGCGACAATGTCCAGATCGGAAGACATTTGTACGTCTCAATTACCGTCTTTGCGAGTATGGATAATTTAACTCTCCTGCTTTGGGAAGGGAACGACCAAGATGGCATGTTTTGAGGACATACGCAATACTCCTGGAGTTTGGGATCATGTTCGCAGGTCAATGAGACATCGATGTGAGGTCTGTATTCAAGCAGGAGGTGGACATTTTGAACATCTTCTGTAATGATAACGACCTGCGGAAAGAAAAACTTTCCGGTGAATTTCAATGTTGTGAAGGCCATAACTCGGAAATGAAGCATTTTCCGACACATGTGGTAATGAACTATTTTGATTGTCTACATGTGAGAAATACATACCTGAAATTATGCCCCGTATTTTTGAAACACCCTGTATAGGAAGGGAAGAGATTAATCAAAATTTGAAAGTTATGCTTCTTATATTTTATTGTATTCAAATTTCTAAAGAACGGGGCTTGTAACTTTTTAAACCCACATGTATTGATGTTTCACCATGCCTCTTTTAAAGGAAATTGAAAGCCACTTCAAAACAAGTCGATTCCGTTTGTAAAATGTTAACCTCTCCATCGAATACGTGTGTAGCACTTTGGAGAACTTCTGTTGCAAACATTGAGGAGAGTTGAACAGCATGGCGATCGCCGCTCAAGTGTGAAAGAAGCTTTGTAATCAAGAAGTGGGGCGCCTTATTGCAGTGGACACAGCTCGTCCGGTGCGAGGAAACGATAGGGAGGAAAGTCCTGGCGCATACTGCAGAATCCCATTGTGCATCTTCTGCAATTTTCTACTTCTGTTCAGGGAACCTGAAGCTTATGGAAACGAATTAAGAACATAAGCTTAGTGATAGAATCAGAATCTTCAAAGAAATGGAAAGTTGTACAGGGACATCATTTTATTTTTACTAACATTTTCAATATTAACCTGACTATACCTACTCCTTCCACGACACTAGTGTAAGATACAATACAAATGACTTTACCAGGTATAGGAGGGAAGAAAAATAGTACATCGATTTACGTAAACTAGGAAATGTTACGATTTTGAGATGATCATCTTCGTCGGGTTTTTAATTATTCAAAATAAAGTACAGTATTAAGAGTAAGTATTTTTACTCACTAACTGAACTATCCAATCGGACGTATTTATTATGCAGTGTATACTATTCTGTCAAAAGTACATTAGCACACAATATTTACAGTGCATTTAAATTAAAAAGTAATAAAAATATGGATATTTAAACAAATTATTGAAATTGGTGGTCGTTAATTTCGATACAGGCTTCAGTTCTTTTGTGGATATTATCAAAAACGTTTTCAAGCATATCTTCTGAAATTGAATATATGGTTTCTTGAATGTAATTACTGTATTTAGTTATTCTATTGTTGTAAGATGTTTAGCAAACAAAACTGTTTCACAGTAACCCCAAAGAAATAATGCAAAGCACTCAAATCAGGTGACATGGGGGAGCCATAATCCTACGCCTGTTGAAATAATTCTGTACCTACTCTATAACAGCGTACGTTACGTACTGTCAATTCAATCTTCACTTCTGCCCGATCCGCATAGATAAATTTATTCAGATATGCTATCTACTGTCCGTCCATGTGGTTATGTAGGAGGGTCCTAGAAAGGATGGAAATCACGTGACAATTCCTTACTTAACGATGCCTTTTTATTTAAATTATTTTAAATAGTTGTATAATATTAGGTAGAAGTCCAATTCCTAACAGCAAATGTTTTGAGAAAAGAGCTAAGATAACTCAGACACTAGCCTTTACAAAGGGGCCAGCAGAAACGGGTGGGGGAAACCAGGATGGGAAGTAACTAAATGGACGCACAGTACCTGAGCGAATATATGATTCAATAGTGAATGAAAGCTATTTCTTCACTGAAAAATGTGATCATATTTCTGAAACATACTATACTCACTCACTCAGTACTCTTTATTTTGACCGTAAGACGACTTTGCGGCTTTGGTTGTGTGTGGAAGTTTGCTACTAGAAGGAGTGGGACTGAAGTACATTCAAAAACTCAGGTACAATAAAAATTGAAGTAAAAATAAAATGATGTCCCTGTAGAACGAGCTGGTGTTTAGTTCTTCTTATGAACTGAAGAAATTTAGCTGGTATAATCAACGTAGAATGATAGCTGAGATTGTAGATTACGTACACTCAAACAAAGCAAAAACGCGTGGGGATATTTCTTATGGAGGAACTTCACTAATAGGTCTTTCGTTATCTCGTGAAACCGAATAACATGCCTGCGCTGTAGCTTTTAGTAAGAACTTAATAAAATATGTGAAAACGTACAACAGTGGAAATAGGTGTTGGTGTAATTTAAAAAAAGTAATGTTTATATATTTGCAATGTACAGCATAGGTGAAATTATTGGGGATCATCAGTGTGGTTTTAGGCGTAATAGAGCAACTATTGATCAGATATATTTCTTCGACAGATAATGGAAAAAAAATGGGAGTATAAGGGTACAGTGCATCAGTTATTCATAGATTTCAAAAAGGCATATGACTCGGTTAAGAGAGAAGTTTTATAGGATATTCTTATTCAATTTGGTATTCCCAAGAAACTAGTTTGATTAGTTAAAATTTGTCTCAGTGAAACTTACAGCAGAGTCCGTATAGGTCAGATTCTGTCAGATGCGTTTCCAATTCACTGTGGGCTAAAGCAAGGAGATGCACTATCACCTTTACTTTTTAACTTTGCTCTAGAGTATGCCAATAGGAAAGTCCAGGATAACAGAGAGGGTTTGGAATTGAACGGGTTACATCAGCTGCTTGTCTATGCGGATGACGTGAATATGTTAGGAGAAAATCCTCAAACGATTAGGGAAAATACGGGAATTTTACTGGAAGCAAGTAAAGAGATAGGTTTGGAAGTAAACCCCGAAAAGACAGAGTATATGATTATGTCTCGTGACGAGAATATTGTACGAAATGGAAATATAAAAATTGGAAATTTATCCTTTGAATAGGTGGAAAAATTCAAATAACTGGGAGCAACAGTAACAAATATAAATGATACTCGGGAGGAAATTAAACACAGAAGTCGGTTATTATTCGGTTGAGAAGCTTTTATCATTTAGTCTGTTGTCAAAAAATCTTAAAGTTAGAATATATAAAACAGTTATGTTACCGGTTGTTCTATATGGTTGTGAAACTTGGACTCTCACTTCGAGAGAGGAACATAGGTTAAGGGTGTTTGAGAATAAAGTGCTCAGGGAAATATTTGGGACTAAGAGGGATGAAGTTACAGTCGACTGGAGAAAGTTACACAAAACAGAACTGCACGCATTGTATTCTTCACCTGACATAATTAGGAACATTAAATCACGACGTTTAAGATGAGCAGGACATGTAGCACGTATGGGCGAATGCAGAAATGCATATAGAGTGTTAGTTGGGAGGCCGGAGGGAAAAAGACCTTTTGGGAGTCCGAGACGTAGATGGGAAGATAATATTAAAATGGATTTGAGGTGGGATATGATGATAGAGACTGGATTAATCTTGCACAGGATAGGGGCCGATGGCGGGCTTTTGTGAGGGCGGTAATGAACCTCCGGGTTCCTTGAAAGCCATAAGTAAGTACGTAAGTATAGGCTTACAAATTTTCGTATCTTTTATAGTCATTTCCTGTAAAATGAAAAGAGGAAAACTGTTACAAATTCTCTGGGAGGCGAAAAGAGACAGAACTGCCAAATAAAGCATCCCTTGACTTTCCTTAAGGAGGAAACCTGAGCTGAGCCGAGCTGAAGAAGGTCCGACTCGTTACATAACATTGTGGCCCATGGGCTCTCTACATTTCCTCACAGTCTTGGGCTGATGTCGGAAGAGACCAAGAGTCAAGAAACGAGCACATAAACGAGTACCGAGAACACTATTCTCTAAAATGCTCAAGAGAGGAAAGTATAAGAGCAGTGGCGTAGCGTCAATGTAAGCTAAAAAGCTCAGCTTCCCCAGTTAATAATAATTTCATAATAAACCTGCAGTTTATGGACAAAATTACTTATTAATTTTAATAGAATTTATATTTACGCGTTACATATTGTGATGTGGCAGTTCAAGATGATTTGTGATGCAGCAGTAAACAAGAAGCCTGCACACACCATCTTCCAACCAGACTGGTTTCTTACACTCATTCTTCTGTGTAACCCACCCCACAGATTTCTCATCCCTTTCTAACTAAACTACACTGGTCGCAAGGCTCGCAAGAAGCTAGCTTTGACATTGAAAATAAGTAGTTTCCGAGTTATCCCTTTTCGTCAGTTGTGTTCAGTTGAAGTGTTAGTGTGCATTGTGGCTGATATAATAAATAATAAATGAAATAACAGTTTCTGACACCAATTTACTTGAATTTTTAGGACAATTCTATCATCAAGACTGACTTACGAACAAAAGTGTGATCTAAAAAACAAATGACCGACTCCCTTGCTGTCAATGAAGGACATACTCAAAATACAGACGCATACTTACGTAATGATACTAATACTGTATCTATTGACCGTTAATATTGTGATTTATCTAAGTATGACAGGGAGTGAGCGAATGTTATACTATACGTGTCTATTTGTTAGAGATACATGTGTAAACGGTGAAATCATATTTTACTATGTACCATTTGAGGTCATGCCTTATTGATGTTACGAGGTTTCAACCTATCTTTGACTGCTGACTTGACATTGACTACTATTTATTTTAAGACTATATTTTTGTAATACGTTTTCTCATATTGCATGAAAGACAACTTGAGTTAGCTTCCCCTGCTCTAAATTTTATGCTACGCCACTGTGTAAGAGATGCGCTCCTTCGGCTGGTGTCGCAAGCGACTAAAAAATTTCCACATACAGAGAGCCGATGGCCCAAAAACATAAGAAAAAACGGTATCTCTATCTATACTTAGCCTCCTGAATATGGTAGAGGAGCTCAACTGTTTGACGATTCCGAATGAATGTATTTAAAGCTCAGAATATGTGCGTCAGATACGTGTGCAACATCCGACGATATGATCACATATCACCGTCCTTCGCAAGTCTTTCGGGCTCCGACTTAAAGAACGCAGAACTTTACACTCTTTTTCTTTACTCTTTCGAATTCTGTACACCTTAACACCAAATTACCTTTCTTCTCGTTTCTCTTATCTATACTCTAACCACGACGTAAATACCAGATCATTTATATGTGGCACACTAAGTATACCTCTTCATAGAACATCTTGTTATTCATAATCTTTTACAATATCCTCCTCGCGTCAATGGAATTCCTTGTCACAAAGTATCAGGGGCTGCAAGACAACAAATATCTTAAAGAACAGCTTAAAAGACAACCTTATTAGCATTTCACTCCAATCATACTGATTTAAACTATCACTGACTACACTGTTACTTTTTTCTTTAGACATCATCCTGATAGTGCTGTATTTTCAAAATTGTCTCATAATAATCTCTTTCTATTATCTAAAATCATTTGAAATATATTAACATTCTATGTATTTTAGTTTAATTCTGCTACACATTTTATTTCAGAGTTTAACGGCCTTAACTCTGCCAGCTAAAATAAATTATTATTATTATTATTATTATTATTATTATTATTATTATTATAAAGTGTAAATATATTTAAGGAGATAGATACACCTTTAGAGCCTAAATTTTTTTTTTCATAATTTTTAGTAAGTGTCCCAACATTTCAATTACATTTTGTTAAAAATTTATTTAAATATCTACATTACTTTCAAAGTTTCGATTTTTATGCATAATGCTGCGCTATTTTTAAAACTCGTAAAGGAGAGGTTTTATCACAGTCTAGTATATGCAGTCGGGAAACTTGAGGTGATGAGAGTACTAGGAACTAGGAACAATAGACTGTGCTGGTACTATTTCACATTGTCTGTGATCAGATGATAGTAGCGAACCTAGTTGTTAGCAACTGTTTGTGAACGCATATTCCCTACGTATTGAGCTTCGTGACTGTAGATACTAGACTGTAGTTTTATTACGTTTTCCTGTCAACTGCAAATTTCAAATCCGTTGTTAATTATATCTCTGAAACTACTTAAGCGAAAGTTATGAAATTTCTGAGTGTCAACATAAACACTATCTACAGTCTGTACTAAATCATGTTTTTATGTTGGATAAAGGTGTAGAACAAATTATTCAAATCAACTTTACAGGGAGTTATACCTGAAATCTTGATTTGCATAATACACGTCACTGTTCGTTAACAGAAAACCACAATTTAAATCACACGGAGTTAGTGTGCACTCAAAGTTGGTTGCTTGACGGTTGTCAGCCCACTTTGAGGTCTGTGGATATAGAGGGAAAAATTGGATCGGTGTCAGTTAGAGTTCCCGAGTAGCTCTGTGGTAGAGCGTTGGTACGTTAAACCAAAGGTCCCGGGTTCGATACCCGGCTCCGGAACAATTTTTCCCTCGAAATTATTCAAATCAACTTTACAGGGAGTTATACCTGAAATCTTGATTTGTGTAGAACAAAATTTTTATTAACAAAAATATCTTTAAAATCGGTTCCTTAATTTTAAATGTAGATTAAAAGTATTATATATTTATCTAGTATCCTGAATGGTAGTGTGATTTGTAGACGTACCTTTTGACATAAAAATGAAGAAAACAGAATATGGAAAAGTTAAAAATTATTTGAATTAGGATTAAAACGCAGAAATTTTGAATAGAAAGCAGTTGGCATTTTGAAAAATTGAAAAAAGTATTAATAGATGTCCAAAAACGGATAGGCTTAATAGTCTTAATATGAAGTAGAATGATTACACTTTCATATGCTTATTTTGTGACCTTTCTTGTAAATCATATATACTGAAATAAAAATAATCAAAATGCTAAATTTTTCACTTCTTGAAAGTTATACAGGGTGATTCACGAGGAAAGGTAAGAAATGTAGGATGTGAATTCTAAAGTAATTCTGAGTGAAAAAGTTCATATGAACGGTTTTCGAACGGTTGCGGAGATATGGCTCTTTTATTTCACAGAAACTTCTGAGATTCCATTGTATTAACTCGCATTTAGAGACAGATAAAGGACAAATTTAAAGTTTATATTCACGTATACCTAATATTCTAGAAGTCGGGGTCGCTGTTTTCAAAGGTACCTCCTTCTGCTTCAACGCACTGATGCGCTCGGGCTTAAGTCGCGCTGGTCGCTCGGGAGAGTTGCACGTGGCTGTCTTTATGCCGCATCCAAAATACGGTCGATTAGCGCTTCTCTCGTTTCCCTGTTCCTTTGCTATACCAAGTCTTTCATCCAACCCCATAGACAGTAAATACTCTTCGACATGGTACCCTTCTGTTCGGAAAGCGTAGTTCATATTCAGCGACGGCATGCAAAGTACTTCCATCGCACAAACCATAACCATACACAATATCGGCGTATTCTGTAGTCAAAAGTTAATAAGGCGTCTTTAAAAACACAACTTAAGACTTCCGATAATTGTACCTGTATAACTACTGTACTGTAGGTAGCTGGCTGAACTGCTGTGAACCGATAAGTGATAGCGTATTTGTTGTGACATTTTAATGCCCCACCACCCGGTTTGTTTCTCTTCTCTTATCTACATCGCTCACAATGCACATTCCGATGTTAACTCATTCATCGGTGATCTTGTCTCACGTCAGCAGCATATCGTAACGTCTGATTCACATTGGGGCGAGATGTTTTACCAAAAAAATGCATGTAGCTCCGCCATCGTTCGAAAACGGATCTATGTTCATATGAACGTTTTCACTCAAAATGGCCTAAGATATCGTATCCTAAATTTTTTGCCTTTCCTCGTGAATCATCCTATATGTAGCCCCTTATAATCATCATTTATATAAGTTCTTTTTTTTTTCTTATTTTGTCTCGTAAAAAACTGATGGATTTAACTCGCTGTAGGCGAAAAGGGTTTTGACCAGGGTTTCAGGGTTCCAAGACTACTGTGCACTGGCCACCAGCACTTCTCAAATCAAATCTGAAGTATTGTTAAGCGGTATTATGACTGAAGGAAGGCAAGTCAATACGTGCTGTTGGGTTCTTTCTTTAGTGACGAGATGCCACCGAACCAAAAGCGTGTGTTTTCGGGCGTTCTGAACTGTAATTACAGTAAAACATCACTTCAGTGGCTGGAAGTGTGGGGATTTTTTCACTTCCTTCTGAAAAATCGTAAGATTTTGACTCAGACACATGGATCTTCAAAAGATAGATCGCAGGGCCCAGGAGACGCGTCTTCCTTGTCTTCTAGCAGTGATACAGCTGGATATGTCATTTATAGAATGAATAAGCCATATTCTTATTTTTTTAAGTGTCCAGCTTTTTAGTTCTTGGGAAAATATTTGAGGCTAAAAGGGATGAAGTTACAGGAGAATGGAGAAAGTTACACAACGCAGAACATTGTATTCTTCACCTGACATAACTAGGAACATTAAATCCAGACGTTTGAGATGGACGGGGCATGTAGCATGTATGGGCGAATCCAGAAATGCATATAGAATGTTAATTGGGAGCCGGAGGGAAAACGACCTTTGGGGAAGCCGAGACGTATATGGGAGGATAATATTAAAATGGATTTGAGGGAGGTGAGATATGATGATAGAGACTGGATTAATCTTGCTCAGGATAGGGACCGATGGCGGGCTTATGTGAGGGCGGCAATGAAACTTCGGGTTCCTTAAAAGCCATTTGTAAGTAAGTCCAGCTTTTTTAAATTTAAAATCTGGGAACCCTAATGTAAAACAGCAATTTTTTCCATTTTTTTTCAACAGAATAATCATAAATAGATAGTTTTTGATTGCAGCTTCTTTCACATATTTCTGCTTTTGTCATTTCTGGATCGTGCACTACGTTCTTTTCCGTGAGCCAAGATTCTAAGTATAATTATAAACCACTTGCTTATTAGATAGGAGGATCATTGTCAAATATTGCGATACTTCGTTCTTTCAGGTCAGATATGAGCTAAGGTTTTAACCACTTTGGGAAACTCTGACTGCCATTTCATTATTTCCTATAGTGTTCCTTTACTTGTAACGCAAATCTACTACACAAATAACTTTGAAAGTGGTGGGGCCTTCTTTACGAATTTCATATTACTCGTATAATTTCTTCTTGGCCCTTTACTATTTACAATTTATATCAACGACATATCAGAATCTCTAAAGTACTGCCGACATCATCTCTATGCGGACGACATTCAAATATACATAAAATTCCACACTGACGAAATAAATGATGCAATAACTAAAATTAATGACGATCTGGACTCAATCTGGACATGGACACGGAAATTCCAACTTAAACTAAATCCAGAAAAATCACAGTCAATCATTGTGGGTCATTCACGTTTGTTAAGCACTATTACCATACCAAATTTGTCCCCGATTAAAATACACGGCACCGAAATTCCGTTCAGTGAATCAGTAAAGAATCTAGGTATTTATATGGATAAAAGTTTAAATTGGAACTTTCAAGTTGCAGAAACCTGCAAAAAAGTATTCTCATTAATCCACTCGTTTAGGCGATTGAAGAATTTTCTACCCTTTTCCATGAAAAAAATGTTAGTGCAAACACTCGTGATGCCCCACTTCGATTACTGTGATATTCTGCTTACTGACCTAAGCGTTACTTCGGCGCAGAGACTACAACGTGTTCATAATATGTGCGTCCGTTTCGTCTGCAATATTCGCCGGGCTGATCACGTAACACCATCCCTCGAAATGTTGTCCTGGCTCCGTCTAGAAGATCGTAGGAAAATCCACTGTCTTTCCCTTCTCTTTCACATATTGCATTTCTCCACTCCTGTCTATCTTGCGTCTCGTTTTCAAAATTTATCCACCCATCATAACCTAGACACACGATCACAACACTCCTCAATATTATCCATTCCCTCCCACCGAACATCCTGATATTCATCTTCTTTCACTGTGGCTGTTCCTCGACTTTGGAATTCCCTACCGAGTAATGTCAGGGACTGTCAGACATAAAACCAATTTAAGAATAGGCTAACGAGATATTTTTCTAACAATTATTCAACAATAATAGCTGTTTCAGGTTTCTCAATGTTTAATGGTTATATATATCACAGATAAATATCTAAATTATCTCATTATTATTATTATTATTATTATTATTATTATTATTATTATTACTATTATTATTATTATTATTACCCTATTATTATTATTATTACCCTATTATCATTATTATTATTCTTAGTATTATTATTATTATTATTATTATTATTATTATTATTATTATTATTATAACTATTTCTTACCAGTGTTTATTATTGTCACACTAACATTAGTTATCCAATTTTCATTATTTACTTTCATGTTTTTTTATGATCTAGATATTAATGTAATAACTATGTAAGCAAATGTATTCAATTAGAATTAGAGTCTGGCTGGGCGGAAGAGAAGGCCTACTGGCCTTAGCTCTACCAGATTAAATAAATAAATTATTATTATTATTATTATTATTATTATTATTATTATTATTATTATTATTATTATTATTATTATAATTTTATTCCAGGTGCATATCATCTAACACTGTCTTGTTGGCAGATTACTTTCCATTTTTCGAAAATATATTGTCTCATTCACCCCTCCTTCTTCAAAATGATCCTGTTTTGGAATTTTTAAAATGTTTTTTTACTATACCTGGCACTCGCAATAGTTAGTTCCTGTGCGTTATAAGCGGCATTTTCATCCCTTCTTGTTTTTTTATCGACCTATGAACTTAATTACGTTATAAATAACATGACGAGCTTACCCCTGTGTAACCTCGTTACTCTTTGCGATCCATTGTTAACAGTACACGACCAACAGAGCGCAATATATACAGATCAGTCGAGAGGGAACGAAGCTTTATACATTTTTCCGGCCAAACTCTGACGTAATCATTCTAGTTTTGCTTTCCGGAGCGGATCCATTCACCTTTGCTGGCTTATAAATTTAATTTAATGTTTTTTCCATACACAATGCTTCATAACTTTTTTGTCACATATTTCGTAGTTCATATGTTTGCAGTTTATTATTTTTGTTTGCTTTCATGTATAAAATAAGTTTATAAAAACAAGCTCACTGTAAATGATACGAATAGCCGGAGGGGTTGCTGTTTGATTAAAAATCCATCTATTTACTTAAATAATATTATGTCTTCTATTTTATTTAATTTTTTGTTAAATTAACATTTTCCTTAGTTATTGCTCCAACATTTTTTATTACCACACAAAGGGATGTGAGAGAAAGGAAGGTACTAAAGGAAAAGTTAGTAGAAAAGTAATGAGTGAAGAGAATTGACGGAATGGACAACTCGTGCTCTCAAAATGTCAACACAATCTCAGTGAAGGTAGAACGGACTCTGTACTAACTGTACTGTCTGTGTGCGGTTCTTTCAAGACACAAGTTCGCTCGCGTCTCCGGTAAGTGGCGGCTCGTTTTAAAGGAAAAAACAATATAATTCCCAGATCATTTCCCTTTAGTTACGAGTAAAAAGAGAATTTTTTTTATTAAGAAGAGAGGTAAAGCTTGTATTCTATTACACTTTCTTACGCATGACTTTTATGTTACAAGTAAACAGTGAAATCCTGTCTACATCTGCTTTAGAACAGCTAAGGTAAAAATGGGATATCAACAAGGTGAGACTGATATCAAATATCATTAGCATGTTTTGCGTGCTAGTTACAGAATTGCAAGACTAGCTGAGAACATTTATGGATAAATTTGAAATGTGGAAGTATCATGTAGAACATAGACAACTTCACTTTCTTTGACTATAAATTATCTTGAAGAGTGATAAGAAAATCTAAGGAGAACCAAAGGTTGTACACTAATGGACAAAGTTAAAAATGAAGAAATTAGAACAGAATTGCAGACAGTTTCTATAAATGAACACATTGAAAGCTACCGTAATAATCGGTTATATTACGTAGACAGGATGAGCAATTCGAGACTACCAAAATTACTGTATCAATACCGACCGATTGGGAGGAGGGACGTGGGACGACCAAAGAAGAGATGGAAAGATATGCTGTGAGGACGGAACAGGCAGTTTGCCTATAACGTGAAGTGCAGAAGAAGAAGAAGAAGAAGAAGTGATAAGAAAATCTTCTCATCAAATATATTCCTAATTCAAGACCTACAGCAGAATTCACTGTTACGTTTGGAGAAACAGTGACAATTGACAAGGAATCGAAATTTTTCTGAAATCTTTTTGGTTTACGCCGATAGAAAATCCTGAAAATTTATAGCTTTAATTAATAAATCTACAGAACAGCACGCCACTCAGATTCCAGCAAAATCAGGAATCGAACTGTTCGTAATGTTGCCTAAGTCAGAATTTCCAAATATACTCTTTGCTTCCGTACATACTGTATGTGCTTGAGGCAGAGTTTAATACAAGAAAGAAATGTAAAAGCTCTCAAAGTAAAGAAAGAGCTCAGAAGTAAGCTTATTTCATATGACGTGACATGTAAAAAATACTTTCTTGAATTCGTTATTGTTTGCGAATACAGACTATTATCTTTCTGAGAACAGAGGAATACTCTTTAATGTATAAAGGCTTGTAAATTCTAGAGTTCTATGTTTCAAATAAGACCTATAATAAGAAATATTAACAAATATTGTAATAATAAATAAGTGTTGCACCTATATTTGTTGTATCTTGAAATGGTTGTATTCAGTTTGTGTTTCCAGTACTAAACTAATTTACAAAGCTAGAAAATAATATAATTTCGTTATGTGTTCAGGTATAGTCTATCTAAAATTACTATAATTATTGTACCATGCGTCATTCTGAAATTCAAATCATGGAATAGATATCACGATCACCTGCATGAGCCGCCAGAGCGCACCGTGGCTTTTGCAGCGAAACTACAAACAACTTGTAACTGCTGCGGCTGGCTCCGTCTGTCTTTCTCTCTTTCAAGGTTTTTTAGCACTTTGGGAGCACGAGTTGCCCATCCATGGCCATGTCCAACTACTTACACCAGGGGAAATGGTACGTTTGCTCCCTGCTCCGGATGAGGGGTGGGTGTACAGAAGATAAAACCAAGTGCAACACAGGCTAATACTTCTTCCTCCGTAAGGGAGAGTAGAAACCATCGCTAATCGCTAATACAACGAAATAAGAATGTGGGAAAGACGACGTTTTATTAATACAATAATAATTATTATATAATTATATCATTTATACCACTTCATTACAATTATTCTTTTCCAAACACAATTCTACATGTACGGTATCTACATTCAAGAAATAATCGACTCCTTTTTTAAACTTACAAAGTAACAGTCAATTAGTCTTAGAGCATACATGGGCACAATTTTCGGTTACGTGAGGCATTCGATTTAAAATAGTTTGTTTACTAGGAGAGGAGACTGCAGAGTAGGATGGCAAATATAAACTGCTGTCACCTGCGTCACCTTATCGTAATCGCTAAGGCGGTAGTGGCGAATTATTAGGAAAGCGCTTGGTTAACGTGAGACTCTCGAAAACTTTTATTCAATTTGGCAAATTAATTCGGCAGCTTTAATCATAAACCTCTTCACTGTTTCTCCGTATTGATTTAAATCACAGGCGAGAAATTGCGTAACTAGCCAATAATATTCCATCACGTTTTCTACGTTTATTTTCTTAAATATTCTGGCGTTTATCAAGATTACTTAATAGATTTGCACGTTCTCGACCTAAAATAATTTCAGAAAATCATATTTCGTTTTCTACGCACATTTGATATATTTTTTTATAAATTTCTTTTGGAAATAATACGTACAAATAACATTTAATTCCTCGTACCTTTCAATGCAGCGTGTTTAAGGTATAATGTCGTATTTAGTATACCATGCAAATGTTAAGATCATAAATTTTCTTCGGAATAATACGAAAAAATAACATTTAATTTGTCTTACCTTCTAATTCAGCATGTTCTTTATGACATAAGGAGTAATGTCGTTGTATATTAAATTTATTAATGCCTAATAGGATTTTCGAGCATAACATACATCGTATGTTCTCCCTTTCTAAGCAGCAAAACAACTCTTCCTCCCATTTCTCAAGAAATAATCGTTTTCTAACGCGTAAACACTGCTTTGATAATGCCATTATGCCACCACTGATATTGCTTATGAAACTGATATAGAAACTGACAACGCCTAGGATATGCGTGAGGGAGGAACGGGGACTGTGAAGATGATGTCACTCAGAGCGATAAGCTCTGTGAAGGTCAGTGAGGCACAAATTCTCAAGTGAGGCACGATGCCCATCTCTGTCTTAGAGTATGGTCAGTCCTTATGAATTGAAGATCAATCATGCTACATAATGGAAACTGTGAGCTGTTAAATAAATTTGAGAAGTTAATGCATACTAACTCAAATTTTTATAACATAACGTTTCTGAGAGTATTTCAGAAATAAGAACTGTCAAAAATGTGTGTATAAATGAGAAAATAATAAACGAAAAACTTGAAAGTCACCTAAACATTAATGGTAAGAACTTGGTGCCTTAAAAACATAAATTGTAAGCCTACGTGCGAAATTTCATTATGAGTAACATATAGGCCTGCATTTTGTGAGGTTTGACAGAATATATATTTTAATATAACTTTCTTCTTACACCTTCCAAAATTATTTTGTGAATTTGTCTTTCTTTATCCCAAAAGTCACATTGACGTTCAACTAATTTCATACATATGACTCAAGCTTCAATACTGCAGAAATAAACTCATTAAACAGGTGGCCTAAACCCCATTTAAGTTTGGTTGGTAGGCCTTTCCCCTCTACTCACACTCTCTACCATCAATGAAGGGGAAGATGCTACTGTCCATCTCACAAACATTCGACTAATTGACTTTCAACACAATGACAAATTTAATTATTTAAAATTTGTACCAGTAACCTATATTTCGGAAGTCTACACTAAGCGTGGTCGACCTGGTTGGTAAGTTGGTATAGCGCTGGCCTTCTATGCCCAAGGTTGCGGGTTCGATCCCGGGCCAGGTCGATGGCATTTAAGTGTGCTTAAATGCGACAGGCTCATGTCAGTAGATTTACTGGTATGTAAAAGAACTCCTGCGGGATAAAATTCCGGCACATCCGGCCACGCTGATATAACTTCTGCAGTTGCGAACGTCGTTAAATAAAACATAACATTAACACTAAGCGTTTCTGTTTAATTGTCATTGCTGTTAAAATCAACTGGCACATTAAAAAGCTACTGATAGCAGAAAATAAATGTTTTATTCACCGTTAGTTGCTACTCTACGACATACAGAATGGTACAGTCTGCACTGTGTCGTTCCCCTCTAAATGCATACTAGAAGCTAACATTCCTTAATTTAATTAATTATTAGTTGAAGGTATTGTAAGAACGGCACTAAAATATACTGAAACAGGTAATTGTCAAGCATCTGTACGGCTGTATTTTATTATTTACTTAGTACTTTATTTAATATTTTATTTTCTCGTGTGTCCAACTTGGGGTGTGCAGGTATAAGAGGTAACAGCTACCATCCCTGTCGCTGACGAACTAGGTGCCAGTAGAAGGGGAAAGAAATACCTTCGCATCCTCTCAACTTGTATGAAATGTCGTTTAGTGAAAAGTGAAGTCAATAATAATAATAATAATAATAATAATAATAATAATAATAATGATATACAGTTATTATTTCTATTAATTTATTCCTTAGCATATCAATAACAGCTGCAACCTTCTGTTTTTAAAATTTATCATATTCTTCGCTATGGAATGAAGAGTAATATCTTTGCAAATCAAATTTGGTACATTTATGCTTTCTTTCACACAAACTAAACGTTTGGCCACACCATCACATTTGACAAATAGATGTATTTGTTTGCATTGAACATCTTCCTTTTAAAGAACACGCTGTTAACTACTGTGTGTATGTTCAGACCAGACTAGTTTAAACTGTTGTTAGATGTGCATGACCGTCTAGATCTGTAGGGAGTACGCAGTTAGTTACCAATCAGACAGCGCCTACGTCAGCATAATGCTCCCAGAGTGTACCAAGAGCAGGAAGTTACACTTTGCCCCGGTTGTCACTTGTTGGGCACGGCTGCTCTAAGATAGCTAAATGAAAATGAAGGAACAGAGAGAAGCTGAAGAGATTATGTAAAATAAACTAACTGTATACCTGTAAGAGAAAAATAATTTCATGGGAAATAGATTGAAGGAAAGGAAAGAAAATTGTGGCTATTGAAGACAAATCCCCCCTCCCCTAAAAATATAACATTTGAAATGAAAAAAAGTAATTTCACTGTAATTTAAGGAGTAAAAAATGGAACGTGTTAAATACAAAATGAAGGAGAAATGCGGAGAGCTTACATATATACATTAAGAAAAGGAGAAATAGAGATATGTTTTATTATTTATATCGACATGTGTTTGATGGGGTAGCACAAAACGTGCAAAAGTAGAATATGGTACTAAAAATGAAAAATAGGAAATCGGTTGATAGGTTAGTCAGTTTATCTTTGAATGTGTTGATCGGTTAGTGCATCTAATAGTTATATAGTGTCGAGGAGCGAGGATGGATCTAGATATTGAATTCGAAGACATTATCCATGAAGACTTTCTTCGACTCTGCTAGTCTGCCAGTAAGAGAAATGTTATTTCTCAGATAAAAATATGTACTTTTGAGTTGAATTTTAATATGAGCGAGAAGTTGCCCTCTAAAGTAGAAAAAGAGTTATTATAGGTCATGTAGGCTTACATACCCTTTTTATTGTGAATTTTATTTAATTTTCGTATTTCTTTCCTTTTTTTATTATCATATTACATTCTATTTTGTGATATTCTTCCTTACGTTTTTCATATTAACTATTTGTACTAAATGAGTTGCTTTTACTATATGCCACTGTATTTTACTTTCTTTTTTTTTCTATTGTGGTATTATTTTAATGTTGTTTAGTGTCTATTTTATTATGCTATTATTATTATTTTTTGTTGTAATATGTTAGTATTCTGTTCTTTAACTCTTTGTTAAATTTTAACTGCTTGTATACTTTGTGACCTGGTAGAGTGTAAGAGAAGGCCCTATGGCCTTAACTCTGCCAGCATAAATACAGAATTATTATTAAAATATCATAAATCTATGACATGTGTCTACCATCTTAACTATTTTTCGAAGGAAGCTATACGAGATCAAAGGATCGTTATCCTCAAAAAGTATTGAACCTGTGAATATCCAAAATCAATGCAATTAATGAAAATCACTAAATAAACAATGATACGAGATGAAACAGAAATTGTGGAAATGTGAAGAGAGATACAAATTTTAGAATTAAAAACTGATAAAAATGTAACGATAGAGGCAATGAAAATGCAAGAAAAGTAGGAATATCTAGAAGTAAAAGAGGGCGGGATTCGAGAGCAGATGAAGATTGAAAATAAAAGACCCTTGGAACTCAATTAAGAAAGTGCTGACAGGAGGTAAAGTAAAGAAGTGATGAATCGAATGTGTTAAAGGTGAAAGAAGGAAAAGATTGAGTAGGGATATCAAGTAAAAGGGAGAAAAAAAACCAAAGATTGTAAAATCCGAGATAATTCGAAATTGAGAGAAGATGAAGCTAGAAGGAGGAGGAAGTAAGATTAAATAAATTTGAAGAAGAGAAGAGATAAAAGCTGAATGAAAATTAAAATTAAGTAGAAAATGAAATTGAAAGCGAGAGAAGAATAAGGGAAATTAAACGGAATATAAAGGAACAGAAGGAGGGAAGTAAGACAAATACGACAGGATACAAATGTGGAAGGAAAAGGAAGCGGCGAAAATGAACCTGGAATGAAAATAAAATTCAAAGTAAGAAAAAAATTAGGATAAACACAATATAGGAAAAGACAGGTAATCGGGAGGTGAAATTGAAGCAAAAAAATAAGAGGTTGTATAAGCTGAAGGGAAAGAAAAGGGAAAATACAAGATTGAAAGGAAATAAAAATTAGAGGAGATGATCTTGAGAGAAAGAGAAAAAATTACACAAAGTGAAAGTAAAAGAAAGAGCAACTATGAAAATATGAAAATCAATTAAAGGTAATTTTTAAAGGAAGAGAGGCAGGCCTATATATTATAGCAATAATAACAATAATACTCGTAACAAGAACTTTATAAGATCAATAATAAAATAAATAAAAACAAGAAAGAAAGTTTATATAAAAACTAAAGAAATACAAGAATTGATGGCAGTAGAAACTTGACAAAATAGACAATTACGTAAAGCCAAAATTGAAAGAAAAATTAAGTAAAATGAAATTTTTGAAATAAGACATGAATCAAATTGCATAAAAATTTAAAATAGCAGAAATTTAAGAAGCATTAAAATTGGAATGGAAATGAGGGTAGATAAAGTGAAAGAAATAAAACAAGAGTGACAGTAAATTCTGAAAGGAAAAGAAAATCAAAAAGGATTAAGTGAATGGAAGAAATAAGATATAAACCTGAAAGAGAAGGAAATCGAGAGAAGATAAAATTTAAATGAAAGACAGATATACAGCGACATCATTTTATTTTTACTTCAATTTTTATTGTACCTGAGTTTTTGAATGTACTTCACTCCCACCCCTTCTACTAAGGAAGTTCCAACTCCACACAGAACCAAGACCACAGATAGTAAGCAGTACTGAGTTACTGAGTATAGTACGTTCCAGAAATATGTTCGCGTTTTCCAGTGACGAAAGAGCTTTCATTATTGAATCATATTTTCGCACAGGTACTGTCCGTTTGCCTACGTCGCATCCCGATTTCCCCCACCTGCTTCTGCTCGCCCCTCTGTAAAAGCTGGGCTGTCTTAGCTCTTTTCTGAAAACATTAATTTCTCTTAAGAATTGGACGTTTACGTTTACAGCTGTTTAATTTAACTTAAATAAAAGGGCCTCGTTAAGTAATTAACTCTCACGTGATTTCCTCCCTTTCTACAATCCTGCGGCATAACCACTTGGACGGACAGTAGATAGCATGTCTGAGTAATTTTATATTTTCGGGTCGGCGAGAAGTGAAGATTGAATTCACAGTACGTAGAATAGATACAGAATTATTTCAACATGAGTTACTAGTACGAAGGACGAAACTGGCAATTGGAATTAGATGCAATAGTCTATAGTGCGATAATATGCATAAAAGAACTGAAGCCTGTATCGAAATGAACGGCCACCATTTTCAAAATTGTGTTTAAATATTCGTATTATGATTATTTTTCAATTTAACTTCTTTCTCTATATTGTACGCTAATGTGCTGTAGACAGTATACACTGCATAATGAATACGTTCGCATGGATAACTCACTTCGTGAGTAAAAACACTTATTCTTAATACAGTACTGTACTTTGATTAAAGAAAAACCTAATGAAAATTATCAAACTCAAAATCGCGATATTTCCTAGTTGACGTAAATGGATGAACTACTTTTCTTCCATCCTATACCTAGTAGAGTGATTTGTGTTTTACGCCAGTATCATCGAACTCCAGTCTTGGAGGGGGGACGAAGCGGTGTTTCCGGTTCTCTAAAGGTATAGACAGGTTAATATTAAAAATGTTAGTAAAAATAAAATGATGTCCCTGTACATCTTCATTACACAACTGTTGACAGAATTAGGAGAAGATAAAAGGCGACGTAAAGGAAAAGAAATTAGAAAAGTTGGCATGTAAATAATATTAAGAATTTAAGATTGAATATATGGATGGCAGGGATGAACAGAATCCCTGTAATTGAGTGGAACGTTTGTGATCACGGTTGTTTGTTATTGTGATATTTAGATTTTTAAGGAATTTATTGGTTCCTATTTATAAGGGTTTTGTATACAATTGAGAACAAAAAAATTAGTGCAGTGTGTGCGTTCTATTTATTGTGCATTTCATTATTGAATTACGGTACCATGTATCTGCACAACTATTTACAGTCGGATTAAGCTTTTTTGTTGCAACGATACATAATTATGATGACTGTTACATATGCATTTATGAAGAGTTTGTTCATTTTAGACGTCAGTTCACTTTTATTAATTAACCAGCCATAACCGTGCGCTCCGCTGCACTTGTTAGAAATAAATATACAGTAATTACATAACTAAAATAGTAGGCCTACATTTGATCCAGGGAACGTCCGTGTTTGATAGAAGAATAAATCGTTTAATATGTTTCGTAATTTAAATTGTATTTAAATAATTAAAATGCGATCATGTTGGTCCAGAGGCCACTCATTTGGTGCTAGGACAATTCCTTTAACATGTTTCTTAATAAATTGTTATTACTTACTTACTTACATATGGCTTTTAAGGAACCCGAAGGCTCATTGCCGCCCTCACATAAGCCCGCCATCGGTCCCTATCCTGTGCAAGATTAATCCAGTCTCTATCATCATATCCCACCTCCCTCAAATCCATTTTAATATTATCCTCCCATCTACGTCTCGGCCTCCCTAAAGGTCTTTTTCCCTCCGGTCTCCCAACTAACACTCTATAAGCATTTCTGGATTCGCCCATACGTGCTACGTGCCCTGCCCATCTCAAACGTCTGGATTTAATGTTCCTAATTATGTCAGGTGAAGAATACAATGCGTGCAGTTCTGCGTTGTGTAACTTTCTCCATTCTCCTGTAACTTCAACCCTCTTGGCCCCAAATATTTTCCTAAGCACCTTATTCTCAAACACCCTTAACCTATGTTCCTCTCTCAGAGTGAGAGTCCAAGCTTCACAACCATACAGAAGAACCGGTAAAATAACTGTTTTATAAATTCTAAATTGTTGTTACATGCAAATAATTAAAATAGGATTACTTGGTTCAGGCAACATCCGTTTTTGGTGCATGGATAATTTGTTTAACATTTTTATAAATTAGTCTTCAATGCATCCTTTAATAAATCACTCCGAATTAATGTCAATATACAGTGGATTATGTAGAAAGATCATTTTTATGTTGGCCTCACTGTGCATCTTTTTTCTTTGTTGAATTTATTTTCTTCGCTCTTTAACATCTGTGGTCATGTCGCGTGTTTAGAATGTGTGGGTATATCAGTAGGCCGTTTTTAATCTTGTTGAGTTCCTGTTTCTATTGTGTGTTGTAGATGGCTTGTGTTCATGTAACTGATTATAGACTTTGATTAATGTTTTTGGTATTGATAGTTGAGGAGGTGATGAATAATGGCATGTATCTTTCCAATCCGGCATTTGTCTTTGTGACTAAGGGAATTCATGAAAAACCCCAGTCATATTGGTAGGCCACGGAGTTTGAACCCGGGACCTCCCGAATGCGTGTCTTAAACTCTACCGTCTGAGCCACTCGTTCGGCTGTATATCATTGTTTATGCAAATAAAAATGAGATAACCTACTTGTATATTATTTTAAGAAACACAGGAAACGAATATGGATAAATTATTAGTGAAGGAACTCCATTTCGTGACACTTATTACAATAACTCAACTCTACTGAGCTTTATGGTAAAATGCTTTTTTTATGTGCTGTATTTTTGGTCTAGTAAAATACTCATTTTTACGACGAAACTCTAAAAAATTCTATTATGTTCTGTGGACAAAAAGAAACTGAAGTGTATAAAATTACAGTATTTTTTATGGACCAAATAAAGTTTAAATAATCAAGGTATACAATATTTCCACAGAATATCAATTTTTCTGTGCGTAAAGATCTATTTTAATCTTATCTCAGTCCTCATACGTAGCATTACATTCTAGAGAAACTACAATTTCAAAAAGTGAAGGAATTATCCAAATTAGCTTCTGAGATTACTTCATACAAACACATAAACATTATTTGTATATTAATATTGATAAACATCAAGACCGCCTTAAATAGACGGAGTCATTTGTTATTTCATTATAGCCATCGTCTTTGTTCCTTCAGTAACTCCTATGTGACATATTTATTGATTGTCATATTTTTCCTCTATTAAATAACTTAAATAGTGATACAGAAAATAATAAAATCTCCTATATGTAATTATATTCTTCCTTTCTTTCTTTCTTTCTTCCTTCCTTCCTTCCTTCTTTCTTTCTTTCTTTGTTTCTTTGTTTGTTTGTTTGTTTGTTTGTTCGTTCGTTCGTTCGTTTCTTTCTTTCTTCCTTTGTTTGTTTGTTTGTTTGTTTGTTTGTTCGTTCGTTCGTTTCTTTCTTTCTTTCTTTCATTCTTTCTTTCTTCCTTCCTTCCTTCCTTGTTTGTTTCTTTGTTTGTTTGTTTGTTCGTTCGTTCGTTCGTTCGTTCGTTCCTTTCTTTCTTTCTTTCTTTCTTTCTTTCTTTCTTCCTTCCTTCCTTCCTTCGTTCGTTCGTTTGTTTGTTTGTTTGTTTGTTTGCTTGCTTGGTTGCTTGCTTGCTTGTTCGTTCGTTCGTTCGTTCCTTTCTTTCTTTCTTCTTTCCTTCCTTCCTTGTTTGTTTGTTTGTTTGTTTGTTTGTTCGTTTCTTTCTTTCTTTCTTTCTTTCTTTCTCTCTTTCGAAAATGTAAGCATTCACGATCTCCTATGTTCCATTGCCATGGAATGAATAAATGCGTTTTTTCTTCCTACTGAAAAATGTTTATTTTGTACATAGGAGTTAATACCGGAACAACGACGCTATAATCTGAGGCGGCGGTGAAAATGTATTATATTGTTATTTTAAAACTTTTATATATCCTTAAATATCAGTCCTATCAAAATTTTTCTTAGAATAAAACTAATCGGATATAATTTTTAAAGAAACTTTTGTTATGTAACATTTTTCACAAAAATTAATAATAAGCGAGTTATTTCGATTTATTTAATTCAGACCCCTAATAACCCCCCTTTTAAAGTATTTTGAATGCAACATATCAAAAGTCTAGGTTACAACGAACGTAATTTACATTCCAATTTTCATCGAAATCCGTTGAACCATTATCGCGTGAAAAGGTAACAAACATCCAGACATACAGACATACAAACAAAAAATAATAATAAAAAAAGCGATTTTCAGTCTCAGGATGAATAATTATACATGTTAACACCAATTATTTTTGGAAATACCAGAAAAGTTTCGGTTACAGATTCATTATTAGTATAGATAAGAAGAATTATCCTGTTTGCTTCCTTATAGCCGTTGTGTAAGTAGACAGGTCCACTCTATTATAATGTGACGTAACTCGTTGTCGTTGCTAAGAAATTATGTGACGTAACTTGTCTTTGCTAAAAAGTGACGTCAGTTGTTGAAACTTCCGTAACATTTTCTCTATTTGACTATCAAGCATAAACGTTTCATGTTAGAAGTGAAAGGGTATAAGAATTGGAATGAGAAAATGGGAAGAGAGAGGAACATCGGAAGGGAGAAACCATTGGGGGTAAAGGCAAAGGGGTTGAAAAATTGAGATAGAAAATATCCAAGAAATAGAGAGGAATGAGAGGAGATACACCTAAGATTAAAAAGTAAAAATATATAAAATTTAAATACAATACAAGTATAGATAATATACAATGTAAAGGCAAGAGGATAATGAGAGGATGCAGATCTCAAAGGAAAAT
The DNA here is from genome assembly GCF_040183065.1 of Periplaneta americana. Classification (NCBI taxonomy): domain Eukaryota; kingdom Metazoa; phylum Arthropoda; class Insecta; order Blattodea; family Blattidae; genus Periplaneta; species Periplaneta americana. Next base: position 181,398,246 of record NC_091124.1, read on the forward strand.
ATTTTTTCGGGGTTATTTTAAGGCTCTTTATCAACAGCTATGGTTATCTAGCGTCTGAAGGATATGAAGGTCATAATGCCGATGGAATGAGTGCAGGGTCCAGCGCCGAAAGTTACCCAGCATTTGCTCTTAATGGGTTGAAAAAAAAAAACGGAAAAACCCTCAACCATGTAACTTGTCCTAACCAGGATTTCAATCCGGACCCGCTCGTTTCAGAGTCAGGCCTGCTAACCGTTACTCCATAGCGGTGGACTCAAAGGAAAAAGTAATAATACGAAGCTAGATATAAAAAAGATAGTGAGAAACGTAAGATGAGAATGGAATTGAGATAAAAGTAACAGGTAATTAAACTAAACGGAAAAAGTGACAGGTGACAACTAGGGCTAGGATTTTGATGAAATTGCATTTTTTTTTCTAGTAAACCAGAAACATAACTGCTTTAGTATTTATGTGTTATGTGATAAACTGAGTGTTTTAAGACATATTTTAGGGCATTTTTTGCCTGTTTCAACTCATACGAGCATCTTTTGTTATATTCGGTTATTTTTTAGGCATTTTCATTTAATTTTGGCCATAAATCCCCATTATTAATGTAAAATAATGTCTATTTCCTTCGATATTTTCTTTACTTATTTTTTTCTATTAATGCCCATTATTTTGTATAATATTTTAACCGTTTTTCTACACAAATATTGCCATTTTAACGTAGTACACGCCACGTAATGGATCGGTCCAACTACTCCTTCAATATAGATTCCTCTATACCTGCTAATTCCGGATAAGAGTGGCCTTGTGGTAGACTACACGGAAAGTAAAAGTAAAGTAAATCCATCGTGCTACAGCCCATGAAGGGCCAAGACAGACCAGCCGACTGCTGACCTCACGTCCACATGCCGACGCAGAGGTGAACGATCATACATGGAAACTACATCAGATAAAATAATTAAAGTGTACTACTTACAAAAAATTATGTAAAATTTAATTTTTGCGAGATCGTGCGTATTTGCTTGGTTTCCGCACAAAACCAATCCGCGGAAAGTCTAAAATTCCACATTCAGTATTCCCAACCTAACACACATACCAATTTCTCTCTTCTTACCGCTTAAGTGACATATTCATTTTACTGCTTTAGGCTTTTAACATATTATTTTTAGAGACGTTCAATTTAGTAATAATTATAAATTGGAAACTTACCACTGCAATTTCACTTAAATTGCACTGTTAATTATTGTTCTTAAATAATTGCAAAAATTAAGTAAACTCTAAAACTCCACTAAAGTTACTGCATTGTGATGCAAGTAACATTAAGAAAGCCGTGAAAAAATCAACAAACTTGCCGATGTTATTACTGTAATATGTTATATAAATAATATTGTTGAAATATTAAGATGATAAATAAATCATTACATAACCTTACCGTTTCTTTTACGTTCGCATTTATAGATTGGGGGAAAAAAAGATAGACGTATATCACGGCCTGCTGGAGTATAGTAAACACTGAAAACATTTTAAAGCAACAATGTTGAAGATAGATATTTTTGTTTTGCAAATTTGCCGTCATTGAACAGAAACCAAGATGGAGATTTCATTGCAACTAATGTATGTAATAAACGATCAGGTATGTAATAAACGATCTTCGCACAAAATAATGTACGATACACGAGCGGTATGTTTTCTTTCAATTCTCGGAAATTAAAAAAGCTCAACTACGTTTCGCTTTTTCAAACTTTTCCTCGAACTTGAAAACTTCAACATACCGCTCTTGTAACGCATATTACTGTTAATTACTAGTCTAAATATTAAGTAGTACAAAACCTCTTTTCCTACGAAGCCAATTATGTAAGATCAATTTTTAGGGAATTTTAAGGGCATTTTTGAAAGATTTTTAGGTCATAAATGCATTGTTTTAGAACATTTTTTTTAGGAATTATGGGCCATCAAAATCCTAGCCCTAGTGATAACCAATAGGAGAAAAATGAAACGAAAACAAATAATTTAAAATGAATGAAAATTGAAAGATCCATAAGGGCAAGGAACATAGATGGAAGTGTAATGCAGCAGGTTAAGGAGAAGTTTGAAATTTGGATATGGGATCCCGAGGTATGCTGGAAGAGGAAAGCAAGGGGAACATGCTTCAGTGACGGAAGAAGAATGAGGAAGCAGGTAAGGAGCGCACTCAGCATCAACACCACCGAAGTTTCAGCATTAAGGCCTCGCTTTGTAAAGGCTTGCAGAATTGCAAGTATCTTCCCGTGCCCGCCAGCGGTCCCGTTACAAAGGAGAGTGTGCCGAGGATTAAATTATATCGAAGCGCTACCTTGTCCTTCCAGTTGCAGTGTTATCTCCCCAATGGTTCACTCCTTTGATTAGAAAGCGAAAATGCGATCTATAACTGGAGCACCCTACTTTGTGTTCCTTTGAACTTCTTTTCTAGTACTCTACAAAGAGCAAGCACATTATGTGATTGTGTCCGTTTTCTTGCGGAGGGATTCTTGGAACGTCCAGACTGTTACTATAGTGGTAAAGGACCAGGAGAGAAGTAATTGTTTGTAGTTGCAGGCGTATTATTTGAAAAACTATCATCTCCTATGACTCCTGCGGTCATACCTCCAGCCTGTCACACAGGAGGCCCAGGTTTGAATCCCATATTTTCATTGAAAAATCCATAGTGACACTTCTGGCGGACACAGTCGCAGTTGAGGTTTTCTCGGGGTTCTCCCATTTTTCCTCACATTCAGCATCTCCATAATTACGTCATAATTTCTTCATTTCGTCATCAATGCGTCTATTCTAGCGTGAGAGCGCAATAGATCATAAACGGTCCCAATGTTGGGCCATAATGTCCCCTGCCGTGAATTCCATTCCATTACATCATCCCGAGCCACCGGCGTGGTTCAGTCGGTTAAGGCGCTTGCCTGCCGGTGTGAAGTTGCGCTCGGGCGCGGGTTTGATCCCCGCTTGGGTTGATTACCTGTTTGGGTTTTTCTGAGGCTTTCCCCCAACCGTAAGGTACAGTGAGTGATTTACACTACTTTGGAATTCAAAGACTCTTTGCTAAACACTTGGGGCCGTATTCGTAGACATTCTTAGCGCGGGCTTTCGGTGGATGATCAGCGAACTAACGTTTTTCGTATTCATAAACCAGTGTCAGCGATATGATATGATAAGAATCCTGTTTGGCACGCTCGTAGAGCGGGCTAGCGAAATGTCTATGAACAGCACCCTTGGTATTTCAAATGAAAAGAATTTTTTTTTTTAAACCGTGCCCCGCAAATGGTTACTTACAGGGAATGTATTATAATCTTCGATTGTTTGCTTCACTGTCAAAGAATTAGTGAATAGATTTTGGAGTCAGTGTAATGAAGTATCAGTGACAATGACGATTCTGAAATACAGGAAATGTTTACTCTATCTGAACTAAACTCTTTTGGAATACTAACTTTTACATCTCACAAATTCGCTCATATATCTTTTATAGTTTATTTCCTAGTAGTGTACGCAAAATTTTGTCAAAGGGAGAAGCAGGTTCATTATTAAAATTGTTTACAATTTACATTATCGGTAAATTAAATGTGTATTACTATTATTATTATTATTATTATTATTATTATTATTAATATTATTATTAGTATTACTAGTAGTAGTAGTATTATTATTATTATTATTATTATTATTAGTACAATTATTATTACTACTATTATTATTATTATCATTACTATTATTATTATTAGTATTATTATTACAATTATATTATTATTATTATTATTATTATTATTATTATTATTAAAAATATGAAATAAAAAATAAATTTTTAGACTACCTGTAGTAACTTTCGAGGAATATCACTTTTGTTGACGTCGTGTAAAATTTTGTCGAATATCCCTTTGAGAAGATTAACTGCATATGTAGATGAAATTATTGGGGATCATCAGTGTGGTTTTAGGTGTAATAGATCGACTATTCATCAGATTTTTTGTATTCGACAGATATTGGAGAAAAAATGGGAGTATAAGAGTACAGTACATCAGTTATACATAGATTTCAAAAAGGCGTACGACTCGGTTAAGAGAGAAGTTTTATATAATATTCTTATTGAACTTGGTATTCCCAAGAAACTAGTTCGATTAATTAAAATGTGTCTTAGTGAAACTTACAGTAGAGTCCGTATAGGCCAATTTCTATCTGATGCTTTTCCAATTCACTGCGGGCTAAAGCAGGGAGATGCATTGTCACCTCTACTTTTTAACTTCGCTCTAGAATATGCCATTAGGAAAGTTCAGGATAACAGAGAGGGTTTGGAATTGAACGGGTTACATCAGCTTCTTGTCTATGCGGATGACATGAATATGTTAGCAGAAAATCTACAAACGATTAGGGAAAATACGGAAATTCTACTTGAAGCAAGTAAAGCGATAGGGTTGGAAGTAAATCCCGAAAAGACTAAGTATATGATTCTGTCTCGTGACCAGAATATTGAACGAAAGGAAACTATCAAAATTGGAGATTTATCCTTCGAAGAAGTGTAAAAATTCAAATATCTTGGAGCAACAGTAACAAATATAAATGACTCTCGGGAGGAAATTAAATGCAGAATAAATATGGAAAATGCGTGTTATTATTCGGTTGAATACCATGCGTGCAGCTCTGCGTTGTGTAACCTTCTCCATTCTCCTGTAACTTCATACCTCTTAGCCCAAAATATTTCCTAGAGCCTTATTCTTAAACACCCTTAATCTCTGTTCCTCTCTAAAAGTGAGAGTCCAAGTTTCACAACCATACAGAACAACCGGTAATATAACTGTTTTATAAATTCTAACTTTCAAATTTTTTGACAGCAGACTATTTGACAAAAGCTTCTCAACCGAATAATAACAGGCATTTCCCATATTTATTCTGCATTTAATTTCCACCCGAGTGTCATTTATATTTGTTACTGTTGCTCCAAGATATTTGAATTTTTACACTCCTTCGAAGGATAAATCTCCAATTTTGATAGTTCCCTTTCGTTCAATATTCTGGTCACGAGACAGAATCATATACTTAGTCTTTTCGGGATTTACTTCCAACCCTATCGCTTTAATTGCTTCAAGTAGAATATCCGTATTTTCGCTAATCGTTTGTAGATTTTCTGCTAACATATTCATGTCATCCGCATAGACAAGAAGCTGATGTAACCCGTTCAATTCCAAACCCTCTCTGTTATCCTGAACTTTCCTAATGGCATATTCTAGAGCGAAGTTAAAAAGTAGAGGTGACAATGCATCTCCCTGCTATAGCCCGCAGTGAATTGGAAAAGCATCAGATAGAAATTGGCCTATACGGACTCTACTGTAAGTTTCACTAAGACACATTTTAATTAATGGATCTAGTTTCTTGGGATTACCAAATTCAATAAGAGTATTATATAAAACTTCTCTCTTAACCGAGTCGTACGCCTTTTTGAAAACTATGAATAACTGACGTACTGTACTCTTATACTGCCATTTTTTCTCCAATATCTGTCGAATACAAAAAATCTGATGAATAGTCGATCTATTACACCTAAAACCACACTGATGATCCCCAATAATTTCATCTACATATGGAGTTAATCTTTTCAAAAGGATATTCGACAAAATTTTATACGACGTCAACAAAAGTGATATTCCTCGAAAGTTACTACAGGTAGTCTAAAAATTTATTTTTTATTTCATATTTTTAATAATAATAATAATAATATAATAATAATAATAATAGTAATAATAATAATAATAATAGTAGTAGTAATAGTAATAATAATAATAATAATAATAATAACACTGCTACTACTAGTAATACTAATAATAATAGTAATAATAATAATAATAATAGTAATATTAATAATAGTAAAGATAATAATAATAATAATAATAGTAATACACATTTAATTTACCGATAATATAAATTGTCTACAATTTTAATAATGAGCCTCCCTCTCCCTTTGACAAAATTTTGCGTACACCACTGCTAGGAAATAAACTATAAAAGATATACGAGCGAATTTGTGAGCTGTAAAAGTTAGTATTCCAAAAGAGTTTAGTTCAAATTCAGTACACATTTCCTACATCTCAGAATCGGCATTGTCACTGATACTTCATTACACTGACTCCGAAATCTATTCACTAATTCTTTGGCAGTGAAGTAAACAATCGAAGATTATAATACATCCTCTGTAAGTAAACATTTGTGGCGCGCGGTTTACAAAAAAAAAAAAAAAATCTTTTCATTTGAAATACCAAGGGTGCTGTTCATAGACATTTCCCTAGCCCGGTCTACGAGCGTGCCAAACAGGATTCATATCATATCATATATCATATCATATATCATATCATATCATATCATATCATATCATATCATATCATATCATATCATATCATATCATATATCATATCATATCATATCATATCATATCATATCATATCATATCATATCATATATCATATCATATCATATCATATCATATCATATCATATCATATCATATCATATCTTATATCATATCATATCATATCATATCATATCGCTAACACTGGTTTATGAATACGAAAAACGTTAGTTCGCTGATCATCCACCGAAAGCCCGCGCTAAGGATGTCTATGAATACGGCCCCAAGTGTTTAGCAAAGACTCTTTGAATTCCAAAATAGTGTAAATCAGGCACTGTACCTTACGGTTGGGGAAAACCTCAGAAAAACCCAATCAGGTAATCAGCCCAAGCGGGGATCAAACCCGCGCCCGAGAGCAACTTCACACCGGCAGGCAAGCGCCTTAACCGACTAAACCACACCGGTGGCTCGGGATGATGTAATGGAATGGAATTCACGGCAGGGGACATTATGGCCCAACATTGGGACCGGTTATGATCTATTGCGCTCTCACGCTAGAATAGACGCATTGATGACGAAATGAAGAAATTATGACGTAATTATGGAGATGCTGAATGTGAGGAAAAATGGGAGAACCCCGAGAAAACCTCAACTGCGACTGTGTCCGCCAGAAGTGTCACTATGGATTTTTCAATGAAAATATGGGATTCAAACCTGGGCCTCCTGTGTGACAGGCTGGAGGTATGACCGCAGGAGTCATAGGAGATGATAGTTTTTCAAATAATACGTCTGCAACTACACACAATTACTTCTCTCCTGGTCCTTTACCACTATAGTAACAGTCTGGACGTTCTAAGAATCCCTCCGCAAGAAAACGGACACAATCACATAATGTATTTGCTCTTTGTAGAGTGCTAGAAAAGAAGTTCAAAGGAACACAAAGTAGGGTGCTCCAGTTATAGATCGCATTTTCGCTTTCTAATCAAAGGAGTGAACCATTGGGGAGATAACACTGCAACTGGAAGGACAAGGTAGCGCTTCGATATAATTTAATCCTCGGCACACTCTCCTTTGTAAGGGACCGCTGGCGGGCACGGGAAGATACTTGCAATTCTGCAAGCCTTTACAAAGCGAGGCCTTAATGCTGAAACTTCGGTGGTGTTGATGCTGAGTGCGCTCCTTACCTGCTTCCTCATTCTTCTTCCGTCACTGAAGCATGTTCCCCTTGCTTTCCTCTTCCAGCATACCTCGGGATCCCATATCCAAATTTCAAACTTCTCCTTAACCTGCTGCATTACACTTCCATCAATGTTCTTTGCTCTTATGGATCTTTCAATTTTCATTCATTTTAAATTAGGTCTAGGATCTTGATGACCCATAATTCATAAAAAAAATTTCTAAAAACAATGCCCTGCCCATCTCAAACCTCTGGATTTAATGTTCCTAATTATGTCAGGTGAAGAATACAATGCGTGCAGTTCTGTATTGTGTAACTTTCTCCTTTCTCCTGTAACTTCATCCCTCTTAGCACCAAATATTTTCCTAAGCACCTTATTCTCAAACACCCTTAACCTATGTTCCTCTCTCAAAGTGAGAGTCCAAGTTTCACAACAACCATAAAGAACAACCGGTAATATAACTGTTATATAAATACTAAGTTTGACCCAAATAAAATTATCTTTTAGTGACGAAGAATGTCGAGGAAATGTGTAGTTTTAAAGTTTTGCATGGCTTGAAAAGGAATGATTTTCAGCGTTTCGTAGGCTGGTTCTATAGCACCTTAATCCTCACCTGAACAAAACAGAAAGGGGTGAGGAGAGAACCCTGATCGTTGTGTAATTAGTACATATTCATTTTAGAACATTTTATGTGTCTTTATGCTTTCTTATTGCCTGTTCTCTTCGGGATATCGCGAAAGCCTGTCCCATTTCGCGGTACCCGGGAGTGCCACAGCACAACGGCTGGAAGTCATTGAATATAATATTAATAGAAACCACAATGTTGACGAAATCTTCGCTCCTTTCTGGATAAAGCATAATCTCTAAAACTTAATGCAATTACTGCGCGAAACTTGGTGATGATCGCATTTATGACGCTGGAAAGAGAGTCACCTCTCATGCAGATTGTTCAGTTGATGCCTTTCGAAGCGAGAGAGACAGTGAAAAATTATAGCAATTCCTTATGGTTTGCTCCCTTTCGCCTCATCCTCTTGAATATTCTCATCCTTTTATCCACGAGAAACCTCTCGCGAAATGCATCATCCGGCGACAGTTCAGCCTCTTCTCCTCTCCCCCCCTTCCCATCTTACCGAAAGTTGTTTCCTCCTCCTTACTCAGTATTACCCTACAGGTTTCGTCTGAGGTAAAATATCCACAGACGTTAAATTTTTAGTTACCTTTCGAGTGGTTCAAGATATTGCCTCGAGATGTCTCTGATCGCATTAGTAATTTATGGCGTCGGGTGTCCCAGTGGTGTGGTAGCCGATGTCTGTTTAAACAGTTTGTAGATAGTTAAAATGTTTCAGAATTTTTACTGCCATCAGAGGCGAAATCTTTCGAATACTTACTACGACATTGTGAGTAAAAGTTTTAATGTAATTTTCACGTAGGCTACTTTTACATTAATTTTGTAATGGAGAGTCTTTCATTCACTTAGTGTTCTGCCCAAGGGCAGGTCTTTCACTGCAAGCCCAACTTTCTCCAGCCTTTCCTATTTTCGTATTTTCCCTTTGTTTCCTCATATGATCCATACATCTTAATGTCGTCTAACATCTGTTATTTTCTACTCTGAACTCTTCTCCCGTTCACCATTCCTTTCAGTGCATGCTTCAGTAGGCAGTTTCTTCTCCATTCTTGATATTTCGTTGTTGAATGTGGAATATTAGAATCAGCATTCACCTTACCGTAAGTACTTCCAACGTCAATCATTATCTACGTAATATACAGAATGTAATTTAATGTGTGCGATATATTTCAAGGATTCGTTGAAAAACCAAACGCTATAAATTTACTTTGTGCGAGATCGTGCGTATTTGCTTGGTTTCCGCACAAAACCAATCCGCGGAAAGACTAAAATTCCACATTCAGTATTCCCAACCTAACACACTTAACAATTTCCCTCTTCTTACCGCTTAAGTGACATATTGATTTTACTGCTTTAGGCTTTTAACATATTACTTTTAGAGACGTTCAATATAGTAATAATTATAAATTGGAAACTTACCACTGCAATTTCATCTAAATTGCACTGTTAACTATTGTTTTTAAATATTTTCAAAAATTAAGTAAATTCTACAACTCCACTAAAGTTACTGCATTCGTGATGCAAGTAACATTAAGGAAGCCGTGAAATAATCAACAAGATTCCAGACTCATCATAGACTGGGGGGGAAAAAAAAGACAGACGTATATCACGGCCTGCTGGAGTATAGTAAACACAGAAAACATTTTAAAGCAACAATGTTGAAGATAGGTATTTTTGTTTTGCAAATTTGCCGTCGTTGAACAGAAACCTAGATGGAGATTTCATTGCGACTAATTAGAAATTCCTCTTTCAGGTATGTAATAAACGATCTTCGCACAATATAATGTACGATACACGAGCGGTATGTTTTCTTTCAATTCTCGGAAATTAAAAAAGCTCAACTACGTTTCGCTTTTTCAAACTTTTCCTCGAACATGAAAACTTCAACATAACGCTCTTGTAACGCATATTACTATTACATGCATGTATGTAATATTTAGCAGCCTATATATTTTTTCCAATGTCTTACTCCCATTGACTTGAAAGTAATAATGGAGTGTAATCGAAAATTAGCTTAAATAAGAAGCAAGTTGGTCGTTTTGAGCACTTCCGGCAGAAATAACCCAAGAAAAAGAATTAATTTACTTCAAACACGCATAATGATAAACCTAAAGATTTTAGATCATAACGTAACATCAATATTTAAAAAAAAATACAAGATTAAGTATTTTTGTTCATCGCAGTGTCATGTCTTAACTTACAGTTTAGTATAGTGTGGAGGTAAGTTTCTATTTGATGCTTTTCCAATTCACTACGGGCTAAAGCAGGGAGATGCACTTTCACCTTTATTTTTTAACTTCGCTTTAGAATATGCCATTAGGAAAGTTCAGGATAACAGGCAGGGTTTGGAATTGAACGGGTTACATCAGCTTCTTGTCTATGCGGATGACGTGAATATGTTAGGAGAAAATACACAAACGATTAGGGAAAACACGGAAATTTTACTTGAAGCAAGTAAAGCGATCGGTTTGGAAGTAAATCCCGAAAAGACAAAATATATGATTATGTCTCGTGACCAGAATATTGTACGAAATGGAAATATAAAAATTGGAGATTTATCCTTCGAAGGGGTTGAAAAATTCAAATATCTTGAAGCAACAGTAACAAATATAAATGACACTCGGGAGGAAATTAAACGCAGAATAAATATGGGAAATGCGTGTTATTATTCGGTTGAGAATCTTTTATCATCTAGTCTGCTGTCAAAAAATCTGAAAGTTAGAATTTATAAAACAGTTATATTACCGGTTGTTCTGTATGGTTGTGAAACTTGGACTCTCACTTTGAGAGAGGAACATAGGTTAAGGGTGTTTGAGAATAAGATGCTTAGGAAAATATTTGGGGCTAAGTGGGATGAAGTTGCAGGAGAACGGAGAAAGTTACACAACGCAGAACTGCACGCATTGTATTCTTCACCTGACATAATTAGGAACATTAAATCCAGACGTTTGAGATGGGCAGGGCATGTAGCACGTATGGGCGAATCCAGGAATGCATATAGAGTGTTAGTTGGGAGACCATAGGGAAAAAGCCCTTTGTGGAGACCGAGACGTAGATGGGAGGATAATATTAAAATGGATTTGAGGGAGGTGGGATATGGTGATAGGGACGGGATTAATCTTGCACAGGATAGGGACCGATGGCGGACTTATGTGAGGGCGGCAATGAACCTTCGTGTTCCTTAAAAGCCATTTGTAAGTATAGTGTCAGTGTGCCTATATTTGCTGCTGGAATGTGTTTTCGGTGGTCGTGGGGAACTTAAGTGATCTCGAACAAGTGGTGGGTGTAACAGAATTCTTGTATCGACTTTTGTTATGTAACCTGAGAAACCAGCAACACCCCAATAGTGATGACGTCGGCTGGGGTGTCGAAATAGTCACGACGCCAGTTTGTGTGGCTAAACTTTTCTAATGGAAGTTGAGCACTAGAGCTGGAGGGTGGGCGTTTCGGGATCGATGACATCCCCGTCCTGCGTCCTCCATTCAGCCACGTCTCCACCACGCCGTGCAGAATGCGAACTTCAGTATCGCCAGACCAAGTTCCGAAATTAATGTTTAAATTATTTAGAACAGTTCCATTCAGCGTTTAATAATTAAATATTATAGCCATAATTTCTTATTCTGAGTAAAATGTGCAGAAATCTTCTTACCGTACACACATCACAAAAAGTTCTGCATCATTTGTGAACTAAAACGTACAATGCACTTGGCATAAAACTGGAACTGATATGTGAAAATTGAACACATCTGCAATACATACTGCTCATCTTTTTGCACTCCACATTTATATAAAGTATATTAGTTTACATCATATAACATCATACCATGTGAACATGAACGTAAACAATACACATAACATCAAACCACATGAACAGAAAACGTGTAATATAAACCATATCTATCACCTTATATTATACCGTAAATATCAGCATATATCATATTATCCGTAAGAACTTCCATACTACACTATCACATCATGCATAATTTATATGCACCGTACTATATCTCATAACATTACCTAGATTTCTCGGAATAATACATCATACTGCATTAACAGAGCACATAACATTACAATCACAATGCATTTATCATAATCGGGCAGAATATTTTACATTACAATTAATCTGAATTCTTCTTAATGCAATACATCACATTGATCTAAATGTATCCATTTAATCTCATAAGATTATTTAAATGCCTCATACTATATCACAGATATTGAACTAATAAATATCACATTAATCTAAATGCTTTCATAAAATCTCATGACAATACTCGAAATGCCTCATACTTGTAGCGGTCGGCTTCGTTGGGACGCCGACATATGCAGCGGTCGTCTGTCGTCGTCGTCGTTGCCCACGACGCCTTTCCTTGCCCTCGGCTGCCAGCTCAGTCGTATATGGAACGTATCTCGAGGATGGCACGTCGATGTAAATAATTAATTACGTACACTGATTAATATGGGCGCCAGCCTCCTCGAGATTACTTCGGTAGAGGATGAGGTTCCCAGGTCAGCTGCAAAACGGTCGGGACATGGGGTTTGGGAGACGTGCTCGTAGGTTGAAATGATGTAGGCGCACACCAGAAGTTGTTGGTAAGAACTATGAAAGCGTTTATTATTACTATTAAGTGTTCGTTTCAGACCAGCAGAAATGCGCGTCCAAGTGTATAATATCTCGCTCTCACTTCCCGCAAGTTGATATACTAATTTCTGACTTCACGTAATTATATAATTTGTACTATAAAACACCAGTAATATAACGGACAGTTGATAACGTGATGAGAGGAAAGAATTCAGACTTATAATAATAATGCAACACACGACTTCTTACTACACCCACTAAAAAATTCTAAGTCCGTAAATTGTTATACTTCCGAGTTAGGTTTGCCGAGAATATGTGGAGTGCAACTTCTCCGTACGAGTTGTATATGCCTTCTGTCTATCTGCCAAATCTATCCTCTACTTTCAACCACCAAACATAGAATTTCGCCCTCCTATCTATATATCACGTGTCTCTATTAAGAATCCTGATTGGCCATGATTACACTTACGTCACTTAAGACGCGTTCTTCAAAAATTGTTCGTTAACTAGAACATCCCCCTACTTCCGGCGTCCTGACAATCCTCTGACATATACCAGATCATCTCTATTGGAACCTGGCTTGGCGTCATCTTACTGACCACCCGCAGGCAAAGTCCATACATTCCCTCATCAGTCAACTCCACGCCTGGACACATGTTTCCTGTCCCCCTAGCTTGGGTTCGGCCTTCCTGTCCACCTGTTACTTCCGTCTCAGATTTTGAAACTAACTTACACGTCCGCGCATCCTATCCATATAAGAATATTAACACTAAATACTAATCTAATGAAAATCTCCTCATCCTATACGAGGAACCGTCTCATACTATATCACTAATATAGATCTAATAAACGTAACATTAACCTAATTGCATCCATATAATCTCATGACAGTACTCGAAATGCCTAACACTATATCACAGATATTGAACTATTAAATATCACATTAATCTAAATGCATCCATACAATCTCATGACATTACTCGAAATGCCTCATACTATATAACATATTGAACTAATAAACATCACATTAATCTAAATGCTTTCATATAATCTCACGACAATACTCGAAATGCCTCATACTATATCACAAATATTGATCTAATAAACGTAACATTAACCTAATTGCATCCATATAATCTCATGACAATACTCGAAATGCCTCATACTATATCACAGATATTGAGCTAATAAATATCACATTAATCTAAATGCATCCATATAATCTCATGACAATACTCGAAATGCCTAACACTATATCACAGATATTGAGCTAATAAATATCACATTAATCTAAATGCATCCATATAATCTCATGACATTACTCGAAATGCCTCATACTATATCACAGATATTGAACTAATAAACATCACATTAATCTAAATGCTTTCATGTAATCTCATGGCAATACTCGAAATGCCTCATACTATATCATAAATATTGATCTAATAAACGTAACATTAACCTAATTGCATCCATATAATCGCATGACAATACTCGAAATGCCTAACACTATATCACACATACAGAACTAATAAATATCACATTAATCTAAATGCATCCATATAATCTCATGACATTACTTGAAATGCCTCATACTATATCACAGATATTGAACTAATAAACTTCACATTAATCTAAATGCTTTCATATAATCTCATGACACTACTCGAAATGCCTCATACTATATCACAAATATAGATCTAATAAACGTAACATTAACCTAATTGCATCCATATAATCTCATGACAATACTCGAAATGCCTAACACTATATCACAGATATTGAACTAATACATATCACATTAATCTAAATGCATCCATATAATCTCATGACGTTACTCTAAATGGCTTATACTATATCAGAGATACTGAACTAATAAACATCACATTAATCTAAATGCAGCCATATTATCTCTTGACGTTACTCTAAATGGCTTATACTATATCACAGATACTGAACTAATAAACATCACATTAATCTAAATGCATCCATATGATCTCATGACCTTACTCTAAATGGCTTATACTATATCAGAGATACTGAACTAATAAACATCACATTAATCTAACTGCATCCATATTATCTCATGACGTTACTCTAAATGGCTTATACTATATCAGAGATACTGAACTAATAAACATCACATTAATCTAAATACATCCATATTATCTCTTGACGTTACTCTAAATGGCTTATACTATATCAGAGATACTGAACTAATAAACATCACATTAATCTAAATGCATCCATATTATCTCTTGACGTTACTCTAAATGGCTTATACTATATCAGAGATACTGAACTAATAAACATCATATTAATCTAAATGCATCCATATTATCTCATGACGTTACTCTAAATGGCTTATACTATATCAGAGATACTGAACTAATAAACATCACATTAATCTAAATGCATCCATATTATCTCTTGACGTTACTCTAAATGGCTTATACTATATCAGAGATACTGAACTAATAAACATCACATTAATCTAAATGCATCCATATTATCTCTTGACGTTACTCTAAATGGCTTATACTATATCACAGATACTGAACTAATAAACATCACATTAATCTAAATGCATCCATATTATCTCTGGACGTTACTCTAAATGGCTTATACTATATCAGAGATACTGAACTAATAAACATCACATTAATCTAAATGCATCCATATTATCTCTGGACGTTACTCTAAATGGCTTATACTATATCAGAGATACTGAACTAATAAACATCACATTAATCTAAATTCATCCATATTATCTCTTGACGTTACTCTAAATGGCTTATACTATATCAGAGATACTGAACTAATAAACATCATATTAATCTAAATGCATCCATATTATCTCATGACGTTTCTCTAAATGGCTTATACTATATCAGAGATACTGAACTAATAAACATCACATTAATCTAAATGCATCCATATTATCTCTTGACGTTACTCTAAATGGCTTATACTATATCAGAGATACTGAACTAATAAACATCACATTAATCTAAATGCATCCATATTATCTCATGACGTTACTCTAAATGGCTTATACTATATCAGAGATACTGAACTAATAAACATCACATTAATCTAAATGCATCCATATTATCTCTTGACGTTACTCTAAATGGCTTATACTATATCACAGATACTGAACTAATAAACATCACATTAATCTAAATGCATCCATATTATCTCATGACGTTACTCTAAATGGCTTATACTATATCAGAGATACTGAACTAATAAACATCACATTAATCTAAATGCATCCATATTATCTCTGGACGTTACTCTAAATGGCTTATACTATATCAGAGATACTGAACTAATAAACATCACATTAATCTAAATGCATCCATATTATCTCTTGACGTTACTCTAAATGGCTTATACTATATCAGAGATACTGAACTAATAAACATCATATTAATCTAAATGCATCCATATTATCTCATGACGTTTCTCTAAATGGCTTATACTATATCAGAGATACTGAACTAATAAACATCACATTAATCTAAATGCATCCATATTATCTCTTGACGTTACTCTAAATGGCTTATACTATATCAGAGATACTGAACTAATAAACATCACATTAATCTAAATGCATCCATATTATCTCATGACGTTACTCTAAATGGCTTATACTATATCAGAGATACTGAACTAATAAACATCACATTAATCTAAATGCATCCATATTATCTCTTGACGTTACTCTAAATGGCTTATACTATATCACAGATACTGAACTAATAAACATCACATTAATCTAAATGCATCCATATTATCTCATGACGTTACTCTAAATGGCTTATACTATATCAGAGATACTGAACTAATAAACATCACATTAATCTAAATGCATCCATATTATCTCTTGACGTTACTCTAAATGGCTTATACTACATCACAGATACTGAACTAATAAACATCACATTAATCTAAATGCAACCATATAATCTCATGACCTTACTCTAAATGGCTTATACTATATCAGAGATACTGAACTAATAAACATCACATTAATCTAACTGCATCCATATTATCTCATGACGTTACTCTAAATGGCTTATACTATATCAGAGATACTGAACTAATAAACATCACATTAATATAAATGCATCCATATTATCTCATGACGTTACTCTAAATGGCTTATACTATATCGCAGATACTGAACTAATAAACATCACATTAATCTAAATGCATCCATATAATCTCATGACGTTACTCTAAATGGCTTATACTATATCGCAGATACTGAACTAATAAACATCACATTAATCTAACTGCATCCATATTATCTCATGACGTTACTCAAAATGGCTTATACTATATCAGAGATACTGAACTAATAAACATCACATTAATCTAACTGCATCCATATTATCTCATGACGTTACTCTAAATGGCTTATACTATATCAGAGATACTGAACTAATAAACATCACATTAATATAAATGCATCCATATTATCTCTTGACGTTACTCTAAATGGCTTATACTACATCACAGATACTGAACTAATAAACATCACATTAATCTAAATGCATCCATATAATCTCATGACCTTACTCTAAATGGCTTATACTATATCAGAGATACTGAACTAATAAACATCACATTAATCTAACTGCATCCATATTATCTCATGACGTTACTCTAAATGGCTTATACTATATCAGAGATACTGAACTAATAAACATCACATTAATATAAATGCATCCATATTATCTCATGACGTTACTCTAAATGGCTTATACTATATCGCAGATACTGAACTAATAAACATCACATTAATCTAAATGCATCCATATAATCTCATGACGTTACTCTAAATGGCTTATACTATATCGCAGATACTGAACTAATAAACATCACATTAATCTAACTGCATCCATATTATCTCAGGACGTTACTCAAAATGGCTTATACTATATCAGAGATACTGAACTAATAAACATCACATTAATCTAACTGCATCCATATTATCTCATGACGTTACTCTAAATGGCTTATACTATATCAGAGATACTGAACTAATAAACATCACATTAATATAAATGCATCCATATTATCTCTTGACGTTACTCTAATTGGCTTATACTAGATCACAGATACTGAACTAATAAACATCACATTAATCTAAATGCATCCATATAATCTCATGACCTTACTCAAAATGGCTTATACTATATCAGAGATACTGAACTAATAAACATCACATTAATCTAACTGCATCCATATTATCTCATGACGTTACTCTAAATGGCTTATACTATATCAGAGATACTGAACTAATAAACATCACATTAATATAAATGCATCCATATTATCTCATGACGTTACCCTAAATGGCTTATACTATATCGCAGATACTGAACTAATAAACATCACATTAATCTAAATGCATCCATATAATCTCATGACGTTACTCTAAATGGCTTATACTATATCGCAGATACTGAACTAATAAACATCACATTAATCTAACTGCATCCATATTATCTCATGACGTTACTCTAAATGGCTTATACTATATCAGAGATACTGAACTAATAAACATCACATTAATCTAAATGCATCCATATAATCTCATGAAAAGACTGTAAATGGCTCATACTATATCTCAGATATTTAACTAAAAACACCGAATAATGTGACATAATAAAATGAACTTAAATGAATTACAAATTATTATATTATTACATCTCATTGAAGTAATTAATTACATGATATATAATCATCACATTATCCTAATTATATCACACTACATTACATGGAGTTATCCTAAAGTTAATCTATCTGTTCATATGATATTGATACAAAAACAACACCCTCAAATTAGCCTATATTAACTCATTTTACCCTAATTACAGTACATTAACTCGCAGCAAATCAAGTCAACGTATGTTAACCTAAACAAAAATTGTACAGCATAATTTCGTATCATATTGAACTAAGTACAGAATATAATATTGAATATTATTATAGATTTTGCCAAAATATATTAACCTTAAGATATTGCAACATCTCACTTCACTGTAACGTAAATATGTCACATTTATATCATGATATAATTTATTTCGCATTATATTAACAAAAATATATCACTTAATATCACATCATATTTCATTGCACCACATTAAATCGTAGCATTATTAAATACTCTTTTAATATACACAATTATCCCTCTATTTTCTCAGTATTTACATTTTGTATAATACGCTAAAATGAATGAGCAATACACATTAAATGAGTCTGTGTAGCGCACACAGTCCATTAAATCAGTCTCTTGTCACAAATGTAGTAATTTTATATTTAAATTAAGAGTTAGTACAACGAAACTAATATACTTTTAGAATATATTTAATAAATATACAAAGTCAAGGCCTTAATTAACTAATTAAGTTGATATAAGAAGTCAATTTTACATCTTGATTACACAACGTTTAAAACTGTATCACTTCTGAATATGTATTATATGACTTTCTTCTGTTAAATTCTGTCGTACCTTGTTTACATGTTTCGACCTATTTTCGGTCATCCTCAGAACTGGTCGTTGTTGGTCTTGGCGCCTCTTGTTTTATTTCCTGTGAGGGTGTGTTTGTGTGGTGTAATGTGGAGTCAAAGAGTGTGTGTGTGTTCTGAAATTGAGTTGTGTGTTGAGAATTTCATTGGGGTGTGTGTCTGTATATTTCATAGCGTTCTAGTGTGTTTAGTTTCTGGCTTTTTGGTTGGATGTCTCTGTAGGTGTGGTTAGCATTTGTGATGTGTTCTCCATATGTGGAGGTGTTTTGTAATTTTATTGTGTCTGTGATGTGTTCTTTGTAACGTGTTTGAATTGATCTGCCTGTCTGTCCTATGAAGAAGTTATTGCAGGTGTTACATTTGAGTTTGCATACGCCTGCCTGTGTTGCTGTATTTGTTCGTTTGTGTTGTTTGTGTGTTGAGATGTTTTTGTAGAGTATTATTTGTTCTGTATGCGATGTTGTAATTTAATTTCTTGAATGAGGTTGCAATTTTGTGTGTGTTTTTGTTTTCGTATATTAGTGTGATGCATTTTTTGTGTTCTTGTGCTTGTGTTGTATTCTTATGATTTTTGTGATTATGTTTTGTCTTATGTATTATGTTGTCTAATATGTTGGGGCTGTATCCGTTTTCTTGTGCTATGTATTTGACTGTGTTTAGTTCTTCGTTGTAATCCTGTTGGTTCATTGCTATGTTGAGTAGTCTGTGTACCATTGTTCGGAATGCAGCTTATTTGTGTTGTGTTGGGTGGTTGGATTTGTGTTGTTGTTGGTTTTCTGTATACTTTGAATGTGTGTTTGTCGTCTGTTTTTGTTAATGTGATGTCTAGAAAATTTATGGATTTGTTGTTTTCAATTTCTAATGTGTAGTTTAGCTTTCGGTGTATTTTGTTTATGTGTTGATGTAGGTTTTGGATCTGTCTTTTGTTTCCTTTGTACAGTATTAGTATGTCATCCACGTATCTGTGCCAATATATGAGGTTCGTTCCAACAACAGTCAGGAACCGTCCGTAACCATCGTGAGCATGCGCAGTACAGAAAAAGCGTTCCAACACAATCCGAACCAGCCCTGAACCGGGAACATGTACTGCAGTCGGGCGTTCCAACAAGCTTTTGACACGGGTTTGGAACGGTCAGAAATAGTCCGCGGATTGAGGCATGTAAGGAAGAATACGGGAGACGCGCATGCGCATAAGCTCACCAACGTCTCCTGGATACTGAAGAAAGACATGATCGACTGTTCATATCAATGAGGTTAAAGATGAAAAGTGACAGTACAGACGAATAATAAAACTAGAGATTTAATTTAAATTTTCGCCAAAAAGAAAGGGAATGGAAATTATTTGGGTATTGAAATAGTTAATTACAATTTAAACATGCAGCTTTGATTAAAAGTATAATAAATAACGTACATACATTAATAATTAAAAAAAAATAACTATTTTTAGATGAGAGTCCCCCAGTACACGACATTGAATTAGCGGAATTCTTGCCTTCCATATTTTTTGTTATCTTTTTATAGAATATGAACGAAGTTCTATTTTCTACAATTGGAATTAGCTGCGAAACCATAATAATTAAGCATCCCGCTCTTAGCAAAGATGATCACAGTTATAGCATCTCTGTATTTAGTACATAACGATCCGCGAAAGCGTTCCAACAGCGTCCAGTCCAGTTTCAATCCCACAGCAGATGCTCAACTAACGCATGCGCATAAGATGGTACAGGAACCGTACATGAACTGATCCATGAACCTCTTGTTGGAACGAACCTATGATGTTGTCTGAGTGTTTGTTGTTGTCTTTGTTTAGTATGTATGTCTGTTCTATGTGGTGTAAGAATGTTTCTGCTAGTATGCTGGGTAAGCCTTCGGTTTGAGTGTAATATTTGTTATTGTATTGAAGTAGTTACAGAATGTTTCAGGGAAAAATATTCCTCTTCCTAAACGGTGATGAAGAAACATTAGGTTTTAAAAAATAACATATTGAAAGAACACGTCTTAAGACATGTCACGAAACCAAACTATTAGGAACACATCAAGTAGGGATACCCTGTCCAAAAGAAACCAAATCTTTATTTATTGGGTTTTTAGCTGATATACTACCTTAATAATGCTTTCCTCCGACGTATTAGGATATTAGTATGTTATTTAGGCCACATCAAACTCTCTCGAAATCAAACTCCGGCCAATAACAAACTGTCAGATAACAGATGCAGTGGATTATTCGCTCGTGTTCAATTACAAGGACCTCCATATTGGTTACTGTGGTTAGCTAGACTGATGGCCACCAACCCATTGGGCTGGTCAGAATCGATTTCGGTTCCTGTTGCGATGATTGAAAGCTCTATTGGCGGATCCAGCAGGATTATGGATGAATTTGGAGAGCGTCTGTAACAATGACGTGATCCTCTGCGAGACTGAAGGAAGGATGAAAATCTCGTTACCTGAAAGCAACTGTTTCCTCTTGAACAGCGATCCTCAACTTCTGGACAAAAACTTCCCCTTTATTCTAGTAGCAAAGCAGCAAAGTCTGTGAGGTTGATATATGCGTTTCAATCAATAGGACTTGCATTGACAGTGATGTGCTGTGCGGTATAGTAATGGTGCATGATGACAAGAATGGAGGATCTGAAATCTCAAGTTTTCACAGTGATGGGTTTGTGAAATATAAGAAGATTTTGGAACTGAGTTACCTGGCTAATATCTTAGTTATCAAGGGCGAATCCAAGGTCCCATAATCATATACGGCATCGAAATTAATATTTATTGCAAAACCGTTACTTACGGGGAGTGGGTAGTGATATCTGTGCCATTAAATAAATAATTTCAGTACAGACCCGAAACAAAATTTGAGCCACCTGAAACATCCGTTACAGTTCCAACATATACTGCGCATTCTCAGTGCTTACTGATTTATTAATTTTCAGAATGGATTAAAATGTCCATGGTTATACAATAAATCATCTGAATTCAGTGATATAAAATACAACTAATCAGTTTCTTACCCAAGCGCGAAAGAAAAGGCCATAACTAATAACCTGTGTACAGCCAGATATTATTAATATAGGTGTTCCCCAAGGCACAGTTCTAGGCCCTATTCTATTTTTAATATATATTAATGACTTATTAAAAATTGACTTACAACAATACAATGGTGTTCACTATTCTTATGCAGATGACACAGTTTTACGTTTTGGTGGAAAAACCTGGTATGATGCATATAATAATTCAAATAATGGACTTAAATTAGTAAAAAAATGATTTGACATAAATTATCTTTCTATCAACGAAAATAAAACCATAATTATTCCATTCTCATTATCTGAAAAATGTAACAAACTTCCTACATCTATATTACGTATTAAATTACATAATTCTGATTGTTGTCTTATACAGTGTAAATGTCCGATTATTAAAGAGTCCTCTGAAGTTAAGTATTTAGGCATAATTTTCGATAATCATTTAAAATGTAACCAACACATTAATTACCTTTGTAATGAATTACGTAAAATAGTATATTATTTTGTTTATTGAGGAATTACTTGTCAATAAGTTTATTACGCACAATATATTTAACTTTATTTCATTCGGTAATTATGTATGGAATTATAGGATGGGGGAGCTCATTTAAATCAAATTTTAATCCACTTTATTTATTACAGAAGAAAATAATTAAAATATGTCTTCATACACCTATTGATTTTCCATCTCAAAATTTGTTTTTAGACTTTAATGTAAATAAGATAAATTTATTATGTTGTATTAATAAAATTCATACATAAAAATCGAAATAATTTTGAAATGTATTCTAAGGATATATAACAAATGTACGAATATATTTAAATATCCTAATCTTGTCAATTCTAATAGTTGTAGTATTAAATTTAAAAAGTTATTTATGAATTTTATAAAAATTGAAAAATTGTAAATTTAAATTTATATACTATAATTGCATATTAGACATAAGACAAATTGTATTGTATACTTAATATTTTAAATTCAGGAATCCGCCCCTGAGCACGAGTTCTGCTCTTTCAGGGGCGAGCTAATGTTTTTCTGTATATATTATATTTTATGTTACAATTATTATTAGCAAAGTAATAAATAAACAAATAAATAAATAAATAAATAAAAATTGTTCAGTATCGTTTACACAGCTATGAAAAAATCTAAATGTTGGATAATATGAATTTGGAACATAATTCAATTGCTTATTTCACAAAGTAATGAATCTATGCTACTCCAGATATGACATATTCAACTTTTAATTGAATTTTGATTTGTGTTTTAACCACAAGACTGCTTTTTTTTATCTATCTTCTTTGATATGCAGAGGCATCACCATTTTTAAGGGCATCAGTTTGAAATTGCAGTTCGATTACACCAGCGAGATGAACGTGAGGTGGATACAGCAGATATGATGAGTACATCTCAGAGTTTGGTTTCTAGGATACTTTCTCGTTTTCGAGAGACAAGTTTGGTAACCAGGAGACCTGGCTGTGGATCAAATCAGGACTGTTAGAGCCCGGACGAGAAGTTATGGCACCGGCGCGAGGGACGCATTTTAGTTCGTTTGCTTGGACTCGCCCTCACACTCAACTAGAGGGGTGTTGGGTTAGTTGATTACTGGCATTCCGAGTGTTCAGATCGTTCTGCTACTGCCGTTATTGCTAATACTGAAAACATTGTCCTTCTGAGCGCCCTCATTATGGCATTGTCTAAGGTGTGAAATCATAGAGTAGTTCATAGTCAAGGACATGAAATAGCATGCAATATATGGAAATTCATGTCAGAAGAGGCTGTAAACGGAATACCAATTCCATTGAATATCGTGTGTGCAAGAGTACTGGCTGCCACTGGTATTTCAAAGCGAACCTTGGCAAGAATCAGGAAAGAAGGGGAAAATGTTGAGGCAGGAACAGCAGATTCTTTCTCCAGTCCGGAAAAATCACAGCCGAAGAAGAAGATTGCTGCAGCTGTAGACAGTTTTGATGAGGAAGTCCTAAGGAGACTCATCTATAATTTCTACGCTACACATCAGCGGTGGCCGACTCTGCAATCGCTTCTTCCAAGAATTTATATCAGTATATAATTATGTGAAGAAAGTAGAGAACAATTGCATTGAAAGTGAGCACGTGATGGACAGTATTTTGGAGAACATTTCCGTAAACTTAGGGACTTCTGATTCCAGCACAGTTCAGTCGTCTGATTCGGTCGGAGAATAAGAATATAAAGATGGAATAGCGGGCGTAATTTCATTAGGTACCTTCGGACTCTTGAGTAGGAAAGTGGTGATACTGAGATAAGACTAATGTTTTTGGAAAGAGATGAAACGCATATGCCTGCCGCTCTGAGCTTGAGAACCGTAACCCAAACAACCCCCACTCTTCTACCCTGCTGGCCGGCAATTTAAAACTTCGCGCAGGTTGGTGCCATAACATCTCGTCTCAGCTCTACATCAACATTCAACCAAGACGAGCTCTCCATTTTCTATAGTCAGATATTTACAAAAAGAAATTCAGATACCACTGGTATTTTGGTATCTGATTAAAAAATTAGAAATACACTCTGGAAAGAACTTTTGACCACCTATAGAACGTTGCGAATGCTTAGCACTAACACCAGCTCATTTCCGAGAAAGATCAGCATGGGCTAGACAGAGGAACGAAGAAGGTACTCTATGGGAAAATGTCGTGTTCACTGAGGAGTCCAGCTACTGGCTCTTCAATGACAGAGAGTGTACAGGTCTGCTTATAATCTTGTGCCATTTCTTTTCGGCACACAACCATTTATTTCTATTTTCTCTTTTTCTTTCTATCCTAGTTATCTTTCCACTTTTGTTCTAGTTCCTCTTTCTCCTCATAGATGGATTACTTCCTATCCATTTTCTGTCTTACCTTCTACTCTAGTTTAGTTGTTTTCTTTTCTTCCACTTTCACGTGATTGCGTTTTGATTTATGATTGGTCGGGGGCCAGTTAATATTTTTACGGGGGCCAGTTATTATTTTGTAATAGCGTCACGTGATTGGTTAAGACCGGGGGCGCATAAAATATGTTTCCGAGGGCGCTTTAAATATTTTTAGTAGTAGTAAGTCGGCGTCGGACCTTCGTTGAGGAAGGTTGTGTAGAGAGTTGAGTCAATGGCGAGCCTTCGAGTAGGAAGGGTGTAGA
This sequence comes from Periplaneta americana, assembly GCF_040183065.1. Classification (NCBI taxonomy): domain Eukaryota; kingdom Metazoa; phylum Arthropoda; class Insecta; order Blattodea; family Blattidae; genus Periplaneta; species Periplaneta americana. The sequence goes on from NC_091124.1 coordinate 181,423,690, forward strand.
GGAGTGTAGTCTGGGACTACGACTCGTTGAGGAAAGAAGTGAAGCAGAGGGGTTTACTATGTGGAAGTAAAGCCGGGTCTACAAACAGTATCATTGAGGAAGGGCTTGTCGTATACGGGAGCCGACGGTGTGAGAGTGACGCCAGATCTGGAAATAGTTATAATGTGGTAACCGTCGTTATCAGTTGCTAATTATCGTGATTGGGTCGCGAGGACGAAAATTTAAATATCGCGAGCGTCGTAGTTGTATAAACATCGAACTGGGTTCGAGAATCTTTCGGCGAAGAGTGCAGCCAACTTGAACTAAATAACGGCGATATTAGATTTGTGTTCTGGTTGTAGCTGTGATGTGACTTTTGAACCAACTGGAAACTTGAAGCAGTGTGGGTTATGTGTTATTTCTACGAGTAAGATGGCAATAATGTGCAGTCTTTACGAATATAAGTTAACAAACTATTTCCATTATTGAGGTTATTTTTCAGTTACGAACATTTTACTGTGACAATTACACTTTTACTACGTCACACTACTTTCGACCAATAAAACAGTAGAAAAGGACGTCTTTCAACCAATCATGGCTGCTTATCGCACAATTTTATCGCGTCCCTAGCATTTGTTTATTTTTATCACTACCCTAGCATTTGTTTCTTTGTTTGCCAACATTTCAAACTGCCCTGGTCTGGCCGTCAAAAAACAGATAATTACAAACCACTCCAGTCGATGCACATCACTTTCAAATATGACTCGCATTTTGGCATTCAAGAACAAGAATTAATAAAGATCACTGGCCATATATGAAGAGCACCATTCGGAAATCCTGAATGAGTTGAGGGATACACCGTGTACACCAATGAGTTCACTTCTTTTACGCACACGTCTAATGTAACATCAACTGAACCACCAAAACACTCAAATTTGAAAATTGTACTTTCAATAATTGTTTCTTTTAAAATTATCCATGTTTATTTTTTTATTTCATCATCGTTAATTAAAACTTTACTTGTTTATTTCATCATTCCTAATTAAAACTTTTCTAACACTTGTTTATATTATTTAGGTTATGTTTGTTATAGCTTCTGCTATATGATATTATGGATAGTCACGTATCAGAGATTGTTTAATACTAAGATTTATTGAAAATCATCTGTCAAGTGACGTTGATTACTGGGATCCGGATGACTGAAATGGTATGCGAATGTTTTAATAAAAATGAAACTGAATCAACAAAGCCTTCTTGACTAGTAACAGTCCACAGAGTTCAATGATGATTCCATAGTTGGCACAACTGATACCGGTAACAAGAAAACATAATCATAAAACACTACTGCCATCTAGCGTAATGTTGAGATGGTACAATAATACATTTGAAGACAGTTGTATTTTCGTAAGCCAATTAATATTTTATTGTATTGGAGTACTTTGTTACTTCTAATCTTTATATACTTTCTTCTAATCGTGTAATAGTCAATTAAATCCCACTCGAGTTTTGATTTTCTCTAGATAAATCAAAACCTCTAGTGAGATTACTGTTGAAGAAGCAGCAGCGTTATTGTTTGGTGTGCATATTCTCAATAAATGTTTTATTGAGAGAGTGTGTGTTGTTACTCAACTACTTTGACAAGCAGATTTCCATCCCGATCATAACGTTTCATGGCAGGGTTTTTCTGTACTTTATTACAACTATCAAGACTAGATAGGCCGAGAGCGCCTGAATCTCATGTTGCCGCAATATGTCCAGCGAGTAGTTTCCCATAGTGGTGGAAGCGTTATGTTTGGACAGTTACATCCTCAAGCAGGCGAAGTGAACTTCATACAATCAATGGAGCACTATGGGGTCAAAGATATGCAGTGAACATCATCAGTGAATACATTTAAGACAGACAGACGTGATACCGTTGTTCAAGAGGGTTTCGTATTTCTTCATGATAATGGACGTGCACGTCGAGCTGCAAGTCCTAGAAGATCTTGAGATCAACATCGTCCAATGTGATCTCGATCTCTAGACTTAACCCTCAAACACAGAGGTGAGGTCTGCAGTCTCTGAGACCGCTCCAAAACTTTGAATGTGGAAATGAACCAGTTCCCGCTACTTTACGAATGTGAATGCTTCTGTACTTTCTGGCGGGAAGCCGGTGGAACTGTTTACTTAGCGGTATTCAATTATTTCGTCTAGTGGGAAATGCCTCTTATTATTCGGTTGAGAAGCTCTTATCATCCAGTCTGCTGTCCAAAAATCTGAATGTTAGAATTTGTAAAACAGTTATATTACCGGTTGTTCTGTATGGTTGTGAAACTTGGACTCTCACTCTGAGAGAGGAACATAGGTTAAAGGTGTTTGAGAATAAGGTGCTTAGGAAAATATTTGGGGCTAAGCGGGATGAAGTTACAGGAGAATGGAGAAAGTTACACAACGCAGAACTGCACGCATTGTATTCTTCACCTGACATAATTAGGAACATTAAATCCAGACGTTTGAGATGGGCAGGGCATGTAGCACGTATGGGCGAATCCAGAAATGCATATAGAGTGTTAGTTGGGAGAGCGGAGGGAAAAAGACCTTTACGGAGGCCGAGACGTAGATGGGAGGATAATATTAAAATGGATTTGAGGGAGGTGGGATATGATGATAGAGACTGGATTAATCATGCGCAGGATAGGGACCGATGGCGGGCTTATGTGAGGGCGGCAATGAACCTTCGGGTTCCTTAAAAGCCATTTGTGAGTAAGTAAGTAAGTAAGTTTTGAAGATATTACATATAGTATACTGCTAGCGGTCTCTTAGGCCGCACTTCAAAGTAAATGGACTGTTTTTCACCATTCTCGCAATGAATTCTACAGAATGGCTAGTGTTAGTGACGACAACTTTTACCAGGAAGTGTTTGAGTGGACGTAAGATGAGGATAGTGAGATTGACTCTGCAGGTGAATAAGATTTCGTCCTTGGGAGTGTTCAGGAATGATTGCCTATTGAATGTGTACTCTATATAAAATAGGTAGTGTTTCGAATATTTCTGTTTCTGCTTTAAATATATATTTTTTAACTAGCTGTACTCGTGCGCTCCGCTGCACTTGCTACAAATAAATATAAAGTAATTACATAATTAAAATAGGATATCTGGTCCAGGGAACATTCGTGTTTGATAGAAGGATAAATTGTTTAATATGTCACTTAATTTAAATTGTATTAAAATAATTACAATGCGATCATTTTGGTCAAGAGACCACTCATTTAGTGCAATGATAATTTCTTTAGGATATTTCTTAATTGTTATTACATGTAAATAATTAAAGTATGATCATTTGGTTCAGAGAACATCCGTTTTTGGTGCAATTTGGTCCCTTCAAAATTTTGCTTGGAATGAAACGTATCAGAAATCATTTTTAAAGAAACTTTTATTATGCAACATTTTTCACAAAAATTAATAATTAGGGAGATATTTCGATTTATTTAATTCTAGTCCCTTATAACCTCCCTTTTAAATAAAGTATTTTGAATGTCATATAGCCTAAAATCTAAGTTACAACGAACTTAATTTATATTTCAATTTTCATATAAATCGCTTCAGCCATTATCGCGTGAAAATGTAACAAACATCCAGACAGACATACAAACAAAAATTTCAAAAAAGCGATTTTCGGTTTCAGGATGGTTAATTATACATGTTAACACCACTTACTTTTGGAAAATCGAAAATTACCAGACAAATTTTGGCTACAGATATATTATTAGTATAGATTAAATCATTAAGTGTATATTATTCCCCTAATTTAATTCAAATCTGAACATTAATATATAAAGAGTTTTTATAGATGCGTCTATATGCATATCCAGCAGTAGTTGTCACGACATTGAGAATTTATGATTTTATAAATAAAATATTGCAGTATATTACATCTCTGCTTTTTAAATAAAGCGAAGTTATATAGAAGAACACTACCCAAGTTATTTCACATCATTGATTTATTCTTGTGCCGACATCAATACTAATACAACAGCGGTATCAGAGACCGCACGTCTGTGTTGACGGTTCACATTACGCACGTCTGTTGTTGAGGGTTAAATACAATTTTAACGTCTCTAGGATGAGCTTCAAAGGCAACTTTACAACCATCTACCACACCCAAATACCATCAGAGAATTTACAGTGATACTTCCAGAGCTGAATGAAATAGCAGAGAACAAAATTAATAATTGCATCCAAAGCATGTCAGAGAAAGTGTCAAACTGTTCGTGAAAATGCAACTCAGTAACTAACGTCACAAAAAAAAAAAAAGTAAAAAGTACTTGTCGATCTCGTTCTTTGTGTAATTCAGTAATTCTCATTTTAGTCTCAACGATAATGATAATAGCAATAAATAATGATATTAAATTAATTATAACGAAAATAATAATAATAATAATAATAATAATAATAATAATAATAATAATAACAATAATAATACTTACTGCCTTTTAAGGAACCCGGTGGTTCATTGCCGCCCTCACATGAGCCTGCCATTGATCCCTATCCTGAGCAAGATTAATCCATTCTCTATCATCATATCCCACCTCCCTAAATCCATTTTTATATTATCTTCCCATCTATGTTTCGGCCTCCCTAAAGGTCTTTTTCTCTCCGGCCTCCCAACGAACACTCTATATGCATTTCTGGATTCGCCTATACGTGCTACATGCCCTGCCCATCTCAAACGTCTGGATTTAATGTTCCTAATTATGTCAGGTGAAGAATACAATGCGTGAAGTTCTGTGTTGTGTAACTTTCTCCATTCTCCTGTAACTTCATCCTTCTTAGTCTCAAATATTTTCCTAACCAACTTATTCTCAAACACCCTTAACCTATGTTCCTCTCTCAAAGTGAGAGTCCAAGTTTCACAACCATAAAGAACAACCGGTAATATAACTGTTTTATAAATTCTAACTTTCAGATTTTTTGACAGCAGACTGGATGATAAAAGTTTCTCAACCGAATAATAACAGGCATTTCCCATACCTATTTATTCTGCGTTTAATTTCCTCCCGTGTGTCATTTATATTTGTTACTGTTGCTCCAAGATATTTGAACTTCCCCACCTCTTCAAAAGATAAATTTCCAATTTTTATATTTCCATTTCGTGCAATATTCTCGTCACGGGACAATATACTACTTTGTCTTTTCGGGATTTACTTCCAAACCTATCGCTTTACTTGCTTCCAGTAAAATTCCTGTGTTTTCCCTAATCGTTTGTGGTTTTTCTCCTAATATATTCACGTTATCGGTATATACAAGCAGCTGATGTAACCCGTTCAATTCCAAACCAATAATAATAATAATAATAATAATAATGGTGTGAAGCAAGCGTACTTCTTAGAGATTTGATAGAAGAGGAGGAGGAGGAGGAGGAGGTGGAGGAAAAGAAAGAGAAGAAGAAGATTATGATGATTATGATGATGATGATGATGATGATGATGATGATGATGATGATGATGATGATGATGATTGATGGTCTCTTTGTGATGTACTGTACTTCGCAAAACTTGACAATATGTGAGACATTTTTAAAGTGACTGTACCTGTCCACCGCACCACAGAGCCTGTTTCTAACTCAATCAAGAATTCTCTTCGAGTTTGGCCGTGCTGCTAGGTAATCTCTGTGACCAGGGGGACGCCCGCCCAGCTGCATCTCAAGCGCTCTGTCCACAGCCAGACCGGCCGGCTCTCCAGTTAATTGCAAAGCTTGTTCAAGTTTTCTCAGTCACTAAGGGAATCCTACTTACACTGCTTCCAGTAACCGCGATATGGACAGCTTGTCTCTCAAGGTAGGCAACGATATTTCACTCATTACAGCTCGGCACGTAAGAATTATGGGACTTCCGAAAGACATCAAAAGCGACATTTAAAGATACTGGAAATATTCATTACAGTGTCAATTAGTCATGCGTAAGGTATTTGAAGGCGAAAAGAAGAACAAAAAATTAGAAGAATTACAAATTATAAAGAGAGAAGAGGATTCGTAAGAAAAATATGACAAGAAGAGCCAAATAAGAAGGAGGAGGAGAAAATCACAAATGGCTATGAGATTGTTTATTTTTTACTTCAAGTCAATTGAATATAGGCCCTAATATTATCAAAAAGCACTTGAACTTCACAGTCTGTGAGATTCCTAATATGATCTACAAAAGAATACCCACAACTAGGGTTGCTATATGTTGGCGATTCAAGGTTGCTTGTCGTTCGGGACTTCGGGAGTGATCAACTCTCGAAGTTTTCAAACACTCAGAAGCAGTCTCTGCGTCAGTGATGTCAAAGCAGGCGTATTTTTCTGACCTTGACGTCGTGCGCGGGCAGGAAGCGCTAAGTATGGAAAGAGGAAGGGTTGTGTATATGAATAAGCAACCTGTTGGATTAAGAAAACAGTGGTGCACAAACTCCAAACGGAACGTGAAATTTTATGTCGTTATTTTTATATCGCTTCTTTCTGTTTAATATTATTTATATTGAGTGTAAAACAATAGTACTAACACTGATTTCTTAATATTGCACTTGTGTTTTAAATCTTAATAACATAATAGAGAGTTAAGAAGGAATATTCACTTAAATTCCATAGTAGTATAATATTATACTGTATTAAGTGGATGAAACACATCATTCATAAAGAAAGTGATATTCCAAAGAAAGAGATTGAGTATGACATGATAGGTTGGAATTTATATTGATGGTATCTTTAGCCTTACAAAAGTAATCAATAAACTAATCAAAACAATATTACAGAACAAAGCAAAGTTACCTGGGTACTGTATCTGTTTTAAGTGTAACTAATATTACATGACAAAATTCTTATCGCATTATGTTTTAAGGTGATATTTGTGAGCAACTTCCTATCATGAGAATATTAAATTATTTTCTCGAAATGTGCTGAAGCTATAGAGCTGACACTTTTACAACACATGGGCACGTATCTTTTGCTTATGATGTAACAGTAGTTGCTGTGTTAATTCATTTCCTTACAAACAATTTCCATGCGAATATTTTAAAACTTTTCAATACACTGTCTTCAGTAGGCTAATACGTATATACGGTATGTTAGATTTACGAAACCATTCTGTAAGGCTACTAAATAAATAGGCCTATACCTGAAAATTTCACTTTTCTATACGAAAAGTTGAGAAAATATTTCTCTTGAATAAAAAAATCAAACTTGTGAAAAATGAGCATTAAAATTAAAACTTACATTCTTATAATGCACTTATACTTCTCAGACAAATCTAAAAATTAACATGGATACAGTTTTAATAAGTTCTCTTCACTTTATCTATTGAATCAGTGCTCTCCTGAGCTCTAAAGCGCGCGCTTGCTCCTGTGGCATCAGTTGACATGCTTGCTCTACGTCAACGACGCTACGTAAACAACTTTGTCCTGCGGTTTTCGGCTCTGCGGCGGGCGCTGTTAGTCTTGCTTTCTCGATCGTTGTTCAACTCCAACATAACACATATAAACGTCCAGTTACAACGTTCATATGTAAAGCAAGTATTCATAATTAATTTCTACAATTTCGTATTTTGAGGTTCTGGCTGATATGTAGATCTACACTGCCGAGCAGAAAAAAAAAAAAGAATAAATTTGAAACATCAATCCGTAATACAAATTATAACATTTCTGTGTGCTTCTATGGACCTGTTTGTGTTAGGCAAGTGTTAATTCATGTTTTGGGAAGAAAAGTATACCCATTGGGTCGTTTGTGACACCCTCTTTGTCACTTCCTGTCCGGTACTGTATATTTATGTACTCGTATATATAAAATTGTATGTTGATAAGCGAGTGATTGCTATATGACCCGAGGTCAATGCTGCCATTCAACTTTGTACAATAACGCACTGCAGCCAAAAGATTATTATTGAGGTTATGGCAGCCGAAATCTAGTGCAAGGGAAAACTTACAGAAGAGAGAATTTCCCCTTACCTAACACTGAACGAAATTCTCTGGGGCTCGAGCGTGATACAAATGTAATCTGTAGTGTAAGGGTTTATTGTTTAATTTGTTTATTAATTCACATGCTCATATCAAAAAGAGCATTATGTTGTGACACATATTCAATAATAATTTGTCTTCAGACCGCGAAAAATTACAAAACGTCTTCATTTGTTTTGCAGCCAAAACGTACAGACGTGGTTAACGCGTACACATTAGATATTCGATATTACAACATGAGCTTCTCTAAATATCGATTATTGAACACGAATGCAGCGATGTGCGTCCTGAATTTGCTTCAGAAGCAACCTCCAGCGATCTGCGCCGCGTCCAACGAACTGCGCTGGCGATCTTCGCTGTAAAGAAACCGTGCGCATTCATTTCACCTGCTAGCAACTCCGGCGACAATCGCTGGCGATGTGCGCCCGGCGATGATCGCCGTAAACAAACCGTACCTGTGCATGGACTGCTGCAAAGTCGTCACTCTCTACTGTTTGTAAAACTTCAGCTACGCAATTACAAGCCTGCGAGAAATTTTCTGTGATCCACTTATTCGTCTTCATATGATGACGCAGAATTTCTGCATGGAAATATCATTACATGTATACTTCGATACATCTTAATAACATATGATATGCGAAAAATAATCACTTAGGTTGCTATTCTTAGACATTTCGCTAGCCCGCGCTACGAGCGTGCTAAACTATCCCCGGCTATCGACTGATTATTTACGAATACGAAAAACGTTAGTTCGCTGATCATCCACCGGAAGCCTGTGCTAAGAATATCTATGAATATGGCCCAAAGTGATAGACGGCGCTTACTCTGTCGGATCCCGGCCACTTAGTCACTCATAACAAGTGCACCTCTGCACATGTGTGGACAATATGTGCCACTGTCGTACATCTGTGACGCAGTGCATGAGGGTAGGCCACTAGAGGGAACCCAAAAGGTGGAACTTAAACTGAGAAGATTCGACCCGACATCTGGATGGGAATCCGGTGTGGCTTAGTGGACAGAGCGTCAGCACGTACAGCTGAAATCCGGGTTCAATCCCGGTGCCGGAGAGAATTTTTCTCTGTTCCACTCATCCTTCATCATATGATGACGCAGAATTTCTGCACAGAAATATCATATCTGCATAATTCTGTACATCATAATATAAATTTAAAAGATGGAGTTCAGCTGAGAATCATGATAATTTGACAATTGAGGAAAAGTGGGTACAAATTTTTAGATCATTTTTTGAGAACAATGTAGAAGTGTCAACTTTTAAGAATGTGTGGAATTCGCTCTCTGCCTCCTCGGGACCAATGCTTCGCTTGAGCGTGTGTTTTCGCTCATGAATTCATTTTGGAGTGGCGAAAGGAACAGGTTAGACATTCACACGGTTAAAGCAAGTGTAAACCACAAGATTCTGAAGGACAAAATAATACTTGATGAAATCCACAGTTTCAACAAGTAGTCCTATTGCAGACACGGAAGTGGCGAAGATAAAACCAAGAAAGCCTGTTTTCTAGTGATATAATAAGTTTATTATTATAAATAGTGTGATGAAACAATCCTTGGTTCAGAAACACACCCGCATACGTCTCTACAACACATTGGCACGACCGATGCTCAGCTGTGGCAGCGAAGCATGGACACTGAGGAAAGCAGATGAAAGCAGAATAACGGCTTGTGAAATGCGATTCATGCGAAGAACAGCGGACTATACTACTAGTATTTAGTATTTAGTATTTATTTATTTAACCTGGTAGAGATAAGGCCGTCAGGCCTTCTCTGCCCCTCTACCAGGAGATTCCAACTATAATATGAAGAATAAAATTACAATTAGTATTAAATTTACAATTACAATTACAAACAACATTACAATTAGTATTAAATTTGCAATTACAATTACAATAAAATCAAAGTACGAAAAATTACCTGAATAATTAAAGCTAGATAATTTATCTTAGAAAAACAAAGAATATTTTATATTTACTGAATTACAAATTAAATCTAGGATAACAAAATTGTATAGTGATGAAATTACTGAATATAGAAATATTTTGTGATATATTAAAGAAACTATTTACAAGAAATCAATTACTGACCAAGTGCCTAGTAAGTTTTCGTTTGAATTCAAGTTCATTTCGACAGTCCCTGATTCTAGCAGGTAGCGAATTCCAGAGTCTTGGCAGGGCTATTGTGAAAGAAGATGAGTATGAGGAGGTGCGATGGAATGGTATTGTTAGTATTGTTTCATGACGAGAGCGTGTGTTCAGATTATGGTGGGAAGAAAGGTAAGTGAAGCGAGACGACAGGTACGAAGGAATAGAAGAGTTCAAGATTTCGAAGAGAAAGAGAAGTGAATGTAAATTTCTTTTCTTATCTAGTTTAAGCCAACCTATTGCTTCCAGGGATGGGGTAATATGATCATATTTACGAACATTGCTTACAAAACGTACACACAAATTATGAGCACGTTGAAGTTTCGTTTTGTTGTCACTGGAGAGGTCAGTCAGTAAAATGTCCGCATAGTCGAAATAGGGAAATACAAGTGTCTGCACAAGGGACTTTTTTAAGCAAGAGGGGAGATCTGAAAAGAAATTGTGAAATTTTAAAGAAACTAAAAACTCAACCAGTTTTAGATTACATTGTTCAATATCAGCCTAATTGGAAACATTATTTGGAAAGAATGAGTAATAGCAGACTCCCAAAGGCAATTTATGGTTATGTACCACATGGCCAAAAGATCTGTGGGTCGTCCTGCTAAGAGATGGCGTGAAAATTTTATGTGAGACCGTAACAGGCCTTGTGACCTAACACTTGTCAGGCAGAAGAAGAAGATTATTATTATTATTATTATTATTATTATTATTATTATTATTATTATTATTATTATTATAAATATCTATAAATAAATACAAGTATTATCATTATCATAATCAGTTAATTAGAAAATTTTACGGATCAGGAAATAGTAATATACGTTACAAGAGCGGTATGTTGACGTTTTCATGTTCGAGGAAAAGATTGAAAAAGCGAAACGTAGTTGAGCTTTTTTAATTTCCGAGAACATGAAAACAAACATACCGCTCGTGTATCGTACCTTATTTTGTGCGAAGATCGTTTATTACATACCTGAAAGACGAATTTCTATTTAGTTGCAATGATATCTCCATGTCGGTTTCTGTTTAATGACGGCAACTTCGGAAAACCAAAATATCTTCCTTCAACATTGTTGCTATAAAATGTTTTCTGTGTTTACTATACTCCAGCAGGCCGTGATATACGTCTGTCTCTTTTTTTCCCCGGTCTATACGTTACAAGAGCGGTATGTTGACGTTTTCATGGTCGAGGAAAAGATTGAAAAAGCGAAACGTAGTTGAGCTTTTTTAATTTCCGAGAACATGAAAACAAACATACCGCTCGTGTATCGTACATTATTTTGTGCGAAGATCGTTTATTACATACCTGAAAGACGAATTTCTAATTTTTAGCAATGATATCTCCATGTTGGTTTCTGTTTAATGACGGCAACTTCGGAAAACCAAAATATCTTCCTTCAACATTGTTGCTATAAAATGTTTTCTGTGTTTACTATACTCCAGCAGGCCGTGATATACGTATGTCTTTTTTTTCCCCCAGTCTATAAATGCGAACTTAAAACAAACGGTAAGGTTATGTAATAATTTATTTTTCATTTTAATATTTTAACAATATTATTTATATAACATAGTGCAGTAATAACATCGGCATCTGAAATCTTGTTGATTTTTTCACGGCTTCCTTAATGTTACTTGTATCAGGAATGCAATAAGTTTCGTGGAGTAGTAGACTTTACTTAATTTTTGCAAATATTTAAAAACAATAATTAGCATTGCAATTTAGGTGAAATTGCAGTGGTAAGTTTCCAATTTATAATTATTACTATGTTAAACGTCTCTAAAAATCATATGTTAAAAGCCTAAGGCAGTAAAATGAATGTCGCGCTTAAGCGGTATGAAGAGGGAAATTGTTATGTGTGTTATGTTGGGAATACTGAATGTGGTATTTCACACTTACCGCGTATTGGTTCTGTGCGGAAAACAAGCAAATACGCACGATGCCGCAGAAATTTATTTTTAATTGTTTTTAATTTTGAAATTTTAAATAATCTGTAGGATGTAGGACACCAATCTGTTTTTCATTTTGTTTTCTTATATTTTTGCATATCTCTTTTAATATAGCAACCCTATCCACAACACTAGAGAACGTCGTAAAAGATAATAATGAAGAAAAGAATATTGGTGTCAAACTTGACTATTGTGAAAATTGCAAGTGACAGATAGGGTAAACTGTATAGTGATTGACCACTTAAGCTAATGAATAATAAAACAATGAAATAGCGGAAAACAGTGGTAACTTATTGAGAGAATTTTAAAGGCATTGGGTCAAATGAAGATTCAGAAAAAAATCAAAGCAATAAACAAAAGAAAAAATAAAATTTTAATGCAAAGGTAAATTCAATAAACACAACAAGTCCACTTTTACAGTTATTGACCGTCTACTACACAGTTATTGACCACACACTTTTTAGTGATTGAAGCCACCGGCGTGGCTCAGTCGGTTAAGGCGCCTGCCTGCCGGTCCGAAGTTGCGTTGGGGCGCGGGTTCGATCCCCGCTTGGGCTGATTACCTGGTTGGGTTTTTTCCGAGGTTTTCCCCAACCGTAATGTGAATACAAGGTAATCTATGGCGAATCCTCGGCCTCATCTCGCCAAATATCATCTCGCTATCACCAATCTCATTGTCGCTAAATAACCTCGTAGTTGATACAGCGTCGTTAAATAATCAACTAAAATAAAAAAAATTGACCGTCTACTGCACGGTTATTGATCACATATTTATTAGTGATTGACCGTCTACTGCACAGTTATTGAATACTCACTTATTAGTGATTAAACAACACATTTTCACAGTTTTCACTTTTTTCTTGTCTGTTTCGTTTCTCTTGTTCTGATCTTTCTAAGAACTCTTCGCCACCGGCGTAGATCTGTCGGCTAAGGCGTTTGCCTGCCGATCCGGAGTTTCGTTCGGGCGCGAGTTCAATTCCCGCTTGGGCTGAGGTTGGGTTTTTTCCTATGTTTTGCCCAACCGTAAGGCAAATGTCAGGTAATCTATGACGAATCCTCGGCTTCATCCCGCCAAATACCATCTCGCGATCATCAATCCCATCGACGCTAAATAACCTCGTAGTTGATACAGTGTCGTTAAATAACCAAGTTAAAAAATAAAAATAAATAAAAAAAGAACACTTCTCGCTGCCTTTTCTCTCATCTCTTATTCGCTTCCTTTCTTCTCTTGCCTCTTCTTCCATTTTTCTCTTTTGTGCCTTATCAGAAGCAAGTGTGTGCGTCATTTCTCTGATGTTATTACAAATGGCTTCACCCAGCACTGGACGAGGACCAAAGGACACTTTTCCTTCAACGGGATATTTATTTCTGGACGCTAAGGTTGCTTTTAGGACACCAAACTTCTTGGCAGCTTCATTTAAACTAATTCCACTGCGGACAGGTTCTGTAGCGTTTCGTAAAGCTTCCTCTGTATAATGCACTTTACCTGGCTTAGGCATTATAATATTGTATCAGTCCTGTAAATATCCCCATCATTTAACCGATAACATATATAGAATTGGAGCAAATTGGTCCATATTCTAACAAATAATTTATAAACGACCAATCACTGTAGTTTGCAGACATTCACTTTATAGTGATTGACCACGGGGCATTTTTATGTCATATAAAAACGTTTACAAAATAATATTCTGTGGACGGAAACCCTATACATTTTCTCACACTATGAGTGTAAAAACGAGCACCAGAATTTATGTATTCTTTACAGAATAAATAAATTATTGTGTGCATTATTCTTAGCAATTTCTCTAGTTACTTACACTTGTTTACGTTCAGTTGCATTTCCAATCGATTTCAGTCCTCTCAGACAACAGACACTAACTCAGTGGGATGAACAGCGACAACTAGCCACAAATAAGGGTTGTTACTAGAGGTTTATGCAGCAAAAAGTGAAATCACGATCGTGGTTTATTCACAATATGCTTGGAAAAAGGAAGCGGTCAATCACCGTATACTGGTCAATAACTACCTAGTTTACCCTACTTCCTCTCATTTCTCCAATTTCTTATGCTAATGCCCTACAGACTCTTACTTCAGCACTTCAATGCTTGCAACTAAGCTGCGAGTTCGAGAATCTCTCTCTCCCCACGGTTTCACCTGCGTCGCGTCGCTGCCCTGTTCCATCCCCTCCGCCCGCTTCGCAACTCAAAGCCCGTGAGTGGCCTTAGTGTTGCTATCTTGGCTGAGGGCTGTTGTTGATACATAGGATAAGCGTTTAAGCGTCTTTGGTCAATTTCACCAGTTCCCACAGCGAAACTAGCCGGTATCGTTTTCAGAAACCACATCCTTGTGTTCCCAAAGCACGATGTTTACTACTAGACTTCGAAGTTGAGTCACATTCACGCTGAAGTTAAGTACACACAGAATAATACCGTGTTTCCAAAGCAGCTGGCAAGGTTGTCGTCTCCCCTCATACACACATTATGTCAGTTAGATGTGGCTTATGCAATACACACCCAGCAATGAAAAAAATTAAACCTTAGCCTCAAGGACAAACATAATTACTATGCCAGTATACATTGCATTGTGTCTCTCGAGTATAGCAACGTAATATTACTCTTAGGTCAATAAACAGTCATACTTACTTACTTATTGGCTTTTAAGGGACCCGGAGGTTCATTGCCGTCTTCACATAAGCCCTCCATTGGTGTATATCCTGAGCAAGATTAATCCAGTCTCTATCATCATATCCCACCTTCCTCAAATCCCTTTTAATATCATATTCCCATCTACGTATCGGCCTCCCTAAAGGTCCTTTTCTCTCCGGCCTAACAACTAACACTCTGTATCATTTCTGGATTCGCCCATACGTGCTACATGCCCTGCCCATCTCAAACGTCTGGACTTAATGTTCCTAATTATGTCAGTTGAAGAATAAATGCGTACATTTCTGTGTTGTGTAACTTTCTCCATTTTCCTGTAACTTCATCCCTCTTAGCCCCAAATTTTTTCCTAAGCACCTTATTCTCAAACACCCTTAACATATGTTCCTCTGTCAAAGTGAGAGTCCAAGTTTCACGACCATAATAAACAACCGGTAATATAACTGTTTTATAAATTCTAACTTTCAGATTTTTGGACAGCAGACTGGATGATAAGAGCTTCTCAACCGAATAATAACAGGCATTTCCCATATTTATTCTGCGTTTAATTTCCTCCCGAGTATCATTTATATTTGTTACTGTTGCTCCGAGGTATTTGAATTTTTCCACCTCTTCAAAAGAAAATTTCCAATTTTTATATTTTCATGTCGTACAACATTCTCGTCACGAGACATAACCATATACCGTACTTTGTCTTTTCGGGATTTACTTCCAATCCTATCTCATTACTTGCTTCAAGTAAAATTCCCGTGTTTTCCTTAATCCTTTGTGGATTTTCTCCTAATATGTTCACGTCATCCGCATAGACAAGCAGCTGATGTAACCCGTTCAATTCCAAACAATTCCAATTCTATAAACAGTCATAGAGGGAATTACTATTATTTTTACGAAGGTACTCAGTAACAATTTTTATAATAATAATAATAATAATAATAATAATAATAATAATAATAATAATAATAATAAACCCAATGTCACTCTAGGGGAAGGATAATACCAGGTACATCTTTTTAAAAGATTTTCCCTACATAACTTGCTTGGGCTGGGTTTGATGTAGGTTGGACCCGGGACAGATTCGTACACTTAGGCACGGTTTGGCCTATTGTGCACCCATAAATGCAATGGTTGTCCAAGCCCGACTAGTGGCGTGGGTGGCGTTCGTGAATTCGATTCTGACAGGTATGCCATCCTACGTCAGACCAGATAGAACCAGGTCCCGTCCTCATGTGAGTAGCCTGATAAGCTCCTGGAGCCCGCAACCCCAAAACCTTCCTACATCAGCATCGGAAATCCATACTATCCTGAAGATTTCACTCCAACCTCGTTTACTATCTATCTATCTATCTATCTATCTATCTATCTATCTATCTATCTATCTATCTATCTATCTATCTATCTATCTATCTATCTATCTATCTATCTATCTATCTATCTATCTATCTATCTATCTATCTATCTATCTATCTGTCTGTCTGTCTGTCTGTCTGTCTGTCTGTCTGTCTGTCTGTCTACCTGTCTATCTATCTATCTATCTATCTATCTATCTATCTATCTATCTATCTATCTATCTATCTATCTATCTATCTATCTATCTATCTATCTATCTATCTATCTATCTATCTATCTATCTATCTACCTACCTATCTACCTATCTACCTATCTACCTATCTATCTATCTATCTATCTATCTATCTATCTATCTATCTATCTATCTATCTATCTATCTATCTATCTATCTATCTATCTATCTATCCATCCATCCATCCATCCATCCATCTATTCTGGTGTAGTTACGGCCATGAGGCCTTCTCTTCCACAACACCAGGAATACAAATGCAATAATAGAAATAAACAGAAAAAAATACACTATATACAAAATAAAGCTACACAAGAAATAAAGAGAGAGAGAGAGAAACACTATAAACAAAGTAAAGCCACACAAATATATACACAGGTTGCAGTCACACAAACTTTAAATGAGTGATGATGTATTATAATTAATTGTATCCTAACTAATTAACTAACAGAAACAAGAAACTTGCAATTTTAACCTGGATTAAAAAAGAAATAAAAAAAACGCTAATCAATACTTCTAGCAATACCTAAAAACATTAACTAGGACAAAATTTTTCATTTTAATTTTGAATTGTGATAAAGTCCGGCAGTCCCTGACGTCATTAGGTAACGAATTCCAAAGGCGAGGTATTTCTACAGTATAGGAAGTTGAGTATAAAGACGTTCTATGACGAGGGATAGAAAGAAGTGCTTGATGTCGGTTTCGAATAGTTATAAGAAATTGAAAGCGCGATAACAGATAATTCAGAGTAGAAGTATGCATGAATCTAAACAGAAGAGACGGCGAATGTATTGTTCTTCGTTCCTTCAGACGCGCCCATGAAAGTAACTGGAGGGAAGGTGTTATATGATCAAATTTACGAGTATTGCAGATGAATCGTATGCACACATTATGAACACGTTGTAGTCTCTCAGCTAAGAGTGAACTTACAGTCGCAATAATCAAAATGGGGCATTACAAGCGTCTGAATAAGATTCTTTTTTAGACTACAGTAAGTGGTGCTACTTTGCGCTGAATTTTACAGAATTTTTACTTTAAACCTCATTACCCAATGTTGGCTTACACCACTTCTGCTCTGAACGGCTCAATGTGACGATACTGGAGATGAGATCTGGATTTATCATCACGACTGGTAGCTGTGGCGACCCTGAGAAGATACGTCGGTTGCGTGATGTGGAACATGGACCTTAATCAGGGTGTGGATTCTCGGCCTGGCATTATCCGAGATGGAATTGAGCTGGGTTAAATAAAAGTGCTGTGCAAGCAGGGAGAATCGGACACTAATAAGATATATGTACACAAGTATTTTTATTGTAATTATTCTGCTGATTTTTCATTAATTGTTAGGAATAGTTAATTAGATCCTATTTTTAGAGTGAATAGCGAGTGATTTTATCGTAATGTACTAATGAGATAACTCAAACCTCATTATAGAAAAGATACATCGATCTAAAATTTGAGCAGGGGCCCCCACGCATCACAACCAGTTGTTATATAAATTACTATATAAATAAACCTGTATTAGGCCTATGACATATTACCGAGCTTTTTCTTTCTGCGTGGAATGATTAACTCACACATTAACTAATTTATCTCATGCCTGTAACCTTAGAAACAGATCTATGTCACTCATCCCGAGTGATTTTGTGAGAGAAGTCACTGTCTCATGACTAAACACATTAACCTAAGTGACTGATTAACTTCAGTGGTTAGCTGGCTGACCTACAGACTGACTGACTCACTCAATTACTTACTAATTGATTAACAGACCTCATTGGCTGATGGCCAGTTTCTCCAAGTAATGTTTAATTTGGCTCAACAAATGTTAAATTAAAAGCCTGTTTATTTTTAACGTTTTGTTAATAAGTATGTTTATGTTCGACCATGCCGAAATGTAGTAATTATACACCTGGTAGCAGCCCTTTAATGGACCTTATTAAAGTACACCTATTCATTAAAGTTCAGTTCTTCAACCTATCAGAATACGCCATTGTAGCAACATGAAAGCGCAAGTATCGATTATTCTTGGATATGCAATCGAAAGACAACTAGCGAAACGTCACGGAGGCTGGAAATCCAAGGTTATGTTCTGTTACTATAATAATTAGTGTTAATTGTAAGTAATATTCAAATAAATTCAATTTGTCATCTCGTTTTTCAATGTCTAATTCAATTTCAAGGTTATATCAAAATTAATGTTTCTTTTACTCTCTAGATTATATCAAGGTCGTCCACATCTGTTTCTAGGAAAAAATCAATACTTTCACGTCTGCGCACATCTCACAATTTACGAGGTAGGCTATTTCACATGGTCAGTTCCGCTCCTTACTTAGATAACAATAACATGAATACTTATGAATAATTTCAAGTTAGAAATATGGTCGAGCGTAAAAAGTCATATGAAACTTGCCTATAATGGTAATTAAGACGCTCGTATGAAATTATGAAACTCGCTTGCGCTCGTTTCATAAACATGCCCGCGTCTTAATTACTACCATTATAGGCTCGTTGCATAATGTATTATTTCTATTTATGCAACATAATTTTGTTTAAAACAACCAACACTTAACATTAACAGTCGTTCACTCTATTTTAACTACTCAACAGCAGTTGGTAATGATTTTGCACATGTGAAGCAATTTTTTATTAACTGAAATTATTATTTAAATTCTGTTCTGTAGAGTAAATCATGAAATAATCATATATAAAATCATAACCTGTTACAGTAGGCCATGATCCATATGGTATAGAGCAGTGGTCGTCAGCGCTCGCTGAAATGTGCAATGCGTACGCGGTGCCGTCCCATGTACACCGTCGTGCAACAGGGAGAGATAGAGAGCATACCCGCTAGCAGCTACGGAGTGCACCCTGGTATAGAGAGTAGATAAATGAAAGTTGTAGTTACTGCTATTGAATAATAGTTATTATAAAGTAAGTTTATATTTCTAATGCTGAAATATGGCTTTCTCTTTAGAAAAATTTCAGCATTATGACCAGTGGCGTAGCCTGAATTTTTGAGCAGGGGAAGCTAACTCAAGTTGTCTTTCATGCAATGTGAGAGAACGTATTACAAAAATACAGTCTTAAAATAAATAGTAGTCAATTTCAAGTCAGCAGTCGAAGATTGGTTGGAACCTCGTAAGTAACACCGATAAGGCATGGCCTCAAATGGTACGTAGTAAAATATGATTTCACGGTTTACACATATCTCTTAACATATAGACACATATACGTATCCATATAACATTAGCTCTCTCCCTGTCATAATTAGAGAAATTACAATATTAGTATCATTACGTAAGTACCGTATGCGTTTGTCTTTTGGTTGTGTCCTTCATTGACAGCAAGGGAGTCGGTCATTTGTTTTTTTAAATCACACTTTTGTTCGTAAGTCAGTCTTGATAATACAATTGTCCTAAAAAATTCAAGTAAATTAGTGTCAGGAACTGTTATTTCGCTCATTATTTATTATATCAGCCACAATGCACGCTTACACTGCAACTGAACACATCTGACGAAAAGGGATAACTCGGAAACTACTTATTTTAAATGTTAAAGCTAGCTTCTTGGAAGCCTTGCGACTAGGGTAGTTCAGTTAGAAAGGGATGGAAAATCTTGCGGGGTGGATTACACAGAAGAAACCAGTCTGCATGGAAGCTGGTGTGTGCAGGCTTCTTGTTTACTGCTGCATCACAAATCATCCTGAGCTGCCGCATCACAATATTTAACGCGTAAATATGAATTTTATTAAAATTAATAAATAATTTTGTCCATAAACTGCAGGTTTATTATGAAATTATTATTAACTGGGGAAGCTAAGCTTTTTACCTTACATTGAAGCTACGCCACTGATTATGACTACCAGGTGACAATAATTATAGGAATGTGTATGTAGTGAACTGTAGACAAAACCCGAGGAGAATTCCGTGTCATATAAAATTCTCTAATCATTCTCTCTGCTTCAGATATATGTACAATTATATATAATGTCGTATTAATGAAGCAATTGCTACTGAAACACTTTTATTACTATTCACTGAGTATTTTGAAGCACTATTCACATCACCTATAGTTGAAAAGAGCCAGTAGCATAGAATCTACAGTTAATAGTAGCTGGTGAATTGGAGCAAGTGGCCTATTTCTGTTTCTAGGATATTGAAATCTGATTTCAATTTCTTGTCATGTTGAGATTCCACATTTTGTAAATACTAAATGGATAAGAGCTCAGCATTGAAATAAGCGGTCAGTATGATAATATCAGTTGACTTTTAAAAATTATCTTCCCTATATTAACATTCCAAAGTATCTTTTAAATGTCATATTATCAGTCATACTCTAAACATTCCTTAAAGAGAGAAATAAAATATTATTTTCACAACTTCTGTCTGAACAGCTGAGGTGTCATCCGCCATATTTAGTTGTTTGTTAAATTAATTAACTGCCTAAAATCCTACATAAAGTTAACAATATGTTAAGCCAAACTAGTGTTGAAGACATGAAAAAACTGTTATTTAACAAACTGTTTAGAGTTTAACAGTCGTTAAGTATTCTAACAATACTTGAAGAAACCGGATGACACATTTGTTTTATTCTCCTTCTGACTAAATTCGACATGTTAAGGTCAATAATAATAATAATAATCTATACTAATAATAAATCTGTAGCCGAAATTTTTCTGGTAATTTTCGATTTTCCAAAAATAATTGGTCCTAACATATATAATTAACCACCCTGAAACCGAAAATCGCTTTTTTGAAATTTTTGTTTGTATGTCTGTCTGTCTGTCTGTATGTATGTTTGTTACCTTTTCACGCGATAATGGCTGAACGGATTTCGATGAAAATTGGAACATAAATTAAGTTCGTTGTAACTTCGGTTTTAGGCAATATGGTATTCAAAATACATTATTTAAAAGGGGGGTTATAAGGGGGCCTGAATTAAATAAATCGAAATATCTCGCTTATTATTGATTTTTGTGAAAAATGTTACATAACAAACGTTTCTTTAAACATAATTTGCGATAAGAGTTATTCCTTGAAAAATTTTGTTAGGACTGATATTTAATGAGATAAATGAGTTTTAAAATTAAAATAACTGCCATCTAAGGCCGTGTAATGAATTAAAAAACAAATGACTTCGTCTATAAGGGGCCTTGGACAGCAACAATCGAAAGCTATGAAAGATAGCCTACAGAGAATGTTTCTGTGTTTGTATGAAGTAATATCGGAAGCTAAATTAACCGATTTGCATAATTAATTATTATTTCACCATTGGAAAGTGTAGTTTCTCTAGATGGACATAATGCTATAATGTTATTACAGTAACTTCTGATATAATATAATATAACATAATATAATATAATATGTAATATTATATAATATAATATGTAATATTATATAATATAATTTAAGTTATTTGAAGGGTTCGCAACCATAGTGGGCCAAGCGCCATTTACTGAATACGTAGAAAACAAGGGTTAAAATTAAGTTATTACCATAATTCAATGGAAACATATAACAAGTAAAATAAAATATACACATTAAATCTAAATGATGTCAATCTTCATTAAACTATGGTTGCATGTAATAAAAATTAAGAAACAGGTTAAAGAATTGTCATTGCACCAATGAGTGTCTCTGGACCAAAATGATCGCATTTTAATTATTTGGATGCAATTTAAATTAAGTAACATATTAAACGATTTATCCTACTATCAAACACCAATGTTCCTTGGATCAAATGTCCTATTTTAATTATATAATTACTTTATATTTATTTCTAACGGGTGCAGCGGAGCGCATGGGTACGGCTAGTAGTAGTAATAATAATAATAATAATAATAATAATAATAATAATAATAATAATATATAGTCTGTGACGCTATGTTAGAAAAATTCTAAATTTGCGGTCTTTCGAAGGTATTAAACTGGGAACTTTCTTCTCTCTTCAGCCGTTGCTAATTCTGTATCATTCTTCACAACGTCTGTCAACTTCGCACATCGTTCCCACTCCGCTGCGAGACCTGGCCGCGCTCAAATCATTGCCGAAGGCTTTCAGTCTGGATATCTGGTTCAAGAGTGCCATATACAATATTTGTGAGGTGCAGCCATTGACGTACACAGAAAACAATATTGATGGCTCAGTTACCACTGCCACGGGCAGCTAACCCGGTTTCATTGATCCTGATAGATATAGAAATCTGGGATGAAATAAATTGTGGTTATGCATCATATACAAGCTGGCCCACTGTTTCAACTCTAGTAATGAAAATTATGTACCTGCAGCTCACATGGGAATTTATTGGAATTTATTATTTACCTGAACAAAGGAGCAATAATTATACGTACCTATTTCTAAATGACAATCCCATTCGTCACCGCCTTTGTTGTCATAATAGTAGTAATAATAATAATAATAATAATAATAACAATTTATTATTAATTATGCGTATTTACGAACTAGCCGTACCCGTGCGCTCTGCTGCACCTGTTAGAAATAAATATAAAGTAATTACATAATTAAAATAGGACATTTGATCCAGGGAACATTCGTGTTTCGTAGAAGGATAAATAGTTTAATATGTTATTTAATTTAAATTGTATTTAAATAATTAAAATGCGGTCATTTTGGTCCAGAGAGCAATCATTTGGTGCGATGACAATTCTTTTAACATGTTTCTCACTTATTATTACATGCAACCATAGTTTAATGAACATTGACATATCATTTAGTTTTAATGTGTATACTTTATATTACTTGCTATATGTTTCAGAAGTTACTGTAATATCATTGTAGAATTATGTCCATCTAGAGAAACTACACTTTCCAATGGTGAAATAATAAACAATTAATTAGCTTCCGATATTACTTCATACAAAAACAGAAACATTCTCTTAGGCTGTGTTTAATAGCTTTCGATTGTTGTTGTCCAAGGCCCCTTATAGACGAAGTCATTTGTTTTTATTTCAGTACAGTGCCTTAAATGGCGTTGTTATTGTAATTTTAAAACTCATTTATCTCATTAAATATCAGTCCTATCAAACTTTTGTATAGAATAAAACTTATCGGTAATCATTTTTAAAGAAAGTTTTGTTATGTAAAAGTTTTCATGAAAATCAATAATAAGCGAGATATTTCGATTTATTTAATTAAGGTTCCCTTATAACCCCCCTTTTAAATAAATTATTTTGAATGCCATATAGCCTAAAATCTAAGTTACAACAAACTTAATTTATATTCCAATTTTCATATAAATCGGTTTAGCCATTATCGCGTGAAAATGTAACAAACAGACAGACATACAAACAAAAATAAAAAAAGCGATTTTCGGTTTCAGGATGGTTAATTATACATGTTAACACCAATTATTTTTGGAAAATCGAAAATTACCAGAAAAATTTTGGCTACGGATTTATTATTAGTATAGATTATAATCTCATTCGTCACCGCTTTCGTTGTCACAAACAAAATAACGATATTAATAATAATAATAATAATAATAATAATAATAATAATAATAATAAAAATAATAATAATAAAAATAATAAATCATTATCCATCGCTTTATTTCTTCTCTCAGTTCACAATGTAGCAGATGATTCCATTCGTTGAAATGTAGTAATCATTTAATTTTACTATTGCCAGTTGTTTAGAAGTTCTTTTCTATATGGCATATACAACTTCCTTGGTCTCTATTTGCTTTACCTTCAGCACTGGTTTCAATATTTATACGTGTTAATGATCTATTATGTCTTCTTCTTCTTCTTCTTCTTCTTCTTCTTCTTCTTCATGCATTAAGCCCTACAAAGGCTTGTTGCGCGCTCCAAATTATTAGTTCATTGGTCTTTCCATCGTTTTTTTGGTCTTCCTATGTTTCGTTTCCCTTCTGGTATATAATTTAATATTTTCTTTGGGTATCTTCTCTCATCCATTCTGTCTACGTGATCTAGCCATTTTTGTCTATGATGGTCTATTCCTTCATTTAGGCTAAAAATCTGTAATTGATTTCTTATGTCTTCATTTCTGATTCTGTTCCTTTTAGTGACTCCCAGAACTGATCTTAAAAACCTCATTTCTGCTGCCTGTAGTCTACTTTTATCTCTACTTGTCATTGTCCAAGTTTCACTACTATATAGAGCTGCAGGAACTGCCATAGTTTTATAAAATTTTATCATCGTATCTTTTCTTACTTTATTTTTTAAAGTTCTTTTAATTGTTCCGCATATTTTTGAAAACATTTCAACTTTATTTCCAATATCTACCTCTTTAATATATGATATTGATGATCCTAAAAATTTAAATGTATTTACTTGTTCAATTATATTATTGTCTAATACAAGTTTACATCTTAGCGGATGAGTTCCTTGAAATGCCATAGCTTTGGTTTTATTTTTTTATATATCAAAATTGTAATTAATAATTATTTTATGGAGTTCAAATAATGCTCTTTGTAGCGTGTTTTCATTGTCAGAAATTATTACTTGGTCATCTGCATATAGGAGTGTCATTATAAAATTCTTCCTATTATAATCAGAGGATATATTTAAAATGTTCAGCCGCAGTTTCCATTCTCGGATTGCGTTGTCTAGGTATAAATTAAATAAAGTGGGTGATGTACAGCACCCTTGTCTTAGTCCGGTGTTAATACTTGTTGTTTTAAAATTTCCACCTCTTTCTTTTACACATATAGTTGTACCATTGTATATTTCTTATGTATTTATATTAATAATCTTCTTCTTCTGCCTGACAAGTGTTAGGCCACAAGGCCTGTTACGGTCTCACATAAAATTTTCACGCCATCTCTTAGCAGGACGACCTACAGATCTTTGGCCATGTGGTACATAATCATAAATTGCCTTTGGGAGTCTACTATTACTCATTCTTTCCAAATGATGTTTCCAATTGGACTGATATTGAACAATGTAATCTTAAACTGGTTGAGATTTTAGTTCCTTTAAAATGTCACAATTTCTTTCCAGATCCCATTTAGTATAACCCGCTGTTCTTCGCATGAATCGCATTTCACAAACCGTTATTCTGCTTTTATCTGCTTCCCTCAGTGTCCATGCTTCGCTGCCATAGCTGAACATCGGTCGTTAAGCTGAGCTGTGACGAGCTGTCACCATAAAGTAACTGGGATGTACTGTGTAATGTTTGTTGCCGCGGTATAGTTTCTTCATCAATTCAGTTATTTTAACCTTTCATTTTGGGGATTTCGAACTTCTGTGTTATGGTTTCTGTGTGTATCTTTGGCTTATATTTTGTTATGCATGGCCTATTATTTTAGATATAAAAACAATGCTACTCCTATGATTTGGGATCAGTAGAACACCATGTAAATTACGTTATAAGTAGTGAAATACAATGTAATTAAAATATATATAACACTTATACTATTGCTGAGATACCCACTTTCTGCATTGAAGATGGTACAGATTATTAATCGAACAAACAAATCCCCGTCTGTTAGTTGCTTGCTCTTCCCCCCTCGAATATGGCTAGTTGCCAAGACTGTTTCCAAACATTGATTTGTTAACCCAGTGGACCCAATATACAGAGGAAGTCACGGAGTCAACTTCATTTACTCATATAGGAGTAACAAATATAAAAATATGTTGCAAGAGTATTTTCATTTTGTAGGTAGTTTTAACCGATAAGCAGAAATACAATGAGTTTGGAATGAATGGGACCGCCTAATACTTATATTACGATGTAGTATTAATATGTTACATTTTATTGTTGAACGTTTTCGGCATATTTATGCCATCCTCAGATCTTAAAAAATTGTCTTTTATACATACTTAATACGAGGGGGATCCAGGAAATAACGACCGTTTTGTTGTAATAATTAAAAAAATATTTATTTGAAAAAAACAAAGTCTGTTACATAACTGAAGCTTCCTTTACTTCTCTACATAATCACCACCTACATTTAAACATTTGTGGTACCTGTTCACTAGCTTTAGAATTCCCGTGTTATACTCCTCTGCCGCCAGTTCATTAAGCCAGGTGTTCACTGTCTTCTTCAACTCTTCATCACTTCCAAAACGCGTACCACCCAGAAAGTCTTTCAGCTTAGTGAAAAGGTGAAAATCGCTAGGAGCAAGGTCTGGACTATAGGGCGGATGATCAAAGATTTCCCAACCGAATTGATCCAGCAATTCTCGAGTTGAAGCAGCAGTGTGCGGGCGGGCGGGCGTTGTCGTGAAGAAGCACAACTCCTCTCGAAAGCATTCCTCGCCTCTTGTTTTGGATGGCTCGCCGTAGTTTTCGTAAAGTCTCACAATAACGATTTGCATTGATCGTAGTGCCTTTTGGGATGAAATCCAGCAAAAGAACACCTTTGCAATCCCAAAAGACACTAGCCATGACTTTTTGTGTTGAGAGAGTCTGTTTGAATTTTCTCGGTTTCTTGGGTGATGAGGGATGATGCCACTGACGTGATTGGCGCTTGGTCTCTGGGGTGTTGTGAGACACCCAGGTCTCATCACCAGTCACAATTTGATCAAGAAAGGCGTCTCCATCTGTGTGATATCGCATCAAGAATGTCAATGCTGAGGCCATTCTCTGAGTTTTGTGTTGGTCACTCAGTTGCCGTGGAACCCATCGTGCACAGATTTTGTGGTAGCCAAGATGTTGCGACACAATTTCACCAAGCAAAGAACGAGAAATGTCAGCAAAGGCAATATGCAATTCGTCGAGTCATGTGCGCCTGTCTTGCAAGATTCTGTCGTTCACTTTAGTCTTCAGGTCTTCTGTGATGAGTGATGGGCGTCCGGGTCGAGTTTCATCGTGGACATTTGTTCGCCCATTGTTGAACATTTCGCACCATTTTCTCACATTTCTTTCATTCATTACAGTATCACCATACACTTCTTTCAATTGCCAGTAAATTTCTGCAGGTTTCAAATGTCGGGCATTCAAAAATCGAATCACACTCCTCACCTCACAGTCGGCGGGATTATCAATCACGTCGTTCATTTTGAAGTAACACAAAATGCACAATGTCGACTTGTTGCAACCAGTACTCACAACATTATGAGAACACATGTTAAGGAAGCCAGTTGACCTTCAAACAAGGAAGGAGAGTCAGCTGCGCGGCGGGTATGCGCGAACGGTCGTTATTTCCTGGATCCCCCTCGTATTATGCCACATTGGTTGCTTGCAATACATAACTAACAAACAACGAAATCATAATTACACTATTTATAAGGCGAACTTGTGATTACTGTGTCCTCAATCAGCTGTTGATTGTACAATGTCACTTCATAATATGTTAAAACACAAAAACTAGTTAAATAAAAGATTAAAACAGTATTGTTTGCAGCCTTAAGCAGTATGTGTTCCAACTTAATTTCTACATGGATTATCACGTTATAGGCAGTGAGTGAAGTGTAGATCAGGCAAACCCAGATATAGAAAACTTGCAAATGTTGTGTGAGAGATGAAGCAAATCCATTTAATTGAAGACCTGCAATTTCTACAATTAGTGAAAAATTGAGAGTTTTTCCATTTTTGTATCAAGAGATTATCAAATGAAGTTTATTTTGATTTCAAATTCAAATTCAAATTGAAATTTATTTACAATTTACATTTTAATTGAATACATATGAATAGATACCCGAAATGAGCATAATGCTCGTGCTCGGGTACAGTCCAGTAGTCTACATAAATTTTACACGGTTCAAATAATAATGCTGATGATATAAATAATAGTAACAATAATAATAATAATAATAATAATAATAATAATAATAATAATAATAATAATAATAGAATAATCGTGACAGAAATGGTACAAAGATTGTAATAGAAAATAATTCATTAATAATAATAATAATAATAATAATAATAATAATAATAATAATAGTGATAAAACAAACATATTTACAATAATAAAATAAATGCTAAGACGGATAAAATAAAATATAAAACCACTAGCGAGAGTTAACACAACTTAAATAAGCATATAATAACCGGAAAAAATGCCAAACTCGAAAATCAACAGAAAAGTTCGTTGTATCGCAGACGACAGCAACCGCCGTATTGATATTGTGTTGTGCATTAATGGTAGTAGTGGGGAGCTGAAAGTCTACGTAACTGCCGTTCTCTTCGAATCTTCTCGTAAAATCATGGGAAGTTAATGCTGAAAAAACAAAATGTCTACGAGTCAAACTGTTCATTATTACCAGGATAAATACAAATAATACTGAAATATATTAATCTAGTTTGTTATAGATCTCTCCTTTTGTGCAAGATTCATCATATCAAAATATTTTATGAATGGCGGGGAAAATATAAATTTAAATAACTTTCTAGTGACAAGATATAGTGACAAGTACAATCAAGTGTATCTGTGGCGATGCTAAGGAATCATTTATTGGAGATATACACTGTTATTAATTAAGAAAATGATCTATTTATATTTATTACAATGTTTTATCTTATAGGTTACATGCATCAGATAAATACAATAAAAATTAGTACCATATAATGCTAGTAACACTTAAAAAAATTATAATAAAATTTATAAAATATCATACAAACTTTTTCACTTTATTTTTAAAGTTAAGAATGTGTAAATTGCTTAGGTCTGGATTATTTTTCAATACTGAATTGTATAGTCTTGGTCCATATTTAAAGTGAACATTGTTACCACCACATAAAATCTTTCTCTCGAAGTTACTCGTACGTAAACAGTGTATGCAAGAGAAGTTAGAAATGTAAATGAATTCAATGGAAGACAGTGATGAACAAATTAAAATTAAAAACAAACTGAACCAAACAATTTTTGTTTATGGAGAATCAAGCTCTCAATTTGCTACTAGTGAAGAATCTTCTTAATTTTACTATTGTATATTTTCTGTATCTACTACTGAGACCTAACAGTGGTTTATCAATGTCTGTCATATTCATCTAATCTGTTATAATCCTACAGAATGTGAAGAGAAAGAAGAAAAGGCTCGTGATGCAACCATTTCTTTTAATAATATGAAAAATACATTAGAGGCTATACTGAATAACTCTCAAAGCGTAATATGAAAGGAGAAGCTAAAAATGAAGATATACTAGTGGCTTGTGCAGCAAATGCTGCTGCAAACTAAGTTCGTTAGACGTTCAAATAAACATTCTTCAGATTTATTTTCAATGAAGATTACTTGTCTTTTTGATAGTTATTTGCTTCCATAATAATGAAACATACTCCCTCTGAATGGATTTTTTTAGGCCAAATACTTTTTCTTGAACCCATCCAACTTCAATTTTTGAGTTTCAACGCGAAAACGCAAGTATCAATGTCAGGACGATAGCAGTAGCTATTTCAGGTCATTGTGGATTGTAGGCAAAAGTGAAAAAAATGTCAGGTTTGCTAAACTTTCGAACAATAGCATTTTCGTATAGCTGCTGCATGTAGAACTTTAAATGTAGAGCGTAAAATCATTTTATCCTACTAAGAGATCTTGCTGAAATGATCTGGAGACTACAAAATTTTCTAGCCTCTTATTTCATCAGTAAGTAATACCTTTTGATATTTCCTTAGGATCTGTAATTTTTGCGCTCTCTCGAGCCAATACTGAAGACAATGACACATATCAATATCTACACTACACCGCCATTAAGTATTTGAAAAAGACCCAACCCCACTGGTTTAATAAGTATAAAAATATTTGATTTTTAATAACAATATTATTATCTTACTTAAGTTTTGTAGTTATATATAGCAGCCACTCAGTAAATTATAGAAATGAAGATCTAAATTAAGATATTCTCTACATTTACTTACATAACCACAAAAACGTTTCACTTTCATGTCAACAATATAGCATCAATATTATGTACAATTAATGAAAAATAGATGCTTCATGACATTAACTATAATAATACTTAATTTCTAATGGTAATCATGTCATCAAACCACCTCAAGTTTCTTAGATTTGAATATCTAATACACAGCTGTACTCAGAAAATTATACACTGCAGAATCATGTAGTGTGTGTTTTGTTCTGAAATTCAATCAAGTCGGCCGTGATTCAATAAAATTAGTTCTCAAAACTGACAACAAATGGATTTTGGAAAATGGGAAAATTATGTAGGAAAATTAATATTTCACTGAAAACTACTACTTTTCCGAAAAACTTTAGGTTCCAAGCTTAAAAATGAGGGGCCATTTATTAAAATTCGTTCAGCCGTTTTCCCGTAATTTCCATTACCAGTGAGACACACTCACGGACAGGAGAACGCGAATTCGATTATGCGCACTGTTCAAAACATACAGAGGTGAGCCTGCCTGGAGAGAAATAAAAAATAGGTTGCAGCCGCCAAGTTACTCTTCAAGGAACGACCACTCATATAAATTGAAGGAAAGAAGACAGAGGACGGACACTGGAAAGTTTTCTTTTCTCAATCGTACTATCAGGGACTGGAATGCTTTACCTGCAGACTTACTAAAGGCTTTACCAACAACCAAAAATGTATTTAAAAATAGGCTTAAGGACCTTACTAATAGACGGTAATTATACACAGTACTTAAAGGGTGTAAATGATACGTTGTTATTGAAGTGTTGTATCAGTGAAGAATTATGTTGTGTCAGTGAAGTGTGTTGTATCAGTGAATGAGTATGTCGTGTCAGTGAAGTGTGCTGTGTAAGTGAAACGTGTTCCTGTCAGTGAAGCTGTATATGTTATAGTGGCAGTGCATAGTATTTGAACAGTGAAATGTTTTTGAAGTGTTAGTGAAATCAGGATAGAATCAATGAAATGTGTCGTAGTTCCAGTGCAGTGAGTGAGTTGACAGCGAAATGAGTGTAATGTTGAAAGGTACTTGTGCAGATATGAACATATCATACTCGTGGGTTTTAGTTCGATCTTAGTTTTAAGATACAAATTAGAATATTTCAAATGTTATTTTAAGTGATCGTTTCATTTAATTTAGTATATTCCCTGTTGTTGTTATTATTATTATTATTATTATTATTAGTATTAATTATTAGTATTATCATTAATTGTATTTTTAATTAATAAGTTTATTATTGTCATTATTGAGTGTAATTAGTTACCACTGCCACCGGGTATATACCCATTGCAGTGTGAATAAATACATACACATACAAATTATATATATATAGATTTTAACAGAAAATTTTCTACTGTTGAGGAAATATGCTTCATTTCGGGCACATAAAGACCGAAGTAATGCTCGTAAATTTTGACGATAGCAATATATCTTTCTAATGAGGGGGGATAGAATCCTAAATAGAGAATACCACATATATTATTATTATTATTATTATTATTATTATTATTATTATTATTATTATTATTATTATTATTATTATTATCATCGTCATTCGATACGGCTCAACTCTTCGTCGCAATGAGTTACTTGTCTTGCATCTTCATCATAATGATAATTATATCCATGAGCAGGCTTAAGATAAGATGTGTAATTCCTAAATTACTGATTGTTGTCAGCTTGCAAGTGATAATACATCAATATTATATTCTTTGCTTACTTTATACTGTACTTTATAAAGTACCGGTATACTCGAATTAAAACAATTATATTTTGTGAAGGGGGATAGAAGTTATTCCTGGCAAGGATGTTAATATGAATTTATGAGAGGAGATAACTTTCCAACAGATGGGGAAATCCCCCCATTCCCCCCGTTAATTCGTACCCTGGCAATGAGTTACTTGAGAAATTGAGCAAACTGCAAAAAGTTTTAAGTAATTCGTATTCAAAATCACTGTTCATATTATATGGAAAATATTAATTTGACTACAAGGCATTCTTATGTGAAAGTAAGTAGGCTATTACATAGACATATATAGGATAGTCCACACCTGTGGAGTAACGGTCCGCGCGTCTGGCCGCGAAACCAGGTGGCCCGGGTTCGAATCCCGGTCGGGGCAATTTAGCTGATTGCGTTCTTTTCAGGGGTTTTCCCTCAACCCAATACGAGAAAATGCTGGGTAACTTTCGGTGCTGGACCCCGGACTTATTTCACCGGCATTATCACCTTAATATCATTCAGACGCTAAATAACCTAGATGTTGATACAGCGTCGTAAAATAACCCAATAAAATAAAAATAAAAATATATAGGATAAGAACTTTGTATTTAATGTACAAAACATTAATATCAATAAATTGTAAACATCGCAATACAAATAGCTCGAACATCTCAGCTTCTTTTATATATGTTCTTTTTTAACATCTCTGTTGAACATTTTACATTTTTACACATTTATTTTCAATAGTTGAAGCGTTGGGCCCAATAACGGTCTATGTTACAATCTGCTAATTGTACAGAAGGAACAAAAATGTTGCATCGTAATTCCGATCATAAATTTAGTATCGGACGGCAACATAGACCGTTATTCCATCAATACTTTTTGTACAGTAAGGGAAGTATAGGATTGTATGTTATTAAAGTCATATTACACATCATAGAAGTTTGTAACATTTTTAACTCCACAGAAATGCTACTGGGGAATACAGACAATAAACAATTTTATACAATCAGAATATTATGAAATATACAAAATCAATAAAAAGGTTAAATTATGAACAAAGTGTTTATGACATTTATTTTTAAATGCTATATTTTAATATGAATTAACACCGTGTAATTTATTAAAGTTAAACTCAGTGTCATATTATGAAGAAACATACATCTTACAGAAGAAATATTAGTTATTACAATTTGGGTGTTAGGTGTATACTTCACAGTGTTACAACCAAATATTGGTCCTTGTTTTTCAGTATTAAAAAAAATTTCCCAAAACTTTTCATAACCTATAGAAGCGAGTTCATAATTTTATGTAAAGATAATTATTGCATGACGATGACAAAATGAAATTTATTTTCACGTAAGTTTAACTTTACTTCTTCTAACACTGCTATATTAGAAACAAGTCGAAAGTTTGCACATTTAACTCAGAATACATAGCATAATTGTTATATCAGAGAGTAGATAAAGAGGGGGAAAAATGGGAAGAGAGAGGTAGGGAGGGACTGGTTATTAAAAAGACATACACGGTCGCAGAGCAATATCACAACTTTCCGGTGTAGTTATTTCACAGCCTACGGTTAAATCTGTGCAAAACTTCAAAGCTCTTGTGCTCGATTCTTGTCTTTCTACCTACGTGCTCTTTTGCCTTCTAAATTTAAAATTCCAAAGTGAACAGCTGTTAAAGACAAGCTTCTTACAGATATCACTTCATTGAAACTTTTTTACTTTATGAAACACGTTCGACTCCACTCTCCTGTCTGTTCTTTCCATCGAGATAAAAATTCTGCTTCTGAATTTAATTGAAAAATTAATTACTGATCGTTCTATATCAAAGTAGATGTGACTTCACGGAAAACTACGTCCACAGGAAACTGGAAGGAAATTTGTACAGCAGAATAGAGGGTATTGAGTTATTCAGAATTGCTCCTCTATGTTGAAATATATAGATTACATTTCTGTGTGATGAATTCATTCCCTTAACGATTTCTGGTGAGCATAGCATTGCCAGTGTAATTTGAATTTCAGCTCATATCATAGAAAATAAAGTGCTAAATGAAGTTTCAAATATAGTTTGTTACATCTAACGTTTTAACTAAAAGAGTTACTTTTAGGGACCGTATTGTGTACCAGGAGATAAAGTTAGTTGTTCGTAGACCATATTGGCGTGACGTCATTATGTGGCGCGTGGCACGGGTACTATCAAGGAACACTTGCATCTTGTTTGTAATGCAGTTGACGTTCTATTCATGATTCAAAACTAGACCTAGAAGGCTTTTGCAAATGAAGGGTACACGGAAAGAACAATCAAAGTCCAAAAATTAAAAAAATGAGATTTTGGTGGTATATTGTAAAAGAGGTTCTGGGCTACCATTCTGACATGTTTATACATTAAAAAAATCAATCGTAGTACAGTTTAATGAGGCGTCAAAATTTAAAGTCCTTGTTAAGAACAATCAAAGTCCATTGATTCAAGGAAAGAATAATCAAAGTCCAAATACAGCTGAAATGATCTATACAGTACAGGTGTGCCATAACCAAGACCATTGTTGTCAATAAATTAATCAGTTTATAACACCACATTGTTGTTTTTTATTTTAGTAGGTTATTTTACGACGCTTTATCAACATCTTAAGTTATTTAACGTCTAAATGGTGAAATGAGTCCGGGGTCCAGCACCGAAAGTTACCCAGCATTTGCTTATATTGGGTTGAGGGAAAACCTCGGAAAAAATCTTAACCAGGTAACTTGCCCAGACCGGGAATCGAATTCGGGCCACCTGGTTTCACGGCTAGACGCGTTAACCATTACTGTGTGGACTGTTGATGTTCAGTCTGTAATATGAAATCATGGAAATACAGTAAGTCATAGTGAGTGCGATATGTCAAAAAATGTGAAGAAGAAACAAAACATTAGCAGATTATCTGATGCTAATAAGAAGAATCGTGCCATGAGTCATGTTGAGGGTGAGAAGTGCAATTGTCGACACTTGAAATGTTTCGAAAATGTTACATAAGCTGAACGAAGATGTATATTAACACAGTTTTACCTGTTAGGTTCTAAAGACGAACAAACAATCAATCAATCAATTATTTATTTATTCATTTATTTACTAATTTATTTATTTATTTATACATTTATTCATTTATTTATTTATTGATTTATTTATTTATTCATTCATTTATTTATTGATTTATTTATTTATTCATTTATTTATTCATTTATTTATTCATTTATTTATTCATTTATTCATTTATTTATTTACTCATTTATTTATACATTTATTTATTTAATTATTTATTTATTTACTCATTCATTCATTCATTCATTTATTTAGTTATTAATTTATTTATTCATTCAATCATTCATTGATTTAGTTATTAATTAATTAATTTATTTATTTATTTATACATTTTTTCATTTATTTATTGATCGATTTATTCATTTATTTATTCATTTATTCATTTATTTATTGATTTATTTATTTATTCATTTATTTATTCATTTATTTATTCATTTATTTATTCATTTATTCATTTATTTATTTACTCATTTATTTATACATTTATTTATTTAATTATTTATTTATTTACTCATTCATTCATTCATTCATTTATTTAGTTATTAATTTATTTATTCATTCAATCATTCATTGATTTAGTTATTAATTTAGTTATTTATTTATTTATTTATTTATTTATTTATTTATTCATTTATTTATTGATTGATTTATTCATTTATTTATTCATTGATTTATTCATTTATTTATTGATTTATTCATTTATTTATTGATTTATTTATTTATTCATTTATTTATTCACTTATTCATTTATTTATTTACTCATTTATTTATACATTTATTTATTTAATTAATTATTTATTTACTCATTCATTCATTCATTTATTTAGTTATTAATTTATTTATTCATTCAATCATTCATTGATTTAGTTATTAATTTAGTTGTTTATTTATTTATTTATTTATTTATACATTTATTCATTTATTTATTGATTGATTTATTCATTTATTTATTGATTTATTCATTTATTTATTTATTTATTTATTCATTTATTTATTCATTTATTTATTCATTTATTCATTTATTTATTTACTCATTTATTTATACATTTATTTATTTAATTATTTATTTATTTACTCATTCATTCATTCATTTATTTAGTTATTAATTTATTTATTCATTCAATCATTCATTGATTTAGTTATTAATTTAGTTATTTATTTATTTATTTATTTATTTATTTATTTATTTATACATTTATTCATTTATTTATTGATTTATTCATTTATTTATTGATTTATTGATTTATTTATTGATTTATTTATTCATTTATTTATTCATTTATTTATTCATTTATTTATTCATTTATTCATTTATTTATTTACTCATTTATTTATACATTTATTTATTTAATTATTTATTTATGTACTCATTCATTCATTCATTTATTTAGTTATTAATTTATTTAATCATTCAATCATTCATTGATTTAGTTATTAATTTAGTTATTTATTTATTTATTTATTTATACATTTATTTATTTATTTATTTATTGATTTATTCATTTATTTATTGATTTATTCATTTATTTATTGATTTATTTATTTATTCATTTATTTATTCATTTATTTATTCATTTCTTCATTTATTTATTTACTCATTTATTTATACATTTATTTATTTAATTATTTATTTATTTACTCATTCATTCATTCATTTATTTAGTTACTAATTTATTTATTCATTCAATCATTCATTGATTTAGTTATTAATTAATTTATTTATTTATTTATTTATTTATTTATACGTTTATTCATTTATTGATTGATTGATTTATTCATTTATTCATTTATTTATTCATTTATTTATTTATTCAATTATTGATTTATTTATTTATTCATTTATTTATTGATTCATTTATTCATTGATTTATTTATCTATTTATTCATTCATTCATTCATTCATTTATTTAGTTATTTATTTAGTTATTTATTTAGTTATTCATTTATTTATTCATTCATTCATCCATTCATTTAGTTATTCATATAGTTATTTATTTATTTATTTATTTATTTATTTATTTATTTATTTATTTATTTATTTATTTTTATATTTATTTATTTACTTGTTTATTTATTTATTTATTTATTTATTTATTTATTTATTTAAATGGATCATCATATATATGTAGGAGAGCGTTTTCAGAATATGGGCAGCGCTTGTTCCTCCTATAAAATTCAATCCCATTACAGACGATATCTGTCTAGATCGTGATGGAACGTTAAGTTTTTCGATCTTCACAGACAATCGGCACTAACGGCAGTAGGGATGTCAGTTCTACGTGCCTGCAGCCTTTATTTCCAAGGAAATACTCCTGATATCATTTCTGATAGAGGCTGAGTAAAGCCCAGGATCTTAGTGCGGCCGGAAGGATTACATCCATGAAGAATATCGATGTTCCCATCAGGAATCAAACCCGCGACCTACTTGCTCTGCAGCGTTATGTAGGCCAATTAACGGCGCCACTTGTTCTAATTCTTTTACTTTTCCTTCTTCTGAATAATTCTTAAACTCGTTCGGAAGGAAATCTTTACCGTGAATAAGTAAACAAGCGAGATTTTCCTTTAATGGAAGAGACTTCTTAGATATCGCTGGGCATAAGAATATTCTTACCGAAGCAGTCTCCTTACCGGAACAGAGTGATAATGGAGCCGTGGCTTTCAGACAATCCCTCTGTTGATTCTTGGCAGAGATCATTCTGAACTCATTAACTCAGTCAGCGTTATCTGGTTACTTGGCATCCCTGAGGTGGGAACAGTTTATACGGTTCCCACAATTTCATTGTCTTCTTTTCTCGCACTTTATTTCATTGACTCTCAAAGAAAGTAGTTAATTACTACAGAAAGAGAAGAAATTCATTTTAATAAAAGAGCAATATGGTTTCAATATTTCCGTCTCCGACTTATTTATTGTAATGTCAACCAAAATTACTTTTGTTAACACATTTCAATAAATATTGTAAACGTTTTCGCCCTTGTGGGCATCTTCAGACAATTTTTGTAGATATCTGTGCATGGTGTATAAAAATCAATATTACATAATAACGGAAAGGTGACCAATTATACCGGGACATCACTTTATTTTTACTTGCATTTTTATTGTACCTGGGTTTCTGAATGTACTTGACTCTCACCCCTTTCACTAATGCCCTTGCTAACGTCAGCCACACAAACTTACGGCCGCTGTTGCATTCGAAGTTTGCTAGCAGGGTAAAGAATATAATTAGTGTGTTTCAGAAATATGGTTGCGTTTTCTATAGAAGAGCGAGCCTATATTATTGAAGCTTATTTCCAGAGGCAGGTATTTATGGAGATTAATTTAATCATTTGTGTTTTTTTAATATTGGTGTCGGCGGAGATTGTTGGAGATTGATTTGTACTCTTGGCGGATATTAATGGAAATTTTGAAGAATACAATTATTTCGAAATTGGAGTATTAAATCAGCATGAATATTACTTTCCAAATAATTAACATTAAAGGTTCGTTGGGTTCTGGTAAAGGTGCGGTATGGCCAATAGACAATATTTCTTGGATTGGGATGTATTTAACACACATTCATTAAAAACGAAAAAAAAAAAAATCTGCAGCCCTCAAACTAACACTTTCAAATTATTAGTGAAATGTTGAATTCTCCCTCTTTTGAGTTCACTAATGTAATCAGAACACCTGGAATATCATGTAATGTAGCCTACTTGAATGTATAACAAATTCAAATGAAAAAAAAATGTCCGAAAAAAGAACTCAGAATGTGAAATTCGCTATAAAACGACGCAATAGTAATAATTCGTGAATGTGTTCATATTTCGCGATTTGTCGTGATTATTTTTATCCGCATATTATTAATCAGAATCACTCAATTCGTAAAGATTAGTAGAAATGTATTGTATATCTATTATGTCGTGATAATTACGATCTCCATAAACACCCGCCCCTGCTTATTTCGCACAGGTACGGTGTGCAGGATAACTGAATAACTTTACCTGTGTGGACTGAACAGAAGTGAAGATTATAGTTACCGAAAGTACGGTAATATGCTGAATAAAGTAACTATTATATAATGAATACAACCACCTGAAGAGTTGAGTTTGTAAAAAAAAAAACTGTTTCTAGATGTACTCTACTGTATTTTGATAAAATACCGTGAAAGTAATAAACAAACTGAAAATCGTAATATCGTATTTCCCTTAACATAAATGGATACACTACTTTTCTCTCCTCCTATAGCTAGTAAAATTATTTGTTTACATATTGCACTGGTAACTCCAAACTCCTGTAATGGAACGGGGTAACAGTGTTTCCGAGTAGAGCCAGGTTAATGATAAAAATGCTGGTAAAAATAAAGTGATGTCCCTGTACAAACTTTAATTTTTTTAAACGTATTAAAACACTTTTTAAAAATAAAACTAAGGTAAACACATGATTGAATGACAAAATTACATTTTATAAAAAATATGCATATTTAATACCATATTGTAATTGTCCATAATAGATAATAGATTTGCGAACAGGTTATTATTATCTGGGGTCGTTAGACTATATTGCTGAAGTGATGAATGTGTTAGGACTCGTAAGTGAGCATTTGGGAATGGGGAGCAGAATTAAATATGCATATTTACATGGAGTATACAGGGAGTGTTTACAAAAAAAATCAATAAGTATTTATGAAGTCAGGGAATATTGTGATTGTGGATAGGTGTATGAACGTGAGTAGAAAAATAAATTGTAGAATGACAAGTTATACTACGTTCCATAATCTGATGTCACTATTGCAATGACATGTTTACAATCTATGATGTTCATTCTTTCTACATTACCACACAACTGCAACATTAACCTATTATAATAGCATTGGACAATTTTTAACCACTATTTTATTTTTATAACATAATTGTCAACAGGTAATATTAGTGTTCACTTATATTTATGTAAATTACACTTTCCTCGTTTTTCCTTGTTTACTTGTCATTCCCGATAATTTTAAGAGATAATTACAGTTATTACCTTCACTAAACGCCATGCAGGATATTCACCTAAATTAAATGCTGGAAACGAAGAGCATCATGTTCTACAGCTACTGCACATAAAGGCGCAGATTACCGCAGTCCTTGGCCAAGAAAAAAAACTTAAAGATGATATCTTTTGTCTGTCCGCTTTCATTCCGGAGTACAAGCGAAAGAGGTGAAGGGATCGTTTAACGTCCAACAACTTTCGAAAGAACCACATTTAATTGAAAGCAACAAGGACGAAGGGGAGGATAAAAGTACAGCACCGTTGAAAAAGGAGGAAGAGAAGAGAAGAGGAAAAAGTCGAATTCTTTTTACAACGATAATGACGATATTGAGGATGAGAAAGAAAACGAAAATTATGAACAAGAAATTTTCGCTACGGATAACAGCGATGTCGATATTTCCCAATAGACCTAGTAATTTTAAGTATGTTATGTATGGATGCATGTATATGTGTCGATGAATTTGCAATACAAAACGTAGTTGGTTCCCATTTAAAAAAAGAAAGTTGACTAATATTTTGAAAATTATTTCATGTACAAAAAATGCACTATGTGTATCAGATGTCCCCTTCGATGTAATTTAACTTGTAATTGTCGGTTTGTGTATATCTGAAATATTTCACACGCTATCGGAGGTGAAAGAGTTAAATGCGCCATTCTATATAGTGTATAGCAGGCGTCTCAAGGCCAACGCATAAAAGTTGTTACAGAGAGCAAGTGTAGATAGCGTAGTCAGCTGAAGAGATGAGTGCAGTACCCGAAGATAGCCGGTCGCTGATTCATGTCACACGCATGAGCGAGCTAAGTTGCAACTGTCGCGGGAGAAATTCTACAAAGCTGCACTTTTGAGTTGTACTGTCACAATAGACGGTTGTTTTCGGAAGGATTAAAATTTTTTAATTAGTTTGCAGTAATAATAATAATAATAATAATAATAATAATAACTTTATTTCTAATTATATATTAATGAGTAAAAAGAAATCTGAAGCATGAACAACCATACATGTTACGTAATTATTTAAGCACAAGGAACTGGCAACCCTACCCCATTATCTCCTGGCCTAGTTGCCTCATAAGTCGTGTCTTGTTGGTATCACTTGTGAGGTTCAGACCTTTCTTCAGACAGTTGACTAAACAAGAACAATACTTAATTTCTAGTAAATTGTTTTTGGTATGTCTTTTTTTTTTAGTTTATACTATATTTAATAAAATAAAATTCAATTAAATAGTAATAATAAAATTACAATTAAACATGTTGGTTGTTAAGGTACGTATTCTTATGATACGTCAATATTAATATAATAATTACAATAATAGTAAAATAATGTTTCGTAATGTTTTCAATAATTAACAATAACCAAAACATCTTAGAAATTCACAATTATTTTAAATTATAACTATTCAAATCTTAAACCTGGTCTCAAATTCTTTTCTCAAGTCCTTCAGTACCTCATTATATTTGTTACTGAGATTAATGAAGTGGTAAATTGACTCCCACAATTTCACTTTCCCTATAAAAGCTTTTATTTCTTCATACAATTGCGGTAATAAGGACATCCTTTCCTCAGAGATGGACACAACATCGTAGCGGTTGCAGATGTTTATTCAAACATCGCGGTCAATCACGTCATCCTGAGATACACGAACTGCTCCCGCAACTTTTCCACTCTTACATTAAAAAAGAGAGAGAGGAGGAAGTGCTCCGAGGAGGCGCTATTGAGACGTTTGGTGTATAGTATAAACTCCGCACTGTAATGTTTGTTAGTTTTATATAATTTCTTTATTTCGCGTCAGAACTAACAGTCTTATTAAAAATAAGCATGAATTTAAGTTGCAAGATGTAACAGATTCAAGATGCAAATATTTTTTCCTGTTAAATTCGTATTTTGGATAACTGGGGGTTGGAACTAACACAGAATCCAAACCTACCTAGATCGCCAACTGCTATCTTAGAAGAGCTGTAGACTGAGGCCGTGAATTAGCTTCTGTGCCATTTGTCAAAAGGGCAGGAAGGTACGTACTACACACGTAATGTCTGTCTGTGTACCCAAAAGCTAACACAGGATCTTGCCCTTCCTAAAAATGCCAAATGTTGGCTTCCGTCCTC
The DNA here is from genome assembly GCF_040183065.1 of Periplaneta americana. Classification (NCBI taxonomy): domain Eukaryota; kingdom Metazoa; phylum Arthropoda; class Insecta; order Blattodea; family Blattidae; genus Periplaneta; species Periplaneta americana. The sequence continues at coordinate 181,465,679 of NC_091124.1, forward strand.
ACTTTCCGAAGTGAAGTTAACGATCTCGATAAATTTGAACTCTTTTTGCACCCAGAAGCTGCACATAACCTCAGATTTTTGTGATAACGTCACATTCATTATGTGTACTACATATCTCTATGACAAATAAAAGAAATCTGTGCAATATTTACATAGTTCCTTGTCCGATTTCAAAATGCCGGCTTACAGCTTCACTGCCCGATGCGAACTTATTTGAAATCTGTTACGTGTATAAAAAGTAAGGAGTATTTCGGGAGTATATTTATTAATATAATTATTGTTTTAATTGAACAGAGTTTTCCCCTCTTTCTTGGTGATAGTAGGGTAAAAGTGCCTAATTCCGTGATACTCCTAATCCCGTGATAAAATTTCAATTGACTGCCAAGGAGTTATGGTCTCGGGCTTCTAAGTTTTTGAAATACCTAACAGATGCCAGCAGATGTCTTCTTTTAATTCTATTGACTACCTGCCTTTTGAGTAGAAGCAGTCGACTGCAGAAGTTTTTTTTCAGTGAAAGGTGGTTGACTAGTAAGTTTTTCTTTCTCTTGTGACCGCTCCTGAAGAAATATTTTATATTAGAGGTAAAAATTAATATAGAATTATAAAAATGATACGAGTATATTACTGTAGATTATAGTCAGCTGAATCAATGTGTATGATTATTTAAACATTATGAGACAATAACAATGCTACAGGAGCTTTCCCATTTTCGGATTTATTTTCATATTCGACCAGTGATGCCAACGCTGAATTGTGAAAATTAATGTCTATGAAAGAAAATAGTTCGTGGAAACAATAACAGAAATAAGTTATAGATAACAAATTATAATTCTAATAAAATAATAGGGCATATATTTAAATTAATTACTGCTGTTTTTAGGAATATAAATAATGAGAAATAATTATGTTACAATTCAATTTATTCAAATTTAATTTTGTATTGAATTTAACTTTGAGTTTATTTTGTTTATAATATTTTAAAATGTATTATTGTAGTTACATAAGTATTTTCTATGAAATTTATCACTTAGGCCCATCTTCTATGTTGTAATGTCTTGCTTAATCCATATTAAAACAATATACATGACTTTAATGTGTTTTTCCAAATACGCGTTTGTTTTCTGAGCAGTTAATAAGGATTATTTTAATATCACGGAATTACGATATCACTCACGGAATTAGGAAACCATTATCACGGAATTTGGACCCCTGTCACGGACTTAGGAGCCACTGTATAACAATGAAGAATCACATATTGTATATCAAACTTATGAAACTGTTGACACTGAATGTTGTAAAAATTGTAGCTAAAGATCCAAATAACGTCATTCAGGTGTTATTTGAGAATTGTTATTACAATTTTGGCATAAATATAGACTTTATTAAATATGTCACGGAATTAGGCAACTTTATCCTATATCTAGCTAAAATCATATAACGGGACCGAGTCCAATTGCCGACAAAGAAGTCAATATTTATCTCTCTTCCATAAAGACGCGGTGGTTTATACTATGTTGTTTGAACAGGTGGTCTGTCACCATTCTAATGACAGGAAATCATAATGTCTGTTCTTATGTTACAATCTTATGACATACAAATAGAAAGGTTACTGTAGAATATGAATTCTCTGCAGCGGAAACCAAGTTCACACCATCTGCGAGAAAGAAATAGTGGTTAAGGCATGCTTTATCCTACCCGCCATAGCCTACATCGATTATTATACATCATTTCATTGATTCTTTTTTATATTCAGTATCTACACATAAATTAAACTGAATAACAATGCATAAATTATTAAGTATTTATTATCGATTAATCACGCATGGGTACAGCCAGAGTGACTTGAAATGGCATACGAACTAATTATCTCTTACCTCCATGTTAATTTTTTAACAGTGTACTCATTAGAGCCAGGTACCCAGCTACTGAAGCCGTTAGCTCTGTAGGCTTCTAGCTCATTTATTTCTTCTGTACTTTAATTTATGTTTCATTATAAAGAGACGTAGGTTAATAAGTGATTTATTATCGATCAGAATACATTATGGTGATTTACGCAAGTGAGTTGTAATTATTCCGTTTCATTTTGCTTCTTACTCAAACTAAGGTAATAAATTCTTATATCTCATTATTTATATGTACAGGGTAAAATTCGTTCAGATAACTGTCTCAGTCTTAAAAAAAATTACTCCAATTACTTTGTAGAGTTAATAACGTCATCCATAATGGAAACGGATAAAAAAATAACATAGGCCTAATTTTTTCACCTAGAATTTAAAAAAATATTCGTTTCATAATAAGTACTATGTAATTGTAAGCTTCTTTCGACAGATATTTTATTGAAGTAAGATAGGTCTATAATAAATATGGGAAATGCGTGTTATTATTCGGTTGAGAAGCTTTTATCATCTAGTCTGCTGTCAAAAAATCTGAAAGTTAGAATTTATAAAACAGTAATATTACCGGTTGTTCTTTATGGCTGTGAAACTTGGACTCTCACTCTGAGAGAGGAACATAGGTTAAGGGTGTTTGAGAATAAGGTGCTTAGGAAAATATTTGGGGCTAAGAGGGATGAAGTTACAGGAGAATGGAGAAAGTTACACAACACAGAACTGCACGCATTGTATTCTTCACCTGACATAATTAGGAACATTAAATCCAGACGTTTGAGATGGGCAGGGCATGTAGCACGTATGGGCGAATCCAGAAATGCATATAGAGTGTTAGTTCGGAGACCGGAGGGAAAAAGACCTTTAGGGAGGCCGAGACGTAGATGGGAGGATAATATTAAAATGGATTTGAGGGAGGTGGGATATGATGATAGAGACTGGATTAATCTTGCACAGGATAGGGACCGATGGCAGGCTTATGTGAGGGCGGCAATGAACCTTCGGGTTCCTTAAAAGCAATTTGTGAGTAAGTAATAATAATAATAATAATAATAATAATCCGTGGCGCTACAGTCCTTTAAGATCCCACACTGGCAAATCGGCAGCTGGCCTCACGTCCACATACCGAAGCAGAGGTGAACGATCATCCAACCAGAATGGAGGTGTCGTCTGTTTAGCACGATAATCCCCCTAGCCATTATAGCTGCTTTTCGTAACCGGATTTCGCTGTCTATCGGAGCTCCTTAAGTTTATCACCGTGTTGTGTGACCACCGTTTCGCCGATCTTGCTACATAACTACTCGGTCGGATAGTAAATTGCATTTGATATTTGCTCCATTATTTTCTTACTGAGAACACCTTTGAAGCAACAGTATTCCTTCCATTAACCCGTAATTGGTGAGGTGGTGGCTGTGAGTACCCCAGCCATTGTATTAAAAGTAGCCTGCGCCAGGTGGATGTGCGCAGATATATATACAGGGTGTTTCAAAAATACGAGGCATAATTTCAGGTATGTATTTCCCACATGTAGCCAATCAAAATAGTTCATTACAACATGAGTCCGGAAATGCTTCATTTCCGAGTTATGGCCTTCACAACATTGAAATTCACCGGAACGTTTTTCTTTCCGCAGGTCGTTGTCATTACAGAAGATGTTCAAAATGTCCACCTCCTGCTTGAATACAGACCTCACATCGATGTCTCATTGACCTGCGAACACGATCCTAAACTCCAGGAGTATTGCGTATGTCCTCAGAACATGCCACAATTCGATTCCGAAGGGATTCCAACAGTCTCCAGACAGTCGTATGAGGAACATTGACTTGCAACGTTACCCTTCGTATGCTGATAGAAGGAGTCATGTTCACAGCCTCCAGAATCTCCTCCTGTACTTCTGGAGTTGTCGATCAGGAGAGTTAAATTTTCCATACTCGCACAGACGGTAATGGAGACGTACAAATGTCTTCCGATCTGGACATTGTCGCTGTGGGTACCTCTCCTGGTACAAACGACGAGCCAGCGCAGCATTGCCGTCCGCCTTACCGTACATGAAGTGTATCTCTGCCAGCTCTTGATTTGAATACATGTGGCTCAGTCTAACGCCTACACAACACTGAATGTAACCTTCGCCTCGGAATGAACTGTCAGAGTGCCCTCTTAATGTCTCCTTTGACGGCAACGACCTGCGGAAAGAAAAGCGTTCCGGTGAATTTCAATGTTGTGAAGGCCATAACTTGGAAATAAAGCATTTCCGGACACATGTTGTAATGAGGTATTTTGATTGTCTACATGTGGGAAATACATACCTGAAATTATGCCCCGTATTTCTTAAACACCCTGTATGTATATATATATATATATATATATATATATATATATATATATATATATATATATATATATATATACATTCATTCCTTATTATGCTGCCTGATTTCTCAATTTTGAAGAAAACCTAGTTAAAACAAATAAAAGTACTTGATTATATAAATTAAAAATTCGGTTTGATTATCTGAGTGCTACGATAAAAGTTTCTAAGTTGGGGTAAGTGGCATCTCCATCTCACCAGTTACGTGACTACATAAATACCTCACCACTTAGGGGTTAAAAACCATTATTTTTTCTTTTGTTAACTCATATTTTTAAGCTGAAATCCTTCATACCTTTCTTTAAACCATTTCAGGCTCTCTAAATGTTATATTCTGTTTCCGCTAAAATGACCTGACCGTCAACAAATTAAATTATGTTGAAACATGAAACATTTTAAAATGATATCACTCTAGTTTGTCATATTCTAACGGCGGAGTGAATATAAATATTAAAAAGTGTGGGTGAAACCGAACATCCACAACAAGTTAAAAGAATTGCCCTACAGTTTAAGTACAATGCAAAATGCCATTGCTAAGTTCGTGTAAAGAATGGGTTTGGCTACGACGAAAACTATTGGCCGCTCCTCTAGTTCCGCATCTCCTTTAAATGTGCGTGCCTGTCAGCGGCTTAACGTATGGATTTTGCCAGCCACTGGGAATCGTTTCCATATTTTGTCGTGGTTCCGCCTGCGGATTGTAGTCTCCTACGGACATCCTCTTCCACATCGGCTGATTTATTCTGATTCTGGGTTTTCTCTAGAGTTGAGCCCGATTAGGTGGAGAAATGGGGGCGACTATAGGGAGCGACCTAAAAACTGTAACATTGTACTTTCATGTTCCGTCGACATTTTATGAACTATGGCTTATCAGTAACCGAACGAGCAAAAATCGTTTTTCCATGCAAAGTGTAAGATTCAATTCCGAGAGAAACCAAATGGAATTTTTGGTGCACAATTCATAGGAGCTGAGAATGTGGTCACAAAAAGTACAATACAATGGAGGCGGTAGCCGGAAAAAGGGCCCATAAGCAAAAGTCATGTTTCGAGAAAAGAATGACTGAAAAATTTATTTGTATGTTATTGCGATTTGAATGCACTTTTATCAAGATAATTTTCATACTGTTACAAAAATATTTGTCTACAAGTTTTTGTTAAATAATGTATTTCGACTTTAATAGTATTAATAAAAGTATATATTTTATTGAAGCATTTTATAGGCCCTTTTTCCAGAGAACAAGTTTATTTTATCAAAATACTTTCAATATGATTATATTTTAGAAAAATTTGATATCAGCATTGAACGGCGCACATTACAGAGGTTTACGATTTCATAATCATGTTTGTAAAATTATATTATCCTACATATATCTCATAGTTACGTCATAAATTGTACCGAATACATAAGAATCAAGAATATCTATAGGGTACAAAATACAGATTACATGTTGTTTAGTATTAATCTAGATTGGATTCACACTCAATGCAGTTTACACTTCAGTGCACATCCCTGATGGACTCACACCAGGGGCGTATTTTGCGGACTACCGGGGCTACCGCGGTAGCCCAAGGAATTTACAAAATAAAAAGTTTATAATATAACACAATGTAATAATTTTGTATTATTAGTTTTACCACAGTAATTAAAATTAAAGTAATTGTTAGATTTACATGCGCTCTCTGCTCTCGAAAAGAAACAAGTTGTCAAGGCGGCATCGCTGGAGAAACCGCTTGCTACGTGAGGTAGCCTGTGACCGTACCGCTCACGCTGTCCTGTCGCACAACTGCCCGTCCCCCCGCTCCCTTCTGTTTCCATCGTGCAGTGGAGGCCGTGCGAGTTGCCGCTCTCGTGATCGGTTTCTTCGCAGGCGCGAAGCAGCAATGCGCTTAGTACGCTAGAAGTTGAATGTGATTGTGTTCTTGCAGTGCATTATTTTAAATCTGTGATTTGTTCGAGTGTCTAAGAGTTATATTAATTGTGAATTATCAAGTTTTTAATTTCCCAATTAAGTGATATTGTGAAAAATATGGCAGAACAAGTTTCTGGAGAGGTTTGTGTTGAAAATTACTGCGTAATAGAAGGTTTATTAAAAGTGCCTTTTAACCGTCGTACATAACAACGAGAAAGTTGAAATTGTGAAAATGGAAAGACCAACTCCTGAGTTAAAGTTGTCCATGGACGTAAAAGAAAAACAGCGAGAGTACACACGCCATTTCACTTCAACATCATATGGTAAGTGGAATTGGTTGTGTGGTACTTCTAAACTGTCTAAAATATTTTGCTGGCCATGTTTGTTATTTAGCCGCGAAACTAATGTGTGGTCAAAAGAGGGGTTTTCTAACATGAACTCCCTTCGAACGGCAGTCCTAGAATACGACAAATCAAAAGCTCATATTTGTAGTAGCATGAACTTTGCAAACTTTGGGAAGACAAGAATTGATTTACAGCTAGATAAGCAAAAAGCTCTACACATCAACCAACACAATGCTCTTCTGGAAAAAAATCGGGAGATTTTACTGCATCTTATTAACGCAGTCTGCTTTCTAGGAAAACAAGAATTGGCTTTTCGGAGTCATAACGAGAGTGTGTAATCAGACAATATAGGAAATTATATTGAATATATAAATTCCTTAATTGAATTTGACCATTTGCTGGCCAATCATCTTGAGAGTTCAACAGTATTTTGTGGTACTTCTCTCGCAATTCAGAATGACTTAATATTTGCTATAAGTGGGGTTATGATAAAGAACATAAAATCTTTTGTGGCCATTGTTGTTGATGAAACAAGTTACTGCTCTAATCAGAGTCAATTGTCCACTGTTTTAAGATACGTCGACAGTACTGCCAATGTTCAAGAACGGTTTATAGGATTCACAAATGTCAGTTCGGACAAAACTGCTGCTGCTTTGTTTCAGCATGTGGAAGGTGTTATAGCAGAATACAATGTCGGCAATAAGTTAATTGCACAGACATAGATGGTGCTTCAGTTATGGCGGGAAATATTAATGGCTTAAAAGCAAAAGTTCAAGAAAAGTATCCTCAAGCACTATTTGTCCATTGTTACAGCCATGTTCTCAATTTAGTTTTGCAATAAACTAGTTCATCCATTCCAGAATGCAGCATTTTTTTCAAAAAAACTGTCGGGTTTAGCTGCATTTTTCTCACCATCTCCTAAAAGATCAGAAAACTCAAGGAATTTATGAACAAGAAACTCCCAAAAGTAGCACCAACTAGATGGAATTTTACATCTCGGCTTGTAAATACAGTAAAGGAATACAGAGAAAAACGGACTGCTTTCTTTAAAAATATCATTTGTAATGACTCTGAAGAAAACTGGGATGATGCTGTAAATGTGCAGGCTCAAGGATATTTGAATTTTTTCACACAGTTTCAGAATATATTTCTTCTTGAAGTCTATGCTAGAGTGTTCGCACATACAGATGTGCTCTACAATATTCTTCAGACAAAAAGTCTAGACATAGCATACTACTTGCAAGAGGTATCAAAGTTAAAAAAAAAAAAATACTATAATCCGAGTTCAGACGTAGTGGGTTTCCGTCCATATGGAGTAATATGGAAAATGAAAATTCTTCAGCCAATACAATGGAACCACCATTAAAGCGAAGAAAAGGAGATGATGAATTGAAATACAGGCAGCTGTACTACAGCATACTAGATCGTATGCACATGGAAATTACTGACAGATTTTCTGATTATGGAAAGCTTCAGTTCACACATCTTCTAGATTCTCAAAAATTTTCTGCTTATAGAGAAAACTTCCCGAATGAGGCACTAAACAAATTATTTCAGTCCTATAACAGTCACTTTGATCAAGTACGTTTGAAAAATGAATTAAGTGTAATATATTCAGCAGAAGTCTTTGATTTTTCGAACAAACCTATCCATGAAATATTATCTGCCATATATGAAAACCAGCTGAACCAAGTTATTCCTGACATTAATTGTGACAATACCCGCTACGTCAGCATCGGTAGAAAGAACATTTTCTGCGTTGAAGAGAATAAAATCCTACTGTAGATCAACTAATACACAAGAACGTTTATCCGGCTTGGCACTGATGTCCATTGAAAAGTCATTTCTACAGAAACTTCGCAAGCGGCCCAACTGTAATTTCAATGACGAAGTCATCAAAGTATTTTCGTCCCAATCAAGACGTCTTGAATTCATATATACATAGGTAAGGAATTTTATTACAGGGACTTAAAAATATATTTTGTGTAATAATAGGGTCAGTGGTAGACCAAACCCTTTAACCAGTATACGCCACTGACTCACACTCACTTTGGGAATCATCTAAGTACATTGATGTTTTCTCCCTATCTAACTTTTCTTTCTTCAATATGTTTTGCACTTCACGTTCAGTTTTTCACCAGTCTTTTCTTTGTAATAATCAGAGAATAACCCAAAGAGAATTTTGATATTTAGGTTTGGGTTAGTGGACAATAATGGATCTTGCTGTGTAGAATCGATTGTAGGTATGACTGCAGTAAATCCAATTATATTGTTGTTCATTTTAAATGATCTGTTTTCATGGAAACTCCTTTTTCCCTCAAGTCATTCACCTTTTAATATTTTCCCTTGTATTAGCCTACTTCCAGTCTTTTGGCAAACATTTTGAAGATTCCCAAAATCATTTGACGACACACCTCTTGCTGAACACCACTTCGACGCAGAGAATATGTCCATGCATTTTCACGACTTACTTTTGGATTTTAAGTTACATTTATGACTAGTAGATTTTTTTGTAACAAGCTTGCCACTGTAGCATCCTGCAGTAACTTTGTTTGCTCCCAGTAAAATATTTCGAAGAGATCTTTCCATTCATCGGCAGCGAACTTGGAGAAACATTCCTTCTGGCAGCAGAGGTAATGGGTGCAAAAACTTACCTTCAACAATAGCACCTTTCGAAGTTACATACGTGATATCGTGTTGCTTATTCATTTTTCTGTCTTCCCGTTTTAAGTTCATTTTCATATCCTCTCTCCTCTTTTTTCGTTTACGTTCATTTCTTTCCATTTTAAAACAATTCAGATCGCACGCAGATCACAACTGCTACACACAAGACAATTATACTGCCTGCCTCAAACTGACTGTGTTGATGTTTGCTGCATTCCACAACTACGCAAGAGTGCATGGGTTCATTCAATTAGTTACCCTGCCCTCTGTGTACAAGATATTGAAACGGAACTACGTAAGCAAATAGATTTTAACACGGAGAATAGAATTAAACATTCTCCCGAAAAAGGGCCTATAGATCCATGGGCCCCTTTTCCGGCTACCTCCTCAATTGTATAAATTCATGGCTGGATCAATTTTATTGTATTGTATGATTGTTAAACAGGACTACCAGTAGAGTATGCGTGAAATAAATAGTATCGCATAGATGGTGCTCAATTTCTCAGTGTAAATTTTTATTCAGTGGCCAAAATTATTTCACTATCACGTTAAGTAGGCCTATCATCTATACATAATTATTAAGATTGAAGTAAAGTAGCTGTATCAGGATAGACTGTATAGCTGTATAGGATAGGGTTCTGACTTGCTTCAGACTAAGTAAACACTACCTCCTTCCACTAGCTATAACTCTACCTGCTGGAAAGAGCATTCCCCACCCCCTAGCTAAAACATCACTGATTGGACAGTACAGCCGATAAGAACTGAATATACGTCGTCATACTGACGACTGGGAAACACGCGACAACTAGTTAATGTTTGTAAACAAAACGCACGGACCAAGAATGCCTATCTTGATACAACTACTTTATCCAAACTTCAGTAATTTTTTGTATCCTTTAAATATACACAGAGTGGATGAGAAATAACCCTGCAGATTAAAAGGAAAAATAGGGTACACTTAAATGAACAAAAAAAACCTATATTACGTTTTATGATTAAATGCACGGTTAATTAGAAAATTGAGTTGGAAGATTCAGCAGTCTGGCAACATCGCCGCTAACACACGACTCTTTTCTCGTAGTACAGATGTAAGAGGTCAACGAACTCAGGCCTGTCTGCCTTAGTGGACTACGTCCCATCTTCTTATCTGGCTATAATGTTGCAAGCTGGTCAGTGGCTTCAAATTAGTGGTTTTATAAAATTAAATTTACACGAAAACCGTCTACGCTATTGAAATACGCCAGAGGGATAAATAATTATTCTTTATTAGATTTTCTATCGATATGAACAAAAGTCATGATCCTACTCGCAATAGTTATCGAATAAGAGGGTGTTAAACATTTGGGAAAAATATTCTGAGAGAAGTATGAACTTTTCACCAATATGGCATTAAACGTTTTTTTTTTTTACGTACAACATAAGCTATTCGCTCTGAATATTTTCAAAGTTACTTTACTTCCACTCTTTATAGTTATCTAAAGAAAGTTCGGGCTGTCGGACATGGATAAATATATAATAGGATGCGAAACTGCGGTCAGCACCATCTGGCGGCGGGGGGCTGAAATAAGATGATCAGCGCCCAACGTCGTAGGTGGTGAACATTAGAACTACGTGTTGGGTACATTACTCAGAGATCTCTATTTTGTCCGTTCGAGATATTGCTCGAAGAGACAAGATGGCAGACAGAAACTTGCTAAGGAGTGGACATAAAGTGATACATGTGTATAAGCAGTGTATGTTAAACAGTGATGTTTATGGACGTTGTAAAAATAGTGTTGTTGAATGTATTGTAAAGGAATATTAATATAATAAATTGAACTATCTAAGTAGTTCTTGCAGACTTTTCCATTGCGCTGTACAATAAATAGCCAAAGAATACAATCCCAATTATCTAACCTTTTGCTTTATTTTTTTGTCTCTGTCTGGTTATATTTTAATTGGGTAGTGTAAAATAGATCGTCTCTTTTATCTTCCTGTTGGCTCCAGTAAGAATTTTCAGTAGAAGATGCTGTAAGGAATAAAAATGTAAATATTTTATTTTATATTTACATTTTACATTTACATTTTACGAAAACATTATAGCATGGGAGACAACAAAGAATTGAAAGATGAAACTAAGCTGTGGTCTCGTTATAACACTTCTAAGAGTTGTCTGTGCTCTTGCGATTAACAAATTGTTCAAAATAAAGGTGCTCAACAATTGCAGTAAGGTTATTTTATGATTTTGGTATAAATACACTTAGTTAAACATGTTTATATGTCAGTAACCTAATAATTATGATGCAGGATTGAAGTTAATTTGCAGAACAAATTAAATCCTGAAGATAATTAAATTATTTACGACCTGAAGAAGACAAGCTCGCCATTGGTCTCTATCCTACTCAAGATTAATCCAGTCTCTATCATCATAACCCACCTCCCTCAAATCCATTTTAATATTATCTTCCCATCTACGTCTCGGCCTTCCCAAAGGTCTTTTTCCTTCCGGCTTCCCAACTAACACTTTATATGCATTTCTGGATTCGTCCTTGCGTGCTACATGCCCTGCCCAGCTCAAACGTCTGGATTTAATGTTCCTAATTATGTCATGTAAAGAAAACAATGCGTGCAGTTGTGCGTTATGTAACTTTCTACATTCTCCTGTAACTTAATCCCTCTTAGCCCCAAATATTTTCCTAACCGTATTCTAAAACCCCTTAATCTCTGTTCCTGTCTCAAAGTGAGAGTCCAAATTTCACACCCATACAGAACAAGCGGAAAATTAACTGTTTTAAAAATTCTAACTTTTAGATTTTTTGACAGCAGATTAGATGACGAAAGCTTCTGAACCGAATAATAACAGGGATTTCACATATTTATTCTGCGTTTAATATCCTCCCGGGTGTCATTTATATTTGTTACTGTTCCTCCAATACATTTCAGTTTTCTCACCTTTTCAAATGATAGATCTCCAATTTTTATATTTCTATTTCGTAGAATATTCTGGTCACGAGACATAATCATATCATTTGTCATATCGGGATTTACTTCCAAACCTATAGCATTACTTGCTTCAAGTAAAATTCCCGTGTTTTCCGTAATAGTTTTTGAATTTTCTCCTAACATATTCACTCATCTATATAGACAAGAAGCTGGTGTAACCCGTTCAATTTCAAACCCTCTCTCTTATCCTGAACTTTCCTAATGGCTAGCAGCTGCTAGAATTAAATACACAGATTCTCTCCCATAAAGTCTGGCTGGGTGGGTGGCATTGTCTATCTGTTTTTGGTTACATATCGTTGCGGACAGGGATGCTCTAAGTACACTAGTGTCCATGTAAGCAGTCCATCTGTTAGTGAATCTAGAAACATCGTAAAGTTTTCATTTAGAATTAACTAAAAAAATATAGAAAATATTGGTTCATATCATTGTTCTCGAATACTCCCAACTTTCTTTATATACATAAATACACTTGCACATACTACACGACCAAGGCAGGAACCGTTTTGTTTGGTGGCGCTGCGATTCGCTTCACAACACAGGCCGTGTTGTAAAGTCCGCATCAGATGCAAAATGAAGCACATGCTGAACTGCGATCTTGTTTCATTATTATGAACACGATTTATATGTTATATGTTCGTATATATAGTTAACTTTGTTGTTTAGTTTTATTTTATCATAATTATACATATAGGAATCTATTCAGAAAACACACCACAACATCGGTATTCGTAAAGGAGAGAACATGAATCGAAAGTAACGTAAACTAAAGTAGGTACTGTATTTTATACAATATTGCATTTGATATACAGGGACATCATTTTATTTTTACTTCAATTTTTATTGTACCTGAGTTTTTGAATGTACTTCACTCCCACCCCTTCTACTAATGAAGTTCAACCGTCTTCCACACAGATCAAAGGCCGCATATACAGTCATACTAGCCTTACCGTCACAGTACGTCCCAAAAATATGTTCGCGTTTTCCAATGACGAAAGAGCTTTCAATATTGCATCATTTTCGCACAGTTACTGTCGTCCATTTGCCAACGTCGCATTCCGGTTTTCCCTCTCTGTAAAGGCTAGTGGCTGGGCTGTCTTAGCTCATTTCTGAGAACATTAATTTCTGTTAGGAATTGGACATCTACGTAATATTATACCCATACAACTGTTTAAAATAACTTAAATAAAAGGGCCTCGTTAAGTAATTAACTGTCACGTGATTTCCCTCCTTTCTACGATCCTGCGGAATAACCACTTGGACGGACAGTAGATAGCATGTCTGACTAATTTTATCTTTTCGGATCGAGCAGAAGTGAAGATTGAATTTACAGTACGTAAGGTACTCTTTTACAGAGTAGGTACAGAATTATTTCAACATGAGTTACTAGTACGAAGAACGAAACTGGTAATTGGAATTACATACATTAGAACTGAAGCCTGTATCGAAATGAACCGCCACCATTTTGAAAAGTGTGTATAAATATCCATATTCTGATTATTTTTCAATTTAACTTCATTCTCTATAGTGTACGCTAATGTGCTATAGACACTATAATATACACTGCATAAAGAATATGTCCGTATGGAAGCTCAGTTCGTGAGAAAAAACACTCATTGTTAATACTGTACTGTATTCTGATTAAACAGAAACCTAATGAAAATTATGAAACTCAAAAGCGTGATATTTTATAGTTTACGTAAATGGATGAATTACTTTTGTTCCCTCCTATACCTAGTAAAGTGATTTGTTTGTATATTACGCCATCGAACTCCAGTCGTGGAAGGGGATAGCAACCGTTGATTCAAAGGTATAGCCAGGTTAATATCAGAAATGTTAGTAAAAATAAAATGATGTCCCTGTACGTTTCTTACCTTACCATTTTAAAGTGGCCGGACTCCGGACATCATATATGAGGAAAGCACCCGGTATAAAACCATCACTACCACCAGCATGGGCTACTATAAGTCGTTGACCTGTACTGCTATTTGTATAAACTCCTGACACGTTTACGTCTTGCCAACATTTGTGGACATTTTAATTGAGTATGGAACCATGTTTCGTCCAGGTAAATAACGGGCTACTATATCAGAGCGTTCAAATATTTCCTTTTAACTTTACATTTTTTGAACGCAAACCCCATGGATAGTATGAGTTTTTGTAAAGTTTCCTTGCACCCTTTAAAACCAATCTCTCCCTTACAAAATTTATGCAACTTTCCTGATGTTGAAAGCTCCTTGTAGAGACTATAATATTTATTTATGAACTTCTCTTCTTATGATACATTTATCCATGTCGTCTAATTCAACTTTATTTGCAGGAGGTCGTCTAACTTTGTTTGGTGTAGATATTTCTACATATTCTTTACCTTCCTTTCTAATCCTACTAATTGTTTCCTTATTTAACTTCACAATAGCTGCAGCACGCTCTGTTGTCTTCGATAGAGGTACAACCCGTTTCAGCTCACGTTACTCGAGGCGTCCTCGTGAACCATCCGTTACGTCATACACTGTACAGTCGCGAGAGAATATTAGTCTAGACTAGAGCAGCGTGAGGGACGTATCTACAATCCGTTGAAGCATTTTAATACTGCATTAGTGAATTATTTAGTTGTATTATCATTGAATATACTCTACATTGAATCGAACGGTACGTATTTATACTCCACTGAAGCATTTTAATACTGCATTAGTGATTCATTTAGTTGTAATATCTTTTAATATGATGTGTATTCAATGAAAATGGAATGTGATGAAACAGAAAATAACATAAAAAATGTAAAACCGTGTTGCCTAACGAAACTTACACAATTAACTAGCGAGTGCATTCACAATATCGATGTTGAGGACTGGCAAAAGGCGTGCGATGAAGTCAAAACGATTGAGGAGGATTATTGGCGACGTGATGCTTTAATGGAACAAGACATTGAGCAAATTACAATTAATGTAGGTCTGAGCACAAGCGATGATGAAAGAGACGATAATAACTGTGAGGCCTCGTGCAATGAATCTGAAGGTGGCAGTACCACTGATACAGCAGGGAGTTCAACAGACACGGCAAGCGAAGCAGAATAAATGATTGAAGCCTTTTTACAGCATTATCAATAATACAGTAAGTTTATTTTTAAATGTTACCATATGCCATAGACACAAAAACAATATTGTAATTTATAATACAGTACCTCATATAGGCCGAACCTAAATAATTTATGAACTATTATAATTATTAACTGTATAATATTAACCTAATATAATACTGTTCATTGTCAGTTACTACAAACGTCAAGGAATCCTGTTATACTATGATCGCTTCTATTCTACTGTTGCATGGTATGCGAG
Organism: Periplaneta americana; assembly: GCF_040183065.1. Lineage (NCBI taxonomy): Eukaryota > Metazoa > Arthropoda > Insecta > Blattodea > Blattidae > Periplaneta > Periplaneta americana. The sequence goes on from NC_091124.1 coordinate 181,481,165, forward strand.
AACCTACACACTGTCTATAACATTGCAACACGTGCTGTACCATGTTTCCTACCCCCCTTCCGCTTGCCGCCCGCAGTCACCGTAGTTCTGATGTAAACAGAGACGGTAGCGACATCACTCCGAGAGGTAACGTGAAGTGGAACAGGTAGTAGGAATAAACCCGTTGTCTTTTCTTCATTACAAAACTTTATGGCCTGGCTACGAAACACGTCTTCCTACACGCGACATTGCGACCAGATTGAAACGCTTGGCATTGGATGTGACGACACTCCAGCAGTAAACATACGCAGTGACCACGAAGTTCCTCATTCTGCCACGAGGGGTCCCGCCTTGGTCGCGTAGTAAATATAAATATAAATCGATAATAAAGACACCAATCGATTCGATCGTTTAGTAGGCCTACATTTGTCCTTAGTTTTGTGTTGGCAATACTGAATGAATTAAAGGGGGTGTGGCATGTTCATTCTTTTTACCAGTGCATTGGAATATAGACAATAACAAACGTAGAAAAAATCATAAGTGAAAGGGGCAAGGAATTAATTGTGTTATGAAATTACAAATTTACCTTCCAAAAAACATTGAAGGATGGTGTTAGGAGGTAGACGTGTGTGTTGAAAACCTGTAAATGCTTTATAAAAACTGATTCAAACGATGAAGTGATCATAGAACAGTCATGATTTTGAAAATGATGGAAAATTACACAGTCAAATTATTAGAAATAGAATTAAATGCAAAGCAGTTGAAGATATAAGTGAACGTCCATGGAAGCTCCTTCACAATAAGGTAAGCCAAGAGCAACATCATTTTCTTACTAAGACCAATGTTCACTGCAGACGGAAAATTGTGTGTCTGGTTAAGGCATGGAGGGAATCGGAGTATACTGAATTCAAACACCAAAAATTGGGAGGGAATGAGGCGTTACTCTCTTAGAGGAGGGAATGGGAACGTCATTTTTAGAGTTGGGAATCGGCGTCCCCCGTTAATTACTACCGATATGTTTACTTGTCAAGTCACCAATCACTGTGAAAGCGAGAGGTCATTATAAAAGAGTATGCCCTTATGCATGTTTACACACTCGTACAAAGGTGGAATCGTAACAGTCCGTAGCATTGTTTGAAAAATAATAATTATAGTAGATAAAAGTAATGTCAACCTAGTTGTGACGTATGTACGAGGCTCGTACAGTTAGCGTCGTTTTCTGAGTGCACGTGTAACTGGTTGTAGTCAAGCCTCTACCACAGTCTAGCATATACAGTCACGAAGCTTAATACTTACTAAATATGCAAACATAGACAGTTGAAATATGCATCCAAGATAGTTGCTCACCACCAGGATCGCTACTATCGCCTCATCACAGACTCTATCCCTAGCAGACCATAAAATGTACTGTACTTTCGATATCGTGTTCTTTTGAAAAAATTAACACCTTCCTTCCACTATTTAAATATGAAATACATAATGTTTATATATTATTTTCATAAAATAAATATTATATTCTATAAACTCACCTTCCTGGATCTTTCGCAAAAAGGATAACTCTAACCTATTTGTCTTACAATTTATAGTACTACAAACGTTTCCTTGTCCCATATTATTATTCAAATTATTGTATTTTCGCCATTTACATTTATTACAACCGATAACGAACATTTCACAGTTTACATAGCTTTTCACAAAAATGCGAAATACGGCACAGTCAATGCTTCTTCGATCTATACAAGGCCGTAATGTTTGTTCGGGTTTTCTATTTTAGTGTATGGAACTCAGTGAAATATTATATTAAATAACTTCATTGCTAAGATTTATTTAGTGTAATGTGTCCATAAGTTCCGTTTACTTCTTGTTGCAAAATATGTTGCAGAAATAATTACAAAACTGTGTTATTTTAATGTGAAGAGAATTTTACGTGTTAACATAATCTGTTCGCGTCAACATTTCAGTTTAGAATGGAAGCTATTTTGAGGTTTAATAAAAAAGAATTTATATTGTGATATCAATTAAGCACATCTACCTTCCTTAATTTTAGACAAAACATTTACCATACCACTCCTATGAAGTTAGTGTACGTACAATTGTGTTACTTCATCTCTTAAGTAGTAGATAAATACAATAATTTACTACTCAATTTTAGTATTAAAATACAAACAAATTGAATGTCCGGGGTATTATACATGACATTATGCTTAATTATAATGTATGATTGCCAATTTAGGAATATAAGTTAAATATAGTAAACATAACCTATAATTTTCATATGAATGGCGAGGCATTGGATATCACTAATCCACACCTGTGGAGTAACGGTCAGCGCGTCTGGCCGCGAAACCAGGTGGCCCGGATTTGAATCCAGGTCGGGGCAAGTTACCTGGTTGAGGTTTTTTCCGGGGTTATCCCTCAACCCAATAAGAGCAAATGCTGGGTAACTTTAGGTACTGGACCCCCGACTCATTTCACCGGCATTATCACCTTCATCTCATTCAGACGCTAAATAACCTAAGCTGTTGATAAAGCGTCGTAAAATAACCTACTAAAATAAAAAAAAATTACAACACATGGGCAAGTATCATTTACTTATGATGTAACAGTAGTTGCTTTGTTAATTCATTTCCTTACAAACAATTTCCATGCGAATATTTTCAAAATTTTCAATACACTATCTTCACTAATACGTATATACGGTATATTAGATTTACGAAAACATTCTGTAAGGCTACTAAATAAATAGGCCTATATCTGAAAATTTCACTTTTCTATACGACAATTTGAGAAAATATTTCTTTTGAATAAAAAAATCAAACTTGTGAAAAATGAATATTAAAATTAAAACTTACATTCTTATAATGCACTTACACTTCTCAGACAAATCTAAAAATTAACATGGATACAGTTTTAATAAGTTCTCTTCCCTTTATCCATTGAATCAGTGCTGGCCATCCCTGAATATAGCTCGACCAAGCGGCATAAACTACCTCTTTCGTCTGTCTCTTTCCTTTCCGCTGCAAAGCGCTCAGGCTCTCCTGAGCTCTAAAGCGCGCGCTTGCTCCTATGGGCATTAATTGATATGCCAGCTCTACAAAAACGAAAGTTTCAAGTAGGATGGGGGGACGATTTTTTGCTGCCAATATGATGGGAATATTAAATGTATGATTTGTTCACAAGTATTACGAGGAAAACGGTGGTATAACATAAAACGGCATTATACTACATGTTACTGATGAAACATTAAACGGTTGTGTTATTATTATTGTTATTATTATTTTATTATTATTATTTTATTGTTATTATTATTATTTTATTGTTATTATTATTATTATTAATTATTATTATTACTATTATTATTATTATTATTATTATTATCTCTGTACGTAGATCCTTTTTCAGCAGATGTACGAATAATGCGGTTAGCTCTTCAATTTGAACTCACTGATTTACTATGTGATGTTAAATGAAAGCTAGATTTAAGGACTTGACAAATGTTCAACTTTTCAAATCTTTGTCAAAAAATAAATATCCGAGGCTTCGTTCTTTCGCTTGCTCTGTTGAAGCCACATTGGCTACAACTTACGTTTGTGAATAATTATTTTCAACAGTGAAAATAGTAAAAACCAAATTTAGATCACGACTGAAAAACTAATACCTTCGTGATTAACTACGACTGGCAGTAAGTGACATAATTCCTGATTTTGAAACTCTGTCGCAGAGACATTCTGAAGACAGTTAATTTTAGGTTGTGATAATGTGTCCTATGTTTCTTATTCATTCTTTTCTTCGTTACACGCACTAAACATTATTTTGTAACCTTATACTGTATAAAATTATATTCAAGTGCTTCACATAAGAAAAATGAAAATCCATTAATAAGTCAGACAGTTGCTTCACTTCCCCTTCGGGTGTCCGCCTCCATAGGTGCTATGCACGTTGCAGGTTACACAGTGGCTCGGCGCACGATCACATTTTCGCCACGGCTGCAGTAGACTAATTCAATTTACGTAGGCCTACATGATGTCTGGTAAGGAGTATGAATTATTGTTGATATCTGTGCGGTACCAGAATCCTCCTATTGACAGCAATCTGAGAATTGAGGAAATTTTGAACCTAAAGTGTCCAAGAAGTGATGCGTTGCTGGAAGCAAGGAATAAATCTGAATAACTGAAGACAAATGTCCACCAAAATTGGTTGCTTCTTCACAGGGCCGAGAAAATATACAATTATGATCAAATAATGCTTTTAACTCAGTTTATAGTGAAAAGCATATGTTCAAATTGAAATGGTTGGTCCTCAGACCGTTACGAAAGTTTACTACAATACCAAGTGATATTATACACGCCGGGCAATAAGTCACCGTACCCACAGATATTTCTTACTTACTTACCTAATCTAATGGATCTGTGTGAGCTCCATCATTGCCTATGCAGAGTTGGATACGTCTCCAGGTTCTTTGTGACATTTTACGTAACTGCTATGGTGTTATGTCTGCAAAGGCAGCTGTCAGAGGGTCTTTCAGTTCGTCGTTTGTTTGATACCGTCTAGCAGCCGCTTTTTCTTTTATGTACCCGCACAGGCTGTTGTTCGGTGTTGTGAAGTCGGGACTTCGTGGAGGCCATGATAATGATGCAGGTGCAGATCCACGGTCAATCCATCTCCCCAGGATGTTGTCGTTAAGGAAATTACGAAATTCTATTGCGAAATGGGCTGGCGCACCATTCTGTTGCAGCCACTCTTGATCCATGACATCTCTAGTAGTTATTTGGGGTACCAACCACTCTTGAAGCATCCTCAGTGTTCAATGGATGCAGCAACTTCAGCACATGTGTAGAGTCTGACGACTGGTGTACTACTTCGGGAACTGTCTTTGACGCTGCCAGTAATGAACTCTCGCTTTTCCCAAGCTAACAATGTTGCTTCTCTTAGAAGTGGCTTTCCAAATCTCCTCTCAAACTGTGTCATAACTTGCTGCATTGTCTGCCACGTGTGCTGTCTTTCGTGGACCAAAACCACTCGCAACCAACCGCTCTTCAAGCGAATAATTACTCCTGTCTGCCATCTTGCTCACAATTCCACTGTCGTTATTCATCTGTTATTGTCACTGCTACCAAATATTTTTGTCATTGTTATCAACTGTCTTTCAATGTTGCCACATCCTTTTGTCACTAGGTTTAATAACTAGTAACTCTACAGTATATTATGTTGTAGAGGGACATCATTTTATTTTTGCTAACATTTTTAATATTAACCTGGCTATACCTTTGAATTAACGGTTGAGAACCGTAAACGCCGTTTGCTACCCCTTCTACGAATGGAGTTCGATGATACTGGCGTAAAATACAAACAAATCACTTTACTAGGTATAGGAGTGAAGGAAAGTAGTTCATCCATCTACGTAAACTATGAAATATCGCTATTTTGAGTTTGATAATTTTCATTAGGTTGTTGTTTAATCAAACAATAAGTGTTTTTACTCACGAACTGAGTCATCCATGCGAACGTATTTATTATGCAGCGTATATTGTCTACAGCACATAGCGTACAATACAGAGAATTAAATTAATTTGAAAAATAATTAATCATAATATGGATATTTAAACACAGTTTTGAAAATGGTGGCCATTCATTTCGATAGAGGCTTCAGTTCTTTTGTGCATATTATCGCATTATAGAGTACGGTATTGCATCTAATTCCAATTACCAGTTTCGTCCTTCGTACTAGTAACTCATGTTGAAATAATTCTGTACCTATTGTATAAAAGAGTACCTTACGTACTGTAAATTCGTTCAACCTGCACAGACAAAATTACTCAGACATGCTATCTACTGTCCGTCCAAGTGGTTATGTCGCACGATCGTAGAAAGGGCGGAAATCACGTGACAGTTAATTACTTAACGAGGTCCTTTTATTTAAGTTATTTTAAACAATTGTATAATATTACGTAGACGTCCAATTCCTAAGAGATATTAATGTTTTCAGAAAAGAGATAAGAGAGCCCAGTCACTAGCCTTTACAGAGGGCGAGCAGATGCAGGTGGGGGAAATCGGGATGCGACGTAGGCAAAAGGACGACAATACCTGTGCGAAAATATGAATCAATAGGCTATTGAAAGCTCTTTCGTCACTGGAAAACGGTAACGTACTATACTCACTATCTCAGTACTGTTTACTATATGCGGCCTTGGTTCTTTGATGGAGGACAGTTCGAACTTCATTAGTAAAAGGGATGGGAGGCACAATAAAAATTGAAGTAAAAATAAAATGGTTGTCCCTGTATATATCTAAGATTACCATGACCAAAGTTTTTGTTGTTTCGCTCATTGCAGCTTTTTTCGAATTGGTACGTGCTAATTGGAGAGCTGATAATGAAATAAACTGTAATTTATTATTAAAACTATCTTAATAGTATGCTCTGGATGATAGTTCAGCGAGTATTTCTGTGATAAAAAGGAAGAAACAAATATAATTTGATTATATTGTCGTGCAATAGTCAGTGAAGCTCGCCATAATATTTAGGTGAATATAGTAAGAATTTATATCAGCCACGGTAGCATTTCTGAAAAGTGCCTTCCTAGAAAAGGGATGCTTTCCATAACTCTCAATTCACTTAAACTTTGTCAGGTTTTGCAATTTAATAACATATCATCAAAAAAACTAGGTTAAAAGTGTTGTAACAAAGGACCTCTCCCTTTGTCTTTGTACTATTGAATATAGACTTCAAATGAAAGTACAAAAAGAGGAAAATGTTCTCTATGGTTATTAAAAGCAACGTTCATTACTTGGCACAGAGTTTCCACCAGAACTGAGATCTAATGATGTAATGGATTTTGATACAATTACTCGTAGTATCTCGAGATGTAACCATAGAATAGCTAAAAGGGGCTCCATTATTAATGATATTCTCATTTCTTTAATGTAAGATATTTTATTGGCGCTGGTATATTACAACAAGTTTAGCTTTCACAGTCAATAAGAACATTTCTCTGCACCTAGTGTTAATTATGACAATTTGTTTAATATTCAACTTTGTTGATCTTTATTCATTTATTTATGAATGATCAGAAACTTCATATTGACAATGAATATACTTCCATGTAGTGAAGTAAACATTTCCACAATTTCAATTTAAGCTTTCTTTTTACTCACTCGTAAAGTTAGGTTGAGTTGCAAAATATACTTCATGTTTTGATATTATTAAAATTATTTACTGAAAATAATTACATTCAAATTCAAATTCAAATTTATTCACAATTTACATTTGAAATGAATACATGTGAATATATGCCCGAAATGAGCATATGCTCGTGCTCGGGTACAGTCCAGTAGTCTAAATAAATTTTAAAGAGATCAATAATAAAGTTTATGTTAGAAATAATAATAATAATAATAATCATCATCATCATCATAAAATAATAATGGAATATCCGTGATGGAGATAATACAAAGATAGTAATACAAATTAATTAATTAATTTATTTATTTATTATTAATATTTGTGTGCTGACCAACAGCCAGAGGCCATTATAGTTCAGCACAATACACAAACAGAAGATACAAAGGTGCAAAACAAAAATAAATAATATCATAAATAACAAAAACATACATAAATACAATTGAGTACAAACAGTAAAAACTAATAATCAAAACGAAACTAAACCTTAAAAGGATCTAAATTGTGCCCATGCAAATTGGCATATTTTATGCATCTACAGACTGGAGAAAGTGATTTTGAATTTCGGTTATAAAAATTTTTTTGAAATCTTAAACCTTTTGTAGGAATACGAAGGCTGATATTGTTTATGATAGACTCACAATCAATATCACCCTTGATAACTTTGCAAAAAAATTGATAATCAAGATTTAGACGTCTAGCATAAAGGCTACAACAGTTAAAATATTTACAGGTAATCTAATAATAATAATAATAATAATAACAATAATAATAAAACAAAAATATTTACAATAATAAAATAAATACTAAGACGGATAAAATAAAATATAAAACCACTAACGAGAGTTAACATAACTTAAATAAGCATATAATAACCAGAAAAAAAATGACGAACTCGAAAATCAACAGAAAATTTCGTTGTATCGCAGACGACAGCAACCGCCATATTGACATTGTGTTGTGCATTAATGGTAGTAGTGGGGAGCTGAAAGTCTACGTAACTGCCGTTCTCTTCCAATCTTCTCATACAATCATGGGAAGTTAATGCTGAAAAACAAAATATCTACGAGTTAAACTGTTCATTATTACCAGGATAAATACAAATAATACTGAAATATATTCATCAAGTTTGAATTATAGATCTCCCCTTTTGTGCAAGAGGTATCATATCAAAATATTTTATGAATGGCGGGGAAAATATAAATTTTGATAACTCTCTAGTGAGAGAGATAGTGACAAGTACAATCAAGTGTATCTGTGGCGATGCTAAGAAATCATTTATTGGAAATATACACTGTTATTAATTAAGAAAATGATCTTACATTTATTACAATGTTTTATTTTATAGGTTATATGCATCAGATAAATACAATAAATATTAGTAACATGTAACACTTAAAATAATAATAAAATTCATCAAATATCATACAAACATTTTCACTTTATTTTTAAACTTAAGAATGTTTAGATTGCTTAGGTCTGGATTATTTTTCAATACTGGATTGTATAGTGTTGGTCCATAATTCCTACTGTGGCTTAATCCAGCTGTAGTATGGCATTTAGGTTCTGCCAAAAGAGTTGGGACATTTCTTCTGATGTTATTTATATGTTTCTCAGTTAAAAAATTCATTCTATTTTTGTGAAAATAAATTAGTACTGTATGTTTATATATTTCCTCAATTTTTAGTACTTGGAATTCAGAATAAATAAATTGTGTCGGATAATCAAGTGGTTTATGCAGACAAATTTTGATGATACGTTTTTGTAGTAGTATTAATGGAGAACATGTAACAGTGCACTATAAGGCGTTTGAGCGACAAAAGGTATTCAAAATCAAAGACATTTCAGCCATCATCATACAACATATTGTTTCGCCTAGCCAAAATTATCGTATTCAATTAAATGATACCACAAATTAAACAAGATAAATTTCCGTTGACCCGAATGGCAATATCGTAAATAGATTAGAGTACCGTACAATGTGTCACAAAAGAATTTCACAAATTGGAAACGTAGCTCTGTTTTAAATGTAATATGCAGACTAATTATTTATTTGTGGAACAAAAATCGTAATGATATTTCCTATGAAACAAAACCCAACACTATTCTTTTTTGTTTTCAGATAAACAAAACTTGCTCAAGTAATAGTAATACATAGGGACCGAATTTTTATGTAGTATCAAGGTGTGAAATATGTACATATTTATGTAAGAAAAATAAGCTGAATATGTACCAAAATATGTAAAATCATGATAATAATTAATATCAATATTTGGCAGGATAGGCAAGACTCTCCAGTTGTGATTTCATAGAGCACCCGACTTTTTTACCGCACACTTGACACCTTACTATTTTTCCTTCTGTAGTGAAAGCTTCATCCATTGCAATCCATGATTTTTTTTTGTCATTAGGATTGAAGATACAGGGGCCATTTTAGTTAGTTAAAAGCAGTAGATAAACTCGCACTTTATAGGTACCGTACTGTGAGTACTAAAACTAGAGAACTGAGTGAAATGAATGACACAACAGTACTGCAAGCACTGTTTCGCTTTACAGGATTAGGAGAAAATAAGAGATGTGGGACACATGCATTTTAGCTGCTCCCTGTAAGAAACAAAGTACCTACTAAAACCTCAAACTATAGGCATTTACAAACTGTTGTTTGAAAAGTGACATTTCTGTCTCATTCAGAAGGGTAGGATTATTCCAGCCGAGAACCATACTTTCTAATTGCTCGGAAAATTCAATTTCCGTATATAGGCGTACTAAATTTAAAGTAAAGAGGTCAAGCAAAATCCTGAAAAGCTATTTATTTTAATATTTCAACATCTTTCCAGTTTGTTCCCTTACTCCAGCTTCTTTCCAAAGTCGGCTACTTTATTGCAGCTCATGTCAGACTTGACACGGGTTTTCCCTGGAAGGATTAGGAAGAGGGTGGGTAAGGTTGCAAATTGCATGGGAACGGCTTGTTGAGACATGCCTAGAACAATAATTATAGTTCGAAACAAATAATGTCGTCCTCGTCCCACTCTACCACACGAAGGCAACGCTACTTTCTGAGTGATTTTTACAATACAAGGTAGTAGTATGGGAAAGGATGCCTTTTGTTCACTCATATTTACAATGGGCGGTATGGGGTGAGTGCCTCTATTACTTCCTGGAGCTTAAGAGGTTATGTTCCGTTCCGAAATATATCCTTTCTTGGGTAGATAAAAAGGGTTCTTTAATCTGTGTATTTCGAACTGTAAACTTTCCCATTATAAGTTTTTTTTTTCCCTTTTAGAGATGTAAATATGAATAATAGCTCTAAATATGTAGATTTATGTAACACCAAGCCATAATATGTAATGAGGGGTAAATATATAAAACTATGTAGTATCAAATTTTAATATATTAATGGTAATAACAAGATTCGCAAAGATTTGTTATTTATGACGGGTAGGTTGGAAGAAATATAATATGTAATTACATAAGAATCCGGTCCCTAGTAATACATTATAACAGCTGTGGCCAAAAAGAGAACAAATAGAACTCGTCGAACTCTGGTGTGAGTCTTGGAAACAACGCCCCCTCGGGTTGATTGACATGTTTACCGTACTCGGTGCTGCATACTCGGTTGCGTCTCGTGGGAGGACACGTAAAGTTTAACAGTGGAAACGTAACATTTTGACATATTACATTATTCTTAATATAGGCCTATGTCGCATCACCTCACAGACGAATATAATACGTTATGTGTTATTAAAATAATGTAAAATAAACTAGATATAAAATTAGAAATTAAAAAAAAAAGGATATTTTAGATACGGCTTCTTAGGTTTCGCAGTCTCCCAAGCAATCTCATAGGTACTTTCCTTCGCTTGCGAAACCTCTTTGGAAAGGGACATGTTTGTTATGTTCGATTATATTTCAGATAGAAGTTATCCATCTACAAAATGATACTTTCACCAAAAGTATGTTATGTACTAATTTTGCTGGCTTGGACACATATGTAAATTAATATACCGTAATCTACATAGTTTCGCTATGAAAAGTGTACCAATGCTTGTCTCTACCTGTACAGGGTGTGAAGTGTATAAGTGCCGTCCTTTTCACAGTCGTCGGGGACGGTCTACGGGACCAAAAAATGTCCATACAACATAGGGTCAGAACTTGGTAGTTTTCCCAGAAAAAAATACGTACCTGCCTACCTCGAAACTATAGAAACCACTCGCTAGCTCTCGTGTAGTCCGAATTTGTGCGAGACGGGCCTCGCACCTCGCACGACGCATGCGTCTCTTCAGAAAAACCAAAAATATAGGTATCCTAACCAAAAACGCTACAATTATACATAAATAAAATCAATTATTAATATCCAATGCTTAACCAGGGAAATTCCTTCATTGTCCATGTCTTGTGTGTGATCCAAAAGAATTATTCTTCCTCTACAGGCACTGGCTTGTAAGACCCAGAAAGGAGGTTAGCCTAATCAAGGATGAAGAGAAAAAGAAGAAAATATTTCGTATAATGATGGAATAACTTTTATTATAAGCTATTTCTAGTGGAATACTTAAGTTTTTAAAATACTGTAGCCCTATTTGAAAAATGTTTCTGCAAATAGTTTTAAGCAATAAAGCTTTTATATTTTTCATTAAAAGCCCTGTATCAGGGATGAGATGATATTGGATATACAATATACAAGATGATACTAATATCAAATATCATTAGCACATTTTGCGTACGAGTTACAGAATTGCAAGACTTATGATCGACTAGCTAAGAACATTTATGGATAAATTTGAAATTTGGTAGTATCGTGTAGAACATAGACAACTTCACTTTCTTTGAATATAAACTATCTTGAAGAGTGACAAGAAAATCGTCTTATCTAATATAAGACCCTACTTCAAGACCTAAAGCAGAATTCACTGCTAAGTTTGGAGAAACAGTGACAATTGACAAGGAATCGAAATTTTTCTGAAATCTTTTTAGCTTACTTCGATAGAAAATCCTGAAAATTTATAGTTTGAATTAATAAATATACAGAACAGCACGCCACTCAGATTCCAGCAAAATCAGGAATCGAACTGTTCGTAATGTTGCCAAAGTCAGTATTTCCAAATATTCTCTTTGCTTCCATATATAGACTACTATATGAGCTTGAGACACAGTTTAATACAGGAAAGAAGTGTAAAAGCTCTCAAAGTAAAGAAAGAGCTCAGAAATAAGCTTATTTCATCTGCCGTCACATGTAAAAAATACTTCCTTGAATTTGTTATTGTTTACGAATACAGACTTATTACCTTTCTGAGAACAGAGGAATACTCTTTAATGTATAAAGGCTTGTAAATTCTCGGGTTCTATGTTTCAAGTGAGACATATAATAAGAAATATTAACAAATAGTGTAATAATAAATAAGTGTTGCAGCTATATTTGTTGTATCTTGAAAAGGTTGTATTCAGTTTGTGTTTCCGTTACTAAACTAATTTACGAAGCAAGGAAATTATATACTTTTGTTATGTGTTCAGGTATAGTCTATCTAAAATTACTATAATTATTGTACCATGCGTCATTCTGAAATGCAAATCATGGAATAGATATCACGACCACCTGCATGAGCCGCCAGAGCGCACCGTGGCTTTTGCAGCGAAACTACAAACAACTTGTAACTGCTGCGGCTGGCTCCGTTTGTCTTTCTCTCTTTCAAGGTTTTTTAGCACTTTGGGAGCACGAGTTGCGCATCCCTGTACATGCATATGCAGGGAATAAATGCAGCAATTATTACTATAACTTCCGTTACTAAATTTCTGGCTATGTAATAGGGCTAATTACTCAGTTATTTAATATACATGTACATATATAAACAAATCGCAAAGGGAAGGGTTTTTAGGAACAAAAAGAGAAATAGGAAAAGTTAATTGTTTGTAAACCATTTTATTGTTAAAAGCAATTATTTATTATGTAAATACTTCACTTCATAGGTTAGGAGAAACTAATAGGGTCTACCTGCTCGACGTGTGTGATCTCTAAGTACTTCTGAGTATTTCTTGAAAAAAAAATAAAGGCAATATTGATTGAAATGGAGTATATTGATTGTGTGATTGTGAGAATGTAGTCCTTACTCTCCAGTCGTGATTATGTAATGAGTTTTCTTAGAGTGATTTGTGAGATGCACGTAACACGAAAAAAAAACAAATTGTTTAAATTAAGATATTGAGAGCCATTGTAATTTTTGGGGTCAATCATTTAAGGGGATATGTATGACTTTTAAAACTTCCACAATTTCGGCCAAAATTTGTGAAATTTAAACTATATAAACAGATCTGTAATAATATCATCTGTACAACATTTTCTGCAATTAGGTCTAATAGTTTTGAAATTATATTTTTAAGTATATTTTATATTGACGTTACTAAAAAAGCTCCTTGCATCAACGTTTTCAAAGCGTTTAGTTCATATTTGATAAAAATCCTGAAATTAGTTGATTGGAATAAAAGTGAATTAACATTTTGAGTTTAGTAATAGTATAATAAAAATAAATATCCAGGAACAAGCAACAAATAAAACATCAATAATACATTTAAAATAAAGAAATAAAAGGAATCTAGATACTATCTGCTGACCCAAATGTAAATTAATTTACCTTCGATGTCAATTCCGAAATGAATAGTGCCTATATTTTTTTTTTTTCATGTTGCGTCTCATAATGCCGTTTTATGTTGCTTTTTTTGCAAATGATATATTTTTTTACGCAACAAACACTGGACTTCATCACCATGTTCGAAGCATAAATATTGTATCTTCCACTCTTCCTTGAAAGCTTTAAGCGCTTCCGTTCCGTCATGATGCGCTGTGTTCTAAGATCTGTATATCCTTTAGCAATGTTTACAGGTAAAAGAGCTCCGCGCGCGCGCAGCGGGCATAAAATAGCTCTCGCCCGCAAATATTATTCACCATCGCAAGACTGCCCTACATGAACAATGGTGCTAGGTAACTTCATTCAGTAATGGTTTATAATCGAGACTTTAGTGTGAAACTAACGTAACTGTTATAATCGATATTTTATTATTATTATTTTATTATTATATTATTATTATTTATTATTATATTTATTATTTTATTATTATACGCTAATTTCAGATTAACAATATCATCATGTTTTTTAGTTACGAATTGTATTATATACAAAACTGTTCGGACCTGAGTTGCGATTTTTTGTCACCAAGTAGAAGGACGAATTATTATCGATTTGTGTAAATATCTAAAAATGTGAATTTAGTTTCACACTAAGCTCTCGATATTCAAAATGTTGATTTTAGTTTTTTAAGAATATATTATTAAGAGAGAAGTTTTATATGATATTCTTATTGAATTTGATATTCCCAAGAAACTAGTTCGATTAATTACAGCAGAGTCCGTATAGGCCAGGTTCTATCTGATGTTTTCCAATTCACTGCGGGCTAAAGCAGGGAGATGCATTGTCACCTCTACTTTTTAACTATGCTCTAGAATATGCCAATAAGAAAGTTCAGGATAACACAGAGGGTTTGGAATTGAACGGGTTACATCAGCTTTTTATCTATGCGGATGACGTGAATATGTTTGGAGAAAATCCACAAACCATTAGGGAAAACACGGAAATTCTACTTGAAGCAAGTAAAGCGATAGGGTTGGATGTAAATCCCGGAAAGTCTAAGTATATGATCATGTCTCGTGACCAGAATATTGTACGAAATGGAAATATGAAAATTGGAGATTTATCCTTCGAAGAAGTGTAAAAATTCAAATATCTTGTAGCAACAGTAACAAATATAAATGACACTCAAGAGGAAATTAACCGCAGAATAAATATGGGAAATACGTGTTATTATTCGATTGAGAAGGTTTTGTCATCTAGTCTGCTGTCAAAAAATCTGAAAGTTAGAATTTATAAACAAGTTATATTACTGGTTGTTCTGTATGGCTGTGAAGCTTGGACTCTCACTTTGAGAGAGGAACAGAGATTAAGGGTGTTTGAGAATAAGGTTCTTAGGAAAATATTTTGGGGCTAAGAGGGATGAAGTTACAGGAGAATGGAGAAAGTTACACAACGCAGAGCTGCACGCATTGTATTCTTCACCTGACATAATTAGGAACATTAAATCCAGACGCTTGAGATGGGCAGTGCATGTAGGACGTATGGGCGAATCCAAAAATGCATATAGAGTGTTAGTTGGGAGGCCGGCGGGAAAAAGACCTTTGGGGAGGCCGAGACGTAGATGGGAAGATATTAAAATGGATTTGAGGGAGGTGGGATATGATGGTAGAGACTGGATTAATCTTGCTCAGGATAGGGATCAATGGCGGGCTTATGTGAGGGCGGCAATGAACCTCCGGGTTGCTTAAAGGCCAGTAAGTGAGTAAGTATATTATATTACTGTTCCCATTATACTTATTGTCTGGCAGACATTGGTACAAATTCTGTAAAGACAGATCCATAAGGCAAAACTCCAGTTCCGGAGAGTGCAGGCTCTGTTTGTTCCGCAGAAGTCGATGTGTAGTAATGAACGCAGTCGTCAGCCAGTCTGGGATGAAGAACGGAGTAAATATTTACCGTCATCACCCTCAAACTCTGTCCCACCTATACGATGATATTAACGCCATCCAAGACATGCAAAACAAGAGCTGCCGGTTGTAGTAAACAGATCCCATGTCAAACTGTTTGTCCAGGGACGGATTCCCGCGTTTCCATTATCACTCGTAATTCTCTTGTTTTACGACGGTGATCCGTGAGTTTTCACTGCCTTGTAAACTTGGCCGATTCCACTCCGACTACCTTAATATTCACAGGGTAAACTGGTCAGATACTTTACTAGCAGGAGCGAAAACATTCGTTCTGCAACACAAAGCAGCCTTCTTCGTTCTCTACAATACTTTTGCTATCGAAGTCTGTCATTGGAGTCATCGAAGCTGCTGTAGCCAATATCATTATTGTCGGACCATCGGATCTGTGCCCCCGTAAGATATGCTAACTGAACCTAATTCATTCTCAGCCTCGGTAATTCATTTCTCCCCCTGCATCTCTATCTCTCTCTATCCTATCTCCTATTAGGTCAAGGTGCAGTTTATATTTTGGTGGAGATGGATTACATTTATATTTATTATTGGATTATTGTTTGAAATTTTATTATGAAATTGGATTTAATTGTAATTTTTTGTAGATTGTAATAATGGTTTTGGCTCTAAAATATGTACACATCGCCCGTCGCTCTCATTATTTATTAGTTGAGATAAGTCGTAACATAGTGGTTGTACCGGAAGGTGTGGCTGGAATGATAATTAATACAGGTTAAATCTTTAAGTTAAGAATTTCATTTACACTGAATAATTTTATTGTGCAATTCGGTATAACCTGATGTATTATATAGATTATTTTTTTATTTATTTTATCTTCTATGCTAAAATTAATTAATTGTTTTTGTACATGTTGTTGATTAAATTTTTTAAATTATAGTTTATGTTTACTGTATAGGTTATTTTATTAATTTGTGAAAGTAGATTTTTATTGTATCTTGTGTATCAGGGTTTATTAAATTGTATTATATATTTTTTGTTTCCCGATTTTGAAGGATCTAATTAATTATTTTAGTTATTGTTTTATGATTATTAATAATAATTAATTAGTAGTGAAATATTATTCGGCTTCAATGGTTTCTGGAATAAGGAATTACAAACCAGATTAATAAATAATTTCAAGGGAAAAATTGTTCCGGGGCCGGTTATCGATCCCGGGACCTCTGGTTGAACGTACCAGCACTCTACCACTGAGCTACCCGGGAACTCCACCCGACACCGTCTCAACTTTTCCCTTTATATCCACACAACTCGCGTGGGCTGACGAAACGCCAGAGACCCACACCGAGTGCACACAATCTCTGTATGACTTGGAATTGTGGTTTTCTGTTAACGAACACAGTAACGTATATATTATGCAAATCTAGTCTTTCAGGTGAAGCTCCCTGTAAAGCAGAATTGAATAATTTCAAGGGAAAAATTGTCGGATGGAGTTCCCGTGTAGCTCAGTGGTAGAGCGCTGGTACGTTCAACCAGAGGTCCCGGGATCAATACCCGGCCCCGGAACAATTTTTCCCTTGAAATTATTCAAGTCTGCTTTACAGGGAGCTTCACCTGAAAGACTAGATTTGCATAACAGATTAATAAAGACAAAAATAAGCTAAAAATAGGAGCAAAATAATAACATAAATAGTTAGATAAAAAAGGAAATGCTTGCTCCCTGGTAAAAAGCTTCATTGCATCTCTAAAAGGCTGCAAAATACCAATAAAACTAACCTTATTAGGACCCTTACGAATATGAATATAACCAAGAACCTTACGCTCTAATAAAGTTAAAAAAGTAACCCCAACCATAACAAAGATGACTAATAAAATAAAAATAATGAACAAACCAAAATTTCCCTAACCATAAATACTATCTATAGAATAAATCTATATTCAAAGATTCTAAATCCATTGCACTTATCTGGCAAAATAGTTAAATTAATAATAATCATAAAACAAAAAATTATTCCAAATATCTGGTCCTCCCCCACTACTCACAATTTTGAGCCTTCTTGAGGGACAGTTTATTTGCACTTGCAGTCCAGTGTTGTCAACTCAACATGAATACTGTAGAACGGAGTGGCGAAAGAAATATTAATAAGTATTAAATACGTACGTAATAGCATTTTGCGATGAAGAGAAACAAGCACGTCAATATCTGTTTCCTACGAATGAGACAACGAAAAGAGCAGCTGCGATCACAGGTGAGGCTTATTTTATTTAAATTAATTACGTATTAAAATTACTTAACTAATACTAATAATAGAACATTTTTATATAATTTATATAGGCAGCTCAGAGCGTCTAATAAAGAAAATCAGGGAAGAGAGAGAGAGAGAGAGAGAGAGAGAGAGAGAGAGAGAGAGAGAGTGTCTGTGCAGGAGATGAAAAGCTAGAATCACCAGGGAAGAATAGACCAAGGGAATCTAATTCTTGTAGATGAAAGAAGTTCCAAGATTGAAGAAATTACTGAAGGTTGCGAGAGAAGCAATAATTTCCAAGGTTGGACAGAAAAACTACGGAAAGTGATTCGAGACATGGGATTTAGGTTTAAAAAATGTAGAAATGCGAGATGTATTTTGATTGAAAGAAATGATATTGTGACATGGACGACCAGTTATTTATGACACCGTTTGACGGAAGTTTGGCAACATCCCTATTCGGTAAGGTTCGTGGACTGCTGTTTAACGTGGTGGGAGGAAAGCGGGTGGAATGGAGTGAGTACAGGCGTTAACTTTTCCAAAAACGACGACAGCGCTGAAGGGGCACAGATCCGATGGTCCGACAATATCAGACCGTGTCTCAAAGCTACATTTTCCGATGAAGTGAACTGAATAGTTGTCTAAAAAGCCGGATGTGACGCCAGAAGTCATGATCCGAATCTACATAGTACACTGGCTCGCAAAACTTTTGTCCGATATACTGTACAGTTTTTCTCGTAGTCTCCTCGCAGGTAACAAACCACCCCTCCTCACAACAGAAGGGTTGAACCAAGCTACTTATTAAACTTAAAGAGAATATGTTTACTTAGTGGTCTAGTGATATAGATAAATTTAATAAACACGGCATTTTGTAGCTCCTCCTCACGCCACGGTTCTTTGCGCCTATAGCTTATTTTTCTTTGGCTGTTGTCATTGTACCGAACATACTTTTTGTACGGTCATAAATTATACAGGGACATCACTTTGTTTTTACTAACATTTTTAATATTAATCTGGCTATGCCTTTGGATCAACGCCGTTTGCTATTCCCTTCCACGACTGGAGTTCGATGATACTGGAGTAATATACAAACAAATCACTTTGCTAGGTATAGGAGGGAAGAAAAGTAGTTCATCCATTTACGTAAACTAGGAAATATCACGATTTTGAGTTTGATCATTTCCATTAGATTTTTGTTTAATTCAAAACACAGTACAGTTTTAACAATGAGTGTTTTTACTCACGAACTGAGCTGTCCATGTGGACGTATTCATTATGCAGTGTATATTATACTGTCTACAGCACATTAGCGTACAATGCAAAGAATGAAGTTAAATTGAAAAATAATCATAATATGGATATTTAAACACATTTTTGAAAATGGTGGCCGTTCATTTCGATACAGACTTCAGTTCTAATGTGCATATTATCGCACTATAGACTATTGTACCTAATCCCAATTACCAGTTTCGTCCTTCGTACTAGTAACTCATGTTGAAATAATTCTGTATCTGCTCTATAAAAGAGTACCTTACGTACCGTACTGTAAATTCAATCTTCACTTCTGCCCGATCCGAAAAGATAAAATTACTCAGACATACTATCTACTGTCCGTCCAACTGGTTATGTTGTAGGGTCGTAGAAAGGGAGGAAATCACGTGACAGTTAATTATTTAACGAGTCCCTTTTTTAAGTTATCTTAAACAATTGTAGACGTCCAATTCCTAACAGAAATTAATGTTCTCAGAAAAGAGCTAAGACAGACAAGCCACTAGCCTTTACAGAGAGGCGAATAGAAGGAGGTGGGGGAAACCGGGATGCGACGTAGAATGGATTGGAGTGAAGTACATTCAAAAACTCAGGTACAATAAAAATTGAAGTAAAAATAAAATGATGTCCCTGTATAATAGTTATTTATGTTTTGATTTTCCATCGCTTGCCAGTTTTTCGACAAAAGGACACTATCAAAAACTTTTAGCAGATCAATATAATATTAAATCATTTGCCAAATTGCGCGCAAGTCTTTTATCAATTATTCGCTTAATGCTGCAGGTATTGTTCATGCAGGATCGACCAGCCTGAAATCCTCTCTGCTCTTCTATATGGAATTGTAGTCCTAAATATTGTAGCGATGAGCATCTCTTGAAAGGAAGTTAAATATCCAACTTTCTGTTGAGAATCAATTCAGGAAGCTGTTGATTTTGACATGCACATACTGTGGCAAAGTACGTTAAATAAGTCCAGAAAAAAAGTCTTCTGTATTTGTTCGTGTTATATCGGCATAGTAGTAGATTTATATTTTGAGGAAGTGGTTCTCATCGTAGTTGGAACGATAGAGAACAGATTCTGCGGAAAAAAATCCAGTGCGGGAGATAATCTGACGGGAATATCCGTGATTAAACTTCATCCTCAAACAAATTTTTCCGAGATTACGTCCTTCACTTCGAGTCCTAATAGGAAATGAGGAGGAAATGGGAGACGGAAAAATCCGAACGCCAACCATGTTCTACAGCAATAGGAAAGTAAATGGAGTCTTGATGAAGAAATGAAGGTTGAATGATTTACAGCTGTCATAGTCAAACTGTGGAACGCGTGCCACATGCAATTTTTTTTCAATTACCCTTGACTTATAGGATTAAGGTCCCTCAAGTCTCACTCAAGCCATCGCTTTTATAGACAGATGGAAAGTTGGAATATAGGAGCAGTGAAAATGGGCACACGAAAGAAAAGAAAAAAAGACAATCTATAGTCTCAAGGCTGGGGCGGACTCTAACAACACCAACGACAGAGGGATGAGGAATTGGTAACCAAAAGAGAGGCTGTGGCAGGAGAACGGAAAATAAAGTGGAGCTTTCGACTGCAGGAAAGAAAGAGAAGAAGCAGCTAAGTGGAACAGAGCTTGCAAGACGTATGGGTTAATTCTGAAAGGAGATTTGGGTCAGGAGAATATGGTGGAATAAATAGGAAATATAAATGGGTAAGAAGAGATATTACGAAAGGGTATTAAAGTGGAACACTCTGTGACTGGGAGCTGTGTGACGAAGAAGAAAATAATTTCCATCATCAAGATTTTAATGAATCTGCATTAACATGTTTATAATCATGTTTTAAATACAGTGACGACTTAAGATGATGTTGGCAAAGGTTTGAATATGCTAAAAACAGGCATTTTTTGTATCGAATGAGTTTAGAGCTGGTCTTCTTGGTCAAATATGATCTAAACCGGACTGTCGACCAAGCTAAGGCCAAACTACACGACTTTATGAGTTACAGAACTAATTTACCTGAGTAATATGTTTAAGGGGTTAGGTACAGCTTACAGAAGTAAAATTTTTGGAAATATTCAACAATTCTGCTTCATTATCTGATTTATTCTACTAAATTACTTGACTGTTATTTGACCTCAATGATTACTATAAATTATCTGACTGATTCTGCTATAGTATCTGAGTGATTCTACTATATTACGTGACTATTATTTGACCTCAATGATTACTATAAATTATCTGACTGATTCTGCTACATTATCTGACTGTTTGTACTAAATTACGTGACTGTTACTGGACCTCCATGATTATAATACATTATCTGACTGATTCTGCTACATTATCTGACTGATTGTACTAAATTACTTGACTGTTATCTGACTCATTCTGCTATATTATCTGACTGATTCTACTAAATTACTTGACTGTTATTTGACCTCACTGATTATAATAAATTATCTGACTGATTCTGCTACAATATCTGACTGATTGTACTAAATTACTTGACTTTTATTTGACCTCACTGATTATAATAAATTATCTGACTGATTCTGCTACATTATCTGACTGATTGTACTAAATTACTTGACTTTTATTTGATCTCACTGATTATAATAAATTATCTGACTGATTCTGCTACATTATCTGACTGATTGTACTAAATTACTTGACTGTTATTTGATCTCACTGTTTATAATAAATTATCTGACTGATTCTGCTACATTTTCTGACTGATTGTACTAAATTACTTGACTGTTATTTGACCTCACTAATTATAATAAATTATCTGACTTATTCTGCTACATTATCTGACGATTATACTAAATTACTTCACTGTTATTTGACCTCACTAATTATAATAAATTATCTGACTTATTCTGCTACATTATCTGACGATTATACTAAATTACTTCACTGTTATTTGACCTCACTAATTATAATAAATTATCTGACTTATTCTGCTACATTATCTGACGATTATACTAAATTACTTCCCTGTTATTTGACCTCACTAATTATAATAAATTATCTCACTGATTCTGCTACATTATCTGACTGATTCTACTAAATTACTTGACTGTCACTTGACCTCCATGATTATAATAAATTATCTGACTGATTATGCTACATTATCTGACTGATTATGCTACATTATCTGACTGATTCTACTAAATTACTTGACTGTTATTTGACCTCACTGATTATAATAAATTATCTGACTGATTCTACGATATTGTCTGACTGATTATAATAAATTATCTGACTGATTCTACTGGATTACTTAACCTAGTATTTGTAATAAATTATTTGAATTAATGTATTATATTACCTGATACATTCTATTCAATTATGTGACTGATTCTGATGAATTACGTGAGGAAATCGAATAAAATATCCGACTCATTCTATCTAACTCATGACTTATTCAACTTAATTTATTCACTTATTCGACTAAATAATCTAACTAATTGGATTCAATTATTGGTTTGGTTTAACTGTTTGCGTGATTCTACTGGTGTACGTGAATTACTCTATTTAATTACCTGACTAGATCCTACTGAACTACATGGCTGATTATACTAAATTACCTAAGTTACTTGAATTACTTGACTGACTGAAGTAGTCTTGACTACCAAATTACCTGACTGGCTGTTAAATAACCTGGTTGGCTATTAAATTTTCCGTGTGTCTTTCCTAAGTTACCTGACTGATTCTGCTAAATTGTAAAATTATTCGTACTAAATTTCCGGATTGATTTTACAAAATCACTGCTCAAATTATTGGACCAAATTACCTGACTGATTCGTCATAATCACATTACTTACTTTATTGAATTACCTAACTAAGATTATGCTAAATTATCTACTACAGTGTTACTGAATTACATAAGTGATAATATTTCACAGCACCATGACTGAATGTCCTTAGCACGTATAATAACCATACTGCGCCGTAGGGTAGCGAAATGCCTTAAGTTGTTACGAACGCACTGACCACTGTGTTTTGTAGATCGAGGGGAATGGGAGATTGAGAGTGCAGTTACTGCTTGCCTCAACATGTAAACATTCAGTGACAGTAGCACACAAAATAAATGTTCACGTTTACAAATATAATACTGTATGTACAGTGTATTTCTAGTACAAAAAGTAATTGCCTAACATTACCGGTTTCAATTTACTTTATACTGTACAAATTTTAACAATATGAAATCATCATTTGTGTGTGAGAAGAAAAGAAGAAATATACAGCACTTACATAAAATACATTTCTTCACAATTCAGTGCACTGAATAACAAGGTACATTCGCAACGTATCAAAAGAAAACTTTTTTCAAGAAACGCTTTGAAATATTGTTTAAAGAAATGTTGACATGTAACAATATTATACACAGATCTCGATTAAATTATTTTACATGTTTTATGTCTGACTTTAATGTTGAAGGCCAGTTTGACTGTATGATGAAATATTTTTAAATTTGCCTTTTGCTGTTACACTGTTTTTGAAAGAACCGATTCTGTTTGTTCTTATACTTTTCTAGCAATTTGCAAAATTCAGTGCTTTTTTCCTTTACTAAGAAAATATACCTTTCCGAACTTCTCTATAAGTTCGTTCTGAAGGGAACGCCTGGTGCTCTTAATTTTCGACAAATTCCTCAGTACTGTGAATTATAAAACAGCGAAATTAACCCTAGCACAAATGTGTAGGTATAAATAATCAAATAAATAAATGAAAACATATAAAACATAGGCTACTTGTTTAATCACAGGATCTCAAGTACGTGTGGTGATTGCAAGGACCCACACCAAGCAGAATTAGAAAGGCGTTAATGTAATTGAAGACATTATTACAAAATCAATCCTTGTCAAAATTGTTATTTTTCAGGGAAACAATAAAAATAAATATATATCTTGATTACACAACTTTTAACACTGTATCACTTCGGAATATGTATGGTAAGACTTTCCTGTGTTAAATTTCAACGTACCTCATTTACATGTTTCGACCTATTTATGTGTCATCTTCAGAACTTATCGTTGTTGGTCTTGGCGCCACTTGTTCTGTTTCCTGCGAGGGTGTGTTCGTGTGGTATAGTGTAGAGTCGAAGAGTGTGTGTGTTTTGAAGGTGAGTTGTGTGTCCAGTATTTGCAAAAGTAGAAAATTATGAAACAAAATCGTTTCAAAATACAGACAAAATAGAAAGAAAGAAAATATTACAAGGATAGATGCTCTCGGAAAAGTGAGGTCGGATCAGGTTACATTATGTTCTGTTATGTTATGTTATGTTATGTTATGTTATGTTATGTTATGTTATGTTATGTTATGTTATGTTATGTTATGTTATGTTATGAAGTAGAATTTTCATTTCCTTCACATATTTTTTTAGTTGAGGCTTGTATCCTTAAAGTCTTACTAATAAACCGTGTATAGTTTTTATATGAGACTTATGCAGAGTTGAGACAGAAAACGTTACTAATAAACCATGCATAAGCAATGGTTGTAGAAGCAGACTGTAACTATACAATGGGAATTGCTTTGCAGTAGTTATATACACGAAACCCTTTCTTTAAGCGTTGTATATAGATAAAAAATGGCCGCCCTTCTAACAGCTGTTCGTATCGTTATGATTATGGTTGCCTTGTAACAAACCAAAGAGCACAGAATAATTAGAATAATATTGCGGTAGCTTGTACTCTTTGACGAAAATATAGTGTGGTAATCGATTAGAGCCAGTTGTACTCTCGATACTTCACACGCCACACTAGAGCGCTCTACCGGATGCAATAGAGAACCTCAGATATTCTATTACCTTTGGTAATGAAGTACAGTAGAACCTCTATTATCGGTGGTAATAAAGGGGGTTGACGCAACGGTTAATCGAAAAAATCGGATAATCCGTAAGAAAATATTTTCGTAAATTAAGTGAATAACACTTGAATTTTCGTCATTTCCTCCGTGGTCTTGTGTTTAACACGCTTGGTAGTGAGTTAGAAATTCATTAATTTAAGTTCGATTGTCAAGGACATATTTTTAAGGCTTAAGAAAATTCCTTGTAATGGCTGTCATCGGAAAGATATAAATAATAGAGGTCTCATGTTGTAGATTTATATACTGTATACACTTTATCTTTGATTTTTATTCAATTGCTCACAGTTGTAACATCAGTCTCATATTGTGATGCGAGATGACACACAGTTTCTCTTTTCCCAAACCACTTAATTATATGATAATAGAAAAAAAAGGTAATTTTCATTAGTTTGAATAATTTAACAAAAATATTGGTCTTCATTTTGTTCGATACTTAGCACAACACGTTTTCTTTTAACACTCATGGAATACATTTTATATAGAAGTTGTAGAGAACGGCAACTCGAACAGAAGACCAAACTGTGTAACTGTAAATGCTTGTAATAACACTATCTAGAAAAAATATATATATATATTAATATAACGTACAATACAATCTACTTCGTACGTTTCTTTAGAAAAAAAAGAGCGAGAGAAAGACATTCGGATAATCCGCCAATCGGTTAATAGGGTGACGGATAATCGGGGTTCTACTGTAATGACGAAACTATGACGTGGCTGTGTAACAGTTATACTGTTATACACGACGTATGTAGTGATTATTAGTAAGGAATTTACACACGACTTATAAACGAGCTACTCATTGTATAAGTATAAGACAGTTAAATGTCTGTATGTAGAGTTTTTACTAGTAAGACCGTTAGAGTTCATTATGCTTGTCCTAAGGTACAGTAACTTTACACTAAATTTAGTACAGGGACATCATTTTATTTTTACTTCAATTTTTATTGTACTTGAGTTCTTTATTGTACTTCACTCCCACCCCCTCTACTAGTAAACTTCCAATCGTTCTCCACACAGAACCAAGCGTATACAGTCAAAGTCGCCTTACGGTCATAGTAAACACAAACAGTACTGAGTTAGTAAGTATAGCACGTTCCAGAAATATGTTCGCTTTCAATATTGAATCATATTCTCGCACAGGTACTGTCGCCCGTTTGCCTATGTCGCATCCCGGTTTCCCCCACCCACTTCTGCCCGTCCCTTTGTGGCTGGGCTGTCTTAGCTCTTTTCTGAAAACATTAATTTCTGTTAGGAATTGGACGTCTACGTAATATTATACAACTGTTTAAAATAACTTAAGTAAAAGGGCCTCGTTAAGTAATTAACTGTCATGTGATTTCCCCCCTTTCTACGACCCTGCGACAAAACCACTTGGATGGACAGTAAATAGTATGTCTGAATAATTTTATCTTTTCGGATCGGGCAGAAGTGAAGATTGAATTTACAGTACGTAAGGTACTCTTTGGTAAAGTAGGTACACAATTATTTCAACATGAGTTACTAGTACGAAAGACGAAACTGGTAATTGGAATTTGGTATAATAGTCTATGTGCAATAATATGCAAAAAATAACTGAAACCTGTGTAGAAATGAACGGCCATCATTTTCAAATATGTGTTTAAATATCCATATTGTGATTATTTTTCAATTTAACTTCATTCTCTATATTGTACGCTAATTTGCTGTAGACAGTATAATGTACACTGAATAATGAATACGTCCGAACTGACAACTCAGTTCGAGAGTAAAAACACTTTATTGTTAATACTTTACTGTATTTTGATTAAAGAAAAACCTAATGAAAATTATCAAACTCAAAATCGCGAATTTCCTACTTTACGTAAATGAATGAACTACTTTTCACCCCTCCTATACTTAGTATAGCGATTTGTTTGTATCTTACGCCAGTATCATCGAACTTCAATCGTGGAAGAGGGTAACAAACGGTGTTTCCGGTTCACAACCTCTAAGCCAAAGGTATAGCCAGGTTAATATTAGAAATGTTAGTAAAAATAAAATGATGTCCCTGTACAAACGTACATTTTAGCCCTGTAATTGAAGGGGGAGACAGAGCGAAATAATGTTACTTTCGATAGAGAAGAAAAAAGTATTTGAGACACCGAACCTAGAAAATGAAGCTCACATAGAGGATTGCAAAGTAAGAGGTCAAGTCACCAAGAATGGAAAAAGAAAGAGATGGAAGTAGTGCAGTGTTGCGGCATTGCTAATAGACAAACAGTATAATAGAAGAGATTGTTGTGCGAGCTACCTTAGTTACGGTACGTTAAATTAGGTCGCTGTCGTCTACTTTCAAATTTAGTAAGAGCCTGGAGCAAGAAGATCGCCTCGGTTTGAGGCAACAGTTCGACCCACGCCATCTTTGCAGTTGCACCTGCATCAGTCGTGGCCGAGATGGCGTCGAGATTCCGCCACTCCTCCCACCGTCTGCGCCAGTGCCAAATGTAGTGTATAGTGGTTTAAAAACCAAGCGCCATCTGCAGGAAATTCTGCGCGCTGAACCGAACTCCAGAGTTCTAGCTGGCGATGAGATTCTGCTTGCTGCTCCGCGTAATGGAAAGAGAAGAAAAAGGAATAAGAAGTACTCATGGATGAAAATACAAATGATGGTGCAGATAACGGACATTAGTGAAAATGCCATGCAGATAATAAAATATTATAAGCAGAGTTAAGGATGGGAATGTATGTATTTATTCACACTGCAAGTGGGCAAGCACCCGGTGGCAGTTGTATATACAATATTAACAATACACAATAAAATGATAAGCAATACACAATAAAATTTACAATACACAATACAATTTTACAACACATATACAATTTTATACACAATACAATAAGAATACACAATACAATTTAACACAATAATAATAAAACATAAAATAAAATACCTAATTTTACAATACAACCTACATAATTATGTATAGGTCCTACATAAGTGTCAATAGTCTTTCACTTTACTCTCATCTCACTCACTGTAGTGGCACTATGACGCATTTCACTGACACTGTAGCACACATTTCACTGACACTCTGTAACACATTTCATTGACGCTATAAATTAACACTGATCGGAACTGTTCACTGCACTGTAAAACCATAACTTCACTGACTCACCTCGCTTCACTGATACAACAGTTCAAATAAGTCAAATAATTACATCCTTATGCATACTTATAAACAGAACTACATTTAAACTAAACATTTCTAGTCTAAGGCCCTCTTACACGCTAGTTTTAAATAATTTACAATTCAAACCAAGGAAGTAAACTCGTCAGTCTAGATAAATACATGTCACCTTAAAAAATTAAATGTTGAATGTCACCTTAATTTTAATTTGCACTTTATACACAACTTTTTAAATTATTCTTGAATCTCCTCAAGGAAGGACAGCCCTCAAAGACCGCTCCAGGTAGGTCATTCTAATCTTTTATAGTTCTATTTAAAAATGAGAATTTACCTACATCCGTTTTCTGTTTCCTACATTTGATTTTAAAATCATGATCGTTCCTACCATAGTACGTTGGCTTTTCTAACCGAGCCGTTATGTCTACCCATGCTTTCTGACCTAGATGTGCTCTATACAATGATGTTATTCTAGTTTTCCTACGTCTGTTTTCCAAAGTTTCCCATTTAAGTTCTTTTATAGTATCGTTTCCATCTTCTCTTTTACCTTTAACAAATTTAGCTGCCCTATACTGGATTCTTTCTAAGGAATTTATCTGATATATTCTATAGGGATCCCAACATATAGTTCCGTATTCCATTAACGGTCGCACTAACGTTAGATATGCTATTTCCCTCGATTTGGGGCTAGCCTTTCTCAAGATTCTCATAATAAAGTGAAGTGCCCTCCATTCATTAACCACAACATTATCAATATGCTCTCCTCAAGAAAGTTTGGAGTTTAAATACACTCCTAGGTATTTACAATATTGTTCTTGCGGAATAGCAACATCACTGAATAAAGAAGATAATTTACATACGATGAAGATATTGAAGACGAGAGTCAACTTCAGCATATAAAATAGAGTAATAGTCATGCTAGTCCATTAGAGACTGCCTCCATCTGCATTTCTTAGTTAATCAGAATCATTATCAGGACAGGGTGCGAATTAACGGCGGAATGGGGGATTTCCCTCCCCTGTTACAAATTTGTCCCCCTTTCATTATTTCATATTAAGGGGTTAGGTACAGGTTAGAGCAGTAAAACTTTGGAAATATTCAACATTTTTTTTTACTGTATCTTGTACATTAATGACAATTAGTATTTGTAAAAATACTATTCTTCTAATATATGAAAAAAATATTTTTACTATTTAAAAATATTATTAACTTTTTTGTTTTTTAAATTCAGTTCACTGTGCAGTGACGAAGAGTAGGAGTTGTAGGCACAATAAGCCTCAGGTTGCAGTGCAAGCCTTCAGGCTGCTCCTGCTTACAAGAGAGAAAGAGAGAGAGACCCATGTATTAGTTCTTGCCTCGGACCTAGAAGAAATAACTCTGGGAAAACCCAATACGTTGGTCGCCAGAAAACAACTTCTTGGTTAGGTAAGAATTCCATTAACTCAGGTTTTACTCACTGTGTATATGTATATCGCAATCATTTCCTGTTCACGAAAGTAGCATTCAAGAATTGACTGAAAGTTAAACTAACCGAGAAAACCCAACTTGCTCTCCATCAAAAGCAACTTTGTGAATCGATAAGTATGCTGGTAACTTAGGTTTGACTCAATCTGTATATGTAGGCCTACATCGTAATCACTTCTAACTTGTGTTTGTTCACGAAATTAGCATTCAAGAGTTAACTGAATATTAAATTAACCAGGAAAACCTAACGTGTTACGTCAGAAACCAACTTCATGGATCGGTAAGAATGCCGTTAACTCAGGTTTGTCGCACTCTGTATTATTTGCAAAAAAAATAGAATTCGTGAGTTGTATGAATCATTTTTTCTTCATCCACGCTTTCCAACACAGCTTCGTTTCTTATTTTGTCTGTCCATTTCACACGCTCCATCCTTCTCCACATCCACATATCAAATGCTTCTAGTGGCTTCTCTTCAGTTCGTCTTAGTGTCCATGATTCTGCCCATACAATGCCACACTTCATACAAAGCACTTCACTAGTCTCTTCCTTAGTTCTTTTTCCAGATGTCAGCAGAAGATGCTCCTTTTTCTATTAAAAGCTTCCTTTGCCATTGCTATCCTCCTTTTGACTTCCTGTTAGCAGCTCATCTTACTGCTTACAGTACACTCCAAGTATTTGAAGCTGTCCACTTACTCTACTGCTTAATTTAGAATTAGCAAGTTTACCTTCCTTATTTTTCTTCCCATGACCATGGTCTTCGTCTTGTTGGCATTTATCTTCATTCCATACTGTCATTTAGGTACAGTAACATACCTTAAATACTTTTGGCAGTTAACGTCATATAACTAATATGGAACGATTATGATGTTTTTATATTGTCAAAATAATAAGATTCAGAATATGATGCTAATATTTACTACATCTCAACATGTCGTTAAATATTTTGTTAAATTACTGTCCAATTTTCTAGAACGAAAAATGTTTACTGTATAAAGAACATACTTTTCACTCTCCAGTCTTTTTAATTAAAGAGAAAAACACATTTTTACAACACTGTACTCTATCATAACACCACTCAATCTTCGTGCAAACACATCACACAAATTTTCCTAGAGCACTTCAAGCAAATTGGAGCTCCACATCGAGAGCATGGATATTTGTTTTTCTCTTCAAACGTGGAAACTGCGTTGCCTAGAAAGTTCTGCATTTTCCGCCTTGTTTACATTTAGAGATGACAGTTTCACCGCACAACAATCCGAAAGATTAAAATAAATAACGAAAAGATGTGAAATACTTGCCTGCAACTACTGTAGTACATCTGTGAGACCGCTTCAAACAACAGGAAATAAATTTCACTTGAGAAAAAAATTTGAGATAACCCACGTGACATTCTCGAGATGCAGGTCTCGTCCGAACTGAAAGGTAAATAATGCAACAGAGGAATTGGCTTGGAGATAAGGTGAATAGAGAAGGGAGAAAATAGGGAGTAGTCTAGCAGACGGTTCATAGTACTTAAGGGCTAAAATCAAACAAAACTTTTTGTAAAAGTAGAACAGGCCGGGAGGCCTAACTCGTGTAGATTTTGATAATGACTATGACAATGACGATGACGATGATGATGATGGTGACGACGACATGTATGTGAGCTCTTTCCTTATTTCCATGACTATTACACTTTTACTGCGTCACACTAATTTGACCAATAAAACGGTACGAAAAGACGTCTTTCAACCAATCATGGCTGCTTATCGTACAATTTTATCGCGTTCCTAGCATTTGTTTAATTTTACAGCGTCCCTAGCATTTGTTTATTTTTATCACTACCCTAGCATTTGTTTCTTTGTTTGCCAACATTTAAAATTACACTGATCTCGACGTCAAAAAACAGAAAATTACAAACCACTCCAGTCGATGCACATCACTTTCAAATATGACTCGCATTGGCATTCAAGAACAAGAATTAATAAAGATCAATGGTCATATATGAAGAGCACCATTCGGAAATCCTGAATAAGTTGAGGGATACACCATGTACATCAACGAGTTCACTTCTTTTACGCACACGTCCAATATAACATCAACTGAACCACCAACCACTAAAACATTCAAATTTGAATATTGTACTTTCAATAATTGTTTCTTTTAAAATTATTTATGTTTATTTTTTAATTCAACATCATTAATTTTTGCTTATTTAATCATCCCTAATTATAACTTTTCTAACACTTGTTTATATTATTTAGGTTATGTTATAGCTTCTGCTATTATGGATAGTCACGTATCAGAGATTGTTTAATACTACGATTTATTGAAAATCATCTGTCAAGTGACGTTGATTACTGGGATCCGGATGATTGATGTGCAATGCAAATGTTTTAATAAAAATGAAACTGAATCCACAAAGCATTCTTGACT
This sequence comes from Periplaneta americana, assembly GCF_040183065.1. Taxonomy (NCBI): domain Eukaryota; kingdom Metazoa; phylum Arthropoda; class Insecta; order Blattodea; family Blattidae; genus Periplaneta; species Periplaneta americana. The sequence continues at coordinate 181,513,258 of NC_091124.1, forward strand.
AGTAACCGTCCACAGAGTTCAATGAAGATTCTACAGTTGGCACAACTGATAGCAAGAAAACATAATCATAAAACACTACTGCCATCTAGCGTAATGTTGAGATGGTACAATAATACATTTGAAGACAGTTGTATTTTCGTAAGCCAATTAATATTTTATTGTATTGGAGTACTTTGTTACTTCTAATCTTTATATACTTTCTTCTAATCGTGTAATAGTCAATTAAATCCCAGTGGAGTTTTGATTTTCTCTAGATAAATCAAAACCTCTAGTGAGATTGCTGTTGATAAAACTTATCTGTCGATGTTAAAGTGCGACGTACTATATCCCCTTTGATTTTGCGGTGCTTGGCTTCTGGATTTACATGAGAAACGTCGAAACTGCAGTCAGATGCGGTTTTATGGTTGCTATCACACGTGATCCTGGGCGCTGTATTTACATAAGCAACACGCCTGGGAACCCAAGTCATTTCAATACTCTTACCGCCAGTACGACTCCGTTAAACTCAATATCTTATTCCAGCGACGCGACTGCCTATCAGTTACTTCTTATGACTGGTTCTGTATTAACATATCATGTGACAAGAACCGGGAGAGTTTAGTATACTAACCGTATAAACCGGTTTCGTTATCCGATTACAGTGAGAAATAGTATTCGCCAGAGCTGAAGTACGACACCGATTGGTCTGGAGAATCTACGAGTGTGTATGTGAACTAATTGTACTTTTTATACAGCGTGGGGCGCTTAAACTATCATCTTAAATAGTTCCTATACAATTACTAGTCCACACCTGTGGAGTAACGGTCAGCGCGTCTGGCTGCGAAACCAGGTGGCCCGGGTTCGAATCCCGGTCGGGGCAAGTTACCTGGTTGAGGTTTTTTCCGGGGTTTTCCCTCAACCCAATACGAGCAAATGCTGGGTAACTTTCGGTGCTGGACCCCGGACTCATTTCACCGGCGTTATCACCTTCATATCATTCAGACGCTAAATAACCAAGATGTTGATACAGCGTCGTAAAATAACCCAATAAAATAAAAATAAATACAATTACTAACATCGGAAATCTATTTCCGCAAGATTTAAGGACACGTAATAGCTCACAAACAGGCCCATCAGTCTCGTGTCCAACATGTATAAAGTATTTTCGAAAATAATATTGCGCAGGATCACTAGAAAGCTTGAAGAAAATCAACCTCTGGAGCAAGCTGTATTTCGTTCCGGGTTTTCAACGGCGGACCACATTCAGACATTGACGCAGATCAGGGAAAAAGTCGAGGAATACAATTTAAAATTGTATATAGCCTGTGTGGATTATGCAAAAGCTTTCGATTCAAGAGAACATATTAGTGTTTTAAAAGAACTCAACAATCAGGGTGTTCCAATCAAATATATTAGACTGCTTGGCGTGCTGTACCAAAGAAACACAACAAAAGTGAAACTGGATACAGAAGGAACACCATTCAACATACAGCGAGGGGTAAGACAAGGAGATCCCTTGTCACCGAAGATCTTTAATTGTGTATTGGAGGAGGTCTTTCGCAAGCTACCTTGGGGTCGCAAGCACGGCATATCTATCGACGGAAGAAAACTGACCAATCTACACTTCGCTGATGATGTGGTTCTGTTTGCCAGATCCAGGAAACGATTGGAAGAGATGCTGAACGAATTGTGCGAAGAAAGCATGGCAGTAGGGCTAAAAATCAACACCAGCAAAACCAAAGTACTGACAAATGACGCAGAAGGGCAGATGATCGTCAACAATGCGAACATTGAATTTGTCACGCAATACATTTACCTTGGCCAGACTATATCATTTCATAACAGCATGGATAGAGAAATTGATAGACGAATAGCATCGGCATAGAGAAAGTTTTGGAGTCTGTCCTTCATCCTAATGGACAAGAGCCAGAAATTGCAGAACAAGAGGCAGATCTTCAACAGCTGCATTGCACCTGTACTTCTATATGGGGCGCAATCCTGGTCACTCACCAAGAAACAGGCATTAAAATTAGGAAGGTGCCAAAGAAGAATGGAAAGGAAAATACTCGGAATAAGCCTGAAGGACAGAATCAGAAACGAAGAAGTACGGCGACGAAACGGCGTAGAGGACGTGGTCACACTCGCTAAAAGGATGAAATGGCGCGGGGAAGGACACGTGGTACGAAGGCATCCTACCAGATGGGCACACACGGCGACACTGTGGGATCCAATAATTGGCTGGACGACCGAGAACCAGATGGGGAGACGACTTCAAGTTGCAGCTAGGAGGACTGTGGACCAGAGTAGGATGCCAAAGAACACGGTGGAGGGATGCAGCAGCAACCAGTGCTAGTGAAATTGTGGACAAAGAACTAGGAATGTAAATAGACCATCAGGTCGGCTCTTCTGATGGTCAAGACTTGAGCCAGCCCTGCCCAAGCAGGAGGCCTTGCCCCACTGGGGATTTACGGCTTTTGTTATTATTATTATTATTATTATTATTATTATTATTATTATTATTATTATTATTACTATTAATAGCTCACAAATGAAGTCTATAAGAAATTAGTATTGTCTGGAAAAAGAGTAGGCCTATTTTTAACATAAAGGTTTCTTTCTAATGTTCATAAATGATCTTGCCCCCCCAATAATAGATGTAGGTCATCCCACATTATTTGCAGATGACACAAGTATAGTAATTACAGCCAATAACTCCAACACATTCGAATCTTCAACAGAGGAAATTCTCTTCAAAATATGTGACTGGTTCTCAGTCAATAAATTAGTATTGAATTGTAACAAAACTAACATAATTCAATTTAAATCCTGTCCAAATTCAACCTTCGCAAATTTAAAGTGCAATAATTAACAATAGGTCGCTATTAGAAACAACAACCAAATTTCTTGGCTTAAAAATCGATAATGTGGTAAATTGGAAAAATCATATTATAGAAATTACCCCCAGACTAAATTCAGCTTATTTTTCTATTAGATCTATGTAATAGATAGTAAATATCAATACCTTAAAAACAATATACTTTGCACACTTCCAATCGGTAATGAGTTTTGGAATAATATTCTGGGGAAATTCCACAGATAGTAACAGTATATTCCTATTACAAAAAAGAATAATTAGAATAATAGTAGGTTCCAAATCTAGGGAATCGTAAAGGACTATTTTCAAAAAAACTACAAATAATGTCCATGGCTTGTTAGTATATTTTTTATTAATAATATTCCTCGTATGTAATCGTGAAAACTTTGTAACTAATTCAACAGTTCATAGCTTAAATACGCGTCAAAAAATGACTTTCACACTCCATCGGCGAGTCTATCGTGCTATCAAAAAGAAGTGCGTTATATGGCAGTAAAATTTTTAATGGCCTCCCTATCGATATAAAAAAATAAAACTTAAAACATAAGATTACTTAGGGCCAAATTAAAGAAGTACCTAATTTCTCACGTCTTCTATTCTGTAAGTGAATTCATGACATTCAATAACACTTCATGAAATTGATACTAAAACTATGTGTTGTACTAGTAGACTATATTGTAAATCTCGTCTGTATATATTTCATCTAGACTGTGACTATAATAATTAAGTTGTTTGACTTGTTCCATTTTTTAGCTGTGAAGCAATGTACGAATACCGTGGAATGTTAATAAATACAAGACAATACAATATTATACAACAATAGCCATAAGTGTAACAGAAATTAAACTAAATGAAATAAGAAAAATAACGGTATTTACTACATGTTGATAATGTAAACTGTTAACGAAATATAGGCCTAACTATTACACTTTTATCCTTGACATGAAATGTCTTTATGATACAAGAAAAATAATATATGGCTTGTAATGTAAATAGTTCCCATAATCTATCACAAAATATTTCAATATCCAATAACTTTATCACTATACAATTTTGTTATTCTAGGTTTAATTTGTAATTCAGTTAATATAAAACATTCTTTGTTTTTTCTCTGACTATTACACTTTTATTACGTCACACTACTTTTGACTAATAAAACGGTATGAAAGGACATCTTTCAACCAATCATGGCTGCTTATCGCACAATTATATCGCATCCCTAGCATTTGTTTAATTTTATCGCGTCCCTAGCATTTGTTTATTTTCATCAATACCCTAGCATTTGTTTCTGTGTTTGCCAACATTTCAAACTGCACTGGTCTGGACGTCAAAAAACAGAAAATTACAAACCACTCCAGTCGATGCACAGCACTTTCAAATATGACTCGCATTAGCATTCAAGAACAAGAATTAATAAAGATCACTGGTCATATATGAAGAGCACCATTCGGAAATCCTGAATTAGTTCACTTCTTTTACGCACACGTCCAATATAACATCAATTGAACCACCAACCACCAAAACATTCAAATTTGAAAATTGTACTTTCAATAATTGTTTCTTTTAAAATTATTCATGTTAATTTTTTATTTCATCATCGTTAATCAAAACTTTTCTAACACTTGATTATATTATTTAGGTTATGTTTGTTATAGCTTCTGCTATATGATATTATGAATAGTCACGTATCAGAGATTGTTTAATAGGTACTAAGATTTATTGAAAATCATCTGTCAAATGACGTTGATTACTGGGATCCGGATGATTGAAGTGAAATGCACATGTTTCAATAAAAATGAAACTGAATCAACAAAGCCTTCTTGACTAGTAACCGTCCATAGAGTTCAATGAAGATTCCATAGTTGGCACAACTGATAACAAGAAAACATAATCATAAAACACTACTGCCATCTAGCATAATGTTGTGATGGTACAATAATACATTTGAAGACAGTTGTATTTTCGTAAGCCAATTAATATTTTATTGTATTGGAGTACCTTGTTACTTCTAATCGTTATATACTTTCTTCTAATCGTGTAATAGCCAATTAAATCCCACTCGAGTTTTGATTTTCTCTAGATAAATCAAAACCTGTTGATAAATTATCTAGCTTTCATTAGTCAGGTAATCTTTTCGTACTTTGATTTTTATTGCAATTGTAATTGTAAATTTAATATTGTAAATTTATTTGTAATTTTAATTGTAAATTTAGTACTAATTTTAATTTTATTCTTCATGTTATAGTTGGCATCTCCTGGTAGAGGGGCAGAGAAGGCCTGACGGCCTTATCTCTACCAGGTTAAATAAATAAGTACTAAATACAGGGATACAAAAGTTGATCCCACGTTATGACAAATGTGTCAATTTCGGTGGGGAATATATTCAAAATTAGCTGTATCTGTTCCAATAAATCTTTCCAAGAAATTGTTTTTTCTTTCTCTAACGGCTTCAGAGAAACTTACTTCCAGGACGCGCCTCGTACTTACTGAAGTGATTATAGATACAATTAAATAATAACGCCACTTCGAATTCAGGAGGAACCTCATATTAAAATTGATAATATATGAAAATATTATAAACGTGGAATGACAATGGAAAAAGATTGCTAGGGAAACGCATAGATATAGCAGCAGGAGATGGATTTGACTGATTTTAGCCTCCACATGCTTCACAACCACATGTTTTGACTCCACTTTACGCGAATGAGGGATGGCGATGATGGAAAGGGGAAAGTTCCTGAACTGGCTAACCGGTTAGAGAGTTTGTTTCTGTTGGCTACAGTTGTCCCATTTATATGGAACACTCGCGTGTTTCAGTCATCACATTGAATGCTGATAAAGAAAGCCTGTGGTGATTTTAATTTTCATAAAAGCTAATTTTGTTTCCCGTAAGAGCTGCGTGGTTTAGATCCTTATAGAAGAACAAATTTTCTCATGAACACTATAACCTTCTACCTGGACGAATAGAAGAAACTATTCGTCCTGCTTCTACATTAAAAAAGTCACTGAAATAATAATAGTAATAATAACAATAATAATAATACTTACTGGCTTTTAAGGAACCCGAAGGTTCATTGCCGCCCTCACATAAGCCCGCCAGCGGTCTCCAGTCTCTATCATCATACCCCACCTCCCTTAAATCCATTTTAATATTATCCTCCCATCTACGTCTCGGCCTCCCTAAAGGTCTTTTTCCCTCCGGTCTCCCAACTAACACTCTATATGCATTTCTGGATTCGCCCATACGTGCTACATGCCCTGCCCATCTCAAACGTCTGGATTTAATGTTCCTAATTATGTCAGGTGAAGAATACAATGCGTGCAGTTCTGTGTTGTGTAACTTTCTCCATTCTCCTGTAACTTCATCCCGCTTAGCCCCAAATATTTTCCTTAGCACCTTATTCTCAAACACCCTGAACCTGTGTTCCTCTCTCAGAGTGGGAGTCCAAGTTTCACAACCATACAGAACAACCGGTAATATAACTGTTTTATAAATTCTAACTTTCAGATTTTTGGACAGCAGACTGGATGATAAGAGCTTCTCAACCGAATAATAACACGCATTTCCCATATTTATTCTGCGTTTAATTTCCTCCCGAGTGTCATGTATATTTGTTACTGTTGCTCCAAGATATTTGAATTTTTCCACCTCTTCGAAGGATAAATGTCCAATTTTTATATTTCCATTTCGTACAATATTCTGGTCACGAGACATAATCATATACTTTGTCTTTTCGGGATTTACTTCCAAACCGATCGCTCTACTTGCTTCAAGTAAAATTTCCGTGTTTTCCCTAAACGTGTGTGTATTTTCTCCTAACATATTCACGTCATCCGCATAGACAAGAAGCTGATGTAACCCGTTCAATTCCAAACCCTGCCTGTTGTCCTCAACTTTCCTAATGACATATTCTAGAGCGAAGTTAAAAAGTAAAGGTGATAGTGCATCTCCCTGCTTTAGCCCGCAGTGAATTGGAAAAGCATAAGATAGAAACTGATCTATACGGACTCTGCTGTATGTTTCACTGAGACACATTTTAATTAATCGAACTAGTTTCTTGGGAATACCAAATTCAATAAGAATATCATATAATACTTAATAATAATAATAATAATAATAATAATAATAATAATAATACTACTAATAATAATAATTTATTTTAGCTGGCAGAGTTAAGGTCGTAAGGCCTTCTCTTCCACTCAACCAGCAAAAAGAGTATATACATATGCATGAACTTACAAAGAATTCAACAATTTGATTTAGATGAGAGTTACATGTATACAAGAGTTATTTACGAATTAAACAACAAAATACTGTGAACTATTAATTAAACACTGAAATAAACTGTGTAGCAGAAATAAACTAAAATACATAGAAAGTTAATATATTTCAAATAATGTTAGATAATAGAAAGAGATTATTATGAGACAATTTTGAAAATACAGCACTATCAGGATGATGTCTAAAGAATGAAGTAACAAAGTAGTCAGTGATAGTTTAAATCAGTATGATTGGAGTGAAATGCTAATAAGATTATCTTTTAAGCTGTTTTGAAAGGTGTTTCCCCTAATACTTTGTGACAAGCAATTCCATTGACGCGAGGTGGATACTGTAAAAGATGATGAATAACGAGATGTTCTATGAAGAGGTATACTGAGCGTGCCACAGATAGGTGATCTGGTATTTACGTCGTGGTTAGAGTATAGATGAGAGAAACGAGACGAAAGGTAATTTGGTGTTAAGGTGTGCAGAATTCGAAAGAGTAAAGACAGAGTGTAAAGTTCTGCGTTCTTTAAGTCGGAGCCACGGAAGACTTGCGAAGGACGGTGATATGTGATCATATCGTCGGATGTTGCACACGTATCTGACGCACATATTCTGAGCTCGCTGTAACTTGACTGACAGTTCAGAACTTAGGTCACTTAACAAAACGTCACAATAATCGAAGTGCGGCATTACTAGGGTTTGTGCTAGGGTAAGTTTTAGTTGCTGGGGCAAGAAGTTTCTTAAGCGACTCAAATAGTGAATGGAGGAACAGATTTTTTTTATCGTTTCTTTAACTTGAAAATTCCAACTTAGATTATTATCAACAAAGAAGCCAAGATTTTTTTACGACAGATGAATAAGGGAAATTAGGAAAAATACTGAAAAAATTCTGCAGCTTCCAGTTACGGCACAAAAATGCACTGTGTTTCATGAAGATTTGAGGGATTACAAAACTTTATTGCAAGAAAACTATTGAACTTACGTTAATGAAACCAGTCAGAACGAACAAGGAACTCAAACAGTTTGAGTGTGTATGCTTTGTTAAGCCCAGAGTTCACATTCCTGCCGCTAGGCCGTTCTGTTTTGTTCTGCTGCAGCTCGTAATCCTTATTGTTGTGCAATGGCTGCTACGCGTGTGGAGAAATCGTTCAGCGTTTTGGAATTTCACATTACTTGGTCAGTGATTACTGTTCTACGTGCATTTCATATAAAATTAGAAAAGAACCCACCTAGCGATAATTCAGTTTGCAAATAATTGAAAACAACAGCTCTTCTGTGCAAAGGAAAATCACCTGGTCGCCCCTTAACCTCAGAGGAAAACAGGGATCGTTTGCGGACATGTTTTGCAGGGCAGGGCATAGTTGCGCCCCATTCCCATCAGGTACAGAAAGTGGCAGGGCATAGTTGCGCCCTGATGAAATAGGTAGAGAAAAAGACATTAAGGAAACTCTAGCCTCGTAATCAACCAACCTTATTGATTTCTTATTCGATTTAATATTAATTATCGATACCGTTAAAATGAACACCATGAAGTTGACAGTACTTTATGAACTATTTTTCTACTGTTTATGAAGTGATTATCGATAGCGTACCATTAAAATAAACACCATGAAGTTGGCAGGACTTTATTAACTGTTTTTCTATTGTTTATGCAGTGATCATCGATACCCTATCGATATCGATAGGCTCCGTTTTTTAAATCACGTGATCGAGGAATTCAGAAGCGGTAAAATAGACGAATTTTCTTAAAAATGCAGCTACCACTATAATATTTTTAAGTAATTTTTTTATGACAATTACTTTCGTGTGTACTATGCCCTTCGGGGCGCAACTATGCCATGTCCATTCCACTACCTGATTTCTTCGGGGCGTAACTATGCCATGTCCATTCTGCTACCTGATTTCTTCGGGGCGCAACTATGCCATGCCTAGGCCTCCGAATTGACCGCGGGGCGCAACTGTGCCATACCGATTTTGTATGCAGGAAGACCAAAGAATATGAGGAGAACAAGATCAAAGCAAGGATAAGACAAACGGAACAAGAAAGACTAGGAGAAATAGGAGACGAGTGTAAAGGGAGAATACAAGAATAACATGGAAAATAAAAGAATAATTTGTGTAATAAAAGGAGAACGTGGGGAATACAAGGAGTACAAGGAAATATCCATACATTAAAACAAGGGAATAGAGGCTAGAAGTGAAATAACCTTAGAGATTGAACGGGACGATAGGGTAGGTACACTTAAATGAATAGAAAACCTATATTACGTTTTGTGATTAAATGCGAGGTTGATTATAAGATTAAGTTTGAAGTTTCAGGAGTCCGGCAACATCGTCGCTAACACTCTCTTCTGGTGATATAGATGTAAAAGGTCAACGAACTCTGTGTGTCTCGCTAGATGTGCTCTTCTCTGGCGCTGTGTTGCAAACAAATCACATCGTGCAGTGGCTTTAAATTAGAGGTTTTTTAATATTCATTTTACACGAAAACCGTCCACAATATTCAAATACGCCAGAAAGCTAAATTATTATTTATTAGTTTTCCTATAGAATGGACAAATATCATGATCCTACTCGCAATATTTTTCGAATAAGAGGGTGTTAAATATTTGAAAAAAAAAAAAAACATTTTTAATCTGAAAAAAAAAACTAACTTTCCACCAATACCTATATAATTTGAACTGGCAATGAAAATTACGGGAAAACGGATTTTAATAAATGACTCCTCATTTTGAAACTTGGAACCCGAAGCTTTTCAGAAAAATAGTAACTTTCCGTGAAGCGTTAGCGTTCCTACATAATTTTCCTATTTTCCAAAATCCATCTTTCGTCAGTTTTGAGGACTAGGATTTCAGTATAAATCAAAACACACACTACAATAAACAATAGGATATTATACCAAGGCCATGACCTGTAGGATTGCGGACATATTTAGAGCTCAAATTCAGTTGGTTATTAAAAACTTTAAGACTTACTAAAAATAATTTACAAGTCTGATTCTGCGGTGTGTAATTTTCTGAGTACAGCTGTGTATTGGATATTAAAATCTACAATAGTTGAGGAGGTTTGATGACATTATTACCATTAGAAATGAAATATTATTATAGTTAATGCCATGATGTTAATATAAAAACTACAAAATTTGCGTAAGATAATAATATCGTTATTAAAAAAACAAATATTTTATAGTTATTGATCAAGTGAGTTGGGTCTTTTTCATATATTTAATGGCGGTGTGGTGTAGATTCAGTATTGGCTCGAGAGAGCGCAAAAATTACAGTTCCTAAGGAAAGACGGTATTACTTTCTGATAAAATAAGAGGCCTAGAAAATTTTGTAGTATCCCGATCATTTCAGCAAGATCTCTTAGCAGGATAAAATGATTTTACCCTCTACATTTGAAGCTCTACATGCAGCAGCTATACCAAGATGCTATGTCTATTTTTCTAAAGCATAGCAAAACTGACTTTCTTTAACTTTCACCTACAATCCACAGTGACCTGAAATAGCTATTGCTTTACTCCCACATGAAAACCCACTGATCGTCCTGATATTTTTACTTGCGTTTTAGCGTTGAAACTCAAAACCGAAGGTGGATAGGTTCAAGAAAAGTATTTGGCATAAAAATAACATTCAGAGGGAGTGTGTTTCATTATTATGGAAGCAAATAACTTTCAAAATGTCCGGTATTTTTCATTGAAAATAAATCAGGAGAATATTTTTTTGTTTGTCTAACGAACTTAGTTTGCAGCGTTTGCTGCACAAGCCACTACAATTTTTTGTTACATTCAACATGAGCTATTAGCTCTGAAAATCTGCAAGGCTGTTTCACTCCCACCCTGTATAAGGAGAACAAGAGAATACAATGTGAACGAAGGGGAATACAAGCAGAAAGGCGAATACAAGGAAAACAAGGGGAATATAAAGGGAAGATGGGAAAGACAAGGAGATTAAAGGGTGGAATAGGAGAACAAGGGGATGAAAGGTAACAATTGGAACACGAGAACAAGAAAGAATAGTAGGAGATGGAGAAAACAAGAAGGATAAGGAGATCAAGGGGAATATAAGGGGAACAAGGGTGGCTTGGCTTTTTTCTTTGACAGTCAATTCCCAAGTTACCGTATCACCCGACCTAGTGAGGAGAAAGACTTATTTCCATGTCAGTATTAATTTCAAGCACAACATTTCAGTATATTATACACGAGTGATGTAATAGTAATATGCGTTACAAGAGCGGTATGTTGAAGTTTTCATGTTTGAGGAAAAGTTTGAAAAAGCGAAACGTAGTTGAGCTTTTTTAATTTCCGAGAATTGAAAGAAAACATACCGCTCGTGTATCGTACATTATTTTGTGCGAAGATCGTTTATTACATACCTGAAAGAGGAATTTCTAATTAGTTGCAATGAAATCTCCATCTTGGTGTCTGTTCAATGACGGCAAATTTGCAAAACAAAAATATCTATCTTCAACATTGTTACTTTAAAATGTTTTCTGTGTTTACTATACTCCAGCAGGCCGTGATATACGTCTGTCCTTTTTTTTCCCCCAGTCTATAAATGCGAACTTAAAACAAACGGTAAGGTTATGTAATGATTTAGAGTTCACTTAATTTTTGCAAATATTTAAAAACAATAATTAACAGTGCAATTTTGGTGAAATTGCAGTGGTAAGTTTCCAATTTATAATTATTACTATATTGAACGTCTCTAAAAATAATATGTTAAAAGCCCAAAGCAGTAAAATCAATATGTCACTTAAGCGGTAAGAAGAGGGAAATTGTTGTGTGTGTTAGGATGGGAATACTGAATGTGGAATTTTAAACTTTCCGCGGATTGGTTTTGTGCGGAAACCAAGCAAATACGCACGATCTCGCACAAAATATTTAATAGGAGTGCATATTTACTAGCCTTAAGACTGAGCATGAAGTTTTCCATAACCGCACGTGGTAGAGCTGAGACGAGATGTTATGGCACCAACCTGCGCGAAGTTTTAAATTCCCGCCCAGCAGGGTAGAGAAGTGGGGGTTGTTTGGGTTACGGTTCTCAAGCTCAGAGCGGCAGGCATATCCGTTTCACCTCTTTTTAAAAACATTCGTCTTACCTTAGTATCACCACTTTCCTACTCAAGAGTCCGAAGGTACCTAATGGAATTACGCCCGCTATTCCATCTTTATATTCTTATTCTCCGTCCGAATCAGACGACTGATCTGTGCTGCAATCAGATGTCCCTAAGTTTATGGAAATGTTCTCCAAAATACTGTCCATCACGTGCTCACTTTCAATGTAATTGTTCTCTACTTTCTTCACATAATCATACACTGATATCCATTTTTGGAAGAAGCGATTGCAGAGTCGACCTCTGCTCATGCGTAGCGTAGAAATTATAGATGAGTCCTTTTAGGACTTCCTCATCAAAACTGTCTACAGCTGCAACAATCTTCTTCTTCGGCTGTGATTTTTCCGGACTGGAGAAAGAATCTGCTGTTCCTGCCTCAACATTTTTCCCTTCTTTCTTGATTCTTGCCAAGGTTCACTTTGAAATACCAGTGGTAGCCAGTACTTTTGCACACACACTTTTCAATGGAACTGGTATTTCATTTACAACCTCTTCTGACATAAATTTCCATACATTGTATGCCATTTCATGTCCTTGACTATGAACTACTCTATGATTTCACACCTTAGACAATGCCATAATGAGGGCGCTCAGAAGGACAATGTTTTCAGTATTAGCAATAGCGGTAGTAGCAGAGCGATCTGAACACTCGGAATGCTAGTAACCAACTAACCCAACACCCCTCCAGTTGAGTGTGAGGGCGAGTCCAAGCAAACGAACTAAAATACGTCCCTCAAGCTGGTGCCATAACTTCTCGTCCGGGCTCTACTGGTGATTCTTGTTTGACAACATCACAGTGAATTGCCAGTAACTTCGCCTGACAATACCACCAAGGTATAGATCAGTTCCTCTCTTCTTTAAGTGTTCTAGTAAGTGAAGTTTTGTCTTTGTGGCAATTTCCTCTCCTGAATTATTTAAGTTCCTTCAGTAAGAGAGTACAACAAGGAGCGAATTGTGGCCTAAGAGTTCACACAACTCCATTGAGTGACAGGAGGATCGCGTGCACAAACTAGTAGGTGTTTCCATCCTCTACTCCCCATTCCTTTATTCAGTTGCGTCCAAGCCAGATGTGGTTTACCGTCATTTGCGCGCACAGACTTTTAAAGCGTGTTTTGACTTATTACTTATCACCTTACGATAGAGAAACAAGTAGTTTATAAGGTAGCGAAATGAAACATTACTTCACGTTCCTTTACCTTACTTCTATTCATCTACATCTCTTCTCTCCACTATCTTCTTGCTTTTGCCTTTTAATTTTAATTTTTATATATTTCAAAATATTTTTGATCTCCTTTAGTGGAGCAGCGAAACCCGGAGTGAGACGAGTGGCTAACAGACTTGGAGCTCACGTTTTTCACAGCCCGAACTCCCTTGCAAGGATGCGTTTTCGCGTTTTTTTAATTTCTCCTCTCATTTCCCTCTCTTTTAATTCAATTCAAACCCCAAATGAAAACCACGTAAATCGAAAATAGCCTTCATAACAGGACATTGTCAAAGTTGCAGCTGATCTGTAAGGGTACGGTTACACGTCGCTACTTTTGCAGCGCTGCAGTACAAAAAACTGCGCAACTCTCGTACTGCGACGTGTGAACAACGGTGCAACTCGAAAAGTAGCGGCTGCCGAACCTGCTGCTCGCTACTTTTCCATGCTGCGCGCAGCTTACAAGTAGCGACGTGTGAACAGGGTTCTCAGGGTTGCAGCCGCAGCATTTTTGATATCGGTTTTGTTGAAACTTTTGCTGCGGTTGCAACCAGTGTTACCACCCAAATGTGATAATGATACTTTTATTGTTTGGATATATTTTAATGTTAAATGTGATGAAAATAAATTATTTGTAACAGTTATTAAATGCACAACACAGTCTGAGCATAATTGCTGACGATATAATTCGTTTTTTTTTAATTTTCCGTAGCGTAGTTCCAAACAGGAGGGTTACCAACATTGATTACGTGAATATACTGTTGGTTATCATTTAAGTATACAGTAAAAACCTGTCTAAAGCGGCCATCTGAAGTAACCTTGTAAAGTGGCCGTTTTATCAGGTGGCAGCTTGGTTAAGGTTGCGGATTTTTTTGAATCAGCATGAAAATACTGAATTCCGTTGACTTTTTAGTACTGTGCGTGTACAATAATCGTGCATCTTAATGCTAGCCTCTTCCATTCTTTCAACTAGCCTTTTCAAATATCGCTTGCGGTACCTCAGTTTAAATTACTGGATAATACCTTGATCAAGGGGCTGGAGATGTGATATCGTTTCGTCAACATTGTAAATGTCTCTCAGTTCATATTCCGCAGGAATTTAAGGCAGTCTATTTTTTACATTCTTCAATAACATTGGTTGCAATGTCACCTCCTTCACCAGACACAGAACGAAATGCAATGTTATGCCGCTTTCTAAAGCTTTCTTGGCAATTTCAAGAGCTTTCTCTTGAATCATAGGCCCGTTTACTGACAATTTCTTCGCCCTCGCACACTTGAACCATTCGTAAACGAAATCATTCACATTACTAAACACAGATTCTCTCTTCCTTTTTTGGCCGCCACGCATATTTTTCTCCCATTATTTTAATATTTCATTTTTATTCTTAATTATACCGTTTATTTGTGTCCTTCCACATTTTAATATTTCTGCAATTTTTCTCGCAGATGTTCCCTTCTCACTTTCTTCAATCATTTTGCGTCTCACCTCTAAACGTAACACCACTCTAGACTTATTGTTAGACGTGATTTCTCTCTCGGACTAACTGCACAGTTCCTCTGAATCAACTGAATGAAAAGAAGAAAAATTCGTAAAAGCTGGTCCAAATAGAGAAAGATAGATAGAGGAGAAAAAAAAATAAAAATTCGAATGGTTAACTACTGATCTAAAACATTCTGTGACATTTTCGATAGAAAAAGTCAGTGTTTCAATCCTTTAAAAACGAGTAAGAATTTATAGCTGTGGAGGGTCGGAGTGGAAAGTGACAAAAGAGTCATAAAACAGTAACCAACTAACCCCAAGATATGGAGGGTGTACTGTTGTACACTTAGCTATTGTCCTCGTGACATTGCTTCCGGTCCTTAACCATCGAAAAAATAGGTCAGACAGTATTCGTGAAAAGATTTTTTGTTGGACAGTGATTGTTATAGTCAGGTTCCAATCGAAATAGACCCCGGCCGCTGGCCGGCGCATGAGGTGGCCGCTAAATAAAGAGATAATTTGTATAGATCTTATGGAAAATCCAATTGGTTCCAGAGAAAATTGGCCTTTTGGCCAGGTTACCGTTTAAATAAAGTGACCGCAAAGGCAGGTTTCACTGTATAGGCTTTTTTAAAAGCTTTATAGTAAAAATAATGTCAATTTCTGAATACTAGATACGACAGAAAAGCAAATAATAGATAGGCCTAAGGAAGCTTTCGCATGAGTTTATTAATAATGCGAACATAACCACAAAATGTATATTGAGAAGTCAACACGGAGATGGAAACCTGCAGCATGACTGCGGCTGCAAAAGTAGCGCCTTGTGTGTGAACAGACTCGCAACCTCCAGTTGCAACTTTTGCTGCACTCGGGTTGCGCAGCACGAAAAGTAGCGTGCAGCGCGCTACTTTTGGCTTACGTGTGAACACGACACGCAACTTTTGCAGCTGCAGTATAAAAGTTGCGCTGCAAAAGTAGCGATGTGTGACCGTACCTTTAGGTGTGGTGTAATGGCTGCTATTGGACAGGTTATCTCGACATACGTGTTTTTCATCTTCTATCGAAATTGCATGATCACTATCCTCTCTTTGAAGGCTATGTCCATAAATATCTGTACGCATATCGCAGATCCTACACTGGATACGAGCACGTTGCAAATGGTAGTTTCAAATTGAGTTCTTTTTCCTTTTACAGTCGTTCTGAGATATTTCCAGCCATCAAACAATCGGCATTCGCCGCGATGCCAACTGACCGTGACGCTTGGAGAGTGATAAACAATTATGCTTTGTATCACAGCTCATAAGTGCGGAACGATTGCGGTCCGGCGTCATTTGGATAATGGTCTGTTTGATAAATATTCAGCCTGTGGATGTGTTGATAAAGTTGTCAGAATCACAGCACAGCTAGTGCACGCGTCGCAAATTCAATTTATACTTCATGGTTCATTGATGATATCCTGACGCATCGAGATGAGTGGAGTTCACACGGTTTAGCAGATACAAATTCTCTGTGTGAAAGCTGAATTCAAATCAAATTCTTTATCTTAATATCTTGATACGTTCCTGAATTTGGCAAATATTATATTACATTAGGCCTTATGCGGACGACATTGTTCTTCTCTTTGCAGGTAAAACTTGTGATGATGCTTACCTTAATGCACATATTGTTACCAATTGATTAAAATTTGGTTTTATTCTAACCTAATTGTCTTAAATCATACTAAAACTACGGTTGTACCATTTTCGTTAACAACTGTTGGTATGAAATCTCCTGATTCCCTCATGTATTGAAAAATTCATACATCCAATTGTTCTTCTTATAATTGGAACTGTCCAATTTTAAATGGATCTCCTTAAGTTAAGTACCTGGGAATAATAATCGACCAACACTTATGTTGGGATAAACATGTTCTGTTTATTTGCATTTGATTAAGAAAAATTATTCACTCTTCTGTTGTCCTACGAAATTACTGTACTATCCATACTTTTACGAGTGATGTACAGTGCAAAGCTGTGTTGTTCTTTTTTATTATTATTACCAGTGGCGGCTCGTGGGTATTGAATTAAGGGGGGCTGCATACAAAAATAAACCAAGATTAGTTCCATGCGCCTTATTTTGTAAGTTGTGTTTAAATGAGACAGGCTCATGTTAGTAGATTTACTGGCATTTAAAAGAATCCTCCAGGACAAAATTCCGGCATACCAGCGATGCTGATATAACCCCTGCTGTTGCGAGTGTCGTTAAATAAACCATAATTTTATATTTTATATGCAGATTTGAACCTTAGAAATATCTAACTGGCGATGTTGTAGTTGGTTGTATAATATATATACATGATACATCAATAAATGAAAAAAATAACTGAGCCAGAAATTCAATTCAGGATCTTCAAGAGTACGCACCAGGGCGCTTGCCTCATTTATTATGATGTTAGATCTTTCAGATTCCATTATGGTTTGAAAACATTCTAGCAATGGCTTCTTCTTCTCATGAACAACATTCACTGTTCTTATTTTAAATCCATCTTGTTGCCCCAGCTGATGGAATTGTCTTTGAAACACATTAATCTAATACAGACCGTGTGGAGATAGAGAGAAGAAAGCAGGGATACTGGATAAATTATCAAAAAATATGCGAGCCTTTGTATTTTGTTTAGCGGCTCTTTCCATTATGAGATTCAACTGATGGGCACTTAATTTCACATTTCTCCTGAATTGTTAAGGTACTGAACTCAATAGACTGTAAATATTGTACAGAATTAAACATTGTTGCACTTGTTATACTCACAACATTAAAGAAAATGTATTTAAAACTGCGCGCTACTGACAAACTGCTGCAAATTTTGCAGCGCCTGGAAACTCTGGATTCACGGCAAGGGGCAGCAGGGAGGAGGGGTAAAACTAACGGTCAAAGCATCCGAGACGACACTGGCAGCTCCAGGGGAGGAAGTGACTTCACTAACGATTGCGTGCATGTCATTGAGAGCGAATTTTTTTTTAACTCGGGCCGCTAAGTAGACAGTATGAGAAATGTTTTTCACAACATAAAACGAGACAAGAGCCACAAATTTCTGGGGGTGCTGCAGCTCCGCAGCCCCTCTTCGAAAGCCGCCCCTGATTATTAGTCTATTTTTTTATTGTGTACATTTTATTCAATTGTCGGTTTCTGGTTTAATTATGTGAATCCTACTTAATTGTAATCTAATATTAATATGTATTCCAATGTGTTTATTTTTTTTTACTGTGTACATTTTTTTATTATCTTATCAGCTCCTGTTTTTGTGTGATTCGTATTTGATTCTAACAACATTAATGTGTATTCCACTATGTTTATTTTTATTTTTTGAGGTAAATTTTTATGCAATTACCTCTTTTGATCTCATTATGCATCTAAATCGTATCAGTATGTAATTACTTAATTCAGATCCAGTTGTATGTTCAACTATGTAAGCAAGTTTTAATCCCGGTTGAGTGTAAGAAAAGGCATACGGATTAACTCTGCCAGGTTAAATAAAGCCATTATTATTATTATTATTATTATTATTATTATTATTATTATTATTATTAATCTTAATAGCAGTAGTGAAGCCACCGGTTTAACTTAGAAGGTAGGAGCATGTACCTGGTACTTTATATATTATATTATATTATATTATATTATATTATACTACATTGTATTGTATTATTTATATAAAATCGTCTATCATATATCACATCATATATCATAT
The DNA here is from genome assembly GCF_040183065.1 of Periplaneta americana. Taxonomy (NCBI): domain Eukaryota; kingdom Metazoa; phylum Arthropoda; class Insecta; order Blattodea; family Blattidae; genus Periplaneta; species Periplaneta americana. Next base: position 181,531,902 of record NC_091124.1, read on the forward strand.
CATATATCTTATCACATCACATCACATCACATATATCATATCATCATATCATATTGTATCATATCATATCATATCATATCACATCACATCAAATCATATATCATATCATATATCACATCACATATCATATCATATCATATATCATATCAAATCATATCATATCATATATCATATCATATCTCTTATCATATCATATCTCATATCATATCATATATCATATCATATCATATCACATCATATATCATATATCATACCATATCATATCATATAATATATATCATAACATATATCATATCATATCATATCACATCATATCATATAATTTATCATATATTATATATCATATATCACATCACATCATATCATATTATATCATATCATATCACATCATATATCGTATCATATCATATATCATATAACGTATCGTATCGTATATCATATCGTATCATATATATCATATATCATATCATATATCATATCATATCATATCATATATCATATCATGTCATGTCATATCATATCATATCATATCATATATCATATCTATATCATATCATATATCTATATCATATATTATATCTATATCATATCACATCACATATCACATCATATATCACATGACATCACATCACATCATATCATATTATATTTGTTGTTCAATGAGCTTTTGTCATTATTTTGTTGGTTCCTGCTGTGGAAATATGTGTTACTGCCTACATGATCTGTGCGATGGAGTCATACTTCAGAAACTTAAAAATGTTCTAGTCCTAATTGACCTTTCCTCTATATGGAAACCAGAAGTAGCCTATTGAGACTAAAGGTTATTTTTATATTTCATTAGATATACTCTTTTAATACTTATCACATCAAGAAAATAAAGATTAGAAGTCTGTATTTCTATATGTATCCTTCTATGTCAAAATCGTGTGCTAATTTTCTTATCTTATGAGACAAATAACATTACTCAGCAATAAAATGTTGGGGCTTTTTGTTCAGGAAATATATTAGTTCGTTCCTGTTTTTAATACTGAGAGTAAAAATGAAAAATTACTCGTAATAGGTTTTATCTTCGTTTGTTCTGGCAAGGAAGAAGATTTCGCGAATTAAAGTGTAGCGAGGCATGGACAAATGTAACTAGGTTGAACCAACGTGCTTCTCGACGGTCAACATGATAACGTAAGCATACCACGACTTTTTCTTGTCTCTTCTCTCTGTAAAAACAAACCATCAGTATAAGAAGAGTAAGTCGTCTGTGTCACACAGTAGTGAACCCAACAAAGTATAAAAACGTTTGTTTCACGAGAAATGGAAGAAGTATAGCCGACGTACCTATGTTATTGCGACAGAAAAATAAAATGTTTATTCTTTGTTCCAAAGAACAGCAAGCACATTATTATTATTATTATTATTATTATTATTATTATTATTATTATTATTATCATCATTACTATTATCATGAACCGTACTTTAAGTATTACTGGAGTTTTTAAGTGGAGATTATGGTATTTTAAATTTTTTTTTTCCTATTTGGTGTAAAATATTATTTTTTTGTATGTAGAGAGCTCATAGCTGTGGCAACTCAACCAAATATAAATATTTTGAAAAAAATTATTTGGGGGTCCAAATTTGAAAAAAATATACCCACTGCAGGATTGTACTAAAACCGATATATCTAAACCGTTTTTAAAGATAGATTCAAACGGTTTTTTGCAATTTATTTGCAGAAGCATGTTCTACAAACTGTCTGTAACAGAATTTTGATATTAGTCCCTACGTTTATAAAATAAACAATTAAAATTTAATAACAATTTTCTGATTTCCTTTCTTGCAAACAAACGGATGTAATTTTAAAATGAAATCAATTAACAAAATTCTGTTACAGAGAAAAGGTTCCTAATAGTCTAAAGAATGTGTTCTAAATTTCATGCATGTATCTTTAATAGTTCAGAAATTATATCCATTTTTGTCTGGCAATGTAGCAAAAAAAAAAAATGAAGTTACTGGAAACCGATAAAAGTGGGAGTGTGATTTAAAAATCCATAGCGCAGAAAGTTTAAAAATGACGTCTCAACATCCGATAAGGGCACAAAACCCACAAAATATTATGCTATGCATTCCCCACATAGGCCTATCACAGGGTATTTTAAAGAATTTTTTTTTTGAAAATTTACTCATTTTTCACCAAAAATACTATCCTCTCCCCGACGACGCACGTGCATCTAGCAAGCGAAGTATTTGACTGAAGGCTCACTGTTTCATAAATTTGGGCGGAAAAAACATGGATCACTTAAAAAATTTCATTAATGTTTAATAGTACATTATACAGCGAGCCTATAACGAAGGTAATTAAGAAGTGAGTATGGATATTTATAAAACGAGCGCAAGCGAGTTTCATAATTTTCATACGAGCTTCTTAATTACCATTATAGGCGAGTTTCATACGACTTTTTTTATGCTCGACCATATTTCTGACTTGATATTATTAATTTTAATTGTATCTGACCTTCAGCAATGTTCCGTATGTTGTGAGATGTGCGCAGACGCGAAAGTATTGATTTTTTCCGAGGAACAGATATCCGCATTGACCTTGCTAGGCCATAAGAACCTACAGAGATAACATTGAAATTAAATTAGACATTGAAAAACTAGATGACATATTGAATTTATTTGAATATTATTTACAATTAACGCTAATTATTATAGTAACAGAACATAACCTTTGGATTTCCAGCCTCCGTGACTTTTCGCTAATTCTCTTTCGATTGCATATCCGAGAATAATCGATACTTGCGGTTTTATAACGGTAGAAAGCTGACCTGTCATTGGCTGAACAGTTGTAACCTGAGTCGTCATTCGCTGAAAGACCTGACCTTTAATCAGTAGGTGCACTTTAATGACATGCATTAAAGGTCTGCTACCAGGTGTATAATTACTACGTTTCGGCATGGTCGAGCATAAAATAAATTATGCACCCTCGCGCGCTAAACGTCTAACGCTATGTTAGTCATTGATGAAAGAGTCAATGAGAGCTATTCGCCTCATTTTATTTCAATAGCGGAACCCGCTGTCTCTTGCCGAATAACGTAAACGTGAATGAAGTTTGCCGTAGGCTTAATTCGCTGTAAAATCATGGCATTCCTTTAGAGATTTACCATTGTCGATAATACTCATCTACTTAGCTTCAGATTGTTGAGTTATCCAGGCCGAAGTGCAAGAAGACATAGAATAGTAATATGAGTTACAAGCGCGGTATGTTGAAGTTTTCATGTTCGAGGAAAAGTTTGAAAAAGCGAAGCGTAGTTGAGCTTTTTTAATTTCCGAGAATTGAAAGAAAACATACAGCTCGTGTATCGTACATTATTTTGTGCGAAGATCGTTTATTACATACCTGAAAGAGGAATTTCTAATTAGTTACAATGAAATCTCCATCTTGGTTTCTGTTCAATGACGGCAAATTTGTAAAACAAAAATATCTATCTTCAACATTGTTGCTTTAAAATGTTTTCTCTGTTTTCTATACTCCAGCAGGCAGTGATATACGTCTGACTTTTTTTCCCCCAGTCTATAAATGCGAACTTAAAAGAAACGGTAATGTTATGTAATGATTTATTTTTCATCTTAATATTTTAACAATATTATTTATATAACATATTGCAGTAATAACATCGGCATCTGGAATCTTGTTGATTTTTTTCACGGCTTCCTTAATGTTACTTGCATCACGAATGCAGTAACTTTAGTGGAGTTGTAGAGCTTACTTAATTTTTGCAAATATTTAAAAACAATAATTAACAGTGCAATTTAGGTGAAATTGCAGTGGTAAGTTTCCAATTTATAATTATTACTATATTGAACGTCTCTAAAAATAATATGTTAAAAGCCTAAAGCAATAAAATCAATATGTCACTTAAGCGGTAAGAAGAGGGAAATTGTTATGTGTGTTAGGTTTTGGGAATACTGAATGTGGAATTTTATACTTTCCGCGGATTGGTTTTGTGCGTAAACCAAGCAAATAAGCATGATCTCGCACAAAAGTATTTTTCATTGACATTCCAACAGATAAAAAGTTGATTTGTATCTACTCTTATGTTAAACTCGGCGTAACTTGGTAACCAGTAAAGATTTTGAATAGCGACCACTTTTAAAATTAATTTCCATTCCTTCTCAACACCTAACGTGAAAACAAAAAACAAAATAAAAAAAATTACCGCTTATCAACTTATAAAGATGTAGGCTAAATGTCTATTTTGAACTTATCACATTGAAGTTAGTATTTTTCTTACTTCTCAAAAAATATATTCATTTCGATTTTTTTCTATGCCTTCCTTAGATTTAATTTAAAATAAATATTATTCCCATTTAATTACTTCTCGGTAGCATTGTAAATTAATTATTAATACAGGTTCTCAGAATGATATGACCCGTTATAATATACGACTTACTAACGCTGTTATTCTCTAGTTATAAATATAATTTCCTCGCACAAGTTGGCAGTCCAGTTGGTGTTATCCTAGTTAATATTGCAAGCCTAGTTAAATTAGTTTGTTAAATTTATTAAACTGAGTTAAGTCAGAATAGCTAACTGTCTGTGTTTACTAGACTGGCCACCACATGATGGTGACACAAGGGAACATATGTAGACTACAGGGACAACTTGGAAGCGACGGTCAGTTTCATGCTGTAGGTCACTGGAAAAGCAAGTTGGGATGCGTCCTTATGAAACACAATTTTGCCACAACAAACGTTAGAGTTGCAACCAGTAAAAGAGGTAATAAATGCAATGACTTCGAAACAAAAATCGCAATATTTAAAAACATGCGAAGAAATAAAGTAAAAATATTGATTTAAGAGGCAGACAGTTTTTTTTTTCTGATTTTACAGAGGTAATTGACATGACCTTTATCAAGTACTGTGCAGGTCGAGATTATCCGTAAGTACTGTAGCGCAAGTAGACTTTTTGTGCACCCGTTATGGAAAGACTTTGAGCCGACTGTGCCGTTTGGCTAATTCGGTTCCATCAGCCACACCACTATGAATTTCTAAGTTCGAATCGCATATTTCTGGTGATAGCTCCAGCTCAGAGATGCACCTGAGTAATCAAGTTAGCCGCCCTGGAGGTTCGGGGTTTCCTATCACTGTAGGTCTCTGAGTTTTCTGGTTACCCGCCCTGGAGATTCGGGCTTCTGTTACTCTATAGGTCTCTGAGTCTTCTGGTTATCCGCCCTGGAGTTTCGGACTTCCGTTCCTCTGTAGGTCTTTGAGTCTTCTAGTTATACCCGCCCTGGAGATGCTGGCTTCCGTTCCTCTGTAGGTCTCTGAGTCTTCTAGTTACCCGCCCTGGAGATTCGGGCTTCCATTCCTCTGTAGGTCTCCGAGTCTTCTTGTTACCCGCCATGGAGATTCGGGCTGCCGTTCCTCTGTAGATCTCTGAGTCTTCTGGTTACTCGCCCTGGAAATTCTGGCTTCCGTTCCTCTGTAGGTCTCTGAGTCTTCTAGTTACCCGCCCTGGAGATTCGGGCTTCCGTTACTCTGTAGGTCTCTGAGTCTTCTGGATATCCGCCCTGGAGTTTCGGACTTCCGTTCCTCTGTAGGTCTTTGAGTCTTCTAGTTATACCCGCCCTGGAGATGCTGGCTTCCGTTCCTCTGTAGGTCTCTGAGTCTTCTAGTTACCCGCCCTGGAGATTCGGGCTTCCATTCCTCTGTAGGTCTCCGAGTCTTCTTGTTACCCGCCATGGAGATTCGGGCTGCCGTTCCTCTGTAGATCTCTGAGTCTTCTGGTTACTCGCCCTGGAAATTCTGGCTTCCGTTCCTCTGTAGGTCTCCGAGTCTTCTTGTTACCCGCCCTGGAGATTCGGGCTTCCATTCCTCTGTAGGTCTCCGAGTCTTCTTGTTACCCGCCATGGAGATTCGGGCTGCCGTTCCTCTGTAGATCTCTGAGTCTTCTGGTTACTCGCCCTGGAAATTCTGGCTTCCGTTCCTCTGTAGGTCTCCGAGTCTTCTTGTTACCCGCCCTGGAGATTCGGGCTTCCATTCCTCTGTAGGTCTCCGAGTCTTCTTGTTACCCGCCATGGAGATTCGGGCTGCCGTTCCTCTGTAGATCTCTGAGTCTTCTGGTTACTCGCCCTGGAAATTCTGGCTTCCGTTCCTCTGTAGGTCTCTGAGTCTTCTGGTTACCCGCCCTGGAGATTCGGGCTTCCTACAGAGAAACTCTGTAGGTATCAGAGTCATCTAGTTACCTAACTTGGGGATTTGGGGCTTCCTTTTCTATATAGGCCTCTCAGTCAGTTACCCGACTTGGAGATTCGGGTCTTTCACTTTTCTGCAGGTCTCTAAGTCGGCCAGGTACCCATCCTGGAGGTTCAGCGCTTCCGTTACTCGTCAGAGATATAGTACCACTGCCATCTGTCGATCTTTGGGCAAACGACGATGAACACCTTCTATGATGGATGACCGATACGACCCCAACAAAGAGAAGTAGGGTCCGTTGTAATTGTCGTACTGCGCCATTTCATTGTTGTAATCGCAGAATAGGGAGAGTGACTATAACTCACTGTCAGAAATGAGGCAAGAAGGATCAGTTCTTTCATAGTTGACACCAGGATAAAGATTACTGGATCTCGGAGAAACAGAGCAAAGTAAACTTAAGAGACCTGTAACTTACATTAAATGTTGAACTTTATTCTTCATCATCATCATCATCATCATCATCATCATCATCATCATCATCATCATCAAGGCTATCTTTAGAGCTAGTGGTGCGTTGCGGTCTCAATAAATTCATGCCATCTCTTCGGACGTCTTCCCAGTTATATTCTTCCACTTCCTAATTAAGGCCTCGTTTTACCATATGGAATCAGGCATTCGTCAGCATAGTGCCTACATACATTTCCTCCTAAATTCTGTTAGAAAAGTGTGTATTGGTTTCTCTCCTAATTTTGCTGCAATAAGTCCGTTTCGGTTTTTTTTTTTTTTTTTTTTTTTTTTTTTTGCACAACGTTGTATACTCTCAATCCCGCATGTTACTGGACCAATGACGGTTTAAAAATGAATTAATGACTCCAGGACTTTCATAAAATTTGGGCTTTTATATTTATGGTCTTTTTCCCTTCCTATGAAATATTATATTAAGGTATCCTATTTGGGAGAATTGACTTGTTCTAAAGCATTATTCCCGATACAAATTTTGCTTCGAATAGCATCTAACAGCCATGACTTGCGATTTGAGAAATGTATGAAAAGCTATTTAAAAGGTGTATAGGTCTTTGAAGTTCATCTTCAGACTTGGCCAGTAATAATTGGTCGTCTGCTAAAATTATAATGTTATTATAGATTTGTCTGTTTATTATTAAATCCTGTGTATCTGAATTCATCCTCCAGGAATTGATTACAATATTAATGTGAATAATAGATAAGTGAGACAGCCTTGTCGATTCCCCCTGTTGATTTCCTTTTATTCCGATATCTTATCCCCGATTCTATTTGCTATTGTGTGATTATAGACATCATTAAATCATATAGATTGAAATGTCTAGATATGAGTAAAAGAAATTTACTCGTAGATTGTCAGAAAGACTAAAATACTAGTAAATAAATACTGATATATCAGCTTGTAAAGTCCACCTGAAAATAACACCGAAAAATAAATTGCGAGAGAAAAAGCATACTTAATATATCGGGGTCGGAAGATGTGTTTCCGTTGAATAATTTTGAGGGAAAAATTGTTTCGGGGCCGGGTATCAAACCCGGGACCTTTGGTTAAACGTAACAACGCTCTACCAACTGAGCTACCCGGGAACTCTATCAGACACCGATCCAATTTTTCCCTCTATATCCACAGAACTCAAAGTGGGCTGACAACCGTCAAGCAACCAACTTCGAGTGCACACTAACTCTGTGAGACTTAAATTGTGGTTTTCTGTTAACGAACAGTGACGTGTATTATGCAAATCAAGCTTTCAGGTATAACTCCCTGTAAAGTTAATTTGAATAATTTTGAGAGAAAAATTGTGCCGGGGTCGAAATTATTCAAATCATCTTTACAGGGAGATATACCTGAAAGCTTGATTTGCATGTGTTCCCGTTGATTATACGTAAAGATGACGATGGTGATGGAGAGAAGAAAGAGAACGAAGGCGGGGCAAAGGAAGAATCAGAATATAAGAAGATAGTGCTATTTAGAGTTTGGCGGTTTTTACATTCGATGAAATCAAGATGTAGCCATTAGGGAAAAAACGATGGAAGAAGAAAGGAACGTCTTATAATTCTACCAGTTGAATTTCCTGTATGTGCTTTGATACTGATTGCGTGGAAGGGGAGCTCTGTTGGCCTTAATTCTGGCAGAGAAAATAAAATTATCATTATCATTGAGACAGAATTCGAGCAATACCGGTAGCTATTGTGACTAATGAATCTCGTTCCATTTGCAATAATGATGTCAGCTGTGCCATGAGTCAAGATAGTTAAAATGTATTCTCTCAATTTATTTTCGAAACACCTAATTGATTTTGTTCTTCTTCTCTCTTGTAATAGACAATTACTTTGAATGCAAAGATGAAATAGACAGAAGTCCCAGTACCATCACATCTTCAACAAAGTAATAATAATAATAATAATAATAATAATAATAATAATAATAATAATAATAGTATTACTTGGTCCCTATCCTGAGGAAGATTAATCCAGTCTCTATCACCATATCCCACCTCCCTCAAATCCATTTTAATATCTTCCCATCTACGTCTCGGCCTCCCCAAAGGTCTTTTCCCCTCTGGCCTCCCAACTAACACTCTATATGCATTTCTGGAGTCGCCCGTACGTGCTACATGCCCTACCCTTCTCAAAAGTCTGGATTTAATGTTCCTAATTATGTCAGGTGTAGGATACAATTCGTGCAGCTCTGCATTGTGTAACTATCTCCATTCTCCTGTAACTTCATCCCTCTTAGCCCCAGATATTTTCCTAAGAACCTTATTCTCAAAAACCCTCAAACTCTGTTCCTCTCTCAAAGTGAGAGTCCAAGTTTCACAACCATACAGAACAACCGGCAATATAACTGTTTTATAAATTCTAACTTTCAGATTTTTTGACAGCAGACTAGATGACAAGAGCTTCTCAACCGAATAATAACAGACATTTCCCATAGTTATTCTGCGTTTAATTTCCTCCCGAGTGTCATTTATATTTGTTACTGTTGCTCCAAGATATTTGAATTTTTCCACCTCTTCGAAGGATAAATCTCCAAATTTTATAGTTCCATTTCGTACAATATTCTGATCACGAGACATAATCATATACTTAGTCTTTTCGGGATTTACTTCCAACTCTATCTCTTTACTTGCTTCAAGTAGAATTTCCGCATTTTCCCTAATCTTTTGAGGATTTTCTCCTAACATATTCACGTCATCTGCATAGACAAGAAGCTGATGAAACCCGTTCAATTCCAAACCCTCTGTGTTATCCTGAACTTTCCTAATGGCATATTCTAGAGCGAAGTTAAAAAGTAAAGGTGATAGTGCATCTCCCTGCTCTAGCCCGCAGTGAATTGGAAAAGCATCAGATAGAACCGGGCCTATACGGACTCTGCTGTAAATTTCACTAAGACACATTTTAATTAATCGAACTAGTTTCTTGGGGTATACCAAATTCAATAAGAATATTATATAAAACTTCTCTCTTAACCGAGTCATACGCCTTTCTGAATTCTATGAATAACTGATGTACTGTACCCTTATACTCTCATTTTTTCTCCAATATCTGTCGAATACAAAAAATCTGATCAATAGTCGATCTATTACGCCGAAAACCACACTCATGATCCCGAATAATTTCATCTACATATGGAGTTAATCTTCTCAAAAGGATATTCGACAAAATTTTGTACAACGTCAACAAAAGTGATATTCCTCGAAAGTTACTACAGTTAGTCTTGTCCCCCTTCTTTAATTAGGTACGATTATGGACTCCTTCCATTGTTCTGGTACAATTCCCTTTTTCCAAATTGCAAGTACAAGTTTATAAATTTCGCTAGATAATATCCTTCCACCCTCTTGTATTAATTCTGCTGGAATTTGATCAATACCTGGAGACTTGTACTTTTTCAGATTTTCTATCGCAATTTCGACTTCAGAAAGTGTGGGTTCTGGTATAAAAGGCTCAGCAGTTTGTATTTGAATTTCGTCCTGATCATTTCTACTTGGCCTGTGTATATCTAGTAGTTGCCCAAAATGCAGTAGTTTTTCCATCTACCTTTATTATTATTATTATTATTATTATTATTATTATTATTATTATTATTATTATTATTATTATTATTATAGCTTTGTAAGCCTATTAGGATCTTTGTCGTAAGTGTATATCTCGAGTTTTGTGAACCTTACATATTGCGGAATTTTTATAACGTGACTTCGGTGTATCAAGCTATTTATATCACAAAGCACTTGACATAAATAAAATGAAAACACATATGCAAGATTCAAATGTATGACCGCGGGATGCAGGCAGTATTAAAGCTGTACACGAGCAACGCGTCTAGAATTCTTATCGATGTAATGAGTAAGGACCGGATTCCTATGTAATTAAATATTCTTTTTGCTTGTGATAAAACACAATTAACAAAGTTAAAAATTCTGAACATGAAGTTTCAAGTTTAAAACCCGAATTTTATTTCACATAAAAACACATATTTTCACAAAAAAATTATAGGAAATCTATTATAAACACACAAATCTTGGAGTTCTTCTAATAAAATATTTTTTTACAAGAACTTTTAAACATTTTAAAATTAAATCAATTATGTAACTTAGAAGTACATTATCGTTTTAAGAATTCTTGGTTGCTTCGTGTTTCTAAGCCCTGTGTGGTGTATCCATGATCCATTTTCGTAATAGTATCGCCTCAAGTTCTGAGAACTGCTTAGGCAGCATATCAGTGTTGTTATTAGAGGATAAATTAACATGGACAAGGAGGAGAGATCTTGCAACACATAATTAGGAATGTTTGTTGTTACTGAAGATGATTTCATTCCACGTTTTGTTTGTGAAACACAACAGATAAGAGCTCGGGTATGAACATTATTTAATTTTAAAAAATCTCTGGCCTCTCGCTCATGTCCATCAAGTAAGGCAATACGTCTTGTTGTGATTCCCTGTTATCGGCTTCGTCAATCGATATCCTTCAAGTTATACTGAAAGTTGGTTGTTTAAAAAACTATTTGGCTTTCCTATTAGCAAATCTAAGCTTTTTTGTGTCACACCATAAAAAAACCCGAAACATCGAAAAACCTGTTGTCTGAAACAGAGAGATGCGTGCCGTGAAAATTAAACTAGACTCGCTACCAGGTTCAGAAGTACAAGTACTAAGGGACAAATTCCAGAATGTGTTTGGGAAAAACAGTGGATATAAAAAAATGTGTAAAGTTGCTCAAGTATTGGAGGGTGTGTTTGTGACATTCCTCTCTTTAACCACTTCCTTGATTAACCCGAGTTAACTCGGGTAGCTAACTTGTGTCAAAATTTATTAACTCGAGTTAACTCGTTTGAGTCCCATTTTCGCTGCTAAAGATTATATCCCGAATATGTATATACGTTTCCATTCTGTCATTAACCGTTTCCTCACTAGATGCTACAGAAGTTAGTGATATTGCTATATCTGGTGGTGTTTTTTGTACTTCTTCCTTGCGAGTGGAATTCTATGCTCATATAGCATTCACACACAGTAGTGAGTAGATGCTAGTTAGTTTTGGCGGCTTCTGTTTGTGTTTAGTGTTTTTGTGCTGTTTTGTGTAAAGATGGATCAAGTTAGTGATTCCGAAACTTTTGATCAGGAATATATTCCTGTAGAAGATTAGGAAATGAGAAATCGGTATCAGAAGACGAAGTTATAGATCAACAAACAAATTCAGATCAGTCGATGTCGCGTCTTTTCGACAGTGGTTTGAATAGAAGACATCTGGCACCATTTCTTCTGCACCTCCGAGGTCCCCATTTCCTGACATTTTAACATTGTTTCCGATAACGATAATTCTCAATTTTTTAAATTATTCTTTAATAATGACCTCATCAACATTATATTCGAGGAGACGATTCGGCATGCTAATAAGTGTTCACAGAATGCTGAAAATAATTCGTGGCGGCCTACTACAGACTCTGAAATACGTGTACTTTTGGGCATAGTGATACTGCAGAACATTATTCACAAACCTGAAGAACAGATGTACTGGTACAAATATTCAATGACTGCTACACCATTCTTCCCAAAACGCTCTCATATAGGAGAGCAGATACTACTGTCCGGAATGCAATGTGGCACTGTGCGTAATACCCTGCTTTCGAGTCTATCACACGACAAGCAACATTTAACGCCTTGATAACAGCACTGGTATTGTACCTCATAAATTAATCCATAAAAAAAACATAAGTTGGTAAATAGTTCTGGAGAAAATCAAAGTGGGACAACTACCAGAGCTGCAATCAAGGTGCACGAGATAACTCGGGATAATAATTCAGGTATGAATGTATGTCTATTTCATAGTGATTTTTAGGTATGCAGGAAAATTAGTGGTGTACAGTGATTCTGTAATATTTAATGACGACTTTACGAAAAAAAAAATATATATGACACTTTTTTTCACAAAACTGGTAAAATATATAGTAAGGGAAGAGGTTAAATATGCACGTCTGACGTCCTGTGATGTGGAAAGATCGTTTTCACAGTATAAGTCGTTGTTCGGAGATAATCGGCATGCATTTGTGATGGAGAATTTGGAGATGACCTTTGTTGTTCACTGCAATTCTCGGCCAACTACTCAAGTATGGTTGGTGAGTACCTAGTAACTTTTTTTTTTCCAAGCTAAGTAAGGTATTTTTTGTCATATTTAAAAATATATATATTTTTTTTATTTTTAGCAAATAGTTTCGTACTTTTTAGCATATAAAAAATAAATATATTTAAATTTCTTGCACATAAAAATCCGCTCCCTAGTAATGAGTAAAAGAATAATTTAACTTTCTTTTTTCTTTAATGTATCACATCACATTATATTGTACATGTTTATTGTATTCAGGGCCCTTGTGATCACTCAAATTCTTTGAGCTGATGTCTATAATTTAGAATTTATATATAACACGTTGGTTCTGCTCTGTCCCCACAGTGAGGCGTATATGTGAAGGAATTTCAAGAGAAGGATGTTCGTAACAGAATTTTGATTTGATACGCAGACGGTCCGAAGTGCTCGCTTAGGATAAAGTCGTGAGTGCTGCCTAGAGATAAGTTGAAGCTGTAATATCTGTCAGCATTAGCAAAGCGCAAAAAAGACCAGCTCTGAAGAATGAAACGCAACAAGCGAGCACGATTTGGTCGAAGGTCAGGGAATATGTGCTTTTTCTCTGAAAGTGACAGTGGAAGCTGTCCAGAAGTCAGAGAACAAGACTTTCAGGATTTCATACAAAAATAACAAAACTGTAATAACTTTCTTTTGCTGTTACATAACTCCATACCAGAGCGTTACGAAATTGTGTATGAACAAAAAACAAGAGTCAATAATGATAAAATAATAGTACATTATGCAACGAGCCTATAATGATAGTAATTAAGACGCGAGTATGTTTCTTCATGAAACGAGCGCAAGCGAGTTTCATAATTTTCATACGAGCGTCTTAATTACCATTATAGGCAAGTTTCATACGACTTTCTATGCTCGACCATATTTCTAACTTGAAATTATTCAGAAGTATTCAATTTATTCGTATCTGACTGAAGAGCGGAAGTGACCTTGTGCATAGCTCGTAAATTGTCAGATGTGCGCAGACGCGAAAGTATCGATTTTTTCCGCGGCACAATAATGACATTGACCTTGATATAATCTAGAGAATAACATGAACTAATTTTGATATAACCTGGAAATTGATTTAGAATTGAAAAACGAGATGACAAATCGAATTTATTTGAATATAATTTACAATTAACGCTATTTATTATAGTAACAGAACATAACCCTCTGCAACAGTATTGGATTTCCAGCCTCCGTGACGTTTCCCTCGTTGTCTTTCGATTGCATATCCGAGAATAATCGAAAACCTGAACTTTAATGAATAGGTGTACTTTAATGACATGCATTAAAGGACTGCTACCAGGTGTATAATTACTACACTTCGGCATGGTCGAGCATAAAGAATAATAAATAATATAAAAAGTTGTTATATGCACAGGAATTAATACAGGATCGGACTGTAAGTCACAACGTTTACACGCATTATTACTACAGGTTTCGCTCAGGTAAATTCCGTCGATCTATTATTTTTATACATCGAATGAGAATGCTGAAGAAATATTGCGTACCGGTACATTTCCACTGGATCCACCGTGGAAAAGTTTTGTGTTTCGTAGTATGGACAGATAACGCAGGCTGAAGAGACATTAATTTGAGAGCATTAGTATACAGCTGACTTCCATTCAGTGCATTTAAGTTTAATACGTGGCAATGCCAAACATAATAGAGCAGCGATACTGTCATGGATACGTCAAATGCAAAAGGGCGAAATATATCATTTCCCATTCTTTTCTAAGCGCATAGAATTTTGAACAATGAAAATTTAGAAATGTACGCATGTATTCTATCCGGTCTATTAGAGGTATTTACATCAAGGTTCCACGATTTAGATTGCCTGGAAATGGATTTGCGTATTTTTGCTACATGTTCTGATTCAAACTGATTATTGATAACGTCCTCCCTTCATTATAGTGTGAATTGATTGACCTGCGATGTGATCGAGAGATGGGAGCGAAATATGATTCAAAGTCGAGTCTTATGCAGTTCTGTGACGGATTCCCAAAAGAACGCTTTCCCAATCTGCATAAGCTGTGTGAGAAAGTTTTGTGTTTATTTGGTTCCACTTATAGATGTGAACAGTTATTTTCTATTACGAAAATAAACAAATCTCAAACAATAATTGATAGGCTTTTAACGGCAGTTTTTCACATAGCTTGTGCTAATACAGTTTCTCCAAATCTTGAGAAAGTGAGTAATATGAATTAATGTGCAACAGACATGTTTTGTGTTTAAGGAAGTGTTTCATTACTTTGTGTTCTTATTTAGTTTGGTAGAATAACATTTTCTTTTGAAACATACAGTACGTACCGCAACTTGAATAAACCGGTTTTCGTGCATTCTATAGGCACATTTCTCTCTCATAGTACACCGTGCAAGCACAAAGTCCATAATTCTGCCCAACCCTGTTATAGAGCAACGTATCTTTATTTATAATACGTATATTACGAAAAAAATTGTATAAAAATTGCTGTGCTATAGTCCCGACAATGTTATTCCCGGCGTGACTCCTCCTCTTTGCTTACGTCTTAGGAAGTGAAGGCTCTATAAAGTCTAGGTAGGCAGTATCGTTCGCCATTTTTGTTCTTTCGTTGCCGAGCTACCATACGAGGAATCTATTTGCCACACCGTTAAACCTTATCATGTCGTAGCTGCTATGATAATAAATCAAACGCACTATAATTCAGCAAATAATTGATCGGAAAATAATGTCCTCGTGTGCTTTCTGCGAACGCCAACGAAAGAACAAAAATGGCGAGCAATTATACAGCAATGTTTGTGGAAATTGCAACACCAAGAAAGATACACGTGACTGAAATGAAATTGATACCACAGATTAGGTACATGACAATACACAACTTATTAGAATTATAGAACTGTAGAAGATAACCTAATCAAAATTGAGGAGCGTTTTTGCAAAAGTCGATAGATGCAGAAATCAAGATTTTACAGAAATTACACAAAGTGACAGGATCTATCGAGTTTTGAAAACAACCTGGAAGGTTTGGTAGTCTCTACATACTGTATGAATCAAGTTTTAGTAAATCTGATTTCATAGATCGATTCCGGAGGTATAAAACATACGATATCCATATGTAACTCCCGAAAATTTCTGCATCTATTGACTTTTGCAAAAACGCTCCTCAATTATCAAACGCAAAATCGTGATATTTCCTAGTTTATGTACATGGATTAACTATTTTTCTTCCCTCCTATACCTAGTAAAGTGATCTGCTTGTATTTTACGCCATTATCATCAAACTCCGGTCGTAGAAAGGGGTAGTAAAGAGTGTTTCCGGTTCTCAACTGTTAATCTAAAGGTATAGCCATGTTAACATTAGAAATGTTAGTAAAAATAAAATGATGTTCCGGTGCAATGAGTTACTTGCCGTACAGGCAAGTTATCTCGTGAAACCTACTTGCGGGTATGGGGAAGAAGAAAGTGAATTCAGAAGCTTCCTTTCCTCGCTATGGTACTTCCAGCTACTATCCGTCCGAGTGGTTATGTCTCATCCCGATTTCCCTCACCCATTTCTGCTTGTCCCCTCTGTAAAATGTTGTGGCTCAACTGTTAGGGACTTTCCTGAAAATATTTACTGTACGGAATTGAAAAACTAAGTATAATACACAGTGATTTACATAGAACTGACACATTTCTTTCTTTAATTATTCCGTTGGAAATTCATTCAAAGACCCAATTTTAGCACCAAATTAAGCAGAATGTTCTGGAGTTTCGACTCCTTGTCATTAGATGCGCAGATGTTTATGTTGTATTCCTATTGTTGGCAGCACTGACCCAATTTTAGCACCAAATTAAGCAGAATGTTCTGGAGTTTCGATTCCTTGCCACTAGATGCGCAGATGTTTATGTTTCATTCCTATTATTGGCGGCTGTTTTCGACATTTTGTGTCAACGTCAAAATGCAGTATAATGTGCTTAAATGTTGTTCGCTACACTTAGTAGGTCTAAGTGTTGTGAACTCACAGAACTCACGCCATTGGGCCATCGAAAATCCACATGTCATCCATGAAGCACCTATGCACCCGGTTAAAATAGGAGTTTGGTGCGCAATATCCGCACAGAGAATAGTGGGGCCAATTTTTTTTAACAAGACTGTGAACACTACAGAGTACCGACTGATTTTCATGGAGTTTGTTGAGCAACTGGACGATATAGAGCTGAGTCAAGGATATTTTCAGCAAGATGGCGCTACATGCCATACATCAAATGAATCCATGGAACTAATTACAAGTTTCTTTGACGACCGAATAATTTCCAGGAACCTGTGGCCACCGAGATCTCCGGATTTGGCAACGCCGGACTTCTTTCTATGGGGTTACTTAAAAGACAGGGTTTACGCCACACGTCCCCAGACATTGGACGATCTGAAGCACAACATCACACAGGAGATTCAAGCTATTGACAACAGAGTCCTCCAACGAGTGGCCAGTAACATGGAACGACGTGTTGAGTTGTGCCTTATGCAGGATGGAGGACATTTTCAACATTTGCTATAGAATTTCATGTTGAAGATATACCGATAAGCTGTCACAATTTGACTGTAATTATGTGTATTTATTCCGCCTATGCTTATCATACAATATGAATGAATTAATTAGTCATATTTTCTCATTAACGTTTTCGGTACGTAAATTGTACCATCTTCAGATGTTTGTATATGATGTTAATTGTTAACCAAGCCTGTGGGTGCATGTATCTGGACTTAATGGTCAGTGTTTTTTTGTGCATGCTGTGCGATGTCGGTGAAGTGTTGTCATGATTACATAAATGATCACCTTAACTTATTACTATTTGCTGGTACAACACTTTATCACACTTAAATTAGAATGTTTCAGTCGTTATTTAAAAACACTATTTAAAACACTGTTTAAAAACTGTTTAAACTGTTTAAAAGCACATAGTTTTTACATCACTTTAACTATGTGAAGTATGTGATCGCTTATTGTGTGGTGGTTGCCAGTTTGAAGTTAAATGAGGCACTTATGGTGATCTTGTTTAGCGTTGAGTTGGAAGCAATATCGTAACATGGCTAT
The DNA here is from genome assembly GCF_040183065.1 of Periplaneta americana. NCBI lineage: Eukaryota > Metazoa > Arthropoda > Insecta > Blattodea > Blattidae > Periplaneta > Periplaneta americana. The sequence goes on from NC_091124.1 coordinate 181,549,780, forward strand.
GTTTTCTAAAGTGATGTTGAAGCACTTCTATTAAGTTGATGGCATATGTAATATTATAACAGAATGAAGGTTCAACATGAAATTCATAAACGCTAGCCAAGCAAAAATTATAAACGCATACACTAACACCAAAACGAAAATATTGAAAACCAATGCCAACATCTGGTTTAACCAACAATGTCTAACACACAAAGTCACTCCAAATTACGCAAAAATCACTAGAAACAGACTTTATACAAAACCAGCCCTAATAACCAACAATCAGTCTCAGAAATTACGTATGAAAAATGAAATCAAATTCTTACACATAAAGAAAAACTACCTGAACAAGAAACTCTACGACTTACATTTACAACTTGCAAAATTTCTCGGTAACCAATGGGATAATATATATCAACATAGTCAAGAGAAAATAAACACAATAATGAAACGCAAATATGAAACACTACAGAAAAAACTTAATAACCTAATTACCAATCAATCACAACGACAATCCAACTATCCCACATTCAATAATAGGATAGTAAACTTAACAAACCTCAAACTAAACACCCAAGAAGTAAACATCCTAAACAACGGATACAAACACAACTATCCACCAAATAATATCCGAAAAGTAATAGAAAATGCAGCAATAGAAACTCAACATATCATACAGAATAGCGAACACGAAAACAAAGAATTCTTACAATACAGCACCGCTAAAATAATAGAAAAATATGTAAAAAGCCCAAACACTAAAAAAGAGTTCAAAATAGCCAAAAACCAACATAAAGAACTAAAACAATTAAAACAAAAACTAAAAGACAACAACATTCTACACATAAAAGCAGACAAAAATGACGCAGTATTCTTGATGAACAAAACCGAATACATAGACAAATCCAACGCATTTTTCACCAGCAACCAGATCGCAGAAGTTAAATCAGACCCCACAGAAACTTTTCAGAAACAAATAAAAACCGCCATAAAAATGCACCTGACTTCATACCAAAAAATAAAACCCTAAACCTCATCATGAAGAACCCCAAAGCACCTAATTTAAAAACACTACCTAAAACACATAAAAAAGAAATGACAATGAGACCAATAGTAAATTGCAGAGAAGCCCCAAATTACAAAGTTAATAAATATTTACACAAATTCTTAAGTAATAATATCATTCTAGACAACCAATATACCATCACCAACACAAAACAAATAATAAAAAAACTCCAAAAACTCAAAACCACGAGCAACACCAAAATACTTTCACTGGATGTTACAAATTTATACACCAACATACCAATAGATGAAACCATTAACATAATTATTCAAAAACTGAACGAAGCCCAATTAGATAACAATATAATACAACAAATCACCAATTTACTAAAAACATCCCTAAAACAGAATTATTTCAAATTTGATAATAAAATATACATTCAATCAACTGGATTAGCCATGGGTGACCCCTTATCTGGATATTTAGCTAACATATTTCTACAAGAACTTGAAAACAAACACATAAATAATTTAAATAATAAGTTCAATTTCAGCACATACGCAAGATATGTTGACGATACAATAATAATATACGAAAACACCCAAAACAAAGATAGTCAAATACTAGAAGAATTTAACAAATGGCATCAAAACATAAAATTCACCCTTGAACAAAGCAATAACAATAGCCTTAATTTTCTAGATTTAAACATAACAATAGCAACAATTACATTCAACATATACAGGAAAGAAACAACAACCACACATGCTATAAAAAAACATTCAATACATCCAATCACACATAAAATTAGCAAATTTCGTTTCCTCATTGATAGATTACTCACAACACCGTTAAATAGAGATAATTACAATAAAGAACTTAATTATATAAAGCAAATAGCTTCTGAAAATGGATACGAAAACCAACTAATTAACAACTTAATACAAAAGAGAAAAACAAAACTACATAAAAAAGAATTCACAACATTACAGCCTGAGAAAACACAAAACAAAAAACAATGGCATAGTCTAACATATTACGGCAAGATTTCAAACAAACTTAGCAACTTTTTTAAAAAACAAAATATTAACATAGCCTCTCGTACCAACAACAAACTAAACAATATAATTCCCAATAATACCAACCACAATGAACCCCTCCTAAACAGTGGCATATACCAGTTAAACTGCAAAAATTGCACCAAAACATATATAGGACAGACTCGGCGCAACTTTAAAATAAGATTTCGGGAACATACCTCTGATTTCGTTTATAATAGAAACAGATCTAAATTCGCACAACACCTTATAGATGAAAACCACGAACTCGCAAATATTAATGACACTCTGAAAATACTAAAAATCACAAACGACCCCACAATAGAAACGGCGGAACAATTTCATATTATAAAAGAACACAACTCAGGAAAACCCCTACTAAATGAACAAATAGCCAACATAAATAACCCACTTTTCAATTTATTCAAACTATTCCCGCCCAAACAATCACACACACAGATTTCACCGACACCCCCTCTACTTCCGGAAACAGACAATATAACTAACTAAAAAATACTGTGAGCAAGTCTAGTATCAGCCTAGCATCAAGCACGAGCAGATCAATACACGTTAAAACTGTAAGTTACTTTTCTTACATAATAGGCATTACCCAAGCAGTTAGCCATACCAATACCAATAAAAGGAATTTCCAATTTTAATTAAAAACATTCCCAATTTCAAATTCATAAATTAATACTTAATCATATTGTTACAGACACGCCAGGCGATACTAAAGCCACGGACCTGACAACCTTCATTCTGTTATAATATTACATATGCCATCAACTTAATAGAAGTGCTTCAACATCACTTTAGAAAACATAGCCATGTTACGATATTGCGTCCAACTCAACGCTAAACAAGATCACCATAAGTGCCTCATTTAACTTCAAACTGGCAACCACCACACAATAAGCGATCACATACTTCACATAGTTAAAGTGATGTAAAAACTATGTGCTTTTAAACAGTTTAAACAGTTTTTAGACAGTGTTTTTAAATAGTGTTTTTAAATAACGACTGAAACATTCTAATTTAAGTGTGATAAAGTGTTGTACCAGCAAATAGTAATAAGTTAAGGTGATCATTTATGTAATCATGACAACACTTCACCGACATCGCACAGCATGCACAAAAAAACACTGACCATTAAGTCCAGATACATGCACCCACAGGCTTGGTTAACAATTAACATCATATACAAACATCTGAAGATGGTACAATTTACGTACCGAAAACGTTAATGAGAAAATATGACTAATTAATTCATTCATATTGTACGATAAGCATAGGCGGAATAAATACACATAATTACAGTCAAAATTTGCTATAGAGGTAAATAATCTCCCAAAATTCCTCTACATTTTAGGTATAATAAGTTGTCGCTAGCACATTTCGTTTTGAAACAATTAATGAAAGAAATGTGTCAGTTCTATATAAATCACTCTGTATTATACAACTGTACAAAATAATTTTAAAGAAAAGAACCGCGATAAGTAACTGTCACTTGTTTTGCCACGTTTCGACGACTCTGCGACATAACCACTCGGACGAGAAGTAGGTAACTCACTTATCGCCATCGTAAGTTTCTTGCTATGAGTTACAGCGCAAGCATTCATTTGATTTCACGAGATAACGAATTACCTGTACTGAAGTAAGTGAAAGGGGAGTGAGGATCCTTACAGACAAACCTGCGGGGGCCACAGTGGCAAACAGTGCAACAAATACCCATGGTTGCAGTAAGTAGTTGTTATAACGCTAATGTAGCTCAGTAAGTTAGCTCAGCATCCAGATTTGTATAGTAGTACAAGAGTAACATCTGAACAGATCCTGTGAAATTTTATGGCGGGGAGAGTTTACATTTGGATTCTTCCATTATTGAAACCTGTAAGAGAACAGCAAATCGAAAGTCCTATTCACGAATGGAATAGGGGGATGGAGAAGATAAAGAATAGCAATCCTGCTAATACAGCTAGCTAACAATAAGTCCAATTGACTGAAAAACTGCTGGGCCAGACAATTTCATTGATTCTGTCATGTAGAATTTCTCTTCAAATCCTCAAAAATCAAGAGAAGATGGTTATATGGAGAGATAAGCAAAAGATGCGCATATTTTCTCTTTCTGTTTGTATTAACAGAACAGACTTGTGCAAATTAAATTTTCTAACGTGTATTGTGTATTAGTGAGAAGAGAACAAAATTTGTGCATTTCATTGTAGACTACTATTATGTCTAGAAACAAACATCAGATGTGTTGTGCAATATTCGAAATGGTTTCCGTATAAAAATGATAATAAATAATATCCCGAAAATTAATTAGAAGCTATAGAAACAATACCAGACGTAAAATTGTCACTTTTATTAGAACCGAAAAGCTGAAAATCGGTGAGAAACAAATTAGAGGAAATCAAGAACGACATCAAGTCTATGATATGCGATAACAGGTCTAAAATCTAATACTATTTGCCCACGGACAAAATAAGAAAAAAGATGAACTAAAATATATTTGAACACTGTGAAAAACAAGAACTGCAGAAAGAAGCTCAAAAAGACGTATAAATAGGAAAACATAGACATAAATAGATGTTGGAAATAGAAAAACCTGAAACGTTACGGTGTGGATCCAATTATCCGCATCTATCTGTCTGTCTATCCGGCCGTCTATCTGTCGGTCCGTCTGTCATCGATCTATTCGCCTACCCTCTTGTCTGTGTTTATCTCTTTCTCTCTGTCTCTCTCTCTGTTTGCCCGCCTGCCTATCTATATCTGCATACTTGTCTATCTCTGTCTCTATTTATCTATCTTTATCTGTCATCTCTATCTATTTAGCTGTGTCTATCTTTATCCATCTCTATCTATCTTTATTGTCATCTCTATGCCTATTTCTATCTGTTTATCTTTAACTGTTAACTCTGTATATTTATTTCTCTCTGTCATTATCTGTTATCTCTATATATTTATATATATCTGGCTATCTTTATCTGTCATCTCTGTATGTTTATTTCTATCTGTTTATCTGTCATCTCTATATGTTTATTTTTATCTGTCTATCTTTATCTGTTATCTCTGTGTGTGTATATATATATATATATATACCTGTCTATCTTTATCTGTCATCTCTATATGTTTATTTTTATGTCTATCTTTATCTGTTATCTCTGTATATTTGTATATATATATGTCTATCTTTATCTGTCATCTCTGTATATTTGTATATATATCTGTCTATCTTTATCTCTCATCTCTATATGTTTACTTTTAGCTTTATCTCTTATCTCTGTGTTTATATATCTTTCTATCTTTATCGGTCATCTCTATATGTTTATTTTTATCTGTCTATCTTTATCTGTTATCTCTGTATGTATATATATATATATTTATATATATATATATATATATCTGTCTATCTTTATCTGTCATCTCTATATATTTATTTCTATATCTTTATCTGTCATCTCTATATATTTATTTCTATATCTTTATCTGTCATCTCTATATGTTTATTTTTATCTGTCTTTCTTTATCTGTTATCTCTGTATATATATGTCTAACTTTATCTGTCATCTCTATATGTTTATTTCTGTCTATCTTTATCTGTTATCTTCTATATGTTTATTTCTATCTATCTTTATCTGTTATCTCTATCTATTTATCTCTATCAGTCTATCTTTATCTGTTATCTCTGTATATTTATCATATCTGTCTATCTTTATCTGTCATTTCAATTTATCCTTTATCTGTCTACCTTTATCTGTCATTTCTATTTATTTATCTCTCTCTTTCTATCTTTATATGTAATCTGTATCTATTTATCTCTATCAGTCTATATTTACCTGTTATCTCTGTATATTTATCATATCTGTCTATCTTTATCTGTTATCTATATATATATATATATATATATATATATATATATATATATATATATATATATATATATATCATTATCTGTCATTCTATTTATTTATCTCTATCCTTCTATCTTTATCTGTTATCTCTATCTATATATTTATCTGTTATCTCTGTATATTTATCATATCTGTCTACCTTTATCTCTTATCTCTCTCTCTCTCTCTCTATATATATATATATATATATATATATATGTCTCTATCTGTCTTTATTTGTTATTTCTATTTATCTTTATCTGACTTCCTTTATCTGCCGTCTCTATCGATTTATCTCTTTCTGTCTTTTCATCTACCATCTCTATTTGTCTGCCTTTATCTGTCGTCTCTATTTACTTATATCTATCTTTCTATCTTCATCTGTTATCTCTATGTGTGTATTTACCTCTATCTGTCTATCTTTATCTCTTATCTCTGTGTATTACATGTGTCCATCTTTATCTGTTGTCTATGTTTATTTATCAGTATCTATCTTCATGTGTTATTTCTGTATATTTATCTTTATCTGTCTGTATCTACCTGTCATCTATATTCATTTCTGTACATCTATATCTGTCGTCTCTATTTATCTCTGACTGTCAATCTTTATCTCGTATCTCTATATATATATATATCTCTATCTGTCTATCTTTATCTGTTATCCCAATTTATCTCTGTCTATCTATAGCTGTCGTCTTTATCTATGTATTTTTATCTGTCTGTCTTTATCTGTCATCTCTATTTATTTATCTGTCTATCTTTTTCTGTCATCTCTATCTATTTATCTGTCTATCTTTTTCTGTCATCTCTATCTATTTATCTGTCTATCTTTTTCTGTCATCTCTATCTATTTATCTGTTTATCTTTATCTGTCATCTCTATCTATTTATCTGTCTATCTTTATCTGTCACCTCTATCTATTTATCTATCTTTTTCTGTCATCTCTATCTATTTATCTGTCTATCTTTATCTGTCATCTCTATCTATTTATCTGTCTATCTTTTTCTGTCATCTCTATCTATTTATCTGTCTATCTTTTTCTGTCATCTCTATCTATTTATCTGTCTATCTTTTTCTGTCATCTCTATCTATTTATCTGTCTATCTTTTTCTGTCATCTCTATCTATTTATCTGTTTATCTTTATCTGTCATCTCTATCTATTTATCTGTCTATCTTTATCTGTCATCTCTGTCTATTTATCTGTCTATCTTTTTCTGTCATCTCTATCTATTTATCTGTCTATCTTTTTCTGTCATCTCTATCTATTTATCTGTCTATCTTTTTCTGTCATCTCTATCTATTTATCTGTTTATTTTTATCTGTCATCTCTATCTATTTATCTGTCTATCTTTATCTGTCACCTCTATCTATTTATCTGTCTATCTTTTTCTGTCATCTCTATTTATCTGTCTATCTTTATCTGTCATCTCTATCTATTTATCTGTCTATCTTTTTCTGTCATCTCTATCTATTTATCTGTCTATCTTTTTCTGTCATCTCTATCTATTTATCTGTCTATCTTTTTCTGTCATCTCTATCTATTTATCTGTCTATCTTTTTCTCTCATCTCTATCTATTTATCTGTTTATCTTTATCTGTCATCTCTATCTATTTATCTGTCTATCTTTATATGTCATCTCTGTCTATTTATCTGTCTATCTTTTTCTGTCATCTCTATCTATTTATCTGTCTATCTTTTTCTGTCATCTCTATCTATTTATCTGTCTATCTTTTTCTGTCATCTCTATCTATTTATCTGTTTATCTTTATCTGTCATCTCTGTCTATTTATCTGTCTATCTTTTTCTGTCTTCTCTATCTATTTATCTGTCTATCTTTTTCTGTCATATCTATCTATTTATCTGTGTATCTTTTTCTGTCATCTCTATCTATTTATCTGTCTATCTTTTTCTGTCATCTCTATCTATTTATCTGTGTATCTTTTTCTGTCATCTCTATCTATTTATCTGTCTATCTTTTTCTGTCATCTCTATTTATCTGTCTATCTTTATCTGTCATCTCTATCTATTTATCTGTCTATCTGTATCTGTATCTGTGTTTGCCTGTCTGCCCGAGCCATAAATCCATCCTTCTGCCAGCCTGCACCATGGTGCACTCGTAGCTGCTAGCGGGTATGCTCTCTACCTCTTCCTGCTGCACGACGGGGCATACGGAACAGCTCCGCTTACCTTTTGCACATTTCAGCGAGTACTGATGGTCACTGACGTAGGCCATCTGTCTGTTGTGGTCTTGTTTCTCTGGCCGCTTGTCTGCTATTTTCTCGTCTTGACTAGTGTCTCATATCTTGTCTCTTTTCTCTTCTCATTTCGTCTGGTCTCATGTTTCGTCTTGTCTTTTATCTTACCTAATGTAATGCAATGTAATGTAATCTATCTCTTTTTGTCTATCCTATCCTATTGAATTCCATTCAAATTTGTCATATAATGTCTTTCTATTTACCTGTCTGTCTATCTCAGGTATGCTCAAAATTGTAAAAGCCCCGATTACACGGATGATGCTGCACTGCAAAAAACACACTGTGTACGGACTGGGCTCCGCAACTACATTGCAGCACCGCCCGTGGCATCGCTCACACCCTCTTACAAATACGGATAATAAACTGAATTTGAAAAAGGAAAGAGTATACACTGCAAAATTAAGTTATTACATTATTTATTATATTTAATATAGTTATGATATAATAATATCATAGATAATATCATTTTCATATTCCACCATATAGCCTACTTTGGGGTCTATTCAACATCTGGATTCTTTTCTGCAAGTAATCGGGAATATATTTCCAACGAGTTTACTGCAATGCGCTAAAGATCTCATCTGTTAATCGGGACCTATGTTTGGATTTAGTAACCTTCATTCTCGAAAATAATTGTTCGCACAAATATGTCGAGGCGAAGGTAGCTAACATAGTGTCAGCAAATAAGCTCATCTTGTAATATTTAGTTTTGTTCATTTTTTAAATAATTGTATGCTTGTCAAGTCATATTCTCTGCATTTAGTTCTGAATTCTACGTTACTTAGTATATCAATTAACTCGTCCTGGAACTGCACTCTCACGGATTGTACTAAATTTATGAAAAGATTAACAAAAATACTAATATCACTCTCCATACGTCTAAAATCACTAAATCTATGTTCTGTGAATTCACATTTGAACTGTTGCAGTACAGAGACATAGTTAACTATATTTTGCTCAGGCACCATACATCTCTTTACAAGTTCACCATCCGTGAAGGGTTTTAGTGCCTTAGCTAATTCCCAACATACTACATAGGCTAACTTGCTCCAAAAAAAAAAAAAAATAGACTCTGAATTGTTCGACTCTCTTCAATGTTTGGCCTTTCATGAAGTGCTTTCAATTCTTGAAGCTGTAGTGCACGTTGCGTCCCTGAAAAATTATTTTATCAAAATATCTATTTCTGCTGGAATAATATTACCACAATAATAATAATAGTAATAATAATAATAATAAAACAGCTTCTCTGTCACTTCGGCATGTTCTGGGTAGCAGAGCCTATAATGTCGTTTTATGTTGCTCAGTAGCATTCCTGACAGTACCTTACAATATAGTAATCACTTTTCGTTTTCATCGAACGTACAACAAAAATAGGCTTCCTCCCACACTGTACGGAATGATCGTTTGCTTACAGAAGGTTTTGACTGTGTCATTGTCCCGCACTGTTCGTACGTTACTAAGTACTTGAACTGCCTTCTGCAGTCATCCGTCGAGCTTCGAACGGGGAACAGCACGCTCTACATTCGAAGGTCGAAGGTTGTGATTACAGAACGTAATCGCGAGTCAGAGAATGAGCATACCTGGTCTATCTGTATGCCTCTCAGTCTCTCTCTCTCTCTCTCTCTCTCTCTCTCTCTCTCTCTCTCTGCGTCCTTGCTTAGGATGAAACGTATATTACGTTTTCTCTGTCTTCAGCCGTCCTTGTATATAGTATGTCTGCCTATCAATTTTATTGCCTAACAATCTGTAGATGTACAAAACTTTTGTCTCTTGTGCTCATTGTAGCTCTACTTAAAAATCATTGGATTATTTTATGATGACTGTCTAATTTAAATGATATTATAAATCAATAAGTACCGGTAACTCTGTACCAGGAGTAGTTCACCCACATGATGGGTATAATATCAGCAAATGCCGTGGCTCTGTAATCCACCGGCAGGCTGTGCACACAACGCGGTCACGAGTGAGTTGTGCTAAGTAACTAGAATCGATCCCGCTACTTTGTGATGCATCAGACCCTCGTTACAGCCATGGAGAGCTTCCTGCATAATAATACAACACCTCTTCAGAGAACGTATCGTTAAGGGATCGGTTGAAGAGTTTCTGAAGAAAGGACGATGAAGTTGAATATTTTCTCTCTTAATCCCGCTATCACCAGTTCTCTATTATGGAAGGAAGTGACTATAAATGGCGGTATCTAGGTTTAAACTATAAATAAATCAATAATACACAGTAGACATTTCTTATTATAATCATAGCAGAGTTTTTCTTCCGAGCAGTAGAGTGAGTTAAAATAAAGTACAATGATAAGAAAAACAAGTAAAATTTGACTTATGAACAGTCGAATATATATATATATATATATATATATATATATATATATGACAGTTACACCTTCATGATGTCTCAAAAATTAATACATAAAAGTATTTGGAGTTAAAGCCTGCAGAAACATGTATGCAACTTATAGATCAAAATTTGTTTAAAAATTGAAGTCTGCAGGCTTTAACTCCAAATACTTTTATGTATTAATTTTTGAGACCTCATGAAGGTATAACTGTCATATATATATTCGACTGTTCATAAGTCAAATTTTACTTGTTTTTCTTATCATTGTAATTTTATATTCTCACGTCATGTACCTTAATACATTTCGATGTTACTTGTCCATCTACGTCTTTATATGAAAAGCTTAACATCACGCAAGTCTGACCTGAAGATGCTATTATAGTAGCGAAAGCGCTAGTCAAAGATACGTTCATGTAACCTATGTAATATTTTATATTTTGAATAGACAGTTATTGAAGGACTTTTGATATTTATTTCTTTAAATTTGTTAACTTGTCGGACCAACATGCCTTTCAAATTAGGTAAACATAGGCTTTCTCCTATATCGACGGAGCAGTGTACCTGTTTCTAAATCTCCGACGTAGTTCAGGTCGTAGTCGCGTTTGTCTAGTGACCCGGAAGCGCGCTGGATTGTGGAACGAATTCCCGCTTGGATTGGTTACCTGGTTGGGTTTTTCTAAGTCCCTGTTTACACTAGCTCAATGTCGTTCGACTTATAGTGTGGGCGCATGCGCAGTACGGATTTCGTTCCTTCCCTTTCGACATCTGCTGGGTAGAAGCCGTTACTATTTCTGTGCGACATTTCCTTAGGTGGCCCAGCCGAATTCACGCTGCAGGACCCGAACATGGTTCGGAAAAGGCAGTAGCAGACAACTTTCAGGTGTTTCTCTGTTTTCACGAACTTTGTAGTGTCATTTCAAAGTGGAACAAAAACCAAGTAATGAAATTAATCGAGCTTTACGAGCAATGTCCAAGCTTATATGACCTACATTGTTACTTCTTTCTTTTTGACATCATCCTGATTGTGCGGTACTTTCAAAATTGTCTCATAATAATCTCTTTCTATTATCTAATATTATTTGAAATATATTAACATTCTATGTATTTTAGCTTAATTCTGCTACACAGTTTATTTCAGTGTTTAATTAATAGTTCATAGTATTTTGTTGTTTAATTCGTAAATAACTCTTGTATATATGTAACTCTCATCTAAATCAAATTGTTGAATTCTTTGTAAGTTCATGCATATGTATATACTCTTTTTGCTGGTTGAGTGGAAGAGAAGGCCTTACGGCCTTAACTCTGCCAGCTAAAATAAATCATTATTATTATTATTATTATTATTATTATTATTATTATTATTATTATTATTATTATTACCAGAAGTAAGGACTATCACAATAGGATTTGGAGGGAAAATGCGCTGTAGTTTATTTGTAAAAATTTGGAGTCTCTTCGTCCCAATAATATTCCGTCCGACATCAAAACAAAAATAAAGAACATCAGGAGTCAATGCAAGAAGAAAAAATTAAATTGACGATTCGTTTTAATACAATGTAATTGATTTTTTTAACAAAAAAAAAGCCGCCCTAAATAAGGGTTCGAATAGATCGGCCTACTAATCAATTCATAAAGAATAATCATTAAAACCAATTGTGTGATAATTTTGTTCCAGTTTGAAATCTTTACTGAGGACATGGAATAGCCCTTTCTCCTGCCTTCTGGATTGCCATTTGCTTTCCCAGAGTCTCTTTGGTTTTTTTTTTTTTTTTTTGCTTCTCATTAGTGCAAGCTAACAAAATACTTGAAGCTGCAGAAGCTAAAACAGCTGCTTTTCTATTGTTAAAATCCATTCTGTTCATTTAAAACGTTCACCACATCACTCACACGTTGCGCGAGCTCAACAAATAGCCTCGAGTAGCAGACGAGAAATCTGCCAAGTGTGAACGGTGATGCTACATATAGCCGACAGAAAGCGCTTGATGTTGCGCGACAGATAGCAAGTGTAAATAGGGACTAAGGTTTTCCCGAACTCTAAAGTTGTTGATAGATGACCCCATGGTGAACTCTCGGGCTCATGTCATCAAATACCATTTCGCTATCATCAATTCCTTTGACGGTACATATCCCAGTAGTTGATACAGGGTACTTAACAATGAACTATAAGAAAACTTGAATAATTTCGAGGTAAAAATTGTTCCGGAGCCGGGTATCGAACCCGGGACCTTTGGTTTGACGTACCAACGCTCAACCACTGAGCTACCCGGGAACTCTAACCGACACCGATCCAGTGGTAGAGCGTTGGTACGTCAAACCAAAGGTCCCGGGTTCGATACCCGGCTCCGGAACAATTTTTCCCTCGAAATTATTCAAATCAACTTTACAGGGAGTTATACCTGAAATATTGATTTGTATAAGAAAATTTGTTTAAAAAGTTGCAATAATTCCATCTATTTCGTTTGCATACAATGAGAAGATCTTAGACTCCCATATGTTAGAGCATCGATGTCAACTGATGTCCATAGGAGCAAGCGCGCGCTTTAGAGCCCAGGAGAACCTGATCGCTTTACAGCGGAAAGGAAAGAGACAGACGAAAGAGGTGGTATATGCCGCTTGGTCGAGCTGTATACAGGGGTGGCCAGCACTGATTCAATGGAAGAGAACTTATTAAAACTTTATCCATGTTAATTTTTAGATTTGTCTGAGAAGTACAGGGTGCGTCAGAAAGAACGGATGGATTTCACATGGCAAGAAAATTGTAAAGATTCATCAAATCAAAAATTTATTGTTATCAACATATTCACCAATACATGCAGTTTATTTATGTAAAACAACATTATCCATATGATGTCCTTGGCTTTCAATACAGGCATCGAGGCGTTTTCTGATGTTCGCCATCACTTTCACAGTCATAGCTGGTGCAATTGCCACGATTTCTTCACGAATCGCTGTCTTCAGTTCGTCCAGTGTATGTGATCGATGTTTACAAATTTACGCCTTCAAATGGTCCCAAAGAAAGAAGTCGCAGGGCGCGAGATCTTACCGTAGCCTCGGACAATCTCAGTGCAATAGAATTTCGTCCAGGTGATTTCTTCTTTAATGTTGAACCTGTGATACGAAATGAAGCCTCCCACCGCAAAATTGTATTCCGAGTTGGAATCCTAGCGTGACATCCGATGTCGAAATGAGTCCTGAGTGGCGATCACAGACTCTTCATTTTTCAAAAATGTCTCTACGATGAAAGCACGTTGTACACCAGACCAACACCATGTTCTCAGCTGAAACTGCATTCTCTGGCTGACCCAACAGTCGTGGTCCCCCTCACTATATCTCTCTCCTCGTTGCGTATCGATAGTTTGAAATCCATCCGTTCTTTCTGACGCACCCTTTATAAGTGCATTATAAGAATGTAAGTTTTAATTTTAGTGCTCATTTTTCACAATTTTGCTTTTTTATTCAAAAGGAATATTTTCTCAACGTTTTTTTTTTTACAGAAAAGTGAAATTTTCAGATATGTTTGTTTAGTAGCCTTACAGGTACTAAAACAATCTTTTCGTAAATCTAATATATCGTAAATACGTATTACTGGAGATAGTGTTTTAAAATGTTTGAAAATATTGGCATGGAAAATGTTTGTAAGGAATTGAATTAACAAAGCAAATACTGTTACATCACAAACAAAAGATATGTGCCTATGTGTTGGTAAAACGTCAGCTCTATAGCTTCAGCAGATTTCGAGATAATTTAATATTCTGATAACAGAAAGTTGCGTACCATTATCACCTAAAAGCATAATGCGATAAGAGTTTTATTATGTAATATTAGTTACAGTTAAAACATATACCTAGACAACTTTGCTTTGTACTATAATATTGTTTTGATTACTTTTATAAGGCTAAAGATACCATCAGTATCAATTCCAACTTATCATGTCATATTCAATGTCTTTCTTTGGGATAACACTTTCTTTATGAATGATGTGTTTAATTCACTTAGTACAGTATAGCTGTAGTTATTATGGAATTCTTGTGAATATTCCTTCTTTACTCTTTATTATGTTATTAACGTTTAAAACACAACTGCAATATTAGGCTAAGAAACAGGTGTTAGTATTTTTCTGTTACAAACAATATACAAAATAACAAACAGAAAGAAGCCATATAAAAGTAAAAATAACGATATAAAATTTCACGTTCCGTTTGAAGTTTGTGCACCACTGTTTTCTTAATCCAGCAGGCTGCTTATTCCTCTTTCCATAGCTAGCGCTTAATGCCCGCGCACGACGTCAAGGTCAGAAAAATGCGCTTGCTTTGACATCACCAAAGCTCGGAACTTGGGGACTTGTGTCTTGTGCATGAGTAAAGTTACAGGTACAACGTACACAATGCTCACGCTGCAAGTGCTCAGGGACAGTCGTGTGTACTAAGAAAGTGGCCACAACTAATGACAGGAAGACGGACGAAGAAACTGTTATGTCGAAGCCAATGACATTCAGAGAATTAAAGGTAAACGGTCTGTTTGAGGAAATAGAAAATACGTGTTATTTCGAATGGGTATTATAGAAGTTTGAGAATATATTTTGTTCTAAATTTAAGAAACAGAATTTCGTGGATAATTCGGAGGAGATAATTATTTTTTTCGAATGGAGAGTTTATATTTTGTAAGTTGTGCCACACACAAACTAGAGGCTGGAAACGGAATTCATTGAAAGGCATTGCAGTCCCTCAAATTGGAGAAAAATCTGTTCATAGCCATGGATCGAAATGTAGAGGGGCTTGCCCTAGTAGTGACACACTAATTGAAAACTATTTTCGAGAAAAATTTAGGATATACTTATCTTTCTCAGATACGAAATCAGCTAGCAACTGCTGAAAATAGAACAGAAAACAGTAACAGTGAAAAAATGCAGTATTTTAAGTCTAATTCCGAAAAATC
The DNA here is from genome assembly GCF_040183065.1 of Periplaneta americana. Lineage (NCBI taxonomy): Eukaryota > Metazoa > Arthropoda > Insecta > Blattodea > Blattidae > Periplaneta > Periplaneta americana. Next base: position 181,565,251 of record NC_091124.1, read on the forward strand.
TTCGAATGTAGGTAGTCATACACTGTAATAAAATGTACACAGCAGAACAGTAAATTGATATATTTTTCATGTTTATTTTTATTATATATATATATATATATATATATATATATATATATATATATATATATATATATGCTATGGAATTACGTGTAAATTTGATATATTATTCATATTTATTATTATTATTGTATATATATATATATATATATATATATATATATGCTATGAAATACGTGTTTCAACCTACCATAATATTATCAATATGTTGTCGGAGCCAGAAACCACTTTTGTAGCAGACCTGACAGTACCTCCGTGCTGGAAGCGGGAGTTTGTTGACATTGAAGTCCGGTCGCTTAGTCACGTGCAAAGACACAAGTCCCCAAGTTCCGAGCTTTGTACATCACTGTGTTACAGCGACCTGTCGTACTTCGAAGCATGCATTTTTTTTCCTCGCGAAACAAACTTGGTTTAGCAGATGAACTGGAAAATGGAATGGTGCTATGTGGGAGGGTGAAATAGGAAGCAGTGAAAATTTTCCGGAAATAAATCGGTTTCCGTTTTATAGGATTTCGGATAAAGGCATCGCCGTCACCGCCGCAAGTCTTGTACACACTATTTCCTGCAGCGGGCACTTGGCGTCGCCGGTCTTCCCATGTTTATCACCCTCAGCAGACCCCCTACTGCATCACACAGCTCTCCTGGCGCGGCGTCCACTCTCTTCTTGCGCTACGGTTTATTTTATTATTAGGTACATTTTTGCGTACTCCAGAAGCACTTCATGTCATCTTCATGTCCGTTTGTTCGTTCTTCCAGCCCTCCTCCTGTCCATCCATCTATTCATCCTATTTGCCTTTTAAAACAACTCGTTTCCTAAGAAGCAGTGTTCATCAGAATTCATATTTAAGTTATATTAGTGAATTAGATAAATTTTATACAGGGACATCATTTTATTTTACTTCAATTTTTATTGTACCGAGTTTTTGAATGTACTTCACTCCCACTCCCTCTACTAGTGAACTTCCAATCGTCCTCCACACAGAACCAAGGCCGCGTGTGCAGTCACAGTGCCTTACGGTGATACTAAACTGTACTCAGTAATCCACTCGTTTAGACGATTGAAGAATTTTCTACCCTTTTCCATGAAAAAAATGCTAGTGCAAACACTCGTGATGCCCCACTTCGATTACTGTGATATTCTGCTTACTGACCTAAGCGTTACTTCGGCGCAGAGACTACAACGTGCGTCCGTTTCGTCTGCAATATTCGCCGGACTGATCACGTAACACCGTCCCTCGAAATGTTGTCCTGGCTCCGTCTAGAAGATCGTAGGAAAATCCACTGTCTTTCCCTTCTCTTTCACATATTGCATTTCTCCACTCCTGTCTATCTTGCGTCTCGTTTTCAAAATTTATCCACCCATCATAACCTAGACACACGATCACAACACTCCTCAATATTATCCATTCCCTCCCACCGAACATCCTCATATTCATCTTCTTTCACTGTGGCTGTTCCTCGACTTTGGAATTCCCTACCGAGTAATGTCAGGGACTGTCAGACATCAAACCAATTTAAGAATAGGCTAACGAGATATTTTTCTAACAATTATTGTCAACAATAATAGCTGTTTCAGGTTTCTCAATGTTTAATGGTTATATATATCACAGATAAATATCTAAATTATCTCTATTATTATTATTATTATTATTACCCTACTAATATTATTATTATTATTATTATTATTATTATTATTATTATTATTATTATTATTATCATCATTATTATTAAAACTATTTCTTACCAGTGTTTATTATTGTCACACTAACATTAGTTATCCAATTTTCATTATATACTTTCATGTTGTTTTATGATCTAGATATTAACGTAATAACTATGTAAGCAAATGTATTCAATTAGAATTAGAGTCTGGCTGGGCGGAAGAGAAGGCCTACTGGCCTTAGCTCTGCCAGATTAAATAAATAAATTATTATTATTATTATTATTATTATTATTATTATTGTTATTATTATGATTATTATTATTATTATTATTATTATTATTATTATTATTATTATTATTATTATTATAGTACGTTCCATAAATATATTCGCGTTTACAGTGACGAAAGAGTTTTCAATATTGAATCATATTTTCGTACAGGTATTGTCGTCCGTTTGCCTACGTCGCATTCCCATTTTCCCCACCTACTTCTGCTCGCCCCTCTGTAAAGTCTATTGGCTGGGCTGTCTTAGCTCTTTTCTGAAAACATTAATTTCTGTTAGGAAGTGGTCGTCTACGTAATATTATAAAACTGTTTAAAATAACTTAAATAAAAAAATCTCCTCCGTTTCTACGACCCTGCGACGTAACTACTTGCACGGACAGTACATAGCATATCTAAGTAATTTTATCTTTTCGGATTTGGCAGAAGTGAAGATTGAATTTACAGTACGTCAGGTAATCTTTTATAAAATAATTACAGAATTATTTCCACATGAGTTACTAGTACAAAGGACGAAACTGGTAATTGGAATTAGATGCAATAGTCTACAGTGCGATAATGTGCACAAAAGAAACTGAAACCTGTATCGAAATGAACGGCCAATATTTTCAAAAATGTGTTTAAATGTCCACATTATGATTATTTTTCAATTTAACTTCATTCTCTATATTGTACGCTATTGTGATGTAGACAGTATAATATACACTGCATAATGAATACGTTCGCATGGATAACTCAGTTCATGAGTAAAAACAGTATACTGTATTTTGATTAAACAAAAACCTAATGAAAATTATCAAACTCAAAATCGTGATAATTCCTAGTTTACGTAAATGGATGAACTACTTTTCTTCCCTCCTATACCTAGTAAAGTGATCTGTTTGTATTTTACGCCAGTATCCTCGAACTCCAGTCTTGGAAGGGGGAGCAAGCGGTGTTTCCGGTTTTAGACCTTTAATCCAAGGATATAGCCAGGTTAATATTAAAAATGTTAGTAGAAATAAAATTATGTCCCTGTATAAGTGAATTAGATATATTGTAGGCTATACAAAAAGTGCATGTTTTCGCATAATGTAACAATTATTTTTATTAATAATTTTCTCTATCTTCTCATTGGTTCTTCTTTTTTTCTTTCTTAATTAAAGAATTAATTTATTTTCATATTTATTCTACTTCCCTTCAATATTTATTTTCAATTAATATCCCTTCTTCTTTCTTCTTTCTTCATTTCTAAAAACTTTTCTCCCTTTCTTCTCTTATCTTTAATTTTCCGTATATTTATGTTTCTTATTTCTCCATTTTTGTCTTCTTTCTTATTCTTGTTCTATTTGTATCTTCGATTGATTAATTTCTATTGTCCAGCCTGCCTTCTTTTCCTTTCTCCTCTTCACTTCTTTCTTTCATTTTTACATCCTGCTTTATTAGTTACACGAAAGTGACGTCACTTAGATATCTTCTCAACTAACCCACTAATCTTGTCACATACATCGGAATATTTAACAAGAAAACATTCTCATGGGAGCAGATAAAGAAAAATAGTTTTCTCTTCCATCAGAGACGTTTGTCATAACACAGGATAAACATTTGTATCCCTATGTCTTAGAAATCTGCCGCCTGGAACAGTGGACTATGCTTTGTATCCCTGTGTCTTAGAAATCTGCCGCATGGAACAGTGGCGTATGCATTTGTATCCCTGTGTCTTAGAAATCTGCCCTCTGGAACAGTGGCGTATGCTTTTGTATCCCTGTGTCTTAGAAATCTGCCGCCTGGAACAGTGGCGTATGCTAAGAAATCTGTCGCCTGGAACAGTGACGTATGCTTTTGTATCCCTGTGTCTTAGAAATCTGCCGTCTGGAACAGTGGCGTATGCTAAGAAATCTGCCGCCTGGAACAGTGGCGTATGCTTTTGTATCCCTGTGTCTTAGAAATCTGCCGCCTGGAACAGTGGCGTATGCATTTGTATCCCTGTGTCTTGGAAATATGCCGTCTGGAACAGTGGCGTATGCTTTTGTATCCCTGTGTCTTAGAAATCTTGCCGCCTGGAACAGTGGCGTATGCTAAGAAATCTGCCGCCTGGAACAGTGGCGTATGCTAAGAAATCTGCCGCCTGGAACAGTGGCGTATGCTTTTGTATCTCTGTGTCTTAGAAATCTGCCGCCTGGAACAGTGGCGTATGCTAAGAAATCTGCCGCCTGGAACAGTGGCGTATGCTAAGAAATCTGCCGCCTGGAACAGTGGCGTATGCTTTTGTATCCCTGTGTCTTAGAAATCTGCTGTCTGGAACAGTGGCGTATGCTAAGAAATCTGCTGCCTGGAACAGTGGCGTATGCTAAGAAATCTGCCGCCTTGAACAGTGGCGTATGCTTTTGTATCCCTGTGTCTTAGAAATCTGCCGCCTGGAATAGTGGCGTATGCTAAGAAATCTGCCGCCTGGAACAGTGGCGTATGCTTTTGTATCCCTGTGTCTTAGAAATCTGCCGCCTGGAACAGTGGCGTATGCTAAGAAATCTGCCGCCTGGAACAGTGGCGTATGCTAAGAAATCTGCCGCCTGGAACAGTGGCATATGCTTTTGTATCCCTGTGTCTTAGAAATCTGCTGTCTGGAACAGTGGCGTATGCTAAGAAATCTGCCGCCTTCAACAGTGGCGTATGCTTTTGTATCCCTGTGTCTTATAAATCTGCCGCCTGGAACAGTGGCGTATGCTAAGAAATCTGCCGCCTGGAACAGTGGCGTATGCTTTTGTATCCCTGTGTCTTAGAAATCTGCCGCCTGGAACAGTGGCGTATGCTTTTGTATCCCTGTGTCTTAGAAATCTGCCGCCTGGAATAGTGGCGTATGCTAAGAAATCTGCCGCCTGGAACAGTGGCGTATGCTTTTGTATCCCTGTGTCTTAGAAATCTGCCGCCTGGAACAGTGGCGTATGCATTTGTATCCCTGTGTCTTGGAAATATGCCGTCTGGAACAGTGGCGTATGCTTTTGTATCCCTGTGTCTTAGAAATCTTGCCGCCTGGAACAGTGGCGTATGCTAAGAAAACTGCCGCCTGGAACAGTGGCGTATGCTAAGAAATCTGCCGCCTGGAACAGTGGCGTATGCTTTTGTATCCCTGTGTCTTAGAAATCTGCCGCCTGGAACAGTGGCGTATGCTAAGAAATCTGCCGCCTGGAACAGTGGCGTATGCTAAGAAATCTGCCGCCTGGAACAGTGGCGTATGCTTTTGTATCCCTGTGTCTTAGAAATCTGCTGTCTGGAACAGTGGCGTATGCTAAGAAATCTGCCGCCTGGAACAGTGGCGTATGCTAAGAAATCTGCCGCCTGGAACAGTGGCGTATGCTTTTGTATCCCTGTGTCTTAGAAATCTGCCGCCTGGAACAGTGGCGTATGCTAAGAAATCTGCCGCCTGGAACAGTGGCATATGCTTTTGTATCCCTGTGTCTTAGAAATCTGCTGTCTGGAACAGTGGCCTATGCTAAGAAATCTGCCGCCTTCAACAGTGGCGTATGCTTTTGTATCCCTGTGTCTTATAAATCTGCCGCCTGGAACAGTGGCGTATGCTAAGAAATCTGCCGCCTGGAACAGTGGCGTATGCTTTTGTATCCCTGTGTCTTAGAAATCTGCCGCCTGGAACAGTGGCGTATGCTTTTGTATCCCTGTGTCTTAGAAATCTGCCGCCTGGAACAGTGGCGTATGCTAAGCAATCTGCCGCCTGGAACAGTGGCGTATGCTTTTGTATCCCTGTGTCTTAGAAATCTGCCGCCTGGAACAGTGGCGTATGCTAAGAAATCTGCCGCCTGGAACAGTGGCGTATGCTGGACCTGGAGTATGGGTGTTCTGTCAAATAAATATATGTAATTGGTATATAGTCACACGAGTTTAGTAGAAATTTCAAATTCAATTACTACTCGTGCTACTTGAGTAAATAAACCATCTGCTGTTCCATCAGCACTAACGTCTACAAAGCCCAAGAATCTTTCACAGACATAGCGGAGAACTGAAGATAGTTGAGATTTGTTCTCAGTATCAGACGTTTCATCAAGTAATATAGCTACAAATGAAACTGAGTTACTTTCATTTTTTATTTATTCTTTTTCTACATCAGTAATAGCTTTCATGGTATCATTTTGAATCAATGGAGAAATTCCTGGAAACACTATGGAAGAATTGAGATGGTTTTGTAAAATTAAACCATATTTTTTTTTAACATATTCAAAAATTCTAAAAAATGTCCTTTGTTCCAAGAACTATCTGATTCGTCATGTTCTCGTAGAGGGAGCTCCTGGTTAGCTAGAAGACAAATAGCGTCAATGATTCTTATTAATACAGCTCTATTTTTCTCTACCTCTTCGTTCTATTTATTTGTATCAGTTCTTCGTTGATCGTCAAGTAAAGTATCAATTCACTTGAATAATTTCGATTTCCTAATGTTTAATATTATCGTATTGTATTGTACTGTATTGTAGCTCATTTAATTGTATTGTATTGTATTTATCATTAAGTGCGAATTGTTGCATTCCAGGTGACTTATTAGTATTACATAAACGAATACAAAATATATTTACTCATATTTTAAAATAGGAGCAGCATAATCGCTTTTGCAATTTTTATCAACCAAAAGATGTCAATTTACAAATGAAATGAGTTAAAAAGGAAATAATGACGTCCCACGCTGATAAAATAACAGTCGGTCTTGCAAGATAAATGAGTCAACTTATGCAAGGGAGATTAGATGCTCAAAATTAATAAAATACATATATGAAAGAATTCATTGTATGTTATTATGTAAATCTTCAAATTGTTAAATTTATAAGAGTCAGTATTGCTTTGTTATGAAATGAAAAAAGTTGCAAATAGAGTTCACGTGTCCTTACAGCAATAGAAAAAGGCGAGATGGTATTGAAAGTAAAAATGGTGATCCGGTAAAACCAGAAAGTTTAAATACGTACGGTGCCAAGCATAAAGACGTTTCTCACAATAAAAAGGATTTTGTAAGTTTCTTGTCAGTTTTATTTTTTTTAATTACATAATTTACTTAATTTCTTTATCATATAATTATTTATTTATATTGCTATATGTATTTACTTTAATTTACACTTTTTTAACTTACCTCCTACATCACTAGCGCTCTTTTTCTTTCCATTATTTATTGATGTACTCATTTCCTTTTTTTTTTACTCTTTGTTTCTTTAAGATTAAGCAGAGTAGCCATTAAATAGAATTAAAAAATTCTATCTAAACAAAAAAAAAAATGCTTTTTGCGGAAAGGTTTCTGTAAAAGCAAAAATGAAGTTCAATGACTAGGTAATTGAACAAATTACGATTTTATAAGTTCCTTGTCACTTCTTATTTTTCTTTTCAATTAAATAATTTAGGAATATGTATGATAAGACTTTCTTGTGTTAAATTCTAACGTACCTTCTTTACATATTTCGACCTATTTATGGGTCATCGCAAACAGAACAAATAGCACTCTACAAAAACATCTCAACACACAAACAACACAAACAAACAAATACAACCACACAGGCGTATACAAACGCACATGTAACACCTGCAACAACTTCTACATAGGACAGACAGGCAGATCGTTTCAAACACGTTACAAAGAACACATCACAGCCATAACAAAATTACAAAATACCTCCACATATGCAGAACACATTACAAATGCTAACCACACCCACAGGGACATCAACACAGACATGGAGATACTACACATCCAACCAAAAAGCCGAAACTAAACACACTAGAGTAATACGAAATATACACACACACGAAAACACACCCCAACGAAATTCACAACACACAACTCAATTTCAGAAAACACACTCTTTGACACTACACTATACCACACGAACGCACCCTCACAGGAAACAGAACAAGAGGCGCCAAGACCAACAACGACCAGTTCTGAGGATGACCCATAAATAGGTCGAAACATGTAAACAAGATACGTTAGAATTTAACACAAGAAAGTCTTATCATACATATTCCGAACTGATACAGTGTTAAAAGTTGTGTAATCAAGATGTATACATGATTTACTTCATTCATGTTTTATCATATATCATATCTATTGGTATTTATTTACTTTTAAGCCTAATACTAGAGTGGTGGTGGTGATGATGATGATGATGATGATGATGATGATGATGATGATGATGAAGCCGCACGGCGGTCTAGTGACTAGAGCCCTGGACTTATAAGTCTGTCGACTCGGGTTCAATCCCCGGCGTACCTCCGATTTATAACTTGTTTTGGAAAAGCCCGTGGTCTAGGTTTTCTCCAGGAGCTCCGGTTCCCCTTGTGAGATCCCAACAATTCCCCATAGTCATTTCATCTCATCGTGGATACAGCATGGCTCAACTTCCTACGGCACATCCTGGGCAACGACTCTGTCGGTAAATTGGTTTACACAAGTGGCTTGATATGCATGGATGATGATGATGATGACTTATTTCTTCACTGTATGTTACCATTAACAAAGTTTTGTCTTTTCCACTATCCAATCGTACATACTCTATAGATATTACGGGTCCCTTGTTAAGTGGGATTAATACGACTCTGTGCCTCCACTTATTTTTTCCTTCGTTGGAGGGCCGCAGGCAAGCCTTAGGCTTATTTGGCAACCTCCTTAAGTTGCAGTGATTGTTGAAGCCCACTTAGCATCGCTCTTCAAGCACATGATTCACTTCATGATGCTTTCGTATCGATTCAGCCATAGTATCCAGTTCTGACTGGACACCATTCCTCGTCTGCTGCATCCTCAATCAGAAGGCCATGCCGCCGTCGATTCCATGGTTCATCAAGGCGCCATCTATCCGAGGGAGCTACTCACCCCTATTAACCGCAGTCCGCTTATAGAAGCCCCTGCGATTTCTCTGGAAATGTGCAGCTCCCATAGACAGATTCCATCAGTAGGCGAATCCTGGAACCACGCCCGCCATGTCCTCCTGGTTAAGCTATAAATATTAAAGATAATTAATGAAAATTATACTATTGAAAGCGAAATGAGTCCGAGGTCCAACGCCGAATGTTACCCAACAATTAGTGGATTTGCCTCAACTTAAGACAGTAAAAGTATTCCATTTATAGTGAAAGAGTATTTTCATCTAAGCCTGATAGAAGCAGTATGAAGTTAAAAAAATACGTAGATATTATACAGTGCATGTACGCGAGCGATAAATCCTCGAACGGTATAAGCCGAGCGTTAGACATTCGTTCTTGTTACAGTGAGGAACTGTGTAGTAACATCATAGATGTTTATCATTTCAAAACTTTGCAGTGTTTAACTAACCTCTCCATAGTACAACTACAAAACTTGCTTTAAAATGTAGTATGTTGTAGGTAAATGTTTTTTTTTTTTTTTTTTTTCCACACAGGAGTGATTTTATTTTTGCCATATCTGATAGATGTTATTGGATGTAATGTAATTATTATAAACGGAAAACACAATCACGATAATGCAAGAACTGTATCAAGTTTATAATAATAATAATAATAATTATTATTATTATTATTATTATTATTATTATTATTATTAATATTATTATTATTATTTATTTAACCTGGCATACGGCCTTCTCTAACACTCAACTAGGAGTAAAACTGCGTTACAAAATCACTACAAATTTACAAAGTACACTACAATTTTACACACAAAACTGAATAAGATGATAATAATAATAAAATGTAAACAACAAATAAGAAGAAATCAGACATAATATATAACATACAGAAAGAAAGAAAAAAGCATAATAAAATGTGAACATAAATGAGGCATACAAAGTATAAAAAATAGACAATTATTGATAATAATAATAATAATAATAATAATAATAGTAATGATAAAAAATAAGAATAGTAATAATAATAATGATAGTAATAATAATAATAGGCCTAATAGTAATAATAATATTAATAGTAATAATAAAATATAGTAGTAATAATAATAATAATAATGTATCAATTTTTGGGTCTGTAATAGTTGTGTAGCATGATTATTCGTTTTATTATATTTTCTATGACTTTATCTCTGTACTAATATTGTTATTAATCTACTGCTATATCAATAATATTTTGTAAAACGTTTCTACATTGTCGCAGTATATAGGCGGAACACTATGCATGGACCTATCATATTACAGTATATATGTGGTAAATCAAATATTGAATAATTATTAATTAGCAATAATAACTGTATATCGAAGTTTTTCATACTATTTTATTTATAACTTCATGTTACTGTTTTGGTACGTTCCATTAAACGTTTGTCATAAACGCAGAAAATAAAGCCTTATTTTTACCGTGTGAGCAAAACATATGTGTATCTTATCTGTCGCCTTCCATACAAGATAAGACATGTCGGTGAGATGACCTTGTACTGTGCTTCTATTTATTACGAGCGTATCACGACCGATCGTATCTCACTCGAGGGTGCGACAATCGACCGAGTTCAAGCGAGCGATTTAACTCCAATGCAGCACTCTGCCTGCGATATAAGGACTTGGACGGACAGTAAGAGCAATAGTGTTAGAGTATTCATTAACGACCTGCAGATCGACATACTGACTTACATAAATGGTCTGCCTATTGAATGGACTCATGGACAGATTGGCTGATTAGCTAGATCTTTAATTTATTTAGTTTAACAGCGCTCAGAATAACTTTTATTTCCTTTTATCCAAATCATGATTAAATGACTTTGTGTTGTGGACTGTGTACCCGTATCAGGCACTGCAACGTGAAATTGGTGAGCCTGAAAGAGTGACGCAACAAGCCCGGAGTCCACGGACAGGAAAGTTCTCTGCTCGCTCCACGGAGCCGTGATCCGGGTCATCTAAATATAAGCGAGTGTTAGAGACGAAATATAAATAGGTCGTAAACAAATCAATACCTTATCGCCTGCTGCCTGCAGGTTAACGGCTATAAAATATTCAAATTCAGTTTAATTGTGTTGCGAAGCCCAGACCTGTCCCATTTTTGTGGAAAGCGATACCTTTTCACTTTATTCTGTTGTACACTCATTATTCCACAAACAACACTCAAACTACACGGCTTTTGTTCTCCCATGATATCGGTAACACTCTTGTGCATAGAACTGCACAGATAAACTGAAAAAAAAATGCATATAATTATGTCTGCAGTTATTATTCTTATTACCGCCATCATGTTTATCGTCCCTGTTATAAAAAGTCGTTAATAAATTGTGTTGTAGCTATGCGGATGGTAAATGTAAATATATTATCAATTTTGTCACTATAATAATAATAATAATATAATAATAATAATAATAATAATAATAATAATAATAATAATAATGGCTTTATTTAACCTGGCAGAGTTAAGGCCGTAAGGCCTTCTCTAATCTCTACCAGGATTAAAACTTGCTTACATAGTTGAACATAAAACTGGATCGGAATTAAGTAATTACCAGGGAAAGGAATTTGGAGTATTATAAAGAATGGTGAAACGTAGTATAGATATTCGTAGCTCAGTGACTGTCAAGCGAGCTGCGTCACAGAGCATGGACGAGTACAGTTCACTTCATACAAACTTACACGCAACGTGCTGTAAACGTATTTCAGAATAAACAATTGTTATAGTTTAATGATTTATAATGACCTACATACATAATCTGCATTTCTTTTTTAATTACATGTGCTTTTCTTGGCAACGCACAAGACACCAATAAACAACATTACAAATATACACAGTTAAATATCAACCTCTGCATCTTCGCGTGTCAGTGGAGATATTGATGGCTGATAGACAGTTGTCTTCTGTATGGAACTCGCCTCTGAATATGTGTGTTTTTCTGTCAGGAGCGTGTTAAATTAAAACTTTTATTTACAATATTATGAAATATGATAATATGTAGCCTATACAACGTATACTACAGTATTTACAATATATGCAATATACTACAATATTTACAATATAGCCTAATATAGTATCATTAAATGTTGAACAAAATGTAAAAGCAACTAAATGGCATTTTCAATTAATGCTATATTTTGTTCATGAAACAATTATTCCTGCTGTGCCTTGTTATAATAAATTGTATATATTATTTTCAAATTTTCAAAATATAGCTTTGCTCTGTTGCAAGGAAGGAAATTTTTTAACATGGAAAAACTCCGCTCTACATCTGCAGAGACAATTGGAGAGTACTTGAAACAAGATACGTCAATTAAATTCACATGTTGAATGATGTCATTGGGACAAGTCTTTGTTAGTACATCTGAAATCCGACTAAGAATACCGTACCCATCATTTTTAATCAAAACTCTGTTCATTTTTTCACCAACACGTTTTCCTACTTCACCTTCTACTGCACTCAGTTTTATTTACAATAGTCCTCATAATGTTTATTTGCTCAACTAGTTCTACTCCTGACTATTCTAATTGAATAATGGCATCCGGTAAATATTCAAAATTTGGCTTAATATCCATGATTTCTTTCTCGATTGTTCTATCATTTAGCAGTTCCTGGCGTATTTGAATCGTCGCAGCGGCATCATCGGGATCGAAAGACTGGACCACTTTCTTCACAGATTGGAGGTGATGTGCGTAATAATTGCAAGCTTCTAACCATGACCCCCAGCTCTTAAGAACTGGACTTGGGGGAAGCGACAATTTAGGGAATTGTTTCCTGAATTTTGATACTCGATCTGGAGCTTTTACAAATATAGGCTAGTTTTTCAATTTTGTATTGTTAGTTGGTTTCACTTTCGGCATTGTACCTGCACTTCACTACTCTGAACTGCAAACCTGCACGTTGAAGTTCTTATGCGACAACTGTCCCGTTCACCTGTTGTTGACGTGCAGAGATCTGCGAGTATGTCATGGAGGGGAGGACTTGGTATAAAGGGTTGTAAACAAATGACTGTGTAGATGCCAATACTAGCTATTACTGCTCCAAATTCCGTTCCCTAGTAATTACATACTGTTGTATCATCGTGCCTGAGTAAAACCCAGGGAAGAGGAAAGGATCGTAACTCTAGGTATTTTTGGCTGCCTTTCACAAATAATACAAATACCATGATAATTATAACAATTTAATATTAACAAACTGAGAGAGATAAATTAATGTAAAAATACAAAAACAAAGAATTATAAATCTAATAACAATTATAAAATAGTGAGATAATGAAAGAGAGAAAATTAATGTCTGCCATCAGAATGAATGTAAGAAAGGCAATGTATAACAGAGTAAACTGAACACTCATTGAAAATACAGTCTGAATAGACTCGGCTCAAATAAGACATTTGGGTTGATTTCTAAAACACGCACGAAATCGTGGTTCCAAACCTCGGCTTTTAAACCGAGATCAAGGTCTGAATCTTTATGCGATTTCTAAAACGAAGTCGAGACGCGGCTTGTGAAGAAACCGAGGTTCTTGTGTTTTATATATGGCAACGCAGCTAAGAATCGATTTGTATTCTTGTAAACAGTCGATATTAGAAAGAAATGAACATCGGGATTAATATTTTTATTGAATTCCAGTAAGTCACATTCTTTTGTTTTCAGCTAAGGTATTGTTATATTTGCTAATTTACAGAATATATGTGCGTAAAATACTAGCATTAATTATAGAGAACTGATTTTTAGGTACCAGAATTATATTTCCTAAATAATTAGCACAATTCGAACGTTTATGTTGTAGTTTATCATTTGTTCATAGCTACTGCCAACATTAACTACCTGAAAACCCGGGTCTAACGAATCAATAACCTAAATATTAACTGGATTAAAGTTGCAATTGAAACTAAAATAATATATGGTTCTATTTTCTCATATAATAGGCCTACTACGTGGAAAGCCCCAGTAGCATAATACTTAAAATAGGGAGACAAAATTACGCTTGCTTCATACATATTCTTGTGGGCCCATATCATATTCCAGTATTAAATAAAATGTCCAGAACTACTGTAAAGACTAAGAATTAACTTGCATCGTCTTACAGTCATAAAGGTGTAATTAGTATAAAATATTAGGCCTATATCTTACTTCCCTCAAAGCAACAATAAGGTGTAAAAAACTTGCCAACCTGGTATCTCTTGCATTTCGTTTCAGATTATTATTTAGCATTCTTGCTAAATTTTGCGTTGATTCCTTCGAAAATTGAAAATATTCACATGAAATTGTCGTCGTTATATAGTTACAAAGGATTATTCCTGTCTCTCGTCACTCTAATCCGAGATTTAATATTTATTTTGTAATCACAAATTTTCCTTTCATAGTCATCCAGCTGATCTACTTCCTCCATCTTGTATACATGAAGCCGTGGTTTTAAACCTGCCCCAGCCATGGTCTCTGCTTCAGACCATGGTTTCGAGCCATGGCTCAGAAAAATGAAAAAGACCTCGTTTTATAAACCCAAACGCGGTTTTAGAAATCGACCCAAAAAGTTGTAGTCTCCAACCTTTAGCTGAATCAAAGTTCAAATCCATGGAAAGCACACGGTAACCAAGTAAGCCGTTATATACATTAATGGCGTAACGGCCCCAGAGAACTTCCCTGTAGGCTTATGGACGTCGATGATCCCTCGTAGTATAGAATATGAAAATCAGGAATGCTGAGAATGAAACAGACCATCCCTCAGTCTGTAAAGCGATGATATCCAAACCATGTTCCACCGATGAATTATACCACACAGACGATAGTCGCAGCTATCTAAATCATCGGGGTCACCTTGACCACCGGAACCACGTAATACGATGAGTTGACTATCTCAGCCGAGACGGGAGACTACCCGTTTCTCTCTCGAAGTCGTAACTGCGTCGAATTCTCTCACCAACTGAATATTCGCTCGGTCTCCAAGCCGAGGCCGGCGATGCGTGTCGTTCCTCCAATCAGCGGAGGAGAAGATCAGGGTACGTTCAGGAAAAATAAAGTAAACAGTACAGCCACCATAAACAATAAAATTGCCCACAGCATAAACTACATCACAATACTGATACAATTTAGGTACATAATGAGATCAAAAGTGGTAGTTACATGAAAATTTACCTCATAAAATAAAAATAAATGCAGCGGAATACATATTAATGTTGTTAGAATCAAATACGAATCACATAAGAACAGAAGCCGATAATTCAATAAAAAATGTACAGAGTAAAATTAAAAATAAACACATTAGTATACATATTAGTATTAGATTACAATTAAGTATAATTCACGTAATTAAACCAGAAACCGACAATTGAATAAAATGTACACAAAAATAAATTAATAATAAAAAACAACACATTGGGATACATATTGGGGTTAAGTGATAAATAAACACGATTTCCATGATTACACAATAAAAATAAGGAACAAAAAATCAAATTAAATTAAAAAATAAAAATAAATACAGTGGAACACATTCCATTAAATATTTGCAACGCGTTAGGTCTGGCAACTCATCATAAGATATTTTTCTAATTTACATTTAAAGGAAATTAAAGTTCAGCAGCCCTTGACTTCAGGCGGCAGAGAATTCCAGTGACGAGAAGTAGCAACAGTGAAAGATGAAGAATAAAGAGATGATGTGTGCAGTGGTATTTCTAGCGTGTTATCATATTGTGACCGAGTATTTAAGTTATGATACTGAGAAAGACTGTGGAATCGGACAGATAAGTAAGAGGGAGTAGAGGTGTGCAAAATTCGGTATAAGAGAGAAAGGGAATATAACTTTCTCCTCTCATTTAACCTGAGCCACAATAATTTATCGAAACAAGGCGAAATGTGATCGTGTTAGCGGACATTGCAAATGAAACGAACACACGCATTATGAACACGTTGCAGTTTCTGGGATAAATCCACCCTGAGATCACTATGTCGTTATTTTTTAAAATTCAGAGAATACATTATGTTAATCAGTTAATTTATTGAATCTTGTAGAGAAAAATATAGGTCTTAATTTACAGTTTTTTCTCTAATCGGATTATTTTAAGACGCTGTATCAAGAGCTATGGTTATCTAGTCTGAGTAAGATGAATGTGATAATGCCAGCGAAATGAGTCCAGGGTCCAGCGCCGAAAGTTACCCAGCATTTGTTCTTAGTGAGTTGAGGGAAACCCTCGGAAAAAACCTCAAGCAGATGACTTGTCCCAACCAGGATTTGAACCACTGTCAGGCATGCTAACCGTTACTACACAGCGATGGACAACTTAAGAGCCAAAATTCAGAAAAAATTCTAGAGGACGTTCCCTCATAAAAATGAAGCAATAATAAGGAATAACTCAGCAAACGAATAGAACATTAAATATTTAGGTCGTTGCACTGTTGAGGCCTGTAATATTAGGATCATACTACTACTACTAAATGTACATAGGCCAAATAGAAATGATCAGGACGAAATTGAAATACGCCTACATTATTAAGTGTGTCACAGTTACAAAGCACTTAATTATTAGATAGGCGTCATTACTATAACCTCTAAGATAAAAAATAAACTATTTTATTATTTCTTACAATCCTTTTATTTCCTTTTTCCGTATGCACAATGTCCTGTAATTTCTTTCACTTTTGTATTGGTAAGTTTAAAACAGGAAAACAGTGTTTTTATACTAGTCGGATTATTAGATCATTATATAAAACTTAATCATATTCTAGCTATTATCTGAAAATATATAAGTTAAGGAGAAGCTATGCTTATTATTTATTGTAGCCTACTAGTTTATAATTCTTTGCATTTATTGGAGACGTACATTCTACAAAATATGTTCTGATTTCTTGTTGTCTTGTATGAATGTAACACGTTATCTATTATTTAAAAACAGTTTAATTCATCTTGCAGTGAAAGGCCAATAGACTTCACTTTGCTCACCCCTTCTTATTCTCTGTTGCTGCCTTCATTGCAACCAGTGAGCGCTTGATCTCACACAGAACTGTCCACGTGCACTTGACCTTGACATCGCTGCTCTACTACCTCATTTATAATTCGAAAGTTACCTTCTTCATTTCTCTTCCTACAACCATGGTCTTCGTCTTGTTTACTTTTATCTTCATCCCATACTGATCACAGCTGTCATTTAACTCCAATCGCATGTCTCTTAGTATTATCACAGTCTACTATATACAGTCGCGAAGCTCAATATGTAGTAAAAATGCAAACATGGGTAGTTTCCCACCACTAGGATCGCTACTATCGCCTCATCATCGCAGATCTCTCTCCTAGCAGCCGACAAAATATGTTACACTTTCGTTGTCGTGTTCTTTTGGAAAAATTAACACCTTCCTTCCATTATTGAAATATTAAATGCATAAAGTTAATTTTTTATTTTAATGAAGTATATTGAATTCCACCGTAAACTCGAAGATACCTACAAGAAATAAGTTAATATAATTTTTGTTTGTGCAAAACGAACTGAAATTTACTATAATAGCTTCACTCATTCAAGATTATAGCGATAATTAACTATGAAACCAATAAATATTAATTTGCATTTCTCTTTACAAGAATAATAATGGAAATATGAATTAATGGAGTAACTTACGTGTACCGGTACTTGTAGTGTAGGCTTACGTAGTTAACAAAGTGGGATAAGGTTAAGCAATAATAATCACACCAGAATTGGAAATAAAACATGATCAATAAATTTTATTGTAACAGACTTTTCTACGTCTCTAGTAAAGCAACAAATAAAAATAATAACAAAATTAACAGCTATAATTAAAAACATATCGTTTGAAGAAAAAAGTAGGCCTAAGCAATAATAATCCCACCAGAATTGAAAATAAAACGTGATCAATAAATTTCATTAAAACAAACTTAATTTTTCTATTTCTTTAGTAAAATAACACATAAAAATAATAACAAAATTAATAGCTACAATTAAAAATATATCCTCTGAAAAAAAAGTAGACCTAACCTTTATTTCTCTGGAAATTTAGCAGCCTATGTGACAGAACTTTAACCGGTATCTAATGTCCTTTCGGTTAGACTGAAACATTTCATTGTGAAATTTAAGGATATAATGTATTCTAACAGTCACAAAGAACTTCAAATTAACAGTTTTGTTTCTGCACAGCATTCTTATGGAAACCCAGGAACCTTTCTGAATCTTTCGGAAACCGGAAAAAGGATAACTCTGGCCTCTTTCTCTTACTGTTGCTACAGTTTATAGCACTACAAACGTCTCCTCCTTGTCCCATATTATTATTCCAATTATTATATTTTAGCCATTAACATTTTCATTATAACCAATAACGAACATTTCACAAGCATCAATGTGAAATACGCAACGAGCTAGCACTCGATAGAAATACGACACAGTCCAAAGTCGACCATGGACAGTCTATTGTTGCTTGGAGCGCTTTATCACGAGATTTGCAAAAAAACACCTCAAGCTTCGCGACTGTATATAGTAGACTGTGGTATTATCTCTTCTTCTGCTAACAACGCCATATCATCATCAAATCTTATGCACTTTATTCTCGTTCCTTCTACTATCATCCCTTCCATGAGCATACATTCAAACATTTCAAATTCAATATTGTATTAATAGTAGTGGAATAAGTCTTAGTCTTCAATCATTAAAAAATCAATAGTATTGAAGTGTGGCAGTATTGTTATTCAAGATGCAGTCCGTCTTGTCTGCTGTATGTACTGGCCATCATGGTCACCATGGAAGCGATAGCACAGTGCTGAATTTCACTAGAGTCTGTACGATCAGTGCCAGGTACGAATAACATTGTATCCTTACGTCTCCTATGACGAATCCGACTTCAAGATTTACATTACCGGTTTTTATAATATCAGTAAACATAAAACTCGTAAAAATATGCATTCATATGAATCTGTTTACTTATTACGATGAGCTGAAATTATTGAATAAATTATGACGTGTAATAATGGTAAGGTATATTCTGCGGCAACAAAGTAGAGACTGAGCTCTAAAAGTTTGAATGAATAACAGGGTGATTCACGAGGAAAGGTAAAAAATTTGGGATGTGAATTCTGAAGTCATTCTGACTCAAAAAGTTCATATGAATATAGGTCCGTTTTCGAACGGTTACGGAGATATGGCTCTTTGATTTCACATAAACTTCTGAGATTCCATTGTACTAACTCGCATTTAGAGACAGATAACGGACAAATTTAAAGTTTATATTCACGTATGCATACATACCTAATATTCTAGACGTCGGGGTCGATGTTTTCGCACATTTTCAAAGGTACCTCCTTCTGCTTCAATGCACTGTTGCACTCGGACGTGAATCGCGCTCATCGCTCGGGAGATTTGCACGTGGCAGTTCTTATGCCGCATCCAAAATACGATCGAATAGCGCCTCTCTTGTTTCCCCCTTCCTTTGTTATACCAAGTCTTTCATCCAACCCCATAGACAGTAAATACTCTTCGATATGTTACCCTTCTGTTCGGAAAGCGTCTTTCATATTCAGCGACGGCACGCAAGGAACTTCCACCGCACACACCATAAATATACACAATATCGGCGTATTCTATAGTCAAAAATTTATAAGACATGTTGAAAAACACAACTTAACACTTCCGATAACTGTACCTGTATAACTACTGTACTGTAGATAGCTGACTGAACTGCTGTGAACCGATAAGTGATAGTGTATTTGTTGTGACATTTGTAATGCTCCACCACCCGGTTTGTTTCTCTTCTCTTATCTACATCGCTCACAATGCAGATTCCAATGTTACGTCATTCATTGAGATCTTGTCTCACGTCAGCAGCATATGGTAACGTCTGATTCACATTGGGGCGAGACGTTTTACCTTAAAAATGCATCTAGCTCCGCCATCGTTCGAAAACGGACATATGTTCATATGAATTTTTTCACTCAAAATGTCCTAAAATATCGTATCCTAAATTGTTTAACTTTCCTCGTGAATCACCCTGTATAAACATATGAACATCAAATAAATGGTTTAAAACATACATGCCTTAGTAAGTTTCAACACGTTATGAAACATAATTATGGTACCTAGTATTGTTACCACTGCTATATTACTAATATATGGAAATGTTTGTGTTTTGTTTGCAGAAAAGAAAAACTGCCGAATGACGTCAACAGCTGCACCCATTATTCCTACCTGGAAGATATTTACGATCTAGTTTCCGAAGCAGAAGGTAGGAAAATTAAATGTGGCATGTAGATTACTCATAAAACCTTTCCCGATATTACTTTAGATTTAATAGTCTACTGTTTAAATATGTGCTCAAGGGTCTATAGAGGAATTTGCATGCAATGCAAAACATTAGCAACTTTCTTATCAATGTTGTACAGGGACATCATTTTATTTTTACTTGCATTTTTATTGTACCTGCATTTCTGAATGTACTTCACTCTCACCCCTTCACTAATGTCCTTGCTCCCGTCAGACACACAAACTTACGGCCGCTGTTGCATTCGAAGTCTTCAAGCAGTGAAGTAAACACTTCAGTGTATAGTGTGTTTCAGAAATATGATTGCGTTTTCTATAGAAGAAAGAGCCTATATTAATAATATCGTACTAAAAATTATATTCAAGAAACGATAAATTCAATTTCAGAGAATATGCTTCAAAATGTTTTTACTAATATGCGTACTGAATTGAAGCCTGCATTGTAATGAACGGCAACCATTTTCAGCAACTTGTTTAAAAATTTAGATTAGCCTTTTTTGTATTGAGGTGGCTAAAAGCAAAGGAATGCTAGTGACATTTGTAATAACATGAGTTAAGTGCATCCAGTGTAAGCAAAAGTACCTAAAATTTTAGTGGCAAAGGGATATTTTAATCGCATCACACATTAAAATTTAAATAAAAATTTCACCGATTTTACGAAAGCTTAAATATTTAAACCCCATTTTCTCAAAAGTAACTTAAGTGCACTTACAGCCCTTTACTTATGACTCCCTCAATTTAAATGCACTCTCTATATTGTATGATAACATCAATAATTAATATGCTAAATAAAGTAGACATTACATAACGAACATAGCCGCCTGAAAAGTTGAGTTTTTGAAAAAAAAAATGTTACTACTCTACTGTATTTTGATAAATTCCGTAAAAGTGATGATCAAACTGAAAATCGTAATATCGTATTTCCCTACAACTTAAATGGATACACTACTTTTCTCTCCTTCTATACCTAGTAAAATGATTTGTTTACATATTGCACTAGTAACACCTAACTCCTGTAATGGAAGGGGGAAACAGTGTTTCCGAATATAGCCAGGTTAATGTTAAAAATGTTGGTAAAAATAAAGTGATATCCCTGTATATGTTTAGATAGGCAATAGTGAGCAACATTTTGTTTCTGTAACAATAATAAAAAATGATTACAAATTTATCAGTTGATAGTATATAGAATTCATATGTCAAATTACCTCGTTTTTCTAAGAGAGGTTTATGTATTGGAAGAATATTATGTGAAGAAGGATTTTTGTACTGTAGCCTAAACTGAATTGAATTGAATTTAAATGGGGAGGGATATGAAAATCCTACCACTGCGACTTGAAAGATCTATTGCTCTTCGCCGTCACAATATCTTATCAGTCCAATAGCTTGATGCTCTTGATGAACTGGATCAAACTACGGACTGGGACAGTTGATAGCTCATCAAGCTTAGGAGAGTGTTTTGAAAAAATAAGAGCTCTTTGATGGGCGAGCGCATTTCAGTCGCACAACAGATGAGCAAAAGACTCATCTTCCTGTGAACAACGATTACAAGCTGGGTTAATGTTATGTCCCTTCCTGTGCAGGTATTTCTTGAGGGCACAGGATCCTGTAAGGAATCCGACTGCCCGGAGAAGCTGTTCCTTGCCCAATTAGTAGCCTAAACTACTATCACCTATCATCATATTGCATTTTGCCAAAAAAAATTTTCTTCGTCCATTTCAGTGTTTTAGGAAATAAGTAGCACAGCTTGCAGACGAATATCATAATAATACTGAATAAACTACATGTTTGCATCAGCTATAATAGTAATATGCGTTACAAGAGCGGTATGTTGACGTTTTCATATTCGAGGAAAAGATTGAAAAACCGAAACGTAGTTGAACATTTTTAATTTCCGAGAACATGAAAACAAACATACCGCTCGTGTATCGTACATTATTTTGTGCGAAGATCGTTTATTACATACCTGAAAGACGAATTTCTAATTAGTTGCAATGAAATCTCCATCTTGGTTTCTGTTTAATGACGCCAACTTCGGAACACCAAAATATCTATACTCCAGCAGGCCGTGATATACGTCTGTCTTTTTTTTCCCCCAGTCTATAAATGCGAACTTAAAACAAACGGTAAGGTTATGTAATGATTTATTTTTCATTTTAATATTTTAACAATATTATTTATATAACATATTGCAGTACTAAAATCGGCATCTGGAGTCTTGTTGATTTTTTCACGGCTTCCTTAATGTTACTTGTATCAGGAATACAATAGCTTTCGTGGAGTAGTAGAGTTTACTTAATTTTTGCAAATATTTAAAAACAATAATTAACAGTGCAATTTAGGTGAAATTGCAGTGGTAAGTTTCCAGTTTATAATTATTACTATTTTAAACGCCTCTAAAAATAATATGTTAAAAGCCTAAAGCAGTAAAATCAATATGTCACTTAAGCGGTAAGAAGAGGGAAATTGTTATGTGTGTTAGGTTGGGAATACTGAATGTGGAATTTTAGACTTTCCGCGGATTGGTTTTGTGCGGAAAACAAGCAAATACGCACGATCTCGCACAAACTATTTTGTAATACAATCGAAAGAAATATTGTTTGTAATAATCGCAGTATACAGATCTTGAATTATGGAGATACTTCACTCGAACGTCGTTTCCCGTTTATGGTTCGACCACAATTATAAACATTCCTTTTATTAAAGTAGTTATTCGCGATGGTTTTTGAAGGCAGGGGAAAATGTTTCTTGTAGAAATAATTCCATATGAAAAAACAAGTGTCATAAATTAATTCGGAATATGTATTATATGTCTTTCCCGTGATAAATTTTACCTACCTGGTTAACATGTTTCAGTCTGTTATGAGACACCTTCAGAACTGGTTGGTGATGGTCTTGGCGCCTTTTGTTTGTGTTTCCTGTCGGGGTGTGCTTGTGTAGTGCAATGTGGAGTCAAAGAGTGTGTGTGTTCTGAAATTAAGTTGTGTGTTGAGAATTTCATTTGGATGTGTTTTTGTGTGTCTATATATTTCGTATTGTTCTAGTGTATTTAGTTTCTGGCTTTTTGGTTGGATGTGTAGTATTTCCATGTCTGTGTTGATGTCTCTGTGGGTGTGGTTAGCATTTGTGATGTGTTCTGCATATGTGGAAGTGTTTTGTAGTTTTGTTATGGCTGTGATGTGTTCTTTGTAACGTGTTTCAAATTATCTGCCTGTCTGTCCTATGTGTAAGTTGTTGCAGGTGTTGCATTTGAGTTTGTATACGCCTCTGTGGTTGTATTTATTTGTTTGTATTGTTTGTGTGTTGAGATGTTTTTGTAGAGTATTATTTGTTCTGCATGCGACATTTCTTCATCCGTGGAAACAAAAAAAAAAAGTCCGACGGAGCCAGATCGGGTGAGTAGGTTGGATGAGGCACAAGCACCAAGTTGTTGTTTGTCAAAAACTGTCCGACCGTCAGGGCTGTGTGGGCTGGAGCATTGTCGTGGTGAAGCAACCAGTTCCCATTTCTCCACATTTCTCCATTGGTTCACAATTGTCCTGATGGGACGAACTCTTTGTGGACAATGGCATTCACATCAAAAAAACAAATCAACATGGTTTTCACATTGGATCGAACTTGGCTTGCTTCCTTGGGTGGTGGTGAATTTGGAGTTTTCCACTTTCTCGATACTTGGTTTGATTCTGGATCGTACCCATAGCACCAAGACTCATCCCCAGTCACAATTCTTTTAAGAAAATTTGGATCGTTCTGCACTTCGTCGCAGCAAACTCTCACGCGGTTTTCTCTTTGGTCATCTGTGAGCAAGCGAGGAACAAATTTTGCAGTCACCCGTCTCATGTGCAAATCTTCGGTTAAAATTCGCTGGACCGTGCTCCATGACAGGTTCGTTTCCTCAGAAACTTCGTCAATGGTCTTTCGACGATCTTCATCAATTGACATTTGATTCTGGTAATGTTTTCGTCATTTCTTCCAGTCGAAAGACGCCCGGGGCGTGGCATGTTTTCAGTTGACATGTTGCCAGATTTGAAACTGGAAAACCATCGTTAAATGCTTGGAGAACAAAATTTCACACACACTCTTTGTTCCTTGTGGTCGGCCAGCTCACTAATCACTAAACGGTTGAAACAGGAACGCAAACAACACGGCACCAGAAACAAACCGCTTAACTCAGACTGACGCCAGCTCACTAATGGTCGCGGAAGACCCCAAACTAACACCACCTAACAGCACAATTCTTAACTACAAAGCATGCGCGCGCAACAGTTCGGTTCCGGTTATTTTTTGCCCACCCTCGTATACTGTCTCGAAGGAATCTGCATCTAGAAAAAAAAATGTTCCATCTTACTGATTATACATATAATAATATGATTATTATTAATAATATTTCATTATGCTTTACATTTTAATATTACGTAATAAATACTTGCTTGTTACAGTTCAAATTACAGAAATTTACTGCTTACCTACAATAAACGCCAATAGTTTTTCTTTCCACATGCTTCCCAACATAGTTCGTGTGTTCTTTTCCCTGTATTTTTAATCATTTTATAATGTTTTGCTTATTCTTCACTTCTTTCTTTTCTACAGCGGAAAACTAGCATCATCTCGTGTAGAAGCCATTATTCAATATTACAAACAAAAACACCACGAATGACAGGAAGTAAACACACACATCTTGAAAACTGCATTATTGTGTATTTGAAAGCAATACTGAATTGAAGTAATCTAAATAATCAATTAGAATGTAGCTAAAATTTGAATGAAATTACCCCGACATGGTCAGTTTTAGTCGAAACCACGAATGACATGGGTTATTTTTATAGAACCACCAAATATTTGCAAGCCCTCACGCTTGACATGGACTGATTTTCATGCAAATGATTGGTATATGTAGGCGGGAGAAGTTTCTATTGTATAACATCGAAAACTTTTTTTCGAAAAAAAAAAGTGACAAGGGCTGTTTTTATTAAAAAATACCCTCAAATATTAAGAAACTAACAATTAATTCAGCATAAGTCACTGTTGCCAACATATCGTCATAAAATCTCGCTAACTTTTCAACAAAATGTAGCTAAATCTCTCCAAAGTTTGTTAAAAAAAATCCCCAGAAAAGTCGCTAAAAATTAATAATAGATATCACTAAATAAAAATAAGAAAAACATACATGTGCGGAGAAACATATAATTTCCTCGACATCACCCTCTTGTGCGGATTCCGGTTGTGTTGTTGACGGCTTTAATGTTGAGATGAAAGGTGTCAATACACTGCACTTGATCCATTCATCGACACTACACTTTCTGGCAAATTGTGAGGAAATTTTCACCCAAGCGTTTGATCACAATTTTTTTTTTTGGTGAAATCTAACACTCTTTAAATCTTATATATTAAAATATATTCAAACCAGCAAAAACTACAGTCTCATTTGCATCACACGAACTGTCGGCACAAAATTCCAAAACTCAATTGTCTCGGGTCGGATCGGAGTGGAAAGTCTCCGCGTTGCTGGGAAGAACCAAGAATTAGCTGGAACTCGCGACTCGTCACGTGCCAATCAAAGTTGCCACCGTTTATGGGTGTTGCAGCAGTAGCATTGAAAGAGAGACCTAATCCGTGAGATTCACTGAATCAGCATCTTGCACCCTGATCACTGATCACAAATATATGAGATCAGGGCTTTCAGGTATGAATCATTAGACTACTCAGTCATGCACCATGCCTATTTTAAAACTAAGAAGTGCATGACTTCAATTGAATGTTTTAACTTAAAATAAAGGAAAAAGTGGAAGAAAAAATCAGCAGAAAAGTCGCTAATCGTATTTTACAAAATTTCTCGCCGAGACTGATTCAAAATTCCCTAGATTTAGCGACTTATCGCTAAATATGGCAACACTGGCATAAGTGTCGTATCAGTGTGTGTTTTTATATAATATAGCTTAATGAAATTCACAACGCACTGCAGCTATCATGAAATGGTGGACACGTGCTGATACAGGTCCCGTGAGTATAATTCATTGTTGCAGATTAGCAATTTATTCGTCGTTCATCTATTCAACAATCACGTTTTCGGATCAAATGCTGCCTCGATATTTCATTACGCGAGGTAATTAGATCTGGAATAATTAACCAGCAGCAGAAATAAAAATCGGTCTGTCCATTGACAGTGGCCGCGGAAGGGCCATCGCAGCTGTGGTGGATTGTGACTCCGGGTTATGTTGGTCGGTCAGAATGTGGCTAACCACCGCCATATTATAAAATGGATAGAGGCGGGAGGGTGGTGTTTCGGGCTGAAAGGTTTGTAAATACAGTCTGAGGGGTTGAGGGGGACAGATATAGGGAGTACGTGCAATAAATTGAAAATGAAAATTGATTTCCATGTGAACTGGAATTAAACGTTGTTTATTAGCCGGTGACACACGCGACTAACAGCAGCGAATCGCAGTGCATTGTTTGTTTGATGTATTCAGCGCCGTGACGCTGTCTTCGTTAAAAATTACTCGCATTCTATCGTCATGTAAGAGTGGAACAAGGAAACTAAAATGCAGCAGATGAGCTATACAAGACACGACGTCGCCACAGTGCTTCAGATAAGTTTGGAGATATTTCCATCAATTCCTTGAAATTCATCGTGCTGTTTTTAATTCTAAGAAAAGTAACAAACAAATCCCTTGGTAAATTACGAATCCAACAATTGAAGTTTTCTATTATAATCTTTAAAGATATTTGTAATCTGTTATTAACTTAATTCAAGATATAATATGTACAGCTCTTGCCAATTATTTTAATTATTTTATAACAAGTGTTTTCTCCAACAAAATATATTGTAAGAGAAGTCATATCTATAGCTTCTTAATTTATATTTCCCGGAAATCAATTCAAAATTAAATCTTTTCATCAAGATGTTGTTACATAAAACTCATGAAAAGTTCACTACACTTGTCATGCATATTTACTATGCATATTGTAATGGTTAAAGTTTTAGATTTCATTCCTTTTAACAATATCTGATAATGCCAAAAAAAAAGGCGAAAACGTTAATATTCCATCTAAAATATTATAGCAAATAAAATATTTGCAAAATAGATAAACCTTATTGATTGAACATAATAGTAATATGCGTTACAAGAGCGGTATTTTGACGTTTTCATGTTCGAGGAAAAGTTTGAAAAAGCGAAACGTAGTTGAGCTTTTTTAATTTCCGAGAATTGAAAGAAAACATACCGCTCGTGTATCGTACATTATTTTGTGCGAAGATCGTTTATTACATACCTGAAAGAGGAATTTCTAATTAGTTGCAATGAAATCTCCATCTTAGTTTCTCTTCAATGACGGCAAATTCGGAAAACAAAAATATCTATCTTCAACATTGTTGCTTTAAAATGTTTTCTGTGTTTACTATACTCCAGCAGGCCGTGATATACGTCTGTCTTCACCCCCCCCCCAGTCTATAAATGCGAACTTAAAACAACCGGCTTCCTTAATGTTACATGCATCACGAATGCAGTAACTTTAGTGGAGTTGTAGAGTTTACTTAATTTTTGCAAATATTTAAAAACAATGATTAATAGTGCAATTTAGGTGAAATTGCAGTGGTAAGTTTCCAATTTGTAATTATTACTATATTGAACGTATCTAAAAATAATATGTTAAAAGCCTAAAGCAGTAAAATCAATATGTCACTTAAGAGGGAAATTGTTATGTGTGTTAGGTTGGGAATACTGAATGTGGAATTTTAGACTTTCCGGGGATTGGTTTTGTGCGGAAACCAAGCAAATACGCACGATCTCGCACAAACAAATATACTCTATTAGTCAGTGTATATAATACTATATTGCGATACAAGCGTGGTAAGTGCATTATAACAGAATTGAGGAAAAGTTAAAGAAGATTTCGTCTCGTCTTCTCTGTTTTGGAGATTCTGTTATGCATTTAACACATGTGTTGAATATTAAATTTGCCGATCTTAATAAAAAATAAATTACTATTAATCATTTTTAATTTATTCAAATAAATACAGTATATTGTTTTTGGACGCTAACATTTTCATATGTGACTGTCGTTTGTTATTTGTCGATAGGTGTCATTTTATTTGTTGTTATTCTTATTTGTCGATAGGTGTTATTCATTTGTTGTTATTCGGCGGCGATTGTGTAAGTGTTGTAATAAAATAAATTATGTAATATATATATATATATATATATATATATAAATTAGCTTCCCTTATGAAAAGGTTGCCAGATTTGACAAAGCGTATTACATACAATTTGGAAACACACCTAAAATGTAAAATGATATACATTTGAAACTGTTAGGGAATCGAATATACAAAATGTCAGAAAAATTTACACCTAAGTAGCGTTTGTGCTCTTTTACAGTTAAGAAAGAGAGAAAAAATATCATTAGATAGGTTAGAATGATTAGTTTTGTCTTCAAAGTAGTAGGTAGGTAACACATTAATTATACATCAATATAAAAAATACCATATAGAAAATATTTGTGAGTGACACATTAATTATACATCAGTGTAAATAATTTGCATACCGGTGTAGGTTGATGCTTGAATATGTATTTTACTCCATGGATGTTTTCGCGTTCAGCCACGATCCCACAGTGGCGCTCAGAGCAACAACCGAAAGTCGTCATAAATGGTTTTCACGCTTACAACTTATCAACATTATTATTTTCTTTTTTTTTACAAATCTTCACTCCAATAAATTAATTTAGAAGGTGTACAGATTTAATAAGGCATTTAGTTATTTCCTTATAGCATATAGTAATGTGCGACACTGATATGGATGTGGATATTTATTAATAATGGTTCACAAAAAGTACATAAACTTAATAAATTACAATTAACATATAGGCACACGAATAGCATTATACGCAATAAATATATACATTTAATACCTCAATTTCCATCATATATTATTCTCAAATTATGTTGGCTTTAACTTGCACTTACGTCTAGATTTAGTGCAAGTTTCAACCAAGCGCGTTAACTGTTTTTTAAACAAAAAAAATCTTAAAGCTTATTTACATATAACTTTTTTTTAAACTCTACAATAACCAAGTATACATCAATATTTCCTGTTGCTCTATTTATCCAATATTTATGTTTAGTTATTAGGTCTTTTTTTTTACATAACTTATTATTTAAAATAGGTGAGCAGATGTCGACATTGCTGTAAATATATGATAAAGAAGAATAAGTTAGAGCAGTAGATGATGACGTACATAATTAAGTTTGAAGTATTCAAGAATATGTTTAAGAAGAAAATGATGAAGAGATTGTGGTTCAGAAACAAATGATAAAGATAAATAAGCTCGAGTAGTAGATGATGACTTACATAATTAAGTCTGAAGTGTTCAAGAATATGGTTAAGAAGAAAATGATGACGAAATTGTGGTTTAGAAACAAATGGTAAAGAAAAATAAGCTCTAGCAGTAGATGATGACTTACATAATTAAGTTTGAAATGTTCAAGAACATGGTTAAGAAGAAAATGGTTAAGAAATTTTGGTTTAGAAACAAATGATAAAGAAGAATAAGCTCGAGCAGTAGATGATGACTTACATAATTAAGTCTGAAATGTTCAAGAACATGGGTAAGAAGAAAATGATGAAGAAATTGTGGTTGATAAGTGAATGATGAAATTGTGATCGATATGAAATTATAAAGAAGAATGTAATTGAGCGGTAGATAATGAGGAGGTGTATAAATTGATCTGTTTTTTTTTTTAAATATGATTAAGAAGGAAAGATGAAGAAACTATAATTGAGGAGGAAATGATACTGAAGAATAGATTGACCAGTAGATGGTGGGGAGGTATATAATTGTTGAATATGATATGAAAAAAATTTATTTGAGAAGTAAATAATAATGATAATATGATTGAACACTAGATGATGAGGTACATGATTAACACGGAGGTTATGTAGAATATGATCAAGGATAAAAATAATGAAGAAGTGATTATGATTGAAGAGGAAATGACGAAAAATATTATTGAAAAAATGTTGAATGGAAATATGATTGAGAAGGAAGGGATGAAGGACAATCGAATATAAAGAATGAAACGAATTTTACGAATGGAATTGTGAAGATAATTAAGTCAGAATATAAAGAGCCTTAGGGTGGTATTCATAGACATTTCCCAGCACGCGATACGAGCGTACTAAGCTAGCCCCGGCTATCCACGGGTTGCTAGTACTGAATTCAAATCATATCCTATCGCTAACGCTGGTTTATGAATATGAAAAACGCTTTCATCCACTCGAAGCCCGAGCTAAAAATGTCTATGAATACTGCCCTTAGTAATTAAGGGGGTTATGAATTATGATTTCAATGAAGATGACGAAGACAGTGATTAAGACAAATAGTTATTTGTTTTTAATTATAAATCTCCGTGAGCTTATAATGTAAATTATACAAGGAATGATTTAGTCATAACTTTAAGTGGTTACCGGTGTTAACCATGCCTTGAAATCTGAGCATCTTACTGTTACCAATCCTTATTATAAAGCACACAATAAAGAAAGAATGTGTCTTTGAGGTGTGTATGAAATTGAACTAAGCGAATAAGCTAGTTATATGAGGATATGAAGTCTTTTATGAGCCAAGTCAAACATATGATACATTTCTAAGCTAGTAAAAACTTCACGCAGAGGGAAGAAAAAGGACAAACCGAGGAAACCTACTTTATCAGAAAAGACAAAGGACAATGCCGTTACAGCCTCAAGAGAGCGAAACCAACCCGCGAAAGGAAGGAAAGCCAAGTCCATATTCCGGCGGAGCGGAACCTTACAGTAAAATGCATTTACTCTAGAGAAAAAAGAAAGTGGAGCCGTCGTTGGCGTCTACAATGCAGGATGTATGCCTCCCAAAACAGGGTCCGAATGTGGCCATTCCCAGATCCCGTCGGGAAGTATTCCAGCGTCACACGGTTGTCGTGTAGGGTTTTTTTTTTTAACTCTAGGGGCTTTAGAATATGTACGCGAAAATGTGTGGCTGATCAGAACGCGAGAAAGGAAAACAAATGGCATCAGAGAAAATTCAAGACATAAGGTGTTTCTAAATATTGCACATACACGTGATGCTCAATATTAAAATAATAATTGAAATGAATCTCATTAAATTTGACACATTGACTCATAACACACATTTCACATAATTTAAAATAACCACTACTTTAAATAAGGAAGTGCATGTTCATCTATTCGCAGTGACCGGATTACTCATTCGTACATAATGTGGCGTAGTCTATTGTGTTTTTATAATTACTTTAAAATACTGAAGGGATTACTGATTTGTGCGTAGTGTAGTTCAACCTATCCTGTATATTATAATTATTTCAGAATAGTGTATAATTCATTCATAGTGTTCTTCGACAGGGCAGGTCTTTCACTGCAAACCCAGCAGTCTCCAGTTTTTCGCATTTTCTGCCTTCCTCTTACTCTCAGCATATGATCCATATAACTTAATATCGTCTACAGTAGCGGCCGGTGATCGAAATCCTCGGTGAGGCCAGATGCAACTAGTTTAAGTGCCTCCGATAGGAAATGTTTGCTTATGATATTAATTATTATTGTTATTACATTATTATCATTATTACTGTATTATTATTATTATTATTATTATTATTATTATTATTATTATTATTATTATTATTCTATTCTTATTACTATCAATGAAAACTAATAATTTCACTCACCAAATAAGCTGTTATGCTCTGAGTTTCAGTGATTGTTTCAGTGTGATGAAGCATCCCATATTATGTGTTGAAATTCCCCTTTCTTTCTTTTCTTTTTATTTTTTTCCTTTGACAGCAACAAACAAGGCCAAGAGAAGTTTATTTTGCATCACATTACCACATAACCATTTATGTTGCCCATACCAGGATGCAATAGAAACTCGCGTTTTAAGATTACATGTCAGAAAAATTATCAGCGATGTCGTAGGTATCTCGGTTGTCTCTGTCTTTATTTAAAACTTCCTTTTTTTTAGTATTATTTCTTCTCGAAAAAGGACACTCTAACAATGAATTAACTGCACCAGCATTATTTCTCTCATTTGTTTCTGTTTATATTTTCCCGAAATACATAACAACATTGGCCCAGATTCACTACTGTACTACGAAGTACAATAGTAGAACACCCTCGCTTATGTCATAAACTGAGACATAAGGGGAGAGAATCTCGAGTGGGTTTCTGCCTGCCAAAGAGCTGGAATTTTGTTATTTATGGCCTAGTTAGGAAGACAAGTCACCACTGCTATTCCTACCCCACTCTACCCTTGAGGCCGGCCCATAGTTGGGACGAGTGAAACCTGACCAGGCCAGCCGAATTGTGCCTCAGTTACAACGTTTTAAGCGCAAACGCAAAGCCCGCGAAAGGACATGAAATGCATTAAGCCAAACCTGGCACGAACGATTCTGGCCTCAGGAACAAATTTTAATGCAAAACAGGTCTATATACATCACAAGCCAGACCCGGCACGAGCGATCCCGGCCTCAGGAACAAATTTACTGCAAAACAGGTCTATATACATCACAAAGTTTTCAAATGATTCTACAGCGATATATGCTTCATTCAAATAATTAATACATTATATAAAAACACAAAATTTGATTTCAGTTAAGCCAAGTGACTGAGGCCCGGCCTCACTTGAATCAGTCAATCAGCCGCCACTGATCGTCTGTCATCTGATACCTCCTTCCTTTCACCATTCCTTCCAGTGCATCCTTCAGTAGGCAGTTTCTTCTCAACCAGTAACACAGCCAATTCCTTTTCCTCACTCTGATCAGTTTCAGCAACATTCTTTGTTCATCCACTCTTTCCAACACAGCTTCATTTCTTATCTGTCTGTCCATTTCACACGTTCCATTCTTTTCCATGTCCACATTTCAAATGCTTGCAGTCGTTTCCCTTCATTTCTTCGTAATGTCCATGTTTCTGCCCCCATACAATGCTAAACTCCACATAAGCCACTTCACTAGTATAATTATTCCAGCGAATGTTTGTACTTATAATTATGCAAAAATGGAGGAAAATATGGGTCGACGTCCTGCCAGTCTCAATGCCAGTTCCTGATACACACAGCAGATCTCTCCGCACACGTGTACCGCGCCACTGAAGATGTCCACCGGAGCAGTGGACGAAACGTTTGGTTGTAACATCGACAGACCACGGCCCTCTAGCCCGGAAAATACGCATCCTATAATACTTAATTGTTTGTTAAAGGAAGTAACACTTTCTACGTTTATTACTCATTCCTCACTATTTTTATCATTTATAGATTCATTTTATTTATCACTAGCCGTACCCGTGCGCTCCGCTGCACCTGTTAGAAATAAATATAAAGTAATTACATAATTAAAATAGAACGTTTGATCCAGGGAACATTCGTGTTTGATAGAAGGATAAATCGTTTAATATGTTACTTAATTTAAATTGCATCCAAATAATTAAAATGCGATCATTTTGGTCCAGAGACACTCATTTGGTGCAATGGCAATTCCTTTAACATGTTTCTTAATTGTTATTACATGCAACCATAGTTTAATGAACATTGACATCATTTAGATTTAATGTCTATACTTTATTTTACTTGCTATATGTTTCCACTGAATTATGGTAATAACTTAATTTTAAGCCTTCTTTTCTACGTATTCAGTAAATGGAGTTTGGCCCAATATGGTTGTGAACACTTCAAATAACTTAAATTATATTATATAATATTACATATTATATTATATTATATAATATTATATTATATTATATTATATTATATTATATTACATTATATTATATCAGAAGTTACTGTAATAACATTATAGCATTATGTCCATCTAGAGAAACTACACTTTCCAATGGTGAAATAATAATTAATTATACAAATCGGTTAATTTAGCTTCCGATATTACTTCATACAAACACAGAAACATTCTCTGTAAGCTATATTTCATAGCTTTTGATTGTTGCTGTCCAAGGCCCCTTATAGACGAAGTCATTTGTTTTTTAATTCATTACACGGCCTTATATGGCAGCTATTTTAATATTAAAACTCATTTATCTCATGAAATATCAGTCCTATCAAACTTTTTCAAGGAGTAAAGCTTATCGCAAATTATTTTTAAAGAAACTTTTGTTATGTAACATTTTTCACAAAAATCAATAATAAGCGAGATATTCCGATTTATTTAATTCAGGTCCCCTTATAACCTCCCTTTTAAATAATGTATTTTGAATGTCATATAGCCTAAAATCTAAGTTACAACGAACTTAATTTATATTCCAATTTTCATCGAAATCCGTTCAGCCATTATCACGTGAAAAGGTAACGAACATACAGACAGACAGACAGACAATCATACAAACAAAGATTTCAAAAAAGCGATTTTCGGTTTCAGGGTGGTTAATTATATATGTTAGGACCAATTATTTTTGTAAAATGGAAAATTACCAGAAAAATTTCGGCTACAGATTTGTTATTAGTATAGAGTATTGCTTTTACTTGAGTTCCTTCTTTTACTCATTTCGTTAAAGTTAGTTTACTTACTTGTAATTCAAATAGCAGCAGCAGTAGCAGCAGCAAAACAAGCTTCCACTCACTACAATGGCTCACTCAGGCCGAATTAACAAAACTACAATATATTGGTCTGAAGTGACAGCACTATTTCCTAAACATAATAACAATCCCTTGAGGGATGTCCTTCCTTAAGGAGTTTCAAGAATAATTTAAAAAGTTGTGTATCAAGTGCAAATTAAAATTAAGGTGACATTTAACATTTAATTTTTTAAGGTGACGTGTATTTATTTAGCCTGACGAGTTACTTCCTTGGTTTGAATTGTAAATTATTTAAAAAATAGCGTGTAAGAGGGCATTAAACTAGAAATGTTTAGCTTAAATGTAGTTCTGTTTATAAGTACAGTATGCATTAGGGTGTAATTATTTGACTTATTTGAACTGTTGTATCAGTGAAGCGAGGTGAGTCAGTGAAGTTATGGTTTTACAGTGCAGTGTATAGTTCCGATCAGTGATAATTTATAGCGTCAATGAAATGTGTTCTATAGTGTCAGTGAAAAGTGTTATAGTGTGTCAGTGAAATGTGTCCTAAAGTGTCAGTGAAATGCGTCATAGTGCCACTACAGTATGTGAGATGAGAATAAAGTGAAAGACTATTGAAACTTATGTAGGGCTTATACATAATTATGTAGGTTGTATTGTAAAATTAGGTATTTTATTTATGTTTTATTATTATTGTGTTAAATTATATTGTGTATTCTTATTGTATTGTGTATTCTTATTGTATTGTGTATTGTATAATTGTATTGTGTATTGTAAATTTATTGTGTATTGCTTATCATTTTTTTTGTGTATTGTTTATATTGTGTATACCACTGCCACCGGGTGCTTGCCCACTTGCAGTGTAAATAAATACATACATACAAAGTTCAATTTATTCAGGTACAGTACAGAAGACGGTGATATTATGTTAGTTATACAGAGATGAAATTCATGGCCGTAAAAATGCTGCTTGAAAACAACATCATATTGACTAAGTAGCAAAATTTGATTTGTTATATTGAATTATTTCAACATTACAATTCCTTGTTTGTTAAAATGTGTATATAATAATGTCATGCAATTTGTGTTCTTTTATTCTGTGTGTTTGTCAATTAATGTTAATTATATAATTAATTGTAACTAAAACCTTGTGCATCCCTCGTGTTTATCGTACGGCTCCACCTCCCCCACACGTTACCTGCACTTTGTTTACGTTTTCCCTGTGCCTAAACGAGACGCTCTGTTGTACACGTAAACACTGTGACAAACAACCTCGACACTAACGTCAGACAGCTGTTCACTATGACTGCGCACAGTACTCTGCTGTCCTAGGTTCGGTTCCTACAGCGCGCAACGGGACGGCTGACAAGTCATTTTGGCTGTTAACAAAATGTACCTACAAGAGTAACGTCACATGTCTAAGCTCCGTTGTGCATCAACTTATTGCAGCCGTATAAGGTATCGCAAGCCCGCTGTTTAGATATTAGTATTTAGTTCTTCAATAATTTTTATTAGGCCTATGTTTTGTTTCACTCCTTTTTCTTGCAATATCGTAACAACAGCATTCATCTTAACTCAGTCAAATACAGGGACATCATTTTATTTTTACTTCAATTTTTATTGCACCTGCGTTTCTGAATGTACTTGACTCCCACCCCTTTCACTAATGTCCTTGCTAACGTCAGTCACACAAACTTACGGCCGCTGTTGCTAGCAGTGAAGTAAACAGTACAGAGTACAGTGTGTTTCAGAAATATGTTGCGTTTTCTATAGAAAAAAGAGCTAATATTATTGAAGTTTATTTTCACACAGGTATGGTGTGTAGCATAACTGAATTTATCTGTGTGGACTGAGCACAAGTGAAGATTAGAGTCACCGAAAGTACGGTACCCTATAATATGGTACGGCACTTAACAGCATTATTTAAACAAGAGTTTTGTTTTACTATTTGTAGGTATGAAGGACGATTATGGAAACTGGAATCACAATGTAACCGAATGTGAACAACAGATTTTCTTGTTTTTTTTTTTTTTTTCACAATTTTCTGATTATATCATTACGGAATATTTTCGTAGAAATGTCATTAGTCTGGTAGATAAATTTAGAGCAACAGAGTGTACAGAAAGGAAGAAAAGTGTAAGATGGCCAATAAAGGTGACAGAAGATGCTGTAGAAAATGCTAGAGAAAGGATGCAGTGAGGTCGTAATAAGTCGGTCAAGAAGTTAGCTGTAGAAATTGGGGTCTCTTACGGAAGTGCTCACAAAATTCTCAGGAATAAATTAGGTTAGTAATATGCTGAATAAAGTAGACATTACATGATGTATATAACCGCCTGAAGACTTGAGTTTGTGAAAAAAATTGTTACTATTCTACTGTTTTTTGATAAACTACTGTAAAGTAATGACCAAACTGAAAATCGTAATACTATATTTCCCTGTAACATAAATGGATACTGCGGGGTAACTTTCGGTGCTGGACCCCGGACTCATTTCACCGGCATTATCACCTTCATTTCATTCAGACGCTAAATAACCTAGATGTTGATACAGCGTAGTAAAATAACCCAATAAAGTAAAAAAGAAATAAATGGATACACTACTTTTCTCTCCTCCTATAGCTAGTAAAATGATTTGTTTACAAATTTCACTAGCAACTCCAAACTCCTGTAATGGAAGGGGGGGGGGGTAACAGTGTTTCCGAGTATAGCCAGGTTAATGTTAAAAATGTTGGTAAAAATAAAGTGATGTCCCTGTACTTGTTTCATATCTATTAGACACAGGTAAGCATGCATATTGTATTCAATGGCTTTCTTAGCAACCTGTCTGAAAGTGAATATTGCATCCATTACAGATCTGTTCTGTCTAAATCCTTGCCGTTATTCTTTCATTCCCATTTTGGTAATTTCCCTACTCATTATTTTATTACTCTAATATCTGAAAAGTATTGGAAGGAGTCCATAATCGTACCTATCTTTAAGAAGGGGCACAAGACTAACTGTAGTAACTATCGAGGAATGTCACTTTTGTTGACGTCATACAACATTTTGTCCAATATTCTTTTGAGAAGATTAACTCCATATGTAGATGAAATTATTGAGGATCATCAGTGTGGTTCTAGAAGTAATAGATCAACTATTGACCAGATATTTTGTATTCGACACATAATGGAGAAAAAATGGGAGTATAGGTGTACAATGCATCAGTTATTCATAGATTTCAAAACGCATATGACTCGGTTAAGAGAGAAGTTTTATATAATTACCTTATTAAATTTGGTATTCCCAAGAAACTATTTCGATTAATTAAAATGTGTCTCAGTGAATCGTACAGCAGAGTCCGTATAGGTCACTTTCTGACAGATGCGTTTGCAATTCACTGTGGGCTAAAGCAAGGAGATGCACTATCACCTTTACTTTTTAACTTTGCTCTAGAATATACCATTAGGAAAGTCCAGGATAACAGAGAGGGTTTGGAATTGAACGGGTTACATCAGCTGCTTGTCTATGGGGATGACGTGAATATGTTAGGAGAAAATCCACAAACGATTACGGAAAACACGGGAATTTTACTTGAAGCAAGTAAAGAGATAGGTTTGGAAGCAAATCCCGAAATGACAAAGTATATGATTATGTCTCGTGGCGAGAATATTGTACGAAATAGAAATATAAAACTTGGAAATTTATCTTTCGAACAGGTGGAAAAATTCAAATACCTGGGAGCAACAGTAACAAATATAAATGACACTCGGGAGGAAATTAAACGCAGAATAAATATGGGAAAAGAGTGTTATTATTCGGTTGAGAAACTCTTATCATTCAGTCTGCTGTCCAAAAATCTGAAAGTTAGAATTTATAAAACAGTTATATTACCGGTTGTTCTTTATGGTTGTGACACTTGGACTCTCACTTTGAGAGAGGAACATTGATTAAGTTTTTTTGAGAATAAGGTGCTTAGGAAAATATTTGGGGCTAAGAGGAATGAAGTTACAGGAGAATGGAGAAAGTTACACAACACATAACTGCACGCATAGTATTCTTCACCTGACATAATTAGGAACATTAAATCCAGACGTTTGAGATGGGTACGGCATGTAGCACGTATAGGCGAATCCACAAATGCATATAGAGTGTTAGTTGGGAGATCGGAGGGAAAAATACCTTTGGGGAGGCCGAGACGTAGATGGGAGGATTATATTAAAATTAATTTGAGGGAGGTGGGATATGATGATGGAGACTAGAGTAATCTTGCTCAGGATAGGGACCAATGGCGGGCTTGTGTGAGGGCGGCAATGAACCTCCGGGTTCCTTAAAAGCCAGTAAGTAAGTAAGTGTGTAATATCTGAAAAGTCATGTAATTGGAAGATTATCTGTAAAATATCTATAAAATGCACTTCAGCAGACACTATAGATCACGCGTGGCAGGTTTAATTAGCTACATGACATTCAGGTCTTAAAGAAATCGTACAAGAAGTAAACTTACTGTAAAATGCAGAAATAGCTCTTCCTTTTTCTCAAGGAACCGCAACGTTTTGGCGGCACAATTGTAAATTAAAAGAAGACTTTGGTCGAATTCAATAGCATATTCTCTGGACTCAGATTGTAAAATAATTAATGAACGTGGGCTGATCCTCGGAAGATTTCCGTGTGGAATAAATGGGTTTAACGTCTTCCTCACACAGCAGGGTCCATTCATTACTTGCAAAGCCGAATTAATCCAATTTGAGTCTCACAATCCAGTCGTGTTTTAATCCGTTTTAATATTCCTCTCGCAAAGACTCGTTACATCTTCCAGGTTTCCACACCAATACCGTGGACTGCTTCTATTCTGTATGTATCGCCACTCTCAGCGGTCTTGATTTAATAATCACAGTACTTTTAGCTGGAGAATATAAACGAGCTGCCGTCGTTAGGAAACCTTATGAATCTCTTTCAACGGAGTTCATTCGTTCATGTGCTAGTACTGTACATGTGTTTAGAAGCATTATCTTATAATGAGATTATTCATTGATAAGAGATAATGCTTATACTGTCATTTTTGTTGTACTTACTTACTTACTTACCGGCTTTTAAGGAACCCGTAGGTTCATTGCCGCCCTCACATAAGCCCGCCATTGGTCCCTATCCTGAGCAAGATTAATCCAGTCTCTACCATCATATCCTACCTCCCTCAAATCCATTTTTAATATTATCTTCCCATCTACGTCTCGGCCTCCCCAAAGGTCTTTTTCCCTCCGGCCTCCCAACTAACACTCTATATGCATTTCTGGATTCGCCCATACGTGCTACATGTCCTGCCCATCTCAAACGTCGGGATTTTATGTTCCTAATTATGTTAGGTTTTTGTGAGATCATAAAATCTTCTCAGGTTACATTACATCATGATCTAATATCTCAGAAAATAGAAAAAAGAACTACCGTCGAACCGTCCAGAGTCGACCGCTTTTTTTCGTACTTTTAACGCTACTTCACAGACAATGCGATCTACTATTTCACTGAAAATGGTATGTTATAGCGCACAACTCAAGGTTTATTTTCTGTTATTTTCACGGTCACTAAGGAAAACAAATTTTATACGCCGGTCGACTCAACCCTGTACATGGTGTTAAGTCGACCACCATATTAAAAATACATGTAAATGAATGTGTACTGTCATTCCGGTTTTATTATTATTATTTTTTATTTTTAAATTATTTGGATTATTAAAATGCGAACTTTAATACAGTTATTTTAATGTGCATACATTAAATAGGTTAAGGCTCATAACTTTAATAGAACATATTTAATTAATTAGCAGACATAAAATTACGTCAAACTACACACAACATTATCACATTATTAATGTACTAATTAATAAAATAGCCCTGGAAATACAGAAAATATAGTTTCCATCTTCTAATTAATATCATAATCCTGAAAATCAACACTAAATTTTACGAATTCCTTTTCCTGCATAGGAACAGGAGCACTTAGTCAATAAGAATCACATCCTCCACCTCAGGATATTTGAACTGGAATCCACCACAATTTCTAACAAAACGAAGTTCAAGTCCTTCTCCTGGAACCAGTTCCTCAATGCAACCGACATAAAATTAATTTACTTTGTAGTTGGGAACTTCACTAAAAGCTGATCCCCTGATTTAGGGTCATCGAAATTGTCATTATCATTGTTATCTTCCTCTTCAACCACTCATCTGACGAATCTTTAGTGGAATGTCGTCCGTCTTCATCACTATCACCGGACTCTGGTATCCTCTCTGTTTTCTTTTCGTGGTGGTTTTCTTGGCTTCTCTTTTTCTGCTCTCCTCAGTTGAGACAGGAAGAGAGATTTCTTCATTTGACTGAGATGTTCCGCCTTCAGTAAGCCTACTGATACTCGTAATATTTTTTCCTGGTTCAATTTCAATTTTCCTTTTCCATTTCTTGGCAGCCAATTATTTTTCATATCTCATGACCTGGAGCACTTTGATGACCGCTTCTCCCACCAGTGCCGGTGTGGACTGAGATTCTGGAGACTCTGTCAAACCAGATTGTGGTAGTTTATTAAGGACTCTTTGTGGCTCGAATAGATAAATTCCACAGGCCTGCATGGTCGACTCTGTACTGGAATACAACTTCAACTTCTGACATCTCTCAATAATATGAAAAAATATTTTTTGTTGTAATATGTTGTTAAGTTTAAAATTCTGATTACAGAAATACAGTTATTTTGTATTGCGTTACAGTTAAACAAGGCTAAATTGTTAAAAGTTAGACAGAGTATTTTTTTGTTTTATTTTTGCTATTGGCAACAATGAATTTTACATAATCAAGGATGCAAAATACGTTTGGCACTACCTTGCGAGATTGAAAGGAGAAGTGTTATCAGTCAGCTGGAAGCAAGCAGTGGCGGCTAGTAGGCAATTCTATTGGAATAAACACGTGAAATTAGAAAGTGTACACAGTGGTCGAATCTAGACCCCCAGGTCGACTCTAGACGGTTCCACGGTATTCTATAATCCGAAATCATCGTTAATTAGCAATACTGAGTAGTCCCTGGTATTATATGAAGGTTACTATAGATGGAAGCAAAATAATACCACCTCTAAGTACTTGCTAATTTAGAGGTAAAGCAAAGGTACTGTTTTGAAAGACTCCCAATTATTCACTGTCCCTCAAGAAAATGTAAGTGGCCTGTAGCATGAAAGATTGCAATACAAAAGAAAACAACTTGTAAATTTTAGTAATATTTTGTCTGGAAATCCAGACTTGTATAAGCTGTGTTCATAGAACAGTTTTAATGTGATCCTTTAGCATAATTTATTTATTTTATTGCTAGTAAGTTTGAAATGAATACAAGTTAATACAAAATGTTATATATACATCCAGATTACACAACTTTTAACACTATATCACTTCGGACTATATATTACATGTCTTTCTCGTATTAAATTCTATCGTACCTGGTTAACATGTTTCGGCCTTGTATGGGCCTTCTTCAGGACTGGTTGTTGCTGTTTTTGGCGCCTTTTGTTTTGTTTCCTGTGGGGGTTTGTTTGTGTGGTGTAATGTGGAGTCAAAGAATGTGTGTGTTTTGAAATTGAGTTGTGTGTTGAGAATTTCATTTCAGAACACACATTCATTCATTCATTCATTCATTTATTTTATTCCATAGATCTTACATGAGCAATGAAGCTTTAAGATGTGGAACATGTCAACATTTTACAATATTACAATTACAATTTTTACAAATTTTTATAGTTTTACAATTTAGTAATTTTCTACAATTTTTACAATGTTGTACAATTTTTTTACATTTTGGCGAGATGTAGTGAGATGAAATGAGGTCCGAGGATTCGCCAAAATATTACCCGGCATTTGCCTTTTCGGTGGGGGAAACCTCGGAAAAACCCAACCAGGTAATCAAATCAAAGGGGGTAATCAAATCAAAGGGGTTGATGCCAAGGACTCGCCATAGACCATCCGGCTTCAGTCCCACGGCTGTGGAAAACCTCGGAAGAAACCAAAGTCCAAAGGGGGATCCAACCCAAGCCCGAACGCAGCTCCGGATCAGCAGCCCAGCGAGTCTGCCGACTGAGCTACATCGATGGCTCTACTAAAAGTATACAATACATAGCCAATCAGATTATTAAATTTACAAACGCAAACGATCATTCATAAGTTGAGCTATATTATAATACAAAACAATTAAATTAAATTTAAGGCATAAACAATTCAACCAGTTGTGATATACAGAAATTGATAATACATATCATGCAAACTACTTCAAATTACAAACACAAACAATTTATCAGTAGAGCTATATAGATTACTATTCAATTTAAAGCATGTACAATTCATCGGCCAAAACTATACAAATATATACAATACAAAGTAGCATACTTTTATTAAGCTATACAAATTTGTGCAATTAATATCAAGTAGATTAATTCAATTTATAATCATAAACAATTCATCAGTTGAGCTATACATATTACCATTCAATTTACAGTAGGTCTATATACAATTCATCAATAGAGCTACACAGACTAGTAATCATTTTAAGAAAATATACAATTCATCAGCCAAACTATACAAACATATACAATCAAATTAGTTCAATTTACAAACTTATTTTCGTTAAGCTATACAATTCATATGAAGTAGATTAATTCA
Source organism: Periplaneta americana (assembly GCF_040183065.1). Taxonomy (NCBI): domain Eukaryota; kingdom Metazoa; phylum Arthropoda; class Insecta; order Blattodea; family Blattidae; genus Periplaneta; species Periplaneta americana. Next base: position 181,608,598 of record NC_091124.1, read on the forward strand.
ATTTATAAGCTTAAACAATTCATCAGTTGACCTATACAGTATACTATTCAATTTACAGTACATACAATTCATCAGTTATGCTAAACAAAAAATACAATACATAGTAAACAGATTAAGTCAATATAAAACATATTTTAGTTGAGCTATATAAAATTGTACATGTCATTTAAGTAGAATAATTCAATTCACAAGCATAAACAATTCATCAATTGTGTAGAAGGTATGAGTATGTAGAAATTTGGTTAATTCTTTTCTGAACCTTTTACACACTCTTTGACTCCACATTACACTATACAAACACGCCCTCACAGGAATCAAAATAAAAGGCGCCAAGACCAGCACCAACCAGTTCTGAAGAAGGCCCATAAAATGCCGAAACATGTTAATCAGTTACGATAGAATTTAACACGAGAAAGACATAACCTTACAAAATGTCCTGCAACAATAGGAACTGGACCTAAATTCTCTTCAAGATTGGATCGACATACATGTCATAAGCTGTTGGTTTGAGCTGTGAAATTAATTGGCGTTCCTTGTCATCAAACGTAATTTTTTCAACCTCCAAGATTAACAACAGTATCTCGTCACCATAAAAAAAAACAGGCACTGCCTCATAATGTCGATTTTGGGGTAAACACAGGTTTTGAAAGCAGATGGTTTTCGAGATTTAAAAAATCTTGTCTGTGAAAACATTGACAAAAAATTCAGAATTTGTTCTTATATCCACAGTCTACATTTAGTTTATTTTTTGTGAAAGGAAAATTATTACAAATAACGCTCTTTATCTCATAAAAATAGTTATATTCCGTGAACTGACCAATACTCAGGTATCATTTGATTATTTATTTTTGAATAACATAAACAAATTGTATGAATAGAATATTTTTTTGCAGTCTGCTGAAAAGTTGTTGCAATAATATAGAGGCAATAATTGCATGCACAAAAGAGGTAGGCAGTTATATGTTGGAATATTTCCTTGTTAAGGCATGGATGTCATCAAACAGTACAGTCTACACTTTCTCGTGATAGATGTTACGCAATAATTCAAATAGTAACTATATGTACATCTATTATCAGGTAGTACATCCCACTTGACGACATGTGTCAGAGGAAGAGCAATTGTTTGTATACATCTGAAGTCTGACTAGTGTAATATGTAGCTTGTCGGCGATGTATGCAATGGAGGGGGAAAGGAACTGGCCACCCTACCCCATTATCTCCTGACCTAGTTGCCTTATAAGTGTGGCTTCTTGGTGTCACTTGAGAGGTTCAGACCTGTCTTCGGACATTGACTGAACAACAATTATAATATTACGTAAAAGTTTGTTACCTTCTTACAACCTCTTTTGCAGATTCACATAATTTCCAATTCCTTGAATTCACACTATGCAGAAATCTACCCCAACTAACAAAGCGGTCAGAGGTTCGATTTCAAGCATGGTAATAAAGAAATTTATCTTCCGTCCACTACATTAGGATCAGGATAAAAGCGCATACAAGTTTAGATGTAACCGATAAGAACACAAATTAATATTACTGAGATATTATTATTATTATTATTATTATTATTATTATTATTATTATTATTATTATTATTATTATTATTGACGTCGTACAAAATTTTGTCGAATATCCTTTTGAGAAGATTAATTCCATATGTAGATGAAATTATTGGGGACCATCAGTGTGGTTTTAGACGTAATAGATCGAATATTGATCAGATTTTTTGTATTCGACAGATATTGGAGAAAAAATGGGAGTATAAGGGTACAGTGCATCAATTATTCATAGATTTCAAAAAAGCGAATGACTCGGTTAAGAGAGAAGTTTTATATAATATTCTTATTGAATTTGGTATTCCCAAGAAATAGTTCGATTAATTAAAATGTGACTTAGTGAAACTTACAGCAGAGTCCGTATAGGCCATTTTCTATCTGATGCTTTTCCAATTCACTGCGGGCTAAAGCAGGGAGATGCACTATCACTTTTACTTTTTAACTTCACTCTAGAATATGCCATTAGGAAAGTTCGGGATAACAGGCAGGGTTTGGAATTGAACGGGTTACATCAGCTTCTTGTCTATGCAGATGACGTGAATATGTTAGGAGAAAATATACAAACGGTTAGGGAAAACACGGAAATTTTACTTGAAGCAAGTAAAGAGATAGGTTTGGAAGTAAATCCCGAAAAGACAAAGTATATGATTATGTCTCGTGACCAGAATATTGTACGAAATGGAAATATAAAAAATGGAAATTTATCCTTCGAAGAAGTGGAAAAATTCAGATATCTTGGAGCAACAGTAACAAATATAAATGACACTCGGGAGGAAATTAAACGCAGAATAAATATGGGAAATGCGTGTTGTTATTCGGTTGAGAAGCTCTTATCATCCAGTATGCTGTCCAAAAATCTGAAAGTTAGGATTTATAAAACAGTTATATTACCGGTTGTTCTGTATGGTTGTGAAACTTGGACTCTCACTTTGAGAGAGGAACAGAGATTAAGGGTGTTTGAGAATAAGGTGCTTAGGAAAATATTTGGGGCTAAAAGGGATGAAGTTACAGGAGAATGGAGAAAGTTACACAACACAGAACTGCACGCATTGTATACTTCACCTGACATAATTAGGAACATAAAATCCAGACGTTTGAGATGGACAGGACATGTAGCACGTATGGGCGAATCCAGAAATACATATAGAGTGTTAGTTGGGAGGCCGGAGGGAAAAAGACCTTTGGGGAGGCCGAGACGTAGAAGGGAAGATAATATTAAAATGGATTTGAGGGAGGTAGGATATGATGGTAGAGACTGGATTAATCTTGCTCAGGATAGGGACCAATGTCGGGCTTATGTGAGGGCGGCAATGAACCTTCGGGTTCCTTAAAAGCCTGTAAGTATTATTATTATTATTATTATTATTATTATTATTATTATTATTATTATATTGTTTTAACAAATGTAGATGCAACAATTTTCTACATTTTCGACTACTTTAGAAGCCAGCCGTTTACAAATTGTAACAGATGGACGAATACATATTGCGAATATAATCAGTAGGTATTTAAATAAGGGTTTTCAGAATCTGGATCAGATTTTGGCTCCCTACAATACTTTTTTAGTTTTTGTCCGTAAATAGGTAATAACCTGGGAGGGGTATAGAATGTGGCGTCATAATATGTGAACAAGCGATGGAAGTGGAGCAATGCGAGAATGTTGAAAAAGACAGAGGGGAGAAAAGTGGCATTGCATCCATAACTAATCTAAAGCGAAAATGTAATTCTGTACCTACTCATAGTATAACTTCAGAAACTCAGTGAAGTTCATGAGTAAATATAGTGCAAGAGTATGCTGATGTAATGTAGTAATATATATATAAAAAATATAATATATACAGAGTGTCCCATTTATCTTGACCACCCAAAATAACTTTGTACGCAAGCACCAAATGAAAAATTACTTCATACAAAAGATGTACAACTGAAAGGAGGAAATAATACTGATGGGGAGGCAACCTTGTAGCGTTATTTATTATTGAGATACGAGTATTGATACATTGTTTCTTTAAATGGCACTATGTATTTATTATTCAGTATTTCAATTAAACTCGTAAAAGACCTGTACAAAAATTTATCAGAATGGGTCACTCTAACAAACAGAACGTCAATAAACGGAACGTTATTTGATGCCTTGACGGCATCGCTCTTGTGCATAGTCCGAACAGAGGAAGTGCCTTCACTTTAAGTTGGTGTAAACAATACCCACAATGAGCTAATATGATACATTTTTTAAAACGTCCAGACGAGATTAATTGAAATAATCTATACTAATAATAAATCTGTAGCCGAAATTTTTCTGGTAATTTTCGATTTTCCAAAAATAATTGGTCCTAACATATATAATTAACCACCCTGAAACCGAAAATCGATTTTTTGAAATTTCTGTTTGTATGTCTGTCTGTATGTTTGTTACCTTTTCACGCGATAATGACTGAACGGATTTCGATGAAAATTGGAATATAAATTAAGTTCGTTGTAACTTAGATTTTAGGCTATATGGCATTCAGAATACATTATTTAAAAGGGGGGTTATAAGGGGGCCTGAATTAAATAAATCGAAATATCTCGCTTATTATTGATTTTTGTGAAAAATGTTACATAACAAAAGTTTCTTTAAAAATAATTTGTGATACGTTTTACTCCTTGAAAAATTTTGATAGGACTGATATTTCATGAGATAAATGAGTTTTAATATTAAAATAGCTGCCATATAAGGCCGTGTAATGAATTAAAAAACAAATTACTTTGTCTATAAGGGGCCTTGGACAGCAACAATCAAAAGCTATGAAAGATAGCCTACAGAGAATGTTTCTGTGTTTGTATGAAGTAATATCGGAAGCTAAATTAACCGATTTGTATAATTAATTATTATTTCACCATTGGAAAGTGTAGTTTCTCTAGATGGACATAATGCTATAATATTATTACAGTAACTTCTGATATAATATAATATAATATAATATAATATAATATAATGTAATGTAATGTAATGTAATGTAATGTAATGTAATATAATATAATATAATATAATATAATATAATATAATATAATATAATATAATATAATATAATATAATATAAGTTATTTCAAGGCTTCAGAACCATAGTGGGCCAAGCGCCATTTACTGAATACGTAGAAAACAAGGGTTAAACTTAAGTTATTAGCATAATTCAACGGAAACCTATAACAAGTAAAATAAAATATACACATTAAATCTAAATGATATCGATCATCATTAAACTATGGTTGCATGTAATAAAAATTAAGAAACAGACTAAAGGAATTGTCATTGCACCAAATGAGTGTCTCTGTGGACCAATATGATCGCATTTTAATTATTTGGATGCAATTTAAATTAAGTAACATATTAAACGATTTATCCTTCTATCAAACACGAATGTTCCCTGGATCAAACGTCCTATTTTAATTATGTAATTACTTTATATTTATTTCTAACGGGTGCAGCGGAGAGCACAGGTACGGCTAGTGAACAGTAAATATATACCGTAGTGTCATTTAAAAACAATGTTAGTACTCGTATCCCATTAATAAATAAATCTACAAAGTTGCATCCTCATCAGTATTAGACATATTTCCCCATTTCAGTTGTACAACTTTTGTCTGTAACAAAGTTTCATTTGGTGCTTGCATACAAAGTTATTGGGTGGTCAAGGTAAATTGGATATTCTGTATACATATTAACATGTATATGTATATATACAGGGTGTAACAGGACCTCGCCGTCAAAGTTTGAGAAATGATTACACCAGAGGTCTCCAAAAAGCGTATAGTCATTCGTGCTCTCGATGCTGCCCGCCGAACACAGTGTGCTGTAAGGCTAGAGGAGGGGGAGAGACTCGTGCCTCAACAGATGGGAGCGGTCAGTGGGGGGATTGCGGCAACGATCTGCTTATGTTTACAAATAATAACATCAAAGGGATAAGAAATATCATAAGTTTGTATATTATTTTGATATATTATGAAGCTTATATTTTTGATTGGGAAATATTCGTGAGCGAATGCAAACATGGAAAATATAATAATTAATTTCGCATAAGCTACACTTTCCAAACATCTAGCATTGCCACAAACCATGTAACACGATTGTACATGTCGATTATATTCTGATTGTGTCCTTGCAGATGACAATTGAAATTGTTGAAATTTTCCGAAATACCAAAAAGGAATGTTAAATCAGTAACAAACAGTTCATCTTCCAGCTCCTGAATGTCCTTCCCTTGTAAATTAAAGGGAACAATTAGTTTCAATGAACAATGTAGATATACTGAAACAATATATACAATAAAGCATATGCATAAATATCTTACCTAATCTTCATATTCCTCTCTTAGGCCTAATTGCTCTAACAGCTTACGAAATTTGCGATATTTTAGGAAGGAACCATTAATTGTGTTGACCAATCGTACGACGACATCCATCATCTATTTCATATTTACAAGTTTACTCCACAGTGCTTCCTGGTGAATTAAACAATGCAAATATGTTACATTTACAGGCACTCCCTTATCAGTCAACCATTTGTTTAGCCTGCCCAACAATCCTGTCCGTTTACCAGTCATGGCTGGAGCCCTATCTGTTGCTATTGACACAAGCTGTTGCAAATTCAACCTTTCTGTTCTATGGTTTCTTTCAGTATCTGAAAGGCATCTTCTCCAGTTGTATTTTCCTCCAGAGTAATTACATCTAAAATATATTCAGACAAAGTAAAATGTTCATTAATTCCTCGGATGAAATTGGCTAGGTGAGCTTTGTCATTTCTATATGTACTTTGGTCCAATGCAAGTGAGTAAGCTACAAACTAGTTAATTGTTGTTTCGACTTCAGATTCAATTACATTTGCAATCTTTCAAATCCTTCTCCGAACAGTGTTTGGAGACAATTTAATTTTCTTAAACTTGTGACTTTGTTCTGGACACAGTATTTTAGTAACGTCCTGTATGCACGATTTTACAAATGCACATTCTGTAAAGGGCTTCATTGATTTTTCAATATTCCAAGTTAGAACATAGCTAGCAAGAAGTTTTTTGTTTAAGACTGAGGATACGTGTGTGATTTGTGTTTGTATTTTCTTGTTTCAAATTTGTCAAAATATTTGTATTTTACCTAAAATAAAACGAGAAACTATAAGTATATCATGCGAAACTGAGTGTAAACGTATTGTAATATACTGATTATTATGTATAACCAACAGTTATACAGACGTCCCAAAATAAATTATTTTTACAGTCCAGCATACTTGTTATTTTATTGTATGATATTCTTTGTGAAGAGTCGAGTAGTGTCGTCGCATTTTCAATTTTAACACGCCCTTAAGAATTTTCGAAAAAATTAAACATTTCATATTCTCCCCACTAACACATCCATGAATGTACTACGGTCATGATTAGAAGACATTGTGAAATGGTCGAACACTCCGACCAACACAATGATAATTGCAGTCCGCCACTGCCCTTCGTTAGAGCATACACATTGAGTACAGTACAGGTGGGGATGGATGAAGCGGAGTGGGCTCACTACATACTGACTTTGGTTCCGTTCAGGGGCTTACTCGCGAGTACGCTTTTGGAGATGTCTGGATTACACAGAGAGGGTTATTTTTTGTTAAAGAGCATAATATGCTCGATGATACGTCCTTCATGAGTTATGCATCCTATTTAGAAGCGCATTCCGCATCATGTACGTTGCATAAGTATGCGCCTTAAGTCATTATCTCTGCTACATTCCTGTAGTTATTGGTCTGTCCGGTGCATCTTCAATACGTCTTATCATCCAACAATCCAACACAACACTCCCATTCTTAACAGAGTTGTATGAGGAATGCTGCTAAGTTGTCAAAAATTTAATGAGGTACTATAACAAGATATGTAATTTTAACAGCTGTTGTAAATTGCCAGAACATGCTTCGAAAATTAAATTAAATTTCTGTAAAAATAATTCTGGACTTCTAACATTTGGATGCATAGTTCCTAAAGGACATGTCATCGACCGTACGTTCCTTAACAAAAAATTATCCTCTCTGTCTGAATTATCATTCCTCAAAATTTGTTGCTGAGGTCCTGTTACATCCTGTATAACGTAATAGTAATATTATTTTAAAATATATAGTGTGTAAACAGACATTTTACTCTATTTTAATTTTAATCTCGAAACGTTATTTAACATTAACTTGGGATTAAGTGTGCTTAAATTCGACAGGCTCAGTAGATTTACTGGCATGTAAAAGAACTCCTGCGGGACAAAATTCCGGCACATCCGGCGACACTGATATAACCTCTGCAGTTGCGAGCGTCGTTAAATAAAACATAACATTTTTTTTTTAACTTGGGGACTGTGGTTCCTATGTCAATTTGTAGGAACGTAGGTCCTATTTCTAGTAACATTCCCAAACCAAAGAATTGCTGATGATAATTTCGAAATAGACTGTAAAACGAGAAATGTAATTATATTCTCTCCGATAGTCAGGCGGCCCTTAGGACTTTAAATCTCTTAGGAACCCCATCTAATAAAATTAGTTTGTGACTACCTAAAGGTAGTCTATATGAAAATTATAGAATTGAACTCGGATGGTTTTCTGGACATGCAGGAATTGAAGGGCTAAGGTCGCAGATTCCCTAGCAAGAGAAGGATTGCTGAACTATTTCATTGGGCCATTGTACAATGTCGGAGTATCTCAAGGATTGCCCTGGAGGGTCGTTACTACCTACAGAGTGAGACTGCTGTAAATCTGTTTAATGCATGAGGAAGTCAGAGGCTGTGGTAGGAGGCCCAAATAAATAAATGAAACTAGGAATAAATAAATCCAGATGGACATAAGTCTAACTACAATATAATTATCGTTAAAGGGCTATCTGAGAGATAAAGTAGTATATGTCTGAAATGCCAGAGCATGTATTATGTGGCTTTGAATTGTTATTAACCAATGAATTATATACCAATTGTTGTATTTGATTTACTGAAACCAAGTTCAAGGGATGATGTCTTCATAACAAAAATGGTTAATTTATTTGAGAACATGGGACTGTGTGAGATGACAAATAGGAGCAAAGTAATATTAGAGAAACTGACGAAACCCTTTGGACTTACATATTTCCAATTTAATAATTTTTTATTTACAAGCTGCCTCCCATCGAGGGTAATCCTTACGGACTCAAAAATATTTATATGTAAACAATAAGTAGTGAATAATAAAAAAGAAACAAAAAAGGCATGAGAAATTATAATTGCATTAATGTGACACCATACGATTAATTAGAATTTGACAGGAACTTTTTAACAATGGCATCCCTCAGAAATGTTGGCACAGTAAATTTCCTTCGAAATTCTTCGAAAAAAGCTGGCACAGTCCCTTGAGCACCCATGAGCATGCCGAATACCTCAATGTGAGTTAAAGAATATTTCAGCCTGAAATAGTTAATTATATGCTCATAGATCGACTTCTTCTCGATGTGGACCTCGGCTGACTGATGATATTCTACTTCAAAACGTATCGTGGGTCCACATTGATGCTCTGTTTAGTGTCAAAAGTAGAATGGATCGGGGGAAGATATAATCATTCAAAGCATTGTATGGGTCAATAAAAGTAGCAAAGCTCATTTATTTCATTATTAAAATTTATGTTAAACAAACTCTCAATTTAGAAATAAATAGTGATAATGCTGCCGTTTCATTTGAATTTTTAAAAATGTGTTAAGATAGAACAGCTGTGCAGAATGAGATCTGGAAAGTTTTCACTTACTGAGTGATAGTTGATTTTGAGTGCTTTCGACTGTCCGCGAAACGGGAAATTTTCATTCATGAAATCAACTTCAAATCTAATACTGATGAAGTTACTGAATTGATGTTCTGCTTGACGCCCTACCAACTGAGTTTATACCGAGGACGGCATAGTATTGTTTTTCACAATCGTGCACAAATTCAAACCAGCAAAGTATTATATTCCTCTCGGCACAAACCGTGGCCAAGAAATATAAATGTGCAACTAAAGAATTAGTACCAATGTAGAGTAAATATGAGTATACTTTGAAAACGAATTATTTGCCCTTATTTAATGAATTAAAACAGGCCTATCTATAATAAACTTTGAATGACTTATATAGGATTTCTTCCCTATCTTTTAAAAATTGTATGTGTATAGTAGAACTCTAAAGCGGTACCAACATTTGGATGCTCAATATATAGTGGTATGTGTGCACATGGCACATTGAACGATATATTACAATACATAATTCGTCATAACTGTGACTCGTTATATTTTAACAGTTCGTCATATCCGTGACTCATCAAACGTAACATTTCGTCACAACAATTAGGCCTATGTGAAATTTTAAATTTTTACATCATTACAGTAATACAGGGACATCATTTTATTTTGACTTCTATTTTTATTGTACCTGAGTTTTTTAATGTACTTCACAACCACCCCTTCTACTAATGAAATTCCAACTGTACTCCACACAAAACCAAGGCCGCATATAGTAAGCAGTACTGAGTTGGTGAGTAAAGTAAGTTTCAGAAACATGTTCGCGTTTTCCAGTGACGAAAGAGCTTTCAATATTGAATCATATTTTCGCGCAGGTACTGTCGTCCGTTTGCCTACGTCTCATCCCGATTTCCCCCACCTGCTTCTGCTCGTCCCTCTGTAAGAGCTGGGCTGTCTTAGCTCTTTTCTGAGAACATTAATTTCTGTTAGGAATTGGACGTTTACGTAATATTATACAACTGTTTAAAATAACTTAAATAAAAGGGCCTCTTTAAGGTAATTAACTGTGACGTGATTTCCCCCCTTTCTACGATCCTGCGGCATAACCACTTGGACGGACAGTAGATAGCATGTCTGAGTAATTTTATATTTTCGGGTCGGGCAGAAGTGAAGATTGAATTTACAGTACGTAAGGTACTCTTTTATAGAGTAGGTACAGAATTATTTCAACATGAGTTACTAGTACGAAGGACGAAACTGAGATTTGTAATTAGATGCAATAGTCTATAGTGCCATAATATGCACAAAGGAACTGAAGCTTGTATCGAAATGAAAGGCCACCACTTTCAAAAATGTGTTTAAATATCCATATTATGATTATTTTTCATTCTCTATATTGTACGGTAATGTGCTGTAGACAGTATAATATACACTGCATAATAAATACGTTCGCATGGATAAATCAGTTCGTGAGTAAAACACTTATTCTTAATACAGTACTGTATTTTGATAAAACAAAAACCTAATGAAAATTATCGAACTCAAAATCGCGATATTTCCTAGTTTACGTACATGGATTAACTACTTTTCTTCCCTCCTATAGCTAGTAAAGTGATTTGTTAGTGTTTTACGCCAGTGTCATCGAACTCCAGATGTGGAAGGGGGTAGCGAACAGTGTTTCCGGTTCTCTAAAGGTATAGCCAGGTTAATATTAAAAATGTTAGTAATAATAAAATGATGTCCCTGTACTTCTTAATGCATTTGTAGTAATGGAGCAGTAAATTGGCAAAGTAATTAATTTCAGTTATATCAGGACATTTCTCAGCTGAATATCTGCATAATAACAGCACACCAACATATTGTTGGTGCTTCCATTCAGAAGTCAACACTGAGGATTTTATTCATCCAAAGGCTGAAATTTTTTAAATGTCAATGGGTACCTAATGACTTCTAACACGTGCCAATGCATTTTGTTTTTCATAACTATTAATGTTATTATTTTGTATTTATTTTTGTGCCGTGGTGAGTTTTTCTGTTCCAATTTACATTAGTGTAACACGAATTTGAAATAAACCTATGTTGTCAACTCTGATCTAATTAATCTTAAAAACAATTTAGTACAATTTTCTAAACATTTGTTGTATAGAATGTTCGCGTTGCAAGGAAAGTGTCATTTGTAAGATTTTTCACTTTACGTAAAATACAAAAAAGAGTTTTAGTGTTTAAAATTAATTCCGTGCGCAAAGCAGCATGTTGACATTCCTTGCTGTGTGTCCCTATTGGATTTGGTTATTTAAATTAAAATGCATCAATGTAAATATCGTTCAATTATTGCTATAGAAATTTCGGAATGGGGACACAGTTCCAAAGGTTAGAATTTTATTTTCTGACAAGAAACATTTAGAAATATGGGTACAGTCTATTAACTGTATTTCATGCAGAAAATTGTTCGAGTATGTTTTTGAGTACATTGTACACAACCTTCATAATTTGTTGTTTTAGGCAAGTGTTTATTTTTAGTAAAGATTATATTGTGGTCGGGAGAAAAACGTATTAAGTAAAAATTTTATTCTTTTCAGGAGAGCAGTAGAAAGATTGAAATTAGTGTCAATGATAGAGTTTTTTTAATTAAGAGGTTTTTCTTGGATATTATTTGTTTATATATATTCTGAAATTGATAATGTTGCTCATTTAACAATTTTCTTGATTATTTACAAAAATAGCCGCACTTAAACCCTTTTAAGACTAGAACCCAAACTGAGTAGAAGGGACTATGTAAACATAAGACATTTTTTATGTCAAAATAAATTAAAAATGCAAATTATTAAGAATGAAAAATGGGTTTTAAACAATTACAGGACTGTTTACTCTGGTGGTTAAAGTTTTAAAAGGAAAGGGCATCAGTATGTGATAAAATGGCTAAAATAAAAGTTAGACCTTTTTAATAGGGAAGCATGGAAATTAAACATGTGATGTTTGTAAGGAATAAAGTATTAAATATTCTTAAGTCTTTTATTCTGTGTGTGCTCGATTCGAAAAGTACTTAGGACATTTGGTAACGCTCTATAAATCCAGTCAGGAGTCATATTTGACTTTAACAGTTTTACCAGATTGTAGAGAATTGTCTTCACTTTCAGACTATACAGTATAAAAATCTGATTTTCACAAAAAATTGACTTTAGACCTTTTTCCTCCCGGCCATAAAATCTAAAATCACCTCATAAATTGAGTTCTAGATACTGAATAATATACTTAAATAAAATCCGTCCAATGGCTTAGAACACTTTGGTGTAAAGAGAGAGAGAGGGGACATGGAATATTAAAATTCTCATTTTAATGTTGTACAGAGCATAGGCCTATGTTTGAGTGAGTATCGCGGTAGTAATATGCGTTACAAGAGCGGTATGTTGAAGTTTTAATGTACGAGGAAAAGTTTGAAAAAGCGAAACGTAGTTGAGCTTTTTTAATTTCCAAGGATTGAAAGAAAACATACCGCTCGTGTATCGTACATTATTTTGTGCGAAGATCGTTTATTACAAGAGGAATTTCTAATTAGTTGCAATGAAATCTCCATCTTGGATTCTGTTCAGTGACGGCAAATTTGTAAAACAAAAATGTCTATCTTCAACATCGTTGCTTTAAAATGTTTTCTGTGTTTACTACACTCCAGCAAGCCGTGATATATACGTCTGTCTTTTTTTCCCCCCAGTCCATAAATGCGAACTCAAAACAAACGGTAAGGTTATGTAATGATTTATTTTTCATTTTAATATTTTAGAAATATTATTTATATAACATATTGAAATAATAACATCGGCCTCTGGAACCTTGTTGATTTTTTCACGGCTTCCTTAATGTTACTTGCATCACGAATGCAGTAACTTTAGTGGAGTTGTAGAGTTTACTTAATTTTTGCAAATATTTAAAAACAATAATTAACAGTGCAATTTAGGTGAAATTGCAGTGGTAAGTTTCCAATTTATAATTATTACTATATTGAACGTCTCTAAAAATAATATGTTAGAAGCCTGAAGCAGCAAAATGAATATGTCACTTAAGCGGTAACAAGAGGGAAATTGTTATGTGTGTTAGGTTGGGAATACTGAATGTGGAATTTTAGACTTTCCCCGGATTAGTTTTGTGCGGAAACCAAGCAAATACGCACGATCTCGCACAAAAATAATTTTCAGTATCAAAATACTGCATCATTCTCAAAATAATAGAAAAGTAAGGAAAGCATTCTAAAATACTGACTTGATTTAAACTTGTATTTCACATATTTAAAGTTATCCGTTAAACTAAATGACCCATTAGGGGGAAACATTGAATTTGGTAGGCAACGCAAATTCGTCAAGTCCATGTACAGGTTACTAAGCCCTCTCGATCCCCTAATTATCGGTAATTTGCTATATAATGCATTTAAATCAGCCACACTGTGAGTTCTGGCCGCGTGTTCTAAATCCGGTTTATACGCCAGCTGATACAGATTGCTTCCATATTAAACAATCGAAGAGGACGACTAAGCCGGTGATATACTGAATACATTGACGTCATTGCAAACGACCGCTACATTTTGACTAACCTATTACAGAGCCGGAGAAAATCAATGCTCATCAGTGGAAAGAATTCGGAAAACAATTTACAACACTTCAGCTGTGACCTAGATAGCTAAGTCAGATAATATTTGTTAATATTCGTATTAATACTCGTACGTAGTTATTGATATGGATACATTTGCTTATTGTAGCATTTCTTTACGTTTCCATTGTAACCGCAGATTTATAGTTTACATTAAAATTAAGTCGCGACGCTTTTATTTCTGGCGTGACTCCTCCTCTTTGCTTACGTCTTAGAAAGTGAAGGCTCTATAAAGTCTAGGTAGGTAGTATCGTTCGCCATTTTTGTTCTTTTGTTGCCGAGCTACCATGCGAGGAATCTATTTGCCACACCGTTAAACATTATCATGTCGTAGCTCCTACGATAATAAATCAAACGCACTGTAATTCAGCAAATAATTGAGAGGCAAATAACGTCTTCGTGTGCTTTCTGCGAACGCCAACGAAAGAGCTAAAATGACGGGCGATTATATTAAGTATTTAACGAGCCTTAAGAAATTAATGACGTCTTCAACAGCGAATCACAAGACGCACACGTTTAAATGTAGTCGACCTGCAACGCGATTGGCTGCCGGAAATTAGAGCGACCGGACTATAGATTAGAATTCTTTATTCTACCGAATATCAAAAGAAAATTTATTTCAGCCAATGAAATGAGTTTACTGGATCAATGAAAATCATACTACGAGATGTTTCGTTAATCTGCTACAGTTTTTACATCTACAAAATCCTTTTTTTTTTTTTTTTCTATTCCAAGGGAGGCAGTATCTTTATATTTTATATTGCCTCTTTTCATAAATTTATTACGAAAGAAAATCAGGAGAGATTCGAGGTACATAATCTTCAAAATAAAAGCGTCGCTGTTACTAATTTCACAGCAACAAAAATAAAAGAAATAATGCGATTGTTTGTAATATATTTTCATAATTCTGTATTGAATGAAATTAATAGATTCAAGAACAGTCATTCCAATTGTCAAGGATGTTACATTTTTCATATTTCCAAACTCTATACAGGGTGATTCAGACAACCCGTAACAGTAATTTATTTCGGAAACTAGTGCATGAAAATTTTCGAGACAAAAATATTTATGACTAAAGCACATGTGAACTTTCACTTGAGCTTGATTTCATCAATCAGCTCTAACAGGAAGTAGAGTCAGTGGCGTATCACTTTAAAATTAAAGCGTTTCCTATGAAAGTTGTTTGTTCTGAAGAGCTCTATCAAATGGTACCCTATTTGACCCGACTCCCATTTGAAATTTTAAAGTGATACGCCACTGACCTACTTCCTGTTAAGGCTGATTGATGAGGGTTCCTTAAAAGTAAGTAAGTAAGCCAGTAAGTAAGTAACTAATACCGCTCACAACACCTCCACAATCAGAACTAATCGCTAAACTGTTAATTTCTTGTCTAACGCTACAACAGGACCGTATTTGCTTCTTTCCCTTAGTCAGTTATAGCCAGATGTGACAAATGCGAATAGAATTGATTCCCTATAAGCCTGCTGTAACATTTTATACTCTTGAGTATAAGTAGTAATATTTCCTTTAACTCGTTATATGGTACATAGATCTGCAACAAAGAAACTCAACTTGTCCTGTTCCTAACTAGAGCTATAATTTCGCCCCAGCTTCCTCCCCTGCGGTTGTACTTCCTTCTTCACTATCGTTCGCCATGTCATCCTGGACCTTCCAATCTCCTCTTCTCTTGCCCGTTCAAATCAAGTGCTTCCTTTGCAATAAGTTCAGTTCATCTGATCATCTCAGCGTGTGTCCCATCCATTGCCATTTCTCATTCCTTATTTTCAACTCAATAGGTTTCTGTTTTGTCCTTACCCAGAGTTTAGCATTGGATACAATGTTTGACCTTCATATTACCAGATGTTCTTCAAGCATCGGTTTATGAATGTCTTATCTTGTAGAACAGGTGCTTTCTAGCCAAATTGGCTAGTCTCTTATACATGAGACAACTCATCTCGCCTAAGGTATTCCGTGGTTTTCCTCAGGCGTAAGACAAATGTCGGGATGAGCCCTATAAGAAATGGGCCACGGACCTATATGCCCTTCCCCATATATATTTCTCCCCTTATTATAAACGATGTATGCCCTAGTTCAGATACTATAAATAGTCTATTTAATATACGAGGTCACTCAATTAGTCGCAAATTGAAGGACAGGGACCTCTCAAATTGCAGATTAGATTTCACGGCGCTTCTTCCGACGGCCTTCACATGCTTTGTCATCGAACAACAGATGACGGCGTCTTGCCATTCTAACGGCAAACACCAGCCAACTCCTCCTCGCCCCGTTCCGTGATCACTTGATCAAATCTCAGCCCCCCTCGCGTATGTGGTACCTAAGAGGTTACGTCCAATTTCGGCTTCCCCTTCAAAATTTTCTAGAGCTCCATCAGAGGAGCAGCGTAACCCGGAGTGAGACTAGTGGCCAACAGGCTTGGAGCTCACATATTTAGTTTTGTACAGCCCCCAACACCTTGCAAGGACGCGTTTTGCGTACCTCTTAAATTTTCCTCCCAATTCTCCTTCGATTTTTCGATTTTTCGATTTCTTTCCTTGCTGGACTCACATCCGTGAAGGAGTACGAACTTGACATTTACTCTCAAATACCCACAATTTTGTCTTCGTCCTCGATTCCTAGAATCTCCAGTTCGGGCGATGTATTGCGAAGACTCCATTGGCTTTGTTGATGTCTGTTGCTCTCCATCTGTGGCGGTAATAGAGTGAATCGGAGGGAGATGACTATTGGGGGAAGATGCTTATTTCTTTGTAGTTTCACATTCTTCCAAGAGAGAACGCCACGCTCATGTTTTCATGATCACTGAGACAGTTGAATATGTGTAGTATGGAAGCTAACTGATTTTGCCACGTGTTCTTGTTCTGAGAAGAAGAAAAGCAAGAAAAGGGGTCATTTTTCTGCTATAAAATAATTGCAAAGGTATATTAAAATTTTAATACATCCTTCAATTCGTTATAACTGCCAAACTTTTGTAATGAATATTGTAGTAAAAGTTCTAAAGTTTGTATTGTTAACAGCCAACGACCTTGTTCCGCCATCTTAGGTTGCGTCACAACACTAGGTATCTTACCCGATGCTTATGGAAAGATGATCACTTTTTTTTCGAGGTAACATGGTAACTTGATGCAAGAGTTTTATTTTTTGTTTTATTGCTGGGAATGTGTAAACATTACGTAAGATCCTCTGATAGAAGTCAGTGGATTGAGGATAGTATTCCACTTGCAATGGAACATGTTACAACAGAGGTTATGAACTGTTTTAGAGCATCGTAAGCATACGGGATTCCTTACGGTACCCTTAAACGCCTCCTAAAAAAGAATGACAAAAAATGTACTGGATTGAATTCATTGTGTACAAGAAGTGATTTCACGAATCTTGCTCACGGCAGTAAAATATATGCAGTGACTGTGTTGTTAAGTCGTTATAAACGAGTGAAAAAATGTCCATAAGCTTTAGATTAAGTCAATTTTATTAAATACATGTATCAAACAAAGTTCAGGTAAAATACATATAGCAGTAAATGTGTTAATTGTATTTGTCATCTTACCCGACTATCGGGAAAAGATGCCTACAGTGCAGGTAAGAAGAAAACCTGTATCTATAAACAAGGTAATTAATGTTTTCTGTTTTGTACCAAAAATATTGTTTCAAAATACCTTTCAGACTTCGATATTTCAATATGAAACAGTATCTTAAATTTTCAATAAAAAACAGGCATCTTCCCCCGATCCACTCTACTTCCGAGGTAGCAGAACTTGCCCACATTGTCAATGTCCTGGTCTCCGAACCTAAGTTCTGTAGTGTTCACATTCTTTTTCCACAACTCCTTTGCTTTTTTTTACGTTGAATGTTATTTTGACTTTCACAACCTCGGCTTCCAGATCTTTCAGCTTCATCTCCATGTCCTTTAAACTATGGGCGTAGGCCATACACAATATCCAAATCGTTTGTTGAGACTCCACTGAATCCCCAACCGTCTATTCATCGCGTGTGCCATCACTCCGTCTAGTCCTCAGAGCAAGATTAAAACAAAGGCAGAATATCAAAGCAGAGTACTGTCCTTCAAGCTCCAACTTCATTGTGCCATGGACAAAAGTAAACATCTCTCAACTTGATTCTCTCTCAGAGATTTATACCGAAAATAAACGGAAAGAAATCACGATTATTACTTGTTGCACGAATGATTGCCGGCAACTAGCAGGCGAACTAAAGCATAAGCACTGGATCCTAGCGCCAATGCCTCTCTCGAAATCGACAATCATTCGAGCAACGAGTTATTCCTAATAGATGAGGCGTTATGCCAGTTTCTCTCAGATGCGTTTCCAATTCACTGTGGGCTAAAGCAAGGAGATGCACTATCACGTTTACTTTTCAACTTCTCTCTAGAGTATGCCATTACGAAAGTCCAGGACAACAGAGAGGGTTTGGAATGGAACGAGTTACATCAGCTGCTTGTCTATGCGGATGACGAGAATATGTTAGGAGAAAATCCAGAAACGATTAGCGAAAATACGGGAATTATATTTGAAGCAAGCAAAGAAATAGGTTTGGAAGTAAATCCCGAAAAGACAAAGTGTATGATTGTCTCGTGACGAGAATATTGTACGAAATGGAAATATAAAAATTGGAAATGTATCCTTTGAAGAGGTGGAAAAATTGAAATACCTGGGAGCAACAGGAACAAATATAAATGATACTCGGGAGAATATTAAACACAGAATAAATATGGGAAATGCCTGTTATTCGGTTGAGAAGATTTTATTAGCCAGTCTGCTGTCAAAAAATCTGAAAGTAAGAATTAAAAAATAATTATATTACCGTTTGTTCTACATGGTTGTGAAACTTGGACTCTCACTTTGAGGAACGTAGATTAAGGGTATTTGAGAATAAGGTGCTTAGTAAAATATTTGGGGCTAAGAGGGATGAGGTTACAGGAGAATGGAAAAAATTACGCAACACAGAACTCCACGCATTGTATTCTCCACCTGACATAATTAGGAACATTAAATCTAGACGTTTGAGTTGGGTAGGGCATGTAACACGTATGGACGAATCCAGAGGATAATATTAAAATGGACTTGAGGGAGGTGGGATATGATGATAGAGACTGGATTAATCTTGCTCAGGATAGGGATCAATGGCGGGCTTATGTGAGGGCGGCAATGAACCTCCGAGTTCTTTAAAAGCCAGTAAGTAAGTAAGTAAGATGAGGCGTTATATTCAAAATGTAACATAACATTTAAATTTTAATTCACAACTGCGCGAGTGGAAATGATAATTAATTATGGAAAAGCCTATATACTATCCTGTATATGGCTAGGTTACTTTATTTATGTTACATCTACATAAGTTAATACTCAACGCAATGCTCTGTTACCTATCGACTATAGAGCACAACTACTCTCAATTACTCTTCAGATAATATATTTGAATGATAATGTTTTCATTAATACTTCAGCGTCTTACGTGTCTTTTTTTTTTTTTTTCAATAACAGCTATGTTGAAGTTCAAAAGGAACGGATTCTGTTTTTCGCTTTTATTCTCTAACGATGCCTCAGTACACCAGTATTTAAGTCAGTAACTTGGGGGGGGGGGAAGAAAACTAGAATGGATTCAGAGAAGGAAAAGATTCCAAAAATTACAATACTTCCCTTTATTATAATTATCTCTTTAAAAATTAGCAGGAAACCTTCAACACTCAATAACAAGAATATTATCTTTAATCATAATCACTCTCTTAAAAAAGGGATTAACAAGAAACTTCAAAGAATAAGTCAGAAGAACATCTCCCTACACTATAATCTCTCTTAATATAGAATAACAGCAAACCTTCAGAAAAAAAAAAACAAGCAACTGACCAAAGCTTTTCATTCAACAGCAATTCCCTTTTTACATAACTTTAAAGAATCTACTGACCCACTCATATCCTATCTCACAACTACAATCTCAAGTTCCCGGTGTATACTTATCACATCCCAATGCCAAAATTTAGGTTGGTTGACCCCTCCAACTGAGCTGATTTTGGTTTCTTAATCATCCGTCTCACGGCCAATCCCCAACTGGCTTTCTTGATCACTACCCGATCATCCTCCCCTCGAACATTCAAGTAGGAGGTGGAAATGGATCGCTCCAAAATAGCTAAAGTTAGATACCCCGGAAACGATCTTACCAAATACATATAGAGGAAGGATAGCTAAGTTTTCATTTTGTCGGATAACAATATTAAAAAGGCAAGCATTTCGTGACAATTCTTAAACATCCCTAGAAACTTACCCTTGTCTCCCTTGGCCTGTTTCAGGGGTGTCCGCCAAGAACTTCCTTGACGAACTGGGCCAGGAGTTGATAGCGACGACATGTGAGAGAAGTTTGAAGGAACGCGCGTTCCGCTGCCTCGGAGGCAACCTGCAGGAGTTCCTCACCACGCTAGACGGCGTGCACGATGTGCTGCAAGGGGACGGAGAGCCGGAGCGAGCCAGCTTCGTGTGCACCACCGACCCCCACGGTCACCTGGACCTCCTCATCGCCACGGAGCGGCCGGCCGTCGCCCTCCTCTTGCTGGGCAGCTTGAAAGCCATCGCGAAGCGCTTCTACCGTGTCGATGCCACAATCGATGTGTCTGACGACGAGCCAGGACATTACCGGTGAGTCGTGATTCTCAAAGTATTACCTGCGTTTGAACCAGCAATCTTCAGCGTGCGTGGATTAAACTAAGTCAGCGTTTCTCAAACGTTTTTGAAGTGGGGACCACTTTCTTAGGTCATAACAGTTCCGCGGACCACCTTACTCTTGTTCCCTTCGAAAGCAAATTTATCATTTTGTAGCATAATTTAATGCCAGTATATCCATATTTTAAAACAGAATTAATTATTTAAAATTAACTTAATTCCTTTTGAATCTTGCGTACACTACTTTTAACACTTGAATATAAGTAATTGATTAACTAGCGGACTTACTCGTGTTAATTAAGTAAGTCTGTGCGGCTTACAGCTGTTTCGGTGCTTCATCACACCATTCTCAGAGCCTACTAGATCTTGGCGTCATCTCGAACTTCTCTGCCTGTTATGTGAGTGCGTTTGATTGTTGAAAGTTGGAGTCAAAGAGTGTGTGTGTACTGAAATTGATCTGTGTGTTGATCAATTGGACAGACAGAAAGATCATTCCAAACACGCTACAAAGAACACATTAAAGCAATAACCAGAGGACACAATACATCTACATACGCCGATCACATAACCAATGGCTTCTTGCTTAATCAAGAAAAAAACCATCAACTTAACTTTCAGCCTAAACTATCTAATAAATAAGGACAACAAACTCAACTACACAAAATTTCTGGGACTTTTTATAGACTCCAGTTTAACATGGGATAAGCACATCGAGTACATATGCACAAAGCTATCAAGAGTTTTATATTTGCTAAAGAAATTATCTGCTTGCATTTCTCAAAATTATTTAAGATGTGCCTACTTTTCTTTCTTTCAGTCGATAATTCGATATGCCCTAATTTTCTGGGGAAATGGAACCAAAATTGGAAGCGTCTTGATGATCTAGTACTTTACACTAGACAAAATATCGACAATTACTCATTAGTGGCCAATATACATGATCATGAAATTAGAAATACTGAACAAATTAATATTCCATATTGTAGATTACAAAAGAGCAATACAAACTTTTTAATTATGGGGATGAAATTATATAATAAGCTCCCAAGTCAATATTATAAATTACCAATCAATAGTTTCAAAACTAGATTTTACAATTGTTTATTAAATAATCCCTTTTATTCTGTTGCTGAGTTTTTCAACACAAATTTGTATGACATTGTATTTAATAAATAAGTTATAATTGCAATTTAGTTAGTTTTCTACAATTTAAAAGTTTAAGATTATTTCATGTTTTCATTGTATTGAATGAATGAATATTAGCCATGATGTCCCATGTTGGGCACAGGCCTCCTGTGATGGGGTTAGAACCCCCTCGACAGGGGTGGCTCAAGTGTACTCGCTTGGTCAGCCAATCCAGGCGAGCTTGTCGTGACATGGTTAATAATCCTGTTCAACTTTAAGTAGCCTCCGCACTGTTCTTTGTTCATTTTCTTTCTTGCACTACACACATTATACTGACACTGGCACTTTGACAACACTATTTAACTGACACTTTTTCAACACTGACTTTACTATTTACAAAACTTATCTCACACTTTCACTAATACTGACTTTACTATTTACAATATCTTAACACTGATTACGTCACCTATTTACAATGAGCTTCCCTAGATCTTTCCACAAAACTCTGTTCTTTGCTGTCCTCGACCAATGTTTCCCCGCCTCTCTGGTAAACATGTCAGACCATCTGAGCCGTGGTCTTCCCTGTCCTCTCTTTCCGACGTAGGGGTCCCACATCGTGGCTGCATGGTCCATCTTGCCTGGTGTAGTCTCGCCACATGTCCCCCCAGGTCCACTTCGTTGCCGTGGCTCGTTCTGCTGCGTCAGTAGTGTTCGTCAGTCTTTGCAGTGTTTCGTTTGTCATTCTGTCTCGTAGCGTGGTGCCCAGTATTTTTTATTTGCATCTTCCTCTGGCATGTTTGTATACTTGAGCGTTCTCTCTCGTTACTTAAATTTTACTGTTTCTGTTATTAGTGTTTTTGTAAAAGTATTTATATGTATTTTTTTTCAATGTATTCTGACGAAGCCTAAAACTCTATGTCTAATGGCCAAATAAATTGAATTGAATTGAATTGAATGCTAATCATACATACAATAACATAAATGCTGACATGGAAATCCTACACATACAACCCAAGAACCAAAAACTCAACACACTAGTGCAATACGAAATATACAAACACACTAAAACACACCCCGATCAAATGTTTGGTTCTTCAGATGGTTTAGGAATTAGTAGGGAATCGTCATGTGTTGTTGATCTTACATCTGAGGGAATATTCAAATAAACTACACGTGTTAACTTCAAGAAAGACCATTTACTTTTATCAGAAAAAGGTAATATTCAGTAAGGTGCTCCGTAGGTTCCCTCCAAAATATTTGAACGGCAAACGACATTAAATTATGAGAACCATTTAGCCAACCTTGTAGACACCAGTATCGTGATTATCTACTGCAACCTACTTTGTGCCCAACTATTGTCCTAGTTTCCAACCTTACATCCGAAGTATAATTCATATGCTTTTTTTTAGAGCAGGAAGAAAAATATTTTAGTTGACATTTTGTTGTAAATTATCCACAAACGTAACAAAATATGTTTCACGAATTGAAATATTTACAATACTTATTAGTAAATCAGTCAGTAAGTTGTCTTAGAAAAATATATTCATTACACTAATTACAATTGAATATGCGCATGCAAGAAGGTGATTTATCCAAAAGAGCAAGTTTTCAGAAGAAAGTTAAAACTGATTTGTACAGGGACATCATTTTATTTTTACTTCAATTTTTATTGTACCTGAGTTTTTGAATGTACTTCACTCCCACCCCTTCTACTAATGAAGTTCCAACTGTCCTCTACACACAGATCCAAGACCGCATATAGTAAACAGCACTGAGTGAGTATAGTACGTTACAGAAATATGTTCGCGTTTACCAGTGACAAAAGAGCTTTCAATATTGAATCATATTTTCGCACAGGTGCTGTCCGTTTGCCTACGTCGCATCCCTATTTCTTCCACCTGCTTCTGTTCGCCCCTCTGTAAAAGCAGGGCTGTCTTAGCTCTTTTCTGAAAACATTAATTATGTTAGGAATTGGACGTTTACGTAATATTATACAACTGTTTAAAATAACTTAAATAAAAGGGCCTCGTTAAGTAATTCACTGTCACGTGATTTTCCCCCTTTCTACGATCCTGCGCCATAACCACTTGGACGGATAGTAGATAGCATATCTGAGTAATTTTATCTGTGCAGTCGGGCAGAAGTGAAGATTGAATTTACAGTACGTAAGGTACTCTTTTATTGAGTAGGTACAGAATTATTTCAACATGAGTTAGCCTACTAGTACGAAGGACGAAACTGCCAATTGGAATTAGATGTAATAGTCTATAGTGCGATAATATGCACAAAAGAACTGAAGCCTGTATCGAAATGAACGGCCACCATTTTCGAAATTGTTTTTAAATATCCATATTATGATTATTTTTCAATTTAACTTCATTCTCTATATTGTACGCTAATGTGCTGTAGACAGTATACAGTAATATACACTGCATAATGAATACGTTCGAATGGCTAACTCAGTTCGTTAGTAAAAACACTTATTCTTAATACAGTACTGTATTAAGATTAAACAAAAACCTCATGAAAATTATCGAACTCAAAATCGCGATATTTCCTAGTTTACGTAAATGGATGAACTACTTTACTTCCCTCCTATACCTAGTAAAGTGATTTGTTTGTGTGTTAAGCCAGTATCATCGAACTACAGTCGTGGAAGGGGGAGCAATCTGTGTTTCCGCTTCTCTAAAGGTATAGCCAGGTTAATATTAAAAATGTTGGTAAAATAAAATGATGTCCCTGTCCTTGTACTTAATAGAAATAAAATTCATTGCTTATAATACCTCAGAAAGGCAGACAGTACCATTGTCTATTGACATGTTGTAATAAAGAAATTGTGCAGTAATACATGTGACGTATCTAGAAATCATTTTTAACCTTTTCCTGGAAACTTGCCCTTTTGGAGAAGTCACCATCTTTGCATGCGTACATTCAATTGTAAGCACTTGCCGTTGAACTATTCTCCACTGTTCATGCACTATTTATATCATTGTGTCATTTGGAAGCAGTTATATTAAACACGTAATTTAAAAGAAAAAATTCTAGAATTATTTTATACAAAATAGGTACACATACATTCATATTTTATTCCAATAGAAGGTGTCTCACTACAAACCCAGAACTCCTCATTTTTTCTTATTCTTTTGCCTTCTGTTTAGTCTCCACATATCATCAATATACTTCATTAGTCTCCACATATCATCAATATACTTCATTTTCACCACTCCTTCCAGTGTGTCATTCAGTAGGCAGTTTCTTCTCCTTTTTCTCTCCCTAATCAGTTTCAGCATCATTCTTCCTTCACCCACACTTTCCAACACAGCTTCATGTCTTGTTCTGTCTGTCCATTTCACACATATCCACATTTCAAATGCTTCTATTCGCTTCTTTTCACTTAGTCATAATGTCCATGTTTCTTCCCCATAAAACGCCACACTCCGTACAAAGCACTCCACTAGGCTCTTCCTTACTTCTTTCTCCAGAAGTCTGCAGAAGATGCACTTCTTCCTATTAAAAGCTTACTTTGCCATTGGTATTCTTCTTTTGACTTCCTGACAGGAGCTCGTGTTACTTCTTGCATTACACCCCAAGTATTTGAAGTTGTCTACATGTTCTACTGCCACATTTAGAGTTCACAAGTTTACTTTCATTATTGTTTATATTATTATGATGTACCGAAGTACATATTGTTCCGATAGTCCACCTGGTTGGCGAGTTGGTATAGCGCTGGCCTTCTATGTCCAAGATTGCGGTTTCGATCCCGGGCCAGGTCGATGGCATTTAAGTGTGCTTAAATGCGACAGGCTCATGTCAGTAGATTTACTGGCATGTAAAAGAACTCCTGCGGGACAAAATTCCGGCACATCCGGAGACGCTGATATAACCTCTGCAGTTGCGAGCGTCATTAAATAGAACGTAACAAAAAATTATTTTGTTCCGATAACTATGATCTTCGTCTTGTTTGCATTTATCTTCATCCAATACTGCACACAGCTGTCGTTTAGCTCCAGTAGCATATTCCTTAGTATCATCTCCTCTTCTGCTATCAAGACGATACCATCAGAAAATCTTTCGTAATTTAGTCTTCTTACTCCTACTATCACCTCTCCCATATTCCGAAAATAGTTCTTCACTAAATCCTTCATGTAGATGTTGAACAGGATAGTTGATAAAGGACATACTTTACCCACTCCTCTCCCTATGTCACTTCCTTCTGACATTTCTTCTCCTATCCTGGCTTTGACTACTTTCATAGAAAGATTACTGAACAGCCCCTTCTCTTTCCAACCCTTACCAATTTTATTCAGGATCCTCATCATATTATTCCAATCGAACGCCATCTGTACCTCACAAATGCGAAAGTATTACTTAAACCGTATTAAAGTTGTTACTTAATGTCATTCTCTGCACCCCTAAACCTGTAGAATGCCATAAAAGTAGGTAAGATGTTTGTTTGCAAACATGTACGATTTATTTCCTTTAAAACTTTGAGTGATAGGCCTAATACAAAATAAATTTTACTTTCGGGTTTAGGAAATAAAATACATTACGATAATATGTTTTTGAAGTTAAAATTTCAGTGCAGTACGCTATTTTTAACGTACGGTTTTGGGGCACGGGTTCTTTATCGTTATTTTATCCCCAGGATCTTTGAATTTTTGTAGCACGGTTATTGCTACACCCGGTATACAAAATTTACTAATACCTTCAAGCCTTACTGTATGCGTCTGATACAAGAGCAGACACAACAAGGACAAGGCAATTACGCGAAGCAGAGAAAATTGATGTACTGCGGAAAATAATGAGAAAAAATATGAGTGTGCATAAGGAGAGATCTGAGACGTATGTAAGAAAATCAATACAAGGTCTGACAAGCAGGAGATGAAAGGAGTTGGAGGAAATACGATGTTTCAAGGCTAAAGAAAGAAAATAACATAACTAGCAAAAGAAAGCACACCCATTGTGATTTGGAGCACAAGCCCATCCAAAAGGAAATGGAGCTTGTCTCTTTCTTCACAAAAAGTGCCGGCGGATATAAAGGGAAAGAAAAAAGGCAATTATTAAACGAAATATTTACTTAATGTGACCAGAATTCCTGAAGCTCAAAACGAGACACATTAATACCATAGTTACCCAGGAAACTCCCTTTCTTAATTCTTCAGTAACGGAAATAGAAATAGAATTCTATGACTTTTAAATGATTATATGAATCACAATACAAAACAGAAAATTGCAGCCGTCTACTCATTGGGAACATGTTTTGTGAATATTTTCCATCACGTCTTATTATCCTTCAGAAAATAAAGGAAGTCAAGGAAACAGTGTTTGAAATTAATATTGGTAATTAACAGTACCATCTTAAATTGTGTTTTCTTCGATGTCCACATTTTGTTCATCCTGGAAAAAACTCGTTCTACAGAAACATTAGTACCAGGCAGGAATAAGCCAAATTCTACAATTTTAGGAACGTTTCTGATAGATAATTTTATTGTTTATAGGAGAAATTTTAGAACATTTATACAGGATGTTTCCGAGGTGGTGTTACAAGCTTTCAGATATGATGGCGAAGGGCACATGTATCAAGACTCAGTCATTTCCGGACCGTGGTTCCTTATCTCAAATTGATGCATGTGTCCTTCGCCATCATCCCTGAAAGTCTGTAACACCACCTCGGAAACACCCTGTATAATCTCTCTCAATTTCACGTGCACTTCTTTCTCCTTTCCTTCCATTGAACGTGACTTTGTTATCAATGTTAGATTGCCAGAAACATCTGTAATTATACCTACACACATTTCAATATCATTCCATTTTGCGGACATTGCTCACAATCAGTAAAATATGTTTTTGCATTTTCAACACAACAGATCTGATAGGAATCCTGTCGGGACCCCGGGACAGAATGTCTAAAAACGGGACTGTCTCTTTTAAAACCGGACGTCTAGTGTCATTAATTTCATCCACATTTTTTAATATCGGACGTATAATTAAGTAAAATTTTATGACCAGATATGGGTTCATCATTATGAATAGTGAGGAAAAAAAATAATTATAATTTTTAATAAAACTTCAGCTCTTCATGAGCTGATATGGTTCTGAGTATAATGCTTATCAGAAATTGGTTATAAACATGTAGTCGTGATTCATTTTAAGATGAGTTATTGGATGCAGACTATATACAGACTAGGCTATATATGAGTTACTAGATATCTATTAGAAAGAAGTAAACAAATGTGTAAGGAATTAAGCATCTCAGTTTTAAGGAAGCAGCTGTACACAGTTAATAAAGAAACGAGCAGACAGATGTGTAGATGGCATACCTTGTAAAATGAAATATCTTTTAAAAACTTCTTTCGTAATTTTGTATTGTGAAAACTGTTACTTGTGTAGTTCTGTACAGGATGTTTGACTCAAGCCGTTTATATATTGAGGCATCACGCACTTCTGTTATTTATCCAAAGCAATTGGCTGTATAAATCATAAAATTCTGCTAGATAAATTAGATTATTATGGACTTAAAGGTGTTGCACACCAAAGGTTTCACTCATATCTCATACATAGAAAACAGAAAATTGAAATCAATACAGTAGCGTACAAATTAATCCGAACAACGTAATTACTTATGCAAAAACACTCAAACGGGATAAAAAAAAAAAGGATTTAAGACATACCTCAGTAATCTATGTGGCCTCCCTTGTTCCTAATAACAGCTCTGAAACGATTTGGCATGGATTCCACTAATTTCTCACAAATAGTCTTCATTTCTTCATCGCAAAACCATACACCAATGAGGGCAGAAATCATCTTCTCCTTTGTAGAACAATCCATTTTCATTCTTCTTTTGCAAATTGACCACACGTTCTCAATGGCGTTGATGTCAGGTGAATTGCCTGGCCAGGGGAGTACCTGAATATTCTTCTTGTTGAAGAATTCTGTAGTTTTTCGAGACGTATGGCATGGTGCCAGGTCTTGTTGGAACACACCTCTGCCATCCGGAAATGATTTTTGCAGCTGGGGTATGATTCTGGCTTCCAATAAGTGAATATATTTGTCAGAATTCATTATTCCCTTGATAGGTATTAATGCTCCAGGCCCTTCATGTGTAAAACAACCCCAAAACATTACTTTAGGGGGGTATTTGGGTGCTTGTTGGAGATGAGCTCCTGTTACTTTTTCGGATCCTTTCCGTACGTAAGAAACACGGTGGCCGTGGACCTCGAAATGAGACTCATCGGAAAAAAGTACATTATTCCAGTCATTCACTGTCCAATGATGATGTAATTTTTCCCACATTAAGCGTTTTTTGCACATAACAGGGGTTAGCAGTTGCTTCTTAATAGGCTTACGAGCCCTTCGTCCAGCTTCCAAAAGCCTACGCCGCACTGTTGTGACGTGAATATTCGCCCCATTGGTAGCCATTAACTCGCGTGTTAAGTCGACAGCAGTTAGTCTAGGATATAATTTACTTTTCCTGACAATTAAACGATCATCTGCAGGTGAAGTCTTCCTTTTCCGGCCACAGTTTCCTTTTTTCTGGGGTGTGATGGATCCAATCTCCCTGTATCGTTTTATGATCGAATTAACAGTAGCCAAACCGATGTGACATTCTGCAGCAATTTGCCTCTGTGTCATAGAAGAATGCTCTGCTAGTGTTATAATTTTAGACAGTTTTCGTGGAGTTGTATCCATTTGTGAAGACGACAGAATGTACACGGGATTGCAGTATTAAGTCTTCAACACAACTGAAAAGCATATAAGTACAAAACGACAGGCAAAATGTCACATATTATAAAAAAAAAAAAACGACAGACCTTCAACAATGGAATTACACGTACTACAGATGTCAACTAAGCGGTATGAGCAGCTGTGAGGCCAACAATGACAGAAAATGTAAACATAAGTCGTGCTCGGATTAATGTGCACGCTACTATACAACTATGAAATCTGTATCGACATGGGGAACTATTAATAATGGAATTCCTCAAGGATCAATATTAGGTTTCCCTACTTTTTCTAGTGTTTATAAATGATCTTGCCCCCCTAATAAAGATGTAGGTCATCCCGTATTATTTTCAGATGACACAAGTATAATAATTAATGCCAATAACTCCAACACATTCCAATCTTCAACAGAGGAAATTCTCTTCAAAATATGTGACTAGTTCTCAGTCAATAAATTAGTATTAAATTGTAACAAAACTAACATAATTCAATTTAAATCCTGTCCAAATTCAACGTCGCAAATTTCTAGCACAATAATTAATAATAGGTTCCTATGAGGAACAACAACAACCAAATTTCTTGGCTTAAAAATCGATAATGTGTTAAATTGGAAAAATCATATTAAAGAAATTACCCCCAAACTAAATTCACCTTATTTGTGTATTAGATCTATGCAAAAGTTAGCAAATACCAATACCTTAAAAACAATATACTTTGCATACTTCCACTCGGTAATGAGTTTTGGAATAATATTCTGGGGAAATTCCACAGATACCAACAATATTTCTATTACAAAAAAGAGTAATTAGAATAATAGTAGGTGCCAAATCTAGGGAATCGTGTAGGACTATTTTCAAAAAAATTCAAATAATGTCCGTGGCTTGTCAGTATATCTTTTCATTAATAATCTTCCTCGTATGTAATCGTGAAAACTTTGTAACTAATTCAACAGTTCATAGCATAAATAAACGTCAAAAAAATGACTATCATACTCCATCGGCAAGTCTATCGTGCTATCAAAAAGGAGTGCGTTATATGACTGTAAAAATTTTTAATAGCCTCCCTATCGATATAAAAAATGAAACTCAAATCATAAAATTAGTTAGGGCCAAATTAAAGAAGTACCTAATTTCTCACGCCTTCTATTCTGTAGGTGAATTCATGACATTCAATAACACTTCATGAAATTGATACTAAAACTTTGTGTTGTACTAGTAGATTATATTGTAAATCTCGTCTATATATATATTTCATCTAGACTGTGACTATAAAATTAGGATTTTATAATAGTATTAAGTTTGTTGACTTGTTCCATATTCTAGCTGTAAGCATGTATGAATACTATGGAGTGTTAATAAATACAATACAATACAATACAATACTAACGACTTGGGGTAGACACTTTTCGCCGTTGAAATTCTCTAATTCGCAGCGTTTGTATTTTAGTATCAACGTTAGTCTGCAGATTTAGATTTACTCGCTCCTGAAAATTGCAAGAAATGGCATATCACAGTTTGCCTTGGAACCACAGATTTTGGAACATTTTTCTTGTAACCATTTCTCATAATTTGAATTCTTCATATCGCCGCGGTAGCCCGCAGATTTAGATTTAGGGTCATAAATCTATTATCTCAGGCTGCAGTATGGACCACGTTTCTTACTTTTATGAACTGCAATACCCTTTGGTAGCTCTGATATTTGTCATTAACCTACGTAAGGAATCTCATCTTGCTAACAACAATTTTTCAAAATGCAATAGGTACGGTCCCATGTCTAATCTGTATTCAATATCAGTTTCTTAGCTCCTTTTCCATTGTCATTATTTACTCTCAAATACTCTGCAAAGCCAGCAACAATATCCGACCTCGTCGTTAAAACCGATGTTTTGTTTTTATATTTTTTTTTAATTTGAAGTCCGTCTCTTTCTAAATTTTCCAAAATGTTTACTTTTGACTCTTAAACTGTATTTCATTTCATAGCAATTGCAAGAAGTCTTTTCAGAATGACAAATTATTTTTTTTGTTTCATAATATTTCAAAATTGTTCTACGAATTATGTAGGCTACTTACCGAACCATTTAAGGAAATTCTCTTTTTGAGCTGTTTTTTTTTTTCGGGGAGTAGTACTTTCTCTAACACCTTCGTTCGCAACCCCCACTTTGGGAACCACTGGACTACAAACACAGATCTCCACCACAATTTATGATCACAGACTAAGAAGTAAGAAAATTTTCTTGTTGCCCACGTTCTAAGCTTAACAAATAATATTTGCAACATGATTCTTTCAGCTAGAAGGTCTGCTGATAGTGAGTAAGCTATTAATTTCCTTTTATTCTCCTTTTTTACTTTCTTATTTCTTCGTTTTTTTAATTTTTCATTCTTTTATTTCTTTCTCTCTTACTTTTTCTCTGTTCCTTTTTTATTTCTTTTTGTTTCTTTTCTATCTATCTATCTATCTATCTATCTATCTATCTATCTATCTATCTATCTATCTATCTATCTATCTATCTATCTATCTATCTATCTATCTATCTCTCTATCTGTCTGTCTGTCTGTCTGTCTGTCTGTCTGTCTATATCTATCTGTCTGTCTGCCTGCCTGCCTGCCTATCTATCTATCTATCTATCTATCTATCTATCTATCTATCTATCTATCTATCTATCTATCTATCTGTCTGTCTGTCTGTCTGTCTGTCTGTCTGTCTGTCTGTCTGTCTGTCTGTCTGTCTGTCTGTCTGTCTGTCTGTCTGTCTGTCTGTCTGTCTATCTATCTATCTATCTATCTATCTATCTATCTATCTATCTATCTATCTATCTATCTATCTATCTATCTATCTATCTATCTACCTATCTACCTACCTACCTACCTACCTACCTATCTCTCTGTCTGTCTGTCTGTCTATCTATCTATCTGTCTGTCTATCTATCTATCTATCTATCTATCTATCTATCTATCTATCTATCTATCTATCTATCTATCTATCTATCTATCTATCTATCTATCTATCTACCTACCTACCTACCTACCTACCTACCTACCTACCTACCTACCTACCTACCTACCTACCTATCTATCTATCTATCTATCTATCTATCTACCTACCTACCTACCTACCTACCTACCTACCTTTCTTCCTTCCTTTCAGACTTGTACCATTAGGAGGAACCAGTCTATAAACCTGCAGTTGTAGTTCATAAAATTGAGTACCGGGTCTTTTCTCGGGGGTAAAAGGCGGTCAGAGAGTGGTGCCGACCACACCACCTCATTCTAGTGCCGAGGTCATGGAAAGCATGGGGCTCTACCTCCATGCCCCCCAAGTGCCTTCATGGCATTGTACGGGGATACCTTTACCTTTTACCTTTTACCTTTACAGTTGTAGTTCACTGTTCCACCACGTCCAATAAAAACATGGTCCTATAGTCATGATCCTTTTGTGATCCTGTCCTACTTCATCGGAACAGAGCAACCTCAATATCAGTAAGCAAAATAATAATCACTCAGTCCTCTGGACGATAGCGTAGGAATATCCAGAAGCGTGGCATCATTAAAAGCAGTTGAATAGCGTTAGTCTGTTATTGTTCCGAGGTTAATGAATACAGTACAATAACTTGCCGCAATTGCGTTATGAGTCAATTTGTGTACATGTTGCCAAATGTGGATGATAAAAAAAAACTTAGTAGGCCTACATGCTGTTGTATGCAAAGGACATTGGGCGAGGACTTTCCCGAAGGGACAGGTATTGTTTGTCTGACCAATTAATTCCACTTCGACACGTTAGGGCGAGCTGTGGTCAGCAGAGGACCCCAACTAAATTACATCGTGGGTTTCAGAGATACGATTATGTACGCCGGTCAACATTGCGGTAGCGGGGATCTATTCGAATCCCTCCCCACACACATCCATGAATGGCAATAAGGGCTCACGCTATGATATCTGCCATCAGAAATTCGGAGAACCGTTTCCATTTATCTTATGACGTGAAAGATCCAGTGACATCGGACTTTAGCTTCTGTTCCTGACATTTTTCTACCTAAATTTATACGACGCAGACACAAATTATTATTATTATTATTATTATTATTATTATTATTATTATTATTATTATTATTATTATTATTATTAAGATTAACTCCATATGTTGATGAAATTATTGGAGATCATCAGTGTGATTTTAGGCGTAATAGATCGACTATTGATAAGATTTTTTGTATTCGACAGATATTGGAGACACAATGGGAGTATAATGGTACAGTATACATCAGTTATTCATAGATTTCAAAAAGGCGTATGACTCGGTTAAGAGAGAGGTTTTATATAATACTCTTATTGAATTTGGTATTCCCAAGAAACTAGTTCGATTAATTAAAATGTGTCTCAGTGAAACGTACAGCAGAGTCCGTATAGACCAGTTTCTATCTGATGCTTTTCCAATTCACTGCGGGCTAAAGCAGGGAGATGCACTATCATCTTAACTTTTTAACTTCGCTCTAGAATATGCCATTGTGAAAGTTCAGGATAAGACAGAGGGTTTGGAATTGTACGGGTTACATCAGCTTCTTGTCTATGCGGATGACGTGAATATGTTAGGAGAAAATCCACAAACTTGATGCAAGTAAAACGATAGGGTTGGAAGTACATCCCGAAAAGACAAAGTATATGATTATGTCTCGTGACGAAAATATTGTACGAAATGGAAATATAAAAAATTTGAGGTTTTTCCTTGGAAGAGGTGGAAAAATTCAAATATCTTGGAGCAACAGTAACAAATATAAATGACACTCGGGAGGAAATGAAACGCAGAATTAATATGGGAAATGCCTGTTATTATTCGGTTGAGAAGCTTTTGTCATCTAGTCTGCTGTCAAAAAATCTGAAAGTTAGAATTTATAAAACAGTTATATTATGGGTTGTTCTGTATGGCTGTGAAACTTGGACTCTCACTTTGAGAGAGGAACATAGGTTAAGGGTATTTCAGAAAAGTTTCTTGGATAATATTTGGGGCTAAGAGGGATGAAGTTACAGGAGAATGGAGAAAGTTACACAACACAGAACTACACTCTTTGTATTCTTCATCTGACATAATGAGGAACATTAAATCCAGACGTTTGAGATGGGCAGGGCATGTAGCACGTATGGGCGAATCCAGAAATGCATATAGAGTGTTAGTTGTGAGGCCGGAGGGGAAAAAGACCTTTGGGGAGGTCGAGACGTAGATGGGAAGATAATATTAAAATGGATTTGAGGGAGATGGGATATGATGGTAGAGACTGGATTAATCTTGCTCAGAATAGGGACCAATGGCGGGCTTATGTGAGAGCGGCAATGAACCTCCGGGTTGGTTAAAAGTCAGTGAGTGAGTAAGTGAGTAAGTATTATTATTATAACCATTACTCCACAACGATGTACTTTCTAAAGTATAGAGAATCTGTCGTTGTCTAGAATAATGTAGTCGGTGTGTGTTGCATAACTATACTTCGTTCCATAATATCTACATGCAACGTAAATATTGTCGGCAGAGGAAGAAAAAGTAGGCTATAATTGAGAGGTTTGCCGAAAAAAGGGCGTATACGTCAATATGACGAATATTGAGATACATGCAATCTGAACGCACCTGAATAAAATTTTATACACGCATGCAGCCCTGTCCTGCAGATATGTACAGTACAATCAAAACAAAATTTCGCTACTATAATTAGCGAATTGTTCACTACATTTCAAACCGTTTTCCCGAAGAAGGGTATGTAGGTCTATCCGCCTTTCTTCCTGCAAAGCCCTCAATTGCTATTCATCCAATGGCAGAGATCTCATTCCACTAGAGATGGCCGATATTTCACAAACAGATATTTTTTCAAAGGTATTTTTTTGTCACAGATAAACCTGTGACTGATGACGCGAAATATCTGTGACAAAATATCGCTATCGAAATCTGCTCCGTATTCAGTACTCTGTGACTGATATTTTCTCCTCTACGTCGTAGGTTTGCGCGTGCGCATGATACAATAACAGCAATCTGGCGGTTGTTTCTCCATCTTATTATAAATGATGTATTTATTACACGATTTAAATAATAACACCATTGGTTACCAGTACTTAATCTTGTGTAAAATCCTGTCTGAACAACTGTTTTGTTTTGTCATTATTTTCCAATGTTTTTCCGAATACTTATGTTTCATTAATTTTTATTCTATGGCTCAATATTATAATGTTAATGCACGACTTAAAATAATTTATCCATTATATTACTGTATATACAATTTTTAAAATGATTAGGATAATCATATAACCTCAATTTCTCCATATCCAACTACATTAAAAAATGATCAACTGGTTCAATATCTATAATATAACCTCTTGGTACACGAGGTTAACTTTTGACATGTTACTGTTCAGTTAGGTAAGTATTTATTTGTTGATAGTACATATACATAATTTCTTAGTTGGATTTTCCCATATACATCACTGATGAGTGGTGTGTATAGAGAAATCGTATTCATATTTCACTGCTCTTCAATATTTCCTGCTAATTTTTATCGGTGTGACAAAATATCGGTGTAATTCATGCTACGTATCGAAATAAAATATCGGTGTGACAAAATCACCGATAAAAGTCACAGATATTTAATTGTCACAGTAACAGTTGTCACAGATACTTGAAAATATCGTTTAAGCTCATCTCTACATTCCTCATTTGTCTTGAATTTGGGCGGGAGTAAAACGTTTTAGACAGCTCAATTTCAAGATAAGCGTGGAATGGGACCTCTGCCATTGGTTGATTAGCAATTATCCTTCTCTCTCTCTCTCTCTCTCTCTCTCTCTCTCTCCACCGACAATGTTTATGTCGCCTGACAAACATTATGGAACGAAGTATTATACCAAGGCGTATGTTTCTCATTGTTAGGACGATTTTGGCCAGAAGAAATATTCTGAATGTTGTCGCACCGACCTGTTGACTAAATATATCAGTGTGTAACGATTTTGTCTTTAGAATACATATATCCATTGAAAGGATATTATTTTCATGACCTTGACGTCACTCTGACGAGGGAAGTGTACAAGATTTATAATACGACCTCCCGCCTTTTTTTCTGTTGCTCTGTATGTTGTGTGAAATTGCAGAAGGAAACAACCTTGAGCAAATACTAGTGAGATTATCTATACAATAATTTTTTTTTCGAATACAATTTTCGTTTCGTAGTGGCGGTATTATAAACTATTAGGGCCCTTACACACGAGCGACTGTTAGCCGCCAAGCCGCCAAAAGCAGTTGACCTTAGCGGCTTGTCGCGGGGATGCAGTCGGTAATGTATTTAAATGGAAAACGCCGGTTGCTTTACACACGAGCGCTGACCGCGACGGCAGACCGACTGCAGCCGCTGTCTTGCAGTCGGTCCCCGCGACGGGCGGCAGCGTTTTCTGCTTACACACGGACGACTTTTAGCCGCCAAGGTCGGCGACACGCAATGGTTCAAAACATTACATCTAGCTGGATGTAATTAATAACTTTTCTCCTATTTAACAGATTATCATGTAACTTTGTACAGTAGTTACAAGTAGTACATTTTTTGTATACGAACTCTGATTACGTTGGTATAAACGAAACTACCCGCTATAAAGGGTGCGTTTAGAGAAAATCAATAACTTTTCTCCTATTTAATAGATATTCATGAAACTTTGTACAGTATTTGCACGTAGTATATTTGTCTTTTATACAAACTTTGATAAAGTTTTTATAAGGGAAACTACCCATTATGTGTTGCATCTAGAGAAAATTATTAACTTTCTCCTATGTAACAGATATTCATAAAACTTTGTGCAATAGTTTCGGGTAGTATATTTGTTTTGTATACAAACTGATTACGTTGGTACAAGGGGAACTACACTTACGGGGGATGTATTTAGAGAACAATTAATAAGTGTTCTTCTATCTACCAGATTTTCATGAAACGTTGTACGGTAGTTATAGGTTGTTTGTTTTGTATACAAACTCCGATTACGTTTTTATATAGGAAACTACCCCTTATAGGTGCTGAATTTATAGAAAAGTTAACAACTACTCGTATTATTAACTTTTCTCCTATTTAACAAATTTTCATGATATTTTGTACAGTAATTACAGGTAGTATATTTGTTTTGTATAGCAACTCTTGTTACGTTTGAGAGAAAGGGGTGCATTTAGAGGAAATTAATAACTTTTCTTCTATCTAACAGATTTTCATTAAAATTTGCACAGTAGTTATAGGCAGTAAATTTGTTTTGTATACAAACTCTCATTATACTTGTGTAAAAGAAACTGTCCCATTGTAGGGGTGAATTTAGATAACATAATACCTTTTCTCAAACGAAACAGATTTTCATCAAAATTGTACGATAGTTAAGGGTAACATATTTGTTTTGTGTACAAGCTCCAATTATATTTGTGCAAAGGAAACTACCCTATTATAGGGGTGAATTTAGACAAATTTAATAAGTTTCCTTCTATCTATCAGATTATGATCAAGCTTTGTACAGCAGTTAGAGGTAAAATATTTATTTTGTAACAAGAGGCAAAGCTTTCTCAGGAGTTAGTGGAATAGGCTTTACGACAGCTGACATGTACGCTCTTTTTATTTTGCGACACGTTTCGGTGTAGTAATTGTAATTTCCTTCACAAAATTAGCAGCATCTTTCTTTCCCTGATCTGTCAAGCTTATCTGTGTCAGAAAGAGAAGTTACTCCTTTTTTGAGACTGCAATGTGTCTGGTAATTTAACGACGCGGTATCAACCACTAGATAATTTAGAGTCGATAGGATTGGTGATAGTAAGATGTTATTTGACATGAGACCGAGGATTCGCCATAGATTACCTGACATTCGCCTTACAGTTGAGAAAAACCTCGGAAAAAACCCAACCAGGTAATCAGTCCAAGCGGGAATCGAACCCACACCAGAGTGCAACTCCGGATCGACAGGCGAGCACCTTAGCCGAATGACGCCGGTGGCCTACAGTATGTTTCTAGCTTTCCTTCTCTCAGACCTCTCAGAAGATACAGAAAACATTTTCCTAGGTCTGCATCGTCTGTCACTTTTTCCAACAGATGATCGAATGATAGCCCTGATATTCTGAAGTAGTGAAGAAAATATCTTTATAGGCACGAAGCTCGTGAAAAAGGCAGTGAAATTGGCCATACTGCGCTCATTGAAAGACAATCCGATGTTTCCAATATTTTCTATATTTAACATGTCTTTTTCTAGGACGGAGAAGAAATAATAAAATTAGTTCTTCCTCGACGTGCATAATTATATTACGAGTGAAAAATGACACACCTTTTGCAGTTCGACTGCCGCCGGAGCCGACGACACACAACGCCCGTATCGACTGCAGAGTCGCCCATGTCGACTGCTTCTGCCTTCGAAGAACCGCTAATGTCGGCGGCAGACCGACTGTTTTTTTGTAGTCGACCTTGGCGGCTAGAAGTCGCTCGTGTGTAAGGGCCCTTACTTCTGTAGTTTACCCAAAGCTTTTGTATAGTGTTACATAAACTAACACAAATGTGTAATGTATCTATGTATTACGGAAGATAACTTTTTTATTTACATTCAGAGTTGAGGAATACTACAAGAGCTGGGATAGTTTACATACAGTATGTAACAATCTTGTTCGGACAGTAATATTGTTATTAAAAATATATAATTTTGTTAACGAAAATATAATTTATTTCAATGGGTTAAATTAAAATATGGAAAAACAATATCTTCTTTTCAGGATATAAAATAAACTTCATCAAATTTTTCAAATCACTATAAATAAACATACAAAATAAAAAAAAGTTCACATTTTATGCAACATTTCTCTTCGTATATCTAATCATTTTGTACTTTTAAAATTCTTAATTGGCAACTATTACACAAAATTAATATCTTGTAACATATCCTTTGGCTTTAATAACC
The DNA here is from genome assembly GCF_040183065.1 of Periplaneta americana. Taxonomy (NCBI): domain Eukaryota; kingdom Metazoa; phylum Arthropoda; class Insecta; order Blattodea; family Blattidae; genus Periplaneta; species Periplaneta americana. The sequence goes on from NC_091124.1 coordinate 181,647,968, forward strand.
TCCTCACATCTTCTTTTCATTGAAGAGACAAGTTTCTTGCAAACCTCTGGGGTGATATTCTGCGATTCTTCTGCCACTATTCTTTTGAGCTCCGAAATGGATATTACCTTGCTATTTCGTACCCTCCTTTTCAAAATTGGCAACAAATGTTCGATAGAACTTAAATCCTCTGATTGAAGTTGCATTTTGTATTTATTTATTTATTTATTTATTTATTTATTTATTTATTTATTTATTCATTCATTCATTTACTTATTTACTTATTCATTCATTCATTTATTCATTTATTTATTATTTATTTATTTATTCATTCATTTATTTATTTATTTATTTATTTATTCATTCATTCATTTATTTATTCATTTATTCATTTATTCATTTATTTATTTATTTATTTACTCATTCATTCATTCATTCATTTATTTATTGATTCATTTATTCATTCATTCAATCAATCATTCATTCATTCATTTATTTATTTATTTATTTATTTATTTATTTATTTATTCATTTATTCATTCATTCATTCATTCATTCATTCATTCATTCATTCAATCATTCATTCATTCATTTATTTATTTATTTATTCATTTATTTATTTATTTATTTATTTATTTATTTATTCATTTATTTATTTATTTATTTATTTATTTATTATTCATTTATTTATTTATTCATTCATTCATTCATTCATTTATTTATTTATTCATTTATTTATTTATTCATTTATTCATTTATTCATTCATTCATTCAATCATTCATTTATTTATTTATTTATTTATTTATTTATTTATTTATTTATTTTCTAATAATTAGAACATACAGAAAAACTTTAGCTCGCCCCTGAAAGAGTAGAACTCGTGCTCAGGGGCGGATTCCTGAATTGAAATTAATAAGTATACAATATAATTTGTCTTATGTCTACTATGCAATTATAGTACATAAATTTAAATTTACAATTTTTCAATTTTTATAAAATCCATACATAAGTTTTTAAATTTAATACCAGAACTATTAGAATTGACAAGATTAGGATATTTAAATATAAATTTGTTATATATTCCTGGGCCTAAATTACTACTATGATTGAATACTGTAACAGTGTTGCATTTTGGTTCAAACAATCTTAAAGAATTCATACCTTTTGTTTCATAACTATGAGAATACAATTCAAAATTATTTAGATTTTTATGTATGAATTTTATTAATACAATGTAATAAATTTATTGATGGGGAACGTTCCAAATGAGCCAGGTCTTGACGATTTCGGCGGTGTGTTTAGGGTCGTTATGATGTTGAAATATGTAATTACCCTTGAAACCAATTTTTAGCGCTTTCTTTCAAATTTGTTAAAGGAATATTCGTACGTCATTTTATCCATAATTCCATCAATGAAGTGTATGTTTCCGACTCCAACGGAACACATACAGGCCAATATCATGATGGAACCACCTCCCTGTTTTATAGAAGGAATAGTATTTTCTTTCCTGAAGGCAGAGTTTCCCTTCCTCCACACTCTGTTGCAACCATCTGAGCCAAATGATTTATCTTCGTCTCGTCGGACCATATTACACGATCCCAATAGTCCTCCTCTTTAGAAACGTGTTTATTTTCAAATAGGGTAATTCCGGGTTAAATGGCCATAGTTTTTTAAATCACTTAGAACGGGGTAACCGATTGGAAAAGAAATACGAAACAAATCAAATACGTTCCATCTAGGTTATATATCTGCACTACAATGCCTCAGGGCGCATAGAATTCACTGATGTAATAAGAAAATACGTTTGAAATATAATAGGCCACTGGCCATCTCACCCAACATATATGGGTGAGACGGCCATAGGATATAGGGATAGATGGCCACCATTATTTTTAAGTAAATTCATAACAATATTTTGTAAAACAATTAGGTTATATGCACTGGACACATAAATATAGTGTCTAAGTGCATAATTATGATTGTTTGAAATTTTTCAATAACTTTATTTTTTGTTTTTTTCCTCTTTTAGTGAATTTTCCTTAAAACAACACAGAAATAAATTGAAACGCTTATGAACACATTATAATAATAATCCGAGGCACGACAGCCCATGAAGGACCATGATCGAGCAACCGGCTGCTGGCCTCACGTCCACATGTCGAAGCAGAGGTGGACGATCATCCAACCAAATGGCGGTATCGTGTGATTAGCCCGATGATCCCCCCAGCCGTTACAGCAGGCTTTCTTAACCGGATTTCGCTACCTATCGTAGTTACCCAAGTGCATCACGATGCTGGGTGGGCACGGTCCCATACACTGGTTCAAATATCATGAGATAATTTCTTCCCCCATGAGGACTCGAACCAGCGCGAATTCCGTAACGCGAGTCCTAGGCAGGATGTCTTAGGCCACGACGCGGGACCTTATGAACATGTTAATGAAACAAAATCCTGAAAGGTCAAAGTAACAGTATCTTTTCCAGTTGGTTTCCGGGATAGAAAGTGTTGTCTCACAAGCAAACATTCTGATGGGAGCAGATAAAAAAGTTATTTATTTTCTTCCGCCATATTAATAATGTCAAAAGAAGTGCTTATACAAATTTTGGCCACTCGGCCGTAATTACCAGGCCATCCAGAAAATGATTTTCCCTGGGGCCGTTTACAGAAAAAAACACAATTACATGAAAATATTTATTGAAACAGATACAGCAATTGTTGCGCTAATTGTCAACGTATCTCCCACTGGAATTGAGACATTTTGTCATACCATGGGATCAATTTTTGTACCATTGTGTCGTAGAAGTCAGCTTCCTGGGATCGAAACCAGCGTTGGACAGCCGCCTGCACGTCTCTACCGATCCCATGACATGACAAATGTCTCATTCCGGTGTGTAATGTGTTGAAAAAAATAGCTCAACAATTGCTGTGTGTGTGCCAATAAATTTTTTGAATTAAATTGTGTTTTCTTTCTGTTAACGACCCCTGGCGAACTTTTTTTACGGCCCTCGTAATTGCGGTCAAGTGGCCAAAATTTGTATAAGCACTTCTTTTGACGTTATTAACATGGTGAAAAAATATAACTTTTTTATCTGCTCCCATCAGAATGCTTGCTTGTCAGCCAGTCAGAGAATATTGACAAGTTCTTCAGCAAAAATGTAAGCGAGACTATAGACATCGGTCTCTGTAAGGGAAAGTCCATGTTCCTGCATATTTAATATGGCGAACAAACCTACATCCATTGTCATTGCCTATGTGTCACTTGGTCCCAGCGCACCCTTTGTAGAATTGTCTGTTTTAACTCTACTTTCCAGGGCTTTTATTGGAATATGAAATGTAATGAAGGCTTGATGTACAGAAGTGCCATATTTAATGACTTCAAAAGCACGGTGTAAGTCATCTTCATTCCAAAGACGCGGTTGCTGCCGGGCTTTGCTTTATATTTTATCGGAATCTAGAAATAACGATACTTTTAACATAATAATATTCCTCAATTGTAGGCCATCTATCCCGGAAAAATGCTGGCCATCTCTCCTTTTTTACGGGAGAGATGGCCATACCGCGTAATAAAAACTGGCAACAGTGAAGAGAAGAAATACAGTTAAGATAGAATGTTTAAAGATGCCTTACCTCTTCAATAATGTTTCCAGCAAATTTCCTCACAAAATGCAGTATTTCTCTATTGTTATTTCAGAAGGTGAAACATTATTGCTTGCTCACAGACTCACGAACGGCTACAAAACGCGGAAATAATAACCTTACGGTTTCGCAGGTGCAACAATCACTTCGTTTAATTAACATCTGGCGGCAAACCGATTTTCATTCGAAACAGATGATTAGAATAAAAATAAGAGCGGTTGGTCGTCTCACCCGCATGGCTATCTCCCCCGGAATTACCCTAGAAGTCTTCTTATTATATTTGACTCACTAATAAAAGGTTTCTTACGTGAAACTCTGCCTTGATATTATTTTTTTCGGAGTACACGACAAATGGTCTGATTAGATATTTCTTTTCCTATAGTGTCTTGTGCTTGTGAACGCAATTTTCAACACTTAACCTAGGGTAACGACGAATTTGATGTAGAATGTATCTTTTGTCCCTTTCATTTAATTTTCTTTCTTTCGGTTTTCGCCTAAAATTATTCCAAGACCCTTCATAATTAAATTTATTTACAATATGCTGAACTGTTGAATGTGTGTGTCCAACAATTTTACTTATTTCCCTTAAAGATTTGCCTTTAAGGACAAGTTGAACAATAACTTTCTTCAGTTCTTCTGAAAGCTGCTTTCGCTACACCATCTCGTTACAGTATTGTCATGCTTGCAAGGTAAAAATGTAAACAAGGGAAGCCACTACTCAGCAGTAGCAAGCACGAACCAGTTAGCGTACTTTGAAACAGTGTCATAGGGCAAGACTTGTAAGTGTACGAACAGAAAAGTTGCATATCCAACACAACAAACAATGGAAATTTCTTTTTAAAATAACAACAAATGTTTTAAAGACACATAATTAAATCTAATAGGGAATATTATGAATAAACTGCACACAATTATATAGGCCTACGTGAAGAAGAAAACAAAATTTTTATTTTATTTGATAGTTAAAACGTGAATTATCAACAGTAATCTCACTAGAGGTTATGATTTACCTAGAGAAAATCAAAACTCTGACTACCTGAATGATACTTTCTATTTGCATATGCAATTTTACGATCAATCCCAAACAAATTAGGGGGTGTAATTGCTTTAGCAATATCAATCGCAATCTTGTTTATTATACCTATATATGATTCAAATTTCCGAGGTATACAATTTTATCCCATTAATCAGATTATATTCTGATTAATAACAAATATTGTAATCTTATTAACATGAATTGGAGCACGACAAATTAGAAGAAAGTATATAAATGTTAGAAGTAACAAAGTACTCCAATACAATAAAATATTAATTGGCTTACGAAAATACAACTGTCTTCAAATGTATTATTGTACCATCGCAACATTATGCTAGTTGGCAGTAGTGTTTTATGATTATATTTTCTTGTTACCGGTATCAGTTGTGCCAACTATGGAATCATCATTGAACTCTGTGGACTGTTACTAGTCAAGAAAGCTTTGTTGATTCAGTTTCATTTTTATTAAAACATTTTCATTCCACTTCAATCATCCGGATCCCAGTAATCAACGTCACTTGACAGATGATTTTCAATACATCTTAGTATTAAAAAATCTCTGATACGTGACTATCCATAATATCATATAGCAGGAGCTATAACAAACATAACCTAAATAATATAAACGAGTGCTAGAAAAGTTTTAATTAGGGATGATGAAATAAACAAGAAACGTTTTAATTAACGATGATGAAATAAAAAATAAACATGAATAATTTTAAAAGAAACAATTATTGAAAGTACAATTTTCAAATTTGAATGCTTTAGTGGTTGGTGGTACAGTTGATGTTATATTGGACGTGTGCGTAAAAGAAGTGAACTCGTTGGTGTACATGGTGTATCCCTCAACTGATTCAGGATTTCCGAATGGTGCTCTTCATATATGACCAGTGATCTTTATTAATGCTTGTTCTTGAATGCCAGTGCGAGTCATATTTGAAAGTGATGTGCTTCGACTGGAGTGGTTGGTAATTTTCTGTTTTTTTTGACGTCCAGAACAGTGCAGTTTGAAATGTTGGCAAACAAAGAAACAAATGCTAGGGTAGTGATAAAAATAAACAAATGCTAGGGACGCGATAAAATTAAACAAATGCTAGGGACGCGATAAAATTGTGCGATAAGCAGCCTTGATTGGTTGAAAGACGTCCTTTCGTACCGTTTTATTGGTCGAAAGTAGTGTGACGTAGTAAAAGTGTAATAGTCACAAAAATAAACGCTGTACGGACAAGAATGTTATATACTGTATACTCTCTCACTACCAGCAGCTGGAATTTTCTACCACACATATTTTAATATCTTTCTTGTTTGATTTAACAGTAATGGAAAATGTTATACAATCCGGTAATATTTGTCTCTTGATACTGTAACAGAGAAGAGTCATCTTTTCTCTACGGTTCGTTCACTGTCTATACATATTACTGTTCACTTTGTGTCGTAATGGCCGCAGGCTCAGTTTTCATTTCAATATTATTCCTACGAATTAATTAAGAGAATGTGACTGGGACTTTTACGTATTTGACATGGAGACAAAAGCAACAAAGACATCGTAGCGGTATATTTCTAAATCGATATTGAAATGTGATACGCCTCTTCAAATATCCAAGGGATTCATTCGAATAAAAAAAAAACACGCGGAATAATTTTTACAGGAATAAAAAGGAATGATTCACAAATATATTCTTCTGAACAACTAGATTTTTACACAACTTGTGTTATTTTCAGAATGTTTAATTGGTATGAAGGAAGTTAACATTCATTTGTCGTTTGCTTACCTTGTCCGAGGTCTGTGTGTTCAAACCCGATAGAAGCCCATGAACATTCTTTTCTTTAAAATGCTGGTGAGTACACTTCACTGGTATTGTTTCGAGTTTTTTGTATCATAGGCTAAATAGTACATTATGCAACGAGCCTGTAATGATAGTAATTAAGAAGCGAGTATGGATATAATTTTCATACGAGCTTCTTAATTACCATTATAGGCGAGTTTCATACGACTTTTTATGCTCGACCATATTTCTAACTTGAAATTACCGGTATTCAGATGTATACAGTTTATTTGTAACTGACAAGATCGGAAGTGACCTTGTTCTAAGTCGTGAATTGTGAGATGTGCGCAGACGCGAAAGTATTGATTTTTTCCGAGGAACAATAATGTCATTGACCTTGACGTAGTCCCGTTAAACTTGATAATATTATAATATTACAACCTTGATTATTGAATTCGACATTGAAAAACGAGATGACAAATTGAATTTATTTGAATATTATTTACAATTAACGTTAATTATTATAGTAACAGAACATAACCTTCTGCGACAGTATTGGATTTCCAGCCTTCGTGACTTTTCGCTAATTCTCTTTCGATTGCATATCCGAGAATAATCGATACTTGCGGTTTTATAACGGTACAAAGCTGACTTGTCATTGGCTGAACACATGTAAGCTGAGTTATCATTGGCTGAAGACCTGTACTTTAATGAGTAGGTGTACTTTAATGACATGCATTAAAGGACTGCTACCAGATTGTATAATTAGTACATTTCGGCATGGTCGAGCATAAAATTATTTATGATACTCTTATTGCATCTCCTTATGAAAATACTTGTACAGTAGTTTCAAAATAAATTTAATTATCTGCTCACACATGACATAAACCGAAATAAGCAAGGTTTACAAGCATGGAATGCTTAAGTATTTATAAGGGTGGAGATACAGAATTTTGATTACGAAAAAGTTGTTTCGACATTTCCAGCAAAATATACTACAGTATTATTAGATATAATTCTGGATCTATTGTTGTAACATTTTTATTTGATTTAATGTCCACTTTTCTGTATCGGAAAATTGGTTATGTACAGTGACTTCTACTGCATTATTTGAGATATTTTGTTTACTTACTTACTTACTTACTTACTTACTTACTTACTTACTTACTTACTTACTTACTTACTTACTTACTTACTGGCTTTCAAGGAACCCGGAGGTTCACTGCCGTCCTTACATAAGCCCGCCATTGGTCCCTATTCTGAGCAAGATTAATGCAGTCTCTATCATCATACCCCACCTCCATCAAATCCATTTTAATATTATCTTCCCATCTACGTCTCGCCCTCCCCAAAGGTCTTTTTCCATCCGGCCTTTCAACTAACGCTCTATATACATTTCTGGATTCGCCCATACGTGCTACATTCCCTGCCCTTCTCAAACGTCTGGATTTCATCATCATCTTCTTCATCACGGCATAAGCCTTGTGGCTCGTTCCGTCTTCAAGAAAACTAATCCGACCATCTCATCCGTGGCCTGCCGACATTTCTTCTACCTACAGGTTTATACTTATTATTATTTGTGGTATACGATCTTCATCCATTCTTTGTATATGATCTTGCCATCTTTGTCTGTATTCAATGATTGTTTCATTTAGACTCCTAATTTCCAATTCTTTTCTAAAATCTTCAATCCTCTTTTTGTCTATGAGTTTATAACCTGCCACCTGTCTCAAAAATTTCATCTCAGCAGCTTCTATTTTCTTCTGTTGTGAGACAGTCAAGCCCAACTTTCACACCCATAAAGCAAGGTTGGGATCGCCATTACTTTGTAAAGTTTTAACAGTGCTGCTCTGTTACAATTTTTAAAAGTTCTTTTTATTGTACCACATAGTGTTTGGAATTTGTTTAATTTATTTTGCACATCTCTATTGCCGGTATATGACTCAATGTAACCAAGATAATTAAAATCACTTTCTTGTTGGATGGGGTTATTATTTATGCAAATTTTTGCTCTTAACAGATCTCTTCCTTTAAGAGCCATTATTTTCGTTTTATTGATATGAGATTTGAAGATTATATTCACTTGTAATACTATTTAATTCATGTATGGCTCTTTGTAAATTATCTTCCGAATCTGCAATTAAGATCTGGTCGTCAGCAAACAACAGTGTATCAATGTTTCTCCCTTTTATTTTAAAATGTGTTTTAAGCGTAGTCTGCCATCGTACAACTGCGTCATTAATATATATATATATTGTGACAGCGACGTGAGATTCGAACTCACGACCAGCGTCCCGCGAGAGAGAGCATATCGCGCAGGCTTCATGAAGCATGAGGAATGGCGCGCGGCGGAGAGGGGAAAGGGCCAACGCGGCGAGAGAGTGGAGCGAGAGTGCGCGCGCAACTGCTGCATGCGGAGTAAGGGGGAATGGACCTTCCCGACCCTTCCAGAAGTGCGTCGAACTGGAGATATCCAGATAATTCTCTACACACCTGTAGAAATTTCTCGCAACTATGATTTTGCTATAAAAGAAGAAGCGCCAGCGAACTCGAGCAGTTTTCAGTTGATTAGTCAGCCAGTCAGTGAGAAAGCCAGAGCAAGCAAGCCAGTCTTGTGTACCGGAGTTCGACTCAAGTGTGCGTCCGCAACTGTATCAGCATCCGAAGGCCTGAGTTCGAGTGCAGTGGACCGCAGTTGGAGGGACCTGAGTTCGAGTACAGTGAACTGTCTCTGGAGGTCTGTGGTTCGAGATACTGTGAACTCGAGTGACTGAGCTAGAAGAACTGTGAACTGAGAACTGATAGTTCTGATTTGCAAATAGTGCTTTGTAAATATTAGTTAAGATTAACAGTTCATTGTTGTTCGTACTAGTCCAAGTAAATTGTCATTGTCGTCGGTGGAGTGCTATAACGAATACTGTGTTAAGTGAAAATCCAATTGTTGACGAGAGCGTTTAAGGCGAATTGTAGAAAGGAATTATTGTTGTGGCGAATAAATTACATTGTTGTTACTAATAAAATTTACAATATATATATATATATATATATTAAATAGGGTAGGCGGTAATGGACACCCCTGTCGTACTCCTAAATTAATCTCTACTAAATTATCCTCTTCTATGGATTTCTCCAACGTCTGGATTTAATGTTCCTAATTATATCGGGTGAAGAATATAATGCTTTCTTATTTGAAGGTTTCGTAACAAGCTGTTTTTTTACGGTGATGGGTTATTAGCCCTTCGCCCAACCTCCAAGCTGGAGGACCACCCTTCATCGGCTGTCCGCGACTGCTTATTCAATATATTCACAACTACCCTCCATATCTGGAGGCCGTCTCCTCGATCCGCAACCTGAGGACGCGCCAGAGATCTACTAGATAAATTATGCTAGAACTATCCACTGCATGAAATGTAACTCCTCTAGTTTCAAAGACACTTAACCTCTGATTAAGACACAAAATTAATCTTCAGTTATAGCCAACTGCAAATTTTTAGTTGAATAAAACTGACTTTAGTTTATTTCGTCTTAACTTTAAGTTAAATATTTCTGACGAATATTTTTCACGTTAATGAAATTAACCAAAGTTTATAGAGGTGCTCGAGGGACTATACCAGTTTTTTTTTTTTTTTCGAAGAATTTCGACGGCAGTTTGCTCTGCCAACATCTCTGAGGGATGACATTGTGATAATTGTGTTAAAAAAAATCCTGTCGAATCCTAATTAACCACATGGTGCCACATTAATAGCAATTGAATTGGTCATTGCTAAAAGGCCCTTTCTCCGTATTTTTGCAAAAATGAGTTAACTACAGATTCAACATCCTTACATATAAATACACAATCTGTGCTAAAAGGACTTTCCTCAAGCCTTCATACACGCGCACATTTGAGCGTTTCATTTTTAGTGTCATGCTAAAATGCCCTTTCTCCAGGATAGAGGGCCTTCTAGCTGTGAACTTGTCATTTAGCGGTGTTTCCATCTGATGACAAACATTTATACTTACTATACTATCAGCTACCTTTATTGTTTGAAGCGGTCTGTTTATTCTGCTCTGATAGATATTTGTGTTTTAATACAAATTATTATATTATACGCAATTTCCGCTAATTGAAATGGAGACTGAGAGTTTGAAAAGCAAAAAGAGACGTAGTGATACTTGCAGTTGGAAACGAAATATATTAAAGAAAGCCAAAGTTAAAGGCACTGAACATGTGACTTACTCTGGAAAATTGATGGCTGAAAGACGAACTGGTGAGGATTATAGGTAAGTTCAAAATATTTACACTGAAATCACTGACGTAAATGAATATTGCATAAAAATGTTATTTCCTTAGGCCACAAAAATCTTTATAGGCTATATAAAATATTTACGCATGCACAAAAATAAAGTCACTCATTAACTGGTGGCCCATGTTTTACAAAAGAGGAGGTCTTTCTGTAGAATCTTATGGTAGAAAGGTACCTCGGTGTTCGAAGTTGTCATTCTCTCCTGCGTGTTATTATGAATATATGTACAATGCCACTCTTCCTCATATTGTTTCAACATCCAAGTTCATTGATGGTTGTATTAGGCATACCTTTGCTCTTTGTTTACCTGGAATTGAAAACATAGTCCTTCCCCAACGTCCTGCTTATGATGAATTGATTGCAATTAACCCAGACAAAATGCAGGATATCAGGAAAATTCTATGCTACATTCCCCATGAACAGTTAGCTAATTATGAGAAAGTTGTAAATTCTCCACTAGCTGAACATAGAGAAAATACAGAATGAAATCGTCAATTTAGATTTAAAACAAGGGCCTAAAACTTTGTAATACGTAATTAAAATATATTTTAAGAAGAGAAATATACTTTTAACTTGAAATAATGATAGTTTATTTAATTTAAAATCCTGTATTTTATTACAGTACTCCAATTTTAACCCAATATGAAATTATTTTAAGTTCACTGCTAAAAGGCCCTTAAATTTGAATTTTTAATTAATAATATTATACAAACTACACGTGACAAGAAAATAAAAATTGTGCTTCTAGAAAGCACAAATGTACCTTTATGATGGACAGTGACCACATTGCTCTACGAAGATTAGTATTTCTTAAAAACAGTTTTATTTCGATTTATTCAGAACTAACATTTTTGGACAAAGGACCTTTTAGCAATGACCAATTCAATTGTAATTTTTCACACCCTTTTCTTTGTTTCCCTTCTTTAAAATTTAATATCTATGTTTACATATGTATATTATTTTTTTTGAGGATATACTGAGTCCGTAAAGGCTACCCTAAGTTCAATATTATTATTTTATTATCGAAAAAAATACTATTGCATAACGGATATGAATTGTTATCTATGTCACCACTTCTACATTTAAGTTTTGATTTCCGTTTAAGATTGCTTTCAGTACAGAAGAATTATCATAAAATACTATGCTAGGATTGGGTAACTTGGAGGTATGGCAACAGTAATTACGAAACCTTCTTTATTAAATGATTGGCGGTCACTAGACCTAAATCTTCCTTTTGTGGAGAGTCGCATTCATGTCCTCTGTAGCAATCAGTTTTATAACTTAATGGATCTATTCATAATATTACTGATTATTTGATATTGAGGGAATATACTTGCACTTAAAATTTCATAATAAATTATTAATATATCTGCAATAGAAATACGTATATATTTTCCTAAATATAAAAATGAAGATTAGATATTATTGCAATTAAGAATAAATATTAATTGTTAATAAATTTAAGGATAGGTAACTCAATATATTAGCGTATTATTTTAATGGATTTAGATGTTACTTTATGGAACTCGTTCATTCATATTTTTCTGCCCGAGGCCAGGTCTTTTACTACAAATCCTCTCCTATCCTTCCTATTTTTTGTCTTCCTCTTACACTCCGCATACGATCCATATATCTTAATGTCGTCTGTCATCTTCTTCTACCCTAAGTTTCCTCCCGTTTACCATTTTCTTTCAGTGCATTGTTTAACAGGCAGTTGCTTCTCAGCCAGTGACCCAACCAATTCCTTTTCCTCCTTCTGATCAGTTTCAGCATAATTCTTTCTTTACCCGTTTTTTCTAGCACAGCTTCTTAATTTGTCTGTCCATTTCATACACTCCATTCTTATCCATATCCACAAATCATATGCTTCTAGTCGCTTCTCTTCACTTCGTCGTAATGTTCATGTTTCTGTCCCATACTATGCCACACTTCACATAAAACTTTATGGAACTATGAAGACGAATCCCACTTTAAAAGCACGAAATAAAAGAACATTGAAGACATTCAAAACAAAACAGTTTCCAAATTTCGTCCAGAATAACTCTTAAGGCATCTGTATTTTGGAACTTTCTTCCTATTTGACCAATCTTTTTCAAATTTGGAGAAAAAGTTTAATACGCACATGGGAAGTAACATGCAAAATCTCAGCTCATTAGATCCAATTACTTACTTACTGGCTTTTAAGGAACCTGGAGGTTCATTGCCGCCCTCACATAAGCCCGCCATTGGTCCATATCCTGAGTAAGATTAATCCATTCTCTATCATCATATCCCACCTCCCTCAAATCCATTTTAATATTATCCTCCCATCTACGTCTCGGCCTTCCCAAAGGTCTTTTTCCCTCCGGCCTCCCAACTAATACTCTACATGCATTTCTGAATTCGCCCATACGTGCTACATGTCCTGTCCATCTCAAACGTCTGGATTTAATGTTCCTAATTATGTCAGGTGAAGAATACAACGCGTGCAGTTCTGCATTAGATCCAATACTTTTCAAAATAAAAAATATTTCAATTTTTAATCAATCATTAATTGAAATATCACTTTTAATTATATGGTTTTATTTTTTGGCTTTGTGCATTTGTCCGTGCCTTTTTAATGAAGAGGGAAATAATTCTGTGTACTGATTTAGTTCTATCACGTAAATTAATGTAAAAATTATTTTTTTTATTTCTATGAAATTAAATTTTAAATTTTTAATGATTAAAAAACCATAAATAGCTTCAAAAAGATAATAATATTCTAAAACTGATACAAAAAATGACACTTTTTCTACAATTTTTAAGCTGAGTGTCCCCTTAATTTAACAGACCTCGTTTCAGAAAGCTTCGAATTCAAGAGACAATTTTTGTGAACATTTATCATTATATGTATTTTAAAATTTTATTATTATTATTATTATTATTATTATTATTATTATTATTATTATTATTATTATTATTATTACTATTATTATTATTATTATTATTATTATTATTATTATTATCAGCCATTATTTTTTGTCGCCAGCGGAAGTATACGTAATTTATTGAGCTAACATGTAGTCATGTGTGACGTTATAATGTAATTTCGCGCCATACAATTGTCATTAAGATTGGTCGCCATCCTAAACACGCTGTATGTTGTGAGATTAAAATGAACATTAGTCGTGTGTGACGTTGATATCTGTTATTGTTACTATATCGACATCAGAAAAATAGTATGTAACATTAATATTTTCAAATTAGTGTTATGTTCAAAAATGTTTTTACAATTCGACATATAACAGACACTCCTTCGCATCCACTACTCCGTTAAATCGAATACTGTATTGTATGTTTATTTCTTAAGGCTGGGGCACATACGTATTTTTTATACAGTTCCTCATTTCATTACTTTGTTTCTACTCTAGCAACTTATGAGCAATGCTCGGAACTTGGGGACTTGTGTTTCATGTGCACGAGTAAGGCTACACGTACAATGTACACAAAGCTCACGCTGCAAGTGCTCAGGGACAGTCGTATGTACTAAGAAAGTGGTCACATCAAATGAGAGGAAGACGGACGAGGAAACTGTGGCATGTCGAAGACAATGACATTCAGAGAATTACAGATAAAGGGTCTGTATGAGGAATTAGAAAATACGTGTTATTCGAATGCATATTATACAAGTTTCAAAATAAATTTTTGTAAACTTTAGGTAGGCCTACAGAATTTCGTGGAAGAATTCGAAGGAGATACATTATTTTCTTCGAATGGAGAGTTTATATTTTGTAAGTTGTGCCACACAAACTAGAGGCTGTAAACCGGCATTCATTGAAAGACATTACAGTCCCTTAAATTAGTGGAAAATTTGTCCATAGCCATGGATCAAGTAGCAGAAGAACCTACGTAGAACAAATTGAAAACTATTTTTGAGAAAAATTTAGGATATACTTATCTTTCTCACATACGAGATCAGCTAGCAATTGCTCAAAATCAAACAGAAAACAGTGACAGTGAAAACATTCAGTATTTTAAGTTTGCTCTCGTCACTTCATGTGACTTGGGAATAAGTTTCTCTTGTTTCATATCAGCGAAGAAGTTATGGGTTTGAAACTATTGGAATGTACGTAGTCATACACTGTAATAAAATGTACAGATCAGAATAGTAAATTTGATATATTTCTCATGTTTATTTTTATTATATATGGTGTAAAATTACGTGTTTCAACCTACCATAATACTATCAATATGTTGTTCCACTTTTATAGCAGACCTGACAGCACCTCCGTGCTGGAAGCGGGAGTATGTTGACATTGAAGTCCGGTCGCTTAGCCACGTGCAAAGACACAAGTCCCCAAATTCCGAGCTTTGCTTATGAGTTCGTATTGTAGTGTTCCTATTTAATAGGCAATTTAAATCCTCAGTGACAAAAATAATTCAAAATAACTGAAATACCGGTAACTTTATTAATTTATAAATGGGAATTAACGCGTTAACTAGGTTTACACGGAAAACCTTGACTAAAGTGGTACAAAATTCAATATAAGGAAGGTTTAGAACTATATATAATGCGCTTCATAGTTCTTGTCAGCACACAATGCGCAGCAGTTGCCACGTGACGCACAGCACGTCTACTTCGCCCTTCGATTCCTTGTAAGGGTAGATAATGACTCTTGGCCTTGGATTATCCTGTGGAGTGACAAAACACACTTTTCTCTTACTGCTGGTGTGAACACTAAAAAAAAGAAAACAGTATTAGTCGTGAATTGCAGAAACTGCACAAGTCACATTTTTTCTCATATTCAGGTTTTTCATATACCTACATAGTTATAATATTCATACGTAGGTCTTTCAAATGGTGCAGAAATCCCACATGTACAGCGTTCAGTGTACATTTCAGTAAGTTACGTGAATTTCAGGAACATTACAAGTCCAGGACAAGTGCAATTTTTTTGAAATTAAAAAATGTTCAGTTTGCTTCTCTTTGTTTTTATAGGATTAAAAAATTCAAGAATTGCATGTCCTTTTCACATATTTTTTTTTTGTAAGTTTGTGTACTTTTTTTTAATTTCTTGGCTTAAATATATATATTTAAAGTTCTTTATTTTATTAGTTAAAGAAAATTTCCTTCATCTTCTTCATCAAAAAGTTGTTTTATGAAGAAACAAAAATATTGTTACTAGTTGTCAATTGCAGATACCTAACATATCAAGGCAAATTCACATTTTTTAGAGAAAATATTAAAGAAAAAAAATAAAGTTCATGGAAGTCAAGCATGAGAAGTTTTTATAAGTTAATTAAAATTGTAACTTAAAATTAGCAAACGCTTTGGAAGATAATGAATTTAGGTGCCTTCTGAAAAATTTACTGAAATTAGAGTTTTTGCAAATCACGATTCCATTGACCCGCTTTTCTTTGAAGAGTTGTGAGTACAATGGTCAAGAAAATATAAAAAAATTTAGGCGATAGTTCATGCGAAATAGTAAGTTAACATGTAACTTTATGTCTACAGGAAAGGAATGACTTGAACACAATATTGTTTTAAACGTTTTAATACAGTTGTTTGTTTAACTTTTCCCTTTCCGCATGCGTATCTAAGTATTTACACTAACTGCCACATATATATTATTTAATATACCGAAGTACATATGATATTTCAATGCATATATTCTACGTCATCATACGATGAAAGAGTAATGGAACGGAGAAAAATTCCCTCCGGCACCGGGATTTGAACCCGGGTTTTCAGCTCTACGTGCTGATGCTTTATCCACTAAGCCACACCGGATACCACCCCGGCGTCGGACAGAATCGTCTCAGTTTTAAGTTCCAACTCTTGGGTTCCCTCTAGTGGCCGCCCTCTGCACTACGTCATAGATGTCTATGAACGAAGGACTGAAGTCCACACATGTGCTGAGGTGCACTCGTTATGAGTGACTTGTTGGCCGGGATCCGACGGAATAAGCGCAGTCTTAAATCATAAGTGATTTACGCATATCATGTATATTGATAATGTACCGAAGTACATATGATATTTCCATGCATATATTCTGCGTCATCATACGATGAAAGAGTAATGGAACGGAGAAAAATTGCCTCCGGCACCGATATTTGAACCCGGGTTTTCAGCTCTACGTGCTGATGCTTTATCCACTAAGCCACACCGGATACCACCCCGGCGTCGGACAGAATCGTCTCAGTTTTAAGTTCCAACACTTGGGTTCCCTCTAGTGGCCGCCCTCTGCACTACGTCATAGATGTCTATGAACGTAGGACTGAAGTCCACACATGTGCTGAGGTGCACTCGTTATGAGTGACTAGTTGGCCGGGATCCGACGGAATAAGCTCCGTCTTAAATCACACTAGAGTTAACCCAAGAGTTGGAACTTAAAACTGAGACGATTCTGTCCGACGCCGGGGTGGTATCCGGTGTGGCTTAGTGGATAAAGCATCAGCACGTAGAGCTGAAAACCCGGGTTCAAATCCCGGCGCCGGAGGGAATTTTTCTCCGTTCCATTACTCTTTCATCGTATGACTGCCTACCACGTTCCCCCGATCAATAGTTTTGCTTTCACAGCTGGTTAAGTAAAAACAATTTACAGTACTTATAACCATCCTGTGTGTGACTTCATCAAGATTTATAGAATTTGTTGGAAAGAATTTGTATGAAAAATATAAAACATGACTGCCGAATGATGTCAATGGATTATAGACGATAGGTGGATAAGATGAATTGACCCACTTTGCTCCCAGCGAAAATCGAAGTGAGACAAATCTTTGGACTGGAGATGACGTCAATTGCTCCCGAAGACTGGAAAACCTGTAGGCTACGAGAGCAAGGAACACTTTCCTGTAGTCTTTCTCTCTATTCTCTTTGTACATCACGATAGCCCTGCCAATACAATGAATGTAGTTTCGCTCGAAAGTTCTGACGATTTAATACAAGTCATTTTAAAGTACATGATATAAAAAAATTCAGAGAAGGAAAGAAAACGGATAAGAAAAAATTCGGAGATCAGAAAGAGACAGGTACTAAAAATAATTCAGGAAAGAGAAGAAGACGGATATAAAAAAGAATTCAGATAAGAGAAGAAGTGTGATTCAATAAAGAATAGGCTATTGAAGACAAGAATGCAGATACAAAAAATAATTCAGAGAAGGAAGAATAAAGGTACCAAAGAATATTTATGTGTATAAATTAAACCCGCCGGTCCAATGCAGGAATATAGGTATCACCGACGGAGGTTTCAGTACCTACAAGAAATTTAGTTACACTTATTTGGCGACAGGAGCCATAGGGATAAGTGGTAAGCTCATCGCCTCAAACGCCAACTAGTATGCAACTAAGAGAGAAAATTTAGGGAATGAATATTATAGATATGAAAGGAACTCAGAAAAGAGATAAAACGGTAGGAAAGGAATTCAGAGATAAGAAAAAGTCGAATACAAAAAAGAATTCAGGAAAGAGAAGAAAGGGGATACAAAAAATAATTCGGAGAAGAGAAGAAGATTGCTAAAACAATACATAGAAGAGAAGAACACGGATAAAAAACAATTTAGGAAGGTGAAAAAAAGCGATTGCAAAGAGAATTCAGAGAAGAGAAGAAGGTCTATTTTTCGAAAAACTCTTAAATTTCGTGCATGGAAAAGATAACTTTGTATACTGCGATAAAATTATGTTGGAAAAGGGTAAAATTAAACTTCACACCAGTCTTTTTAATATCAACAGTTCCTTGATAGGTGACAGGGGATATAAGAACGAATTCAGAGAAAAAAGGCGAATACAGGAAATAATTAAGAGAAGAAATGAAGACAAATAGAGAAAAGTATTCAGAGAGGGAATGAAGACGGATACGGAAAATTATTCAGAAAAGAGAAGAATGCGGATAATAGAAATAGGTCAGAGAACAAAATTGAATGCAGTTATGAAAAGAACACAGATATAAAAATTTATTCAGAGAAGATAGAAGAAGGAGGAAAAATATTAAGAATTAGAGAAGAGAATTAGACGGATACGAAAAAAAATTCAGATAACAGTCGATGAAGAATGTAGAGGAATAGGAAGCGAGAATAAATTGAGATGAAAGGAAGAAACGAAGAAGAAGGAAAGCAGGAGAAGAAAAATAATTGACAGGAGGAGTTTAAAAAAATTGAGAGGAGAACAGAAGTATGTTGAGGATGATGATTATGATGATGATGGGGAAGAGGCTCTTCAATGGGAGTAACATTTCCGAACTAAATAGTTTAAAGAGGTCAGCACACAACAGACAGGCTGATTCGACCTCGATTGCATAACAAATACCTGTGTCAGTCAGGCACTTGAACCAGTCGTGATTGATGTGGATGGCAATGTCATTAAAGGCGTTAACTAGGGTCAAAGAGACCAATGAAGCCGCACACTGTGTGTTCATCATGTGAGACAGTCCGCCGGTACAGTTGCAGCTCGTTCTAAACTGGAAGAAATGCAAAAGTGACAGGTAATACTATATAATTATACAGGGACATCATTTTATTTTTACTTCAATTTTTATTGTACCTAAGTTTTTGAATGTACTTCACTCCCACCCCTTCACTAATGAAGTTCAACCGTCCTCCACACAGATCCAAGACCGTGTATATAGTCATAATAGCCTTACGGTCATAGTAAATAGTACGTTCCAAAAATATGTTCGCCTTTTCAAGTGGCGAAAGAGCTTTCAATAGTGCATCATTTCTCATTTGCCTACATCGCATCCCGGTTTCCCCCACTTGCTTCTATTCGCCTCTCTGTAAATGCTAATGACTGGGCTGTCTTAGCTATTTTCTGAGAACATTAATTTCTGTTAGGAATTGGACGTCTACGTAATATTATACCCATACAATTGTATAAAATAACTTAAATAAAAGGGCTTCGTTAAGTAATTAAATTCACGTGATTTCCCCCCTTTCTACGACGCTACGACGTAACCACTTGGACGGACTGTAGATAGCACGTCTGAGTAATTTTATCTTTTCGGATCGGGCAGAAGTGAAGATTGAATTTACAGTACGTAAGTTCTCTTTTATAGAGTAGGTACAGAATTATTTCAACATGAGTTACTGATACGAAGTACGAACCTGGTAATTGGAATTGCGTACAATAGTCTATAGTGCGATAATATGCACATGAGAACTGAAGCTTGTGTCGAAATGAACGGCCACCATTTTCAAAAATGTGTTTAAATATCCATATTATGATTATTTTTCAATTTAACTTCATTCTCTATAGTGTACGCTAATGTGCTGTAGACAGTATAATATACACTGCATAATGAATATGTCCACATGGACAGCTCAGTTCGTGAGTAAAAACACTCATTGTTAATATGTACTATATTTTGATTAAACAAAATCCTAATGAAAATTATCAAACTCAAAATCGCGATATTTCCTAGTTTACGTAATTGGATGAACTACTTTTCTTCCCTCCTATACTTAGTAAAGTGATTTGTTTATATATTACGCCAGTATCGAACTCCAGTCGTGGAAGGGGGTAGCGAACGGTGTTTCCGGTTCTTAATCGTTGATCCAAAGGTATAGCCAGGTTAATATTAGAAATATTAGGAAAGATAAAATGATGTCCCTGTAGTAGTCGATAGGAGGCACCAGTTTTTAATATCATTATATTTCTGACACAATATACTTATTTCATATATCGAAGGTAATTACACTTTTTATTAATTTGCTGTACCATTTTACCAAGTAAAAGAAATTTCGGTTTATGCTTTTTCTCAATTATATTTCGTACGTTTTTATACAGGTTAGATTAGGCTGCGGTCACATTGGAGGCAGGATTGGGCAAGTAAAATGGAAGCGCCTGCGTGCCCAAGCGTGCCTGAAGGAACAAAATTTGTGAATGTCTGTTTGGAACTATTGGTAACGCGGTGAAGGTGTTCACACTGGAAGCAAGTTACAAGCGCGCGCTTGCTCCTATGGGCATCAACTGACATGACTGCCTTAGCATATCGACCACACTTAGGCCTATTGTGCACCCGAATTTGTGGGATGAATGAGGATGAGGGTGTACTAGCCTACCGACCGCATGTGACCCCTCAACCGCTCACCCAATGGGGGCCTCTTATCCTTCCCCGCTCTAAGTTCGTACCGCCAAGGTGACCAAGCAGCACAGCATCCATTCCAACGGCCCTTCCAAGGTATCGAAGTGCCCTTTAGGAGTGTTCTTAAGGAATGAGAGATATTGCGGAAGGCTGGGAACCAGGGACAGTTCCGGAGAGGACGCCCTCTCCCGTTAGCGGACGAAGACATGCGTCTTGACCTGATTATGGCTATTGAATAAGATGAAGAAGTTGAATGATATGAAATGAAATATAAATTCTTTTCTTTTCTTCATGGGAGGGGAAGGGTAATGGACCGTGGCAATGAAAATTCCAATCCAGCATGAGCCAACTCGCTCGGTTATTTTTATACAAATATGTAAAAGACCATCTCGTATTTACGTCATGAAATCGAAAAGATTGTTTTTGGCACGCCGTTGTATGCATTCATGTGTGTCTTTTTGTATGTGTATGTGTGTATAGATATATGTATGTATGTATGTATGTATGTATGTATGTATGCTGCAATAAATATATACTCCAGCGTATTTTGTTATGTACTTTATCAACGAAGACGTTTATTCCAGAAGTATGCATATGAAATTCCACAGTATTACTACAAATAAAAAATTTCTTTCCCTAATATATATGGATGATTTACCTATTGGTGATTCTCCGCCTCCAAGGCACCTATACTGATTAATTTTGCTAATTAAATAATATTTTCTTTGAGATAATATGACACAGAAATGGTACAGGCCTATAACACCAACAATTTTTATCCTGGAGAAATTATCTGTGAAAGTATGCTTTCAATGACAAAGCTTATTTATTTATTTATTTGTTAATTTGTTTGTTTGTTTATTTCTTTCTCTATTGATTTATTTATTTATTTATCTGTCTGTCTGGCTATCTGGCTGCCCGTCCGTCTATCTATCTATCTATCTATCTATCTATCTATCTATCTATCTATCTATCTATCTATCTATCTATCTATCTATCTATCTATCTATCTATCTATCTATCTATCTATCTATCTATCTATCTATCTATCTATCTATCTATCTATCTATCTATCTATCTATCTATCTATCTATCTATGTATCTATCTATGTATCTGTCTATCTGTCTATCTGTCTATCTATCTATCTATCTATCTATCTAGCTATCTATCTATCTATCTATCTATCTATCTATCTATCTATCTATCTATCTATCTATGTATCTATCTATCTGTCTGTCTGTCTGTCTATCGATCCATCCGTCTATCCGTCTATCCGTCTGTCTGTCTGTCTGTCTGTCTGTCTGTCAAGTGCTGAAGAAACTTACATAATATGTAATTTTAATCATACAATCAGCTGACAATATATTTATTTTCTGTTGTCATTGGTAATTCTTTAGTTCAGAAAATTTATTACGTTTGAAGAACAGAGCATGAAAATGAAAAGCAATATGTTCAGTAATCATGCTAAACTTGTAGCTGAATTAAAAAGTATTGGAAAATGGAGCCAAGTTAAGTTTCGAGAGAGAGGATTTTCTTGCTGTCACATTTGACTACATGAAAAATGTATGCTTGCCTGAACACCAGTTCAGGATATGTACTACTATCGCCAGCTTACCGTCCCAGCTTTCTCTGTGTACAACATGAAAACTAGTGAAATGTCCTTTTGTGTCTACCATGAGGGACAGGCCAAGGAACGTCTTAATGAGGTATGTAATTTTCTTCTGCACACTACTTCAATAACTGTGTCCCATCCAGTATATTAAAGAACTATGGTTGTTTTGCAGAAAGTTGTCCGGGACAAAATAAGAACAACATACTAATCAAATTCTTAATGGCTCTTAATGCTCAGAAACATTTCTTCAACAAGATACCTTTCTCCATCAGAGGTCTGTCCTCTTGTGATTAACAAATTGTTCAAAATAATGTTGTTCAACAATTGGAATAAGGTTATTTTATGATTTTGGTATAAAGATATTTAGTTAAAGATGTTTGTGCGAGATCGTGCGTTTTTGCTTGTTTTCCGCACAGAACCAATACGCGGTAAGTGTGAAATACCACATTCAGTATTCCCAACGTAACACACATAACAATTTCCCTCTTCTTACCGCTTAAGCGCGACATTCATTTTACTGCTTTAGGCTTTTAACATATAATTTTTAGAGAAGTTTAACATAGTAATAATTATAAATTGGAAACTTACCACTGCAATTTCACCTAAATTGCACTGTTAATTATTGTTTTTAAATATTTGCAAAAATTAAGTAAAGTCTACTACTCCACGAAACTTTTAGCATTCCTGATACAAGTAACATTAAGGAAGCCGTGAAAAAATCAACAAGATTCCAGATGCCGATGTTATTACTGCAATATGTTATATAAATAATATTATTAAAATATTGAAATGAAAAATAAATCATTACATAACTTTACCGTTTGTTTTAAGTTCGCATTTATAGACTGGGGGAAAAAAAAGACGGCCTGCTGGAGTATAGTAAACATAGAAAACATTTTATAGCAACAATGTTGAAGAAAAATATTTTGGTGTTCCGAAGTTGCAGTCATTGGAGGTTTCATTGCAACTAATTAGAAATTTGTCTTTCAGATATGTAATAAACGATCTTCGCACAAAATAATGTACGATACACGAGCGTATGTTTGTTTTCATGTTCTCGGAAATTAAAAAAGCTCAACTACGTTTAGCTTTTTCAATCTTTTCCTCGACCATGAAAACGTCAACATATCGCTCTTGTAACGTATATTACTATTATGTGTCAGGAACCTAATAATTATGATGCAGGATTGAAGTTAATTTCCAGAACAACTTAAGTCCTGAAGTCAATTAAATTTTTTACGACCTGAAGAGGAGTACAAAAGTATGAATTTTTATATCAAAACTATTTCTCTTACATATAAAAAAATATATTGTAACAATATATGGTTCAGCGACGCCAAAAACAGTTTTCTTTAATTTTCTCAAAACTACTTCTATGGACTTGAGTAGTTTTGCAAATTCACCATTCATTTGTGACTGTTTTTATATTTTATTTATATTTAAATAAATAGAGTAATTAAAAAATTATAGGCAATGTGTAAACATAATTATGCTGTACTAGTGTTTTGTGAGTGCATGTATAGGTGCAAAGTATGATAACGTGTTATGGATATAAATGTACAATTTGTTTTTTGGTGATTATTTAAAATAATATACTTTCTAAAACTGATTGACAAATAATGTAAACCATGCTACTAGCATGTTGTGAGTGCAAGTTTCCTAATGTGTCCATGTACACAATTATGTACTGTACAATCACTTTATTTGTCATTATTTGTCGTATCTTGTTTACATTAAAAAATCTCAGTCGTATATGAAAATGAGAAGTAACGATAGTGAACACAAATGTTGTATTTCATTGTACTGCGTGCTGAAACATGCGATGACGTTTGTGTTGTTATAAAGGGCGAAGAATTAAGCCAGCTTTGTTAAGCAATTAAATTCAGTGACCATCACTTCAACTCTACTCGGCTAGATAGGCACTTAGTAACACTGATACGTAAATATTCAAGCAAGGCGGGGTCAGCCCGTCACGCGATCGCATTCAGTAATGTTTCATGTTAGTTGATTGTTGTCTGCTATGTACAGTAGGCTATAAGCGCTTCACGGCATGCCATATCCAGTGTGGAATTACTTCAGTAATATTTTCCAAATTACTGGATTGTTCGATGCGATAGATAGATAGATAGATAGATATATAGATAGATAGATAGATAGATAGATAGATAGATAGATAGATAGATAGATAGATAGATAGGTAGGTAGGTAGGTAGGTAGGTAGGTAGGTAGGTAGGTAGATAGATAGATAGATAGATAGATAGATAGATAGATAGATAGATAGATAGATAGATAGATAGATAGATAGATAGATAGATAGATAGATAGATAGATAGATAGGAACAGACAGATAGATTTATTCGTTCCATAATATTCTTACAGTTGCTTTACAGCATAGAATCAAGAACATGAATGATGAAATGAAATAGCCTATTAGTGTCCCTTAGAAGGGCTAAGGCCTCCTGCAAGAGGGAAAGCTCTGGCTCCGTTTTGCTCACATGTCGAGCTAGTCCACGTGGGCGGAGTTGTGTACTACACATCGACAATTATGACTAAATATTAACACTTTGTCACTTAATTATAACCAAGATATTCAACACTTTTGTCATTCAGGATTGTACTCATTGCTGTTAGTCTGTCCTGCACGTCAGTTATCACATTAGAATATTTAGGCTTTGAAATTCAGGTGATTGCAGTTCCTACTCATTGGTCTACGTTTAATTCGCACTAAATTAGCATATTAGGATATGTATCGCTTTGTCCTTGGGATGCGTTGTCTCTACTCAACTAGCTGTCGTCCTAGCTCCTTCCATCCTCTCCTACATTGTGCTACTCTGCTCCAGTGTGTTCCGAACTGCTGCCTGAAGGAGTCAGCCCTTCTGACTCTCGGCCTTCCCGGTCTTCTCTTTCCTTGGTAGGGGTCCCAAGTAGTTGTTATTTGCGCCCATCTATTCCCCTGCAGCCTTACCACATGTCCTCCCCATCTCCATTTTATCCTTGCCGCTTCATGAACTATGTTCTTGGAGGATGTGATTTCTTGCAGCCTCCTGTCCTTCAAAGATATGCCGAGTATTTTCGTCTCCATTCCCCTTTGGCATACTGCTAGGGTGTTTTTCTATCTAGCTGTGAGGGCCCACGTTTGGCAGCCGTACAAAAGGAGTGGAAAGATACAGGTGGTGAATGCTTGGAGTCTGAGGTTCCTTTTTAATGACTTGTTTTGTAGTATGAATTTTAATGTCCAGAAGGCTTTCCACGCTTGCGTCACTCTTCTTTTGATTTCTATCTCCATCCTGCTGGTGAGTGAAACTAATTGTCCGAGATATATATATATATATATATATATATATATATATATATATATATATATATATGTATATATATATATATATGTATATATATATATATATGTATATATATATATATATATATATATATATATATATATTCATCCATATAGTTCAGTTCGTTCAGTTCCTTCGAGTTTGATTGGTATTGGTGCCTTGTTGGTCATAAGTTGTGTCTTACTGAAGTTCATTTCCAGGCCTGTTGACTTGCTTATCTCGTTTAATTTCCGAAGCATTTCTTGAAGTTGCTTGTGTGAAGTTGCAAATAATACATCGTCGGCGAAGCGTAGGTTTATCACTCTCCTGCCGTTCACGGTTATCCCGCATTTGCTGCTCTACTGTAGCTTCCTGAATATTTCTTCTAATACACATGTGAAGAGCTTCGGGGAGATAGGGTCACCTTGTTTTACTCCTCTGCCGAGATTGAACGTTTGTTCCACTTTCTCTGTTTTTACCTTGGCTGTGCTTTGGCTGTAAATTGTTTTCAGCAATCTGATGTATTTTGTTTCTACTCCTTGATTGACCAATGCTTGGAATACGCTGGCATGTTCGAGGGAGTCAAATGCCTTCTTGTAGTCAACGAAAGCGATGTACAATGGTAGATTGAACTCTTCCATTTTTTTTTCAATAATTTGGTTCAGAGCTTGGAGGTGATCCGCTGTACTGAAGCCGGAACGGAAACCTGCTTGTTCAAGAGGTTGAGTTTCATCCAGAATTTGTGTTCATATTCTTGTGATTATCTTTGTGAACAATTTACAGTACCTGGCCACATTATTATATTCACTCATATTTTTACTTTAACTTTACGTTTTACTTTGAATATTACACGTTTACTACGTCGTACTACTTTTGACCATAAAAGATACGAAAGGACGTTTTTCAACCAATCATGACTGTTTATAGCACAATTTTATCACTTCCCTAGCATTTGTTTCATTGTTTGCCAACATTTCAAACTGCAAATTCTTTACGGTACTATAAAACATGCTTTGCGATCGTAACTTGTTTCCCGCATATATATTCGACTGAAACATGGCGGCTCCGTTCAAACATTTTGGTGAAGCTAACATTAGTGAAATATAATTTTAGTAAGTCAATTAATATCTGTTTTATTGTATTAGAGTACTTTATTTCTTCTAATCTTTATATATTTTCTTCTGTTTTTATCTCCTCCCTACCATTTTTTCTTTGTTTGCCAACATTTCATACTGCAAATTCTTTACAGTACTGTAAAACATGCCTTGCAATATTAGTCGCTATTGTTATTATTATCATTATCATCATCATCAATATTAATATTTTCTCATATTTTTATCTTTCTTTGTCAACTTTATTTTGACTTACTGTTCACATTTTATTACACATATTTTTCTTTCTATATCTTATATATTATGTCTGATTTATACTGACCTGTTGTTTACATTATATTATAATTATTCTACTTCAGCTTTGTGTGTGTGCTGTACTTTGTAAATTTGTGGTGTTTTTTGTATCGCAGTTTTACTCCTGGTTGAGTGTTAGAGAAGGCCGTATGGCCTTAACTCTGCCAGTTAAATAGTTAAATAAACCATTATTATTATTATTATTAGACTATTATTACTATTATTATTATTTACCGCAAAGTCAACTAAAAATAGCGGCTCCCTTCAAACGTTTTGGTGAAGCCAACATTAGTGAAATAGAATTTTAGTAAGCCAACTAATATTTTATTGTATTAGAGTACTTTATTTTTTCTAACATTTATATATTTTCTTCTCATCGTGTAATAATCAAGTAAATATCACTCGATTTTTTATTTTCTCTAGATATATCTAGTGAGGTTACAGTTGATAAGTTCCCTCAAAATACAGAATAACGTGTTTGGCACGCAATTAGAAGTAGTGAAATTACTAACATTACTAACAATGAATCACGTAGACACATGTCCGAGAACAATATAAAGGTAAAATCTTCAAAAGAAATTAAATTCAGAAGTGATTATAATAATGTGGCCAGATACTGTATATCACGAATATATCCAAGTCTTATTTTAAACATATTATAAAAAGCGCTTGTGTGGTGTTCCGAATCACCTGTTCATACATGCATGGAGTATTTTGCTTTCTGGTGTATTTTAAAGATCAGAAGTATGAAATTTACATTTCTTTTAGAACTAGGATTGTGGTCGCTGACGACCATTACCAGTAATATGTATAGACTTTTCTGCATGTCTGAAACTCAGTTCTCTACAGCTATATGCGATGAGTTGTTGAAGAGAGCAGCAATTCAGAACACCATATTTGACTTTTACGTTATTACATTCTATATTTTTGTATGTGAAATTCAAATTAAAAATAAATGTTTTTCTAATGCTGTAACAATTTAAGAGTAAATTTCGTAGAAGTCATTCTCTCATGTTTTGATATTCGGCTGGACATGGTAGGTAACAAAACACCAAAACAGAAGTCACTAGATACTGATTTAATGAAGAAATCTGAACAATTTTGTATTCTTTACACTCCCACAAATTTTCCAGTAGAGCTTTTAAAAGTCGTGTACATTATTGTCGTTTTATTGTATTTTATCCATACACTCACGTTATGGGATATATTAACAGTTTTATATTCTTTATTTTATTATCTATACAATTATAGAATCAGAAATTTATCACCCACACAAAAGCGCAAATTTACGGTGTACAGTGTTTAGTTTCTGTCCCGTGCACTTCAAAGTATCGACAGATGCATAGCTTAACTATGCTGGATATCACTGTGTACAGCTATGTCATTGAGATCACCTGTCGACAGGTACATAAGTTTATTGTGCTGCATATCTTTATGTAGAACTACGTGTTGTTAGTTGGGAGGCCGGAGGCAAAAAGACCTTTGGGGAGGCCGAGACGTAGATGGGAAGATAATATTAAAATGGATTTGAGGGAAGTGGGATATGATGATAGAGATTGGATTAATCTTGCTCAGGATAGGGACCAATGGCGGGCTTATGTGATGATGATGATGATGATGATGATGATGATGATGATGATGATGATGATGAAATTAAAGCTTTGAATATTATGAGGTGTATGGTGTGAGACAGAAATGCTAGAATTAGGTTTTGCGTGGGTTATGTTTGGAGCAGTGGCGGCTCGTGGGTATTGAATTAAGGGGGGCTGCATACAAAAATAAACCAAGCAACTTACTTTATTTAAAGATTAGTTCCACGCACCTTGTCTTGTAGGTTGCAAACTTTTGAATCATCTTCTTATTAAAATCCGATATGTCGTTTAACGTAGTCTTTACAATGGAAAACATAACTAATACTGTCAGTCTCTCTTCTCTCATCGTATTTCTAAGATAGGACTTTACTCTCTTCAAACATGAAAGCAACGTTCTGGTAAGGAAGTTGTCATTGGTATAGTGAGGCCTGCAAGTTTTCAGATATAAGAAACTGCAAGAGCTTGACTGCGTCACTGATATTTCTGAAGTCTTGTCTCTGATACAACACAGTGAGTTCCGTTTTTAGTTTGTCTTTATCAACCACTGGAAAAAGCTTCAAACATACATTTAAGTCATTTTCAGGAAATGAGCCTTTGTACGATTCAAATTTTTCTTGACACAGAAGAGAAGATAATATCAGATGATCTATGAACTGGAATCGGATGTTAGCTTGTGTGAAAATGAGGTCACACACTTCCTTGGCTGCCGCAACCCTTGTCTGAATCCCTTCGACCTTACAACGCTTTTTAGGGTTTTCATTTTCACAGATCTCGCTGGTCAAGGTTACTGTGCCATATTCTGTATGGCATTAACAAAGCTTGATATGCAGAGTCGGCCTCGGTAGCATAGTCGGTTGCGGTTCGATCCCGGCCCAGGTCGGTGGCATTTAAGAGTGTTTAAATAAGATAGGCTCATGTGAGTAGATTTACTGGCATTTAAATGAATCCTGCGGGACAAAATTCCGCCACACCAACGACGCTGATATAACCTCTGCAGTTGTGAGTGTCGCTAAATAAACCATAATTTAATTTTTATATGCAGATTTGAACCTTAGAAATATCTAACTGGCGATATTGTAGTTGGTTGTATAATATATCTAAATGATACATCAATAAATGGAAAAAAAAAAAATGAGCTAGAAATTGAATTTGGGATCTTCAAGAGTACGCACCAGGGCGCTTGCCCCATTTATTGTGATCTTGTTAGATGTTTCAGATTCCATTATGGTTTGAAAACATTCTAGCAATGGCTCCATCTTCTCATGAACAACATTTACTGTTGTTATTTAAAACTCCATCTTGTTGCCCCAGCAGATGGAATTGTCTTTGAAACACATTAATCTAATACAGACTGTGTGGAGATCGAGAGAAGAAAGCAGGGATACTGGATACATTAGCAAAAATATGCGAGCTTTGTAGGCTATTTTGTTTAGCGGCTCTTTCCATTATGAGATTCAACTGATGGGCATTTAATTTCACATTTCTCCTGAATTGTTAAGGTACTGAACTGAATAGACTGTAAATAATGTACAGAATTAAACATTGTCGCACTTGTTATACTCACAACGTTAAAGAAAATGTATTTAAAACTGCGCGCTACTGACAAGCTGCTGCAAATTTTGCAGTGCCTGGAAACTCTGGATTCGCGGCAAGGAGTAGCAGGGGGGGGGTAAAACTAACGCGCAAAGCTTCCGAGACGAGACTGGCAGCTCCAGGGGAGGAAGTAGCTTCACCCTATAGTCCTTCACTCTGGTTTCGCACTTGCAGGACCAGGTGAGGAAGTGACTTCACTAACGATTGCGTGCATGTCAATCAGAGCGAAAATTTTTTAAAAATTCCAGCCGCTAAATAGAGACTGTATAATATATTTATTTCACAACAAAAAACGAGACAAGAACCAAATGTCTGGGGGTGCTGCAGCTCCGCAGGCCCCCTTTGAAAGCCAACCCTGGTTAGGAGAGTGGAAACTGAAAGGTTTTAGGGGTAATGTAGAAAATGACAGATGTAGGCCCATATTATGTGGTGAATTAGAATAAATAAAGCGTATATTGTTAACATGCGTTACGACAGATTGGAGTGAACACAGATGTATGAAAAATGTATGATTACATTTTAGTAATGAAAAATATCAAGGATTACAAATGAACAGACAAGAAAATTCTTAGGAGCATACTTATGGAAAATACGAGAATAGCGAATGAGGAAAATAAACAGGATAAATAAATGCAAAATAAGATCAAAAATGAATGTATGTGTGTATGAAATGAAATGTAATTATGCCTAAGTATGTAGGCCTATGTACAAACTTTTATAAAGTGAATGGTAGCTGAATGACCGGATGTGAATGCTGTCATTAAATATTGAAACGCACTACAATAAAATAAATATTCGTGAATATTCTGCAATATTATTTTAATAAGTTTCCATTCCAAACATACGTGTACAAACCAATTACATTATGTTATGCAACAATAATTGCGAACCTCTTTTTGTGCGAACCTCTAGAGCAGGCATGCCAAAACCCTGCACATTTTGCAGTAGTCTCTGTGCGATGTGCACTTTCTATTCCCCTACCTGGAGGGAGTGAATCGCCTTGGAGGGGAACGCGATAGGGCTGTACAGACCTGCAACGGCATATCAGTTTTCTTTCAGTAACGCAGTTTCAGTACGGGTGCTTATTTGGCTGTCTGTGAATGAGTTATGATAAATAAAGTGAGGGGTACACAGAAAAGGAAGAAGAGAAATTACGAATCATATAACATAATTGTTATAATGTTTTCCTCAGCCAACAATAATTATTTTAAAATAAAAGGCTTTCATCAGCCCATATCGAGGTAATAGTGTTGTCACGGTTTGGATCAGATTAGTAAAATTCTCAAAATATGTTATTTCCAGCGCTTATTTCTTAATCATTACTTTCACGGCAAAACGAACTTGACAATGGCGTTGTTTTGCAATCTGTGCTAACACAGCCATCAAAGATTAGACGACTTACGACTTTAATTTCATAAACTGGTAAGTAATGAGAATATAGTGAGGAATACATGTGAGGTTCTTGAGGTTGTAAGGAGCGAATAAAGCAACTAATTTGCAAGGCGGAAAAATTTTCTGGAAAAATATATAATGGCAAATTTTCCAACTCACGTCACTATAGGCCTATTATGCTAATTTGCTTACATTAATGAATCTTTAAACCTGACATAAATAGAATATCGTCGCTTCACAGCTTGTGAACTACACTTTTAATTTCTTTCACTAACGCTCACAACTTGTCGATACTTGTTCTCAACGTTTTCCAAATAAACTATATGTGAATTTAAATTCTAAGCCTGGTTTATATTATTTATTAATATTAATGTTAATTTATATTGACATACAGCAAGGAAATTATTTCAGCTTAAAAACTTCACATACTACATGTAATTAATTGGGAGTATAATATTTTCTTCAACATTTGTACCAATGGTCCCAATGAATAATAATGCTCGACGAACAATGAAAGAGTAGGGTCTATTACTTTAAAATAATTAGTACCTACTACATAAACATTAAATACTTGTTCGTTTTTTGTTGTTTCGAAATTACTGCAATATTTTTTTTCTTCAAATGCTATATATAAATCATATTAATAAATTATGCTTTACAAACCACTACTTTGTGAAGTGTAACTGAGTACGCCTAAAACTTCTTGTATTACAATTGTCAAGTATAGACAATGATAATAACCGTGTTTTTTCCTTCTGCTAAGTGTGTTTATAATGTCCAAATGCCTATTTAATCCAACCCTAGAAGCGCAGAATAGATTATTGTACACCCCTTCAGCTAAGAACTGGTAAGAGCAACGCTCGAATGATGCAGTCTACACAGACCGGCGATCCGCGCAAAAAACTGCACATTTAAAGTCTGATTTCTGGCGTGCCTGCACTAGAGAATTATTAATATTTATCTACTTTAATCGTGCAATCTATAAATGAAGACACATTTGTTGCTTTCGAGATTATAAATATTTCTTATTTTTCGTAATCCAGGAAAAAGAAACCCCATCTTCTATTTGAGCTTATATAAAGTGAGTTGACTTAACCATGCCTTTCGAGTAATATCTCAAGAAATAAAGTAATAATAATAATAATAATAATAATAATAATAATAATAGTAATAATGATAATAATAATAATAATTCCAACATGACAAAATATTGAATTCTTGCGAAGCGAATAGAACATAACGGTGAGGGAATAAGTCAATTTTTTTTCCATATTATTATTTCATACTTCGTTAATAGTAATGCTATATGTGCAACTATCCAGACTTTCAGGCACTCTTCCAGCATTTTAAAATTTTATTCTTTCAACCACATTCATCGCGTCATGCATAATGCATAGTGATTAGGCGAGCCTGAAAATGCTCTTAAATATAATTAATGCATAAGAAACTTATCCATGTAATGAAAGTTAGCGCGTTCGCTCCGAAACTTTATCTCATAAGAAACTGTTGTAATACAACGGAATCAAGTTTTCAAGATGCGGGTGTTGCCGCGTCTAGGACAAGCTATAAAAAGGGGATCATTATCCAGGAACCCGTATCTCCACGGAACATGGATTAAATCTCGGTCAAATCCGTTTTCATGATATCGCTTGGGTGCAGGAGTAGAGTCATTGTCGCTTAGACGCATCCGGAAGAGAGAGAGAAAAAGGACTTCCATTTAGAAGTTATTAACTTTCATAATATCTGAAGTTTTCATCAGTTTTTCGCTCGCAGGAAATTACAGAACTTGCATAGAACAGAGGATCCTGAAATGGAACAATAAAACAGCGTCAATTTATTTGCGGAGCTCAAATGTGATCGTTTTCATCTTGAGATTAGCAGTGAATTTTAAGAAAGGCATTTTCGTGTGCGGCAGACACTTGGATAGCTATTAATAACAATAATTTATGATTAATGGCAATACATATTTTATCTTGTTCAGATAACTCCACAGAAATAGTAATTTAAACATTTCTTATTATCATTACTATCAGTATCGCTACAAATTCGCTACTTCGATTCTCATCACTGAAGTTGAAACTTCCCTCTCTTCTTTTGGGGCCAAATACGTAACCCTGGTCATGTGTTTGTCCTATGTTGTCTAAGCAGTGTCCACGCTCGCTCCATATTGATCACACAAACAACAATCCAATTACTTGTGACAGCCCAATATTGGTTCACAATGATTCAAAATAGTGAAGACGAAACGTGCCTTTGAAAAATAGATAATAGTAGTGATGATGAAATATTATGATACAATAGTAGTTATCATTGTTAAATTTTAGTGTTAATTATTATTATTATTATTATTATTATTATTATTATTATTATTATTATTATTATTATTATTATTATTATTATTATTATACAAATTGTCCCGAGTCGTGGTGTCGTGATTTAAGGCATCCTGCCTAGGACTCGCGTTACGGAATGCGCGCTGGTTCGAGTCCTCATGGGGGAAGAAATTTTCTCATGAAATTTCGGAGAGTGTATGGGACCAGTGCCTACCTGGCATCGTGATGCACTTTGCGAGCTACGATATGTAGCGAATATCCGGTTTCGCAAATCGGATATAACGGCTGGGGGAGATCATCATGCTAACCACACGATACCTTCATTCTGATTGGATGATCGTCCACCTCTGCTTCGGCATGTGGACATGAGGCCAGCAACCTGCTGGTCGGTCTTGACCCTTCACGGGCTGTAGCGCCATGGATTTACTTTTACCTTATTATCATACAAAGTGAGTAAAAGTGAGGAACACTTCTTATAGAATTCCAACTTTAAAATAATTTATTTAAGAATACCTATATACAAAAGTTACTTACTTACTTACAAATGGCTTTTAAGGAACCCGAAGGTTCATTGCCGCCCTCACATAAGAACGGCATCGGTCCCTATCCTGTGCAAGATCAATCCAGTCTCTATCATCATACCCCACCTCCCTCAAATCCATTTTAATATTATCCTCCCATCTACGTCTCGGCCTCCCTAAAGGTCTTTTTCCCTCCGGTCTCCCAACTAACAATCTATGTGCATTTCTGTATTCGCCCATACGTGCTACATGCCCTGCCCATCTCAAACGTCTGGATTTAATGTTCCTAATTATGTCAGGTGAAGAATACAATGCGTGCAGTTCTGTGTTGTGCAACTTTCTCCATTCTCCTGTAACTTCATCCCGCTTAGCCCCAAATATTTTCCTAAGCACCTTATTCTCAAACACCCTTAACCTATGTTCCTCTCTCAGAGTGAGAGTCCAAGTTTCACAACCATACAGAACAACCGGTAATATAACTGTTTTATAAATTCTAACTTTCAGATTTTTGGACAGCAGACTGGATGATAAGAGCTTCTCAACCGAATAATAACACGCATTTCCCATATTTATTCTGCGTTTAATTTCCTCCCGAGTGTCATTTATAATTGTTACTGTTGCTCCAAGATACTTGAATTTTTCCACCTCTTCGAAGGATAAATCTCCAATTTTTATATTTCCATTTCGTACAATATTCTGGTCACGAGACATAATCATATACTTTGTCTTTTCGGGATTTACTTCCAAACCGATTCCTTTACTTGCTTCAAGTAAAATTTCCGTGTTTTCCCTAACCGTTTGTGTATTTTCTCCTAACATATTCACGTCATCTGCATAGACAAGAAGGTGATGTAACCCGTTCAATTCCAAACCCTGCCTGTTATCCTGAACTTCCCTAATGGCATATTCTAGAGCGAAGTTAAAAAGTAAAGGTGATAGTGCATCTCCCTGCTTTAGCCCGCAGTGAATTGGAAAAGCATCAGATAGAAACTGACCTATACGGACTCTGCTGTATGTTTCACTGAGACACATTTTAATTAATCGAACTAGTTTCTTGGGAATACCAAATTCAATAAGAATATCATATAATACTTCCCTCTTAACCGAGTCATATGCCTTTTTGAAATCTATGAATAACTGATGTACTGTACCCTTATACTCCCATTTTTTCTCCATTATCTGTCGAATACAAAAAATCTGATCAATAATCATTAAAAATCCAAATTCAGAAGGATAACGACTGGTGTCCACCCCATGTTTTCAAACAAAAAATTTGTCTTAACCTATCCAGCTACTCCTCCTTGTTTGTGTATTAAATTCTGAAGCATTCTATATATTCTGCTTTAAATAGGATACTTTACTAATAATTAAACATGCAAATTCAGCCCTGAAGCGAGACAAAGGTTGAAAGAATGTACGTATACAAAACATAGCCATGGGTTTGTAATCTATTTGGGTGTCCTACTATTATCAGCTCGTAGTACAAACTGGACTAGATCACTAGTTCGTCAATACCGCTCAGGATAGATAAACATTACAAGAGTGTACGGGGCAGGCGGGAATTCTCTTTTAGGTCCGCTCACGTTGAAACAGAAAAGGGCTAATCATCCGCATTTTCGCTACATGTGTTCAGTGTTCTCCAAACAACAACATTACGCTGTAGCGCTGTTGTTCTAGTGGTTAGCGCCGCCGTTTGGACGAAGCACAGTTGAGAATGTGCTCGAATTTTGTGGAACGTCCTTAGATAGCAGCATGTGACACATTAACAGGTTCACCTAACTATGTTTGTGCCATCAGCCACAGCCTTTTGCTTCGCCCCTCGCTTTTATTTTGTTTTTCTTTCAGCCACTGGTTCTACATTCAACCGTAACACCACCAGATGGCATTAAGGTAGTAGGTATTTTAAGTACGACGATAGGATAAACTGCGAATGCAGGAGAAAGTGAATACAAAGGAAAATTAAAAAGAGTGCATTAACAGAAAACTTTTCTAAATCGATTCCAGATTATAACTTGACTATCTTCAGCCCTCTGTCGTAATGACTGCTAATTTTGCATTGAAACAGATGTGGATTGATTCTGAAAACGTGCGTAATTCTTTTCTAATCACTGAACATATAAATATAAGAAAATTATAATTGACGTAAATAAAATATAACAGCGATACATAAAAGATTTGCAATCAAAAGAAATATTACACGAACATTAAACTTAGTACCACAATAAAATATATTCCAATTAATGACATAAAATGCAATAAAGTGATTAATTCAAATGTTAAAGGCAAATGATAGTCAATAGAAAAATGTTCATATTTTTGGTATATAACATGATCAGGCTTCGAGACTTTGGACCCGATACAATAAGTTTACTGTAGATGCACTATAGGTTGTTGACTCGCTGCAGGTAGATAGAGATGTATTGAGGTGACAACGTTGCTATTTAGAGTAGAGTACGGTAGTATGGGGAAACACACACATGTACATTCTGAAAGTAAATATACATTACACAATGACAATGTCAAAGGAATGTGAAAAGCATTTATTCTCCTGTCTTTTATAAGCATTTGTGTTTAATTATACACAGTGTTAATGGTGGAAATAAACATGTAGCAATTTTAATGTTTTCATTTATCCTATTCGTCGTCTTTAGGAAGTGCAGTTACAGTACCGAATTGCAATGTACTACAAGATACATTTTCAGTGTCTCAAACGTAAATCTTTTTCGGTTATCTGCCAAAGTTTGTACTGTAGAAAGCTGCGCTCTACGTCGCATGACGTGATAGGAGCAAAACGAAAAAAACCTAACATCATTGCAGTCTCTAAGACACAGTCCTTTATTCTCGGTTGACTCTATGTCCACTAATTTCCTGTTTATGTTACACAATGTTCCATATCCGTTATTTTTACATAAAATTGATTTCCACTTCTGTTGTACACGTTCAGTAACCAGTGTATTTGATGTCTCATTAATTCTCTGCATCATTTTCTAAATTATTTTGAGGGTGTCCGGCATCTCTTGCTCTGACTTTTCTAACCGTGTAATAGTTTCAGACACAGTTTGTATGAAAACCAAATTAGGCCTATTCGTCAGAACTTTCAAATCCAGAGCGTTTTCCTTTGCGCATTTGTTGGCATTCATTCTACAGTACCCCCACCCACTGTACGCTTTACCACTATACTCAGTACGCCGTTATGCGGATTTCACACTGAACTGCTGTATTGGGTCCGAAGTCTCGAAGCCTGAATATGATACAGAGACATAGGTTAAGGGTGTTTGAGAATAAGATGCTTAGAATAATATTTGGAGCTGAGAGGGATGAAGTTACAGGAGAAAGCAGAAGTGCAAGCATTGTATTCCTCACCTAACATCTAGCACGTATGGGCAAATCCAGAAATGCATATAGAGTGTTAGTTGGGAGGCCGGAGAAAAGACTTTTGGGAAGACCGAGATGTAGATGGGAAGATAATATTTAAATGGATTTGAGGGAGGTGGGATATGATGTTAGAGACTGGATTAATCTTGCTCAGGATAGGTACGAATGGCGGGCTTATGTGAGGGCGGCAATGAACCTCCGGGTTCCTTAAAAACCAAGTAAGTAAGTAATATGATACAGAGATTCATGCAAGATTTGAAGTTATCAAAACTTAACTTCTGGTTTCAAATCTTGCATTAATGTTTGTATAATACTTTACACCAGCAATATGAACATTTTTCAATAGACTAACCTTTGTCTTTAAAACTTGAATTAATCTATTTATTGCATGCGGACCTCTGGAAAAAGAACTAAGGAAGAGATTGGTGAAGTGCTTAGTGTGGAGTGTAGCATTGTATAGGGCAGATACATGGACGTTTCAACGAAGTAAAGAGAAGCGAATAAAATCATTTGAAATGTGGATATGGAGAAGAACAAAGCGCATGAAATGGACAGATGGAATAAGAAAATTAAGCTGTGTTGGAAAGAGTGGACAGAGAAAGAATGATGTTGAAACTGATCAGGAAAAAATAAAAAGGAATTTATTGGGTCACTAGCTGAGATGAAACTGCCTACTCAAGGATGCACTGAAATCAATGATGAACGGAAGAAGAGTTCGGGGCAGAAGAAGATATCAGATGAAAGACGATATTAAGATATATGTGTTACTGTAAATGTACGAAGACCGGTAAATCTTAGAATTTACCGGTATAACCTAACATTTACCGTTATAGTGCGGTAAACCCCAAAATATCTTAGTAGATGCATACATTTTGAACTTTTACCAAGAAATTTTGGTAAATCTCAGGATTTACCGATGCGAGCTGATAAAAACTAGATCGAAGAATCCAGAACGAAGAATCCCGCGTTCGTTGTGCAAATTCAGACATGTTTGCAGGGGTGAAGCGGTTCCGAGAGGCTGCCAAAGAAGGTCTTGAAATGCAAGCGAAGAAAATGAAAGGAGCCACTTGTAACAAAATTCCAAAATATTTAGTCGAATAGAATGTGAGAATCAAAGTACCAGATGCAAAAATTGACGCAAAATCAATAATAGCTGTGACCATGAATATTAACTTGGTACCAAAGCTGGCAAACTGAAGTCATTGTACTCTTGGAAACAGGTAGCTTAAAGACTGGAAACGGTGAGTAGTTTCCTGAATTATACAGTCACATACTTCCTTGGCTTCAATTTTTTAGGATTCCATTTTCCGTCGCTTGCTAGCTACTTCAGGAGGAACCTCATAGGCCTACAGGTAGATGGCAGCAGCAGTCTGATATTTGAATTACCAAATACATTGTAAATAGTTCCGAGTTCTTCCACAAACAAGCATTCTTTCGTTACGCTTTATTTTCCAATCTCCAAGTTGTGTTGTGCTGAAGCTGACTGCAGCACTTCCCCGCGTAAAAATAGCCAATGAGAGCAGTGATTTCAGCTTCGCACATGCGCATACATGTCTACATTCTCATATGAAGTTCAGAATAGCACAACGAACCCCCTGAGGCACCAAAGAGCGAAGAGCGAAGACTAAACACTCGATAATGCGTCATGAATATAACCACGGGAAATTGTTAAATGACAGATCAGATATTATGGTGTTACAAATGCATTATTTGAGCAAAAATTATCACTGTGCTGTAGCACTGTAGCACCGAGGGAGGGGCCGTCCCTGGCCAGGACACTAACGAAGAACATCAATACATGTCCGAGGTGGATTCGAACCCGCGAACCTATGGGCTGTGCCACCTAATGGGAGCCAAAATCATATTTGCAAATATAAAAATTATTTCCTCATAGTAGGCCAATGTAATAGTGAGTAAAGAAGAGACTATATACGCAAAAGCTCATCTCTTATCTTAAAATGTTTATCAACTGTCTATTATTACTAAAGATGAGGGATTTGTGCGGTTTGCCGTCAGGTTGCGTGTGCATAGGCGTTATACAGCTGTATGCCCAGTGCCTGTGTTGACTTCCGACGTACGAAGGGTACAGCTTAAAAATTACAAATGCAACACTCCGTTAAGGTCTAGCAGATGACAATATACAAATATGAGGAATATGTTGAAACATTAGTATAGTTAGAAGAAGAAACTTGCCTTTATGATTCATCCATAGCTTCAGAGCCATCACAAGCCGAATTGCATTCAACTACTACAGACATTCTTAAATTATCGAATGTCAAACGTCGTCGTCGATCACTCAAACAGTTTTTGAACTACGAAAAACTTCTTTCAACGTCACAGGACGTTAACGATGCTCATATCAAGTAGCCTATACCATCCTATCGTCTGATGATTTTGCATTATTCAGCATGTTACGAATTGTTAAATAGCTCTTATTTTTTTGTTATTTATTCTTTATTCTCTGAGTGCAAGGTTCTGGAGGTCCTTTCTTGATTTTTTCTTACACCTCTTTTATTATTGCTATGCCCTTGGCTATTTCCAAACCAGATATTTCTGTGTTATGCTTTCCGGTATCGTTTTGTGATTTTGGTATATGAACCTTATATCTTCAAACAGTTTAAAGGAAATAAGAGATTTGGCAGTATTAATAGGAGATCCATTTTCAGTACTTAAAACGTCATTTACTTTCATTACTGAAGTGTAATTTACTGCATAATATGAGACAGCCTCTATCCAGATACACCATCTTGTAATTACTGGTTTTGGTGGAAGGGAAATACTTGGTGCAATGTCTCGAAATTGTTGTATCTTTGCAGGGCCTTAAGAAATACTCGTATTTTCTTCATGGCAGATATGAATGTGTCAACACCACTAAACATAGCATGGATCTCCTCAGCCAATTTATTGAGACCATGAGCAAGGCACATTATGTGAATAATGTTCTTATACCGTTCTTTTATTCCATTTGCTGCCGTCACTACGTCCGTGCACTGGACTACGAAGGCCTTTGTTCATTCGTTCCGTGTTGTTAAGACAAGACGGCAATGGATAGCCTGTAGTTGCATTTCTTTTGGTTGCACTGGTCGTAGGTGTTCACCTGTCTGTCCACCTATGCTCCCTGTCGAGTCAACCTATTTTTCGTGCCGCGCACAAACCCCTCATCTTTAATTATTACACTCAACACTTAGCCTTCATCAAACTAAAGGCCCATTCACAATGAAAATTAAACATAAACATAACGTAAGCATAAAACCTTGTGTCCATGTTATTTAATGAAAGCATTCACAATGAATTACATAAGCATAAACTTAATCTTAATCATAAGACGTTAACATGAAAGTTTGCAAACTCCAAACTTTCATGCTTATGTTTATGCGATTTGGAAACAGTACACAAGCGGAAAGCGTGTTTTCACTTTTTGTTTAACATCTCATGGGCTTTGCCTACAGGCAATATTTTGATCTATTGGCCGTGATGATAGCTAGGCGCGCGACATGGAATCATATGACGAAAAGTTGATTATTTTACATCTCCGTTTCTTTGATTTCAAGTATTGAAAGCCATATACTGATGCCATTGTAGTTATTAGAAACATAAATTGAATAGCTACATCGTTAGTCATTGTGCAATTCTCCATTTTTATGTAATAGATTCTGTAGTTTTGTTGATTCGGTATGTTTGTTTCCACACACGTGTTATGTTTACGTTATGTTTAATTTTCATTGTGAATGGGCCTTGGCTACTTACGTTTGTGGCATATGTTTATGTGCTTATGTTAATGTTTACGTTATGTTTAATTATCATTGTGAATGGGCCTTGGCTACTTAAGTTTGTGGCATATGTTTATGTGCTTATGTTAATGTTTACGTTATGTTTAATTTTCATTGTGAATGGGCCTTGGCTACTTAAGTTTGTGGCATATGTTTATGTGCTTATGTTAATGTTTACGTTATGTTTAATTTTCATTGTGAATGGGCCTTGGCTACTTACGTTTGTGGCATATGTTTATGTGCTTATGTTAATGTTTACGTTATGTTTAATTATCATTGTGAATGGGCCTTGGCTACTTCAGTTTGTGGCATATGTTTATGTGCTTATGTTATGTTTACGTTATGTTTAATTTTCATTGTGAATGGGCCTTGGCTACTTAAGTTTGTGGCATATGTTTATGTGCTTATGTTATGTTTACGTTATGTTTAATTTTCATTGTGAATGGGCCTTGGCTACTTAAGTTTGTGGCATATGTTTATGTGCTTATGTTATGTTTACGTTATGTTTAATTTTCATTGTGAATGGGCCTTGGCTACTTAAGTTTGTGGCATATGTTTATGTGCTTATGTTATGTTTACGTTATGTTTAATTTTCATTGTGAATGGGCCTTGGCTACTTAAGTTTGTGGCATATGTTTATGTGCTTATGTTATGTTTACGTTATGTTTAATTTTCATTGTGAATGGGCCTTGGCTACTTAAGTTTGTGGCATATGTTTATGTGCTTATGTTAATGTTTACGTTGTGTTTAATTTTCATTGTGAATGAGCCTTATGGCTTCACATTTTTTTGGTGCATTTAATTTTAATATTATCAAATTCACAGTGACTCTCTCATGCGTTCACATGCAAGTCCATTTAAATTCGTTAAATTCGAGTAAAATAATAGATAGATTCACAT
Organism: Periplaneta americana; assembly: GCF_040183065.1. Classification (NCBI taxonomy): domain Eukaryota; kingdom Metazoa; phylum Arthropoda; class Insecta; order Blattodea; family Blattidae; genus Periplaneta; species Periplaneta americana. The sequence goes on from NC_091124.1 coordinate 181,690,522, forward strand.
TCGCTGCGTACCATACTTCCTCTCTGTCTAATATGTGTTTCCTCTATCAAACAACTTGATCAACTATTTTTTTGTGTGTGGGAAGTCTACACACGTGTTTGTTTCTTCTTTGCTTAAGTGAGACTTCAGCTTTGGTCTCGGAGAGGAAGTGCTTGTAAGTTGTGTGAAAGTTGAGTTCAAAGAGGACCCCGGAGCTGGAAGTTCTTGTGTGAAATTAGTTTATGATCGATACCGCACAAAACCTCTCCTATTGTACCACTAGTCCTGTTTTATTACAACCTGTCAAGTCTGTTCCTTACACTGCTATTACTTTGAACCCTTTCAGACATGACATTTACGGCACAAATGCATTCTCTTTGAGTTTTCCCCGAGTTTAAACATGTTATATAGGCCTACATCCCTTAGGTGTGGGTGTTGAATCGAGTTTCATGACATTTTTTTAGATCCATTTTCAGAGTTCTCTCTTACAAGTCGTTGTATACAGTTCCTCTGTCTGAGGCCTTTTAACGCCATCTGGAGTCCGAAAAAGCGGCGAACTTTATTACACCCAGTAAATTTGACCTTTATATAGTGAAACGTGTTGTAGGAAGTAATTACCATATATGCGAGAGAAAGGATAATACGTACAGCAGCACAGTTCAGAGGCGAAGTGAATTTAATCTGCAGTATGCAAAGCTTCTTGTATTTTTAATCCCAAAATAAAGTACCGTTGGTTTAACTTTTGATACCCATCCTCAACCCCGAAATTTCTGGAGAAATAGATTTTAATATCTCAAAGTTTGTGCCTAATGGTACAGTTTCAGGTTATAAATTCATCGAATCCTGGTTTTATGACGAACACGAAAGTGGGTTTTTAGTAGGGATGCGACAAACAGTTATTTTCTTGTAACTGTCCCCGTTTTTTTGCTTAACGGTTATAAGTATGTAGACTATGTATGTATTTATTAACACTACAATTGGGTATACACCCGTTGGCAGTGATATATAATATACAATAATTACAATTACATGAAATAAAATAAAATAAACCTAAATGAAATGAAATAAAATAAACCTAAATCAATAAATAGTAGATGCAATAATCCTAGCATTATAATTAAAAAATTATTATATAATAACGCCTGCGATAAGCAAAAGTAAATCTAACTTATAAGTACTTCTATTTCCCCCAGCTATTACCAATTTAAATAATTACATATCACCTTAATTAATTACATACCAACTTAATTACATATCTTAATTAATTACATATCACCTTAATTTATTTACATATCAACTAAATTACATATCATCTTAATTAATTACATATCAACTTAATTATTTTACAACTTAATAATTACATATCAACTTAATTAATAATACATCAATTAAATTAAGTACATGACACAACTTAAATAATTACACTGCACCTTCAATCACATTTTCAGTCTAATCTTCTCAACCTTTCCTTAAATGTATTGATTTTAAGAGGACCACCCTGAAAGATTTCCGCAGAAAACCTGTTCCAGTCTACTATTATGCGGTTGCCACGGTTATGTTTTCTACATTTAAACTTCCTAATATGATCAGGCCTTCCTAAGTATGATGGTGTTGCTAATCTAGCATTGATATCGGTCCATGCTTTGTGCCCCATTTGTGCCTTAAACAAAGCGGTGAGTCTGGTTTTCCGTCGTCTTGACTTGAGAAGTTCCCACCCTAAGTCTTTTACTATCTCCTCACCATGTACCTTCCCCATTTTGACATATTTTGCTGCCTTGCGTTGGACCTTTTCTATTGAATCGATTTGGTTTTGTCTGTACGGATCCCAACCTACTGTTCCATATTCCATAATTGGACGAACAAGGGTTTTGTACGCTAATTCTTTTGACCTTCGGTTAGATTTCTTCAGAATACGCATAGAGAAATGTAGTGCTTTCCAGGCTTTCCTTGTGGTATTAGTGACTTGTCCCTCCCAACCCAGTTTGTTACTTAAATATATACCTAGGTATTTACAAGTGTTCACTTGTGGCACCGATGTACCATTCAGATGATATCCGAGACAAATATCTTTATGCGTTCTACAGAAGGATATTGATGTAATAATTTTCATGCCGGTGACAAAGTTGAAGTTACTTACGAGGAAGGTATATTTAACGGTCAAACTGGCAGAGAGACAGAAGGAGTAGCCTACATGAAGACGGCGACTATACCGTAAAGCAGCGTTTCTCAAACTATGGCCCGCGGACCACCTACAGTCCTCGACTTCTGCCCTTGTGGTCCTTCAAAAAAGACAGAAGAAAAAATAAAACTCAATCCGATTGCATATCACACTATAGCTGAAAATCTCAGAGTTTGGAAATGACACATGGCAATTGTCTTTCACTTTTTCTCCAAATAGGCCTACTAATATGCAAATGTAGTCTTTCAGGTGAAGCTCCCTGTAAAGCAGATTTGAATAATTTCAAGGGAAAAATTGTTCCGGGGCCGGGCATCGATCCCGGAACCTCTGGCTGAACGTACCAGCGCTCTCCCAACTGAGCTACCCGGACCCGGAACAATTTTTCCCTTGAAATTATTCAAATATGCTTTACAGGGAGCTTCACCTGAAAGGCTAGATTTGCATAATATATACGTCACTGTGTACGTTAACAGAAAACCACAATTCCAAGTCACATAGAGTTTGTGTGCACTCGATGTAGGTCTCTGGCATTTCGTCAGCCCACGCGAGTTGTGTGGATGTAAAGGGAAAAGTTGAGACGGTGTCGGGTGGAGTTCCCGGGTAGCTCAGTTGGGAGAGCGCTGGTACGTTCAACCAGAGGTCCCGGGATCGATGCCCGGCCCCGGAACAATTTTTCCCTTGAAATTATTCAGGCCTACTAATATTTTATGAAATTTCTTACCCTACCCGTCTACCCACTTCCCACTCTACTCTCAGCAACAAAAGAGTGATTTAAAGCACTATGAACGTGGCGTTTCTCGCCATCTTTTCCCTGCATATTTGGCGAGCCTCTAACCCAGCCAGAGACCACTCGAATTCATAACAGAGGACCAAAGTACCGAACATTTTCATATATTGATGACTTTCTTAATAGTTTTGCCGACACCCAGTCTGCACATTGAAATGGGCACGTACTGTACGGCATATACCAATAATAGAACGTGCCAAATTGCATCTTTACTTGTTCAAAATTGGGCATGTTTCTGCATTAATTTTTTTATTTGTTTTTCCAGATGACGATATAAGAAATTTTAGACTCCGCCTATTTTAAATTCCGATAGGTTTACTTTTTACACTTGCGTGTTTTGTCTCTAAATGCTGTTTCAATATCGCGGGTTTCATACACTCGTTTGAAAGCACTTCGTAACAAACAACGCTCCGAGGTTTTGGTTCGCATCCATTGCTACACCAAGTAAATCCAAGTTCCAAATAACTCTTGTCATATTTACGAAAGTATTTTTTCTTTGAATAACTACCACTAGGACTAGATATTTCTTTAATGGCGTTATAATTAATATATTTCTTCACACACAGCTTCTGAACTATTAGCACTGCCTAAATGAAGCGTATCATCAAGTTCCTTTTTTTTTCAAAGATCCGGATCAAAGCCAGTTTTCCATTATTTATAATGGGCACTATTTAACAGAGACATGGACAACTACTAGCGTGTACCACATAAGGACTTCAAACAACTAACTGCTAACAGACAAGCGACGAGTCAGCAATGCACAGAATTTGTTGTAAGTTACTTGTGATGCTACAAAAATATAAATAGAAAAGTTTTATAATTAATTAATTCTATTTTAAAATTTAAGTATACTGGTATTAATATATACTACAAAAATGATAAAATAATAAATTTCTAAATTATAGACATCAGCTCAAAGAATTTGAGTGACCACAAGGGTCCTGAATACAATAAACATGTACAATATAATGTGATGTGATACATTAAAGAAAAAAGAAAGTTAATTGTTGAAGGCAAATATAAGTTGATTAATTGAAATAGTAGAGATGATGTAATATTTGAAGGAATCCTTGATAATATTTATAAGAATAGACATTACATAATCAAAAGGAATGTGAAGTTCCTTAAGATAATTCCGTGTGAATTTTGTGATTGAACCTCTACTGCCAAACAGCAAACCAATGACGGACCATTGTTTAAGAGGGACGTTGTACTTTTGAGAAAGTTACGGCAGACAAGGTTCATATATGGACTTCTTCTCAATATAAACTTCGGTGGCCTGATTTAGGTTTCTTTCGAAACGGATAGTAGGGTCAAGAACAAGAGCCCGTTTTAAGCGTCGTTGATAGCAATAATGTCTGCCCGTCTAAAAGAACCATCTGATGATACACAATGTACTTCCTCATGAATCTCCCAATTTAAAGTTTTTAACGATATCGCCAAAGCATATCGAACACGATGATGTCTAGCATTGATCAGCAACTCGCCTTTGGGGCATTATCCAAGCACGTGTCCAAGTGGAAGGGAACAAGAGTAAGGTGGTCCGCGGAACTATTCTGACTTAAAAGAGTAGTCCCCACTTCAAAAAAGTTTGAGAAACGCTGCCGTAAAGGAATGGACACAACAGATATATTCTCAGTTAGTATGTGTGATACCTGCTCCTTTCATCACAACTCAGCAGTAACGTTTGTCATGTTTCAGATATCGAATCACTCTTTCCACCGTGACGGGGAAGCTGTCCGAGGAGGCCGATACAGACGACGATGCCGACGTCGTGACCAGTATTGGGGAGGGCTTCTCCCCCAGCTTGCTCTCGCGTTCGGCATCGGACCTCCGCATGGGGGTAGCGAGCTTCTGCAAGGCGTTCCCATGGCACTTCGTGATGGACCGCCGCCTCGAGATGGTGCAGCTGGGCGCAGGATTTATGAAACTCTTCGCCCACGATTTGCAGACGCTCGGCTTTTCCGTCGCGACGTACTTCGAGTTCCGGCGTCCAAGGGCGATCGCTCTGTCCTTTAACGAGATCGTGAAGCGCGCCAACACGTCCTTCGTCCTCGCCATCTGCTGGCCTGACGGAATAGCAGAAGAGAGACCCGCGCAGGTGAGTACACACACTGATGAAATTCAATACCTTCGTTACTTTGCGATTGAGATTATTGTCTATGTCTATGGCGTACTTTCTCTGTATAGTGAAGTAATACTTTGTATTAGTGTTGAAGAAGTGACCACCATTGAAGGAAACAATCCATTCATCTATGTAATAAGATATTTCAATTATAAAATGACAATCAATAACCTTACAATACGATTTGTGGAGGACTATAATGATGCTTCCCAAATTTATGTAGAATACAGGACAATTTTCAACCACGTATTTCTCATTAAAGTATTCTTCTTTGTAAAATAAATTTCTAAATTATAGACATCAGCTCAAAGAATTTTGAGTGACCACAAGGGTCCTGAATACAATAAACATGTACAATAATGTGATGTGATACATTAAAGAAAAAAGAAAGTTAATTGTTGAAGGCAAATATAAGTTGATTAATTGAAATAGAGATGATACTTTATACTTTGTTTGATGAAGATTGTTCCATTGCAGTAGATAGAAGGAAACAGGCAAAATTGAAATTCTTACAGGTTCCAATTGAGGAGTATGGAGATAATCATTTCAATGAAAGACGGGAAGCAAGTCGTACACTTAGGAATAAAAAGAGAGGTTACTTGAAGGAAAAACTGAATGAGGTAGAAACAAATAGTAAGAATAAAAACATTAGAGATTTTTATAAGGGTATAAAGGAATTTAAAAATGGATATCAGGCAAAGGTAAACGTGATCAAGGATGAGAATGGTGACTTTCTTGCAGATTCTCATTCAATCCTTAACAGATGGAAAACCTGTTTTGGGCAACTACTAAATATACGTAGGCCAAGTAGAAATGATCGGGACGACACTCAAATACAAACTGCTGAGCCATTTATACCGGAACCCACACTTTCTGAAGTCGAAATTGCGATAGAAAATCTGAAAAATTACAAGTCTTCAGGTATTGATCAAATTCCAGCAGAATTAATACAAAAGGGTGTAAGCGTATTATCTAGCAAAATTTATAAACTTGTATACTTGCAATTTGGGAAAAGGAAATTGTACCAGAACAATGGAAGGAGTCCATAATCGTACCTCTTTTTAAGAAGGGGGACAAGATTAACTGTAGTAACATTCGAAGAATATCACTTTTGTTGACGTCGTACAATATTTTGTCGAATATCTTTTTGAGAATATTAACTCCATATATAGATGAAATTATTGGGGATCATCAGTGTGGTTTCAGGCGTAATAGATCGACTATTGATCAGATTTTTTTGTATTCGACAGATATTGGAGAAAAAATGGGAGTTTAAGGGTACAGTACATCAGTTATTCATAGATTTCACAAAGGCGTATGACTCGGTTAAGAGAAAAGTTTTATATAATATTCTTATTGAATTTGGTATTCCCAAGAAACTAGTTCGGTTAATTAAAATGTGTCGTAGTGAAACTTACAGTAGAGTCCTTATAGGCCAGTTTCTATCTGATGCTTTTCCAATTCACTGCGGGGTAAAGCAGGGAGATGCACTATCACCTTTACTTTTTAAATTCGCTCTAGAATATGCCATTAGGAAAGTTCAGGATAACACAGAGGGTTTGGAATTGAACGGGTTACATCAGCTTCTTGTCTATGCGGATGACGTGAATATGTTAGGAAAAAATACACAAATGATTAGGGAAAACGCGGAAATTCTGCTTGAAGCAAGTAAAGAGATAGGGTTGGAAGTAAATCCCGAAAAGTCTAAGAATATGATTATGTCTCGTGATCAAAATATTGTACGAAATGGAACTATAAAAGTTGGAGATTTATCCTTCGAAGAGGTGGAAAAATTCGAATACCTTGGAGCAACAGTAACAAATATAAATGACACTCGGGAGGAAATTAAACGCAGAATAAATATGGGAAATGCCTGTTATTATTCGGTTGAAAAGCTTTTGTCATCTAGTCTGCTGTCAAAAAAATCTGAAAATTAGAATTTATAAAACAGTTATATTACCGGTTGTTCTGTACGGCTGTGAAACGTGGACTCTCACTTTGAGAGAAGAACAGACATTGAGGGTTTTTGAGAATAAGGTTCTTAGGAAAATATTTGGGGCTAAGAGGGATGAAGTTACAGGAGAATGGAGAAAGTTACACAACGCAGAGCTGCACGTATTGTATCCTTCAGCTGACATAATTAGGATCATTAAATCCAGACGTTTGTGATGGGCAGGGCATGTAGCACGTATGGGCGAATCCAGAAATGCACATAGAGTGTTAGTTGGGAGGCCAGAGGGGAAAATACCTTTGGGGAGGCCGAGACGTAGATGGGAAGTTAATATTAAAATGGATTTGAGGGAGGTGGGATATGATGATAGAGACTGGATTAATCTTGGTCAGGATAGGGATCAATGGTGGGCTTATGTGAGGGCGGAAATGAAACTCGGGGTTCCTAAAGCCAGTAAGTAAGTAAGTATTATACTTTGATATTGCCATTTTGCCTATTTATCGCCACACAGGAGATGACTTAGTATAAGATATTAACTCTTCTTTCCATGTTTTTAGGTCCGCCCTAATCTTTCTTTTTATCTCTTGGAAATAAGGTCCTAATCATCTTAATTTTCCTTGTACTGACAGCTATTTCTACAGGGTGTAACAGAGTAACTATTCCTAATTTCCTGATGAGATAGAGGGCATGAAATTAAACACATTTTCTTGTTAAAGTAATATCCGGAATGCTTGCATTTCAAGTGATAGTAGTATGAATGAAAAATGATGGGTCGATATCATGGACAGACGAGGCACGTTTTTCAAGTGATGGTTTCTTAATACATACAGCAGTAACATTTGGAATGATACGAATCCTAAAGTTGTAGAGAATCTAAGCAATCATGGTCGTTTTCTGTAAATATTTGGGTTGGATTTGTCGGTAACTATCTAGTGGGGCAATATCTTATGTCTGTGCGATTGAATGAATATGTTTATGGTATTTCTCTTGCGAAAATGCTTCCGAAGCTACTTGAAGATGTCCTGATTAATGTTGAGAGAATCATGATCTTTCAACACGACGGTGCACCCGCACATTTCGACTTAAATTGTCGAAATTATTTAAATGTACATTTTCCGAATCGTTGGATAGGGAGAGCAGGTCCAGTTGCTTGGTCGTTACGTTCCCCAGATATAACTCCAGTTGAGTTTTGTGTTTGGGGTCATATTAAGTCAATTGTTTATGAAACACCCATCGACACAACAAAAGAATTTGTTGCTAGAATTATTCTTGCTTTTGACGACCTTTGTTACCGATCACAGATATTTCGAAGAATTCATCGTTCAATCATACGACTTTATGTGTCAACAATAGCGGTGGTCGTAATTTTGAACAGTTGCTATAGTTTCTTAATACCATTTTCTTAATACCATTTTCTTAATATCTATAAAATAAAAACAGTTGCTATGTAACCATAGAAAGTAAATAAAGTAACTTTCCAAATTGAGATTCTTTCATTCATAAGACTATCACTTGAAAACTAAGCTTTTCCGGACATTACTTTATTAAGAATAAATGTTTAATTTCATGCCCTCTATCACATCAGAAAATTAGGAATAGTTATTCTGTTACACTATATATCAGCATCCAAATCTTTCTCAGTTTTATAGATTCCACAACATCTGTAAATTTGCATTGTTTTCTCACATGTTAATTCCTGACTCTACCTGACCTTGTTTTCCCAATTGTAGCGTATTTAGATAACTGATTTAAAATAGTGCAAAATATAGGCCTACGAGAGGTTGAGTGTCTTATTTTTGGAACTTGAAATACGTTTTTTAGTTGGCAAAATTCTAATAGTTAAATCTACATTTACGATGACATCGTTTGCTTAGTAAATGTTCCTAAGACAGGTTTGAAGATCATAAATGACACCAATAAGGCATTACTCGTGAAGTAACTAAGGCCGGAGATAATGTGGTAGAGTTGTCAGTTCCTTTCCCCCTCCATTAAATACATCGTTGTCTAGGTAACATAATACACGAATCAGACTTCAGATGCATAGAAACAATTGTTCTTTCTCTGACATCTATCGTCAAGTGAGATGTACTATAATAGATATACTGTACATATCAACAAAACCTGAATCAGAGGTGACGACGATATTAAGAGGATTTATTTGATGATTATAATAGATTTATTTTACATCCACCATAATCACTTATAGGGTATATAGGCCTATGAAATTAGTTATTCAGTTATACTTTCTTCCTTTATGGGTATTATAATACTACGGCAGTTAATAAAATAATTTTATGCTCGACGATGCCGAAATATAGTAATTATACACCTGGTAGCAGTCCTTTAATGTATGTCATTAAAGTACACCTACCCATTAAAGTACAGGTGTTCAGCCAATGACAAGTCAGCTTTGTACCGTTATAAAACCGCAAGTATCGATTATTCTCGGATATGCAATCGAAAGAGAATTAGCGAAAAGTCACGGAGGCTGGAAATCCAATACTGTCGCAGAAGGTTATCTTCTGTTACTATAATAATTAGCGTTAATTGTAAATAATATTCAAATAAATTCAATTTGTCATCTCGTTTTTCAATGTCTAATTTAATCTCAATGTTATATCAAAGTTAATATTTAGTTTACTCTGTAGGTTCTTATAGGCTATCAAGGCCAATGTGGACATCTGTTCCTCGGAAAAAAAAATCAATACTTTCGCGTCTGCGCACATCTCACAATTTACGAGGTATTGCTCAAGGTCAGTTAGATACAAATATAATGAATAATTTCAAGTTAGAAATATGGTCGAGCGTAAAAAGTCGTATGAAACTCGCCTATAATGGTAATTAAGAAGCTCGCTTGCGCTCGATTCATAAACATCCATACTCGCTTCTTAATTACTATCATTATAGGCTCGTTGCATAATGTACTATTATTTGTGTAATTACTTGTTCCGATTCCTAGTACTTATCAAAAAATGGTGGGCATATCGTTGAAAAACATGTAGGCCTACATATAGCTCTGTTTATTACCTTTGTTTCTGGCAGGTAGGAATAATACATTTTCAATAATATATTATGGGATTAAAACAGAAAAATAGAGGCCCCCTAACAGCATATAAGTAATCAGACTGCAAATCTCTGTCTATGCATTCTTAAGTAATACTTATTTACTTACTTACAAATCGATTTTAAGGATAAGTTAACCCTTAAAAGCCTGAATTATTTTTCGTCAAGTTTTTCATTTATTTCGTTATAGACTAATTAAATGGATGTAATTGAACACAACAATGCTTTTGTTTTCAATTGTTGAAGCGAATATGTGGAATTACAGGGCGTTACCATATGGTAACGCTAGGTCATTATGTTGTCAAATGTTGAAGAATGAGTTGTTGCCTTATAATGACATCTTTCAAGCAATTTATTGAACTTAACTGAACTTTAGCATACAAATAATAGATTCATCACTCATTCACTGTTCTGCCCAAGGTCAGGTCCTTCACTGCAAACCCAGCATTCTCTAATGTTTCCTATCTTCTGCATTCCTGTTTGTCTTCTCGTATGATCCATATGTCTTCATGTCGTCTATCATCTGATATCTTCTTCTGCTCCGAACTCTTTACCATTCACTCCTATTCACCATTCCTTCCAGTGCATCCTTCAGTAGGCAGTATCTTCTCAGCCAGCGACCCAACCAATTCCTTTTCCTCTTCCTAATCAGTTTCAGCATCATTCTTTCTTCACCCACTCTTTCCAACACGGCTTCAATTCTTATTGTCTGTCCACTTAACACGTTCCATTCTTCTCCTTATTCACATTTCAAATGCATCTATTCGTTTCTCTTCACTTCGCCATAATGTCCACGTTTCTGCCCCACACAATACCACACTGCATAGAAATAATACAAAAAATACAAAAATAAGAAAATTACTTTCACAATACCTAAACAAATATACATAATAGAATTATTGTCACAAAATACTTGTATGAACAAAACACATTTTCGTAACATAACGTTTTCTAATTCCCAAAGCATCTCATGCACTTTCACGCACCTGTTTGTAACATACATTTTGTTACTTGTACTTTCTTGCAACTTCTCTATTTTACTGTTAGTAGCAAGAGAGCACAAAGAATGAGTGACAACGTATTAGCCTAGCGTTACTATATGGTAACGTAAGAAACAATGTATTATATCCACAACAATGTTAGGGATGTAAACTTGTGCTTGATGTACATGAATACTCAATCAACAATAAGTAAAATACCACAACAAACATTACAATCAAATTAATCAAAGTAACAAATAAATTATCTTACTTCTTGTTGCTCTCCAAAATTGCTGCTGAGAAAGCAACATCTTAATGGCGCAGCTGCTCTTGCCCAACTGGTATAATAAATTTGTAATTTCATAATGTAATAAGAAAAAACCAATCATGTAGCTTGGATTCACAAAGAAAAATTCCAGTTTTATTAATTAAGGACGGGTATGAAGCAAGTTATATTCCATTCAGCACTGCGGGGTTTTTTTGGCCTTCGTCCAACCCCCAAGCTGGAGGACCACTCCTTATCGGCTGTCCACGACTGATTATTCAATATATTCGCAGCTACCCTCCTTATCTGGAGGCCGTCTCCTCTATCCGCAACCTGAGGACGCGCCATGCCGTGGTGATAGGGACCCACAATACATGGATTCTTAAGTAATATCTCGCTTAAAGTTGAATCAAACGTAAGGAATTTTATTGCAATGGAGAAGTACTTGCCGAGAATTTAGCAAGTGAACGTTATCAGCTCCCAAATTTCCAACAGAAATATCTAATGATTCGGTAAAAGATTTCTCGTCTTTGTCTCATAATCTCAGTTGAATAGTAATAATACTTCCTCCCATGCTGGACTAAATTCATTGTTGAAAACATTTAAGTTTCAGTATTTTGGACTACTATAAACAGGAGAGAACATGGCTCGGAATTATTTAAAATGTCCAACTACTGGCAGTCATCGAAAATATTATGTCGTATCACTTGCCTTAATATTGTAAAGACTTAGAAACAAAATTTGGGCCACCTGAGGTTTCCAAGTACCAGTTATAACAGGCCTGCACAAGGTTTCCCCTCTCCGAGCCGGGTCACAGCTCATGAGCGGAATACAGATATTACCTGCGCTCTGTATACGGGTGGGCTGGAGAAGGGATGGATCTCGTTCAAAATATACACAAAAGGAATTACTATTACGAGTGCTTATGAAATGAATTCCCGTTCAGTGTTTGCAAAACTATCTTCGGCTACTATTAATTAATAAAGAAATATTTATTTTACAGAAGTAATAGAAATTCTATAGCTACTTAAATGTACAATATCATTTTGTTATATTTTTATTTATCAGTACATCAAAACGAGGTTTTATACTGTTGGCAGCTGAAAGAAACAGTAGCCTACTGATCATAATGAAACATCAGTTACAGATGTTCGATGCCAGCCTTTATTAAAGTTGATTATAGAAAACAGTTGCTCACAAATATAAATGTTGAGGCAAACATAGCAATCATTTTCACAGCCAGCCTGTGTAGTCGTGGATATTATTGCTAATGTTTTGTCTTGCAAAACTCAACCACGCTAGTAGTATTATTCAAACGATCTTTAGCCCTTAGATCACATTGAAGATCAATAAGTTCGAGCTGTAAATCGTTAAATGTTAAATGTTATGTTCCGTCTTTTAGATTCCTCCATACTGTACTGTAGCAGTAGGTAAGCAACGTGAAACAGTTACTGAGTATAGGCATACACACTGCACTCCACTAGATAACTGAGTGGTCGTTTCCCTCTCCTCTACCTATAGCAAATCTATGTCATTCTGACGTATCTTCCTCTCCGTTTCGGCGAGCGGTAAACACCGCTCTCCCGCTCCGAAGGAGCGCGCGCGCTCGTTGAGTGCTGTTTGTGCAGGCCTGAGTTATAACATACTGCTCATGCTCAGTAAGCACTGACTACTCTAAAATCTGCTGCCCACCATGGATATTTCATCTATGATTATCAGATAACTTTTCTTTTATTCACTCACTGTAGCAAGTATGATTATGAAAAGAGATCGTAATTGTATCACTACATGAAATACAATGAAATAACCTTCAATAAGGATAGTGACTAGCTCGCTTAGCCTGCAGGCCGAATGGGATTTGAATACAGTTTGCTGTAGAAAAGGAATATTATTGAGAAGGTCATCAGGAAAATCAAGGGCAGAAATAATAAAAAACTGGAAACATAAAGAATATGGTGTTCGTTAGAGACAAAGCAGATATCATTGTAGAGAAGGAAAGACTACAGTGATATGGCCATGTTGCAAGGTTATCAGAGTAGAATATTCCGAAATTAATTATGGAATGGATTACAGGAAAGAGAAGGAAAATGGATCAACGAAAGAGGACTTGAATAGAAGTACAAGCAATCATGATAAAAATTTGAAAACTAAATTAATGTACGCGCGGAATGTGTCTCCAGCGAGGGGAAGAGAAAGAAAACGAGAATACATGGAAATACGAGGAAAACACGGGGAAACAGGAGATCAAGGATAATACAAGGAGAAGAAGGGGAACACAAGGCAAACGGGCTTAATAGAGGGAAATCGAGGTAAATACAACAACAAACGGAAACAAGGACAAAATAGTGAGAGTAATGAGTAGGCTTCGGGACTTCGGACCCAATAGAGCAGTTCAGTGGAAATCCGCATAACGGCGTACTGAGTATAGTGGTAAAGCATACAGTGGGTGGGGGTACTGTAGAATGAATGCCAACAAATACGCAAAGGAAAACGCTCTGGTTTAGAAGGGTCTGACGAATCATTTGGTTTTCATCAAACCTATTTTCAAACTGTGTCTGAAACTATTACACGGTTAGAATAGTCCAAGCAAGAAAGCCGGAAGACCTCAAATTAATTTAGAAAATAACGCAGAGAATTAATGAGACACCAAGTACACCGGTTACTGAACGTGTAAAACAGAAGTGGAAATCAATTTTATGTAAAAATAACGGATATGGAGCATTGTGTAATATAAACAGCAAATTATTGGACATAGAGTCACCCGAGAATAAAGGACTGTCGATTAGAGACTGCAATGATGTTAGTTTTTTCGTTTTACTCCTATCACGTCATGCGATGTAGAGCGCAGCTTTCCACAGTAAAAACTTTGGCAGATAATCGAAAAAGATTTACGTTTGAGACACTGAGAATGTATCTTGTAGTACATTGCAATGCGGTACTGTAACTGCACTTCCTAAAGACGACCAATAGGATAAATGAAGAAATTGAAATTGCTACATGTTTATTTCCACCATTAACACTGTGTATAATTAAACACAAATGCTTATAAAAGATAGGAGAATAAATGTTTTCCACATTCTTTTGACATTATCTTTGTGTAATTTATATCTACTTTCAGAATGTACATATATGTGTGTGTTTCCCCATACTACCGTACTCTATTCTAAATAGCAACGTTGTTGCCTCAACACATCTCTGCTTACCTGCAGCGAGTCAACAACCTATAGTGCATGCACAGTAAACTTATTGTATCGGGTCCAAAGTCTCGAAGCCTGGTAATGAGAAAACAAGCAGAAGACAAGGAGAACAAGAGGAAAACAAGAAAAACATAAGTAAGACAAGGGAATAGAAGGAGAACGAGGGAAATTCAATGAGAATGAAGGAAAGGCAAAAAGTACGAGGAGATTATAGTAAGAATAATGAGAATGGAAGGAGAGCAATGGGAATACAAGGAGACCGAGGGGAAGACTAGGATAACGAAAAGAATACAAGGAGAACAAATCCATAATCTCATACAGCAGAAGCTATAACATAACCTAAATAATAGAAACTAGATAAATGATATGATGAAACAGACATGAATCATTTTAAAAGGGACAATGATTGAAAGTACATTGTTGTGAAAGAAAGAAAAAATGCTAGGGAGGCGATAAAAACAAACAAATGCCAGGGAGGTGATAAAAATTTTAGACTAAGCAGTCTGATTGGTTGAAACACTCAATCCATACCGTTTTATGGTCAAAAGTAGTTGATTAGTAAAAGTTTAACAACCAGTGTTATCACATTCAGTTGGCGTTGAAGAAGTAATGCACATGTTATTTTTACAAATGAGTGGGTTCATTTCCCTGCAGTTGTCTCGTGTTGCTATAATTATCTTTTTGAAATATTTCCATCTATTTATTTCACATAAAATGTCACGATTAATCATTGAAAGAGGTTTTCAGTTGTTCCAACATGCCGGATAGAAGGAATTCAAACATAACCACCTGTTGCTCGTGGAGTGCATAAACAATGTTAAGAATGTGCATATGGAGTGTTCAGATGTCTCGAGCTAGGATAAATGGATTCAGGGTGAAAGGTAAAATGTCTCTGGCCACCATTAACTCATTGACCTTGTTACACACAGGCACTCTATTTGCAATGACTACGAGTTTAGCTCGATGCTACAAACAGCTCCTCTAATGCCGTGACTGGAACATGGAGGATATCTTCTAAATTGAAAATTGTAAGCAGCTTTTACTGAACTTAGAAGCTTGGTGATATAAAAGAATATACGTGCAACTCCCACGGAAAAATATATTGATCATTGAAATGACAATAAAATATCAAGCATCACGCACGTACTATTTTTTAATGGCCCGCCTCCTGTTCCCACTTGCACTTAACTTTTATGCTTGCTATATCATTATTTATGCAAACCACTCGAATACGCCTATGCCTGTATTTAAGTAACGTCCGAAATTAATTATTGCTTGCAACTCAGTTTCCAATGATGATAACGCCTGTGAAGTGATAAAAAAAAAAACCCTGTTGCTATAGAGAATTTACAGATTTGTTAAACTTCATCTTTAAAAGACTGTAGAGCTATTTTTCGTCATTATCTCTTTACATAAAATAAGTAGTATACATACGTGGTACACCGTATAACCAAACTAAAACCCTAGCATACCGCTTGGTAAATTGGGGTTCTTTTTTACGGATAATTAACAATAATAATACAGCGAATGTCATATGGCGACTAAAAATTTCCTACGTCACACTTCTAGCACCTCGCGCTCAGGGAGCGAGCCGTCTGTAATCCGTCGTTTTATCGCCTCACGTCATAATAATGTCTCTGTATATACAGTAGCGTGCAAGTTAATCCGAACAACGTAATTACTTATGCAAAATCACTCAAACAGGATAAAAAAAGGATCTAAGACATACTTCAGTAATCTATGTGGGCTCCCTTGTTCCTAATAACAGCTCTGAGACGATTTGGAATGGATTCCACTAATTTCCCACAAATATTCTTCATTTCTTCATCGCGAAACCATACACCAATGAGGGCAGAAATCATCTTCTCCTTTGTAGAACAATCCATTTTTTGCATTCTTCTTTTGCAAATTGACCACAAGTTTTCAATGGGGTTGATGTCGGGTGAGTTGCCTGGCCAGGGGAGTACCTGAATATTCTTCTTGTTGAAGAATTCTGTAGTTTTTCGAGACGTATGGCATGGTGCCAGGTCTTGTTGGAACACACCTCTGCCATCCGGAAATGATTTTTGCATCTGGGGTACGATTCTGGTTTCCAATAAGTGAATATATGTGTCAGAATTCATCATTCCCTTGATAGGTATTAATGCTCCAGACCCTTCATGTGTAAAACAACCCCAAAACATTACTTTAGGGGAGGGGTATTTGGGTGCTTGCTGGAGATGAGCTGCTGTTACTTTTTCGGATCCTTTCAGTACGTAAGAAACACGGTGGCCGTGGACCTCGAAATGAGACTCATCGGAAAAAAGTACATTCTTCCAGTCATTTACTGTCCAGTGTTGATGTAATTTTGCCCGCATTATGCGTTTTTTGCACATAACAGGGGTTAGCAGTTGCTTCTTAACAGGCTTACGAGCCCTTCGTCTAGCTTCCAAAAGCCTACGCCACACTGTTGTGACGTGAATATTCGCCCCAGTGGTAGCCATTAACTCGCGGGTTAAGTCCACAGCAGTTAGTCTAGGATTTAATTTACTTTTCCTGACAATTAAACGATCATCTGCAGGTGGAGTCTTCCTTTTCCGGCCACAGTTTCCTTTTTTCTGGGGTGTGATGGATCCAGTCTCCCTGTATCGTTTTATGATCGAATTAACAGTAGCCAAACCGATGTGACATTCTGCAGCAATTTGCCTCTGTCATAGAAGAATGCTCTGCTAATGTTATAATTTTAGACCGTTTTCGTGGAGTTGTATCCACTTGTGAAGACGACACAATGTACACAGGATTGCAGTATTAAGTCTTCAACACAACTGAAATGCTTATAAGTACAAAACGACAGGCAAAATGTCACATATTATAAAAAAATAATGACAGACCTTCAACAATGGAATTACACGTACTACAGATGTCAATTAAAGCGGTATGAGCAGCTGTGAGGCCAACAATGACAGTAAATGTAAAAATATGTCGTGCTCGGATTAATTTGCACGCTACTGTAGGTCTAATGTACTTGAAAATCGCGCTCCAACAAATATTTTCATTTGTGTATATTTTTTTCGTAATGCTTTTTGTATATTTCCTTAAGGATACCCATGAGTGAAAAATGTATATCACAAAAGAAAAAAATTCCACAAGTCAAATTAATAACATTACACAAAAACTTGATAGCAAATTAAAGAACCATATGCATGGGGGATGTCCTGACCAAAAATCAAAACATTTCAAATAAAATTACAACGCATGGGGCATTTTGTAGCGTAGTTATAAAAATAGTAAATATTTTATTACTCAGAAACTATTTGCTCTAGGAGGATGAAACTTTGTCAGTTTTTTTATTGCTATCAATGAATATGTGTGGTAGAAATTTCATAAGGATTGACTGAATAGTGTCGGATTTACAAATTTCACTCATGGGTATCCTTAAGTAATGTGGGTTAAATGCTACCACCTTGAAGAAAGGTCCTTTGTTACTCTTATCTCTTTTGATAAAAATTTCCCAGTCTTCAAACACTTTCATTAATATATCTGTCGTAATAATAGTTGATAAACCAATAGAGCACTTTAGGATGAAGTTTCTCGTAATAATGCATTGTTATTTTTCACAGCAATAAAACTGGCATACAATTCATTAATCTTAAAACTTAATGTTTTCTTCCAGCATTATATTCTGTATATATTTCCGTCGTTAAATTTCCCTCATTTGTATTGTACAGGGACAAATGTTTAAGTAAGTCGTGGTTCAATTATAGTTCAGCCACTTAGTTCCTGGCGCAAACCAGAGACGAGCTGTATTTGATGTACCTGGGATCCCGTGCGGATTTGGCAGACAAAGTAGTTGGAGGTCACGTTTCCTCTGAGGATTTCCGTCTCCTCTGCCATTGTAGTTCCAGCATTAGGCTCCGGAACAATTTTTCCCTCGAAATTATTCAAATCAACTTTACAGGGAGTTATAGGTACTGAAATCTTGATTTGTATAATATACGTTACTGTTCGTTAACAGAAAGCCACAATTTAAGTCACACGGAGTTAGTGTGCACTCGAAGTTGGTTGCTTGACGGTTGTCAGCCCACTTTGAGGTCTGTGGGTATAGAGGGAAAAATTGGATCGGTGTCGGTTAGAGTTCCCGAGTAGCTCAGTGGTAGAGCGTTGGTACGTTAAACCAAAGGTCCCGGGTTCGATACCCGGCTCCGGAACAATTTTTCCCTCGAAATTATACAAAGCTACTTGTCTAAAAATCAGTTTTTCAAATACAAATTTTGCATTGTGCTGGCAATTTTTAAGGTATTGAAATCTGGAAGTGGGAAATACTATTGGCTGTTCATTTCAAAGTGTGTCATGACGCCACTGTTGATGAGTCAGTGATTAGAAGCGAGTTTCAGCTTTTGTGTCAGAGGAGTTGCGTACGGTATTACTTGAACGTCGTAGCAACAGATGGCGGTCTGTACGGTCTGTATGCTTCTATAACCTCTTTCGAACTGTGTTTTGCGCGGGCAAGTCGTACGCAGGGTATTTGTTATCATCGGTTGCGTACGGCAACATTCCACAACATAAATCAAATGCTCCGTGTCCATGTTGACCGTCGAAATTAATGTAAAAAATACAAATAATCATCTTAACCCTAATCCACATATCCCGACAGTAAGAAAAAATCTCACCTCAGTACATGTTTCGAAACAGTTCACATTCCTGCCAATACCGGCGTTACCGTACGTATCGGTAAGTACTCTTCTGAATGAACGCCGTATTTGCTAAGCAACTTCCCTGGCACATAAGTAATACACCTCTGCGGGAGTGTAGGAAGATTGAATTCTCTGGGCTCATCGACTAGTCAAATGACGGCATACAGCGAGCCATGGCACACTTTGAACTAAACAGTATAAGTACGATGTTTTAAATAAAGCGAAATGTTGAGGACAAAAATGAGGACCTCTGCTAAGACTACTGTATAAGGCCTGAAAGCGGTCTATACATCACATCCTTCAACAAAACATACATAATTACATACTCATAAATACATCTGCCTCTTGTAAGGCTTACTTCCATACAAAAACAACGTAAGCACACATATAGCATTTGCTGAAAGCAATTTAATATAGAATTTCATATTCGCCAACGCATTTTTTTGTCTCAGCATTGGGTTAGAAGAGTTTTGCAGAGGATTCCTTATTTTTGTGAACCTGCTTACAACGAATTCTTTCTCTCTCTCTCTCTCTCTCTCTACACGGTTGTTTGCTCCGGATAGCTATACCTTCCTATCCTCGTCCTTTTCCACCTCAACCCTTCTCCCTTGTGATCGTTATGTATGGTCGCCATGTTCTCGCAGGTTTATCATCATCGCAGTCACCATGTTCAATATTCCTGTCTGCAACCGCCCCCGCAACCAGCATATCTATCTCAATTTCTTTCTTCTCCATAGGAGTTTTCGGAATAAGTTCACGTGAATGTTTTTCAGAAATATTGTTGATATATATTTTTCTTATGCGTCATCCACTTGAGATGAAGAGAATTTAAAATGAAATTAATCTCATGTGTTAAATAATATTATGGATCAAATTTAAAGATTGAATGTTTGATTGAGTGAATGGATGAATGATTGACTGGAGATATAAATGGATGGATGAATGAATGAACGTTTGAATGAATGGAGTAAAGGGATTGATGGATGGCTGAATGAATGAGTGAATACACAGAGGTACGTTTTCTCGTTTGGTGTAAAAATTGAGCTCTATTTCTTGCATGTAGGTAGCATATGAAATAAAAGAAGGGTGAATGGATAAAGTACTGATTGATTGAGTGAATTGATAAATGAATGAGGTTATCGGATAGATGAACGGATTACAGAATTAATGAGTGAGTGAATGAGTAAGTGAGTGAGTGAGTGAGTGAAGAGATTAATGAATTTATAGATAAGTGTGTGAAGGAAAGATTGAGTAGATAGGTGAACGAATGGCTAAATGGATTATACTGTATACGTGTAATGTAACCTAAAGAATTACAAACATAAAATATAGCAACAAGTAGAGGAAGAGAGGCCAAAAAGTATGGCTCAGTGGGTGCATATGATGGGTCCAGGGGAAAAACCTGTTAAGTCCAAAATTATCAATTTTTTGTTTTGGATGCTATGAAATACTTCAGGCAGTAGAAATTTCAGTGATTTAATTGTACAGAGTAAAAACTTGATTAAGCCAGATATATTTGAAGAATGATAACTCAGATACAATAGAATGTAATGGACCTTGAAACATTAAACTTGCTCTCCTGTAAAAACAGTATAATGTGACTTAGCAGGTTCTTCCCCTGGACCCTTCATATATTGATGCATAAATTTAGATTTAAGAGTGGCTTTTTGCTCCTATTCCTATGTGGAACTGTAACGTTAGGAAATTTTCTTGCAAATTGTCTTTTTACCTTTCCACAATCGCTCATTTACAGATAAGTATCTACCATGAAAATTTTTCTGTGATGCCATGTGAGCAATCTAATCTACACACTTCACTAACACAACTACTCCTACTGAGAGACTCAGTGCCGTCATACGCCTCCCTGTTGACATACATTATGTAAGCGAACGCTCTGTATGTTTGTTTATTAGTGATTCATAATTTTGTGGCAATAATAATGATAATTAACATGCCGTACTCTTGAAAGTAAATTCCTTATTAGCTACTAATTGATATTTCATTAGGAAACGAACTCATGAATGAAGCAATGGATAGATGTACGAGGGCGTGCTGAAAAGTAATGCCTCCTAATTTTTTATGTGAAAAATTTTATAGCTGTTTGAGTGAAACGGAACTGAAGCGTGCATTTCCATAACGTTGTAAGTGCCGATACTGGGAGAATCTATTTTTTCACATATATCAGTTGTAGGTGCACTATTTGACAATATTACGAAAGGTTATGAAGAAAGTGCTGCTACAAGTAATAGAGTAGTGCACTTTCAGGTTGCGCAAGTCACAACGTTGTATGTACTGTATGAAACTATTTTTGTTCCTACTGTAAACTTTACAAATTGGCACTTACAACGTTCTGGAAATGCACGCTTCAACTGGTAACTGGCTACAACCTTACTGGTCATACCTGTAGTTTTATTTTTTCACATTATCGCCCAGGGATGAAAATATTTCTCCCAACGGGTGACCAGTTCTTCGATACAGTCACTGTGGAATGTTTCATTCTAATGATGAAACCATAGCCTCACTTCTGTCTGTACAACGTTGTATGTACTGCATGAAACTATTTTTGTTCCTACTGTAAACTTTATAAATTGGCACTTACAACGTTCTGGATATGCACGCTTCAACTAGTAACTTGCTATAACCTTACTGGTCATACCTGTGGTTTTATTTTTTCACATAATCGCCCAGGGATGAAAACATTTCTCCCAACGGGTGACCAGTTCTTCGATACCGCCACTGTGTAATGTTTCATTGTAATGACGAAATTATAGCCTCACTTCTGTCTGCACTGCATCATCAGAATCAAAAAGATGTCCTCTCAGGTGTTCTTTAAGTTTTGGGAACAGATGAAAATCTGATTTCGTCAGGTCGGGACTATATGGAGGATGATCAAGAACAGCGAAACCAAGACGCTGAATATGTTCTGTTGTCATTGCACTGGTGTGCGGACGAGCGTTGTGATGCTGTAGAAGGGGCTGCTCGATATCTGGACGAACCCTTCGAATTTGTACTTTTTTTTAGGGTTCTACAATATCTTATAGAATTAATGATAATGCCTTTAGGCATGAATTCCATATTGCATCACATCTTGAATGTGTCAGAAGATTGTAAGCGCGAGTTTGCTTGCTGATGGCACAGCTTTGAACTTTTTGGGTGCAGGTGATCCTTTGTGGCGGAACTGCATTGAAGACCTCCTGTTTTCTTGATCGAAGTGGTGTATCCAGCTTTGGTCACCTGTCCGCGCAGTTCTTCTAAGTTTTGTTCTCAGAATATTCAACGCCAGAGACTATGTCACTGCTGAGCGGGTCAAACTTCTTGGCAAGGCAGTTCGCACTCGTACAATGTTCTCGAACTTTCGAACGGAACGTGCAGTACTGCCAAGGAATTATTAATGGACATTATTATCAACAAGAAAGTTGCTAACCCATTTTAAAATGGTATCCCGTTTTGATGTCCTTTCATGTCTTGGAACTCGAAACACAGTTATAAATTAATTTCTGTTTTATAAAGCTTTCGGTTTTAAAAAAATGTTTCTGCAGAAAATATCCGTTGATTTACTGGAAAATATGTCAGAGTTCATCAAATTGCTTAACAGAGGAAATTAATTCATAGCATCTGTTGCGTTGGTATTCTACAGCCTACTAAAATTCACCATGAACAACGGTCTCAACAAGTGGAATACGCTTTTCTCCCCATTTCTTTGGCTGAAAACGAAAGTACACAGGCAACTGTTTATTTATTACGAATATACAAGTGATAAATCTGTGAAACTTCTACAGTCCTTCAATGTAGTAACCAGCATTGTTTACAACTCGTTGCCAGCGATGTGGAAGTCATAGTATCCCTGTAGCAGCTCCTGTTCTGTTGATGTTTCTGATGGACCGCCCTACTGCCTGCAGAATATCGGGAACAGTCCGGAATCGAACGTCACGAAGTGGTTCCTTCATCTTTGGGATTAAGTCATAATCACAGGGGCTTATGTACGGTGAATGTGGTGGATGGAAAAGCACTTTCTACCCCAAGCGACGGTACAAATCAGCTACAGAGTGTGCCGTTTGCGCCCTTGCGTTAACCTGCAAAATGATGGGAGGGTTCTGCAAAACGTGTGGGCGCTTTCTTCGCAACGTTAGTCTCAGATTATGCTCCAAAAATGACGGAAATACTGTGCATTAACATTCTGTTTTTGCGGGATATTATGTGTTAGGATGTCGCCGTCACAATCGTACACAACAATCAGCATAACGTCCACATTCGTATGGGTACGACGCTTCACTGATTTGCGTGGTGACCCGTAATGACGCCACTCATTTGATTGACGCTGAAGTAGATGTTCGTGTGACCTGGCCCATGTCTCATCAAGCGCAACAATACGCCGTAAGAAGGCGTCTCCTTCACGATCATAACGCGCCAATTCAGTTTGAGCGGTGTCGTATCGTATCCATAGCTGTGCCTCCATCAAATTCCAGGGAACCCACCGAGATGGAATTTTTCTCATTTTTAGGCGATTCTTTACAATACGAAACACAGTCATATGCGATATTCCTATCTCCTGGACTAACTCACATACCGTCTGTCGTCGATCGTTGTCTAATAGCGCGGAAAAAGCTTGCAATTCCTCTTCACTAACACTCGGACGACCTGGCCGAGCCATGTTTTAAACGCGGTCACGTCCCTCGTCGAAGGCTCGAACCTACCTCGCCACGGTCCTGTATGGTAACGCCGTCTCTCCACATGCCTCAACAAGACCGTCATGACATTGTCGTGCTGTACGACCACGGACAGATTGAATTTTCAGCCAAGATCGCTGTTCCTGCTTTGTAAACATGACGAAACACAACCGCTTAGAGCTGTAACTAACAGGAGACTAACTTCAACTCTAGTCAGCGCATGCGCTGTGAGTCGGACGGAAGAGTCCTTTTAGGGGGGAGGAGGGCAGACATAGACTAACATGTGGTAAAAGTGACAACAATTAACTCCGTCTCGTTTGGCTTTTACAGCAGTATTGCCACTATTAAAGTTACACCCCACTTAGTTTACCCTTAAAAACTTCGAAAACTTTGCATATTATTAAAAATATAGAAAGTAAAATCCAAATCCGTCTTACAAATAAAGAAGGTCATAATTGCATCTCTTACTCATCCTATGTTACATGACCGCTGAGTGGTCATGTCGCCACTGCACTGTCATCGTATACAAGACATCGTAGGCGATTACGGAGCGCGAGAGATTGAGGGAAATTAAGTATTCGTGGAGGGGTATGACACACTCTGCTAGTTCGTGAAATCAACACCGGTCAATTTACAAAGGGCGGGTAGTAATACCATAATAAGTTTCCAATAATTGGTTCTTCAAAGTTACTTTCAAATTGAACATACCTGAATAATTGGCTTAGTATGCAGATTTACCTTTCTGGAGATAGAAGAACGATTCCATCCTTATTTGTATGCTGGTCTCTGCACCTGCTTTTAACTTACATTCCCGGTGTAAATCTACGCTCGGTGAAAATGGAGACACAAGAGCCCCATTGGATAGTACTACGCTGTAATATTTAATTCAGAGAGAAACAAAGAACCTGACTTAAGTCATCGGAGATTTAGAAGTGAAGATAAGGGACCTCTCCTGCAGTGACGCATTGCCATACTCTCTAACTTAGCAACCAGGGCTTTATTTACTTACACACAGATAAGACCCGAGGACGGCGTGAATGCCACTAGATTTAGCTTCTAGACTATAAAATCAAGACGGTGAAAATAGTGCTGGTCTCCATAGTTACTCTTTTCGTGGTCCATTGTGCCTTATACCTTAGTAGATCTTTCCTCTGCTACGTCATCATATTTTTCCATACTATTAGTGTATTCTGACTTTTCTTTTTCTCTCTTCAGCAATTCTTTTATTACAATCATCATATATTATTTAGTGTTTTCCCTTTCCCATTTTTCTTCTTCTTGATCTATTCTTCGTTATATTCTCGTCCGTTTCACCTAACTTTGTAATAGTAATAATAATAATAATAATAATAATAATAATAATAATAATAATAATAATAATAATAATACTTAACATTGCTTTCTCTCTCTAGGATAATATACAGAGTGTTTCTGGGCTTGTGTTACAAACTTTCTGGGATGATGGCGATGGGCACATGTATCAATTTGAGATAAGGAACCGTGGTCCAGAAATGACCGAGTCGAAAGTTACAAGCAAATAGTTCTGTGGAAATTAAATAATTTTAGTTTTCTCTACACCTTATTTATGTGTATTTATCTGTACATCTTACACATATTGTATTCATCTGACGTTGTTTACGTTGTCTACTTAAAGTATTCCGTTCAGTGCGCTGTCTGAGGGATGGGGACAGGAAACTACACTAAAGAAATCCAGATGGCGTAATGAGTAACATATATGGTCGGTCCTGATATGCACGTCTGTAGACAGTAGTGTATGTGTATAAGTTGCAGTGTCCAGTCGATCAGTCCTAGTGAAATGGAGGAGTACACGAGAGCGGAATAAGCAGACCTGATTTTCTTATACGGATGACCCAATGGGAAAAGTAGACAAGCTCACAGATTGTATCGGGGCCAGTACCCACGTAGGAGACATCCGGCCCATACCATTTTTCCACGAGTGTTCGAAAAGTTATGGGAAGGCGGCACGTGGTGGCAAATTACAATTCCATTTCCACACAACTATTTTTGCTTATAACTTTCGACTCAGTCATTTCCGGACCAGAGTTCCTTATCTCAAATTGATACATGTGCCCTTCGCCATCATATCTGAAAGTTTGTAACACCACCTCGGAAACACCGTCTATATTACATATATGTCCGTAGAATATTTTTTATATTGCATGCATTATTTAATTTACAGTAAGAATATCCAGAACACATACTTCATACAATACAAATAGTAACAATTACTTTTTCCTATGTATTATTAGTTCCTACAGTCAGTGTATTACGAGAAGTACAGCAAAAATTCAGACTTTTAGGTTGACTATGACGTTAGTTAGAAGATTCGTGCGTGTCAGGAGGGGAGGGATGCTATTGATGCTATTTCAGTTGTGATGGAGTTGTGGAACGCTACGCATCGGGCATTTGCCGTAGAATTTTTTTTAACAGGTGAATTTGCAGTTCTTAGTAGCGTAGATTCCGGTATTTCAGTGTGGGTCGACATGGCCGAGTTCCTTACCACATCAGCATCAAAACGTAAATCACCAGGAAGACCAAGAACCGCCCATACGACATAGAACATCGATGCAGTGAGGCATGCAATTGAATCAAACGTCAACGTTCACCAGAATTCCGTAGACGACGCATTGCTACTCGTCAATTTTGATTCAAACTACATAGCGCGACTACGCATGTATTTAGGTGCTTAATGGAAGTAGTAAACCAAATTTTTCCTGGACATGTAGCTTAATTTCCCAGTGTGACAATATGCAGTGGCCTGCTCGTTCGCCCGATCTCAATGTTTGTGATTATTTTCCTTGGAATTTCTGAAAGGGAAAGCATACGCTGACAAACTCTGTAATTTTTTTGATAAATTTTTTTTAAACAGCTTTCCCAATGACGGGACTGCCTCATTGGACAAAGCATAATAAACATATTGAGTGAAAACAAAAAAAAAAAGACCATAAAAGAGAAAGGAGGGGAACGAACAAAAGGGAAAAGTAAGTACAGGAAAGATAATGGCACGCATATAACAGGCCTAAAACATAGTAAACAAACAGATTAGATATTCGAGCAAATTTCTCCCTTTTTAAGAAACAAAGTGCAGGTGGTTTTTTAAAATGGCAAGTGATCCTCTGATAGCGGCAAGGGAAACATCACGAATAAAGTCGTTGTTCAGCTGGAACTTCTTGCAGAAACTGGCAAAGAGGCGAGGTATTGTGCCCCTAGCGCCAACCATTAGCCCAACTACTTCAATGGAGGTGAGGTGATATTTCTCCAAATAGAATGCAACTGTGGGCTCATAAATTCTGCATTTTTCTGCATGGACGTCAGCGGGCTGTTGTCCCTATGCCTCGAACCTGACTGTCGGGTCGATAATGTAGGCGGATGTAGAGCCTGGTGGAATGGCAAGCATGTCAATTCGCCGACAGGATCCCTCTTGAGAGATGCCGTGGACTTCTTCGTGCACAGTGAGACCTTTCTTCCTCAAGGCTTCGGCAATCATGGACCTGATTCTGTGATGTCTAGAGTTCCGCAGTGTCTCGCTGAAAGGACAGGCACCCAAAACGTGGCCAAGAGTTTCAATCTCACTGACGCAACGACGACAGTGGTTTCCGTCTCGGGACCTTCCTGGTATAGCACGCAGCACTGACCTGAAGGAAGCACTTTGTGGAGTGATTATGGCTATGCTGTGAGATATGGTACAGAAAACTTCAGAGTCAGGCTTCAGATGTGCGTTAGGAAAAATGGATATAATTTGGATTGTGCTATTTTCAGAACATAATTCATATTCAATTACATTTTGTTCATTTAAATTATTAGCCTACATGGCTACAACATCTGCTTTTGTCGGGCCTGTAAACATAATAATATTACATTTAAATTGGAGAGTGTGACTTGGAACTTTCAAGCAACCCGCTAGTCGGTTATGGACATTTGCTTGACCTGCTCTGGAAGGCTTGAAGAAGTATTGAAACGATACACAAGAATAATTACTAACACAGGATGTTTCCTTTCATAATTCACGCCGTTTTACCTAAAGGCAGTGCCTCTCATCCTATTCTACGCAAAAAGTGAAGAATTATTCATGGAGAAAGCCCCGAAGCCTCTATACTTTTTGCCTTGTTTTGGTATAAATACCATTAAAGGGCTGTGGTTTTTTCGGGAGAACAATTCTATTATATTTGTGCACAATTTATTTCACGAAAATTTTCTTAAACTGCTGTTTTGTTAGCAATTATACAGTGTGACTATAAATAATCTTTCCGATTACAAACTTTAATAACTATCGTTAGGACACACTTAGAAACATGATATTGGTATCAATAGAAAGAGAAACTCAAATATTATTTGTTATGTTGGTGAACCTGTTCGCATATTTATTAATTTCGTTGCTAGGAGACAATATAACAGAAAAATGGCTGCAAACGAAGACAGGAGGGCATTTTTTGTGCTAGACTTTCACATATCCTAGTCTATGCTGTAAGCCGTGAAAAGGTGTATGGTCCTTTCCTATTTTGTCGAGGCGACAGTCACAGGTAATTTGTACCTAGACATGTTACAGTTATAGTTTCTTCCATAACTTGAACAGGAAATCAAAGGTCTCATTTTTCAGCAGGATGGGGCACAACCCCATTACCACTTGAATGTCAGAAACGAACTGAATACACGACTTCCAAGAAGATGGATTGGATGTGCTGACTGTGAAGATTTATGTTTGCATTGGCCTCCACGTTCCCCCGACCTCACTCCTTGTGATTTTTTTGTGTGGGGTTTTATAAAACAACAAGTGTATCAGCCACCATCACCACCTACCATTGAGGATCTTCGTGCCCGCATCACGGAGGCCATTGCACTGGTGGAAGGTCCAATGCTACAACGTGTATGGCAGGAAATTGACTACAGACTTGATGTGTGTCGTGTGACACAAGGAGCTCACATTGAGCACATGTGACTTACTTACGGTTGTGAAGCAAATTTTCTCTTTCTGTTTCATGTTTCATATTTTCTAGTGAAAAAATTAAAAAATTGTTGGAGTTTCTGTTTCTGTTGTATCAATTTCATGTTTTCTAATTTTTTCTGATTTAAGAGTAGCACATGTGATTTAACCGAATGGATAACAAAAATTATTTGAGTTTCTCTTTCCATTGATACCAATATCATGTTTCTAAGTGTCTCGTAACGATAGTTATTCCAGTTTGTAATCGGAAAGATTATTTATAGTAACACTGTATAATCTATATTAATAATAAATCTGTAGCCGAAATTTTTCTGGTGATTTTCGATTATCCAAAAATAATTTGGTCCTAACATACATAATTAACCGCCCTGAAACCGAAAATCGCTTTTTTGAAATTTTTGTTTGTATGTCTGTCTGTCTATCTGTCTGGCTGGATGTTTGTTAACTTTTCACGCGATAATGGCTGAACCGATTTATATGAAAATTGGAATATAAATTAAAGTTCGTCGTAACTTAGAATTTAGGTTATACGGCATTCAAAATATTTTATTTAAAAGGGGGGTTATAAGGGGGCTTGAATTAAATAAATCGAAATATCTCCGTTATTATTAATTTTCATGAAAAATATTACATAACAAAAGTTACTTTAAAAATAATTTCCGATAAGTTTTATGCCATGCAAAATTTTGATAGGACTGATATTTAATGAGATAAATGAGTTTCAAAATTACAATAACAACGCCATCTAAGGCGGTGTAATGAAATAAAAAACAAATGACTTCGTCTGTAAGGGACCTTGTACAATAACAATCGAAAGCTATGAAACATACGGTAGCCTACAGAGAATGTTTCTGTGTTTGTATGAATTAATATCGGAAGCTAAATTAACCGATTTGTATAATTAATTATTAATTCACCATGGGAAAGTGTAGTTTCTCTAGATGGAAATAATGCTACAATGTTATTACAGTAACTTCTGAGTGAATCGAGGACACGTAAGATTAAAATAGCTTCTTATGCAGAGAAAACTTGATAGGCATTCGTTTCCTGTATTTCCTAAAATAATTTTTATGACCAAATGAGTGGTCTCTGGATCAAAATGATCGCATTTTAATTTTTTTAATACAATTTAAATTAAGTAACATATTAAACGATTTATCCTAATATCAAACACGAATGTTCCCTGGATTAAATGTCCTATTTTAATTATGTAATTACTTTATATTTATTTCTAACGGGTGCAGCGGAGCGCATTGGTACGGCTAGTAAATAATAAAAATATGCATTGCAATAGCATGCCGCCGCTTGCTCCTTAGGATAATGTGGTCGAAGAAAGATTCTTTTAAATACTAATGTGTAATTACCATAGATTTACCTGTAGTGATGACGCAGTATTTCACTGGAGTAGCAGGTAATTTCGTAAGTTGATACACAGACAGAAATGGCAGTATGAAAAATTACAGTTGCATTAAAACTTCATAATGACTAATGAAAGAGAGCAAAAAAATGAATACGCGCATCACACCTGCTTATGATCGTTTGTCATTCTGCTTGATCGAACTATTTTCAAACAATCCTACGTTATAAATAATTCACAGCAACATTAAGCTTCCTCGCTCACAATTTTTAAATAAAATATGATGTAACCTAATTAATATGTTAGTAAATAATTCATGTTATGTGATCAGTGAAGCTTCTATTTGTACTTGACATGTGTACAGCACGTAATTAATTTGTCTACTTTTTTGTAATTGCAAATTGTAATCAAAAACTTTAAATCTTATAGTCTTTCACATCCCCATTATTGATCAGACATTGTCAATATTCAACTACAAGCATAGTGAACACTGGGCTGGCATGGCTCCTCAAGAGCCTGACCCGATACAGATCTTCGCATCTAGGCTCACATTGCCTCATTGCGCGTATTATAGACCTATATGCAATGATTATATGAGTCCGACAGGTCTGGATGGTATTCGTGAATCCTATGCTGACAGGTTTACCATCCTGCCTGAGCACTGACAGAGCCAGATCCGATAACCAGACGAGACCGGAGCCCCAAGCCCTTCCCTTATCAGCATTAGAAAATTGTACCACCCCGCAGGTTCAACTCAGGCTACTATTAAGTATTTGAGATCATAGATTAAATGAGGGGAAAGTGGAGAGCTTATGGTGCAGTGATAGAAGGAAACGGAAGTACCTCAAGAAAACCCCTCTGCAACGTCTGTTTTGTTCACCACAGATTCCACCACGACCTGACCGGAGATCGAAACCGGGCCGACCATATGGAAGACCAGTGATGTAGCGCTAAATTGATGAATATTGCTTCTATGTTGATTGGTTACGTTTTGTCATGATACTTATCGTTATACGTCGATATCGAGTGAACCGCGCTGTAGAACTTTAACTTCCGACAACCAAGAATCGTCTCATTCTTTTTAAGGGTAACTGTACATGGTGTATCCCTCAACTTATTCAGGATTTCCGAATGGTGCTCTTCATTTATTTGTAAATAGGGTTTCAGGGAAGATGCATAGCTATGACCAGTGATCTTTATTAATTCTTGTTCTTGAATGCCAATGTGAGTCATATTTGAAAGTGCTGTGCATCGACTGGAGTGGTTTGTAATTTTCTGTTTTTTGACGTCCAGACCAGTGCAGTTTGAAATGTTGGCAAACAAAGAAACAAATGCTAGGGTAGTGATAAAAATAAACAAATGCTAGGGACGCGATAAAATTAAACAAATGCTAGGGACGCGATAAAATTGTGCGATAAGCAGCCATGATTGGTTGAAAGACGTCCTTTCGTACTGTTTTATTGGTCAAAAGTAGTCTGACGTAGTAAAAGTTTAATAGTCATTTAAATATTATATACATAAACAAATATAAGGAGAAGATTTTTAATAACACACACAAATATAATAGTAAATAATTACAGCGGTAACTCGAATAAATAATATAATTGCTTTAACATTAACTACCCTTCCATAATACATTTACTCAGACAAAAATTAAGTTGAAACGTGTAGGAAATCCGCTATGTGATCCCTTCAACGCTTAAAGACAAGTACGTCGCCCTCAGTAACATGCAATATTAAGGGGAGAGGATGGTATTTTTTGGTGAAAAATGAATGAATCAAAAAAAATTATTTAAAATACTCTGTGATATCTATGGAATGCATAGCATAACATTTTGTGGGTATTTGTGCCCTTATCGGATGTTAAGTTGCCATTTTTAAACTTCCTGTGTTATGGATTTTTAAATCATTCGCCCACTTTTATTGTTGTTTCCGGTAAATTAAATGTTCAAAAAAAAATTTGTTTAAAATAGCCCTTGATATGTGTGGAATGCATTGCATAACATTTTGTGGGTGTTTGTGCCCTTATCGGATGTTGAGACGTCGTTTTTAAACTTCCTGCGCTATGGATTTTTAAATCACATGCCCGCTTTTATCGGTTTCCAACAACTTCATTTTTTTTGCTACATTGCCAGACAAAAATAGATATAATTTCTGAACTGTTAAAGATACATGCATGAAATTTATAACACACATTCTTTAATCTATTAGGAAACTTTTCTCTGTAACAGAGTTTTGTTCATTGATTTCATTTTAAAAATACTTCCGTTTGTTTGCAAGAAAGGAAATCAGAAAATAAATTGTTATTAAATTTTAATTGTTTATTTTACAAACGTAGGGACTAATATCAAAATTCTGTGACAGGCAGTTTGTAGAAAATGGTTTTGCAAATACATTGCAAAAAACTGTTTGAAGCTATGTTTAAAAACGGTTTAGATATATCGGTTTTAGTACAATCCAGCATTGGGTATATTTTTTTCAAATTTCCGCCCCCAAATAATTTTTTTTTTCAAAATATTTTTAGTTGGTTGAGTTGCCACAGCTATGAGCTCTCTACATACTAGAACTTAATATTTTACACCAAATAGGAAAAAAGTAAAAAAAAAAATACCATCCTTTCCCCTTAAAACAGTAAATAGTGTTTGTACTCACCCTGTTGCTTCTATGAGTCCCTGCTCGGCAGTAGTTGGATCGCCGAGATAGGGGCGGACAAAGATGACCAATAACGTAGTACACAGTACATACAAAATTTGTATTAATGAATTAAATAATATTTGATGGCTAATAGCAATTTTTGTTCCTTTGTGGACAAAGAAGAAACCGAGTTAATCCTTAAATTGGCAAAACTTATTTTCTTACACTACTTTATTAAACCGTGTCGGACTGTAAAGAAAACAACTATCGCAATGTCCATATTTTGTATGCTGTACAATATTACAACAAATGGATTCGGAACACCTCAAAATCTGTGCTTCAGTGGCTGGTCATGATAATATCTTTGAAAAATATTGGAGTGCAAGAGGTCAAATGCCTGGCATTAGAAAACAACAACATATTACAGTATTGTGAAATCTATATATATATAATTTGAACTGGTAATGGAAATTACGGGAAAACGGCTGAACAGATTTCAATAAATTACTCCTCATTTTGAAGCTTAGAACTCAAAGTTTTTTCAGAAAAATAGCAGTTTTCAGTGAAATATAAATTTTCCTACATTATTTTCCTATTTTTCAAAATTCATCTGTCGTCAGTTTTGGGAAATATGGCTTTTCACAATAACACAGAACACAAACACGCTACAATAAACAAACACGAAGGCCATGACCTGTAGGAATGCTGACGTATTTAGAGCTCAAATTCAATTGGTTATTAAAATCTTCAACACTTATTAAAAATAATTCACAGGTCTGATTCTGTGGTGTGTAATTTTCTGAGTACAGCTGTGTATTGGACATTAAAATCTACAAAAGTTTGGGTGGTTTGATGACATTATTACCATTAGAAATTAAATATTATTATAGTTAATGCCATGATGTGACTATTTTTAATTAATTATACATATTAATGTTATATTGATGATACGAAAGTGAAACGATTTGGGATTATGTAAGTAGATGTAGAGAATATCTTAAATTAGATCTTCATTTTGTATAATTTACTGAGTGGCGGCTGTATAGTATATATAATTACAAAACTTACGTAAGATAATATTGTTATTAAACATCAAATATTTTTATAGTTATTAATCAAGTGGGTTTGGGTCTTTTTCATATATTTAATGGCGGTGTGGTGTAGATATTTATATGCGTCATTCTCTTCAGTATTGGCTCGAGAGAGCGCAAAAATTACAGTTCCTAAGGAAAGACCAAACGGTGTTACTTACTGATAAAATAAGAAGCCTACAAAATTACGTAGCCTCCCGATCATTTCAGCAAGATCTCTTAGCAGGATAAAATGATTTTACCCTCTACATTTCAAGCTCTACATGCAGCAGCTATACTAAGATGTTATGTCTATTGTTCGAAAGCATAACAAACCTGACATTTCTTTAACTTTCACCTACAATCCACAATGACTTGAAATACATAGCTGTTGCTTTACTCCCACATGAAAAACCCACTGATCGTCCCGACATTTTTACTTGCGTTTTCGCTTTTAAACTAAAAAACTGAAGATGGATAGGTTAAAAAAGTATTTGGCATAAAACAAATTCAGAGGGTGTATGTTTCATTATTACGGAAGCAAATAACTTTGAAAATATCTGGTATTCTTCATTCAAAATACTGTAAGACTGAAAAAAAATTATTTGAACGTCTAATGAACTTAGTTCGCAGCATTTGCTGCACAAGCCACTACCAATTTTTTTTTCTATTGTTCTATTAAAATTATAGCATATACTCTATTAACTTGTATCCTATAGGATAATTTGTGATTTGAAGGGTGAATTAATTCATCCCATCATCCAACATAATTACTTAGAAGTCTACACATATTAAAATAAAATAATCACACAATACATACATGACACTGTATATTATGTTCTCACTACCAATTGGCATCGTGTTGTTTTCAGTACTGTCTAGCAGGAAATTATATCTTTCGTACTGACAGTGCAGCGAATAGGGATTATAAAGAATGGACACTTCTCGTCGGTACCTTTGATGTAGCCGGACTGATTTCAATGACCTTCAAGCCAGCTAGAGCGTGAGATTCTGCTTTCTCCCTAGAGTTGGCGCTGACATCACACCAGCTAGCAGTCCACACAGCGGAAATATAACACATAATTAATACAGCTAGGTACATTATGCACTCAAATAAAATAAATTGGATCCATAAAATAATAAATCCTTCATTAACTGTAATGTCTAGACTCTAGAGTTCCTTTATAATGAGAGTTCAGACGTTGACCCCTACAACAATTAAAATATGTAATGATTTGATAGCGCTGAAAATGGAAAAACAAAACTCTTACGAGAAGTAAAACCATATACCTATATTATATTATTATATAAATATTAAACGAATTCGATACTTAATTTTATAATGTATTATATTATTTTATAATATAATGTATTATATCTGAAATATAAAATATTATTATTACAACTAGTTTGTCACTGAGAAATAAGGAAAAGCTGTTAATTTATTTGAAGCAAAGCGTTACTGGATTATGCAATAAGGTAGGCGATGTTTGGATCCTGTGTCTCAACTCTATTCTCATTTATTATCTTAGCGTATGCTCGATTACACTACCTCTAGCGCTTGAAAGTGGAACTAGCCGCTGGCGCACAGAGAAACAAAACACAGGAAAATTCGCTCAGTGTCCATTCTTTATAACCCCTATTCGCTGGACAGTGTACTTAATCACCTCTGTGACCCCTCTTGCGGCGTAAGAGGAGAAGAGTATTGTTGACCGCAAGCTGGAATGTTCACTTACTAGCGACTTACTCATAGCGAGCTGATGCTGATTGGCCTACACAGTTGAATATCTGTATAAAATAAAAAAAACTTATGGATACGGTACTTTAATATTTGGCCGTAGTATCGACAACAGAAAAGCAGCATAGTTTTGATATTACATGCAGTCCGCTCTCGTGCCTTCGAATCACCTTCGCAAACACTGGTTCCAGTCTCTGACGTCCATTGCAGTGATACTTGTACTGGATGATGATTTCTTACTGGGGTTCTCACGTTTTCTCGAGTCTATAAATTTCATCCCGTCATCACTATTCATTTGAAATTACCTTTCTCTTATTTCCTTATCTTAAAAACTAGCCGTACCCCTGCGCTCCGCTGCACCCGTTAGAAATAAATATAAAGTAATTACATAATTGAAATAGGACGTTTGATGCAGGGAAGATTCGTGTTTGATAGAAGGATAAATCGTTTAATATGTTACTTAATTTAAATTGTATTTAAATAATTAAAATGCGATCATTTTGGTCCAGAGACCACTAATTTGGTGCAATGACAATTCCTTTAACATGTTTCTTAATTTTTATTACATGCATCCATACTTTAATGAAGACTGACATATCATTTAGATTTAATGTGTATACTTTATTTTACTTGCTATATGTTTCCATTGAATTATGATAATAACTTAATATTAACCCTTGTTGTTTTCTACGTATTCAGTAAATGGCGCTTGGACCACTATTGTTCTGAACCCTTCAAATAACTTAAATACCTTAAATTATATTATATTATTTTATATTATATTATATTATATTATACTATATTATATTATATTATATTATTTTATATTATATTATATTATATTATATTATATTAAAAATGTGTTGATAACGGATGTACACCGATAAGTAGTAAGTTTTTAATTTCTTATGGGGGCTCTTGAATCTCAGGAGAAACAAATTTTACAACAGCGCAACATAATCTGCTTGGCTCATTACCCAATTTTTCTTCCATTGCATTTAATGCATAATTATGTATATTTTTTTTTTTTTTTGTATTTTAACACGATTCAATTGAGCATTGTTAAAATTTGGATTATAAAATAATGGAATGCTAAGCTAACATATTATTACTGCATACTAAATCAATACACTCTTGTGGTTCGTTAATTCTCTGAGATGAACATTATTTTAAGAAATACAGGAAACGAATACACAGAATAGCCTATCAAGTTGTTTGTGCATAAGAAGCTATTTTAATCTTACCTGTCCTCGATTTACTCCGAAGTTACTGTAATAACATTATAGCATTATGTCCATATAGAGAAATTACACTTTCCAAAGGTGAAATAATAATTAATTACACAAATCGGTTAATTTAGCTTCCGATATTACTTCATACAAACACACAAATATTCTCTGTAGGCTATATTTCATAGCTTTCGATTGTTGTTGACCAAGGCCCCTTATAGACGAATTCATTTGTTTATTTCATTACACCGCCTTAGATGGCAGTTATTTTAATTTTGAAACTCATTTATCTCATTAAATATCAGTCCTATCAAAATTTCTCAAAGAATAAAACTTATCGGGAATGATTTTTAAAGAAATGTTTGTTATGTAACATTTTTCACAAAAAACAATAATAAGAGAGATATTTCGATTTATTTAATTCAGACCCCCTTATAACCCCCTTTTAAATAATTTATTTTGAATGCTATATAGCCTAAAATCTAAGTTACAACGAACTTAATTTATATTCAAATTTTCATCGAAATCGGTTCAGCCATTATCGCGTGAAAAGGTAACAAACATACAGACAGACAGACATACAAACATAAAATTTCAAAAAAGCGATTTTCGGTTTCAGGGTGGTTAATTATATATTTAGGACCAATTATTTTTGGAAAATCGAAAATTACCAGAAAAATTTCGGCTGCAGATTTATTATTAGTATAGATTACGGCACAGGGTAACATGTGACTGTTGTTAGTATGAGGTGGACATGGCTAGCCAGCCAGCCACAAATTTCTCTCCGTTGCTAATGCTCACGACATGGACCGGTGAACAGCTTCAGGAATAACTAGAGCGAGACCCGTTTGATGACTGTTACAGACCTGCGTAGCCTATCTCTGTAAGATCTTTGGGGGTGAAAATACACGTAGAATTTCACTCGGCTTATCTATTCCTCCCAGCAAGTACAGTAAAATAGATCTTAGGATTGTAGTACACAAGGACTTCAGCTCGCCTCTTCCGAGTATTAAAATAATGTTATTTTAGATGGAGGCCTGACATCAGCGGTGACCAAAACTCGAACTGCAGTGATTACTTGCGACAGACAGCCTATGAAGTAAGGAGACGGAGGAAAGGTACTTGGCATGAAAACTACAACCAGTGGTGGTTCCTGTACTGACATCTTGATCAATCCCGCGGATAAAAATCTCAAGCTTTGCTGTATCAGTAATGTCACTGCTGTCGTCAAGAGCCAGTGAATAATATACGATTTTTCTTCATTCTTTTTTTTAAACTTCCTCTTGAATATAATCAGGAATTTTCTAAATTCTTCTCTCGATACTTGGTCGAGAAATTCGTAGTTTTTCAAAATTAAAAACTTCTTATGGACAAGTTATTTATCTATTTTAATCATTACTCTTTTGAGAAATTCTGTTCTATTAAGAGGCTTTAGAGCACGAGATATTTCAAACCCCATTAGGTAGCTGACTTCCTTACATTTATTTATGTCATCTTTCTCTTCCTGGCTATGATTTAAGACATGTCAATTCCTGGCGTTTAACAGTTCGTTGGCTCGTAATATTGAATCAGTTTTTCTATAATAACATTATTAAATGAATAACTAATAAATACTTACCCTCATCTAAAGATTAAGAAGATTAAAATTGAGATAAAACCTAATAATTTTATCCCTCTGGGAAGAAGACCTAAAATATCAATATTCATGCACGTACAATGAATTATAGAAACACGTGCTTAGTGATCAGTAATAATAATAATAATAATAATAATAATAATAATAATATTAATAATAATAATAGTAATAGTAATAACAATAATAGTAATAGTAATAATAATAATAATAATAATAATAATAATAATAATAATAATAATGGTTAAGTGGGAAGTATTATATGATATTCTTATTGAATTTGGTATTCCCAAGACACTAGTTCGATTAATTAACATATGTCTCAGTGAAACGTACAGTAGAGTTCGTATAGGCCAGTTTCTGTCAGATGCGTTTCCAATTCACTGTGGGCTAAAGCAAGGAGATGCACTATCACCTTTACTTTTTAACTTTGCTCTAGAGTATGCCATTAGGAAAGTCCAGGATAACAGAGAGGGTTTGGAATTGAACGGGTTACATCAGCTTCTTGTCTATGCGGATGACGTGAATATGTTAGGAGAAAATCCACAAACGATTAGGGAAAACACGGAAATTTTACTTGAAGCAAGTAAAGCGATCGGTTTGGAAGTAAATCCCGAAAAGACTAAGTATATGATTATGTCTCGTGACCAGAATATTGAACGAAATGGAAATATAAAAATTGGAGATTTATCCTTCGAAGAGGTGGAAAAATTCAAATATCTTGGAGCAACAGTAACAAATATAAATGACACTCGGGAGGAAATTAAACGCAGAATAAATATGGGAAATGCGTGTTATTATTCGGTTGAGAAGCTTTTATCATCCAGTCTGCTGTCAAAAAATCTGAAAGTTAGAATTTATAAAACAGTTATATTACCGGTTGTTCTATATGGTTGTGAAACTTGGACTCTCACTCTCAGAGAGGAATATAGATTAAGGGTGTTTGAGAATAAGGTGCCTAGGAAAATATTTGGGGCTAAGCGGGATGAAGTTACAGGAGAATAGAGAAAGTTACACAACGCAGAACTGCACGCATTGTATTCTTCACCTGACATAATTAGGAACATTAAATCCAGACGTTTGAGATGGGCAGGCCATGTAGCACGTATGGGCGAATCAAGAAATGCATATAGAGTGTCAGTTGGGAGACCGGAGGGAAAAAGACCTTTGGGGAGGCCGAGACGTAGATGGGAGGATAATATTAAAATTGATTTGAGGGAGGTGGGATATGATGATAGAGACTGGATTAATCTTGCACAGGATAGGGACCGATGGCGGGCTTATGTGAGGGCGGCAATGAACCTTCGGGTTCCTTAAAAGCCACTTGTAAGTAAGTAAATAATAATAATAATAATAATAATAATAATAATAATAATAATACATTATTCAGCGTGGCAATTAATGTTTCTATATACTCCTAATTGAACCGTTGAGCAAAGTAAACATATTACATTTTGTCCGCCAGAACAACAAAGAAGTTCTCCTCATTCTTCACGAAACCAGCTCTTACTCTTGTAGAGACAGAGTTTGTACAGCGACATGATACCGCCACTGCATGCCTTCAGTACGTGAATGAAACACACAGAAATGTACAGGAAACTCCTCGTACCCTTTTGTATGTCTGTGATTACACGATGTAATCACGACATCCGCTTTGGTCACCGCTGCTTCAAATTAATCTCATGATGTGTTTGTTTAGTGTGTGAAATTGGAACAGTGTAGCAGAGTTAAAGTCAAAACTATATAATAATATTTTTTAAAATAAAATAAAGAAGGAATCAATGAAGAAATAAATAATTATTAAATTAGGTATAACATACAAATGTTCATTTTTAAGAAAATTTTATCAGTAGACTACAGTATGTAACAGTGTTGTTTGTACACCTCATATATTATTAAAAATGACCTGTGAAATTACATTAAAATTTAAAAAAATATCGATAAAATTAAAATTCATTATGTTTAATGAGTTAAACACGAACACAGTGACACGAATAAAATTATTTCACACATACCTGCTACTTACATAAAAATTTAAAACTACATATTCCATGAAATTCATGTAACACTGTTCTTCGTTCAATTATCCCACGGATAGAGGGTAGGCCTAATGCCAGATTTTAATTACTGTGATTTTCTACTGACCGACCTCAATATCAACCAGGCGCAAAGATTACAGCTTGTTTATATTTTGTGTATTCGCTTCGTCTGCGATGTTCGTCGTGCTGGCCCCATTGCCACATCCTTCCAAACTCTGCACTGTCTTCAGTTTAAGAACGAAGAATTACCGTTTCATTCCTCTCCCTTTCCTAGTCTTTCATTCCTCTTCACCTATCTATACTGCCTCCCACTTCAGTTAGCTATCATCATACCTACACAAGGACGCACGCACATACACACACACTCGTAAATAA
Organism: Periplaneta americana; assembly: GCF_040183065.1. Taxonomy (NCBI): domain Eukaryota; kingdom Metazoa; phylum Arthropoda; class Insecta; order Blattodea; family Blattidae; genus Periplaneta; species Periplaneta americana. The sequence continues at coordinate 181,731,426 of NC_091124.1, forward strand.
GAGAAAAAATTAGACACTATCAACATGAAATAAATCAATTACCGCCATATTCGAAAACTGAATAAACCTTAACCACAGCAAAAGAAAACTGAAACATGTAGATTACCACAGTCTAATATATACAGTCACGAAGCTCAATACTTACTAAATATGCAAACATAGGTAGTTGCTAACCACCAGGATCGCTACTATCTCCTCATCACAGACCTTTTCCCCAGCAGACGATAAAATTTGTTGTACTTTCGATATCGTATTCCTTTGAAAAAATTTACACCTTGCTTCCACTATTGAAATGTTAAATACATAAGATTTATATATTATTTTCATAAAGTATATATTACATTTTATGCTCGACCATGCCGAAATGTAGTAATTATACACCTGGTAGCAGACCTTTAATGCATGTCATTAAAGTTCACCTACTCATTAAAGGTCAGGTCTTTCAGCCAATGACGACTCAGGTTACAACTGTTCAGCCAATGACAGGTCAGCTTTCTACCGTTATAAAACCGCAAGTATCGATTATTCTCGGATATGCAATCGAAAGAGAATTAGCGAAAAGTCACGGAGGCTGGAAATCCAATACTGTCGCAGAAGGTTATGTTCTGTTACTATAATAATTAGCGTTAATTGTAAATAATATTCAAATAAATTCAATTTGTCATCTTGTTTTTCAATGTCTAATTTAATTTCAATGCTATCTCTGTAGGTTCTTATGGCCTAGCAAGGTCAATGTGGACATCTGTTCCTCGGAAAAAAATCAATACTTTCGCGTCTGCGCACATCTCACAACATACGGGACATTGCTTCAGGTCAGATACAATAAAATTAATAATATCAAGTTAGAAATATGGTCGAGCATAAAAAGTCGTATGAAACTCGCCTATAATGGTAATTAAGAAGCTCGTATGAAAATTATGAAACTCGCTTGCGCTCGTTTCATAAATATCCATACTCACTTCTTATTTACCTTCATTATAGGCTCGTTGTATAATGTACTATTATAAACTCACCTAACTGGATCTTTCAGAAGAAGGATAACTCTGACCTCTTTTTCTTACAATTTATAGTGCAACAAACGTTGCCTCATACTATTATTCAAATTATTGTATTTTAGCCATTTACAGTTATTACAACCGATAACTAACATTTCACAGTTTACACAACTTTTCACAAAAATGCGAAATACGGCGCAGTCAATGCCTTTTCGATCTAGACCAGGCCGTAATGTTTGTTCGGGTTTTCTATTCAGTGTATGGAGCTCAGTGAAATATTATATTATAACTTTATTGCGTATCATTGCTAAGCTTTATTTAGTGTAATGTGTCCATAAGTTCCGATTACTTCTTGTTGCATAATATGTTGCAGAAATAATTGCAAAACTGTGTTATTTTAATGTGAAGAGAATTTTACGTGGTAACATAATCTTTTCGCATCAACATTTTAAGTTTAGAATGGAAGCTATTTTGAGGTTCGACAAAAACGAATTTATATTGTGATTTTAATTTAGCACATCTACCTTCCTTAATTGCAGACAGAAAATTTACCATACCACTCCTGTGGAACTAGTGTACGTACGATTGTGTTACTTCGTCTCTTAGGTAGTAGATAAATACAATAATTCAGTGCTCAATTGTAGTATTAAAATACAAACAAATAGAATGTGACGGGTGCCATGCATGACATTATGTTTAATTATAATGTATAATTGCGAATATAGGAATATAAGTTAAATATAGTAAACATAACCTATAATATCCATATGACATGACATACATATGTAGTGGAGACCACTAAAATTAGACAGAAAAGAGCAACTGGTACAGTAAACATAACCTATAATTTCAACATATTGTGACAGCGACGTGAGATTCGAACTCACGACCAGCGTCCCGCAAGAAAGCAGATCGCGCGGGGACGGCGCGCGGCGGAGAGAAGCAAGGGGAAAGGGCCTACGCGGCGAGAGAGTGGAGAGAGAGTGCGCGCGCATCTGGTGCTGGTAGAGAGGAGAGGGCTCTGGATTTTTCTGGAGTGCCATCTCTAGAGAAGCGTGGAACTTTCGAGGCTACGTCGCTGTGGTTATAAATTACGGACGCGAAGGAACGACAGAAGTTTTCAGTTGATTAGTCAGCCAGTCAGTGAGAAAGCCAGAGCAAGCAAGCCGTCTTGTGTACCGGAGTTCGACTCGAGTGTGCGTCCGCAACTGTATCAGCATCCGAAGGCCTGAGTTCGAGTGCAGTGGACCGCAGTTGGAGGGACCTGAGTTCGAGTGCATTGGACCGCAGTTGGAGGGACCTGAGTTCGAGTACAGTGAACTGTCTCTGAAGGTCTGTGGTTCGAGATACTGTCAACTCGAGTGACTGAGATAGAAGAACTGTGAACTGAGAACTGATAGTTCTGATTTGTAAATAGTGCTTTGTAAATATTAGTTAAGATTAACAGTTCATTGTTGTTCGTAATAGTCCAAGTAAATTGTCATTGCCGTCAGTGGAGTGCTATAACGAATACTGTGCTGAGTGAAAATTGTATTGTTGACGAGAGCGTTTAAGGTGAATTGTAGAAAGGAATTATTGTTGGAAGAATAAAATCCTATTGTTGATTTGAAAAAAAGTCACAATATCTAAATATCTGTGCGGTGCAATTGAAAATTATTGAATCTTGCATAAATGAATGTACAAGAATTTTGCAATATTTAAACGAAATAAAGGCAGGCATTACACATACGAACAACGTAATTTTCACACCAAAAATAATATTACACCTTAACTCGCAAGGAATTATGTCTGAAGTGTCCCCTAATCATTGTTTTAAATTTTATTAATGCAATTACACTACATTTTAGAGAAATATATGTTACTCTTTATGCATTCCAATTACTTTATATGGTTGAAACGCCGCCCTTCGTGATCGGGTTAAGCGAGTCACGTGGTCTGCCTTACGGCCTGTATTAGATCACGATGGCAGTGACACAGTCTATTGTTCCTAGTACTCACAGCGCTCCAAGCGGCTAGCAACTATCGCGAGAAATGCAACTCGTTGTCAAAAAATCATCCCAAGCTTCGTGTCTGTATATAGTAGAATGTAATGGCAGTCTTAAGCAAGTTGCAGAAGAAGTCGGTTCGCTTTGTACAAGTCAGAGGATAGTAACGTGTAGTAGAGGCGTTGACCTATGTTAAACCGGTGAGTAAGTGTGCGTAATAGTGAAATGGAGGACAGCACAGTGAAACAAGACCTAATGGAAATGAAGGAGAGCATGGCAGAGCTAAGGAAGAAGATGGGAGAAATTCAACTGGAAAACGAAATTCTGAAAAGCAAATGGGATCAATTTAAGGAGGAAAAACTTGTTATTTTTCAGGATAGAAGGAAAAGATAGACAAATAGTATCGATACATACGAGAAGATATTAGGAGTGTGTTGGGAGTTTTTTGGTATGGACGTGAGCGATGGACAAGCGATGGATGCATTTAGAGTGGGAGAGGAGAAAATACAAAATTCAGAACAAGTTAGGCCAATATTAGTAAAATTTAAGAGTGTGGTTACGAAGGAGAGGATTATGAAGAATAGAAGAATGTTAGGGAACACAACGATCAGAATAGATAACGACTGGAGCTACGAAGTGAGAAGTAGAAGAAGAGTTTTAATCCATTTTCTTAAAGCAACACGAAAAAAATGGACAATTCGCGAAACTCATCAAGGACAAAATTAAGATAAACAATTTGGTTTTTTGTGTAGAGGAGTGCTTAGTAACGTTAAAGGAACCGATCGTAGACTCAGAAGAAAAGGAAAGGAACAGAAATTTTTTGAAAGAAAAATCAAGAATATTGTATCTAAAGGCGAGGTTAGTGAGACAAGTGTGGTGAGTGTACGCGAGACAATTGCAAACGTGTGAAACTCTGCGAAAATTTCCGGAAAGCAGGCAGTGACGTCAACTGATGAAGAAACAGGAGTGACGCGAACTGGTATTCAGCAAGCTCAGCAGAACAAGACCTCAATGCAAGCGAATGGAAATAGTGGACATCAGATGGGAGCAATTTGGAAGCGGGTGAAGGAACTAAGATCTAAATCGAGGCTGACGAGAAGTAGAGTAACGCAAGTAGGAGATAGTTCAGGGAACAGTGATGAAGGAAGAGGGGAAAACAAGGTGAAAGAAAACAGTATGACTTAAGGAAATGGTGTGGAGGGGAAATAAATCGTGAGAAAAGAAAACTAAGACCTGAAAAGTAGCAATGTGGAAAAGGGAGTAGTGAAAAGTGTAAATAATTAGAGATGTAGAGTGACGTGGGGGGGGGGGTTACAGTATTTTTGGTATAATGATGGGTTAGGAGCAAAGTAGAGGAAGAATTGATGAAAGACAAGAAAAGACTAGTGGAAGAATTCCAACAATAAATTAAAAATTAGTAATATCCCAATTGACCTGTACGAGAGGCGTGTAAAACGGTGAGACGACACTGTATACTAATAATGTGAAGTGCCGCCTCACCGAAAGGTGTATTGCTTAAAGACAAATGTATACATTTACATTTACTTGGTAATGGGATATGTGAGAGAAAAAACCACCCACGCACACACACACACACACACACACACACACACACACACAAACCAGCCGTATACTGGCCTCACCAACACTTAAGACATCAACGTATTCATCATCATTCACTATTTCGCTAATGCGTTTTTTCGAATAACACACCCAGCGATATCACTGACTATCGGAAATTCAATGTCAAACTTTGTAAACTACAGGGACACCATTTTATTTTTACTAACATTTCTAATATTAACCTGGCTATACCTTTGGATCAAGCTTGAGAACCGGATACACCGTTTGCTACCCCCTTCCACGACTAGACTTCGATGATACTGGCGTAATATACAAACAAATCACTTTACTACGTATAGGAGGGAAGAAAAGTAGTTCATCCATTTACGTAAACTAGGAAATATCACGCTTTTGAGTTTGATAATTCCCATTAGGTTTTTGTTTAATAAAACTACAGTACTGTATTAACAATGAGTGTTTTTATTCACGAACTAAGCTGTCCATGCGGACGTATTCATTATGCAGTGTATATTATACTGTCTACAGCACATTAGCGTACACTATAGAGAATGAAGTTAATTTTTAAAAATAATCATAATTTGGTTAATTAAATACATTTTTCAAAATGGTGGCCGTTCATTTCGATACAGGCTTCAGTTCTAATGTGTGTAATTCCAATTACCAGTTTCGCCCTCGTACTAGTAACTCATGTTGAAATAATTCTGTACCTACTCTGTAAAAGAGTACCTTACGTACTGTAAATTCAATCTTCACTTCTGCCCGATCTGAAACGATAAAATTACTCACACATGCTATCTGCTGTCCGTCCAAGTGGTTATACCGGAGGATCGTAGAAAGGGAGGAGATCAAGTGACAGTTAATTACTTAACGAGGCTCTTTTATTTAAGTTATTTTAAACAGTTTTATGGGTATAATATTACGTAGACGTTCAATTCCTAACAGAAATTAATGTTCTCAGAAAAGAACTAGGACAGCCCAGCCACTAGCCTTTACAGGGAGGCGAATAGAAGCAGGTGGGAAAAACCGGAATGCCACGTAGGCAAATGGACGACAGTACCTGTGCGAAAATGATGTAATTTTGGAAGCTGTTTCGTCACTGGAAAACGCGAACATATTTTGGAACGTACTGTTTACTATGACCGAAAGGCTATTATGACTGTATATGTGGTCTTGTTTCTGTGTGGAGGACGGTTGAATTTCATTAGTAGAAGGGGTGAGAATGAAGTACATTCAAAAACTCAGGTACAATAAAAATTGAAGTAAAAATAAAATGATGTCCCTGTACATCTTGTGTAAAATACAACGCAGTCAACTGACAAATTTAACTTTATTATAATAACTTAGGAAATATTCCTATTTTGTCTCCCTCGAGAAATGAACATCATTTCGGAGGCATAGTTACTTACTTAATTACTAAATACAATAAGCTATTGATATTTTCTGCGTATGTACCTCTTGTGACTTTATCTCTCAACTTGTATCTTTTTTTATATTAGTGTCTTCTTCTTCGTATTGTAGGATAAATCCTGTCTTTTTCAACGTTGCCTTATTCTTATGGTGACCAGCTTTCTCTCCAAAGTTTTGGAGGTCGTCCCAAAGGTCTTGGAGTGTCCAGTTGTCCTACCATTGCGATTTTTGGAAGTCGTTCGTCTGACATTCTTGAAACGTGATCTCTCCATCCTTTTCTTCTTCCTTTAATCAATTTTGCCACGTCTTGTATTCCACATTTTCTTGTAATTTCTTCATTTGTTTGTCTGTCATGTATTGTATATCCCGTAATGCTCCTGAGCGTTCTCGTCTCTGTTCTTATCATCATCTTTTCAGTTTCTTTTGTTTCTGCTCTGGTTTCTGTTGCATACGTTAGAACTGGTCTTACACATGTCTTGTGTATTCGAATTTTGTTTTCTATGGTCATAAATTTCCAAATGACGTCTCTTAGAAATCTTGATATTGTGTTAGCTTTGATCATCTGTTCTCTAACTTCTTCGTCTAGGCTCTTGTTACTTGTTATTTTTGTTCCTAGGTAGTTGAAGCTCATTACTTGTTCTACTGGTTTATTATAAACTGCCAATTTACATCTTAACGACAGCTTTGAAAGGCTGGTATGGCCACAAGGAATACCGCTGATGTCGATAGGTGGTATTCGTAAATCTTGTGATAGCCTACTGTCGCACACCTGACAGCTGTGCCAGCAAATCCTACTCCCACGTCCAAGAAGGCTAAGGCCGCGTGATCCCTGGGCAATGCAACCTAGTTGTAGCAGACGGGAGATGGTGAAGGCAAGTTCTCGGCGCCTTAAAACCGGGACCTTCGACTAAGGGAGCAGACCCCAACAGAAAGACACACTTGAGCGAGGCTAGCAACCTACTCGAGTGGAGATACAAGAATTACCAACGATGCCTCGGACCTATACTAGTGTGCTATGTCCTTTTATTTCACTTTTCTCTGCATTTGATTTTGTATAGCAATTAACCTAATGGCCTTAAATCCACCAGTATGAATAAACAAATATAATGAAATAATAATAATAATAATAATAATAATAGTAATAATAATAATAATAATAATAGTAATAATAATAATTCCTTCCATGTTCTAATTATGTGGAATTTTTTGCAGTTATACATATTTCATTTTAATCTGTTACGTTCATTCTCATTCATTAATTTAACAATTCCCAGTCGTTCCGAGGAATATTATTTCCTGCACTCAAATGTTCCTTCATCTTTTTTCTCACGATTTTTTTTAGTCTAACGTTAATGTTCATTTAGATTTCATTTTAGGAAATTTCATTTTAAAATTCTCTGGACATATTTTGTCATAACATGCTTTAATACAAATCAAGCTTTCAGGTATTTATTTATTTATTTATTTATTTATTTATTTATTTATTTATTTATTTATTTATTTATTCTGGTGTAGTTAAGGCCATCAGGCCTTCTCTTCCACAACACCAGGAATACAAATACAATAACAGAAATAAAAAGGAAAAACAAACACTATAAACGAAGTAAAGTCACACAAAAATATACACAGGTTGCAGTCACACAAACTTTAAATGAGTGATTAAGTATAATTAATTGTATCCTAATTAACTAACATAAACAAGAAACTTGCGATTTTAATCTGGAGTAAAAAAAAACACAAATCAACACTTCTAGCAATATCTAAAAAGCATTAAACAAGACAAAATTTTCCAATTTAATTTTGAATTGTGATAAAGTCCGGCAGTCCCTGACATCATTAGGTAGCGAATTCCAGAGACGAGGTATTTCTACAGTGTAGGAGGATGAGTATAGAGACGTTCTATGATGAGGGATAGAAAGAAGTGCTTGATGTCGGTTTCGAAGAGTTGTAAGAAATTGAAAGCGCGATAAGAGATAATTCGGAGTAGAAGTATGCATGATTCTAAATAGAAGAGACAGTGAATGTATTGTTTTTCGTTCCTTCAGACGCACCCATGAAAGTAACTGGAGGGAAGGTGTTATATGGTCAAATTTACGAGTATTGCAGATGAATCGTATGCACACATTATGAACACGTTGTAGTCTCTCAGCTAAGAGTGAACTTACATTAGTTAGTAAGGAATCGCAATAATCAAAATGGGGCATTACAAGCGTCTGAATAAGATTCTTTTTTAGACTAAGTGGTAGAAATTCTTTCATATGAAACAAAGAGTGAAGTTGAGAAAATATTTTTTTGCAAGTGTGTGTTACTTGGATGTTCCAATTTAGATCGCTATCCATAAAAATGCCAAGATTTTTAACTGTTTCAACTCCCTGTAAAGTTTATTTGAATAATTTCGAGGGAAAAAATTGTTCCGGGGCCGGGCATCGAACCCGGGACCTTTGGTGTCGGTAGATTCTGGTAGAGTTCCCGGGTAGCTCACTTGGTAGAGCGTTGGTACGTTTAACCAAAGGTCCCGAGTTCGATGCACGGCCCCGGAACAATTTTACTCTCGAAATTATTCAAATCAACTTTACAGGGAGTTATACCTGAAAGCTTGATTTGCATAATACACGTTACTGTTCGTTAACAGAAAACCACAATTTAAGTCACACAGAGTTAGTGTGCACTCAATGTTGGTTGCTTGACGGTTGTCAGCGCACTTTGAGGTCTGTGGGTATAGAGCGGAAAAATTGGATCGGGGTCTGGTAGAGTTCCCGGGTAGCTCTGTTGGTAGAGCTTTGGTACGTTTAATCAAAGGTCCCGGGTTCGATGCCCGGCTTCGGAACAATTTTTCCCTCGAAATTATTGAAATCATGCTTTAATAATTCAATTTATTTTCTTGCAGTTTTTCAAATAATTTGCATACTCCTGTTGCCTAAATTGTATATTATACTGTATTACCCATATTGTTGGCAAAAGTTCGAAAGTTCATCAATTTTTTTAGGAATAAAATAAAATAGTTTTGTATTAAATCACCTTGACATATAAACAATAGTATAGTTTACGAAATTATATGAATGATGTTTTGTTCATATGGCAAGAAAATTAACACAGAACAGTTTTATTGTATTTCTAAAATTATTATTGGGTTTCAAAATTTAAGACGTTGTGCTCCTTTGCCAGTAATATATTTTACACTAGACTCGATGTGTTTTGTGATCATCGACAACAGTTATTATTAGAAGTTTCTATTCCACAATTGCGCTAAAATAAAGTTGAATGTACTGTACATATAGACTGTTACGAGAGTTTCCTATCCTGACCCACAGATGTATACTGTGAGCAGTTGTTTCGACTTGCATACAAATCTACATTCACGTATGTTAAGAGCGACAGAGTTTGTGTCGGAAACGCTTCCTGAATGTCATATGAAACAATGTAATACCCATGTCACTCTTTGTTTGCTAACCGTATGTACAATGTGCAAACGTGTATGGGAAGATGACTGAAGTTTGACGTTTAAATTTCTGCACAGGAGAGTGCAAATATTCAACATCCCTTCTGTGACTTGACTTTGAATCTCTAACTGCAAATTAAATAAAGCTAAAGAGTCCTACGTACGTAAATATTGTTTCAGATACTCTGACGTATACTCGTGCTGTTTGCTTTACTCTTCTGACAAGCTCAACGACTTTCTATGAAGAATTGTTATGCCGTCGATTTGAAACAGGCTTGGTATGCCATTTCGAGGCCGTAGAAACTGTTGCACTTAGACTTGACTTGGCCCATTGTGCTTTCTACAGGGACATCATTTTATTTTAGTAACATTTTTAATATTAACCTGGCTATACCTTTAGAGAATCGGAAACACCGTTTGCTACCCCCTTCCACTACTGTAGTTCGATGATACTGGCGTAAAACACAAACAACTCACTAACTAGGTATAGGAGGAAAGAAAAGTAGTTCATCCATTTACGTAAACTAGGATATATCGCGATTTAGAGTTCGACTTTTCATTAGGTTTTGTTTAATCAAAATACAGTACAGTATTAAGAATAAGTGTTTTTACTCACGAACTGAGTTGTCCATGCGAACGTATTCATTATGCAGTGTATATTATACTGTCTACAGCGTACAATATAGAGAATGAAGTTAAATTGAAAAATCATCATAATATGGATATTTAAACACATTTTTCAAAATGGTGGCCGTTCATTTCGATACAGGCTTCAGTTCTTTTGTGCATATTATCGCACTATAGACTATTGCATCTTATTCCAATTGCCAGTTTCGTCCTTCGTACTAGCAACTCATGTTGAAATAATTCTGTACCTACTCTATAAAAGAGTACCTTACGTACTGTAAATTCAATCTTCACTTCTGCCCGAACCGCACAGATAAAATTACTCAGAAATGCTATCTACTGTCCGTCCAAGTGGTTATGTCGCAGGATCGTAGAAAGGGGGGAAATCACGTGACAGTTAATTACTTAACCAGGCCCTTTTATTTAAGTTATTTTTAAACAGTTGTATAATATTACGTAAACGTCCAATTCCTAACAGAAATTAATGTTTGAGAAAAGAGCTATGACAGCCCAGCTTTTGCAGAGGGGTGAGCAGAAACAGGTGGGGGAAATCTGGATGCGACATAGGCAAACGGACAGTACCTACGCGAAAATATGATTCAATATTGAAAGCTCTTTCGTCACTGAAAAACGCGAACATAGTTCTGGAATGTACTATACTAGCTAAATCAGTGCTGTTTACTATATGCGGCCTTGATTCTGTGTGGAGAACAGTTGGTACTTCACTAGTAGGAGGGGCGGGAGTGAAATACATTCAAAAACTGAGGTACAATAAAAATGAAGTGAAAATAATCGATGTCCCTGTACATATGAGATGATTTCCGAAGTCCGACAACTGCCCTAAGTGACATTCGTTAATCCTATGCTGACAGATGGGTCATCCTGTCTATCTTAACGGAGTCAGGCGCCATCTTCATAAAAGTGCCTGGTCAGACCGAGGTCCCGAAGCTCCAATATCTCTTATGCCCGTTATTTTCAAAATGTTAGAAAAATGTATCAAGAAAAGATTAATAATTTATTTAGAAAAATATGAACTAATATCATCAAAACAATTTGGTTTGCGTAACAGTTTTAGTACCGAGAATGCCATATTCAATGTCACTTCTAAAATTATGAAAGACTTAGGCTCTGAAAAAAGATATCTAGGAATTTTCCTAGATCTTAGAGAAGCGTTTGATATGGTTAATCATTATATACTTCTAGAAAAATTGAAGTGCATTGGCGTAAGAGGTAATGTTCTGGACTTGTTTCGTTTTTATTTAAGTGACAAAGTACAAGTTGTTAAAATTGAAAATGTGTTTAGTGAAACTACAAAAATAAATATAGGTGTGCCTCAAGGCACAGTGTTAGGACCTATTTTATTTCTATTATATAACAATAACTTACTGATGCTTCATTTGTCACAAAATAACGGCAATATGTTTTCTTACGTAGATGATACCGTAGCTATTTTCAGTGGTTTAACATGGAATGAATGGCGTAAGAGGTAATGTTCTGAACTTGTTTCGTTTTTATTTAAGTGACAAAGTACCGGTACAAGTTGTTAAAATTGAAAATGTGTTTAGTGAAACTACAAAAATAAATATAGGTGTGCCTCAAGGCACAGTGTTAGGACCTATTTTATTTATATTATATAATAATAACTTACCGATGCTTCATTTGTCACATTAATTATAGTGGCTAATGTAAAATATGCTCGTGTATCAATATCAATATGTTTTCTTACGTAGATGATACCGTAGCTATTTTCAATGGTTTAACATGGAATGAAACTTATCAGAAAGGAAAGAATGGTATGCATCTAAAAAAAATGGGTAGATTGAATCTTACTCTCTCAATATTTCTAAATCAACGGTTGTACCCTTTTCACTATCTTCACACAAAGCCATGCTTCTTGACTATATTCACAATATTAAAATTCACAATACTAATTGCAAAATTTCTCTAAATTGTGACAATCCATGTTTAATCAATTGTAATAAAGTTAAATATCTAAAGTCGCGACGCTGTTATTTCCGGCGTGACTCCGCCTCTTTGCTTACGTCTTAGGAAGTGAAGGCTCTATAAAGTCTAGGTAGGTAGTATCGTTCGCCATTTTTGTTCTTTCGTTCCCGAGCTACCATACGAAAAATCTATTTGCCACACCGTTAAACATTATCATGTCGTAGCTCCTATGATAATAAATCAAACGCACTCTAATTCAGCAAATAATTGAGCTGCAAATAACGTCTTCGTGTGCTTTCTGCGAACGCCAAAGAAAGAGGCAAAATGGCGGGCGATTATATTAAGTATTTATCGAGCTTTAAGAAATGAATAACGTCTTCATAAGCGAATCACAAGACGCACACGTTTAAATGTAGCCGAACTGCAACGCGATTGGCTGCCGGAAATTAGAGCGACGGGACTATAGGAATACTAATTGACCAGCACCTTAGATGGGACATTGTTGGTTGGGGCAGTATTTCTAAATCCATAAGAAAGCTGTTGGATTTACTATAAAAGAGAATAATCAAAATTTCTGTGAAAAAATACAGTGATTACCCTACTAAATAACTTTATTTAGATTTAACGTTTTCAAATTGGAGCAGATATATAAATATATATTATTAGCCTTCTTTCATAAGAACAAGAAAAATTTCAACATATATTGGCATAATTGGACGGAGTTACACAATAATAGACCAACTGACAATTTTAAAAAATGAGATATTTGCACAAATCTGTTGATTGCAGGCTAATTTAACTCTGAATAAAATCAAGACTGCGATATGCATTTTGCTGCTATTTATAAGCAAAAATTCGTTTATTGCATAAAATTAATTTACTTATTTTTCTTTGAAATGTTAATTCAACTGCTGGTCTCTTATTAAAAATCTGTTAGCCTTTTGGTATTATTTGTGTTATTTTTTTGTAATAGTATGAATGTTATAATAATGTTTGTAAAATAACAGATTTATTTCAATGGCCAATATCTCGAAACAGGTTTTTGGCGCTTGGATCACTATCCAATTATAATACGAGAAGAAACATAGCCTATATTATTTCATTTTACTGAATCCAAATGATCAACGGTTGCTGGTATAAAACATGACTTCAACTATGGCTTAAAACTTTACAACAAATTAATTTTTCTGTACCCTGTTATAGCTAACATAAGTATCATTAAATTTAAACTGAAAAGTAAAGAAATTATTAAGGGGACTTAACGTAGCGTTATATAATTAATTGGGAAATATTAGCCTTAAATTATTAAACTTATGAATATTGGTCATGAACATTTTCAATTGTGAATGTTCTTTATCAAATAGGCTCTTGGTTTTGTAATCTGTGTTATTTTAATACTTACTAGCTGAAAGCATCCGGGGTTGCCCGGGTTGTCCCTTTTTCTTCGTTTTTAATTAAACTGATTGTTAGACTTTTCGGAAATCTCAGAAACTCAACTGTAAACAACCGAAATGAATTGTCTTTACAGGTATTAAGCTTTTCTCGCCATTGGATTTACTATAAAAGAGAACAATCAAAATTTGTCTGAAAAAGTCTATTGATTACCATACTAAATACCTTTATTTGGATTTTAACGTTTTCAAATTGGAGCAGATATATAAATGGAGCAGATATATAAATATACATTATTAGCCTCGTTTCATAAGAACAAGAAAAAATTCAACACATATTGGCATAATTGGACGGATTACGCAATAATAGACCAACCGACAATTTGAAAAAATGAGATATTTGTACAAATCTGGCTAATTTAACTCTGAAAAAAAATCAAGAATGCGAAATCTGAATTTTGCTGCTATTTATAAGAAAAAATTCGTTTATTGCATAAAATTCATTTATTTATTTTGGTTTGAAATATTAATTCAACTGCTGGTCTCATTAAAAAAAGACGACGTTATAGACGGTTTTCGTCGGAGATGACGGAAAGGAGAAATGTTGACGGAATGATATAGATGACTAAAATGTGCGAACGTGACAACCCCAAGAGAAACGCCAACTACGACCTTGTCCCTTGTCCGTCACAAGTGCCACTATGAATTTTTGAATGACAAATCCCTGGCCCGACTGGGACTAGAACCCGGACTGCCTGCGTGACATGCTGAAGGTCTAGCCATTCAGGTACTGCAAGGGACATGATTCTGTGTTACTACTATCAAATCAATTGGCATAAATGTAATTCATGTTTTCCATCATCTTGAAGAAATCTGGGTTATTTTCCGGAATGTGTCCTTCTGACTTTCTCCTACCTACTTCCCCCACCACCTTTCAGTTGCTTGACGTCATGCGCAGCGTAATTTGTGACAGAACGTGTTCTAAGTATATGTCGCATAGTGGCTGTATTTGTTATATCGTCTCGTGTTGCGTATAGATAGTTGGTAGTGTATGGCACTGTAGTTGATGGTGAATTTTATGAAAGTAGGCCTTTTGCAATAGATATGGAGGTACAGTGTGGTTTTTTTTTTCGCATACGAAGGACACAAAGAACAATGTTTTCTGTGGTAATATAAAAGCGGAACAACTGGATAATACGCACGGTAGAGCAATGTCGATAGTCGACGTTAATCGCTGGCCACTAGTCACCGGGCCGTACCGAGCCGTGTCAAACAAAAGACAATCGAAATGGTGGTAGTGAAATTCGCGACTATATTCTTAAATAAATCACTCCATTAGCCAAGTGCAATGTTTATGTAGTACAACGGCGGTGTTTTGAATGCATTAAAAGAAAATGCATATGCAATAAGATTTTTAAAATAGGTTATCACAACGAAATGAAAAGGAAAGATGGTCTGTTTCACGGAACATCATTCAAATGACGGAAAGAAAATTTCCGGTTAATGTTCACCAAAGCGTTAAGTACGTAATTATGACCGCGTTGCCGTTTTATTTGTGACCTAAGGAAAAATACCTAATCTTTTAAGAAAAAGTAACTTTAGGGGCCATGACATTTTTCGCCGCTTTTATTATATTGTTTATAAATATTACGAAACAAAAACTGTCATTAAGGCCATGGCCGACTAAAAATATTGATACCAAAGAGATAAACCAATTCAGCCATGATGAAACAAAAGAAAATGCGACAGATATTTTAGTTCGAGATAAAATGGACACAAGACATAGTGAAACGTTTCCAAAAGGAAATGACAAAAGGGTACAATACTTGCCTGTCTGCGCGTGCAGACCTTAGTAAATGCAAGGTGTGTCACTGGAGCAAGAAGGGATCTTTTTCATTTGATCTGCAATGCATGCGCGAAAGTAAAATTCAAATAAGGATCACGCTCCACAACATGAGAGGTCCGCGCATGCGTTACAGCAAAACTGTTTCTGTCCCGACCCTCTCATCTAAGCCACATAATCTTCTCGCAATATTTACGCAAATATATCTTGTCGCTAACAGTGGTGCTATCTCTCAGTAATGTTCAGAACGAAGGAGGCAGAGAGAGAAAAAAAATAAATTTCACCTTCTGACGACGCCACACACCAACGTCAAGTTCTTGTGCTGGCGACATTGTGTAGGCTATTTAGTTAAATTTGGTGGATAACGCAATGGCACGGTTAAAAGCTACCGTGCTAATTCTCCAGTTTAGCGATGAAAGCATTTGGCGAGAGACTCCAGGTATCTTAATTTTCCTTATTTTGTGAAGTGTAGAGCTTGTAATAAAACGTTACTCTTGTAAAAATGCTTACTTTCAGAATAGTATGGTACATTGATTGTGTTATATATGTTGTTTAGTTATGGCCGTTAGTGTGAATCGTTACTAATTTTAGTGTTGAGATCGAATTCAAATATAGTGCAATAGTTGATTACTATCGTGTTACTCAAAATGTTGGGAGAGAGTGGAAATCTTAAAACTACAATGTAAAATAGGAAGGTTAATTCAGCGAAAGTGATTATCTTTATGTGTTTGTATTTTTGTACCGTCAAATGGAGAGGGTTGCTGGAAACTGTACGGTAGGAGATGTGTTTCCTGTATTCATTAGTCATGTCGTCAAATTGACTGCAATTGTTCTTTTACGGAAATTTCTTGTATTTATATAATCGTGACGATGTATCGCACTGAGGTTGAAAAGGGAAAAGTGGAGATAATAAATTTTGACAATATTTCCATTATAATGAATACTGCAAATACATATCGATTAGTATCTCATTCCATGAACCCCCGATATTCTTTTTTTTATATATATTTTCGGGGAAGATATTCATGTAATGAAATCGTACGCAAAAATTTCTCGCCTAATTTCGGTATGCAATACGGTACGTCAGGAAGAAAAAACATAATACAGAGTGGACCGCTCGAATGTACCTAATTTCAATTGTATGTGACTGGTAAACGGTTGAAGATAGAAACCTACAGTAAGGTTTATATGAAAGGAAAACTCAACAAGTTTCGATATGCACATAACCATATCTCTACGTGAGCTCCAGCTGTCACTGTGACGATATCGAAGCGATGAACGATTTCTTGCCAAGCACGTTGGAGCATGTCTTCTGGAATGCTCTCAATAGTCTCTGTGATGCGCTCCCGAAGATCACGAAGGTCTCCAACTGGGGTGGCGTACACTATATCTATAGACTTTATGTGTAGAAATCG
This sequence comes from Periplaneta americana, assembly GCF_040183065.1. NCBI lineage: Eukaryota > Metazoa > Arthropoda > Insecta > Blattodea > Blattidae > Periplaneta > Periplaneta americana. Next base: position 181,748,056 of record NC_091124.1, read on the forward strand.
AGCGGTGTTAAATCCGAAGATCTAGGGGCCAAATGACCGGTCCTTCCCTACCAATCCAACGGCCAGGGAACACTTTGTTTAAAGTCATACGAACGTCATTGAACCAATGTGGAGGAGCGCCATCTTGCTGCAAAAGGATGTTAGTCTGCAGGTGTGCAGTTTGTGGAAGGAAGAATTGCTCCAGCATGTCAAGATATGTGGTACCACACACAGCTTTCTCGGCGAAGAAAAACGGTCCAATGACCTGCTGCTGTGACAAACCGCACCACACCAGATCTGCGGACAGAAACCGGATGTCTTTGTGAGGCATCACTCGCCGCACGACGCCCACTGACAGTGGACAGTTCGTTGCAATGTTGATTTTGGTACTTGAAGTTCCCTCGAAGCTCTTCTTAATGACTTCCGCGGGCTTCGCTCATACGCGGCTTGAACATTTGCAACCATTTCGTCGGTTGTTCTACGACCAACACCAAGCTTCTTCAACACCGATCCTGTAGCTAAAAATGTATCGTGCCACATCTTAATGCTTTTAGCAGTTGGAGCATCATGGTTAAACACTCGCCGATACTCCCTTTGAACTCTAACAATTGATTTAATCTCCGCATACCACAACACAGTTTGCGCTTTCATCTGCGGTGTCGCCATTTTGACAATTGATACAATCTACGAAAAGAAACCGTGTCTGCGCATCATCTACCGACAGGATTCGAAATTTGACGAGTTTTCCTTTCAAATAAACGTTACCGTAAGGTTCTATCTTCAACCGTTCAGGAGTCACATATAATTGAACTGAAGTACATTCGAGCGGTCCACTCTGTACATCTATTTCTTGAGCCTAATTTCAGTTCTGGAGAACATCATATCATGTTGTGAGGAAGGTAAGTGCTTTATGGAATTACTTAGAAAGGAAAGTTCATTTGTGTGAGAGGGATATTGTGAGAGACGATCACATTACGACATAACAGCCAGGAGAGTGCTTAACTTCAACGGGAGAAAATATCGCCCACATCGCCCTGGATCTTTCTTTGCGGGAAGGAGTCATGTAATTGCAGCAACTTGTGAAATACTCCTGTGCTTCGAATTAATATCGATTTACTCGTATATAAGCACAAATATTCGTATATACGAATGACAAACGTGGCGGCCGGCGATAGATGAACGCTCGGTAACAAAGAAGTCATAGCCGATGCTGAAAATTCTGTCTCCTGCGGTGGCAGAGGGATACTCGTGGCGGAAAAAATTGCCGTTGGGGTTTTCCTCGGGTACTCCCGTTTCTCGCGTATGAGGCATCTACATAATTCGTCAACATTTCTGCATTTCGTCGTCATTCCATATCATTCTCCGAACGCCGCCGGTTGATGACGCACGGAGGGGGGCTGGCCTAGGGACGAGTGGAGTTGCCTGCTCGAAACTTGGGTACGCAGCGAACCTTAGTGTAGTCAGCCGACGTGGGTGTGGCAATGCGCCTAAATTGAGGGTTAGCGCAATAGATCATGAAAGGTCGCAGTGGGCCATAATGTTCCATTTCAGTAAATTCCATTCCATTCCCTACTCTAAATTCTACCGAGGATACAGCTTCGAAGCTCTTCGATCCAAGACATTTACAGGACAAACTACAGTAATTGTCGCTAAACTGGAGAATTTGCAACGATAGCTTTGAACCATGCGGTTACGGTTACTACCAAATTGAACTAAATACACAATGTCGCCAACATAAGGACATGACGGTCTGTTGCATCGCTAGGAGAAATTTGTTTTCTATTTTCTCTCTAGCTTCTTCGTTCTGAACATTACTGAGAGATAGCACCACTGTTAGCGAAAGATGTAAGATTTACGTAAATATTGCGAGTAGATTACGTGGCTTAGATGAGGGGTTCACGACAGGAACAGTTGGCTGTGGCGCATGCGCGGACCTCTCATGCAGTGGGAGCATGATCCTCAGGCCCACATGAATTTATTTTCGTGTGTGCACTCGAGATCTAATCAAGAAGATCCCTTCTTGCTCCGGTTACACATCTTGCATATTATACGCAGGTTAGGTTTGATTAATTTAGGTTTTTATTAACTAAGTCCGCGCATGCGCAACCAGGCAAGATTATTATGTCGGTCATGGTCCTTATGATAGTTTTTGTTTGGTAATATTGATAACAATAATTGGTAGGGCAATAATAATCGTAAACATATTTGAAAGCGGATCTCGCATACTCTAAACAATCACGGTTTAAGTGGTGTGTGGTGACGAAGTGTTACAACTAAGCTCCTGTTATAGATAGTGACAGTGACTACAAATAATAGCAATATATCTTAAGTAATGACTGTGCGCACAGAAAAATCAAGAAAGTGATCTGGAAAGGAAAATAAAATGTAAATTATGATTAGGCGTGAATAGACATGTGAACCAATATTGAAATATTATCATTCATTCATTTAGTGTTCTGCCCAAGGGCACGTCTTACACTGCAAACTCAGCTTTCTCCAGTCTTTCCTGTTTTCTGCCTTCCTCTTTGTTTCCTCATATGATCCATACCGTTGAAGTGGGTAGTCAATCAGTAGGTGTAAAATCGATCATTTGCGAATTTTATTGAAAATTATAGGCCTACATTTTCTCAGTTACTTGTTAAAATTTTGTTATGCTGACTTCTTTGCCTGACATTCCAAATGTAAGCGAGAGGGACAACAAAAAGCCTGCGAATGCCAACAATGGGAACACTGTGTAATTACCGTCTAAGTGAAAATTGTTATTTTCAACTTTTTCTCTTAAATAAAAACAAAGTCTTACAAACTCCGAATTATAGTCAGCAGTGAAAGGAGACAGGAAGTATATGTAAGTACTTTTCGTTGAGATTGTATCCTGAAATAATAGTTTTACAGTTCGTAAATGTTAGTATTGAAACTTATTATTTTAAGAAAACTTGTACCTTTGTAGGGTTAAGCCGATCATGCCATCGACCTACTCGAAGCAGATAGGACCAGCAGGAAGAATAAATTGGTCATCGGAATTCCTCCAACTAACACTTATAAAAAGAAAAGTATCACAGTATAGCTTATATTGATGGGATAGTGAGGAAAGAGGAAGACGAAATTATGGTGAATTTCTTGCGTAAGAGAAGCACTGCCAAAGGAACATATTTTGTACACCTCTCTGTACCTGACTATGGGAATAATGTAATTTCTAAAGTGACATGAGGAGGGGAAGATTTCAAATAACATCTTATATAAACCTAAGCAATGTTGAATTGCATTTTAGATTATAATTGAAGTGTGATATTTCAATGTAAATTTTGAATTTTTAAATCTTTGTTTGTCGGTATGTGAAGTATTAAAATGTGTTTTTATGTTTTATAAGTTGGCAATCATAGTCACGTTTGTAAAGTGGAGACCTATAGGCCTAATTGTATCGAATAGCATGACCACAGTAACAAAAGATACACTATATAATGCTATAGGCATATATTCTAGATTATCATTGTATTTACAACCCTTATAACAAATAAAATATAAGTAATGCGCTTAATTTGTTTTTTAAAAACATAAACAGTGATCGACTTTACTCCACGATATTTTAAAAATCGATCTTAAACTAAAAATTCAATGGTGATCGACTTTACCCTATTTCATCAGGTAACTTCGATCAAAAGTCAAATAAAAAATCAGTTTTTTATAGATTGTATTTCAATTCTTGTAACGTGCCTTCATAAGTGAAGGATATGACGACAAAATGCTATTTTCTGAGGAACTTCGCTCCATTGCATAACCTTAATATCATAAAAAATTGCAAAATTTTGATCGACTTTACTCTCTTACACGGTATATCTTAATGTCGTCCATCATCTGATAATATCTTCTTCTACTCCGAACTCTCTTCCCGTTCACCATTCCTTCCAGTGCATCCCTCAGTAGGCAGTTTCTTCTCAGCCAGTGACCCAGCCGATTCCTTTTCCTCTTCCTGATCAGTTTCACCATCATTCTTTCTTCAACCACTCTTTCCAACACAGCTTCATTTCTTATTCCGTCTGTCCACTTCACACGTTCTATTCTTCTCCATATCCGCATTTCAAATGCTTCTATTTGCCTCTTTTCATTTCGTCGTAATGTCCAGGTTTCTGCCCCAAACAATGCCACACTCCATATAAAGCACTTCACTAGTCTCTTATTTAGTTCTTTTTTCAAAGGTCCGCAGAATATGCTTCTTTTTCTATTAAAAGCTTCCTTTGCCATTGCTATCCTCCTTTTGACTTCCTGGCAGCAGCTCATGTTACTGCTTATAGTACACCCCAAGTATTTGAAGCTGTCCACTTGCTCTACTGACTTATTTAGAATTCGCAAGTTTATCTTCTGTATTTTTCTTCCTATGACCATGGTCTTCGTCTTATTTACATTTATCTTCGTCCCATACTGCTCACAGCTGTCATTTAGCTCCAGTAGCATATCCTTTAGTATTATTTCCTCTTCTATTAACAACGCCATATCAGCAAATCTTATGCACTTTATTCTTCTCCCTCATGCTATCACTCCTCCCATGTTCTGAAAATAATTATTTACTAAATTGTCTAAGTACATGTTGAACATGGTAGGTGATAAAGGACATTCTTGACGTACTCTTCTCCCAATTTCACTTCATTCTGATATTTCTTCTCCTATATTACTATTACTGTGCATTGTTTATAGCAATTTGATACATATAAAAGTATACATCTTGATGTATTTTATTTTAGTTGGTTATTTAACAAAGCTGTATCAACTACTAGGTTATTTAGCGTCGATGAGATTGGTGATAGCGAGATCATATTTGGCGAGATGAGGCCGAGGATTCGCCATAGTTTATCTTGCGTTCACATTACGGTTGGAGAAAACCTCGGAAAAAACCCAACCAGATAATCAGCCCAAGCGGGGATCGAACCCGTGTCCGAACGCAATTTCAGACCGGCAGGCAAGAACCTTAACCGACTTAGCCACGCCGGTGGCTGCTACATCTTGATTACACAACTTTTAACACTGTATCACTTCGGATAACGTATTAGTGTCTTTCAAGTGTTAAATTTTATATTACCTTGTTACCATGTTTCGGCCTGCTGTTGGCCATCTTCAGAACTGGTTGTTGCTGGTCTTGGCGCCTTTTGTATTGTTTCTCGTGGGAGTGTGTTTGTGTAGTGCAGCGTTGTCAGACACAGCCTAAACGGAGCGGAGCGCTCCACTATGACTTGTTGCGTGCTCCGGTGCTTCCACAGACATAAGCAAGTTCACGCTCCGACTGGACGTCTCTAGCATCACAACCGGTTTCGAAAATTATAAACTCTGACACTACTAGTGTAGTGTAATGTGGAGTCAAAGAGTGCGTGTGTTCTGAAATTGAGTTGTGTATTGACAATTTCATTTCGATATGTTTTTGTGTGTCTGTATATTTCGTACTGTTCTAGTATGGTTTAGTTTCTGGCTTTTTGGTTGGATGTGCAGAATTTCCATGTCTGTGTTGATGTCTCTGTAGGTGTGATTAGCATTCGTGATATGTTTTGCATATATGCAAGTGTTTAGTAATTTTAAACAGGCAGGCAGATCATTTCAAACACGTTACAAAGAACACATCACAGCCATAACAAAATTACAAAACACTTCCACATATGCAGAACACGTCACAAATGCTAACCACACCTACAGAGACATCAACACAGACTTGGAAATTCTACATATCCAACCAAAAAGCCAGAAACTAAACACACAAGAACAATACGAAATATACAGACACACAAAAACACATCCAAATGAAATTCTCAACATACAACTCAATTTCAGAACACACACTCTTTGACTCCACATTACACTACACAAACACACTCCCACAGGAAACAAAACAAAAGGCGCCAAGACCAGCAACAACCAGTTGTGAAGATGGCCGAAACATTTTAACAATGTAATATAAAATTTAACAAATGAAAGACATTAATACGTTTTCCTAAGACATATTAAAATATTTCATGTAGTTATATAAATAAAAAAGCGATATTTTAATTGTTCACTAAAAAAATAACGGTTAACAATCCATTTACTTGTATTTGGGATGTCAGCAACACCTCGCGCGAGTCTTTAATGTTAAGAAGTTTAGACGCGACTGCGACTGCGAATTGTTTGAAGGTATAAATAATGAAAAGAAATATCAACCTTTTCTCTGAAATCCCAACACCCTCACGATTCCAACCATGCTGTCAATAACAATAACGAACATCATAAGGGTTTTCCACGTAATTACAGGAATTCGATGAATTTCCTGTCAATTTATCTCTTTACTTTTACTTTTCATAGTTAAGCATCAGTTACGTTGCTTATCATCATATACAAGGGTGGGCAACTCGTGCTCTCAAAGTGTCAACACAATCTGAGTGCAGGTAGAACGGACTCTGTACTAGCTGTACTGTCTGTGTGCGGTTCTTTCAAGACAAAAGTTCGATCACGTCTGCAGTAAGTGGCGGCTCGTTTAAGTGAAAAAATTTAATTCCCAGATCATTTCCCTTTAGTTACGAGTAAAAAGATTTTTTTTTATTAAGAAGAGAGGTAAAGGTTGTATTCTATTACACTTTCCTACGCATGACCTTTATGTTACAAATAAACAGTGAAGGTATTGGTAAAGAAATACTGTCTGCATCTGCTTTAGAAAAGCTAAAGGTAAAAATGAGATATCAACAAGGTGAGACATATCAAATATCGTTAGCACGTTGTGCGTGCGAGTTACAGAATTGCACGACATATGATCGACTAGCTAAGAACATTTATGGATAAATTTGAAATTTGGTAGTATCGTGTAGAACATAGACATCTTCACTTTCTTTGACTATAAACTATCTTGAAGAGTGATAAGAAAATCTTCTTATCAAATATAAGACCCTACTTCAAGACCTACAGCAGAATCCACTGCTTAGTTTGGAGAAACAGTGACAATTGACAAGGAACCGAAATTTTTCTGAAATCTTTTGGCTTACGCCGATAGAAAATCCTGAAAATTTATAGCATGAATTAATAAATCTACAGAATAGCACACAACTCAGATTCCAGAAAAATCAGGAATCGAACAGTTCCTAATGTTGCCTAAGTCAGAATTTCCAAATATACTGTTTGCTTCGATATATACTATATGTTCTTGGGGTAGAGTTTAATACAATAAAGAAGTGTAAAAGCTCTCAAAGTAAAGAAAGAGGTCAGAAATAAGCTTATTTCATCTGCCTGATATGTAAAAAATACTTCCTTGAATTTGTTATTGTTTGCGAATACAGACTATTACCTTTCTGAGAACAGAGGAATACTCATTAATGCAGTGGTCGTCAGCACTCGCTGAAATGTGCAAAGGGTAAGCGGTGCTGTCCCGTGTGCACTGTCGTGCGACAGGGAGAGATAGAGAGCATACCCACTAGCAGCTACGGAGTGCACCCTACTGCTCTGCGTTTTCCGCGGGTAAGAGAGACTAGCCCCAGCGTGCTCTGTGCTGACGACCCCTGCTTTAATGTATAAAGACTTGTAAATTTTCGCTTCTACGTTTCAAATAAGACATATAATAAGAAATATTAACAAATAGTGTAATAATAAATAAGTGTTGCAGCTATATTTGAGGCGTCTAGAATCAAAACCCTCCAAGTCCATAAAACAAAATTTGTGGGAAAATGGAAAAAACTGTTTCCATATAAATAAACATTCTTAGGATATAAACAATGCTTTTATCAAGTATCTTATCATTAGATACGTTCAAACAAATTACAGGATTGCCCCTTCATTGAAACTAACAAATTCGTGAGGTTAAATTAGCACCTAACTGATTTTGAAACTGAAAAGTGTATTTGGAGGCTTTTGAAAGTAAGAGAATTAGTTCTAAGCGTAAAAATGAGTCAAAATGGAAAACATTTTAACTTACACCTTACAAATTATGTAGGCAATGAAACCCAGACTTGAAGTATGATTATGCACATGCTTTATACATAACAGCAGTATAAATTTGAATATATGTTGCACTTTTTAAGTTCATACAAATTTTACACAATATTGTCACATTCCTCTTCCTCCAGATTAACAGCTTCTTCTTCGTCTTCTTATTCTTCACGTTCAATTCTATTGTTTTTTCTTGTTACTACCTTTGCAACAACGGTGTCAGTTCTATAGTTAAACTCATCTTGCACTTTTATCTGTTCTTTCAATGCAGATCGTCTTAAAATAAATCTTTTACAGGGACTGAACGTAAAATAGCAGGAGATCTTAAAATTATGTTTGGAACGGAATGGAACTTCTTCATGTCTAACAAAATTAAACTGTTGGATTTCCATTTACTGCCAACAGCATTATTACAAGCTGGTATAGCAGGAGGGCACAAGAGGAGTACCGACAAAATTATGTAATTAATTATTAATTGGTAAGAACATTTTTCTAACTCACTACTCACTCTATCCACCATTTCACTGAATATTATTAGAGTAGAAATTAAACTTAATAAGGTTTAACAAGAGCTTAACCACACAAATAATAAATCAACATCGAACAGCTGAGGAATGCTGGGTAAAGCAGTCCCACAACCTGATTGGCGGAAAGGGACTTGGAGGTTTTTGAAACTAAAAATGGCCGAAATTCAGTTGCATGTAGCGGATATTGAAACTAACCCTAACTTTTGTCCAGCATTTTCAGAGGAATCCAGCGGATATTGGAGCAAAATAATGCCAGCATCGGATTGCCCAAGCGAAGATACACAGAAAAATAACTTTATCTCATTTTATTTCTTCGATGGACTTGGCGGGTTTTGATTCTAGACGCCTCATTTGTTGTATCTTGAAAAGATTGTATTCAGTTTGTGTTTCCAGTACTAAACTAATTTACAAAGCTAGAAAGTAATACTACTGGGTTCAAAAAGTTCCCGGAATTTTACTACCATTTTTCGTCTTAATATATAACAAGGGATATTATACATTTGTTTTGTTGGTAACATTCATGATGTCATTTCCTTAAAGTTTGTTGATAGTGGCGATTGTTGGTTTTGAGTTGTAGGCAATTGTTTATCATAGTGTTTTGATTGTTCGTCGCATTTTGTAATTATGTCCACAGAGCAACGTACAAACATCAAGTTCTGTGTTTTGTTACACAAAACTCCTGCAGAGACATTAAGTTTGTTGGAAGAAGCATATGGCGAAGCAGCAATGAAAAAAACTGAAGTGTATGCCTGGCATAAACGCTTTTCTGGTGGCCGCGATAGCATCAAAGATGACGTACGCAGCGGCCGACCAACAACTGCAACAAATGAAGCAATCGCTCAGCCTGTGCGTAATGTTGTGAGGGACGACCGACGTAAAATCATAAGAGAGATAGCAGCAGAGGTCGGAATATCAGTCGGAAGTGTACACAATGTTCTTCACAAGCATCTCAACATGCATTACGTGTCTCAGAAGTTAGTTCCGAAAATGTTGTCGGCAGAACGGAAAGAAACAAGAATGACTCTTGCTGGGGACATGATCAGTATGGCTGATGACGATGGTGATTTCTTAAACAAAATTATTGCTGGTGATGAAACTTGGTGCTACTTGTACGACCCAGTCCCTAAACGACAGTCATCTGAGTGGAAATCGAAAAAAAACCTCGGAAGCAAACATTTCCTAGGGACACTTCCAAAGGCAAAGTTATGTTGGACGTTTTCTTCGACTCTCAGGGTCTCATCCACCATCAGTTCATTCCAGAAGGTCGTACTGTATTGAAAGAATTGTACGTAGAAATCCTCCGTCGCCTACGGGACGCAGTGAGAAGGAAACGTCCAGAGAAGTGGGTAGAAAACAACTGGTTCCTTATGCATGACAATGCACCTGCTCATCTCGCAATTATTGTAAAGAATTTTCTTGCCAGGCACAACATAACTGCTTTGGATCACCCACCATACTCTCCTGATCTCTCACCACCTGATTACTTTCTGTTTCCCCGTCTGAAAAGTCATCTGAAAGGGCGGAGATTCAATGCTGAAGAGGTTATCGCAAACGCGACGAGAGCACTAAGACGGGTTTCACAAAATGGCTTCCAGGCCTGCTTCCAGGAACTCTACACGCGTTGGCAAAAGTGTGTTGTTGCGGAAGGCAACTATTTTGAAGGGAATGCTGTAAAATAGTGTTTAAGGTACGTTGTTTCTATGATACTAGCAAATTCCGGGAACTTTTTGAACCTAGTATGTATAATTTTGTTATGTGTGTTCAGGTACAGTCTGACTAAAATTACTGTAATTATTGTACCATGCGTCATTCTGAAATTCAAATCATGGAATAGATATCACGATCACCTGCATGAGCCGCTAGAGCGCACCGTGGCTTTTGCAGTGTAACTACAAACAACTTGTAACTGCTGCGGCTGGCTCCGTCTGCCTTTCTCTCTTTCAAGGTTTTTTAGCACTTAGGGAGCACGAGTTGCCCATCCATGGTGATATAGTTTGTATATTTCTGTGGTGTTTCGAAAGAGTATCAACACCCTAAATAAGTTGTATTTTTCAAACATTTCTTAATGAACAGTATTAAGAAAGACATTTCATAATAACTATATGATGGTTACACTACCAGATGCATAATATGGTTCAAGTTTTGTACTTGAAAGTGAGAATATCACGAGTGGTGTGTGAATTGGCAAGAACTGATGCTGAAACTCAGCTTCTCAATGCTTACGCCGCTCTCTTCTCTCAATGCCGCTCTTGCCGGTCTCATTAGTGTTTCAGTCTCTTTGAGAATACTGAATGAATCAGACTTACATGTTTACCGGGATGGTTAATTTGTACACATAACCAACATCGACATTGGAAATACAGTCTATACATGTTCTAAACTTCACATACACGCTCACGTAGTGTAAAAAGTCTCTATCCAAATCACTGTCGCTACTCTTCTATTCTGAGAGTATTTGCTGTGTTGAGGATTTGAACTGAATGATTCACATGGCGTTCAACACACAATCCGACTACGCGAAGTACCAGTAAATGAGTGCGTGAAATCCGAATTAAGAGTCACAAAATCACTGACAGTATAGGTATAGTCAGTTCTGACGAAAGTAGTGCATCAAGAGAAACAGAAGAATACATACAGGGTGATTCACGAGGATTTACCGTCCCTTACGGAGCTTAATTCCGAAGACAATCTGAGCAAAAACTGTTATATAAACATTTGTCGTAAGCTCAATATTTTCAGAATAATAATGACACTAATTTGAATTTGTTTGTAAAATACCATATTCTTGAGTTTTAAGAGTAAAAGAATGAACTATTCAGGAGTATCTTTTCTTTAATTAGCTGTTATTCTGAAGCTAAAAATGTGTTGTGAATTCCATAGTTGTTTCGTACAGTTTTTGTTTTGTTCAGATTTTTAACTACAAAATTTACATTTCCTTACACATTTATCGCAACAATTGACACTACTCTTGTAAACTGACCACGCCTATGGAGCGCGAAACCAGGTGGCCCGGGTTCGAATCTCGGTCGGGGCAAGTTACCTGGTTCAGATTTTTTCCGGGGTTTTACCTCAACCGAATGCGAGCAAATCCTGGGTAACTTTCGGTGCTGGACCCCGGACTCATTTCACCGGCATTATCACCTTCATTTCATTCAGACGCTAAATAACCTAGATGTTGATACAGCGTCGGAAAATAACCCAATAAATTAAAAAAATAAATCTTGTAAACTCTTTAAGGATGCATAGGCCAATTGAACTGTAAAGAATTAAGTTCCTAAAGTCGTATGATTTGTAACATTTTTTATGATTAGTACATAAGAATGATGTCATTTTTAGTTAAAAATTGAAAAGTAAAATCTGTACAAAGCAATTAACAACATATTTTCAGCTTCAGAAAGTTAGCCAATTAAATAAATGACACATCTGAATAGATCATTCTTTATTTGCAATATTTTTGCCCTTAAAACTAAAGAAAAAAAAAGTATTTTACTAACAATTTAAATTAATGTAACTTTGAAAGTATTGAGATTAGGACAAATGTTTATATGACTCTTTTTGCTCAGAATGTATTCGGAAATAAGGTCCGTAAGTGACGGTAAATCCTCGTGAATCACCCTGTATAGTAGAGACTCATTCTGAAGCACACTTAAAAATAATTCTCTGAATTTACAATAGAGTTAATTCTCTAAATTTTTCAGTAGCGTTACTGATTGTGATTGGGAGAAAAATGGTTGATTAAAACGAAAGAGTAAATTGTAAGTGAACTCTGAGGAATGATTTCTCCTCACCTGGGCAGTAATGATAAAGACCCAGGCAATTCAACTATAGCGAAAACCGGACTAATGATCAGAAAAAACTGTAAGAAAAATTGCATATTAAAATTATACTTGGCAGACACTGATGTTGAAATTCACGGATATTCGAAATATTTGTATGGAGCCACAACTAGCTAATGAATTGACGATGGTTTTGGATAGCAACTTATTTAAGGGAACAGGTTAATGTAGGTGAATTAAAATCACATTTTCAGTTTTTTTCCTTAACATTATTAATTTTGTGTTGATTAAAATGTACGTGGATTAATATATCTATTAGAGACCTGCAAAACAGCGCTTGCAACCGGTTTAGATTCGACAGGTCGGAGATACAAGCGGCTAGAATGAACATCGAACCGGATACTCGGTTGTGGAGCGGTTACGCCTGATGTATTGCAGAGTAGACAAAACACCAGGCGCACTTACATGAAACTGACGTTTTTCGAGTACACAACCGGAGCAACAATTGAAGGAAATATACGTTGTCTTATTGAAAAAAAAAGTGTTTGCAAGTACTCTTACTGTTGATTCGACACTATAACATATTTTCTTTATTACTCTGAACTTACAGTAACTTGGTTGTAGTATGTTTCAGAAGATATAAAGTTGTTTTTGTTTTATTTTTACTATTGAATGAGTTTACTGTTTTTAAGTGTGTCATTATTGTAATATTATAATTCAGTTTTCTAGTGCAAGCGAAAATTACAACCTTGGTAATTTGTGGATACCGAAAGATTTTTTTTTTCTGCAATTTACGCTTTACAACGTCTGTAGTTTCACGCTGCATGCTGTTTGTTCCTCTTGATGATCCGCAGTTTATCTGGATGGCACACTGTGATCTTCATTTTATACGCCAGAGCCGTCCACCCACAGAGAGATCGAATCAACTCGAATACTCGTTAAACCGAATACTGAGGCAGTACGCAAGCAGATGTACTTCGCATACTGCCTATAACGCCAGGCGTTCAGTAGCGCTACGTAGGGTTTCTTCTTTTACAACCGGTTTTGCAGGACTCTAATGTGTATGTATCCAAGGCCTACCCGCTTCACTTACGTGATTCGGATAGATGTCAGAACTGTGACCCATTTTCAAGTTGTAAACCACGTCGGCAGGCCAAGCTGTGCATGATGTGTATCTGTGGACAGTTATGTCGTGTACTGGGGTGAGTGTATGTGTAAGTGTAGTGTAGGGAATGACTGAGGATGATGATGAAGATAAGGGAGGGAAAAGGGGAAACCCGGTGCCGGCACATAGTCGAATAGCACCAAAGGGACCGCCAGGCTTAACGTCCTGTCCGATGAACGAATCACTATTAATGACATATGCCTTCTCTTCCTACGCACTGCGGAGAGGTTTGGAATTTAATCCAGGCATATTGGTGCATAATCTAGTGATTAGAAATTGTGCACCGCCATTTCTCCTAGTCCCGAAGTAGAAATTTTACACGAAAATCTCTGACCCCGCCGGGAATAGAACCCGAGCCGACTAGTGTGGAGGCAGACACACAAACTCGGTGGACTAGGTTCATATTGCGAAGAGTATTTTAGGTCCTAAACTAGTACTTCTATACTTTACGAATTTACATTTAAACTAGATGTAAACATTATAAATTTCATGTTTGTTGCTTCGTGTATACAATTTGATGCGATAGGTTCAAATTACGAAATCAGAGTGTCTATGGCTCACCCTACCCGATCTTCTTAACTCATGCAAATATGATGACAGTGTTAATATTACTCTAACAATACGTATATAAAAAAACCAATCAGTTTCATGAAATGTATTTATTTTTACACAGTTGTGTAATTAGAGTTCTGATTCGTTACACGTTAATGAAGAAGTAAATTTACGTTTATTTTATTTTTATTGCTGTAATTATTGTAAATTTTATTAATATAATTATTGCAATGTTATTATTGTATATCACTGTCACCGGGTGTATACCCAATTGCAGTGTTAATAAAATACATACATACAAACACTCACACTCACTCACACACACACACACACAGAACTCGTTAAGAGAAGTGCGCTAAGGCCAATAGGTCAGAAAAGCATCCAAATCGAATTGTGTGTATTGTGGTAGTATGTAACCGAATCCTTGCTTTAGATAATTTTTACTGAAAAGTTACCAACATAATTTCAATAATAATAATAATAATAATAATAATAATAATAATAATAATAATAATAATAATAATAATAATTTCATACACTTCAAAGTTGCATAATTTCGGAATAAAGTAGTAGAAATGAAGATAAGTTCGAGGTTAATATTACATAGACATAATTTCAGTAGTAAAGAATAAAATACGATCTGGAATTTTCGTCACCGATTCACTTTTGTCACCACTATATTTTGTCACCAAATCACTTTTGTCACTACCATATTTTGTCACCAATTTAATTTCCTCATCACTATTCGCCACCACAATTTTTCCTCCTTTCGTGTCGCTTCCCTTGAGGATTCCTGTATAAAGTGATACGTATTATAAAACCTCCTACTTCATTGTGTTCACACTGTTCATTTAATTTCCAAGGATACATTGATTTTTGGATTAGAAATCTTCAAGTTACAGGATTCATTGGATTCAAAATCTTCAAGTTAAAGTATGGCGGAATTATTTCTATTAGTAAAATGTAATGGAGCAAGAGATAAATTAATCTATAGTGGACATATGTATACAAATCACAAAGTTACGAAGACCGGGATTGTATAGAGGTGGTGATCAGCGCGACATTTGTAATTCACTGATGACAATTTCCTCAGATAAGAAAACCATTATAAAATAACCTACAAAGCATTCGAACCAGTAAGCAACTGGGGTAGAATTGGAGCTGCGGAATGTGCCGAAGCAATGAAAGCTGAAGATGAAACTTCAGCGGAAGCTACGAATCTATTTTACAACGAATTAAATTATTATTTTGCTGACGAAATCCCCTCAGTATAAAAATGACGACAAAATGTGTATGATGACGACATATTTTTGGTGACAAACTCTCCTCAGTGGCAAAAAACATGATGACAAAATATATTTGATGACCAAAAACTAATGACCGAAAAATAGGTGATAAACTATAATGGTGATGAAATTTCCGGTTACGAAATGCCCTAGACCCGAATAAAATAATATGACACATAATCCATAATCTCTTAGAAATTTTCATCTTCAAAATCCATTTCAACTCTTAAACTTAACATTATCGTTATAAACAAATGTCTCATTAATTGTGCAGGCAAATTACAGTACTAATTGCGGTATCTGGTTGATATTCACGTGTTTTGATTCTTACTAGCTTTTGGCTAAGTTGCGACTAAAATGTAAGTTTAGTTGTGATTCTGAATACATTCAGAGTTTTCTACCTACTAAAGATGGATGTAAGTGAAATAATCTAAAAAAAACATATGCCACTTTTATTCGTCTAAATATTGTACATTAATTTCGTCTCGATAAATGAATTACAGTACCTGGCCACATTATTATAATCACTCACATTTTTACTGTACTTTACATATTACTTCCTCATTTGAACTCTGGTTCCCTTTCTTATGCAGAATTCACATTACATATTTAATTTTTAAACAATACTAAGTAAAATTACAATTATAACAATGTTAATTCAAGAAACATTGATAAATAACCAACCACACCTCATTTTTACAGAAATTTCAATATTTCGTACGACCTCCTTTGGCTTTAATTACGGCTTAAATTCTCTTTGGCATGCTTACAATACACTTCTGTATTATTTCCTGGATCCTCTCATTGTGATTCCAAACATGTGTCAGCCTTTTACTAAGTCGAACTCTGGTAGTAATAAATTCTTTTGCCATCTCTCTTGTTATGAGGTCCCAGACGTTCTCAATGGGATTCAAGTCCGGTGAGTTTACTGACCATGGCAAATGTGGAATGTTTTTGGAAGCCAGAAACGTTTTGACTCTCCTAGCAGTGTGGCAAGGTACACCATCTTGCATAAAAATATATTTCTCCCCATTTGGGAACCATTCGTTCAACTGAGGGATAAGCCTGTTTTCCAATAACTGGATATATTTATCTTGTTCCATTGTTCCCTGAATAATGTAGAGTCGTCCTGAACCTTTGCCTGATATCACAGACAATAACATGACTGATATTGGGTGTTTAACTGTGTTAACTAGGCATCCAGGAGCAAAATTATCTCCCTTTCGTCGACGAACAAACATTGCTTTGTCCATCAAACACTGAAAAGTTGATTCATCGGAGAAGCAAACTTGAAAATTGTCAAAGAAGCTGATAAAAACTCTAAATTTTGTCTTTAAGAATTAAATACAAGACAAAATTTAGAGTTTTTATCAGTTTCTTTGACAATTTTCAGGTTTACTTCTCTGATGAATAGACCTTTCAGTGTTTGATGGACAAAGCAATGTTTGTTCATCGACGAAAGGGAGAAAATTTTGCTCCTGGATGGCTGGTTAACTCAGTTAAACACCCAATATCAGTCAGGATATGGTCTGTGATATCAGGCAAAGGTTCAGGACGACTCTACATTATTCAGGGAACAATGGAACAAGATCAATATATCCAGTTATTGGAAAACAGGCTTATCCCTCAGCTGAACAAATGGTTCCCAAATGGGGAGAAATATATTTTTATGCAAGATGGTGCACCTTGCCACACTGCTAGGAGAGTCAAAACGTTTCTGTCTTCCAAAAACATTCCACATTTGCCATGGTCAGTAAACTCACCGGACTTGAATCCCATTGAGAACGTCTGGGACCTCATAACAAAAGAGATGGCAAACGAATTTATTACTACCAGAGTTCTACTTAGTGAAAGGTCGACACATGTTTGGAATCACAATGAGAGGATCCAGGAAATAATACAGAAGTGTATTGTAAGCATCCCAAAGTGAACTGAAGCCGTAATTAAAGCCAAAGGAGGTCGTACGAAATACTGAAATTTCTGTAAAAATGAGATGTGGTTGGTTATTTATTAATATTTCTTGCATTAACATTGTTATAATTGTAATTTTACTTAGTATTGTTTAAAAATTAAATATATAATGTGAATTCTGCTTAAGAAAGGAAACCAGAGTTCAAACGAGGAAGTAATATGTAAAAGACAGTAAAAATTTGAGTGATTGTAATAATGTGGCCAGGTACTGTAGGTACAAAATTATTTCTAAAAAATTTTAAATTCTTATGAAATAACTGCTTGGAATTCTTAACTTCGGGACATACTAGTAGGTAGAATGTAGTAGACAGAATTCAAGTTTTGTGGCTCTGCTGTTCAACCAGGTACATACATCAATATTTCGTTAGTAGACGGTTGTATACGATACGCTAAGCAAGATAAGAAAGATCTTAATATCGTCATGTTGGATATGACTCAGGCTTTTGACAACGTGGGGTTTGAACAAACACTTAACACGCAGCCTTTACCGACTCGCCTTCGCGAATTAATACAAACTTTAACCAAAGGAAACTTCACTACCATCCATTCTTCAGGCTCAAAGTCTGATCGTATCGAACTCAAAAGAGGGGTTTTTCAAGGATCTCCATTGCCCCCTCTCCTGTTTAATTTATCCATTGATTTCATTATTAAATAACTGACAGAAAAACATATCATTGACCAATATGGTTTCCAAATAAATTCCGATTTAGACAGTCTTACTATATCAGCCTTTGCAGATGACATAGTTGTCATTGGTAAATCCATGAACGCAGCACAAGAGCTCGTTATGATGGTTAATCTTTACTTCAAAATATTGGCCTACAACTCTATGTCCAGAAATCGGTGTCAATTAATATTCGTAAAGGAAAGCTACTTGAAAAGGATTCGTTTCTTCACCATGAATCGTACATAAAGGCCATTGGACCAGAAGACACAATAAAATATTTATGAATAACTTTAAATGATGAACTGCAGTTTAATTCCGAAGAATTGATAGTTTCCCTTCGTCAGGATCTTGAACTTTTAGTATCGACACCTATGTTGCGGCCTGATCAAAAACTTAATATTGTTAATCAATATATCTGGCCCAAGCTCATATATCCCCTGCAAATGGCTCCCTTACATAAATTATCTCGAAGTTTTTTGGAAGACGTTGATAAGATCCTTCGAAGCTCTGTTAAAGAAATGCTTTTACTCCCGGCTGATATTGCAAATAGCATGCTGTACTGTGAACAGGGATTGCTCTTGAGGAACTCTAGACATCATCTTGTACGATCCAAAATTGCTGCCGCATTAAGAAATAAGGGCTGGATAGTAGAAGAAGAAATCTCCTGTCTAGCTTAAAATGGGTCAAAGAGACGAGTAGATATTTTAGCGTACAATGCTGACACTAAACAGGGCATCGTTGTGGACCCCACGATACGTTTTGAAGTAGAATGTCATCAGTCAGCCGAGGTCCACCTTGAGAAGAAGTCGATCTATGAGCCTACAGTCAACTATTTCAAGCTGAAATATGCCTTAATTCACGTTGAGGTATTCGGCTTGCCCATAGGTGCTCGAGGAACTATACCGGCTTTTTTCAAAGAATTTCGACGGCAGTTTGCTCTGCCAACATCTCTGAGGGATGACATTGTGATAATTGTGTTAAAAAAATCCTACGAAATCCTAATTAATTACATGGTGCCACATTAATAGCAATTGTAATTTTTCACACCCTTTACGTTGTTTCCCTTCTTTAAAATTTAATATCTATGTTTACATATGGATAATAATTTTTTTGAGGACATACTTAGTCCGTAAGGGCTACCCTCAATGGGGGGCAGTTTACTATTATTATAATGAAATTTCTTCGACTTAAAGAAATTTAATATTTATTAAAAACCTTATTACAGTTTCTGTCTACATACTGAACCTAAAATAAGTAGGCCTAATTATTATTTTCATTTTATTTGTTAATACTCGTGGCTTGTTGCGGATCCTAGTTTCACAGACTTGAATAAACCCAAGTGATGTTCAGTGAAGTACTGAACTCTGACTATGACCTAGTCTATACCGCAATGATCTGTGGTTAGTTGAAGTCAAGCTGTCGACAGTAGAAGTGACACTAAGCGGTAAAAAGAAAAGGTACGAAACTGCACTTAATTACTAAAATTGTACAAATATTTGTAGTTGTTCAGTTTTCAACATCAATTTCATTACCACATGAATGTCACGTGATCATTTTATGTAAGTTTTTTTTTTTTTTGTCATCGCGTAATTCACTCCTCGATTTTTCGTGTCTGAGTTTTATAAAAAGGAAAAAAAGGGGGAAAATCACGCCAATTAATACCATATAGAGTGTGATTTAGGGAAAACAGTAAATATCATAGGGGATGATAGGATAGACTATTCTGAGTGAAAAGGTTTATAAAAAATGTGCCTTATTTTCAATGGATGTGGAGATAGCTACAGCCATTTGAATGTCACGCATAACGAACCTTACAAATTATATCAAAGAACGATTAATGGCTACGTACTATTGACTACGTATAAAAAGATAGTACGTGTCAGTCTCCTCAGATCGTCCGAGGGCAACACCAGGACTGGGCACATTACGTGATTCTGAGAAATAAGCGCTGTGTGCTTTAAAGAACCGGTCTTGTGAGCGCTGTGACGTAAGCATACTGTACGTCATTCAGTGTCGGTGCAGTGGTGACTCTGCAGTATGATGGCGAACTTTGAAGACGGAGCTTCCGCTCATACACTAAAGCGTCCCGCTATTCCCAATGCTTGTAATGTATCATGGGAGGAGGAGGAGTTCTTTTTCGTAGAGAGCAGTGGATTAGCAAAGTGTTTAATTTGGCATAAAACACTCCAACTTATTAAGAAGTTCAATATACAACGACATTATTCTTTACAACATGCTACTGAATATGAGAAATATGTTGGTAATGAACGCCATAAATTAATACAACTTAAAGAAAATGTTTCTCAGATAGCCTACATTATATTAGAGTATCTATTTGATATTTTCATTGCATTATAGGTTATTATACATTTATTAATTTATAATTTTAAATTATACAAGTATTATGATATATCATAGTATAGTATATTACAGTTCATGATATGTCATATATCATATTATATATCATGAACTGTAATATACCATACTATGATATATCATAATATTTTTATAATTTAAAATTATATATTACTAAATGTACTATAATAACTTGTAATGCAATATAAATATCGAATAAATACTCTAATATAATGTACCTGAGAAATATTTTTTTAAGTTGTATTAATTTATGGTCATATATATCATATCGTATATTATATTATATTATATTATATTATATTATATTATATTATATTATATTATATTATATTATATTATATTATATTATATTATATTATATTATATTATATATTAACAGAATGACAATAATGCACTTAGTGAATCGGCTATGAGAATTAGCTACAAAATTTGCCACGAAATTACAAAGGAATTGAAAGCATTCAACGAAGGTAACTTCATCAAGAGATGTTTAATTATATTGGCAGATGAACTCTGTCCACAGCAAGTAGGGGAAGTGGAAGCCATACGCCTGTCTTGTAGAACCGTGGTGAGGAGATTGCAGTATGTGCGTATGGGTTATGTAAATAAGCCTAATGATTTGTGTGTGTGCATAGAGCGAAGTTTATTCCATTAAATTAATAAGAGTGTTGTAAATTCTGTACTGTACAATGGATTGATGTAATATCCTTATAAACTATTATGTACTGACAGACTGAATGACTAGAACAACCGTGGCTCTTGTTATATTAATGCAGGGAAGGTAGCTGTAATGATAGTCCGCCACTGCGTGAGCGTTCTGCTCTGGCTTGGAATTGAAGTGCCTTGCGGAGCGAGAGCTGCTCTGGCTCACTAAATGGAGCCGCTCTCATGCCCGGCTCTGGGCAACACTGTTCATAATGGGTGTAGAGGAACAACTGTTTGTAATTTCCTTAGCTACAAGAATGGGCACGTTTTTCCATCATGACGAAGCCCTCGTACATTTTAGGTGTGAGGCGAAACGTCATTTAAATCTAACATTTCCCAGAACGATGAATTGGCCGCGTTGATGACGTGAATTGGCCACCCAAGTTCCCCGGAAATTATTCCTGTCGATTGTTTTCTGTAGGGGAGTGGATGAAAGGCGAAGTGAACAAAAACAAAGTAAACACAAGGGAGGAATTGGTCGCTTGCATTATGAATAGTGCTAACCTGGCAACACAGGATGTTTCAGAATGACTAACCAATGGTCGGCGTCTGTGCAGCCCTAGAAGTATGAGGGCATGTTATTGTTAATTAGTAATGTAATGAAGTTGGTAGTCGTCACTTTTGTTATAAAAATGAAAGTTAGTAAAGTTACGTATCTGAATTTACTCTCTCATTTTAAAATTTTTAATCATTAGCTATAACATGATCTCATATTTTAGGGTTGCACAGTAGCCATTTTTCATTTCCGATCATGGGTTCCCCAACAAAAAACATTCCCAATAGCTTCCTCTATTACCTACTTCTTAAATTTATGAAGAGTCATTCTAAAGCACCCTATAGAACCTCAGAAAAGCAACACTTACTATTGTCAACAGAGCGGAAATATGCACTGAACTGTTAAAATATATCGATGCTTTGTAAAAAAAAAACATAGATGTAATTATTAAAGTTAGGCAGTATAGAAAATGTATCGATACTTTGTAAATAAAACATAGATGTAATTATTAAAGTTAGGCAGTATAGAAAATATATCGATGCTTTGTAAATAAAACATAGATGTAATTATTAAAGTTAGGCAGTATAGAAAATGTATCGATACTTTGTAAATAAAACATAGATGTAATTATTAAAGTTAGGCAGTATAGAAAATATATCGATGCTTTGTAAATAAAACATAGATGTAATTATTAAAGTTAGGCAGTATAGAAAATATATCGATGCTTTGTAAATAAAACATAGATGTAATTATTAAAGTTAGGCAGTATAGAAAATATATCGATGCTTTGTAAATAAAACATAGATGTAATTATTAAAGTTAGGCACTATAGAAAATATATCGATGCTTTGTAAATAAAACATAGATGTAATTATTAAAGTTAGGCACTATAGAAAATATATCGATGCTTTGTAAATAAAACATAGATGTAATTATTAAAGTTAGGCACTATAGAAAATATATCGATGCTTTGTAAATAAAACATAGATGCAATTATTAAAGTTAGGCACTATAGAAAATATATCGATGCTTTGTAAATAAAACATAGATGTAATTATTAAAGTTAGGCGCTATAGAAAATATATCGATGCTTTCTAAATAAAACATAGATGTAATTATTAAAGTTAGACACTATAGAAAATATATCGATGCTTTGTAAATAAAACATAGATGTAATTATTAAAGTTAGGCACTATAGAAAATATATCGATGCTTTGTAAATAAAACATAGATGTAATTATTAAAGTTAGGCACTATAGAAAATATATCGATGCTTTGAAAATAAAACATAGATGTAATTATTAAACTTAGGCAGTATAGAAAATATATCGAAGCTTTGTAAATAAAACATAGATGTAATTATTAAAGTTAGGCACTATAGAAAATATATCGATGGTTTGTAAATAAAACATAGATGTAATTATTAAAGTTAGGCACTATAGAAAATATATCGATGCTTTGAAAATAAAACATAGATGTAATTATTAAACTTAGGCACTATAGAAAATATATCGAAGCTTTGTAAATAAAACATAGATGTAATTATTAAAGTTAGGCACTATAGAAAATATATCGATGGTTTGTAAATAAAACATAGATGTAATTATTAAAGTTAGGCACTATAGAAAATATATCGATGCTTTGTAAATAAAACATAGATGTAATTATTAAAGTTAGGCACTATAAAAAATATATATATGCTTTGTAAATAAAATATATATGTAATTATTAAACTTAGGCACTATAGAAAATATATCGAAGGTTTGTAAATAAAAGATACATGTAATTATTAAAGTTAGGCACTATAGAAAATATATCGATGCTTTGTAAATAAAACGTAAATGTATTTATTAAAGTTAGGCACTATAGAAATTATATTGATGCTTTGTAAATAAAACATAGATGTAATTATTAAAGTTAGGCATTATAGTCCCGTCGCTCTAATTTCCGGAAGCCAATTACATTGCAGGTCGGCTACATTTAAACGTGTGCGTCTTATGATTCGCTGATGAAGACGTTATGCATTTCCTAAGGCTCGATAAGTACTTAATATAATCGCCCGCCATTTTGGCTCTTTTGTTTGCGTTCACAGAAAGGACACGAGGACGTTATTTGCCGCTCAATTATTTGCTGAATTACAGTGCGTTAGATTTATTATCATAGGAGCTACGACATGATTATGTTTAACGGTGTGGCAAATAGATCCCTCATCTGGTAGCTCGGCAACGAAAGAACAAAAATAGCGAACGATACTACCTACCTAGACTTTAGGCTATAGAGCCTTGACTTCCTAAGACGTAAGTAAAGAGGAGGAGTCACGCCGGGAATAACAGCGTCGCGGCTATAATTTACCAGAACGGATTCGTTAGGTGCGTTCGCATTTTTGTTCTTTGCATTATTTTAAATTGAACATCGCCTACTTGACCGTATCACCTCTGTCCGAATGACTGATTCCGTCTAGAATTCGGGGCAGAGAAATCTAGTTGGATATCCGTCAAAGCCAAGAGCTAAATAAAGAAAGCCATGACATTATATAGATTGCAAGGCCTCCAGTCGCGATAATATTCGAGGCTTAAACGAAAGATGACACGAAGCTTATTTTTAAGTTTTTTCTTCCAAAGTTAACTCAATTAAAAATCCATCCTCCTCAGAGTTACCCGTTTTATTTCCAGGTTTATTCCAAAACACTACAAGGAAATAATGTTCTCACTCTATTACTTGCTTACTGGCTTTAAGAAACCCACCCTCACATAAGCCCGCCATCGGTCCCTATCCTGAGCAAGATTAATCCAGTCTCTACCATCATATCCCACCTCCCTCAAATCCATTTTAATATTATTTTCCACCTACGTCTCGGCCTCTCCAAAGGTCTTTTTCCCTCCGGCCACCCAACTAACACTCTATATGCATTTCTGCATTCGCCCATACGTGCTACATGTCCTGCCCATCTCAAACGTCTGGATTTTATGTTCCTAATTATGTCAGGTGAAGAATACAATGCGTGAAGCTCTCCGTTGTGTAACTTTCTCCATTCTCCTGTAACTTCATCCCTCTTAGCCCCAAATATTTTCCTAAGCACCTTATTCTCAAACACCCTTAATCTCTGTTCCTCTCTCAAAGCGAGAGTCCAAGTTTCACAACCATACAGAACAACCGGTAATATAACTGTTTTATAAATTCTAACTTTCAGATTCTTTGACAGAAGACTAGACGACTAAAGCTTCTCAACCGAATAATAACAGGCATTTACCCATATTTACTCTGCGTTTAATTTCCTCCCGAGTGTCATTTATATTTGTTACTGTTGCTCCAAGATATTTGAATTTTTCCACCTCTACGAAAGAATTCTTGTCACGAGACATAATCATATACTTAGTCTTTTCGGGATTTACTTCCAACCCTATCGCTTTATTTGCTTCAACTAGAATTTCCGCGTTTTCCCTAATCGTTTATGGATTTTCTCCTAGCATATTCACGTCATCCGCATAGACAAGAACCTGATGTAACCCGTTCAATTCCAAACCCTCTGCGTTATCCTGAACTTTCCTAATAGCATATTCTAGAGCGAAGTTAAAAAGTAAAGGTGATAGTGCATCTCCCTGCTTTAGCCCGCAGTGAGTTGGAAAAGCATCAGATAGAAACTGGCCTATACGGACTCTGCTGTAAGTTTCACTAAGACACATTTCAATTAATCGAACTAGTTTCTTGGGAATACCAAATTCAATAAGAATATTATATAAATCTTTTCTCTTAACCGAGTCATACGCCTTTTTCAAATCTATGAATAACTGATGTACTGTACCCTTATACTTCCATTTTTTCTCCAATATCTGTCGAATACAAAAAATCTGATCAATAGTCGATCTATTACGCCTAAAACCACACTGATGATCCCCAACAATTTCATCTACATATGGAGTTACTCTTCTCAAAAGGATATTCGACAAAATTTTGTACGACGTCAACAAAAGTGATATTCCTTGCAAGTTACTACAGTTAGTCTTGTCCCTCTTCTTAAAAATAGGAACGATTATGGTCTCAAGTAAGATTATTATTAGATGATAAATTCGGAAATGCAGACAAGTGACCAATACTATAATAAAAATTCAAAAGCTCCCAACGAATATATTCTGATATAGTATCTATCTTTAGCCACTTGTTTTTCCTTCTTGCCACTTGTAATGTTTTTATGCGTAACATTCAAACAGCTGTATTTCCACAAGCAGTGAAAATTGAGCACATGTTTATATGAACTTTTTTACTCAGAAAAGGTTTACTATCCCTCCTGAATCAATTTGTAGATGACACTGTGTAGTAATAAAATTGAAGAATATCATGACAATTCCTATTCGTAGATGAAAGACAATAAAACGCCTAAAAATATCCCTAATATTGTAGCTCTTATGGAGAAAGGAACAGATAGGCCTACGGATCTGCCTTGAGCTGGCAGCAGATGAGTATAATCCACGTCAATGATGTCAAAGCAAGCGCATATTTCTGACCTTGACATTGTGAGCGGGCATCAAACGCTAAGTATAGAAAGAGGAAGGGATGTGTACAGAATAAGCAGCGTGTTGGATTAAGAAAACAGTGGTGCACAAATTTCAAACGGAACGTGAAATTTTATGTCGTTATTTTTATATGGCTACTTTCTGTTTGATATTATCTATTTTGTCTGTAAAACAAAAGCACTAATACTAATTTCTTAATATTGCAGTTGTGTTTTAAATGTTAATAACATAATAAAGAGTTAAGAAGGAAGATTTACAAAAATTCCATAGTAGTACATCTATACTGTAGTAAATGTATGAAACACATCATTCATAAAGAAAGTGATATCCCAAAGAAAGACATTGAGTATGACATGATAAGTTGGAATTGATATTGATGGCACCTTTAGTCTGATAAAAGTAATCAATAAACTAATCAAAACAATATTACAGTACAAAGCAAAGTTACCTAGGTGCTGTATCTGTTTTAAGTGTAACTAATATTCCATAAGAAAACTCTTATCGCATTGTGCTTTTAAGGGGATATTGGTGAGCAACTTCCTATCATCAGAATATTAAATTATTTTCTCGAAATGTGCTGAAGCTATAGAGCTGACATTTTACAACAGATGGGCACATATCTTTTGCTTATGATATAACAGTAGTTGCTTTGTTAATTTATTTTCTTACAAACAATTTCCATACGAATATTTTCAAAATTTTCAATACACTATCTTCAGTAAAACGTATTTACGGTATATTAGATTTACGAAAACATTCTGTAAGGCTACTAAATAAATAGACCTCTATCTGAAAATTTCATTTTTCTATAAAAAAAAGTTGAGAAAATATTTCTTTTGAATAAAAAAATCAAACTTGTGAAAAATGAGCATTAAAATTAAAACTTACATTCTTATAATGCACTTATACTTCTCAGGCAAATCTAAAAATTACCATGGATACAGTTTTAATAAGTTCTCTTCCCTTTATCTATTGAATCAGTGCTGGCCATCCCTGTATATAGCTCGACCAAGCGGCATATACCACCTCTTTCGTCTCTTTCCTTTCCGGTGTAAAGCGCTCAGGCTCTCCTGAGCTCTAAAGCGCGCGCTTGCTCTTATGGCATCAATTGACATAACTGATCTATGTAGTAGCCGCATCGTTAATGATGAGTCAGGGCAAAACGCGGCTATGAGCTTGAAAATAAGTGCGGATTTATATTCACTAAAAGTTAACAATGGCACCGGGTGTACTTGAGTGGATGTGTTGTCGGTTAAGAGGGTTTTGTGTCTGGTTCATTAGACTCCGAAATGTAATAATAGAGAAATTTATCCCGCAGACTAGACAGTGCATTTTGTAAATTGCGCTCTAATTTTTAAGTGGCTGTAAGGAGGATTAAATACTGTTAACTGTAAAAAATGGAAATACTGAATGACAAAGAAGATTGTATGTATGTATTTATTTACGCTGCAAGTGGGCAAGCACCCGGTGGCAGTGGTTTACACAATATAAACAATACACAATAAAATTACAATACGCAATACAATTATACAATACACAATACAATTATACAATACACAATACAATTATACAATACACAATACAATTATATACACAATACAGTAAGAATACACAATACAATTTAACACAATAATTACAATAATAATACATAATAATGTAATTAATAAGTAAATATAATTTTACAGTACAACCTACATATGTATAGGCCCTACATAATTTTCACATTGGTACTGATAATCTTTCACTTTACTCTCATCTCACTCACTGTAGTGGCACTATGACGCATTTCACTGACACTTTAGGACACATTTCACTGACACTCTATAACACATTTCACTGACACTATAGAATACATTTCATTGACGCTATAAATTATCACTGATCGGAACTGTTCACTGCACTGTAAAACCTTAACTTCACTGACTCACCTCGCTTCACTGATACAACAGTTCAAATAAGTCAAATAATTATACCCTTATGCATACTTATAAACAGAACTACATTTAAACTAAACATTTCTAGTCTAAGACCCTCTTACATGCTATTTTTAAATAATTTACAATTCAAACCAAGGGAGTAACTCGTCAGGCTAAATGAATACATGTCACCTTAAAAAAATTAAATGTTAAATGTCACCTTAATTTTAATTTACACTTTATACACAACTTTTTAAGATATTCTTGAATCTCCTTAAGGAAGGACAGCCCTCAAAGACCGCTGCAGGTAGGTCATTCCATTCATTTATAGTTCTATTTAAAAATGAGAATTTATCTACATCCGTTTTCTGTTTCCTACATAGGATTTTCAAATCATGATCGTTCCTACCATAGTACGTTAGCTTCTCTAACCGAGCCGTTATGTCTATCCATGCTTTCCGACCTAGATGTGCTCTATACAGTGATGTTATTCTAGTTTTCCTACGTCTGTTTTCCAAAGTTTCCCATTTAAGTTCTTTTATCGTATCGTTTCCATCTTCTCTTTTATCTTTAACAAATTTAGCTGCCCTATACTGGATTGGGAGCATAAATTTTATTTTTATAAACTATACCGAATAAAAATATTAACTTTTAGTGTATATAAATCTGGGCTCTATAGCGATGAAAACTGAGAATTCGGGAGGTTAGAACCAAGAATAATAACTAGGGAGCGGATTTTTATGTGCTAAAAATTTAAATATATTTATTTTTATGTGCTAAAAATTACGAAAATATTTGCTAAAATTAAAAAAAAATATATTTTTTTTAAATATGACAAAAATAGCTTACTCAGCTTGGGAAAAAAATTTTACTAGGTACTCACCAACCACACTTGAGTGCTAGTAGTTCGCCGAGAATTGCAGTGAACAACAAAGATCATCTCCAAATTCTCCATCACAAATGCATGTCGATTATCTCTGAACGACGACTTAGACCTATACTGTGAAAACGATCTTTCCACGTCACAGGACGTCAGACGTGCATATTTAAAGAGAGGAATGTCACAAACACAAACACCGTCAATTTCACCTACAGGCACACCCTCCAATACTTGAGCAACTTTACACATTTTTTTTATATCCACTGTTTTTCCCAAACACATTCTGGAATTTGTCCCTTAGTACTTGTACTTCTGAACCTGGTAGCGAGTCTAGTTTAATTTTCACGGCACGCACCTCCCTTTTTCAGACAACAAGTTTTTAGATGTTTCGAGTTTTTTATGGAGTCACACAAAAAGCTTAGATTTGCTAATAGGAAAGCCAAATCGTCTTTTAAGCAACCATCTTTCAGTATATCTTGAAGGATATCGATTGACGAAGCTCGATAACAGGGAATCACAACAAGGCGTATTGACTTGATTGAAGGACATGAGCGAGAGGCGAGAGATTTGTTTAAAGTAAATAATGTTCATGCCAGAGCTCTTATCTGTTGTGTTTCTCAAACAAAACGTGGAATGAAATAATCTTCAGCAACAATAAACATTCCTACTTATGTGTTGCAAGATCTCTCCTCCTTGTCCGTGTTAATTTATTCTCTAATAACAACACTGATATGCTGCCTAGCAGTTCTCAAAACTTGAGGCGATACTATTACAAAAATGGATCACGGACAGTGTTGCCAATTCAGCGGTTTTCCGGCTAAATCTAGGTTTTTTGGATAACCATCTCGCGGGTAAAATTATATTATCCCGCTTAGCGAGACTACTAGCGGTTTTTAATCTTTAAAATTTCTGAAATGAAATTCATATTAGCATTATAAACAGCTTTCATAATTACATTTAATTCGTTCAGTGTGTGTTCTTTGAAATAATGGATGTGTTAATGTAATGATAATTCCATATTTACCGCAAAACCCGAAATCCGTCAAAACCAGTTTCAATTAATAAAAACTAGTTTAAGCAAATAAAGACAGAAAGTGAGTTTTCTTATAATCTAGAATCAATGTCAGGTTAGGTTTGGTTTGTTTACGTTTTTTTTTTGGTAAAAGCCTAAAAAAAAAACTGTATAAACCAAACCTAACCTGTCATTGATTCTAGATCTTACGAAAATTCGCTTTCTATCTAGATATATTTTAAAATTACTTTTTACTAGTTGAAACTGATTTTGTCGGATTTTGGTTTTTAACGGTAACATATATAGTACAATAAGAATTTAAATAGGTTCTGTCTCTGATAAAAGTGTTCAAAATTGCTTTATAGCGCCACATTGGGAATGAAAAAAGTGTGCAATATTTGTTACATTGGTGGGTGGATGTCGTTACATTGGCGGGTGGATGCTCTATCTTGACCATTATTATTATTATTATTATTATTATTATTATTATTATTATTATTATTATTATTGAATAATAAGTATACATTAAAATCTAGAGATGTTTGCTAGAAACTGGCGGGTTTTCGAAAGTCATCTAGCGGGATTATACGAACAACTGTTGGCAACACTGATCACGGATACACCACATTGCGCATAGAAACTCGAAACAACCAAGATTTCTTAGAAAGATAACGTACTTCTGAGTGACATAATTGATTTATTTTTAAAGTGTTTAAAAGTTCTTGTAAAAAATTATTTAACTAAAAAAAAAAAAACTACAAGATTTATGTGTTTATAATAGATTTCCTGAAAATATGTATTTACATAATTTTTTGGTGAAAATATGTGTTTTTATGTGAAATAAAATTCGGGTTTTAAACTTGAAACTTCATGTTCGGAATTTTCAACTTTGTTAATTGTGTTTTATCGCACTCAAAAATAATATTTAATTACATAGAAATCCGCCCCTTAATCATAACACGAACAAGACAACAATGCGAACAAGAAGGCCGGCTTTATATTAT
Source organism: Periplaneta americana (assembly GCF_040183065.1). Lineage (NCBI taxonomy): Eukaryota > Metazoa > Arthropoda > Insecta > Blattodea > Blattidae > Periplaneta > Periplaneta americana. The sequence goes on from NC_091124.1 coordinate 181,778,808, forward strand.
CTCAACGAGCTCGTATCGCTCTAATGCTAGAAAATCTTTGCATGCTGAATCAAGGTCTATGCTGTTATCACCGTGCCTGACTCTTATCCCTTCTGTTACTTTAATCATTTCCTTTGCTGCGTTGTCCTCCTTTTAATCTTGAGACGGCAGGAAGGAGACCGACTTATCTTTAAGTATACATTCCGTGGAAGTCATTATATGTCGGCCTGCCTCAGAGAACTACCCCTACGCTTCTGAGGAATCCACTTTTACGAATATTTTCTATCTGCAAGATACTGGCTGTGTGTACGTCTCTTCCCCGTATTCAAAGAAGACCAAACACAGTTTTCTCCTACAAATATTAAACGCACTTAGAATACTCTTCTTGTACTTCAAGTAGCATGTTATTAATTTTTCCCCGAATGAAATCTCATTTCGCTTCTCCTAAAATCTTGATATTATTTAATTATAACTGTAGGCACTAACAATTATTAAGCTATTATGCTATTCATTTATGCAAATTGTATGGTTTGACATAGTAATAAAAATCTCAAATTATTATGCTTAATTGCTCGTAAATACGTAAACATTTAATTTATTTCTCTATACAAGTATTTCTTAACGATGTTGAAAATCAGTTTCTCCACACTTGCGCTCGAGACATTTCGCAGTGTTCACTGGCAACACTCTTTATGTTCCTGATAATGTTCAAAGATTTTACTTCTTCACGATTTAAACCATGCAGGTGACGACATGTTGTGGACTCCGTACAATCAAAATATTTGTCCCATTCCTCTTTGTTATCGCTCAAACTGAGGAGCATACTTTCTTTTTCCTTAATTCCAGTAAGTGTTTTTCATTTTTTTTTTTCAGAAAGTTTGTAATACATATTTATATCCATAAATATGTAAAGTCTTACAATATCCCCAAAATTTACAATTTCGGCCATTATATTAAATAGTAGTGTCCGTTTCGAAAGAAACCTAAATCAGGCCACCGAAGTTGATACTGAGAAGAAGTCCATATATGAACCTTGTCTGCCGTATCTTTCTCAAAAGTACAACGTCCCTCTTAAACAATGGTCTGTCATTGGTTTGCTGTTTGGCAGTAGAGGTTCTATTACAAAATTCACATGGAATTATCTTAAGGAACTTCACATTCCTTCTGATTATGTAATGTCTGTCCTTATAACTATTATCAAGGATTCTCTTCAAATATTACACCATCATCATCTCTATTTCAATTAATACACTTATATTTGCCTTAAGCAATTAACTTTCTTTTTTCTTTAATGTATCACATCACATTATATTGTACATGTTTATTATATTCAAGACCCTTGTGGTCACTCAAATTCTTTGAGATGTCTATAATTTAGAAACTATATATAGAAAGCTTTCAATCGTGCACATTGATAAAGCAATAATAATCATCATCATCATCATCATCATCCTTCACGAATTAGGCCTCTGTAGACCTGTTTCGGCCCCATCTAGCAGTCTTCTTAACGGTCTTCCTGGTCGACGATGTCCTCTAGGTTTATATTGCATCATAATTTTTGGGATTCTTGAATTTTCCATTCTTCTTACATGATCTAGCCAATTGAATTTGTATCTGGTGATTTTTTCTTCTACTGACTCTACTTCTAATTGTTCTAAAATTTCTTCATTCCTTTTTCGGTCTAAAAGAGTATATCCTGCTGTTCTCCTGAAAAATGTCATTTCCGTTGCTTTGATTCTGTTCATGTCTTTTTTCTTTAATGTCCAAATCTCGCTTCCGTATAGAAGGGTGGGTAATGCTAGTGTATTATATATTTTTATTCTTGTAGATTTTTGTACTAATTTAGCTTTTAATGTATTGTTTATTATTCCTAGAATTTGTGTAAATTTGGTAATTTTCTTGTTCACATCTTTTTCATTTTCATAAGATATTTCACAACCCAGATAATTGAAATTTTGCACTTGTTCGAGGCATTGGTTATTGTGTATTATCTTACTTCTCACTGGGTCTTGTCCTAAAAATGCCATTACTTTTGATTTTTGTGCTGAAATTTCCATCCCAAAATCTTTTAATATTTCATTTAATGTATACAATCCTCTTTGTAAATTATCCTCTGAATTGGAAATTATGACTTGATCATCGGCATAGAGTAAGGTATTTAATGTTAGAGCACTGGTTATTTTGATTCCTGATGTGTAGATTTGGTTCCATTTTAAAATAATTTCATTTATATAAATATTAAATAAAGTTGGTGATAGTGGACAACCTTGTCGAAAAAAGCAATAATAATCCCAGTATAAATGTTGAACTGTAAACCATTGTGCGGAAAAAGATTTTTTGACCAAAATTAAAATGATGTGTGAATTGTGTTTGTTATAGTGGTTTTCTTCAAACATGATGTTTACTCTGTTCAACACGAAAATATGACTGATGTATTAGTAGTACCGTCTCGTTCTACATTGAAGATACGTTTTTGAATTGTGAATTCAACTGAGGAGAGCTCGCGTATGATTGAGTAGCGAATCTGTCGGTCGATGTATGCTGTTTGGAATTCGTTTGCAATGATATATAGCAGAGCTAATACGGAGAAACCAGCGAGTTTGTATTAGGGCAGAGTCTTGACTACTTTTGTTCGCGAATATTACTATTCCAGTTGCGTAATTATCTTGATTTATAACATTGGTTTTCAGCCAGTACTCGAGGCAAAATTACGTATGTGAAATTATCACAATCATCCACACCGTCATAATCTACTTTAAAATATCGTGCTATTTGACCCGTTGCGAAAGTGCTTCCTATTATTATGAACCTTATAAAAATACATTAGAAGATCTGCAACTCAACGTATAAGATTAAGAGACTATTGAATTTATTAATGAAAGTTTATTGCCATTGCTGGAAAAATTGGAAACTACTTATCGTCATGTTACACAGCCCGATCGGTATTACATGTATTGTTGATACAAACAATACTGTTAGTATTAGTATTATTACTGTCCATCATACTGGTCATGTCGCAGGGTCGTCGAAACGGGGGAAATCACGTGACAGTTACTTAACGCGATACTTTTCTTTAAGTTTACCAGCAAATCGTCAGAAAATACACCGTGTTCCGCTTATAAGTATAATAAAAGAAATAGTTATAATTTCATAACAATGCATGCAAATGGGTTAAGATTGGTACCATTGTAAAGAGGAAATTGGGAAGTTTTAATCCATTGTTGTTACTTATTTTTAGAAGACTCACGCATGCGCAGATCATTAAATAAGAGAATTCGTATCGTATCTTTAGTCAGTCAGCATGTGGACGCCACAGCAGAAAGCCTTTTGTGTGCTGTCATTAGCAGAACATAGATCCATAATTCGTGTACAGCGCTTGTTTCGCCGTCAGTACAATCTTAGACCGAGGGAAGCTGTACCGACGTACGTCTCAATAATGAAATGGGATAGGCAGCTCAGAGAAACAGGAAGTTTGTTGTCTAATGCAGGTAAACATTCCAAGCGTAAAGTGTCTGACGAAAATGTCGAACGCATTCGCGAGGCATTTCAGAGAAGCCCGCGGAAATTCATTCGACAGGCTAGTGTGCAGTTGAACATCCCACCAACAACAGTGCATACAGTGCTCCATAAAAGATTGCGTTTGCGAGCGTACAATCTGCAACTTCATCAGATGATTACGCCGAATGATAAACTGGAACGAAAACGCTTTGCAGAAACAATGTTGGATAAAGTGGACGATGACGACACATTTCTAACTCGAGTCTGTTTCTCAGATGAGGCAACCTTCCACGTCAGTGGAAAAGTAAACCGACACAATTGTCGCATCTGGGGGTCGGAAAATCCAAGTGTCGTAATTGAACACCAACGGGATTCCCCTAAATGGAATGTTTGGTGTGGGATCATGCGTGACAGAATCATTGGTCCCTATTTCTTTGCTGAAAAGACAGTCACTGCAAACATGTACCTGGATATGTTGCAACTGTATGCTGTGCCACAACTCCCAGATGGAGCAATTTTCCAGCAAGATGGGGCTCCACCACACTTTGCCAACATGGTTCGCACATTCTTAGACGAACAATTCCCTGCAAGATGGATCGGAAGAGGATCACCGTACATCACATGGCCTGCCAGATCACCAGATCTAACACCACCTGATTTTTTCCTGTGGGGGTTTGTTAAGGACCAGGTCTACAGGACGCCAGTACGTGATTTGGCAGACTTACAAGAAAGAATTTATGCTGCTGTCGACAATGTTACACCACAGATGCTTCATAACACTTGGGTCGAGGTTGAATACCGGTTGGATATTTCCCGTGCCACCAATGGAAGCCATGTTGAGGTTTATGGAACATAAGGTAACAAAAATTCCCAGTTTTCATTCTTTGTAGCAGTTGGTTTCAACTATATATTTGTATTAATTCAGAAGTTATAGCTATTTCTTTTGTTATACTTATAAGCGGAACACGGTGTATTTTTGTGCGAGATCGTTCGTATTTGCTTGGTTTCCGCGGTAAGTGTAAAATTCCACATTCAGTATTCCCAACCTAACACACATAACAATTTCCCACTTCTTACCGCTTAAGTGACATATTGATTTTACTGCTTTAGGCTCTTAACATATTATTTTTAGAGACGTTCAATATAGTAATAATTATAAATTGGAAACTTACCACTGCAATTTCACCTAAATTGCACTCTTAACTATTGTTTTTAAATAATTGCAAAAATTAAGTAAACTCTACAACTCCACTAAAGTTACTGCATTCCTGATGCAAGTAACATTAAGGAAGCCGTGAAAAAACCAACAAGATTCCAGATGCCGATGTTATTACTGCGATATGTTATATAAATAATATTGTTAACATATTAAAATGAAAAATAAATCATTACATAACCTTACCGTTTGTTTTAAGTTCGCATTTATAGACTGGGGGAAAAAAAGACAGACGTATATCACGGCCTGCTGGAGTATAGTAAACACAGAAAACATTTTAAAGCAACAATTTTGAAGATAGATATTTTTGTTTTCCAAAATTGCTGTCATTGAACAGAAACCAAGATGGAGATTTCATTGCAACTAATTAGAAATTCCTCTTTCAGGTATGTAATAAACGATCTTCGTACAAAATAATGTACGATACACGAGCGGTATGTTTTCTTTCAATTCTCGGAAATTAAAAAAGCTCAACTACGTTTCGCTTTTTCAAACTTTTCCTCGAACATGAAAACTTCAACATACCGCTCTTGTAACGCATATTACTATTTCAGCAAGAAGAGAAATATAATTAAATATCAATAGGCCTATACTGATCTTCGATGGTGTCATTTATGTTCATAATATTCTTCAACGTTTTGTACCGATTTTTTTTTTCATATTCTTATGTATGTCCATTCATTTTTAATTATATTTTTTACTCCTGAAAAATAATTTTGTCTACTGCCACATAGGAGGTTCCATAAAAACAACGACGAAATATTTTCAGGAAATAGCCTATAATCCCAGGCACTAGCCTTTACAGAGGGGGCAACAGGAACGTGTGGGGGAGGGGTGAACCCGGGATGCTACATAACCAGTAGTATTCATATTAATATTTTCCATATTACTCCTCAAAAGAGCGCGTAGTGATCTGTCAGTCTAAGATAAATTTTGAAGCACAAGATGCATAAGGAGAGCGTTATATGACAATAAAAAATTTTAATAGCCTTCCTACGGAAATAAGAAAAAACTCAAAACTTAACATTATTTAGGGCCAAATTAAAGAAGCATCTAATTTCTCACGCCTCCCAATCTATAGATGAATTTACGACATTCAACAACGCTGCATGAATATTTATGTCTTGTACTACAGTAGTAGCCTACTGTAAAACATTTCTGTATAGATTTTCATAGACTGTGACCACGAATTAAGATTTTCTAGTAGTATTAAGATTTTTGACATGTACCATATTCTAGCTGTGAAGCGATGTACGAATACCATGGAATGTTAACACATAGAATACTATACAACGCATACGGTTTGGTTTAACATATGGTTATGAATGTAATGGTTGAACATTAAACTGAATACCATTGATAACATATTACCTTTGCTACCTTATCTGTTCAAACAGTGGCTTGTGTGTTTACTAGATTCTAACGTAACAGGATCGCCAATATCCAATCACTGACCAGTTGAAAGAAGTGACTAATATTCAACGAGCTAGATACTATAGAGAGATAGAAGACCTCTCAAAGTTGAAGACAATTGAACATTGGTCCGCCATATTTTGGTTAGTCAAAACAAAGGGGCGTGGCTCGGATGTTGTAGGAAATGACTGTGATGAAGTTAGTATTATTGTGAATTGAGTTACTTATTAAGACTATGTTAATAAGTAAAAAGTAAAATACACACAAAACTTTACGTTTTATAACAGCTGTAGGCCTATGTTTTATTACGTTCGCTAAATATAACCCAGATATTAAATGACAAGCTATACTCGATGCATCCAAAGCAAAAGCACCTAAAGACGGATGAATGTATTCGGCAGAAGAAAAATAAATAATTTTTTGACTTCGTCACAAATTTAATGACCTTACAGCTAATCTAACCTAATATGAAATCATGTAATTCAGTGCTCACCAGGTGATTTCAAGAGAGACGACGTATGTAACTAATAGGAGTAAAATATAGGAAAGGTAGTGGTGAAAATTTAAAAAAAATCCAATAATTAAGTTACTGAGAAAAATTCATTTGAAATTGGAATTAACACAGAGAACTTTTGAAAACTACAGACTATTATTAAAACTACAAATAACCTCTTAGCATGCAACATAATAATTAAAGAATGACACTAATAGAAAGTTACTCTTGATCATAACTCAGCACATTTATTGAAACGATAAGATACTTACGATTAACATTGTTATCAGAAACAACAGGAGCCACAGCTAGCTACACTTCTTTTCGCGTGAAGGAGACATCGTGTACTCTAATATAATTTGAAACAAATATTGATCTCACACGTGTCTCGCAACTAGGCAGAGGCTTTTTCAGAATAAAACTGTTCTTACATTATTTTGAACAATAATGACAAATTGTGTGTGACGCAAGTGCTAACTTTCTTCTTTGTTAACAAAAAGAGCCCTACGCATTAATAAAAAGAAAATTGGAGTAGGCCCTATAAACACAATAATTACTAAACTCTTGATGGTACAAACTTATTAATACAGATATTTCGCTTATGCTTAGTCCGTCTTATCTTATAATTCTCTGGGGCAATGGCACTTGTATTGAGAGGGGTTAATTATCCAGCAACGAATATTATCATTTACGGTATATTACATATAAATCCGAGGAAATGACACATTTTTGGAAATTTTAAAGTCTTAATTATTACTTTTTCATTTATAAATCAGCTTTTTACAAAACCTATAGCGAAATGTTTAAATTAAATATTGATGTATCCGAAAAATATAATTTATTTTATTTTGCCTGGTAGAGTTAAGGCCTGCTCTTCCACTGACCCAAGTCCACAATTAATACAAATAAATAATAATAATAATGATAATAATAATAATAATAATAATAATAATAATAATAATAATAATAATAATAATAATAACATGTTGTGAAATATTATTATTGAAACTGTATCATACAAGAATATGAAATAAAGTATTCATTGGAAACTACGGGACACATTATTCAAAGAGGCCGTGTACCTTTGATAAACACTCCTTGTGGAGGCTGGTGGTACTACAGAACGCCATGTTTTGTAGGGAACGATCCATAGTACTGTTGGCCTCCGCAGGGAGCGCTTATCAGAGGTCTTTAGACTCTCTATAGTATCTAACTCGTTGCTAATATTGCTATTTTGTATCCGACTTCATAATTCAGTATTAATTTCAATGTTATATAACTGTCAGATCGTGTAAATAAAGGATATTCATAATATGAGGCGCGTCCATAAAGTAACTCTCCCAATCGTCCCACAGCTAGCAAACCATATGTTGCGCGTAGCGACTGCGTGTACGTGATAGAGTAATGTCCTGGCTTGGCGCATGCGCTAGCGGAACTTCCCGAGTGCTCTCAGTAGCTTGGTTGCATTGGTTGAAGATGGTCGCTCCTATTCCAGCTCCCGCCGCGTAAAGTGCGGTCAGTGATATAGTAATTTGCGTTACAAGAGCGGTATGTTGACGTTTTCATGTTCGAGGAAAAGATTGAAAAAGCGAAACGTAGTTGAGCTTTTTTAATTTCCGAGAACATGAAAACAAACATACCGCTCGTGTATCATACATTATTTTGTGAGAAAATCGTTTATTACATACCTCAAAGACGTATTTCTAATTAGTTGCAATGAAATCTCCATCTTGATTTCTGTTTAATGACGGCAACTTTAGAAAACAAAAATATCTATACTCCAGCAGGCCGTGATATACGTCTGCCTTTTTTTCCCCCCCAGTCTATAAATGCGAACTTAAAACAAACGGTAAGGTTATGTAATGATTTATTTTTCATTTTAATATTTTAACAATATTATTTATATAACATATTGCAGTAATAACATCGGCATCTGGAATCTCGTTGATTTTTTCACGGCTTCCTTAATGTTACTTGTACCAGGAATGCAATAAGTTTCGTGGAGCAGTAGACTTTACTTAATTGTTGCAAATATTTAAAAACAATAATTAACATTGCAATTTAGGTGAAATTGCAGTGGTAAGTTTCCAATTTATAATTATTATTATGTTATACGTTTCTAAAAATAATATGTTAAAAGCCTAAAGCAGTAAAATGAATGTCGCGCTTAAGCGGTAAGAAGAGAGAAATTGTTATGTGTGTTACGTTGGGAATACTGAATGTTGTATTTCATACTTACCGCGTATTGGTTCTGTGCGGAAAACAACCAAATACACACGATCTCGTACAAAAATTTTTGAATGCACAGGGCATAGCGCCGATTGAAATTGATCGTCAGCTGTCTCGGTCCATGGGCCTAACGTCATGAATAAGCAGATGGTGCGTTGCTGCTGTACACAATTTTCAGCAGGACGCCAAAATGTGCATGACGAGGAGCACAGTGGGAGGCCAACCATCATCACAGACGACCTTGTGGAGCAACGCACCATCTGCTTGCTCATGACGTTAGGCCCATGGACCTGGCACAGCTGACGATCAGTTTCAATCGGCGCTATGCCCCGTGCATTCAAAAACTTTATCACTGACCGCACTTCACACACGGCGGGAGCTGGAATAGGAGCGTCCATCTTCAAGCAATGAAACGAAACTACTGAGAGCACTCGGGAAGTTCCGTTAGCGCATGCGCCATGCCAGGACATTACTCTATCACGTACACGTAGTCGCTTCGCGCAACATATGGTTTGCTAGCTGTGGGACGAGTGGGAAAGTTATTTTATGGACGCGCCTCGTATAATATGTTTAAAATTATCAGATTGGCAAACATAACCAATTTTTTCCATCATTCCCATCGGAAGACTAACTCTGCGCCGCACTGCAGAAAACTAAGAAATTTCTATGATGATACACATTGCACCATCAGGATTAAATCCCCCAGTCCTGAACTACTATTAGCTGGATTCCCTGGGACATACTGTCATCTCGGCACGAGGCGGTATAGAACAAATTTGGGTTATTAGGGGACTAAATAGGGTCCTTTTCAGATGTTAGTTAGGGCAGTGAGTTAAACATAAAAGTGTAATATCGTTATGTTATTTTTTAAATGGACTGTAAGAAAATTAGCATTTTAGTTGAATTTTGGAATGAGTAGTCCAGTAAAAAGGGAGGCATTGGAGAGGTGATGTTGGAAGATTTTGTGGAGAAAAAATTGTATATATCTTCTCACCATTCGTGAGCTGCCACAAGGGACAAAGAGTACTTAACCATAGAAATTTTTACAAGTTCATGAAAAACCATTGATTTTGTTTTAACAATGAAATTCCTACAAGTACATAATTACAAATAATTTTTTTGACATTAGTGAAAATATAGCCTACCTATTTTTAGAAAGGTAAGTGTTTAAAAAAAAAGTAAAGAATGCTACTGAACTTAGTTTGATTTCGAATATAGGTGATTCTTCAGGAGAGCAATTGATCCTTTCAATGCAGCTAAGGTTACAATCGGAATAATAGATGTAGGTATTCCAAGCCTCTTAAACACATCTTTCAAGCTCTACTAGAAAATGTGTCCTTCATTGATGTAGTGTGAAGCATTCAGAGTTTGACGGTAATTTTGTTGAAGATCGGTTACAAATTGTATGACAGGAAGACTTGGAAACCGTGCATTCAGTGACTTTAGAGGCAAGTCTGAAGTAAGGAAGGAGGAAATGCACAGCCACCAATGTTCCTCTGCGACGCGTTAGGTTACAGTTCTGATTTTTTTTTTTTTTTTTTTTTTTGAGTTTCGTATATAATTTCGAGACTCAACCGCTATTTTTACGTGAACACGTGTTACAGTTTTGGCATATGTTCGCTTTTATTTGTAGGTTATGAATATCTCAAAATCTGTGCATAAAACTGCCATAAAGAAACAATTTCATGTTTAACTCCTCTCCATGATCCATCTAACCCTAGTTCCCTGCATTCGATATAGAACAAGGAACATAGGGGAGTGGTGGGTACAGAGAGACACAAAATATTAAGACATATGTATGCAAGTGAAATTTCAAGTATTTTTTTAAGTCAAGTGCAATAGCAATATACATTAAAACATGGAGTACAATAATACATAAACAGAAATCTTAATAGATAAAGGACATAATATACAATGCATGTTTGTCAAAAAAATGCAAATGTCTCACTGTTCCCATTCAGAAGGGTACAGTGAGACACCACAGTGTCTATTAACGGACATTGAAATGATTTACATTTATTTCAAAAGAAAAGAAAGCTTGCTGTCTCTTTATCTTTCCATGTTCTGTAGACTTATTTGGAATCATTTTGAGTCTGACTTCGAAACCATTGAAACATCTGGAACATTTGGAAAAGTGAATTTTCCATGACTTTTCAAACTTTTGCTAAAAAATAAAATGAATTTTTGGTGATAACAAAGCTTATAATTATAAAAATTTAATTAAATTTATTATTAGTTTCAATATATATTTTTTAAATCTTATGAATAACTTTTTATTTAAGAAACCATTAAAATGTAATGTATCCATTATTTTAAGCTATAGTTCCTAAATTGGTTACTAGTATGTTCATTTTTAATGTTAGTTACTGGTAAATGTAATATAATTACAGTTTGTTTTTGCAAATCATTGGTAAATGGGAACAGTGAGACGTCTCAGTGTACCCTTCAGTGGCATGTCTCACTGTTCCCTTTACGCATAGTTCGTTTAAAAATGGCGCCATCACTTCAAAATCAAAACAAGAAAAACGAAACGTTGCGAAACATAACGACAAATACCATAGTATTAGGTAACAAAACAGTCATAATTATATCTCATTTGTATATCCAATATAACCTTCATTAAACACAAGCCAGAATTTAACTTCTAGAGTGAAAAATTACGAATTATTTTTTGATCACTCACCTTTATAACTAGAATCAAATCGAGTATGAAAATACTGTTACTTTACTCACGCAACATACAACTCCACTGTTACCAACATTTTTTAACATCAAAATTTACCATCTAATAAAAAATGTCTCACTGTTCTCCCTGTACCCACTTCTCCCCTACCCTTTTCAGGGAGGGAGAAATTTACACTTTTAGCCCAAATCGAACTCGCGTCCACTAAATTTGTAGCTGCATATGATAGGTCTCAGCGACAGCAGAGAACAGCAGTTCAGTATGAAAAAAGGTGTTAAATGTTTTCGCAGCACGTTATGCCCTTGTGATTTGTGCTTGTATTTCTGGCTAGAATAATACGTACGTGCAGCGTTTTATTTATGTGAATAATTACCCGCAAAGCCCAGATGAGTGATGACTCTTCTGCCGCTGCTTGTAATTCCGGGGATTTCCCACGACCTCTCCGTAGTTAATAACCAGACATGCGTTATGTATCTTGTTTTACCCACCTACCGGCAACTTAGTTACTAGCAAAGTTCATCCCGCTTAGCGCAAAACATAATCCACGTTCTCGGAAAGAACACAAGTACAAGCAAGAAATTACAACAGATTACTGTGCCCGCCCTAGGGGACGTGTCTGTGCAGGGAATTTCCCGAGCGATTCCAACAAGATTAAACCGACGGATGGTGTCCAAGATTCTCTAAAGCTTCAATCATAATGCAGAGTGTAATGTACAGTAGGCCTACATATACTCGTAACTTTGATATGAAAGCTAAGAAATAAGTCGTTATGTGAGACTATTCGCAATACTATGTTTTTATTTTTTATTTTAGTAGGTTACTAGCCGTACCCGTGCGCTCCGCTGCACCCGTTAGAAATAAATATAAAGTAATTATATAATTAAAATATGACATTTGATCCGGGGAACATTCGTGCTTGATACAAGGATAAATAGTTTAATATGTTACTTAATTTAAATTATATTTAAATAATTAAATTGCGATCATTTTAGTCCAGAGACCACTCATTGGTGCAATGACAATTCCTTTAACATGTTTCTTAATTTTTATTATATGCAACCATAGTTTAATGAAGATTGACATCATTTAGATTTAATGTGTACATAAACATTATTTTAAGAAATACAGGAAACGAATATTCAGAATAGCCTATCAAGTTTTCTGTGCATAAGAAGCTATTTTAATCTTACCTGTCCTCGATTCATTCAGAAGTTCTGTAATAACATTATAGCATTATGTCCATCTAGTGAAACTACACTTTCCAATGGTGAAATAGTAATTAATGATACAAATCGGTTAATTTAGCTTCCGATATTACTTCATTCAAACACAGAAACATTCTCTGTAGGCTATCTTTCATAGCTTTCGATTGTTGTTGTCCAAGGCCCCTTATAGACGAAGTCAATTTTTTATTGCATTACACCGCCTTATATAGACTCGTAAGTTTGATAGAAAGATAAGAACTAAGTCGTTATGTGAGACCATTCGCAACACTATCACTTATAAGTAACGGAAAATGATGTGAAATAAAAGTTGGTAGTTTCAGGCTTTTGTCACAGTCTAGTATATACAGTCACGAAGTTCAATACGTAGGGAATATGCATCCATAGATAGTTGCTATCCACTAGGATCGCTACTATCGCCTCATCACAGACAATGCGAAATAGCACCGGCACAGTCTATTGTTCCTAGCACCTTCACAACTCAAGCTTCGTGAGTGTTTATACTAGACTGTGGTACCGGCACAGCCTATTGTTCCTAGTACTCTCATTATCTCAAGCTTCGTGACTGTATATACTAGGCTGTGCTTTTATGTGTCAAGGATATTTTTTACTATCTTTAAAAATTGCTACAATCTTACATTTATCAATATGAGATTTTTAGCACATATTCATGGACTTCTCTGCCACATTCGGACTAGCCTATATGTATTTAATTATTATTCTCAATTTATTAACAATTATTATCATTTTTTTTTACTATCCATATATAAAGTCCCTCGATTAACATTCTTAATCACATTGAGCTGAAAATGTATATAAATACATACATTTATGAACAAAAACGACTCTGGGATTTAAAGCCCACTGTAATGGATTTTTTTTTTTTTTTTTTTTTTCAGAATACGTCTGCGGTTTATTCTAATAGCTTCCGTTTTCCTGTGAACAATGGTGAAAAAGCAGATCGCTACGATAATTAGGGACAAAGTTCCAACTGTCTTTGAAGATAGTGACGTCACGCTTGCCCAACTTGATCCGAGAGTATACTGTAAACACTTTTCAGCGACTTGGGTAATAATAATAATAATAATAATAATAATAATAATAATAATGATAATATTAATAATAATAACAATAATAATAATAATAATAATAATAATGAGTTCTATAATTTAGATTTAAACGCCGTAGGTCGTAGATGCATCATGGTGGCAGTGTGGTCAATATGAAATAATGCCAACAAACGAGAAATGCCATTATTGTCACGAAAGTGATTATCTTTATTCTTCTCTATCTCTCTTTCTCTTTTTCTCCTCTTTCGCTGCCTTTATTTCTCTCTATCTCTATTTTTACTACCTTTATTCCATTCTCTTTCACTTCTTATACTACCTTTATTCCATTCTCTTTCACTTCTTGTTCTACCTTTATTCCTCTCTCCATCTTTTCATTTTATTATCTTTATTCCTCTATCTTCTCTGTTTTTACCGTTTTTATTACTCTCTCTGTCTTACTGTTCTCATGTACATTTGGTATGAACTGAGGGGCACGGAAGAAGTTACAAATAATATAGGCCTATTACGTCTTTAGTTACCAAACTGTGGGTCGCAATCCCGTAGTAGCGTGGTGTAAAAGCTGACGGGAATCGCGATATGAATTACAAAATAAAACGAAAGCTTTATACTAAGGCATATTTATGTTGTACAAGGTGGGATTTATTATTATTTTTACATTGATTTTCATTAAATATATTAATTTTGAAATGTGATGTTGCATGTTGAATGTAAATGTACTTAAGTAGTTTAATATAATAAAATATTGATTTGTGGTGTCAGTGATATAATTTATTTATCTTAGGTTATGATATTAAAAGTTTCTTTCCCCAAACACTTGCTTAAATTTAATTACATTCAATTTACATTTGACTACACATTCCTTTATTTATTTATTTATTTATTTAATCATTTATTTATTTATTTAACCTGGTAGAGATAAGACCATCAGGCCTTCTCTTCCCCTCTACCAGGGGATTACAACTACAATATTAAGAATACAATTACAATTATAATTACAATTAATATTAAATTTACAAATACTATAAAAATCAAAGTACTAAAAGATTAACTGATTAATAAAAGCTAGACAGTTTATTGTAAAAGTTAAGAAGAGAGAAACATTTTTTTATTAATTAAGTAAAAATTAAACCTACTCTACGCAGTAAGAAAATGCTTAATAAGCTTGCTTTTGAACGCTACTAAATTCCGACAGTCTCTGATGTCACTGGGTAGGGTATTCCACAAGCGCGAGAGTGAGACTGTGTATGATGATGAATACGATGATGTCTTATGTGTTGGTATGGCTAGTATGCGGCTATTTTGCGTGCGTGTGAAGAGATTATGATATGATGACAGGTAACTGAAACGGGAGGCAAGTTAGGTAGGTGTAGAGGTGTGAAGGACTTGGAAAAGGAGAACAAGAGAATGAAAATTTCTACGTTCGTTAAGCCGTAGCCAGTTTAGAGTTTGGAAGGATGGGGTAATGTGGTCAGCGCGACGGACATCGCAGACGAAGCGAACACAAGAATTATGAACACGTTGTAATCTTTGCGACTTTACAGATTTTGTTCAGAATTGAAGTCCTGGTTCTCGATACAGAATTCACAATGTTTAGACATTGATTTACAGATGGCAGAACATAACTCAAGATTTTCACGAATGATTTTCGATCATCCGTTTGCTAAAGTTGTTTGTTCAAGTTTCTAATAGCTTGGCGTGATGGCTGTTGAAGATCAGGAAATCTTGTCTCAAAGTCTGCTGTCACCAAGGTGTGTTCTTACTATGCTTTCACCAACATAGCAGCACAAAAACACGTTGCTCTGTGGCCAATTTGCGGTTCATTGCAAGAAACTAAGAGTTATTGCACATAGACGCAACCCAACACAATAAAACAAAACAACAGTAACATGACGTCATCACATCGGAAAACTATTTGATATACGAACATGGTTGTCAATCCACCACTTACTAAACCAGCTATTCGTTTATTCAAAGTTATGTTATCTGTATATGTGTAAAAGTATGAAACCTAAGAACGAATATTGGGGAAAGCGACATTTAAATCCATCTTGTATTTACAAACATCACGTTAAATATGAAAAGCAAAAATAAATAAATAAATAGATAGACAGACAGATAGATAGATAGATAGATAGATAGATAGATAGATAGATAGATAGATAGATAGATAGATAGATAGATAGATAGATAGATGGGTGGGTGGGTGGGTGGGTGGGTGGGTGGGTGGGTGGGTGGGTGGGTGGGTGGGTGGGTGGGTGGGTGGGTAGGTAGATAGGTAGGTAGATAGATAGATAGATAGATAGATAGATAGATAGATAGATAGATAGATAGATAGATAGATAGATAGATAGATAGATAGATAGATAGATAGATAGATAGATAGATAGATAGATAGATAGATAGATAGATAGATAGATAGATAGATAAAATAAAAAAAATGGTTTGACATAAATTACCTTTATATCAACGAAAATAAAACCATAATTATTCCTTTCTCATTATCTGAGAAATGTAACAAACCTCCTACATCTATATTAAGTATTAAATTACATAATTCTGATTGTTGTCTTATACAGTGTAAATGTCCGATTATTAAAAAGTCCTCTGAAGTTAAGTATTTAGACATAATTTTCGATAATAATTTAAAATGGAACCAACACATTAATTACCTTTGTAATAAATTACGTAAAATAGTATATTATTTTGTTTTATTGAGGAATTACATGTCAATAAGTTTATTACGCACAATATATTTAACTTTATTTCAATGGGTAATTACGTATGGAATTATAGGATGGGGTAGCTCATTTAAATCCAATTTTAATCCACTTTATTTATTATAGAAGAAAATACTTAAAATATGTCTTCATAAACCTATTGATTTTCCATCTCAAAATTTGTTTTTAGACTTTAATGTACTTAACGTAAGACAAATTTATTATATTGTATTAACAAATGCATACATAAAAATCGAAATAATTTTGAATTGTATTCTCATAGTTATGAAACAAAAGGTATGAATTCTTTAAGATTGTTTGAACCAAAATGCAACACTGTTACAGTATTTAATCAATGTAGTAAATTAGGCCCAAGAATATATAACAAATTTATATTTAAATAACCTAATCTTATCAATTCTAATAGTTCTAGTATTAAATTTAAAAAGTTATGTATGGATTTTTTAAAAATTGAAAAATTGTAAATTTAAATTTATATACTATAATTGCATAGTAGATATAAGACAAATTGTATTGTATACTTGTTAATTTCAATTCAGGAATCCGCCCCTGAGCACGAGTTCTACTCTTTCAGGGGCGAGCTAAAGTTTTTTCTGTATATATTATGTCATGTTATAATTATTAGCAAATTAATAAATAAATAAATAAATAATAAATATTATTTCCAAGTTCAAGGTGATTTCTCGCTTTTCTTTTGATAGCAATCATGGACGATAAACTTATTTTGCATAAATACGAGGATTCAAATGTATAAAAATTTAAGAGCATCCTAAGTAAACTCGAAGTTTTTTTGTATTCTTTTGATTCGGAACACATCTACTCTCTATGAAAAAGGGCAAAAATTTTAACAGTACTTCAGTAGTTACTACATAGAGTATGTGATCAAAAGTATCCGGACACCCATCTCAAAATGAAGTACAAGTTTGGGCAGCCCTTCATTGGGAACACTCGCAGTCAATACGGTATTGGTCCAACCTTAGCCCTCATGATAGCCTTCACTCTCACAGGCATACTCTCAATCAGGCAGTGGGTGTTCGGCCAGCATGGTTTTGGGTTGGAGGTTAAAATGTCAATTTCAATACGTTCACAAAGAGAAATGTCCATTAACAAAATGCCAACTTACATAAATGTCCTTAAAAATTAGATGTCCACAAATACAATGTCCACTTATATAAATTTCCATAAAATTAAATGTCCTCAAATACAATGTCCACTTATATAAATGTCCATAGAATTATATGTCCACAAATACATTATCCACTTATATAAATTTCTATATAAATTAAATGTCCACAAATACATTGTCCACTTATATAAATCTTCATAAAAATTAAATGTCCACAAATACTTTGTCCTCTTATATAAATGTCCATAAAATTAAACGCCCACAAATACATTGTCCACTTATATAAATGTCCATATAAATTAAATGTCCACAAATAAATTGTCCACATATATAAATGTCCATAAAAATTAAATGTCAACAAATACATTGTCCACTTATATAAATGTCCATAAAATTAAATGTCCACAAATACATTGTCCACTTATATAAATGTCCATAAAGTTAAATGTCCACAAATACATTGTCCACTTATATAAATGTCCATAAAATTATATGTCTACAAAAACATTGTCCACTTATATAAATGTCCATAAAATTAAATGTCCACAAAAATATTGTCCACTTATATAAATATCCATAAAATTAAATGTCTACAAAAACATTGTCCACTTATATAAATGTCCATAAAATTGTATGTCCACAAAAACATTGTCCACTTATATAAATGTCCATAAAATTGTATGTCCACAAAAACATTGTCCACTTATATAAATCTCATTAAAATTAAATGTCCACAAATACATTGTCCACTTATATAAATGTACATAAAATTAAATGTCCACAAATATATTGTCCACTTATATAAATGTCCATAAAAATTAAATGTCCACAAATACATTGTCCACTTATATAAATATCCATAAAAATTAAATGTCCACAAATACATTGTCCACTTATATGAATGTTCATAAAATTAAATGTCCTCAAATACATTGTCCACTTATATAAATGTCCATAAAATTAAATGTCCACAAGTACATTGTTCACTTATATAAATGTCCATAAAAGTAAATGTCCACAAATACATTGTTCACTTATATAAATTTCCATAAAAATTAAATGTCCACAAAAACATTGTTCACTTATATAAATGTCCATAAAAGTAAATGTCCACAAATACATTGTCCACTTATATAAATGTCCATAAAATTAAATGTCCACAAATTCATTGTCCACATATATAAATGTCCATAAAATTAAATGTCCACAAATACATTGTCCACTTATATAAATGTCCATAAAATTAAATGTCCACAAATACATTGTCCACTTATATAAATGTCAATAAAATTAAATGTCCACAAATACATTGTCCACTTATATAAATGTCCATAAAATTAAATGTCCACAAATACATTGTTCATTTATATAAATGTCCATAAAATTAAATGTCCACAAATACATTGTCCACTTATATAAATGTCCATAAAAATTAAATGTCCAGAAATAAATTGTCCTCTTATATAAATATCCATAAAATTAAATGTCCACAGAAACATTGTCCACTTATATAAATGTCCACAAATGTAAAATGTCCTATCGAAATCTCCAACTCACAATTATTTTTAATGTAAAATGTTCTGTATGTGAATCATAGTTTTTAATGTATAAACACACATCTTGATCTTCCTCTTCTGGCTGCCCATGCATTTTTAAGTGAAAAGGAATTGCACGAATGTAGCGTTTTATATCATTCCTGTCTTTGTATTCATGATATCTCCTGACCACTCCCTCTATCCGTTGTTGGTTTCTTTGGTATGATTTATTAACTGAAGGCCTAATATTTCGATGATCTACTCCATTTTGATGCATGAGAGTTTCGTTCTCATGATGTCCATCTTTGATGTTTTGAATTAGCCCCCAAATACTCACGTGATGAGCGATCATCTTCTGAAACTTACTATGAAATGCTTCCACTGCATTGTTTGTTCGTTGATGTCCCAGAAGATTCAGCATATACATGTTCCAAATTGGTGGCGGAAACCTTGCTGGCTCTGCCATCCTTCCTCTTGAGCACGTCGGCGTCTTACATATTATGTGATTTGTATGTATTCTGATAGATCAAGCAGGTCTTCATCGATGTCATCGTATAGCACATCAAATGTATTTTTTATAATTATCTTCTAACGGAATGAATGGAAAAGGCCAAGGTTCTCGAATTTGGTTGCGATGTTCTGGTTTTTCGATGCTTAAATATAAATCTGCTAAACCTGAACTTACCATTTTCTATAAACTGCCTGTAAAATGGTAAAGATTTCCCTTTATGTTCGCATTTTGAAACTGCGTTCATATTGTCGAGCTCAAAAGACTTTTTTATACTGGACATTTTGCTGTGGGCATTTTTATGTGGACATTTTGCTAGTGGACATTTTTATACTGGACATTTTGAATGTGGACATATTTTACTAGACTCTTCCCTTAGGATATTTTGCTCTGGTCATTTTTCTTTGAGGCCATTTTTCCTCTGGTCATTTTGAAGTGGACAATTTAACCTGGAAGCTGCTTTTGGGTTGTACACATCCCTTCACGTTTTCACTTCAGTATAACATCACTATACTAAAAGCCAGGTTATGAACCGACGAAACAGGAAGTAGTTGGATGGGCGAGAGGAAAGTGCGGGTTAGAGGGGTAGCCTGTGCAGTGACGACACGTTGAGTGTGAGGGATGGAGGGGAGAACGAGAACGGAGCTTTTCATTGGACCTCGCGTGAAAATGTCGTCTGCTAACGAAAATCTGGCAACGGAATCCCGGAGACAGTGTAGCCAGTTCATTTGCAGTACCACGTGCATTACGAGTCGCATTTCGTACCAGCGTCATTAGCTCGTGCTTTCTTAAAACAGTAATTTTAATTACTAATATTGTTGATAGTGTTATCGAGAACTGTAGACAGTAGTTATTTTAAACATATCGGTGACAAACGCTGAACACGCTTTGAATCTCGCGCCACTATGTGGCAACTGAGCTCAGAAAGAGACCAACAGAACGTTGCTTCCGGTTTAGTCGATTCATAACCTGGCTTTTAGTATAGCAGTGGACCTAGGTATGCTTAGGAGAGTGGAAATCTCTCGCACAGATTTCTTACACAAGTACCACAGTCTACTATATACAGTCCCGAAGCTTGAGTTTTGAGGTTACTAGAAACAATAGACTGTGACGGTAGCCTACTATTTTCCTTTGCCTGTAATGAAGCGATATTAGCGATCCTAGTGGTGAGCAACTATCTAATGTTTGCATATTTACTACGTATTGAGCTTCGCGACTGTATATACTAGACAGTGCAAGTACCATCTAACCACGTGACAATGTTGAAAGTGCGTGAGTTCCGCAGACCGATCCATTCTGCTGTCTCGCGCTGACTGCTGACAGCTGTTAAATGTCTGCTGACTACTGTGTCGCCTTGTGTGATAAAAAAAACACGTTTTGCGGAGTGTCCGGATACTTTTGATCACATAGTGTATGTGAATGAGTCTTTCCTTCGTAAATATTTTTTTTTTTTTTGTTTAGGATTTTCAGCCAGTTGAACACAAATAGGCATGTTCATCTGTGACCATCGTAATTGGTTTGAGTCTCTTTCAGAAAATATTTAAAAAGCTGACGTCTAAAATTGTGCAAACTTAATTGCATGTCTGCAAAAACAAACTTTGTATTTATCGTATCATACGGCACGTAGCTAAATGTTTTTTGTGCGAGATCGTGCGTATTTGCTTGGTTTCCGCACAAAACCAATCCGCGGAAAGTCTAAAATTCCACATTCAGTATTCCCAACCTAACACACATAACAATTTCCCCTTTTCTTACCGCTTAAGTGACATATTGATTTTACTGCTTTAGGCTTTTAACATATTATTTTTAGAGACGTTCAATATAATAATAATTATAAATTGGAAACTTACCACTGCAATTTCAACTAAATTGCACTGTTAATTATTGGTTTTAAATATTTGCAAAAATTAAATAAACTCTAAATCATTACATAACCTTACCGTTTGTTTTAAGTTCGCATTTATAGACTGGGGGAAAAAAAAGACAGACGTACATCACGGTCTGCTGGAGTATAGTAAACACAGAAAACATTTTAAAGCAACAATGTTGAAGATAGATATTTTTCTTTTGCAAATTTGCCGTCATTGAACAGAAACCAAGATGGAGATTTCATTGCAACTAATTATAAATTCCTCTTTCATGTATGTAATAAACGATCTTCGCACATAATAATGTACGATACACGAGCGGTATGTTTACTTTCAATTCTCGGAAATTAAAAAAACTCAACTACGTTTCGCTTTTTCAAACTTTTCCTCGAACATGAAAACTTCAACATACCGATCTTGTAACTCATATTACTATTAATATAATGGAAACCATTAAAGCTTTCTAGCTCACGAAATCGTGGTAATGTATTACTTCGAGCTATAGCGTTGATTGTTCAAAACGGCATAAATGAGAAAACGGAATAAAAAGTTTAATACTGTTTTGGCGATAGCAAGTATTAGGCAGTATAAGATAACATAAATTTCACAACGATTAGGCAGCTGGAAAGCACGCTGCTAGTTCTGGTATTGTTACATGTTGAAGCAGGAGGAGAAGTCAAGTGTCAGGCGGGCTGGCATCCTTCAGTTGCAGAGACTGCCGCGAGTCCACTGTCATGTTCACGCACTGCAAACACGAGCGATCGCATAAACAAGGCTTACTCAAGGATGAATTATGACGCAGATATTTTTATATCACTGTGTGTTGCCCGGAAAGCTTAAACGAAATGCATGCCAGACATGGGAGCAACATGTAGCCTGAAACGTAAAATAATCCATCAAGTAGCGGCTCAACAATGAGATTTGTCGCAGTCCCTCCTTCTACATATGAACAGAAAAAGACTGAGAGCAGAGAGAAAGACAGCATGGAGGAAGATTACAAAATGAATAGGGACAGATGAATATGGGAACGAGAGAGGGGTGGAAACGATGAAGAAGAGAGAAGGCGGCTGCAGGGAGAGACAGAGAGGCGAGAGAGATAAGGGAAAGGGAAACGGGGAAGACAGAGAGAATAATTGAAGAGAAGAAGACGATGAATTTGTGTGGAAATAGAAACTAAAAACTATCTATCGAAAGGGAGAGACTTGCAGAAATGGGAAGAGAGTGTGACGAGAGTATATATATATATATATATATATATATATATATATATATATATATATATATATATATATCTTAACTAATGTTCACAAAGCACTATTTACAAATCAGAACTATCAGTTCTCAGTTCACAATTCGTGTGCCTTGGCTAGTTCTTCTAGCTCAGTCACTCGAGTTCACAGTATCTCGAACCCCAGACCTTCAGAGACAGTCCACTGAACTTCGAACTCAGGTCCCCCAACTGCGGTCCACTGCACTAAAACTCAGAACTTCCGGCTCCCACAGTTACGGACACACCTCAAGTCGAACTCCGGTCTCGAAGTTGGCTTCACTGCTACACAAGACTGGCTGGCTTGCTGTCCAGCGATTACAACAACAACTCAAGTTCACTCCCGTGTCGTATTTATAACTAAAGCATAGTTTTCGGAAAGTACGATCTCGCGAACAATCGACAGATGCCTAGAAGATGACGCCTAACCAGACCTCTCTGGATTTCTCCCCTCCTTCATCGGCTGCTTTACTCCCCCCTCTCCAGACCCGAGCGGCTGCAGCCTTCATCGCCGCGTTTTCTCGTGCGCCTCGCCCTCTGCGGGACGCGTGATCGAGCCTCGACGTGGCTGTCACAATATATATATATATATATACATACACATACACACACACACACTACCGGTCAAAATTTTTCGATCAGCTATGAAAAACAACTATACCGGGTGTTTTCGAGGTGGTGTTACAAACTTTCAGAGATGATGGCGAAGGGCACATGTATCAATTTGAGATAAGGAACCATGGTCCGGAAATGACTGAGTCGAAAGTTATAAGCAAAAATAGTTGTGTGGAAATGGAATTGTAATTTGGCACCACGTGCCCTCCATCCCTTAACATTTGGAACAGTCGTGGAAAGATGGTATGGGCCGGATGTCTCCTACGTAAATACTTGGCCCGATACAATCTGTGAGCTTGTCTACTGTTCCCATTGGCTCATCCGTATTTGAAAATCAGGTCTGCTTATTCCGCTTTCGTGTACTCCTCCATTTCAGTAGGACTGATCGACTGGACACTGGAACTTGTACACATACACTGCTGTCTACAGACGTGCATATCAGGACCGACCATGTCCGTTACACATTACGCTATCTGCATTCCTTTAGTGTAGTTTCCTGTCCCCACCCCTCAGACAGCGCACTGAATGGAATACCGTAAGTAGACAACGTAAACAACGTCAGATGAATACAGTATGTGTAAGATGTACAGATAAATACACATAAATAAGGTGTACAGAGGAATAAAATTATTTCATTTCCACAGAACTATTTTTTCTTGTAACTTTCGACTCGTTCATTTCCGGACCAGGGTTCCTTAACTCGAATTGATACATGTGCCCTTCGCCATCACCCATCAAAGTTTGTAACACCACCTCGGAAACACTCTGTATACTTTATTTCAATGTACAAACACATCGGAAAATCTAAACAGACAAGAAAATAAATGTTTTCTCTCCCTAGCATTATGATATGATAGAATGCCTGTTATAACCATAAATCCATAGTTGTGATAGGTGATCGAAACCTTTTGACCGGTTGTGTGTGTGTGTGTGTGTGTGTATTAGTAGGTTACACTGCGTAACAAATTTTAACTTCTTCTTTTTTTTTTTTTTTTTTTTTTTGCACTGGGGATGTGACATATATTTTCTATATAATTTGAGCCTCCTGAATTCGAATATGACAATAAAAAACAGTTGTTGGCCACGGTGTTTGAGAAATGTTCGAATTTATATCTATTCAAAATACTGCTTTATATAACTTAATGATAATAATGTTAAATATTCACTATTCAAAAGATTACAGCTTTTCTTTTCTGCATTTTCTTTTATACTGGACATCAGGTACATCATGAGCTAAAGTCCTACAATAGTCTGCTAGCATATTGATATTCCACTGTCTTTGGTGTCTTTTTCCAGAGTTGAAATTTCTTGATAAAAGCGCTCACCATGCTCATCACTGAAATCGCCACAATTCTCGGGGAAAAGACAAGATGGGGGTGAAGGAAGTGAATTTTCAGGGCCATGTTATCACCCATAGTTACTCACGCCAACAGTAAAGTTTTCATCACTGAAATCGCCACAATTCTCGGGGAAAAGACAAGATGGGAGTGAAGGAAGTGAATATTCAGGGATATGTTATCACCCATAGTTACACATGCCAACAGTAAATTTTGCACTACAGAGGTGTGAAAATTATTAGAATAATCTTAATTTTAAAGGTTTTTTTAATAGTTCCTTCACAAATATTCATTGAATTGATGAATATTGGTATATAATATTACTATACTGATGTAGGATATATTTACTACTAACAATGCCGGAAAGCATTGTTGTACATTGGTATTTTTCTTATTTTACAATTGTTATGGGAATTCAGAAATTATTATATTATGTTGGCGGAATTGGAAACATAAAAAATTGTATGCACAAAACAGATGTATACGTTCATTTGAACCTTCACAACAATGTAAACGCAAAGAACAATTTGTTTAAAGCATTTCTTAATTAATTTTTGATGTTTCCAATTCCGCCAACACAATATAATAATTTCTGAATTCCCATAACAATTGTAAAATAAGAAAAATACCAATGTACAACAATGCTTTCCGGCATTGTTAGTAGTAAATATATCCTATATCAGTATAGTAATATTATATACCAATATTCATCAATTCAATGAATATTTGTGAAGGAACTATTAAAAAACCTTTAAAATTAAGATTATTCTAATAATTTTCACACCTCTGTAGTTCTTCATAGTTCTCACTTCTACGATTACCCAGGAAATGTAATACATCCTCCTTGAATGCAATCCAGGCTGCTTTCTCTTTTTCTTCCAACAAAGATTCGAAGTGATTGGCCTTCATTATTTTTCTAATTTGTGGTCCATTCAAAACTTCCTCTTTTATTTTTGAGTCACTAATAGCAGGGAACTTTACCTGGATTTATTTAAATGCTTCAGTTTTATGATTCAACCCTTTAACAAAATTCTTCATTAACCCTAACTTAGGCCCAATTGTATAAAACTCCCTAACTAAAGATCAACTTTGATCGAAGATCGAAAAGTGAACCGAGTTCAGACAGTTCTTCTATTGTATAAAACTTTTCTGCGATGAAATTACCTTGATTCAAATGCAATCTAAGTTCACGTGAAAAGGATTTGGCAACATCGCATAAACAGGTGAAATACGTGATGCGCGGACCATGTTATACAGGCTTGTTCAGTGTTGCCAATCTAGCGATTTTAACTCTTTTTCAACAACAATTTCTTTTAACTTTTATATTGCTTAAATAGGGGTTTAGTGACCTTTTTAGCACCCCATAGTGACAAAATTTAATTTTTCTATGTTGATAATGAGAAATCTAGCGACTTTACAACTACTTTTTCGCGACTTTCCGTATTACACTCTGTTGGAGACACTGTTTTTTTTTTGCAATGTAAATAATGGCGGACAATAAGAAGAAGGTTGACTGTTCTCCAAGTTGTTATCATATCATGGTGTTTGATACTGCTAAACATAATAAACCTTTATAAAACGACAATTTTCATTTAGTAATACAGTTAATTGAACATTTATGAATGTACCTATCATATCCATCAATAATTAATTATTGTTATAAACATAATATAATTATAGGTTATGTTATTTGATACTGCTGAACACGATAGAGCCTTATAAAATATAAGAATGTTTGTGTATTAAGGCAAGAAATTGAAAGAAATATATATAAATGTACCTATCATATCTATTAATATTAATAATAATGGACATTTTATTTGCACAACCTGTCACTCGCATATTTCAAACAGAAAAGAAATAACTGAACTTGGATCATCTAACTTAATCGGAGAAATTTCTTCAGTCAAAGTTGAGTTTAGTTTGAGACAAATTAATCTCAGATTAGACTTTATACAACACAAAATTCAAAGTTCAGCTGAAACAAGGATCAATTTAACCTCTGAACTAAGATTAAATGGTTTATACAATCGGGACTTAATGTATCAAAAAGGGCAAAATTACTCTACTTTTGAGGTACAATAGGTTGATGTATAATATTTTTTCTTTCTGGCTCTAGTGATTTTCATTTTATTTTTTAATGTTTATCTCGAGCGCGACTGTCCCATTCGCACAGAAAGCAGCAACATTTTGTGTAGTTTAATTGAATTCCAAGAAGCAATGCTACAACCTTCAAATCCGCACATAAATATAATTCGTACTTTGAATATTATCATTAAAGCACACTTTAAAGAAATATACGTCTTACACATAATACTAACACCACGGAAGTCTCCTGGTAAACTGAAGCGATTTCATATGACGAACCTGTTTCTCCCCCTCCAAATGGAACCGAAAAGGGTAATAAAACAATTTCCGGTTTTAGGAGTGGTTTTTGACTTGGTGATCTATTGCAAAATATAAACTACAGTAATGCCATTAAAGCTCACAATGAAAGAAATACACATCTCAAGTAAAATCAGGTAAACTCAAGAGAATTCACACCGCGAGCCTGCCCCTGCAAATAGATTCGTAAAAGGGCAGTAAAATAATTTCCGTTTCTACAAGTGCTTCTAACATGGTGGCCTACTAATACTAATATTGTTTTCACATAATGGATAATAACAATACTTACTTACTTACAAATGGCTTTTAAGGAACCCTAAGGTTCATTGCCGCCCTCACATAAGCCCGCCAGCGGTCCCTATCCTGTGCAAGATTAATCCAGTCTCTATCATCATACCCCACCTCCCTCAAATCCATTTTAATATTATCCTCCCATCTACGTCTCGGCCTCCCTAAAGGTCTTTTTCCCTCCGGTCTCCCAACTAACACTCTATATGCATTTCTGGATTCGCCCATACGTGCTACATGCCCTGCCCATCTCAAACGTCTGGATTTTATGTTCCTAATTATGTCAGGTGAAGAATACAATGCGTGCAGTTCTGCGTTGTGTAACTTTCTCCATTCTCCTGTAACTTCATCCCGCTTAGCCCCAAATATTTTCCTAAGCACCTTATTCTCAAACACCCTGAACCTATGTTCCTCTCTCAGAGTGAGAGTCCAAGTTTCACAACCATACAGAAGAACCGGTAATATAACTGTTTTATAAATTCTAACTTTCAGATTTTTGGACAGCAGACTGGATGATAAGAGCTTCTCAACCGAATAATAACACGCATTTCCCATATTTATTCTGCGTTTAATTTCCTCCCGAGTGTCATTTATATTTGTTACTGTTGCTCCAAGATATTTGAATTTTTCCACCCCTTCGAAGGATAAATCTCCAATTTTTATATTTCCATTTCGTATAATATTCTGGTCACGAGACATAATCATATACTTTGTCTTTTCGGGATTTACTTCCAAACCGATCGCTCTACTTGCTTCAAGTAAAATTTCCGTGTTGTCCCTAATCGTTTGTGTATTTTCTCCTAACATATTCACGTCATCCGCATAGACAAGCTGATGTAACCCGTTCAATTCCAAACCCTGCCTGTTATCCTGAACTTTCCTAATGGCATATTCAAGCGCGAAGTTAAAAAGTAAAGGTGATAGTGCATCTCCCTGCTTTAGCCCGCAGTGAATTGGAAAAGCATCAGATAGAAACTGACCTATACGGACTCTGCTGTATGTTTCACTGAGACACATTTTAATTAATCGAACTAGTTTCTTGGGAATACCAAATTCAATAAGAATATCATATAATACTTCCCTCTTAACCGAGTCATATGCCTTTTTGAAATCTATGAATAACTGATGTACTGTACCCTTATACTCCCATTTTTTCTCCATTATCTGTCGAATACAAAAAATCTGATCAATAGTCGATCTATTACGCCGAAAACCGCACTGATGATCCCCAATAATTTCATCTAAGTACGGAGTTAATCTTCTCAAAAGAATATTGGACAAAATTTTGTACGACGTCAACAAAAGTGATATTCCTGGATAGTAACAATTGGAAATCAAAATACTCACACACAAAATACGGTGTTTTTTTAAATAAAATGTACAGAAAATGATTTATTTTGTGCATTTCGAAAAAGAGAACTGATGGAACATTTTGATTGTTATTTTTTAATTCAGGAAGTCGAAATTAGTAAGAATTTGTTTATTTTTATGTCTGGCGCAAAATGACTGTTTACCAGTGTTATTTTACAACGCTGTATCAACATCTTAAGTTATTTAGCGTCTGAATGAGATTGTGATAATGCCGGTGAAATGAATCCGGAGTCCAGCACCGATAGTTGCCCAGTATTTGCTCATATTGGGTTGAAGGAAAACCTCAGAAAAAACCTTAACCGGGTAACTTTCCCCAACCGGGGATCGAAACCGGGCCACCTGGTTTCGCGGCCAGACGCGCTAACCGTTACCCTGCAGTTGTGCACTATATATATGGTATTAAAAGTCCTCTCCGATATATTTTAATGGGGGTGTAAGCGAAAGTGTATAAAATAATAAACGAGAAAAAATTTGAACTCTCTGCGTGACTTAGTTTCCGAGGAGTCCCACAGTTTTATGTTCCTACGCCTTGTTTGGCTGTAGCGTCATGCTTGCCCGTTGTCGAGTGTAACTTTTACTGCGTAGTGTAGTTGTTTCCAAACGTTTTGAAGACGTGGCCCACTTTTGGTGAGATTTTTGTTTGCGACCTCCGAACTATTGTATACTGTAAAACCGAAAACAACGACAATTTTACTCAAAACCAGTGGATAAGTTACCATCCAGCATCTGACGTACCAATAGCTATAAGACGAGAAATCGGGATACGCAAACCTGTTTTTATCAATTATCTTTGACTTCTTGCACTGGCCTTTCTTGCTGTTATATTTTTGGAACATTTAAACGCCTAAAATACTAGTTTGTAAGGCCAAGACGATGACATAACAACAGCCAGAGATAAAATTGACCGATTTATAAGGAAATCTGATTTCTGGTAAACATCACCTGATAAAGAGCAATATTTTATTCATTTACGAAAATAATTGATATCATATACAGTCTCACTCTGTACACAATCAATATAGTTTTATTAACACAGATAAGCTTCGTTGTGTAGAGAAGAACAATAATTGTTTTTATCAGCGTTTTATGGCTCAATAAATCTTTTTCCTAAAAGCCTTTCTTCTCCGTCTCCAGCTTCCTTTGTTCGCAATTGGCGTGCTTCCATAGTTTGTTTCAAGATCTGCAAAGTTTATGTAGTTTTTCCTTCCAGAATCGTCCACTTACAGTGGTGTCTTGGCCATCTGTTACGAGTTATGCCCATTAAAAAAAAGGAAGAAAAGAGAAAAAGAAAACAATATTGCATGGTAACAAGAGTAGCTTTATTGACTTCAGGTCTTCTTCATATTTCATCATTTTTCATGTGTTCCAGCTGAGATATACTGAGATAGATTTGTGATGGAGTTAATTTATAAAACAAAAATATTATCTCGTTCTTAGTTGATATCCAAAACTCAAATGCATATAGAGGGTGATTCACAAGGAAAGGTAAAAAATTTAGGCTGTGAATTCTGAAGTCATTCTGAGTCAAAACGTTCATATGAAATATAGGTCCGTTTTCGAACGGTTACGGAGATATGGCTCTTCGATTTCACAAAAACTTCTAAGATTCCATTTTACTAACTCGCATTTAGAGACAGTTAACGGACAAATTTAAAGTTTATATTCATGTATGCATACATACCTAATATTCTAGACGTCGGGGTCGATGTTTTCGCACATTTTCAAAGGTACCTCCTTCTGCTTCAATGCACTGTTGCGCTCGGGCGTGAATCGCGCTCATCGCGCGGGACAGTTGCACGTAACTGTTCTCTATGCCGCATCCAAAATACGGTCCATTAGCGCCCCTCTCGTTTCCCCGTTCCTTTGCTATACCAAGTCTTTCATCCAACCCCATAGACAGTAAGTACTCTTCGATATGGTACCCTTCTATTCGGAAAGCGTCGTTGATATTCAGCGACGGCACGCAAGGAACTTCCATCGCACAAACCATAAACATACACAATATCGGCGTATTTTGTACTCGAAAATTTATAAGACATCTTGAAAAACACAACTTAACACTTCCGATAACTGTACCTGTATAACTACTGTACTATAGGTAGCTACCTGGACTGCTGTGAATTGATGATAATGTAGGCTATTTGTGTTATCTGCGGGTTCTGTGTCATTACATCAGACAAGGGCAGGCGATTGGATATTTGTAATGCCCCACCACCCGGTTTCTTCCTCTTATCTACATCGTTCACAATGCAGATTCCAATGTTACGTCATTCATTGCGACCTTGACCTTGTTTGACGCCTCATCTCACGTCAGCAGCATATGGTAAGGTCTGATTCACATTGGGGCGAGACGTTTTACCAAAAAAATGCATCTAGCTCCGCCATCTTTCGAAAACGGACCTACTGTATGTTCATATGAACTTTTTCACTAAAAATGGCCTAAGATATCGTATCCTAAATTTTTTACCTTTCCTCGTGAATCACCCTGTATTGTTACTGTAGCCTTTTAGCAAGGGCTGGTTGAGTAGGCTACGTTATGGTTGTAAGTAACATATCGTCGGCTTACAAGCAAAACAAATTAAGACAAACATATTACCTCTGAGCAAAAGGCGTTTTGGAAGCTCTTAACAAAATTAAATCCTTAAAATATTATAACTTATTTCGTAAGTTGTTCCTCTTTATGTGTATTTAATTTTCAATTCTAAGTTTATTCAGATACATTATGTGCATTATATCCGTCTTTTTCTCAGAAGTAATAGTTTTTACTTAATGAGTTTTGCTTGTAAACTGACGATATGTTGGTCTCGCTGTGTCTTATTGACACATTTAAAACTTTTATCCGTTCTTTATCCTCTGATTGAGGTTCTGGCTGATATGTAGGCTACATCTATTATCAGGCAGTACATCTCACTTGATGATATGTGTCAAAGGAGGAACAATTGTTTGTATGCGTCAGAAGTCTGACTAGTGTAATATATGTAACTAGTCGGCGATGTATGCAATGGAAGGGGAAAGAAACTGGCCACCCTACCCATTATCTCCTGACCTAGTTGCCTCATAGGTTGTGCCTTCTTGGTATCACTTGTGAGGTTCAGACCTGTCTTTGAACAGTTGACTAAACAACGAAACAACTCATTCTATGACTGTGCGATATTTTACTTTTTCTGAGCTATTCACCATGTTCGTTTCTTCTTAGACCATATTTATCGTACTTTTCATTAAATTTACATAGGAATACACATCAGAACTGTAGCTTTCATTCCATATAGACTATAGAAGTGTAGTGGCATATTTATTATCCACTTTGACTAGATTACTAACATATAACACTTTACTAAGCATTCACCTACTGCAAAACCAATACCCCATTTCCAGCAGTCAGTAACAGATCACTTCTATATGACATAACCGGCTTGCAGTTTCCCTAGATCGGTACTAACTTTACGTGTATGTAGAGGAAGATATTTCTTGTTATATTTTGTAGCAGGATCTTTTTTAAAAATTTTAACACTTTTTATCGTGTGACTAAGTAACTTTATGTTTTTGACAAATTATCATTATACTAATTCATTTTAGAAAGCTACTTACTTACTCACTTACTGGCTTTTAAGGAACCCGGAGGTTCATTGCCGCCCTCACATAAGCCTGCCATTGGTCCCTACCCTGAGCAAGATTAGTTCAGTCTCTATCATCATATCCCACCGTCCTCAGATCCATTTTAATATTATCTTCCCATCTACGTCTCGGCCTCCCCAAAGGTCTTTTTCCCTCTGGCCTCCCACTAACACTCTATATGCATTTATGGATTCGCCCATACGTGCTGCATGCCCTGCCCATCTCAAACATCTGGATTTAATGTTCCTAATTACGTCAGGTGAAGAATACAATGCGTGCATTTCTGTGTTGTGTAACTTTCTCCAAACTCCTGTAACTTCATCCCTCTTAGACCCAAATATTTTCCTAAGCACCTTATTCTCAAACGCCCTTAATCTATGTTCCTCTCTCAAAGTGAGAGTCCAAGTTTCACAACCATAAAGAACAACCGGTAATATAACTGTTTTTTAAATTCTAATTTTGAGAATTTTTGACGGCAGATTGGATGATAAAAGCTTCTCAGCCGAATAATAACAGGCATTTCCCATATTTATTCTGTGTTTAATTTCCACCCGAGTATCATTTATATTTGTTACTGTTGCTCCCAGGTATTTGAATTTTTCCACATCTTCAAAGGATAAATTTCCAATTTTTATATTTCCATTTCGTTCAATATACTTTGTCTTTTCGGGATTTATACGGAAATGGCGGAATTATTATGTATCAGTTTTTACATTACGCTAGATAGCACCGTCTTCGCATTAATGATTCAATAGAAAACTACTTGGAAACATTTTAAAAGGTCATTGGCATAGCTCAGACGTTAGGTATGTTTCCCTGTTGATTCGGAACTGGGCTCGGTAGTGGGTTCTATTCTCAATTGGGCTTATTTTCTGATTGGGCTTTTTTTTAGGTTTTCTCGTGCTAAAAGGAGAAAGTCACCTAATGGAATTCTGAAACCTCCGCCTAACTTGGTCAAAGTACCATCTCGCTTTCACGAATTGCATCGACGCTAAATAGTCTAATAGTTACTACAGCGTTATTAAATAGCCAAATAAATAAACACTTTTGGAACCCAATGTGAGCTGGAATTTTCTTGTGTCCGTTCCAAAAAATTCTTCGCCATTCTGCTTGTATTTAAAAACTGAATGGAAGGAGTCAATAACATACTTTTGTTCAGACTTACGTATAGAGAATGGAAGAACAAAATGTTGTGACATTTTAACTCCATATTCATGATTTTATAATAGTACATTATGCTACGAGCCTATAATGATAGTAATTAAGACGCAAGTATGGATATTTATGAAACGAGCGCAAGCGAGTTTCATAATATTTATACGAGCGTCTTAATTACCATTATAGGCAAGTTTCATACCACTT
Organism: Periplaneta americana; assembly: GCF_040183065.1. NCBI lineage: Eukaryota > Metazoa > Arthropoda > Insecta > Blattodea > Blattidae > Periplaneta > Periplaneta americana. Next base: position 181,812,627 of record NC_091124.1, read on the forward strand.
TTTGTGCTCGACCATATTTCTAACTTGAAATTATTCAGATGTATACATTTTATTTGTATCTGACAAGATCGGAAGTGACCTTGTTCTAGGTCGTGAATTGTGAGATGTGCGCAGACGCGAAAGTATTGATTTTTCCGACGAACAATAATGTCATTGACCTTGATGTAATCCCGTTAAAGTTGATATAACTTTGATTATTGAATTCGACATTGAAAAACGAGATGACAAATTGAATTTATTTGAATATTATTTACAATTAACGCTAATTATTATAGTAACAGAACATAACCTTCTGCGACAGTGTTGGATTTCCAGCCTCCGTGACTTTTCGCTAATTCTCTTTCGATTGCATATCCGAGAATAATCGATACTTGCGGTTTTATAACGGTACAAAGCTGAGTTGTCATTGGCTGAACACCTGTAAGCTGAGTTGTGATTGGCTGAACACCTGTACTTTAATGAGTAGGTGTACTTTAATGACATGCATTAAAGGACTGCTACCAGGTGTATAATTACTACATTTCGGCATGGTCGAGCATAAAGTATTTTATGCTTCTTTCTATGTTGAAAGAAATAGTTTTTATGCTAATGTACGCCTTGTTCTGAACAAAGTTTCGGTGATTTTAGAAACATTCTGATTTTCCATTAAATTATTGCTATTTCTCAAAGCAGCTCTATTATGGCAAATCGGAATATTCTGATTCTGAAAATGTGCGAGAGGGTAAGATCGACCAGTATACAGGGTGATTCACGAGGAGTTACCGCCACTTTCGAAGCATATTCCCGTAACGTTTTGGCCAAAAAATGTCATATAAACATGGGTTCTATTCCCAATATTTTCAGAATTACACTAATTTGAAAAAAAAAAAAAAAACTTTTTTCCTTTAGTTTTAATGGCAAAAGAATATTACAATTTTGTTAGGGAATGAACTATTCAAAAGTATTATTTCTTTAATTGTCTGAAAATGTGTTGTTAATTCCATAGTTGTTTCGTACAGAATGTCTTTTTTTTTTTTCAATTTTTAACTAGGCTACAAAATTATATTTTTCTCGCACATTTATCACAGCAATTGTTACAAATCACGTAATTCTTGTGAACTTTCAAGACTATACATTAAGATGCAAAATTGAACTGTAAAGAATCAAGTTGCTAGCAGTCATGTGATCTGTAACAATTGTTGTGAGAAGAATGTAAGAATAATGTAATTTTAGTTTAAAAAAATGGGGGGGGGGAATCTGTACAAAGCAACTAGGGAGTCAAGAACACATTTTTAGCTCCAGAATACTAGCCAATTAAAGAAATGATACTTCTGAATAGTCCATTCTCTATTTATAACATTCTTGTACTCTTGAAACTAAAGAAAAATGGTATTTTTAACAACTTCAAATTAGTGTAATTTTGAAAATATTGAGAATAGGACTCATGTTTATGTGACAGTTCTTGTTGAGAATAAGCTGCATAAATGGCGGTAACTCTTCGTGAATCACTCTGTAGTGTTATTCTATCTATACTAATAATAAATCTGTAGCCAAAATGTTTCTGGTAATTTTCGATTTTCCAAAAATAATTGGTGTTAACATGTATAATTAACCATCCTGAAATCGAAAATCCCTTTTATGAAATTTTTGTTTGTATGTCTGTCTGTCTCTCTGTCTGTCTGTCTATCTGGATATTTGTTACCTTTTCACGCGATAATGGCTGAACCGATTTATATGAAAATTGGAATATAAATTAAGTTCGTTGTAACTTAGATTTTAGGCTATATGGCATCCAAAATACTTTATTTAAAAGGGGGGTTATAAGGGGACCTGAATTAAATAAATCGAAATATCTCGCTTATTATTGATTCTCATGACAAATATTACATAACAAAAGTTTCTTTGAAAATAATGTCCGATAAGTTTTATTCTATACAAAATTTTGATAGGACTGATATTTAATGAGATAAATGAGTTTTAAAATTACAATAACAGCACTGTACTGAAATAAAAACAAATGACTTCGTCTATAAGGGGCCTTGAACAACAACAATCGAAAGCTATTAAACATAGCCTAAGAAAATGTTTCTGTGTTCGTATGAAGTAATATCGGGAACTAATTAATTGTTGAATTATTATTTCACCATTGGAAAGTGTAGTTTCTCTAGATAGACATAATTCTGCAATGATATTACAGTAACTTCTGAAACATATAGCAAGTAATATAAAGTATACACATTAATACAAAATGATGTGTCAATCTTCATTAAACTATGGTTGCATGTAATAACAATTAAGAAACATGTTAAAAGAATTGTCATTGCACCAAATGATTACTCTCTGGACCAAAATTACCGCATTTTAATTATTTTAATACAATTTAAATTAAGTAACATATTAAACGATTTATCCTTCTATCAAACACGAATGTTCCCAGGATCAAAAGTCCTATTTTAATTATGTAATTACTTTATATTTATTTCTAACAGGTGCAGCGGAGCGCACGGGTACGGCTAGTTCTGAATATATTGAGAATAGGACGCATGTTTACATGACAGTTTTTGCTCAGAATGTCTTAAGAAATAAGCTGCGTAAGTGGCGGTAACTCCTGTGAATCACCCTGTAGTGTTATTCTATATAATTAAGAGTATTAAATTAGGATCTAATAATTCCATGAAATTTCATAATATAATTTGACTGAAATCCTTTAGGTAATTTTGCCTTAATAAATTGATTCTAGTTAAATATATTATTTTAATATATAAACGTCTATATATATATATATATATATATATATATATATATATATATATATATAATTTGAACTAGTAATGGAATTTATGGGAAAACGGCTGAACGGATTTTAATAAATGGCCCCTCATTTTGAAGCTTCGAACCTAAAGTTTTTCGGGAAAATAGTAGTTTTCAGTGAAATGTCCTACATAATTGTCCTATTTTCCAAAATCCATCTGTCGTCAGTTTTGAGAACTAGCTAATTGCATTCAGGAGAAGCGAAGCGAGCATCAAGTCGGCCGTGTTGCATTTCAGAATAAAACAAAACACACACTACAGTAAACAATATTACACGAAGGCCATGATCTGCAAGAATGCTGACATATTTACAGCTCAAATTAAATTGGTTATTAAAAACTTAACTAACTAAAAATAATTTACAGGTTCCATTCTGTGGTGTGTAATTTTCTGGGTACAGCTGTGTATTGGATATTAAAAACTACAAAACTTGAGGTGGTTTGATGGCATTATTACTATTAGAAATGAAATATTATTGTAGTTAATGCCGTGATGTGACTATTTTTCATTAATTATACATATTAATGCTATATTGATGATATGAAAGTGAAACGTTTTGGGGTTATATAAGTAGATGTAGAGAATAACTTAAATTGGATTTTGATTTCTATATTTTACTGAGTGGCGGCTATATAGTATATATAGTATATGTTACCGAAAGCTACAAAATTTACGTAAGAAAATAATATTACTAAAAATAAAGTATTTTTAGAGTTATTAATCAAGTGGTGTTTGGTCCTTTTCATATATTTAATGGCGGTATGGTGTAGATATTTATATCCGTTGTTCTCTTTAGTATTGGCTCGAGAGAGAGTTTCTTTCATTGTTATGAAAGCAAATAACTTTCAGAATGTCTGGTATTCTTCACTGAAAATAAATCTGAAAAATGTTTATTTGAACGTCTAATGAACTTAGTTTGCAGCATTTGCTGCACAAGCCACTAGTTTTTACATAATTCGTACACAGGCTAGGCTTACTTCTTTTCGTTATCTTGTGAATTTTCCCTAATTAAATGTTGACTTGTTCCTTTGATTGTTTCAGGGTTTGGAACTCAAGGGACAGATGGTGTATTGTCCCGAGTCTGACTCCATTTTATTCGTCGGTTCCCCGTTTCTAGACGGCCTGGACGGGCTCACGGGCCGCGGCTTGTTCATCTCCGATATCCCACTACACGACGCAACGCGTGACGTCATTCTGGTTGGAGAACAAGCCAGAGCTCAGGTCAGTTCCTCTTCTTGTTTCCTCTGTCAGTTATTGTTGCCATGGAAATGGTAACTAAACCAAAGTTTAAACCAACATTGCCCTCGACGTATTTCAGCAGAGACGTGCCATTTATTGTTAATGCATACAGACTGTGTGCTTCATACCGTGAAGTGCCTTGTGGCGACAGTTACCACGTTTTTCGTGCAGTTTCAATAATACAGTTACTGTAGGTGTTAACAACTAGGCTACGGCTGTACTTACATAGTCCAATCACTCTCGTCCACTCTAAGTTACATCGTTTTTAGGGGTGGAAACTATTAGCAATAATCATAGGCAGCGTTGAGGACTGTTAATTTAGGACTATTTTCACCAACGCCCATAATTATTTTATTCAAGTTTTTGAAACGAAAAATTAAGATGCCGCTTGCTTTGTATTTATCCAACATAATTATCTCATTTTCTGACATTTTCTGAATTTATATATTATTCGCTAACGATTGACAGGTAAAATAGAATTATCTGTAAATGTCACGAGAGGTCTGAGATCTGCCGATACATCCACTAGCGAAGCGAGTGGATTTATCTGGGAAATCTCAGACCTCGAGTGACATTTATTAGGACTATTTCGTGAATAAAATAAAAATTTAAATAATATATCCCTAAAATTCGATCACAAAATGTTAATAATTGTATATTAACGAATACTTAACCTATTCAGACATTGTGAAGTTGAAATACTCGTAGATGAATATCGATTATTGCAATAAAGAAATTCGGTGTTATTATTCAGTAATGCCAATTGCGAAAAGCGAAATACAGGTTTAACAATGTTAATTATATGTACTGCACTTTTCTATTATTATTATAACAAATACATTTTATTATCTGTCGAAATCATAATTTAATTTAACAGTAACAGTGGGGACAGCTATATACCATTGCTTATGTATTCACAGCGAGACATGTTGCTACACAGTGAAGCCATCTCTGTATAGATAGGCCTAATTAAAACAGGAATTTTATTACGCCATACGAAAGGCAGTTTGATCAAAGACATTATTACTATGCAAGGTCTTTGAGTTTGATATGCGATGATGTTACATAAATTTGAACGTCTATTAATTGTTTAATTTCAATACAAATGTTATAGCCTACAATTTTATAGGTTACTTTAGGCCTACCTGTGGAAGCAGGACCAATGTCAGCTGTGCCTTGTTTCGACCGTTACTTACAATGAGTGCTACACGAAAGCATTTTTTATAGCTTGACAAAAGGCATTCTCGCTGTAGTGTGTAACGGAACTAAAGCTGCATCTACACAGTTCAATACTCCAATCGCGTATGCGTGCAATCTGGGAAGAATATTGAAAGAATCAAGTTTAAAAGGTACGTTCAATTAAGATGCATGAAGATTTTGTGTCTGCATGGTGCGCCGTTTTGAACGTCGTCTTCACTGCGTAAATATATTAATTAATATTAAATATCAATCTTGCATTCATTGCTTTAAAGTTGAAAGAAAAGTTTAACCGTGTAGCTGCATCTTAATGTATTCATGATCATCAATTTACGGGGAAACAATTGGCGACAACGACTAAACAAAAGAACGACCATGCGATAAATTGATAGCGATAAATCTAGCTGCAGAAATTATCGCAAAGTCTGACTGTGATTGGTTGGAATTCAAAATTTCATTACACTTCATTGGTCGAAAATGGAATGACGTCATATAAACGATATAGTCAACAGTAATCTCACTAGAGGTTTTCATTTATCTAGAGAAAATCAAAACTCGAGTGGGATTTAATTGACTATTACACGATTAGAAGAAATAATATAAAGATTAGAAGTAACGAAGTACTAGAATACAATAAAATATTAATTGATTTACGAAAATACAAAACTGTCTTCAAATTTGTACCATATCAACATTATAAATATTACGCTTGTAGATGGCAGTAGTGTGTTATGAATAGCTGTTTTCTTATCAGTTGTGCCAACTATGGAATCTTCACTGAACTCTGTGGACGGTTACTGGTCAAGAAGGCTTTGTTGATTCAGTTTCATTTTTATTAAAACAGTTGCATTCCACTTCAATTTTCCCGATCCCAGTAATCAACGTCACTTGACAGATGATTTTCAATAAATCTTAGTATTAAACAATCTCTGATACGTGACTATCCATAATATCATATAGCAGAAGCTATAACATAACCTAAATAATGTAAACAAGTGTTAGAAAAGTTTTAATTAGGGATGATGAAATAAACAAGAAACGTTTTAATTAACGATGATGAAATAAAAAATAAACATGAATAATTTAAAAGAAACAATTATTGAAAGTAGGTACAATTTTCAAATTTGAATGTTTTAGTGGTTGGTGGTTCAGTTGTTGTTATATTGGACGTGTGCGTAAAAGAAGTGAACTCGGTGATGTTCATGGTGTATCCCTCAACTTATTCAGGATTTCCGAATGGTGCTCTTCATTTATTTGTAAATAGGGTTTCAGGCAAGATGCATAGCTATGACCAGTGATCTTTATTAATTCTTGTTCTTGAATGCCAATGTGAGTCATATTTGAAAGTGCTGTGCATCGACTGAGGTGGTTTGTAATTTTCTCTTTTTTGACGTCCTGTTTGAAATGTTGGCAAACAAAGATACAAATGCTAGGGTAGTGATAAAAATAAACAAATGCTAGGGACGCGATAAAATTAAACAAATGCTAGGGACGCGATAAAATGTGCGATAAGCAGCCATGATTGGTTGAAAGACGTCCTTTCGTACCGTTTTATTGATCAAAAGTAGTGTGACGTAGTAAAAATGTCATAGTCAGAAATAACTGGCATAAAATAAAATGGCACGTAGGCGATTGGAACTCCTGATAAACATTAGGGAAAATAATACTAACGATGATAATGCTATAGGATAATTACAATTTTCTTGAAAGCAGACTAGATGACAAAAGCTTTTCAAGAGAATAATAGCAGGCATTTACCCTATTATTCTGCATTTAAATTTCTCTCGAGTGACATTTACATTTTGTTACCATTGCTCCAAGATATTTGAATGTTTGTACCTTTTCAAAAGATGAAGTCGGCGGAGTCTGCAGAGTGCTGACAACCTGTGTCCGGGGTTGCGGATTCGATCCCGGTCTCTGTCGATGGGATTTAAGTGTGCTTAAATGCGACAGGTTCATGTCGGTAGATTTACTGGCGTGTAAGAAAGTCCTGCGGGAGAAAATTTCGGCACACCGGTGGTGCTGATATAGCCTTGGCAGTTGCGAGAGTCGTTAAATGAAACATAATTTACAATTTAAATGTGGTATTATTTTGAGCGTTTACTTAAGAAAAGAGTATTTTGTAATTGAGACATTATTTTTATAATATATTCTCAATTATGTCAATTTGTTAAGATGTGTTGAGTTAAATCAACTTGGAATGAGCCAAGATTTCTAAACTTTAAATTGGAAACACTCTCTACATGTAACCCATTTTATGGCCATTAATATTACTGGTCTGCTCTGTCATTACCCAATTTAAGTGCTAAGTAGGTTGTTTACATCCATTTGTTTTGACTCACAGAAACATGAGAAGAAAGGTGAAGTCACTATATAACAGATTACTGAGCCTTATAGGTTTTGCGGCAACAACTTTTATCAAGTTTACTGTGCTGCCATCTAGCGACAGTTGAAAGAGTCACGTCATAACTTCCATTTGAATTGCATGGAGCAACTGTACATCCATCTAGCGATTGTTTTAAATCGACGGTGGCGATCCTGGTGGTTGTTCTCTTCCATACGCTACCATTTTGAAGATTACGATTGTCGATCTGTTATATACGTGATCAGGGATAATATTAATCATAGACAATGAACACGAAAAATCCGGATGATTTTATACAATAAGACCAGCATTAAAATCATTATGCTTTAGAACAGAAACGCATAACTACTTGGATTTTCTAGAAACGAAACTGTACTCTGAGAATGTAATCCTTACCACACAGATTGAGTAGATGCAATCAGTTGGTTATATTTGCCTTCGATCTGAGTGAAATATTCTATTGTTTTTTACAATCATGTTTTTTTCCCCCTACTTACCATTGTTGTTTACATGCATCGTAAGTCGACAATACCGCAAGTTCTGGTTCTTACCGTTTCGACTCGTTTTTTCAAAGTCTTTCTCGATTCTGTTATAATGCACTTACCACACTTGTATCGCAATATACTATATAGAGACTATTACAAGTAATCAAAACTTTAGTTTTCATTTCTGTTACTGGTAAACGTCATTAGACCGATAATATATTTCGGTGTTATTTTTGCACATTCTAATTATCCATAATATGCTAATTCCTTGACGGTTTTCTCTTAATATTTCGGTTTCATTCTGTTCCATCACTTAAAGTCCTGTAACATTTATTATAATTCGAAGTTTTCTTTCTTTCTTTCTTTCTTTCTTTCTTTCTTCCTTATCCCCTTTCTTTCTTTCTTTCTTTCTTTCTTTCTTTCTTCCTTATCCCCTTTCTTTCTTTCTTTCTTTCTTCGTTTCCTTATTTCCTTCTTTCTTTCCTTCTTTCTTTCTTTCTCCCTTTCTTTCTTTCCTCCTTTCTCTCTTTCCACCTTTCTTTCTTTTCTTCTTTCTTTCTTTCCTCCTCCCTTTATTTTTTCTTTATTTCCTTCTTTCCTCTTTCATTCTTTCCTCCTTTCTTTCTTTCCTCCTTTCTTTCTTTCCTCCTTTCCTCCTTTCTTTCTTTCTTTCTTTCTTCCTTTCCTCCTTTTCCCCTTTCTTTCTTTCTTTCTTCCTTATCCCCTTTCTTTCTTTCTTTCTTTCTTTCTTTCTTCGTTTCCTTATTTCCTTCTTTCTTTCCTTCTTTCTTTCTTTCTCCCTTTCTTTCTTTCCTCCTTTCTCTCTTTCCACTTTTCTTTCTTTTCTTCTTTCTTTCTTTCCTCCTTCCTTTATTTTTTCTTTATTTCCTTCTTTCCTCTTTCATTCTTTCCTCCTTTCTTTCTTTCCTCCTTTCTTTCTTTCCTCCTTTCTTTCTTTCCTCCTTTCTTTCTTTCCTCCTTTCCTCCTTTCTTTCTTTCTTCCTTTCCTCCTTTTCCCCTTTCTTTCTTTCTTTCTTCGTTTCCTTATTTCCTTCTTTCTTTCCTTCCTTCTTTCTTTCTTTCTCCCTTTCTTTCTTTCCTCCTTTCTCTCTTTCCACCTTTCTTTTCTTCTTTCTTTCTTTCCTCCTTCCTTTCTTTTTTTCTTTATTTCCTTCTTTCCTCTTCCTTTCTTTCCTCCTTCCTTTCTTTTTTTCTTTATTTCCTTCTTTCCTCTTTCATTCTTTCCTCCTTTCTTTCTTTCTTTCCTCCTTTCTTTCTTTATTTTTTTCTTTCCTCCTTTCTTTCTTCCTTTCTTTCTTTCCTTCTTACTTTCCTCCTTTCTTTCCTCCTTTCCTCCTTTCTTTCTTTATTTTTTCTTTCCTCCTTTCTTTCTTTCCTCCTTTCTTTCTTTCTTTCCTCCTTTCTTTCTTCCTTTCTTTCCTCCTTTTCTCCTTTCTTTCTTTGTTTCTTTCTTCCTTTTCTTATTTCCTTTTTTCTTTGTTTCTTTCTCTCTTTTCTCCTTTCTTTCTTTGCTCCTGTCTCTCTTTCCTCCTTTCTTTTTTCTTTCCTCCTTTCTTTCCTCCTTTTCTCATTTCTTTCTTCCTTTCTTTCCTCTTTTCTTTCTTACTTCCTTTCTTTCCTCCTCTCTTTTCTCCTTACTTTCTTTCTTTCTTTCTTTCCTCCTTTCTTTTTTTTCCTCGTTTCTTTCTTTCCTCCTTTAGTTCTTTCTTTCTTTGTTTCTTTCTTCCTTTCCTTATTTCCATCTTTCTTTCTTTCTTTTTTCATATCCTTTCCTTTTCTGACGTGAATAGGTACCTTTATAACTTCAGTCCTGCACACTAGCGTACCATTCTAGAAAGTCGACCGACACATTTACAGGCGAGATTGTCGCGCCTATAATTTCTAAACTACACGACATACAGCACTCCAGCGAAGTAAACGGCGATCGACAGACGAAGGATCAATGTACAGACGTGATCTTGAGTTGGAGTGACGATACGTAGGAGGGGAGGCAATTTGAGGTACGAATTGTCAGGTTTCTCAGAAGCCGAGGCAGTGTAACTTGAGAATGCGAAGCGATAAAACATTCGCATTGGTGTCAAACGATTCGTGATTAATCAGGCTACAATCTCAACTAAGCAACAGTAAGCAGTTCACAAGATAAATTGAAAAAATTCTGGAGTGAAATTGAGGAAAGAAAGAAAATTCACAATGTCAAGGGCATATGCAGCGCAAATGGGTTCGGCCGCACAAGTAACGGGTAGCAAACGATAAATCACGATGGTTATTACATATAACAACCGAAAAGTTTACTCTCAATGCATACAAAATGTCTACTTCCAGAGTCATCTAAGATTTACCGGGTTTCCAGGGTGTGTGAAAAGAAGAAATTTTTCGATGTTGATTGACACCTGACGTTTATTTGACGGCAATCCCATCTGCAACATATTCGGACATAAAACTTACTTGTGACTGTCTCCGATACTCGCCTACGCCGATTTCTTTCTTTTTTTTTTTTTCGTGATCCAAGGGGAAAATAACATAATTTCCTGCTAATTTTCCCCGTCCATCTCGCCATCAGGTTGAGAATTAGATTAAACGAATGCCCGATATCAGAAATGTAATGACATTGTCAAACCAGTAGAAATCGTGTTTATTTGAATTTATTTACTTAGAATAATCCGTACCTACTACCACCCTTAAATATTTGCTGTTCTTCCTGAACCACCTTCCATGTACAATAGAGCACAACATACTTGTATTTGTACTAGTGCCATACTCCCAAAAAAGTTACTGCATTTTCTTCCTCTTAAATGTAGTGTCAGAACTCTGACTTGCTGATTGTATTGTATTGTATTGTATTGTATTGTATTGTATTGTATTGTATTTATTAACATTCCATGGTATTCATACATGCTTACAGCTAGAATATGGAACAGGTCAAAAATTAGTTATCTCGATCTGAGGTGGTTCCTATATTTTAGGAAATAAATATTGTCAATAACACTGTCCACAAAAATATAGGATAGTATTTACACTTCTCAATCATGAATGACAAGCTACTTAGGAAGCCTAGAACGAACAGAAGAGAACAGCCACCCTCACGGCAAGCGTTTCCTTGAAATCACATCACATCACATCACGCCACGCCACGTCACGTGTCACACGTCACAAGTCACAAGTCACACGTCACACGTCTCACGTCTCAGGTCTCACGTCACACGTCCCACCACACCACACCACACATCACATCACATCACATCACACATCACATCAGGAGCCGTTTTTATATTTTATAACGGTAGACAATTCCGACAATGGATATTTAAGGCATCAAAATATCGTGTGTCTCAAAGGTCGCGTGCCAAGTCAGTTTGTAAGTTTATGAATACTGGATTTGTTCACGTACTTATCGTTCATGTTCAAAAAATGCACCGTGCACTCGAAGACAATGTCTTACACCATACCTGCACAAACAGGGCTCAACGAATGCGGGAGAGCGGTAGATCAGTCAGAATGACATAGACTTGCTATATGTAGAGGGAAGGGAAATGACCACTCAGTTATCTAGTGGAGTGAAGTGTGTAGGCCTATTCCCAGTAACTGTTTCACGTTGCTTACCTACTGCTACAGTACAGTATTTAGGAATCTAAAACACGGAACATAACATTTAACATTTAACGATTTACAGCTCGAACATATTGATCTTCAATGCGGCGTAAGGGCTAAAGATCGTTTGAATAATACTACTAGCCTGGTTGAGTTTTACAAGACTAAACATTAGCAATAATATCCACGACTACACAGGCTGGCTGTGAAAATGATTGCTATGTTTGGCTCAACATTTATATTTGAGAGCAACTGTTTTCTATAATCAACTTTAATAAAGGCAGGCATCGAACATCTGTAACTGATGTTTCATTACGATCAGTAGGCTACTGTTCCTTTCAGCTACCGACAACATAAAACCTCGTTTTGATGTACTGATAAATAAAAATATAACAAAATAACAATGTACATTTAAGTAGCTATAGAATTTCTATTATTTCTGTAAAATAAATATTTCTTTATTAATTAATAATAGTCCAAGATAATTTTGCAAACACTGAACGGGAATTCATTTCATAAACACTCGTAATAGTACCTCCTTTTGTGTAGGCCTACATTTTGTACGAGATCACCCCTTCTCCCAGTCCACCCGTATACAGAGCGCAGCTAACATCTGCATTCCGCTCATGAGCTGTGAGCCGGCTCGGAGAGCGCAAAACTTGTGCAGGCCTGCCTTACACGATTCAAATTTTCATCTGTCACACGTAAAAGTGTAGCTAGTGGAATTCTGTGTAGGGTATTGGTGATTCTTTCCTTTAAGTCATCCAGATTTTCGGGCTGTGTCTGAAACACGTGCTGTTTCATATAGCCCTAGAGAAAAAAATCAAGTGATATAGGGTTTGGCGAACGTGGAGGCCAACTGATAGGTCCGCATCGTCCAATCCAATGGTCCCGAAACATATTTCTTAATTTTTGGCAAGTCGTCAGTGCATAATGTGATTTCGTTCCATCAAGCTGATTATTTTTCTATTTTATTATTTCATCTAGAAAATAAAAGCAACTAATTGCCCCATTTGGCACGCAACTTTTCAGACACACGTTAGAAAGGAATGTGTAATGCAAAGACACGAATAATGTGACAAATATTCTCATAATAGCGTTTTAGATGTGTATATGATATTTAATAACATACAACATTGTATTTTTAATATCGTTACTGTATTTACTATGGTAATTTATTTTTGTTGTGAGAATTTAACATAGGCCTATCCAAAATAAAATTTAGGATTTCTGTAGTTCTTCTTTTTTTAGTTGATTATTTAACGACACTGTAAGAATTACTCGGTTATTTGAATTGAATGAGATTTGTGATAGCGAGATGGTATTTGGCACTCCTATATGCAGATGACCAAGTAATAATTTCTGACAATGAAGACACGCTACAAAGAGCATTATTTGAACTCCATAAAATAACTCTTAATTACAATTTTGGTATATCAAAAAACAAAACCAAATCTATGGGATTTCAAGGAACTCATCCGCTAAAATGTAAACTTGTATTAGACAATAATATAATTGAACAAGTAAATACATTTAAATTTTTAGGGTCATCAATATCATATATTAAAGAGGTAGATATTGGAAATAAAGTTGAATTTTTTTTTCAAAAATATGCGGAACAATTAAAAGAACTTTAAAAAATAAAGTAAGAAAAGATACGATGATAAAATTTTATAAAACTATGGCAGTTCCTGCAGCTCTATATAGTAGTGAAACTTGGACAATGACAAGTAGAGATAAAAGTAGACTACAGGCAGCAGAAATGAGGTTTTTAAGATCAGTTCTGGAAGTCACTAAAAGGGACAGAATCAGAAATGAAGATATAAGACATCAATTACAGATTTTTAACCTAAATGAAGGAATAGACCATCATAGACAAAAATGGATAGATCACGTAGACAGAATGGATGAGAGAAGATACCCAAAGAAAATATTAAATTATATACCAGAAGGGAAACGAAACATAGGAAGACCAAAAAAAACGATGGAAAGACCAATGAACTAATAATTTGGAGCGCGCAACAGGCCTTAGTAGGGCTTAGTGCATGAAGAAGAAGAAGAAGAAGAAGAGATGGTATTTGGCGAGATGAGGCCGAGGATTCGCCATAGATTTCCTTACGAATGGGAAAACCTCGGAAAAAACCCAACCAGCCTAAGCGGCAATCGAACCAAGTTCGGACGCAACTCCGGATCGACAGGTGATCCCTTCAGCCGACCGAACTACGACGGTAGCCTTCTTCTGTGTTCATGTGTTTAAATCACTATGAGCCATGAATTAAAGTGTTGCCAATATTGTATAAGACTTCATTAAAGTTTCAGATCCTTGGTTTGTATTTCTCATTTTAATGCCTCAGAAAGAAGTTACGTACATTTCTCTTTTCTTCCGAGTTAGAAATTTTGCATAGTTCAACTTTTCACTCGTGTTGTTTCTTCTTTTACTATTTTTACGTTTACTTTCTTGTTACACGAAGTACGCAGACAAAGCATTGCATTGTGATTCTGGATCCAATATGTTTCGACATTTTTGCAGAACTGCAAGCTTTTTTTTAACATCTCTGGTAAACAGAAAGTGATTTTGAACATGTTATCTATCTCTTTCTACATAGCCATTTCTCCTGAGCTATTCCTCAGATGTTCTTTATGTTTTGTATAAGCGGGTCAGTTTAGTAAAAGTGATGCACATAATTTTCCTAAATCAATAATTGGTCTCTATTTAAAATAAAAAGTAAACAGTGACGTTTCACTATAGAATTCGACAGATGATTTTGGAGATTGTTTTATTACATAGAATAAACTAAAAAATGAAATGGTGAAGTTAATATCGACGGAAAAATAAACCTTTTGCTAAGATAAATTACGAAATTTCTCTCGTAATTTAGACTATTAGACTTGGTTTATACGTTTTATTATGAATCTTTCAAATTTGGCCCACTTCGAACAGATAACCTCATTTTTAAGTATTAAACCACTCCAGCAAAGTGTTATAATATATTATTTCTAATATTTGAATACCTGCGCAAATTCTAAATTTTATAAGAGGTAAAAGTTGATTTTCTGCTAGAATTTTATTTTTTACGTTTTCAAATTTTTCTTTGCATTCCTGGTACAGGTATAATAATAGGCTATGTTGAGTTCAAGAAACATGAAAAAGTGCTACATTTTATAAAATAAATAAAGAAGTGACGTGTATTTAATGAAAAGGGGTTATAATAATTGCTTACTTGTAAGTTATAGGCCAATCAGTATCTCGTGAAACTTACCTGCGTGTCAGCGGAAGAAGAATGTGGACTGAGAAACTTCCCTTCCTCGCTACGCTTCTACTCGTAGCAAGCGAGCTCACATATCCCCACCAAGAGGTTCTTACTATATGCTACGGCGCACGAAACCATTTTTGGTTTCACGAAATAACGAATGACCTATACAACCTTTTGGCTGTTTTATGACGTTTCATTTTCTGCATATTACTCTAAAGATAACTAATACAAAATATTTCTACAAAAGCAAATTAAT
Organism: Periplaneta americana; assembly: GCF_040183065.1. Taxonomy (NCBI): domain Eukaryota; kingdom Metazoa; phylum Arthropoda; class Insecta; order Blattodea; family Blattidae; genus Periplaneta; species Periplaneta americana. The sequence goes on from NC_091124.1 coordinate 181,827,822, forward strand.
TACTTCTGAGCACTAAAATGAATGATGTCTTTTGCTATTTTATGCGTTTCGGCATAGAAAAGTCACTTAGGCTCTTTTCATGATTTTATGAATCTTACAAATCATTTAGGAGATTACTTATTTTTAATTTATTATTGCAATTCTTTTATTAGTCTTTTCTTGTCTGTCATCAATTCAGTTCTGGAATGGATTGCTACGTAGTACCCGTTTTTTTCCACGAATACACTCTGTTCCTTATCAATTGAATCAGACATCTCCGTACTCTCACCAGTACTGTCGATCTTCTTAACTTCCCACCAATGGACATCCTTGACTAATAGTATATCAGCCACTCTCGATAAATAAATAAATAAATAAATAAATAAATAAATAAATAAGTAAGTAAATAAATAAATAAATAAGTAAATAAATAAATAAGTAAATAAATAAATAAGTAAATAAATAAATAAGTAAATAAATAAATAAATAAGTAAATAAATAAACAAATAAGTAAATAAATAAATAAGTAAATAAATAAATAAATAAGTAAATAAATAAATAGATAAGTAAATAAATAAATAAGTAAATAAATAAATAAATAAGTAAATAAGTAAGTAAATAAATAAGTAAATAAATAGGTAAATAAATAAATAAATAAATAAATAAGTAAATAAATAAATAAATAAGAAAATAAATAAGTAAATAAGTGAATAAATAAATAAATAAGTAAATAAATAGATAAGTAAATAAATAAGTAAATAAATAAGTGAATAAATAAGTAAATAAATAAATAAATAAGTAAATAAATAAGTAAATAAATAAATAAATAAATAAATAAATAAATAAATAAATAAGTAAATAAATAAGTAAATAAGTAAATAAGTAAATAAATAAGTAAATAAGTAAATAAATAAGTAAATAAGAAAATAAATAAGTAAATAAATAAATAAATAAATAGGTAAATAAATAAATAAATAAATAAGTAAATAAATAAATAAGTAAATAAATAAATAAATAAGAAAATAAATAAGTAAATAAGTGAATAAATAAATAAATAAATAAGTAAATAAATAGATAAGTAAATAAATAAGTAAACAAATAAATAAGTAAATAAATAAATAACTAAATAAATAAATAACTAAATAAATAAGTAAATAAATAAATAAATAATAAATAAATAAGCAAATAAATAAGTAAATAAGTAAGTAAATAAATAAGTAAATAAATAAGTAAGTAAATAAATAAGTAAATAAATAAAAAATAAATAAAAAATAAAAAAATAAAAAATAAAAAATAAAAAAATAAATAAAAAATGAATAAATGAATGAATGAATGAATCAATCAATCAATAAATGAAAAAATAAATGAATAAATAAATAAGTAAGTAAATAAGTAAATAAATAAGTAAATAAATAAGTAAATAAATAAATAAATACTGAAATTAACTACCACCATTTTCAACCATAATCGAGATATTTAAACTTAATTATCTCGATTATGGTTATTTTTAAATTTAAATGCACTCATTATATTTATGCTAAATTTCTGTTGACAGTATAATATACACTGCATAAAGAATACGTCCGCATGGATAACTCAATGCATGAGTAAAAACACTAACTGTTACTACTGTACTATATTTTGATTAAATAAAAACCCAACGAAAATTATCAAACTCAAAATCATGTTTTTTTTTTTTTTTTTTTTTTTTTTTTTTTTTTTTTTTTTTTTTTTTTTTTTTTTTTACGTAAATGAATGCACTATTTCTCTTCCGTCCTACAGCTATTAATGTGATTTGTTTGTATTTTACACTAGTACTATCAAACTCTGGTAGTGGAAGGGGTTAGCAAATAGTGTTTCCGGTTCTGAACCGTTAATACAAACGTATAGCCAGGTTAATATTAGGAATGTTAGTAAAAATAAAATGATGTTCCTGTATATTGGAACCGGTGCACGCAAACACTTCGTCTAGTAATTACGGAACTTGAATTGTGTGCTAACCGGCTTAAGTAACAATGGAAGGCAATGCTAAATAAATCTTTGAGTTTTCTTCAATGCATGCCATGATGTTGCTCTGCAAATTTTTGTGAACATTACATAATTCATGAGAATACGTACAGAATTTTGGTTACAGCTTATATTAAAATGCTATCTGACATTCAACTCATGGCAAATGCAGTGAAACCGCACCTTAGTTTATATGTAGTTGTACTTGATGACGTTGTTCTCATTTTGGTTGAGTATTACGTACGATAGTAATGAATTTTAGTTTATTTTGTTTCTTTCTTTCATGGGAAGATTCCCATTAAGAGAAATTGCTGACATGCGTTTCATTTATGGAGGAACGAGTGGAACTGCAAGAAAAGATGTGAAGCTTCATCAGTCAAAATATAGGCCTAATTTACGATGCACCTAGTTCAGTGGTAGAGCGCTGGTACGTTCAACCAGAGGTCCCGGGATCGATACCCGGCCCCGGAACAATTTTTCCCTTGAAATTATTCAAATCTGCTTTACAGGGAGCTTCACCTGAAAGACTACATTTGCATAATATATACGTCACTGTGTACGTTAACAGAAAACCACAATTCCAAGTCACACAGAGATTGTGTGCACTCGATGTGGGTCTCTGGCGTTTTGTCAGCCCACGCGAGTTGTGTGGATATAAAGGGAAAAGTTGAGACGGTGTCGGGTGGAGTTCCCGGGTAGCTCAGTGGTAGAGCGCTGGTACGTTCAACCAGAGGTCCCGGGATCGATACCCGGCCCCGGAACAATTTTTCCCTTGAAATTATTCAAATCTGCTTTACAGGGAGCTTCACCTGAAAGACTAGATTTGCATAATATATACGTCACTGTGTACGTTAACAGAAAACCACAATTCCAAGTCACACAGGGATTGTGTGCACTCGATGTGGGTCTCTGGCGTTTCGTCAGCCCACGCGAGTTGTGTGGATATAAAGGGAAAAGTTGTGACGGTGTCGGGTAGAGTTCCCGGGTAGCTCAGTGGTAGAGCGCTGGTACGTTCAACCAGAGGTCCCGGGATCGATACCCGGCCCGGAACAATTTTTCCCTTGAAATTATTCACATTTATAAGAATTAAGCAACGTTTACAGCATTAGGGAGTATATAACCAAACTTCATAAAAAAGGCCTTGATTTCGAGGATAGCTGGCTACATTGAATACACACACAAAAACTTGTCTCCTTGAAATGAAACGTTTACGTATTTGGATTTTTGTATGCAAATTGTTGAAACATGTCACCTGTATCACCTCTAAAGTTTGTAACGAAGTCGCAGAATCACCCGGTATATGGAAAAGCTGCAACATATATTTGCCATGTTTTACGCAAGAGAGCTGAAAAAGTAATCAAACGGTATTTTGCAGATTTTATGACCGCTGCAATAAATTTTTATTGTTGGCATAGATTTTTTTTAAGTTCCAATGTTATTTCCCCTACATGTTTTATCGTAAAATCCTCCTTTGTATGTCTTCTTACGCAGCAAGACAGGAAATCTGCTTTTATGTATAGGCTGATAGAGATACGAGAAATGTAAATATATTGTACATCCCCGCTTCCATTGTATACTTATGCGTCCTTCTTTTGATCATTTCTGCTTTCAGTTTCATTTCTTCTTCTTACAGGCCTATCTCTTTAGCCTTCTTTATTTATCTTCTTTGTGCTTCCATTTTGTGCTCTTCCTTCCCCTTCTTCATTCTTCCTTACGTTTTCTTATGATTCAGCTTGTGATTTTTCACACAATTTATTCTTGTAAATTACACCGAGTCGTGCCAGGGTGACCATGATTTCCTCCTTCCTTGATGATGCTAGAGCTTGTACAATGAAGTACTTTATTGATGCTTCCGTTGTGTACACGTTTCTATGCTCGACCATGCCGAAATGTACTAATTACACACCTGACAGCAGTCCTTTAATGCATGTCATTAAAGTACACCTACTCATTAAAGGTCAGGTCTTTCAGCCAATGACGACTCAGGTTACAACTGTTCAGCCAATGACAGGTCAGCTTTCTACCGTTATAAAACCGCAAGTATCGATTATTCTCGGATATGCAATCGAAAGAGAATTAGCGAAAAGTCACGGAGGCTGGAAATCCAATACTGTCGCAGAAGGTTATGTTCTGTTACTATAATAATTAGCGTTAATTGTAAATAATATTCAAATAAATTCAATTTGTCATCTCGTTTTTCAATTCTAAATCAATTTCCAGGTTATACCACAGTAATCTTCATCTTTTTCTCTGCCAAAGTCAATGACATTCGGCCTCGGAAAAAATCAATACTTTCGCGTCTGCGCACATCTCACAATTCAGGTCAGTTCTCACATAACCATAAAAGACCTAATTTTAAATACTTTCAAGTTAGAAATATGGTCGAGCATAAAAAGTCGTATGAAACTAGCCTATAATGGTAATTAAGACGCTCGTATGAAAAGTATGAAACTCGCCTGCGCTCGTTTCATAAACAAACATACTTGCGTCTTAATTACTGCCATTATAGGCTCGTTGCATTATGTACTATTATTAGTTGATATTAGAGGAATAAATGATAATAAATGAATTTCTAATCCTATTCATGCCCCTAATCATGAATTAGATGAAATTTAAAATAATATACCTCTTATTAGAGTTATTAACAGGGAACGGATTTATATGGACTAAAAATATATGAAATATGTAAATATATATGTAGTTATTTTTACCAAAATATGGAATTAAATATGGATTTTTACCAAAATATGGAATTAAATATGGACTTAAAATTAGAAAAAAATGACTATGTACGTTAAATATTGGTACATTTTAATCAAACTAAACAAAAAATATAATGGACGTACCTTATCTTCCAATGTAGTTTCAACAAAACACAATTTTTATTGTCTGTTACCATAACAATAGGTTACAAACATTTCTTTCAAGTGCTGAAAAGTGAATCTTCTTCTATTGTCTCTGAGGATAGATTTATACTGACTAAAAGAGCGTTCGACGTCACAAGAAGTAACTGGTACATAATTCAATTTCACAATGTCTGCTGGGGATAAGTCCAAGTTAATCTTCACTGTTGATTCACCACTCATCACAGCAACAACCTTTTGTAGTTCTTCATATCCAGGGTTTTTTAAAAGTACAGTGTCCACCTTAGCTCTTACTGCATCTGCAACTTTACCTCTACCACGATTCAGTTGTTCCACAGTACTATTTATAATTTCAAAACTTTCAGATAGTGAAAGGTGCCTATTTTGGAGACTTTTGAGCGTTTTTATGATGCATGAAAATGTATGCTGAATGTGAGCTAAGTCATTCTTCACACTTATGTCACAGGTAACTGTTTTCGCAGTATCAATTGAGACTGCATCTTCAGAGTCCAATGCAAGGAGAACATTGTTAATAGAGTCTATATGTTCGGCATAATATTCAACTGCTTCTAGCCATGTACCCCATCTAGTTAAAATTGGCTTTGGTGGCAATGGAATTTCAGGGTACATTTCTTTCAACACGTTAACTCTACTGGGAGCTTTGAGAAATACTTTTTTCACTGATGAAATCAACAAATCTACTTTAGGGAAATTGTCTCTGACCACTTCTGCCACACGATGAAATGCATGCGCCACACAAGTAAAATGAGTCAATTTAGGATATACAACAGATAATGCTTGTCCAGCTTTGACCATATAAGGGGCAGCATCGCTAATAAAGAATAACACATTATCGTACATAATACCCTTTGGCCACAGGATACCCATAGCTTCGTTGAACAGTTTAACTATAGTTTTGTTATTGCACTTTTCTAGAACATCACAATGTAAAAGAATTCGTTCAGAATATTGTTCACTTAACAAACCGATAACTACATTACCAACAAGTCTACCTTCTTTGTCGGGAGTCTCATCAATGGAAACCCAAATTGAACTATCTTTAATTTCATCTCTTATCTTCTGTATTGTCTCATCGTAGATGGATGGAGCATACGTCTTCCTAAGTGTTGACTCATCCGGGATTGTATGTTGAGTATATTTTTCAAGGAATTCCCTGAAGACCTTATTCTTTAGTTTGTAGAGAGGAATATCAGCAGAGATGAGAGAACGGCACAGGTCGATGTTAAACTCAGATCTTACATTCGATGTTGTTGGTTGTGTTAAAAACAATTGTCTCTGCTTGGAATTTAGTTGTTTGTTGGCCTGATGTTTACTAGTTGTAATGTGTTGTTGCACCAGGAACTTTTGTGTAGATGATACTGCACACTGACACAAATTACAAAATAATATTTTATTGTCAGTTGATAAACCATCTTCTTTAAATTCTGAAATGTAACTTGTTAGTTTTGATTTTAAATTGACTGAATGACGTACTTTTGGCATATTTACCGTCTTTATAGTATGATTTACAAAACTGAACCTATGTGTACTCTGACTGGCATTTAACTGTTGAGCTGCACAACTGAAGTCTGTTAAAAATTTTAAATTAAATTAATACAGTTTTGTAACTTACTTTCCCATTGTTGATAGGACTGCTAATTTTCAAATAACTCTGATGTTAAAGGGATTACTGAACATGTGTTTAAATCTCTATTGTTGAAATGTATTTTTAAAAGTTAATGGAATTTTGTTTTGTTTTATTGTTAAACCTAATATAATATGGACTGTTTTATATGAAATATGGAAAATATATGGAAATTAACGAAAATATGTACTAAACTCTAAAATATGGAAAAATATGGAAAATAAAAGTAGGATTTTTCAACCCTACACATTGTGAAACATAAAGATAATGCAAAATATAAATTATATTAGCTTTATAAGTAAATATGTATTTACATATAAATCCTTTCCCTGGTTATTAATAAGAGGATTTTTGTTGAATTGTTGGTCATTAGAGAAGAGAGGATTTCCTCTTTAAATGGGGTATGAACCCATTAGCTTATTTAGCTTACTTTTCTAATATAATATTTAGTTTTGGATACATTTTGGTGTATGGTGCACAAACATTTTTGATATTTACGTAATAGTTTAATTCTGTTAAATGTAATAAAGGTAATTTTATATTACTTCATTTATCCCATCACGATAACCCTTTACTCAGGCACTTTATTTTTTATCGTTTTAAGAATTTTTTTTCTTTATTGGTTCTATGTTTATATTTAGTAATGGATTTTCATGTTATGTTGCTGGTAATTCGAATTTTTATTAATATAAGATATTATATATAAATAAATTATTTAAATAGAATAACCTAATTTACTAAAAATAGGGTTATTTATATTATAGTAATTAATTTATATAAATACAGATTTCATTATTTCATTATTGTTGAAGGGTAGAAGTATATATATATATATATATATATATATATATATATATATATATATGTATATATAATTATATTATTTATGTTAATATAAATCTAAATTAATAGAATATATATTACTTATATAAAAAAATATATATATATGTTAAATCCATTTATCAATTATTGGCTATCTAGTACATTGGGCAACGAGCCTATAATGGTGGTGATTAAGACGCAAGCATGATTGTTTATGAAACGAGCGCAAGCGAGTTTCATAATTTTTATGCCAGCGTCTTAATTACCATTATAGGCAAGTTTCATACGACTTTTTATGCTCGACCATATTTCTAACTTGAAAGTATTGAAAATTAGATCTTTTTATGGTTATGTGCGAACTGACCTGAATTGTGAGATGTGCGCAGACGCGAAAAGTATTGATTTTTTCCGAGGCCGAATGTCATTGACCTTGGCACAGAATAAGAATGAACATTACTCTGATATAACCTGGAAATTCATTTAGAATTGAAAAACGAGATGACAAATTGAATTTATTTGAATATTATTTACAATTAACGCTAATTATTATAGTAACAGAACATAACCTTGTGCGACAGTATTGGATTTCCAGCCTCCGTGACTTTTCGCTAATTGTCTTTCGATTGCATATCCGAGAATAATCGATATAACGGTACAAAGCTGACTTGTCATTGGCTGAACACCTGAACTTTGAAGAGTAGGTGTACTTTAATGACATGCATTACAGGTGTGCTACCACGTGTATAATTACTACATTTCGGCATGGTCGAGCATAAAATAAATAATGAATGGTAGGTGCGTAACTTTTATTGTTACTAATATTAAACCTTTACATCTATACTAATAATCAGGGAAAGGATTTATAAGTAAATACATATTTACTTATAAAGCTAATATAATTTATATTTTGCATTATCTTTATGTTTCACAATGTGTAGGGTTGAAAAATCCTACTTTTATTTTCCATATTTTTCCATATTTTAGAGTTTAGTACATATTTTCGTTAATTTCCATATATTTTCCATATTTCATATAAAACAGTCCATATTATATTAGGTTTAACAATAAAACAAAACAAAATTCCATTAACTTTTAAAAATACATTTCAACAATAGAGATTTAAACACATGTTCAGTAATCCCTTTAACATCAGAGTTATTTGAAAATTAGCAGTCCTATCAACAATGGGAAAGTAAGTTACAAAACTGTATTAATTTAATTTAAAATTTTTAACAGACTTCAGTTGTGCAGCTCAACAGTTAAATGCCAGTCAGAGTACACATAGGTTCAGTTTTGTAAATCATACTATAAAGACGGTAAATATGCCAAAAGTACGTCATTCAGTCAATTTAAAATCAAAACTAACAAGTTACATTTCAGAATTTAAAGAAGATGGTTTATCAACTGACAATAAAATATTATTTTGTAATTTGTGTCAGTGTGCAGTATCATCTACACAAAAGTTCCTGGTGCAACAACACATTACAACTAGTAAACATCAGGCCAACAAACAACTAAATTCCAAGCAGAGACAATTGTTTTTAACACAACCAACAACATCGAATGTAAGATCTGAGTTTAACATCGACCTGTGCCGTTCTCTCATCTCTGCTGATATTCCTCTCTACAAACTAAAGAATAAGGTCTTCAGGGAATTCCTTGAAAAATATACTCAACATACAATCCCGGATGAGTCAACACTTAGGAAGACGTATGCTCCATCCATCTACGATGAGACAATACAGAAGATAAGAGATGAAATTAAAGATAGTTCAATTTGGGTTTCCATTGATGAGACTCCCGACAAAGAAGGTAGACTTGTTGGTAATGTAGTTATCGGTTTGTTAAGTGAACAATATTCTGAACGAATTCTTTTACATTGTGATGTTCTAGAAAAGTGCAATAACAAAACTATAGTTAAACTGTTCAACGAAGCTATGGGTATCCTGTGGCCAAAGGGTATTATGTACGATAATGTGTTATTCTTTATTAGCGATGCTGCCCCTTATATGGTCAAAGCTGGACAAGCATTATCTGTTGTATATCCTAAATTGACTCATTTTACTTGTGTGGCGCATGCATTTCATCGTGTGGCAGAAGTGGTCAGAGACAATTTCCCTAAAGTAGATTTGTTGATTTCATCAGTGAAAAAAGTATTTCTCAAAGCTCCCAGTAGAGTTAACGTGTTGAAAGAAATGTACCCTGAAATTCCATTGCCACCAAAGCCAATTTTAACTAGATGGGGTACATGGCTAGAAGCAGTTGAATATTATGCCGAACATATAGACTCTATTAACAATGTTCTCCTTGCATTGGACTCTGAAGATGCAGTCTCAATTGATACTGCGAAAACAGTTACCTGTGACATAAGTGTGAAGAATGACTTAGCTCACATTCAGCATACATTTTCATGCATCATAAAAACGCTCAAAAGTCTCCAAAATAGGCACCTTTCACTATCTGAAAGTTTTGAAATTATAAATAGTACTGTAGAACAACTGAATCGTGGTAGAGGTAAAGTTGCAGATGCAGTAAGAGCTAAGGTGGACACTGTACTTTCAAAAAACCCTGGATATGAAGAACTACAAAAGGTTGTTGCTGTGATGAGTGGTGAATCAACAGTGAAGATTAACTTGGACTTATCCCCAGCAGACATTGTGAAATTGAATTATGTACCAGTTACTTCTTGTGACGTCGAACGCTCTTTTAGTCAGTATAAATCTATCCTCAGAGACAATAGAAGAAGATTCACTTTTCAGCACTTGAAAGAAATGTTTGTAACCTATTGTTATGGTAACAGACAATAAAAATTGTGTTTTGTTGAAACTACATTGGAAGATAAGGTACGTCCATTATATTTTTTGTTTAGTTTGATTAAAATGTACCAATATTTAACGTACATAGTCATTTTTTTCTAATTTTAAGTCCATATTTAATTCCATATTTTGGTAAAAATCCATATTTAATTCCATATTTTGGTAAAAATAACTACATATATATTTACATATTTCATATATTTTTAGTCCATATAAATCCGTTCCCTGCTAATAATAAATCTGTACCGAAATTTTTCTGGTCATTTTCGATTTTCCAAAAATAATTGGTCCTAATATATATAATTAACCACCCTGAAATCGAAAATCGCATTTTTGAAATTTTTGTTTGTATGTCTGTCTGTATGTTTGTTACCTTTTCACGCGATAATGGCTGAACCGATTTATATGAAAATTGGAATATAAATTAAGTTCGTTGTAACTTAGATTTTAGGCTATATGGCATTCAAAATACGTTATTTAAAAGAGGGGTTATAAGGGGGCCTGAATTAAATAAATCGAAATATCTCGCTTATTATTGATTTTTGTGAAAAATGTTACATAACAAAAATTTCTTCAAAAATGATTTCCGATAAGTTGTATTCTTTACAAAATTTTGATAGGACTGATATTTAATGAGATAAATGAGTTTTAAAATTAAAATAACGCCATCTAAGATGGTGCAATGAATTAAGAACAAATGACTTCGTCTATAACAATCGAAAGCTATTAAATATTGCCTACAGAGATTGTTTCTGTGTTTGTATGAAGTAATATCAGAAGCTAAATTAACCGATTTGTATAATTAATTATTATTTCACCATTGGAAAGTGTAGTTTCTCTAGATGGACATAATGCTATAATGTTATTACAGTAACGTCTGAGTAAATCGAGGACAGGTAAGATTAAAATAGCTTCTTATGCACAGAAAATAGGCTATTGTGTACATTCGTTTTCTGTATTTCTTAAAATAATATTTATGTACACTCATTTTAATCTCGGAGAATTAACGAACAACGAGAGTGTATTGATTTAGTATACAGTAATAGTACGTTAGCTTAGCAATCCATTATTTTATAATTCAAATTTTAACTATGCTCAATTGAATCGTGTTAAAATACATAAAATATATATGCAATAAATGCAATGCAAAAAAAATTGGGTAATGAGCGAAGCAGATTATCTTGCGCTGTTGTAAAAGTTGTTCCCTGGATCAAACGTCCTATTTTAATTATGTAATTACTTTATATTTATTTCTAACAGGTGCAGCGGAGCGCACGGGTACGGCTAGTATAAATATAAAACAACTTATCATCGACAATGAAGAATGGATACATCCTGACAGAGATTTGAACCTACGGCCATAGTTTCCATAATATAAACTTCCCTAAATACTATGCTATCAAATAATTACTTGCTGATGTGAGAGGAGAAACAATTAATAAAATGCCATTGTAGTGAACAATTTATAAAGGTTGGCTTTGGACTGAATAATCGCACATGCTCCTTGTATTCAGATGCTGCAAGCGGCCGGCGGCATGTTCAGTATAGGGACAAGCAGATCGATGACGTGTGTGTGCGTTCGAGGATAATGTATGGTCGAGCTCGCAGAGATGTGATTAATCGCAGTTCGACCACGACAACCTCTGCACAGGCGGATGACTCCTCAAAACATTACACTGTCATGTCTAAAAAAAAATACGCGCAGTGTTAAAACATATTACCGTTGTCCAAACATTACGCGGAACCGCGAATAGACAAGGAAGGTCTATCACTGCAAATATAGCTTTCTACAATCTTTCCTATTTCCTATCTTCCTCTTTGTCTCCTCATATGAACCAAATATTTTAATGTCTATCATCTGATTTCTTCTTCCGCCCCGAACTCTTTTCCCGTTCACCATTTCTTTCAGTGCATCCTTCAGTAGGCAGTTTTTTTCTCAGCCAGTAACCCAACCAGTTCCTTCTCCTCTATCTGATCACTAGACTTCGTTGAATTGCCACACGCAGCATGCAATCAGGTTGCCGACGTACGGTAGTATAGAAGAGGTGAGCGACCTCCCGGTCTCGTAGTATAAGCAGTTCGTGTTTAGAGATGTGACCGGTCCAAATAGATAGAGCAGCTACAGCTAATGTATACCTATGTACGCACATGTTTTTGCATTACTGTGGTTGGAATAGTCAAAGCTTAACATTTGTTCAGTGCAGACAAGAATTCAATCAAACATAGGCATACTACAATGAGAGTGTTGCTGTTCCAAACAATTGCCCCTGGAATACCCTTAACCCCGCAGCCAGTCTTGACCCGTTGGAAAACGTGATTGGATGCTGTTAATTATTATGCAGAATATTACGGAAAACTAATGGAGGTAATTTATGCATTGGATAGCACAGACAGTTCCGCTGTTGCAGCTGTAAAATCATTGCCTTCTGAACAGCTATTGGAAGATATTCTGTTCATTGATTCTAATTTTAATATCGTGTCCAAAGCATCACCGTGTTAGAATCGTCTAAAATACAACTCCCAGAAGCCTTTAATATTGTGTATAAAGTATCACAAACCGTTATTCAAAATAACAATTCACTAATTTCAGAAAAAGTGAAATGTAAGTTGAGAAACATTATTGCTAAAAATTCTGCCTATTCACAACTTCGTATTATAAATGATGTACCATCAGGTCACGACAAGACGTCTGAAATTGGTGTACTAAAAAGTAGTGACTTTCCGTTCTTCAAATATACACCTATTACATCCTGTGATGTTGAACCTACATTTTCCCAATATAAAAACTGTTTGAGTGACATCGGAAAAGATTACTTTGAAGTCGCTCAAAATGTACGTAACTCTTATCTGCAATGCACATATTCAAGGATGATGTGAGTATATTACATTACATTTTAAGAGTTAATATATCTCACTACAAAATAATTGTGTATTTACATGTTTAGACATTTCCTACCTCAATGATCATTCATTATATTTCTAGAATGCAGGATACAGGTTTTATTGTAACCGCAGTATAGATTAGATTAGATTAGATTTATTTATTTAACCTGGTAGAGATAAGGCCGTCAGGCCTTCTCTGCCCCTCTACCAGGGGATTACAACTATAACATGAACAATAAGATTACAATTAATATTAAATTTACAATTACAATTACAATAAAAATTAAAGTACGACAAGAATACCTGATTAATGAAAGCTAGACATTTTATCATAGAAGTTAAGAACAAAGAATATTTTTGTATTTACTAAATCACAAATTAAACCTACAATAACAAAATTCTATAGTGATGAAATTACCGGATATTGAGATATTTTGAGGTAGATTAAAAGAACTATTTACAAGAAACCATGTCTGAACGAGTCTCAATAACTGACCAAGTGCCTAGTAAGTTTGCGTTTGAATTGAATTTTATTTCGACAGTCCCTGATGCTAGCAGGTAACGAATTCCAGAGTCTTGGCAGGGCTATTGTGAAAGTATACTGCTCAGTGTTTACATTAGAGGCATACTCCACGCCCCCTTCTCATACAGTCTATACTGCGTGCATGGTAAACCTTACGATTCTCGTGGGAATTCCACGAAGTCTACTGATCAGTATTCCACTTCATACAAAGCACTTCACTAGTTTCTTCCTGAGTTCTTTTTCCATAGATCTGCACAAGATGCTCCTTTTTCTATTAGAAGCTTCCTTTGCCTTTGCCTTCCTTTTGACTTCCTGGCACCAGCTCATATAACTGTTTATAGTACACCCCAAGTATTTGAAGCTTTTCACTTCCTCTGCTGCCTCTTTTGGAACTCGAAATTTCACATTCTTTATTTTTCTATGACCATTGTCTTCGTCTTTTTTGCATTTATCTTCATCCTATACTGCTCATAGCTGTCATTTATTTCTAGTAGCATATTCCTTAGTATCATCTCCTCTTCTGCTAACAACGTCATATCATCAGCAAATCTTATGCACTTTATTCTTGTTCCTTCTACTATTACCCTTCCCATGTTCTGAAAACAGTTCTTCGCTAATTCCTCTAAGTAGATCCTTGTCGTACTCCGACCCATGTCCGCTTGCGAAAGACCACGTTCAATGTTACATAATATTCGTCTTATCTTCCAACGAAAACACTTTACACTTTGTAGTACATTCACTGCTCGAACACTAGAAACAGACTCAGGTAGAAATGACAAACGTTGTTATGGTGTGACTGCGTGCTGAGCCTTGGAATTTCCCGAATCACTTGATGGCATCGGAATCTTACCATAATTTATGCTCTGGAGATAATAAAAGAAGTCAGAGTGATTGTGCTTAATTGCATAGAATCACCCATTTATAGGCCTAATTTTAATAAGAGTATATTTAGCACATAATCTATATTAATAATAAACCTGCAGCCGAAATTTTTCTGTTAATTTTCAATTTTCCAAAAATAATTGGTCCTAACATATATAATTAACCGCCCTGAAACCGAAAATCGCTTTTTTGAAATTTTTGTTTTTATGTCTGTTTGTCTGTCTGTCTGGATGTTTGTTACCTTTTCACGCGATAATGGCTGAACCTATTTATATGAAAATTGGAATATAAATTAAGTTCGTTGTAACTTAGAATTTAGGATATATGGAATTCAAAATATTTTATTTAAAAGGGGGGATTATAAGGGGGCTTGAATTAAATAAATCGAAATATCTCCCTTATTATTAATTTTCATGATAAATATTGAATAACGAAAAGTTTCTTTAAAAATAATTTCCGATAAGCTTTATTCTATGCAAAATTTTGATAGGACCGATATTTAATGAGATAAATGAGTTTCAAAATTACAATAACAACGCCATCTAAGGCGGTGTAATGAAATAAAAAACAAATGACTTCGTCTGTAAGGGGCCTTGGACAGCAACAATCGAAAGCTATGAAACATAGCCTACAGACAATGTTTCTGTGTTTGTATGAAGTAATGTCGGAAGCTAAATTAACCGATTTGTATAATTAATTATTAATTCACCATTGGAAAGTGTAGTTTCTCTCGATGGACATAATGCTATAATGTTATCACAGTAACTTCTGAGTAAATCGAGGACAGGTAAGATTAAAATAGCTTCTTATGCACAGAATACTAGATAGGCTATTCTGTACATTCGTTTCCTGTATTTCCTAAAATAATTTTTATGACAGAATAAGTGGTCTCTGGATCAAAATAATCGCATTTTAATTTTTTTAATACAATTTAAATTAAGTAACGTAATAAACGATACATCCTTCTATAAAACACGAATGTTCCCTGGATCAAATGTCCTATTTTAATTATGTAATTACTTTATATTTATTTCTAACGGGTGCAGCGGAGCGCACGGGTACGGCTAGTACCAAATAAGTAGCTTATTTTATCTGATAAATAACACGACGGAAACTGTCAAAACCAAAAAATTAATTTCTCAATATCATTAGCAATGCAGTTAAATTTTATATGCCTAGTACGGAAATACAGGCCCGTGTAAAAAAAACATATACAAGTGTTATCTCAAGCATTGGCAAATATCCTTCGTTACATTGTGCTTTAACATTTCTGCACTGTGATTAGGAATTGAGTTGCTAATGACTGGAATCTGACCCGGACAATGAATGGCAGACTGCACTGTGCAGCGACACAGCAGGTTACAGCTGAGTCCAGACCACTCCATATCTGTGACAGATCAACCAGTGCTCTTCCTCTTCTCCTCCTCTCATCCTCTTTTCCTCCCTACGCAATTATATCGTCAGCTGTCCATGAATGAGCAGTTAATCACCTGCATATTGTGTGATCAGCGTCCTGCTGCTATCAGCGCTCTCCACTATCTTCATGTTCGTACAGGCCTGCACTCGTAACTTGCTGGAAAATTGTTTTCCACAAAGGATATTTTTATACACTCAAATTCTTCAGACTAGCTATTTATTTAGAGACTAGCTCAAAGCACCCGGCGTTGCTCGAGTTTTCCTTTCTGCTTCTATTTTTAATTAAACTGGTTGTTAGACTTTTCCGAAGTCTCGGAAACTCAACTATAGACAACCAAAACGAATTGTTATTAAGCTTTCCTCGTCCATAAGGATGAATCTTTACATATGTAGGGTCACTTATATGCAATTATTAATGAACTTCTTAGCCAAATGCCTGCCAGGCCTAACTTAATTTAAAACAGCTGTACATCAGGCATCGAAAAGAAAACATTTCATAATATGTCTTAAGTTAACTGTTTGAATAAATATTATATATTTTTTTTGTTTATTTATTTATTCTGGTGCAGTTAATGCCATCAGGCCATTTCTTTCACCCTCAGAAATTTAAATAAAATAATAGAAAAAATCGAACTCTAAACAAAGTAAAACCAAACGAAAATATATCAGAAAAATGTGTTAGCAATGTCTGAATGTTCAGCAAGTGAAAAACACACACTTCGGTCCCTATACACCCACTTAGCGTTGACTCAGTGTTCTACAGCACGCACCTTGGAAGGCTGGGAGTCTTTTCAAACATTTTCTATTCTAAATGTAGTTTGAAACAGAAATGTTGTAAATGTTACGTTTTTAAAGAGGCAACGTTTACAAATACAGCGAACGTAATACATACATACAAGTGTTATGCCCATGGGCAGGTCTTTCACTGCAAACCCAGCTTTCTCCACTCTTTCCTATTTTCTGCCTCCCTCTTAGTCTCCGCATATGATCCATATCTTAATGTCGTCTATCATCTGATATCTTCATCTGCCCCGAACTCTTCTCCCGTTCACCATTCCTTCCAGTGTATCCTTCAGCAGACAGTTTCTTCTCGGTTAGTGACCCAATCAATTCCTTTTTCTCATTCTGATCAGTTTCGGCATCATTATTTCTTTACCCACTCTTTCCAACACAACTTCATTTCCTATTCTGATTGTTCACTTCACATTCTCAATTCTTCTCCATATCCACAATACAAATTCTTCTATTCCTTTCTCTTCAATTCGTCATAATGTCCACGTTAACATGCCACATTCCACACAAAGCACTTTACTAGTCTCTTCCTACTAGCTTTTTTTTGCAGGATACACAACATATCAGGTACAGCAAAATAGATTAATGTGAAGAAAGGGGGAGATCAAAGAGTTAAGTATAAAGATAAAATATGGAAAGAATTACAGATGAAAAAATAAGAAGAGCCAGTTGTGTATATGGTTAGGTGTGTAATTGTACTTACACTTAGCCAACTTGGTAGCTTAGTTGATAGGACACTGAGCTACGACGATCGCGGACCAGAGATCAAATCACTCCGAATAATATTAGTGGTGGAAAAGCTATGGTCGTGAGGGTTTTTCTTGGGGTTGTTCATTCTCCCTCCCCATTCCTCTAAAAAGTTACACCATTTCTCTTTCATTATCATCTCCGTTTCGAAAAACGAGTAACTTCGTTTATTCTGCCTCGGGTCGGCCGTCCGCCGTGGCAGATGTGTTCCTAGTGATTTGCCAAAAGATTGATAGATGTTACTGGTGTTGGGTTCTAGACGATTTAGAGAACTGCAGAAAGCAACCGGAGTCACTGATCTCACCGTAGCGAGTATTTGGACTTGTTAATCTGAACATTAATGGGAATAATGAAGAAAGTTTAAGTATTTGGTTATACAAAACCATTTACAAATCAGTTTATATCTCATTTATGTGATTTTGTGAAATGGCAATAGATTTACAGTTTTGAAGCAAATTGAATGAAATGTTCGTTATCTACTTAAAACTTGCTTTCAATTGCTAATATACTTTTGAATAAAATGGATAGATTGGGAATTAATGGAATGGCTTTAAAATTATTTAAATCTTACTTAAGTAACAGAACTCAAGCAATTAAATTAAATGATCACCTTAGTGAATCACGTAACATTAATATAGGTGTACCTCAGGGGACGATTTTAGATCCTGTTTTGTTTTTAATATATATCAATGATTTACTTAAAATTGACATTGAGAAATATTCTGGTACTCTCTATTCTTATGCTGATGATACTGTGGTTATATTTAGCGGTCCGAGTTGGAATGAAACTTATCAAAATTCTAACAGTGGTATTAACATTATTAAAGAATGGCTGGATGCTCACTTACTTTCTTTGAACGTTTCTAAAACAAAATTAATACCATTTTCATTAACATCACATAGACTTGAGCAACTAAAAATGAATAATAACAGAAGTGTAACAATACATGATTGTAACCTACCTACTTGCTCATGTAACGCTTTGAGTGTATCCTCACAAGTTAAATATTTAGGCATTATTATTGACCAACATTTAAAATGGGACAAGCATGTCTCCTTCCTGTGTAACAGATTGCGTAAAACAATCCACAAATTTTCCATTCTATGCTCTTATTTACCTGTTTATGTTCTGCGTACTGTGTACTTAGCTCTGTTTCAATCAATAATCCAGTGTGATATATTAGGTTGGAGAGGAATGGCAAAATCGACTCTCCATCCTTTAAATTTGCTCCAAAAAAGAATTATAAAAATTTGTCTATATAAACCTTTTTATTACCCAACAAAATTAATTTTTCAGGAATTTGGTGTATCAAATCTAGAACAAATTTATAAACAAACATTGCTGATTTACTTCCATAAAAACCACAATAAATTTAAATTTGATCCTCACGAATACCATACCAGACAAAATTACAGTTTCTTTCTAAATATTCCGAAATGCCACACAACTGCCGGATTAAAACACAGCAGAAGTTTTGGACCCAAAATATATAATGAATTAATTAGAGCTTACCCTGAGCTAAGTACACTTAACTCACATAGATTTCAGAAACAAATCAGATTAATTATTTAATTGTTTAAGCTAATTGAGTTAAAAATTGATACTCTAAAATTTATGTATTTTTGTATTTTCTATTTGTATTGTAACTTTTTAAAAATAAACAACAATGTAACTTTATTATCTCAACAATAATAATTCCTTTCTACAATTCACATTAAACGCTCTCGGCAACAATGGGATTTGCTCTCCACACACGTAACACAGTATTCGTTAGTGCACTCCACAGACGACGACAATGACAATTCACTAGGACTATTACGAACAACAATGAACTGTTAATCTTAACTAATATTTACAAAGCACTATTTACAAATCAGAACTGTCAGTTCTCAGTTCACAGTTCTTCTAGCTGAGTCACTCGAGTTCACAGTATCTCGAACCACAGACCTTCAGAGACAGTCCACTGTACTCGAACTCAGGTCCCTCCAACTGCGGTCCACTGCACTCGAACTCAGGCCTTCGGATGCTGACACAGTTGCGGACGCACACTCGAGTCGAATTCCGGTATTGGATTGCTTGCTCTGGCTTACTCACTGAATGGCTGAATATACTGAAAACTGCCCAAGTTCGCTCGCGTTTCTTCTTTTATAGCAAAATCATAGTTGCGAGAAATTTCTACGGGTGTGCAGAGATAGCTCTCTAGAATTATCTGGATATCTCCACTTCGACGGATTTCTGGAAGAGTCGGGAGAGTCCGTCCCCCCTTCACTCCGCACGCAGCAGTTGCCCGCGCACCCTCCTCTCGTCGCGTTGACGTAATACACCCTCTCTGCCCTTCAGCATGCAGATGCTCCCCGTACCAGCGTTTCGTCTGCCGCGCGCCCTGTCGGACGCGTGTTCAAACCCCGTTGCAGCTGTCACAGTATATACACCCTATTATTACATGCTGTATGTATTTTACCATTATTTAATGTTATTGTGCTCAATGAACTCTCTTAATTTTGTGATATATTTTGTATAACTGATCTGAACTGCGCCCGAGCACGAGCTTCTGCTCTTTCGGGCTGCAATGCCTAATCTAGCTCAAGTATAAAGTATTAAATAAATTATTATTATATTATTATTATAATTTTCAACAATGACTAATTTTAAAAAATCTCATAGTCGGCCTCATGGACCGGTCCCAGAACGTAAAAAAAAAAAAAACTAATCAGTACGCTAAGTCAAGGCTCAATAATTCGAGTGTTTAAGTTGAATGAATTGAAGTTGATAAACGTGAGAAATGGTATACAGTGGCGACAAGAAGAACATTGTTTTTTAAAACAAGCTATTATCTGCAGTTTTAGTTTTCTTTTCATTTTGCTTGCCAGTATTTTGTAGCCCGGTTAAGTTGAGTAAGACGTATAAGTTGTGACAGCATTCATAGCGCATGAAATTTAATTTAATGAAGTCAAAAATAAATTAATGTAAATTATGTTATAAAAAGTCTTCATATTATACCTCATAATTTCTTATCTCATGTTAATCTAAACTTAAACAGTCACATTTCAATTTACATTATTTTCTCTCGTCTCGTCTCTGCTCTCTCCCCTCTCCTCTCTCCTCTTTCCTCTCTCCTCTCCACAGTTAGCTGTAATCAATGGTACTTTTAAAAAGCTTGGTTCATGTCAAAGAGGCAAACTTGTGGAGCAGTTACAAACACCTTCCACCTTTATAAAAATAACAATTTATGTGCTAAGTTCAAGCATTGACATTTTAAGCATTAAAGTGTATTTATTCAATGGGGATAATTAAATTACAGTAAAGCTTCTTACTATTGGGCAGGTAGGATTTAAATGTGCACAGTTTTGTATATAAAACGCTCGTAACTACCTTTGCAAGGTGATATACGGAGTATGAAGTGTACTGTAATTCCATGCAAAAATGAAACCGGAAGGTGGTGTGCATATTTCATTAATAATTTCACACTTAAGAAACTTTAATGGGCCCAGAGAGCTTTTAAGGAATTTTGATGTGTCAAATAAACGTACTAAGTGTTGCGCTAATATGACTAATTGGATGGTGTGTTCAGAATACATAGCGTGTCATTAAGCGACGAAATTAATTTTGAGTTTTTGGTTTTGTAAGAAACAAAGAATTGCATCGGAAAGAAATGACCTACTATTAATGCTCAACATTTTATGTCGCATAACGTTTTATAGGACGTTGGAAAGGCTATGTTCGTCAATAGTTTGTTTCTACGTTCTTCCTGTTTTTATTATTAAATTTCCCATAATGCAAATGATCCTCGTCAACCGATGCAGAAATCAACTGGGAACTATTACACTGTGATATATCCCAAAAATTTCATATACTTGGACCCAATAGTAACATGCGTTACAAGAGCGGTATGTTGAAGTTTTCATGTTCGAGGAAAAGTTTGAAAAAGCGAAACGTAGTTGAGCTTTTTTAATTTCCGAGAATTGAAAGAAAACATACCGCTCGTGTTCGTACATTATTTTGTGCGAAGATCGTTTATTACATACTTGAAAGAGGAATTTCTAATTAGTTGCAATGAAATCTCAATCTTGGTTTCTGATCAATGACGGAAAATTTGCAAAACAAAAATATCTATCTTCAACATTGTTGCTTTAAAATGTTTTCTGTGTTTACTATACTCCAGCAGGCCGTGATATACGTCTGTCTTTTTTTCCCCCAGTCTATAAATGCGAACTTATAACAAACGGTAAGGTTATGTAATGATTTATTTTTCATTTTAATATTTTAACAATATTATTTATATAACATATTGCAGTAATAACATCGGCAAGTTTAATTTTGCCGGTCAAGGAGATGTTTAGAAATGGAAAATATCTTTGAGTCTGGAATCTTGTTGATTTTTTCACGGCTTCCTTAATGTTACTTGCATCACGAATACAGTAACTTTAGTGGAGTTGTAGAGTTTACTTAATTTTTGCAAATATTTAAAAACAATAATTAACAGTGCAATTTAGGTGAAATTGCAGTGGTAAGTTTCCAATTTATAATTATTACAATATTGAACGTCTCTAAAAATAATATGTTAAAAGCTTAACGTAGTAAAATCAATATGTCACTTAAGCGGTAAGAAGAGGGAAATTGTTATGTGTGTTAGGTTGGGAATACTGATTGTGGAATTTTAGACTTTCCGCGGATTGGTTTTGTGCGGAAACCAAGCAAATACGCACGATCTCGCACAAAATATATAATGCATTTATTAGAGCTTACCCTGAGCTAAGTACACTTAACACACATAGCTTTAAGAAACATATCAGATTAAAATTGTTACTCTAATATTCATGTACTTTTCTATTTTCTATTTGTATATAGACCCTATTATTACATGCTGTATGTATTTTACCATTTATTAATGTTATTGTGCTCAATGAACTCAATTTTGTTATATATTTTGTATAACTGATCCGAACTGCGCCCGAGCACGAGCTTCTGCTCTCTCGGGCTGCAATGCCTAATGTAGCTCAAGTGTAAAGTATTAAATGAATAATAAATAATTTTAATTTGTAAAGGAACAGACACATTGTTAACGGTTTGACTAGATCATTCTTGCTACTAAATCCTGAGTTCTTGTGAATGACGTGATATTATTGTATAAATTTAACATCAGCATCACTTTCGTCGTCATAATCATCATCATCATCATCATCATCATCTATTGAGGATTACACTCTTATAGTACAAAGGTGCGTGTGAAATAGACAGAAAAAATAAGAAGCGAAGCTGTGTTGGAAAGAGTGGATGAAGAAAAAATGATGCTGAAACTGATCAAGAAGAGGAAAAGGGAATTTGTTGGGTAATTACCTGAGAAGAAACTACCTACTGAAGGATGCACTGGAAGGAATGGTGAATGGCAGAAGAGTTCGAAGCAGAAGAAGGTTCCAAAATAATAATAGACGACATTAAGATATATGGATCATATGCGGAGAGTCAGAGGAAGGTAGAAAATATGAAAATCTGGTGAATGCTGGGTTTGCTGTGAAAGCCTGCCCTTGGACACTAATATATCTGCTCCATCTTTCCATAAAGTCATTTTTCGTTTTTTTTTTTTTTTTTAATCTTGCTGTTAATTCAGGACTTGGCAATCTTCCGATTCTACATTAGTCTAGGTAAATCTGTCCAACACATTACAATGAAACACACGGAAGGCTAGAAGGTAGAACTTTGATTCTTTCTTAGCCCTCTTTATCTTCTTGTTCCTTTACGGTTTAGGCCACAGTCTGTTCCGACTTGTTATGGAAAACTGTATCCTTAGGTCGATCTTGTTCTCTTTTAGCATTTGGTTTATATCTAGTTTTGGTAGTTTTCCTTTGTCCATTCAGGTAACATCTACTTTCATTTTTAGATTTTGTTTTTGTTCATCTCCTATATTTACAATTCTTCCTTATAGTTTTCATTTTTTTCACTTTATCTAATAAAATGCATCCTTCAATATCTCTGAGATATTTCATTTTTGCTACTTTTTTTTTTGTCTTTTCCCGCTTTCTACGTGTCCATATCTCTGCTCCATATATGAATGTTGTCCACACCTGTTGAGTAACGGCTAGCGAGTCTTGCCGCGAAACGAGGTGGCCCGGGTTCGATTCCCGGTTGGAGCAAGTTACCTGGTTGAGGTTTTTTCCGGAATTTTCCCTCAACCCAATATGAGCAAATGCTGGGTAACTTTCGGTGCTGGACACCGGACGTATTTCCTCGGAATTATGACTTCCATCTCATTCAGACACTAAATAATCTAATATGTTGATAAAGCGTCGTAAAATAACTACAAAAAAATACATGAATGTTGGAGTCACAATTACCTTGTAGAACTTTGTCCATCTCTTCGTATTTTTCCTTTCACGAACCTTCTTATTGTTCCGCACATGGCTTTGTCTATCTTCTTAATTTGTTATAATGCATCCTAAATATCGACACATGTTTCTAAATTAAATAACAAATTAGAATTTTGTTCTAACGAGATGTCTGCCACATAATACCATAGTTTCTGTTTTTTTGAAGATATTCTCGTATTATAATCTTTACCAAGTTCTTGCAGCGAGTAGGCCTCAGCTTTCTTAACCTTCACATTACAAACACGTGATATTTTCAGCACCTCGCTTCGACCGACTCTTACTTTCGAGTAAGCTTTGATACTCAATTTTGAATGAGATTAATTGGACAGCGGAGATATTTTGGAAGTAACAAGATATGAAATTACGTCATATCTAATTTTGGCAGCAGGCTCCTTCAGCCTATCTGGAGCTGTTTAAAAATTGATGTAATTGATTAGTATTTCTTCTTTTGAATACCGGCATGTCTAATCTTGTTCAATTATAATTCTCAATTCTCAATAATTCTCACTACTTACCAAGGTTTTCATAACATGGACAAGAATAACTATTTTAATGTAATTTATATGTGCTGGTTACGAATATGACATTGAAAAAGTGCCTCAACTTTTCACATGTTTTTAGAAACTTATATTTTTTAGTTAGCGAATAATATAAAAATGTGTTAAAACCTAGCCATTTTCAAAGGTGTTCTTTTCTTTAACGTCGATCTTTTACACAATTATATATCATTTCCGTTCTTTTAAGGTACCATTGAAACATACTTTCACTTCTGTGGGTTAAATGAGTGTTACCCTTAGCGATGGTTTATTGTTTTATTATGCAGCTGTACGAAGGGTAGGTCACATCTGCCTATAACTAGAGTTGGGTCGATTCGTGAACGAATCGTTCATTCGAACGACTAATAATAAATAATCGTAAGAATCGATTCGTGGTATCAGCGAATCGTCGTTCAAAAGAATCGTAACGAATCGTCGTTCAAAAGAATAGTAAGGAATCGGCATGGTATCGTAACCCACGATTCTATTAGTTGCTTGATGTAACCTGTCAACGGACTTTTCCGAACCGTGTCGAATGCTCCCGAGCGAGAGTGAAATCAAAATATGTACTGCATTTGTTAAGTATGGAAAATAATGAACACTAACCTGAAATTTGCATAGTTAAATAGAGATGTAATGCAAAAAATGTACTTCATAATAAGGTTCAGTTGATAAATTATAATTTAGAGACATTATCTTGGGTAATCTTGTAGACTAATGGAGGTCATACTGAATGGTTCCAGCCAATGAGAAAGAGACAATCCAATGTCTCGCCTCTTATGCCATCTATGCGAGAGATGTAGAACGTTTTTGTTCTACGCGTGGTTTGCAAACGACGATTGCGACGATTCAAAAGAATAGTTGGAATCGCAGTCTGGGAATAATCGTGAACTCGTTGACGATTCAAACGAATAGTTGGAATCGCAGACTGAGAAGAATCGTGAACGCATCGTTAGAATCGATTCGTAATGTGTTATTGAATCGTTGGAATCGACTTCTGAAAAAGAATCGTGTTGCCCAACTCTACCTATAACTGACTAAGGGAAAGATAAGAGTGAGAAGCCTTCCAACTCTTAAAGACTCTGTTCCCTAAAATCAGTGTTGCTAAATTAAAAGAAGGCATATTTGTCGGTCCACAAATTATAAAACTTTTGAAGGACAGCATTTTTTAGAAAAAACTTAACCCCAAGGAATTATCAGCATGGAAATCTTTTGAATCTGTCGTCAAAGGGCTTTTAGGAAAACACAAAGCAGAAAATTATCGCCAATTAATAGAGACGTTAGTAAGAAACTACAAAAAAATGGCCTGCAGTATGTCACTGATGATCCACTTCTTACATTTATTCACTTTTGGACGTCTTTCCTGAGAACTTGGGGACTGTAAGTGATGAGCAGGGAGAGCGATTTCACCAAGAAATTACTACAATGGAGCAACGGTATCAAGGAAAATGGGATTCAGCGACGATGGGCGATTATTGCTAGTTTTTAAAAAGAGAAAATTCCAGTTCCCATAAGACAAAACAAGGAAGATTTTTTATCTTTCTCTATTTTATTGCACGAAGAGTGGATTTTATAACTCCTAATAGCTGGTCGGTTATTGATGTATCAGTTTTATCATATCTAAGCTGCCCTTGGAAATTTTACACAAAAAATGAAAACAAAATAACTTTTAATAGGTAAAAAAATCCTGATTTTTTTCAATGTATCAAGTAAGTATCTATAACACAAAAACATGACGTGTTACGATCGTTTCACTGTCATTTTCGTGTTCAACGCATGCAAATTAGTTAAGATCAGCCTGTTTTATGAATGTTATGAGATAAAAATTCAAATTTGTTGAGTAGTGTTATCTACAGGGACATCACTTTATTTTTACCAACATTTTTAACATTATCCTGGCTATACTCGGAAACACTGTTGCCCCCTTCCATTACAGGAGTTTGATGTTACTAGTGCAATATGTAAACAAATCATTTTACTAGGTATAGGAGGAGAGAAAAGTAGTGTATCCATTTATGTTGTAGAGAAATACGATATTACGATTTTCAGTTTGATCATCACTTTTACGGAATTTATCAAAATACAGTAGAGTAGTAACATTTTTTTTTTCAAAAACTCAACTTTTCAGGCGCCTATGTTCGTTATGTAATGTCTACTTTATTTAGCATATTAATTATTGATGTTAACATACAATATAGAGAGTGCATTTAAATTGAGGGGGTCATAAGTAAAGGGCTGTAAGTGCACTTAAGTTACTTTTGAGAAAATGGGGTTTAAATATTTAAGCTTTCGTAAAATCGGTGAAATTTTTATTTAAATTTTAGTGTGTGATGCGATTAAAATATTCCTTTGCCACTAAAATTTTAGATACTTTAGCTTACACTGGATGCACTTAACTCATGTTATTACAAATGTCACTAGCATTCCTTTGCTTCTAGCCAACTCAATTCAAAAAAAGCTAATCTGAAATTTTAAACAAGTTGCTGAAAATGGTTGCCGTTCATTACAATGCAGGCTTCAATTCAGTACGCATATTATTAAAAATATTTTGAAGCATATTCTCTGAAATTGAATTTATCGTTTCTTGAATATAATTTTTTAGTACGATATTATTAATATAGGTTCTTTCATCTATAGAAAACGCAATCATATTTATGAAACACACTATACACTGCAGTGTTTACTTCACTGCTTGAAGACTTCGAATGCAACAGCGGCCGTAAGTTTGTGTGTCTGACGGGAGCAAGGACATTAGTGAAGGGGTGGGAGTGAGGTACATTCAGAAATGCAGGTACAATAAAAATGCAAGTAAAAATAAAATGATGTCCCTGTACAACTATTGACTGTTTCCACAACCTTCATTTCTTCAGCTCCATTTTTACATACAGATATTTATTTTTTCGTATACTACTGTCCCTAATCCACATACAAACACTGGAATTTGCTAAAAGTCACTGCTTATTTTCCTCTGTGTTTTTTCTTGTATGACAAATCTGTTGGCCTTCCATGTTTACATTGGCGCGAAAAGCTGATAATCTACACACGTACAAACATTACTGTTTATAAACCTCCACAGATAAATGTTGGCGGATCACAGAAACAAGAAATTAAAGCGATGAATACTTTCAAGGATTTATATAGGTGAACACACTCATGACATTTTCACTGGAATTTCAGGACAAAGTTCACAAAATCTTCAGGATATTTTTGACACACAATATTACTAAGTGAAGCTTGTTCTCGATGTCCAGATCTTGATCGTCCACTGATTGCTTTTCTGATGTTAGTTTGGTATTTGGGACTTCAAATCACGCATTTCAAATCTTTTTAAGTACTGTAAAACTATAGGCATAGCACCATCAGAGAGCTAATAAAACTGACGCGACGTTGCACTATCGTATATTATGTGATGAAAATAATGTTGTCCTTGATTGAGAGGGTTCTAACCAGCATTTATAGGCCATCTCTAGCCATTGTACCCTGGTATCCGCCTTTCATTGTACAGTATACAGGATGTTTAAAAAATACGGGACATAATTTCAGGTATGTATTTCCCACATGTAGACAATCAAAATAGTTCATTACAACATGTGTCCGGAAATGCTTCATTTCCGAGTTATGGCTTTCACAACATTGAAATTCACCGGAACGTTTTTCATTCCGCAGATCGTTGTCATTACAGAAGATGTTCAAAATGTCCACCTCCTGCTTGAATACAGACCTCACATCAATGTCTCATTGACCTGCGAACACGATCCCAAACTCCAGGAGTATTGCGTATGTCCTCAGAACATGCCAAAATTCGATTCCGAAGGGATTCCAAATCAGGCACCGGAGACGAATAAACCAATGATTTTAAATGGCCTCACAAGTAGAAATCGAGAGGGTTCAGATCAGGTGAGCGTGGAGGCTAAGCAATTGGGCCACCTCTACCTATCCATCGATCAGGAAACCTTCGATTCAAGTACCGGCGAGCCGTACGACTGAAGTGTGCAGGAGCGCCTTCATGCAAGAAGTGAATGTGTTGACGATTGATCAGTGGAGTGTCTTCTAAAACATGAGTATGGTGTTTTCCAGGAAGTTTGTGTACGCCTGCCCCGTATGTCTGTTTACAAGTACATGGGGTCCAACTAATTGATCACCAATGATACCGGCCCACATGGTGAGGGAGAACCGCACCTGATGATGAGATGGAACAGTTGCACGTGGGTTTTCATACGCCCATACATGCTGATTGTGGAAATTTGTTATGCCATCTCGTGTGAACTGTGCTTCATCTGTAAATAATACTAAGGCAGGAAAGTTCGGATTTACACCACACTCCTGCAAGAACCACTGACAGAACCTAACTCGTGCAGGGTAATCTGCTGGTGACAAGGCCTGTACACGTTGCAAATGATAAGGATACAATTGATACTCTTTCAACAGTCTCCAGACAGTCATATGAGGAACATTGACTTGTAACGCTACCCTTCGTGTGCTGATAGAAGGAGTCATGTTCACAGCCTCCAGAATCTCCTCCTGTACTTCTGGAGTTGTAGATCTTGGTCTTCCCCTTCCCAAAGCAGGAGAGTTAAATTTTCCATACTAGCACAGACGGTAATGGAGACGTACAAATGTCTTCCGATCTGGACATTGTCGCTGTGGGTACCTCTCCTGGTACAAACGACGAGCCAGCGCAGAATTGCCGTCCGCCTTACCGTACATGAAGTGTATCTATGCCAGGTCTTGATTTGAATACATGTCGCACAGTCTAACGCCTACACAACACTGAATGTAACCTTCGCCTCGGAATGAACTGTCAGAGTGCCCTCTTAATGTCTCCTTTGACGGCAACGACCTACGGAAAGAAAAACGTTCCGGTGAATTTCAATGTTGTGAAGGCCATTACTCGGAAATAAAGCATTTCCGGACACATGTTGTAATGAACTATTTTGATGTGGGAAATACATACCTGAAAATATGCCCTGTATTTTTTAAACACCCTGTTTACCAATTATATTAGGCTATGGAAAGTAGGCCCTATGTTTTTGAAGACCGGTATCTCAGAAGGTAACCAGAGAGCGGGTTTTAGATCACGTCGGCGTACGGACAGAGCATAGCAATGAGTTCAATGACATCTCTACTATTGACGTACACTTAACGTTCAGTATCAGGACCCAAGATCCGCTGTCCACTGATAACCGGTACGCAGTACCACATTCAGGAGCTAACCACGGTCCTCCGAGAGAGCTGCAATTGGTTGTACAATTCCTCCCTACAACATGGCTACTCCTTAATCTAACAGATAACTTTGAATCTTCCACCTAAGGCGTCCAATATTTTTTCGTACTGACCTAAAACGTAAACATACCACTGTTAGTTATTAACTGGGTCCCAAGGATTGCATACAGCAGGATTGTGATAGTTAGACCTACAATGGAGTTTCATAGAGCTTATAATCGATTGCATATAAATTTTGTGATTACACTATCAGAAATATTCGATGATGTAATTACCTTTGACGATAGGTTTCGTCGTGGTGCCAGTGTATTACGGGAGTCTACATCAGCATCAACACGGAGTTTGAAATCTTGGAGAATCAAAGGTGAAAATATTTAGGTAATAATAACTATTAATGAACATTGACATATTTACAAGTCAAATTGGTTTCGGAAATTAATAATGAAATTAGTAAGTTATTAAAGTTACTTTCGGTTTACCATTTCTTCATCTCAGCAATGCTGACGGTGTTTCCACATAATGTTTTAATGTCCAATCCAGATTATGTTTCTAAAAACTATGTCTTCCTTGATTGTCATTTCGTCTTCCTCATTGGTCAGAGTTCTTTTAAAATGCAAAACAACCAAAAATAACTGCGAGATCTTAACTTCAAAATTAAACGCGATATTTTATCATCCCCAATCTTTTATTTGTTTTAGTAAAGGTATATTGAAAGAAGTCCAAAGAGAATTACGTATCAGATTTTAAAGTATTTAGATAGTATCTCAGATTAGGAAAATCACCCGAAGGAAAGAGCAATATGTGTCACAAAAAATGAACAACTCCGGACAGAAAACATATCTCATTTACAATTCCTTAAATGTGTGTCATAAATCTCAACCAATTCAGTTTGAAAATACTAAGATTTTGTATCTTCAATAATTCATGAGTTTTAATGCGCTAATATGTAATGTCGAATTAAATTTTTTTTAATACTGATTTTCTAGTATCTACATTTGTTGTCAGCATTCATTTGTAACCTCAGGATTTTCTGTTTCGAACCCAGTTGACACCATAGCAAACTGGGACTCAGGTGGTTTCAAACAAAAAATGACGGGGCCCTAATGGTATGTTTTTGGAACCAATTGGTGCACAGAGATCCATAGTTCAGGTATGGAAGATAGTGATGTACCCAGCAGTCAAACTTGGATTTCCACGACATTACACAGGTTCTCAATATGCTTAAATCTGGAGAGTTTAGGGATCAGCCCGAGTATTAGATAGCATCATAGGAATTCTACTTCAGAAATGGACGCACCAAGTGTCGTGACCCTACAATTTGTCCTTCAGAAAACTCAGATAAATGTGCAGCCTTGCCCATCTCGGTCAGCGCAGGGACACCTCTTCGCACCACTAGATCTCGATAACATTACTCGTTCTGCGTCACTACCACTCGGTGTTGGTAAGTCGAGATAAATATCCCTTTTGCGGAGAAATTCAGTTCTGGATTTTAAATGACAGATGAAAAGTGATATGTTAGTTAATTTTCCTATTTTTCAAGTATATTTAAGTATTTAGAAAAAAAACTACAATATTAATTAGCCATCTCTGACGAAATAAAACGAAAAATGAAATTCGACATTTTAGATAATATCTTACACGTGTTGAAATGTTCTTCAACCAACTGTGTAAGAAGCTACGACTTTTTAATGTTACTAAAAATTACTATAAACTAGATTTTCTTGAAATTTGAGTATTAAAACTGAATAATAGTGGAGAAGTTATTTCTGTGAAAATGAGAAAATGCTTTTAATGGGAGAGGATGTTTTTTTTTTGTGAAAAACGAGTAAATTAAAAAGAAAATTCTCTAAAATACTCTGTGATTTGTGTGGAATGCATAGCATAATATTTTGTGGATATTTGTGCCCTTATCAGATGTTGAGACGCCATTTTTAAACTTCCTGCGTTATGGACTTTTAAATCACTCGCCCACTTTTATTGTTGTTTCCGGAAAATTCAATTTAAAAAAAAATTCTTTAAAATACTCTTTCATATGTGTGGAATACATTGCATAACATTTCGTGGGTATTTGTGCCCTTATCGGATGTTGAGACGCCATTTTTAAACTTCCTGCGCTATGGATTTTTAAATCACTCGCCCCCTATTATCGGTTTACGGTATCTTAATTTTTTTGCTACATTTCCAGACAAAAATGGATATAACTTCTGAACTATTAAAGATACATGCATGAAACTTAGAAAATACATTCGTTAGACTATTAGGAAACTTTTCTCTTTAACAGAATTTTGTTGATTGATTTCATTTTAATACTACGTCCGTTTGTTTGCAAGAAAGGAATTCTGAAAAGTGTTATTAAATTTTAATTGTTTATTTTAGAAACGTAGGGACAAATATCAAAATTCTGTTACAGACAGTTTGTAGGACATACTTTGGCAAGTACATTGCAAAAAACTGGATGAATCTACCTTTAAAAATGGTTCAGATATATCGGTTTTAGTAACATCCTGCATCGGGCATATTTTTTTTTAAATCTGGGCCTACAAATATATTTTTTTTTTCAAAATATTTATTTTTAGTTGAGTTGCCATAGCTATGAGCGCTCTACATACAAAAAATTAATATTTTACTCCAAATAGGAAAAAAGTTTTAAAAATACCATCCTCTCCCCTTAAGACTATGGTGTGAGATTTTTTTGATGACTTATATTGTAGTTTTAGAAACGTCCAGTCGCATATCTGCTTCATCACTAGATCGT
This sequence comes from Periplaneta americana, assembly GCF_040183065.1. NCBI lineage: Eukaryota > Metazoa > Arthropoda > Insecta > Blattodea > Blattidae > Periplaneta > Periplaneta americana. Next base: position 181,860,078 of record NC_091124.1, read on the forward strand.
TGGAGAAGAGGATACTCATGTGTTGTATTCGTTATTACCAATTTTGGCTCTTCGTTATCGTTATAAATCAATATACGAGTAAAGCTGAGAGAACGTTTCGGCTTTAAAGTGAATTTAAAGTGAAGTAAAAAGAGAATTTTGACAGAAGGACCTATCATCACTGCTACCATTCCTGTTTTAGTGTTAGCGCACTGGTCATAATTTGATGGTCGCCCATCGTTATGAATGCTCTAGTAAAAAAAAAAAAATAACATTTACCTAGCATTTTTTTTACTTTAAAAGGATGTAGCTATGAATGACTCTGTTTGATGTTATCTCATCTGGAACATTGTTTCATAACATGTCTGAGTTTATTATTATTATTCACATCTATTATTACTATTTACGACTGGATATGTTATCCTCGAAAGTTGTAAAATTGTACAGTTAACATATGAAGAGTACAGAGGAAAAACAATCAAAGTGACAATTCTCATAACTGTGATGCCATCATCTAATTCAGTAGACTACATTACTGCAAACATTAGTGTTTTTTATTATCAAAACTGGTAAAGGAGAATTGTCACCACGTATACAGTAATTCCTTCCTACTTTTTCATTAGGAACATCAATCAATTTTGCTGTACTATACTGTACAAGATGTTATCAGTCTTAAAATAATTGTGATTTTTTATAATTTTTCCTGTATTCTTCAGATATGTGTATTACTTAATTCAAAAATATATTTTTTCAGTTGCTATCATTTACTTAAATTAAAATTAGCAACGAGTTATAAACTAAATATATATAAATGTTTTAAATAATTACGACATTAAAATGTATTTAATTATTTATTTTTCATTTAATTGTGTAGTTATGTATTAAAATGTGTGTGAAGTAATAGTGGTGAAATACAAAATTAAAAACTTAATTTAATGTTGTATGATTTTGGTTGATTATCTGGATATTTTCAAACAATATAGGTTATTGGCATTTTTACAACATATAAGTTGTTCTCAGATAAAGTTTAAATATCATGAGGCACTGTTTCCGACGATGTGCTGTGTCGAAAGCTTGATATAGTCAATGAATACAAGTTATGTGATTTTCTAGACTGTACTGGGTGTACTATGTTTCCTAAGCCTTGGTTATTAACAACCGTGCAATGACGCGCGCGTGAACGTGATGAGTCATACAGAAGTGAAATCTGTATTTATTTAGGAGGATGGATTTTAATAGCCACGCACGTGACTACTACGCAGCGAATCTGCGCAAGACCCTCTGCGTAATGCGGCAGCTGAATCCAGGCTTTGATTTCGTCATGACATGCAGTAGTATGTTGTGCACTGTGGAATGACTAAAGGTCCGAATTTAATTCTATTATGCACTATGAAGTAGTATCGTTATTTCGTATTAACCTAGCCCCCATACAACTCCGCTATGATAAAATGACACCAACTATATACGTGCACATTACTGTTGAGAAATCATAGTTTACAGCGTTACGAAGAATAAATCTTTCAGCCTTTATCTAATAATAGCTGAAGAAGGCAAGTAGTTATCTACTGAACTGCTCGCCGAGCGCATTACACGTGCAAGTTATAGTTACAACTAGGGACCGGATTTTTATGTAATTACATATTATATTCCTTTCAACCTAACCGTATATAAATAACGAATCTTTGCGAATCTTGTAATTACCATTAATATATTACAATTTGATACTACATATTTTTACATATTTACCCCACATTACATATTATGGCTTGGTATTACATAAATCTACATATTTAGGGGTTTTATTCATTTTTACTTCTCTGAAAGGGGGAAAAAAAAACTTCTGATGGGGAAGTTTACAATTTAAAATACCGGTACACAGATTCAAAAAGTCTTTTTGTGCGAGATCGTGCGTATTTGCTTGTTTTCCGCACAGAACCAATACGCGGTAAGTGTGAAATACCACAATTTCCCTATTCTTACCGCTTAAGCGCGACATTCATTTTACTGCTTTAGGCTTTTAACATATTATTTTTAGAGACGTTTAACATAGTAATAATTGTAAATTGGAAACTTACCACTGCAATTTCAACTAAATTGCAATGTTAATTATTGTTTTTAAATATTTGCAAAAATTAAGTGAAGTCTGCTACTCCACGAAACTTATTGCATTCCTGATACAAGTAACATTAAGGAAGCCGTGAAAAAATCAACAAGATTCCAGATGCCGATGTTATTACTGCAATATGTTATATAAATAATATTGTTAAAATATTAAAATGAAAAATAAATCATTACATAACCTTACCGTTTGTTTTAAGTTCGCATTTATAGACTGGGGAAAAAAAAGACAGACGTATATCACAGTCTGCTGGAGTATAGTAAACACAGAAAACATTTTATAGCAACAATGTTGAAGAAAGATATTTTGGCTTTCCGAAGTTGCCGTCATTAAACAGAAACGAACATGGAGATTTCATTGCAACTAATTAGAAATTCGTCTTTCAGGTATGTAATAAACGATCTTCGCACAAAATAATGTACGATACACGAGCGGTATGTTTGTTTTCATGCTCTCGGAAATTAAAAAACCTCAACTACGTTTCGCTTTTTCAATCTTTTCCTCGAACATGAAAACGTCAACATACCGCTCTTGTAAGGTATATTACTATTACCTACCCAAGAAAGGATATATTTCGGGACGAAACTTAACGTCCTTACTTCCAGAAAGTAATAGAGGCACTCACCCCATACCGCCCACTATAAATATGAGTGATCAAAAGGCAACCTTTCTCATACAACTACCTTGTATTATAAAAACCACTCAGAAAGTAGCCTTGCCTTCATGCGGTTGATGGGACGAGGACGACATGATTTGTCTCGAACTATAATTGTTCTGCACACGTCTTAACAAGTCGTTCCCATGCAATTTGCAACCTTACCCATCCTCCTCCTAATCCTCCCAAGGAAAACCCGTGTCAAGTCTGACATGAAACTTTCAGATATTGCTTGACCTCTTTATTTTAAATGTAGTAGACCTATAAGGAAATGGGATTTTCCAAGCAATTAGAAAGTATGGTTCTCGGCTGGAGTAATCCTACCCTTCTGAATGAGACAGGAATGTCACTTTTCAAACAGTTCGTAAATGCCTATAGTTTGAGGTTTTAGTAGTACTTGTTTCTTACAGGGAGCAGCTAAAATGCATGTGTCCCACATCTCCTATTATTTTCTCCTAATCCAGTAAAGCGAAACAGTGCTTGCAGTTCTGTTGTGTCATTCATTTCACTCAGTTCTTTAGTTTTAGCCTAGATCATATATGTAACAGATAACTCATCGCTATGTTAAAATCGGCAGCACTGAAGAGAACAACCGCCAGGATCGCCACCCGTCCGCCGTAAACGAACACGAGATGGCAGTACAGTCGCTAATGCAATTAAAATGGAAATTATGACGTGACCAAAGAGTTTGTAATATATAACTAGAGACACCAACGGCGCTAGGTTCGCGTACAAAATTGAACCGCTGTTCGGCCGCCATTAAAGGGAGTTGATGCTTCGTCGGGAGTCCGAGCATTTCATGCTTATTGAGGAGTACGAATAAATATAAGTACACTTGAAGGGAAATAATAAGAAAATGGTGAAATACTGCGCCGCAAATAATTGTTCGAACATAGCTACTATTGTAGGATGCTCAGGAAAGCATGCATATCTTAATATTTGGAAGAATGTTCCAAATGCAGTTCTTCTTTTGAATGTGTTTACAGAATGTCGGAATATTTCTTGGATAATGTTTTTCCAGAAACACATTAATCAGGTTTATAAGGTTGGTTTTAACAATGTATGTAAGGGTTAGGTGCCATCATATTACAGTGGATTATAATAGCAGAGTGCATAAGAAAATCCTCAGACTATATCTGTCTGAAACAGTTTTGTTTCACAATAAATGATCATGTAATTTTTGTATTGTACAGTATGTATTTCTAGTTTTTGGTGCTATTAAATGCAAAGAAATTAGTGAAAATATAGCTGATGGCCTAGCTAGGCCTATTATTACCACTACTACTAGGTCTACTATAACCACTACTACTAGGCCTACTATTACCACTACTACTAGGTCTATTATTACCACTACTACTAACTAGGTCTCACTACTACTAGGCCTACTAATACCACCAAAACTAGGCCTACTATTACCACTACTACTAGGCCTACTATTACCACTACTACTAGGTCTATTATTACCACTACTACTAACTAGGTCTCACTACTACTAGGCCTACTAATACCACCAAAACTAGGCCTACTATTACCATTACTACTAGGCCTACTATTACCACTACTACTAGGTCTATTATTACCACTACTACTAGGCCTACTACTACCAGTTACCACTACTACTAGGCCTAGTGTTACCAGTACTCCTAGGCCTACTATTACCGCTACTAATTGTATTAAAAAGTCTGTACTGACCTCTAACTTGGTATAGTCATCAACTGTCAATTACACAATAAATAGATTGTTTTATGATAAAATTTATTCTCGTTGTATTTTAAATCAGTTTCCAGAATTTTATGATCTCATATTTCAACACTAAATATTATCTAAGCACCATATAGGCTACCTTCCTCTTCCTTCGCATGAAAGGACTCATCCTTTGTAAAATATGTTTAAAACAGTGTCTATCATCAGGCTACATCAATGTATTGTGGTACTGTTTTCGATTTTCGCTCCGCAAACACTCCCTTTAATGGGGGATGCTAGCCGATTCAATTTGTGACATTTTTCTTGCCTGCCACTCACGTGTATGTGTCTCTAGTAAGTATTACAAACTCTTTGGACGTGACTCCTTATGTAACAACTAGATGGCAGCGTAGTAAACCTGACAAGCTGTTAAGGTCAAGGCCTATATGGCCGACCTATCTGTTACATATCGGTATATGATCTAGGGTTTTAGTACTTATAGTACTATAAAGTGCAAGTGAGTTTATCTACTGCTTTTAACTAACTAAAATGGCCTCTTTATCTTCAACCCTAACGAAAAAATAAAATCATGGATTGTAATGAACGAAGCTTTCACTACAGATGGAAAAATAGTAATGTGTCAAGTGTTCGGTAAAAAAAAAAAAAGTCGGGTGTTCTATGAAATCACAACTGGAGAGTCTTACCTATCCTATATCTGCCAGATATTAATATTACATATTTTCATGATTTTACATTTTTTGGTATATAATCAGCTTATTTTTCTTAAATAAATATGTACATATTTCACACTTTGATATTACATAAAATCCGGTCCCTAGACTTACAAAGGTTATAAAGAGACGTTGTGGTTAATTTTGTTTGGTCTTGTGTGATTGGACCATGGCTGAGTATCCAGAAATATCTGATACCATACGCTTGTTGAGGCCTGATTAAATATGTATATACGGATTATCAATACTACTTTATAGAGTGTATACTTCCTACCCCACGTAATGATACAGGCATAACCTTTAGAACAGGGTGGAGATTTTTTTACATTATTGGTCTAGCATTGTAGGTTTACAGTATTCGTCATTGTAACATGAATTTCAAAGAAGAGTTTGCACAGGAATTATTAATACATTGTGTGCGTACTTTTTCTCTTATGTATGACGTTAGGAAGAATTCGTACAAGGACGGATTGCCAAGGAAAATGTCTGAAAATATATTCTCCTATTGAATATATTTGTAGCACCCTCTGTGAAACAGTAAACCAGTAATCTTAAATCATCATCCTCCTCCTCTTCAAGCAACAGCCAACAAGGCAAGCACAAGTTGGTCCATGTCCACACGAAACCACGAATTTCATGATACTCCTAGCGAGATGCACACAATGACGGCATGTCAAAAACCACGACGGTGCACGCCACACACACTTCAATCTTTAGGTTGCACGCTGTGCCGGATCACGCTCACGCAGGCGGCATTGCATGGTTGTTAAAAACCAAGGCTGTAGTACTGTTAAACGTCCTGGTCCGAATTGATTTTATTTTCAATATTCGCACGACTGTATTCCTTTTTCTGAAAACAATAAAATTGTATGTTCTGCATAAAGATTATTATTTTCTATGCTTTCAATCTGACATAGCAATATCATTAATGCACAGTATTTAATACACACGCATATTATCTTCAAAAGGGAAATTTAAAGTTAATAACTATGTTGTTTTCCAATATTATTATTTTACAGATATGACAGATATCCACTTTAAATTCTGCCAAATACATAGACACCGTTTATGAATGATTTCGCTATTGGAATTTCATCACTACATAATTATAAAATATAATGTACTCTCTATAATCTAATCACTACATAAAACCATTAATAACGTATTTTAATGAACGTAGACGCATGTACTTTTAATGTTTTAAATTTTATATTGTAATAGCGTTCAAGAAATTTTAGAAAAACAAATTAACAGGCAATATAATAACTGCTCTGGTGATGCCTAATATTAGAAGGGAGGGAAAACGTTTGTCAATTAAATATTGTAGATAATTGATATGTATTATAACAGAGCTGTACCAATACATACATCTATATTAATAATAAATCTGTAGCCGAAATTTTTCTGGTAATTTTCGATTTTCCAAAAATAATTGGTCCTAACATACATAATTAATCATCCTGAAACCGAAAATCACTTTTTTTAAATTTTTGTTTGTATGTCTGTCTGTCTGTCTGTCTGTCTGTATGTTTGTTACCTTTTCACGCGATAATGGCTAAACGGATTTCGATGAAAATTGGAATATAAATTAAGTTCGTTGTAACTGAGATTTTAGGCTATGTGGCATTCAAGATACATTATTTAAAAGGGGGGTTATAAGGGGGCCTGAATTAAATAAATCGAAATATCTCGCTTATTATTGATTTTTGTGAAACATGTTACATAACAAAAGTTTCTTTAAAAATAAGTTTCGATAAGTTTTATTCCTTGAAAGATTTTGATAGGACTGATATTTAATGAGATAAATGAGTTTTAAAATTAAAAATAACTGCCATCTAAGGCCGTGTAATGAATTAGAAAACAAATGACTTCGTCTACGTATAAGGGGCCTTGGACAGCAACAATCGAAAGCTATGAAAGATAGCCTACAGATAATGTTTCTGTGTTTGTATGAAGTGATATCGGAAGCTAAATTAACCGATTTGTATAATTAATTATTAATTCACCATTGGGAAATGTAGTTTCTCTATATGGACATAATTCTGTAATGTTATTACAGTAACTTGTGAGTGAATTGAGGACAGGTAAGATTAAAATAGCTTCTTATGCACAGAAAACTTGATAGGCTATACATTCGTTTCCTGTATTTCCTAAAATAATTTTTATGACCAAAAGAGTGGTCTCTGGATCAAAATGATAGCATTTTAATTTTTAATACAATTTAAATTAAGTAACATAATAAACGATTTATCCTTATATCAAACACGAATGTTCCCTGGATCAAATGTCCTATTTTAATTATGTAATTACTTTATATTTATTTCTAACGGGTGCAGCGGAGCGCACGGGTACGGCTAGTTGATAATAAAATTTACGAGACATAATTATAACTTACCTGAAAAACAAAATGAATATTAAAATAGTGCATTAAGAAGGTATAAACCCTACTAATACATTGTTTGCGATTTTCTTACGAAAAGTAAGGTCAATAATAGTTGTTGGCCAGTTGCCCCTGGTATTAAAACTTGTCTGCAACGGAAACAATTTATTTTTAAAATGTGAAAATTTATGTTTCTAAGATTTTTTTCCGTATGTTATGAATTCAGTTTTAATGCCGTGGATACTAACTCATTTTGTATTCGTTCGAAACATATTGCAAATATTCTAGAGTTAACAGGTATTTTTCCGTTACACCACTTAAAACATTTTAATATAAATAAAATAACGCAGTAAAATTTAAACGATGGCTATAGTCTGAGAACTTCATGGAAGCAAGACTTGGAAGAACAAGTAAGAAGATTAAAATGGATGTAGACACTCGAAATGAGATTAAAATGCTTATTGGAAGCTACAAATAGACAGACTAAGAATTAAACGAGTACAATACTGAAAATGTATAGTATAATTAAAAAAAAAGTGTATAGAATGTAATGCCTGTACAATTAAAACTAACTGAGCTTTGCAGATAAAAGTAATTTTTACTATAATGTTAACAATTTTCCTTCATCTTCATTTATTTTTACAACTCCTTCCAAAACACAGAAAATGGAGACATAGGCAGATTTCGGGAATTATTTTGAAATGAAGGGAAAAAATCAACTGTCTAATTTTTCTTAATGAATGAAGATTGTGTATGTGTATGTATGTATTTATTCACACTGCAAATGGGTAAATACCCGGTAGCAGTGGTAACTAATTACACTCAATAATTACAATAATAATAAAATACAGTCATAATATTAATAATAAAATAATAATAATAATAGCAATATGTAATAATATTAACAGGGAGCATCCTGAATTAAATTATTCACTTAATGTAACATAATTAATTAAAGTAAATCTAATTTATATCTTAACCTTAAGTTAGAACTTAAAACCACGACTATATATGATATATGTTGAAACTTGCATAAGTACCTTTCAGCACTACACTCATTTCGCTATCAATTCACTCACTGCACTGGAACTAAGACACATTTCACTGACACTATCCTGATTTCACTAACACTTCAAAAACATTTCTCTGTTCAAATACTTTGCACTACCACTGTAACTATAGAACTTTACTGACACAAACACACTTCACTGACACAACACACTTCACAGACACAACACACTTCTTCACTGATACAACATTTCAAATAACAGAACATCAATTACATCCTTATTATTCCGTAGAATTGTACTTACTATATTAACCTCAAATCGCTAGCCCAGACCCCATTACAAGCAATTTAGGACGTTCACTATAACTCACACCCGTTCACTATAAATCTATTATTTCTCTACCACTATAACTCTCAGAATTTACTTATAAGCTCACTGCACTTTCACCACAACACACTGCACACCCAATATAGATCACTGGAGATTCACTATGTTTCTCTCTTACTCACTATACTTGAAAAACCACAAAATAGTCTGCATAATGTATTATCAGGACAGGATGATTTGTCTCGAGTTTTGAGATTACCCAATTGGCTATATTCATTCATTCATTCATTCATTCATTCATTCATTCATTCATTCATTCAATTATTAATTCACTCATTCAGTTGTTTAACTTCACAATATACTGGTAGTCAAACAATTCAGGTTATCGTTGTAAGTAAATACATACAGTAATTCATCGCTGCCTTATATGTTACTTACGTCAGTTTTATTACGGATGCTGTGAAGCCTAAGTAATGAAAGGGACATGTACCGTACGCTTCGAAGAAAATCCTTACACTAATCACAAAGTTGATAGATATATTATTAATGTCCGTGAGTTTACAAGAAATGGGTAAAAAAAAAGACACGCGAAACATATTTTTTTTTAACTCAATGAAAAAGTGATGACTTCAACTTCAGTCTCAAAGGGCTTAGTAGTCCAAAACCCTGAATAAATAAGATAAAAAAATGAGTACGACGACCACTTCTATACGTCTTTCTGGTTTAAAAGAATCGTTTAGTGTGTTGTCTTTATTTTTAACACCACAGACTATTTTTAAAGTCTCATTTCATTAAAGTTAAAGTAATGAAGGCACTTCCGCATTTTTAAAATTACATACCAAGAGCATTAGTTGCAGCATTCATAATTAAAATTACAAAATAAGCTCTTGGAATGTAAATCTAAGAGAGACAAAATTAACTTGTTCTTTAGTCAGGCTTGCGTTGTTGTAATCCCATTCTGTGGTCTCCATTGGCTCCTGTTGCCGAAATAAATTTACTTCAGATCTCTCAGTCCCCATTATTCCTTCTTGCTGTCTCTAACTAAAATGTAGCTGCTCTTACTGAAATTAAAACCGTAGAATAAATTGCCTCCTACTTCATGTTAGGAAATTCATAGTTTCAGCTGTTAATTTGTAATATGGAGTTCAAAACAGACGGCATAGGAACTAAATTTACAGTTTAAATGTGAATTTTACTTTTTTATCTGCTGACTGAAAATTTAAAATCATTTTGGTGTTAAATGATTCACATAACATTTTGGAACTTCAGCAATAATTGAGGCATTGACATGGGAAAGGTCGTAACTGCCAAAAATTTGAATTTTTAGGTTTTTCATTGAGAAGGTAGTAGATGGCCATGCCAATGGCACAGAGAAGGTAGTATGTCCATATGTAATGAAACGAAGTTGGAAACGTAGTCACTAGATGTTGTAAGTTGTATGTGCACAGCTGTTGGCACGGAGAAGGTAGCAACTCCTTTTACAACATCAGAGTGTGTCTAGACAAATATGGGCTGATAACTGTGCAGGGCAGAATAAGAATCGGATGATTCTAATGGTCCTGATTTACATTATTGCCAAGAAACATTTTGATTCAGTGGACTTGAAATTCCTGGTTTCAGAACATTCCTACATGCCATGTGATTGGGAATTTGGCATCATAGAGAAAATAAAAAAAGATGCAAGACCATGGTTCCAGAAGAGGTAAGGCCTAATAATGTAATAATGATGAAGGATGAGGATTTCTTCGACTTTTCTGCGGAATGTGACAAGTTTTTGAATACAACTCCTATCAAAATCAGCACCCTCAACTGGATTAGACTCTCAAGAGCTGATTTTCCTCTAATAAAAACAAGACAGTCATTTAATGACCTTGAAATGTGGACAGAGCACAGGATTTTTAAGAAAGGACAGTCATTAACGTCAATCACTAAATTGCAGTGCTTGCAACGCCTTGAAAGAAGACCAGTCGTCCCTGATGCCAAAAAGAGAGACTTGTTATCTGTGTTAGACTTCCTCGATGAAAAGTGTCACGCATTTTACCGAAAAATTTGAGCATAATGTGTAAATAACGTTAATTCTCAGTTTGGCTAAGGAGTGATTTCAATTTTGTATTTTCATAAAATAGGAGTTCACAGATAAATCTGTGCCAGACTTTTCAAATTTCATATGTAACACAAACATGAGTGTATGCCTTTCATTAAAATCAGTTTCTGTAATAATGTAAGTAGAAAGTGTACATAAATTTGTTTTTTGCTTCCCCTGAAAAATTTTGTTTTTGGCAGTTACTACCTTTCCCATGTCAGCGCCTCAATTGAGGACTTCACCCGAATAACGCCGTATACGCTTATACGCCCGTTTTCCGACGATCAAGAGATTAGATAGCTGAATGCGTATAGTACACTGTAGTAAATTTTCGTAAGTCTAGCTTCAATACGTAACACAGGACGCAATGTTACGTGTTTACGTTGAATAAGTGAAGCGGCAGTCACATGCTGTGCAAGCCGTACTGTAGTAGGCAGTATTCGATGTTTAGGCCTACTTCAGGTTGTCAGTTCCAGCAGTGAATCATGACCGAATATATGGGAAAAAAGAAGCTTGTGAGCAAAACTACATGGAAAACCAAAGAAAGGAAAATAAATACAAACAGTGACAAGTCATACACAACTTGTACAGGCAAGGAAATGGAAAAGAAATTATTTACACCGGTAAGAAGATGATGTATGAAAATGTGTACACATGAAATTTGAAAGGACGATCAACTCTCTATTTTTAAACGCTTTTGGGACATGGGTTCGAAATTAGAACAATATTATTTTATTATTTCTTGCCTTGAAAGAGTTAATCTAAAAACTAAGAAGCTTCAATCTTTCAAGAATAGGGATAATGTGTGGAAATATGTTTTCTGTAATGGGGGTAAAATATTGATGTGTGTCGAAACTTTCTATTGAGTCTATTGCAAATTTCAGAGAAACGATTAACAACCGTTCAGAATAAACTGGTTACAGGTGACATCCTCAATGATAAAAGGGTACACACTTAAATCTTCCTAATACAATCATGATACAAAAGTATAAACAAGTGCAATACACTACATCAGCGGTATTTTCAGCTCGAACCTCATAATCTGCGTCATTTGTTTCCTTCAACATTTGGAAGACGGGAATGGAAGTGTCGCAGCTGAAAATTTTTTGAGTCCAACACAAATGAACCCAGTGCCTTTGGAACTCACCAAGGCGAAAGAATTAAGAGGCCATTTGCAGTTTTTAGATAAAGATGGCCAAAGTTAGCTGAACTCAATGCTGAATAAAGCCGGGACATCATCACACAATGATGAAGATGACTCTAACAACAATAGTGATAATCTGATAATGTATAAAGAAGAAAAAGACATAAGAACAAGAGAACCATAAATAAAAATGTAATGTTATTTTGTAGGCCTACTTGTGTAATTATTCAATATTTTTATTTAATATATTATGTTAAACGTATATTTTATTTTGTTGAATATATTTTATTTTACTTTTTAAAGACAAAATTATTAATAATGTACCAGATATTCCCATATATAATTAATTTTCATTCAAAGTTAGACACCTAGAACATCGGAATAATTAAAAACAGTACTAAAACATATTGTCGCCGGAAAAAGGGCGTATACAGAGTTCCATATTATATTTATTTACTAATAGCAGAACATATTATTTGCTGTTATGTTTCGATAACTTAATTTTAAATATCCTCGAAACTATTTAACAGTAATGAAAAACTTTTTCGACGCAACTATGATGAACCTGACAGCTTACAAACATTGAAATTAGTTTATATCACAATTACATTTTGCTGTATACGCCCTTAGTCGGGTGATGTCCTCAATTATTTATCTACTATCAAGTACATAAACTTGGGAATAAACTTCAAAGCACTATTACGATGTCAGCTTTAAACTGTCGCGGCTATCACCAATTCTACAGACACTAGACAATAGAATAATTTATAGCCCTAATGCTTTGTTAAAAATCTATAAAAGACCATCATCACTTCACTTTTTGACTATTTTTGTTGCAATAGCTGAAGCTCTAGCGCTAGATAAAATCTACTTGTTATGAAATTCGTTTCTTCTTATTTTTCTTCTGTCATGCATTACGCCACATGCCTGTAGCACCCAATTTTTGTTGTATGTTCTGTTAGATCGTTCCAATTCCCTTTGGAATCTCCGTTTATAATGGAACATTTGCGTAAGTAGTCTCTCTTGGTCTATTTTTTCTAAGCGAGAGACCCATTTCCTCTGTAGTTTTTAATTTTATTATCAAGATTAAATAGGTAGTGTACGCTCAGAAACAGTCTTCACTTAGTACGACTCAGTCCGAAAAGTAACATTGGTAAGTAACGGCCTTCTTAAGCCTTGGTTTTTCTGAACCGACGCATGCGAGTTGCGAGGCCCGTCTCGCACAAATCCGTACCACAAGAAAGATAGTCAGTGGTTTCTATAACTGTGAGGTATTATCCGCGCAACTTATCCAGGCACTTGGGTTCCCTAGTGCTCTCTCGCTGCCCCTCTCCTTCCCTCTCCTGCCACGCCACCGCTACAAGCAACCTCGCTACACCCCGCTTCCCCGCTCTTTTAGCTGCCCAGATACAACACTAAAACTGGTGAGTCACGAACCTGAACCTAGAATTTGACTGGCACATCTACTATTGATAGCGAGGGGAAGAGAACATAAACTATACAGTTTAAGAATACTGTGCCGAAACAGGCCAATCAGAGCATAGTAAAGAATGTTAGGCAACGTGACCATGTGGACTATGAGCCAGTAAGAATCTCACCTCTTTCCATAACAACTTAACTCGATTCTGGTTATGCATACAAATAATTCCCATGGCTTGTCAGTATATCTTTTCATTAATAGTCTTCCTCCTATGTAATCGTGAAAACTTTGTAACTAATTCAACAGTTCATAGCATAAATACACGTCAAAAAAATGACTTTCATACTCCATCGGCAAGTCTGTCGTGTTATCAGAAAGGAGTGCGTTATATGGCAGTAAAAATTTTTAATAGCCTCCTTATCGATATAAAAAATGAAACTCAAAACATAAAATTATTTAGGGCCAAATTAAAAAAGTACCTAATTTCTCACGCCTTCTATTCTGTAGGTGAATTCATGACATTCAATAACACTTCATGAAATTGATACTAAAACTATGTGTTGTACTAGTAGACTATATTGTAAATCTCGTCTGTATATATTTCATCTAGACTGTGACTATAAATTAAGATTTTATAATAGTATTAAGTTTTTTGACTTGATCCATATTCTAGCTGTAAGCATGTATGAATACCATGGAATGTTAATAAATACAATACAATACAATACAATACAATACAATATAATACATGTTGTCAGAATAACATAACGGCTATGGGTAACCTAAAAGCAACGTTTTGATTCGCAAACTCTATACATTACTTTATAGATGTGATATATTGCTTACTTTGTAGTAAGACTGGAAATATTAGTACGACGGGTTTTGTACGATTTCTTCGTAAGAGGCCGAAGTGTCATGAAATGAAGACTCGCTTTCCTAATGTGTATTGCATTGCCACAATCGAAACTTTGCTACCACTGACTAGAAATCAGATGTTTTATAATGTTCCAACTTTGACCAATCGCTCAGCCTCTGTTATCTTTCCAAACTACGCAACACAAAACTTTCTCAGATTCAAGAAAACACGAATATACTACTTTAGCAGTTGTGTTTTACCTATAACAGTAGAGCCTTGAGTTTTCTGAACCGGCACATGCGAAATGCCCGCCTCGCACAAATACAGACTACACAAAAGATAGTGAGTGGTTTCTATAGATGCGAGGTACGCAGATCTCGCACCTCGCAGCTATAGAGGCCACTCACTATCTCTCTGTAGTTCGGATTTATGCGAGGCGGGCCTTACACTTCGCATGCGTCGCTTCAGAAAAACCAAGGCTTTAAAAGTCCGAGTGAACAGTGAAACCTGTTTTCTGGCGAACGTCCTGCTTATGCAGTTCACTTCTTATTTAATTTGATTTCTAATCTGCTGTCTTATATCCGGATATTCGCTTTAAAGGCTTCGTTCTTGTAGACTGAATACGTTGTTTTTATCTTTAACTTTAATTACCTACAACTTGTATCCATTTAGCAGTGGTACGCACTAGAAATTAAAGCGAGCCGAATATAAGAAACTGTATCAAATGCACCAAATTTCACAGGACTCAAACTTGAAAACACGCAGTCTTGTTACATTTATGGATAAACACATTCATTACTAATTACTAGACAGTGGATGCGGGATGACTTATCGTTGAATGTAGGTGCACATTTACTATATGTCACATTTTTTTTCATTCAGACCATTGGCTCAACAAGTTTTAAACGTAAACAGAGTACGTCAACATGCTACTGTATCTCCGTACAGTCAGAAGGAAAAGAAAAATAACGTACTGTAGTACATACCTTGCAAGTTCAGTCCTCGTCATCATTGATGCAATTACCAGCGTTGCAGTATACGACGATATATTCTCGTAAGTTGTCGAAACTGAATCGTCTTCGCCTATCGCTTAAACAGTTTTTGTATCGAGAGAATTTGTGAAGAAAACCTCTAAAATGGGGATCACTCAATTTCTTTAGAGGAATAATTGCACTGAGCATCATGTTGCACGTGTCGTTAGACCCGCACAACTAGATGACGATGATGATGATGATGATGATGATGATGATGATGATGATGATGATGATGATGATGATGTAGATGGTTCTTCAGATTTCATTTCAACGCATTTCCTTTGCGATGTACTGTTGCAATGTTTCTCTATAGCGTGAGTTGTTCTGGTTTTTATTTCAATTTTACATGCATTACACACGATGTTGTCTTCGTTAATGCATAAAATGTCACTCTCATACTTCTTAATTGCATTTCGTGTCTCTGAGCGAATTTAACAAAGTACACTACAATTTTACACACAAAACTGAATAAAATAATAATAATATACTGTAAACAACGAGTGAGTAGAAATCAAAAATAATATGTAACATACAGAAAGAGAGGAAAAAGCATAATAGAATGTGAACAGCAGGTCAAAATAAATTAGACAAACAAAGTATAAAAAATAAGACAATTTTTGATAATAATAATAATAATAACAATAATAATATTAATAGTAATAATAATAATTTGTATTATATTATATTATTACTATTCAACGCGTACTAAACACTTGAGCAGAATAACACAACCGCACACCTTGTGTTATGAACGGACCGGGGTTCCTTCGTCCTGTACGCTGCTCTACTCGCCAGGTACACAAAAGACGGACGGCGCGGCACGTGCCATATACTCTGATAACGAAAAAACTTCACTTTTCCTTAAGTCATCCCGCATACACTGTCTAGTAATTACTGTCACTCACTTTTATATGAATAGTTAACTGTTTTATATTATTATTATTATTATTATTATTATTATTATTATTATTATTATTATTATTATTATCATCATCATCATTAGCATCATCATTATCATTATTATTAGATTAGATTTATTTATTTAACCTGGTAGAGATAAGGCCGTCAGGCCTTCTCTGCCCCTCTACCAGGGGATTACAACTATAACATGAACAATAAGATTACAATTAATATTAAATTTACAATTACAATTACAATAAAAATTAAAGTACGACAAGAATACCTGATTAATGAAAGCTAGACATTTTATCATAGAAGTTAAGAACAAAAAATATTTTTGTATTTACTAAATTACAAATTAAACCTACAATAACAAAATTCTATAGTGATGAAATTATCGGATATTGAGATATTTTATGGTAGATTAAAAGAACTATTTACAAGAAACCATGTCTGAACGAGTCTCAATTACTGACCAAGTGCCTAGTAACTTTGCGTTTGAATTGAATTTTATTTCGACAGTCCCTGATGCTAGCAGGTAACGAATTCCAGAGTCTTGGCAGGGCTATTGTGAAAGAGGATGAGTATGAGGAGGTGCGATGGGATGGTATTGTTAGTATTGTTTCATGGCGAGAGCGTGTGTTCAGATTGTGGTGGGAAGAAAGGTAAGTGAAGCGAGACGACAGGTACGAAGGAATAGAAGAGTTCAAGATTTCGAAGAGAAAGAGAAGTGAATGTAAATTTATTTTCTTATCTAGTTTAAGCCAACCTATTGCTTCCAGGGATGGGGTAATATGATCATATTTACGAACATTGCTTACAAAACGTACACACAAATTATGAGCACGTTGAAGTTTCATTTTGTTGTCGCTGGAAAGGTCAGTCAGTAAAATGTCAGCATAGTCAAAATAAGGAAATACAAGGGTCTGCATAAGGGACTTTTTTAAGCAAGAGGGAAGATGAACATTTATCCTTTTTAGCACATGAATAATAGAATATACTTTTCTGCAGTACACAATTTTACAATAACTTAGTTATGTAGACTGCTGCTGTGAAGTTGACGGTCGAACTCTGGTACTCTCCTACACAATTTTGCAATACGAGGTAATTTATTTGTGACAGATATCCTCAGCAGGTTTTCGAAGTTCACATTGGTGAGACGGGGTCTATGTTTACCCTTGATGAACTTTATCTTACTGAAAGTCGTTCACAAATATACGTTGATCCAAAAACACACAAAATGTTATATGCATACGACACCAAGTTTTCGAACTGTTTTTCTAGAACTGTATTCCAAAACACCAAAACTCTTTAAAAATACCTTCTAGTTCAAAACCCTGCTCGAGATCAGCAAGTTCATTTTTTAGATTTCTAATCTCAGGGCCAAAAATTGACAACCCAGTTACATCTGCTGTCGTTACTGACCAGGGATTTTCGACTAATCGAAATTGGTTTCGAAACTTTCGAGAATCACTAAATCTCGCGCTGAAATCATGACGTAGAACAGGGAGCAATTCTATGAATGGTTACAAGTTTATTTCTTCCTCAGAATTTTCTTGAATAAGATGTTGGAAGCATGGGAAACTAGTAAAATCATTATTACTCAGTTCTTCTGTATATATTTGGTTACAATTGCGTGTCTGTTAAAATGTGTATATGATAACATTATGCCATAAATGTTATAACTAAAACCTTCTCCATCCCCCGTCCTCCCCCACACGTTACCTGCGCTTTGTTTACCTTTTCACTGTGCCTAAACGAGACGCTCTACTGTAGCTCTGAGGAGTTTGTCTTGAAATGAAAGTGAGGGATGTTTAAATTTATTGTATACCAGTACGTTATCTTACAGTATCACAGTTTTTAAAATTGATATATGTTTTCAGCAATATGGAACGGAACTTTTGAAGCATCCTGCATTATTTAAAAAAGATAGGATGATTATGTTACAGTTTTACATTTTCTGGAGATCTACACTCAATAATACATCAATTTTTACATATTGCAAATTATTAACAAATGTTGGTATCTGATTTTGATGGAGGTATTTGTATTACCCCCTGGGTATTAGTAAGTTCTTATAAACATTGGTAGCAGGAGAGTTAAGAATAAAGAACGGTAGCCTATATCATTAATTCACTCTCCAACATTATGTTAAGTAGTATTCACTTAGGGCCTATTTGTTTTTTCTGCGATAGTGCTTGAAGTTACAATTTACCCGCTGTTATCAATCACTAATGTGTAAAAAAAGAAAATACCGATACTTTACGCACTCCTATTTATTTTACGCACTGACAAAATGTAATATACAATGTACAAACTTCATTCAATAAGAAATTAATGCAGTACTTCGAGCGTACAAATATATAACAAATTTAACTCGTATTATTCTGAAGTTATATCTTCAGTACTCATTGCAACAAGGTGTAGTTTTCAACTTTTTCCAATCGCTTTGTTGATTATAGGGTAGAGTAGCATAAATCGCACCGCTTCCTAAATCGCACCACTACTAGTTTAAAACAAATTACTATAGTAGTGTGGCATCTAGTGGTAATGTTACAACCTACCATATGAACTTCCACCATGTCACTTGATTTCTGCCACTTCTTTGTGTCAAAAGCGTGATGATAATGTATCTAATATAATCGCTCAGTTGGATGTATATTTAGCTAACATTTTGTAAATAAATAACGGGTTTGTATGCAAAGGAATCCATAATCATAATATGCTATTGGTTAAAAGAAATATTAAAGAACATTTAACTTAGTAGGATTTTCGAACATGTGGTGATTATAGGCTAGAATGAAGGAAATAATAACTTATGGCGTAGTTTCTCAATTCGCACCACTTTGTAGGTGCCTAATTCGCACAGGTGCGATATGAGCAAATGTAGCAATTCTAATCGTACAAAAGAAAGCCCCAAAAATTTTAACTCAACTAGGAATGCATCAAGTAGGTACAATATCAAATGGTGAAAAGGGCATTAATAAAACAAGTGTGTGTTGTACAAGCGCACTAGGTATTTTGTGCCACCTGTGATAATTTTTAAACGTCAAACAATGCATCCTTCATTGTCAGCTGGTGCTACTCCAGGATCGTTATTTGTTTGCTCTGATTCAGGTTACATCAACAGTGAACTATTTGTCGAATAGCTCAAACATTTTATTTGCCACTCAAACCTGCCATAGAAAAAAGTGCTGCTTCTGTATGTCCACCTATACGACCCATTCCAAAAAATTTAGAAGCTACAGTATATTTTCTCGGGAAAATGGTGTGCTCCTGTTTCAGCTTCCTCGTCATAATACTCATAGGCCCAGCCTTTAGATGTTTATATCTTCAAATCATTTCAGACAGCTATATCATGAACCAGCTCTTAGGTGGCTTCGAGATAATCGTGGAGAAAAGGTGACACAGTTTACAGTCTGGTGAAGCACATGGCAAATGTATAACAATAAAAAACGCATTCAGAAAGTTTAAATGTTACGTAATTTACGCTCTATTTTTTCAATTTCATTTGAAGATGCGTTACTCTCTTTCATTAATTTCAATAAACTTGTAATTTGCATTTATTTCATTATTCATTCAAATACTCTTAAATATGTTCAATATTACAAGCTTTCCTTCATCCTGTTCCCTGCAGATAAAGAGGTGCGATTTAAGAAACCGCAGGTGCTATTTAGGAAACTAGTAATTAAAAAATATTAAATAAAATTCAAGGATTCTTTTTTACATCAAATGTAAATGTTCTGGAAATGTATCTCTGTAAAGGAATGCAGAAAATAAAAACTGAATTGTTCAATAGAAATTATAAAATGCTAAAGTGGTGCGATATAGGAAACCTTACCCTATGACCGGTTTAGACGGCCATGGAATCGTGAGTATTAATAAAATAGTGGATATTTATTTCTTAATGGTTCCAAGTTCAGACGGCCATGAAATCGTGTTCTTATATCCTCTCCAACTTAAATACAGAGTGATTTATATAGAACTGACACATTTCTTTCATTAATTGTTTCAAAACGAATTGCGCTAGCGACAACTTATTATACCTAAAATGTAGAGGAATTTTGGGAGATTATTTACCTCTATAGCAAATGTTGAAAATGTCCTCCATCCTGCATAAGGCACAACTCAACACGTCGTTCCATGTTACTGGTCACTCGTTGGAGGACTCTGTTGTCAATAGTTTGAATCTCCTGTGTGATGTTGTGCTTCAGATCGTCCAATGTCTGTCTCTCTGACACATTGAGTAGGTGTACCCTGTCTCCTGCGACAAACGTTTAATGATTTTTGGGTGACTGCTCCAGTCGTGCTCTTACGTCAACAACAACAACAACTGTGGGAAGCGTAGATGAACGATGCTTGCCCTTTTCACTCACCAGAGATCCAGTTGTTTGCAATTTGTTTACCAGTCCCAGTATTGTGTTTCTTTTGGGAGGATTGCGAACACCAAATTCTCTCTGGTATGCCCTTTGAGTAGCTGTAATTGAATTCTTAATCCAGTATTGCTTCACAAGGAAGAGTCGTTGATTTAATGTGTACTGCATTTTCACGTTGACACAAAATGTCGAAAACAGCTGCCAACAATAGGAATAAAACATAAACATCTGCGCATCTAGTGACAAGGAATCGAAACTCCAGAACATTCTGCTTAATTTGGTGATAAAATTGGGTCAGTGCTGCCAACAATAGGAATAAAACATAAACATCTGCGCATCTAGTGACAAGGAATCGAAACTCCAGAACATTTTGCTTAATTTGGTGCTAAAATTGGGTCATTGAATGAATTTCCAACGGTATAATTAAAGAAAGAAATGTGTCAGTTCTATATAAATCACTCTGTATTTATTTAATATCAATTCGTGCTATCATAGAAGATCATTGTATGATACACATTAGTAATGTTACATTTATACTAGTATCAAAAACAGAACCTTTACGAAACTGTAACATAAAAAATAACTATTACTTATTTACTTTCCTCTTTACCTCCCTTAGTATCTCCGAATATAGAAATAAATATTCAAGATAAATGCGTTGTATCAAATGTTTAAATAAATATTAAATGATAAAAAAAATCATATTTATACAAACAAACCGCCATTATATTTTGAATACATTATGGACGTTCAAGGGCAGCGGTAATCTGTGACTACGTGGTCATCATTGCGCGTAGCAACAGGAAAATACAAGGCAGAAAACAAATAAAATTCTGTTCTTCCAGTTCTGCAACCCATTACTTGGATTTCAGCGGAGTGATTATAGGAAAATGTTATCGTAAAACTAAATAATTACATTAAATTCTTGCAGTAAATACTTTAACTAAATAAACACACAGTCGGTAAACAAGGTGTAGTGCAAATAAATTTTGAATTCAAGTGTGTAAACAGATACCGCTCTACTCGTATTTTCACGTCGCTTCAGGCACGAAATCTCTCCCGCCACCTCTCGTAATTACGTAATGACACGCGAGCAATAAATTTGTTAATGATTAATAGCTAAAATTGATAATGGAATTCGAAATCCCGTGCCCTCGCATGCCATTACAACGTCATTATGTCAATCTTCGGATCGTGTATATAATCACATAGTTATTGACATGGTAACATCCAACTCCACACTGCATGACACTTCAGCGGTATTTGTACTACAGGACACGAGTGCTGCCAGTCACTTAAGTACAAGGAATTATGAAGTACGTAGGTCGGGCTAAAGCAGGGAGATGCACTGTCACCTTTACTTTTTAACTTCGCTCTAGAATATGCCATTAGGAAAGTTCAGGATAACAGGCAGGGTTTGGAATTGAACGGGTTACATCAGCTTCTTGTCTATGCGGATGACGTGAATATGTTAGGAGAAAATACACAAAAGATTAGGGAAAACACGGAAATTTTACTTGAAGCAAGTAGAGCGATCGGTTTGGAAGTAAATGCCGAAAAGACAAAGTATATGATTATGTCTCGTGACCAGAATATTGTACGAAATGGAAATATAGAAATTGGAGATTTATCCTTCGAAGAGGTGGAAAAATTCAAATATCTTGGAGCAACAGTAACAAATATAAATGACACTCGGGAGGAAATTAAAAGCAGAATAAATATGGGAAATGCGTGTTATTATTCGGTTGAGAAGCTCTTATCATCCAGTCTGCTGTCCAAAAATCTGAAAGTTAGAATTTATAAAACAGTTATATTACCGGTTCTTCTGTATGGTTGTGAAACTTGGACTCTCACTCGGAGAGAGGAACATAGGTTCAGGGTGTTTGAGAATAAGGTGCTTAGGAAAATATTTGGGGCTAAGCGGGATGAAGTTACAGGAGAATGGAGAAAGTTACACAACACAGAATTGCACGCATTGTATTCTTCACCTGACATAATTAGGAACATTAAATCCAGACGTTTGAGATGGGCAGGGCATGTAGCACGTATGGGCGAATCCAGAAATGCATATAGAGTGTTAGTTGGGAGACCGGAGGGAAAAAGAACTTTAGGGAGGCCGAGACGTAGATGGGAGGATAATATTAAAATGGATTTGAGGGAGGTGGGATATGATGATAGAGACTGAATTAATCTTGCACAGGATAGGGACCGCTGGCGGGCTTATGTGAGGGCGGCAATGAACCTTCGGGTTTCGGTTCCTTAAAAGCCATTTGTAAGTAAGTAACTAGGTATCCCTAACAATTCCATTTAAACAAACAAAATCTTTTGTAAAAGGAAAAAAAAAAAAGTGTTAACAAGGTTCGTTCCAACAAGCGGTTCATGATCAGTTCATGTACGGTTCCTGTACCATCTTATGCGCATGCGCTAGTTGAACATCTGCTATGGGATTGAAACTGGACTGGACGCTGTTGGAACGCTTTCGCGGATCGTTATGTACTAAATCCAGAGATGCTATAACTGTGATCATCTTTGCTAAGAACGGGATGCTTAATGATTATCGTTTCGCAGCTAATTCTAATTGCAGAAAATAGAACTTCGATCATTTTCTATAAAAAGATGACAAAAAATATGGAAGGCAAGAATTCCGATAATTCAACGTCATCTAAAAATAGTTCTTTTTTAAATTATTAATGTATGTACGTTATTTATTATACTTTTAATCAAAGCTGCATGTTGAAATTGTAATTAACTGTTTTAATACCCGAATAATTTCCATTCTCTTTCTTTTTGGCGAAAATTTAAATTAAATCTCTAGTTTTATTATTCGTCTGTACTGTTCGATCCCAGGTGGTGACAGGATTTTTTCTCGTTGCCAAACTTTCAGAACGGCCCCGAGGTTCACTCAGCCTCCTATCAAATTGAGTACCGGGTCTTTCCCGGGGGTAAAAGGCGGTCAGAGCGTGGTGCCGACCACACCACCTCATTCTAGTGCCGAGGTCATGGAAAGCATGGGGCTCTACCTCCATGCCCCCCAAGTGCCTTCATGGCATGTTACGGGGATACCTTTACCTTTTACCTTTTACTGTCACTTTTCATCTTTAACCTCATTGATGTGAACAGTCGATCATGTCTTCCTTCAGTATCCAGGAGACGTTGGTGAGCTTATGCGCATGCGCGTCTCCCGTACTCTTCCGTACATGCCTCAATCCGCGGACTATTTCTGACCGTTCCGAACCCGTGTTAAAAGCTTGTTGGAACGCCCGACTGCAGTACATGTTTCCGGTTCAGGACTGGTTCGGATTGTGTTGGAACGCTTTTTCTGTACTGCGCATGCTCACGATGGTTACGGACGGTTCCTGACTGTTGTTGGAACGAACCTAATGATATACAGGCATATATGTATAGATATGCTTATCGGATGGAAAATACTGTCCACACTTCACGAGATGATCTCTGCCAGGGGGAATGGTCCTTGCGGGGTAAGAGACGAGGGTAAGGAAATGTACAATAACTTAGCACGTCTGAAAGAGCAGGTAGATGAGGGTGGTGGCATTGACTGACTGGGACAAAGTTCAGTGACACTTGACCTGAAAACGTTGGTTTTGCAAACTATGCAAGCATTTTAGTTACTGTTGAGATTTTATTGTAAGATGTTGGTATTGTGAATACTGTGGATAACAAGTGTAGTTTATATTAAAATATTCTTAAGTCAGATTTAAATTTCTTAAGTTAACTTAAAGATCGTGTCCGATTGGCTGCATTACGCTTTAATTAGGCAATTATCTTAAATTAGTAATTTAGTTAGACAATGAGTTTCGAAGTTGTTTAGTCAGCGGAATATTTAGTTAAGTAATTTTAAAGCGAAGTAGAGTTCTGTTTGATTTCAATAGTGCCACATATCAGTTATCATAATGTTTACAAAGTGTAAAAATGAAAAAAAAAAAACTATACATAGTGAAGCACGACAACGTATAGCGAATGTAATAAAGATGTGTGATGAAGAAACAAGGCAGAAGAGATTATTGTGTCCTTTGATGAATGCTACAAAAGGGCTGCTAAATACGCAGGTATTTATTTATTTTTTGTAACAATACTAATTTCATTTACACTAACTTAATAATATTCTCATAATGTCAACATTAAATAATTGAAACTTACAATAACTTAGTTAACCACGGGCGTGACTTCGAGAGGGGTAGAAATTTAAAACTTTAGTTAGTTCAAAATTATACACGAAGCTTTAATATTTCATTTCAATAACATGCAGCATTATACTCGTAAAAATTTTAGTTTCTATATATATATATATATATATATATATATATAGGTCTTAATAAATTAAATAATTAATTAATAAATTAAATTATTATTATTATTATTATTATTATTATTATTATTATTATTAATTACTATATTATAAACCAAACATATAATATTTACATTGTCTGGTGTAGTATAACACTGTCACTGAATAATTTCTTTCCGTAATTAACTTAATTATAGATATTAAATGTATAATATGTAGCCTGTATGAATTAATAATCCGGATACAAAGTTAATGTTTTACTGAGGGACAATGCTTTCACTGTAGTTGATAGCGAAAGTTTAGAGCACACAAACCCGGTTCTGTCTCGATGTTTGGTTGTGAGAGTGGGGGAAAACCTTACATTCCTTGCTCGGATCAACTCGTGAAATGTGGACAGAGCATCAGTACGCACCGGTGATGGAATGAGTTGCGCGGCCAATTTTGACTCCACTATCCGCCACATTATGTATTCCTCACCAACTATTAAATCCATATACCATATCATTTCTGGTATGTGACGTCACAAGCTTTTACAGTAGAACCAATCGGAACCAGTCTATAACAAGTACTTCCCAAGTTCGTTTGTTCACGTGTGAGTGTTTCAATACATTGAATAAGTAAAACTAACATTTACTGTGTGTGTGTAAGATAAATAAATGGAAGAAGAGAGTGTAAAAGACAAGCATTGCCCAGAGAGGCGTGGAAAATAGTGTTTAAAGTGTATAATTATTATTTTTAAAATGTTGACCAGCACAAAGCTGCCGGCCATCTTGATGCTGGCTGCAACGTTGCCAACGTGCAAGAAATGACTGCAGAAGCATGTGGTGTGGGATTGAGAACTGTGCAGTAGCGGCTGGTTGTCAAAATAATGAGTGTGCTACAATCTCTATATCGGGCTACTGTAGAGGCCTACACTTATGTATTTATCTTAATTTGGAGCCTCGTCTAGTGATGAAATATGAAGTTTATACGACGTTCTTTCGTACTGCAGAACTTGTCATTTTGTAAATGAATACAATATAATATTTTATTACTCAGTCAATGACAAATCAAAGTAAAATAATGACTTAGTTTATAGTCATTAAGTTTATATACATGAATTACATGTCATATTTTAAACGACATACATTCACCACTCATTGGACTGAACAAGTGTTCCACATATTATGAAGTTTAATTACTACATGGTTTTTAACATTTTTTAACATTATTTAAGTTTATTACCTGTAATAGTACATTTTAATAATGGAGATGTCCTATACATAATTAATTTTAAATAGTACTCACCACCAATAGCTACGTATATGACATTGCGATATTATATAACTCTGCCTGAGGATGCCTGAATAGGCGAAAACGTTCGCAATTTTGTAATTCATGTATATAAACTTAATGACTATAAACTAAGTCATTATTTTACTTTGATTTGTCATTGACTGAGTAATAAAATATTATATTGTATTCATTTATAGAAATTGACAATCTGAATATTCCATCATGCTTTCTAAGTTGTCATTTTGTGTTAAACCCCTCCATCTTGGACATCATACACTTTTTTATTGACAGTATTGCAAGAGCAGTGAGACGATCCTGGGACATGATGTTCCTTGAAAACGTTTTTACGCGTTTCAAGGAAGAAAAACATATTTCTGGCTCAGCAGTGGTCATTGGTGTTGTAACCAAAATATTTAACAACTTCGATACTTCACAGAATAGATCCTGTAAATTGTTGGATACTATGTATTGTGACAATTGAACAGCCATCTATATTTCGGAAGTCAGATTTTCCGTATAGAAATCCAACTTGTATCTGGAACACTCTTTTGTTCAGTATAGTATAGCTGTTGACAGCAACTTCAACTTGTAGATGGCAGCAGCAGTCGGACACTTGAATTACCAAATACATTGTACATAGTTCCGAATTCTTCCACAAACAAGCATTCTTTCGTTACGCTTTACTTTTGCAATCTCCAAGCTGTGTTGTGCTGAAGCTGACTACAGCACTTTCCCGCGTAAAAATAGCCAATCAGAGCAGTGATTTCAGCTTCGCACATGCGCATAACTGTCTACATTGTTCATGTGGAGCTTTGAGTAGCACAACGAACCCCCTGAGGCACCAAAGAAGGCACGAAGACCAAACACTTTATAACGCGTCATGAACATAACCACGGAAAATTGTCAAATGGCAGATCAGATACTATGGTGGTATTACAAATACATTATTTGAGCCAAAATTATCATTGTGCTGTAGCAATGTAGCACATAAGGACGGGCCGCCCCTGGAACCGTGCAAAGATTATTGTTAGTGAAGGAAACAGGGTTTGTTTGGTGTCATGTTTACAATGATACACGGCTAAGTTCATTATTGTCTTTTGATAATTTAAATTCTCTCCTGTACTATTTGTATTGCACGTGCTCGTGAAGTACGATGTGGCAATGTTGTCTGTTGCCTTTCTCTGTCTGTCTCTCTCGATGCAAACGCTAGCAGACTACCGCCTACCGAATTGCCGTAGCCCAGTGGCCGGCAGATGCTGCAGTTATGACGTAAGAGCCAGTCAGGCGTCAAGAGCTTGGAAGAGCGAGCAGTTGAGTCTTATTACTGTTAACACGCACCAGCGAAGTGGCGTCAGTGCAGCAATGATACGACAGTTCTTGGAGATAAATTGATGGAATCACATTCCTGTATTTTGCTAGGGAATAACTACTCTGCGGTCATGATGGCAACATTCTTGGCAAATTCCCCGTCATTAAAAGAACGCATGTTCTTTGCAATGGCTAGTGAAATCCTATATCTTAAGCCTTCAGCTTACCATTGATTCACTGACTGTGTTCCCTAGCTTCACTTAACAATTTATCTTTCAATTGCTGCACTAGTACTTGTCGATATTATCCCCCATATTTGTCGTAATCATTTGTGTGGCATAGAGAATAATGGCATTGTATATTGAATTTCTTTACATGCTGAAACAGCTTGCCACAAACCAAACAATTCGCCATTCCTCCATACACCATTACACAGTTTGATCTCGACAAAGCATTTAACTTGGGCACGATACTAACACAAAGTGATGGTGTGTTTCAAAAGTTGAAATAAACTTTGCATACTACTCACCAAGTTAGGGCCTAGATAGTTCAATCTGTATATTGTGTAGGAAAATGTTAAAAACACTTGAACTGTTTTCAAGTTTCCGAGTAGACAAAGTGTTGTAGTACTGCTTAAATTATTTATTTCTATACAGCACATTCGGAGCCTCATTTACATAATGCGAACGCTTCTGCAGCTGGCTGTATTATGAATTTCATATTATTATAAGTATATTAAATTTGATTACAAACCAAAATATTTTGTTACATTGATTTATCACGGTTGTACAGTTTTGTTTTCGTACAAATGTATTGTAATTGTGCTGTTCCCATACTACCTCAGACGAATGGATCGCGCTCTGTCATTTCATAGGCGCCGTACCACCACTGTTCAGTTGAACCTTCTCTCCTCGCTGTGCTCAGTATGCAGAGATTGCCGAGCAAAGAGCGTGGCGGCTCAGTGGTATGACGTCACAGAGCACGGAACATGCCGGTCACTGCCGTAGACTCTAGTAAATGATTCAATACTAAAAAAAAAAAAAAAATACATCATAAGCACATAATAGCGCCGATGATGCCATTATCTGTAACTGAAATAAATTAACACAGTTTCATTTTAAGGAATTCCTAAATATTTAATGTTTTCGTTTTCGTTTATCGACTCAATATTGAAATCAGAACTCATACCATTTGTAACTGTAAGCCTATACTTACATAAATTACAAAATAAGGAAAAGAAGCGAATAAACACAGTAACAAAACATAGGTCACAGAAATAGACTTGTCTGAAAATAATCAGATTGCCATAAAAAAAAACAATATTTAGATAAAACACATTACCAAGTAAACGAAGATAATATTAAACTTAAAATGAAAATAACTGAAGTATTCTATTTAGTTAAAATTGTATATTAGTAAAAAGTTAAAAGGAAAGTTTTGTAGGTTAACTTTATAACAAAATAGAGGAAACTGAGAATCAAATTAATTAAAATGAACTACCGATATCACAAATTATAAGTACTTATTTAAAATATACAGTTTGTTAAATATAATATACTGTATTAATACTAATTTGAAATATTTATTCTAAATATCTCGTATTTCTAATTCGAATTTGTACAGTATAATTTTTAAATACGGTGTAGATACCGGTACTTCAAAATCATGTCATTATAGCTAAATTTTTAGTCCATAATAATTAATGCTGTATATTTTTTTTTCAGCAATTGTGACGCATTTTGCCATTTCAAATAAAGTTACTTATTTATACTGTACGGTTATTTTGTGGAAGGAATTTAGTTTTGGACATCGCAATGACTTCACGTAGTCCCAACTGTCTCAGCTTCAGTGCTAGTACGTACGAAACCTCCAACCAAAGCGGAAAAAGTAAACAATCCCTAGACTGTTCCCTCATCTCCGTCCAACACTCCGCTATCAGTTAACCTGTATCTCCCCGATCGGGACCTGAACTTCGAAGTCTATTTATAATATAAACTACAGGGACATCATTTTATTTTTACTAAAATTTTTAATATTAACCTGTCTATACCTTTAGAGAACCGGAAACACCGCTTGCTCCCCCCTCCAAGACTGGAGTTCGATGATACTGGCGTAAAACACAAATTACTCTACTAGGTATAGGATAGAAGAAAAGTAGTTCATCCATTGACGTAAACTAGGAAATATCGCGATTTTGAGTTTGATAATTTTCATTAGGTTTTTCTTTAATCAAAGTACAGTACTGTATTAAGAATAAGTGTTTTTACTCACGAAGTGAGTTATCCATGCGAACGTATTCATTATGCAGTGTATACTATCTACAGCACATTAGCGTACAATATAGAGAAAGAAGTTAAATTGAAAAATAATCATAATATGAATATTTAAACAGAATTTTGAAAATGGTGGCCGTTCATTTCGATACAGGCTTCAGTTCTTTTGTGCATATTATCGCACTATAGACTATTGCATCTAATTCCAATTGCCAGTTTCATCATTCGTACTAGTAACTCATGTTGAAATAATTCTGTACCTACTCTACGTACTGTGAATTCAATCTTCACTTCTGCCCGCCCAGCATAGATAAAATTACTCAGACATGCTATCTACTGTCCGTCCAAGTGGTTATGCCGCAGGATTGTAGAAAGGGAGGAAATCACGTGACAGTTAATTACTTAACGAGGCCCTTTTATTTAAGTTAAATTAAACAGCTGTATAATATTACGTAAACTTCCAATTCCTAAGAGAAATTAATGTTTTCAGAAAAGAGCTAAGACAGCCCAGCTATTACAGAGGGGCGAGCAGAAGCAGGTGGGGGAAACGGGATGCGACGTAGGCAAACGGACAGTACCTGTGCGAAAATATGATTCAATGTTGAAAGCTCTTTCGTCACTGGAAAACGCGAACATATTTCTGGAACGTACTATACTCAGTAACTCAGTACTGCTTACTATCTGCGGTCTTGGTTCTGTGTGGAGTTGGGACCTCCTTAGTAGAAGGGGGGGGAGTGAAGTACATTCAAAAACTCAGGTACAATAAAAATTGAAGTAAAAATAAAATGGTGTCCCTGTAGTAGGACTAATAACACTTTTCTTATTTTCAACCAAATTGTCCCTGTTTGCGTATTAATTGTATGACATACCTCAAAGATTATCTGTAGTAATGTCACGAGAGGTCTGAGATTTATCTGGGAAATCTCAGACCTCGAGTGACATTTTTAGGACTATTTCGTGAATAAAATAAAAATGTAAATAATATATCCCTAAAATTCGATCACAAAATTCAGATATTGTGAAGTTGAAATACTCGTAGATGAATATCGATTACTACAATAAAGACATTCGATGTTATTATTCAGTAATGCCAATTGCGAAAAGCGAAATACAGGTTTAACAATGTGAATTACATGTACTGCACTTTTCTCTTATTATTATAACATAAATGCATTTTAGTTATCTGCTGAAATCATAATTTAATATAACAGTAACAGTGGGGACGCTATATACCAATGCTTATGTATTCACAGCGAGACATGTTGCTACACAGTGAAGCAATCTCTGTATAGATAGGCCTAATTAAAACACGAATTTTATTACGCCATACGGAAGGCAGTTTGAACAAAGACCTTATAATTACTATGCAAGGTCTTTGGGTTTGATGTGCGATGATGTTACAAAAATTTGAACATCTGACTTTCTATTAATTGTTTAATTTCATTCACAAAATACAAATTTTATAGGCTACAATTATAGGTTAAGTTACCTGTGGGAGCAGGAACAATGTCAGCTGTGCCTTATTTCGACCGTTACTTACAATCAGTGGTACACGAAAGCATTTTTATAGGTCGATAAACGCATTCTCGCTGTAGTGTGTAACGGAACTAAAGCTGCATCTACACAGTTCAATATTCCAATCGCAGATGCGTGCAATCTGGGAAGAATATTGAAAGAATCAAGTTTAAAAGGTACGTTCAATTAAGATGCATGAAGATTTTGTGTCTACGAGGTGGGCCGTTTTGAACGTCGTCTTCACTGCGTAAATATATTAATTAATATTAAATATCAATATTGCATTCATGGCTTTAAAATTGAATGACAAGTTTAACCGTGTAGTTGCATCTTAATGTATTCATGATCATCAATTTACGGGGAAACAGTTGGCGACAACGACTAAACAAAAGAACGACCTGCAATAAATTGATAGCGATAAATCTAGCTGAAAAAATTATCGCAAAGTGTGACTGTGATTGGTTGGAATTCAAAATTTTATTACACTGCATTGGTCGAAAATGGAATGACGTCATATAAACGAAATAGCCACCTAAAATTAACGATGACTTACGGTTCATTTTGTACACATGGAATTGATATATTCAATTCAATTTATTTGGCCATTAGACATACAATTTTAGGCTTCGTCAGAATACATTGAAAAACATAGACTATAAATACATTTAAAAAATAATAATAACAGATACAGTAAAATTTAAGTAATAAAATGAAAACATGAAATAATTTGAAACTTTTAAATTGAAGAAAACTAACTAAATTGTAATTAAAAACTTATTTAATAAAATACAATTTCATACAAATTTGTGTTGAAAAACTCAGCAACAGAATAAAAGGGATTATTTAATAACCAATTGTAAAATCTAGTTTTGAAATTATTGATTGGTAATTTATAATATTGACTGGGGAGCTTATTATATAATTTCATCCCCATAATTAAAAAGTTTGTGTAGCTCTTGTGTAATCTACAATATGGAATATTAATTTGTTCGCTATTTCTAATTTCATGATCATGTATATTGGCCACTAATGAGTAATTGTCGATATTTTGTCGAGTGTAAAGTACTAGATCATATATATATGTTAAAATCCGTGATTGTCTGAAAAGTGGCCGACAATGTTCCAGATAATTTGATTTACATAAAATTCTAATGGCCTTCTTTTGTAAAATCAAGACGCTTCCAATTTTGGTTCCATTTCCCCAGAAAATTAGGGCATATCGAAATATCGACTGAAAGAAAGAAAAGTAGGCACATGTTGAATAATTTTGAGAAACGCAAGTAGTTAATTTCTGTAGCAAATATAAAACTCTTGATAGCTTTGTGCATATGTACTCGATGTGCTTATCCCATGTTAAACTTGAGTCTTTAAAAAGTCCCAGAAATTTTGTGTAGTTGAGTTTGTTGTCCTTATTTATTAGATAGTTTAGGCTGAAAGTTAAGTTGATGGTTTTTTCTTGATTAAGCAAGAAGCTATTAGATTCAAACCATAAAGCCATCTGTGATAGAGTGTCATTGTTGAGAGCATGTAATTGATTTAGAGCAAAAATTACCACTGCATAATATGCAAGTCTGTGTGTGAGTATGTATTTGGAATTTAGACAGTCGTCTCTCAGAGTAACGAATGCCCGTGTTGCACGCAGTGGCCCGTATATTGGAGAATGTGGAGCAGTTTTATTAGCTGTATTCCCGCGAGGCCGAGGCCGCCCTGAACATGCGTGTTAAGCCGATAACGGCGAGGGATGGGGTCGCCATCTACCTTGTTTGTTGACAGCCGTATCGCCTTCCATTTTCTGGCTGTCCGGAGAGCCGCTCTGAGCCCACGGCGGACCACGTTGATCCACTTTAAGATTGGGACAAAAATCCCCGGGGTTTAATTTTATCAGAAGTGGGTCGTAACGAATTCAAGAGTGGGGGCTACAGCAGGAGATCCTTCCTGCTTGTTTTCGCAATGCAAGGAAAGTCATCCCAAACACCAGAGTCTTTTATTGCATAATCCCAACTTTAGAGCAGATTTTCCAACTTTCGGATCATATTACTGCCGGAGTTCGCTTGACAGCAATATTCAGAGATGTAACCTAACCTCACATCTTGTGTTACCCCATTTCCCTTTTCTCCATATTGCAGGATAGCTTTACGATATCAGCTCACGATATTATCTGACATTCTTTCCAATCTGACCTTCTCCTAACTTACATGTTTTGTCTACTCTCTGAAAGTAATACACATACGAGCTCTTGGGATACCAATAATACTTTTTCGAATATAATGTCGAAGATAATAAACTATTAAGAAATCCGAATTTGAAGAATGTAAAATATAATAATAAATCTGGAGCCTAAATTTTTCTCGTAATTTTCGATTTTCCAAAAATAATTGGTGTTAACATGTACAGGGACATCACTTTATTTTTACCAACATTTTTAACATTGACCTGGCTATACTCGGAAACACTGTTGCCCCCTTCCATTACAGAAGTTTGATGTTACTAGTGCAATATGTAAACAAATCATTTTACTAGGTATAGGAGGAGAGAAAAGTAGTGTATCCATTTATGTTGTATGGAAATACGATATTACGATTTTCAGTTTGATCATCACTTTTACGGAATTTATCAAAATACAGTGGAGTAGTAACATTTAAAAAAAAAACTCAACTTTTCAGGCGGCTATGTTCGTTATGTAATGTCTACTTTATTTAGCATATTAATTATTGATGTTAGCATACAATATAGAGAGTGCATTTAAATTGAGGGGGTCATAAGTAAAGGGCTGTAAGTGCACTTAAGTTACTTTTGAGAAAATGGGGTTTAAATATTTAAGCTTTCGTAAAATCGGTGAAATTTTTATTTAAATTTTAATGTGTGATGCGATTAAAATATCCCTTTGCCACTAAAATTTTAGATACTTTTGCTTACACTGGATGCACTTAACTCATGTTATTACAAATGTCACTAGCATTCCTTTGCTTCTAGCCACCTCAATTCAGAAAAAAAGCTAATCTGAATTTTTAAACAAGTTGGTGAAAATGGTTGCCGTTCATTACAATGCAGGCTTCAATTCTTTACGCATATTATTAAAAACATTTTGAAGCATATTCTCTGAAATTGAATTTATCCTTTCTTCAATATAATTTTTTAGTGCGATATTATTAATATAGGTTCTTTCTTCTATAGAAAACGCCATCATATTTCTCAAACACACTATACACTGCAGTGTTTACTTCACTGCTTGAAGACTTCGAATGCAACAGCGGCCTTAAGTTTGTGTGTCTGACGGGAGCAAGGATATTAGTGAAGGGGTGGGAGTGAAGTACATTCAGAAATGCAGGTACAATAAAAATGCAAGTAAAAATAAAATGATGTCCCTGTATAATTAACCATTCAGAAACCAAAAATCGCTTTTTGAAGTTTTTGTTTGTATGTCTGTCTGTCTGTCTGAATGTTTGTTATCTTTTCACGCGATAATGGCTCAACTGATTTATATCAAAATTGCAATATTAATTAAGTTCGTTGTAACTTAGATTTTAGGCTATATGGCATTCAAAATACTTTATTTAAAAGGGGGTTATAAGGGGGCTTGAATTAAATAAATCGAAATATCTCCCTTATTATTAATTTCCGTGAAAAACGTTACATAACAAAAGTTTTTAAAAATTATTTCCGATAAGTGTTATTCTATACAAAATTGTGATAAGGCTGAAATTTTATGAGTTAAATAAGTTTTAAAATTTATTTAACAACGCCATCTAAGGCGCTGTAATGAAATAAAAAACAAATGACTTCATCTGTAAGGGGCCTTGGACAACAACAATCGAAAGCTATTAAACATAGCCTACAGAAAATGTTTGTGATTGTATGAAGTAATATCGATTAAAGGATATACAAGACTTTTTTTAAAATAACAATATAATACATTTTCACTGCCGCCTCAGATTATAGCGTTGTTGTTCCTGCAATAACTCCTATGTGCAAAATATAAAATTTTTGAGTAGAAAGAAAAAAAAAACACATTTATTCATTCCATGGCAATGGCACATAGGAGATCGTGAATTCTTACATTTTCGAAAGAAATAAATATAATTACATATCACTATATATACTGTATCGCTATTTAAGTTATTTGAAGGTTTCAGAACCATAGTGGGCCAAGCGCCATTTACTGAAGACGCAGAAAAAAGGGTTAACATTAAGTTATTACCATAATTCAATGGAAACATATAGCAAGTAATATAAAATATACACAATAAATCTAAATGATATCAATCTTCATTAAACTATGGTTGCATGTAATAGCAATTAAGAAACATGTTAAAGGAATTATCTTTGCATCAAATGAGTGTCTCTGGATCAAAATGATCGCATTTTAATTATTTAAATATAATTTACATTAAGTAACATATTAAACGATTTATCCTTCTATCAAATACGAATGTTCCCTGGACAAAATGTCCTATTTTAATTATGTAATTACTTTATATTTATTTCTAATTGGTGCAGCGGAGCGCACGGGTACGGCTAGTGTAAAATATAATAATAATAATAATAATAATAATAATAATAATAATAATAATAATAATAATAATATAGCTTAGTATTTCAGCTACGTCTAAGCTGCAATACAGTTGCCTACTCTCATACTGTACCTGACGTCACAGCCCAGGGATACGTCCCGTCTGATACAACATAGAACCGCATCTTACTCACGCTCACTCTAGTTTGTGTTGAAGCCGGAACACGGTCATAGTGAGTGCTTTAAACCAGTGAAATGTAAAGTCGTATTATTACTTAACGTAACGTTTGTATTTGTGACGAGGTAAAATGCCGAAGACAAAAAGTTCGAAGTATGAAAGGCTGGAGGACTTAATTTAGGAGTTCGGAGCCAAATTTACATTACAGGTAAGTTCTGCAAAGTAGATATAAAAGTTACAAGAAAACAGTGCATTGACAGACACTGAAATACAAAAAGGCATAGAAATATGCTAGAACGTAACTCAAAACAAGCAGTACCATTAAACTCAGATAGAATGCGATAAGAAATCCATGTTTTACAGGGATCTATGCGCCATGATGGTCATTGCCAATATACCGCTTAACAAATTGAATAATAAACACTTCAGAGAATTTCTAGAAAACTACACGAAGGAACATATTCCAAGTGAGCCCCAAGTGTCAGCACTTTGTACCCATACTTTATGAAGAAAAAATGTTTGTCACGCAGGTAGGCCCTGGCCAACTTCGGGCTGTTAGATTATAAAGTCAGTAGTTGCTCTACTTTTATTTCAGGTTGAATGTACTCTACGAACATGCAGTAAGAACATGTTTGCCTGTCTCTTTCTCTGCTGCATCAGCTGGGTTCCATGTACTATATAGACTATGTACCCGCAACTTGAGTCTTTTGGCAGCAGGAATACTAAGCTTAATAATAATAATAATAATAATAATAATAATAATAATAATAATAATAATAATAATAATAATAATAACAACAACAACAACATAATGCAGAACAGATCTACTAAGAGGAAACTAAATAATAGAGATGAACAACGATCGAGAAAGCCGAAAATCCGCACGATAATGTTGTACAGGGACATCATTTTATTTTTACTTCAATTTTTATTGTATCGAGTTTTTGAATGCACTTCACTCCCACCCCGTCTACTAACGAAGTTCCAACTGCCCTCCACACAGAACCAAGGCCGCATATAGTACTGAGTTAGTGAGTACCTTATAGTACGTTGCAGAAATATGTTCGCGTTTTCCAGTGACGAAGACTTCCAATAATGAATCATATTCTCGCAAAGGTAAACTGTCGTCCGTTTGCCTACGTCGCATCCCTATTTCCCCCCACCTGCTTCTGCTCGCTCCACTGTAAAGACTAGTGACTGGGCTTTCTTCGCTCTTTTTCTGAAAACATTAATTTCTGTTAGGAACTAATTGGACGTCTGCGTAATATTAGGCAACTGTTTAAAACAACTTAAATAAAAGGGCCTCGTTAAGTAATTAACTATCACGTGATTTCCCTCCTTTCTACGATCCTGCGGCATAACCACTTGGACGGACAGTAGATATCATGTCTGAATAATTTTATCTTTTCGGATCGGGCAGAAGTGAAGATTGAATTTACAGTACGTAAGGTAATCTTTTATAGAGTAGGTACAGAATTATTTCAACATGAGTTACTTAATATGAAAGACGAAACTGGTAATTGGAAATAGATGCTATAGTCTATAGTGCTATAATATACACAAAAGAACTGAAGCCTGTATCGAAATGAACGGTCACCATTTTCGAAAATGTGTTTAAATATCCGTATTATGATTATTTTTCATTTTAACTTCATTCTCTATATTGTACGCTAATGTGCTGTACACAGTATGATATACACTGCATAATGAATGCGTTCGCATGGACAACGCATTTCGTTAGTAAAAACACTTATTGTTAACACTGTACAGTATTTTGATTAAACAAAAACCTAATGAAAAATATCAAACTCAAAATTGCAATATTTCCTAGTTTACGTAAATGGATGAACTACTTCTCTTCCCTCCTATACCTAGTAAAGTTATTTGTTTGTATTTTACGCCAGTATCACCGAAATCCAGTCGTGGAAGGGGGTAGCAAAAGGTGTGTCCGGATCGCAACCATTAATCCAAAGGTATAGCCAGGTTAATATTAAAATGTTAGTAAAAATAAAATGATGTCCCTGTATAAGTCGCGTCGATGACGTAAAGACTGCTTGTGAGTGTTCTGAGATTGATCACTCCCGAACGTCAAGTAGCCTTGAATCGTCACAGTTTATATCTGTCTGTATACAAACTCACATGCAATAGCTGCAACAACTACTACATCGCACAGACAGACATATCATTTCAAACACGTTACAAAGAACACATCACAGCCATAACCAAATCACACAACACTTCTTCATAAGCAGAACACATCACGAACGCCAACCACACCTACATATCTAAGCCAAAAACCAGAAACTAAACGCACTAGAACAACACGAAATATTCAAAAACACACCCACAACAAATCCTCAACACACAACTCAGTTTCAAAACATACACACTATTCGACTCCACACTACACTACACAACCAAACCCCCACAGGGGAAGAAAACAACAGAAGACGCGAAGACCTTTTCTAAAGGTGGCCCTCAGGCCGAAACTAGTCAACTGAGGTAACTTTAAAGCTAGTTAATTAACTGGAGAATGTAATATATATTTATATTCCTCGTGATATAGTGTTAAAAGTTGTATAATCAAGATTTAGAAACTTTTTGTTTGAAATATCTGAAAGAATAGCCCCTGAAATTAACGGCATTACTTACCATCCATCCTGTATAATAAATGTGGTATTTGAATATGCAGGTTTTAGAAGTAATTGAGAAGGAAAGAACAACCAATATGTCTCCCAATACTGGATATCACGTAAGATCGAATTTGCACTTTGTTACATATATTTTTCCTTAATATACAAAAAATAACCTAACTCGAATATAATACCTATAATTTTTCCATTCAACGAGCAAACAGCGGTTGGAAAATAATTCTGTATATAATGCTTCAATGAAAACTTTATTTCTATGAATACGATAATTAACGCAATGTTGAATAATTTCAATGGAAAAATTGTTTCAGGGTCGGGTATCGAAACCGGGACCTTTGCCCGAGCGCGCCAACGCTCTACCGACTGAGCTACCCAGGAACTAAACCAGACCGCGGCTCAATTTTCACCTTACATACGCATATCTCAAGTGGGTTGACAGATCGTCAAAGTTCAGCATTGAGTGCACACTTACTGTGTGACTTAAATTTGTGGTCGAAAAATTGGCACGTATTATACAGGGACATCATTTTATTTTTACAAATATTTCTAATTTTAACCTGACTATACCTTTGGATCAACGGTTGAGAACCGGAAACCTCGTTTGCTACCCCCTTTCACGACTGGAGTTCGATGATACTGGTGTAAAATACAAACAAATCACTTTACTATGTATAGGAGGGAAGAAAAGTAGTTCATCCATTTACGTGAACTTGGAAATATCGCGATTTTGAGTTTGATAATTTTCATTAGGTTTCTGTTAATCAAAACACAGTACTGTATTAGCAATAAATGTTTTTACTCATGAATTGAGCTGTCCATTCGGACGTATTCATTATGTAGTGTATATTATACTGTCTACAGCACATTAGCGTACAATATAGAGAATGAAGTTAAATTGAAAAATAAACACAATATGGATATTTAAACACATTTTTGAAAATTCTGGCCGTTCATTTCGATACAGGCTTCAGTTCTTATGAGCATTTTATCGCACTATATACTATTGTACGTAATTCCAATTACCAGTTTCGTCCTTCGTACAAGTAAGTCATGTTGAAATAATTCTGTACCTATTCTATAAAAGAGTACTTTACGTACTGTAAATTCTCTCTTCACTTCTGCCCGGCCCCAAAAGATAAAATTACTCAGACACGCTAGCTACTGTCCGTCCAAGTAGTTTTGTCGTAGAAAGAGGGAAAATCACGTGACAATTAATTACTTAATGAAGCCCCTTTATTTAAATTATTTTTAAGTGTTATATAATTTTACGTAGACGTTCAATTCCTAACACAAATTAATGTTCTCAAAAAAGAGCTAAGACAGCTACGAGGGGCGTGCAGTAGCGGGTGGGGGAAACCGGGATGGACGTAGGCAAACGGGCAACAGTACTTGTGTGAAAATATAATTCAATCTTGAAAGCTCTTTCGTCATTGAAAACGCAAACATATTTCTGGAACGTACTATACTCACAAACTCTTTACTATGAACGTAAGGCGACTTTGACTGTATACGCTTGGTTCTGTGTGGAGAACGGTTGGAAGTTTACTAGCAGAAGGGGTGGGAGTGAAGTACATTCAAAAACTAAGGTACAATAAAAATTTAAGTAAAAATAAAATGATGTCTCTATAAATACATTACACAGGGACATCAATTTATTTTTACTTCTATTTTTATTGTACCTGAGTTTTTGAATGTACTTCACTCCCACCCCTTCTACTAATGAAGTTCAACCGTCCTCCACACAGATCCAAGACCGCATATACAGTCATAGTAGCCTTACGGTCATAGTAAACAGTACGTTCCAAAAATATGTTCGCGTTTTCCAATGACGAAAGAGCTTTCAATATTGAATCATTTTCGCACAGATACTGTCGTCCATTCGCCTACGTCGTATCCCGGGTTCCCCCACCAGCATTTATTCGCCAGCTAGTGGCTGGGCTGTCTTAGCTCTTTTTTTTTAACATTAATTTCTGTTAGGAATTGGACGTCTACGTAATATTATACGACTGTTTAAAATAACTTGAGTAAAAGGGCCTCGTTAAGTAATTAATTGTGACGTGATTTCCTCCCTTTCTACGACCCTACGACGTAACTACTTTGACGGACAGTAGATAGTATGTCTGAGTAATTTTATCTTTTCGGATCTGGCAGAAGTGAAGATTGAATTTACAGTACGTAAGGTACTCTTTTACAGAGTAGGTACAGAATTATTTCAACATGAGTTACTAGTACGAAGGACGAAACTGGCAATTGGAATTACACACATTAGAACTGAAGCCTGTATCGAAATGAACGGCCACCATTTTAAAAAATGTGTTTAAATATCCATATTATGATTTTTTTTTCAATTTAACTTCATTATCTATATTGTACGCTAATGTGCTGTAGACAGTATAATATACACTGCATAATGAATACGTCTGCATGGATAGCTCAGTTCGTGAGTAAACACACTCATTGTTAATAATGTACTGTATTTTGATTAAACAAAAACCTAATGAAAATGATCAAACTCAAAATCGCGATATTTCCTAGTTTACGTAAATGGATGAACTACTTTTCTT
Organism: Periplaneta americana; assembly: GCF_040183065.1. Classification (NCBI taxonomy): domain Eukaryota; kingdom Metazoa; phylum Arthropoda; class Insecta; order Blattodea; family Blattidae; genus Periplaneta; species Periplaneta americana. Next base: position 181,901,355 of record NC_091124.1, read on the forward strand.
CCCTCCTATACCTAGTAAAGTGATTTGTTTGTATATTACGCCAATATCATCGAATTCCAGTCGTGGAAGGGAGTAGCAAACGGCTTTGATCCAGAGGTATAGCCAGGTTAATATTAAAAATGTTAGTAAAAATAAAATGATGTCCCTGTATATTCTTATCATGAGAAATTAGTTTAGTATGATGAAGTTAAATTTAAGGGTTGAAGGGAATTCAAAAGATAGCAATTTTCAAGAATTCATGGTTCTGTGTCGTATTATTTGCTTCTTTATTTTCAAGTTATGCCTATGTAATTATAACCCCAATCTGTCTTTCAGTTTTACTGGTTTGTTTATAAGTTATTCGTTAGGAGCGACAGTATAAAGTCTATTTTAAAATTGCATTACTGTTACCTTATTATTATTATTATTATTATTATTATTATTATTATTATTATTATTATTATTATTATTATTATTATTATTACATGAAAACCAATAAAGCAGGAAGATTTTATATTTCTAAGTGCTTAACCCGTAAACGTTTGTGTATCATAAATTTGAAAAAAAAAAAAAAAAAAAAAAAAAGAATTCTACAATGGACCATGATCTTTTATTCATTTTAATAAAAAGCTAATTATCATATAGTAATATGCTTTATTCAACATAAGGTTAAGATTCTAATTCAACTTACGTGTGATTAATATTATTTGTTTTACTCTTAATTTTGTGCTGTAAATTTCGTGTCATTTTTTCTTCTTTCCCAAAATCTGAACGATGCGACGTCTCATTTCTTATTTTCCACCACGTCTTTATAAGCAAGTTCTTTAATGGAGGCCTATACCATTTACATCTTCATCTGTGGTTCCCTCCTTTTCAATATAGTGTATATATTTTTAATAACAGGTTTGAAACGAAATGTAACCAGTGGGTGAGTGAGTGAGTGAGTGAGTGAGTGAGTGAGTGAACGATTTCCATACTTCATTGTGAAGCTGCTGTGGACTGGAAGAATACGTCATTATATAATGACGTGGAACACCAAGTTTACTTGCTGTTTGACTTTGTAAAGTGGAAGATAAGTATTGTCTGTGCATACGGATCGGACACCTTAATTTACATGACCTAATTAATTATAATCCGAGGCACGACAGCCCATGAAGGGCCATGAACGACCAGCCGGCTGCTGGCCTCACGTCCACATGACGAAGCAGAGGTGGACGATCATCCAATATGACCTAATTTCTCACTTCAATTGAAGACGAAGCGAAGTTCTTACGTATGGCCCTGCATGTAGAACGGGCCTTAGAATAATCTAACATCTCGACCTTTCCTCCGAAGGGCGTTAGTAAGTGTAAGAAACCTTCAGTTGTCAGTGCAGTAGTAGTTGGCTTTCTCCTTAGGAATATTAAAAATATAGGTCTGAACCAAAATTGTAGTTTTTCAATATTACGCTACACACTACACTTCCGTGATAGCCAAGGCATGGTGCCGAAACGTCATAATAAAACTATATGACGTTACGTTGGTATCGGACAAATATAAATAATTCAGGCTGATTTCAATCCCTGCAATGGTTTTCATGCAGCGTTGAATAAATATGTCTTAAATAATGTACCTATATATTAGGCCTATGACCGGCGTATGTTAAAAATTATGTATACACATTTCCAAAGAATCCATTTCCTCGTGTGTTCAAACACAGCATCACAGAGCTTCGTTTCTACAGTGCCATCTCTCCATTTTACAAATACTGTGAATTCAGGAGGGAATGTAGAGAGGATAATATTTTGATGTGTTCCCGTGTTACTGTTATCCTATTTACATAAATCTGGGATGCAAAGCTTAAGAAACAGAAGCTACTCGCTGTCCCAGGAGGCAGGAACTGATCCGTGGAGTCTGAAATTTTCGAAGAAGTTTCTTTTTCTAGTAAAAGGTACAACGATATTTTATCTCCATTGCTTCCTTCAGTGAATTCATAAACCACTGAATTTATAGAATTGTATGTTGACAATAAAGTAAAGGATATTCCCGAAGAAACATATTGCCTTCATCAAATTTCTTATTTTTCTAAAAGCGTAGAAAATCACGTGCGGGTTCTGACTTCCTAACCCGAGGAGTTCGTTGTTTATATGTAAGAGGGTAACCATTCTGATTACACAACTCCTAATTCTTAGGACCAGAATTTTAGTTCAGGATTATCTCCAACGTGTAGTTCATAGTCCAGCTTATTTTTCCTTACCTAGAAGTTCCAGTTCTGAGGCTTGGAAAATTCGCCCTTGTCCCTATGTTATTGACCATACAGAGAGCTGATATCAGCTGGAAGTAATTATTAAAGAATGAAATTAGGATTTTCTTGCAGCGCTCTGTATAACTGGTGACCTTTTAAAACTTCACATACACCAGTCTTGCGATGGGGACTAATAATTGCGAGCGAGAGCTCTTTTATGCCCGCTGCGCGCGCGCGGAGCTCTTTTACTGTAAACATTGCTAAAGGATGTACAGATCTTAGAACACAGCGCATCATGACGGAACGGAAGCGCTTGAAGCTTTCAAGGAAGAGTGGAAGATACAATATTTATGCTTCCAACATGGTGATGAAGTCCAGTGTTTGTTGTGTAAAAAAATATCATTTGCAAAAAAAAGCAACATAAAACGGCATTATGAGTCGCAACATGAAAAATATAGGCATTATTCAGGAGAAGAGAGAAATAAATTCATTTCGGAATTGACATCGAAGGTAAATTAATTTACATTTGGGTCAGTAGATAGTATCTATATTCCTTTTATTTCATTATTTTAAATGTATTGTTGATGTTTTATTTGTTGCTTCTTTCTGGGTATTTACTTTTATTAGACTACGTGTTTCTTTAATTTAGAAATAATATTTTATCTTTGATTGCACTTTAACTTATACTATTACTAAGCTCAAAATGCTAATTCACTTTTATTCCAAGGATTTTTAGCAAATATGAACTAAACATTTTGAAAACTTTGATGCAAGAAGCTTTTTTAATAACGTTTTTAGTTTAAATTTCACAAATTTTGGCCGAAATTGTGGAAGTTTTAAAAGCCATACGTATCCCCTTAAATGAGTGACCCCAAAAATTACGATGGCACTCAATATCTTAATTTAATCAATTTGTTTTTCGTGTTACGTGCATCTCAAAAATCACTCTAAGAAAACTCATTACATAATCACGACTGGAGAGTAAGGACTACATTTTCACAATCACACAATCAATATACTCTATTTCAATCAATACTGTCATTATTATTTTTTCAACAAATACTCAAACGCACTTAGAGATCACACATTTCGAGCAGGTAGACTCTATTAGTTTCTCCTAACCAATGAAGTGAAATATTTACATAATAAATAATTTATTTTAACAATAAAATTGTTAACATACAATTAATTTTTCCTATTTCTCTTTTTGTTCCTAAAAACTCTTTCCTTTACGATTTTTTTATATAGGTATATGTATATTAACTTAGTAATTAGCCCTATTACATAGCCAGAAATTTAGTAGCGCAAGTTATTGTAATAATTGCTGCCTTTATTCGCTGCATGTACTGTACATCCCCGTTGTCTATGTTAACGACGCTACGTAGTGGATGCGCTATGCGCTCGTGATGAAGGTCGAGCTCTTCTATCATGATTGGGAGCTAATATCGTCTCATCCCTGATATACACGTACATATTAGCATCAGCATATTTAATTAGAAACAGTGAAGTTACTGAGTTTGACTTCTTTAAAACTTACAAACGACGTACATTGCATTCTGGAAACGAATACACAAAATCTCTCATGAAACAATCTCTTTAAATCATGAACAAAGCTCGGAACTTGGGGACTTGTGTCTTTGAACGTGGCTAAGCGACCGGACTTCAATGTCAACAAACTCCCGCTTCCAGCACAGAGGTGCTGTCAGGTCTGCTATAAAGGTGGTTCCTGGCCGGAACAATATATTGATAATATTATGGTAGCTTGAAACACGTAATTTTAAAGAATATAAAAGTCAAAATCTTCTTAATTCATTCACAGTGTTTCATCCAAGGGCAAGTCTTTCACTGTAAACCCAGCATTATACAATCTTTCCTATTTTCTGCCTTTCTCTTAGACTTCGCATATTATCGATGTATCTTAATTTGGTCTATTATCTGATATCTTCTTCTGCCCCAAACTCTCCTTCCGTTCACCATTTCTTCAAGTCCATCCTTCAGTAACCAGTTTCTTTTTACTCTTACTTATATCAGTATTTTGAATAATCAACCTTTATGGTTTAACAAAATGTAGAAAAAACAAGTTACATATCACTGTTTTTACATTTACTTTTAATTACACTTGCAAACGTTTTCACTCTCCAAAGGGTCATCATCAGGCATGAAACAATATTCAAATACCTAAAATCAAATTATAAAGAGATGTACAAAAATGTGTATTGTGTTAATTTGAGAATGTTCTGTATGCGAGACTCTGTCATGTTGTGGTCATACACATGAATATTAAAAGGCAATAAATGTTATACAGCGTGACATGGGTCGTGAATTGCCTGAAAAAGATACAAATTACGTATTATATGCACATTGCAAGGAAATATAAAACACTTGTGAATAAAATACGTGCTTGTACAAATTTATGTTGAAAAGCCTTGTGCTTTACGAAGTAAATGAAAATACTGTATAACTTTTGATAAAAACTGTCTTTGAAGACTGTTAATTGTCCCATTTAGACATACTGTGAACATATAGGCAATGCCCGTTGCAAGTGTGTGTATGATAAAAACCTTATGTGTGTGTATGTGTGTGTGTGTGTGTGTGTGTATATATATATATATATATATATATATATATATATATATAGACACATGTTCTGTCTACAAATAAATGTCAATTGTTTAAAACAATATACATTACGAAGACAATATGATAGTTGTGTGCTATATACAGGTTGTTTCCGAAGTGGTGTTACAAACTTTTAGGGATGATGACGAAGGGCACATGTATCAATTTGAGATAAGGGACCCTGGTCCGGAAATGACTGAGTCGAAGGTTACAAGCGAAAATAGTTGTATGGAAATGGAATTGTAATTTGGCACCACGTGCCCTGCTTCCCTTAACTTCTGGAACAGTCGTGGAAAAATGGTATGGGACGGATGTCTCCTACGTGGGTACTTGTCCCGATACAATCTGTGAGCCTGTCTACAGTTCCCATTGGCTCATCCGCATTCGAAAATCATGTCTGCATATTCCGCTCTCGTGTACTCCTCCATTTCACTAGGACTGATCGAAGATATAAGAGATGCAGCTGGAAATATGGGATTAAAAATTAATGGAAACAAAACAAAATACATGGTAGTCAATAACAAAAATAATAATAAAACTTCTAAGTACATTGAGATTGATGATGCCAAATTTGAGACAGTCCAGAGCTTTGTATATCTTGGATCACTAGTTAATAGTAACAATGACATCTCAGAGGAAGTAAGTAGAGGAATACAAAGCGCCAATAGGTGTTATTATGGGCTGCAAAAACAAGTTAAATCAAGATTGCTATCTCGTGGCACAAAATGTAGACTATATAAAACACTAATAAAAGCAGTGTTGACCTATGCATCAGAGACGTGGCCTCTTAGCGAAAGGGATAAATTTAGGTTTGCAACATTCGAAAGGAAGATATTGCGAAGGATTTTTGGACCTGTAAGGGATGGCGAAACTTAGAGAATAAGATATAACAACGAATTATACCAGCTTTATGAGTCTCCCGATATAATAACATCCATTAAGATTGCTCGTCTGAGATGGACAGGGCATGTTAAGAGAATGGATGAATGTGAAATACCTAGGAAGGTGATGGAATATGGGATTGCTGGAGAAAGAAGAGTTGGAAGGCTAAAGCTACGATGGATGGACTGTGTTATGGACGACATTAAGAGGCTTGGAGTGAAGAACTGGTGGACGGTGGCTAAAGATCGAGACCGATGGAGAAGAATTCTTAAGGAAGCCAAGGCCCGATCCGGGCTGTAGCGCTATGGATGATGATGATGATGATCGACTGGACACTGCAACTTGTACACATACCCTACTGTCTACAGACGTGCATATCAGGACCGACCATGTCCGTTACACATTACGCTATCTGCATTGCTTTAGTGTAGTTTCCTGTCCCCACCCTCAGACAGCGCACTGAATGGAATACTGTAAGCAGACAACGTAAACAACATCAGATGAATACAATATGTGTAAGATGTACAGATAAATACACATAAATAAGGCGTATAGAGGAATAAAATTATTTCATTTCCACACAACTATTTTTGCTTGTAACTTTCGACTCGGTCATTTCCGGACCGGGGTTCCTGATCTCAAATTGATACATGTGCCTTTCGCCATCATCCCTGAAAGTTTGTAACACCACCTCGGAAACACTGTGTGTATGCACAACGCAGCTTATCACTAAATGTTGAGTCCAATTATTCGACACTGGTCAAATGTTGCATTTGAAGTGAGTGGATATTACGAAAGCACGTAACTACCATCGTATGCTCAAGTTTCTTTTTAGCCAGCGACTCAGACAATTCATTTTTTCTCTTCCTGATCAGTTTCTGTATTACTTCTTGTCACTGACATGAAGATTGACTTAAAATAATCGTATTTCAACTTAAATGACCTATGTTGGATGTCTTATTTACGGAGTCGTAATGAGAATGTACCAACGAAGTTTGCGAAAAGATAATTTCCGCTTAGGTCATTTTGTGCTTTGTCTTGAAAGCATGTGCTTCTTATTTGCAGTATATGTGTGGGTATAATAACTTTGAGGTTTCAACAATATTCCAAAAAGATAGCGTTCATTGAATAAAAGACAAACTTCAAGATTATCCGTACACTCAGAAATTAAAGTAGGAAGACAAAGTAGAGTGAAATCTACACTCTATAACTCGACATGTGATCATGGTGGCAGAGCAACTATCATCATCATAAAGAATCATAAAAACGCAACTTTACCATCATTGTCTAATGAAATGACATCTTTCCTCAGGCCAACGATCGCGGGGGAAAAAAAAAATAAAATTTTTAGCAGAAAAAGACTTTCAACTCAGTTGATACATGTGCCATCAAACATAACAATATTTTTCGTTTCACGGACTACATTTCTTCCTTTGTTAGGAAGTTTTAATAGAAACACCTTTACCAGCGGCCGCATTAATGTGTACTGTTCCTACTCATTTTGCAATGACAGCAGGGGCGGCTTTTGGGGTAGTGCCAGTGTTCCATGGCACCGCCAATGAAAGAAACAAAAAATAATATCCTAAAAAGCAGTTGTAATAGTTTATTTCTACACATTTTATTCGCATTTCATCTGAACGAGCGCGCGCATAGATCGGGACGCACTCTTACAGCGTTTCTCCGAACGTTGGAGCCACTTTGGTGTGGCACTGCCTACGTCCATATAACACTGTACAAAAGGCTACTGATTCTAGTTTATTTGCGTTTTTTATGGCAGACTTTGAGCCGAATTCAATTTGACTCAGTAGTTAACATTCCATCCGCTAGAGCGCAGTAATGCAGAAATTTCGCTAGATGGCAGGGTTGTTGGAGACGTTAGGCAGGAACCATCAACCGCAGACTTGCACGAAAACACAAGTTAAAGTTCCCCGCCAAATGTTAATGTAATGTTGCCAATTCAAAACTAACGCACATAACTTGGATTTGAATGTGTAAAGTATTTTCCATTTAACTATATTAAATGCAGAGATAGTCATGGTACTTTTTATAAAGATAAATATTTTTTTATATTATGTAAAACTGTTTGTTAATGTTGTGTAATATTTGTTTTATTTTGCGGCAACTAAATATCTCTACACTGTTGCTATAGTATTAGTGCTTCTGTTAACGATACATGAGATCTGTGCAGGACATGAACATGTGTTATTCAGGCCGCTGCCTTGGATTCATCGGCCTGTTAAATAAAGTGCAAAGTGTTCGTTTATTATCTATATCACTGTTTATCTCGTGTGTTTTTGCCAGTAATTTTACTAGTTATAAAAGTTATTTGTATTTGACTAACAATCCTGTGAACGTTTTGCATTATCTGTATCTGTAAATTTCGTTATTAGTTTCGGAAATGTTATTGTAACTGTTACTAGATGCATTATTAACTGTACACCTGATAAAATAGCTGGTTTAATTAATGTTTTATTTAACATAATGTAAACGTGAGCTGCGATTATCAGTTTCACTAGGGTAATTTGCCTACAATCTTTTTTTCATTTTTGGCACCACCACCAGAATGCCTCACCGGCCGCCACTGAATGACAGCCATTGTGAAGGAACTGCAAACAGCAAGATTCAATTCTGTAATGACTGATTCTTCCAATCATAAACATCTGAAAATTTTTCCTTTCCTTGTGAAGACGTATTTCCTTCCTAAAATACTAATTATTAAAGTAGGATTAATATAATTTAATTTGATTTAACATCGTATAAGACTATTCGGTTTTTTACTTTCAAAATTTGGTCGCCCAGATTGAACACAACTTCATAGAAATCATATTAGTCCAAATAGAATCGTATTTAAATGTTTAAAGTCCTTGTTTTCGAAAGTGGTATCCAGTTTACGGATGAATTTGCAGTGTTCTGTAAAAAAATTGATTAAAAAATAAATACGGAAAATTCTTCATGAATTTATCAGAGGCTATGCCGTAAGTATGTACTGTGTGCAATGATTAAGATGTCTTACTGAGATATTTTAGTGTGGTAAATCTCGCGCGACCACAAATCGTCAAATGAGACGGTTGGGTTAGCGAGGAAATGATCATCTTTCAGTATGGTTGTTTTTGTAAGGATGTGAGAGATTTTCAAGTTCCTCAGCACTGAACATCAGAAAGGAGACTGGAGAAAGCAAGAGATTCCGAGGAAAAGTATCGGCTATCACAAAATACAGTGTCAAAATAGTACATTATGCAACGAGCCTATAATGGTAGTAATTAAGACGCGAGTATGTTTGTTTATGAAACGAGCGCAAGTGAGTTTCATAATTTTCATACGAGCGTCTTAATTACCATTATAGGCAAGTTCCATACGACTTTTTATGCTCGACCTTATTTCTAACTTGAAATTATTCAGAAGTATTCATGTTATGATAATGTAAGTGAGGAGTGGAACTGACCTGAATTGTGAGATGTGCGCAGATGCGAAAGTATTGATTTTTTCCGAAACACGAATGTCATTGACCTTAATATAATCTAGATAATAACATGAACATTAGGCTTGATGTAACCTGGAAATTGATTTAGAATTGAAAAACGAGATGAAAAAATTGAATTTATTTGAATATTATTTACAATTAACGCTAATTATTATAGTAACAGAACATAACCTTCTGCGACAGTATTGGATTTCCAGCCTCCGTGACTTTTCGCTAATTGTCTTTCGATTGCATATCCGAGAATAATCGATACTTGCGGTTTCATAATGGTACAATCAGTACAAATGTGATTTCTCATTGGCTGAACAACTGAATTATAATGAATAGGTGTACTTTAATGAGGTGCATTAAAGGGCTACTACCAGGTGTATAATTACTACATTTCGGCATGGTCGAGCATAAATACATTAAGAGTACAAAACACAGAATCCTGATAATTTTACCTCCAGAAAATTTTAAGAAAAATAGTTTCATTGGCTGTAAGCAGAAAAGTTGTGTACTTGACCGACATTTTTATGGGAATTGCGTGATCATTCTGCCGAATTCAGAGTAATTGAAATTCGTCGTCCAACACCTTGAGTGTTTTCTTTTCTCTCCGTGTTCTTTTTTATAGTTGCCTGCGGATAATACTGCAGTATCTATCAATAAAATTGTTTCATTTCATATGTTGTATTATAATATTATGTAATATTGCAGATGCCATTCTGTTTCTGCCCCAGTGTGATTTATATTCGCTGCTTTCCATAATAATTCTGCCTATGTATTTTTAGTATAGAACAGATTTCATGATCAATAGGCCTATATATTTCCATGTTAATCCGTTGTGAATTATTTTACATAATTGATTATGTCTAATGGACACTGCCCCTGTTCTGTTATGATTATCATTATATTTTCCGCTTTCTATGACGATTCTCCGACTGTGTTGGCAGTTCAGAACGGATTCCATGATCATTGTGTGTTTTAATACTAATCCGTTGTGAATTATTTCACATGATTCGTTATGTCTGGAGGTATTGATTCTGTTTTCGTCGAATTGTTATTAGAGACAGTTTTTTATTTGTTGATTTATCACTTAAAGTAATGTATATCTTCAGCCTAGATATAGACATTTAATTGAAAACGTATTAATTTTTCGATGTTGTTACTTGTTTTGGTTTCCTGTACAATATTTATTAAGGGAAATTTCGGAAGTTCCATTATAAGTAACTTTTTTTTTTACTTTTGTGCTACGCAAAATTAATTCAACTGTAATGTAATCCTTTCTGCTTTCGAATTCTCGCGAATGGGCACTACATATATTGACTTTAGCTTATGTAGTAGTACACGGCCGTTATCTCTATTTCGTTGGTCGTATTCTGAGATCGTCAGTCGGAGAGACTTTCCAGCACTAAGAAGAATGGCTCTATACTTCGTTCAATAATAATAATAATAATAATAATAATAATAATAATAATAATGATTTATTTTAGCTGGCATAGTTAGGACCGTAAGGCCTTCTCTTCCACTCAACCAGCAAAAAGTATACATACGTATCTACGAACTTACAAAGAATTCAACAATTTGATTTAGATAAGAGCTACATATATACTTACTTACTTACTGGATTTTAAGGAACCCGGAGGTTCATTACCGCCCTTACATAAGCCCGCCATTGGTCCCTATCCTAAGCAAAATTAATCCATTCTCTATCATCATAACCCACCTCCCTCAAATCCATTTTAATATCTTCTCATCTACGTCTCGGCCTCCCTAAAGGTCTTTTTCCCTCCGGCCTCCCAACTAACACTCTATATGTATTTCTGGATTCGCCCATACGTGCTATATGCCCTGCCCATCTCAAACTTCTGGATTTAATGTTCCTAATTATGTCAGGTGAAGAATACAATGCGTGCAGTTCTGTGTTGTGTAACTTTCTCCACTCTCCTGTAACTTCATCCATCTTAGCCCCAAATATTTTCCTAAGAATCTTATTCTCAAACACCCGTAGTCTCTGTTCCTTTCTCTCGAAGTGAGAGTCCAAGTTTCACAACCATACAGAACAACCGGTAATATAACTGTTTTATAAATTCTAACTTTCAGATTTTTCGACAGCAGACAGGATGATAAAAGATTCTAAACAGAATAATAACAGGCATTTCCCATATTTATTCTGTGTTTAATTTCGTCCCGAGTATCATTTATATTTGTTACTGTTGCTCCAAGAAATTTCAACTTCTCCACCTCTTCAAAAGATAAATTTCCAATTTTTATATTTCCATTCCGTACAATATTCTCGTCATGAGACATAATCATATACTTTGTCTTTTCGGGATTTACTTCCAAACCTATCTCTTTACTTGCTTCCAGTAAAATTCCCGTGTTTTCCCTAATCGTTTGTGGATTTTCTCCTAACATATTCACGTCATCCGCATAGATAAGCAGCTGATGTAACCTGTTCAATTCTAAACCCTCTCTGTTATCCTGGACTTTCCTAATGGCATACTCTAGAGCAAAGTTAAAAAGTAAAGGTGATAGTGCATCTCCTTGCTTTAGCCCACAGTGAATTGGAAACGCATCTGACAGAAAATGACCATACGAACTCTGCTGTACGTTTCACTGAGACACATTTTAATTAATCGAACTAGTTTCTTGGGAATACAAAATTCAATAAGAATATCATATAAAACTTCTCTCTTAACAGAGTCATAAAGAGCTACATGTATACAAGAGTTATTTACAAATTAAACAACAAAATAATATGAACTATTAATTAAACACTGAATTACAAACTATGTAGCAGAATTAAGCTAAAATACATGGAATGTTAATATATTTTTTGAAATAATTTTAGATAATAGAAAGAGATTATTATGAGACAATTTTGAAAATACAGCACAATCAGGATGATGTCTAAAGAAAAAAGTAACAATGTAGTCAGTGACAGTTTAAGTCAGTATGATTGGAGTGAAATGCTAAGGTTATCTTTTAAGCTGTTTTTAAAAGTGTTTATTGTCTTGCAGCCCCTAATACTTTGTGACAAGGAATTCCATTGTCACAGGTGGATACTGTAAAAGATGATGAATAACGAGATTTTCTATGAAGAGGTATACTTAACGCGCCACAGATAAGTGATCTGGTATTTACGTCGTGGTTAGATTATAGGTAAGAGAAACGAGACGAAAGGTAATTTGGTGTAGAGGTGTGCAGAATTCGAAAGAGTAAAGACAAAGAGTGTAAAGTTCTGCGTTCTTTAAGTCGGAGCCACGAAAGACTTACGAAGGACGGTGATATGTGATCATATCGTCGGATGTTGCATACGTATCTGGCGCACATATTCTGAACTCGCTGTAACTTGACTGACAGTTCAGAACTTAGGTCACTTAACAAAACGTCACAATAATCGAAGTGCGGCATTACTAGGGTTTGTACTAGGGTAAGTTTTAGTTGCTGGGGCAAGAAGTTTCTCAAGCGACTCAAACGGTGAATGGAGGAACAGATTTTTTTTATTGTTTCTTTAACTTGAAAATTCCAATTTAGATTATTATCGAAAAAGAAGTCATAATGTCTGATAGGAGATGTAACAGTTGCTGGCAGAGGAGGAGAGCAGTATAATTGCTATTGAACCAATGGCAGAGGTCTCATTCCACTCGTCCTGAAGTTCTGCGAGGATAGACGGCGTGGATGAGACCTCTGCCATTGGTTGAATTGCAATTATACTGCTCTCCTCAGCCGGCAATGTTTATGTCCCATGTCAGAAATTATGGAACGAAATATAGTGTTGTGAACTTAAGTTTATTGACGCATAATTACTTACAGCATGTATGCTCATTCTCTGACTCCCGATTACGTTCTGTAATCACAACCTTCCAATGTAGAGCGTGCTGTTCCTCGTTCGAAGCTCGACGGATGACTGCGGAAGGCAGTTCAAGTACTTAGTAACGTACGAACAGTGCGGGACAATGACACAGTCAAAACATTCTGTAAGCAAATGACCATTCCGTACAGTGTGGGAGGAAGATTATTGTTTTGCGTTCGGTAAAGTGATTAGTGATTACTATATTGTAAGGTACTGTCAGGAATATTACTGAGCAACATAAAATGACATTATGGGCTCTGCCATCCAGAACATGTCGAAGTGACAGGGAAGCTGTTTTCTGTAATATGTATTCATATACCAACGTTGTTATTATTGTTATTATTGTTATTATTATTATTATTATTATTATTATTATTATTATTATTATTATTGTGGTGATTTTATTCCAACAAAAATACATGTTATGAAAAATTAATTTTTCAGAGGCATTTCAGTTTCAAGAATTGAAAGCACTTAATGAAAGGCCAAACATTGAAAAGAGTCGAACAATTTATATTCTATGTTTAGGAGCAAGTTGTGTAGTATGTTGGGAATTAGCTAAGGCACTAAAATTCTCTCCCTGACCACGTCAGAGACTGTCGGACAATATCAAAATTCAAATTTAAATTAAAAAATCACATTCTAGTTCGTGGAATTGTTTGTTGAACACCTGTCAGGTTGCGCAACTTCACCTTAACCCATGACATATAGTAAATATTGTAACTATGCTGTTGTAAAATTGAAAATTAATATCTAATGTATTTATTATTGCTATTATTATTATTATTATTATTATTATTATTATTATTATTATTATTATTGTCAGTTATCAATATCATCATTGCTATCTCTGTTTTCTTTCTTTTCGTTGTATTAGCTCGATGAGAGCTCTATAATGTACTATTGACTCTGTTGACCCTCTATAGGGCTTTAACTTAATTTGTATCATTTTCATCAGTGTTTGTATTTCTTTTTTGTATTTATATGTGCTATCTGGTAGGATGGAAGAGAAGGCCTTATGGCCTTAATCCTGTCAGATTAAATAAATTATTATTATTATTATTATTATTATTATTATTATTATTATTATTATTATTATTATTATTATTAAAACCCTTCACGGATGGTGAACTTGTAAAAAGATGTATGGTGCCTGAACAAAATATACCTATATTATTTCAACGTACCGAAGTACATATGATATTTCCATGCAGACACTCTGCGTCACCATACGATGGAAGAGTAATGGAACGGAGAAAAATTCTCTCCGGCGCCGGGATTTGAACCCGGGTTTTCAGCTCTACGTGCTGATGCTTTATCCACTAAGCCACACCGGATACAACCCCGACGCCGAACAGAATCGTAGTGCAAAGGGCGGCCACTAGAGGGAACCCAAGAGTTGGAACTCAATCAGAGACGATTCTGTTCGGCGTCGGGGTTGTATCCGGTGTGGCTTAGTGGATAAAGCATCAGCACGTAGAGCTGAAAACCCGGGTTCAAATCCCGGCGCCGGAGAGAATTTTTCTCCGTTCCATTACTCTTCCATCGTATGGTGACCTAGAGTGTCTGCATGGAAATATCATATGTACTTCGGTACGTTGAAATAATATATGATATGCGTAAATCACGAAGTGATTTAAGACGGCGCTTATTCCGTCGGACCCCGGCCAACTAGTCAGTCATAACGAGTGCACCTGAGCACATGTGTGGACTTCGGTCCGATGTTCATAGACATCTATGACGTAGTGCAAAGGGCGGCCACTAGAGGGAACCCAAGAGCTGGAACTCAATCAGAGACGATTCTGTTCGGCGTCGGGGTTGTATCCGGTGTGGCTTAGTGGATAAAGCATCAGCACGTAGAGCTGAAAACCCGGGTTCAAATCCCGGCGCCGGAGAGAATTTTTCTCCGTTCCATTACTCTTCCATCGCAAAATATACCTAGTTAATTATATCTCTGTACTGGAACAACTCAAATTTGAATTCACAGAACATAGATTTAGTGAATTTAGACGTATGGAAAGTGATATTAATCTTTTTGTTAATCCTTTCATAGTAAATTTAGTACAATTCGTGAGAGTGCTGTTCCAGGACGAGTTAATTTATTTACAAAGTAACGTAGAATTCAGAATTAAATACAGAGAATATGACTTGACAAGCATAGAAGTATTAAAAAATTAACAAAACTAAATATCCCAAGATGAGCATATTCTCTATCACTATGTTAGCTACCTTTGCTTCGACATACGTGTACGAAGAATTATTTTACAGAATGAAGGTTGCTAAATCCAAACATAGGTCCCGATTAACAGATGAGCATCTTTTGAGTCAGCTGCGCATTGCAGTAAATTTGTTGGTAATAGATTTCCGATTACTTGCAGAAAATAATCCACATGTTGAACAGATCGCAATGTATGGTGGAATATGAAAATAACATTATCTTTTCCTTTTTCAAATTCAGTTTATTGTCCATTTTTGTAAGAGTATGAGAGAGATATCACAGGCGGTGCTGCAATGTAGTTGCGGAGCCCAGTCCGTACACTGTGTGTGTTATGCAGTGCAACATCATCCGTGTAATCGGGGCTTTTACAATTTTGACCATACCTGACTTACAGCATTAATAACATTCTACTTAATACTAACATATCTTTACACGCAAACTGACACTTGCTGACTCCTGCCTACTACATCTGACAGGGGTAGAGATCCTTGTGGTTCAAGTGCTGTCGAGCTGGCCTTATATTCATAAATCCTGCGTTCAATTCTCGATATTCATTCATTCATTCATTCATCGCTTTCTGCCGAAGGGCAGATCTTTCACTACAAACCCAACATTCTCCAATCTTTCCTATATTCTGCCTTCCGCATAGGGAGTTTATTTTGAATCTAACCTTACCTGGGACACGCATATCAAACACACAAGCAAGAAAGTATTTTCCACTCTTCACTCATTAAAAAGATTGTACCACTATCCAGCTAAATTAAAGCAGACGCTTGTACAGACTCTTATTATGCCTCATTTCGATTATTGTGACGCTTTATTCAGTGATCTCAGGGTGGATTTATCCCAGAAACTGCAACGTGTTCATAATGCGTGTGTTCGTTTCATTTGTAATGTCCGCTACTACGACCACATTTCGCCTTCTTTCGATAAATTATTGTGGCTCAGGTTAAATGAGAGGAGAAAGTTACATTCCCTTTCTCTCTTATACCGAATTTTGCACACCTCTACTCCCTCTTACTTATCTGTCCGATTCCACAGTCTTTCTCGGTATCATAACTTAAATACTCGGTCACAATATGATAACATGCTAGAAATACCACTGCACACATCATCTCTTTATTCTTCATCTTTCACTGTTGCTACTTCTCGTCACTGGAATTCTCTGCCGCCTGTTTCTCATTGAAAGAGCAGGAATTGATAAAAGCGTTTCCTATGAAAGTTGTTTGTTTTGAAGAGCTCTATCAAATGGTACCTTATTTGACCCCGACTCCCATTTGAAATTTTAAAGTGATACGTCACTGACTCTACTTCCTGTTAGAGCTGATTGATGAAATCAAGCTTAAGTGAAAGTTCATATATGGTTTAGTTATAAATATTTTTGTGTCGAAAATTTTCATGCAGTAGTTTCCAAAATAAATGACTTACGAGTGGTCCAAATTACCCATTGAATTATCGTACGTTTTCTCACTGAAATAGTAGGAATTAATAAAAATGTTTCCTATGAAAGTTATTTTTTTGAAGAGCTCTATCAAATGGCACCCTATTTTACCCCTACTCCCTTTTGAAATTTTAAAGTGATACGCCACTGACCCTACTTCCTGTTAGAGCTGATTGATGAACTCAAGCTCAAGTGAAAGTTCACATGTGGTTTAGTCATAAATACACTCAGGAACAAAAAAAAACCGGACACTTCTATACTTGCTTGTATTTTGTTGCCAATTATTTCAAAATGAAACAAAACCCATGTAAAGAAAATAATGTTTCATTCAGCACCTTATACGACAACATTTAAAAAAAAAAATCTCTGATGAGAAAATTTACAAAAAATTACAAAAGGGCGTATAACTATGGCATCGTTTGGTCTGTTTTTTTCATTTTATGGTGCCTTAAACATTAAAAACTCTTTTTAGTAACGGGTATTACCCCCTTTGGCTTGAATAACTGCATCCATACGTCTCAATTTGGTTAGCAATGTCTTCTTGAGGAATAAGTTCCCATTCTTCGCCAAGTGCTCGCCTCAACTCTTGTAATGATTCTGGTCTCGGTCGTCTATTCTTAACACGCCATCCCAGCATGTCCCACACGTGTTCAATTGGGTTCATGTCTGGACTCCTTGCTGGCCATGGAAGAACATGGATTCCCACTTCTTGGAGATAATCTCCGACCGCACGGGCAATATGCGGCCGTGCATTATCATGCATTAAAACAAAATTATCGCCTACAAATTGGCCAAATGGCACAACATGATCAGCCAAACATTCATTTATATACCTATCAGCTGTTAGTCTTCCATTTTCAACAAAAACCAACTCTTTACGAGCATCCGTACACATTCCTGCCCAAACCATCACTCCACCACCTCCATACGCCACATTTTCGGAAATGCAACACTGTGAAAATCGTTCTCCCCTCCTTCTCCAAACTCTTTCACGTCCATCAGGTGAGCACAGATTGAAACGGGACTCATCGGTGAACAGAACACAGCTCCACTGTCCATTTCTCCAATCCCTGTGATCATTTGCAAAACGCAGTCGTTCAACTCGATGCATCCTGAGAAGTCTGGGACCAGTTGCAGGTCTACTTGATATCAGTCCACTTGCTTTCAACCTCCTTCTGTTTTGGCTGAAATTGGGCGTCCATGCATGTTAACAAATTGCTGGGCTACACTAGTAGCTGGCAGGTTGCGCTCCCTAAGAACTCTCAACACCATATACCTGTCTTCATTTGGATTTGTAGCTCTTGGACGACCCGAACCTGGTCTTCTGGTATATTCTAAGGTCTCTCTATACCGTTTTATGGCATCATGGGTTGTGCTTCTAGCCATATTCATAACATTTGCAATGTAACGTACACTGCGTCCATCATCGTAAAGGGCTACAGCTCGAGCCACATCTTCAGGTCGCATCTTGTTTTAAGACAAATGTTACAATACACGTCTCCATAACGACAGATGGCTACCATAATATTATATGAGAAGATAATGTTTTGAAAAATACCAGCAAATATTAAAATGTCCGTTTTTTTTTGTTTTGTTTTTTTTTTTTTTTTTTTTTTGTTTTTTTTTTTTTTTTTTTTTTTTTTTTTTTTTGTCCCTGAGTGTATTTTTGTCTCGAAAATTTTCATGCATTAGTTTCCGAAATAAATTACTGTTACGGGTGGTCTGAATCACCCTGTATATTGTATTTAGTATGTTGAATGGTAACGAAAAAAAGAATATTCTATTTACATTTAAATTAATTTCAGAATGCTTAATAAAATTGGCATTCACACTGGCTTTTATTCGTAACTTGCGGATATCCAAACACTGAACAGTGTTCTTGTGCTTCAGCAAGCAGTTGCTATAGAGAAAGCACTTGCTTATAATAAAAGCCATATCCGTAAAAGCTCTGTTCCATTTCCCCCCGTGGCTTTGCAATCAACTGACGGCTGTATTATGCACCTGGAAACAGCGAGTAAACGGTGTGGCTCGGAATCGAATTCTGGAAAGTCAGCATTGTGTGCGCAGGGAAGAATAACCCATTATCATTACAGAGTGAACTGCTCTCTTTGCAGTTAGCTCCCTGCCTGCATGTCTATTTCATTATGTAGTGTTTACCCAGCACGCTTTCAGATCGAACAGAGAGATGATGAATTAGCGGGTTTGGAACTCCGAATCTCGCCAGTGAGTTTCAACTACGCTGAAAAAGAGCGCATCTCTAATATCCGCAACTGATTATGATGCCCGTCAGGTGTGCTACATATGAAATAATTGTCGTCTGTAATGTATGCCTAAGTCTGATGATTCACGAATTGTAAATAATGTTCAGTGAAACATTCTATAATATTTTCTAGAGCATGAATCAAAATTAATGCGTACGACATAATTTGTATTTAATCCATAATAAGGTAGATATCCCTGATGTGGCCATGCTAAGGTTTGAGAATTTTTCTAGCCGCCATTTTGAAAAAAAAATGTAAACCACTTTTTTCTTACTCGTTCTCAGTCTAATACTCTTTCTTAAAACAATTTCGTTTCCCCATAAAAATAGCTTTAATTGACCAAAAAGTCCCAAATTCTAAAAGTCTACTTAGTGGCCATATCAGGAACATGTGCACATGATATGGCCACCCTTGTTCCATGTTCTACAAATCGTGATTGTTTTCAGTTTGATAGCGCAGTTTTGCTAAAATTAAATAATTTTGGTGTAAAATGAATGAAAATGACACGTAATAATCTTTTTTATAATTCAAAAGTGTAGTCAAAACAGGTTTTTCCATAAAAATTAAGTTGTTTTTCTTAAAATACAAAATTTTTGCGTAATCCCAGCTATAAGGCATGTAAATTTGTCAGGTGAAAAAATAAAAGTGAAATGAACTTGATATGGCCATGGTGCATTTGATATGGCCATATCAGGAGCAGGTAAGCTTTCACGAAAATCGTTTGATTATGAACAACTCGTAAAAGATACGCCATCAACTACAACACCAATCAACAGAACATTAAAAACTGAATGGAGTACGATGGTTTTCATGAAACAAGTCTTTCAAAAACATGCATAAAACAAAGGAGGCTTACCGGAGAAAAATAAGAAGAGGTCACATGAAAACCGCAAAACAGGCAACTGACGCCATATTGCTCAACCCGACTGGATGGAAAACGATCAAGTGACATACCAGGATGCCCTTCCACTCGATGCTGCTGCAATTTAGCGGATTTTTTGGTTAACTAACTCACAATAGGGGGGGGGGGTGGCCATATCAGGAACATGGCCATAACAGGAGCACCCACCTTATGTATAGTTCGAATTTGAGGCACTTTTACTCTGAAGTTAAGTGCACACAGAATAATACAGTGTTTACAAAGCAGCTGGGAACATAGTCCCTCCCCTCATACACACATCATGTTAGTTGTTGGATGGTGCAAGGGAAAAATTAAATGTTCGCCTGAAGGACAAACGTAAATATTACGTTGGTTGAAACACATCGCATTATCGTTTCTAGGTTGTAGAAACGTAATATTATTCTTAGGCCTACAAACAGAGCATACGGTACTATTTACAAAAGTACTTTGTAACAGCGACTGTTTTCACCGTCCTTAAAACAAGGTTTATTGTATCATTGTACTATATTAGTATGATTATGATGATGATTACTACTACTACCACCACTACTACTACTACTACTACTACTACTACTACTATTACTACTACTACTACTACTACAAGGTGGCCCGGGTTCGATTCCCGGTCGGGGCAAGTTACCTGGTTGAGGTCTTTTTCGGGGTTTTCCCTCAACCAAATATGAGCAAATGCTGGGTAATTTTCGGTGCTGGACCCCGGACTCATTTCACCGACATTATCACCTTCATCTCATTCAGACGCTAAATAGCCTAAGATGTTGATAAAGCGTCGTAAAATAACCTATTAAACTACTACAACTACTACTACTACTACTACTACTACTACTACTACTACTACTACTACTACTAATGCTACTGCTACTGCTACTGCTTATTGGAAGAGGAAATCTTGAGATAGTCAATTCAAATTTTACAATGTACTGTTGGTGTCTTATGCTGAATTTTAAAAGTGAAAAATAGATATTATATCCAAAGACATTAAAAAACGGAATGTGTAATGTTTAAACTAATGGCAAAATTAAACGTAATGGGCCAAAATAAGAGTTCAAATGAGAGAATGAAACTGAATATATTGAACTCGCTGGAAGAAATGATATCAGAGAGAAAAAAATTGATGCTCACAGGCTTAAAGAATGTCGAATTGAAATGTTGGACTTCATTTATTGGATAGGAGCGTGATTTCTCTTTAATGTGTGGGCAGCTCAAAACAATGGTTGTTATTCATTATGTTTGTTATTGTTTTTTTATTATTTCTTCTCACTGTTTTAATTTTGTATTAATAATTAGAGATTTCATAAGAATCTGATTTAAGATTTATTTCATGCTGTTTTTTTTTTTTCCAGAAAGTTTTCTTTTAAAATATAATATACAGACCGGAAGTGAAGTAATCCTACAGATTGAAAGGAACGATAGGGTCCACTTAAATGAGTAAAGAACTTATACTACATTTTGTGATTAAATGCACGGTTAATTATAAAATTAAGTTGTAAGTTTCATCTATCTGGCAACATCGCCGCTAACACATCCCTCTTTCTTCTCGTAATACAGGTTAAGAGATCAACGAACTGAGGTCTGTCTGCCTTAATGAACTACCTCCCAACTCCCTTTTTGACTACAATGTTGCAATCTGTTCGCAACGTTCAGTGGTTTGAATTTAGTGGTTTTATACTAAAGTTATAAGAAAACCGTTCAAGCTATTGAAAAAGATCAGAGGGATAAATGATTCTTCTATCGATAATCACTATCCTACTCCCAATAGTTAACGAATATAAGCGTGTTAGGCATTTGGGAAAACTCATTTTTCTGAGAAAACTATTGACGTTCCACCAATATGGTGTTACACTTTTTGTTACCTCTCGTACAACATGAGCTATTCGCTCTGAAAATCTGCAGAGTATTTCACTTCCACCCTGTATATATATACAGGGTGGAAATGAAATAATCCGACAGGTTGAAAGGGACGATAAAGTGCACTTAAATGAATAGCAAAGCAAGCAAGCTCTGGCATCACCTCTCATGACTGTGTGATCGCAAGCAGTTTGCACACTCGTCTGTTTTGGTTTTTCCAACTTCCTACCTCAATGGCTGTGGAGCACAGTTTTGCCGCTTATACTTTCTCATACACTAACTAATTTTCTGTAAAATGTAAACGAAATCATTGAAATATTTGCAACAGGAAATTAATGTTATCGGGGCTACCTTCAAGTGGGACACCCGGTAGTATAATGAGATGCAAATATCAATATTAATGATAGTATATCTTATTATCATCTGTTTTTATATCTTTGTCCAGCTTCAGATATTCAGTATGCGTAGCATGTATCACTTCAGATATTCAGTACAGTTCGAAGTTTACAAAAGTTCCAGTAAAGCTGTTTTCTGTACTTTATAGATAATTTGTATAGCAAACATATATAATAAAACAAACAAATCTAATTGCAGTAAGGTGTGGCAATAAATTATTGCAATGGACAGAAATTCATACAGGAGTAAGACAAGAATCAAATAATTAGAGAATGGAAACAATTGCCTCATGGATATATACAAGTCAATAGACATTTACAACTAGATTCATTACTTTTTGCAGACGATTTAGCTCTGGTGGCATTCTCAGAAGATGAATTACAACGTTCAATTTTTAATTTTAACAAAACTGGAATTAAATATGATATGAAAATCAATAAAGAAAAAACTAAAATTATGGCTTTCTGCGGAAAATACCCTGTGCCTAGGAAAATATGTTTAGAAAAAAATATATTAGAAAGGGTAAATTATTTTACATATCTCGGATACATACTGTCTTTTTTCGATGAAGTAGACATTTCACAGAAAATTTCTAAATACACCAAAACAATGGGAATAATTAACACCATTATGAAACCTTCCCTAATACAAAGACATACTCGAATTCGCCCTTACAAGAGCTTGGCGAGACCTGTACTTTGTTACGGCAGTGAGGCATGGACATTGAGGAAGAAAGACGAAAGCAGAATAACGGCTAATGAAATGAAATTTATGAGATATACAGCGGGATATACGAAATGGGATCACAAACGCAATGAAGATGTAATGGAAGAATTATAACTAGAACCTGTAATTAATCATGTAAAACATTATCAGAACAACTGGATAAATCATCTACATCGCATGCATAGAGATAGAATCCCAAAAGTCATGCTCCACTATCGTCCAAACGGGAAGAGATCTCTCGGTCGTCCAAAATTCAACTGTGAGATCGTAACAGGCCATTTGGCCTAATACTTGAAGGCAAGAAAAAGAAGAAGATAGATAATTTGTTTTTGGTTCAGATTCAATTTTCAAGAACTTCTTTAGGTTTTAGTAAAACAATTTGTTTTATGGCCATGACGTTTCCATAGATATATATTTATTTCTCTGTATTCAATTGAGAGTTGAAAGTTCTTCACTATGCTTTCAGCGTCCGCTTTGTATTCATGTTGTGATCTGAAGGGTTGTAGGATCGATGATAAACATAGTTCCTTTCGTTGGGGTATGTAGCACAATGTCCATTTGCTGGGATTGTATGTATGTAAAACTATTCCATAATGCAGCAGTTATCCACGGTATATATAATATAATTCAGATTGAGTAGATATTGGAAGCAGTACATTTCACGATGAGGAACATGTATGCGTGAGTTGGGTTTGTGGTCATGTAGGGAATGTTAGCAAATGAGTGAGCGGATCATCTTGCTAAGACAACTGCATGTTCCGATATGAATGTGAATACGCCAGTGAGTAGCGTATCAACGGGAGTTTTTAAGGTTAAAACTCCTTCTCCAGAGGCTAAAAAGAAAAAAAAGGAAAGAGAGAAAATGCAGGAAAGAATAATTTTATTCCCTGTCTCTTTTATCGCAGGTAAATGTCCGTTACAGAAATTTATTATTGCTTCTGTCTCACAGTCGTGGTAGTACTCTTTCGGTGTCATATTTAATTCACTAATTTAGGAATAATAAAAAATTGTCCTATTCATATCAATATTATAACCAGTATTTGTCATATGCATGGAATGTAACGACGTCTGAATTATTTTAATCTAATATTCAGTTGTTTCCAGTAATTTATTTCAGTTTAGTAATACCATAATAGCACTTGGATATTTTTTCGGATACATTGCAAAGAAAAATATCCAAATTTTCTTCATGGAAAATGTGTGCTTTAAGGAAATCAGGTATTGAGTAGGGGTAAAAAATCCGATTTTTTATTTTGTGTTAATTAAAAAAAAGTACAAAACTTCCTCTTTAAAACAATATAAATACGTGGGGGGGGATTTCTGCAGATATGCCCTTTAAATGACCTCTTTAAATTTGGCGGTGCATCTAATTCATACTTCCTTCTTTTTTTAATGCAGTTTTCCATAAGTTGACAGTTTTCAAACAAATGCACTTTTCTCTGAAACTACTGAATCAATTTACATGAAATTTTTACAGCGTTTCCTGCAGGCTGTGTTCTACACGGTAGACCTACGGGTTTAAGAATGTCACACACTTAACACAAGAAAAAAATATATATGCATTGAAAAAAATAGCAAAAAAATGTTAAACAAATTTCAATATTCTTTCTGTTTCACTAGGGGTGAAATATTTAACTAAATTTTGCTTCAGGAGTATGAAAGTCATTTTTTGACTCGTATTAATGCTATGAACTGTAGAATTAGTTACAAAGTTTTCACGATTACTTACGAGGAAGATTATTAATGAAAAGATATACTGACAAGCCATGGGCATTATTTGTAGTTTTTTGAAAATAGTCCTACACTATTCCCTAGATTTGGCACCTACTATTATTCTAATGACTCTTTTTTGTAGTAGAAATATACTATTACTATCTGTGTAATTTCCACAGAATATTATTCCAAAACTCATTACCGAGTGGTAATTTCTTTAATATGATTTTTCCAATTTAACATATTCTCGATTTTTAAGCCAAGAGATTTGGTTGTTGTTTCTAATAGGGATCTATTGTTAATTATTGCGCTAGAAATTTGCGAGGTTGAATTTGGACAGAATTGAAATTGAATTATATTAGTCTTGTCACAATTTAATACCAATTTATTGACTGAGAACCAGTCACATATTTTGAAGAGAACTTCCTCTGTTGAAGATTGGAATGTGTTGGAGTTATTGGCTGTAATTACTATACTTACTTACTGATTTCGTAATAAATGGTAAATAATTTATACCATGGTATCTTTTACTACATGAAATACGCGGAAAAAATTCAGGAATATAATTTACGAAAATTGATCGAGAAGAAAGTGAAAATCATCCGACATTATTATCAATGTTATTATTTTTAAGGTATTGAAAATCCGTGTTTTACAATAATTTTTTAGAAACTGCAGTAGTTACATAAAAATTAACAATCGTATTGAGTAATCTTTAGTAAGTGAATCATAAGTTCTCATATAAAGTATTTTGTAGAAAAACACTAATATTAATTTAGTAATTCACAATATAATCCTATAGAAGGTAATGTTTCCTGCACATCCAGTATAAATTATATTTGACCGTTGTTATTGTTACACAACAAGTTTTTGCAGCGAGGTCAGGTTACTCATATAGGCTAGTAGCAGTCCGGATAACATTTTCAGATTAGCCCAAGGCAGTACATTAAATCCCTATTATTCATGAAACTACTCTGTATTATATTTATTATATGTCTAATGCATATGTAACTTAGTTTAATATGACGGAAAACACGAAATTTACACAACATGACTGCTTCCGGCAATTTATATTTAGATTATATTTCCTGTTATTTCATGGAAATCACAGTATCCCGCTTGCAAACTTCACGTACGGTACATAGTAATAGGACATACACTGTATGAAAAACAAATACAGTGCTAAAACATACATACAAATAATTATATTAACAAAAGTAATAATATAGAGTGTAATTATTGAATTACAATTACTACAAGTAGTAGTGCCGTTATTGTATTATAAAATGTAATTTATAAAGCTGAAAATGGGTTTAGCTTAGTACTCTGGATTCCTTTAATGCCGTCTCGTTCTTTAGTCGTACCGACAACGAAACTACGTCTTCTACCCCCACCTCTACAATGCACGTGCGGCTCGACTCGCCGGTATTGTGTGTTCCAGTTTTCAGTGGTGTTCATGCTAGGATAGCAGCTGAGCCGTCATCACAAATTGGAATTCGTTTTGGATTCACGAGGATTTACCGTCACTTACGGATCTTATTTTCGAAGACATTCCTTTCAGTGCAACTGTAAAAAACCTCGGCATCTATTTCGACTCTAATATGAACTGGAATACGCAAATCAGATATATCTGTAGAAAAGTTTTCTCTATCATGCATTCTTTGAAACGCCTGAAAAATTTCCTTCCTACTAAACTCAAACAAATTCTAGTACAGACTCCTGTAATGCCTCAGTTTGACTATTGTGATGTTTTATTTAGCGACCTAAGTGCTGAACTTTCTCAAAAACTACAACGTGTACATAATGTCTGCGTCCGATTTATTTTCAATATCCGCCGACATGATCATAATTATATCGGAATATTTTCTACAACTCTCCTGGCTCCGCTGGCAAGATCGACGTTTAGTAAATTCTCTTTGCCTGCTATATCGAATTATACATGATTCCACACCCAACTACCTTGCCTCTCGGTTTACTCTCCTAGCTTCACATCATAATCGTGATACACGTTCACAGCACAATCTGTTGCTATCAATACCACGTCATCAGACATCTCTGTACTCAAATTCTTTCTCAATAGCCATGGCCCGCTCATGGAATTCGCTGCCGCTCGAAATCAGGGGTAGTCTTAGTCCTCAGTTGTTTAAAATTAGGTTGTTTAGATATATTTTAAATGCAAATAATTCCCTAATATACCACAGGGTGAAATAGGGTTTATTAAATTGGATTAAAAATGCAAATAATTAGTTTTTTAGGTATCAGTTTTATTTATTATTATTATTATTATTATTATTATTATTATTATTATTATTATTATTATTATTATTATTATTCGAAATGGAACTATAAAAATTGGAGATTTATCCTTCGAAGAGGTGGAAAATTTCAAATATCTTGGAGCAACAGTAACAAATCTAAATGACACTCGGGAGGATATTAAACGCAGAATTAATATGGGAAATGCCTGTTATTATTCGGTTGAGAAGCTTTTGTCATCTAGTCTTATGTCAAAAAGTCTGAAAGTTAGAATTTATAAAACAGTCATATTACCGGTTGTTCTGCATGGTTGTGAAACTTGGACTCTCACTTTGAGAGAGGAACAGAGATTAAGGGTGTTTGAGAATAAGGTTCTTAGGAAAATATTTGGGGCTAAGAGGGATGAAGTTACAGGAGAATGGAGAAAGTTACACAACGCAGAGCTACACGCATTGTATACTTCACCTGACATAATTAGGAACATAAAATCCAGACGTTTGAGATGGGCAGGACATGTAGCACGTATGGGCGAATCCAGAAATGCATATAGAGTGTTAGTTGGGAGGCCGGAGGGAAAAAGACCTTTGGGGAGGCCGAGACGTAGATGGGAAGATAATATTAAAATGGATTTGAGGGAGGTAGGATATGATGGTAGAGACTGGATTAATCTTGCTCAGGATAGGGACCAATGGCGGGCTTATGTGAGGGCGGCAATGAACCTACGGGTTCCTTAAAAGCCAGTAAGTAAGTATTATTATTATTATTATTATTATTATTATTATTATTATTATTATTATTATTATTATTATTATTATTATTATTATTTTACACTGTCATTACTTTATTTTTCCATTAACACTTCTATCTAGGTAATTGTCATTGTCTCGATGTAACACGTGCTGTGCTGATCATACTAATTCTACTATTCCTTTAGTTGTGAGATTATATTCATATGTATTAATTCTTTTTTTTAAGTTAATACTGTATACTAGATGTACTTTCCTGTGTGAGATTATGTATTCAGTCTCTTTTTTATTATATATATTTTTTTATTATTGTTATTTTAAAGTTAATACTGATTGTGTATATGTATTTTATCTCTCTTTTTTACTTAATTATGTTTATTGTTATTTTTGTGTACCGGTATGTATTTTTTTTGTATGTGATTTTATCCTGGTTGAGTGGAAGAGAAGGCCTGATGGCCTTAACTCTGCCAGGGAAAATAAAACTATTATTATCATTATTATTATTATTATTATTATTATTATTATTATTATTATTATTATTATTATTATTCTCAGTTAAAAATGTCATATAAACATGTGTCCTAATTTCAATATTTTCAGAGTTACATTAATTTGAAGTTGTTTGTTTCTATAGTTTTAAGGGTAAAAGGATATTATAGATAAAGAATGAACTATTCAGGAGTATCATTTCTTTAATTGACTAATATTATGAAGCTAAAAATGTGTTGTGAATTCCATAGTTGCTTCGTACAGATTTTTTTTTCGAATTTAACTACACAATTACAATTTTCTTACGCATCTATCAAACAATTGTTACAAATCACGCCACTCTTGTAAATTCTTCATGACTGTACATTAGTATGCATAATTAAACTGCAAAGAATCAACTTCCTAAATTCGTATGATTTGTAGCAATTTTTGTGATAAGTGCGTAAGATTAATGTAATTTGTAGTTAGAAATTGAAAAACAAAATCTGTACAAAGCAATTAACACACTTTTAGCTTCAGAACATTAGCCTATTAAAGAAATGATACTTCTCAATAGTTTATCCTCTATTTGTAACATTCTTTCACACTTAAAAGTAAAGAATGTCTTCGGAAATAATCTTCGTAAGTGATGGTAAATCCTTGTGAATCACCCTGTATATCAACAACTCAGAGCTGTTGTGGCACGCCACTGCTCATAGGAGTAGCTCCTTTGCGTCTTCTATACATTCTTACTAGCATAGTAGTGGAAGAAGGATGAAGCACTGAATGTAAACGTGACGGCATTAATGGAATATACAGAGTGTCCCATTTATCATATGCACCTATTAAAACTTTTTTGTTTGGATAAGTATTGGAATTTTTGTATTTGAGCGTTACGTTAGAATGAGGGACTAACGTGAGTGCGGAGATTTGGTGCATTTAACTACATTATGGTACAAGATACACGTGACGTCATTAATTTTTCAAATAGCACTACATACTTTAATCATGTTGCATTGATTACACACGCTACGACGAGTTCAAAAATGTATCACAATGTCACCTTCCTAATCAATAACAACAACAAAACGAAACAAAAACGTACTTTCAAAGTGATAATGTTATGCTTTGAGAGTCACATTAGACGTTCAAAATGGTCACCATTCACATTAATGCACATTCGAAGGCGTTCCCCGAAAGACCGTATGACTGCCCGGCATGTTGCTGGCTGAATGAACACACAATCCTGTCGAATGCGTTGCTGCATGTCGTCTGGTGTTGTCATAATGTTCTGGTACACACTGTCCTTTACAGTTCCCCACAGGAAGAAGTCGAGTGACGACAAGTCCGGAGAACGTGCAGGCCAATGTACGTGGATGTGGCGTCGATAGTTGTGGTTTGTTTACATGTTAAGACAGCAAACACACAGCACACGACGTGTACGGGCGTCAGTCGTCTTTTGTTTTGTGTAAGTTAATGCACAAGACGAATGGAGCACCACAACAAATGACACGTTCTGATGGCATTGATTTAGGAATTTGTTGTTGTTATTGATTAGGAAGATGATATTGCGATACATTTTTGAACTCGTCTTAATGTGTGTAATCAATGTAACATGATTAAAGTGTGTAGTGCTATTTGAAAAATTGATGAGGTCACGTGTATCTTGTACCATAATGTAGTCACATGCACCAAATCTCTACACTCATGTTCTAACATAACTCTCAGAAGCAAAAATTCCAATACCTATCCAACCAAAAAAGTTATAATAGGTGGACAAGATAAATGGGACATTCTGTATTGTTGTTTAGTGGTATCTCGCCGATCAAAGGAAGACATGGATAAGTAACAGCTCGCCTACCTGTGATTCAGCACGTCAGCTTCCAGCAATAATATATCGCGACTTAAGCATTACATTACAGACATAATTTATTGACTTGCCTCCTAAGTATAGGAACTGTCGACCATACTCTCTAATCCGTATTTTACATCTTTTTAAAAATTCCTAGACACAACCCATCTCTATATACAGAATTCAACCCTAGAAGTCTGATTAGTGTATTACGTTACTTATAAAAGATGCATGAAATGGAGGGGGACAGGAACTAGACATCCTACCCCATTATCACCTCTCATCTTATTATTAGGGTAATTTATGGTATTGAAACCTACCTTCGGAAAGTTGACTAAACAACAACACTGGGTCAGTTTCTTTCAACTGTTATCTTGTAAGGATTTAGTTTTAAATTTGCTTCGCTCTTCAAGCTGATATCTTGGATACTCTGTATGTTGAACTAACTTCCGTTTCGATTTCGTGGGACACTGTTCAAGCTTATTGCCTATGACAGGCATGTCCAGCCGGGCAACTCTAGCCTTCAAAAGAGGTGACGTAGAATATCTTTTATCCGTGTGCCTGCATGTATACGTCACTGAACTTTTGCACCTCATACGATGAAAGAGTAATGGAACGGAGAAAAATTCTCTCCGGCGCCGGGATTTGAACCCGGGTTTTCAGCTCTACGTGCTGATGCTTTATCCACTAAGCCACACCGGATACAACCCCGACGTCGGACAGAATTGTCTCTGATTGAGTTCCAACTCTTGGGTTCCCTCTAGTCACTCATAACGAGTGCACCTCAGCACATGTGTGGACTTCGGTCCTATGTTCATAGACATCTATGACGTAGTGCAGAGGGCGGCCACTAGAGGGAACCCAAGAGTTGGAACTTAAAACTGAGACGATTCTGTCCGACGCCGGGGTGGTATCCGGTGTGGCTTAGTGGATAAAGCATCAGCACGTAGAGCTGAAAACCCGGGTTCAAATCCCGACGCCGGAGAGAATTTTTCTCCGTTCCATTACTCTTTCATCGTATGATGACGCATAATATCTGCATGGAAATATCATATGTACTTCGGTACATTAAAATAATATATATGATATGCGTGATTTAAGACGGCGCTTATTCCGTCGGATCCCGGCCAACTAGTCACTCATAACGAGTGCACCTCAGCACATGTGTGGACTTCGGTCCTATGTTCATAGACATCTATGACGTAGTGCAGAGGGCGGCCACTAGAGGGAACCCAAGAGTTGGAACTCAATCAGAGACAATTCTGTCCGACGTCGGGGTTGTATCCGGTGTGGCTTAGTGGATAAAGCATCAGCACGTAGAGCTGAAAACCCGGTTTCAAATCCCGGCGCCGGAGAGAATTTTTCTCCGTTCCATTACTCTTTCATCGTATGATGACGCAGAATACCTGCATGAAAATATCATATGTACTTCGGTACATTGAAATAATATATGTTGCACCTCAGTTGAAGACCAGATCTGCCCCGGCTGGGCATACCCAGTCTATGACGTGAATCATAAAGTTCTTTTTTTTTTTTCAGTTGAAGTGTGATTTATACTTCTTTTTATTTTCAATGAACGTCAGAATATTTTCGTAAGAGTAAAAGCACGACAATTTGATAAGATTTGTTCGTAACATACGTATCAAAAATCAAATTCGCCTGTTCTTTTGCGCATTGCATTGCCATGCACTAAACTGAATTGCACTTAACGGAAGTCAGCTGTATACCATTCCTCTAAACTTGACGTCTTCTGCCTTATTTCCTGGGGAAAGGTACATATTATTTAATCGGCAGTCTCGTCCAATCTGTAACAGTAGAAGGCCGACGGCGTTTATCTGAGCGAAACCTGTTTCCTAGGGAACATTCTATACTCGCATATACAAAGAATATAATTATTTGAACGATTAGAGCTGCAACATGCACATCGGAGGCTCGACATGAAATACGTGAGACTGTTATATTTTTCTTGTACTTAATTTCCCTTGTCATGATTTCACAGTTTCTTCATTCATTGTTGTTTGTGAAATGATACGGTTCTCATGATCGTCAGTGAACTCGACAAATTACGCATTAATGGGAACCATTTTTTTAAACAATATCCCAGTGCAACAAATGGACTTGTAATCACGAAGGACTCTCCAACAGCGAATGACGCGATGGCATTAAAATGATTGGAAATGTTGCTGCAGTACGTGCTGTGCCGGGAAGATCTCAGGACAACTGTTCTAGGCATTGCCACAACGAGGTTGAAACTCTTGCACACGTCCTTGGATCCTGTCCGCATGGCGAAGCTCTGCGAAACGCTAGACACCACCAGGTACGATCAATTATAGCCACTGTCCTTAAAGATGCCGATTACAACAACTTTGAAGAAGTACATGGTCTCTCCGGCACTGGCAGTACACGGCACATAGATATTGTGACAGCTGCACCGGGGCTCGAACCCGTGTCCGACAGGGCGCGCGGCAGACGAAACGCTGCATGCTGAGAGGGCAGAGGGGGTGTATTACGGCAACGCGGCGAGGGGAGGTTGCGCGCGCATCTGCTACTGCCGAGTGAGGAAGGAAGCAAACTGCTACGTGCGGAGTGAAGGGGGGAAAGGACCCTCCCGAATCGTCCAGAAGTCCGTCGAAGTTGAGATATCCAGATAATTCGAGAGGACACCCGTAGAAATTTCTTGTAACTATGGTTTAGTTATAAAAGAAGAAACGCGAGTGAACTTGAGGAGTCAGTCAGTCCGTCAGTAAGCCAGTGCTGTTACAGGCAGATTTTGGACAGTAAGCGAGTTAGTCTTGTGTAGCATAATTAAACCTTTGCTGTATTTTATGAAAAAAAAAAAACATACAAACTACATTTTCTTTTCTCTGTAATTTGGAAGAAGGCACAGAACGATTAATTATCTTGACATTTTTCTGCATTTTTTGTTTATTTTTTCTTTAACTAATTTATCAATATTGGGACATAATGACTGGGCACTATATAATTAAGACTGCATGTTAGGTTGTGATCTGACAAGGTACTTTTTGATTTAGGTTTATCAAGTTTCATAACAGAAAAAATTGTTCGTATACAACCATACGAACCAAACATACATAATACCTGTGCAGCAAATGCATACAATCTCGGGAATCTGGCTTGGTAGAAATTCCTGTTAAAGTCAACCAAGTCCTTGTTGTGTTTATATTTGTCCTTCAACAAATCGTCACGTTGTAAATTTAACAGTTCCAATTGGTACCTGCTAGGAAGGGGTTGCAAAGAGCTAAAATATAGTAGAAACTGTTCTACATCTTGAAACTTCGACTCAACTGGCGAAGAAGATCTTGTAGAATTTGCACATATTCTTATGAGAGACATGTCCGATCACGCACTTGCGATAACTTTGAAAAATGCACAGTTTCCAGCCAGCAGTCGATTTACCCACAGAGCCAATGTCAATTTTAACGCTTCAGCTTTATAGTATCTATCTGTTACGATGAGACCCTTGCCCTGAAGGAGGTATTTAAGTCGTTTAAGTGATCTGTTAAATCCGCATGGAAAGCTAAGTCACAAATTCAGGTTTTTTTCTTGCAACTCGGGGACAGGCTGATTTAGACTAGTCATGAATAATGCTATTTCTTCTCTTAACTCAAAGAAACGCCGTTTATATAGGCAACTTTGCATTACGTGCTCTCACCTGACGTCACACGAAATGAGGGATGTGCTCTTCCTCCACAAACGTCACACAGTCTGAAACTGTCTTCCGCTGGTATATACCAACCTATATTAAGCTTTAATGAAGAAATAATATAGGTAATTCTTATTAAAAATAATTACACCTGGAATAATAGAAGACTTTCGTCCGATTGTACTCCTTAATGAATATTATACGAGTTGCATGGAAATAGTTACAAATAAATTGCGCCCATTACGAATCCAATTGATTGTGGTCACATTTGTGGTATCGGCATGAGGAAAGCCATACACAATTAATGGTAATAAGGGATATGATAATTAATGCATGAATGCCAGAGAGTGTCGCACCAGTAATCAGTTTATAATTCCATAATTAATATAACCATCAACATCTGTGATCAAACGTTTTCACACAACCAGCTTTGTCTATGATATCAACAGAAAATTACAGATATAATACAAGGGATTCAATAATCATAAACTGATATTTATTTACATTAATCTCAACTAAAGCGTCAGTCCGACAACGTTGTCTTTGCTCTTTGAAAAATGTGATGCATTGCTCAACTATTTACATTAATCTCAACTAAAGCGTCAGTCCGACAACGTTGTCTTTGCTCTTTGAAAAATGTGATGCATTGCTCAACTATTACACATCCCAGATAAATGGGAACAGCAAAGATTAGAAGCTGTCATTGGCTATTCTTTAACGGACAAGTTTTCTCTTTCACATGCCAGGACCATCGCTGCGCAAACCGATAGTGACTGCAGAATTAAATTTAATTGGAGTCTCCAAAACTTATAAAACCCTTGTTAATTAAAAACTTATTACAAGCTCTTAATGGCATACGAGAAGAAAACGACATGGATTTAAAGAAATGTATGGACAAATACACAGAAGGATGATAATATGTAAACAAAAATAACAATAGAAGAAATAAAAACTGTAGTGAATGGATAAATTAATAGCATCAATAATATACAGCACAACACAATTAATATAAATAGGTACAACTGTTGCAAAATAAATACTAGTACCCCCACGATGAAATACCCAACTAATTAGAATAGTAACTGGAAACAATAATTTCGATCGCTCTACATAAGTACAAAATGAAGAAAAGTCTGTTAAACAAGTAATGAATGAAATGATACGAACAGAAAAAATTATATGCACAACGTAGTCACTTCGTTTTGGTGCAAAGGTTACTAACTACTCTATATAAATATTTTGTTTTTCCCCCAATTTATTTAGATTTTTAAAATTTGTCCTCATGATCTATTACCAGATTCGTTTTGGTGCAAAGGTTACTAACTACTCTATATAAATATTTTGTTTTTCCCCCAGTTTATTTAGATTTTTTAAATTTGTCCTCATGATCTATTACCAGTTTCGTTTTGGTGCAAAGTTACCAATTACTCTGTATAAATATTTTGTTTTTCCCCCTCACTCTGAAACACATACATGGAACTCCTTTCTGATCATCTTTATGTTACGATGAGTATGAAATTCTCATTGACGATTAAAGGCCTGACC
Organism: Periplaneta americana; assembly: GCF_040183065.1. NCBI lineage: Eukaryota > Metazoa > Arthropoda > Insecta > Blattodea > Blattidae > Periplaneta > Periplaneta americana. The sequence continues at coordinate 181,936,431 of NC_091124.1, forward strand.
AGTGAACTCCATTTTTAGAAAGAACTTACATCTGAAATACGTTGCAGGTCTCTGTCGCCCAATGATAATTACTAATAAACCCAATGCGATGTCGGAAAAAAAAGACTTCTTCACAAATCCTGCTGCTAAGCTGTGATTGCAAGGAAACAAAATAATATGAATACAGTGGAAGCTCTTAAGTTCGACAGAAAAAAAGTTCGACATTCTATAGTTCGACTGCTACGCAGAAGAATTAGACACGCCCCTATATACGGGCTCTAAGAAATGAGTTTGCCATTTGAATTGGAATTGGTTCTGTGTCTTGTAGTGATACTTTTGTTAAAGGAAAACAGAATATTTTATTGATTACAAATCCATATTTAATCACTGATTTTAAATTAATGAACTCTTCTTTTTCTATTTGAGAATTTTGCTGTTTGTCAGACGGAACTGTCGAAACCCACCGCGGTACTAGAAGCGCATACACAAGTCTCGGGGCGGGCAGGAAATGCAAGTACAGTTCTGTACTCGTTGTTGGATAACCAATAAGAATTTGTATTCATTTCACCTGCCACACCCACTACCTTTATTGGACTGAACTTTCATTCTGTTTAGTCGAACTTAGGAGAGTACACTGTACTTTGGGAAATATATTTTGGGTTCTGAGGATTTAACATGATTAAACTCGTCAAGTTTAGTAAGTGAAAATTTCCAGTTATTTACAGTTCTTACTTAAATGTGAGATTGCAACGTGTTCATAATGTATATACAGGGACATCATTTTATTTTTACTTCAATTTTTATTGTACCTGAGTTTTTCAATGTACTTCACTCCCACCCCTTCTACTAACGAAGTTCAACCGTCTTCCACACAGATCTAAGACCGCATATACAGTCATAGTAGCCACAGTACGTTCCAAAAATATGTTCGCGTTTTCCGTGACGAAAGAGCTTTCAATATTGAATTATTTTCGCACAGGTACTGTCGTCCATTTGCCTACGTCGTATCTCGGTTAACCCCATCAGCTTTTATTCGCCAGCTAGTGGATGGGCTGTCTTAGCTCTTTTCTGAGAACATTAATTTCTGTTAGGAATTGGACGTATACGTAATATTATACAACTGTTTAAAATATCTTAAATGAAAGGGCTTCGTTAAGTAATTAACTGTCACTTGATTTCCCTCCTTTCTCCGACCCCACGACATAACCATTGGACGGACAGTAGATAGTATGTCTGAGTAATTTTATCTTTTCGGATCGGGCAGAAGTGAAGATTGAATTTACAGTACTTAAGGTACTCTTTTATAGAGTAGGTACAGAATTATTTCAACATGAGTTACTAGTACGAAGAACGAAACTGGTAATTGGGATCAGGTACAATGGTCTATAGTGCGATAATATGCACATTAGAACTGAACCCTGTATCGAAATGAATGGCCACCATTTAAAAAAGTGTGTTTAAATATCCATATTATGATTATTTTTCAATTTAACTTCATTCTCTATATTGTACGCTAATGTGCTGTAGTCAGTACAATATACACTGCATAATGAATACGTCCACATGGACAGCTCAGTTCGTGAGTAAAAACACTCATTGTTAATACTGTACTGCATTTTGATTAAACAAAAACCTAATGAAAACTATTAAACTCAAAAGCGCAATATTTCCTAGTTTACGTAAATGGATGAACTACTTTTCTTCCCTCCTATACCTAGTAAAGTGATTTGTTTGTATATTAGCCTACGCCAGTATCATCGAACTCCAGTTGTGGAAGGGGATAGCAAACGGCGTTGATTCAGAGGTATAGGCAAGTTAATATTAAAAATGTTAGTAAAAATAAATTGATGTCCCTGTATAAGATTCGTTTGTAACATTCGGAAATTTGAGCACGTAACACCGTCTCTTGAGCTGCTCTCGTGGCTGGTCTAAAGGTACGAATAATCATACACACACTTTTACTTCTATACAAAATTTTACACAACTCTTCTCCAAATTACTTGGCTTCACGCTTTCAGTGCGTAACTACTTCACGAAATCAGCATCAATCACTCCTTTCTATTCCACGTTACAGAACTTCCCTGTATTTATCCTCCTACAGTCTACACTGTATCATTGCCTCGCCTCTGGAATTCGTTACCTAGTGACGTCAGGGATTGCCGGACACTGTCACAATTTAAAAGTAAACTAGAAAAGTATGTTTTATCTCACGAAATCCTTTTCTGAGAAGTTCTAGATTTATGCTGATGTTTTTGTCTTCAGTATTTTGGCAATAGTTTCCTTCTATGTAAGATTAACCCTTTCTCTTGTCTTTGTGCCAGGATACTAGGACAGCTTATTGTCCCTTAATTGATAACAATGACGCTGAGTGTCACCGTTATTTTGTATCTGTGTTTGTTGTATATGTTTTTATTTTTTTTGCGTCATGGAATAGATTTATTATTTTCAATTTATACTTGCACGTTCAGTTGTTTTTTATGTCACATTCATTCTGTTCACATTATAACATTAGATTAATTGCATCTTGATTTATAATTTTTTCTTGTAGTTGGTATTGCATTTCTGATTGTGTGAAAGAAAAATGCTGTTGGCCTTAACTCCACCAAAGTAAATAAATGAATGAATGAATGAATGAATGAATTAATGAATGAATGAATGAAGGAACGAACGAAAGAACGAACAAATAAAAAAATAAAAAATAACAAAATGAATAATAAATAAATACATAAATAAATAAAAAATAAATGAATAAATAAAAAATAAATGAATAAATAAAAATAAATAAATAAATAAATAAATAAACAAATGAATGAATGAATGAACGAACAAATAAGAAATAAAAAAATAAAAAAATAAATAATAAATAAATATATATAAATACATAAAAATTGATAAAGGAATAAATAAATAAATAAATAAAATAAATAAATAATTTAAAAAAATAAATAATATATATAAGTAAATAAATAAAAAATAAAAAAATAAAATAAATAATTAATAAATAAATGAATGAATGAATGAATGAAGGAATGAATGAAGGCACGAACGAAAGAACGAACGAATAAATAAAAAAAATAAATAATAAATAAATGCATAAATAAATAAAAAATAAATAAATGAATAAATAAAAAATAAATAAATAAACGAACAAATAAAACAATAAAAAATAACAAAATGAATAATAAATAAATACATAAATAAATAAAAATAAATAAATAAAATAAATAAAGAAGTACATAAATAAATAAGTAAATAAATAAATGAATGAATGAGTGGATGAATGAATGAATGAATGAATGAATGAATGAATCAATAAGTTGTCCTGGTTCTGTCTATCCAAGAACGAAGAATGGATATAAAGAGAAGAATAGGCAAGAGCCTATCTCCTGAGGAACATGTCACTTTTCCATATCTTGTTCATAATTATATTTCTGCACTACCTGGAAGCAGAGTTCTCTGATGGCCGTTTCAACTAATGTAATGAGAACTTTGTATGCTTCTCTTACTCCTCCTGGGTGTTATTTCTTCTCATATAAAACAATTAAACAAAACATTTGTGGGAAAGCTTAATGCTACGCACTTTAACATCACATTAGTGCTCTCTTTGCTAAGTCTACTCATGTAACACAATTGAATTAATAATGTGTTTCGTTTATTATAAACTAAAGTACTTGGAAATTATTTCAATTCCTTAAGACCATCAATTCATTCTCATCAGGATAATCATTCTTGTAAACATATTGAAGCAATTTATTCTTGTACTACGACAGGGCGATTTAATCATCATCATCATCATTATTCCACCAATATATGACAATCACCCTCACTCCGTGAGATCTCGAGCCAGGACCCCAGAACAAATAAAATGGTCGAAATCTCTCAACTGGACATACGCTGCAAACGCTCGCAAAGCTAAAAAAAATGTACTACTTACTGATAAATTAAAAAAAAATAGCTGAAACGTATCGCTTACGTAGCTCGATTTGTTTAATCAACTTAAAATCCTCTGAAATTCAAAGACATATAAGTGTACACATTTCAAGAAACAAATTATGTTAGATTTCTGATTTTTGCGTAGACTTTCAGAACTCAAGAATATTTATTCCTTCATTATTTAACTACACTATATCAACTACTGGGCTATTTAATGTCGATGAAATTCATGGTAGCGAAATGACATTTGACGAAATGAGGCACAGGATTCGCCGTAGATTATCTGAGATTCGTCTTATGGTTGGGGAAAACCTCGCGGGGGGGGGGTAGCGGGAAACAACTACGTAATCAGCCCTAGTGGGTTTGGAATCCACGCTCGAGCGCAACCCTTTATCAGTAGCAAATGCGCTACCGTCTGAACTAAGCCGATGTCTCAATGTTATTAAAAGTCTACCTATACTATTATTATGGCATTGATATATGAATATATTTATTTTGTACAGAAATTATGAATTTTAATTAGTGATTTTTAATAATCAAACGAAAAACATTTGCAACATATGTCATTACATAAACACTTTTATATACTTAAGGGAACGCACAGGTGAAATTACTAAATCTTACAGTTTTCATTTTTTTTTCTCAAGGACCAAGGACACCAGAATAAAATTATGTGACACGTTTCCTTTTTAAGATGCAATAAAGGGCAGGAATTTTTTTCTACGTGATTTTCTTTAATTTTCGACGTGTGGAACCATTTATATATAAATTAATTAAATTACCAATCTTTCTGTCATTACAGATTGCCATAAAACAAAGACTACCAATCTCAATTGGAAAACTTTTGTTTAAATTATACACAGATATTATGACAAACCTTATTAAATAAGACGTATGGTACATTTCCAATTCACTGCTGGCTGAAGCAGGGAGATGCACTATCACCTTTACTTTTTAACTTCGCTCTAGAATATGCCATTAGGAAAGTTCAGGATAACACAGAGGGTTTGGAATTGAACGGGTTACATCAGCTTCTTGTCTGTGCGGATGACGTGAATATGTTAGGAGAAAATCCACAAACAATTAGGGAAAACGCGGAAATTCTTGTTGAAGCAAGTAGAGCGATAGGGTTGGAAGTAAATCCCGAAAAGACTAAGTATATGATTATGTCTCGTGACCAGAATATTGTACGAAATGGAACTATAAAAATTGGAGATTTATCCTTCGAAGAGGCGGAAAAATTCAAATACCTTGGAGCAACAGTAACAATTATAAATGACACTCGGGAGGAAATTAAACGCAGAATAAATATGGGAAATGCCTGTTATTATTCGGTTGAGAAGCTTTTGTCATCTAGTCTTCTGTCAAAAAGTCTGAAAGTTAGAATTTATAAAACAGTTATATTACCGGTTGTTCTGTATGGTTGTGAAACTTGGACTCTCACTTTGAGAGAGGAACAGAGATTAAGGGTGTTTGAGAATAAGGTTCTTAGGAAAATATTTGGGGCTAAGAGGGATGAAGTTACAGGAGAATGGAGAAAGTTACACAACGCAGAGCTACACGCATTGTATACTTCACCTGACATAATTAGGAACATAAAATCCAGACGTTTGAGATGGGCAGGACATGTAGCACGTATGGGCGAATCCAGAAATGCATATAGAGTGTTAGTTGGGAGGCCGGAGGGAAAAAGACCTTTGGGGAGGCCGAGACGTAGATGGGAAGATAATATTAAAATGGATTTGAGGGAGGTGGGATATGATGGTAGAGACTGGATTAATCTTGCTCAGCATAGGGACCAATGGCGGGTTTATGTGAGGGCGGCAATGAACCTCCGGGTTCCTTAAAAGCCAGTAAGTAAGTAAGGTACACATTACAATAAATCTATTTTTTTAATGAGGAAATAAACATATTAAATACAATAAATAGAATTTAAAATCTTTATTATTGGAAAACAGTATTTTTGGAGACTAAGTTATTAAGAACTGTCTAAAATACAATAAAATTAATTACATAATTTGCTTTTGAGATGTGCGAACTCAAGAAAAACATAGTGTGTGCAAATTTAAAAATATTTTCAACGTATCCAGTAGTGAATAAAAGAAAACACTGTGCAAGTAAAAGTTAGGCTCTGTCTCATAAATAGAGTCCTGAGTTTGTTACATTGAATACAAGTTAGGCGTGCATCGATCATACTAGCTTCGTATGGAGAGCTACTGTAGTTGCAAGTCAACAGGTCACGGTTCAGTGAACCAGGGAGTATTCCCGCTTGCATCGGTATAGTGTGTCTACATAGCCCATGTTCATGGATGGGCAAAACGTGCTCCCAAAGTGCTAAAAAACCTTGAAAGAGAGAAAGGCAGACGGAGCCAGCCGCAGCAGTTACAAGTTGTTTGTAGTTTCGCTGCAAAAGCCACGGTGCGCTCTGGCGGCTCATGCAGGTGGTCGTGATATCTATTCCACTATTTGAATTTGAGAATGACGCATGGTACAATAATTATAGTAATTTCAGACAGACTATACCTCAACTCATAACAAAATTACATTATTTTCTAGCTTTGTAAATTAGTTTAGTACTGGAAACACAAACTGAATACAACCTTTTCAAGATACAACAGTCCACATCTGTGGAGTAACGGTCAGCGCGTCTGGCCGCGAAACCAGGTGGCCCGGGTTCGAATCCCGGTCGGGGCAAGTTACCTGGTTGAGGTTTTTCCGGGGTTTTCCCTCAACCCAATACGAGAAAATGCTGGGTAACTTTCGGTGCTGGACCTCGGACTCATTTCACCGACATTATCACCTTCATTTCATTCAGGCGCTAAATAACCTAGATGTTGATACAGCATCGTAAAATAACCAAATAAAATAAAATTAAAAAGATACAACAAATATAGCTGCAACACTTATTTTTTAGTAGGTTATTTTACGATGCTTTATCAACATCTCGACTTCATTTCCTCCATCAGCACAATGTTCGACGTAGGTCTAATATTCCACGAATATTGTTGTTTAGTAGTACAGTCATGGAAAATAATAATTTTAAACTTCTTGGTATTACTGTGGACAGCACACTTACTTGGGCAGACCATGTTGATTCTGTTTGTAAAAAATTGTCAAGAAATTTGAAAATGTATGTTCCGAAGAATTACATTAGAGCTGTCTATTTTTCTTATTTTCATAGTATACTTTCTTACGGACTACTTTTATGGGGTAATAGTACTCATACTAATAAGGTACTTATGTTACAAAAAAGCTATTAGAATTATAACTAATTCATCAATGAAGGCATACTGCAGACCGTTATTTGTAAATGAAACAATTATGACTGTAACATCACTGTATATTTATCAAGCCCTAAATTTCGTCAAAGAAAATTCACATATGTTGAGACATAGGAATGATGTTCATATATATATAATACCAGAAACGTGACCTTTTTGACATACCTAAGTGTAAGCTAACCAAAACAATGTATAATTATTTTATTATGTCTTTAAAAATATCAAATAAATTTCCGAGATATCTTTTTAATCTGGAAAGGAAGTCTTTTAACAGACTTGTCTCTGGTTGGTTAATCAACAAACCATTTTATGAAAATAATGAGTTTTTTAATGTCAACGTTGTTGAGAGTTTTTGGTTCAATTTTATTGTTTTGTTGTTTACTTTTTATTATTGACTTTGTCAATTGCACTATGTTGTGTGCTCTGACTGTATAACACTGAATATACTGAATACCAGAGGCGGGCATTGGAAGGCTATACCAGAAGAAATATGTTCAGAAACGAATATACTGTATTTACTCGAATAATCCGCACTTTTTTCAGCTGAATTTAGTCTTCAAAATCGGGGTGTGCATTAGAATCGATGGCGCAGTATAACTTATTCGTATGCAAAACCGAAAATTCTGCTTATCGTTCCGTTAAGCTTCTGAATCTACTTCGGCTCTCTTCGGATTATTTCGTTGTTCGTCGTTCCTCAAAGTTCCTCACTTCGCACACTTCCGAGTTTTTGTGGAAATTGTTGTCAAACCGGTAAAAGCTCCTGAGTGAGTTGTACAGGGACATAATTTTATTTTTACTTGCATTTTTATTGTACCTGCATTTCTGAATGTACTTCACTCTCACCCCTTCACTAATGTCCTTGCTCCCGTCAGACACACAAACTTACGGCCGCTGTTCCATTCGAAGTTTTCAAGCAGTGAAGTAAACACTGCAGTGTACAGTGTGTTTCATAAATATGGTTGCCTTTTCTATAGAAGAAAGAACCTATATTAATAATATCGTACAAAAAAAATTATATTCAAGAAACGATATATTCAACTTCAGATAATATGCTTCAAAATCTTTTTAATAATATGCGTACTGAATTGAAGCCTGCATTGTAATGAACGGCAGCAATTTTCAGCAACTTGTTTAAAAATTCATATTAGCTTTTTTTGAATTGAGGTGGCTAGAAGCAAAGGAATGTTAGTGACATTTGTAATAACATGAGTTAAGTGCATCCAGTGTAAGCAAAAGTATCTAAAATTTTAGTAGCAAAGGGATATTTTAATCGCATCACACATTCACACATTAAAATTTAAATAAAAAATTTCACCGATTTTACGAAAGCTTAAATATTTAAACCCCATTTTCCCAAAAGTAACTTAAGTGCACTTACAGCCCTTTGCTTATGACCCCCTCAATTTAAATGCACTCTCTATATTGTATGATAACATCAATAATTAATATGCTAAATAAAGTAGACATTACATAACGAACATAGCAGCCTGAAAAGTTGAGTTTTGAAAAAAAATGTTACTACTCTACTGTATTTTGATAAATTCCGTGAAAGTGATGATCAAACTGAAAATCGTAATATCGTATTTCCCTACAACATAAATGGATACAGTACTTTTCTCTCCTCCTATACCTAGTAAAATGATTTGTTTACATATTGCACTAGTAACACCAAACTCCTGTAATGGAAGGGGGAAACAGTGTTTCCGAGTATAGCCAGGTTAATGTTAAAAATGTTGGTAAAAATAAAGTGATGTCCCTGTACTTGTTCAGGAGATGGAAGACAAAAAGCGAAGGCTGTCGTGTGAAGGAAGCTTCAAATGCGAGGTTTTAATTTATGCTGAAAACCATGGAAACATGTAGGCTTCAAGAGAATTAGGCGTAGCTGAGAGCAATATTCGTTTATAGCGCCAACACAGAAAGACGATATTTGCTTTTAAAGAGGCGAAAAAGTAATTCACCGGCCCACGTAAAAGAAGGCATCGTGAGGTAGAGGCTTTGAAATCCAAACAGGAAAGGAGAAAAAATGGGCTCTTTATGATTAGTGACACAATTAGAAGTACCGGTAAAGTTAACGAGGTGGCTATAACCTGTGGTATATCAAGGCAGGTGTAGAAAGGTAGACAGTTAAAGTAAAATTAAATTTCGTACCAGCTTTGCTGCTGCGCATTACATAAGCCAGTAAAGATTTTTTTTCAAGTTAAAAAAATGTGAGGTGTGCATTAGATTCGATGGCACATTAGATTAGAGTAAATACGGTATTTATTAAAAATAACAACCAGCTGTCCATACAGTACAAAGATATTAAACTTACCGGATGATACATATTGTACGAGGCGCATCCAGAAAGTAAGTTTCCTTATTTAAAAAAAAAAGAACACACACTTTCAGGAAAACATTTATTGGCAACAGGTACAGCAATGTTTCAGCTATTTTTCAACATAGCCACCATCAGAATTGAGACACTTGTCGTATCGTGGGATCAACTTTTGTATCCTTCTGTCGTAGAACTCTGCCGCCTGTGAATGGAACCAGCGTGTGACAGACGTCTTCAGCTCTTCGTCGTTGCCAAAACGCTCACCGGAGGATAGGAATTTCTTGAGGTGCAAAAAAGAGAGAGATAGAGAGGATGAGGGAGAGAGGGGGAAAGGGGGAGAGAGGGGGAGATGGGGAGAGATGTTCGGCCAATAGACCTGACAGAGCTGCCGATGAATTTCAATTGGCGCAATGCTTTGTGCATTAAAGAACTTTATCACCGACCGAACCTCGCAGGCGGCGGGAGAAGGAATAAGAGCTTCCATTTCGGACCACTGCTGCCACGCTATTGGCACCAGGCGGGACCTGTCCGGCTGGCATATGATTGATACGTCATAGATCTGTTACGCATGCGCAATTGACACGGCTAATTACGTTTACTTTCAAGGGGAAAAAATCGGGAAACTTACTTTCTGGATGCGCCTCGTATAAGCAGAATAAAATATTGCGAGATTAAAAAAATGTTGGAGGGATGGAATTGAAACAGGACTTAAGCTTATGTCTCAAAAGAAGAAGAAGAGAAAGAAGAAGAAAATGGTGGTGGTGGTGGTGGTGGTGGTGGTGATGGTGGTGGTGCTGGTAATCATTCGACTATTTATAATATTGTGCAGCTGCTATTCATTTTATTCTGAATGATAATCTATTACTGAATCTCATTAAACTCTTACGTACAAAAGTTTAAAAAAATGCAGTAATACAGTTTTGTAATGTAACAGTATTAACTACTCTCACATACAAGCAAAATAAAGTACAGTATACTCGTATAATAAGTATGAATCACTAACGCAGACACTCTGGTTTCTGGGACATAAACCAAGATATTCTTCACTGAATTAATTTCCGACGCAGCTGTGAATTGGAGGCACCACACGTTTGTACGAGATGTACGCTTGTAATTTATGGTCTAATTTAGATGGTCCTTTGATTATAGAGCCAAAAGAAGAACAATGTTAGCGGTGAGCGTTCTGCCTGTTGGATATATCCATTAGAAAAGAAGAAGAAACTGAATCCTCTAGCAGAGTTCGGTGTTATATTACTAACTAGTAATCGAACAATGTATAATGCATTACTTTGCCATCACGTCTTGCATTTTGAATTAAGACTTTTTTTATTTTGAAGGAACAGCGTCAAAATTAAACCAATAATGACCTTTTCACTATGTAATGAAGATAAATGCAAACAAGACAAAGGCTACGGTTATCGGAAGAAAAATAAAGAAGGTAAACGTGTGAATTCCAAATGAGGCAGTAGAGCAAGGGGACAATTTCAAATACTTGGGGTGTACTATAAGAAGTAACAAGAGCTGTCGCCAGGAACTCAAAAGGAGGATAGCAATGGCAAAGGAAGCTTTTAATAGAAAATTTAGTATTTTGTGCAGGCCTCTGGAAGAACTAAGGAAGAGACTAGTGAAGTGCTTTGTGTGGAGTGTGGCATTGTATGAGGCAAAAACATGGGCATTGCGACGAAGTGAAGACAAATTACTAGAAGCATTTGAAGTGTGGATATGGAGAAGATTGGAGCGTGTGAAGTGGACAGACAGAATAATAAATGAAGTTGTGTTGGAAAGTGGGTGAAGAAACTTAGCAACCACTTTTAAAACTAATTTTTATTCTTTCTAAATATTTATCTGGCTTTGACTCCCTTCTAAACTGAAAAGTAAAGTTTGTCGTTTACAAACTTTTGAGGGTGTTAATGTCTATTTTGAACAGGTCATTATCTTCATGATATTTCCCTGTAAACGGTACAATCATCCGGGAATAAGCGTACGCTTGGTACGATGAAGATCATTGACAAGATCCAGGATAAAAGTGGTCCCAAGACACTGCCCTGGGGGATCCCTATTGGACATCATAATTTCCTCTCTCATCCGTACTGTTTGAACTGTCGTCCTTTACCCTCACTGATAAGTGTCCGATATGCAGAGTAGGAAAGAACTAAAAGAAGAATATATTTTGTCTTATGTTGTCTGCCTAATATGTTTAATACTTTTAACTTAATAATGAGGAGTTCGGAGTAAAACATGGTAAGTGGCGTTTTAGTGTTTTCAAGTTATTAGATGGGTAAACATTTGTATGTGCAACAGTTTGTGTGTTACCAGGAAGGTAAAATCTGTACACTTCTGCTACCTGTTGAGATATTGGGTAACTACTGTATTAGAAGCAGAATTTAAGATACCATATTATACACCACATATCTCATTTTTTTACCAAAAAGTCAGTCCCCATGTTTCACACCCGAGCCTCTCGTATAGCTGACGTATAGCTTCATGAGAGGACGAATTACAGTAAGCTCACGGCAAGACGAGTTGAGTACATATGAGTCGTTCAGAGCAGATGTGGTGTATGTCAAAAACGGGTAAACATTCTGTAAAATACAGCGCAAAGTAGCAATTAATATTCAATTCATTTAAACTACTAGTAGTCAGTGGATAGCACGAAGGATATATTAACTGCTACTTTGCGCTGTATTTTACAGAATTTTTACTTTAAACCTCATTACCCAATTTTTAATTATTCCACTTTTGCTCTGAATGGCTTATAATATAAAGGCGCAGGACTGCATACGACAAAACGAAATGGGAATAGGTCTATACTTGTGAATATGCCGGATTTTTGCGGCAATATAAGGGTGAGTACCATACCACTTCATCCTAGTGTCGATGTTAAGAAAATATGGGATATTGACCTATTTATGCCCCATGCATCTAAGTAGAACGTACAGGATTTTGCACTTTACACTACCTTATTATCTAAGAAGGGGAGTAACAAGTTTGAATATACTCCTAGCTTTATTGCTGTTTGTTCTTGTTGCTGTTTAATCAATTGTTCAAAAGACAGATCTGAACCTCTCAAGTCATACTAACAAGGCACCACTTATGAGGCAACTAAGCCAGTTCATTTCATATGTAGTTTAATTATCATTTACTTAGTTCTTTTTAATATTTTGATCGTCACGTTTTATTTCATATCATTCTGTGATCTATATTTATTAAGATCATTATAAATTCTGTTAAAAATGGAAAATTCTTTTTTATCATAAAAAGTACTTACTGTTCATCAGAAGGAATACAAAGTTTCCTCGGATTAAGCAACATTTCATTGTTATATTTTTAACTAACACTCTATTAGAAACAGTATATGAATTACTAATAATAATAAATAATAATCCGTGGCGCTACAGCCCGTGAAGAGCCTAGATCGACCAGCCGGCTGCTGGCCTCACGCCCACATGCCGAAGCAGAGGTGGACGATCATCCAACCAGAGTGGAGGTATCGTGTGGTTAGCACGATGATCCCCCCAGCCGTTATAGCTGGTATTCGCAACCGGATTTCGCTACCTATCGTAGCTCCCCAAGTGCATCACGATGCTGGGTGGGCACCGGTTCCATCCATTGGCCGAAATTTCATGAGAAAATTTCTTCCCCCATGAGGACTCGAACCAGCGCGCATTCCGTAACGCGAGTCCTAGGCGGGATGATATGAATTACTACATCCTAAATATTCATTTGAAAGACAAATTAAAATCAAAACTACTAAAAATTAAACTTTCTACGAAAGATACTACAAAACCTACGGCTCAAAGAATAGCGCATACGGTTACAATCCAGAGAACCTACTACAATTCCCCAATCAAAAATTGGAGTTTATTTCTTTACTATACCTTTTCTGTGTCTTAATAGGACCTATCAAAACACTTATTACATTTTTTTTCCTGCAAATGATTAAGTAGCTAAAAATGATGAGAGTCTTGGAAATTAAGATTAAAATGTTAGTTTGTATTTTTCAACAAACCAGAAGCTATTAAGTCGGGGAATTTTGAGGACATTTCAATGAGAATTTAAAAAAAAAATGTTAAATTTTTTGTCTAACTTTATATTTCAATAAAGAAATGAAGATATAAATTTCTTCACTTGAAATTGTTCATTAAGCTACGTTATACGTATCATGCCAATTTCAAGTGAATGTCTTTAATAGTGGCAGAGTTATTGCTATTTGAAGATTGGAAAACGTGAATTTTTTTTTTTGGCAGAAATTGGAAGATTTTTTACAGTTAAGTGTCCCGAGAGCGCGCATGATCACTTAGAATGGTAACTGATCAGCTGGTTGGCTTCATATCATGATGTGGTTTTCGTTAGTGATATTTACATACATGAAATGGTTCTTTTCATACTGTATAAAGAACAAAATTTTTCATTTTTGATTAAATTTTGTCATATTACATAGGTTCTGCCCTTTAAGTAACAACATTCCAAATTATTGATCATATTGACTGTTTATTATTATGGACAACGTTAGTTAGAAAAATTCTCCCAAGAATGAAAACGGATCAGGTATAACGTTTCAGTCTTTTGAAGATTATTTATTGATAATCATATGACCTCTGAATGAACCATACTCGTAAATTGCAAGTTTTTTTTTCTCAATTTTAATGGCCCAGTTGCAACTAACTTCCCTTGGCTTGTAAAGATCTTGACGTTGCTCTTGGCAGAAAATCTTTGTTGCCTTTGCTCGATGGTTTTAATCCCCCCATTTAATCGTCTGAGGAACAGAAGCGTAGTTCCGCTTCATAATAAAGTCTTTGCCGCAAGTCTCATAGCGTCTATGAGAGGTTGTTGACTCTCTGCTCAACATAATAACGTATGAAGACAGTAAATATATGTAGATTTTTTATTTAAAACTTGTTTAAGAGATGCATTTCCTAAGAGAGGTCTAAAACTATTACAATTTACGTAAAATGTTACAAGAATGTTTATGCTCGACCATGCCGAAATGTAGTAATTATACACCTGGTAGCAGACCTTTAATGCATGTCATTAAAGTACACCTACTCATTAAAGGTCAGGTCTTTCAGCCAATGACGACTCAGGTTACAACTGTTCAGCCAATGACAGGTCAGTTTTCTACCGTTATAAAACAGCAAATATCGATTATTCTCGGATATGCAATCGAAAGAGAATTAGCGAAAAGCCCCGGAGGCTGGAAATCCAATACTGTCGCAGAAGGTTATGTTCTGTTACTATAATAATTAGCGTTAATTGTAAATAATATTCAAATAAATTCAATTTGTCATCTCCTTTTTCAATGTCGAATTCAATAATCAAGGTTATAATATTATCAAGTTTAACGGGACTACGTCAAGGTCAATGACATTATTGTTCCTCTGAAAAAATCAATACTTTCGCGTCTGCGCACATCTCACAATTCACGACCTAGAACAAGGTCACTTCCGATCTTTTCAGTTACAAATAAAATATATACATCTGAATACCGGTAATTTCAAGTTAGAAATATGGTCGAGCATAAAAAGTCGTATGAAACTCGCCTATAATGGTAATTAAGAAGCTCGTATGAAAATTATGAAACTCGCTTGCGCTCGTTTCATAAATTTCCATACTCGATTCTTAATTACTATCATTATAGGCTCGTTGCATAATGTACTATTATGAAACTTGAATTTTTTTATAGCAATTTAACTTTTTCTTTATTTTGTAGTTAAAATAATTGTTCAAATTTGCCTCCATACTTGTGATCTGAGGGATATATAACTATACTATTTAGCAAAGCCAGGAAGTACATCAGTGGCATTGTCTCGGCGAGAATTTCACCGAATATACAGGGGATATCAAAATTCCGGTAACTCTTTCAATATTTTATTACAGAAAAAACTACAAACGATAGTACTTTCAAACACCCGTCAGTTTAAAGTCAAACTCTCAAAGTTCTGTTTACACCTTACAGAGATTCAATGTGTGAACCACGAGTGACTCATTGTTCATTTGTTACTTTACTTTTCAAATTGTTGGTATGAAGCCAAGTGTAACGGAAAACGAATGATGAATTAGTTGTTTCGTTCATACAGGTTCACGTTTTATTTTTATGATAATTACTGGTATAATCAGTATATTTACGCCCAGATGATACATTTTCGCCCTATGAAAATCATTGTGATTACGTTTTTATTATTATTTCTATAATTGAGGCGTTTGCTTCCAAAATCTGATACATCACTGCAAACATAATTTTTCAGTATGAAGGAATAGTAATATGCGTTACAAGAGCGGTATGTTGAAGTTTTCATGTTCGAGGAAAAGTTAGAAAAAGCGAAACGTAGTTGAGCTTTTTTAATTTCCGAGAATTGAAACAAACATACCTCTCGTGTATCGTACATTATTTTGTGCGAAGATCGTTTATTACATACTTGAAAGAGGAATTTCTAATTAGTTGCAATGAAATCTCCATTTGGTTTCTGATTAATGACGGCAAATTTGCAAAACAAAAATATCTATCTTCAACATTGTTGCTTTAAAATGTTTCTGTGTTTACTATACTCCAGCAGGCCGTGATATACGTCTGTCTTTTTTTCCCCCAGTCTATAAATGCGAACTTAAAACAAACGGTAAGGTTATGTAATGATTTATTTTTCATTTTAATATTTTAACAATATTATTTATATAACATATTGCAGTAATAACATCGGCATCTGGAATCTTGTTGATTTTTTCACGGCTTCCTTAATCGAATGCAGTAACTTTAGTGAAGTTGTAGAGTTTACTTAATTTTTGCAAATATTTAAAAACAATAATTAACAGTGCAATTTAGGTGAAATTGCAGTGGTAAGTTTCCAATTTATAATTATTACTATATTGAACGTCTCTAAAAATAATATTGTTAGAAGCCTAAAGCAGTAAAATCAATGTCACTTAAGCGGTAAGAAGAGGGAAATTGTTATGTGTGTTAGGTTGGGAATACTGAATGTGTAATTTTAGACTTTCCGTGGATTGGTTTTGTGCGGAAACCAAGCAAATAAGCACGATCTCGCACAAAAACGTTTGCAAGGAACCAAGGATCTGCATCACACAAATCCATGTGAGGTATCTGGCTTTGGAGCATAACAGTGCTATAGCAGTTGTAGAATAATATGAAGATATGAAATATAACATTAACTCATTTTCGAAAAAAACAAAAAGTTATATAGGCCTATCTGATTTTGCAACTACACGCCTCAATTTCTTTAGCAAAATGCAAGGTAATATCACAAGAACACTGTGAAGTAATAACATTTTATCATTTCACTTCAATTATGCGAAGGAATTTGACAATAATATCGTATCCAATAGAGCTGATGTAAATATTGTATTTTTGGTTGTACGAATTCAACTGAATTATGTTAGGAACAAATCAACAAAAGATTAGAAAAAATACGGGAATTTTACTTGAAGCAAGTAAAGAAATAGGTTTGGAAGTAAATCCCGAAAAGACGAAGTATATGATTATGTCTCGTGACGAGAATATTGTACGAAATGGAAATATAAAAATTGGAAATTTATCCTTTGAAGAGGTGGAAAAATTCAAGTACCTGGGAGCAACAGTAACAAATAAAAATGATACTAGGGAGGAAATTAAACACACAATAAATATGGGAAATGCCTGTTATTATTCGGTTGAGAAGCTTTTATCATTCAGTCTGTTGTAAAAAAATCTGAAAGTTAGAATTTATAAAACAATTATATTACCGGTTGTTCTTTATGGTTGCGAAACTTGGACTCTCACTTTGAGAGAGGAACATAAGTTAAGGATGTTTGAGAATAAGGTGCTCAGGAAAATATTTGGGACTAAGAGAGATGAAGTTACAGGAGAATGGAGGAAGTTACACAACACAGAACTGCACGCATTGTATTCTTCACCTGACATAATTAGGAACATTAAATCCAGACGTTTGAGATGGGAAGGGCATGTAGCACGTATGGGCGAATCCAGAAATGCATATGGAGTGTTAGTTGGGAGGCCGGAGGGAAAAAGACCTTTGGGGAGGCCGAGACGTAGATGGGAAGACAATATTAAACTGAATTTGAGGGAGGTGGGATATAATGATAGAGACTGGATTAATCTTGCTCGTGATAGGGACCAATGGCGGGCTTATGTGAGGGTGGCAATGAACCTCCGGGTTCCTTGAAAGCCAGTAAGTAAGCATGAATTCAACTGAATTTTTAACATAATAATTGTCATACTCGTAAAGTCTCAGTACTGCATTAATAATTAATTACCCTGCCTCGGTTACATTCTTTTACCATAGTTTTATCTACAGTAATCTCACAAGAGGTTCTGGTTTATCTAGAGAATATCAAAACTCGAGATTTAATTGACTATTACACGATCGAAGAAAGTAGCCTGTATAAAGATTAGAAAAATAAAGTACTCTAATAGGACACATTATTAATTGACTAACTATAACACTAAACTGCCTTGAAAATGTAGCCATCGATCGCCGGAATCAAAGAAGCCTCATTCTTGACCCCACTGTCCGTTTTGAGAAGGATGATCAACAAGCCAATAACGTTAACCATGAAAAGAAGTCTATTTACAACCCATGTATTCCTCACTTCAGTGAGAGATAAAAAATGAATATTAATACTTGGGAAGTGAAAGGACTTCTTTTTGGCGCTAGGGGAACTTCATTTAAGTTAGCCAAAACCATTCTCCTTTCTCTTAAATTTTCTAACGAGGATATTAACAAAATTTGTCTAATGGTATTGAGAGATTCATTATCCATTTTACACAATCACTTGTATAATACTATGTATTTTTTTTCTTCTTCATTTCATTATTCTTCAATGTATTTTCATGTCATGTTTCTCCGAAATCAAATTGTACTTTATTTTTAAATTTATCATTGTTCCCTATTCTCTCCGCAATCATATTGTATTTTTAATTTAACCTCTGCTTTGTATTCTGGATCCTAGTGGTCAGCCGTAGATTTCGGCCAGATGTCCCAAATTGTGGAATTTGTTGTTGTTGTAAAATCTCATCATTACAAATATTCCGCTAGATGGCAGTGGTGTGTTATGATTAGCTCTTCTCGTATTACCAGTTGTGCCAACTATACAATCTTCATTAAGTTCTATGGACGATTACTAGTCAAGAAGGCTTTGTTGATTCAGTTTCATTTTGGTAGTTTTCTATAAGTATTACTTTTGGTTTTTTATGAAGTTAATATTTTAAAACCTTCTCATTATTTTTTATTCCTAATGTGGAAACACTTAGAAAAAGTGAGCGGAAAACAATAATAGTTTAGATTTACTATATTTACGTACTTATGAATATCGGCCGATTGTAAGTGGTCCTCATCCATGTCGTGTTTGTCTGTTGTGTATAAAGTGATGTCTGATGACGTCACATTAATTCGATATCCCATTGTTTTTATTTTGTCTCTGTCACTTTGACATTAGTTTTGGCGATGGCAGCAACGTGTAGTTCTACGTCTCGTTATGATGGTTTGTGTAGAGATTTAGCATACGTTTTTTTCCTTTGCGAACATTTTGTGTTTTGAATTTACTTACGAAAATTGGGAGTTTTTTAATTTTTCAACTTATTCGAAATTTTAACGTTTTCTGCTCATTTTTCTTAATCTTTTTTTCACTTTGGGTTAAAAATTGTGGATTTTTTTATTTCTTTTCCTCGAAAGGACAGAATAAACTGTTCTGGCTTTTTACCATGGTCTCATACAGCAGAAGCTATAAAATAACCTAAGTAATAGAAACAAGATAAATTATAGAAAAGTTTTAATTGCGGGTGATAAAATAAACATGAATCATTTTAATAGGTATTACAATTATTGAAAGCACAGTGTTGGCAAAAAGAAACAAATTCTAGGGAGGCCATAAAACCAAATACTAGGGAGGTGATAAAAACAAAAAATGCTAGAGAGGTGATAAAAACAAATGATAGGGAGGTGACAAAAATTATATGATAAGCAGCCATGATTAGTTGAAAGACTCGTTTCGTATCGTTTTATTGGTCAAAAGTAGTATGACATAGTAAAAGTGTAATGTTCCAGATTATTTCTCTACTTTGTTTTTTATCTTTCGTAAATTTTGTAAAACATACAGCTTGGAATATGTACTGTATTCAGAGAGATAGTAAATATGCCTATTAGAATAGAGTGACAGTGTTCTTATTTTACAGTGGTTTACAGTGAAACCTGTCTAAAGCGGCCATCTGAAGTTACATTGTAAAATGGCCGTTTTATCAGGTGGCCGCTTGATTAAGGTTGCGGTTTTTTATGAATCAGCATGAAAGTACTGAATTTCATTGACTTTTTAGTACTGTGCGCGTACAACACTCGTGCATATTAATGTCAGCCTCTTCCATTCTTGCAACTAGCCTTTTCAAAACTCAATTTCTTCGCCCTCGCACACTTGAACCATTCGTAAACGAAATCATTAACATTACTAAACACAGATTACCTCTCCTTTTTTGGCCACCATGCATATTTTCCTCCCATTCTTTTAATATTTCATCTTAATTATACCGTGTATTTGTGTCCTTCCACATTTGAATATTTCTGCAATTTTGCTCGCAGATGTTCCCTTCTCACTTTCTTCAATCATTTTTCGTCTCACCTCTAAACTTAATAGCCTACCACTCTAGGTTTATTGTTAGACATGATTTCTCTCTCAAACTAACTTCACAGTTCCTCTGAATCAACTGAATGAAAGGAAGAAAAATTCGTAAAAGCTGGTATAAATAGAAAAAGATGGAAAGGGGAGAAAAAATATAAAAAATTCGAATGGTTAACTACTGACCTAAAACATACTGTGACATTTTCGATGGAAAACGTCCGTGTTTCAATCCTTTAAAAACGAGTAAGAATTTATAGCTCTGCAGGGTCGGAGTGGAAAGTGACAAAAGAGTCATAAAACAGTAACTAACCCCAAGATATGGAGGGTGTACTGTTGTACACTTAGCTATTATCCTCGTGATATTGCTCTCTGTCCTCTAACCTTCGAAAAAATAGGTCAGACAGTATCCGTGAAAAATTTTTTTGTTGGACAGTGACTGTTATAATCTGGTTCCAATCCAAATAGACCCCGACAGCTGGCCGGTGCATGAGGTGGCCGCTAAATAAAGAGAGAATTTGTATTGATCTTATGGAAAATCCAATTGGTTCCAGAGAAAATTGGCCTTTTGGCCAGGTGGCCGTTTAAATGAAGTGACCGCAAAGGCAGGTTTCACTGTATTTTGTTACTGTCCCTTAAGAAAGTTGCCGCATCGCTGTTACATAATTAGTGTCACAGTCTAACATGGGCCGCCCGAGCGTTGGCTTTCATATGTATTGCGATGGTATACTTAACAACCATGAGACTCGCTCATTTGACGCTGGTATTAAATTATAAACTTATTTATTTTAATCAAGTGCGTGCTGATATTACCTGCCGTCTTTACCCAAACATTTCTGGCCCCTTCTTAAAATGTTCTTCATCACTCACTCAATTTTACGTTGATGAATTTTTATATTAACACTGTTTTTTTAAACTTTGTCATTCGTACGCAAAGTTCATAACTGAAAATCGATTTTTTTCTTTCTTGGGTAACTATTTTTTACTTCTTTCAGTAATTACAATAAGAATTAATGATATACACCTGCTCTTATATATACTGGTAAATAACACAAACAAGCTGCATTCCGAACAATGGTACACAGACTACTCAACATACCAATGAACCAACAGGATTACAACGAAGAGCTAAACACAATCAAATACATAGCACTAGAAAACGCATACAACCCTAACATAATAGACAACATAATACGTAAGACAAAACATAATCACAAAAAAACATAATAATACAACACAAACACAAGAACACAAAAAATACATCACACTAACATACGAAAACAAAAACACATACAAAATTACAACCTCATTCAAGAAATTACATTACAACATCGCATACAGAACAAACAACACTCTACACAAACACCTCAACACACAAACAACACAAACAAACAAATACAACCACACGCGTATACAAACTCAAATGTAACACCTGCAACAACTTCTACATAGGACAGACAGGCAGATCATTTCAAACACGTTACAAAGAACACATAACAGCCATAAAAAATTACAAAACACCTCCACATATGCAGAACACATCGCAAATGCTAACCACACCCACAGAGACATGAACACAGACATGGAAATACTACACATCCAACCAAAAAGCCAGAAACTAAACACACTTGAACAATATGAAATGTACAGACACACAAAAACACACCCCAACGAAATTCTCAACACTCAACTCAGTTTCAGAACACACACACTCTTTGACTCTACATTATACCACACGAACACACCCTCACAGGAAACAAAACAACAGGCGCCAAGACCAACAACGACCAGTTCTGAAGATGACCCATAAATAGGTCGAATCATGTAAACAAGGTACGTTGAAATTTAACACAGGAAAGTCTTACCATACATATTCCGATACTGGTAAATAATTGAATGCCCCAGGAGTTCAGATAACCAACGCTAATATCAATAATCCAAATTAAAAGTCACTTTCAAAAATCATTTTTAAAATATATCTCTTAACGATAGGAAAGCGTGTTAAGAATTGACTACTGCATAGTATGGTAATATGCGAAAAGGACTTTTAACATGTTTGCACCGACTATTGTTTTCTAACAGAAGTCACAACTTAACAAAAAAAATGGCTGAAATAATGTCCCCCCCTACGTTTACCTTGTGTAGTGGTCTTCTATCCTGACGGCCAGAGCTCGATTTACAGTCATTGTCATGATGCAATTTGTGATGGACGAAGCAGATACAAATAGTTTTACTCTAGGTACTCAAATTTTCCTCAATCATTTCACCAGAACAATCTACGTTTCATTTATCATCTGCAATAGCTAAAATAGGCTGGTGTGAAGTCATGGATGCAGCACAAGTTTCCGATGCTGAATGGCTTGGGCTTTAACAGGTATTCCACTGGAATTGGAACTGGCTGTGACAGGGCTTACGTAGATTAACTCGCTGTCAGCATCGGATGCACGAATGCCACCTGGATGATTCAAACTTTCATAAAATCTATAATATGGGACGGATTATTCTAATTCTTAAAATAAGTGTTAAATTCATGTTTCTACACAAGAATATATCAAAAGTTTCGTGGTTCGACGGAAAGAAACAAAACTGTGAGGGTCTTAATAATGAAAACTTGAATTGAAATTTTCATTCGATTCTTATAAGTTCTTCAAAAAGTGTTAAATTATTATTTTTACACAGATATCTATCAAAAGTTTCATGGTTCGCAGTAAAGAAACATCATCCGTGCAATATTTTCAGGTGCCTGTTGGATTCGTCGGCAACCATGTTTCAGCACTGGAACACTGTGAAGTATTCAATTGATAATTTTGCTATTCGCTTAGAACCAGCTGTTCTGTTTTAAAACACTAATCACTGGACTTAATAAAATAGCCACACAATTCATTGAATCAATGTGCAATCATGTGCTAATTGAGACATATATTAACGATTTGGAGTTAAATTAATGTGTATTTATTATAATAAATAAAATTAAAACAAAAACGAGTGTATCAGAATAGCCTTCTATGTGGACTATTATGATACACCTAAAAGGCTATTTTGATACATTGCTATAAATCTAGCCATATTACACAGAGCAATGACGGAAAACTATTGGGATACACACAGTTGCTTAATATATCACCTGTAAATGTTTGGTTCAAGTCACATTAAAATTTGACTAAGATTTAGTAACTTTTATAGTGACCTATTTTTCCCCATAAATATGAACACAATTTACTAAAACTTTAACACTTACTGTCAATGCTAGAAAATTTCTTTGTGTCCCAATAATTTGTTAGTGTAAAGAAATAGATAAAAATGATGATACAGTTTGTATTGCTGAAATAAATTAAAATGCGTTTTTAAATAATGATGAATATATTTTCTTAAGTTTTGTTAAGTTTTAGTAGTAAGAAGAATGACTATTAAGCTGAAATTGTTTAGGTAAATGTGTAAAAATAAGTCCAAAAATGTGTAATTTTTTAAAATTATACTGTATTGTAGCTTCCAACATATCAATTCAAACATCCCTTAAGACAGGCATGTCAGAAATCAGACTCTGAATGTGCGGTTATGTGCGCGGATCGCCGGTCTGTGCACACTGCATCATTCGAGCGTTGCTCTTACCAGTTCTTAGCTGGAGGGGTGTACAATAATCTATTCTGTGCTTCTAGGGTTGGATTAAATAGGCATTCGGACATCATAAACACACTTAACACAAGGAAAAAAACACGGTTATTATCAGGGTCTATACTTGACAATTGTAATACAAGAAACTTTAGGCTTACTCAGTTACACTTCACAAAGTAGTGGTTTGTAAAGCATATTTTATTAATATGATTTTTATATAGTATTTGAAGAAAAAGAATATTGAAGTAATTTCGAAACAACAAAAAACGAACACAGTATTTCATTTTACGTAGTGGGTACTAATTATTTTAAATAATAGACCATATTCTTTCATTGTTCATCAAGAATTATTATTTATTAGGACCATTGGTACACAAATGTTAAAGAAAATATAATCCCAATTACATGCAGTAGGACATGGTGAAGTTTTTACACTGAAATAATTTCCTTGCTGTATGTCAATATAAGTTAACATTAATATTAATAAATGATATAAATTAAGCTTAGAATTTGAATTCAAATATAGTTTACTTAGAGAACATTGAGAGAAAGTATCGACAAGTTGGAAGCGTTACTGAAAGAAATTAAAAGTGTAGTTCACAAGCTGTGAAACGACGATATTCTATTTATGTGAGGTTTAAAGATTTATTAATGTAAGTATATTAACATAATATAGTGACGTGAGACGGAAAATTTGTCATTACATATTTTTCCAGAAACGTTTCCTCCTTGCAAATAGTTGCTTTCTTCGCTCCTTACAACCTCAAGAACCTCACATGTATTCCTCACAATATTCTCATCACTTACCAGCTTATGATATGAAAGTCGTAAGTCGTCTAATCTTTGATGGCTGTGTTAGTACAGACTGCAAAACAACGCCATTGTCAAGTTCGTTTTGCCGTGAGAGTACTGATTAACTTTATTAATCTGATGTAAACTGTCACAACACTATTACCTCGACATGGGCTGATCAAAACCTTTCGTTTTAAAATAATTATTGTTGGCTGAGAAAAACATTATAACAATTATGATAGGCTATATGATTCATAATTTTCCTTCTTCGTTATCTGTGAACTCCTCACTTTATTTATCATAACTCATTCACAGACAGCCATATCAGTACCCGTACTGAAACTGCGTTACTGAAACAAAAACTGATATGCAGTTGCAGGTCTGTATAGCCCTGTCGCGTTCCCCTCCAAGGCGATTCACTCCCTCTAGGTAGGGGAATAAAAAGTGAATATCGCACAGAGACTTCTGCACAATGTGCGCGACTGAACAATGTGGGGGGTTTTGACATGTCTGCCTTAAGATCTTAGAAATTATTAAATAGGTTAGGTAGCAAAATACTTTAAGTTAGAAAATTGATCAACTTTGTCAACTTCTTTCAATATAAACATAATTTCATAATAGCTCTTCTAGCGTATCCTAAAATTTGCATCATAATAGCGCTTCTCATTCACACACTAATTACTGCTAGACTGGTCATCATTCACAACTTTTCTTTACAGAAAATTGAAACTGACACTACTCTGAGTGAAATGAAAATATATAAATTATTCTTTCCTTAATAAGTAAGGGGAATAACTAAAGTATGTATGTATGTATGTATGTATGTATGTATGTATGTATGTATGTATGTATGTATGTATGTATGTATGTATGTATTTACACTGCAAGTGGGCAAGCACCCGGTGGCAGTGGTATATACAATATAAACAATACACAATAAAATGATAAGCAATACACAATAAAATTTACAATACACAATACAATTTTACAACACATATGCAATTTTATACACAATACAATAAGAATACACAATACAATTTAACACAATAATAATAAAACATAAATAAAATACCTAATTTTACAATACAACCTACATATGTATAGGCCCTACATAAGTTTCAATAGTCTTTCACTTTACTCTCATCTCATTCCCTGTAGTGGTACTATGACGCATTTCACTGACACTTTAGCACACATTTCACTGAAACTCTGTAACAAATATCACTGAGACTATAGAACACATTTCATTGACGCTATAAATTATCACTGATCGGAACTGTTCACTGCACTGTAAAACCATAACTTCACTGACTCACTTCGCTTCACTGATACAACAGTTCAAATAAGTCAAATAATTACATCCTTATGCATTCTTATAAACAGAATTACATTTAAACTAAACATTTCTAGTCTAAGGACCTCTTACACGCTATTTTTAAATAATTTACAATTCAAACCAAGGAAGTAAACTCGTCAGGCTAGATAAATATATGTCACTTTAAAAATTAAATGTTGAATGTCACCTTAATTTTAATTTGCACTTTATACACAACTTTTTAAGTTATTCTTGAATCTCCTTAAGGAAGGACAGCCCTCAAAGACCGCTGCAGGTAGGTCATTCCAATCATTTATAGTTCTATTTAAAAATGAGAATTTACCTACATCCGTTTTCTGTTTCCTACATTTGATTTTAAAATCATGATCGTTCCTACCATAGTACCTTGGCTTTTCTAAACGAGCCGTTATGTCTACCCATGAACGGAGCCGCGGGCGTAATGTGAACTATAGCGAAGAAAGCTTTACGAACGCAGGAGCAGTACAAGTGGCGCCCCGGCTGCAGGACTTCACTGGCCTCAATCGAGTAATACTTAGTCGTGCGAAATTGCCGCCTACATCCTAGATCAGGGAGCGTCAAGTGACTACACTCTCGGGCGTACGTACAAACCCTCAAGCCCTGACGAACGGCTGCGGGCAAGGGTAGCTGCTTCCACAGTGGCGAAGCTAAGAACTTGTATGTGAAGCAAATTTGTGATAAGAATATATATTAATTTCAGCTTTTAATTGAAGTACACTTTCACTGTTAATTGCACTATACACAAAGCACTATACATAATTTGGTACAGTTAACTATATACGAAATAAATTTTTGCATGTTTGCACAATAATGAAAGAAAACAAAATATACACTTTTATAGAGATTAACATACTACGAAATAAAACTGTTCACTGTTTGTCTTCTTCTCATTGCTATACAATTCAATTGACAAAATAAAACAGCAGTACAAACGTTACTATTCAAATACAATTCTGTAATAATAGTACTTTTTCTTATATATCAGAGATCCTCGGCGATTTTTACAGTTTTTTGTTAGTAAGCAGCTTTTCACTTCGCGGAGCTTTTGTTTTAGTACCAGCCATCCGCAAACATGCTTTCAGTGTTCATCACTTAGTTGGCTTCTGTGACGTGACTTTGTAAACTTCATTAAAGAAAACAGTGTTTCGCATACGTAGGTTGTCCCGAACATGCACAACGTTCTTGCTGCAAGATTTTGTAGTTTAGGAAACCTTTCTCGTGGAAAACAAGTATAGAAATGGTTAGTACTTTTTCTGTTTTGATACTTATCCTTTAGCTCAATATCGCTTTGTAAATCAAGTATTTCTAATTGTGGTTCAGCAGGAATATCCAGGACACTCACTGAAAAAGGTGTTGTAAATATCTGAAATTGTTGTTCAAGTTCTCTCATATCCTGAAATCTACGTTCGAAGTCTTCGCACAATTGTTGCATTATTCTTATATATCTTTCAAGGCTTCTAACAGGTTTCCCATGTACATCCATAAATAAGGCAATTTCATTCCTAAGTGGGAGAAAACGTTCCAGAACTTTTCCTCGACTTAACCACCCTACCTCGGTGTGGAAGAGTAAATCCTCACACACAATGTTATTATAATCAAGTAGTGCCCTGAACTCCATGTGATTAAGTCCTTTAGACCTTATGAAATTAATTTTTCGCACAACATCCATTACATTGCTAAGGTTCATGTTTTAGCACATAAATTTTCCTGGTGCAAAATGCAGTGCACCGGTGCCCCCAAGCGACCTCGATAGGTTCCACCACTGATAGACTGCAGTGTACAACTGTACTGCCCGCAATGGAAGCCGTAAGCAGGACTGTACGCCCTCTCGCGATCTTGAGTCGACCTGGCGGAGCCTGTGCTAGATGGACTCCCATCAAGACTCGCTCCAAATTTTATTTGTATCTGTACTTCCATAATCACAGTATTAAACATTTTCAAACTGACCCTTCGGTACAAGAAATTATATTTTAGAGTGTGTACCAAATTAGCCCGACTTTTTTTACTGTAACAGATTATTATAACGACACTGTAAAAAATCTTGGATTATTAATGGACAGAGATCTAAACTGGAATAGTCAAGTAACTAACATCTGTAAGAAAACATTTTCATTGCTCCACTCTCTAAATCACTTACGAAACTGTCTACCTCTTTCCTAAAAAAGAAACATTATTCAATCGCTAGTGATGCCCCATTTTGATTACTGCGAATCTCTCTTGACAAACATAATTATCAATTTAGTTGAAAGACTACAACGTGTTCATAATGTGTGTGTCCGCTTCATTTGCAATACTCGTAAATTTGACCATATAACGCCGAACTTTTGAAGTTCTTTCATGGGTCCGCCTAAAGGAACGTAGAATAACAAATTTTTTATCTGTTCTGTTTAGAATATTATTCACTTCTACTCCAAAATATCTGAGAACTCACTTTAAATATCTTATCACGTTACGGAATCAACATCAGACCTTATTATCCAATCCTCGTCACCGTACCTCTTTCTATTCATCCTCTTTCACCGTGTCAGTTTGTCGCCTGTGGAACTCCTTACCTCGTCATGTCTGGGATTGCCGAACGGTTAATCAATTTAAATTAAGAATTAAGAATTACATACTTTTACATGAAATTGATTTGTGAGTTTTAGCCGATTTTTATAGGTTATTCTGTGTGTCTATAAATTGTCATTTAGGCCTATCATAAAGTAGAATTAGGATATGAATTGTAAATAACTTAATTATGTATCATGTTTAGTTAATATTTCATTATAGCCCATGTAAGCTTGTTAATGTGCATGAAAATGATTTTTATACTTAAGTATGACTTTACTATTTTTGTCATTGTTTCTTTATGTATTTCACTTCTGGTAGTGTGGAAGAGAAGGCCTCATGGCCTTAACTCTACCAGAATAAATACTTATTTACTTACTTACTGGCTTTTAAGGAACCCGTAGGTTCATTGCCGCCCTCACATAAGCCCGCCATTGGTCCCTATCCTGAGCAAGATTAATCCAGTCTCTACCATCATATCCTACCTCCCTCAAATCCATTTTAATATTATCTTCCCATCTACGTCTCGGCCTCCCCAAAGGTCTTTTTCCCTCCGGCCTCCCAACTAACACTCTATATGCATTTCTGGATTCGCCCATACGTGCTACATGTCCTGCCCATCTCAAACGTCTGGATTTTATGTTCCTAATTATGTCAGGTGAAGTATACAATGCGTGCAGCTCTGCGTTGTGTAACTTTCTCCATTCTCCTGTAACTTCATCCCTTTTAGCCCCAATATTTTCCTAAGAACCTTATTCTCAAACATCCTTAATCTCTGTTCCTCTCTCAAAGTGAGAGTCCAAGTTTCACAACCATACAGAACAACCGGTAATATAACTGTTTTATAAATTCTAACTTTCAGACTTTTTAACAGAAGACTAGATGACAAAAGCTTCTCAACCGAATAATAACAGGCATTTCCCATATTTATTCTGCGTTTAATTTCCTCCCGAGTGTCATTTAGATTTGTTACTGTTGCTCCACGATATTTGAATTTTTCCACCTCTTCGAAGGATAAATCTCCAATTTTTATAGTTCTATTTCGTACAATATTCTGGTCACGAGACATAATCATATACTTAGTCTTTTCGGGATTTACTTCCAACTCTATCGCTCTACTTGCTTCAACAAGAATTTCCGCGTTTTCCCTAATCGTTTGTGGATTTTCTCCTAACATATTCACGTCATCCGCATAGACAAGAACCTGATGTAACCCGTTCAATTCCAAACCCTCTGTGTTATCCTGAAGTTTCCTAATGGCATATTCTAGAGCGAAGTTAAAAAGTAAAGGTGATAGTGCATCTCCCTGCTTTAGCCCGCAGTGAATTGGAAATAACCAGAATAAATAAATAAATAAATTAGTCCTACTTGACCCTATACATTGTGTCAATCACTACTGTGTTCGGGAACTTTGGTTATGTGTTATTTTGTTTTCTTTGCACGCTGTGTACGCAACGGAAAGTTGTAGACTTAGAAATAAATATGATACGTTCTGTATTCTTAGAATCCAAGAATATAAAACCCCCCGAGGTAGAAACTCATTTCATAAATGAACCACAGTGCAGAGTATGAATTATTTAATACCGACGCTCTATCAACAGAGAAACATTACACACACTGTGACGGTGTCAAAATGTAAATTTGCTAGCAGCTCCAGGCTGAAGCACATATCATTACAGGAACAAGTGAAATTGTGTGTTCCGTTAATGTAACCTTGCTACATAAATTATTCACGCAGTGTAGAGATCTTCGCGGCGTGAACACGACTCGCTATTACTCCCATTTTTCACAGCATTCCTGCTCTTAAGAGAACTCGTTTATCTTGTGTTGCGGGCTGCCTACTCAGCTTAGTTCCCAAGTTCCCCCTGCCTAATTAGACTACCGTGTTGTACATTATATTACCATGCTTTTAGCTTACAGATTTTGACTTTAATGTACTAGAATCCCCAACTGTACCGTTGGGAATATCTGTATCGCAAGGGAATTTGGGGTAACTGTGTTCATTTTCTCTCAAACATCTTTCCTGAGTCGCTTGTTCGTTTTCAGTTTCTACTTCCGCTAAATATCAACTGAACGTTTTCTCCAATGAATATGTCGTAATCAACAGTGCATAGAAAATGATATTAAAGCTCATAATGTTAGCAGCAATATTATCTAAATTAGTAAATGCAATGACCAATGTTAATAAAATAAAACACTAGATAAGGCAAATTCGGCTAATTTCGCAGTATAAAGTTTTCCTGTCTATAGTTATTATCAAAAATGAATAATTTCGAGGGAAAAATTGTTCCGGTGCCGGGTATCGAACCCGGGACTTTTGGTTAAACGTACCAACGCTCTCCCACTGAGCTACCCGGGAACTCTACCCGACACCGATCCAATTTTTCCCTCTATATCCACAGACCTCAAAGTGGGCTGACAACCGTCTGGCAACCAATATTTGAGTGCACACTAACTCTGTGTGACTTTAAATTGTGGTTGTGGTTGTGGTTTTGGTACGTTTAACCAAAGGTCCCGGGTTCGATATCCGGCCCCGGAACAATTTTTCCCTCGAAATTATTCAAATTAACTTTGCAGGAAGTTATTCCTGAAAGCTTAATTTGCATAATACACGTCACTGTACGTAACAGAAAACCACAATTTAAAGTCACACAGAGTTAGTGTGCACTCGAATGTTGGTTGCATGACGGTTGTCAGCCCACTTTGAGGTCTGTGGATATAGAGGGAAAAATTGGATCGGTGTCGGGTAGAGTTCCCGGGTAGCTCAGTGGGAGAGCGCTGGTACGTCTAACCAAAGGTCCCGGGTTCGATACCCGGCCCCGGAACAATTTTTCTATGGAAATTATTAAAATTAACTTTACAGGGAGTTATTCCTGAAAGCTTAATTTGCATATTACCAAAAATGTTTGAAAAAATATCCTTCATGCAGCAGTTAATCACTAGATATAATTGTATTGGTTGGTATAAAAATTGTATTTTTTAAGTGTATCCCAACAGGGAAATAGCTCCATCTAAAACATGAGATCATATGTGTTTGTTTCAGGAACTCTTATAACTTCGCAGTACTGCTCGGGTAATTCCGCAGTAATACTTGTGCAATTTTCAAGAATAGTCTTTTTAGCTCAAAATATGTTTTAATGTAATCTAAACATCAGTACATGTTTACACATATGAACTTAACACACATTAACAAACTAGGCAATAAATATAGAACAACTGGGCTTAAATTATTAACACTAATGACAGGAAAAAGCTTGCATATTAATTGTAAATTAATAAAATTATCTAACACATATCTGCATTAAACATTATGCCAAAGATAGAAAAAAGCATTATGAGAACTATTCAGGCCTAATCCGAATTCTCTTTCTCTGTCAAGACAATAGTTGTTTCTCCTTTCTCTGCCTTTGTTTGAAGGTAGAGAGACTTTGCTCCTTTTGGGAACACAATTTTGTTAGGTTTAGTAACAAATCAAAACCCTGTTTCATCTAAATTCTAAATGAGATTAGGCTTGTTACTCAATTCTGCCTTCTCATACACACTCCCTAGCACATCATAAAAATCATTCAAATTCGAGCGAGTTGAGTCTGTTACTCTATGGTAGGACAGATCTTCTAGATGGCGCATACTTAGCCCATAACGCTTCTTAAAAGAAGTTGGAATCTGCGTGCCACTCAAAACTGTTCTGCCGGCAACTAGCGGAAACTAGTTAAGAAATTCAGTACCGGCAGAAGCACATTACGAACAAACTATATCAGATAAAACAAGAAGCAAGGGTTCAAATTAATCATAAGAATGTGGAGAATTCATTAATCACAGTGTGATACTTACAGTTCTGAATATCTCGACGATAAAACGTCCTGAAACACAACACTGCAAATTTACTCACTTTATCTGAGCAAACACACACCTACTAAAGCAGATAGTTGTGTAACTTTCGCCAGAATGCTTTGTAATAGGATCTTCCTGCATGAAACATCCCCGACAGGTTCTGGCATTTATCCGTATTTTTGTAAGCCCGAACAAACAAGGACAACTCCACAACTAATTAATGTATGAGATACTGCGAAATTAGACGTACTGCGAAATTAGCCGAGTTTGCCTTACCTAATATTTTTAACGGATTGGCTCACTATGAGAGATGAACTGAGCCAACTTACCTTGAGTAGGAGGCCATTGCCCAATAGGGATCTACTGGCTGTCTTATATCTCACATATTTATACATATTTATTACAAACTGCCTTCCAACAGAGGTAGACTCTTGAGCCTCAATGTACTGATATATGAACTACAAATATAAATACAGAGTAAAATAAGAAGAAGAAAATAAATTGGTATGTATACTAAAATCTAATTAAATTATATCTTAAGAGAGTAAATGGGACATGCAAATCACAGAAACCTGCAGAAAAGTATATTCTACTAGTGGCTTGTGCAGCAAATGCTGCTGCAAACTAAGTTCGTTAGACGTTCAAATAAACATTTTTCAGATTTATTTTCAATGAAGAATACTTATCTTTTTGATAGTTATTTGCTTCCATAATAATGAAACATACTCCCTCTGAGTGGATTTTTTTTAGGCCAAATGCTGTTTCTTGAACCTATCCAACTTCAGTTTTTGAGTTTCAACGCGAAAACGCAAGTATCAATGTCAGGACGATAGCAGTAGCTATTTCAGGTCATTTTGGATTGTAGTCAAAAGTTTAAAAAATGTCAGGTTTGCTAAGCTTTCGAACAATAGCAATTTCGTATAGCTGCTGCATGTAGAAATGTAGAGCGTAAAATCATTTTATCCTACTAAGAGATCTTGCTGAAATGATCTGGAGATTATACAATTTTCTAGACCTCTTATTTTATCAGTAAGTAATACCATTTTATCTCTCCTTAGGAACTGTAATTTTTGCGCTCTCTCGAGCCAATACTGAAGACAATGACACATATCAATATCTACACTACACCGCCATTAAGTATATGAAAAAAACCCAACCCCACTGGTTTAATAAGCATAAAAAAATTATTTTTAACGGTATTATTATCTACTTAAGTTTTGTAGTTTTATATATAGCAGCCACTCAGTAAATTATAGAAATGAAGATCTAAATTAAGATATTCTCTACATTTACTTACATAACCTCAAAACGTTTCACTTTCACGTCATCAATATAGCATCAATATTATGTACAATTAATGAAAAATAGACGCATCATGATATTAACTATAATAATATTTAATTTCTAATGGTAACAATGTCATCAAACCACCTCAAGTTTCGTAGATTTGAATATCCAATACACAGCTGTACTCAGAAAATTATACACTGCAGAATCAGTTTTTAATAACAAATTGAATTGAGCTCTAATATGTCGGCAATCCTGCAGGTCATGGCCTTCGTGTAATAGCCTATTGTTTATTGTAGTGTGTGTTTTGTTCTGAAATTCAATCAAGTCGGCCATGATTCATTATAATTAGTTCTCAAAACTGACAATAGATGGATTTTGGAAAATAGGAAAATTATGTAGGAAAATTGACATTTCAGTGAAAACTACTACTTTTCCGAAAAACTTTGGATGCCAGGCATGAAAATGAGGGGTCACTCATTGAAATCCGTTCAGCTGTTTTCTCGTAATTTCCATTACCAGTTGAAATTATATATATAGATTATCCATGTGCTAAAAAGGATAAATGTTCATCTTCCCTCTTGCTTAAAAAAGTCTCTTGTGCAGACACTTGTATTTCCCTATTTCGACTATGCGGACATTTTACTGATTGACCTCTCCAGCGACAACAAAATGAAACTTCAACGTGCTCATAATTTGTGTGTACGTTTTGTAAGCAATGTTCCTAAATATGATCATATTACCCCATCCCTGGAAGCAATAGGTTTGCTTAAACTAGATAAGAAAAGAAATTTACATTCACTTCTCCTTCTCTTCGAAATCTTGAACTCTTCTATTCCTTCGTACCTGTCGTCTCGCTTCACATACCTTTCTTCCCACCATAATCTGAACACACGCTCTTGTCATGAAACAATACTAACAATACCATCCCATCGCACCTCCTCATACTCATCTTCTTTCACAATAGCCCTGCCAAGACTCTGGAATTCGCTACCTGCTAGCATCAGGGACTGTCGAAATAAAATTGAATTCAAACGAAAACTTACTAGGCACTTGGTCAGTAATTGATTTCTTGTAAATAGTTTCTTTAATCTATCACAAAATATTTCAATATTCAGTAATTTCATCACTATACAATTTTGTTATTCTAGATTTAATTTGTAATTCAGTAAATATAAAATATTCTTTATTTCTCTATGATAAATTATCTGGCTTTAATTATTCAGGTAATCTTTTCGTACTTTGATTTTATTGTAATTGTAATTGTAAATTTAATACTAATTGTAATGGTATTTGTAATTGTAAATGTAAATTTAATACTAATTGTAATTTTATTGTTCGTATTGTAGTTGGAATCTCCTGGTAGAGGGGCAGAGAAGGCCTCACGGCCTTATCTCTACCAGGTTAAATAAATAAATACTAAATAAAATACTAAATGATTATTTAACATTAGACATGATTTTTTCAAAACTATTGTCACAGTGTCATCTACGGGTATTTAAGATTAAGGTAAACCAAATTGTTTCCTTAACGTATTAAATAATATTGGACTAACACCACGGCCATGATAAAAAAAGACCAATCACGTCTATGTATCTAAGATGGTATTTTTCTTTAAAGCACTCAATAGTTGGTTCATAAATATCTTTCTTTTTTTAGTCAACTTCATCAGGCTCCGTTCATATCTAATTGTAGGATCTATTATGAAACTATGTTTGGTGGGCTTTGAATACGCCAATATGCGTCTCGAAGAAACATTTGTTGCTATAAAACTTCCTCTTCCACCTCTTAGGATTTCTCTTTAATGCTGTAGCAATTAAAAACCTCACTTCATGAAGTCAAGCATCACGCATTAACAGTCTATGATCACATTGGTCTTGGACTTGTGCAAGAGTTTCGTTCTCCGAGCATCCATATCTGCACCGGGATCCGTCCTAATACCTACCAAGAACCGCCCTTACAGCTCCAACGTTTACAGTCATCTTCAAAGAAGATTTCGATTCCGAAATAGATAACACAGATTTATTAGCGATCCATTTATTGGCTTCTGGAACCTCACTATATAAAGCGACACCTTTGTCTTTGCCAGGTAACTTACTCCATAGTTCGTATCTTATGTGACGTAGTTCTTCTCTAAGCTTTATTGTTACCGACCTCCAAATTTCGGAACGACAAGTCAGACTCAGTAGTTTGCAGGATGACTGAAGTTCAACTTCTTGAGATTGCACAGTGTTCACATACGGATTAATTACTTACTTACTTACAAATGGCTTTTAAGGAACCCGAAGGTTCATTGCCGCCCTCACATAAGCCCGCCAGCGGACCCTATCCTGTGCAAGATTAGTCCTGTCTCTATCATCATACCCCACCTCCCTCAAATCCATTTTAATATTATCCTCCCATCTACGTCTCGGCCTCCCCAAAGGTCTTTTTCCCTCCGGCCTCCCAACTAACACTCTATATGCATTTCTGGATTCGCCCATACGTGCTACATGCCCTGCCCATCTCAAACGTCTGGATTTTAAGTTCCTAATTATGTCAGGTGAAGAATACAATGCTTGCAGTTCTGTGTTGTGTAACTTTCTCCATTCTCCTGTAACTTCATCCCGCTTAGCCCCAAATATTTTCCTAAGCACTTTATTCTCAAACACCCTTAACCTATGTTCCTCTCTCAGAGTGAGAGTCCAAGTTTCACAACCATATAGAACAACCGGTAATATAACTATTTTATAAATTCTAACTTTCAGATTTTTGGACAGCAGACTGGATGATAAGACCTTCTCAACCGAATAATAACACGCATTTCCCATATTTATTCTGCGTTTAATTTCCTCCCGAGTGTAATTTATATTTGTTACTGTTGCTCCAAGATATTTGAATTTTTCCACCTCTTCGAAGGATAAATCTCCAATTTTTATATTCACATAGGTATTATCGCAATCAATAAATTAATTACAATGTTACAGTTCTGAAGACGGTATTACAACTCCCATACCACGAAATTTCTTCGCCTCATATAACATGCAGTTAGGTACAGTGGGAGCTCTTAAGTTCGACAGAAATCAAGTTCGACATCCTATAGTTAGACTGCTTATGTAGGAGAATTAGACACGCCCCTATACGGGCACCAAGAAATGGGGTTGCCATTTGAATGGAAATTGGTTGTGTGTCTTGTAGTGATACTTTCGTTAAAGGAAAACAGAATATTTTATTGATTAGGAAATCCATGTTGATCACTGATTTTAAATTAATGAACTCTTTCTTCTTTTTATATTTGAGAATTGTTTCGTTTGTGAGACGGAACTGTCGAAACCCACTGTGGTACTAGAAGCGCATACACAAGTCTCGGGATGGGCAGGAAATGCAAGTACAGTACTGTATTCATTTATGGATAACCAATAAGAATTTTGCCTGCCACACCCACTACCCTTGTTGGACTGAACTTTCAATTCTGTTTTGTCGAACTTAGGAGAGTCCACTGTATATCAGTTGGTAAAGGAAGCATTTCCTTAACAGAGCTTCGTATTATTTTATCTGGCTCTTCTAAATATTTAATTGGAAGTTTATGAACAGGTGCCATTTGCAAAGTGTATATAAATTTGGGCCACATATATTCAGTTTTTGATCTGGACGAAGCATGGAAGTTGTCACTAAATTTTGGAAATCATTTTTAAGACTGGATGTAAATAGGTCGCGATCAAATATTATATCTTCGTTAAAGGGAACTCCTGAATATATATTTTTTTTCCAAGTTTAATGCTCTTATAACATAATCATCATAAAGAATTGGATCCTTATCTACCAATTTGCATTTTTTATATTGATGGATGCCGATTTTTTTTAATATTTAGGTGGAGACCTATTGTTCATCATCATCATTTTTGTCATCATTACCAATTCTTGTTGTGCAGCCGACATATTTTTCCCTATAGGTAACAACCACATCGTTAGCAAAAGCAAGTAGCATTGAATTTCCTGAATTACTCGAAATTTCTCCAAATTACTGGAAATTTCAAAGCCATATTTATCTGAAAGCTATTCCTCTGACAACTCTTTAAGCAGGAGGTCTATTGTTAGGTTAAATAAAATGGGAGAGAGGTGATCCTTGAAAAATACCTCTTTTAAGCCCAATAGGATCTGATATTTGTTTATTATTGTGAATTCATCTAACATTACAGCTTGTCACTCACTACTGGTCTGTCACCTCGCGCCACAGTTCAGCTGTCATGTGACTCCTGACGCACACGACATCATTCAAATTCGTTATCAGACATCGGAAACAACCCTGTATATAATCATGAATGAGTGTCTGGTGTTATTTAATGTTATCATCCAGGATTTCAAGCATTTTTAAAGTTGAGGAAAAGTCCAAATACGAATCTATTCAAGGTTGCTGGTACATGAAAGGAGAATGCAGCCCAGTTTCAACATCTGTAGAAAGAAGAAACTTAAACTTCTCCTAAGACATAAACATTTACACAAGAAATATACAAAACAGAAGATCCTAAAGTCACAATGTAATAATTCATACTGCCCTAAATCATTGCAATTGTCTTTCTCCGTCTGTAAGCTTCGTAATTAGAGTTGAGAAATTGTATGAGCGCTGATGAAAGTTTTGTTAATATTTGCAATCTTTTCCTGGACGTTGAGAAGATATTTTATCAAAGAAAGTTGGAGGAATTTTGATGGACTTCGTCACAAAGAACTTCCTCTTCTTAATTAAATTTAATAATGTCTTCCCTATATCCTTAAGAGTTGAAATTTATAATACAGAACTGGAGTTTTGTTCTCTGTTCTTAACTACAGACTACTATATCCTGTTTCTCGCTTTGAATATCGTGGAAGTTAACATTCATGAATAAGAAGCTGTTTTAATTAATTCGCTTAAAAGCAGGCCTGTGTATTAAATGTAAGTTCCTTGTTACGAGAAAACGGTACAGTCTTTTATTTCTAATTTTAGAGACACTATAGCTCCGATAAGCTAGCTAATCTCTTGTTTAATGAAAATTCCGTCAATAATTTATCAATCATAATAGTTTTATTATACTTAAAGTCCAGATAAAGGTTTTTCGCTCACATGTTGAGCTTCACAAGTTTGCGTGAACTTGCTGACAGATAATATGAAGTTACATTGTGACAGGACAATTGCACTTTGTGTTACAAGCTTAGACTTGTAACATTGTATAAGGCAAACTCGGCTGATTTCGCAGTATTAAGGTTTTGTGTCTACAGTTATAACCAAAAATGCTTAAAAAAAAAATCCTTCATGCAGCACTTGGTATAAAAATTTTATTTTTTAAGTGTATCCCAACAGGGAAATAGTTCCATCTAAAACCCGAGATCATATGTGTTTCAGGAACTCGTGTAACTTCGCAATACTGCTCGGGTAATTTCGCAGTAATACTTGTGCAATTTTAAAAAAACTCTTTTTAGCTTAAAACAAGTTTTAATGTAATCTAAACATCAGTACATGTTTACACACATGAACTGAACACATTAGCAAACTAGGCAATAAATATAGAACAACTGGGCTTGAATTATTAACATTAATAACAGGAAAAGGCTTGCATATTAATTGTAAATTAATAAATTTATCTAACACATATCTGCATTAAACATTATGCCCAAGATAGAAAAAAAAATGAGAACTATTTAGGCCTAATCCGAATCCGTTTCCGCTTCAAGACAATAGTTGTTTCTCCTTTCTCTGCCATTGTTTGAAGGTAGAAAGACTTTGTTCCTTTTGGGGACATAATTTTGTTAGGTTTTGTAACCAATGAAAACCCTGTTTCATCTAAATTTCAAATGAGATTAGGCTTGTTACTCATTTCTGCCTTCTCATATACACTTCCTAGCACATCATAAAAATCGCTCAGATTCGAGCGAGTTGAGGCTGTTACTCTATACCTACTATAGCAGATAGTTGCATAACTTTCGCCAGAATGCGTTGCAATAGAATCTTCCTGCATGAAACATTCCCGACAGGTTCTGGCATTTATCCGTATCGACGATAAAACGTCCAGAAACACAACACTGCAAATTTACTCACTCTGTCTGAGCAAACACACACCTACTATAGCGGATAGTTGCATAACTTTCGCCAGAATGCGTTGCAATAGAATCTTCCTGCATGAAACATCCCCGACAGGTTCTGGCATTTATCCGTATCGACGATAAAACGTCCAGAAACACAACACTGCAAATTTACTCACTCTGTCTGAGCAAACACACACCTACTATAGCGGATAGTTGCATAACTTTCGCCAGAATGCGTTGCAATAGAATCTTCCTGCATGAAACATCCCCGACAGGTTCTGGCATTTATCCGTATCGACGATAAAACGTCCAGAAACACAATACTGCAAATTTATTCACTCTGTCTGAGCAAACACACACCCACTAAAGCAGATAGATAGTTGCATAACTTTCGCCAGAATGCGTTGTAATAGAATCTTCCTGCATGAAACATCCACGACAGGTTCTGGCATTTATCCGTATCAACGATAAAACGTCCAGAAACACAACACTGCAAATTTACTCACTCTGTCTGAGCAAACACACACCTACTATAGCGGATAGTTGCATAACTTTCGCCAGAATGCGTTGCAATAGAATCTTCCTGCATGAAACATCCCCGACAGGTTCTGGCATTTATCCGTATCGACGATAAAACGTCCAGAAACACAATACTGCAAATTTATTCACTCTGTCTGAGCAAACACACACCTACTATAGCAGATAGTTGCATAACTTTCGCCAGAATGCGTTGCAATAGAATCTACCTGCATGAAACATCCCCGACAGGTTCTGGCATTTATCCGTATCGACGATAAAACGTCCAGAAACACAACACTGCAAATTTACTCACTCTGTCTGAGCAAACACACACCTACTATAGCAGATAGTTGCATAACTTTCGCCAGAATGCGTTGCAATAGAATCTTCCTGCATGAAACATTCCCGACAGGTTCTGGCATTTATCCGTATCAACGATAAAACGTCCAGAAACACAACACTGCAAATTTACTCACTCTGTCTGAGCAAACACACACCTACTATAGCAGATAGTTGCATAACTTTCGCCAGAATGCGTTGCAATAGAATCTTCCTGCATGAAACATCCCCGACAGGTTCTGGCATTTATCCGTATTTTTTGTAAGCTCGAGCAAACACGGACAACTCCACAACTAATTAATATATGAGATAAGCGAAATTATCTGAGTTTGTTTTACATAAGCTTAAAAACAAGTTGTTAAAACATGCTGGAAAATAATCAAAGGCTAAGAATACTGAACTGTAGTTTCGTACACTTGACAAGACTTGTGTCTTATATCAAAAGAATGGAATGTTTGACAATTGAACCTGAACATGATTATATGTCATGTGAACAAGAAAATAAAATGTCAAGTTTAGGAATGTTACATATTAGGTCCATAATGTTATTGATTAAATTATAAAATTATGTGAATCAGGAGAAGTGACTATCGCGTTTGTTATAGGTGGTTTGGCGTGAAGAACATCTTGGAACGTAATATCGTTCTGTAATGTAAAGTAATTATGTTTCATGTAAGAAGTTAAGATAGTCTATTAGATCTTACAGGACGATTTATAGATTTACATTCAGTAAATCAAAATAATACAGAGTGGAAGCGATATAACCCTGCACATTGAAAGGTGGGATAGATTACATGAAAATAAACAAAATATCTATTATACGCTTTGATATTAAGTGCATGGTTAATTAAATAATTGCATCTAAAGTTTAAACTCGCTAGCAACATCGCAAGATTTCACACGGAGTCTTTGAACTGACCGTACGTGAGATGTAAATAAAAAGTTAAGCATCGCAAAATCAAGCAACTGCTATGGTCCGGGTTTATCTTGACCTAATTAAAAATCTCGTCTTCTCTGTCAAAAATTTCATAAGGTCCTTCTCGACACCGATTGCGAAATGCTGAAATTATGCTGCCCATGTCACGGATCAGCTAGCAGATAGCGATGAATGTCCCTGCTCTGGGTAATGAATGAATGATATAGCCAAAAAAATGTAATCTTGTAAAATTGTGACATGTTTCACATAGTAAAACTTCAATGCCAATGTAAAATCTATGGAATACAATAGATTAAATAAAAAAAATGAAAATGAAAAGTCTTATGTTGGGCAAAGACTTCCTCTGTGCTGGGAGTAGGACCCTCCCCCCCTTACAGGAGTAGCTGATTGGTACTTGCATGGTGAGCAAGTTGTACATACTGTCCTGTCACGGTTATTAACTCTGTTAAACTTTACTAGTCTCAGAATTTTGTTCTTTGGTCCTTTTATGCACTGTGCACGCATTACTAACAGTAGCAAACACTGACTTTACTATTTACAATATTTTAATAGGCACTTTCACAAAGACTAACGTTACTATTGACAATATTTTCACACATATGTTTGCCATTTTCAACTAGCACTTTCAAAATCACTGAGTTTTTTATTTAAAATATTTAATATCCTACCGGAAACAATTTTGCATACAAGCGAGAAGCATTGTCGTTTGTCCGTAAATTAAAGTCATGTCCAGACATTCCGAATTAGAAAATCTCGGCATTGCGAAACACTGAGTTGAATGACATTACAAACTTCACTTGAGATCGAAAGATTCAAACGCCCACTTCCACTGAATATTCACGTAATACTGGTGCAGTACGACCTTGATTACCAATTATCCCCTACTTATATCGAAAGAAAGTAGAGAATAGCTGATCAGTGTTGCCACATCTAGTATTGTTACTTAGGCAACAAATTTGCAATATTTTTACTTAATTTACACGGAAACCGTCCATTGTATCGAAATACGAGAAAAGAAAAAATATTCTTTGTTACATTCTCTATTAGTATTGACAGAAATCAAGATCCCATGCGTAGTAATTATCCATGACTACGACGTTAAATTTTTCCGAAAAAGAAAAACTTTACCAGGTGGCCCGGGTTCGATTCCCGGTCGGGGCAAGTTACCTGGTTGAGGTTTTTTCGGGGGTTTTCCCTCAACCCAATACGAGCAAATGCTGGGTAACTTTCGGTGCTGGACCCCGGACTCATTTCACCGGCATTATCACCTTCATTTCATCCAGACGCTAAATAACCTAGATGTTGATACAGCGTCGTAAAATAACCCAATAAAAAAAAGAAAAACTTTTTTCTTCGAGAATTATAAACTTTTGAACGATGTGATATTAGACTTTTTTGTTGTATTTAGTATAACCAATTCGCTCTGCAATTCTACAGGGTTAT
The DNA here is from genome assembly GCF_040183065.1 of Periplaneta americana. NCBI lineage: Eukaryota > Metazoa > Arthropoda > Insecta > Blattodea > Blattidae > Periplaneta > Periplaneta americana. Next base: position 181,979,249 of record NC_091124.1, read on the forward strand.
TTCACTTCCACTGTTTATAGTTACTTACAAGTCAATAGTATTTCACATGGTCCTATCACGTCAGACGCAGAGTAACAACTGTGGCTTACAATAAGATGATGTTGCGACAAGCCCTAATATGTTATCACACGTGACTATATTTGATATAACTTCAGCTCTGTCCGACTGACTGGTTATGTCAGAGTCGTGGGAACGGGAAAAATCACGTGGCAGCTACTTACTTAACGGGACTCTTTTCTTTAAATTATTTTAAAGAGTTGTATTATACTAGTCTATAGAATTCTAATTCCGTACAGAAAGCATTTCCAGGAAAAAAATTAACAGATCAGTCACTAGCCTTTACAATGGGGTCAGCAGAAAGGAGTGAGGGAAACTAAGATGCGACATAAACACTCGGTCGGACAGTACATGGGGTTTCGTAAGTTAGGAATCTGTTCGTTTATAAAGTTTCCTCCTCTGTAATGTATGTAAAACTCCTCGGCATTGTTAATAACGGTATTCTTATTTCTAAGTTTAAAATCTGGAATAAATTTTTGAATATGGAAGGTAACAAGAACACTTATTTACTTACTTATTTACTTACTTGCTGACTTACTGACTTACTTATGGCTTTTAAGGAACCCGGAGGTTCATTGCCGCCCTCACATAAGCCCGCCATCGGTCCCTATCCTGAGCAAGATTAATCCAGTCTCTATCATCATATCCCATCTCCCTCAAATCCATTTTAATATTATCCTACCATCTACGTCTCGGCCTCCCCAATGGTCTTACTCCCTCCTGCCTCCCAACTAACACTCTATATGCATTTCTGGATTTGCCCATACGTGCTACATGTCCTGCCCATCTGAAATGTCTGGATTTAATGTTCCTAATTATATCAGGTGAAGAATACAATGCGTGCAGTTCTGCGTTCGGTAACTTTCTCCATTGTCCTCTAACTTCATCCATTTTAGCCCCAAAGAACCTTATTCTCAAACATCCTTAATGTCTGTTCCTCTCTCAAAGTGAGAGCCTAAGTTTCACAACCATACAGAACAACCGGTAATATAATTGTATTATAAATTCTAACTTTCAGATTTTTTGACAGCAGACTAGATGACGAAAGCTTCTCAACCGAATAATAGCAGGCATTTCCCGTATTTATTCTGCGTTTAATTTCCTCTCGAGTGTCATTTATATTTGTTACTGTTGCTCCAAGATATTTGAATTTTTCCACCTCTTCGAAGGATAAGTCTCCAATTTTTATAGTTCTATTTCGTACTATATTTTGCTCACGAGACATAATCTTATACTTAGTCTTTTCGGGATTTACTTCAAACCCAATCGCTTTACTTGCTTCAAGTAAAATTTCCGTGTTTTCCCTAATCATTTGTGGATTTTCTCCTAACATATTCACGTCATCCGCATAGACAAGAAGCTGATGTAACCCGTTCAATTTCAAACCATGTCTGTTATCCTGAAATTTTCTAATGGCATATTCTGGAGCGAAGTTAAAAAGTAAAGGTGATAGTGCATCTCCTTGCTTTAGCCCGCAGTGAATTGGAAAAGCATCAGATAGAAACTGGCCTTTACGGACTCTGCTGTAAGTTTCATTGAGACACATTTTAATTAATCGAACTAGTCGGTAACAAGAATAAGATGTGTAAAAATATTTTGTATTTAAGCCTTATGTTTTACTGTGACATTCATTTTAATTTATATAGAAGAGAAGAAAACCAAACTAATAGGGAGACTGACAAGTTTCTGGCCTATTTTTGTCACTGTAGCATGATATGATACATTTATTTTCATTAATATGAATTTAAAATTACTAATACTTTACTCAAAGTTCTCCGAATTATTGCAGCTTTTATTGGTATTTTTTACCTTTAAGAATTCGCTACCTAACTCATTCTATCCCCTTTATGGCAGTAATTACAGACAAACATTGCACATTTACAGGTATCGACAATTGCTGGTTACACTCTCACAATAGGGCAAGTCCACTGCTTAAGTTGACGCAGGGCAAACACAACAAACGGAACATAATTAAGTCTAATGGCAGAGGCATTCAGTTCGATATCCTGCCACTTGCGGTAGACTGATAGCTAGAAGACCTAGTAGTTGACTTTAGTTATAGCTGAGATTGGTTTAATATATTTTTATTAAATAATTCTCTTAGTATTTTGAAACTACATTCAGGGACAAGAAAACCGGACACTTTATGTTCAAGGTCACTTATTTTATGTCAGAAATTGTTAATCAGATGTCTAGTAGATTATGAAATGTAATGGTTTTTAAATGATAGAAAAACACATTTAAAACAAAGGATCGTATAATTAATTATAAATACACTATTAGAAATAAAATCTTTTCGTCAGGACGCAAAAGGACGTAACGTTTTTTAGTCGTGGCTCAGATGTTTCATGTTTATAACATTGAAATCATAGTTTTAGTAACGTGTGTTACTCTGTCAGACGCCTTTTGTAAGTCCACAAATGTTATACACTTCTTTATTCTTCTCTAGGTGTCTTTCGCCGATTGAATAGTCTATTAAAAGAACGAATGGTCTGGTCAAATTTTTAATCCCGAAGGGTAAGTCTGAAAGGAGACAGAGCAAAGTGGAGACCGATTACTTTGTTGAGGTGCGTTGTTACAAGGAAATGACTCCAGCATTATACTGTAAGGAAAACTGTGCCAATTCTGGCAACACTGAATGCTGATATACAGTACAGTGAAAATTTAAACTTCAGCAGGGAGTACCTGAGAAAACTTATTCTCTAACTAGGCTTCAAATGAAAGAAATGTGTTTCAAGAAAAACTTCTATTGGAAAACCCGAAATTGTTTCCTGGCGTGCTAATTATCTCCGAGTAATTCTAAAAACCGTAAACGGAAGAGAAACATATATTTATATAACAAATATGTAAATGCTCGTCACACTGTTGGTTCATGTAGACCATTGATGTCAAAGCAAGCGCATTTTTCTGACCTTGACGTCGTGCGCGGGCAGCAAGCGCCAAGTATGGAAAGAGGAGGGGTTGTGTATATGAATAAGCAGCCTGTTGGATTAAGAAAACAGTGGTGCACAAACTTCAAACGGAACGTGAAATTTTATGTCGTTATTTTTATATGGCTGCTTTCTGTTTGATAGTATCTATATGGTCTGTAAAACAAAAGTACTAACACTGATTTCTTAATATTGCACTTGTGTTTTAAATCTTAATAACATAATAGAGAGTTAAGAAGGAATATTCACTTAAAGTCCATAGTAGTATAATATTATACTGTATTAAGTGGATGAAACACATCATTCATAAAGAAAGTGATATTCCAAAGAAAGAGATTGAGTATGACATGATAAGTTGGAATTTATATTGATGGTATCTTTAGCCTTACAAAAGTAATCAATAAACTAATCAAAACAATATTACAGTACAAAGCAAAGTTACCTATGTACTGTATCTGTTTTAAGTGTAACTAATATTACATAACAAAACTCTTATCGCATTATGCTTTTAAGGTGATATTTGTGAACAACTTCCTATCATCAGAATATTATTTTCTCGAAATCTGCTGAAGCTATAGAGCTGACATTTTTACAACACATGGGCACGTATCTTTTGCTTATGATATAACAGTATTTGCTTTGTTAATTAATTTCCTTACAAACAATTTCCATGCGAATATTTTGAAAATTTTCAATGCACTAACATCAGTAATGCGTATTTACGGTTTATTAGATTTACGAAAACATTCTGTGAGGCTACTAAATAAATAGGCCTATACCTGAAAATTTCACTTTTCTATACGAAAAGTTGAGAAAATATTTCTTTTGAATAAAAAAATCAAGCTTGTGAAAAATCAACATTAAAATTAAAACTTACATTCTTATAATGCACTTATACTTCTCAGACAAATCTAAAAATTACCATGGATACAGTTTTAATAAATTCTCTTCCCTTTATCCATTCAATCAGTGCTGGCCATCCCTGAATATAGCTCGACCAAGCGGCATATACCACCTCTTTCGTCTGTCTCTTTCCTTTCCGCTGTAAAGCGCTCAGGCTCTTCTGGGCTCTAAAGCGCGCGCTTGCTCCTGTGGGCATCAGTTGACATGCCTGATGTAGACAGTCTCATGACATGATAAAGCAGGAGTTACAACGCCTATTTGTAAAGGACCAAGACTGAATATAGCTCAAGCAGGAGGAGAACATGGTTTTGTAAAAAAATTCTCTGCTAATATTCTGATCAAAGCAAAAGACAGAAGACTATCATGACGATATGAACGCCTCCAATTACACGAAATGGCTAGAAGCAAAATTCTGTGGGACTTACAGTAAGGATCGGACTCCGACATCTACTAGTGTAACCCGGCCTGATGGACTACTTGCCTGTGACGTTGTCTTCCTCTTCGGCCTGGGTTCTTTTTCTCATGTCGATCTATATCAATTTCTTAGATACAAAACCAATCGAAGAATTAAGTGTAATGAAATATTCCAAAAATGAGAACTTCCAGTCTACATAACATGAACATATTGTAGAACTAATATGATACTCCCTTACGAAATAATAACAAGATTCCTAGGTGTAACAAGCGTACACTTGGCTACATATCAGACCACGAAGTAGCTCAGATGGTAACGCGTTTGCCTATTAATTCGACTCTGCACTCGAACATGGGTTTGAATTCCGCTGAGCAGATTACTTGGTTGGATTTTTCATAGGTTTTACAAAACTGTAGGGCGAAAGTCAGGTGATTTCATGAAGAATTCTCGGATTCATTTCGGTAAATGACATCTTAGTATCATCAATTCCATTGATGCTTTATTCACTGTATTTATTTCGCATTGAATAATAAGATAATTTTATTGTCACCTTATTGAAAACGCCTTACGTTGCAGGCCAAATTATTTCAGTCTACGGCCTCACAATTTTCCTATTTTTAACGACGGAATTTGTAATAATAATAATAATAATAATAATAATAATAATAATAATAATAAACTACCGCCCATTGAAGGTAGCCTTACGGACTCAGTATATCCTAAAAAAAATATACATATATAAACATAGATATTAAATTTTAAAGAAAGGAAACAAAGTAAAGAGCGTGAAACATTACAATTGCTATTAATGTGGCATCATGTGATTAATTAGGATTTGGCAGGCTTTTTTAAACACAATTATCACAATGTCATCCCTCAGAGATGTTGGCAGAACAAACTTCCGTTGATATTCTTCGAAAAAAGCTGGTATAGTCCCTCGAGCACCTATGAGCAATCCGAATACCTCAACGTGAATTAAGGCATATTTCAGCTTGAAATAGTTGACTGTAGGCTCATAGATCGACTTCTTCTGAAGGTCGATCTCTGCTGACTGATGACATTTTACTTCAAAACGTATCGTGGAGTCCACAATGATGCCCTGTTTAGTGTCAGCATTGTACGCTAAAATATCTACTCGTCTCGTTGACCCATTTTCAGCTAGACAGGAGATTTCTTCTTCTACTATCCAGCCCTTATTTCATAATGCGGCAGCAATTTTGGATCTTATAAGATGATGTCTAGAGTTCCTCAAGAGCAATCCCTGGTCACAGAATCCTAAGACATGTGCTAAAGTTTCAATCTCCGGGCAGCCTAAAATTGTTGATTCGTTCTCGAATGTTTTCCTTCAAAGTCTGAGACAACTGCTACAGAATGCTTATCCCCATTTAGAAATATTTCACAGACATTAAATTATCGACTAGAGTCCTTCATAACCGATATTACAATATAAATATAAACTAAAACCAAGAAAGAAGAACCTAATATATTTATTATTGACATAAATTTCATTTTTTCCAGAGAATTGGAAGAGGGTTCATCTGATTTGTAGCCTCGCATATTATCGTTGAACTTTAAAGTATGAAATGGTATAGTCTATCGGGAATGTGTTATTTTTATTTACTTAATTTGTAAAACATCAGGTTCATGTTTTAAGGGAAGAGAATGCTGTAATTTTGAAATTCCTTGTTTGTTTTATTGAAACTTACAGTTTTTTGTGTGATGAAGAACCGTACGTTTAAAATCTAAATTTGAGTATTAGATTTTAAAAAAAGCAAAAGGAGTCAAATTTGGCAAGTAGCCCCCATTTGTAACTATTGACAAAACATGATATAACTCAGTTTTTTTTTTGGATATTACACCCACAAAAAGATTTAGTACAAAATTGATTCACTTAATTGTAATATGCTTTACAGAAACATAATTGATTTTAAAATATTGCATCATAGATTTCAGTTTTCGAGAACACTCCTTTGCATATTATTAATTATTTCCATATTAAATTTAAATATCAAAATTCTAATGAACCTAAATCTTTTTAAATGATCTGTTTAAGATCTGTACAAACTTTGAACTTCCTACCATTAATAGTTTCTGAGTTATATCAATTTATAGCGAGCACGGTCACCAAAAAAGCGATTTACGGAAAACACATCCAGAGAGTCACTTGATATAAACTTTCACTTGAAGAGCCAGGCAATGATTGTTGTGGGCTTACTATATTTACTATTTTTTTACATTTTCTGCCTCATTTTTTCAGCAGTTCCCCACTGTTTTCTTATGATTTACAAGTCTATCTTTCTGTTTGCTAATCGTGCCCATGATGTACAGGGACATCATTTTATCTTTACTAACATTTCTAATATTAACCTGGCTATACCTTTGGATCAACGATTAAGAACCGGAAACACTGTTTGCTACCACTTTCCAAGACTGGAGTTCGATGATACTGGCGTCATATACAAACAAATCACTTTACTAGGTATAGGAGGGAAGAAAAGTAGTTCACCCATTTACTAAACTAGGAAATATCGCGATTTTGAGTTTGATAATTGTCATTAGGTTTTTGTTTAATCAAAATAAGTACAGTATTAACAATGAGTGTTTTTACGAAGTGAGCTTTCCATACGGACGTATTCATTATGCAGTGTATATTATACTGTCTACAACACATTAGCATACAATATAGTGAATGAAGTTAAATTGAAAAATAATCATAATATGGATATTTAAACACATTTTTGAAAATAGTGGCCGTTCATTTCGATACAGGCTTCAGTTCTAATGTGCATATTATCGCACTATATACTATTGTACTTAATTCCAATTACCAGGTTCGTACTTCGTATCAGTAACTCATGTTGAAATAATTCTGTACCTACTCTATAAAAGAGTACCTTACGTACTGTAAATTCAATCTTCACTTCTGCCTGATCCGAAAAGATAAAATTACTCAGACATCCTATCTACTGTCCGTCCAAGTGGTTACGTCGCAAGATCGTAGAAAGGGAGGAAATCACGTGACAGTTAATTACTTAACGAGACCCTTTTATTTAAGTTATTTTAAACAATTGTATGGGTATAATATCACGTAGACGTCCAATTCCTAACAGAAATTAATGTTCCCAGAAAAGAGCTAAGACAGCCCAGCCACTAGAATTTACAGAGAGGCGAATAGAAGCAGGTGGGGGACACCGGGATGCGACGTAGGCAAATGGAAAATGATGCAATATTGAAAGCTCTTTCGTCACTGGAAAATGCGAACATATTTTTGGAACGTACTGTTTACTATGACCGTAAGGCTACTGTGACTGTATATGCGGTCTTGAATCTGTGTGGAGGACGGTTTAACTTCATTAGTAGAAAGGATGGGAGTGAAGTACATTCAGTTACAATAAAAATTGAAGTAAAAATAAAATGATTTCCCTGTATATATAATTGCACTACAAAACAGAAAACTATACTAGTTGCAATCAATATAATACACACTGTTTACGTACTATGTGTTTTAGACACTACAATAAAGCCTTGGTTTTTCTGACCCGACGCATGTGACGTGCTCGTCTCGCACAAATCCGGGCTACACGAGAGATAGTGAGTGGTTTCTATGGCTGCGCCGACCTCGCCTCTCGCAGTTATACAAACCACTCACTATCTCTCGCGTCTACCACGGATTTGTGCGAGGCGGGCCTCGCACCTCGCACATCGCATGCACATCAGAAAAAAAAACGCTTAACTATTTTTATCAAGATGTAACAACCATATATCTACACTTTACATCAAAACAATTTTCAATTCTGACAAAAACAACTGAAGGAATAATAGCGTCTTTAGCTATGTAATGAATTAATCAAAAACTATAGGAGACGGTGCTGCCACACTATTGAAGAATGAAATGAAATTAAAATAAACAGCCGAAATGAGATTGAGAATGTGGTAGGGGAGAGACGGGTAGTATTGGACATCGGGTAATATCGGACAGTGAGTTTCTTTCGTCTACCACACGATGATAGTACCTGATTGACATGGTTACCCTTCTGTGATGTCGCATAGATAATCGTAACCATGTCATTCAGGTACTACCATATGGTGGTAGATGAAAGAAACGCACTGTCCGATACTACCCGATGTCCGATACTACCCGACTCTCCCCTAAATTTGAAACAAATGAAGTTGGAAAATGAAGTGGGCCTAGTCTTTTAAATACTCGGATAACAGTGCTTTAAAAATGGCGTCATTAAGTATCACAACATTGACTTAGGACTTAAATTTTATTTGTAATATATTCTTTATAGTCAAAAGATTAATTTAAAGCGAAATTTTGAATTTCAGTCAAATATCAGTATTTTCTTTCCTTAGTAAGGATATGCATCGTCACCTTTACTTTTTAACTTCGCTCTAGAATATGCCATTAGGAAAGTTCAGGATAACACAGAGGGTTTGGAATTGAACGGGTTACATCAGCTTCATGTCTATGCGGATGACGTGAATATGTTAGGAGAAAATTCACAAACGATTAGGGAAAACACGGAAATTCTATTTGAAGTAAGTAAAGAGATAGGGTTGGAAGCAAATCCCGAAAAGACTAAGTATATGATTATGTCTCGTGACCAGAATATTGTATGAAATGGAACTATAAAAGTTGGAGATTTATCCTTCGAAGAGGTGGAAAAATTCAAATATCTTGGAGCAACAGTAACAAATATAAATTACACTCGGGAGGAAATTAAACGCAGATTAAATATGGGAAATGCCTGTTATTATTCGGTTGATAAGCTTTTGTCATCTAGTCTGCAGTCAAAATATCTGAAAGTTAGAATTTATAAAACAGTTATATTACCGGTTGTTCTGTATGGCTGTGAAACTTGGACTCTCACTGTGAGAGAGGAACAGAGATTAAGGGTTTTTGAGAATAAGGTTCTTAGGAAAATATTTGGGGCTAAGAGGGATGAAGTTACAGGAGAATGGAGAAAGTTACACAACTGCACGCATTGTATTCTTCACCTGACATAATTACGAACATTAAATCCAGACGTTTGAGATGGGCAGGGCATGTAGCTCGTATGTGCGAATCCAGAAATGCATATAGATTGTTAGTTGGGAGGCCAGAGGGGAAAAGACCTTTAGGGAGGCCGAGACGTAGATGGGAAGATAATGTTAAAATGGACTTGAGGGAGGTGGGATATGATGGTAGAGACTGGATTAATCTTACTAAGGATAGGGACCAATGGCTGGCTTATGTGAGGGCGGCAATGAACCTCCGGGTTTCTTAAAAGCCAGTAAGTAAGTATTTGAAGAAAAGCGAAACCTGCAGCAATTGGCTTTCTACAAAGTACCATAGCAATCTTCTCTGAGGAATGGGTGATTTGTTCTTGTCCTGAAACAATTGACCAAACACGACAGAGGTTGGCGAGTACAATTTTCTGGCCTCGAAGAACCTCTACAAAGGATTAATGATATTTGGTCCAAGGTGGTAGCGGACAAGATCAAGTGGCTCATTAATCAGTGAAGCAGAATAGTACGTGTGTAATCAGCGCTCCCAGAGTGCGTTTCATTCATAATACTGTTTACACGCATAGTGGCATTTATGAATAATTACGCCAAATTTCGGGATTTCCGTGATCATTGTCCGGTAAGTTACGTACCTTGGTAGCAAGATTTCCTTCAGCGCTGTCTTTGCAGCAGGAATATGTTTTGTACCTGCAGATTAGCCTCTAAACCAGTTACACTTAATTGTCACAAAATCATTGTCAGTATTTATTTTAGACGCGTTCGTAGTTCCGCCTGTAATTACGTCTATTAACGACGACCTGTCATTTAGTCTGTTCGTCAGCCTGTCTGTCATTTTTCCAAAGACTGACAGACTTTTTTTTTGGCGGTGACAGATTGTAACGTAACGGATTTCATTAGAAATTTCGTCTCATGAATTTGCTACATGGTGTGTTTTGTATAAAGTGTGAACTATATTTACTTAATACATTTATTTATACCGGCACAATTAAGGTCATAAGGCCTTCTCTTCCACTCAACCAGTGTAAGAACAATAGCGAATATAAACAAGGGAGAATACTGGAATAATATGCTATCTATATTAATAATAAATCTATAACCAAAATATCTCTGATAATTTTCGCTTTTCCAAAATTAATTAGTGTTAACATGTATAATTAACCATCCTGAGACCAAAAATCACTTTTTTTTTATTTTTGTCTGTGTGTATGTCTGTCTGTCTAGATGTTTGTTACCTTTTCACGCGATAATGGCTGAATCGATTTCCATAAAATTTGGATTATAAACTAAGTTCGTTTCAACTTAAATTTTAGGCTATATGGCATACAGAATACTTTATTTAAAGGGGGTTATAATGGAGCCTGAGTTAAATTGAAATAGAAAAGCCAACGTACTATTGTAGGAACGATCATGATTTTAAAATCAATTGTAGGAAACAGAAAACGGATGTAGGTAAATTCTCATTTTTAAATAGAACTATAAATGATTGGAATGACCTACCTGCAGCGGTCTTTGAGGGCTGTCCTTCCTAAAGGAGATTCAAGAATAACTTAAAAAGTTGTGTATAAAGTGCAAATTAAAATTAAGGTGACATTTAACATTTAATTTTTTAAGGTGACATGTATTTATTTAGCCTGACGAGTTACTTCTTTGGTTTGAATTGTAAATTATTTAAAAATAGCGTGTAAGAGGGCCTTAGACTAGAAATGTTTAGCTTAAATGTAGTTCTGTTTATAAGTACAGTATGCATAAGGATGTAACTATTTGTCTTATTTGAATTGTTGTATCAGTGTAGCGAGGTGAGTCAGTGAAGTTATGGTTTTACAGTGCAGTGAATAGTTCCGATCAGTGATAATTTATAGCGCCAATGAAATGTGTTCTATAGTGTCAGTGAAATGTGTTATAGAGTGTCAGTGAAATGTATTCTAAAGTGTCAGTGAAATGCGTCATAGTGCCACTACAGTGAGTGAGATGAGAGTAAAGTGAAAGACTATTGAAACTTATGTAGGGTCTATACATATGTAGGTTGTATTGTAAAATTATGTATTTTATGTTTTATTATTAATTGTAATTATTGTGTTAAATTGTATTGTGTATATAATTGTATTGTGTATCGTATAATAGTATTGTGTATTGTATAATTGTATTGTGTATTGTAAATTTTATTGTGTATTGTTTATATTGTGTATACCACTGCCACCGGGTGCTTGCCCACTTGGAGTGTAAATACATACATACATACATACATACATACATACATACATACATACATACATACATACATACATACAAGTCGACCTGGTAGGCAAGTTGGTATAGCGCTGGCCTTCTATGCCCAAGGTTGCGGGTTCGATCCCGGGCCAGGTCGATGGCATTTAAGTGTGCTTAAATGCGACAGGCTCATGTCAGTAGATTTACTGGCATGTAAAAGAACTCCTGCGGGACAAAATTCCGGCACATCCGGCGACGCTGATATAACATCTGCAGTTGCGAACGTCGTTAAATAAAACATAACATTTTTTACATACATATATACATACTTACATACATACAAATATCTCGCTTATTGTCGATTTTCATGAGAAATGTTACGTAACAAATGTTCTTTAAAAATGATTTCCGATAAGTTTTATTCTACGCAAAATTTTGATAGGACTGATATATATTTAACGAGATAACGAGTTTTAAAATAACAATACTTTTTTATCAGCGCCGCCTCTATCTAATGGGCTATAGTCAAATAAAAACAAATGACTCCGTCTGTTTAAGGCGGCCTTGCACACAACGAACGGAGAATATTATTCATTTAACAGTATTTTTATACGGATATATTTTGTATTCTATGATGGGAATATATACATAAATAAATGTTTATTAATATTAATATACAGAGAATGTTTGTGTGCTTGTATGAAGTGATCTCAGAAACTACTTAACTGATCTGGATAATTCCTTCACTATTTGAAAGTGTAGTCTTTCTAGATGGACGTAATGTTATAAGAGGGCTGACGTAAGATTAAAATAGATCCTTACGCAGAAAAAACTTGATATTCTGTCGAATTATTGTCTAACGTGATTATTTAAATTTTATGTGGTCTACATAAAATACTCTAATTTAAACACTTTAGTTTCTTTTTGTCCACAGAACATAATAATATTTTAAGAGTTTCGTCTTAAAGATGAGTATCTTTACTGGACCAAAAATATAGCATATATGGAGTCAAAATTAGTATTTTACCGTTGAGCTCACTGGTGCTGAGTTATTTTACAAAGTGTTACGAAATAGTGTTCCTACGCTCATAATTTACCCATGTTCGTTTCTGTGTTTCTTAAAATAATATTTATGTACCACATTCATTTTCATCTCAGAGAATTAACAAAGAACGACAGTGTATTGATTTAATGTGCAATAATAGTATGTTAGTTTAACATTCCATTATTTTATAATCCAAATATTAACTATGCTCATTTGGATTGTGTGAAAATACAGTGATATCAGGATGCATGTATAAAGAAAGAAGTTATCATGTAGTGAGTGACTGTTAAAGTCGGTACAATTAGAATAAACTCTTTAAGCTATTTGTTAAAAGTGTTTATTGTCTTGTAGCCTAATCACTAATACTTATGACAAGGAATTTCATACTCGTGAGGTAGAGACTGTAAATGCTGAGGAGTAACAAGATTTTCTCTCAAGAGGTATACTTAGCGTGCCACAGATAAGTAACCTCGTGTTTACATCGTGGTTAGAGTGTGGCTAAGAGAAACGATGTAAGGTAAAGTTGCCTTATGCCGTGATACCTCTAATCCCGTGATACTTTTCTTTAACTGAATGTCAGTCAAAGCTTTGCCGTGCGATCATAGCGCCAGACATCTTTCACCTATTTTTGAGACATCGGTGAACTTCCAAGCAAGATACCCAATCCCGTGATAGTCGGTGAAAAAAACGTATCTTGGAATTAGGAGTATTACGGCATTAGGCAACTTTACCCTAAGTGCGTATGGATGACTATGAATATAAGCGTATTCCGAATCTCACAGGTGAGCAATCCGATGGCATCACGGTGTTCCGAATTCCACCGATGACGTCATTGATGCTCCACCGGTGTCGCACCTGTGCCATCAACTTGCAGAGGTGGTGGCAGTCTCCATCAGCCGCCATCAGTGAATCTGATTGGTTCTTGTATAGGGCGGGAATTAGCAGATGAATGACATCGTGCACTGTAGTGTCATGGCGGTGTGTTCTGCTTTAGTTCTGCTGTATTGTTTGTAATGAGCACAGCGTAAAAACAATATGTTAATGGCTTATGAGCGAACATGTCAACGGACCAGTTATTACTACTGGTTCAAGAAATAAATTGTTTATGATCTCTTTTCTTTGAACGAGATGGGAGTACGGAAATTTCGCAAAATTTTGCTAGCGTAGCACAGACAACAACTTGTACAGTCGCCACGACAGCATCGATTCTTCCAGCAGTTTTGTTCGTTATTTCGCTGCAACGTGACGTCATTGATGCCACCGGACCGGTGAGATTCGGAATAGGCTGTATGTAACGCAAGGAGAAGTCTTAAATCTAAACTTAACCTAATTTCCAGACCATGGACGAACACAGAAACAATTCTATTTGAGGGGTAATTCAACTTATGCAGTGTCGTAGAAAAAAATGTATTTCCACTAGGACTGATCTTTCCTCCCCATGTGATTCTTTCAGCAAGCAAGATAACTTGCGGGCACAATACTTACTCTGTGATCTGTTAACTACCATTCTTGACATTGGATGTGGGGTTCTTGGGTTCAAATCAGGCCGAAGATCATAGGTTTCCAGAACTATAACAATTCAATGGAAAGAAAAATAAAAATTGGAGGCACGTATCCTACATTCATGATATGTAAAGCAATCCATTCCCTGAAAACAGTCTCCAGGCAAAATTAGCTGCTGTTAGCCTACTTTCTTCTGCAAGTTCTCTGTCTCGTGCGGACAAATGTATTTTGAGTAGACTGGACTCCTTGCTCGAAGTAGAGCAATATAAATCAGATAGTAGTATCGTACATGATTTGCATAATGTTGTTAAAACTTTAAGAGAAAACGGAACTGGGTTAACAGCATTGCATATCGAGACAAGTACAAAACGTCAAAAGACTGAAGTGCATAAAGACTTACTCGCCACAACTATCGTCTAAATCTCAATTCACTCGCTCCATTGAACGTTTGCTTTATGGATCCTATTTGCTTTGCCTTCTAGTAAACTAGTACAGGGGAGTAGTTTGGTATTTATAATTCACCGGAGATTCAAATAATAATTATGAACTCTGCTAAGCTTGTGAAGTTAAGGCGGGAGAAATGAAAGTAGGACTACTCCCAAAGTTTAGACCTAACGAATTAGGCTTCCCAAGTTGTGTTGTATTATAAACTGGTGTTTGGTATTGAGTCTTTAACATTGCAAGCACATACCTGGGCAGTTGTTATTGCACAAATTGTCTGCTGTAAAGTATTTCGCGTCCCGTGTTACTTGACCGCTGGTGTCGTCACTGTTGTAGCCTATAGAAGAATCTTAAACTATTACGGAGCACGGGGCATTGAGGAGATCAGATCATTCGTGGAGGAGTATGGCACACTCTGCTAGTTCGTGAAATCAACACCGGTTGATTTAAAAGGGACAGGTAGTAATCATTACATGGAAACACTGTTCCCTGCCCCTGGATTTCTATTCCTGTGAATCCATTTAAATAAGTATAGAAAGAAATTGGTTACATATCGATCTTAATAAATTATTATTATTATTATTATTATTATTATTATTATTATTATTATCATTTTATTAATAATAATAATAATAATAATTTATTTTATAAATGTAGTAAAACATAGAGATAAAACTTACTGTAGGAAACAACCGATTTTGAGATCTTTTTACAACATTTCTTATAGGTCTGCCGAGAAAGTTTCTAAAATGCTCGAGATAAATTCGACGATTAATTCACTTAAGATAAGTATACAGTTAATATACTAATAGGAAAATACATGTGGGTTACAAGACATAAAATCTTGATTAGCAAAGTCGTACTGAATTGCATACAAATGCAAATGGTTAAGTAATATATCAAGATAATAAAAAAAGGAAAAGAAAAAAAAGAAGAGAGAGGAGAAAAAAATAACAACTTGGTCATTTAAGACTATTTAGAACCTTCCGCAAGAGTCTAGTTCTGTTCAATAAAAACATTTCTAAGTAGAGTGTACTTAAAAGATTTTAGACTCCGACTGCTCCTGATTTCCTGTGACAAGGAATTCCAGGAACGAGCTGTGTGTATTGTGAAGGAAGCGGAGTAGAGATATGTTTGATGATGTGGAATTGATAGAACAAGGTTATGCTGTGAACGTGTATCACGGTTATGGTGGGATGCTAAAAGAGTGAAGAAAGGAACTAGGTAGATAGGTGTGGAAGTATTATAGGGGATAACGGGAATTTGTGCCCACTTTGTAAATAGAGCATACAGGCACCACTGCATCGTATGCTTCTAGCTCATATTAGTCACCGCTGGGAGAGATAAATTTTAATTTTCGAATGATCTATGTATATTTCATTTTTTGCTTTGTAAACAAAAAGATATTTAATGCCCAAATGTATTGCCTTCATTGTTTTGTAAGTTTCAGTTTCTTGAAGTAACCGTTAATCCTTCTTCTTTCGCAGGATGGTTTGCGACGTCGTATGGACAAGCTGAAGAGCTCGATTGAAGAGGGGAACCAGGCCGTAGACAAGGAGCGCGAGAAAAACGTCTGCCTTCTCCACCTCATC
Organism: Periplaneta americana; assembly: GCF_040183065.1. Taxonomy (NCBI): domain Eukaryota; kingdom Metazoa; phylum Arthropoda; class Insecta; order Blattodea; family Blattidae; genus Periplaneta; species Periplaneta americana. The sequence continues at coordinate 181,995,353 of NC_091124.1, forward strand.
TTCCCTCCGGACATCGCCAAGAGACTGTGGCTAGGTGAGCACTCTAGAGAATTAGCCACCGCCATGTTTAAAACAAAAACCACTTCACGACATTGTGTTACCTTACACAGACTTTTAGAATCTGAATTAGTAACCACTTTCCTTCCTCATTTGACATGTTTAAAACATCGAAACGAGCTACAAGACGTTCCGAATTAACCGTTGCTTTTCACAGTAAAACTGTAACTAGAAAAAGATTAATTTCGTGTAACCAATTTGAATTGGCATTGAGAATTGTACCTAATTCGTGCTGCACCCAATGCAAATGTAACACAATTAACAAAAAATATTTCTTATGTAAGGGTATGTGTACGTGAACGACCATAAATATTATCAGAAAATGCAGGCTCTAAATTTCTAAAATTTTATAAGGAAATGAACTCACAATTGAGCAAAAATTACAAGGTACCACAATAACACCTATTACAACTTAAATATCTGATAAAAGTATAAAAAAGATTACTAATAATACTTTTTAGAATTCACTTTTTACTTTAAATTAAATTTTCCCAAATATGAAAATTTTACACATATTATTTCATAACTCCACAACCATTAGAGATAGAATTCTGAAATTTTGTACACTGATTTAACATGCATTTATGCAAAAGGTAGACTACAATAATGCCCATTTCTTTGAAAATAGAAAAATTAGGTCACAAAACATTATGCCAATTTTAATATATTTTATATAGGGCAAATAAAAAATTAATTGTATTAAAATAAACAACTCTACATGTCTGACAGTAGTCTACTTTTCAGAAATAAGTGTTTATTACATGCAGAAAAATATTAAAGATATCAGAGAGACCATAACAATGTTATGATTACCAAATGATGTAACTGCAGAATTTTTTTTTCATACTTTGATAAAACTGGTTTGAAAAATATTATTAGTAACCTTTTTATATTTTTATCAGACATTTAAGTTCTAATAAATCTTGTTGTGGTACCTTGTAATTTTTGTCCAACTGTGAGTTAATTTTCTTATAAAATTTGAGAAACTTAGAGCATGTATTTTCTAATAATATTTGTGGTCGTTCACGTACATATACCCTTAAAATATATTATTCAGGCTCAAAAATAAATTTATATTATTTAATAAATTGGAAAGAAAATAAGCCAGTATAAATAAATTCTCGAGAGAGTAATTTTATTCGAAGAACATGCAAAAATAGTAAAAGATATATATATAATAATAATAATAATAATAATGATTTATTTTAGCTGGCAGAGTTAAGGCCGTAAGGCCTTCTCTTCCACACAACCAGCAAAAAGTGTATATACATATGCATGAACTTACAAAGAATTCAACAATTTGATTTAGATGAGAGTTACATGTATACAAGAGTTATTTACGAATTAAACAACAAAATACTATGAACTATTAATTAAACACTGAAATAAACTGGGTAGCAGAATTAAACTAAAATACATAGAATGTTAATATATTTCAAATTATATTAGATAATAGAAAGAGATTATTATGAGACAATTTTGAAAATACAGCACAATCAGGATGATGTCTAAAGAAAAAAAGCAACAGTGTAGTCAGTATATATATATATATATATATATATATATATATATATATATATATATATATATATATATATATACACACATATATATATACATATACATATACAGGATGTTAATATTTTAAGGTGTTTGGAACTCATCAAAACAGTTTTTAAAAGTTTAATAAACTTAACTTGTTCATAGCAGATGTTCGATGTGACTTATAACCATCATAACTCATACTTCTGCTCGACGTCATAGGCAACCACGAAACCTTTCAAATACCCCTGGTTGATCTCTGATGTGCTGATAGAAGTTGAAAACACGCTCTTGTAGCATTTGAACGTATTCATTGAGTACTGCATACAATAAGCCTTAAGTGTTCCCACAACCAAAAATCCAAAGGATTAAGATCTGGAGAAAGAGCAGGCCATGGTGCAGGACATCCACGGCTAATCCATCGAAGATTAGATACCTGTGTTATTATTATTATTTTTTATTATTATTAGTATTACTGCTATCACTGTTATTCACATTATGGGGATTTCAAGCATTTAAATATTTCAGTAGTTAAAAATATAAGAAAATAAACACTTCAGCGGACTTCTTAAGGTCATTGTTAAAACTTACATTCAACAGATAATGTTCAAAAATATACTCCCGTCTGAAAGAGAAATTTCAAAACATGACTGCTAAATAATGGAGTCATGATGATGATATTATTATTATTGTTATTATTATTATTATTACTATTATTAATGCTATTACTCTTATTCACATTATGAGCATTTGAAGCATTTAAATATTGCAGTATTTAAAAATATAAGAAAGTAAATACTACTTACGGTCATTGTTGAAACTTACATACAACATATAATGTTCGAATATACTCCTATCTGAAAGATAAATTTCAAAATATAACCGCTAAATAATGGAGTCATGATGATTATGTTTTTATTATTATTATTATTATTATTATTATTATTATTATTATTATTATTATTATTATTACTATTATCATTACTGTTATTCACATTATTAGGATTTGAAGCATTTAAACATTGCAGTAGTTAAAAATATAAGAAACTAAATATTTCAGCGGACTTCTTAAGGTCATTGTTGAAACTTACATACAATATATAATGTTCAAATATACTCCTATCTGAAAGATAAATTTCAAAACATGACCGCTAAATAATGGAGTCATGATGATATTATTATTATTATTATTATTATTATTATTATTATTATTATTATTATTATTATTATTATTATTATTACTGTTATTCACATTATTAGGATTTGAAGCATTTAAACATTGCAGTAGTTAAAAATATAAGAATGTAAATATTTCAGCGGACTTCTTAAGGTCATTGTTGAAACTTACATACAATATATAATGTTCAAATATACTCCTATCTGAAAGATAAATTTCAAAACATGACCGCTAAATAATGGAGTCATGATGATGATGATGTTATTATTATTATTATTATTATTATTATTATTATTATTATTATTACTATTATCATTACTGTTATTCACATTATTAGGATTTGAAGCATTTAAACATTGCAGCAGTTAAAAATATAAGAAAGTAAATACTTCAGCGGACTTCTTAAGGTCATTGTTGAAACTTACATACAACATATAATGTTCAAATATACTCCTATCTGAAAGATAAATTTCAAAACATGACCGCTAAATAATGGAGTCATGATGATGATGATGTTATTATTATTATTATTATTATTATTATTATTATTATTATTATTATTATTATTATTATTATTATTATTATTATTATTATTATTATATTTATACTGTTTGAAAATTGTGAATTTTGTTTGTAAATAATTCAAAGAACTTGAAATAGTAAAGAATTCATCTCTAATTTACTATGAGCAAGCAGGCATCGTATTATGAACTATTTTGTTGTTACAGGCCAGACAATCGAAGCAAAGACTCACGATGATGTCACAATGCTATTCAGCGACATCGTCGGTTTTACGTCTATCTGTTCAACTGCGACTCCAATGATGGTGATCAATATGCTCCAGGACTTGTACAACCAGTTCGATGTCTTCTGCGGTCAACTTGACGTGTACAAGGTAGGACGACAGAATTTAAAATAATGTATTCTCTCTTCACAATTATCCTATTAACACTTGGAATATGGAACTAAATTTTGTCGCATGTTTGTACAAATTATACTGTTTATTCACACGTGGCATTGGACGTAAAATTTGTCCGTTGCGAAACGCCATATTTGTAGACTGATCTTTCCAAGGACTGTTATTTGTGTTGTTAAGCTTACAGTCTCGTTTTCATCAAATATTTGTGTGTATTTGAAATTCACAGAAGGAGAAACATTGAGAACTAAAATGTATGATTAAACTATGATGATTACAAGCAATATCTAAAGATTAAATCGATTGGTTAGTTCAAAACTCAAATCGCTAGACACGACCAAGCTTGTATGATCTGAGCCAAAATTAGCTATCTACCCCAGAAGAAGACGTAATATTCTATTGACGAAAGTCTGAATTGAAAACATGTGTATGTACAGTCGTATGTGACCTCGAAACCTATAATTTCATTCTGTGATACGATATATTATGACATGTGTTCTTAGTTCGTGATAGTGCAGAAATGGCGTGCAAAACTGCCGAGCTATTGAAGCATTTCTGTGAAGTCAATGAGTTCTTCAGTTAATAATTGTTACAGTTCTTCGGTGTCGTGCACAGAGCTTTATGGGAGTATTTATATCAATACAACAAGTTGTTCTGTTAATAATAATTATACTTAGGTGACAGTATGCAAATGAACTATCATCGAGAAGGCTATATTAGTCATAACAACCAGTTCTTCCACAAATAATTCTGCGATAGTTCTTAGGTGACTGTAGGTACATAAAATATTAAGGGACTATTTTAGTCGAGAGCACAAGTTTTTAATTCAAAGTTATATTATATACTTACGTGTGTGTGGTTACATTAAATATTATGAGAGAATTTTAATGGGTGCAAAGGAGTTCTTCAATTAATATTTGTGTTACAGTTCTCAGGTGAATATCCGTAAATAAAATATCGTGAGATACTTCAAACTAGACATTAAGAGCTTCAATTAATATTTCTGTACTCAACTAAAATATTATTGGATATGAGGGGGTCACAAGCAAAGGGATATAAGTATATGTACTTCAGTAACTTTGGAGAAAATGAGATCGAAAATGATTAAGATTACGTAAATTCAGTGACGTTTTAATTTCAAATGTTAATGTGTAGTGTGGTTAAAATATATATCCCTTTTTCACTTAAATTTTATATGCATTAGTTTACCAGCATGCACTTTACTAATTTTGTTTAGAAATGTCACTTGTACCCCTTTGTTTCTGATCCCTTCACATTTCAATCAAGACAAGTTCTACAGTTATCGGTAATAATTTTTATAGTTATCAGGTGGCTCTCAGCAAATAAAATATCATGGAATCTTTTAGTCAGACGAGTTCTTTAGTTACAAATTTTTTATAGTTCTTACGTGACAGAAAATAAAATTATATCATGAAATATTTGGTCAGGGCAACGAGTTCTTCAGTTGATTATTTCGTTTATATGACGTCATTCCATTTTCGACCAATGAAGTGTAATGAAATTTTGAATTCCAACCAATCACAGTCAGACTTTGCGATAATTTCTGCAGCTGGATTTATCGCTATCAATTTATCGCATGGTCCTTCTTTTGTTTAGTCGTTGTCGCCAACTTTTTCCCCGTAAATTGATGCATACATACATTAAAATACATACATTAAGATGCAACTGCACGGTTAAATTTTCTTTCAACTTTAAAGCAATGAATGCAAGATTGATATTTAATATTAATTAATATATTTACGCAGTGAAGAGCACGTTCAAAACGGCGCAACATGTAGACACAAAATCTTCATGCATCTTAATTGAACGTACCTTTTAAACTTGATTCTTTCAATATTCTTCCCAGATTGCACGCATACGCGATTGGAATATTGAACTGTGTAGATGCAGCTTTAGTTCCGTTACACACTACAGCGAGAATGCGTTTGTCGAGCTATAAAAAAATGCTTTCGTGTAGCACTCATTGTAAGTAACGGTCGAAACAAGGCACAGCTGACATTGGTCCTGCTTCCACAGGCCTAACGTAACCTATAAAATTGTAGCCTATAACATTTGTATTGAAATTAAACAATTAATAGACGTTCAAATTTATGTAACATCATCGCATATCAAACTCAAAGACCTTGCATAGTAATAATGTCTTTGATCAAACTGCCTTTCGTATGGCGTAATAAACTTCGTGTTTTAATTAGGCCTATCTATACTGAGATGACTTCACTGTGTAGCAACATGTCTCGCTGTGAATACATAAGCATTGGTATATAGCTGTCCCCACTGTTACTGTTAAATTAAATTATGATTTCAGCAGATAATGAAAATGTATTTGTTATAATAATAAGAGAAAAGTACAGTACATATAATTAACATTTTTAAAACCGTATTTCGCTTTTCGCAATTGGCATTACTGAATAATAACATCGAATTTCTTTATTGCAATAATCGATATTCATCTACGAGTATTTCAACTTCACAATGTCTGAATAGGTTAAGTATTCGTTAATATACAATTATTAACATTTTGTGATCGAATTTTAGGGATATATTATTAAAATTTTTATTTTATTCACGAAATAGTCCTAATAAATGTCACTCGAGGTCTGAGATTTCCCAGATAAATCCACTCCCTTCGCTCGTGGATTTATCGGCAGATCTCAGCCCTCTCGTGACATTACTACAGATAATTTTTATAGATCTTAGGTAATTAGCCCTAAATAAATTATCATCGGATGTTTTTTTAGTCAGGAGGAGTTCAGTTACTAATGAAATTGTTTATAGTTCTTAGGTGACTATAAATAAAATATCGTGAGATCTTTTAGTGTAGACAACCAGTTCTTCAGTTAATAATTTGTGTACAGAGTCTATCTAAATTCAATACTCAATCTTCTAGAGGTAATGCATGAGACCAAAACAAACTTTTTTGTTAAATGACGAATGGGTCGGGCACTAATTTTTTATTGAATAACAAAACCACAAAATTTACTATACTGTAAGGAATAAAGAATATAATTTTAACGTTACTTATGACACTCACTTTTTCCGAACTCGGAATTTTTTATTCCCTTCTTATATTTTGATATTTTTGGGCCCATTTGTACAATTTTATTTAGACCTATTGCTACCTGCTTAATCTAACTGCCTTCGCAGTTTCAACCACTAGCACCTCTTTTCTTAATAGACTTATTTTTGTACTAGCCGTACCCGTGCGCTCCGCTGCATCCGTTAGAAATAAATATAAAGTAATTACACAATTAAAATACCTAGGACATTTGATAAAGGGAACATTCGTGTTTGATAGACGGATAAATCGTTTAATATGTTACTTAATTTAAATTGCATCCAAATAATTAAAATGCGATCATTTTGGTCCAGAGATCACTCATTGGTGCAATGACAATTCCTTTAACATGTTTTTAATTTTTATTACATGCAACCATAGCTTAATGAAGATTGACATCATTTAGATTTGATGTGTATATTTCATTTTACTTGTTATAGGTTTCCATTGAATTATGGTAATAACTTAATTTTAACCCTTGTTTTCTACGTATTCAGTAAATGGCGCTTGGCCCACTATGGTTCTGAACCCTTCAAATAACTTAAATTATATTATATAATAATACATATTATATTATATTATATTATATTATATTATATTATATTATATTATATTATATTATATTATATTATAAGTTACTGTAATAACATTATAGCATTATGTCCATCTAGAGAAACTACACTTTCCAATGGTGAAATAATAATTAATTATACAAATCGGTTAATTTAGCTTCCGATGTTACTTCATACAAACACAGAAACATTCTCTGTAGGATATCTTTCATAGCTTTCGATTGTTGTTGTCCAAGGCCCCTTATAGACGAAGTCATTTGTTTTTTAATTCATTACACGGCCTTAGGTGGCAGTTATTTTAATTTTAAAACTCATTTATCTCATTAAATATCGGTCCTCTCAAAATTTGCAAAGAATAAAACTTATCGCAAATTATGTTTAAAGAAACGTTTGTTATGTAACATTTTTCATAATAATCAATAATAAGCGAGATATTTCGATTTATTTAATTCAGGCCCCCTTATAACCCCCCTTTTAAATAATGTATTTTGAATGCCATATAGCCTAAAATCTAAGTTACAACGAACTTAATTTATATTCCAATTTTCATCGAAATCCGTTCAGCCATTATCGCTTGAAAAGGTAACAAACATACAGACAGACAGACAGACATACAAACAAAAATTTCAAAAAAGCGATTTTCGGTTTCAGGGTGGTTAATTATATATGTTAGGACCAATTATTTTTGGAAAATCGAAAATTACCAGGAAAATTTCGGCTACAGATTTATTATTAGTATAGATAGGCCTATTAATGCACAGAACGTACCATCTGCTGTGGATCTATATTCAGAATTCTGGGAATGACTTGTTTGGATCACTTTCCCAGTTGCTCCAAACATTACCAGAATCGTGTTATCGATACTACGTTATTATTATTATTATTATTATTATTATTATTATTATTATTATTATTATTATTATATATTTTGTAGAAAATGAAAAAAAAAACAGTTTTTAACACATTAAAAAAAAGGAATATGCCAGCTAGGCAGGCCTAATAGATAGAGTTTATTTTTGTTAGTACCTACTGTACGAGTATTTCTTTACTGCTTTTATTCACATTATAATCTATTTCGCAACATCGTGAAACTTTTCCTAAACTCTATACAAGGAGAAAGTGTGCGATATTAGATACTTCTAACCCCCCCAGCGATGTAATCTCAATTACAAACAAGGATACAACTCGTATCATAACATGTACGGATGAAGTTTTTGGTCTTTGGGGAGCTTTTTCGTCTGCAAGATATATTGTCGTTGTTTCAATGGAGCGTTTTCCACGCAATGTGGATCCAGGGAACAAAAGCGCAGCGTTGCGCCTTGTTTTTAAGAGCACAAAGGATGTTTCGTGGTTTTTAAGTATGCTATGCACTACACCAACCCTGCCTCCGGGCTTCAACTGTACAGTCCTGGGCTCGAAAAACGTGTCCAATTACGAACGAAATGGTAGTTTCCGTTTCCAGTATTTTCTGAGTTGCATATTTGAACTGTAACGTATGATAGATTGATATAATGAATATAATATACCTATATATACCTCGTGAAGGACACAGCTCGTAACTTTCTGAAAATAGAATATTTTCATGAATATACAGGTTAAACCGTAAGATATGTCATTAATTTCAAGGGATTATTCCTTTAGATATTTCAAACAAAAAAGTGTAAAGCAATATTGTTCGTTTTTCCTTCCTTTTCGACAAAAAAAATATTTTATATGAAATACTAGCCGTACCCGTGCGCTCCGCTGCACCTGTTAGAAATAAATATAAAGTAATTACATAATTAAAATAGAACGTTTGATCCAGGGAACAACTTTTACAACAGCGTAAAATAATCTGCTTCGCTCATTACCCAATTTTTTTTGCATTGCATTTATTGCATATATATTTTATGTATTTTAACACGATTCAATTGAGCATAGTTAAAATTTGAATTATAAAATAATGGATTGCTAAGCTAACGTACTATTACTGCATACTAAATCAATACACTCTCGTTGTTCGTTAATTCTCAGAGATTAAAATGAGTGTACATAAATAATATTATAAGAAATACAGAAAACGAATGTACAAAATAGCCTATCAAATTTTCTGTGCATAAGAAGCTATTTTAATCTTACCTGTCCTCTATTTACTCAGACGTTACTGTAATAACATTATAGCATTATGTCCATCTAGAGAAACTACACTTTCCAATGGTGAATTAATAATTAATTATACAAATCGGTTAATTTAGCTTCTGATATTACTTTATACAAACACAGAAACATTCTCTGTAGGCTAAGTTTAATAGCTTTCGATTGTTGATGTCCAAGGCTCCTGTTTCGATTGTTGCTGTCCAAGGCCCCTTATAGACGAAGTCATTTGTTCTTAATTCATTGCACCGTCTTAGATGGCGTTATTTTAATTTTAAAACTCATTTATCTCATTAAATATCAGTCCTATCAACATTTTGTAAGGAATAAAACTTATCGCAAATAATGTTTAAAGAAACGTTTGTTATGTAACATTTTTCACAAAAATCAATAATAAGCGAGATATTTCGATTTATTTAATTCAGGCCCTCTTATAATCCCCCTTTTAAATAAAGTATTTTGAATGCCATATAGCCTAAAATCTAAGTTACAACGAACTTAATTTATATTCCAATTTTCATATAAATCGGTTCAGCCATTATCGCGTGAAAAGTAATAAACATACAGACAGACATACAAACAAAAATTTCAAAAATGCGATTTCCGGTTTCAGGGTGGTTAATTATATATGTTAGGATCAATTATTTTTGGAAAATCTAAAATTACCAGAAAAATTTCGGCTACAGATTTATTATTAGTATAGATTTCATAGCGTGGTTTGCGAGCGCCATTGATTTAATTCCCAATATGCTCAGTCAATTTAAGATAGCAGAGTATTATGATAATAAATGATTGAAAAATTTTAATTTTGTCTTTTAAATGTGCAGAAATTTGATCCGAAGAAATATAAATTTTTAAAGTTCCTTTGCAGAATGTAGGGTTTTGAAACTTCTCTATTCAGTATGATTATTTATTGTTTTTCTTTAGATTTGACATTGAATGATAAATATACCTTCTGAGGGAAATGACGTAGTACTTTAATACAACTCTCTGATTTCGTAATTTATTAAATTAATGAAAGTCTTTACCTCCAATATATATACGTATATTTATAATATTCTAATGCAATAATGTAGGTAATCTTCCTTCAGTAGTACAGTGCACTAGGGATAGAGAAAAACAGTACAAATCCCTTGTAGAGAGTTCATCATATGAACCGTTGAGAGCAAAAGTAGTGTAAGTCAAAAATGGGTAATGAGGGTTAAGGTAAACATTCTGTAAAATACAGCGCAAAGTAGCAATTAATATTGAATTTATTTAAACTATTATAGTCAGTGGATAGCACGAAGGGCATATTAATTGCAACTTTGCGCTGTATTTTATAGAATTTTTACTTTAAACCTCATGATCCAAGTTTGACTTACACCACTTCTGCTCTGAACGGCTCATATCTAGAATTCGTGCTAGGAAGCAAGACGGTGAACATTTTCTAGACTTATTTTTCTCCCATCTTACCTTATTTCTAATTCTCAATTTTCATATTAATATAATCAACTTTTTGTTGTGGCTCAAGCGCATGAATTTCTGAGTATACACTTTGCGGACCAGGATTCGATAACCGGCGGAAATTAGAAATTTTCTCTCTTACACAAGGAATTGTACGAGTATGTGACTCTTATTTTGTGTTCATCCTAGGATAACTTTGCATTTTAACTTTTACCTTTGCCTCTTACTCTTTACCCTTTACTTCACTTTTTCCTCTTTACCATTCACCTCTACCTTTTGCCTTTAGTTCCTAGCCCTCAGCCTAGCCGCTAGTCCCTTGTTTCTAGCCTCTTGCCTCCAGCCTCTAGTTCTTAGCTTCTAGCCTCCTGTCTCCAGTCTCTAGTCTCTACTCTCCAGCCTCTAAAGTCTCTAGCCTCCAGCCTCTAGCTTCTATTCTCCAGCCTCCAGCCTGTAGCCTCTCTTAACTTTAACCTCTAACCTTTAATCTCTAAGGGTGCTATGCATAGACATTTCGCTAGCCCGTGCTACGAGCATGCTAAACTAGCTCCGGCTATCTAGTTACTTGTACAGGATTCATATCGTATCGTATCGTATCGTATCATATCATATCACATATAATATCACATATCATATCACATCACATCACTTATCACATCACATCACATCACATATCACATCACATCACATACCACATCACATCACATCACATATCATATCACATCACATATCATATATCACATATCATTTATCATATCATATATCACATCACATATCATATATCACATATCATATATCATATCATATATCACATATCATATATCATATATCACATATCATATATCATATCATATATCATATCATATATCATATTATATATCATATATCATATATCATGCATCACATCATATATCATATATCATACATCATATATCATATATCATATCATATATCTCATATCATATCATATATCATATATCATATCGCTAACACTGGTTTATGAATACGAGAAATGTTAGTTCGCTGATCATCTGCCGGAAGCCCGCTCTAAGGATGTCTATGAATACAGCCCAATCGCTTTATCTTTATTAAGGTGTGATCTTGCGACATGTTGACCTCATTCCTACAAATTCTCAATACTTGCGGAATACTTAGGGTTTATTTTCATGGTCTTCAGAATCCTACATAGATTAGTAGTTACTTGGTTAAGGTAGAGTAGGTTAGGTTACGTTAGGGTAAGATAGAGTAGGGTTGGATAGGGTATGGTAGCGTAGGATAGGATAGAAATGGGCTAAAGAGCTAGTAGAAAAATATAGATCTCCATTTCTCGGCGTTTTCTCTGAAAACCTCTTTTAGCTTCCTAGGTTATTGTTAGATAAGATACAGTAATTTAAAACTATTACGTTCTTGAGTATTCTTGTTTTTTTTTTTCCTTGAGAAATTTGATCCGTGCTCATGATATCTTCTCCTACCAAGCAAGAAAATGAAATTTCTTATTATTTCATTTGGTATATTTCTTTCACAATGAATTAGCTTCCTTCACTACTTTAATTCCAAACTTGAATAGCTAGGTTTCTTCCTCAATTTTTTTTCTTCTTCGTGAATTTCTGTCATCGTGTAATGTTTTTCCTTGCAATTTTTTTGGCACATCATGGCCACTTTGATGAGATTGCATAGAAGTTTCTTGTGAGCGGTAACAGCTTCTTGAGGTGTGACCGTGATTTTGGCGTAATTGAGAAGAGAAAGAGAGCCTGCAAGACATGCATTCACAGAGATTTGCCTCGCTTTGTGAAAACTACTCGGAATTTATAAACTTTTAAGGTTTGTGGAGATTAAGGCAGATGATTTCTTGGAAGTGAAATACGCCACAGATTATGCGATCATTGCCACACAATATAAAATTTCGATATTGAGCATGATATATGTACCCAAAGAGTTCCCTGAAAAGTTTGGTATCAAGAAAACGTTCAGTCATTCAGAGCAATGGATGGTAATAGGCTAAACATTATGAAACAGGAAAACGTCCATATGATTAATGTAAGAGACGAATTTACGAAGACCCGTGCAGACTCGAGCATCATGTCGTAAAATAAACTAAATTATGATATTTTAATGTTCTTGAGTTTACATGACAATTTATTTCCATTCCTCTCATGTTCGGATGTTATAGCTTAATTCCTCCTTGAAAGTGTGGCATTTGGTGAAAAGGATAATGCACTTGGAATTTTGTATAAAGTTTACTGCGTTGTATGTCAGAATAAGTAGCAATTATCCATTCAGTACTTCTACATTTAAGATTTATATTACATAGGCCTATATCCTTCACAATTATGCATATAGAAAAATAAACAATAACAAGAGGATAGGAATAGTTTTCATTGTTTCTTGTAACATTTTCTGAATGGCATTTACAACATATGATTTATTGGTTTATTTATTTATTTACTTCTTTATTTATCTTTATATTTATTTACTTATTTACTTATTTATGTATTTACTTATTTATTTATTTATGTATTTACTTATGTATGTATTTATTTATTTATATATATATTTTTTTAATTTATTTATGTATTTGGGTATTTATTTAGTTATTTATTTATTTTACATTAATTTATTTATTTATTTATGTATTTATTTATGTATTTATGTATTTATTTATTTACTTACTTATTTACTTATTTATTTATTCATTCATTCATTCATTCGACCCAATATTTTGGGTTTGCCTTGTGACACAGAATAGCTCACAATAAAATTTAAAATGAAAAATTATATAAGCAGGTTTCAAACAAAAGAAATTAAGACAAGATAAAAAAAATAGAACTCTGTACAATTTAAATTGCATGTACACAAAAAAGATGCTGGCGAAATATCGCTACACAAAAATTGTATTATGATGGTGACGACGGCATCTTGAAGATCTCTCTTCAGCTTGTATTTTTCCCTCCATTTTACAAAGGTTTGCGGAACGGTGCCTCTCGTTCCGAAGACGAAACTGGTAACTGTGATTTTTATGTTGTATTTCTCTGATAGGTATTGAATCGTGGGCTTCGTCCACTTCAGATGGTTGAGTGGCTGAGATTTCAAGTCTGCTCGTAGGATCAATTACTTCGTTGTCTGTTTATTTATATTTATAGCTATGATATCGATCCTACGATTGCTTCCACCATCAGCAATACAATGAACTTCCTCGTGAACGTCTACATTTTTGGATCGAAGTGCATCTGCGATCATAGAACGTATGATGTTATGACGTTTTATTTTGAGTACTTCTCTCTGTGGGCAACTCCCAAGCACATGTGGTAAAGTTTCATACTCACTGCAATGCCTACAGTGGGTTTTGCCTGTAGACCAAGGAGAGAACATACTCGTTTATTTATTTATTTATTTACTTAGTTTTTTATTTATTTACTTATTTATTTATTTATTTATTTATGTATTTATTTATGTATTTATTTATTTACTTATTTATTTATTTATGTATTTATTTATTTATTTATTTATTTACTACCCGTACCCGTGCGCTCCGCTGCACCCGTTAGAAATAAATATAAAGTAATTACATAATTAAAATAGGACATTTGATCGAGGGAACATTCGTGTTTCACAGAAGGATAAATCGTTTAATATGTTACTTAATTTAAATTGCATCCAAATAATTAAAATGCGATCATTTTGGTCCAGAGACACTCATTTGGTGCAATGACAATTCCTTTAACATGATTCTTAATTTTTATTACATGCAACCATAGTTTAATGAAGATTGACATCATTTATATTTAATGTGTTTATTTTATTTTACTTGTTATAGGTTTCCATTGAATTATGGTAATAACTTAATTTTAACCTTTGTTTTCTACGTATTCAGTAAATGGCGCTTGGCCCACTATGATTCTGAACCCTTCAAATAACTTAAATTATATTATATAATATTACATATATTATATTATATTATATTATATTATATTATATTATATTATATCAGAAGTTACTGTAATAACATTATAGCATTATGTCCATCTAGAGAAACTACACTTTCCAATGGTGAAATAATAATTATTAATTATACAAATCGGTTAATTTAGCTTCCGATATTACTTCATACAAACACAGAAACATTCTCTGTAGGCTATCTTTCATAGCTTTTAATTGTTGCTGTCCAAGGCCCCTTATAGACGAAGTCATTTGTTTTTTAATTCATTACACGGCCTTAGATTGCAGTTATTTTAATTTTAAAACTCATTTATCTCATAAAATATCAGTCATATAAAAATTTTCCATGGAATAAAACTTATCGCAAATTATTTTTAAAGAAACTCTTGTTATGTAACATTTTTCATAAAAATCAATAATAAGCGAGACATTTCGATTTATTTAATTCAGGCCCCCTTATAACCCCCCCCTTTTAAATAATGTATTTTGAATGCCATATAGCCTAAAATCTAAGTTACAACGAACTTAATTTATATTCCAATTTTCATCGAAATCCGTTCAGCATTATCGCGTGAAAAGGTAACAAACAAACATACAGACAGACAGACATACAAACAAAAATGTCAAAAAAGCTATTTTCGGTTTCAGGGTGGTTAATTATATATGTTAGGACCAATTATTTTTGGAAAATCGAAAATTACCAGAAAAATTTCGGCTACAGATTTATTAGTATATCTAGATTTATTTATTTATTTATTTATTTATTTATTTATTTATTTACTTATTTATTTATTTGTTTCACACTCTTTTTAAACTATGGAGACTACTATTGTATCTGGACAAATAAAGTATTAGAACTATTACGTTGGAGAATCTAAATTAAATATCAGAAGGAACTAAGTTATAGCAGAATATCTTTCTATGCTGCCATCTACTCCATTACGTGTCTCATATGATATGCCGGAGATCAAACCAGTGGCAGTTTGATGTGAGGTATTGTCAGCTGAGAAATTGAGAGATGGTAGGACCCCCTAGTTGTCTAACTTGATTCAAGTATCTCTTGATGTATCACTCTCTGTCAATGTTAATAATTGATTCCATTTGCACATAACGTTAATACTGATTTCAAAGGCAAATTCTATTAGAGCCGATTGAAATAGCCCCTTTGTGGGTATGCAGTGTGCAAATCATCACTCACAGATTCGACAAACAAGATGTAGGGTACTCCATGTTGGAATACTAAACGGACAGACGTGGGACCGCTGCTTTACATACATATACATACTGTAGTTGGTCGTTGAGTAACTTTCTGAGTACCCTGTGGTCCATAACAGGGCAGCGGTTTTAATTCAATGGAGTTATGCAACAATAGATCGAACGACAATTTAAAAAAAAATTGCATATGTGCACAAATTTGTTGTTGGCTGGGTTATTTAACTTTGGAAAAATCAAGAATTCGATATCTGTATTTTGCTGATATTTATGAACAAAATTGGTTTATTGCATAAAATTCATTTATTTATTTTGCTTTGCAATATTAAATCAAATACTGGTCTGTTATTAAAAATCGGTTAGCCTCTTTTGTAGTATTATGTGGTATTTTTGTAATATAATATGAATGTTTCGATACTTTTTGCATAAAATGTTTAATAAATATCCAGATTTATTTCAATGGTGAGTATCTCGAAAACAGGTTTTTTGCGGTTGGTCTCTTATGACGTAACTCCGTCCAATTACGGGTCACATCCAATCGGAAATGTGGTCAAATTTACATTCTTAGGGAAAAAATATAGCGTTCAGCTGTGACGAAAATATGGCAAGATTGATTTCAGTACATACGGTACATAGCGACAAATGAAATTCTACGTAAAACTCGAACTGTAACAAATTTCTTGGGGAAAAAAAAAAGAAGTTTTCACAAAACTGAACTGGATAGAATAAAAATACAGGCTAATGACAGAGATACAAGTCTATATTCATAATAATAAAATAATAGTACATTATGCAACGAGCCTATAATGAAGGTAATTAAGAAATGAGTATGGATATTTATGAAACGAGCCCAAGCGAGTTTCATAATTTTCATACGAGCTTCTTAATTACCATTATAGGCGAGTTTCATACGACTTTTTATGCTCGACCTTATTTCTAACTTGATATTATTAATTTTATTGCATCTAACCTGGAGCAATGTCCCGTATGTTGTGAGATGTGCGCAGACGCGAAAGTATTGATTTTTTCCGACGAACAGATGTCCACATTGACCTTGCTAGGCCATAAAACCTACAGAGATAACATTGAAATAATATTAGACATTGAAAAACGAGATGACAAATTGAATTTATTTGAATATTATTTACAATTAACGCTAATTATTATAATAACAGAACTTAACCTTCTGCGACAGTATTGGATTTCCAGCCTCCGTGACTTTTCGCTAATTCTCTTTCGATTGCATATCCGAGAATAATCGATACTTGCGGTTTTATAACGGTAGAAAGCTGACCTGTCATTGGCTGAACAGTTTTAACCTGAGTCGTCATTGGCTGAAAGACCTGGCCTTTAATGAGTAGGTGTACTTTAATGACATGCATTAAAGGTCTGCTACCAGGTGTATAATTACTACATTTCGGCATGGTCGAGCATAAAATAATATTAAGAAATAGGTTAGACTGGTTAGAGCATTTAAACAGAACATCATATAAAGAAAGATGATGCTCACTTCGGTTTCTTATCGACGTTAATAATACGAAATTCGTAACTGTAAGCTGCAGTTACCGAAGTACACTGGGCTGTAAAAGAAATGCTGATATGAGGACTTTAGAAAACATGGCGATATGCAAGGCTTTTTTCCTGAGATCAGTTTTTTTTTAAACCATCTAAATACACTTTAATATCATGTTCACATTATTATTTAATATGAATTGGTTTTAAATTATTCATATACATTTATTTTACAACATTCATAAGAATACTACAGGAAAATAATGGAATTGTAGTTTATATGGTATTCCACAGCCTTTCTTATTATCCATGGATGCTGTCATTGTTTTTTTTACTTGGTTATTTAACGACGCTGTATCAAATACGAGGTTATTTAGCGTCGATGGAATTGATGAAAGTGAAACGATATTTGGTGAGATGAGGCAGAGGATTCGCCATAGATTACCTGGCATTTCCCTTAAAGTTGGGGAAAACCAGGTAATCGGCCCAAGCGGGAATCGAACCCGCACCCGAGCACAACTCCGGATCGGCAGGCAAGCGCCTTAGCCGCCTAAGCTACGCCGGTTGCTATGTCATTGTTACAATCGATATATACGGCCACTTATTTTCGAACAACTTCATTTTAATACTTACTTACTTACTTACTGGCTTTTAAGGAATCCGGAGGTTCATTGCCGCCCTCACATAAGCCCGCCATTGGTCCCTATCCTGAGTAAGATTAATCCAGTCTCTACCATCATATCCCACCTCCCTCAAACCCATTTTAATATTATCTTCCCACCTACGTCTCGGCCTCCCCAAAGGTCTTTTTCCCTCCGGCCTCCCAACTAACACTATATATGCATTTCTGGAACCGCCCGTACGTGCTACATGTCCTGCCCATCTCAAACGTCTGGATTTTATGTTCCTAATTATGTCACGTGAAGTATACAATGCGTGCAGCTCTGCATTGTGTAACGTTCTCCATTCTCCTGTAACTTCATCCCGCTTAGCCCCAAATATTTTCCTAAGAACCTTATTCTCAAATACCCTTATTCTCTGTTCCTCTCTCAAAGTGAGAGTCCAAGTTTCACAACCATACAGAACAACCGGTAATATAACTGTTTTATAAATTCTAACTTTCAGGTTTTTTGACAGAAGACTAGATAACAAAAAACTTCTCAACCGAATAATAACACGCATTTCCCATATTTATTCTGCGTTTAATTTCCTCCCGAGTGTCATTTATATTTGTTACTGTTGCTCCAAGATATTTGAATTTTTCCACCTCTTCGAAGGATAAATCTCCAATTATTATAGTTCTATTTCGTACAATATTCTGGTCACGAGACATAATCATATGCTTAGTCTTTTCGGGATTTACTTCCAACCCTATCGCTTTACTTGCTTCAACTAGAATTTCCGTGTTTTCCCTAATCGTTTGTCGATTTTTCCTAACATATTTACGTCATCCGCATAGACAAGAAGCTGATGTAACCGGTTCAATTTCAAACCCTCTGTGTTATCCTGAACTTTTCTAATGGCATATTCTAGAGCAAAGTTAAAAAGTAAAGGTGATAGTGCATCTCCCTGCTTTAGCCCGTAGTGAATTGGAAAAGCATCAGATAGAAACTGGCCTATACGGACTCTGCTGTAAGTTTCACTTAGACACATTTTAATTAATCGAACTAGTTTCTTGGGAATACCAAATTCAATAAGAATATTATATAAAACTTCTCTCTTAACCGAGTCATACGCCTTTTTGAAATCTATGAATAACTGATGTACTGTACCCTTATACTCCCATTTTTTCTCCATTATATGTCGGATACAAAAAGCTGATCAATAGTCGATCTATTACGCCTAAAACCACACTGATGATCCCCAATAATTTCATCTACATATGGAGTTAATCTTCTCAAAAGGATATTCGACAAAATTTTGTACGACGTCAACAAAAGTGATGTTCCTCGAAAGTTACTACAGTTAGTCTTGTCCCCCTTCTTAAAAATAGGTACGATTATGGACTCCTTCCATTGTTCTGGTACAGTTTCCTTTTCCCAAATTGCAAGTAGAAGTTTATAAATTTCGCTAGATAATGCCCTTCCACCCTCTTGTATTAATTCTGCTGGAATTTGATCAATACCTGGAGACTTGTACTTTAATGAGCTTCATTTTTTTTCTAAAATGTATAGTTTATTATAGTTATAGTTTATTGAAGACATACACGAACAAGCTGAATGATGCAATGATAACAAAGCAATAATGGGGTTTATATGTCTTCTGTGTGTGTCTATTTCTATTATTTCTAAGCGAAGTCCTCGAAACACGATTATATTTATAAGCGACTTCCATTTGGCATTCCATTTCCACCTCGTGGTTAACACAATAATGTAGGTAGTATACTGGCTCTCTTTGTATATTTCTCTGGTGTATTAATGTTTTAAATGAAATGACTTCAATTAAGTACACGAATGTCTCTATATTAACATACTGTAAGGTAGGTGTCCCTGATACGGCCATGCTAAGGTTTGAGAATTTTTCTAGCCGCCATTTTGAAAAAAAAATGTAAACCACTTGTTTCTTACTCGTTCTCAGTCTAATGGACTTTCTTAAAACAATTTCCTTTCCCCATAAAAATAGTTTTAATTGTCCAAAAAGCCCCAAATTCTAAAAGTCTACCTAGTGGCCATATCAGGAACATGTGCACATGATATGGCCACCCTTGTTCCATGTTCTACAAATCGTGATTGTTTTCAGTCTGATAGCGCAGTTGTGTTAAAATTAATAATTTTGGTGTAAAATTAATAAAAATTACACTGAATAATATTTTTTATAATTCGAAAGTGTAGTCAAAACAGGTTTTTCCATAAAAAATTGAGTTGTTTTTCTAAAAATACAAAATTTTTGCGTAATTCCAGCTATAAGGCATGTAAATTTGTCAGGTGAAAAAATAAAAGTGAAATGAACTTGATATGGCCGTGGTGTATTTGATATGGCCATATCAGGAGCAGGTAAGCTTTCACGAAAATCGTTTGATTATGAACAACTCGTAAACGATACGCCATCAACAACACCAATCAACAGAACAGTAAAAACTGAATGGAGTACGATGGTTTTCATGAAACACGTCTTTGAAAAACATGCATAAAACAAAGGAGTCTTACCAGAGAAAAATAAGAAGAGGTCACATGAAAACCGCAAAACAGGCAACTGACGCCATATTGCTCAACCTGACTGGATGGTAAACGATCAAGTGACATACCAGGATGCCCTTTCAATGGATGCTGCTGCAATTTAGCTGATTTTTTGGTTAACTAACTCACAATAGGGGGTGGCCATATCAGGAACATGGCCATAACAGGAGCACCCACCTTATATACATGCGATATATTTATTTGTTGTTTTTGTGTTATGTAATGTATTCTGTATTTTTGCTCGACTTTTTTCTATTTATTTATAATTGCCCTCGTTTATAAGTTCAATGCCTGTATTCTCTTTTAATTAACTATATATGTTACATTTTGTTTCAGTATTTATTCTTTCTTTTCATTCATGCATAGCGTTCTGCCCGAAGGCAGATCTTTACCGAAAACCCAGCATTCTCCAATCTTTCCTATTTTCCGCCTTCCTCTTAGAGTCCGCATATGAACCATGTATCTTAATATTGTCTATCGTCTGATACCTTCTTCTGCCGTGAACTATACTTCCGTTCACCACTCCTTCCAGTGCATTCTTCATTAGGCAGTTTCTTCTTACAAGCAAACATTCTCATGGGGGTAGATAAAAAAGTTAATTTTTTTCTTGCAAAAACAAAACAATTGCTTATACAAATTTTGGCCACTCGAGCGCAATTACGAGGACAGTCTAGAAAGTAAGTTTCTCTCGGGCCGCTTACAGAAAGAAAACACAATTTCATGGAAATATTTATTGGAACAGATACAGCAGTAGTGTTGAGCTATTTCTCAATATATTACCCACCGGAATTGAGACATTTGTCATACGTGGGATCAACAGAGAGATGCAGACGGCTGTCACACGCGGGTTCTGATTCCAGACTTCTACGACACAGAGATAAAATAGTTGATACCATGTTATGAAAACTATCATAATATGTTGAAAAATAGCGCAACAATTGCGGTGTCTGTTGCAATAAACCTTTCCATGAAATTGTGTTTTCTCTCCGTAAACGACCCCGGACAAACTTACTTTCTGGACTTTTTGTAATTGCGCTCGAGCGGCCAAAATTAGTATAAGCACTTGTGTTGGCATTATTAACATTGTGGAAGAAATAGCAACTTTTTTATCCGTCCTATGAAAATGCTTTCTTGTTAGTCAGTGGCCTAACCAATTTCTTTTTCTCTCCATGATCAGTTTCAGCATTACTTTTCCTTCATCCTCCCTTTCCAGCACAGCTTCATTTCTTATTCTGTCTGTCCATTTCGCATGATTCATTCTTCTCCGTATCCACATTACAAATGCTTGCAGTGGTCCTCTTTAATTCGTCGTAATGTCCGTGTTTCTTCTATTTTATATATTTTTCTAAATTATAGACATCAGCTCAAAGAATTTGAGTGAGCACAAGGGTCCTGAATACAATAAACATGTACAGTATAATGTGATGTGATACATTAAAGAAAAAAGAAAGTTAATTGTTGAAGGCAAATATAAGTGGATTAATTGAAACAGAGATGATGTAATATTTGAAGAGAATCCTTGATAATATTTATGAGGACAAACATTACATAATCAAAATGAATGTGAAGTTCCTTAAGATAATTCCATGTGAATTTTGTAATAGAACATCTATTGCCAAACAGCAAACCAATGACAGACCATTGTTTAAGAGGGACGTTGTACTTTTGAGAAAGATACGGCAGACAAGGTTCATATATGGACTTCTTCTCAATATCAACCTCGGTGGCCTGATTTAGGTTTCTTTCGAAACGGATAGTAGGGTCAAGAACAAGAGCCCGTTTTAAGCGTCCGTTTATAGTAATAATGTCTGCCCGTCTGAAAGAACCATCTGATGATACACAATGTACTTCCTCATGAATCTCCCAATTTAAAGTTTTTAACGATATCGCCAAAGCATGTCGAACACGATGATGTCTAGCATTGATCAGCAGCTCGCCTTTAGGGCATTGTCCAAGCACGTGTAACTTTTAAAATAAATTGGTATGTATACATGTATGTCATATTCGAAAAAGTCACACCCCTAAGAAGCAATCTCTCGCTCACTTATGCTGCAGAAATGTGCTCAAATTGTCACACTTTATGGCAAGGCGCACATTTTTTAAGTGAGCCATCTTGGGTGAGGCAGGTTACGAAATCGAACGTTGTGAACAATATTCTGTGACGGGCTTTCCAGAGATCTTGGTGTGTGGTTGCCACGGGATTGTGTATATTGAAATGCTATCGTGTAAATAAAGTTGATGATGTTTGCTATTATCACCAAATTACATAAATTAATTTTTTTTACAAGATTACAAGATTTTTATTGCAAGCAAAAATTACATACAATAACAAAGATTTTACAATACTACTGTAATACTCGTATATGAATATTCTTCAAAATTCGAAATTGATTGCAAATCTCATAGTCAAATAGTCTACATATTACAAATTATTGTATAAATACAAGGTAACTGGGTCACACCCGAAAAAAGCAAGATGCTTGAGGTCGGGTGTGACCAATAATGAAAACTGGATAGAAGAAAAAAAATAATAAGAATAATAATAATAATCTGATTAAAACTGTTAAATGTAATTGCACATAAAGATTAAAAAGAATAAGAAAAAACAAAAACAAACAAACAAAAAGGTACCATAGCCTATACATAAACATACTAAGTTAAGAATGCAATATTGTTAAAGTGACAGAAAAAATAAATAAAGAATAAGAATTTACATGATTATAATTTTAAAAACAGTTCGAGCACTTGTTTTTTTAATAATGTATTGTTTAATAATTTTAGTTTAGGATTCTTATTTATAAAATCATTATATAATCCTGGACCGTAATTAGAACTGTGCCTTAGACCTGGTTCAGTCTTACATTTTGGTTCAATGAGGGGGAGCGAAATATTGTATCTTCTTGTGTTGTGGCCGTGATCGGATGATATGAATTTAGTTTGATATTTATGGTAGTGATTCAAAATAATATACATATAAATTTGGTTGATATTCAAAACATTAAATTCTTTATATATGAGATGAGTTAAATGATAAGTTTTTTTCTTAAACATATTTTAATAATTCTTTTAAACGTTAGCCTTTGCAGATGATCAGATTTTAATTGCAAAAACAGAGGACGAAATGCAGAGAATGCTATATAAATTAAACGAAATATAAAAAAAATACAACATGGAAATATCACCAGAAAAAACAAAGGCAATGGCTTTCAAGGGCTCTTATCCAGTTCGGACAAAGATAATTCTACAAAATAAAGCAATGGAACAAGTTTCAAAATTCAATTTCCTAGGTTGCGAAATAACATACACAACAGAAACAGATATAAATAATAAGTTAAACAAGTTTAATTATATAACAGGGACACTAAAAAGAACCTTTAAAAATAAAGCCAGAAAAGACTCCTTAATAAAATTATATAAGACGATGGCAGTTCCTACGATTACTTATGGATCCGAAACATGGGCAATGACGGCACAACATATAGCTAGAATACAAACTGCCGAAATGAAATTCCTCATGCCAATAGCAGGATACCAAAGAACAGACAAAAAACACAATACAGAAATAAGACAACAACTAAACGTAGAGGAACTAAATACGAGTACAACAATAGTGCAATACGGAACAAGTTGGGAAAACCACTTTACAAGGATGACGGACAATAGAATACCAAAAGCAGCATACAATTACTCTCCACGAGGAAAAAGAAACTTAGGAAGACCTAAGGAAAGATGGAGGCAGCAACAATTTGGAGCCGGAACAGGCTAATGGAAGGCCTAAACCGTGACGTAGAAGAAGAAGAAGAAGAAGAAGAATTCTTTTATGTAGTAATATTAATGGGCGAATGGTACTCTGTGATAATCCGCACCATCCTATAATTCCAAACACTATTATAGACTGAACTAGGGCTAAAAATGTTGTTGTCAATAGTTTTACTGACATAAAGCGACGCAGTTGAACAAATTTTTTTTATAGATTTTTACGTAATTTAAGACATACGTAGTTAATATGAAAATTCCATTTTAAGTTTTGATCGATGAAGATACCTAAATATTTTACGTGAATTGATGGGCGTAGGTTAGGACAATTGCAATTATTACAGATATTTGTTCAGTTAT
Source organism: Periplaneta americana (assembly GCF_040183065.1). NCBI lineage: Eukaryota > Metazoa > Arthropoda > Insecta > Blattodea > Blattidae > Periplaneta > Periplaneta americana. The sequence goes on from NC_091124.1 coordinate 182,020,221, forward strand.
TGTTATGAATTTTTAAATTATAGTTGTTTTCCCACTGTAGGGAGGCCTGTCTTATTTAAAGAAAAGGGAATGAAAGTTGTTTTATCTATATTGAGTGCTAGCAGATTAAAACCTAACCATTTAAAAACATATAAAACTTAAATATTAAAAATAATAGTAAGACTATCTTTTATTAAATAGATCTCTTCCAGATAAAAAATAAACGTGGTGAACTTCATAAATAGTGCACTCTTATATTGAAATTCTGAATATATCTGTTTGAACTTTCAATGCAAATTTAACGCCTGTAATGAACTCTTATTTAACGGGTATATTGCCAGTATTTCTGGAATACTATCATTCACTCTACACGGACTTGGATCGTTATCCTCTTTTGTTCATATTTTGTGAGCCAGCTAGATTGAACACGTAACAAAAAGTTATTTTTCCTCAAATTTATTAAATCAGTACTAGAGTTATGCTTTGTTACAACTACATAATACGGCTGTGACTTAACGTACTCAATAATAAACAGGTGAACATGGCATTTCTCATATTTCCATGCGGTGATCTTGCCTAGAGGCATAAAAACCGCCTGTTTCCTTTCCTTTGATGTCTGAAAAATATAACCTATATTTTTATATGTCCAGAAATGTTTTTACGTCTTTTGTTATTTTCCCAGCATGTTGCTCTCGATGGTATAATGGTTACAGCGCTTGCCACTGGCGGCAAGTGACGCGGATTTAATCTCCGAGTTTAGGGGAGAGTCGGGTAGTATCGGACATCGGGTAGTATCGGACAGTGCGTTTCTTTCATCTACCTCCATATGGTAGTACCTGGATGACATGGTTACGTTTCTCTATGCGACATCACAGAAACGTGTGGTAGATGAAAGAAACTGACTGTCCGATATTACCCGATGTCCGATACTACCAGACTCTTCCCTATGTGTAGAAAAAAGTTGAAATAAGACTTCACCTATGCTATTCGAGCCTACGAATCCTATGTCTTCTAATGACACAAGAGCCTTCAAGTACAGTGTGTTTAACAATGAAATTAGTAGTTGCAAATATTACAGGCGCACTTGACACCAGTTACTTTGCTCTCATATTTCTCCATCTCACAAAGTTTCGTGACGACTTTCGTTGCGAGGTCCAAAGGCTTTCCTTGTCAATGTATCGAGATTCAGTACCCGGTGTGGGCAATGGAACATTTACCTTCTGTCCGCGGCAAGACGTGTTTGTTCGATGTCTTATGATTGTCCTGCTATGTTCCTGCGGTGGCTCTGCGCTATGCAGATTTCATGATCAGAACTGTGCGAACAAATTAATCTCCCCCTCCTAAGAGCAGTGGTAGATCGTACAAAACATAGAAGAAAGAAAAATATACACGGGCTACGATATTATTGTAATATCAAAGTTGTATGTTAATTTCCACATCCTGTCGACAAAGAGTGCAATCCTTGTACATGAATATCATTTCATTTTTACTAACATTTTTAATATTAACCTGGCTATACATTTTGCTACCCCTTTCTACGACTGGAGTTCGATGATACTGCGTAAAATAAAAACAAATCACTTCACTAGGTACAGGAGGGAAGAAGAGTAGTTCATCCATTTACGTAAACTAGAAATATCGCAATTTTGAGTTTGATAATTTTCATTATGTTTTTTGTGTAATAAAAATACAGTACAGTATTAACAATAAGTGTTTTACTCACGAACTGAGTTATCCATGTGGACGTATTCATTATGCAGTGTATATTATACTGTCTACAGCACATTAGCGTGCAATATAGAGGATGAAGTTAAATTAAAAAGTAATCATAATATGGATATTTAAACACATTTTTGAAAACGGTGACCAATACAGGCTTCAGTTCTTTTGTGCATATTATCGCACTATAGACTATTGCATCTAATTTCAATTTCCAGTTTCGTCCTTCGTACTAATAACTCATGTTGAAATAATTCTGTACCTACTCTGTAAAAAAGTACCTTACGTACTGTAAATTCAGTCTTCACTTCTGCCCGATCCGAAAAAATGAAATTACTCAGACATGCTATTTACTGTCCGTCCAAGTAGTTATGTCGCAGGATCGTAAAAAGGAGGGAAATCACGTGACAGTTAATTATTTAACGAGGCCCTTTTATTTAAGTTATTTTAAATAGTCCAATTCCTTACGGAAATTAGTGTTTTCAAAAAAGAGCTAAGACAGCCCAGCCACTACCCTTTACTGGACTTTACAGCGGTTCCCTGAGGGATGTCGATATTGACAATTTCTTTTTCACTTATTATATTATTTACTTTTGTATGTTGGTATCTACCGCATAAATAAGATCGAAACAGGTCCAAGGCAATACCTCTAATTCCAATGTTTTCCAACTTTTTAAAAGAATTGTGTGACTAACAATATCGAAAGGTTTCTTCAAATCTAAAAATACACCTAAACATTTCTTTCCTCCATCTAAAGCTTTAGTTATGTCCGATGTGACTGCTAGTATAGCATCTTCAGTACTCACATTATTTCTAAAACCAAATTGAAATTCGGATAATGTCATATATTTTTTTTAAATAATTAAGGCGCCTTTTTATGCATTTCTCAAAATTTTTGCCCAATTCTTATAATAGTGATATAGGTCTATAATTGTTTAAATCTGATTTGTCACCGGATTTATGAAGAGGAATTACAACAGCACATTTTAATTGTTCGGAAAAAACTCCTTGTGTAATACAAAGATTAAAAATACTGGAAAGTGGTTTTGAAATAAAGTTACTGATTTTCTTTATCAAGGAAGTCGAAATTCCGTCAATTCCAGGTGTTACGTTATTTTTCAGTTCATTAACGATAGAAATTAGTGTATTTTCAGTTACCGGTAATAAAAAGATTGGGGATGAATTACTTGAATTATGAAAGTCATAAGTTTCATATTAAGGGGAGTGTGACGATATTGAGTTAGCAATTGTATGACCAATCCTTGAGAAATATTTATTAAATTCATTAGCAATTTCATTGTTATTTGTTATAGGTAATAGGTAACTACATAACATTGTATTAGGATACTAGAGTTTTTTTGGATACTTGTTAAAAAAACATGTGCCCAAGATACTGAAAACTTTTTTACGGTGATATGAAATGAGATAATTATTATATCATGCTTTTGCAATAAAATAAACTACTTTATGAACCCCCTATAAAAATGTCACAGAGCTAACTTAAAATGCATTAACTGTAGACAGTTTTTTCTATTTTTCTCAGAGCTTACTTTCTGTGACTCATGTGCTATTACAAATGACCGATTCAATTGTGACCAATTTTTCGGTTACCATGGGAAAGTACACTTATCTCGGATGATATTAATTTTTAAGAGCCACGTTTGTTATAGGCATACTTTTTTCTTGTCTAGATTAAAACCACCACTTCTCAAAATAATTCATGTTATTTTTTAAGTATCCTATATAATTTCAACATAGAATTGTTCAAATATTCTTAAACAAAAAAACCAAATTTAAATTAATAGATATAGTGAATAAATATTGGAAGCAACCAAGAACACCAGTAAAGTGAAAAAGGCCTATTTTTAAGAAAGAAGTTTCCAGGAATAAATAATTTGAATATACATTTGTTCAAATACGCTCCAAAAGAAGCAAAATTTAGGTTAGATTATCAGACTTCCTGAATCCTGCAAATCAAGATTTCAGGTATAACTCCCTGTAAAGTTGATTTGCATAATACACGTCACTGTTCGTTAACAGAAAACCACAATTTAAATCACACGGAGTTAGTGTGCACTCGAAGTTGGTTGCTTGACGGTTGTCAGCCCACTTTGAGGTCTGTGGATATAGAGGGAAAATTGGATCGGTGTCGCGTAGAGTCCCCGGGTAGCTCAGTTGGTAGAGCGCTGGTACGTTAAACCAAAGGTCCCGGGTTCGACACCCGGCCCCGGAACAATTTTTCCCTCGAAATTATTCCTGAATCCTGTCTTTCTTAATTATTCTGTAGTGCTTCTATTCTGGATCTTTATGGCCACCCTCATTGAGGGCAGATTATTTTGTTTAATATATATATATATATATATAGAGAGAGAGAGAGAGAGAGAGAGAGAGGCAATGAAACACATCTCTAGAAAGTCAAGAAAGTAAGATATTGATTAGACATATTCCCGTTTTTAAGAAGTTAGAAAAGAATACAATATTAAATACAGGGGAAATAAGATTTTTATGTAATGCATATACAACTTATGCTATACTCATTTTTATTTAAGTAGATTATTTTACGACGCTGTATCAACATCTCAGGTTATTTAGCGTCTGAATGTGGTAAAGATGATAATGCTGGTGAAATGAGTCCAGGATCGAGCACCGAAAGTTACCCAGCATTTGTTCAAATTGGGTTGAGGGAAAACCCCGGAGAAGCCTCAACCAGGTAACTTGTCCCGACCGAGATTCGAACCCGGGTCACCTGGTTTCGCGGCCAGACACGCTAACCTTTACTCTACAGGTGTGGACTGCTATACTCATACCCAAGTATCTAAAACATCTGAGTTGGCAGAGAAACTGACTAGGGAATGGAAGGTCCCGTCTTCAATTCCAGGTGATGATATGATTTTTATAATTACCAAAATTTCTAGAACGGTTCCAATGTTCACTCAGCCTCCTATCAAATTGAGTCGTTGGTTTTTCCTGGGTGAAAGGCGGTCGCAGCGTGTTTCCAATCAGACTGTCTCATTCTAATGCCGAAGTCAAGGAAACATGGCATGCGCTTTTATGACGTGCAAAGGAATACATTTACCTATTTACGTGGGCTATTCCTAAACAATGGAAAACAAATAGGTCCATAGCCTATTTCCTTTAAGAATCATTCCTGCCTTCGTCTTAACGCTTCAGGAAGCCCACAGCAGTTCGAGTTCCAGTTTAGAGGACCAGTCATTTGGCTTCGTTTGTTGACTCTAATTAAGAGCTCCGTGCTTGTACGTCCCGGAGGATATTTCTGGGGGCCGGAGTATAATGCTAGCCACAGAGGAAATGGAGAAGTTCTAGCTAAGAGAGAGGAACCTTTGGGTCAGCCTCGGATTGTACCATTCGTCAATGAGTGGCTTTGAACTATTGTAGGCTAGCCGTGTCAACCAAGAAATCACATTGATGAAGTCTACACCTTGTGCACTGCTAGTGGCTGCCAGACTGGTTCGTATTTTGTTAGTGTCGATAAAGAGGAAGTGGTCATATTGGCTAATGGAAATAACAGTTTTTCCTCTAGCACTATTTACAACTTTTGTTATCACACATAATACTGCTGAGTTAGATTTTATGAAGCAAGCTGTATTCGCTGAAATAAGAAAGTGGTTTTCAATTAATGGATTTATTGTTAATGATGAAAAAACTCATGTGTTAACTCTAAGTTTGAAACAAACCCAAAATAATGTGATAAATGAATCTGTAAAGATGCTGGGTATGTATTTGGATCCTAAACTAAGGTGGAACAGCCATGTCAGTTATGTATGTAAAAGAATTTCTAGAGTAATTTATCTCTTGAGAAGTATCATGTACAAGATTCCCAAACATTATTTAAAACAAGTTTACTATGCACTATTTGAAAGTGTTATTAGATATGTATTACTTTTATATGGAAATAGTTCTGACCTTCCAAACATTCTGTTACTGCAGAAAAAGGCAGTTCGTATTTTAACAATGTCACAAACTAGACTATCATGTAGATCTCTTTTCAAAAACGAAAAGATTATGACAGTCTACTATCTATATATTTTTGAACTTTTAATGTATGTAAACAAGAAAATTACTAATTATACAAGTATAGTAGATCTGCATCGCTATGAAACCAGAAATAATGATCAATTAAATGTACCACATGTCAGGTTGCAAAAAACACAATCAAGCTATGTAATTACTGCAATAAAAGTATATAATAAGTAGGGAAAGGGATTTGGAGTATTATAAAGAATGGTGAAACGTAGTATAGATATTCGTAGATCAGTGACTGTCAAGCGAGCTGCGTCACAGAGCATGGACGAGTACAGTTCACTTCATACAAACTTAAACGCAACGTGCTGTAAACGTATTTCAGAATAAACATATGGAATAGTTTAATGACATATAGTGGCCTACATACATAATCTGCATTTAACTTTGAACTACATGTGTTTTTCTTGGCAACGCACAAGACACCAATAAACAACATTACAAATATACATAATTAAATATCAATCTCTGCGTCCTCGCGTGTCAGGGGAAATATTGATGGCTGATAGACAGTTGTCTTCTGTATGGAACTCGACTCTGAATATGTGTGTTTTTCTGTCAGGAGCGTACTAAATTAAAACCTTTATTTACAAAATCATGAAATATGATAATATGTACACAACGTACACTACAGTATTTAGAAAAAAAATATATATATATATAATACTACAATATTTACAACATAGCCTAATAGAGTATCATTAAATGTTGAACAAAATGTAGAGCCGAACGAAATGGTATTTTCAATTAATGCTATGTTTTGGCGATGAAACAATTATTCCTGCTGTGTGTTGTTATAATAAATTGTAAATATCATTTTCAAATTTTCTAAACACAACTTTGCTCTTTTGCAAGGGAGGAAATCTTTTAACATGGAAAAACTCCGCTCTACATCTGCAGAGACAATTGGAGAGTACTTGAAACAAAATACGTCAATTAAATTTACATGTTGAATGACGTCATTCGGACACGTGTTTGTTAGTGCATCTGAAATCCGACTGAAAATACTGTACCTATCATTTTTAATCAAAACTCTGTTCATTTTTTCACCAACACGTTTTCCTACTTCACCTTCTACTGCACTCGTTTATTTACAATAGTCCTTATAATATTTATTTGCTCTACTAGTTCTACTCCTGACTTCTCTAATCGAATAATGGCATCCGGTAAATATAAAAAATTTGACTTAATATCCATGATTTCTTTTTTGATTATTCTATCATTTAGCAGTTCCTGGCATATTTGAATCGCAGTCGAAAGACTGGACCACTTTCTTCACAGATTGAAGGTGATATGCGTAATAATAATTATTGCAAGCTTCTAACCATGACCCCCATCTCTAAAGAACTGGACATGGGAGAAGCGATAATTTAGGGAATTGTTTCCTGAATTTTGATACTCGATCTTAGCTTTTACAAATATAGTCTTTCAATTTTGTATTGTTAGTTGGTTTCACTTTCGGCTTGTACCTACACTTCACTACGCTGAACTGCAAACCTGCATGTTGACATTCTTATGCGACAACTGTCCCGTTCACCTGTTGTTGACGTGCAGAGACCTGCGAGTATGTCATGGATGGGAGGACTTGGTATAAAGGGTTGTAAACAAATGACTGTATAGATGCCAATACTAGCTTTTACTACTCCAAATTCCGTTCCCTAATAATAAGATACCTACAAATATAAAGGCACTTAATGAAACACAATTTAAACTTCAGATTAAGAGATGGCTACAAAATAATCCATTTTATAATATGAATGAATTTTTTGAAAATGATGTAGTATTTTAGTTAAATTTTATTATTTTTTACTCTTTTAATATTTTAAATATTGACACATTGTTTTTTACATTATTACATTGACGAGGCCTCCTGTATTCCTGTACCTTCAGGCAAATAAAGAATAAGAATATGAATTACTGTAATGTTTGCAGAATTAGGCACCAAACACAATTTCCAAAATAATTAATTTTCAATTATCACTTTAATATGAAAATAAACAAATTTTTACCCATAGAACATATACAGAATGTAATAACTACATTGCAATAACAGTAACGAACCGCAAAATTATATTGTGCTCTTTTAGCACCATTTACTCTAAATTGAAAAGTAAATTATATGTCACCGTCTAATTCGCCATTATGCATCATAGACAGGGGTCCAGCACTTGATTCTGATGAATTTAATTATGCTGTACTAAAGTAACTACGAACTAAACTTATTTAATTACAAATTGCATTTAAATAACACGGAGGTTCATTGCCTCCATCACATAATCCCGCCATAGCACAGTGAGCTAAAAGAGCATTTCATCGCGCCAAAAATGAAAAATTCCCTAGAATGACAGTTTCCTAGAATAATAAAATCCGTGGCGCTACAGCCCGTGAAGGGTCTAGACCAACCAGCCGGCTGCTGGCCTCACGCCCACATGCCGAAGCAGAGGTGGACGATCATCCAACCAGAATGGAGGTATCGTGTGTTTCCTAGAATAAGTTACATAATATTTATTTAAAGATTAAATCAACTTTAGTAAATATTTCAACTCTCAATAGAGTATTCTACCTTAAGAAAAAAGCGTTAGTCTTACGGGTCTTGGCTAGTATGCTGTTGCCGCAAGATGCCTCTGTTAGTAGAACGAGTGAGGTGTAGTATATCTATCCCACTCTCTTCCTAATACATACCAGTGGCGGTTCCTCGGGGGAGGGAAGGGAGGAACGTCCTCCTCACATTTTCTTCTTTTGAAAGTAAATACCAAATAAAATATGTGCCTTGAAATTCGAGGAAGATTCGATAATTTTTAAGTTCACAGCTATAAGAAAAACTCGGTTGATCGAGTTTTAAACGACGCGCACTCATGTGCTGTAGAAAACTGTGAGAAAGATGCGAGATTGTCTGTGTGGAGGAAAGGCACTCCATTCCTCCTCTACTGCAGTTAACACACATAGACAACAGCGCACTAGCGGCCAGAGAAAGAAGCAGAGTTTTAAAGCGAGTAAATGAACGGAGAGGGAGGAGATTCTCCTCTGAGTCATGGGCGGGAAATAGAAACCGACTGGTCGTGCAGGAAGCTCGCTACCGCTGCCATCTAACGATGTTGCATTCAACCGGACTATAACACATCTAGGAGGAGACACAACAAAAACAGTTTTAACGCAACGCTATGAAAGACACCATATAAACTTCTTAAAAATTATAAATCAAAAATATTATTCATTGCACTTTATATAGGCTACTATTCATGGTTTCAAACTTTCGTGGATATTTGAAAGTTAAAGTCGGGTTTATGTAAAACAAAGAGGAAGTAGTTTTACGTAGTTGGCCCCTGAAATTCACTTCTATTCATTGTTTACTAGACAGGGCAACAGCCAAGTTGTCAGTTGTGTACAAATATATTTGAAACTGAAAGTTGGTACTCCAAACTACATCATTTTTAACATAAAAAATTAATCGGCCACCGGCAGCTTTGAACAATAATGATAGTATGACTTTACAAGAACTGACATTCTTCAAAAGTATGTGATACTGAACTTGTAAAATGTACATGTGGCAACACAGACCAAGTGGGTGGGTGCAGTGTTCTCGCTTTCTTCAGATTATTTCCCATTCCCATTTCCATTTCCATAAAACGGTTAGTAGCTAGTCTCTTCCAACACGTGTGATGCTGTAGTGTGCTCGAAAAATGCTACGAGGTTGTGAATTTCCTTGTAATTGTTAATTTGTGCAATTATTCAACAATGAATGGAAGTGAAATCATAATATATTTTGGACAATTTAGGAAACTCAGTTTACAAGAACAGATTATTGCTATACAGAAGGGAAGGCCAACCCCATCACTACCTGTCTTACATGTATGCATGTAGGCTAATTTGTAACATGTTTCATTCAAGAAGGTGTCATTTAGTGCTGTTAATTTCTTTCCTCCTCTTAAGAAATATGCAGGAGCAGCCACTGATACATACAGTGTTCTAACAAGTTTATCGCATAACATAGGTACAGCTCGATTCAGCGTTAATGGCCCCTGTCCTTGGTTGTTTGTCTAGTGAGTGAGCTGTGTGTTGCGTCATAAGAAAGAAATTGATCAGAAATGTGCACAGGAGGGGAAGAGGAAAGAGGGAGAATGGAAATAATATCTACTGTGCTCCAACCACGAGAAAGTCTCTGCCGGATGAGACGAAGGGGAGTAATGCTGTGAATAAATGTTGATGTCATAAGATGTCATAAGGTCACACACGTGGGTACTCTTATCTCTATTGGCTCGCTGTCATAGCACAAACAATAACATTGATACACACATTTTTATACTACCCTAGTTACAAAATTATATCACTGTTAATCTCCTGGTCTTTCAATCCTTCCATACAAGAAATAACATATGCAGGAGAGCGCATGGTTTTTAAACTGACTTTATAACGATAATATTATATATCTACTTCGCTCCAATAGATGTCGCAATAGTAAGCACATTCCTTTCACGGTTGATCTCCTGGTTGGAGAACAGTATGCTCGAAGTATAGGGACACTCATGTCAAGAAAATATAAGTCATGATGACATTGTTTAGTCAACAGACGTAGTGGTTAGTAACGGGACTTGTGGAAGAATATTGTGTTGTTAAGACGGAATGTACCACGACATGATAAGAAGGAAGTGTTAGGTGTTATGACTGCGCAGCCTGACCTGTGTGACCCAGCCGCCAGCAGTGATGAGTAACTCGCTCTTAGTCTGTCTACTTCAGAGATGGGAAAAGTTGTTATTTTCTCGTAACAGTTCCAATTGTTCCAGTTCCATGAAAATACTAGGTTCTAAATAACAGTTCCAAAATAACAGTACCACCATATATTATTATATAGTCTACGCCGAAGTTCGATCCACAGCACCGGATCGAATCCCTTTCCTCCAGTGTTTTTCCCTTTGAGGCCTGACTCCATGTTGTTACCATAACAGATAAATTCTGTAGGATCAGAAATTAATTTTTACATTTTATATAGGCTATATATATATATATATATATATAGCCTATATAAAATGTTTCAAAAATAAGGGGCATAATTTCATGTATGTATTTCCCATATGTAGACAATCAAAATAGTTCATTACAACATGGGTCCGGAAATGCTTCATTTCCGAGTTATGGCCTTCACAACATTGAAATTCACCGGAAGGTTTTTCTTTCCGCAGGTCGTCATTGCAGAAGATGTTCAAAATGTCCACCTCCTGCTTGAATACAGATCTCACATCGATGTCTCATTGACCTGCGAACTCGATCCCAAACTCCAGGAGTATTGCGTATGTCCTCAGAACATGCCACAATTCGATTCCGAAGGGATTCCAAATCAGGCACCGGAGACACTCCACTGATCAATCGTCAACACATTCACTTCTTACATGATGGCGCTCCTGCACACTTCAGTCGTACGGCTCGCCGGTACTTGGATCGAAGGTTTCCTGATCGATGGATAGGTAGAGGTTGCCCAATTGCTTGGCCTCCATACTCACCTGATCTGAACCCTCTCGATTTCTACTTGTGGGGCCATTTAAAATCATTGGTTTATTCGTCTCCGGTGCCTGATTTGGAATCCCTTCGGAATCGAATTGTGGCATGTTCTGAGGACATACGCAATACTCCTGGAGTTTGGGATCATGTTCGCATGTCAATGAGACATCGATATGAGGTCTGTGTTCAAGCAGGAGGTGGACATTTTGAACATATTCTGTAATGACAACGACCTGCGGAAAGAAAAACGTTCCGGTGAATTTCAATGTTGTGAAGGCCATAACTCGGAAATGAAGCATTTCCGGACACATGTTGTAATGAACTATTTTGATTGTCTACATGTGGGAAATACATACCTGAAATTATGCCCCGTATTTTTTAAACACCCTGTATATATATGTATATATATATATATATATATATATATATATATATATATATATATATATATATATTGGTTGTCATAATGTAGTTCCATACACGGCCGACTTAATGCTAGCTTCGCTTCTCCTTTGAAAGCGAAAGGAGCATCAAGTCGGCCGTGTTCCATAACATCGAGTATATTGTAACAGCAAGTATTTTGTATAACAGGTACAGTACTACTAGAATGTAATGTAACAGTGGTGTTTTGAAACAGATCGTTACGTTATTTTATAGTCAGAACTCATAATGTAGTTCCATAACATCGAGTATTTTTGTAACACCAAGTATTTTGGAACTGCAAGTATTTTGTATAACAGGAGTATGTAATGCAACAGTGGTGTTTTGTAACAGGCCAGCGAGCATAGAGCTCACTGGAAGAGCCACGTACGACTAGTACGTAATGTAACAGTGGTGTTTAGGAACATGTACGTACGTACGACTAGTATGCAATATAACAGTGGTGTTTAGGACGCTAAATGATCACATACTTCCCTGTATGCCATGTGATGCAGTACGATGTCGTAATGAGTCGAGATGTGAATTCCTGGAAATGAAATCTTTTCTAATGCTAAATTGAATTCGTAGATCAGGTTTGTTCGAAGGAGGAAATGTAATGTGCTTTTAAATTATTTGTAAATTGGTCACGAAATCGAAATGGACCCTATTGGTAAATAAATCCTAACCTATTCTTCCTCTTCTGCTTAGCTGAAGGTCACAATTATGTTCAATTTCTCCAAAAATTAGTAAATAAAAGCTATAATCATTTCGGCCGTGCTAAAATTCATATTAATAATGTACCGTCATGAAGAATAATAATCTTATTGTAATGAAATATGAAAATTTACCGTTGTACTTTTTTCTAAGGGGAGGTTGTAACCCCTATCCTCGCCGTGTTAAAATTAGCAACTTCAGGTACACTTATCTCAGAAACTATTCAATCTACATCTATGAAAATTTGCAAGCCTGTCGTTGTGATCATCCTTAACCTACCGACTTTTTCTTAATTTATTAGTTCAGCTAAAAACCAAAAAATGTTAATTTTGATCCAAATCAGCTTACAACCTCCCCTATAAAAGAACTTCAATAATACAGTCATGTTTCAACAGACTTTAGTTTAATTTCAATAATTGGTAATGAAACTAAAACTGTAAAATATTTGGAAACAAAACATAACCTACATATTTTCATCTCCCTTCATAAAATTCACAATGTAGTTACTATAATACAGACATTATGTTTTTGATAGAATCCTATACTCAATTGACATCAGTTCCAAGATAATGTGCACATTTTTTAAAGACGATCTTCGTATCTTTACTATTTATCTTTTACTTTAGTTTCCAACATTTATTTCAGTACGACGAAAGGATTCCCAATTCTGCTTTCAAACAGTGGCGCCAACTTATATGGGCTCGTGGGATCCGAGCCCACCCAATAATTTGTCGTGTTGTGAGGTTTATTTAACTTAAGGCTCGTCAAATGTTTGAGCCCACCCACTATTTTCCAAAAGTTGGCGTCACTGCTTTCAGTAGTACCAAATATGTTCCGTTCTGTGGAACAGACGTTGTCATAATGTAGTTCCAAAGTGAAACGAGTATTTTTAACCGCAAGTATTTCGTACTAGCTCAGAGCAACACTGTTATTTTGGAACGTAGTATTCCAAGGTACTGCTACTTTTTGGAACAGTTCCAAAATAACCGTTACGTTATTTTTTTCCCACCTCTAGTCTACTTACTTTTTGCAGGTGCCAAAATATCTGAATCAAGCTGTACGTTGAGTCCGTTGAAATTATAAAAAAACTATTAATGCCACAATGGTGCCTGCAAAAACATACATTATATTTCATATACATTATAACTAGACTTCGGATATTTAGGCCATTAGGCAATGTATTTGGAACAGCCTGTAGTCCTCCTGAAACGATGCACTAGGCGGAATGGAATATCCGGGGATTGATTTAGTAGCGTCATTGAATATTTCCCAGAAGCTGAACAAATAATTGATAGCTCAGTGTCTCTTTGAATTGCTTCCAAGATAATCTGCAGTTGATACGGATTTGGTGGCAGATCAACTGGCTGCAGAGTAGCTATGTTGTTGTTCAGAGACTCCAGTATGCTGTAATATTGTTCCCTGTGAATGTTGTCATGCATTTGCATGTAAAAGTGATTTACGAAGCAAATTGAGTCGAAATTTTGCAATATATTTCCAGAAATGCAAAATGAAATTATCTTGTTCCTCTCTTTCGTTGCAATCTCGTTTAGTTTCCCATTTCATTATGCTTTTATTTCAATTTTGTGTAGGAGAATGTGGGAGTAGGATTTCTGTTCTACAGCATGTTAGTTTATTTTCTAAATACGTGTTATAAACTATATGCAACAATATTAAAGAAACGATTGAAGATAATAATGGAGAATATTATCTCGGAAGCTCAAAATGGGTTTCGTGAAGGAAGAGCTTGTGTAGATGGCATATTTAGTATAAACCAAATAACAGAAAAACATAGTGAATATAACACACCAACATATATGGCATTCATAGACTACGAAAAAGCCTTTGATAAGGTTAATAGAAATACATTATGGCGTATTTTAGAACAAAAAGGTATACCGAAACATTAATCTATACTAATAATAAATCTGTAGCCGAAATTTTTCTGGTAATTTTCGATTTTCCAAAAATAATTGCTCCTAACATATATAATTAACCACCCTGAAACCGAAAATCGCTTTTTTGAAATTTTTGTTTGTATGTCTGTCTGTCTGTCTGTATGTTTGTTACCTTTTCACGCGATAATGACTGAACGGATTTCTATGAAAATTGGAATATACATTAAGTTCGTTGTAACTTAGATTATAGGCTATATGGCATTCAAAATACATTATTTAAAAGGGGTGTTATAAGGGGGCCTGAATTAAATAAATCGAAATATCTCGCTTATTATTGATTTTTATGAAAAATATTACATAACAAATATTTCTTTGAAAATCATTTCCGATAAGTTTTATTCTTTGAAAAAGTTTGATAGGACTGATATTTAATGAGATAAATGAGTTTTAAAATTAAAATAACTGCCATCTAAGGCCGTGTAATGAATTAAAAAACAAATGACTTCGTCTATAAGGAGCCTTGGACAGCAACAATCGAAAGCTATGAAAGATAGCCTACAGATAATGTTTCTGCGTTTCTATGAAGTAATATCAGAAGCTAAATTAACCGATTTGTATAATTAATTATTAATTCACCATTGGAAAGTGTAGTTTCTCTAGATGGACATAATGCTATAATGTTATCACAGTAACTTCTGAGTGAATCGAGGACAGGTAAGATTAAAATAGATTCTTATGCACCCAAAACTTGATAGGCTATTCTGTATATTCGTTTCCTGTATTTGCTAAACTAATTTTTATGACCAAATGAGTGGTCTCTGGATCAAAATGATCGCATTTTAATTTTTTAATCAAATTTAAATTAAGTAACATATTAAACGATTTATCCTTCTATCAAACACGAATGTTCCATGGATCAAATGTCCTATTTTAATTATGTAATTACTTTATATTTATTTCTAACGGGTGCAGCGGAGCGCACGGGTACGGCTAGTAACAATAATAAGAAGTTTATATGTAGACAACAAAATAATGATATAAACAAGAACAAAGAACGAGGATAAAATAGCAACAATTAACAAAGGAGTGAGACAGGGTTGCCCTCTCTCACCACTGCTTTTTAATATATATATATATATATATATATATATATATATATATATATATATATATATATATATTGACAGTGTCATAGAAGAATCGCAGATACATTTAGAGACACATTTTAAAATTAAGAATAGGGTTTTAGACACAATTTTATTTGCAGATGACCAAGTTCTAATCTGTAGCTCAGAGGATAATTTACAAAAAGCCATATACCAATTAAATACTGTAAGTAAAAAGTATGCATTAAACATCCCCACAGCCAAAACAAAAGTCCTAGCATTCCAAGGGTCCAATACAATCAGGGCTAAAATCATTTTAGAAGGAAAAATGATAGAACAAGTAAACAATTTTAATTATTTAGGCTACAGTGTATCATACGTTAAAATGATGATGTAATAAAAATGATTAATAAATTGAACTATGGGTATATATGTGGAACAATAAAAAGAAACCTCAAGCAAACTAGGAAAGAAACTAAATTTAAATTTTATAAAGTAATGGCAGTGTCCATGTTGCTTTATGGCTCGGAATGTTGGACATTAAGAAAAAGTGAAGAGAGAAAAATAGAGGCCTCCGAAATGCGATTCCTAAGGAGTGTAGCTGGCTACACTTTGTTAGACAAAAGGAGAAAAGATGACATAAGAAAGGAATTAGGCATCTTTAAACTAACAGAGAAGATACACCATTATAGAGCTAAGTGGAGGGAACATGTGGAAAGAATGGAAGAATACTGCATTCCAGAACTGCTATAAGATTACAGACCAACAGGCAAAAGAAACATTGGCAGACCAAAGAAAAGATGGACTCAACAAATGTTTAATGCATGAGACCGGAACAAACCTTTAGAGGCTTAAACCTTGACGATGATGATGATGATTCTTCCGAAAACACACCATAATGCGAGAAATTTTACTGCTTAATAAAAAATTAAATCGCATATTTTTAATTATTTCTTAAAATATTAATTAATACAGATACAAATGCACCAATGTGGAATAAAGTCAGCATGCGTGACCGTGAAACGAAAACTGGGCCGTGTTCTAATCCTGGTTGGAGAAGTTACTTGGCTGTTGACATTTTTTCCGGAGTTTTGTTTCAACTCATTAAGAGCAAATGCTGGGTAACATTCGGTGCTGGACATTGGACTAATTTCTCTAAAATTTTTACCTTCATTTAACTCGGCGCTAAATAAACATCGCAGTTGATAAAACGTCGTAAAATAAACCAATTTTAAAAATGCAAATAGGCTACATATTCTGCGACTCTTGCCTCATACAGTGGGGTGTGTAATCTCAATTGGGATAATCAAATAAATAATTGATCATTGAGACGTGTTATTTTCTATAGGCATAATGTTCATATTTTCAGTGCTGCTTTTTTGTACAATTTCCTGCTCTTCATTGAAATCTGTACGATGTATATCCACCACTCTCTCATTATTGACATTAGATCATTAATTTATCTGGTGGACCAATTAGCATCTCATAACAGATAACAAGTAAGTGATAATCTTCATTTCCAGTCAGGCAATACTATTATTTCCTTGTGATAAATTTCTTTTACTATTCCATTATTTTTATTTTTTTTGTACTCGTATCTTCTCTTTCTATTGTGGGTCAGTGGCTCTTTCATAAAATGCTCCTTTTCCTTTTGATTTTAGGTAGTTAAATATTTGAAACTTTACATACAAACTCTTTTTTATATATTGACAGCTTGCAAGAAGATAGGCTGTTTCAATACATCTTCCTTCGTCGATTTCAATTACTCGTAGATGAAATTATGCGCCTGAGCATTGGGGAGATTGAGTCGATACTTCGTAAGGTATTGATACATTCTTCTGAAGCTCTTCTTGGATCACCTGGTGATGACGTGGAATTTTTCTGTTCGTTTCTGTATAGATAAATTTTATAGTGGATTTTATCTTTCATAACTAAATGGAAATTAATTAGACATTTCATTTTCACACAAACCTGTTTTTTATTTTCGAACTCATCCTCTTTCACAATAGCCCTGCCAAGACTCTGGAATTCGATACCTGCTAGCATCAGGGACTGTCGAAATAAAATTCAATTCAAACGCAAACTTACTAGGCACTTGGTCAGTAATTGAGACTCGTTCAGACATGGTTTCTTGTAAATAGTTCTTTTAATCTACCACAAAATATCTCAATATCCGGTAATTTCATCACTATAGAATTTTGTTATTGTAGGTTTAATTTGTAATTTAGTAAATACAAAAATATTCTTTGTTCTTAACTTCTATGATAAAATGTCTAGCTTTCATTAATCAGGTATTCTTGTCGTACTTTAATTTTTATTGTAATTGTAATTGTAAATTTAATATTAATTGTAATCTTATTGTTCATGTTATAGTTGTAATCCCCTGGTAGAGGGGCAGAGAAGGCCTGACGGCCTTATCTCTACCAGGTTAAATAAATAAATCTAATCTAATCTAATCTAATTTTCTGCATTAGCGTTTGGACAGTCCGTAATAGAAATGTCTTATTACATTGAAATAAAATTCTTTTTCTGCTGTCTTCTCTGAATCATGGAAAATACTTACGCTTAGGTAAAAAGGAACAAATCCTGCCAATTTAAATCCTAAAAGTTAATTCGATTTTATTTTATTGGTAGCAGCTTTACCATAGGACTTAATGAATAAAGCAGTAAACCAAATTCAGAAATTCTGCTGCCAGGGTTATCTTCATAAATTCAGATGATATCATGATTTTATAGGATAAAAATGGCTTGCCAGGAGTTTGCAACATACTTGATGTATGAGATGAAACATTAGCAATGTGAGATCCAGTAACTCTTGCTTTAAGAATCGCTTGTAGAAACTTGTGAATCATATTACCACTAGGACTGGATTTTGTGGGCTTGCATTTATGCAGTTTGAACCGTAACTCATGTCATTATTTTTAAGGGGGTTATTCATTGAGATATTTCAAACAAAAATATTAATACAATTTTGCTAGTTTTTGTTTCCTTTTCCAGATAAAAATTGTTTTGTATGAAACATTTCATTGCGTGTTCTGGGAAGGTCATTGATTTATTTCTCAACATCCTCAGTCGAATTAAGAGAGCTGTGCATTATGGTAATAAGTTATTGAAAGAACTTTAGTCTTGTCCATTAAATTTGCAGATATTTGATCCAAACAAATGTGACTTTTCGTTCTGCAAAAGAATTTTAAAGTATTACATTTGTTCGGATCAAATTTCCGTACATTTAAAAGACAAAACTAAAATCCTTTCAATCATTTATTATCATAATATGCTGCTCTCTTTTATGCCCAAGACTTTTTTTTTTGTTGAATATTTTCATAATTTTCGCACGCCACATGAAACTGAAATGGAAGTTAATTATTGTGCTGCAGGCTCCTTTGATTTTTCTAGTATACACAGCAATGAATGTATGTATTTATTTACACTGCAAGTGGGCAAGCACCCGGTGGCAGTGGTATATACAATATTAACAATACACAATAAAATGATAAGCAATACACAATAAAATTTACAATACATAATACAATTTACAACACATATACAATTTTATACACAATACAATAAGAATACACAATACAATTTAACACAATAATAATAAAACATAAAATAAAACACCTAATTTTACAACACAACCTACATAATTATGTATAAATCCTACATAAGTTTCAATAGTCTTTCACTTTACTCTCATCTCATTCCCTGTAGTGGCACTATGACGCATTTCACTGACACTTTAGCACACATTTCACTGACACTTTAGCATACATTTCACTGACACTATAGAACACATTTCATTGACGCTACAAATTATCACTGATCGGAACTGTTCACTGCACTGTAAAACCATAACTTCACTGACTCACCTCGCTTCACTGATACAACAGTTCAAATAAGTCAAATAATTACATCCTTATACATACTTATAAACAGAACTACATTTAAGCTAAACATTTCTAGTCTAAGGCCCTCTTACACGCTATTTTTAAATAATTTACAATTCAAACCAAGGAAGTAAACTCGTCAGCCTAGATAAATACATGTGACCTTAAAAAATTAAATGTTGAATGTCACCTTAATTTTAATTTGCACTTTATACACAACTTTTTAAGTTATTCTTGAATCTCCTTAAGGAAGGACAGCCCTCAAAGACCGCTGCAGGTAGGTCATTCCAATCATTTATAGTTCTATTTAAAAATGAGAATTTACCTACATCCGTTTTCTGTTTCCTACATTTGATTTTATAATCATGATCGTTCCTACAATAGTACGTTGGCTTTTCTAACCGAGCCGTTATGTCTACCCATGCTTTCTGACCTAGATGTGCTCTATATAATGATGTTATTCTAGTTTTCCTACGTCTGTTTTCCAAAGTTTCCCATTTAAGTTCTTTTATCGTATCGTTTCCATCTTCTCTTTTACCTTTAACAAATTTAGCTGCCCTATACTGGATTCTTTCTAAGGAATTTATCTGATATATTCTATAGGGATCCCAACACGTAGTTCCGTATTCCATTAACGGTCGCACTAACGTTAGATATGCTATTTCCCTCGATTTGGGGCTAGCCTTTCTCAAGATTCTCATAATAAAGTGAAGTGCCCTCCATGCTTTGCCTGTAACATTATCTACATTTTCTCCCCAAGAAAGTTTGGAGTTTAAATAAGTTAATTTTGTAATTAATTCCTTTGCATTTTGCAGAAAAATAGTTAATGCAGAATGTTTGCGAAAACGCAACACTAGGCAGATATGGGTTAAATTGACTGAGCATAATGGAAATTAAATCAATGGCTTTCCCAAAACACTATCAAATTTTCATGTGAAACAATTTTTATTTCGAAAACGAAGCAAAAACGAGCAAAATTGTATTTGTTTGAATTATCTCAAAGAATAACCCCCTAAAATTAAGAATATTACTTACTATTCACTCTGTAAACTTAGTGTAGAATGTAGATAATGAATTCATCTTAGTCAATTCATCCACTGTCCGTGATGTTACAGATGGAACATCAGATGGCAAACATTACAGTGATATGAACCACAGAATTTCACTTTGCCGCAGTGTTATCATAAATTAAATTTGAGCTCGTTTTTATGGAACTTACTTACAAAAAATTGCTTTTGCCGCCCCCACACATAAGCCAGCCATCGGTCCCTATCCTGAGCAAAATTAATCCAGTCCCTACCATCATATCCCACCTCCCTCAAATCCATTTTAATAGCATGCTCCATTTACGTCTCTACTTCCCCAAGGTATTTTCCCTCAGATCTTCCAATTAACACTCTATACGCATTTTTGGATTTGCCCATACTAGCTACATGTACCGCCCATCTCAAACGTCTGAATTTAATGTTCTCCATTCTCCTGTAACTTCATTCCTCTTAGCTCCAAATATTCTCGAACACCCATAACTTCTGTTCTTCCTTCAAAGAGAATGTCCAAGTTTCACAACCATACAGAACAACCGGTATTATAACTGTTTTGTAAATTCTAACTTTCATTTCTTTTTAAAGCAGACTACTGGGTGTTCAGTTCAAAATGTGTCTTGGCTCGCTGTATGCCGTCATGTGGCTAGCCGATGAACCTAGAGAATTCAATCTTCCTACACTTCCGCAGCTCAGGTGTATAATCTAAGAGGCAGAGAAGTTGGCTAGCAAGTACGGCGTTCATTCTGAAGAGTACGTACCGATACGTACGGTAACGCCGGTAGTGGCAGGAATGTGAAGTGTTTGGAAATACGTACTGTCGGGATATGGGGAGAGGGTTAAGACGATTACTTACGTATTTGTTGACATTAACTTCGACGGTCAACATGGACACGGAGCATTTGATTTGTGTTGTGGAATGTTGCCGTACGCAACCGATGATAACAAATACCCTGCGTACGACTTGCCGGCGCAAAACACAGTTCGAAAGAGGTTATGGTAGCACACAGACTGTACAGACCGCCATCTGTTGCTACGACGTTCAAGTTATACCGTACACGTTCTCAAGTTCAGATTGAAGAACGCCTTAAATAATTGGCAACTTCTCTAACATATAAGTTGAAACTCGCTTCAAATCGGTGACCCAACAACAGTGACGTCATGACACATTTTGAAATGAACACCCAGTAGATGACAAAAACTTAAAAAAATAACTCGACACCGACAAATGGATACTTTAAAGTAGAAAGGTGCAAAGTGCCAAAATCCTAGAAAACGAAATTATTACGCAGAAAAGTGCAATGTGCCTAGCATAATGATATATGAAAGAGGCTACATCCACATGTGTTTCATAAGAGACATATTTAGATGTTACGTTGCCAGCACCATGCAGTTTCAGACGGTAAGCTGCATCATAGAAGGGCAGAGTGTGCACAAAATATTATGAAGACAGACATCAGTTTTTCACAGTTGCCTGATAGTAATGCTTGTTCCCTTGCAATGGATCTTCAACAGGTCATGTCTGTGCCCACACTTATATACAGCGAAATGTTTTACAGGCGTCAGCTTTCGCGTTATAACTTTGGAGTTTGTGTACGTGATACAATGCAGTCTTACATGTGTATGTGGGATGAAAGCATCGCGAGTAGCGGTGCCAATGAGATTGTCTCGTGTCTACTAAAACTGATCAATACGAACATAACAAACAAGAAGAATCTGATAATCTGGAGCAATAACAGTGCAGCTCAAAACAAAAACCGTGTAATGGTTTTCATGTGTCTCTTTTCAGTTGCCATTGGTTTACTTGACCACATAGAACATTTCCTTCTCAGTGGCCACAGGTTCTTGCAATGCGATTCTGATTTCCCTTTGATTGAAAAACGAAAGTAAGTGACAAAAGCCTTCATTCCTAGTGACCTTCTTAAAATCGTACAAGACTCTAAAGTTGTAAAACCATTTCAAACAGTTCCAATGCTAGAGTCATATTTCCTTAATATTCAAGATGTTGCTGATCAACTAATTTCCATCAAGAACTTGAATATTTCTAAGGCATGTTGCATTCAGTATGATGTTAGTAAAGCAGGTAGTGTAAACAGTCCCATGATAATGGAGCAATGCATACCATTAAAGTGCTTAAAAAAATGAAAGATGTGCAGTCAGCATTGTTTCAAGTTAAAGTACAAAATAGGGAATTTACTGAAGAAGAGAAGGAGGATCTACTAGCAATAATTCCCTACCTTCCAAATGAGCATAGGCAGTTCTACAGGCAGATCTGTGAGTAAAAATTGCTCCGGAATAGGAAAAAACAGGTATTGGACTTTGAACCATTCTACTGCAACTGTACCCACTACTTAACCCTTTTCACAATTTGTGTTATATAATTAAATATGGAGAAATAATGTCTTTACATACCACTATTATTAATGAGTAAACACTGCACTATTGCTGTTTTCTATAAATAAAAAAAATGACAGAAATATGTGTACAATTATTCTTATAGCTACATTTGTTAATCTTATCTCCAATGTTTCATTTTGGCACTTTGCACCCTTCTACTTTAAATTATCTAAATTATTTATAGTTCCAGTGTTAAAAGTATTAAAACATATGGCCATGAAGTATGACAGATGTGGAAACAAAATAAGAAAAAAGAAGTGATATGCACTGTAAATTGACTTTTGGCGTCGCTCTGCAGGAATTAGTCAATTAAATTATGTACTTCACTATTATAAGACAACAAATGCAACTGGAGAATACAATTTTTATAGGTTGTTTGAACAAATCATCTTGCATGATATGGTCATGTGTGTTCAGAACCATTTCGTTTTCTTCTGCCCATTCTGTGATTAGGTCCATGGCGATCTGTAACTCCTCTTTGTTGTTCGATGCGATAGCCATGTCACCCGCATATATGTACGTTCTGATCTCTTGTGTCTGTTTCGCGATTTCTCTTGTCACGTCATGTCTGTAGGCGTTAAAGAGAATTGGATTTAGTGGGTCGTCCTCCAGTACCCCATTTGTTTGACTATCCACTTTGACTGACTGATGTAGTCACATATTTGTATATAGTTTTCTTCTATTAGTCTTGTTAGTGTTGATTTGCCAATGATTCTCTCCAGATTCTATAGCATCTTGGCCCTATTTACCGTAGTTTAATAGTTTAAAATTATATGTCTAAAAAGAAAATGTATAGACAAGGTCAGTTAAAATGTAACAATTACAAAGATATTGTACAATCAACAAATTCGTCAAAATTATAAAACTGATTTTAAATTAACCAACTAGAGGTGTAAAATTTGAGAGCAGCTCTGCTTAAATAAAAAAATATGAGATGTAAATTTATTTTCAACCTTGAATGACATTTGACAAAAGTTTTTTGGCATTTAGCAAGTCTACATGTTATGATATTAAAATCATTTCCTTGTCTTGTGTCATAGGAATGAATATCATTTCTTAATGTTAAATTCGGAAGATTATCTTTAACATACAAAAATAACTCTAAAATATATATATATTTATTACAGTCATGATTTTGTTTTTCACAAATAATGGTTTACAATGTTCATTAAAAGCTGCTTTTGATATAATTCCTATGGTCCTTTTTTGAAGCAATAAGGCCCTATTTATAAAAGCACTGTTGCCCCATAGCAATATTCCATAGGTAAAGGACTTTTAAAGTAAGCAAAATAAGCATCACGAATACAGTTTTCAGGCACAACAGTTTTTAATCTCTTAAGGAGAAACAAGGTTCTTGAGAGTTTAGTAGAAATATGATCAATATGACTTTCCCATGTCAACTTGTAATCAATAATAATTCCTAACATATTAAACTCATGATCGATCTTCTTATGAGTAAAAATCACACGTTCAGTGTTAGCTGGGTTCAACAGAAATCCATTTGCATTAAACCAAACATCGGCATCTCTTAGATTATTTATGTTGAGCAAAGCTTTTCAAACAGTTAATATCACTATGGTTAATTAAGAAAGTACTGGGTGTTCATTTCAAAGTGTGTCATGACGTCACTGTTGTTGGGTCACCGATTTGAAGCGAGTTTCAGCTTATATGTTAGAGAAGTTGCCTATTATTTAAGGCGTTCTTCAATCTGAACTTGAGAACGTGTACGGTATAACTTGAACGTCGTAGCAACAGATGGCGGTCTGTACGGTCTGTGTGCTACCATAACCTCTTTCGAACTGTGTTTTGCGCCGGCAAGTCGTACGCAGGGTATTTGTTATCATCGGTTGCGTACGGTAACATTCCACAACACAAATCAAATGCTCCGTGTCCATGTTGACCGCCGAAGTTAATGTCAACAAATACGTAAGTAATCGTCTTAACCCTCTCCCCATATCCCGACAGTACGTATTTCCAAACAGTTCACATTCCTGCCACTACCGCCGTTACCGTACGTATCGGTACGTACTCTTCAGAATGAACGCCGTACTTGCTAGGCAACTTCTCTACCTCATAGGTTATACACCTCTGCGGAAGTGTAGGAAGATTGAATTCTCTAGGCTCATCGGCTAGCCACATGACGGCATACAGCGAGCCATGACACATTTTGAACTGAACACCCAGTAGTATCATCCGCGTACAGAACAGTATCAGCATTTATATTGTAAGCTAGGTCATTAGTAGCTAGCAAAAAAATATCGGACCCAATACGGAGCCCTGAGAAACTCCATAATAATAATTCATAACATCAGATTTCTTACCATTAAACGAAATACTTTGTTTGCGATCTAATAAGTAAGATTCAAAAAGCATCAACTCACTTCCTATGATAACCAAATAACTTAATTTAGTCAAAAGAATTCTATGATCAACACAATCAAAAGCTTTGCTCAAGTCACAAAAGGTTGTATGAAAATAAACATTATTTTCAAATGCCTTCAATACTTGCTTTACAAGAGACCTAACTGCACCTATGGTGTTATGTTTACACCTGAAACCATATTGCTGATAATATAACAATTTGTTAGACTCTAAATACAATACAAGTAGTTTTTTTAATTACCTGATCAAAGAGTTTTGCAAAAACAGAAACATTAGAAATTCGTCTATAATTACTGGGGTCATCTTCATGGCTTTTTTTAGAAATAGGTGTCACTCTTGAAACTTTTAAGGATTCAGGAAAAATACCCTTTTTTAGTTAATCGTTAATACATATATTCAGCGGCTTTTGTATATATGGCATAATTTCTTTAAGAAAATTATTTCAAATACCATAAAAATCTTTTGTTTCAGAACTCTCCATTTTGTAAAGATATAAAATATTTCATCACTTATAACTTCTTTCCAGTTTTATATGATATTCTATTGAATTTGGTATTCCTAAGAAACTAGTTCAATTAATTAAAATGTGTCTCAGTGAAACGTACAGCAGAGTTCGTATAGGTCAGTTTCTGTCAGATGCGTTTCCAATTCACTGTGGGCTAAAGCAAGGACATGCACTATCACCTTTACTTTTCAACTTTGCTTTAGAGTATACCATTAGGAAAGTCCAGGATAACAGAGAGGGTTTGGAATTTGCGGATGACGTTAGGAGAAAATCCACAAACGATTAGGGAAAACACGGGAATTTTACTGGAAGCAAGTAAAGAGATAGGTTTGGAAGTAAATCCCGAAAAGACAAAGTATATGATTATGTCTCGTGACGAGAATATTGTAAGATATGGAAATATAAAAATTGGAAATTTATCTTTTCTTAAAGAAGAGGTGGAGAAGTTCAAATATCTGGGAGCAACAGTAACAAATATAAATGATACTCGGGAGGAAATTAAACACAGAATAAATATGGGAAATTCCTGTTATTATTCGGTTGAGAAGCTTTTGTCATCCAGTCTGCTGTCGAAAAATCTGAAAGTTAGAATTTATAAAACAGTTATATTACCGGTTGTTCTGTATGGTTGTGAAACTTGGACTCTGACTTTGAGAGAGGAACAGAGATTAAGGGTGTTTCAGAATAAGGTGTTTAGGAAAATATTTGGGGCTAAGAGGGATGAAGTTTCAGGAGAATGGAGAAAGTTACACAACACAGAATTGCACGCATTGTATTTTTCACCTGACATAATTAGGAACATTAAATCCAGATGTTTGAGATGGGCAGGGCATGTAGCACATATGGGCGAATCCAGAAATGCATATAGAGTGTTAGTTGGGAGGCCGGAGGGAAAAAGACCTTTAGGGAGGCCGAGACATAGATGGGAAGATAATATTAAAATGGATTTGAGGGAGGTGGGATATGATGATAGAGACTGGATTAATCTTGCTCAGGATAGGGACCAATGGCGGGCTTATGTGAGGGCGGCAATGAACTTACGGGTTCCTTAAAAGTCAGTAAGTAAGTAAATAAGTAAGTTTAACTTCTTTCCATCTAAAGGCCGTTACAAGTTTCCGTGATTTCATCAGTAATTCATTATATAGAAATTTTAGAGCTAGATATATTTTATTTTACTTTATTTGTTCTTCCTTTGAGAAACCTCTGAAGATTAGATACATTTTTCCTGCATTCCTGGTAATAATTTCCTGTATGTCTTGTACGAGACCTCCGACAGCCATCAGCGTCGATCTTCAGATACAGATTGATGAATAAGCTATTACACGAATATCATAAGATATTCTACGTGTTGAAAATATGGCAAAAATTGTTATAGTATAATCTATTTCTCTTTCACTAAGGGTAAAATATTTAACTAAACATTGCTTTAGATTTTAAAATATTTTATGCTCGACCATGCCGAAATGTAGTAATTATACACCTGGTAGCAGCCCTTTAATGGACCTCATTAAAGTACACCTATTCATTAAAGTTCAGGTGTTCAACCAATGAGAAAATACCATTGTAGCAATATGAAAGCGCAAGTATCGATAATTCTCGGATATGCAATCGAAAGACAACTAGCGCGGGATTAGACAATATTAAACTCAGTCGAAAAAAACAACACACAAATTAACATCAATTCACCGTCATCTTCCAGCCTTTCACAAAGCACATTCCCGCAAATTCATTTCACCAATTGCCGGAAAAAAATCAATAAGATCGAGCATAAAAAGTCGTATGAAACTTGACTATAATGGTAATTAAGACGCTCGTATGAAAATATTGAAACTCGCTTGCGCTCATTTCATAAACATACTCGTGTCTTAATTACTACCTTTAGAGGCTCGTTGCATAATGTATTAATTCTTTACTTGATAACTTAAAAAATACAGAGTACGAGTGAAGATTATAGCAAGTAACGTGCACTTAAAGTTTTAGGTACATTTAACATAGTGGAAAAACAAGTTACCAGTTAGAATGTTTTTTTTTTAACTTGAATAAGAAAGTAATTATTTGTCTTTTATGCTCGACCATGCCGAAATGTAGTAATTATACACCTGGTAGCAGCCTTTTAATGCATGTCATTAAAGTACACCTACTCATTAAAGTTCAGGTGTTCAGCCAATGACAAGTCAGCTTTGTACCGTTATATCGATTATTCTCGGATATGCAATCGAAAGATAATTAGCGAAAAGTCACGGAGGCTGGAAATCCAATACTGTCGCACAAAGTTATGTTCTGTTACTATAATAATTAGCGTTAATTGTAAATAATATTCAAATGAATTCAATTTGTTATCTCGTTTTTCAATTCTAAATCAATTTCCAGGTTATATCAGAGTAATCTTCATCTTATTCTCTGCCAAGGTCAATGACATTCGGCCTAGGAAAAAATCAATAATTTCGCGTCTGCGCACATCTCACAATTCAGGTCAGTTCGCACATAACCATAACAAGACCTAATTTTAAATAATTTCAAGTTAGAAATATGGTCGAGCATAAAAAGTCTTATGAAACTTGCCTATAATTGTAATTAAGACGCTCGTATGAAATCATACTTGCGTCTTAATTACTACCATTATAGGCTCGTTGTATAATGTACTATTATACCTCTGGATTCAGACTGATTCGTTGTATAACAATGCCTTTTTTTACTCCACTCTGAGCACTGAAAGCCTAGAAATATTGAACTAAATTTCTGTAATGAAATGCTTTAATTGTACATGAATTACTACCAAGTGCTCTTTCACTCAACCTTTATAACAGGGAAGTAAATCTGCAATATCATAACCACGATGAAAGCATTGGTATAGTTCCCATACTAATATTGATATTAACCTTCACATTGCTGGAATTCTCAGTAATTGGCATTACGTTGAATTCACCGGCACAGAAATTGACACCACAAGGGAAGCACGCACACATATGAACTGCATATTAGCAGCGGTTCCCCCTGATTGTACTCCATGATCTCGCCTTTATGCAAAGCGTTCACTTTGACTAAGCATCTCCGAGACTTGTTTGTATGTCTCTGTCTCATATTTGCACATAAATGGATGTTATTTCCCCATCCCTTGTACATTGTTCCGTCAAGCTTCTTGAGGCTCGGTCCCTAAGGGGGAATGACGGGCGAAGAAGCTGGATCGGATCCCTTGAAGCTGGGAATTACAATGAGAATATAGCTGCAGAAAGCTTCTCTATCTGGAGGACTTAGCGTAGCAGCCCAGCTGGTATTTGTAGCACTGTCACATAAAATTGAACAAGAATTCCACAGGCTGATTCCAAAACTTTGATAGAGACTGAATTTAACTGTAGGGTTATTATGTTTTCAACTTATGTGTAGTGTTTGAAAGCAATAATCATTAGCATCACCATCATTATTAACATATTCAATGGACTGTTGCAGTTTTTCAGTGTTACAGAAGAATAGTTTTGTTTAAATATGTTACAAATAAAGTGAAACTAATGTGCTAGGCTACGAGCGCTAATCCGTTGTATAAGAAGTGTTTAGTCAGTGAATTTAATAATAGGTTAAAACTTTAGTGAAATAGTAACAAGGGTTAGGGGTCTATATTAAATAAGTTTAAATGTATGATGGTATTTACAAGAAGGCAGTATTTAGTTATTGATGAGAGAAGGGGAATGAAGTTAAATGTAGGAATAGTTTTAAGTGTAGTTAAGAATAAGAGAAGGGAAGTAGGAAAAGAAATGAATAAATTAGAATGATGGTTAAGTGAAAGTGAAGGGACACGAAATACATAAGAGTAGTAAAAAAACAGATTTCAAGGGTCACATTACGTCTGTGTTAAAGTTGTAAATAGTGTAAGTAAGGGACTGCTGGCCCGAATACAGAAATGTGAAGGGTCAGCACGACCGAGTATGTTGAGGAATATATCATATCATATCATATCACATATCATATCGTATCGTATCGTATCGTATCATATATATCATATCATACATATCGTATCATACACGCATATCATATCATATCATATCATATCATATCATATCATATCATATCATATCATATCATATCATATCATATCATATCATCATATCATATCATATCATATCATATCATATCATATCATATCATATCATATCATATCATATCATATCATACAGGCGTGGACAAATTATTAGCAAAATTGGAGATTTTTATTATATATTTTTACGAAGTATGATTCTTCAATTTAGACTACAGTTGACATCTTTGCGTATTTCCAAATTATTAGAAAAATCGAAGATTTGTATTGCATATTTTTTTACAAAATTTCACTCTTCAATTTAGACTACAATTGATATTTTTGCATATTTACAAATTATTAGCAAAAGTGAAGATTTTTTGTATAATTTTTACAAAATTCGACTCTTCAATTTGGACTACAGGTGACATTTTGGATATTTCCAAATTATTAGCAAAACTGAAGATTTTTATTATATATTTTTACAAAATTTGACTCTTCACACTTTAGACTGCAGTTGACATTTTCGCATATTTACAAATTATTAGCAAAATTGAAGATTTTATTATATATTTTTTATAAAAATTGACTCTTCAATTTAGGATAGCCTACATTTGACATTTTTTTCATATTTCTATCTACTGTAATGATAGAAATATGCAAAATTGTCAACTGTAGTCTAAATTGAAAAGTCAAATTTTGTAAACAGAATTATCATAAAAATCGTCAATTTTGTTAATAATTTGTCCACGTCTGTATCATATCATATCATATCATATTGTATCATATATCATATCATATATCATATCATATCCTATCATATCGTATCATGTATGTATCATATAAAATATATCATATCACATATCATATCACATATCATATCATATCATATATCATATCATATCATATATCATATCATGTCATGTCATGTCATGTCATATATCATATCATATCATATCATATCATATCATATTGTATCATATATCATATCATATCATATATCATATCATATCATATCATATCCTATCATATAGTATCATGTATGTATCATATAAAATATCATATCATATCACATATCATATCATATCATATCATATAATATCATATCATATCATATCATATCATATCATATCATATCATATCATATCATATCATATCATATCATATCATGTCATGTCATGTCATGTCATGTCATATCATATCATATCATATCATATCATATTGTATCATATATCATATCATATCATATATCATATCATATCCTATCATATAGTATCATGTATGTATCATATAAAATATCATATCATATCACATATATCATATCATATCATATCATATCATATCATATCATGTCATATCATATCATATCATATCATATCATATCATGTCATATCATATCATATCATGTCATATCATATTCAATGGATTAAACCCGTTTGCCTCTTCCAGGTTTGTCCTATCTGTTTCTGTTCCATGTTTGAAGTTTTGAAACTATAAAATTGTAAACTCCTAAATTTATAATCAAGTTTATACAATTAACTTCTTATTGCATTTAGGGCCGATTTTACCAACATGTTACTAATCCACAATTAACTAATTGTAATTTAACTCGAAAACGGATTTGAAAGGCATGGTGGGGACCGATAAGCTAATGCATTGAAATTAGGAATAGTCAGGGTCCGTCTGTGCTTATCTGCTTAACAAATATTAATTGTTAGAATACTTGTCACATTATTTATTCAGTTTAACGTTTCCGGCTTAAATAAGCCATCTTCAGAAATTTTTTATGCCTAATTCATGTAGTAGTCACCTAGTAATGTAGTTCTCCGTAACACACAGAGCAAATTACAAGACAGACAAATATAGTCACTTATGTAGAGAAGATAAAGATATATATCTATAGATCTCTGTAGGAAATCGAGCCCTGTCCCCAGAATTTTTGGCCTGAAAACCCTATAAATATTAGCTTCATACATAAATTCGCAGCGTGTTTTATTAAATTTAAAATTAGTTATTTTACATAAATAAAATACATATACTAATCAATAATATATAAAAATTATTTTCCTTTGTATGATTGACTCTCAATGTTCTACAAGTTTTTCGATCCCACGCCTGAAGAAATCCGAATATTTAGAGTTTAAGAAATCTTCAAGCCAATTTTGAAGATTAGCTTTTTATTTAAAGAGATTCTCCGGAGATTGCTGAATAGTGTGCGGGAAGGATTAAAATCTGAACTGAGAATGGCCAGAAGAGCTTGCATGTGGAATAACTTCGCAACCAAGCTCTTGAATAACCGCTTTTGCAATGTTAATAGTAAACGGACTGGCACCATCAGGCTGCACAATCACATGATGCAGTCTTCCCTGTCATTCTTCTTCAATCACGGCCTCAAAACGACTGCCACTTGTTGGCAATCAATCTCAGCAGTGATGTTATATTCCTCGGAAGCAATTCATGTGTCTTCGTTGTCTCACCATGTACATAAAATTAACTTAGGATGAATACCAGCTTCGCAAGAGGAGTTATTTCAATTTAGGAATCAGCCATTCCGTTCTCTTCATGCTGTTTATGTAAAGGCAGCATTTTTCTTCACCAGTAACAGTCTGGGGCAAATAAAGCGTTTTTTTTTTTTCGAGCTAAACGGTGTCGAGTAAGCAAACAAGCTCAAATGGTGACACACTGATTTTTATTTCCACAATTTTTCTCAATCCCAAATTCCGTTGCAAGGACACGTTTTTGCGTACCTTTTCATTGTTTATCCTCCTATTTCCCTATATAAATTTAAATCAATCGAAGAGAATATGAACAGGAAAGCCACATATTATGCCGAAAAGATATTAATAATCTCAGCAGCGCAAGTCGTTACGGCATTGGTCTAATGAACCAGTTAATAGTAGTAGCTCAAGGTTCGATTCTCCCACAATATTCTTTTTTTTTAATTACAAATTTGCGATCATATATGTTTCGCAAAGCTATATTTATTTGGCGACATCTCTTAGAATATGCCCAAACTCTAATAAATAATAAGCCTCTCCCTCTCTTCCATGCAATGTCTCGTTATTACGCTTGAAGATAGCAGAAAGACAACACCTCCGTTAACAAGTCATTGCCCTGGTTTGCGTAGGTTATTCTGCGTCGATGGCGGCCAGAGAGATTGGAGTCCCATTGTCAACTGCTAAGCGGTGGGCTAAATTTTTTAATCGAGAATGGTGAAGTTGTGAATCGTTCCATTCCTGGTCGGACGCGCATCTCTACAAGAGAAGAGGACGCCATGTTATTAAGAGAAGTTGAAAACCACTCCTTTAGAACTGCCTCTCAACCCAAAATGATGTCCAAATTTCCAGATTCCCCACACACCGTGAGAAGACGTTTTAGAGAGTGTGCATACTGTGTCCTCGAGCTGTGAGGAGGGAACATTTGACGATGGAGCATGCCGTGGACCGTGTAGCGTATGTTAGTCTCGAAGGAACTTTGATTGGAGAAATGCCATTTTCTCTGACGAGGTAATTATCTCCAGTAGCAACGATGGTCCTCCTCTAGTGTATCATATGGATGGCCACCG
Organism: Periplaneta americana; assembly: GCF_040183065.1. Classification (NCBI taxonomy): domain Eukaryota; kingdom Metazoa; phylum Arthropoda; class Insecta; order Blattodea; family Blattidae; genus Periplaneta; species Periplaneta americana. The sequence continues at coordinate 182,053,373 of NC_091124.1, forward strand.
ATATGATGAGCGCTTCTTGAGACGACTTAACAAGTCGGGTCGCGTGAGCGTCGCATGTGGGGGGGTGGATGTTATACGATGGGGCAGGACTTCTGGAACGCATCCATAGTCGGTTTGCGGCAGAAGTCTACAAACACGTTTTGGCAAATGTAATGATCCCTTCCGCTCGAGAACGATATCCAGAAGGAACATTTTTCTTCCAGCAGGATAATCATGCGGTACACATCGCTAACCGGATTCAAAGATGGTTTACGAGAAGGCCTGATGTCGATCTGGTCGACTGGACTCCAAAATCACCAAATATGAATCCGACTGAAAATTTGTGAGCTACAGTCAAACAGATCCTACGCTCTAATTGGGCAGAACAACCACCCGTTCAGACACCTGAGGAATTGTGGGACAGAGCTCTAGATGCGTGGGAGGAGGTGACCATGAATTTAGACCTATTCTATAATCTTGTGGACTCCATGTCGCGCAAAATGAGGGCAATTGTTGACGCAGATGGTGTGTGAACGAGATACTAGTCCCTACCACAGGCCTTTTTTGTTAATATAATAACAAATTGTTTGTTTCTTGTTTATACAATTATTTATGTATGTTTGATATGCGTCCGCTTTTTTAGGATGTGAAACAAGTATTTTTGTTTATGCAGGCCAGGTCTCGCCTATTATTAGCCCACAAGTGATGTGCAATAGTATTTTTACAAGGCCGACCTAACGAAGTTTATGAACAAATGTCACATCACATTTAAACTAATAAATTAATTAAAAACTAAAATAAAAAAAAACAATTTTATCGTACCAGGAGGCGAACTCACAACTTCTGGCAAGGATGTCAGACATCTTATCACTGGGCCACACACAGCTCATAAGGTGGACTACATTGTAGACGGACGAATTTCAATGAAGAGACAACAAAGCAATGCCGTGAAGTGCAGTGCGTTCACACGAGTGAACAGCGCGATATAACTTAGCATTTCTATCGACCAAGAATCGGTCCATTCATTTTGCCGTTAAGTATACATCTGTTATCAGCCAGTACGGCTCATTTGACAATATGTATCAGAGGAAGAACAATTGTTTACATGTATCTGAAGTCTGACTAGTGTAATATGTAGCTAATCGACGATGTATACAATGGAGGGGGAAAGAAACTGGCAATCCTAAACCCATTATCTCCTAGTTGCGTCATAAGTGGTGCCTTCTTCGTATTACTTGTGAGATTCAGACCTGTCTTCGGACATTTGACTAAACAGCAACATATATGTATATCTATATATATATATATATATATATACATATATATACATATATATATATAGTTCAATATTCAATTTCGCTTATTTGTTTGCTTCCACTGCGCTATTTTGGTCAAATTGAAATCGCCGCTTACATCTGACCTACTAGTTGTATGCTGTGAAGCGTTTCATAAGGTATTGAGAATCAGTTTTGAATACGTGGTGTGTGGAACGTTTAACATTAAAATGACAAATCCAACATAAAAATTAGAAAAAGAAAAGCGCTACAAGTTTATCTATCAACCTCTTATAATAATTATTTCATAAGTTAAGTGTAATGTTTGTTCATCCAAATTTGACTTTCAAATATTTACCCTACTTTCAGACAAAATGTAATAATGATTTCTTGAACATATCCAGAGGGCTGCAAGAATTTTTCGCTTCAAGAAATTTGAATTCAGGAAGCATAGTAAGAAGTAATTAATATGCATGTGGCCCAGATAGAATAATGACGTTACCATGGAGATATGGAATGCTGAACATCACAACCATCTCATAGCAAAACAGCTTTGTGTGTTCATTTCATAAAATATTTCCTCCGCATATAGTGAATTCCTGCCGCGGATAGGCATCTATTCTGAGAATGCTCGCTAGAAATTTCGGGGAGAGGGAACTTGTTTTCGATTCTGTAGTGAGAGATGGCGTTAAAACCGATCTGGAAATGGTCTCTACGTGACGTAATCGAATCCGGGCTTGAGCGATGAATTTGATTCGAGTGCAATGGCGTATGCAGCATCGCGTTATGAACGTTTTGGACGCGGTGGAATGGCTCCGTCTCGCTCCCTCGCACTCCAACACATATATACCATTTAATACGTCTGCAGATGTAATTTCTACTACCTTCCCCGCTGTAGCTCAACCGTTTGACGTCTGCTCAGTAAACAGAATAATATGATACTGTACAAGTGCTGTGAGATTTAGGATGAGACATAATCATATACTACAGAATACCGTTTATCCCTAAAAATGAGGTGGTAGTGATTTCGGATAAGCAATTTTCTGATAAACCGTAAATTAAAAAAATTCGACTTATCTACAGAGTGATTTATATAGAACTGACACATTTCTTTCATTAATTGTTTCAAAACGAATTGTGCTAGCGACAACTTATTATACCTAAAATGTAGAGGAATTTTGCTGCCAACAATAGGAATAAAACATAAACATCTGCGCATCTAGTGACAAGGAATCGAAACTCCAGAACATTCTGCTTAATTTGGTGCTAAAATTGGGTCATTGAATGAATTTCCAAAGGAATAATTAAAGAAAGAAATGTGTCAGTTCTATATAAATCACTCTGTATGAAGGGAAAAGCATTAAAAATCACTCTAATTTTATCCAGGTACACCAAAAATGTATAAATTACACTTACAATAACAAATTCTACCTAAAGTAATAATTTATTTAGTTTCGGAACGTTCACGGAAGGGGGTGAATTGAATTGAATTGAATTGAAAGAGGAGAATTGGGAGGACAAATTTAAAAGGTACGCAAACGCGTCCTTGCAAGGGGTTCGGGGCTGTAAGAAACTAAATATGTGAGCTCCAAGCCTGTTGGCCACTAGTCTCACTCCGGGTTTCGCTGCTCCATTGAAGGAGCTCTAGAAAATTTTGAAGGGGAAAACCGAAAATAGACGTAACCTCTTAGGTACCACATACGCGAGGGGGACGGAAATGTGATCAAAATGATCACTTGACGGGGCGAGGAGAAGATGGCTGGTGTAAATCTGCACATTGAAATGAACTGTGTCATTTCGCAGTGCAGGAGGAGTCGAGAAGACTCTGTCGTCTGTTGTTCGATGACAAGGCAGGTGAAGACCGCCAGGAGAGACGCCGTGAATTCTGAATCTGCAAATTGAAAGGTTCCCTGGCCTTTCGCACTGCGACTGCATGAATGACCTTGCACATGTATTTAGTAATTTTGTAGACTCTGAACTACGGCATTACGTCGTTTGTTAGAAAAAGGGGGAATTTATGGGGAAGGGCATATAGGTCCGTGGCCCATTTCTCTTAGGGCTCATCCCGACATTTGTCTTAACGCCTTAGGAAAACCACGGAAATATCTTAGGCAGGATAAGTTGTCTCAATATAAGAGACTAGCCAATTTGGCTTTTAAGTAGGAGGTCGATTGACACTCGGGAGGAAATGAAACGCAGATTAAATATGGGAAATGCCTGTTATTTTTCGGTTGAGAAGCTTTTCTCGTCTAGTCTGCTGTCAAAAAATCTGAAAGTTAGAATTTATAAAACAGTTATATTACCGGTTGTTCTGTATGGCTGTGAAACTTGGACTCTCACTTTGACAGAGGAACAGAGATTGACGGTTTTTGAGAATAAGGTTCTTAGAAAAATATTTGGGGATAATTGGGATGAAGTTACAGGAGAATGGAAAAAGTTACACAACGCAGAGCTTCACGCATTGTATTGTTCACCTGACATAATTAGGAACATAAAATCCAGACGTTTGAGATGGGCAGGGCATGTAGCACGTATGGGCGAATCCAGAAATGCATATACAGTGTTAGTTGGGAAGCCAGAGGGGAAAAGACCTTTGGGAAGGCCGAGACGTAGATGGGAAGATAATATTAAAATGGATTTGAGGGAGGTGGGATATGATGGTAGAGACTGGATTAATCTTGCTCAAGATAGGGACCTATGGCGGGCTTATGTGAGGGCGGCAATGAACCTCCGGGTTCCTTAAAAGCCAGTAAGTAAGTAAGTAAGTAAGTAAGTAAGTAATAATAATAATCTATAAATCAGTTATATTATCGGTCGTTCTGTATGGTTGTGAAACCTGGACTGTCACTTTGAGAGAAGAACAGAGATTAAGGGTGTTTGAGAATAAGGTTAGGAAAATATTTGGGGCTAAGAGGGATGAAGGTACAGGAGAATGGAGAAAGTTACACAACGCAGAACTTGTCGCATTGTATTCTTCACCTGACATAATTAGGAACATTAAATCCATATGTTTGAGATGTGCAGGACATGTAGCACGTATGGGCGAATCCAGAAATGCATATACTAGTGATATTTGGAAGACCGGAGGGAATAAGGCGTTTGGGGCGACCGAGACGTAGATGGGAGGATAATAATGAAATGGATTTGAGTGAGGTGGGATATGATGATAGAGACTGGATTAATCTTGCACAGGATAGGGGCCGATGGCGGGCTTATGTGAGGGCGGCAATGAACCTGCGGGCTCTTTAAAAGCCAGTAAGTAAATAATAATAATAATAATAATAATAATAATAATAATAATAATAATAATAATAATAATAATAATAATAATGAGTCTATTGTCAAAAGGACTATCCCTCAAACGACAAAATCTGAGAAATATAATTTCACCCTACAAGAATGAATTTCTATAATTTCAGGCCTACTGGGTATAGATAACAAGTGGGATACCCCCTTTCTTATAAATTTGTAAAGCAGATAAAAATATAAGATGAGCTGTCTAAATGCCACAAAAATTATGCAATACATTTGGGATTAATCCCTCTGGCACTGAACTCCTCAATAATTTGAAAATTATTGTGAAGAGCTCGTTGTAAAACTTACACGAAACGTTTACAATTAAACAGTGTTTCATTACGTGTAAAAAGCGCATCATTTATTCCAACAAATTTTTTGCGCTTTCTTACACGCGAACAAATTTCAGTGTAACAATGGTGTAACCGAGAAAAAGTGTTGTAGGATCATCATAAAATCTGTAATACATCTAAAACTCCTTAATAAAAGATTATATAACATAGTAATTAAGTTAACTAAGCATCACATAACACACCAATACCAACAAAATTTGATTTTTCGAATTCTATGTAAAACCAAAATTATATAATTCTAACTTGATTTTTCTACATTTTTAAAACGTGGCTTAGACCACTGTTGCGTTGACCCCTCAATTATCTTCATCCCATACTGCTCACAGTTGTGATTTAGCTCCAGCAGCATATCCCTTAATATCATTATTATTATTATTATTATTATTATTATTATTATTATTATTATTATTATTATTATTATTATTATTATTAAGATAGGTGTCCCTGATATGGCCATGCTAAGGTTTGAGAATTTTTCTAGCCGCCATTTTGAAAAAAAAATGTAAACCACTTTTTTCTTACTCGTTCTCAGTCTAATGGACTTTCTTAAAACAATTTCCTTTCCCCATAAAAGTAGCTTTAATTGTCCAAAAAATCCCAAATTCCAAAAGTCAACCTAGTGGCCATATCAGGAACATGTGCACATGATATGGCCACCCTTGTTCCATGTTCTACAGATCGTGATTGTTTTCAGTTTGATAGCGTAGTTGAGCTAAAATTAAATAATTTTGGTGTAAAATGAATAAACATGACACTTAATGATCTTTTTTACAGTTCAAAAGTGTAGTCAAAACAGGTTTTTCCGTAAAAAAACTAAGTTGTTTTTCTTAAGATATAAAATTTTTGCGTAATCCCAGCTATAAGGCATGTAAATTTGTCAGGTGAAAAAATAAAAGTGAAATTAACTTGATATGGCCATGGTGCATTTGATATGACCATATCAGGAGCAGGTAAGCTTTTACGAAAATCGTTTGATTATGAAAAACTCGTAAAAGATACGCCATCAACGACAACACCAATCAACAGAACATTAAAAACTGAATGGAGTACTATGGTTTTCATGAAACAAGCATTTGAAAAACATGCATAAAACAAAGGAGACTTACCAGAAAAAAATAAGAAGAGGTCACATGAAAACCGCAAAACAGGCAACTGACGCCATATTGCTCAACCTGACTGGATGGAAAACGATCAAGTGACATACAAGGATGCCCTTTCACTGGATATTGCTGCAATTTAGCGATTTTTTGGTTAACCAACTCACAATAGGGGGGTGGCCATATCAGGAACATGGCCATAACAGGAGCACCCACCTTATTATTATTATTATTATTATTATTATTATTATTATTATTATTATTATTATTATTATTATTATTATTATTAAGCTATATACATAATTCTTATCTGTTGTAATAATTATAGTTCCTGTGTACGCTTTGTCTACCCATTTCGTCTTTGGGCGTCCTACTACTGTTCTGCGTTCTAAACTAAAGATTATTGCAGACTACAGCAACATATCCTCGTTTTCTTCCTTGATGTGAACAGTTAAATGCAAATCTTTACTGCCTTGCTAGCTACTGACCAGGAGTCATAACGTTATAAAACTCTCTATTTCACGAAAGCTCCAACGAAAGAAGGCCGTTTAAATACTGAATAAACATTAAGGGTAAATCTTCAGAGCGTCTGCCCATCAGTGTCTAATGATTCTATTTTCCGTCCTCAGACTCAACGAATCTAAGGGGAAGAAACCATTTTAAACACTTGAAGAACGCCGATTCCAAGGTAATTAATTTGGGGAGTCACTTCGGTCACAGACGAGCAATGACGCATTCGGCCTTAATGGCTTTCATTACTCCTTCAAATTGGACACCTGTGTGTTGACAAGCTGGCTTTGAAACGCGCCATTTAGCGTTTGATTATTCAGCAACCATCGCCAGTTCTCGCTCGTTATTCTTCGTTTATAGGCAGAAGCTTGGGATTTCAGGGCAGCTCAACATTGCATTAAAGTCAAGACCCCTGAAGACCAACTTAATAAATTTGTTACTTAGTTTATGTGTTTTTTTTTAACCAGAACGGATATTAATTTTCGAAAAGGTAACTGTATTAATATAGTTGTTAGCATTTAGAGTAACATACGAGTGAGAAAATTGCTGCTCTTCAATAAAACTCTCCAAATGTTGTAAACTCTGTTAGCTTCTTCTCAGAGAAATAGAAAGTAATTAAAGAGGGTTACAAGTTTATATCAGTGTGGTAGGAAGTATAGTTTTATTTACTCAAAAACTCGTTACTAAGAAATAGTAGTGACAACTGTGGTTTGTAAACTACTCTTCTTCAAAACATAAGTGATTAATATTATTCCTTATACCTAATTCAGGGGCAAAGGAACTGGCCACTCTACCCCATTATCCCCTGGCCTAGTTGCCTCATAAGTGGTGCCATGTTGGTATCACTTGTGGGTTTTAGACCTGTCTTCGGACAATTGACTAAACTTGTCTAGTAATATAGGAAGCCTTTTTTATACCGTTGGGTCTAAGAAGCACGTCATTCGCCACAGCATTGTTGTGATCTAGTTTTTTTTTTACACGCATTGTATTATGTACAATGTGTAACAACTTTGTGAAACACACATGAGAGCCATATTATACATCGTAACATCTACATATACGTGAAAAAATAGTTGAACCACATCTATACTAATAATAAATCTGTAGCTGAAATTTTTCTGGTAATTTTCGATTTTCCAAAAATAATTGGTCCTAACATATATAATTAACCACCCTGAAACCGAAAATCACTTTTTTGATATTTTTGTTTATATGTCTGTCTGTATGTTTGTTACCTTTTCACGCGATAATGGCTGAACGGATTTCGATGAAAATTGGAATATAAATTAAGTTCGTTGTAACTTAGATTTTAGGCTATATGGAATTCAAAATACATTATTTAAAAGGGGGTTATAAGGGGGTCTGAATTAAATAAATCGAAATATCTAGCTTATTATTGATTTTTGTGAAACATGTCACATAACAAACGTTTCTTTAAAAATAATTTGCGATAAGTTTTATTCCTTGAAAAATTTTGATAGGACTGATATTTAATGAGATAAATGAGTTTTAAAATTAAAATAACTGCCATCTAAGACCTTGTAACGAAATAAATAACAAATGACTTGGTCTATAAGGGGCCTTGGACAACAACAATCGAAAGCTATTACACATAGCCTAAGAAAATATTTTTGTGTTTGTATGAAGTAATATCGGAAGCTAAATTAACCGATTTGTGTAATTAATTATTATTTCACCATTGGAAAGTGTAGTTTCTCTAGATGGACATAATGCTATAATGTTATTACAGTAACTTCTGAGTGAATTGAGGACAGGTAAGATTAAAATAGCTTCTTATGCACAGAAAACTTGATAGGCTATTCTGTGTATTCGTTTCCTGTATTTCTTAAAATAATGTTTATCTCAGAGAATTAACGAACAACGAGAGTGTATTGATTTAGTATGCAGTAATAATATGTTAGCTTGGCATTCCATTATTTTATAATCCAAATTTTAACTATGCTCAATTGAATCGTGTTAAAATACATAAAATACATATGCATTAAATGCATTGCAAAAAAATTGGGTAATGAGTCAAGCAGGTTATGTTGCGCTGTTGTAAAATAAAATTTGTTCCTCCTGAGATTCAAGAGCCCCCATAACAAATTAAAAACTTACTTATCGGTGTACATCCGTTATCATTTCTTATATAATATAATATAGTATAATATAATATCATATAATATAATATAATATAATATTTTATAATGTAATATAATATCTTATAATATAATATATAATATAATATAATATAATATAATATAATATAATATAATATAGTATAATATAATATAATCCAATACAATATGATATAATACGATATATAATATAATATAATTTAAGTTATTTAAGTTATTTGAAGGGTTCAGAACCATAGTGGCCCAAGCGCCATTGACTGAACACGTAGAATTCAAGGGTCAAAATTAAGTTATTATTATAATTCAATGGAAACATATAGCACGTAAAATAAAGTATAGCCTACAATGAAATCTAAATGATATGTCAGTCTTCATTAAAGTATGGATGCATGTAATAAAAATTAAGAAACATGTTAAAGGCATTGTCATTGCACCAAATGATTGGTCTCTGGACCAAAATGATCGCATTTTAATTATTTAAATGCAATTTAAATTAAGTAACATATTAAACGATTTATACTTCTATCAAACACGAATGTTCCCTGGATCAAATGTCCTATTTTAATTATGTAATTACTTTATATTTATTTCTCACGGGTGCAGCGGAGCGCACGGGTACGGCTAGTACATAATAAAATCTAAATATGAGTGAAATAGATAGTCAAAGCTACATGTCTTGTAACATCAATATATAAGTAAATTGATCACAATTGTCAGTACACATCATGTCTTAATTCGTAATTTTATAAATTGAAGCCAATATAGGCCTACTCAATGTCAAAGATTGAAGACATGTTAACGCAATATGCAACACATTCAGTGAAACCATTCACATTAATATAAAACACAAGGCATAAAATTAAATTTATTTACAAGTTATACAAATATCATTGTGCACCGTATTTTAACTGATTTTATATGTATTTTAATCCATGTAATTTTAACCTTGATATTTTATAAATATGTACAGGGACATCATTTTATTTTTACTTCAATTTTTATTGTACCTGAGTTTTTTAATGTACTTCACTCCCACCCCTTCTACTAGTAAACTTCCAACCGTTCACGATACAGAGCCAAGGGCGCGCAAGCAGTACTGAGTTAGTGAGTATAGTACGCTCGAGAAATATGTTCGCGTTTTCCAGTGACGAAAGAGCTTTCAATATTGACTCATATTTTCGCACAGGTACTGTCGTCCGTTTGCCTACGTCGCATCCCGGTTTCCCCCACCTGCTTCTGTTCGCCCCTCTGTAAAATCTAGTAGCTGGGCTATCTTAGCTCTTTTCTGAAAACATTAATTTCTGTTAGGAATTGGATGTCTACATAATATTACATAAGTATTTAAAATAACTTAAATAAAAAGGCCTCGTTAAGTAATTAACTGTCACTTGATCCCCCCCTTTCTATGACCCTGCGACAAAACCACTTGAGCGGACAGTAGATAGCATGTCTGAGTAATTTTATCTTTTCGGATCGGGCAGAAGTGAAGATTGAATTTACAGTTACGTAAGGTACTCTTGAGTAGGTACAGAATTACTTATTTCAAGATGAGTTACTCGTACGAAGGACGAAACTGGTAATTGGAATTATTTACAATAGTCTATAGTGTGATAATATGCACTTTAGAACTGAAGCCTGTATCGAAATGAACGGCCACCATTTTCAAAAATGTGTTTAAATATCCATATTATGATTATTTTTCAATTTAAGTTCATTCTCTATATTGTACGCTAATGTGCTGTAACAGTACAATATACACTGCATAATTAATACGTCCGAATGGATAGCTCAATTCGTGAGTAAAAACACTAATTGTTAATACAGTACTGTATTTTGATTAAACAAAAATCTAATGAAAATTATCAAACTCAAAATTGCGATATTTCGTAGATTACATAAATGGATGAACTACTTTTCTTCCCTCCTATACCTAGTAGAATGATTTGTATTTTACGCCAGTATCATCGAACTCCAATCGTGGAAGGGGTAGCAAACGGTGTTTCCTGTTTCAATCGTTAATAGAAAGGTATAGCCAGGTTAATATTAAAAATGTTAGTGAAAATAAAATGATGTCCCTGTATATTAGTATATATATATATATATATATATATATATATATATATATATTTGTTCATGTAATCTTTTGTACACAATATAAGTAGGCCTATATGTCACTTAGAACAGTGATGCATTTTTTTCCTTATAATATCTAAATTCGTTTCATTTGTCTGAAGATGCCTGACTTAAGGCGAAAAGTGATGCCTGACTTAAGGCGAAAACGTTCATAACAAATAATGTATGTAATGTAAACAATGTTATAGATTACATTAAGTTGATAAATCACATGATTTAATCACAACAATTTTAGTAATAACATTCTCATTTATTGTTTACATTTCTTGTTTCTTCCTCTATCCCTCTAATCAACGGTACACGTGATTTCTGCATATTTGTTCACTCCAGGCAATAATCTTTCAGAGCATTTTCATGGTGAAGTAAAATTTGAAATTATTTTGGGGCAAGAAAATTTACATTTCTTTGGATCAAGTTTCCCAAAAATTTGAGGACCAAAACTGAAATTTGTTCAATCACTTATTATCAGCATTCACTGCTCTCTTAAATTGACTGGGGATATTGGAAGTTTAGTGAATTCTTTTCCTAAAATCTACTCCTAAGATCTGATTTAAAACATCTTTTCCTCGAAATAAAAGCGAAAACATTCAAAATTATAATAAAATTTATTGTTTGAGATATAGGAAAGAAATATATTTGTAATAGGTCCCTAATGGAAACAAAAATAACAACAACAGCAACAACAAAAATTCCTGTCTTAAAAATCGATAATGTCTTAAATTGGCAATATCATATTAAAAAAATTACCCCCAAACTAAATTCAGTATGTTTTGCTATTACGTCTATTCAAAGATAGTAAATATCAATACCTTAAAAACAATATACTTTGCATACTTCCAGCCGATAATGAGTTTTCGAATAATATTCTGGGGAAATTTAACAGATAGGAACAATATATTCCTACTAAAATTAAAATGAAATAATGTTTTATTTAACGATGCTCGCAAATGCCGGGGTTATATCAGCGTCGCCGATGTGCCGGAATTTTGTCCCGCAGGAGTTATTTTTACATACTAGTAAATCTAATGACATGAGCCTGTCGCATTTAAGCACACTTAAATGCCATCGACATGGGCCGGAATCGAACCCACAATCTCAGGCACAGAAGGCCAGCAATATACCAACTGCGCCACCGAGGACGACTATTTCTACTACAAAAAAGAGTAATAATAATAATAATAATAATAATAATAATAATAATAATAATAATAATAATAATAGGTGCCATACTAGGAAACAGTGTAGCAGCATTTTCAAAAAACTACAAATATTGCCTATAGCTTGTCAGTATAATTTTTTTAATTAATGAACTTGCTCCTATGTAATCGTGAAAAGTTTGTAACTAATGCTACAGTTAATTGCATAAATTCTCGTCAAAAATGACTTCCATATTCCATCGGCAAGCCTGTCGTGATATAAAAAGGAGTGCGTTATATAGCAGTAATAATTGATAATAGCCTGCCTATAGGTACAAATATCAAACTGAAAACGTAAAATTATTTAAGACCAAATTTAAAAAGTATCTAATTTCTCACACCTTCTATTTGTAGGTGAATTTATGACATTAAGGCCCGATTGTATAACTTAAACCATTTAATCTTAGATCAGAGGTTAAATTGATCCTTGTTTCTGCTGAACTTGGAATTTTGTGTTCTATAAAGTCTAATCTGAGATTAATTTGTCTCAAACTAAAGTCAACTTTGACTGAAGAAATTTCTCCGATTAAGTTAAATGATCCAAGTTCAGTTATTTCTTTTCTGTTTGAAATATACGAGTGACAGATTTTGCAAATAAAATATCCATTATTATTAATATTAATAGATATGTTAGGTACATTTATATATATATATATATATATATATATATATATATATATATTTCAATTTCTTGCCTTAATACACAAACATTCAAGGCCCTATCGTGTTCAGCAGTACCAAATAACATAACCTATAATTAGGCTATATTATGTTTATAACAACCATTAATTATTAATGGATATAAATGTTCAATTAACTGTATTACTAAACGAAAATTGTCGTTTTATAAAGCTTTATTATGTTTAGCAGTATCAAACACCATAACATGATAACAACTTGGAGAACATTCAACCTTCTTCTTATTGTGCGCCATTATTTACATTGCACAAAAAAAACCAGTGTCTCCAACAGAGTGTAATACGGAAAGTCGCCAAAAAGTAGTTGTAAAGTCGCTAGATTTCTCATTATCAACAAAGAAAGATTAAATTTTGTCACTATGGGGTGCTAAAAAGGTCACTAAATCCCTATTTAAGCAGTATAAAAGTTAAAAGAAATTGTTGTTGAAAAAGAGTTAAAGTCGCTAGATTGGCAACACTGAACAAACCTGTCCGCGCATCACGTATTTCACCTGTTTAGCTATGCGACGTTGCCAAATCCTTTTCACGTGAACTTAGATTGCATTTGAACCAAGGTAATTTGATCGCAGAAAAGTTTTATACAATAGAAGAAGTGTCTGAACTCGGTTCACTTTTCGATCTTCGATCAAAGTTGATCTTTAGTCAGGGAGTTTTATACAATTGGGCCTCAATAACGCTGTATGAATATTTCTGTCTTGTACTAAGTACTCCTTGTGTTGTAGACTACTTTTATATTGTAAAGCTTCTGTATATGTTTCAACTAGATTGTGACTATAATTAAGACTTTGTAGTGCTATTAAATTTTTTGACATGTTCCATATTCTGACTGTGAAGCGATATACGAATACCATGGAATGTAAATAAATATAATACAATACAATAACTCCCCGAAATTAATAACATGAGTTACGTTTTATTCTATACAAGGCAGAACTGAAATAGCCTTGTAGATTTTCAAAGCGACTAGCTCATATTTTGTGTAACGAAAACAGTATAATATTATATTAGTGGAACTATTGTGAGTAGGATCGTGATTTTTGTCAATATCGATAGGAAAAACTAATAAAGAATCATTTATCCCTGTGTTGACGGTTTTCGTGTAAGTTTAATTTTAAAAACTCTAAATCCAAGCAATTGCACACGGCACCAGGAAGAATAGCTCATCGAAGCAGACACACCGAGTTGCCGAGTTCGTTGAACTTTTACATCTGTATCTCGAGAAGCGTGTGTTCGCGGCGATGTTGTCGGACTGCTGAAAATTCAAACTTAATTTTCTAATGAACCGTGCATCACAAAACACATCACAAAACGTAATATAGGTTTTCTATTCATTTCAGTGTACCTTATCGTCCCTTTCAATTCGCAAGGTTATTTCACTTCCAGCCTGTATACTTACTGGATTTTAAGGAAATTTAAGAAACCCGGAGGTTCATTGCCGCCCTCACATAAGCCCGCCAGCGGTCCCTATCCTGTGCAAGATTAATCCAGTCTCTATCATCATACCCCACCTCCCTCAAATCCATTTTAATATTATCCTCCCATCTAAGTCTCGGCCTCCCTAATGGTCTTTTTTTTTCCTCCGGCCTCCCAACTAACACTCTATATGCATTTCTGGATTCGCCCATACGTGCTACATGTCCTGTCCATCTCAAACGTCTGGATTTAATGTTCCTAATTATGTCAGGTAAAGAATACAATGCGTGCAGTTCTGTGTTGTGTAACTTTCTCCATTCTCCCTCTCAGCCCCAAATATTTTCCTAAGAACCTCATTTTCAGACACCCTTAATCTCAGTTCCTCTCTCAAAGTGAGAGTCCAAGTTTCATAACCATAAAGAACAACCGGTAATATAACTGTTTTATAAATTCTAACTTTCAGATTTTTTGACAGCAGACTGGATGATAAAAGCTTCTCAACCGAATAATAACAGGCATTTCCCATATTTACTCTGTGTTTAATTTCCTCCCGAGTGTCATTTATATTTGTTACTGTTGCTCCAAGATATTTGAATTTGTCCACCTCTTCAGCCTGTATACTATAGAATTAAAGTCTGCATAGACAGGTTTATGGATGGACAAATCTCCGATTTTTACAGGGGCAAGTAATAAGACCATAATTGTATTAAACAACTATAACATTACGGAGCTTCAAGGGTTGAAATTGACACTATACTCAATGACATTGTTATACTGAAAAAGAAATTTAATTAGTCATTGTAATTAGCTTTCTAAAGATTTTCAATTGACCATATTTCAGCACACACAATGACAACAAAATCTATGCCGCGCAACCAGCACCGCCGGATTAACGAATTTCGTTTCGTGTTGTTGTTCTGACACAGGATTTAAATTGGATTATAGTTAATAAACTTTGATGGCGTGGCAGAAAGCCCTTTAATGGAATGGAATGAGTACACATCTCCTGTAACTGTAGCATTATTTTATTCTATAACTGAATTGAGTATCGACTCCCATGGGTGTTGGATTAAGTTAATCCCCGAAATGGTTACGCTCGGGCGTGAAGCCAAATAAGCAGCTACACTCGCCCCCATCCGCTTCATCATTCTAGTACAGCTTTTCAATGCTGTTGTTATTTACCTGTTATTTCTATTTGCATACTCAGTTTATGGTACCGCTTTTGAACCTTTCATGCATCAGCCTGCACACTACTGGATGTTCAGTTCAAAGTGTGTCATGGCTCGCTGTATGCCGTCATGTGGCTAGCCGATGAGCCTAGAGAATTCAATCTTCCTAAACTTCCGCAAAGACGTATTAGCTATGTGCCAGAGAATTTGCCTGGCAAGTACGGCGTTCATTCTGAAGAGTACGTACCGATACATACGGTAAACGCCGTTAGTGGCAGGAATGTGAACTGTTTGGAAACACGTAGCCTACTGAGGTGAGTTTTTTTCTTACTGTCGGGATATGTGGATAAGGTCAAGACGATTACGTACAGTATTTGTTGACATTAACTTCGACGGTCAACATGGACACGGAGCATTTGATTTGCATTGTGGAATGTTGCCGTACGCAACCGATGATAACAAATACCCTGCGTACGACTTGCCCGCGCAAAACACAGTTCGAAAGAGGTTATGGTAGTACACAGACCGTACAGACCGCCATCTGTTGCTACGACGTTCAAGTTATACCTTTTTTTTTTTTATAAATTCGTCAACTTTTGATACAGTATCGAAATCTTGGGTGATCTCCCGACTGTTCCTAATTACTTTTGCTTATTGCTGAGAGGTAGTTCACTTATGATGCTGCACTCCCGTCATAACCAGGATGAACAGCGTGAAAACAAATTTGACAGATAACTATGAGAAGAGGAACAAAGGTGTACGATGTCTTGTGTAGTACTGAGGGTTATAAGTTCCTAGTTTTGATACATACACATTTTGGTGGGAGTGTGCCTGTTTATAAAATGTTTCAGCGAATCTCCTAATGATAACTGGGATACTTTCCACTTTTAGATCTTGGTGTATCTCTTCGTTTCTTGTGTACCACCCGCTGTTATGAATTACACGTAATACTTTATTTTGTACAACTCGAATGGGATCTAATGTTGTCTTAGGTGCGTATCCCCATACTGTAGAACCATACAAAAGCACTGATCTAATCAGGAATTTATAAATTGTCACTTTTTTAGATGTTGACAATGCACGTGTTTTTAAAAGGGGATATAGTTGTATAAGAAAAGTTGAGAAAATATTTCTTTTGAATTAAAAAAACAAACTTGTGAAAAATGAGCATTAAAATTAAAACTTACATTCTTATAATACACTTATACTTCTCAGGCAAATCTAAAAATTAACATGGATACAGTTTTAATAAGTTATCTTCCCTTTAGCTATTGAATCAGTGCTAACCATCCCTGTATGTAGCTCAACCAAGCGGCATATACTACCTCTTTCGTCTGTCTCTTTCCTTTCCGCTGTAAAGCGCTCAGGCTCTCCTCAGCTCTAAAGCGCGCGCTTGGTCCTATGGGCATCAGTTGACATGCCTGCCGTAGGGCCTTCTACAGTGGACTACTGTAGACTGGGTTGTGTAGCTTCCTCTGATAGATGGCGCCTTGTTGAGTAGTGGAAACTCTGGTGCCGCGATCTTCTGGTCAAATAATCCAGCAGAACTCATGCGCGTGAATGCGAACAGATTCCGTCGATCTGATGAGGCGTCATATTAACAGGAGGACGGAGGGGCATTTGCGGACTTTGTCAGAACTGGATGCAATAGCCGAATCGATAAATTGGCACCAAGCAGTGAATCACGTGCTACTTTGTATGTTATTTTTATATGTATGTGTAAATTATTTTTGGATTGGGAGTTACGAAGTTTATAATTTAATACAAATTATTGTTTTTATATTATTCGTTTATTATTTTCTTGTTCTAAGGCCGTGGACGATTGGAGCACATGTTTGGTTACCACCCGGCTGTACATGTTTGTCGTTCCGATTCACTGAAATTGAGAGCTGCGCTACTAATACTTTTCATTCGGTAGAGATATAGTCCTAGCTCACACAACAGTTTTGGTACCAAATTCCTAGTTCTGATTATTACATTCTTTCACCACAATGTTTAAAATATTTCATCATGAAAATGTCTGGAAGCATTTTTCACGGTTACAATTTTCCTTAATATCCGTAACTAAAATCAAAATATAAATCATTTTTCAATAATTTTGTATATTTTCTTCCTTTTCAAATAGTCTTCATGTATGTATGTATGTATGTGTGTATGTATGTATTTATTCACACTGCAAATGGGTATATACCCGGTGGCAGTGGTAACTAATTACACTCAGTAATGGCAATTAATACTAACACAACTAAAATAATAATAATAATAATAATAATAATAATAATAATAATAATAATAATAATAATAATAATAATAATAAAAGACAGGAGCATCCGAAATTAAATGAAGCATGATCACTCAAAATAACATTTAAAGTAAATCTAATATGTATCTTAACCCTAAGTTTGAACTAAGACTCACGAGTGAGATAGGTTTATACCTGCACCAGTAACTTACTTTTCGGCACTACCCTTATTTCGTGTCAACTCACACTCTGCACTCATTCTACCTGATTTCACTATCACTTCTAAACATTTCACTGTTCAAATACTTTGCACAGCCACTTCACTGACACAACACACTTTCTCACTGATATAACACTTCATATAATAAGATATCAATTACACCTTTGAATATTGTCTATAATATACTATCGTCTATTAGTAAAGTCCTTAAGCCTATTTTTGAATACATTTTTGGTTATTGGTAAAGCCTTTAGTAAGTCTGCAGGTAAAGCATTCCAGTCCCTGATAGTACGATTGAGAAAAGAAAACTTTCCAGTGTCCGTCCTCTGCCTTCTTTCCCTCAATTTATATGAGTGGTCGTTCCTTGAAGAGTAATTTGGCGGCTGCAACCTATTTTTTATTTCTCTCCAGGCAGGCTCACCTCTGTATGTTTTGAACAGTGCGCATAATCGAATTCGCGTTCTCCTGTCCGTGAGTGTGTCCCATTTTAATGGTGAATTATTACGACAACACTTGGGAGCTCGTTTTTTAATCTTTTCCAGTGTCTTAATATGTTCTAAGCTGTAAGGATCCCAACATGCAGCACCATATTCCATTACTGGAGGAACTAGTGACTTATATGCAATCTCTTTGGTTTTATCAAAGCCTTTTCTTAGTACCCTCATTACAAAGTGTAACGCCCTCCATGCTTTTCCCGCTGTGTCTGTAACGTGTTCCCGCCAGCCGAGATCGCTGATAAATGTTATTCCTAGATATTTACATTTGTTAACTTCCGGAACAGTTTCATCCCCTAACATATACGTTGCGATTATTTTATTTCTTTTTCTTGTAAAGCTAATGGCTTTGCTCTTTAGATAATTCATGGTAACGCATGTAATTTATCTGGGTCATACTTCATTAGTTCAATCCATGTTCCACTCTTCTACAACATTGCCTCTTTTTCGAATATTTGCTTCATTTAATCAAAACAAACAAGTTAATTAATTCAATGAGTTGCAGTCATCTCTTCGTAACTGTAATATTTGCAGTTCGAGAAATAAGGTATAAGACTATGAAGTATATTCATATAGGTATGTGGAGAAAATTCAACTTTACTCTCCCGTGTGTGTTGCAAGGTAAATTCCGAGAACACACGATATTCCAGTTGTTTACACTAACTAGATATCAAAACATTCCGTTATTGGATTGCTATTTACTCAGCGTGCATTACTATATAAATAGAGCTGTAGCATATTCAATGACAATTATATACTGACGTAATGCTACAACCAATTTAACTAACGAAATAATATTAATTTCGCAAGCAAATAACTACGTATTTCATTCAATATTCATAAATAAACTGAAGAAAATCTAATCTATGCAGATGACCAAGTATTGATTGCAGAAGATAAAGATGATTTAACCTACATTGCTTGGAAATTAGTAGAAGAACATTAAAAATGAGGTCTGAATATTATTGTTTCAAAAACTAAGTACAGTATTTATGTAAAGGAAACAATGACACAGAACTTATAATAAAATAGTTGATAGAAAAAATATTGAATAGGTCGAGAGTTATAAGTACTTAGGCATAAAGTTGAGCAATAAAAGTGTTTTTTATATTGAAATTTATGAAAGAGTCAGTCAAGGAATAAACACATTGGAAGAAAAACTAAGATCATGATATACGTAATGATACTGCAGAGTATCACCACATATGGTAGCGAAGTGTGGCAACTCAATAAAAGGCAACGAAATAAGCTGCTGGTCACCGAGAGGGATTTCTTAAGACGTGCAGCTCGTAAATTGCGACTTCAAAGGATCCCGAACCATATCATAAGACAGGCTCCGCCAAGTCGAGTCAAGATCGCGAGAGGGCGTACAGGCCTGCTTACGGCTTCCACTGCGGGCAGTACACTTGTACACTGCAGTCTATCAGTGGTGGAACCTATCGAGGTCGCTTGGGGGCGCCGGTGCACTGCATTTTGCACCGGGAATATTTATGTGCTAAAACATGAACCTTAGCAATGTAATGGATGTTGTTATGCGAACAATTAATTTCATAAGGTCTAAAGGACTCAATCACAGGGACTTCAGGGCACTGCTTGATGGTATTAACGGTATGGGGATTTACTCTACCATACCGAGGTAAGGTGGTGAAGTCGAAAAATTCTGGAACGTTTTCTCGCACTTAGAAATGAAACTGCCTTATTTATGGATGTACATGGGAAACCTGTTAGAAGCCTTGGACATGAAAGAATATATAAGAATAATGCAACAATTGTGCGAAGTTTCGAACGTAGATTTGAGGATATTAGAGATCTTGAACAACAATTTAAGATATTTGCAATATCTTTTTCAGTGAGTGTCCTGGATATTCCTGCTGAACTACAATTAGAAATACTTGATTTAGAAAGCGATATTGAGCTAAAGGATAAGTATCAAAACAAAAAGTATTAACTATTTCTATACTTGTTTTCCACGAGAAAGGTTTCCTAAACAGTACAATCTTGCTGCAAGAACGTTGTAAATGTTCGGGACAACCTACGTATGCGAAACACTGTTTTGTTTAATGAAGTTTACAAAGTCACGTCACAGAAACAACTAAGTGATGAACAATTGAAAGCATGTTTGCGATTGGCTGGTACTAAAACAATAGCTCCGAGAATTAAATAGCTGCTTACTAACAGAAAACTGCAAAAATCGCAGCGGATCTCTGATGTTTAAGAAAAAGTACTATTATTAGAGAATTGTATTTGAATAACAACGTTTGTACTGTTGTTTTATTTTGTTAATTGAATTGTATAGCAATGAGAAGAAGACAAACAGTATATTAATCTGTATAAAAGTGTATATTTTGTTTTGTTTCATTATTGTGCAAACATGCAAAAATTTGTTTCGTATATAGTTAACTGTACAAAATTGTATAGAGTACTGTTTTTCAGTATAGTGCAATTAACAGTGAAAGCGTGCTTCAATTAAAAGCTGAAATTAATTTACATTCTTATCACAAATTTGGTTCACATACAAGTTGTCAGCTCCGCCACTGTGGAAGCAGCTACCCTTGCCCGCAGCCGTACTTCAGGGCTTGAGGGTTTGTACGTACGCACGAGAGTGTAGTCACTTGACGGTCCGTGTCATAAGAGACGTGATGCAGATAAATCACGAAACTGGACGTCATTGATGACAAAAGACTTGAGTGGTATGGCCATGTGAAGTTGGATAACAGAACAACGCAGACTCCGAGGAAGAACTAGACGCAGTTGGCTGTGTGAATTCAGGAAATAATAGAAGATAGAGGATTGGAAGACGAAAACTGACATGATCTACAGAGATGGGAATTAGGGCCGAAAGGCATTAAAGATGATATAAAAACCACAAGAAAAAGAAGAATATCTAAATCTTGAACCATCATCAATTTCAAGCGACCCGGCCATGATTGATAAAAATTCAGAAACGACTAGAAGTTTATAGAATGAACGCATTAGAATGTATAAGTGATGAGCAGGGAAAGGATTTATATGTAAATACATATTTACTTATAAAGCTAATATAATTTATATTTTGCATTATCTTTATGTTTCACAATGTGTAGGGTTGAAAAATCCTACTTTTATTTTCCATATTTTTCCATATTTTAGAGTTTAGTACATATTTTCGTTAATTTCCATATATTTTCCATATTTCATATAAAACAGTCCATATTATATTAGGTTTAACAATAAAACAAAACAAAATTCCATTAACTTTTAAAAATACATTTCAACAATAGAGATTTAAACACATGTTCAGTAATCCCTTTAACATCAGAGTTATTTGAAAATTAGCAGTCCTATCAACAATGGGAAAGTAAGTTACAAAACTGTATTAATTTAATTTAAAATTTTTAACAGACTTCAGTTGTGCAGCTCAACAGTTAAATGCCAGTCAGAGTACACATAGGTTCAGTTTTGTAAATCATACTATAAAGACGGTAAATATGCCAAAAGTACGTCATTCAGTCAATTTAAAATCAAAACTAACAAGTTACATTTCAGAATTTAAAGAAGATGGTTTATCAACTGACAATAAAATATTATTTTGTAATTTGTGTCAGTGTGCAGTATCATCTACACAAAAGTTCCTGGTGCAACAACACATTACAACTAGTAAATATCAGGCCAACAAACAACTAAATTCCAAGCAGAGACAATTGTTTTTAACACAACCAACAACATCGAATGTAAGATCTGAGTTTAACATCGACCTGTGCCGTTCTCTCATCTCTGCTGATATTCCTCTCTACAAACTAAAGAATAAGGTCTTCAGGGAATTCCTTGAAAAATATACTCAACATACAATCCCGGATGAGTCAACACTTAGGAAGACGTATGCTCCATCCATCTACGATGAGACAATACAGAAGATAAGAGATGAAATTAAAGATAGTTCAATTTGGGTTTCCATTGATGAGACTCCCGACAAAGAAGGTAGACTTGTTGGTAATGTAGTTATCGGTTTGTTAAGTGAACAATATTCTGAACGAATTCTTTTACATTGTGATGTTCTAGAAAAGTGCAATAACAAAACTATAGTTAAACTGTTCAACGAAGCTATGAGTATCCTATGGCCAAAGGGTATTATGTACGATAATGTGTTATTCTTTATTAGCGATGCTGCCCCTTATATGGTCAAAGCTGGACAAGCATTATCTGTTGTATATCCTAAATTGACTCATTTTACTTGTGTGGCGCATGCATTTCATCGTGTGGCAGAAGTGGTCAGAGACAATTTCCCTAAAGTAGATTTGTTGATTTCATCAGTGAAAAAAGTATTTCTCAAAGCTCCCAGTAGAGTTAACGTGTTGAAAGAAATGTACCCTGAAATTCCATTGCCACCAAAGCCAATTTTAACTAGATGGGGTACATGGCTAGAAGCAGTTGAATATTATGCCGAACATATAGACTCTATTAACAATGTTCTCCTTGCATTGGACTCTGAAGATGCAGTCTCAATTGATACTGCGAAAACAGTTACCTGTGACATAAGTGTGAAGAATGACTTAGCTCACATTCAGCATACATTTTCATGCATCATAAAAACGCTCAAAAGTCTCCAAAATAGGCACCTTTCACTATCTGAAAGTTTTGAAATTATAAATAGTACTGTGGAACAACTGAATCGTGGTAGAGGTAAAGTTGCAGATGCAGTAAGAGCTAAGGTGGACACTGTACTTTCAAAAAACCCTGGATATGAAGAACTACAAAAGGTTGTTGCTGTGATGAGTGGTGAATCAACAGTGAAGATTAACTTGGACTTATCCCCAGCAGACATTGTGAAATTGAATTATGTACCAGTTACTTCTTGTGACGTCGAACGCTCTTTTAGTCAGTATAAATCTATCCTCAGAGACAATAGAAGAAGATTCACTTTTCAGCACTTGAAAGAAATGTTTGTAACCTATTGTTATGGTAACAGACAATAAAAATTGTGTTTTGTTGAAACTACATTGGAAGATAAGGTACGTCCATTATATTTTTTGTTTAGTTTGATTAAAATGTACCAATATTTAACGTACATAGTCATTTTTTTATAATTTTAAGTCCATATTTAATTCCATATTTTGGTAAAAATCCATATTTAATTCCATATTTTGGTAAAAATAACTACATATATATTTACATATTTCATATATTTTTAGTCCATATAAATCCGTTCCCTGGTGATGAGCAATACAGTTTGTGTTCATTATTTATACCTTTTCCGTAACATTAAAGAATATTTAATTTACAGGAAACAGAAGAAAGGAAATTAATTCCGAGCTGATATTTAAAAAAGAGACATTTATTGTTATTATTATTATTATTATTATTATTATTATTATTATTATTATTATTATTATTATTATTATACTTATTATTATTCCATGCCTGATTCTCTTTTAATCCTCTACTATACATTGGTGCGAACGAGACTCGAATCTGTAGCTTGGAACTCGATTACAACTACAATTCGGCTAAATTAGAAAATAGTACAAAGAAAATTAATATCTTTATGTTCATTCAGATTTCTGCCCATTAATTCCGGATATATAGTTACGAGAGAAAATGTAAATATTTTAATCGTCAAAATCTATATGCTAGACGCCATGAGCTAGATTATCTATTCCTTTGTAAGGTACTCAAAGGTGATATATCCTGTGACTCCTTCTTAAATAATATTACCTTACGTATTCCAACGAAATATATGAGAGCTCACGAACTTTTCTATAATAGAAACTCAAAATGTTTTCACCAGTCTCCAGATGCATTAAAAATGTCAACATGCATGGCTCCAAATTCGATCCCTTCAATGTATAGACTTAGTTTGCTCTTGGCTATAATTTATCATTTATGTATTCTTTGAGACATTATGCCCAACTATCATTCTATCATCACTATTATCCTCATAATATAATATATCATAAATTAGAGGAAAATTCTCCGTTCAAGATTGTTTATATTTATTTTTATTTTATCATTATTGTTACTTTTATTTTTATTTATATGCATACAGTGATTAACATTAAAATTTAATTTACTTACTCATTTCAAATTTTATTATTATTATTATTATTATTATTTATGTAAATTAATTGTATACAAAATTTAATTACTTTGTATTAATTCAGATCCATTTAATGTATACTTTGTTGTTTAGTTATTCTTATATTAAGCATACTCACCAAAATCACATTCATTTCAATTTCATTTGTTTGTGTTGTTTTTGAGCTTTTCTGTATCTTGTATTTTGCAGTTATCTATTCATTTTGTCACTATTGTTTATTTGTATTTGTCTGTAATTTTAATAATTATTTGTATGCTCTATTTTTGTAATTCCTTGTTCACTGTAAAGCTTCTGTTAACTTTTATCTTGTGTTGAACTGTTACAGTCCCTAGGCTGTTGTGCAGCACAATAAGTATTAGTAAATAAATAAATTAATAAACAAATAAATAAATAAATAAATAAGTAAATAAGTAAGTAAATAAGTAAGTAAGTAAATAAGTAAGTAAATAAGTAAATAAGTAAGTAAATAAGTAAGTAAGTAAATAAGTAAGTAAATAAGTAAGTAAATAAGTAAGTAAATAAGTAAATAAGTAAGTAAATAAGTAAATAAATAAATAAGTAAGTAAGTAAATAAGTAAGTAAGTAAATAAGTAAGTAAGTAAATCAGTAAGTAAATAAATAAGTGAGTAAATAAGTAAGTAAATCAGTAAGTAAATAAGTGAGTAAATAAGTGAGTAAATAAGTAAGCAAATAAATAAGTAAGTAAATAAGTAAGTAAGTAAATCATTAAGTGAGTAAATAAGTAAGTAAATAAGTAAGTAATTAAATAAGTAAGTAAGTAAATAAGTAAGTAATTAAATAAGTAAGTAAATAAGTAAGTAAGTAAATAAGTAAGTAAATAAGTAAGTAAGTAAATAAGTCAGTAAATAAGTAAGTAAGTAAATAAGTAAGTACGTAAGTAAGTAAGTAAATAAGTAAGTAAGTAAATCAGTAAGTAAGTAAATAAATAAGTGAGTAAATAAGTAAGTAAGTAAATCAGTAAGTAAATAAGTGAGTAAATAAGTAAGCAAATAAATAAGTAAGTAAATAAGTAAGTAAGTAAATCATTAAGTGAGTAAATAAGTAAGTAAATAAGTAAGTAATTAAATAAGTAAGTAAGTAAATAAGTAAGCAATTAAATAAGTAAGTAAATAAGTAAGTAAGTAAATAAGTAAGTAAATAAGTAAGTAAGTAAATAAGTCAGTAAATAAGTAAGTAAGTAAATAAGTAAGTACGTAAGTAAGTAAATAAGTAAGTAATTAAATAAGTAAGTAAATAAGTAAGTAAATAAATAAATAAATAAATAAATTGATTGATAAATAAATAAATAAATTAATTAATTAATATTATTTATTACACATTCGAATATATTATATAAGGTGTAGTGGATGTTTTATACTGCCAGTCGCATTGTCATTATGTAGCCTATGCTGTTCCAAAAACTTATGCTTGAAAGCGTTGAATTTGTTGCGGTGTCAGTAGCTAGTTTATATAATATAGTTTAGTACTTCTGGTGTCACATCTAAATCAAGGATTACTTTTTGTTTAATGCTATAGTTTAGAGTTCACATTTCTAAGATTTACAAACAAACTTCGTACCCTTGCATGTTGTAAGTCTCCCTCATAATGAGATTTTCTATATCAAGGCACAGTTACATCATAATGTTACACACTTCGTTCCTTTTCGTATTAATCTAATGTCATTCATTGCATTTCAGTTCCGTAATGTAGTGTAATGTCAGTGATATTAAACTGTAAAATCTTGCAGTCAATATCACTAATCTTTCCCTGCCTCTTGAATTCGTAACAGACATAACGGTATTGTTACGACAGTTCTACAATAGAATAATGAGTGTGACGAGTTATGTATCCATATAGTGCTAGGATAGTAATATGCGTTACAAGAGCGGTATGTTGAAGTTTTCATGTTCGAGGAAAAGTTTGAAAAAGCGAAACGTAGTTGAGAATTGAAAGAAAACATACCGCTCGTGTATCGCACATTATTTTGTGCGAAGATCGTTTATTACATACCTGAAAGAGGAATTTCTAATCAGTTGCAATGAAATCTCCATCTTGGTTTCGGTTCAATGACGGCAAATGTGCAAAACAAAAATATCTATCTTCAACATTGTTGCTTTAAAATGTTTTCTGTGTTTACTATACTCCAGCAGGCCGTGATATACGTCTGTCTTTTTTTTTTCCCCAGTCTATAAATGCGAACTTAAAACAAACGGTAAGGTTATGTAATTATTTATTTTTATTTTACTATTTTAACAATATTATTTATATAACATATTGCAGTAATAACATCGGCATCTGGAATCTTGTTGATTTTTTCCCGGCTTCCTTAATGTTACTTGTATCACGAATGCAGTAACTTTAGTGGAGTTGTAGAGTTTACTTAATTTTTGCAAATATTTAAAAACAATAATTAACAGTGCAATTTAGGTGAAATTGCAGTGGTAAGTTTCCAATTTATAATCATTACTATATTGAACGTCTCTAAATATAATATGTTAAAAGCCTAAAGCGGTAAAATCAATATGTCACTTAAGCGGTAAGAAGAGGGAAATTGTTATGTGTGTTAGGTTGGGAATACTGAATGTGGAATTTTAGACTCTCCGCGGATTGGTTTTGTGCGGAAACCAAGCAAATACGCACGACCTCGCACAAATATTTTTATAATATTCATTATATATAATTTAAATTAAATTACATACAATTTATCTCAATAAATAACATCTTATGTACACATACTTAGTTAAACTTGAGAATTTCACCACAAATCTTACAGGATCTGAATGGTATTCAGCATCGCTTATTACACGTCATCAGACTACTATCTGGGTTTCTTTTTCAGATTACTTTTAGGAAAGTAAAGCACGGGAACTCAGTAGGATTCTGTAGTGTAGTGTCAACATAATATTCTACGATAACAATTTCACTGTTTCTTCTGTTACACGATCAACTAACCGTTCTGTGTTTGTGTGTGCGTGTTTAAATGCTATTTTCCTTATAGAGGTGACAAATTCTTACAGCCTTTTTTTCCATGAATAAGATTAATAAAGATAAATTGTTTATGCAGGCTCTTCGTTATTTCTTTCTCAGCTCTTTGATACAAGACTGCATACCAATAAGGATTGGAAATACCTCGGTTGCAGAAAAGTGGGAACATATCGGTTCATAATCTCGCTGGATAGACCTATGTTAGGAAAATTATAATTTTCGCAGATTCCAAAGTTTCTATTAAAGCCGTGTCGGGGGTCAAGAGTTCATGCGACAAAGAATGTAACAAAAATATTTTTATGCTCGACCATGCCGAAATGTAGTAATTATACACCAGGTAGCAGCCCTTTAATGGACCTCATTAAAGTACACCTATTTATTAAAGAACAGGAGTTTCACCAATCAGAAGACACCACTGTAGCAATATGAAAGCGCAAGTATCGATTATTCTCGGATATGCAATCGAAAGACAACTAGCGAAACGTCACGGAGGCTGGAAATCCAATACTGTCGCAGAAGGTTATGTTCTGTTACTTCTTAGCGTTAATTGTAAATAATATTCAAATAAATTCAATTTGTCATCTCGTTTTTCAATGTCTAAATCAATTTCAACGTTATATCAAGATTAATCTTTATTTTACTCTCTAGATTATATCAAGGTCAATGACATTTGTTTCTAGGAAAAAATCAATACTTTCGCGTCTGCGCACATCTCACAATTTACGAGATATTGCACAAGGTCAGTTCCGCTCCCCAGTCAGATAAGAATAACATGAATACTTATGAATAATTTCAAGTTAAAAATGTGGTCGAGCATAAAAAGTCGTATGAAACATGCCTATTATGGAAATTAAGACGCTCGTAAGCGAGTTTCATAAACAAACATACTCGCGTCTTAATTACTACCATTATAGGCTCGTTGCATAATGTACTATTACACTTTATTATGGTTAATTAGTTCCCCTTCAATAGATCACTTCCCACTATGAAATTTCTGGAATGGAAACTGCAGACATGTTCGCAAAAAAAAAAGTTTTCTTATTAGTCAACAATAAGAAACAAGCCATGTGACCTACACTTCAGTTAAACGACATATGAAACCTATTACGAAATTGAAGAATGAGTCAAAAAAAGGTATATATGTCACTAATCTTTCTTACAAGGAGATACGCTATCACCTTTACGTTTTAACTTCGCTCTAGAATATGCCATTAGGTAAGTTCAGGATAACAGACAGGATTTGGAATTGAACGGGTTACATCAGATGCTTGTCTATGCGGACGACATGAATATGTTAGGAGAAATTTGACAAACGATTATGGAAAACAAGGAAATTTTACTTGAAGCAAGTAAAACGATAGGTTTGGAAATAAATCCCGATAAAGACAAAGTATATGATTATGTCTCGTGACCAGAATATTATACGAAATGGAAACATAAAAATTGGAGATTTATCCTTCGAAGAGGTGGAAAAATTCAAATATCTTGGAGCAACAGTAACAAATATAAAGGACACTCGGGAGGAAATTAAACGCAGAATAAATATGGGAAATGCCTCCTATCCTTCGACTTAGAAGATTTTGTCATCTAATCTCATGTCAAAAAATCTGAAAGTTAGAGTTTATAAAACAGTTATATTACCGGTTGTTCTGTATGGTTGTGAAACTTGGACTCTCACTTTGATAGAGGAACAGAGATTAAGGTTGTTTGAGAGTAACATTCTTAGGAAAATATTTGGGGCTAAGAGGGATGAAGTTACAGGAGAATGGAGGAAGTTACACAACGCAGAACTACACGCATTGTTTTCTTCTTCTGACATAATTAGGAACATTAAATCCAGACGTTTGAGATGGGCAGGGCATGTAGTACGTATGGGCGAATCCAGAAATACATATGGAATGTTATTTGGGAGACCGGGGAGGAAAAGACTTTTGGGAAGGCCGAGACGTAAATGGGAGGATAATATTAAATGTATTTGAGGGAGATAGGATATGATGATAGAGAGTGGATTAATCTTGCACAGGATAGCGACCGATGGTGGGCTTATGTGAGGACGGCAATGAACCTGCGGGTTCCTTAAAAGCCATTTGTAAGTAAGTAAGTATATATATATATATATATATATATATATATATATATATATATATATATATATATATATGTATATATATATATATATATATATATATATATAAGATGTTACTTATTGAGACAAAGTTATATAAATCCGAGGCAAATCAGCAGTTTCAAAATTCAGTCTTTCTGCTGGACATGACTGTCTCGCTAAGCACCTCCATAGAATTGGTATTCTTCCTGTACCAAACTGTATTGTTTTTTACCACCCCAGAGAAGAAATGGACGGACAATGCGTACAAGTCTGTTCTGCAAATGGCTTCAGTGTCAAACGCAGCACACCAATCAACAACATAAACTCGCTGGGCAGTACATAGCTCTGTGTAATGATCTAGTTACTTGTAAATAGTTATTAGTGCGAGGTGCACAAGTTGCAGGTGGATAATATTTAAGCCGGTACTAGTTAAGAAGTTCCCACTGCTTAATAACTATCTAAGTACTCGGCGCTAGAAACTTAACAAATCAACTTCGTCTACTTAATTTTGTGTCCATTGCTGAATGGGGGGGGGCAATCAGAAATTGTGAATTTATCCATCTTCCCTATATCTACTTGAAGTTCAAACAGTAGAAACTGATATTTTTAAAAGCCTTAATTCATCATCATCAATAACAGTCTTGGATTAGGCCTCCTGGCCTGTTCCGCTTCCAGAAGAAAGTTGGTCTTTCCATCTCTTCCTTGGTCTTCCGATGTCTCGTTTTCCATGAGATGTATAGTACGATAAACTCTTGGGTAACCTATTGTTGGGCATTCTTAATACATTTCTTTTTTACAATTCTTTTTATATTTTCAGATATGCCTAGTAATATAATAGAATAAGTATATATAAATTTCAATCATAAGACACATCTATTTGCAAATGTTTATTTGCTATATGAGTATGGAATATATTAACGTTTTCGCCTTATTGGGCATCATCAGATATAATAAAATATGTAATCTGAACCTTGATCAAATTGAGCAAATAACAAATGAGCAGTGTATTATACATGGTGTTGGATCTTCATGAGCTTTATGTATAAAACTATAAATAAATTGGAGGATAATTAATTTCACTGTGATGCAAACTTTTAAAATTGAAATTGAAATTGATTGTGTATACATATAACTCATGTTACAGTATGAATAGAAATTAATCAATTAGAATTATACGATTTATCAGTAATGTTAAAATAAATTATGAATAAAATGAATATATTAGCTTAAAAAAGAATTAATTACATTCACATTGTTCGAAGAATGAAATGTGAAATGTCTTAAGGTACTATACAATATTGATGTTGTGTTGTGACTGATGGATCTCATGTTGTCGATTGGTTGTAATTATACATGTAGAATTTCAATCGTGTAGTATAAGTTCGCTTGTGATCTGAATATTATCTGACATTGATACAAATAGTGGTTGTTATTGATCATTTAGATCTAAAATATTCTATCTGATTTTAATAACATACAGATAATTATCATTGATGATTGCTGTGTGTAATCAAAATTTATCAGGGACTGTATATGTAACGATGATTTATATGTATATGTCTTGATGTTTGTAGAAGTGTGTTGGTGGTTTGAAGCGAACTTAATTGAAATTGAAATAAATTATTCTCCAATTTTATTTATAGTTTTATACATAAAACTCATGAAGATCCAACACCATGTATAATACATTGCTCATTTGTTATTTGCTCAATTTGATCAAGGTTCAGATTACACATTTTATTATATCTGATGATGCCCAATAAGGCGAAAACGTTAATATATTCCATACTCATATAGCAAATAAACATTTGCAAATAGATGTGTCTTATGATTGATATTTATATATATTTATTCTATTCTTAATACATGTTCATACCAGTTGTTGCGGTAAGATTCTATAGTGTCCGTAATGGCGGTGATATTCAATTCTGTTCGGATGTCAGCGTTTCTTTTATGGTCGTAAAGAGTATATCCTGCAAGAGGTCTTAGCAATTGCATTTCAGCAGCTTTTATTCTTCAAAGTTGTCCTTTCGTTAATGACCATGTCTCTGAACCATATAATAATGCCGGGACTGCCATAACTTTATAGAATTTAAAAATTGTTTCTGGTCGAACTTTCTTTAATAATTGATTTCATTGTCCTTAACAGTTGCTGAAACTTGGCAAGTTTAATATCTACGTTCCTGGAGTTTATATAAGAAAGATTGCAGCCAAGATAGTTGAATGTGTTGACTTGTTCTATACAATTATTATTGATTGCAATTTTGGATCTTACATGATTCTTTCCTTGGAAGACCATGATTCTGGTTTTACGTATTTATAGAGAATTCCAAATTATAATTTTTTGCTATCTTGTATAGTGTGTGTATTGCTCTTTGTAAGTTGTCTTCAGAATTTGCTAAGATTATCTGATCGTCTGCATAGACTAATGTGTTAAGTGGGAAGTTGCCTTAATTATTGTAACAAATTATTATAACAATTTCGCTCATGCAATCAGTGACAGTGAATCCGTATAAGGATTCATTCAGTTTCAACCAGTCACGGGCTTATGTGCATCTATCACTGCAATATTTTCAGAATAATCTTATTACATCTAATTCGCAATTGCCTGCATATTGTCGCACCTGATTCGCAATTCTTCCTGGTTAGTACGGGAAATATTTAAAAGGCAGTGACAGCTCATCCTCACTGGAAACCTACGTACAAATTAACTAGGAACAACATAACCTCTTCATAAAAAAAACTACGAAGCAATCAACCAATATTCTCATCATAAAATACTTTTACTGTTAAAGAATGTCAATTAAATAATTGAGCTTTAATTAGAAACACTATTAATGATTATTTTAATATGCTTTTTCAGCTGCTATGGTTATAATAATTACAGAGTATGAAGGTGATAATACAAGCGATATGAGTCCAGGGTCCAACGCCGAAAGTTACCCACCATTTGCTCTTTTGGGTTGAGGGAAAACCCTGGAAAAAGCCTCGAGCAGGTAATTTGTCCCAACCACGATTTGAACCCTGGCCCGCTCGTTTCACAGTCAGGCATCATAACCGTTACCCCACAGCGGTGGACATTAGTGAGTACCTATTTAGATCCATAGTATAGAGTTTCAAACATATATTTAAATTAAATTAGGTTAAATGACAGCTATCACTGCGTTTAGATTATTTACTTTAATAAAATTCAATAATGGGCTACTTAGCATGATTCTGCTGTTCATTTATTCACCTGTAGTTGAGATTCTTAATACTAGATGGAAAGTAGTATCACAGTCTAGTATATACAGTCACGAAGCTTGAGTTGTTCAGGGTACTAGGAACAATAGACTGTGCCGGTACTATTTCGCATTAGCTATCTGTGACGAGGCAATAGTAGCGATCCTAGTGGTTAGCAACTATTTATGGATACATATTCCCTACGTATTGAACTTCGTGACTGTATATACTAGACTGGTCCACACCTGTGGAGTAACGGTTAGCACGTCTAGCCGCGAAACCAGGTGGCCCGGGTTCGATTCCCGGTCGGGGCAAGTTACCTGGTTGAGGTTTTTTTCCGGGGTTTTCCCTCAACCCAATATGAGCAAATGCTAGGTAACTTTCGGTGTTTGACCCCGAACTCATTTCACCGGCATTATCACCTTCATCTCATTCAGACGCTAAATAACCTAAGATGTTGATAAAGCGTCGTAAAATAACCTACTAAAATAAAAAATATATATACTAGACTGTGGTAATACTGTATTGTGAATGAAAATCAACATTTCATCTTTAGCTCAGAATCTTAACACTAGATGGCAAATACTGTAGTAGGCCTACTAAAGGATACAGAAGGCCATATCTACGTACGAAGTTCGATATGCAAGTAAATTACAATTGAATAAAAATATAATATTATTTTTATATTATTGATAATTTATCTGAATTTATCTTTTCAGATAATTTTCTCCCTCTTTGCTTCGCGCTTGTGAAATTGTTGACAAGATGAAACTTACTTGTGGCATTACTTATGATAAGAAACTTCAATACATACTATTCATTAGTTATTATATCTTCAATGCTTTGATTATTGAAAATTTTGAATTTAAGAACCTTTTCTCCCTTCATAAAATACAGTATTAATTAAAGTTACTCAAAAATCAGGAAAGATTGTTTTAGTTTTTCAGAGACTTTTGTTTCAGTTGTTTCATTATTGTTGTAGTGGAAAATGAAATAAACAGCGAATCAAATTATTCTTGAGTGAGTTAATGTGTTATTTTGCAAATTCTTATCGGAACAGTTTCTTTCCTCTTCTGTATAAAAAGCGAATTTGAATTATTCAGTGTTACTCTGAATGTAATAGTGATTGCTTCAGCTTAATGTGAGAAGATTCAGAACTCTAAATGCATTGAGGATTGGGCCTCCAATTTGTCGTTATTAAGCAAGCTAGTAGAAAATGTGAAGTTACTGCTCCCAATATCCTCCTGAATACTACTGCTGTTCAGTTCAAAGTGTCATGGCTCGCTGTATGCCGTCATGTGGCTAATCGATGAGCCTAGAGAATTCAATCTTCATATACTTCCGCAGAGGTGTAGTACCTATCTGCTAGAGAAGTTGCCTAACAAGTACGTCGTTCATTCTGAAGAGTACTTACCGATACGTACGGTGGCGCCGGTAGTGGCAGGAATGTGAACTGTTTCGAAACATGTACTGAGGTGAGTTTTTTTTCTTACTGTCGAGATATGGGGAGAGGGTTAAGACGATTACTTACGTATTTGTTGACATTAACTTCGACGGTCAACATGGACACGGAGCATTTGATTTGTGTTGTGGAATGTTGCCGTACGCAAACGATGATAACAAATATCCTGCGTACACTTGGACTCGCAAAACAGTTCGAAAGAGGTTATGGTAGCACACAGACCCGTACAGACCGCCATCTGTTGCTACGACGTTCAAGTTATACCGTACACGTTCTCAAGTTCAGATTGAACGCCTTGATTAATAGGCAACTTCTCTGACATAAAAGCTGAAACTCGCTTCAAATCGCTGACTCATCAACAGTGACGTCATGACACACTTTGAAATGAACACCCAGTGTACGTTCCGCAGATAGAGGAGGAAAATAACGATCACATCTGAGTGTTTTAAATTACTTTATGTCGGAATTAACCCTACTCTATTATGGACAAAGCTGTATTATTATTTTTTTTCTCTAACCTTATTTGTTAACGAAGTTAGAGGACTTAAAAGTGCTTATTGACTTTTGAATAACTTCATATTATGTAGAGATCTCTCAACATTACAATGAAATTAGGCACTGTGAAATATTTGCCTTGTCAAAGCTTCATTGCTTCACTTACCTCAATTTCAAATTCGCGTTATGTGGCGGGAAGTGAATAAAACATGTAATATTTGACGGTAATAAAGAATCTGGACATTCTAAGATATTTTATACTTTAATACTTTGCATATAAAATTATTTGACTTAAGAGATATTAACTTCTGAGTTCCCCTCGTATAGACATCAATTCCACTAGCTTGAATAGTTAATTTAGCCTACGTCAATAAAATCTGAGCCAGATACGATGACCGGCATCGATCAGAGACCCGGCTCAGTGAGGCACTGTGCAGTTGTCGTGTTTGCACTTTACAGACCTGCTTCTCCTGCTGACTTCATTGTATCCTTTTGTCTGCCTGTTTATCCATCGGCCCTTTTGTCCAGCGTACAGTATCTGGGCTCTGTGCGCCCCTCTCACACATGAGTTATACGTTTGACCTGTTTAGTGTGTGACATCACTAGGCTTTGTTGTCACTTGTCGCTCCAAGACATCGCATCGCCGCAAATTTGCAGAATGGGAGGAAACACAAGGGTAAATGCATGTGTTTAACCGTATTTGCTCAAATACTGTGAAAGCAAGGTTTCACTTTCATCGTATTACATGTTTGAAGCGATAATGGAAATATGTCTGAAATTTCAACCTTCCGCTGTGATTAATTTGTTGAGAATTTTAAAAATACAAAGCTGAGATTTAATATCTCCGTCGTTTCGAAAATATTTTTTTCGTATTACACCATAAAAGATCGAATAAATGACGCTATAGATAAATTGAACAAAGACATTGACTCGATTGTGACATGGACAAAGAAATTCCATCTTAATATCAATCCTGGAAAGACACAAGCAATCATATTAGGACACAAACGGCAAACCGACGCTGTAAAGCACCTCGACATTTCCCCCGTTAAAGTAAGTACAGTGCATATCCCTTTCAGTTCTTCGGTAAAAAATCTTGGCATTCACATGGATAATAATCTCAACTGGGACATGCAAATCACAGAAACCTGCAGAAAAGTATATTCTATTATCCATGTGCTAGAAAGGATAAATGTTCATCTTCCCTCTTGCTTAAAAAAGTCCCTTGTGCAGACCCTTGTATTTCCCCATTTTGACTATGCTGACATTTTACTGACTGACCTTTCCAGCGACAACAAAATGAAACTTCAACGTGCTCATAATTTGTGTGTACGTTTTGTAAGCAATGTTCGTAAATATGATCATATTACCCCATCCCTGGAAGCAATAGGTTGGCTTAAACTAGATAAGAAAAGACATTTACATTCACTTCTCTTTCTCTTCGAAATCTTGAACTCTTCTATTCCTTCGTACCTGTCGTCTCGCTTCACTTACCTTTCTTCCCACCACAATCTGAACACACGCTCTCGCCATGAAACAATACTAACAATACCATCCCATCGCACCTCCTCATACTCATCCTCTTTCACAATAGCCCTGCCAAGACTCTGGAATTCGTTACCTGCTAGCATCAGGGACTGTCGAAATAAAATTCAATTCAAACGCAAACTTACTAGGCACTTGGTCAGTAATTGAGACTCGTTCAGACATGGTTTCTTGTAAATAGTTCTTTTAATCTACCACAAAATATCTCAATATCCGGTAATTTCATCACTATAGAATTTTGTTATTGTAGGTTTAATTTGTAATTTAGTAAATACAAAAATATTCTTTGTTCTTAACTTCTATGATAAAATGTCTAGCTTTCATTAATCAGGTATTCTTGTCGTACTTTAATTTTTATTGTAATTGTAATTGTAAATTTAATATTAATTGTAATCTTATTGTTCATGTTATAGTTGTAATCCCCTGGTAGAGGGGCAGAGAAGGCCTGACGGCCTTATCTCTACCAGGTTAAATAAATAAATCTAAATCTAATCTAATCTAAAAGACCAGGAAAGGGTCTCACCTGGATATGTTACGATTTACTAATTCAATGAACTGTAATTATAGAATATACAAGGGTAATTTCATAAGTCATGGCAACTGTGTTATATCTTCCGAATAACCGAAAATATGGTGAGTTCAGTATATACGTTTGGAAGCCTGTTGTACACTGCACTGGATGCCACCGCCAGATTGCGTCTGTGTGCATTGATGACTAGTTGACAGAACACGCAAAAGTTAGTATGCTATAGTCCCGTCGCTCTAATTTCCGGCAGCCAATCACATTGCAGGTCGGCTACATTTAAACGTTTGCGTCTTGTGATTCGCTGGTGAAGACGTTATTCATTTCTTAAGGCTCCATAAATACTTAATATAATCGCCCGCCATTTTGGCTCTTTCGTTGGCGTTCGCAGAAAGCACACGAAGACGTTATTTTCCGCTCAATTATTTGCTGAATTACACTGTGTTTCATTTATTATCATAGGAGCTACAACATGATAATGTTTAACGGTGTGGCAAATAGATTCCTCGTCTGGTAGCTCGGCAACGAAAGAACAAAAATGGCGAACGATACTACCTACCTAGACTTTATGGAGCCTTCACTTCCTAAGACGTAAGTGAAGAGGAGGAGTCAAGCCGGGAATAACAGCGTCGGGACTATAGAGGCTGTGCTCCAAGTTGGATGTAAGTAAAGTTGAACAGCGTTCATACGTGAAAATTGTAGTTCTTCGTGCCAGAAGCACGAGCTTCCTTTGCCATTGCTGTCATTCTTTTGACTTCCTGGCAGCAGATCATGTTATTGCTTACAGTACACCCCTAGTAATAGAAGCTGTCCACTTGCTGCAATAGAGAAAGCCAAAAACGGAAAACTGAACTTCTCCTTCATAAGAATATTGCATAATATCATATAGCCAGGAATTTTATTTTGCTGTCAGATTTCTTTGCTAGGTATACTTCCTTTACTGTATACCCCTAAGACAGCGCCTTGTCTGGAGCTTATTCCCTTGAGCAAAGAGAGATCGAAGCGAACTGGGAGACGGAGAGAAATGCTTTCACAGGAATCGTGTTATTAAGTTTGATACACACGGATGACATGTTTCCAGTCAGCCCAGCCTGTTACATTTCAATCCTGTAATGTGTTGCAAGCAGATCTGGGCTGTCAAGTAATCGAAATCATATCGGAGTGAAATGATACCGAAAAATATATACATCTCACTCACGCCCGCGATCGAGATCAATTATGGGCTCCTCTTGGTATATGAGAAACTGGTGCTTTCACAGCAAAACGATCGGTGTTGGTATTCCTACAGATCCTGGAAATTTTGTAATCAGCAAAGTAACTATGAGGGTTAGATTTTCCCAGAATATATATTTTCAAAATTTATATCATGATGAGATGGGACAGCAGGCCTTATGCTTTTAATCCTATCAGATTAAACAAATAGATAGATAGATAGATAGATAGATAGATAGATAGATAGATAGATAGATAGATAGATAGATAGATAGATAGATAGATAGATAGATAGATAGATAGATAGATAGATAGATAGATAGATAGATAGATAGATAGATAGATAGATAGATAGATAGATAGATAGATAGATAGATAGATAGATAGATAGATAGATAGATAGATAGATAGATAGATAGATAGATAGATAGATAGATAGATAGATAGATAGATAGATAGATAGATAGATAGATAGATAGATAGATAGATAGATAGATAGATAGATAGATAGATAGATAGATAGATAGATAGATAGATAGATAGATAGATAGATAGATAGATAGATAGATAGATAGATAGATAGATAGATAGATAGATAGATAGATAGATAGATAGATAGATAGATAGATAGATAGATAGATAGATAGATAGATAGATAGATAGATAGATAGATAGATAGATAGATAGATAGATAGATAGATAGATAGATAGATAGATAGATAGATAGATAGATAGATAGATAGATAGATAGATAGATAGATAGATAGATAGATAGATAGATAGATAGATAGATAGATAGATAGATAGATAGATAGATAGATAGATAGATAGATAGATAGATAGATAGATAGATAGATAGATAGATAGATAGATAGATAGATAGATAGATAGATAGATAGATAGATAGATAGATAGATAGATAGATAGATAGATAGATAGACAGACAGACAGACAGACAGACAGACAGACAGACAGGTTGATAGATTGATAGATTGATAGGTTGATAGATAGATAGATAGATAGATAGATAGATAGATAGATAGATAGATAGATAGATAGATAGATAGATAGATAGATAGATAGATAGATAGATAGATAGATAGATAGATAGATAGATAGATAGATAGATAGATAGATAGATAGATAGATAGATAGATAGATAGATAGATAGATAGATAGATAGATAGATAGATAGATAGATAGATAGATAGATAGATAGATAGATAGATAGATAGATAGATAGATAGATAGATAGATAGATAGATAGATAGATAGATAGATAGATAGATAGATAGATAGATAGATAGATAGATAGATAGATAGATAGATAGATAGATAGATAGATAGATAGATAGATAGATAGATAGATAGATAGATAGATAGATAGATAGATAGATAGATAGATAGATAGATAGATAGATAGATAGATAGATAGATAGATAGATAGATAGATAGATAGATAGATAGATAGATAGATAGATAGATAGATAGATAGATAGATAGATAGATAGATAGATAGATAGATAGATAGATAGATAGATAGATAGATAGATAGATAGATAGATAGATAGATAGATAGATAGATAGATAGATAGATAGATAGATAGATAGATAGATAGATAGATAGATAGATAGATAGATAGATAGATAGATAGATAGATAGATAGATAGATAGATAGATAGATAGATAGATAGATAGATAGATAGATAGATAGATAGATAGATAGATAGATAGATAGATAGATAGATAGATAGATAGATAGATAGATAGATAGATAGATAGATAGATAGATAGATAGATAGATAGATAGATAGATAGATAGATAGATAGATAGATAGATAGATAGATAGATAGATAGATAGATAGATAGATAGATAGATAGATAGATAGATAGATAGATAGATAGATAGATAGATAGATAGATAGATAGATAGATAGATAGATAGATAGATAGATAGACAGACAGACAGACAGGTTGATAGATTGATAGGTTGATAGGTTGATAGATAGATAGATAGATAGATAGATAGATAGATAGATAGATAGGTAGGTAGGTAGGTAGGTAGGTAGGTAGGTAGGTAGGTAGGTAGGTAGGTAGGTAGGTAGATAGATAGATAGATAGATAGATAGATAGATAGATAGATAGATAGATAGATAGATAGATAGATAGATAGATAGATAGATAGATAGATAGATAGATAGATAGATAGATAGATAGATAGATAGATAGATAGATAGATAGATAAAGAAATAAGTAAATAAATAATAATAAATAAATTATTGTTTCACTGTTTCCGTTCCTTATTACCACTGGATTGTCTCTATTGCTGGTAAAATTCATGTTCTGGGAATAAGTTAATTAATTAGTAGGCTAAAATATCGCTGCAATCGAAATGTATTGGGAATAAATTTGAATAAGGAACAAAAAAAAATGTCCTTCCCAGACAGGATTCGAACCACGAAATTCTTAGTTACCAGTCTATTGTGTTCTGGAGTGAACAAGGCTCTGAAATCAGCTACAAGGGTCGGTCCGGTTTTTTTTTTTTTTTTTTTTTTGCCACTAATGTACATCTGACCATGGCTTAGCTAGTTAAGTTAATGTTGCCATCTCAGGACATCTAATCAAACTGTACTTCTTAAATTACTTGCAAGCCGAATTGTTCTTTCTAATGACATTAGTACCACTGTTTTATATCCCAACTTAAAGCCTCAGAAACAGTTGTGAATACTTCAACTGTCGCCTGCTGGTAGCAGATGTGAGATAACTCGGCACTTTATATGAAATATTCTCTTTTTTAATCATGACCCAATATGATTTACTGACTAGGAACAGCGAACTGAATATTTTAGAGGTAATCTCATATTTAAAATGAATGTATAGCCGATACAAAGGGGATAAATAATGTAGAAAATTTTACAAGAATTTCCATTTCAAATTTCATTGCGTTACACTATATCTCTTGCTGTCGCGGTTATATCCTCAGAACAGCAGCGCTAACGTTCTTGCCTTTACGTAGTTAAAAGTGCCATGTTCTTATTGGCAAGGAAGGCTGTTCCTTTCTCTATAGAGTTAACCATTCCTGTCTCGCGCTACGCTTGCTTGTCAGATCTGAATTATTCATAAATAGCACTGAAGATACTTCCCGTCTATACATAATTTCTTGTAGGTATAAAAACTTAACATTTTTACAGATTTCCGTCTTTAGAAAGATGTGGCATTCGCTTCTTTTTTTGACTTCCAGTTTCTCTTCATCATAGATAACAGAATGCTCCAGGAAGTTTCATCCCCAAAATTGAAAGGATATAATACAGAATACAAAACTAAGAAAACCTAAAAGTAATTGTTGTAGGGCAGTATGTAAGTACAAGAAATATTACCCAATAACGGATCGCCCGCGCTACGAACAGCCATATTGACCATATGTAAATCCAGTGGCGGCTCGTGATAAAATATTATGTATGTTCATAATTTTGTGGTTCCAAAATCGAAGAGAATTTGAAATCGTACATTTAGTCCAATATGAAATGTCATGATTCCAATGTTTCACTATCGAAAACAACCGTATATAAATTCAAAACAACATATAATAATAATAATAATAATAATAATAATAATAATAATAATAATAATAATAATAATAATAATGAAACTCAGTCTTTTTATTTCCGATTTTTCTTGGTAAGCCAGTTTACCCAGTTCTTTACTGTTCAAAATTACTTGAACAGAGTTCATCGTTTACGTTTGTTAAAAATGAATACATACCACAGTCCCATTATTTACAAACGCGTATGTTCAGTAATATATTTTGATTCACAACACACTGATACACTATAGCCTATACCAGTACTGTAATCCCACTCGCATAGATTACTATAAATACATGCCAGTAAATATTATTCTTAAATATTATACACTGCCATACAGATACTTTAATTCATACCACCACCACAGTCAGCCAGCACGTGTTTGAAAGCCAAACTATGCTATTATGCCGACACTGAAGTATAGTAATTCACAAACTACACTCTCGTAGCAGCACTGTACACACATCGACGTAAGTAAACGTTCCTACAGTCAGATGCTGATATCTACAGGCTATTAAATTTCCTCCTCGAGATATAGCACGTGAACGATAGGCATTGATGGACCTGACATCCGTAGGATAGATACTCATCATGTTCACTTAACGCTTTGTGCTCTTGACGAGTCATAAGCGGCCAGCTAAAGACAATTTTCTCCCGCGCATGCGTGAAATTCCTGTAACCATCTCGATAAGAGCACGGCTTGTACGTGAACGGATGTTGCCAAGTTTACATAAGAAGTTTATGCAAGATGCGGGAAGTTTAAAGTACTCGATTCTGTTATTATACATCCCCACTACGTCAATACGGTATTAAATAATAAAACTAGTCGTGCATTAATGGAAACAAGATGTTCACGTGCTCTTGTGCTCTTATTGACGTACCGACACTGTGTAAATCTCATCCCAAGAGTAACATATCAGAAGATCTGTTGTAATAACATAATCAAAATGTGTTGAACTTACGTCTTTTTTTTCCTACGTGAGTATAAACAATACCATCCCATCGAACCTCCTCATACTCATCCTCTTTCACAATAGCCCTGCCAAGACTCTGGAATTCGTTACCTGCTGGCATCAGGGACTGTCGAAATAAAATTGAATTCAAATGCAAACTTACTAGGCACTTGGTCAGTAATTGAGACTCGTTCAGACATGGTTTCTTGTAAATAGTTCTCTTAATCTATCACAAAATATTTCAATATCCGGTAATTTCATCACTATAGAATTTTGTTATTGTAGGTTTAATTTGTAATTTAGTAAATTCAAAAATATTCTTTGTTCTTAATTTCTATGATAAAATGTCTAGCTTTCATTAATCAGGTGTTCTTGTCGTACTTTAATTTTTATTGTAATTGTAATTGTAAATTTAATATTAATTGTAATGTTATAGTTCATGTTATAGTTGTAATCCCCTGGTAGAGGGGCAGAGAAGGCCTGACGGCCTTATCTCTACCAGGTTAAATAAATAAATACTACCAATACTACTATAAATAACAAAGGAGAAAAAAATTTGACATAGAAAACTGTCATCATTATCAACTATAACTACAATATGAAATAAAGTCCGTTCTCACTCTCGAAGCCCCACTTTGAATTGATAAACTTCCACAACACAATTAGGGGAGAGTTGGGTAGTATCGGACAGTGCGTTTCTTTCATCTACCACCAGATGGTAGTACCTGAAAAACATGGTTACATCTCAGTATGCGACATCACAGAAACGTAACCATGTTATTCAGGTACTATCATCTGGTGGTAGATAAAGAAACTCACTGTCCGATATTACCCGATGTCCGATACTACCGAACTCTCCCCTATTTAAAGGGACACACACACATATTTTCAATTACATGAATTAAACGTAATTAGAATAGTCCTCGTAAAATATAATTTCGTAAACTTTCAATACATTCCTGCTGTTTTATAGATGACCAGGTTACAAATTGTCGGTAACAGTGAAAAGAACAGAAAAGAGAATTGCTTAGATATCCATTTTAACTTGCATATAACTTGCCTTGTATAAGTAGGTATAATGTGAGACATAATTATTATAAGGGGATGATACTATCAGAAACCTAAGTACTTCCAAACATTCACTCATAACTTTATGTACTTAAACATATCGATGGCTCAAAAGTTCTACCTCATATCTATTAAAATGGTAATTTAATTTAACTATGATTTTATAATTTCTACAGACAAAACTAAAATTTTAGCATTTTGGGGAAAATCACAAATACGTTCTAAGATTATTTTAGAAGGAAGATCGTTAGAACAAGTTGAAAATTTTAGCTATCTGGGTTGTGACATAAATACAAGAAATAGATCTGAAGATGATGTTAACAAAAAAAATATCAAAACTTCAAATGATGTGCGGCACTATCCATCCGACATTAAAGAATAAAACAAGGAAAGATACCAGAATTAAATTTTATAAAACAATGGCTACTCCTCTTCTTCTTTATGGAT
This sequence comes from Periplaneta americana, assembly GCF_040183065.1. Lineage (NCBI taxonomy): Eukaryota > Metazoa > Arthropoda > Insecta > Blattodea > Blattidae > Periplaneta > Periplaneta americana. The sequence continues at coordinate 182,097,261 of NC_091124.1, forward strand.
CAGAAACTTGGGTAAACACAAAAAGAATTCAAAATAAAATACAAAGTGCTGAAATGACATTTTTGAGGAGAACAAAAGAATGTACAAGATCTGATCGCTTTCGAAATGAAGATATCAGAGAACAACTACACATCTTTAGCATGAATGGAAGAATAAAGGAACATAGAGATAGATGGTTCCAACATATAAATAGACTGGAGGACACCAGACTACCAAAAATCTTATTAAATTACAAAGCGACTGGAAGAAGAGACGTAGGACGACCTAAGGGACGATGGAAGGATAAACTGTGAAGCCGGAACAGGCAATATTGCCTACTCCATGTAGTGAAGATGATGATGATAATGAATTTAACTACATTATCACTTAGATGAACTACATTATTATGTTCACAAAATTGGACAGTTAATAATACTTTGTCCTCCAGTAGAAGATCTCGCAAAACAGAAACATACATAAAAATATACATAAATGTAGTATAGAACATCTAATTTAGCCTTGAAGGCTTTAAGTCCCTACTGGATACTTGCGTTCTGTTTTTTTTTGTCCTGAAAAATTCATCGATCCCAGCAGGGTTAGAACCCGCAATCATTGAGTTTAGAGAAGAGCGCTTACTCCTACACCACTGGGGGCGACTATTAAGTTATACATCGATAAATTACAGCCACGGTGGTCTCGCGGCTAGAGCACTGGACTTATAATCCTGTGGACTCGGGTTCGATCCCCTTCTGTTGAGCAAGCCCAAAGTCAAGGCAACACAGGGGTTTTCTCCGGGAAGCTTCGGTTCACTTGTGACATCTCAACAAATCTCCACAATCATCTCATTTCGGATGTAACCTAGACCAGCCTCTTATGACTCACCATGGGCAACGATCCTGTCGGTAGCTATATTGGTCTGCATAACTGGCTTCATACTGGTGAATGATGTAAGTCAAGTACCCAGCATTTGTTTAAAAGAAATCAATAAATTTTTATCTTCCACTCTCTATAATGGTAACAAATCGAATTTTATTACAAATTCATCGCATTTTCAATTCCTGAAGTAAATGGAAGCCTACAATAGCGGCAGCAGTAACAGCAGTAGCACTAGTAGTAGTAGTAGTAGTAGTAGTAGTAGTAGTAGTAGTAGTAGTAGTAGTAGTACTAGTAGTAGGAGTAGGAACAGGAACAGTAGCAGCTATAGCAGCAGCTGTGGCAGCAGCAGCATTAGAACTAGCAGTAGCATTAGCACCAGCAGTACAACCAGCAGTACCACTAGCAGCAGCAACAGTAAAACTAGCAGTAGCATTAGCAGCAGCAGCGGTAGAAATAGCAGTAGCATTAGCAGCAGCAACAGTACAACTAGCAGTAGCATTAGCAGCAGCAGCGGTAGAACTAGCAGTAGCATTAGCAGCAGCAACAGTACAACTAGCAGTAGCATTAGCAGCAGCAGCAGCAGTACAACTAGCAGTAGCATTAGCAGCAGCAGCTGTAGAACTAGCAGTAGCATTAGCAGCAGCAGTACAACTAGCAGTAGCATTAGCAACAGCAGCGGTAGAAATAGCAGTAGCATTAGCAGCAGCAACAGTACAACTAGCAGTAGCATTAGCAGCAGCAGCAGCAGTACAACTAGCAGTAGCATTAGCAGCAGCAGCTGTAGAACTAGCAGTAGCATTAGCAGCAGCAGTACAACTAGCAGTAGCATTAGCAACAGCAGCGGTAGAAATAGCAGTAGCATTAGCAGCAGCAGTACAACTAGCAGTAGCATTAGCAACAGCAGCGGTAGAAATAGCAGTAGCATTAGCAGCAGCAACAGTACAACTAGCAGTAGCATTAGCAGCAGCAGCGGTAGAACTAGCAGTAGCATTAGCAGCAGCAGCGGTAGAACTAGCAGTAGCATTAGCAGCAGCAACAGTACAACTAGCAGTAGCATTAGCAGCAGCAGCAGCAGTACAACTAGCAGTAGCATTAGCAGCAGCAGCAGTACAACTAGCAGTAGCATTAGCAGCAGCAGCGGTAGAACTAGCAGTAGCATTAGCAGCAGCAGCGGTAGAACTAGCAGTAGCATTAGCAGCAGCTGTAGAACTAGCAGTAGCATTAGCAGCAGCAGCTGTAGAACTAGCAGTAGCATTAGCAGCAGCAACAGTACAACTAGCAGTAGCATTAGCAGCAGCAGCAGCAGTACAACTAGCAGTAGCATTAGCAGCAGCAGCTGTAGAACTAGCAGTAGCATTAGCAGCAGCAGGTGTAGAACTAGCAGTAGCATTAGCAGCAGCAGCTGTAGAACTAGCAGTAGCATTAGCAGCAGCAGCAGTACAACTAGCAGTAGCATTAGCAGCAGCAGCAGTACAACTAGCAGTAGCATTAGCAGCAGCAGCGGTAGAACTAGCAGTAGCATTAGCAGCAGCAGCGGTAGAACTAGCAGTAGCATTAGCAGCAGCAGCTGTAGAACTAGCAGTAGCATTAGCAGCAGCAGCTGTAGAACTAGCAGTAGCATTAGCAGCAGCAGCTGTAGAACTAGCAGTAGCATTAGCAGCAGCAGCAGTACAACTAGCAGTAGCATTAGCAGCAGCAGCAGTACAACTAGCAGTAGCATTAGCAGCAGCAGCGGTAGAACTAGCAGTAGCATTAGCAGCAGCAGCGGTAGAACTAGCAGTAGCATTAGCAGCAGCAGCGGTAGAACTAGCAGTAGCATTAGCAGCAGCAGCTGTAGAACTAGCAGTAGCATTAGCAGCAGCAGCTGTAGAACTAGCAGTAGCATTAGCAGCAGCAGCAGTACAACTAGCAGTAGCATTAGCAGCAGCAGCAGTACAACTAGCAGTAGCATTAGCAGCAGCAGCTGTAGAACTAGCAGTAGCATTAGCAGCAGCAGCTGTAGAACTAGCAGTAGCATTAGCAGCAGCAACAGTACAACTAGCAGTAGCATTAGCAGCAGCAGCTGTAGAACTAGCAGTAGCATTAGCAGCAGCAGCAGTACAACTAGCAGTAGCATTAGCAGCAGCAGCAGTACAACTAGCAGTAGCATTAGCAGCAGCAGCAGTACAACTAGCAGTAGCATTAGCAGCAGCAGCGGTAGAACTAGCAGTAGCATTAGCAGCAGCAGCGGTAGAACTAGCAGTAGCATTAGCAGCAGCAGCTGTAGAACTAGCAGTAGCATTAGCAGCAGCAGCTGTAGAACTAGCAGTAGCATTAGCAGCAGCAGCAGTACAACTAGCAGTAGCATTAGCAGCAGCAGCAGTACAACTAGCAGTAGCATTAGCAGCAGCAGCGGTAGAACTAGCAATAGCATTAGCAGCAGCAGTACAACTAGCAGTAGCATTAGCAACAGCAGCGGTAGAAATAGCAGTAGCATTTAGCAGCAGGAACAGTAGAATAGCAGTAGCATTAGCAGCAGCAGTAGAACTAACAGTAGCATTAGCAGCAGCAGCAGTACAACTAGCAGTCGCATTGGCAACAGTAACTGTAGAATAGCAGTAGCATCAGCAACAGCAGTAGAACTAGCAGTAATGTTAGTAATGTTGGCAGTAGTAGTAGTAGTAGATAGGAGTGGTGGTGGTGGTAGTACTAACAGCATGAATTGTAGTAGTAGTAAAGTACAGCTACATGGGTTATTCGGCGTTTAAATTCATCGTGGTAGAAAATGTTCGACTAATTTTGCCTGATCCTCTCTATCTGGCAATGAATTGTTTTACACGTCGTAAGTTTACGACACAGTGTCTACAACTTTACTCTCTTCTGGAGGGTTTCATGTTGGAGACTTCATCGCCCTTACCATTCTATTGAACCTTGAAATCTCGGTTCTATCTCCTAACATCGTAATCGCTAGACTACCCGGGACGATCCTTATATAAGGACTGCCTGGTTAGATGTCCATTCTCCGGGTTCTGCCCTGCCTTGTTTAAAACTATAGTTTGAGGCCTTTCCGATCACTTGTAGAGTGAGTCCTAACACTTATGAATGCTTACTTTTATTTCGAAACTCTCGAAAAAGTTGGGACGGAAGAGACTTCTGAACTGAAACCGATCATTGTGCAGAAGACCAGGGGCGGCCCGTCCTTATGTGCTACAGTGCTACAGCACAATGATAATTTTGGCTCAAATAATATATTTGCAATACCACCATAGTATCTGATCTGTCATTTAACAATTTCCCGTGGTTATGTTCATGACGGGTTATAGAGTGTTTAGTCTTCGCTCTTCGCTCTTTGGTGCCTCAGGGGGTTCGTTGTGCTACTCAAAGCTCCACATGAAAAATGTAGACAGTTATGCGCATGTGCGAAGCTGAAATCACTGCTCTGATTGGCTATTTTTACGCGGGAAAGTGCTGTAGTCAGCTTCAGCACAACACAGCTTGGGGATTGCAAAAGTAAAGCGTAACGAAAGAATGCTTGTTTGTGGAGGAACTCGGAACTATGTACAATGTATTTGGTAATTCAAGTGTCCGACTGCTGCTGCCATCTACCAGCTAAAGTTGTTGTCAACAGCTATACTATACTGAACAAAAGAGTGTTCCAGATACAAGTTGGATTTCTATACGGAAGACCTGACTTCCGAACAACAATTTACAGGATCCATTCTGTGAAGTATCGAAGTTGTTAAATATTTTGGTTACAACACCAATGACCACTGCTGAGCCAGATAGATGTTTTTCTTGCTTGAAACGCATAAAAACGTTTTTAAGGAACACTATGTCTCAGGATCGACTCTCTGCTCTTGCAGTACTGTAATAGAAAAGTGTATGATGTCCAAGATGGAGGGGTTTAACACCAAATGACAAATTCTGCAGTACGAAAGAACGTCTTATGGACTTCATCTTTCATCACTAGGCGAGACTCCAAATTAAGATAAATACATAAGTGTATGCCTCTACTGTAGGCCGATGTAGAGATATAGCACACTCATTATTTTGACCACCAGCCGCTACTGCAGAAGACTACAAATCATAGCCTAATCGTCTAGTAAGAATTGGAACTGCAAATAGAGTATTGAAGAGTCCATCTGTAAGACTGTATGTGTTAACTGATTGTTAGTTTAGACTGTTTAGAGGAAAATAAACACCCAAATACAATGCTTGTATGACTTCAGACCCGACTTCTCTTACACAGCTTGTTCACGCCGTAGCTTCCGTGTCAGCAGCATGACAGTACGGCTGTTTCTTGCTTGGCTGCAACTGAAATTTTAATTGTGGGCACACATGTGGTTATTGTGGTGCTCAACGTTGTCATGTTCATAATAGTCTAATTTCACATACAGTGGCAAAACTTTATCGAATCTGACCTATGTCGTACTACGTACCACATTGTACAGTGACATCATTTTATTTTTACTAACATTTCTAATATTAACCTGGCTATATCCTTCAATTAAAGTTCTAGAACCGGAAACACCGCTTGCTCTCCTTCAAAGACTGGAGTTCGATGATACTGGCGTAAAATACAAATCAATTTACTAGGTATAGGAGGAAGAAAAGTAGTTCATATATTTATGTAAACTAGGTAATATCGCAATTTTGAGTTTGATAATTTTCATTAGGCTTTTGTTTAACCAAAATACAGTACTGTATTAACAATAAGTGTTTTTACCCACGAATTGAGCTATCCATTCGGATGTATTAATTATGCAGTGTATATTGTACTGTTACAGCACATCAGTGTACAATATAGAGAATGAAGTTAAATTGAAAAATAATCATAATATGGATATTTAAACATATTTTTAAAATGGTGGTCGTTAATTTCGATACAGGCTTCAGTACTTTTGTGCATATTATCGCACTATTGGCTATTGTACCTAATTCCAATTACCAGTTTCGTCCTTCGTACTAGTAACTCATGCTGAAATAATTCTGTACCTACTCTATAAAAGAGTACCTACCTTACGTAGGCCTATTGTAAATTCAATCTTAACTTCTGCCCGATCCGAAAAGATAAAATTACTCAGAAATGCTATCTATTGTCCGTCCAAGTGGTTATGTCGCAGGGTCGTAGAAAGTGGGGGATCACATGACAGTTAATTACTTAACAAGGCCCTTTTACTTAAGTTATTTTAAACACTTGTATAATATTACGTAGACGCCCAATTCCTAGCAGAAATTAATGTTTTTAGAAAAGAGCTAAGGCAGCCCAGCTACTAGACTTTACAGAGGGGCGAACAGAAGCAGGTGGGGGAAACCGGGATGCGACGTAGGCAAACGGACGACAGTACCTGTGCCAAAATATGATTCAATATTGAAAGCTCTTTCGTCACTGGAAAACGCGAACATATTTTTGAAACATACTATACTCACTAACTCAGTACTGCTTACGCGGCCTCGGCTCTGTGTGGCGAACGATTGTAAGTTTACTAGTAGAGGGGGTAGGAGTGAAGTACATTCAAAAACTCAGGTACAATAAAAATTTAAGTAAAAATAAAATGATGTCCCTGTACGTACAACTAAATGTAAGCGACGGTCCACAAGAGAAAGAAAGGTATCTTTCCGTCAGTATGAACATTGAAAAATTCAATTATTCACTTTTTAGGATACGTAACTACTAAATTAATTCTAACTATATTATCCATGACTAGTATGTAAACTAGTTTTATTCAGTGCATTGAATTAATACTTTTTAAATCACTATTTCCATAACAAACGGCATATTAACAACAATAAAATCTATACATTCATTTATTTATAACTTCTTAACAAGCAACACATTAGAAAGAATAGGTATACAATTTAAAATTACATTTACGTAATCTAAATATTGCATAATGAACGAAATTAAAAAGATTTTAATCGATCGTGGAAATTATCACCCTCGACTTTGTCTCGGTCGCTAACTGTCCACTGACGAATAAAATTTAATGTTAATTTTTTACTATAAATTACTATTATTCTAATATTATAATTACTGTAATACTATTCAGTCCAATGATATTTTTCCACACCTTTTAACACGCATATATTTAAATATGGCTGAGAACATTTTATTTTAATAATGTTCACAGCAAACTTACAGGTTTTTTGACTGCAGACTAGATGACAAAAGCTTCTCAACCGAATAATAACACGCATTTCCCATGTTTATTCTGCGTTTAATTTCCTCCCGAGTGTCATTTATATTTGTTACTGTTGCTTCAAGATATTTGAATTTTCCCACCTCTTCGAAGAATAAACATTCAATGTTTATATTTCCATTTCGTACAATATTTTGGTCACGACATATAATTATATGCTTCGTCTTTTCGGACTTTACTTCCAAACCTATCTCTTTACTTGCTTCAAGTAAAATTCCCGTGTTTTCCCTAATCGTTTGTGGATTTCCTCCTAACATATTCACGTCATCTGCATAGACAAGAAGCTGATGGAACTCGTTCAATTCCAAACCCTATCTGTTATCCTGAACTTTCCTTACGGCATATTCTAGAGCGAAGTTAAAAAGTAAAGGTGATAGTTCATATCCTTGCTTTAGCCCACAGTGAATTGGAAAGCATCAGACAGAAACTGGCCTATACGGACTCTGCTGTAAGTTTTATTGAGACACATTTTAATTAATCGAACTAGTTTGTTGGGAATACCAAATTCAATAAAAATGTTATATAAAACTTCTCTCTTAATCAAATCATATGCCTTTTCGAAATCTGTGAATAACTAATGTACTATACCCTTATACTCCCACTTTTTTTTCCCCCCCAATATCTGTCAAATACAAAAAATCTGATCAATAGTCGATCTATTACGCCTAAAACTAGACTGATAATTTCATCTACGTACAGAGTTAATCTTCTCAAAAGAATATTCTTTTTGGACAACATTTTGTACGGCGTCAACAAAAGTGATATTCCTCTAAAGTTACTGCAGTTAGTCTTGTCCCCATTCTTTAAAGTAGATACAATAATGAACTCCCATTGTTCTGGTATTTATTGTTTATACCAACTTGAAGTGAAACCACCTCCTTTGTACGTGCTATGCCTTCGTCAAAGCATCAAATTGCGTTACGTTCATTAGAACGACCTACTGCGATACATTTTTGGACAGGTCTTGACGAGCTTAATTGAAATATTGAATAATAAATACATTGTGCTACTTAATGAAACAGAATTAATATTCGTATCTTATTAAACGCTACAACGTTGCCTCTCCATCAATATTATTTCCCCCTTTCAGTTCTACACTTTTTGTATGAAACAATTTTTCATTTGGTGCTTGCGTACAAACTTATTTTGGGTGGTCAAGATAAATGGGACACCCTGTATATGTGGTTAGGTGTTTCTCACAAGTCGATACTAGACTTATGCCCCGTTTTGTTTATTCACTTTAGATACTGTAGCGAAGAAATATTAAAATGTGTCTCAGTGAAACATACAGCAGAGTCCGTATAGGTCAGTTTCTATCCGATTCTTTTCCAATTCACTGCGGGCTAAAGCAGGGAGATGCACTATCACCTTTACTTTTTAACTTCGCTCTAGAATATGCCATTAGGAAAGTTCAGGATAACAGGCAGGGTTTGGAATTGAACGGGTTACATCAGCTGCTTGTCTATGCGGATGACGTGAATATATTAGGAGAAAATCCACAAACGATTAGGGAAAACACGGAAATTTTACTTGAAGCAAGTAAAGCGTTCGGTTTGGAAGTAAATCTCGAAAAGACAAAGTATCTGATTATGTCTCGTGACCAGAATATTGTACGAAATGGATATATAAAAATTGGAGATTTATCCTTCGAAGAGGTGGAAAAATTCAAATATCTTGGAGCAACAGTAACAAATATAAATGACACTCGGGAGGAAATTAAACGCAGAATAAATATGGGAAATGCGTGTTATTATTCGGTTGAATACCTCTTATCATCCAGTCTGCTGTCCAAGAATCTGAAAGTTAGAATTTATAAAACATTTATATTACCGGTTCTTCTGTATGGTTGTGCAACTTGGACTCTCACTCTGAGAGAGGAACATAGGTTAAGCGTGTTTGAGAATAAGGTGCTTAGGAAAATATTTGGGGCTAAGCGGGATGAAGTTACAGGAGAATGGAGAAAGTTACACAACACAGAACTGCACGCATTGTATTCTTCACCTGACATAATTCGGAACATTAAATCCAGACATTTGAGATGGGCAGGGCATGTAGCACGTATGGGTAAATCCATAAATGCATATAGAGTGTTAGTTGGGAGACCGGAGGGAAAAAGACCTTTAGGGAGGCCGAGACGCAGATGGGAGGATAATATTAAAATGGATTTGAGGGAGGTGGAATATGATGATGGAGACTGGATTAATCTTGCACAGAATAGGGACCGCTGGCGGGCTTAAGTGAGGGCGGCAATGAACCTTCGGGTTCCTTAAAAGCCATTTGTAAGTAAGTAAGTAAGTAAGACCTACATTTTAATACGTTATGTTCATTCTTACCTCAGTTCACGATTAATAAAGAATAATAGTCTATATTAAATATTCAGATGTATTACCGAATTTGAAATGTTTCCCAAACTGACAATATTTTAAATAATGTAGAAGTGTTTAGCTGAAAATGAACCTGTCTCTGTTCGACTTGAGCCTGGTTACTCACGTTCCATATCCATAAATTAGGAACCTCAAAGTGCCCCAGAAATAGACTTGCTAATGACGGTAAAATAACTTCAGATGTAAATTTAAACCATATTTGATGTATTTGTATTCCATTGTACTTTCAATCCATTAAGAGCCTTTGAGCAGGTTCTTATATGACGTCTTTTCTCGACATTAATTTATACAGACACATTCTAGGACAGTTCAGAATTGAGTTCAGCGCTGTGTTATCTATAAGAGAAACAAGACATATATAACATAGCCAAATGTAGTACTTTTGTCGCCACAATTATGGCCATGACCTTTGAAAAGTCACGTTAATCTCTGTTTCAGGCATATTACGTCCCGTAGTTCCGTTAGTTCACACTGACATGTAAATTTTTACTCAACAAAATTCCTTTCAAAAACAATATTGCAAGATAGAGAACATGAGACCATTCATTTGAAGTAAAGATGTCAATACTCCACAAAAAGACTCTTGTTCTGAAGATACAGTGATTAGTATTTTTCATTAAGCGGCTACATTGTCGAATCACATGAAAAAGTTTTAATGGCTTGTGGCCATTTCTTGTCTATGGATATTGTAACATAAAGGATGCATTACATCAAATTCCGAGTTAGGGCATAAGTTGTCACCTTCATTTTCCACGTTTTGATCATATACAGAGTATTTCCGAGGTGGTGTTACATACTTTCAGGGATGATGGCGAAGGGCACATGTATCAATTTGAGATAAGGAACCGTGGTCCGGAAATGACTGAGTCGAAAGTTACAAGCAAATATAGTTGTGTGGAAATGAAATAATTTTATTCCTCTGTACACTTTATTTATGTGTATTTATCTGTACATCTCACACATTCTGTATTCATCTGACGTTGTTTACGTTGTCTACCTACAGTATTCCATTCAGTGCGCTGTCTGAGGGGTGGGGACAGGAAACTACACTAAAGCAATGCAGATAGCGTAATGTGTAACGGACATGGTCGGTCCTGATATGCACGTCTGTAGACAGCAGTGTATGTGTACAAGTTGCAGTGTCCAGTCGATCAATCCTAGTGAAATGGAGGAGTACACGAGAGCGTAATAAGCAGACCTGATTTTCGAATACGGATGAGCCAATGAGAACAGTAGACAAGCTCACAGATTATATCGGGGCAAGTACCCACGTAGGAGACATCCGGCCCATACCATCTTTCCACGACTGTTCCAAAGGGCACGTGGGCACGTGGTGCCAAATTACAATTCCGTTTCCACACAACTATTTTTGCTTATAACTTTCGACTCTGTCATTTCCGGACCAGGGTTCTTTATCTCAAATTGATACATGGTCCCTTCGCCATCATACCTGAAAGTTTGTAACACCACCTCGGAAACACCCTGTATAAGCTTATCGTCGTATTTTTCTTTGACGCCACTTTTCGAACGCTCATTATGTCGTTTCAAATCATGTCGCTGAGTTCATACTATCTACATTTATATGAAAACGAAAGACATTCATAAGCATAAGATATCTCAAAATGAGATAGAAACTAACGGGCATGAAGGGAAATAGATATTCAGGGAACAATCGTGTGTATTACGATCGGTCTACTGTAAATACTTGCATTTTTATCATTGAAGGAACTTGGATGCTTTTTGTGTATTCAACTCATTTTCACTTCTTGTAAAATCATTTGGAACTTATCTGGAACGTTTAATAAGATAAGAATATCCTCAATGTGCCAAATGTTAAATGTTATGTTTTATTTAACGACGCTTTCAACTGCCGAAGTTATATCAGCGTCGCCGGATGTGCCAGAATTTTGTCCCACAGGAGTTCTTTTACATGCCAATAAATCTACTGACAACAATCAATGTGCCAATGTGTACATTAGTTGAGGTGGAGGAAATTTGGAACACCCGTTATATGTCTAAGAAAAATAACTGAATAGTTACTGTTTTCGTAATGTAAATGTGTATTAAGAGGGAGATACATCAATGACCTACAAAAATTTAGTGAAATTCGTTTCTCAGCTACTATGAAAGCTATATGAATAAAACGTTTCATGCTTAAGGGAGGAGATGGGTGAAATTTCCAACTTGTGCAGTTTTTGAGCTAGTTGGTTCATTTTTGGCACACATATTCCGCATATGAGTTATATACGGGCTACAAATTTTCATATATTTCGCCGAGATATTTTCTGAGTTATGCCCTTTTTTTTAAAATGGAGCTTATGTTAAAAATCTATCTCCTCGTACAAATTTTAACTATAAGATCAGGAAAAAAAATTATAGTATTTTTGATGTACTTAGAAAAGCACTAAACAACCATATTTTAGAAATATGTCCTCAGAATAAAGAAAAAAATACATTATTGTATCAAAAGTATTTTTTTTTATTCTAGTACCCATTCTTAAAGAAATTATTTTTGAATTCAAGTGGGAGGTTTACGAAGAAGTGCACTGCTTTGCTGAGAATGGGTCAACGAGAAGAGCAGACATTATAGCCATCGATAGCCGGAATCAAAGATGCCTCATTCTTGACCCCACTGTCCGTTATGAGAAGGATGATCAACAAGCCAATAACGTTAACGATGAAAAGAAGTCTATTTACGACCCATGTATTCCTCACTTCAGTAAGAGATACAAATGAATATTAATACATGGGAAGTGAAAGGACTTCTTTTTGGTGCTAGGGGAACTTCATTTAAGTTAACCAAATCATTCCCCTTTCTCTTAAATTTTGTAATGAGGACATTAACAAAATTTGTCTAATGGTATTGAGAGATTCATTATCCATTTTACACAATCACTTGTATAATACTATGTAATTTTTTTTCACTTCATTTCATTACTCTTCAATGTACTTTCATCTCATGTTTCTGCGAAATGAAATTGTACTTTATTTTTAAATTTATCATTGTTCCGTATTCTCTCCGCAAATATATTGTATTTTTCATTTAACCTCTGCTTTGTATTCTGGATCCTAGTGGTCAGCCGTAGATTTCGGCCAGATGTCCCACATTGTGGAATTGTTGTCATATCAAAAATCTGACACTGTGATTTCTTAACCATACTTTATAGAACATGTAGAAAAATTGTCAGCTTCATGGCTTGATAATTGTAGAAGCCTTTAGATTTTAAATATGTAGAAAGGAGCAAAAAATTTAATTTGAAAAAAAAAATCACTTTTAAAGTATAGGCCTAAATGCAATTTAAATAGAAAATAAAACATACAGGCTTTTTCAGAAGTGTCAAGCCTGATAGGTTGTTACTTCTTTCAGCTTACATGCCTCCTGAAGTCTCAACTTTGTCATTGTTATGGCCTGTCTGTAATGTTGATACTTCTTAGTTGCACGAAGCTTCGATTTCATCACACGGTGTCCGACCCGTCGAATTCCCAGTTTCACAGTATTTTGTCCTGGTGACAGACCTGCAGCATTTGGACTTCTACTGTAGCTCTCACAGAGCCGGAATTGAATTTACAAATCGCCTGTTCAACAGCTATTTCCACTCGTCTCTTTGAACCATAGGAATCCTTTGGACAGTGCCACCAGATAAGTTCTTACATTCAGCCATGACTCGCTGGAAAAAAACGTGCATCACGCTATTCATAATATTAAAATAGCTAATAATTACCTATAAAATAATATCACAGTAGCAGAATATTTTTATAACAGTACAGCATTTACATAATAAAACGTACAATTAATTAAATATATATATGATTCGTTTACCGGAATGTTTTAAAGACCTATATCAACAACATTGTCTAGGATCTTTTATTTATTCCTTCAAGAAATATATTTTTCTTAACGTAAATTTTAGACAATTTAATATTGCATTATGATAATATAGTCCACACCTGTGGAGTAACGGTCAGCGCGTCTGGCCGCGAAACCAGGTGGCCCGGGTTCGAATCCCGGTCGGGGAAAGTTACATGGTTGGTGTTTTCTCCGGGGTTTTCGCTCAACCCAATACGAGCAAATGCTGGGTAACTTTCGGTGCTGGACCCCGGACTCATTTCACCGGCATTATCACCTTCATTTCATTCAGACGCTAAATAACCTAGATGTTGATACAGCGTCGTAAAATAACCCAATAAAATAAAATAAATTTTGATAATATTTTGCGATTTAGAACTTTTTCTAGCATTAACATATTTTTCGATTTTCAAGGTCTTGGTAGTTACCCCCAAGTAGTATTATTTTGAAAAGTGTAATTTTACGAAAATATTACATCTCCTCTTGGAACAAATTCAAAACTTGCTCCATCCAGTGTTACAAAACTTAAAATTAAGGACCACTCTAATGTTCTGCCAATTGTAATCTCAGAAGTTACTTTTATCTAGCAAATAAAACAATCATGAACAAACAAACCACGTTTTCAAAGTTTTCAAATTCAGTAAAATAAAACTCAATTCTCTGCTACACAATATACTAGGAGTAGTGCCTACTTGCTTTCGCACACACCACATTGTTTGACCATCATCACTTCCAATTTTTTTAAGGCAGATTGTACACAATGGACGTTGTAAAGTGAGGTCGGTTTTTATGGTCATGTCGTACAATACATCATGCAGGTCAGAGATTTCTTGCTCGCCTCCCAATACAACAGATTTCGGTCACACATTAATCTCTCTCTCTCTCACCCAGTCCCTCATTTCCTCAGTAATTTTTCACAAATTTATAATGAACCCCAAATAATAGTCTCCACCTCTCTTATTCTCTCTCTCTCTCTCTCAATTACCGCTAATTTCGCTTTGTCAAGGAAATAGTCAGTGTACAGCCCAGAGAGATTTGCAACGCTTTAAAAATTATTTTCTACCTATTATTATTATTATTATTATTATTATTATTATTATTATTATTATTACTATTATTATTATTAGGTAAGTTCACTCTTAGCTGAGAGACTATAACGTGTTCATAATGTGTGCATACGATTCATGTGTAATACTCGTAAATTTGACCATATAACACCTTCCCTCCAGTTACTTTCATGGTCTGAAGGAACGAAGAACAATACATTCACTGTCTCTTCTGTTTAGAATCATGCATACTTCTAGTCCGAATTATCTGTTATCGCGCTTTCAATTTCTTACAACTCTTCGAAACCGACATCAAGCACTTCTTTCTATCCCTCATCATAGAACGTCTTTATATCTTCCTATACTGTAGAAATACCTCGCCTCTGGAATTCATTACCTAATGACGTCAGGGACTGCAGGACTTTGTCACAATTAAAAATTAAATTGGAAAATTTTGTTTTAATTAATGTTTTTAGGTACTGCTAGAAGTATTGATTTGTGTGTTTTTTTCTTTTTCTTTTTTAATCTAGATTAAAATTGCAAGTTTCTTGTTTATGTTAGTTAATTAGTTAGGATACAATTCATTAATCATTTAAAGTTTGTGTGACTGCAAACTGTGTACATGTTTGTGTGGCTTTACTTTCTTAAAGTGTTTTTTTTTCTCTCTCTTTATTTCTTGTGTAGCTTTACTTTGTATATAGTGTATCTTTTTCTGTTTATTTCCATTATTGTATTTGTATTCCTGATGTTGTGGAAGAGAAGGCCTGATGGCCTTAACTACACCAGAATAAATAAATAAATTATTATTATTATTATTATTATTATTATTATTATTATTATTATTATTATTATTATTATTATTATTATTATTATTATTATTGGTACTATAAAATTGGAAATTTATCCTTCGAAGAGGTGGAAAAATTCAAATATCTTGGAGCAACAGTAACAAATATAAATGACACTCGAGAGTAAATTAAACGCAGAATAAATATGGCAAATGCGTGTTATTATTCTGTTGAGAAGCTTTTGTCATCTAGTCTGCTGTCAAGAAATCTGTAAGTTAGAATTTATAAAACAGTTATATTACCGGTTGTTCTGTATGGCTGTGAAACTTGGACTCTCACTTTGAGAGAGGAACAGAGATTAAGGGTATTTGAGAATAAGGTTCTTAGGAAAATATTTGGGGCTAAGAGGGATGAAGTTGCAGGAGAATGAAGAAAGTTACACAACACAGAACTGCACGCATTGCATTCTTCACCTGACATAATTAGGAACATAAAATCTAGACGTTTGAGATGGGCAGGGCATGTAGAACGTATGGGAGAATCCAGAAATGCATATAGTGTGTTAGGTGGGAGGCCGGAGGGAAAAAGACCTTTGGGGAGGCCGAGACGTGGATGGAAAGATAATATTAAAATGGATTTGAGGGAGGTGGGATATGATGGTAGAGACTGGATTAATCTTGCTCAGGATAGGGACCAATGGCGGGCTTATGTGAGGGCGGCAATGAACCTACGGGTTCCTTAAAAGCCATAAGTAAGTATTATTATTATTATTATTATTATTAGGTCGTCTCATAAATTACGCAATGTCGGTTTTTGAAGTTTCATGTTTTGAAAGATTTTCTTTAGTTGGGCAATGCAATTTAGGATAAGCAAAGGATGGAACCTAACAGACAACCATCTGTCTTACTACATAATAAACCTCAGGGAAAAATAGATGTTGGATGTACCATACACAGATGACAAATAAATTTTCTTGGTATGGAAACACGCCAAAAGGCCTAAATCTATGAGAAAGGAGAAGAAAAAGTTCAATTTGGTACGTAATTATAAGAAATAAGAATAAAATCTGAAATATTTTCTCAAAGTCTACATTATTTTCAGAATCACCCTTTCAGTTACTATTTGTTACATTCTAACGCTGTGATTAGTGACAATTTCACCAATATTCATACGTACTGTTTCAGTCATTACTGTGAATCACCCGGTATGTAAGTCAATACTAGGTTGCATCGATGTTCTTGAAGAAAATCTACCATACAAACGATTTATTTACATTTAAAATGTGGCACTATTATTAGATTCCTGAGCTTCTATCTGACATTACATTGCTGTTTGTCGTAACGAAAATATTTAAAATTGTTCTCATCACAAATAAATAAACAGAAATGGCTTTGTCATGTTTTTATCAGATTCTAATCTTCATTGTATTAATAAAACGCTGATTTTTCATGAAGAAGTATGGTTTCTGATTCTGGTAATACAGAGAGAAATTTCGAGTAGCATGAAGCAATTTTGAATAGATTTTCTCGCAATACCCTCATTTTTTCATGTTATAATTATTTAGTCCGGTATCACTGATAGATGACGTATAAGAGAAAATTAAAGAAGTAAAAACTGACACGCTGTTGATCTTACGTAATAATAAACTCTTGAATGGATGCATTTAAATCAGTTAATTCAATTTCCCACGCCGTGAAACATCAAAGCTCCAAGGAACTGTTACTTCTCTTGTATATAAATTGATAAATTTAGTGTTTCATTAGGCATAATTCAAAGGCAACGTCACTGTTTAGCATAGTTAGAACACTCGCACAACGGTCTCAAGAAAATTGGATTACAGTAATCATACAGTTCCCAGTTCATAGCATTAGCATGCTTTGCAGCCGAATCAAATTGTAGGCTGCATGTGTAGATTCTCTGTAATATTACAGCTGTGCATACAGGAATACTGCTCTCGTTTGGCGAATCTTATCAGCCTGTCTGACTCCCCATGCCCGTCCGTCTGTCTAGCTATCTGTTCATGTAGCTATCTGTCTGTCTGTCTGTCTATGTCTATCTATAACCTGATTCACACCATGGGGATAGTTTACAGGAGTCAAGTGCTTTAAACCTCTAAACTTGACGCAATATTTATGATCACACGGAGACACTAAACTTGAAACCATGTTCCACACGTAAAAAACTCGCGCTGAATTTTGTATGCTTGGAGGCAAATTGTTTTTAAGTTTTTTTTTTTTTTTTTTTACCTTTTTGCGAACCACTTCTATGTACACCTTGTTCTTTAAGTTTCGTAACAAATTTGTGAAATAATTCTCTCTTATTTAATTTTAATTATTTTTATTATATTTATAATTTTAATGTACCGAAGTACATATGATATTTCCACGCAGATATTCTGCGTCATCATATAATGAAAGAGTAATGGAACGGAGAAAAATTCTCTCCGGCGCCGGGATTTGAACAAGGGTTTTCAGCTCTACGTGCTGATGCTTTATCCACTAAGCCACACCGGATACCACCCCGGCGTCGGACAGAATTGTCTCTGATTAAGCTCCAACTCTTGGGTTCCCTCTAGTGGCCGCCCTCTGCACTACGTCATAGATGTCTATGAACATAGGACCGAAGTCCACACATATCATATCATATGTGCTTCGGTACATTAAAATAATAAATATGATATGCGTAAATCACTTCGTGATTTAAGACGGCGCTTATTCCTTCGGATCCCGGCCAACTAGTCACTCATAACGAGTGCACCTCAGCACATGTGTGGACTTCGGTCCTACGTTCATAGACATCTATGACTTAGTGCAGAGGGCGGCCACTAGAGGGAACCCAAGAGTTGGAGCTTAATCAGAGACAATTCTGTCCGACGCCGGGGTGGTATCCGGTGTGGCTTAGTGTATAAAGCATCAGCACGTAGAGCTGAAAACCCGGGTTCAAATCCCGGCTCCGGAGAGAATTTTTCTCCTTTCCATTACTCTTTCATCATTAATTTTAATTGTTATTAAAATATTTCTCGTGCTGTATATAGTCCACGGAAGTTCGTACATCTCATGCAATTCTAAAAATGTTACAATAAGGTGTATATATACCTACTGTATATATTTTTTAAAATATATTTATTATGACATATGTAAAAGTACACAGGTTATATGCCCATCAAAGCACCTTATTCACAAAAATATACATGCAACTTACATACTTTATAATCTATTATTGACAATGATTCACATGAGCAGCAGTTATAAAATAGGTATATGCAACTCATTGGCAATAGAAATACAAGATATGAAAGCATTAAAGAAGTGTGGCTTATAATTATTCAGTATTGACAAAAAAATATATATAAATTGATAATAAATTGTAGAGTCAAAACGAGGGAAAAGTTGTGATATTTTCTTACAAGGGAAGTACCCCAGCTCGAACGGCTAAAACCGAGTGTAAATGCGTTTAAAATACAGAGATGTGCTTGTTCTCCCACCCATCAAGGTCATTTATCTGTAAAACTCCGCAGTCCTATACAATCAATGACTGAAGAATAACGAATCTAATGACTAGAGAAGCACAAATCGCTGAAGAAACAACCCCGTGTAACAGACAGTTATGACAAGGAGATCCACAAAATACATAAATGAGGTATTACATGGCAAGAAGTTACACGACATTTGCTTTAAATAATATACGAGTATAGGGTATTTCAAAAGTCAGTTCAAACATTGAACCGCTATAAATATTATAATATGAGATAGGGAAAAAACAAAAACATCACAGTGTTGGGCAAACAACGGGGTTTACAAAACATTGGGAAGATTTCCGCCGTTCTCTTGTTCAACGTACAGCATTCTGTCTGCTACACCATGTACAGCATTTTGCAGATAATATTTTGGAATATTGGCAATTTCTTGCTAGATGGCATCTTTCAGTTGTAGTAAGGTTGTTGGATGTGTCAGGAGAACTTGTTTATTAAGATAATCCCACAACCAAAAGTCGGCCGGATTGAAATCTGGAGATCGCGAAGGTCACATTGTTGGAAAGTGCCTACTGATGACACGATCGCCAAACATCTGCGTAATTAATTGTTTTTCAGGGATAAAAATGTGTGGTGGAGCGCCATCTTGCATGAAGATTATGTTTTCCATATCGTGGTTCCTCAGTCTAGGGATGATGAAGTTCTGTAACATGCTGTAGTAGCGCTCCCCGTTTACTGTAATAGTCTGTCTTATTCCATTATTGTCCACACCTTTAGAGTAATGGTTAGCGCGCCTAGACGGGAAACCAAGTGGACCGGGTTCGATTCCCGGTCAGGTCAAATTACCTGGTTGATGTTTTTCCGGGGTTTTCCTTCAACTCAATATGAGCAAATGCTGGGTAACTTTCGGTTCTGGACCCTGGACTCATTTCACCGGCATTATCACCTTCATCTCATTCAGACGCTAAATAACATAAGATATTGATAAAGCGTCGTAAAATAACCTACTGAAATAATTAATGGTGGAGTTAACACGCGCAATTAAGGTTCGTTTTCTGACCAAAGTCATCAGTAGGCACTTTTAAACCTTGTGACCTCCGCGATCTCCAGGTTTCAATCCGGCCGAATTTGGGTTTTGGGGTTACCTTAAAGAACGAGTTTTCCTCACACATCCAACAACCCTACTACAACTGAAAGATGCCATCTCGCAAGAAATTACCAATATTCCAAGACATTATCTGCAAAATGCTGTGCATGGTATAGCAGACAGAATGCTGTACGTTGAACAAGAGAACGGCGGAAATCTTCCCAATGTTTTGTAAACCCCGTTGTTTGCCCAACAGTGTGATGTTTTTGTTTTTTCCCTATCTCATATTATAATTTCATAGCGGTTTAATGTTTGAACTGACTTTTGAAATACCCTATACTCGTATATTATTTAAAGCAAATATCGTGTAGCTTCTTGCCACATAATACCTCAGTTATGTATTTTGTGGATCTCCTTGTCACAACTGTCTGTTACACGGTGTTGTTTCTTCAGCGATTTGTGCTTCTCTAGTCATTAGATTCGTTATTTTTCAATCATTGATTGTACACGACTGCGGAGTTTTACTGATAAATAACCTTGATGAGTGGTAGAACAAGCACAGCTCTGTATTTTAAACGCATTTACACTCGGTTTTAGCCGTTCGAGCTGGGGTACTTCCCTTGTTAGATCTAGAGATGTTAAATATTAAATTTATTCTGTATATATTTGGAGGGATATAAACTGGAATTAGTTTATTTCAGCGGAATTGGTTTATTTTTGTTCATATTTTTCTGAGAAATATCATCGAGTAAGTCGTCCTTGTGTCATTGAGCGTATGGAAACCAAAAATTCATCTCAATAATCTAAGTAGATGGGATCTGGAATGGACAAGGTATTTTGAATATCTTATAATATAGGAACCAAAGGAATTTATTCTGTATGAACTCTATAGAATGAACGTTGTTTTTGCAACGAGGTTTCCAAATAATTACAGTAGCATATTCCACTTGCTTCTAACCAGGTGTAGGCCTAACCTGGAAACAGGTGGTTGCTTGAATAATTCCAAATTACAAATCTAAGTGATTTGTGAGCAGAATTAGTAATAATTGTTAAAATGAGGGGTTTGAAAGTTAAACTAATCTCAAATTCGTCATCTAAATTAATTAGATATTTATTTAAACAATCACACACTACCCTCAATATCTGCTTGCAAGTTGCTGCAAGTTAGCATTCACACGAGGAAAGTGGTGGAGTCAAGTTGATCACGTGACGGGAAAGTGGACACAAAAGTTGACGAGTCGTCAACTCAAATTCTGCTTGACCGCCAAGTCACAACTTGACTGTCTCAACTATATCAAACGGGGAAAGTCGAAGGAAAGTCGACTTGCTTCAAGCACTTGACTCCTATAAACTATCCCCGTGTGAATTGGTCTTATCTGTCTATAAATTAATGTGGGTGTATGATTGTGTAACCTTACCCAGTTGTCTAGTGACCACTACATCATTATGTCAGACGATATTAAAGCTGGCCGAGAGCGATGAGTTTTTAAATTACTACGACTATTTCGTTTATATGACGTCATTCCATTTTCGACCATTGAAGTGTAATTAAATTTTGAATTCCAACCAATCACAGTCAGACTTTGCGATAATTTCTGCAGCTAGATTTATCGCTATTAATTTATCGCATGGTCGTTCTTTTGTTTAGTCGTTGTCGCCAACTTTTTCCCCGTAATTTGATGATCATGAATACATTAAGATGCAATTACACGGTTAAACTTTTCTTTCAACTTTAAAGCAATGAATGCAAGATTGATATTTAATATTAATTAATATATTTACGCAGTGAAGACCACGTTCAAAACGGCGCACCATATAGACAAAAAATCTTTATGCATCTTAATTGAACGTACCTTTTAAACTTGATCCTTTCAATATTCTTCCCAGATTGCACGCATACGCGATTGGAATATTGAACTGTGTAGATGCAGCTTTAGTTCCGTTACACACTACAGCGAGAATGCCTTTTGTCGAGCTATAAAAAATGCTTTCGTGTAGCACTGATTGTAAGTAACGGTCGAAACAAGGCACAGCTGACATTGGTCCTGCTTCCACAGGTAACATAACCTATCAAATTGTAGCCTATAACATTTGTATTGAAGTTAAACAATTAATAGACGTTCAAATTTATGTAACATCATCGCATATCAAACTCAAAGACCTTGCATAGTAATAATGTCTTTGATTAAACTGCCTTTCGTATGGCGTAATAAAATTCGTGTTTTAATTAGACCTATCTATACAGAGATGACTTCACTGTGTAGCAACATGTCTCGCTGTGAATACATAAGCATTGGTATATAGCTGTCCCCACTGTTACTGTTAAATTATGATTTCAGCAGATAATGAAAATGTATTTGTTATAATAATAAGAGAAAAGTGCAGTACATGTAATTAACATTGTTAAACCTGCATTTCGCTTTACGCAATTGGCATTACTTAATAATAACATCGAATTTCTTTATTTTAATAATCGATATTCATTTACGAGTATTTCAACTTCACAATGTCTGAATAGGTTAAGTATTCGTTAATATACAATTATTAACATTTTGCGATCGAATTTTAGGGATATATTATTTAAATTTTTATTTTATTCACGAAATAGTCCTAATAAATGTCACTCGAGGTCTGAGATTTCCCAGATAAATCCACTCGCTTCGCTCGTGGATTTATCGGGAGATCTCAGACCTCTCGTGACATTACTACAGATAACATTTTCTATATGGCTCCTTTCGTAAAGGAAGTAAAGATGGTATATTTTTTCCCTGAAAGGAGGGACTTCATATAAAATTCATTGCACATTTCTCATTTTTACCAAAATTAAGGTATGGACATATGACGTAAGTGTGTATGAGTGGATTAAGGGCGTAAATTTATCCCAGCATCCAACTGTAATCCATCCATTCTATATCTTTGTACCTGCATATAGGGTGGAATTGATATAACTGAATCGGGAATTACTGAAACAGCACATGTCATGAAAACTAAATGTTTCAGTAGACACAAAAAAACGGTATTAATTACTGGTGGTAGACCATATCATTCGTTATAGTACTGGCTTCTTCAGACAGAAGCCTAATAGATGTGTCGTTTTATACCAAATTTATTGAAATATAATGAATTGTTAATGAAATAAATCAATATATATTAGCTTGACATGTGCTGCTTCTGCAAGGAAACAAAATTGTAGTACAATAATTTCATCAACTAAAGGGTTATTTGTCAAATTAGAGATATAGCCTAAAATATGCATAAGCATACTATGTACTTAATACATAAGTTCAGCATATAAATAAACTTATTTTTCCACAATAGGCCACTGAAGAATATTATTGCAAAATTCTTGATATTCATGTGGTATGTAACGCATTAGTCAAACTTCTCTCTTTGAATTAGCACGATTTTGTTTGGATATGCCAATGATGAGGTAAATATGGTATTCTCCTTTGTACTTAAAAGCAAACATTTTCCTGGGGGGCAAATAAAAAAATAACCTTTTTTCTTCCATCATTTTTATAATGTCAAAAGAAGTGCTTACACAAATTTTGGCCACTCGAGCGCAATTACGAAAGCCGTAAAGAATAAGTTTCCCTGGGGACGTTTACAGAAATAGAAAAGTTTTATTGGAAGAGATATAGCAATTGTTGAGTTATTTTTAACGTATTCCCCACCAGAATAGAGACATTTGTCATTCAATGGGATCAATTTTGGTATCCTTGTGTCGTAGATGTCTGCCATCTGGAATCGGAGCCAATGTGTCGGCTCATGTCTTTGACATGAGTTGGTTCTGCGCGATTCCAGGATTTGACAGGTCTCCAAATGTGAGACGGCTAGGCACTATACTGATATATGTGGTTTCTGCATGGAATGATAGCTCTATATCAACAGTCCATGAAACTCCAATAAACTCATTTCGCCACAAATTAGTGACCACAAATGTGCAGTTACTGCAATCCCTGATTCAACTATGCTCTATAATATTCTGTTAGGAAAGTTCAAAATAACAGACAGGGTTTGGAATTGAATGGGTTACATCAGCTTCTTGTCTATGCGGATGACGTGAATATGTTAGGAGAAAATCCACCAAAGATTAGGGAAAACAAGGAAATTTTACTTGAAGCAAGTAAAGTGATAGGTTTGGAAATAAATTTCGAAAAGACAAAGTCTATTATTGTCTCATGACAGAATACTCTACGAAATGTAAATATAAAAATTGGAGATTTAGCCTTCTTCGAGGTGAAAAAATTCAAATATCTTGGAGCAATAGTAACAAATAAAAATGGTACTCGGGAGGAAATTAAACGCAGAATAAATATGAGAAATGCGTGTTATTATTCGGTTGAGAAGCTTTTGTCATCTAGTCTGTCCTCAAAAAATGTGAAAATTAGAATTTATAAAACAGTTATATTACCGGTTGTTCCGTATGCTTGTGAAACTTGGACAGAGATTAAGGGTATTTGGCAATAAGGTGCTTAGGAAAATATTTGGGGCTAATAGGGATGAATTTAGAGGAGAATGGAGAAAATTACACAACGCAGAACTGCACGCTTTGTATTCTTCACCTGACATAATTAGGAACATCGTTTGAGATGGGCAGGGCATGTAGCACGTGTGGGCGAATCCAGAAATGCATATAGATTGATAGTTGGGAGACCAGAGGGAAAGGAGCTTTGGGGAGGACGAGACGTAAATGGGAAGATAATATTAAAATGGATTTGAAAGAAGTGGGATATGATGGTAGAGACAGGATAAGGACCGATAGCGAGCTTATGTGAGGGCGGCGGTGAACCTCTGGGTTCCTTAAAAGCCAATAAGTAAGTAAGTAATTGCAGTTTTTTTGGATAGTATGCAACAAACATTTTTAATATCATATCAGTTTCTTAGAAAGGATTTCTGCTAAATATGAACACTGTTTTATTCTATAGGGTCAATTCATATGATTCTGATTTTTACTTTTATCATTAGACCAACTGATAAAGAATGATTTATCGCTTTGCGGTTATACAGTAAATTGGACGGTTTTCTTGCAAGTTGAATTAAACAATTAAAACGTAGCCTATCGTTATTTCCAACCATTAGGAAGACTGACAACCATACTGAAGTGACTAGGGGACAGAACTCAACTGTCCAGTCCGAATGTGCGTGCGTGCTTTCGTATGTGAGCCGGCAACACTCTATTTTCAAACTACGCAGCTTGTCAGCCTAATTTTCTAATTAACCATTCACTTAATTAGCCTAGAGAACGCATTACGTTTTTCATTTTTATGTATTCTATTGCCCCTTTCAATCTGTACAATTATATCACTTCCACTTGTATACAGTAGAGTGTCTCTGAAATCCTCCAATAAACTTTTGGGGATAATTCTATACAAAAAAAAAAAAGGGAAGGAGAAAATCCATATACACATGTCCGGAAACGAAGTATTTCACAGCTAGAGCCCTGTCCGTGTGTAGTATCTCTCAGAGCAGATGTTTGAAATGCGACCCCTCCATCTGCACAAAATCCTGGACACGATACTGCATTGCTTATCGTACACGAACCAACATCCCAGGCATTCCGGGAATGGTTGCGCGTGCTTAAAAATACACTGTTGAAATATTTACACATCGTCAGTAACTGAGTGCTATAAACTAAACATTTAAAATGTCCCTAAAAGAAGTCGAGAAGATTAAGGTCCGGTGAGCGAGAAAGTCAGGTCCATCACGACCTAACCGTTGTTCAGGAAAACATTATGACGACTGCGGAGATAATTCGATTATTCTATTGAAAATGAACCGGTACCTTACATGCAGTGAATTCCGGAAGTACATTCATAAGAAAATCTTGATAAGCCTGTCCTGTTAGTTTGCTCGGGAAAGTTAACTGCTAATGAGCCAGACCATCAAGATATCCGCCCACACATTAAGATAAAATCTTTGCTGATGTCTTACCTGAATGCGTGTGGATTTTCATTCTCCCATATGCGGTTATTTTTAAGTTAATAATAATATTGTTCATGCATGACGAGGCACCAGCTTATTTCCAACAGAAGTTTCGCTGCCATATTCACAATGCTTTTTCTGAATAACGGATGGGTCGTGGTAAGTCTGTTATGTGGCCTCCTCGTTCACCGGACCTTAATCCTATAGATGTCTTCTTGTGTGGAACATTTGAAATTTTAAGTTTATTGTACCCCATGGATGATGTGGATACTTTGCAACAGCGTATGTTTGAAACATTTGCATCCATTCCCCTAAGGCAGCCATTTTAACCGGTGTGCCGAGAGAAAATGAAAATAGTAAATTTTGTCGTAGTAAATTGAAAAAATAAAAGTGAAAAGAATAGTAAAAAAAGTAAGTCCACAAGAGTCAACTTTCAGCGAACGGGACACAAGTCAACATTCAGTAAACACATTCCCTCTAAAAACTAAAAATTCCCCCCTGGTTGGAACCACTGGTTTAGATTATACAAGTGTTCCGCAGGATTTTAAAGTACACCTTTTGTGTGCCTCATGTTGAAAAAGTATGAAAAACGCTGTCCTAATGTCTGGAATGTTTGTGTGTATATGGTATTTATTTCTTCCTTTTTGATGTGTTGAATCACCTTCCAAAGTTCGTTAGAGTATCTGAGACATATCTTATATATATCATATACCTGCACACCTTCTTACATACTTGTCGTCTTAGTTTTTTTGCGTTTTTATTTCAGAAAAAATTTCTGTATTATCTGTACTTTCTTTGGAACAATTTGTAATAATTCCTTTGTAACTCTAAGTTCTTTATTTTTGACAAATACTCCATTATTTTCAGTATCGACGTTGTTTCTGTTATCTCGAAGATGCAGTCTAATATGTTCTGTAGCAATCTCATCTTAACGAACTTTAAAATTATGCTTCCTTATTGATCATATAATAGGCTGAAACCAAGTGGCACGGGTTCGAATCCCGGTCGGGGCAAGTTACTTGGTTGAGGTTTTTCCGGGGTTTTACCTCAACCCAATAGGAGCAAATGCTGGGTAACTTTCGGTGCTGGACCCCGGACTCATTTCACCGGCATTATCACCTTCATATCATTCAGACGCTAAATAACCTAGATGTTGATACAGCGTCGTAAAATAACCCAATAAAATAAAAAAAATAAATATGATAGGCTATTCCACTTGGATGCATAAGGATTTTAACTCTGGTCTCCGGTGAGGGAAGTCACTTCAGGGTTTACATATTTATTTGAATAAAGTTTTTTAGCAGTCCATATGTGATATATCAGACGTGGGGATCTGCTTTCTTCCCAGTGTCAATAATTTCTATTTACAGATATAGCAGAGCCTCTATAATCCTAATTGGGACCAGGGGTACAAAGGATTATCAAACATATGAAATAACTCTACTACAGTATAAAAACACATTGTACAGTAGGCCTACTATAAATATAAAAAGGTTGTAGAAATCAGTATATGAAGTACAATAATCAAACAAACACTTAAAAGATAAAGAAAACAGTAGAAACAGAATAAATGTTTAAAAATGATAGTACTATTCTTTGATTGAGATTCTTATATGTACCTCTATTAGCAGGCAGTACATCTCACTTGATGATAATGTCAGAGGAAAAACAATTGTTTGCATGCATTTGAAGTCCGATTAATGTAACATGTAACTAATCGGCGATGTACGTATGCAATGGAAGGGAAAGGAACGGCCACCCTAACCCATAATCTTCTAGCTTAGTTGTCTCATAAGTGGTGCCTTTTGGTATCACTTCTGTTGTTCAGACCTGTCTTCTGACAGCTGACTAAACAGCAACAACAAATAATAATACCAGAGTAAGCAAATTGCGAAAAGGTTGTGCAACATTCTAAATTATAGCAGACTGCAGAAAAATGAAATTAATAATGTTTGCAGATAGAAAATTATGCAATTTGCTTCTGGAGTTTTATAATTTTCAACCCTTCTTATCATACATCAGGTAGTTATACCTATATTTAGAATTAATCACTTCTGAATTTACAACACATTAAATACGTTTATTTTTATGAGCACTATAAACATTGAAAGCACTTGGAAAATCAGTCCTTCTAAAAGATCATTCAAGATTCATTGTTAGCAGAGTGCTAATTCCTTTTGCTGAAGAGCGGTTTCTAATTATTTCAGTTTTTGCAAGATTTATACAAGTAAATCCATTCTAACAATTTACAGTGTGCAATGAAATTGTTGAAGTCCTATATAATTAAGAAAATTGTTCACATCACTTGTTCACATGCACAAAGTTCAGGAATGGATTTGAAAGAATTTATTCCTGAACATTCATTGCCCTTTTCATTAACATTATATTTAACTTTAGATTTTCCAGAACTAATTCGTTCGTACACATCTGTGATTTCATTTTCTCCATAATTATCTTACTTTCTGAAGTTTCCTCAAGTCCAAAGTAGTTGCTGCATTTTGTACGACATTGAAAGTTTATTGAACTTTTTAAAATGAGACTTGTACTTGAAAAATCAGAAACATCACTTCTTTCGAAAATGAGTTAATGTTATGTTTCCTATCTTCATATGATTCTACAACTGCTAAAGCACTATTACGCTCCAAAACCAGATACATCACATGGATTTGTTTGACGAAAGAGTAGTATTGGTTGCAAATCCAGATAAGTCATGTGAGTTTATTTCCAAAACCAGATACAGCAAGAGTTTTCAATTGCCATAGGTGACTGAAAAAGTAAACAAACCATTAATAAAATGTATTTATATACCATTGGGGTGAAACTGAGCATGGAAAACGTCCAAATTAAACTGCCTCTGCTGTTTTTGATTGCTTAAATCGTATCACCATTCCTGAAACTGTCAAAATTGTTCGACTAGCTTCGGACGAGTGTTGGGCTCAGAATAAAAATTATTTCATTATGGAAATGATTAGCAAGTGGCTACTTACTTACTTAACCAGATTTCCTATGGTAGGAACATTCATTCCTACCAGCCGGTAGAGCATATTTATAAGAGGAGCAAGAAAATAAATATGGCATCATCTAGCATAATGCTGCCAGGAGTACAAGTGTTACAACTAAATATAAATGATGTAACTGCTTTGCTGACAAAACATTTTGACAATGACTGGAAACCACTTCAAACATTATCCTACTATGCACATATTGTTAACAGACTGGAAAGCTTGGATGAAAACCAAATTTCTTTTATGAATGAAGAAGAAAATGTGTGTGACCATGCCTGTGAAATAGGTGATCTGGTTGTTTAATAATTCAGTTTCTTTGGTGATGAAAATGAAACAATTATGATAAATTAAGGGGACACGCTACTGAGTTTTCGTCAATTTTAGTCAATGTTAAAAGTTAATTTTTTTTTTTACTGATGAACTGTACTGACTAGGAACAAACCAATGCAGGTAGTCTTAGCATCATTTTAAAAGTTTAATAAACGAATTGTCTTTATATGAGACCCAGATATTTGTTTACTAAAATTATAAACACTTTTTTATATTTTATTTTTATCCGAGTACATTTTTCAACATAAAATTTTGAAAATAATTGGGCACATGTAACTCATCAACATCTATTCGATTTTAAAGTTTAAAAAACTTACAATCAAAATTGTGGAGATTAGAAATCTCAGTAGCGTGTCCCCTTAAATGTAATCATGTAGATTTAAAATAATACATTGTAGTTTAATAGAATGGTTGTTTGCTTTCAAACCAAGATAAGCCCTTTTATTCATTTGCAAACCCAGATAGATCGCAGAACAATTTTCAAAACCAGATACATCAAATACAGTTTCTCTATTATCTATTAATTACGCAATAATTTCACTGTCATACGTCATGGAATGTTACAATATTCCATAACAAATGTATCCTCAAAGCATTAACATTTTACCTTTTGGTGTATAGGAGATATACGTTTTTTCCTTCATGCTAAAAAATTGTGTTTTAGTGATTTATCTGATTTTGCAACTTAAATGGAGTAGCTTAAACCCTAGACAATGCTATATTTTAACTAAATAATACAAGCACTACAAATAGCCCTATTTACGCGTCTTCAGCACAAGAAACCTTAACGAAAAAAATATATATGTTTCTGTCCTTTCCAGTATTGTACAGATGTTTGGTAGTGTGTTTGGATTATCATATCGAACGTTGCATTATTGAGGATCTGAGTAGTAGAATGTATAAAGCAGAATGCATAATTGACCACATGCTTGAATAATTATGACTAGTTAC
Source organism: Periplaneta americana (assembly GCF_040183065.1). Lineage (NCBI taxonomy): Eukaryota > Metazoa > Arthropoda > Insecta > Blattodea > Blattidae > Periplaneta > Periplaneta americana. The sequence continues at coordinate 182,127,130 of NC_091124.1, forward strand.
CCATCATTCACTCTAAGACTACAATTCATGAGCCTGTTCTAAACGAAGCTAGTAAAATTATGGCTTTACATAATATTTCATTCACTCACGGCCCGGAATGTGGCGCATAATTAACAGCAGACAAGTTGCATGTATCAGTAACTGTCATGCAGTGCATGATGGCAATTAGTGGCTTGCGTTCCAGCTCATGATGTCTGTTATAACTCAGGTCGGATGCTCAATCCGGAATCCGTGCTTACAATCGCAAAGAGGCGGCGGGGCGGCTGATGTATGGGGCATAGCCGACATGTCAGCGACGCCGTGTTGCGTTACACATAACCACAAAGGAGGAAGAGGAACCGAATTACAGTCGCTGTGAACTCGCTAATGTACCCAACGTAACTTGCAGACACCGTAGACAAGAATCTGCAAGATTCCCATTCCATAGAAATTAGAGGAGTCTCTTGGTTTTAGTTAAAATGCAAACAAAAAGACAAACTAAAACTTTGACTTTCAGAAAGCATCGTTATAATTATTGTTGTTATCGTTACAACGTCGTCATCTTCGTCATCATCATGGTGGTGCTCTCATAAGATCCCTGATCACTTATAACAGATTGATCTGCCTAATACGCTTTCAACACAACAACTTTTATCAGTTTCACTATGCTGTTACCTAGCGACTGCAAAAGAAGTCACATTATTACCCTGATTAGAATTGGATCGAGTAATAGCTTGCTGCACTATTTCCATCTAGCGGCCATACCCCAAAAACTTCATTTTTGACAGTGGCCAACTTGGTGGTTGTTCTCATTTATTTGTTGCCATTTCATAACATGGGAATAGGATATAATATAAATAAGGCATGGCCCGACAAAATAATGATAAAAATAATAATAATAATAATAATAATAATAATAATAATAATAATAATAATAATAATAACCGTCAGCAATACTACAAGTATGGCATCAATCATCTGTTCCAGCATTATTCGTCTCTTCTATTTCTAGGATAACAAAAATCCTTCAGCTATTTAGCTTGTACTTACTGTATATGCTAATATTCAAATTTTGCAGTAATGTCTCTTTTTCTTTACAAATTGTACTTTTTCAATAACAACCGAATCATTTTATACTTCTTATTCTTCTGCAGAAGATGTCCATCACCTTTCTTCCCCAGTTCAAATTTCACCCGATGGTGTGTACCAATTCTCTTACTTAGATGGACTTCTTCTTCCTCTTTTCCATCTAACGGCTAACCTGATCAGGTCTTGAATCCATCCTTCACCCATTGCTTAGATAGCTTTCTTCTTAATCTTTTCTCAACTAAGGGCTGATCTTCTCAGCTCTTAAAACCACTCTTAGATGGCTTTTCTTCTTAATTTCTAACGCTTGATCTTTTCAGCTCTTAAACCCACTCTCTTCCCATTGCTTAGATGGCTTCGCTCTTAATCTATAAAGGCTCATTTTCTCAGTTTTTAAACCCACTCTTCACCCATTGCTTAGATAGGTTTCTTCTTATTCTTTAAAGGATGATCTTCTCAGCTCTTAAACCCACCTTTCACCCATTGCTTAGATGGCTTTTCTTCTTAATCTCTAAAGCTTGATCTTTTCAGCTCTTAAACCCTCTCTCTTCCCATTGCTTAGATGGCTTCGCTCTTAATCTATAAAGGCTGATCTTCTCAGTTTTTAAACCCACTATCCACCCATTGCTTAGGTGGCCTTATTCTTATTCTCTAAAGGCTGATCATCTCAGCTCTTAACCCCACTCTCTATATATTGCTTAGATGGCTTTCTTCTTAATCTCTAAAGCCTGATGTCAGCTTAGATGGCGACTCTCTTAATCTATAAAGGCTGTTCTTCTCAGTTCTTAAACCCACTCTTTACCCATTGCTTAAATGACTTTCCTCTAAATGTTTTCCCATTTAAAAGCTTACCTCCTCAGCTCTTAAACTCACTCTCCACCCATTGCTTAAATGGCTTTCTTCTAAAACTTTTCCCATCTAAAAACTTGTTTTCTCACCTCTTAAACCCATTCTACACCCATTCCTTAGATGCCTTTGCTCTAAATATCTTTCCATCTAAAGCTGATCTTCTCAGCTCTTAAACCCACTCTCCTCCCTTTGCTTAGATGACTTTCATCTAAATCCTTACCCGTCTAGGGCCTGATCTCAACTATTAAACCCACTCTCAACTTGGATGGTTTTCCTCTTAATCTTTTTCCATCTAGAGGTGATCTTCTCAGCTCTTAAAACCAATTCTCAAGCTATTGCTTAGATGGGATTACTCTCAATATTTTCTCATTTAATGGTTGAACTCAACTCTTAAATCCATTCTCCACTCATTGCTTAGACGGCTGTCCTGTTAATTTTTTCCCCATTTAAGAGCTGATTTTTAGTTCCTGAATCAACTCTCCACCCATTTCTCTTTATCATGTAAGGACTGCTCTAATTTCAGCTCTTGCACCCACTCCCACACCTTTTCCGTCTAAGGACTGCTTATCAACTCTCAGCCCATTGCTTATAAATGGACTTCATCTTTCTCCTTTCCCATCTAAAGGCTGATCTTGTTGAGCTTTTGCATCAACCCTCCACTACAACAATTAGGATCGATATTCTTCAGCTCTTCAACCTACTATCTACCCATTACTTAGATACCTTCTTCATACTCTTTTGATATAAGGGCTGATCTTTTTCGTCTTTTGAACCCATTCTCCTTCCCTTGTTTGAGTGGACTTACTCTTCCTCTTTTCAATCTAGGCGCTGAACACCTTCAGCTATTGCACCCATTCTCTATCCATTACTTACGTAAACTTCCTCTTCCTTTTACCATCTAACGGTTGATCTTCTTCAGTTTTTGCACCCAATCTCCAGCCATTTCTTAGGAGGACTTCCTTTACCTCTTCTTTTCTTACAAGAGTTGATCTTCAACTCAAAAATAATTCTAGGAAATTCTATTTAATATCGGCATGACTCGCTATTCTGGTCTTTGTAGTTTCCTAACTTTCTTCTGAGTGCCTTTTTCCACAGACCACCGCTGCCTGGCCGCGTAACTACAAAAATAGTCAATAGACTCCTGGTTGGGTTAAGTTACCTGGTTGAGGTTTTACCGAGATTTTCCCTCAACCCAATAAAGGTTCACTCCGATGAAATTTCAGGTATTCAGAATATCGTTCATTTTAATCCCCTCCGTTTTCCTAGGAAAAATTGTGAATTCCGCAGGCCACTGCTATAATAGGGATATCTAATGCAAAGTTTTACCGTTAGATGGCAGGAGCATTTCACGCGGCGCAACATGTTGTAGGGCTATGTTTTGTCATATGCTACAGTTGATTACGTTTTCCCGCTTGTTGGTTTTCTGTGCGTGTCAAAATTATATTTACAGTTATTTTGTATAACCTAGTATAATTTAATATAATTCAATATTTTCTTACCTCAAATTTAATTTAATTTACAATAAATAATAACGTAAACCTGTATAATACTGAGCGATTCCCCAAGATGGGTGGGGAAATCTGCAGTATGCAGAATATACGAGTATATTGAATGTTCATGAACCTAACGAGAACTTTGAGAACAATATGCACGAATAAAAAAATAGGAAATATGTCGAAAGTGAATATTGCCCTCTTTAATAATTAGTATTTAAGAACCGTACGCTAAAAACAGGATATGCAGCAACCAATGTGGTTTTTTTTTTATAGGAAAGAGACTATCGAGATTGAATTCCTTGTATTTTTTCTGTACTTGCAGAAAGATCAAATGCAATTTTTAATAGGATGATATTATATGATCGCAATAGTATTACGATTAGTTGTGTGTTTTGTAGGTTAAGGACATGCAGTTTTGAATATTGGGGTGATTTTGAAAATTTGAACTTAAAACATGGCTTTAATAATTAGGATACAGTAGATTTAAAACATTATTCACGAATTAATGGATTTCACTAGGGATCGTCCTGGATAATAAACATTCCAGTTTATCGAGAGTTTACTGCAGGCGTAAAATTCGGACACTCCTACAACTACTGCATATAATCTAAGCTAGCATAGCTTGCTGTCGAGGTTGCATATGTTTTTATTAATTTTTCTTTTTCCTCTTCCAAAATGAAACTGTAGTCAACAATTCCTTACTTGAAGTAGTTACTTTTATTTAACAGCTAGCACTTTCGAGGCCCAATTTTATTACTTATATGTTTTAAGGTTTAAAAGCATATATTCAGAATATTTCGGGACCTGATTGAAGACGAAAAGCTTTCCCTGGTTTTTACATATATTAACATAAAAATTTGCCATTTTTAGTTGTTTTTAAGAATATTTAATATACTAATACACTATATATATCCTCAATGTTAATATACCGAAAAACAAATGCACACACAAAGCGCATTCCTCATAGTACACGTGCGCTATCTGTTGGTGCTAGTTCAGGATATCCCTATTAGGTACTAAGTTTGAGTTGTGTTTCTACTGTTTTCGAAGAGCGTGACTTCATGCTTGCCCAACTTGATCCTAGAGTATACTTGTGTTTCAGCGACTTGCGTCTGTTATATTTCCTCAGTTCATGTCAATCAGTCGCCGGATTTGGACGTCTGAGATTAAACCATACCAGTTAGACTCTTAGAAAAGTAAGAGTGATGATAATAATAAAGATTTCGATACTGTAGATTCAAAAACCGTAGACACATCCTGATCCATGGTGCGAGTTTGTTCATTTTAAACAATGCCAAGAAACTAGGAATGTAATTGTCAAGATATTATCTTTATTCCTTTCTCCTTCCCTTCTCTCTTTTCCTCTTTCCCTCTTTCCTCTTTCTTTCTCTCTCTTTCACTCTTTTTACTATCCCAATTCCTCTCTCTTCCTCATCTCTTTTTTCCTCTCTCTCTATCTTTATTCCTCGCCCTTTCTCTCTTTTTACTATCTTTATTCCTCGCCCTTTCTCTCTTTTTACTATCTTTATTCCTCGCCCTTTCTCTCTTTTTACTATCTTCATTCCTCTCCCTTCATCTCTTTTTACTATCTTTATTCCTCTCCCTTTCTCTCTTTTTACTATCTTTATTCCTCTCCCTTTCTCTCTTTTTACTATCTCTATTCCTCTCCCTTCCTCTCTTTTTACTATCTTTATTCCTCTCCCTTCCTCTCTTTTTACTATCTTTGTTCCTCGCCCTTTCTCTCTTTTTACTATCTTCATTCCTCTCCCTTCATCTCTTTTTACTATCTTTATTCCTCTCCCTTTCTCTCTTTTTACTATCTTTATTCCTCGCACTTTCTCTCTTTTTACTATCTTTATTCCTCTCCCTTTCTCTCTTTTTACTATCTTTATTCCTCGCCCTTTCTCTTTTTACTATCTTTATTCCTCTCCCTTTCTCTCTTTTTACTATCTTTATTCCTCGCCCTTTCTCTCTTTTTACTATCTTCATTCCTCTCCCTTCATCTCTTTTTACTATCTTTATTCCTCTCCCTTCCTCGCTTTTTACTATCTTTATACCTCTCCCTTCCTCTCTTTTTACTATCTTTATTCGTCTCCCTTCCTCTCTTTTTACTATCTTTATTCCTCTCCCGTTCTCTCTTTTTACTATGTTTATTCCTCTCCCTTCTTCGCTTTTTACTATCTTTATTCCTATCTTTTTCTCTCTTTTTACTACTTTTATTCGTCTTTTCCCTCGTTTCACTACTTTTATTACTTTCTCTTCCTATCTCTTATTATGTTAGTCACCTCTTCCTTCTTCTCTTTTATTATCTTTATATCTCTCTTCACGTTCTTTATTCTTCTCTTCCTTTTTCTGGGTTTCATGGTTTCTATTCCTCTTTCATCTTTATTCCTCTGTCCCTTCCTCTCTGTTTTACGGTATTTATCCCTCTCTCTCTCTCTCTCTCTCTCTTGTCGTTTAGCTATGAATTAAAGACAAGCAAGAACCTATAAAATACAATATTCTATCCAAATACTACATTAACACTCGACAGTGGGCAAGCATGACGTCAGCAGCCAAACAAGGCGTACATAAAACTCTGGGATTCAAGTTCTGTACATGCAGAGAGTTCGGATTTTATTTTTTGTTCTTTAATTTAGGCCTACTCTTTCATTTACACCCCTCAATAGTTTAGAGAGGCTGAAAGAGGTTGATTGAGAACAAATGTTGGTTAAATTTCGGCGCAGGACCCTGGTCCCATTTCGCCGTCATTATCACCATCTTCATCCATACTGTCTAATTCCTTATTCATATTATCATTCTATCGCATCAGGCGAACAGAATTCGACATAATGAGTGGCCCAACCTGAGAACGATTCGGAAAAGTAGGCAGAGGCGCAAATGGCTACACCTCAACTTACACGGAATTAAAAACTTTCATTCATCTGAAACCGCGGCTTTTCTCTGTCTGTAGTCAATGCTACAAGCTTTTAACAACCTTGTTATTACATTATATGACAAACATGCCCCAATAAAAACTAGACGCATTACGAGACCTCCAGCTCCCTGGTTGACTACAGAAATCCGATCACTGATGAGAGACAGAGACGAAGCTTTTCGGAAATTCAAGAGACTAAAAAGTGACATAGATTTCTTGCGGTACAAGCGACTAAGAAATATGACCACACAGACGATTAGAAATGCTAAGCTTAAACATGCTTACAGCCTCATTGAACCTGATATTAGAGCATCCGATATGTGGAGAAATGTTAGGTCAATGGGACTGGGACAATCTAAGTCACAAATTGACAATACTATTTGTCTAGATGATTTAAACAATTACTTCACATCCACCACTACCCACGCACCTGACGCCGCAACGAAACAACAGACTATTAATGAATTAATCTCTACACCCGCCCCAGCACGAGACAAGTTCTTCTTTCCTACATAACACCTTCTGACGTAAAATCAACACTAAAGCGCATCAAGTCAAAATCACAAGGAGTAGACAATATAAATATAGAACTTCTGAACAAAATTATGGACATAATTCTTCCGACACTAACCCATATATTCAATGCATCCATAATGACTTCACATTACCCAGACATATGGAAAAAGGCTATTGTTCGTCCCCTTCCTAAAATTAAGTTACCTGTAACACCTAATGACAATAGAGCAATTAGTATTCTTCCTGTTCTCTCAAAATCTTTGGAAAGAATTGTGCACAAACAACTGACAGATTACCTCAATACTCACAATATTCTTGACCGTTACCAATCAGGCTTCAGAACGGGACACAGCACATCGACTGCACTGCTTAAAGTGACTGAGGATATACATGAAGCTTTAGACAAAGGACAGATCACAATACTAACACTTTTAGACTACTCCAAAGCCTTCGACACTGTAGACGTTGACTTACTAATTGCAAAATTAAGAGTACTGCATTTTTCTGATAATGCGTTAGCGTGGATGGACTCCTATCTTCGCGAACGCCAACAGTGCGTGTCTATTAATAATCGTTATTCCACTTGGCGTACCACGAAGACTGGCGTATCACAAGGCTCTGTCCTAGGACCTTTACTATTTTCTATTTATATTAATGATATTTCTTCTAATCTAACATCCTGCCGACACCATATTTATGCTGACGACATACAAATCTATCTGCATACTCGACCTAACTACATAAATGACGCCATAACTAAAGTTAATGATGACTTGAATTCTATATCCATATGGTCGAAAACGCACGGACTTAATTTAAATGCAAGTAAATCGCAGGCAATCTTAATAGAACATCAAAGATCGAAGTGTGACAAACAAAATTTGCCACCGATAATTGTAAATAATACTACTAATCCATACAGTACGACTGTGAAAAACCTTGGTATTTATATGGATTGTCACCTGGAATGGAATGAACAAGTGAATCACACTTCCAAAAAAGTATTTTCCATTATTCACTCATTAAAGCGACTGAAGCACTTTCTTCCTGATAAATTAAAATTAATCCTTGTACAAACACTCGTGATGCCACACTTTGACTACTGCGATATTATATTAAGTAACCTAAATGCAAATTTGAGCAGCAGCCTACAACGTGTGCATAATGCGTGCGTCCGTTATATTTGTAATATTCGTAAGTATGATCATGTTTCCCCGTCTTTCCAAACTCTGTCTTGGCTGAGGCTAAGCGATCGACGAGCCCTGCATTCTCTTGTTCTCTTATTTAAAATTCTGCGCACCGCTACCCCAATCTATTTGGCTTCTCGTTTTCAAAATTTATCCGCATATCATCAGCTAAGTACAAGATCTCATCATAACAATTTACTCATTATACCCTACCACAAGACATCTTTATATTCTTCATCCTATACAGTTTCAGTTGCTAGAAATTGGAACTCGCTTCCGAGTGATATAAGGGATTGTTGGACAATAACTTCACTTAGGTTAAAATTGCATAAATTCTTACTTAACAGATGAATTGCTGATTAATATGTGTTACTTATAATGAAACTAACATCTGTTCATTCTTATTATTATTATTATTATTATTATTATTATTATTATTATCATTAATTTCTCTAAATAGATTTACAAAACCTCTAATGGCAATTACATTAATATTCTCATTATAGAAATAGAAATATATATATTCTCCCTGTAACATAGTCCTAGTAAGGTTGTATTAAATTAAATTTTCATCATTGTACTACCTATTTCAAATATTAAATTAATTATAATTGATTGAATTAAATTAGCTCATGAATTGTTACTACTTTACCTTATAGATTTATCTAAATTTAAATAAATGTTTAGTGAAGAATATTGCTGGAGAACCTTTTAAGTGTAGAGTAAATATTTGTAATTTAAATTTATGTATTGTATTGTTTAAGGCTGGTTGAGTGGAAGAGAAGGCCTTATGGCCTTAACTCTGCCAGCGAAAATAAAACATTATTATTATTATTATTATTATTATTATTATTATTATTATTAAGTTAGTGTGTACTAACTACATTTCGACTAATACTGGAAGAAGTTGGAACGGAATTAAAGTTATATAAAATGTATCAATACACTCTGGAATATTTAACTTTTATCTCAATGTGCCTCGTTCCGAGTTTCATTTCCATTATTCAATTATTGCTTCAGTCTGGGTTTGGTCGAATATTAAAGTTACAAAAAAGACTCTTTTTATTGGGGCCAAATAGCAGAAAATTGGATAATCAAAATTCTACTCTGTACATCGTCAGGAAACCTAAGTCAAGAACGATCACAGAACAGGCAGAGAGATTATGAATTCAGACATTTTCCTCAGATGGGTGAGCATAATCAACGGGGACGTGGAATTGACTAGGCACAGAAGGAATCTATTGGAGAATAAAGTAAAAAACTAAAAAGTGACACTTTATCAATTTTCCACTCGTTTAAAAAATACTACATAACTACATTAAAGAATATACTCTGCAATAGAATACAGGTTAAATTAAATCTTGTTTACACGTAAGCAGTTACTCTATTTGTCTCCAACGTAAGCAATTTTGCTACTGAAATGGGATATTTAAAAATATTTATCTCATTATAATGTATTTCATGAAGTCCACGCCTGTGAAATAACGGTCAGCGCGTCTGGCAGCGAAGCCAGGTGGCCCGAGTTCGAATCCCGGTCGGGGCAAGTTACCTGGTTGAGGTTTTTTCCGGGGTTTTCCCTCAACCCAATACGAGCAAATGCTGGGTAACTTTCGGTGCTGGACCCCTGACTCATTTCACCGGCATTATCACCTTCATTTCATTCAGACGCTAAATAACCTAGATGTTGATACAGCGTCATAAAATAACCCAATAAAATAAAAATAAAAATGTATTTCATGAAAATTTAAACTCACAAATAAGAGAGAACGCAAAAATAGAGATAATAAAATTTAAAAAAAAAATTGCATACTTATTTTGAGATACCCTGTTATTTAGAACATCTACGTATACATTCAATAAAATATTGCTAAAACTTATAATTCACTCTATACATCGACTAAAATAATAATAAATTCTTTAGCTACGGAAAAATGAGCGTGTGAGAGTAACTAATATTAATTACTTCAGAAGGTGATTATTTTTCTTGAGTACTAATTCCCTCTTCACCGTGGGCCACATTTTCAATTCATAATTTTTAATAATGTTACTCTTAACGTCTTGTGAAACGAACAATCTACATTGCATTAAACAATTAAACTTTACTTAGCTAGTGACTAAATTCGATGCCTGTGACTATTGTACTGGCTAGAACAAAGGAGTGCAGTGTCAATAGTAAGTGGAGAAGTTCTTGATGTGTATTTCTGCTGGAAATCTATCTTTGAGGGCTGTGTTTGAGATCACATCTGTAGACATAGACATCGCTCCAGTGGTGCTGTCTAGCGGTGCGTGAAATAACCTTATATAGTTCGAGAACCTCACAATGCTCACCGGGATTTGTCCTGTCAGAAGCTTATCTTAGCCGAGTGTCCTGTCAATAAACGACTTAGCCGAGACTGCCATATATCCTCGAACGAAAACACGTATCGCTCTGAGAAATATAAGTAATGGACCCTATTGAAGGTTCATATGGGATTTATAACCTCACATTCTGACAGTGTATGAATTCCACTGCCTTGGACGTCGTTAGATAAAGTCTTATGTCGTCTTTTCACGTCGATGAACAGACTTCGAATCCCAACTTAACCTATTGAAATTGTAATGTACAATAACAGTGAGATGTAGATTGTCTCTTTATTGAAATTCAGTCTTAGTTCAGTTACTGATTAGTGAATTTAATCAAATGGTTTCTGGATTTAATTTATTGGTTATTTATCAATTGACGTTTTATAGTTTGACTATTTTTGTGTTGATAATTATATTACTAAATTAATCCACTGATTGTTTAATTAGTTGATTAATTAATTTCTTTAATTTGTCCTTCAGGTAAAGCTCCCTGTAAAACAGATTTGAACAATTTTTCCCTTGAAATTATTCAAATCTGCTTTACAGGGAGCTTTACCTGAAAGACAAGATTTACATAATATATACGTCACTGTCTACGTTAACAGAGAAACCACAATTATTACAAGTCATACAGAGATTGTGTGCACTCGATGTGGGTCTCTGGCGTTTCGTCAGCACACGCGAGTTGTGTGGATATAAAGGGAAAAGTTGAGACGGTGTCGGGTGGAGTTCCCGGGTAGCTCAGTTGGTAGAGCGCTGGTACGTTCAACCAGAGGTCCCGAGATCGATACCCGGCCTCGGAACTATTTTTCCCTTGAAATTAATTAATTTTTGTTACTGTTGATACGTTTTTGGTTTACAGGTATCAACAATTTGATTTAGTCTGTTGCTATTGGAGCTTGTTCTGTTGGTTATATAGTTGGATGATTAATTGGTTTGATTGGTTGGGTTGGTTTCCTGGCTGATTGATTGATTGATTGATTGATTGATTGATTGATTGATTGATTGATTGATTGATTGATTTGGCGACTCTTATTTTGATTGGTTGCTTGATTTCGTTTGTGTTTTGTTGTTTTGGTTAAAAAAGGTAAAAAGGTATCCCCGTCACATGCCATGAAGGCACTTGGGGGGGCATGGAGGTAGCCTAGAGCCCAATGCTTTCCATGACCTCGGCACTAGAATGAGGTGGTGTGGTCGGCACCACGCTCTGCCCGCCTTTTACCCCCGGGAAAGACCCGGTACTCAATTTTATAGGAGGCTGAGTGAATCTCGGGGCCGTTCTGAAAGTTTGGCAACGAGAAAAATGCCGTCACCACTCGGGATCAAACCCCGGACCTTCCAGTCCGTAGCCATCTGCTCTACCAACTGAGTGGCTATTTTATTTCATTGTTTCTTTGATTTACATAATTAATTGTTTGTATAGTTAATTCTTTCTTTTATTTTGGTTTAGCAAGTTTATTTGGTTTCTTATTCACGTTCGTTGGTTGGTTGGTTGATTGGTTGGTCGGTCGGTCGGTATTAATTTGATTGCTTTTCTTGATTTGGTATTGTATTGTATTTATTAACATTCCATGGTATTCATACATGCTTACAGCTAGAATATGGAACAAGTCAAATAACTTAATAGTATTATAAAATCTTAATTTATAGTCACATTCTAGATGAAATATATACAGACGAGATTTATAATATAGTCTACTAGTACAACACATAGTTTTAGTATCAATTTCATGAAGTGTTACTGAATGTCATGAATTCACCTACAGAATAGAAGGCGTGAGAAATTAGGTACTTCTTTAATTTGGCCCTAAATAATTTTATGTTTTGAGTTTCATTTTTTTATATCGATAGGGAGGCTATTAAAAATTTTTACTGCCATATAACGCACTCCTTTTTGATAGCACGATAGACTTGCCGATGGAGTATGAAAGTCATTTGGAGTATGAAAGTCATGTTCGGGTGATTTGATTTCTTTGATTTGGCTTCCTTGATCAAATTGAATTAATTTATTCACCAACAAGTTTTCAACTAACTTTTAATGTGACTTAGGCTCAGTGAGGTAATGATAAAAATTGATAAGATAATGATAGTATAGTTAATTTTACGTGAGAAAAGAGCCATTCATATGGTATCTAGATTTCAGTATATATTACATTAAAAATGCACTTATTTCTAATTAAAATATTGAAGGTAATTGATTTAAAATAATATGACTATTAGTTAGTATAATTTTGTACTGTCTATTGCAATTTGGGGTTTCTTGTTATAGACAAATAAATACATACATAAATAAACAAATTAATTAATTAATTAAATTTGCCTCGAGTATTCTAATTCAGAACAAAGTTCTATTAGTGACTCAATTTGCGACATGGGCATTCAGGTTTATTTTTCCTTCCGGTGGAAACCTACTGAAGGTCTTCTTTTTCCAAAGCTCATAGCTGTAGTTCGTTCGTAATCAATCCTGTCCAAGTGGTAGTAAGTTCGATGGGGGGTTGTCCCTAAACGTACTTGGGTGTGTGGTATTTTCTCTACACTCGATGGAACAGTATTATCCTATAACATTATCGCCGTTGCCTACCTAGTATGAAACAGAGTGGACTTTCTGCTGGCGATGATGACAACTTGATAGCCTATAATAGGCTGCATATTGCGCTCCGAAATCAAGTGCATTATTTTGCAAACTTTGACGACAATTAAAAGAAAATCCTGTCAAACCTGTAGGAGGCAAAGAGGCTGGAGGGCAGATTATTTCGTTTCATGTGTTCCTATTATAGCTGTACTGTGTAACTATGAACAGAATTTATTTTGTGCGAGATCGTGCGTATTTGCTTGTTTTCCGCACAAAACCAATCCGCGGAAAGTCTAAAATTCCACATTCAGTATTCCCAACCTAACACACATAACAATTTCCCTCTTCTTACCGCTTAAGCGCGACATTCATTTTACTGCTTTAGGCTTTTAACATATTATTCTTAATGATGTTCAATATAGTAATAATTATAAATTGGAAACTTTTCACTGCAATTTCACCTAAATTGCACTGTTAATTATTGTTTTTAAATATTTGCAAAAATTAAGTAAACTCTACAACTCCACTAAAGTTACTGCATTCGTGATGCAAGTAACATTAAGGAAGCCGGGAAAAAATCAACACGATTCCAGATGCCGATGTTATTACTGCAATATGTTATATAAATAATATTGTTAAAATAGTAAAATGAAAAATAAATAATTACATAACCTTGCCGTTTGTTTTAAGTTCGCATTTATAGACTGGGGGGAAAAAAAGACAGACGTATATCACGGCCTGCTGGAGTATAGTAAACACAAGAAAACATTTTAAAACAACAATGTTGAAGATAGATATTTTTGTTTTGCAAATTTGCCGTCATTGAACAGAAACCAAGATGGAGATTTCATTGCAACTAATTATAAATTCCTCTTTCAGGTATGTAATAAACGATCTTCGCACAAAATAATGTACGATACACGAGCGGTATGTTTTCTTTCAATTCTCGGAAATTAAAAAAGCTCAACTACGTTACGCTTTTTCAAACTTTTCCTCGAACATGAAAACTTCAACATACCGGAAACGCTCTTGTAACGCATATTACTATTAATGGAAAGAAAAAATAAAGTAACAGACTTATGTATGGAGTTCTGACATAAGTTCTTGTGGAATTTTTTCTTGCCTAAGGGGTCTTACGTTCATTTTAAAATCTTTATTGATTTATTTTTAATATTACATGAAGTGCAACTATATTATCAAATACAAATAAATCGCTTAAACGCTGTTTTAGTTAATTCATATAAATTATTTTGTTAAGAAACCTCCAGATTTCAACACGAGTGTTGAGAGTGGCGATCTATAAAATTGCAGTTATGGTTTGAATTGGAAATCACCAGAGAAGTTGGAAGAAGAATATATGAATAAGAGTGCTGCATTGGAGTTAAATCGCTCGCTTGAACTCGGTCGAGTGTCGCACCCTCGAGTGAGATAAGCTCGGTCGTGATACGCTCGTAATAATTAAAGCATAGTACAAGGTCATCTCACCGACACGTCTTATCTTGTATGGAAGGCGACAGATAAGATACACATATGTTTTGCTCACACGGTAAAAATAAGGCTTTATTTTCTGCGTTTATGACAAACGTTTAATGGAACAATCAATGGAAGGTACCAAAACAGTAACATGAAGTTATAAATAAAATAGTATGAAAAACTTCGATATACGGTTATTATTGCTAATTAATAATAATTATTCAATATTTGATTTACCACATATATAATATGGTAGGTCCATACATAGTGTTCCGCCTATATACTGCGACAATGTAGAAACTTTTTACAAAATATTATTGATATAGCAGTAGATTAATAACAATATTAGTATAGAGATAACGTCATAGAAAATATAATAAAACGAATAATCATGCTGCACAACTGTTACACACGATACGGTTCTTGCATTATCGTGATTGTGTTCTCCGTTTATAATAATTACATTTACATCCAATAACATCTGTCAGATGTGGCAAAAACAAAATCACTCCTGTGTGGAAAAAAAAAATACCTACAACATTTATATTACATTTTAAAGCAAGTTTTGTAGTGGTACTATGTAGAGGTTAGTTAAACAATGCCAAGTTTTGATATGATAAACATCTATGATGTTACTACACAGTTCATCACTGTAACAAGAACGAATGTCTAACGCTCGGCTTATACCGTTCGAGGATTTATCGCTCGCGACAATTTTACCCATCATGCATGTACGCTACCTATCGGATTATGCTATGAACTACTTGGCGCTCGAGCGAAAACGTCCAATGCAGACCTCTGATACGAAAGTTTATAAAAAGCCGAATTTGTTTAGATAACGTCATAGAGGATGAGATTCTTGTGTTCCTCTTTACACTCCAAAACATTCGCCAAAATATCTGTCCATGATTATTTTCATTGTTTCATGACCTAATTCTTCTGCGGGACAAAATTGCGGTACATCGGGGCGCTGATATAACCTCGGCAGTTGCGAGCGTCGTTAAATAAAACATAATTTAAAAAATGTTTAATGACCTAATTGGATATATTACATTTACCCCCTATCTAGGTGCATTCCCAACCCAATCGACTAAGTACAATAGATTTCGCTGCGTACCTAGGTTTCGAGCAGGCAACCCCAATTGGTCCTATACCAGCCCCATACGCGCGTCGCTAACCGACGCTGGAGGAATGCTATTGAATGGAAATCGGATGGAATTACGTATATTGATGTTTAACGTGGGGAAACGGAAAAAAACTACGAGAAAAATTCCTACTGTGACCTTGTCCGACCACAAGTGACCTTATGCAGTTTCCAATTTAAAATTGCAGATCTTGCCGGACCTCGAACTCGGACCTTCTGCTGTACAGAGAGAAGGCCTAAATCACAGCCACAGCAAGTGGTGCTAGGGCTATAGATATTTCTCATTATATTCCAGGGAACGGATTTATATGGACTAAAAATATATGAAATATGTAAATATATATGTAGTTATTTTTACCAAAATATGGAATTAAATATGGATTTTTACCAAAATATGGAATTAAATATGGACTTAAAATTATAAAAAAATGACTATGTACGTTAAATATTGGTACATTTTAATCAAACTAAACAAAAAATATAATGGACGTACCTTATCTTCCAATGTAGTTTCAACAAAACACAATTCTTATTGTCTGTTACCATAACAATAGGTTACAAACATTTCTTTCAAGTGCTGAAAAGTGAATCTTCTTCTATTGTCTCTGAGGATAGATTTATACTGACTAAAAGAGCGTTCGACGTCACAAGAAGTAACTGGTACATAATTCAATTTCACAATGTCTGCTGGGGATAAGTCCAAGTTAATCTTCACTGTTGATTCACCACTCATCACAGCAACAACCTTTTGTAGTTCTTCATATCCAGGGTTTTTTGAAAGTACAGTGTCCACCTTAGCTCTTACTGCATCTGCAACTTTACCTCTACCACGATTCAGTTGTTCCACAGTACTATTTATAATTTCAAAACTTTCAGATAGTGAAAGGTGCCTATTTTGGAGACTTTTGAGCGTTTTTATGATGCATGAAAATGTATGCTGAATGTGAGCTAAGTCATTCTTCACACTTATGTCACAGGTAACTGTTTTCGCAGTATCAATTGAGACTGCTTCTTCAGAGTCCAATGCAAGGAGAACATTGTTAATAGAGTCTATATGTTCGGCATAATATTCAACTGCTTCTAGCCATGTACCCCATCTAGTTAAAATTGGCTTTGGTGGCAATGGAATTTCAGGGTACATTTCTTTCAACACGTTAACTCTACTGGGAGCTTTGAGAAATACTTTTTTCACTGATGAAATCAACAAATCTACTTTAGGGAAATTGTCTCTGACCACTTCTGCCACACGATGAAATGCATGCGCCACACAAGTAAAATGAGTCAATTTAGGATATACAACAGATAATGCTTGTCCAGCTTTGACCATATAAGGGGCAGCATCGCTAATAAAGAATAACACATTATCGTACATAATACCCTTTGGCCACAGGATACCCATAGCTTCGTTGAACAGTTTAACTATAGTTTTGTTATTGCACTTTTCTAGAACATCACAATGTAAAAGAATTCGTTCAGAATATTGTTCACTTAACAAACCGATAACTACATTACCAACAAGTCTACCTTCTTTGTCGGGAGTCTCATCAATGGAAACCCAAATTGAACTATCTTTAATTTCATCTCTTATCTTCTGTATTGTCTCATCGTAGATGGATGGAGCATACGTCTTCCTAAGTGTTGACTCATCCGGGATTGTATGTTGAGTATATTTTTCAAGGAATTCCCTGAAGACCTTATTCTTTAGTTTGTAGAGAGGAATATCAGCAGAGATGAGAGAACGGCACAGGTCGATGTTAAACTCAGATCTTACATTCGATGTTGTTGGTTGTGTTAAAAACAATTGTCTCTGCTTGGAATTTAGTTGTTTGTTGGCCTGATGTTTACTAGTTGTAATGTGTTGTTGCACCAGGAACTTTTGTGTAGATGATACTGCACACTGACACAAATTACAAAATAATATTTTATTGTCAGTTGATAAACCATCTTCTTTAAATTCTGAAATGTAACTTGTTAGTTTTGATTTTAAATTGACTGAATGACGTACTTTTGGCATATTTACCGTCTTTATAGTATGATTTACAAAACTGAACCTATGTGTACTCTGACTGGCATTTAACTGTTGAGCTGCACAACTGAAGTCTGTTAAAAATTTTAAATTAAATTAATACAGTTTTGTAACTTACTTTCCCATTGTTGATAGGACTGCTAATTTTCAAATAACTCTGATGTTAAAGGGATTACTGAACATGTGTTTAAATCTCTATTGTTGAAATGTATTTTTAAAAGTTAATGGAATTTTGTTTTGTTTTATTGTTAAACCTAATATAATATGGACTGTTTTATATGAAATATGGAAAATATATGGAAATTAACGAAAATATGTACTAAACTCTAAAATATGGAAAAATATGGAAAATAAAAGTAGGATTTTTCAACCCTACACATTGTGAAACATAAAGATAATGCAAAATATAAATTATATTAGCTTTATAAGTAAATATGTATTTACATATAAATCCTTTCCCTGTTCATTACCTACTTTGTATGAAATTAAGCGTAACTAAAGCTTTTCCAATTCACTGCGGGCTAAAGCAGGGAGATGCACTATCGCTTTTACTTTTTAACTTCGCTTTAGAATATGCCATTAGGAAAGTTCAGGATAACAGAGAGGGTTTGGAATTGAACGGGTTACATCAGCTTCTAGTCTATGCAGATGACGTGAATATGTTAGGAGAAAATCCACAAACAATTACGGAAAACACGGAAATTTTACTTGAAGCAAGTAAAAGCGATCGGTTTGGAAGTAAATCCCGAAAAGACAAAGTATATGATTATGTCTCGTGACCAGAATATTGTACGAAATGGAAATATAAAAATTGGAGATATATATTCTTCGAAGGGGTGGAAAAATTCAAATATCTTGGAGCAACAGTAACAGATATAAATGCCACACGGGAGGAAATTAAACGCAGAATAAATATGGGAAATGCGTGTTATTATTCGTTTGAGAATCTTTTATCATCTAGTCTGATGTCAAGAAATCTGAAAGTTAGAATTTATAAAACAGTTATATTACCGGTTGTTCTGTATGGTTGTGAAACTTGGACTCTCACTCTAAGAGAGGAACATAGGTTAAGGGTTTTTGAGAATAAGGTGCTTAGGAAAATATTTGGGGCTAAGAGGGATGAAGTTACAGGAGAATGGAGAAAGTTACACAACGCAGAACTGCACGCATTGTATTCTTCACCTGACATAATTAGGAACATTAAATCCAGACGTTTGCGATGGGCAGGGCATGTAGCACGTATGGGCGAATCCAGAAATGCATATAGAGTGTTAGTTGGGAGACCGGAGGGAAAAAGGCCTTTGGGGAGGCAGAGATGTAGATTGGACGATGATATTAAAATGGATTTGAGGGAAGTGGGATATGATGATAGAGACTGGATTAATCTTGCACAGGATAGGGACCGATGGCGGGCTTATGTGAGGGCGGCAATGAACCTTCGGGTTCCTTAAAATCCATTTGTAAGTTTTGTAAGTAAGTGTAACCAACAGATTGCCGGTTATGTGACTATCAATGTTGGTGAAACAGTTTTTATTTTAGGCGATATGACGTCAAGAAAATGTATAGGCCTAATTATTGTTATTTTGACACTCGTCCATGAAAATCTTACGGTCATTGAAGAAATGTACTTACTTACTTACTTACTTACTTACTTACTTACTTACTTACTTACTTACTGGCTTTTAAGCAACCTGGAGGTTCATTGCCGCCCTCACGTAAGCCCGCCATTGGTCCCTATCCTGAGCAAGATTAATCCAGTCTCTACCATCATATCCCACCTCCCTCAATCCATTTTAATATTATCTTCCCATCTACGTCTCGGCCTCCCCAAAGGTCTTTTTCCCCTCCTGCCTCCCAACTAACACTCTAAATGCATTTCTGGATTCGCCCATACTTGCTACAGGCCCTGCCCATCTCAAACGTCTGGATTTTACGTTCCTAATAATGTCAGGTGAAGAATACAATGCGTGCAGTTCTGTGTTGTGTAACTTTCTCCATTCTCCTGTAACTTCATCCCTCTTAGCCCCAAATATTTTCCTAAGAACCTTGTTCTCAAACACCCTTAATCTCTGTTCCTCTTTCAAAGTGAGAGTCCAAGTTTCACAGCCATACAGAACAACCGGTAATATAACTGTTTTATAAATTCTAACTTTCAGATTTTTGACAGCAGACTGGATCACAAAACTTCTCAACCGAATAATAACAGGCATTTCCCATATTTATTCTGTGTTTAATTTCCTCCCGAGTGCCATTTATATTTGTTACTGTTGCTCCAAGATATTTGAATTTTTCCACCACTTCGAAGGATAAATCTCCAATATTCTGGTCACGAGACATAATCATATACTTAGTCTTTTCGGGATTTACTTCCAACCCTATCGCTTTACTTGCTTCAAGTAGAATTTCCGCGTTTTCCCTAATCGTTTGTGGATATTCTCCTAACATATTCACGTCATCTGCATAGAGATGAAACCTACTGTTACTTTATTTAAACCTTGCAACGCATATAGACGCCTTCAATTGGAACACGAATGAGTCGTTTCGCCAGTATAATACAACTATAGAATTGTAACATGTTGAATTCATCAATAAGTCTGAGTCTATTGCTCTTGAATTCAAGTAACACGTCGCTGGAAAAATCTGGAATAAAAATTCTCGCGACCTCTCAGGTGAACGGCGGTTATGGCAGGGAATAGAGAGCTGGCATCAGTATTCAATTCAAAACGTGACCATGGGGACTGAAAGAAGTCTGTCCAGGTCAATCCAGATGTCTCTGTGGACGTTGCTATTGTGCAAAGCCCCATCTCGTATTCAGCTGTGTAAGGGCAGTGGGAATTTCCTTTTTTTATTTCTTGTAGTCTTCAACCAACCCCGAATTCTAACGTAGTTTCGGCACGAAAGATATAAAAACGCCATACAGTGTTTCTTTTAGGTTTACATTCTAACACGTAGTGACGTAGGCGCACCAACAGGGGAGTTAATGCGTAATGTAGTGAACTGGTTTGGGAAGTAAAATCTAACAGACCTCGCTAGCCACTAACTCACATGGAATGCCAAGAATATATTTAAAGCTAGAAAATCCAAGACATATCAAACCATAAATTGACATAAATTAACTTTTTATCAACGAAAATAAAATCATAATTATTCCATTTTCATTATCTGAAAAATGTAACAAACCTCCTACATCTATATTAAGTATTAAATTACATAATTCTGATTGTTCTCTTATACAGTGTAAATGTCCGATTATTAAAGAGTCCTCTGAAGTTAAGTATTTAGGCATGATTTTCGATAATCATTTAAAATGGAACCAACACATTAATTACCTTTGTAATAAATTACGTAAAATAGTATATTATTTTGTTTTATTGAGGAATTACTTGTCAATAAGTTTATTACGTACAATATATTTAACTTTATTTCAATTGGTAATTATGTACGGAATTATAGGATGGGGTAGCTCGTTTAAATCCAATTTTAATCCACTTTATTTATTACAGAAGAAAATAATTAAAATATATCTTCATAAACTTATTGACTTTCCATCTCAAAATTTGTTTTTAGACTTTAGTGTACTTAACGTAAGACAAATTTATTATATTGTATTAATAAAATTCATACATAAGAATCGAAATAATTTTGAATTGTATTCTCATAGTTATGAAACAAAAGGTATGAATTCTTTAAGATTGTTTGAACCAAAATGCAACACTGTTACAGTATTTAATCATAGTAGTAATTTAGGCCTAAGAATATATAACAAATTAATATTTAAATATCCTAATCTTGTCAATTATAATAGTTCTATTATTAAATTTAAAAAGTTATGTATGGATTTTATAAAAATTGAAAAATTGTTAATTTAAATTTATATACTATAATTGCATAGTAGACATAAGACAAATTGTATTGTATACTTATTAATTTCGATTCAGGAATCCGCCCCTGAGCACGAGTTCTCTTTCAGGGGCGAGCTAAAGTTTTTTTCTGTATATATTACATGTTATGTTATAATTATTAGCAAAATAATAAGTAACTAAAATAAAATTGTAATATGCGTTACAAGAGCGGTATGTTGAAGTTTTCATATTCGAGGAAAAGTCTGAAAAAGCGAAACGTAGTTGAGCTTTTTTAATTTCCGAGAATTGAAAAAAAAAAAAAAAAAAAACATACCGCTCGTGTATCGTACATTATTTTGTGCGAAGATCGTTTATTACATACCTGAAAGAGGAATTTCTAATTAGTTGCAATGAAATCTCCATCTTGGTTTCTGTTTAATGACGGCAAATTTGCAAAACAAAAATATCTATCTTCAACATTGTTGCTTCAAAATGTTTTCCGTGTTTACTATACTCCAGCAGGCCGTGATATACGTCTGTCTTTTTTTTCCCTCTGTCTGTAAATGCGAACTTAAAACAAACGGTAAGGTTATGTAATAATTTAGAGTTTACTTAATTTTTGCAAATATTTAAAAACAATAATTAACAGTGCAATTTAGGTGAAATTGCAGTGGTAAGTTTCCAATTTATAATTATTACTATATTGAACGTCTCTAAAAATAATATGTTAAAAGCCTAAAGCAGTAAAATCAATATGTCACTTAACCGGTAAGAAGAGGGAAATTGTTATGTGTGTTAGGTTGGGAATACTGAATGTGGAATTTTAGACTTTCCGCGGATTGGTTTTGTGCGGAAACCAAGCAAATACGCACGATCTCGCACAAAAGATCTTGAGAGAAAAGCACAAAGATATAAACATAAATATGTGAATTATGATTAATAGTTAAATATTTACAATAATGTAAGACAAGTCTAATACCAAAGATGTAAACAAAACCAAAGAGCTAGTAACTAAACACTGGTTTTACCAGTGGCGGCTGGTGCTTCAAAATTTTGTTCGTTTACGTTTTTACTGCAAAATATTAGGCCTATCATACTACAAGTTTTACAAAAGTGAAAGGGATGCAGAAACCCCCGCCCATGTTCATTTCGCCTACACCGACTTATAAACAAACGCAGGGTAAGGTACTCAGCATCAGTAGTGGAATTTAAGCGAAGGTTCGTAAACGCTATGATGCCCGCTGATACAATCCGTCGCTGACCTTCCTGCCTGCTCATACCACACCGAAGCATAACTGTCTCAGGTGGAGTGGGGAGTTAAAAGGTCGTCTGCATGACTCAATCGAGTTATTTACGCTCAGGCCCGGTTTGAAATATACTTTTTGAAAGTTAATGAAAAAGTATGAATTACATTAAATAGTTTACTTTGCTTTCGTCGTGAGACTGCCGCTACCGTTAGCATTGATATCTTATTTTTTTCTTCTCTAGTCTCAGTACAAATATTGCTCAGAGAACAGCTCTTAAGCTGAAAGCACTCCAACAGACAGCACAAACTAAATAATAATCATCAAACTCTAAAGAAGTAAGAGTATCCTAACAGTAGAAAGTAATATATAATGGTATTCTAATATAATTTGAAACAATTAAAAAGCTAAAATTTAATAATTGAGTTGTTGTCAACTACAGACCTGTAAATTGAAAGCCCCGGGATACCAATTAAAACTTTTGTTTTAAATCGATGGCGAGTTGTAAGTGGATTACTCTAGTGTTCTTCTTTGTTTAAAAAAAAAACACATAAAACACAATTTTTTTTAGATAATATTTTATTTACAATATACTCTCAGTTGATTGGTTAGGTTGTGAACTTCGCAAACAACAGGTCCGTCTTCTTCTTTACTTGACTTCGCTTGGCTTTTCGAGGGCTGAACCCGGGATGAGTACTTCCAGTTACGCCTACTTTGGCCAACTGTGCGCCTTATGTATGAGATGATTGTCCAAGTTAAACAGGTGGCCTGGGTTGAATTCGTGAATCTGAAACTGATCGTGCCTCAGTCCTGACAAAGCCAGTTCACATCGTCGGAAGTGTAGCCTGAGAAGCCCTAAACCCGGAGCCTCAAACCCTTCCTATATTCGGGTTAAAAGCCGTACTCCCTCTTAGACTTCGCTTCAGACTATTTTTAACTAGGTACGATAGATGGTAGGTGAAATGAGGGAAAGGTAGAGAGTTTCGGTGAAATGATAGAGGAAAATGGGAGTACCCCGAGAACTCACTGCAACGTCTCTTTCGCACACCATTATTTCAAACACAACTGGTCGGGGATCGAAACTGGCCTCCTCGATGGAAGACCAGCGTCACAGCGCTTGAAAAAATCAGTAAACTTTTGCAAGTGATTACTTGGCACTGAAAGTTATTACAGACCAATAAAACCGGCAGAATACTCCTGAGCTCGTAGATGATACGTCGGAGTACTTCACAAAAAACCGTGCCGATAACTTTTGCTATGATAGCCTGAAATTTCTCTGCATGGAGGATAACTTGAGATTCTTGACATTTCTGGCCGATGTACTGTTCGTCTTCAGCAGGTATCAGAAAGTACTTCAGTCAAATTCTACCAATAACACATAGGCTAAACAAAATACACCCAAAGCTACACTACACATTAGAAATTGAAAACAACAAATCCAAAAGACAGATCCAAAACCTACATCAACACATAAACAAAATACACCCAAAGCTACACTACACATTAGAAATTGAAAACAACAAATCCAAAAGATAGATCCAAAACCTACATCAACACATAAACAAAATACACCCAAAGCTACACTACACATTGGAAATTGAAAACAACAAATCCAAAAGACAGATCCAAAACCTCATCAACACATAAACAAAATACACCCAAAGCTACACTACACATTAGAAATTGAAAACAACAAATCCAAAAGACAGATCCAAAACCTACAACAACACATAAACAAAATACACCCAAAGCTACACTACACATTAGAAATTGAAAACAACAAATCCAAAAGATAGATCCAAAACCTACATCAACACATAAACAAAATACACCCAAAGCTACCCTACACATTAGAAATTGAAAACAACAAATCCAAAAGACAGATCCAAAACCTACATCAACACATAAACAAAATACACCCAAAGCTACCCTACACATTAGAAATTGAAAACAACAAATCCAAAAGACAGATCCAAAACCTACATCAACACATAAACAAAATACACCCAAAGCTACACTACACATTAGAAATTGAAAACAACAAATCCAAAAGACAGATCCAAAACCTACATCAACACATAAACAAAATACACCCAAAGCTACCCTACACATTAGAAATTGAAAACAACAAATCCAAAAGACAGATCCAAAACCTACATCAACACATAAACAAAATACACCCAAAGCTACACTACACATTAGAAATTGAAAACAACAAATCCAAAAGACAGATCCAAAACCTACATCAACACATAAACAAAATACACCCAAAGCTACACTACACATTAGAAATTGAAAACAACAAATCCAAAAGACAGATCCAAAACCTACATCAACACATAAACAAAATGCACCCAAAGCTACACTACACATTAGAAATTGAAAACAACAAATCCATAATTTTTCTAGACATCACAATAACAAAAGTAGACAACAAACACACATTCAAAGTATACAGAAAACCCACAAAAACAACAACAGCACACATACACAACACATCCAACCACCCCACACAACACAAACAAGCTGTATTCCGAAAAATGGTACACAGACTACTCAACATACCAATGAACCAACAGGATTACAACGAAGAACTAAACACAATCAAATACATAGCACAAGAAAACGGATACAACCCCAACATAGTAGACAACATAATACGTACGACAAAGCATAATCACAAAAAAAACATAAGAATACAACACAAACATAAGAACACAAAAAATACATCACACTAACATACGAAAACAAAAACACACACAAAATTGCAACCTCATTCAAAAAATTAAATGACAACGTCGCATACAGAACAAATAATACTCTACAAAAACATCTCAACACACAAACAACACAAACAAACAAATACAACCACACAGGCGTATACAAACTCAAATGTAACACCTGGAACAACTTCTATATAGGACAGACAGGCAGATCATTTCAAACACGTTACAAAGAACATTATCACAGCCATAACAAAATTACAAAACACCTCCACAGCATCAGGAGTTACTGTAACATGAGCACATCATGGTCTCCTAGAGAATAATTATAATCAAGCACTACAAGGCCTATTCTTTACAGTTGTATTAGTAATCTAATTTACCGTCCTACAAGCTTATGAATATATAGAAGCACCTTTTACCATTGCAGATTCCGTCTATGGTTCTACATTCTTTATTGCAACAGGTTTCCACGGATTACAATGTGCAGAACACATCACAAATGCTAACCATACCCACAGAGACATCAACACAGACATGGAAATACTGCACATCCAACCAAAAAGCCAGAAACTAAACACACTAGAACAATATGAAATATACAGACACACGAAAACACACCCCAACGAAATTTTCAACACACAACTGAATTCCAATTGAAATTGAATTCAAACGAAAACTTACTAGGCACTTGGTCAGTAATTGATTACTTGTAAATAGTTTCTTTAATCTATCACAAAATATTTCAATATTCAGTAATTTCATCACTATGCAATTTTGTTATTCTAGATTTAATTTGTAATTCAGTAAATATAAAATATTGTTTGTTTCTCTATGATAAATTATCTAGTTTTAATTATTCAGGTAATATTTTCGTACTTTGATTTTATTGTAATTGTAAATTTAATACTAACTGTAATATTATTTGTAATTGTAAATGTAAATTTAATACTAATTG
Organism: Periplaneta americana; assembly: GCF_040183065.1. Lineage (NCBI taxonomy): Eukaryota > Metazoa > Arthropoda > Insecta > Blattodea > Blattidae > Periplaneta > Periplaneta americana. The sequence continues at coordinate 182,153,485 of NC_091124.1, forward strand.
TAATTTTATTGTTGATATTGTAGTTGGAATCTCCTGGTAGAGGGGCAGAGAAGGCCTGACGGCCTTATCTCTACCAGGTTAAATAAATAAATACTACTACTACTAAATACTACTACAACTAAATTTCAGAACACACACACTCTTCGACTCTACATCATACCACACGAACACACCCTCACAGGAAACAGAACACGAGACGCCAAGACCAACAACGACCAGTTCTGAAGATGACCCATAATAGGTCGAAACATGTAAACAAGGTACGTTAGAATTTAACATAAGAAAGTCTTAACATACATATTCCGAAATAAATAAGTCTTTACTCGTTAAAATTATTTCATTTTTATTTCACACTTTACAAATACTCATTTTTCACAGAAGTATCCTACATGGAGTTACACCTTTTGTGCTCTTTGCCTCTCATATCATGATAATCATCATCATCATCATCATCATCATAACCATCATCATCATCTCAGTCAGGTAATATTTGTGGGATTGTGTTGCTTTCTTCAACGTGAGGATTATTGCAATCTCTTCTCTTTTTCAGTGGTATATAATAACTATATAATGTATATTATTTAAATATAGCAAAACATACGGACGCAGCATCTAATATTGGAAACTGTGCGGGAGCAAGAAGCTGTGAACCTTCATAGAACTAAGATCTGCTCGATTTGCTAATGCAGCCAATAGCGGGGCACGCTTAATTAATTCTTGTGAAGCGAAACAAAGCCAAACAAGCGTTAATGCGCGCCTGGTAGGACTTCTGCCATTGTTCCCTGCCGCATTAAACTTGTCAAAACAGCTCCGATCCCAATCTCTAAATAGCTTATCTCCTTGCAAATATTGTCCGCCTCACCGCCCAGCATCTTTGAGTCTGTTGCCACATCGTACACATTTATATAGCCTTAATTAATTTCGTACCCATTGAATGCTTTGTCGCTATGACTCAATGGCTGTACCACTGTTTGAGCTCTATATTACAATGCAGACAGTGGAGCAAGTCGACCGAAACGCTTAATGGGATTGTAATTACATAATGACAGCTGCCGTATCGCTTAGGAATTCGATTATTTTAAAATTTAAGACGTGACTTATTTGTCTTCCTCACTTCCAGTTCAAGGTTCTGTAACTTGCTAAATCATAAACAAATTCGTCCATCTTTTCCTGAGTCTTCCCTATTTAATTCTATAAAAGCGAGTAATTGGTGCCATTTTAGTAATGCATCTATTCAAATACAGTAGAACCCCGATTATCCATCACCCTATTAACCGATCAGCGGATTATCTTCTGCAGAAAAAAAATATGAAATATGCCCTACTGCGCATTATGTAGATACTATTTTTTTTTTTTAGAGAGTTATTTCAAACCTTTACCGCTACACAATATGTAATAGAAATTCTGCTGCTGCCGGAAACATAAAGAGTTATTTCTGGAAGGAATAAATTAATTATGGTTTATTTAACGACGTTCGTAACTGCAGAGGTTATATCAGCGTCGCTGTTGTGCCAGAATTTAGTCCCGCAGGAGTTCTTTTACATCCCAATAAATCTACTGACATGAGCCTGTCGCATTTAAACACACTTAAATGCCATCGACCTGAGCCGGGATCGAACCCGCAACCTAGAGTATAGAAGGCCAGTGCTATACCAACTATTCTACCGAGGTGGACTGGAAGGAATATTTTTCGCATCTTGTAAAATAGTCACTATCTTTTTTCAAAAAAATAACCCCAAAAACTTCCTTATAATTCCTAACCCTTGCACCAATCAGTTTGCTTTCCAAGGGTATCAAAAGAAAATCTGTTGTGCTAAATATCGAAAAAAAAAAAAAGTACGACTAATTGGGCGCTTTGCAAAAGGAGAAACTATGATTCATCTCGCATCAGAATACGAGATTGGGATTACAACTGTGCTCATTTAATAAAAACAAAGATAATGTTCTTTGCACATATTATTTTACTTCATTGTGTTTATTAGTTATAATGAGCGTAATATTGTATAGTGTAATGTGTAGTATGAAAAGCGAATGATTGCAATATGGCAGGAGCTTTAAATTACGAAACTGTAAACACTATGCAGTTAATTTATGAATTTTTATGGTACGGATTATCCGATTTTTTCGATTAACCGTTCAGCCCATCCCCTTCATTACCACGGACAATAGAGGTTTTACTGTATATGCTAAAATACAGTTTTTGTTTACATTTCACAAAGGAAACGCAATTAAAATATTACATAGTTACAACCACACTGGTTTTCACTTACGGTACAGAAAGTTTGGCTATAAATATATATTATCGCGTAATTCCCTTCTATTTTTCCTGAAATTTCTGGCTGTAATACAGCAGGGGAGGTGGGATTATGCGAGTATATATTTCCTGAAGGGGTGAATAAACTAGTACAGTGGTTTCCAAACATTTTGAAGGAGCAACTCACTTTGGGTGGGACATTTGTTTGCGGTCCCCCACTTCCGTAACGGTACATAACATAATAATAATGTTTTATTTTCGCTGGCAGAGTTAAGGCCATAAGGCCTTCTCTTCCACTTAACCAGCCTTAATCAATACAATACATAAATTTAAATTACAAATATTTACACTACACTTAAAAGGTTCTCCAGCAATATTCTTCACTACACATTTATTTAAATTTAGATAAATCTATAAGGTAAAGTAGTAACTTAATTTATGAGCTAATTTAATTCAATGAATTATAATTAATTTAATATTTGACATAGCTAGGTAAAATGATGAAAATTAATTTAATATAAGCTTACTAGGACTATGTTACAGGGAGAATATGTATATTTCTATTTCTATAATGAGAATATTAATGTAATTGCCATTAGAGGTTTTGTAAATCTATTTAGAGAAATTAAAGATAATAATAATAAGAATGGACAGATGTTAGTTTCATTATAAGTAACAAATATTAATCAGCAATTAATCTGTTAAGTAAGAATTTATGTAATTTTGACCTAAATGAATTTATTGTCCAACAACCCCTTACATCACTCGGAAGCGAGTTCCAATTTCTAGCAACTGAAACTGTATAGGATGAAGAATATAAAGATGTCTTGTGGTAGGGTATAATGAGTAAATTGTTATGATGAGATCTTGTACTTAGCTGATGATATGCGGATAAATTTTGAAAACGAGAAGCCAAATAGATTGGGGTAGCGGTGCGCAGAATTTGAAATAAGAGAACAAGAGAATGCAGGGCTCGTCGATCGCTTAGCCTCAGCCAAGACAGAGTTTGGAAAGACGGGGAAACATGATCATACTTACGAATATTACAAATATAACGGACGCACGCATTATGCACACGTTGTAGCCTGTTGCTCAAATTTGCATTTAGGTTACTTAATATAATATCGCAGTAGTCAAAGTGTGGCATCACGAGTGTTTGTACAAGGATTAATTTTAATTAATCGGGAAGAAAGTGCTTCAGTCGCTTTAATGAGTGAATAATGGAAAATATTTTTTTGGAAGTGTGATTCACTTGTTCAATCCATTCCAGGTGGCAATCCATATAAATACCAAGGTTCTTCACAGTCGAGCTGTATGGAATAGTAGTATTATTTACAATTATCGGTGGCAAATTTTGTTTGTCACACTTCGATCTTTGATGTTCTAATAAGATTGCCTAACAAATATGTTTTAAAACACTCATTTATCACATAACATATAAATACTAAAGCAGCTATGTTTCTGGCTTACTAGAAAATCCTAGCCCTAATTATTATAGTACAGGATTATTATTAAACCTCATTATAAGTCTACTACATTCTATAGGCCTAGGTCTACTTGGCTTCACTTTACGACGGCAAAACCCTGGTCTGTCCGTACACTTAGCCACACATTGGCCCATTGTGCGGACCAACATATGTGATGATTGTCCAAATCAGATAGGTGGTCTGGGTTGCATTCATGAATCCGACGCTGACAGATGGGCCATACTCCCTCAGCCCCTGACAGAGTCCTGTTTCGCTGACGATAAGCCCCAGGGGCCCGTATCCTCAAGCCCTTCGTGATCAACAGACGCTGACAGGTCGCCTATCCCCCTGAGTCCTGAGGCATTTGTTGTTTTATTTTTAAAGTTCAATAAAATTCTACACTTCAAGAAGAAAGTCCTGGCCTGAGCAAAACGTTAAAAAATTCTGCAGGTTACAGTTAGGGCACAAATTCAGGTATGTTATACTATACTTCGGATCTCTGCACATATATCTTATATCATACATAGGTTGGATAAAAGGTAATGGCAACACTGCTGTCACGTGACGATGGTGCCAGCTGTGTGGACATGAACAAGGACTGTTAGATGACTTAGTGCAGCCAGCGGCGACAGTACTCCATCAATCTACTGCAGTGTGTAGAACGTTCACTTTCATAGGGATAGTGCGAGCGCCCTAAGACCATCCTTACAAAACTAGAGCAACGTTCCTGGATCAAAACTGAAATGACACGAGGTCATAGTGCACAAGAATGTTTTCAGGGACTGCGTGAAGCATGTGGCGATGCTGCGTTGCCATATCGCACAGTTGCGCGATGGGTTAAAGCGTTCCGGGAAGGCCTTGTTGCACCGGTACCAAAGGGAAGGTGACGACTTTCTTGGACGAATCGTCGCTATGGACGAAACCTGGACTCGCTCGTATGAACCAAACTTGAAACGCCAATCAAATGAATGGAAGCATCCCGGGTCTCCTCGTCCAAAGAAAGTGCGCCCTACACAAAGTGCTGTGAAGGAGATGTTCATTGTGGCGTGTGACATTGATGGGGTAATACTGCACCACGCTGAACCTCCAAGGCAGACGGAAAACGCGGACTACTGGAACATCCACCGTACTCACCCGATATGATCCATGCGATTACGATCTTTTCACCAAAGTGAAAGAACCACTGCGAGGGACCCGGTACAATACCAGAGATGAACTTATCCGTGCTATAGGGCGGTCAATACGGAACATCAACAAAGATGGACGCGCTGATGGTGTACGACGCCTTCCAAACTTTTGGCAAAAGGTAATACCGTAAATAAGGGGGGCGAATATATAGAAGGTACGTAAATGTTGTACCCCTGTGAATAAAGCCATGTCAGAAATATCGAATTGTTGCCATTACTTTTTATTCAACCCAAATAATTATGTATGAAGTATAGTATATTATACTATACACTCAGGACTCAGGAGGTTGTACTGTCCGAGCCCCGGATAGAGCCAGATCCCATTCGCAAATGAGTAGCCTGATAAGCCTGAGATGCCCGGACCTCAAGCACTTCCTGTATCGGCATCGGAAATCCATACTACCCTGTCCAGTCTTCACCCCAGCCTATTTTTACTATTTGAAATTATAGGTTAAATGAGGGGGACGTAGAGTGTGTTAGTGGAATGATGGCGGAAACGGGAGTACCAAGAGAAAAACACTGCAACGTCACTGCAAGTTCCATCACTACCTAGCCGACGATCGAATCAGGATGGAAGGTCAGCGCGCTAGCACCTGAGCCACAGACGCAGCACACTATACACAACGTTCCGGTGATACCTCTCAGTCTCCCAACAAGCACTCTATATGTGGAGCTTCTTTCCAAAAGGTACCAAATCCAACAGACCTAATTTTACAGGAAATGAAAAAAACTTCTAATAACTGTAATAGTACATTATGCAACGAGCCTTAATTACCATTATAGGCGACTTCCATACGACTTTTTATGCTCGACCATATTTCTAACTTGATATTATTAATTTTATTGTATCTGACCTGGAGCAATGTTCCGTATGTTGTGAGATGTGCGCAGACGCGAAAGTATTGATTTTTTCCGAGGAACAGATGTCGACATTGACCTTGCTAGGCCATAAGAACCTACAGAGATAACACTGAAATTAAATTAGACATTGAAAAACGAGATGACAAATTGGATTTGAATATTATTTACAATTAACGCTAATTATTATAGTAACAGAACATAACCTTCTGCGACAGTATTGGATTTCCAGCCTCCGTGACTTTTTACTAATTCTCTTTCGATTGCATATCCGAGAATAATCGATATTTGCGGTTTTATAACGGTAGAAAGCTGACCTGTCATTGGCTGAAAGACCTGACCTTTAATGAGTAGGTGTACTTTAATGACATACATTAAAGGTCTGCTACCAGGTGTATAATTACTACATTTCGGCATGGTCGAGCATAAAAAATATTATAAATTTTTATGGCTTCATATCACTATTCTTTATGTGCCATCAATCATATTTAGGGATATATTTAAGATAGTTCACACATTTGCAAGAAGTTATAAATAATTTTAGTCCGGATTTGGTTTATTTTGGCAACAAAATTGGATGTGGTACATATTGGCATGAAATAATTCAGTATTATGAATGGGGATGTACAGAGATTATTTACCACCACTGTGAAAGTAAATACATAACGAAACTTTTTCATTTCACAAATTTAGACTATGTTTGTTGTTCTAGTAATCATAATTAACATCTGTGTTATCCTCATACACTGTTCTAACAACAGACTCAAAATTTATTATATTACTGTAAAATGTGAGTTTGTTAATGTCACAATATCCCATGGATGCTAACAGAGCCTTAAAATCTTTTTTCTTAGTCTCTTGTACATGACTGATATTGGCATGGAATAATGAAGTATTATGAATGGGGATGTATAAGAATTATTTACTAACATTATAAAATTGAATACATAATATTAAACATTCTTAATTAAATTTCACAAAATGGAGGCTATGTTTGTTCTGATCTATACTAATAATAAATCTGTCGCCGAAATTTTTCTGGTAATTTTAGATTTTACAAAAATAATTGGTCCTAACATATATAATTAACCACCCTGAAACCGAAAATCGCTTTTTTGACATTTTTGTTTGTATGTCTGTCTGTCTGTATGTTTGTTACCTTTTCACGCGATACTGGCTGAACGGATTTCGATGAAAATTGGAATATAAATTAAGTTCGTTGTAACTTAGATTTTAGGCTATATGGCATTCAAAATACATTATTTAAAAGGGGGTTATAAGGGGGTCTGAATTAAATAAATCGAAATATCTCGCTTATTATTGATTTTGTGAAACATGTTACATAACAAAAATTTCTATAAAAATAATTTGCGATAAGTTTTATTCTCTGAAAAATTTTTATATGACTGATATTTAATGAGATAAATGAGTTTTAAAATTAAAATAACTGCCATCTAAGGCCGTGTAATGAATTAAAAAACAAATGACTTCGTCTATAAGGGGCCTTGGACAGCAACAATCGAAAGCTATGAAAAATAGCCTGCAGAGAATGTTTCTTTGTTTGTATGAAGTAATGTCGGAAGCTAAATTAACCGATTGGTATAATTAATTATTAATTCACCATTGGAAAGTGTAGTTTCTCTAGATGGACATAATGCTATAATGTTATTACAGTAACTTCTGATATAATATAATATAATATAATATAATATAATATAATATAATATAATATAATATAATATAATATAATATGTAATATTATATAATATAATTTAAGTTATTTGAAGGATTCACAACCATAGTGGGCCAAGCGCCATTTACTGAATACGTAGAAAACAAGGGTTAAAATTAAGTTATTACCATAATTCAATGGAAACCTATAACAAGTGAAATAAAATATACACATTAAATCTAAATGATGTCAATCTTCATTAAACTATGGTTGCATGTAATAAAAATTAAGAAACATGTTAAAGGAATTGTCATTGCACTAAATGAGTGTCTCTGGACCAAAATCATCGCATTTTAATTATTTGGATGCAATTTAAATTAAGTAACATATTAAACGATTTATCCTTCTATCAAACACGAATGTTCCCTGGATCAAACGTCCTATTTTAATTATGTAATTACTTTATATTTATTTCTAACGGGTGCAGCGGAGCGCACGGGTACGGCTAGTCATAATAATAAAATTAACATCTACAAACATTCAGTATAGGCCTAGAAAAAAATAAAGCTCTGCACACTGGCAGACCACATTCTGAAGTTGGGACCTTATAACAGATTTTTCTTTTTACTAGGTCCTTCTATTTTACCTTGATTTGGTCTTCTTCTTTCCGGGGATTTAACATCAATATGAGACATTAAAAAATATCTTTGACTTACAACACCCTTATTTGTCCAATATTGCATGCTGTAATTATTGATTTGGTCGTAAGTCAGCTTACATATTTTGGAAGCATTCATATCGTGCGTACCTATGTTTTTTTTTTTTTTTTTCAATTTTCCTCTGATGTGCGCCCCTTCTTATGTTTATCAGAAACCACAGATTCATGATCAAATTCATTTGATATGTCGCTGTTCATTATGTTCACTGTATACTTGCTTTGAAATAATAAAAGTTGTAAAACATTCACGTAATAAACTTATAATGGCAGCCATTACACAAACAACAAACATGTAAGCACAATAGCCAATAAAATTGCTGCACGACGCGTGACGTATCAGTGACGCAAAGTCGAGAACCAATAGGAACACGCTTGAGATTTGGTATGTTTTGGCATCAAACTCAGCATGGATGTTGTATTTTCTGCTGTAAAACACTGTTTTCAGTGACTTATGGAGACAGGATTGGGTACTTTTTCGAGAGAAATGTTTAGTCTTTGCGTTCTAGAGGTAGCTAAGAATGTGTTGCCATCTGTAACTCATTTTTCGAAAATTGTGGATTTGGTACCTTTTAGAAAGAAGCTCCACATATGTACTTCTGGATATATCAATAAGTGTTTAGTTAAGAGAATTAGCTACACCAAAAAATAGTTGATACAGCGTTGTTAAATAACCTACTAAGTATATATCCAAATCACATAATCTCTCCTCTTCTATTACAATTGCAATGTTTTTTCCACTTCCATAGTTTCTTTTACAGTACTATTTCAGACTTTACTCCTCCTGGATTTACTCGTCTACATTCTCCAAAAATCCATTTATGTTGTACAGACCGATTATTTAGTCCTGACAGCTCAGCGACGCGAAAGACGGGAACTAACAGGAGTAGTGGGGAGAGCTCCGGAGTACAGATAAGGGCGAGCGGTCTGTAAAGGAATGCAGGACAGCTTAACTGTACTAGAAACATACAGCTCTACCGCACGCATGACATCCGATCGCTCCGAAGGAAAGCGAGTGAATAACCCAAACACCCCTTGGAGTAACTAAATGGACTCGCCTGACCCAGGCGCACATCTCCGGCGACTGCCAGGATTAAATAATCGTATTGTACACAATATTTTTACTTGTATATGCTAATGATTCACGTTTCTGTACTACGGAATGAAATACATCATTACTACTGTCATTATTAAAACGAACATAATTTTACTTTTAATGATGGTATTATTTCTTAACTCTGACGTATCAATGATGTTTACGGTCGTCGAGTTGTGGGCAAATCGCAATATAGCGAACGTAGAAGCTCCGCCCACGACCCCTTCCACTTTTCCCCTTCTAGCTCATCAGACACTCTACGCGATAGGCGAGTGTTGTGTCGAATGCACATTTCATGTGGGTGGGGATAACTTCCCCTACTGGCGTTCGCTATATTGCGATTTATCCGAGTTTGTTCCTACCGGAACAAGAAGAAATCTAACAACTAGTAAGTTACAACGTAAGATTGGATCTTACGCTTCCCAAGTTGACCTTGAGGCACTTGTGCTGATAACACTGAATAACAAGAATTTTGGTCCGACTTGAAACAACGTGTCCCTTATGGTTTGGTGTGTGCTGAATCCGAAAATGCATCTCTTTTCTTCGTACCACGTAAGATTTTTAAGATATACTGTGATTTCACTTTTCAATAAGCGCTCTCCCAGGAAACTTTTGGCGCTGGTTGGGGGTTGTAAACCAAAACAAAAGCTAATATATCTTATGAGTTTATGGCCTATTTCCAGTTTCTTATGTTTGTTGGCAAGCTCTTTTGTACTTCTAATAAATAAACAGATATTGGTCCCTCTATTCAGTAAATTTCATAGCAGTTCAAAGTGAGATCTACGCAATGAACAAACAAGGGTGTGGTTTTCAGTATTTAAAGAAATGTTTACCAGTTTGAGTGAAGGCAAATTAAAAGAGGGCATTTTCATCGGTCCATAAATTCACAAACTTAAGATTGGCTCTTTGTTTGAGGGAAAACTTTTCAATTAAAAAAAATGGCATGGCTCGCTTTCAAAGAAGTTTGCTCAAATTTCCTTGGAAATTCCAAGGCAGATAACTACTATATATCGAACTTGTGGAAACCATATTAAGTGTATATGAGAAAATGGGGTGTAATATGTCTCCAAAATACACTTTTTACATTCTCATTTTAATTTATTTCCTCTTAATCTTGGAGCGGTAAGGGACGAGCATGGGGAAAGATTTCATCAAGAAATGTCTGAAATGGTAAGGCGATATAAAGGAAGATAATCATCCAGCATGCTTGTTGGTTCCTTGTGAAAAACAGTCCCGGGTCTAATTAAAAACGGAAGTCATTCAGAAAATTCGTTTAAGTGCAAAGTTCAAATTTCGAGATTTTTCTCATTATATGCTTGAAATATTTTTATTGTAGTCGTGTTTTAAACTATGTAACATCATTTTTGTATTCCGTACACATTTTTCAAGTATTATGAGGCATTTTGAATCCTAGTGTGTTGTAACTTTATCAGTAGCAGTGGAAAATTAAAAAAAAAAAAGTTTTTAAATAAAAAATTCAACTCCCCCGAAAAATGGTACGTGATGGGGCAATTTGAATTTTAAATTCAGATTTAGGGCACACATATTAGTAATATTCACCTATTTTTATTTCGGATCTAGACAAAAAGTAAAAATTTGTTGTTCGGTGTAAAGGGGCAGCAGACCTCGAAACATGTCTACAATAATAACTAATATGGAAATGTGATGGATATGCCTACGGGAATAAATAAAAATACGAATGCAAAGGACGACAAATTTTCACTCCCCCACTTAGAATCAATCCAGGTTTCTTAAATTAGTTTTCGTACAGGGACATCATTTTATTTTTACTAACATTTTTAATATTAACCTGGGTATACCTTTAGAGAACCGGAAACACCGTTCGCTACCCCCTTCCACAACTGGAGTTCGATGATACTGGCGTAAAACACAAACAAATCACTTTACTAGTTATAGCAGGGAAGAAAAGTACTTCATCCATTTACGTAAACTAGGAAATACCGCGATTTTGAGTTGGATAATTTTCATTAGGTTTTTATTTAATCAAAATGCAGTACTGTATTAAGAATAAGTGTTTCTACTCACGAACTGAGTTATTCATGCGAACGTGTTCATTATGCAGTGTATATTATACTGTCTACAGCACATTAGCGTACAATATAGAGAATGAAGTTAAATTGAAAAATAATCTTAAAATGGATATTTAAACACATTTTTGAAAATGGTAGCCGTTTATTCCGATAGCCTACAGGCTTCAGTTCTTTTGTGCATATTACCGCACTATAGACTATTGCATCTAATTCCAATTACCAGTTTCGTCCTTCGTACTAGTAACTCATGTTGAAATAATTCTGTACCTACTCTACAAAAGAGTACCTTATATACTGTAAATTCAATCTTCACTTCTGCCCGACCCGCACAGATAAAATTACTCAGACATGCTATCTACTGTCCGTCCAAGTGGTTATGCCGCAGGATCGTAGAAAGGGGGGAAATCACGTGACAGTTAATTACTTAACGAGGCCCTTTTATTTAAGTTATTTTAAACAGTTGTATAATATTACGTAAACGTCCAATTCTAACAGAAATTAATGTTTACAGTAAAGAGCTAAGACAGCCCTGTTTTTACAGAGAGGCGTGCAGAAGCAGGTGGGGGAAATCGGGATGCGACGTAGGCAAACGGACAGTACCTGTGCGAAAATATGATTGAATATTAAAAGTTATTTCGTCACTGGAAAACGCGAAGATATTTGTGGAACGTACTATACTCACTAACTCAGTGCTGTTTACTATAAGCGGCCTTGATTCTGTCTGGAGAACAGTTGAAACTTCATTAGTAGAAGGGGTGGGAGTGAAGTACATTCAAAAACTCAGGTACAATAAAAATTGAAGTAAAAATAAAATGATGTCCCTGTATAAATTCCTAATTTGCGGCACATATAAAAACTGTCCGTATGTTCATTTATGGAAGCAGAAAACTGCCTGCTGAAGCTGCACAGCCTTTACTCTTTGCAAATGATTAATAGGAGTGAGCTATACAGTAGGTACACTTTACTTCCTACTTGGTACACGGGCGAGTTTACTCGACTCCACTCGCGCTGCGAAAGGAAGCTGTACTTTTCAATGTGCAGGATTAGGTCTATATCTTCCGGCGTTTCTTCTCCCGATACTGCTGTCAAGCTTCTCTCCCCTTCTCCCTTGATGTGGTAGATTAGTTACATCTATTTTGGCTTTTCCCGTCAAAAATCTTTTTAGTTCCTTCTGTGAAACAGCAAAACTCTGATTGAGACAAGTGAGCAACAGGCTTCGAGCTTACATTTTCAGCTTTTCTCAGCCCGAACTCCCTTTCATGGCCCGTTTTCGCTTACCTTTCAATATCCCTCCTCCCATTCCCACCTTTCATTAATTTATTTCGTTTTTTCTGTCTTTCAGTACTAAATCAAATGCTTTCCATACTACATTCCTTAAGGGGAGTTGGTCATTATCGCATGTAAAATAATGGTAAAAATAGCCTATCTTCTAGCAGTCATAAGTATAATAGTCTACTATTTATCAGTGGTCTTTCATTTTTGTTAGCTATGTGTGTATACATATTAAGCTTTAAAATGAAAAAAGAATGGTGACTCTAGAGTAAATCTGTATCCTTAAATTAATTTTTTTAATTAAGCACAATTTTTTATATAAATTCACTACATGTCTGTGATTAGGTACACTCTATTCACTTATTATAACACATATTGAATTGATAATTTGACCACTTACTGCTAATAGATACTAAAACATACCCTACTAAAATTATTCATATATCTGCAATATTATGGGCATAGGGCTTATAGTAATCATCACCGTCAATAAATTAAAAAAAAAATTGAAGATTAGTATAAGCCCTATGCCCATAATCTTACAGATATTTTAATAATTTTAGTAGGGTATGTTTTAGTATCTGTTAGCAGTAAGTGGGCAATATTTTAATTCAATATGTGCTATGATAAGTGAATAGAGTGTACCTAATCACAGGTATGTAGTGAATTTATATAAAACATATGTTTAAATTCAAAAATTAATTTAAGGGTAAGATTTACACTAGATTAACCATTCTTTTTTCATTTTAAAGTTTAATGTGTATACATATATCACTAAAAAATGAAATAGCTGTGATAAATAGTATTACATTTATGAATGCTTGAAGATAGGATATTTTTACCATTACTTTGCATGTGATAACGTCCAATTCCCCTTAAACAGCATTCGAAAATTCCTTCCACTATCACTCAAGAAAATACTAGTGGAAACACTAGTAATGCCCCACTTCGATTATTATTGTGATTTTCTACTGACTAACCTCAATGTCAACCAGTCGCAAAAATTACAATGTGTTCATAATTCTTGTGTTCGCTTCGTCTGCAATGTCCGTCGCGCTGACCACATTACCCCATTCTTCCAAACTCTAAACTGGCTACGGCTTAACGAACGTAGAAATTTTCATTCTCTTGTTCTCCTTTTCCAAGTCCTTCACACCTCTACACCTACCTACCTAGCCTCCCGTTTCAGTTACCCGTCATCATATCATAATCTCTTCACACGCATGCAAAACAGCCGCATACTAGCCATACCAACACACAAGACATCATCGTATTCATCATCATACACAATCTCGCTCTCGCGCTTGTGGAATACCCTACCCAGTGACATCAGAGACTGTCGGAATTTAGTAGCGTTCAAAAGCAAGCTTATTAAGCATTTTCTTACTGCTTAGAGTAGGTTTAATTTGTACTTCATCAATAAAAGAAATGCTTCTCTCTTCTTAACTTTTACAATAAACTGTCTAGCTTTTATTAATCAGTTAATCTTTTAGTACTTTAATTTTTATTGTATTTGTAAATTTAATATTAATTGTAATTGTATTCCTAATATTGTAGTTGTAATCCCCTGGTAGAGGGGAAGAGAAGGCCTGATGGCCTTATCTCTACCAGGTTAAATAAATAAATAAATAAATAAAATAAATAAATTATTTTTTCATTATGATTTCAAGTGTATGGGTTCTGTACTTCTGTTTCTAGTCCACAAAGCATTGTAATCGATTGGCTTTTTTTTTAATGGCGTATGTATCAAGGGAAAGGTTAAATTTGAACTTACCAGTAGACATTTTGCCATGGGTAGCGTAACTAGAGACTCTCACACCTTCACAATCAAGCAGCATCGTAGGCAGTCACGTTTTATGTTTAACGCTGTTAGCAAAGTTACGACTCCTCCATTAACGGATCACCGCCGCTTGCAAATGCGAGGTCGCCCCGGTCCGGTCCAAGGCTATTAGCGTTCCTTCCCACGCAGACTCGCATCGTTACAGACCACTCTTTCGCAACAAACAGGACGACACACTGTTACTAACAGCATAACGGAATAATAATAATAATAATAATAATAATAATAATAATAAATCTGTAGCCGAAATTTTTCTGGTAATTTTCGATTTTCCAAAAATAATTGGTCCTAACATATATAATTAACCACCCTGTAACCGAAAATCGCTTTTTTGAAATTTTTGTTTGTATGTCTGTCTGTATGTTTGTTACCTTTTCATGCGATAATGGCTGAACGGATTTCGATGAAAATTGGAATATAAATTAAGTTCGTTGTAACTTAGATTTTAGGCTATATGGCATTCAAAATACATTATTTAAAAGGGGGATTATAAGGTGGTCTGAATTAAATAAATCGCAATATCTCGCTTATTATTGATTTTTGTGAAAAATGTTACATAACAAAAGTTTCTTTAAAAATAATTTGCGATAAGTTTTATTCCTTGAAAAAGTTTGATAGGACTGATATTTAATGAGATAAATGAGTTTTAAAATTAAAAGGCCGTGTAATGAATTAAAAAACAAATGACTTCGTCTATAAGGGGCCTTGGACAGCAACAATCGAAAGCTATGAAAGATAGCCTACAGAGAATGTTTCTGTGTTTGTATGAAGTAATATCGGAAGCTAAATTAACCGATTTGTATAATTAATTATTAATTCACCATTGGAAAGTGTAGTTTCTCTAGATGGACAAAATGCTATAATGTTATTACAGTAACTTCTGAAATAATATAATATAATATAATATAATATAATATAATTTATTTGAAGGGTTCAGAACCATAGAGGGCCAAGCGCCATTTACTGAATACGTAGAAAACAAGGGTTAAAATTAATTAATTGATGAACTAGTGGACTTACTCGTGTTAAATATGAAATATTTGTCCGGCTATTTAACACGAGTAAGTCCACTAGTTCATCAATTAATTATATTCAAGTGTTAAAAGTGGTGTACGCAAGACTCAAAATGGAGTTAAAATTAAGTTATTACCATAATTCAATGGAAACCTTTAACAAGTAAAATAAAATATACACATTAAATCTAAATGATGTCAATCTTCATTAAACTATGGTTGCATGTAATAAAAATTAAGAAACATGTTAAAGCAATTGTCATTGCACAAAATGAGTGTCTCTGGACCAAAATGATCGCATTTTAATTATTTGGATGTAATTTAAATGAAGTAACATATTAAACGATATATGCTTCTATCAAACACAAATGTTCCCTGGATCAAATGTCCTATTTTAATTATGTAATTACTTTATATTTATTTCTAATGGGTGCAGCGGAGCGCACGGGTACGGCTAGTAATAATAATAATAATAATAATAATAATAATAATAATAATAATAATAATAATAATAATAATAATAAGAACAAACCAATCTAGGTGTACGGTCCTCTAATGCAGTGGTTCCCAACCTTTTTAGACTGACGACACACTTTACTGAACGCCCACTAGTCTATATCGCGACACACTTATTTGTTTTTATTAATACTAATATAATAATAAAGCAACCAGTGCTTTTCTTCTGGAGAGAAAGGTAGTGGAACTCTGTGTAGAATACTTTATAGCGGACGGTGAGATGATTCACTACACCGGAATTTTGTCGTTTTTAAGCTCCTTTTCGTCCAACTAAGACTTTCAAGGTCTAAGCGGAATTCAAAGAAAAATTATATTATAAACATACTTATTCACACATATTTCGATTTCATGATGAAAGATGCAAGAAAAAAGTGTCCGAACGCCGTTCAAGCGCGTTTCGCCACAAAAAAAAAACACTCATAACAACTTCTTTGTAGTGTCGGACATCCAGTGTTGTAGATAGATCGATGTTAACACGCAATCGAAACTTCTAAAAAAAACAAGCAGCAACTTGAGTGGCATTAGAAAAAAACAGAGTTATGTGTAAAAATCCCAACTTATTTTTGCTGGATGCCCTATAAAAGATTTTTATTATCGTTTTTTGAAAACTCCCCTATTTAAATTAATGTGAAGTCTGCGCTTGGTGGACTGCATAGAGTTTCTCTATATGTGGCCTTATGGTTGACAGACCAACACGTACATCATCTTCAAGATGCAGCAGTCGGTTCCTTTGTTTATATTTCACTGTTTTCATGATAGAAAATTTGTTTAGTTTATTCGGCAGCATCGACTGATTTGGCAAAACATTTTCGCATTTAAGGCACTAGGGATATTGTTTATATTCATCGCCACGCCACGTAAAACCATATTGAAAGTATTCATCACTATATTTACGAAACGCAGTACGTTTTTGTGAACCCTGAAGGAAATTTTCGTTCACAGTATTTGAATAAAATTAGCACTGCTGTCATCTAACTCGAATTTGATTCAGATTGTCTCTTTCGAATTAAAAATTTGTTCATGATAAAATCTAAATACAGCACTTTTGATAAAATAGTCACACTATCACTATTCGGTTCTCTTAAGCAAATGGAGCTGCATTTGTCCGAAACATTCCTTTCTAAACTGAGGTTTTAAGAAGTTACAGCATGTTCGAAATGACGTATAACAGGTAAAGACAATAAATATATAATACCAGCTACAACTTTGCATAAAAGACAAAGTATATGATTATGTCTCGTGACGGGAATATTGTACGAAATGGAAATATAAATATTGGAGATTTATCCTTCGAAGAGGTGGAAAAATTCAAATATCTTGGAGCAACAGTAACAAATATAAATGACACTCGGGAGGAAATTAAACGCAGAATAAATATGGGAAATGCGTGTTATTATTCGGTTGAGAAGCTCTTATCATCCAGTCTGCTGTCCAAAAATCTGAAAGTTAGAATTTATAAAACAGTTATATTACCGGTTCTTCTATATGGCTGTGAAACTTGGACTCTCACTCTGAGAGAGGAACATAGGTTAAGGGTTTTTGAGAATAAGGTGCTTAGGAAAATATTTGGGGCTAAGCGGGATGAAGTTACAGGAGAATGGAGAAAGTTACACAACACAGAACTGCACGCATTGTATTCTTCACCTGACATAATTAGGAACTTGAAATCCAGACGTTTGAGATGGGCAGGGCATGTAGCACGTATGGGCGAATCCAGAAATGCATATAGAGTGTTAGTTGGGAGACCGGAGGGAAAAAGACCTTTAGGGAGGCCGAGACGTAGATGGGAGGATAATATTAAAATGGATTTGAGGGAGGTGGGGTATGATGATAGAGACTGGCTTAATCTTGCACAGGATAGGGACCGATGGCGGGCTTATGTGAGGGCGGCAATGAACCTTCGGGTTCCTTAAAAGCCATTTGTAAGTAAGTACAACTTTGCATCAATTTATTAATTACTCAAAATAACCAGATAGTAGTGATTTGCTAGAAAATAAAATAAACAGAAAGAATTAATGTTAATTCATATTTTGTGTACAGCAGAAATATGTAATATGTTTAATAAACCCTCATAGAAGTGTAATAATAATGATAAAATTAATCCTGGCGATCCAAGCCCACAAGTGCTATTGAGCGATGTTCTGGTGGTTCGTGAAGGGGGTGAGAGGTGGGACAAAACATGATTAACGAGAAATTCTTGTGGCAGAGTGATTTTGATGCAGGTCCGCTCATGACTGATAAATTGAAATTGATTGGCAGATCTTTCTGTCATCAGCAACGAGGCGCAAAAAGGGGGTTGGGCTCGGATGCAGCTTCCAAATTTTGTGACTTGCATAGCGTTTGACTGAAAGTAAACAAGCTGGATTAATGAAGGATTACGACGAAGTTATAAATAAATTATATTTCCAACGTGTTCGTCACCATATTTGTACCGTACTGTGTTCTTTATTATTACTTTCAAACATATTCGTTCTTAGCTCGTAACACAAGTAATCTTTGACGGATAGAAGGAGGAAGTCAAACACAGCTTGATAAGAAAAAGAAACAAGAAGTTGTTGTAAAATACATAAGAAGTGGATATCAGAAGCACTGAGAAAAGATGAAAGAGAAGAAGAATAGGTAGCAACACTATCCAATTAGAAGCCATGAAAAACTCTAAGGCCCGATTGTATAAACCATTTAATCTTAGATCAGAGGTTAAATTGACCCTTGTTTCAGCTGAACTTGGAATTTTGTGTTGTATAAAGTCTAATCTGAGATTAATTTGTCTCAAGCTAAAGTCAACTTTGACTGAAGAAATTTCTCCGATTCAGTTATTTCTTTTCTGTTTGAAATATACGAGTGACAGATTGTGCAAATAAAATATCCATTATCATTAATATTAATAGATATGATAGCTACATTTATATATATTTCTTTCAATTTCTTGCCTTAATACACAATCTTATATTTTATAAGGCTCTATCATGTTCAGCAGTATCAAATAACATAACCTATAATTATATTATGTTTATAACAACCATTAATTATTAATGGATGTGATAGGTACATTCATAAATTTTCAATTAACTGTATTACTAAACGAAAATTGTCGTTTTATAAAGCTTTATTATGTTTAGCAGTATCAAACACCATAACATGATAACAACTCGGAGAACAGTCAACCTTCTTCTTTTTGTACGCCATTATATACATTGCACAAAAAACCAGTGTCTCCAACAGAGTGTACGGGAAATCACCAAAAAGTAGTTGTAAAGTCGCTAGATTTCTCATTATCAACAAAGAAAGATTACATTTTGTCACTATGGGGTGCTAAAAAGGTCACTAAATTCCTATTTAAGCAATATAAAAGTAAAAAGAAATTGTTGTTGAAAAAGAGTTAAAGTCGCTAGATTGGCAACACTGAACAAACCTGTCCGCGCATCACGTATTTCACCTGTTTATGCGATGTTGCCAAATCCTTTTCACGTGAACTTAAATTGCATTTGAACCAAGGTAATTTGATCGCAGAAAAGTTTTATACAATAGAAGAAGTGTCTGAACTCGGTTCACTTTTCGATCTTCGATCAAGGTTGATCTTTAGTCAGGGAGTGTTATACAATTGGGCCTTAAGGTCCCGGAGGCTTAGAATTCGTACCTCTTGATACAGTAAGAACCGAAAGGCAATAACACTTGGACTAGTTCACTTGTTCCCAAAGTGGGGATCGCAATCCCTTTGGAGGGGACGTCGTGTAAATATCTGAGGGGGTCGCGAGTTGATTTACAAAATAACCATAAACAATGTTGAACATAAAAAAAAATATTTCAGTAGTTATATACAGCTCATGCATTATGTCCAGCCACTCACCCACTCTTCCTACAGAGCTGCACACGACATCGGATGAGTCTACTTACGAATTATAGGTGAATGGGTTAGTCTTTGCTTTGAACTCGGTAGACACACGCCCGACCTTCCCTTCTACTCCTGCCCCCTCCATTGAAACGTTGTTCCCGTACTGCACATCGCGTCTTGACAAAATGCATGAGCTGTAGTACACAATAATAAATGTGATAAATAATTGCTCGTTTTCAAAAAGTAGCCTAGCTTTTAATTTGAACTCCATACTCGATACACAAACACAAACATATTGATATCATTTTCAATTTCAAGGAGATTTCTCGATTTTATTTTAATGAGAATCATAGATTATAAACGTATTTTGCATAAATACAACTCTCAAATGCTATTAAAAATGTAATGGCTTCTTTTGCAAACTCAAGATATTCTTGCATTCTTTTTATGCAAAGCTGGACCACGCTCTGTGAAGAAAAGTATAATTTCAATATTCTATTATTATTATTATTATTATTATTATTATTATTATTATATAACTATTTTTTAAATTTCAGTCATTTGAACCTCTGTTTAAAAACGGATTCACTATCCATCTCTGACTGTCGTTATTGCTGTGAGTTTCCTCCGAAATATACTAAAAAAGTTGTTGTTCAAAATTATATAAAGTTAATTGAATGTCGGAAAAAAATTAGGCCTATTTTTCCCACCATACGGTATGTAGCTAAATTTGCCTTCAGGTTTTTTTTTTTTAAATAAACTAGATGAATAAAATCTTTTTTTGTCAAGTGATGTTTCCCAGAAATAAAGTTTCCTCATAAATACGTCCATTTTATCTCTGACTATCATTATGTTAATATCTTAGCCTTGCAAACTATTATTCAAAGTGTCTAAGTATTCGGAAAATATATCAGCAAAGAAGACTAGTCTAAGTCAAAGAGAACTGGGAAATATGTTTACTTATTCTGACTTGTCATCTTGCAGTAGATGGGTTGTATGTACTGATTTTGATAAAATTATATTTATGTTCGATTTTACAGGGATTTGTATTTTTCGAATGAGGTTAATGATGACTTGAATTCTGTATCCATATGGTCGAAAACGCATGCCAGACCTAACGTGTTGCAAATGTGTTTCACTGTATTTATTTTTATTTTTTATTATTTTTTTTTCTTATTTTTATTATCTAAATCGTGTTTATTTATCACTTAATGCCAATATGTATCCCACTATGTTGTTGTTTTTTATTATTAATCTATTTCTTGTGTACATTTTATTCAATTGTCGGTTTCTGGTTTAATTATGTAAATCCTACTTAATTGTAATCTAATACTTATATGTATACTAATGTGTTTATTTTTATTTTTACTGTGTACACGTTTCTTTTTTTTTTATTGAATTATCGGCTTCTGTTTTTATATGATTCGTATTTGATTCCAACAAATTAATATGTATTTCACTATGTTAATGTTCATTTTATGAGGTAAATTTTATGTAACTACCTCTTTTGATCTCATTATGTATCAGTATGTAATTACTTAATTCCGATCCAGTTTTATGTTCAACTGTGTAAGCAAGTTTTAATCCTGGTTGAGTGTAAGAGAAGGCCTTACGGCCTTATCTCTGCCAGGTTAAATAAAACCATTAATAATAATAATAATAATAATAATAATAATAATAATGACTCTGGTTGAGGTTCTGGCTGACACGTACATCTATTATCAGACAGTACATCTCACTTGACGATATGTGTCAGAGGAAGAACAATAAATTATTCTATGCATAGGCCTACATCTGAAATCCGATTAGTGTAATATGTTGGAATGGAATGGAATTTAAGGGAGGAGGCACTATGGCCCAGCACTGCGACCTGTTACGATCTATTGCGCTAACCCTCAGGTTATGTACATTCCAAACCAACACCGGCTGACTACACTGAAGGTCTCTGCGTATCCAGGGCAACTCCATCCGTCTCTAGGTCAGCCTCAGGTCCCAGCCGGCGATGAGGGAATGCTATGAGATGATGACGAAATGGAGAAATGGTGACGGAATGATGTAATGTCTAATATGGGAAGAACGGGAGAACCCCGAGAAAAACCCCAACTGCGACCTTGTCCGCCAGGAGTGTCAATATGGATTTTTCAATGAAAAATCTCGGACCTGACCTGAACTCGAAACTGGGCCCCCTGCCTTGCAGGCAGTGTAATATGTTACTAGTCAGTGATGTATCCAGTG
Source organism: Periplaneta americana (assembly GCF_040183065.1). Classification (NCBI taxonomy): domain Eukaryota; kingdom Metazoa; phylum Arthropoda; class Insecta; order Blattodea; family Blattidae; genus Periplaneta; species Periplaneta americana. Next base: position 182,175,492 of record NC_091124.1, read on the forward strand.
GAGGAAGAAAGAAACTGGCCACCCTTCTCATTATCTCCTGGCTTAATTTCCTCATGAATGATGCCTTATTGGTGTCACGAGATTGAAACCTGACTTCGAACAATTGACTAAAACAAAAATAATAATAATAATAATAATAATAATAATAATAATAATAATAATAATAATATCACGTGAGCTAGCACGGCCGAGTTTCACTCACAAACATTTAAAATAGGTACCTATGTAACAATCTTATGCAGCATATTCTGAATAAAATTGCATAAGATGTAATTTTGTATAGCTAATGTGGAAGCTTGTGCAATTTGAGGAATAAGTTCGATTGTTTGCGATTCTTCTTACAGCAAGTTTTACTGTGCCACGATATAGTACATCATGCAACGAGCCTATACAGTAATGGTAGTAATTAAGACGCGAGTATGTTTATGAAACGAGCGCAAGCGAGTTTCATAATTTTCATACGAGCGTCTTAATTACCATTATAGGCAAGTTTCATACGACTTTTTTTACTCGACCATATTTCTAACTTGAAATTATTCATAAGTATTCGTGTTATTCTTATCTGACTGGGGAGCGGAACTGACCTTGTGCAATATCTCGTAAATTGTGAGATGTGCGCAGACGCGAAAGTATTGATTTTTTCCGAGAAACAAATGTCATTGACCTTGATATAATCTAGAGAGTAAAATAAAGATTAATCTTGATATAACCTTGAAATTGATTTGGACATTGAAAAACGAGATGACAAATTGAATTTATTTGAATATTATTTACAATTAACGCTAAAAAATAACAGAACATAACCTTCTGCGACAGTATTGGATTTCCAGCCTCCGTGACGTTTCGCTGCTTGTCTTTCGATTGCATATCCGAGAATAATAGATACTTGCGCTTTGATATTGCTACAAATGGTGATTTCTGATTTTGTGCAACACCTGAACTTTAATGAATAGGTGTACTTTAATGAGGGCCATTAAAGGGCTGCTATCAGGTGTATAATTACTACATTTCGGCATGGTTGAGCATAAAATTATATAATAAATATATTACGAGTACACACGTTCTTGTGCATTATAAATTCCTGTTGTATTTTTCAGTATACGAACCGGATTTTCAGCGAGGCTAGTCTGTATACCGTACTAATATTTCGGTTAAAATTGTGTCCAGTTTCATAGTGTCATAAATTTTACTCTGTAGTTGTTATAGCTTAATATTTGAATGTTAACGTTAACTCATAATATATGGTAAATCTTTTAACACGGGATATCTGCAACGTAATAGAAGAATTATATCTCGGGCTTGAACCCAGATGGAAATCCTCTATCACTGGCCACCGCCCTTCAACATGGATCTCGTGTAACCTCAGCCCTGATACATGAACAGTACGGTTCATTTGTCTGCATTAGCGATAATTTATAATTACCATATTTTGCCACTAATGGAAGAGGGGAAAAAATTATCAGTTCTGTCCGCATTGCAAAGTGAACAAGTGGGAATCGGGGGCTGCGATTCCAGACCGGCGGAATTAAATATGCCGCCCGCCCACGCGCTGGAATTTATCGACTACCACCAGCGCCGTCCCTGGTGACTCGCCAGATATTCGATGATGATTAATATTTCTTCCTGTGTCTATTGCAGAGGGGCGACAGGAATTCCATATGAAACCACGTTACTCTGTCCTCTCCCGTTTCATAGTTCCACACAATCCATTTCATGTACGCTGAACACTGCATGTAACATCATTTTTATACTTCTACTAGTGGCTTGTGCAGCAGCTGATGCAAACTAAGCTCATTAGACATTAAGATAAACATATTTCAGATTTATTTTCAACTAGCCGTACCCGTGCGCTCCGCTGCACCCGTTAGAAATAAATGTAAAGTAATTACATAATTAAAATAGGACATTTGATCCAGGGAACATTCGTGTTTGATAGAAGGATAAATCGTTTAATATGTTACTTAATTTAAATTGTATTTAGATAATTAAAATGCGATCATTTTGGTCCAGAGGCCACTCATTTGGTGCAATGACAATTCCTTTAACATGTTTCTTAATTTTTATTACATGCAACCATAGTTTAATGAACATTGACATCATTTAGATTTAATGTGTAGCCTATACTTTATTTTACTTGCTATATGCTTCCATTGAATTATGGTAATAACTTAATTTTAACCCTTGTTTTCTATGTATTCAGTAAATGGCGCTTGGCCCACTATGGTTCTAAATGGCGCTTGGCCCACTATGGTTCTGAACCCTTCAAATAACTTAAATTATATTATATTATATTATATTATATTATATTATATTATATTATATTATATTATATTATATTATATTATATTATATTATATTATATTATATTATATAAAAAGTGTTTTTATAAAGGATGTAACTTACGTAAACATTATTTTAAGCTACAGGAAACGAATATACAGAATAGCCTATCAAGTTTTCAGTGCATAAGAAGCTATTTTAATCATACCTGTCCTCAATTCACTCAGACGTTACTGTAATAACATTATAGCATTATGTCCATCTAGTAGAGAAACTACATTTTCAAATGGTGAAATAATACTTAATTATACAAATCGGTTAATTTAGCTTCCGATATTACTTCATACAAACCCAGAAACATTCTCTGTAGGCTATGTTTCATAGCTTTCGATTGTTGTCCAAGGCCCCTTATAGACGAAGTCATTTGTTTTTTATTTCATTACACCGCCTAAGATGGCAGTTATTTTAATTTTAAAACTCATTTATCTCATTAAATATCAGTCCCATCAAAATTTTGCAAAGAATAAAACTTATCGGAAATGTTTTTAAAGAAACTTTTGTTAAGTAATACTTTTCACAAAAATCAATAATAAGAGAGATATTTCGATTTATTTAATTCACACCCCCTTATAACCCTCCTTTTAAATAATGTATTTTGAATTCCATATAGCCTAAAATCTAAGTTACAACGAACGTAATTTATATTCTAATTTTCATAAAAATTCGTTCAGCCATTATCGCGTGAAAAGGTAACAAACATCCAGACAGACAGACAGACAGACAGACATACAAACAAGAATTTCAAAAAAGCTATTTTCGGTTTCAGGGTGGTTAATTATATATGTTAGGACCAATTATTTTTGGGAAATCGAAAATTACCAGAAAAATTTCGGCTACAGATTTATTATTAGTATAGGTGAAAAATACCAGATATTGTGAAAGTTATTTGCTTCCATAATAATGAAACAAACTCGCTCTGAATGTTTTTTTATCCCAAATACATTTTCTTCAACCTATAAATGTTCAGTTTTTTATTTTGAACGCGGAAACGCAAGTAACAATGTCAGGACGATCAGTGAGTTAATCATGTGGGAGTAAAGCAATAGCTATTTCAGGTCATTGTGGAATGTAGGCTAGTTGAAAGTCAAAAAAATGTCAGGTTTGCCATGCTTTCGAACAATCGACATAGCATCTTGGTATAGCTGCTGCATGTAGAGCTTGAAATGTAGAGGGTAAAATCATTTTATCCTGCTAAGAGATCTTGCTGAAATGATCGGGAGACTACAAAATCTTGTAGGCCTCTTATTTTACCAGTAAGTAATATCTTTTGGTCTTTCCTTAGGAACTCTAATTTTTGCGCTCTCTCGAGCCAATACTGAAGAGAATGACGCATATAGGCCTAAATATCTACACTACACCGCCATTAAGTATATGAAAAAGACCCAACCCCACTTGATTAATAACTATAAAAATATTTTTATATTTAATAATAGTATCTTACGTAAGCTTTCTAGTTTTCAGTAACATATACTCTATATATATATATATATATATATATAGCATATACTATATAGCCGCCACTCAGTAAATTATAGAAATGAAGATCGAACTTGAGATATTCTCTACATCCACTTATATAACCCGAAAACGTTTCACTTTCATATCATCTATATAGTATTAATAATATGTAATAATTAATGAAAAATAGTCGCATCACGGTATAACAATATTTCATTTCTAATGGTAATAATGTCCTCAAACCACCTCAAGTTTTGTAGTTTTTAATATCCAATACACAGCTGTATTCAGAAAATTACACACTCCAGAATCAGACCTGTAAATTATTTTTGGTAAGCCTTGAAGTTTTTAATAACCATTTAAATTTGAGCTCTAAATATGTCAGCAATCCTGCAGGTCGTGGCCTTCGTGTAATATTGTTTATTGTAGTGTGTGTTTTGTTTTATTCTGAATTCTCAAAACTGACGACAGATGGATTTTGGAAAATAGAAAAATTATATAGGAAAACTAACGCTTCACTGAAAGTTATTATTTTTCTGAAAATCCTTGGATGTCAAGCTTCAAAATTACGGGTCACTCATTAAAATCCGTTCAGCAGTTTTCCCGTAATTTACATTACCATTTCAAATTATATATAGACATTGTTTCGTGCGTTTTTTTTTTTCCTCTTATTTATCTCAGTGCCAATATTAATCGAGGCACAGGACTAGTCATTTTGAGAAAAACACAAAAAAAAAAATTAAAACCTGCATTGTGCTTCCTTTACCCCTTGCTTTTTGTGTTGGTACCTTGCACTCAGCCACATCTACTTGTCTCAGAGGCAGTTAATTTTTTTAAGAAAACGGAACATATAGGAAAATAGGTTTGAAAATGCGGGTATATTCCCTTCTTGATCTAAAGCAGCATTTTGCAACCTTTTTCAACATGAGTCATACTACACCAGTAATTTAAGGCTACTGGGATATGACGACTGCCTATTTTAGCTCTTGAACTCGCAAATGATATATAGGCCCTACTGAAACATTTCTATGTCCCAGTTTTACGAAATTTATATCATGCATTAAACAATGCTTATAGTATCTTTTGATAAAAAATTAAATCAGTTATCCTCTACAGAATATTTATAGGGTGTCCTCAAATACGATAAATAGAAAATAAGTTAGATTGTTACGCATGGTTCATCACTTAGGTACACATATCTCATGGAATTTTAGCCAAACTCTAATTTTTTCCGAGTACAATGAGAATATATCACATGACATAATTATTGCACTATTTTCTTAACTAAACATCAAATATGTTACCACTTGCATTGAACGGGTTACATCAGCTACTTGTCTATGCGGATGACGTGATATGTTAGGAGAAATTCCACAAACGATTAGGGACAAGACGGAAATTTTACTTGAAGCAAGTAAAGCGATGGGTTTGGAAGTAAATCCCGAAAAGACAAAGTATATGATTATGTCTCGTGTCCAGAATATTGTACGAAATGGAAATATAAAAATTGGAGATTTATCCTTCGAAGAGATGGAAATATTCAAATATCTTGGAGCAACAGTAACAATATAAATGACACTCGGGAGGAAACTAAACGCAGAATAAATATGGGAAATGGTTATAATTCAAGAAATCTGCTGTCAAGAAATCTGAAACTTAGAATGTATAAAACAGTTATATTACTGGTTGTTCTGTAAGGTTGTGAAACTTGGACTCTTACTTTGAGAGAGGAACAGAGATTAAGGGTATTTGAGAATAAGGTTCTTAGGAAAATACTTAGGGCTAAGAGGGATGAAGTTACAGGAGAATGCAGAAAGTTACACAACTGCACGCATTGTATTCTTCACCTAACATAATTAGGAACATTAAATCCAGACGTTTGAGATGGGCAGGGCATGTAGCACGTATGGGCGAATCCAGAAATGCATATAGAGTGTTAATTGGGAGGCCGGAGGGAAAAAGACCTTTGGGAAGGCCGAGACGTAGATGGGATGATACAATTAAAATGGATTTGAGGGAGATGGGATGTGATGATAGAGAATGGATTAATCTTGCACAGGATAGGGACCGATGGCGGGCTTATGTGAGGGCGGCAATGAACCTTCGGGTTCCTTAAAAGCCATTTGTAAGTACGTAAACATCACATATGTGCAACAATTAAAAAAATATGAACATTACTTTTTTCCTAAATTGTACTTAATTTTGAATTTTTTAAAATTCAGTGATGAAATTTAAAAGCAAACCACTCCATTTACTTAAAAGAGCTAATTAATAGTACCTGCAACAAAAATTTTATGAAACTATCTTCATTAATTTATGAGATAAGTGTAGGCTACGTAAGTTTTGAAAAATCAAGGTTACAGGGAATTCTAATTACCGTATTTAGGGGCACCCTAGAAATATTCTCTTGGGGATAAGTGTTTTAATTTTTCATCAAAAGATACTGTAAGCATTGTTTAATGCATGGTATACATTTCGTAAACCTGTGACATAGGAGTGCTTCAGTAGGGCCTATAGGACACTTGCAAGTTCATGAGCTAAAATAGACAGTCGTTATATCCCAGTACCCTTAAAATCCCTTATATAATCTAAAGCTGTGGTTCACAACCAGGAGGGAATTTTGAGGGTTTCTGCAGGAAATGAGGAGTATAAAATACATATAAATTACATAAATATACTCTTGTACGTATTAAAATATAAAAATAAAATATTTTTTTATTGAATATGCATTATTTTTGAGTCAACATAGGGAGTAATACTCTTATGTATTACAGTAATACATCACTTGCTTACAAATGGCTTTTAAGGCACCCGAAGGTTCATTGCCGCCCTCACATAAGCCCGCCATCTGTCCCTATCCTGTGCAAGATTAATCCAGTCTCTATCATCATATCCCACCTCCCTCAAATCCATTTTAATATTATCCTCCCATCTACGTCTCAGCCTCCCCAAAAGGTCTTTTCCCCTCCGGTCTCCCAACTAACACTCTATATGCATTTCTGGATTCGCCCATACGTGCTACATGCCCTGCCCATCTCAAACGTCTGGATTTATTGTTCCTAATTATGTCAGGTGAAGAATAAAATGCGTGCAGTTCTGTGTTGTGTAACTTTCTCCATTCTCCTGTAACTTCATACCGCTTAGCCCCAAATATTTTCCTAAGCACCTTATTCTCAAACACCCTTAACCTATGTTCCTCTCTCAGAGTGAGAGTCCAAGTTTCACAACCATACAGAACAACCGGTAATATAACTGTTTTATAAATTCTAACTTTCAGATTTTTTGACAGCAGACTGGATGATAAAAGCTTCTCAACCGAATAATAACACGCATTTCCCATATTTATTCAGCGTTTAATTTCCTCCCGAGTGTCATTTATATTTGTTACTGTTTCTCCAAGATGTTTGAAATTTCCACCTCTTCGAAGGATAAATCTCCAATTTTTATATTTCCATTTCGTACAATATTCTGGTCACGACACTAATCATATACTTTGTCTTTTCGGGATTTACTTCCAAACCGATCGCTTTACTTGCTTCAAGTAAAATTTCCGTGTTTTCCCTAATCGTTTGTGGATTTTCTCCTAACATACATTACTACTGTTATAAACCACGAGGAAGACGGGACCCTTATAATACAGTAGCATGTATAATGAGTATAGCCTGAGAATAGTAATATGCGTTACAAGAGCGGTATGTTGAAGTTTTCACGTTCGAGGAAAAGTTTGAAAAAGCGAAACGTAGTCCGAAGATCGTTTATTACATACCTGAAAGAGGAATTTCTAATTAGTTGCAATGAAATCTCCATCTTGGTTTCTGTTCAATGACGGCAAATTTGCAAAACAAAAATATCTATCTTCAACATTGTTACTTTAAAATGTTTTCTGTGTTTACAATACTCCAGCAGGCCGCGATATACGTCTGTCTTTTTTTTTCCCCCAGTCTATAAATGCGAACTTAAAACAAACGGCTTCCTTAATGGTACATGCATCACGAATGCAGTAACTTTAGTAATGATTACTTAATTTTTGCAAATATTTAAAAACAATAATTAACAGTGCAATTTAGGTGAAATTGCAGTGGTAAGTTTCCAATTTATAATTATTACTATATTGAAGGTCTCTTAAATATGTTAAAAGCCTAAAGCAGTAAAATCAATATGTCGCTTAAGCGGTAAGAAGAGGGAGATTGTTATGTGTGTTAGGTTGGGAATACTGAATGTGGAATTTTATACTTACCGCGGATTAGTTTTGTGCGGAAACCAAGCAAATACGCACGATCTCGCACAAAACATTATTACAGTCCTTGCTACATTATCTTGCTAATTCCATCATTCTTTCCGGAATTTAAATGTTGGTGTTATATTCAGTTACTTAGTACCCAATTCTCTGCTTAATTTGACAGTGTGCAGTGATATTATTTAGAAAACTCTCAAATGTTGTGTTTAAAAGAAACTAACACTCATTCTGGAAACAAATGACAGAGCAGGACCGCCGTTACTGTGACGTCAGATGTCTTGTTGACGTCAAAGCTAGCACATCTCGTTGTCTACAAGGGAGTGATGGATCTTTTCTGGTTGTACAAGAAAATCTAACCTTTCCTCCATAAATTTAAGAGGTGTGTCAAAGGAAATAGATCGTCCTTCAGGGAAACTGTAATTGACTATGTGAACAGGAAGTGGCATCTTTCACCGGCGTCGCCTCTCGAAGCTGAGAGGGTTTGCAAGGCCAGAACGTGGGTGTGAATGGGATAATGCTGCTAGAGGTTGCAAAACTCAGTCCGCAGATTTGACTGTCTTGTAATAAGCTATTAATGGACTTCTTCCATTCTCTCCATTACAGCCATGACGACTATTGTCATCGTTACTAGGGAGCGGATTTTTATGTGCTAAAAATTTAAATATATTTATTTTTATGTGCTAAAAAGTACGAAAATATTTGCCAAATATAAAATATATATATATATTTTTTTTTAAATATGACAAAAATACCTTACTTAGCTTGGAAAAAAAAAATGTTACTAGGTACTCGCCAACCACACTTGAGTGCTAGTAGTTGGCCGAGAATTGCAGTGAACAACAAAGGTCATCTCCAAATTCTCCATCACAAATGCATACCGATTATCTCTGAACAACGACTTATACTGCGAAAACGATCTTTCCACATCACAGGACGTCAGACGTGCATATTTAAAGAGAGGAATGTCACAAACACATACACCGTCAATTTCACCTACAGGCACATCTTCCAATACTTAAGAAACTTTACACTTTTTTATATCCACTGTTTTTCCCAAACACATTCTGGAATTTGTCCCTTCTGAACCTGGTAGCGAGTCTAGTTTAATTTTCACGGCACGCACCTCCCTGTTTCAGACAACAGGTTTTTGGATGTTTCGAGTTTTTTTATGATGTCACAAAAAAAGCTTAGATTTGCTAATAGGAAAGCCAAATCGTTTTTTAAATAACCATCTTTCAGTATATCTTGAAGGATATCGATTGACGAAGCCCGATAACAGCGAATCACAACAAGATGTATTGCCTTACTTGATAGGCATGAGCGAGAGGCGAGAGATTTGTTTAAATTAAATAATATTTATACCCGAGCTCCTATGTGTTGTGTTTCACAAACAAAACGTGGAATGAAATCATCTTCAGCAACAATAAACGTTTCTAATTTTGTGTTGCAAGATCTCTCCTCCTTGTCCATGTTAATTTATTCTCTAATAACAACACTGATATGCTGCCTAGCAGTTCTCAGAACTTGAGGCGATACTATTACGAAAATGGATCACGGATACACCACACAGCGCTTAGAAACACGAAGCAACCAAGAATTGTTAAAAAAGTTAACGTACTTCTGAGTGATACAATTGATTTAGTTTTAAAATATTGAAAAGTTCTTGTAAAAAATTATTTAATTAAAAAACTCCAAGATTTATGTGTTCATAAAAGATTTCCTGAAAATATGTATTTACATATTTTTTTGTGAAAATATGTGTTTTTATGTGAAATAAAATTCTGGTTTTAAACTTGAAACTTCATGTTCGGAATTTTTAACTTTGTTAATTGTGTTTTCTCACACGCAAAAAGAATATTAAATTACATAGGAATCCGCTCCTTAATCATTACAATCATCGTTATCAAAATATTTAACATCAACATCACAATAAACATCATAACAATCACTCTAACATTAAATAATTGTCAATATCAATGACATTATCATTGTCGCATCAATATCATTACCAAAATAACATAAATATCACAACCAACTTCACATCACTGTCACCACCAATACCACATGAATGTCACCACTAATACCACATGAATGTCACCACTACCAATACCACATGAATGAATTCACCACCAATATCACATCAATGACTGTCACCACTTGTATCAAATGAATGTCACCACCATTATTATATTAATGTCATCACCAATACCACATGAATGAATGTTACCACAAGTATCACATGAATGTCACCACCAGTATCACATAATGTCGCCATCAGTACCACATGAATGTCACCACCAATTATCACATGAATGAACCAATACCACACGAATATCACCACCAATACCGCATCAATATCACCATCAATACCGCATCAATATCATTACCAATACCACATAAATATCACCACCAACTTTACATCAATGTTGTTACAATAATATCACATCAATATCACCACCAACATTACATGAATGTCACCGCAAACGTCAAATCAATATCATGATCAACATCATAAATGTCACCACAAACGCCACATAAAAAAACGCCAATATTATCAGCATCACATCCACCATTCAAATGTTACTGTCAACTCTATCACAATCACCATTTTAACTAATTATAATAATCATCATCACTAATCACATTCATTATTACTATCACCACTATCGACATAATTTCTGTCACATCCATCATAATCGCCATGATTATAGTTGTCCTCGGTGATTCTGCTGGCTGAGGTTCGCGATTTCAAACTCGGCCACAGCGATGGGCTTCACAGGGAAATAAAATTCTCAGTGTGGCTTTCCTAGAAAGGAATTAAAGCTCTGAGGCCCGTGGTGTAGAATTACGGAATGTGAAAGAATTGTTTTTGATGCAGGACTCCAGAAAATATTTGTTGGCCATTTATCTCCCACGTTGAATTTCGCTGCTAAATAATCTTTCCACTTGCAACAGATTTTAAGTAAATACAGGGACATCACTTTATTTTTACTAACATTTTTAACATTAACCTGGCTATACTCGCAAACACTGTTACCCCCCTTCCATTACAGGAGTTTGGAGTTGCTAGTGCAATATGTAAACAAATCATTTTACTAGCTATAGGAGGAGAGAAAAGTAGTGTATCCATTTATGTTACAGGGAAATATAGTATTACGATTTTCAGTTTGGTCATTACTTTATAGTATTTTATCAAAAAACAGTAGAATAGTAACAATTTTTTTTTTTCACAAATTCAAGTCTTCAGGCGGTTGTATACATTATGTAATGTTTACTTTATTCAGCATATTACTAAACTAATTTATTCCTGAGAATTTTGTGAGCACTTCCGTAAGAAACCCCAATTTCTACAGCTAACTTCTTGACCGACTTATTAGGACCTCGCTGCTCCTTTCTCTAGCATCTTCTACAGCATCTTCTGTCACCTTTGCTGGCCATCTTACACTTTTCTTCCTTTCTTTACACTCTGTTGCTCTAAATTTATCTACCAGATTAATGACATTTCTACGAAAATACTCCGTAATGATATAATCAGGAAATTGTGAAGAAAAAAAGAAAAACTGTTATTCACATTCGGTTATATTGTAATTCCAGTTTCCATCATCGTCCTTCATACCTACAAACAGTAAAACAAAACTCTTGTTTAAATAATGCTGTTAAGTACCATACCATATTATAGGGTACCGTACTTTCGGTGACTCTAATCTTCACTTGTGCTCAGTCCACACAGATAAATTCAGTTATGCTACACACCATACCTGTGTGAAAATAAACTTCAATAATATAAGCTCTTCCTTCTATAGAAAAAGCAACATATTTCTGAAACACACTGTACTTTGTACTGTTTGCTTCACTGCTAGCAAAAGCGGCCTTAAGTTTGTGTGACTGACGTTAGCAAGGACATTAGTGAAAGGGGTGGGAGTCAAGAACATTCAGAAACGCAGGTACAATAAAAATTGAAGTAAATATAGAATGATGTCCCCGTATTACTACAGTCAATACCACCGCTATAAAAATAACAACCACCACCTTCAACATAAATACCATTACCAATACTTACACTGTCACCGATATCAGTACCACGAACACTGTCAGCGCCGTGGGTTATCTGTTATCACCGTCAGTCACAATCAGCACCACAGAACTGTATACCATCATCATCTTCAGAATCACAGTCACAATCACGATCATAGTAGAAATATCACGATAACTGCCACCATTTTATTCTACCACTGCTCCATATGACCACAGTATGCAGAGTTGAAGCAATATAAAATTATGAAAAACACTGTGAAATAAACTGTTACACAGTCGCTTGCAATACAGTTGATCCATGGTAATAATTAGCTACTGTTTATGTAGTCTTGATTGATTGATTATTTATTTATCTGTTTATTTATTTATTTGGTTGATTGTATTTTGATTTGTTTTCTTTCTTTTTTTTTTGTTTGATTTGGTTTAGTTTTGCTTTGTTTGGTTTTGTTTTGTTTTGTATTTCGCTGTTTGGTTTGGTTTGATGTTGTATAGTCAACCGTCCGCTTCATAAGTGACACAAATAAGGCATCACTCATGAGTCAAATAAGCCAGAAGATAATGGGGTAGGGTGACTAGTTCCTTTTCCCCTCCATTGCATACATCGCTGACTCCGTTTCTGGAATCTGTAAAGGAAGTCGACGCATTTGGGTGGAGTCGTTGACGAGCAAATGGGCCGGGCTTGTCAGTGCGGAGTGTGTCGCGGGTTGCGTCTGCTCACAGCCGCTAAGGGGTGAGATGCGCATGGAAAGAGGTGTTATGTAAGGTGGCACTTTAGACGCTCGTCTTCAAACAATGCTCCAGAGCGGTCATTGGACTGGCCCCCTCCACTCATCACTTGCACAGAGGACTTGTTTCGTCTCCTATACTCTACAGATTCCAGGAACGGAGCTAGCTAGTTCAGCTACACTAATCAGATTTCACATGTATTCAAATAATGTTCTTCCTCTGACACGTCAAGTGAGATGTACTTACTTACTTACAAATGGCTTTTAAGGAACCCGAAGGTTCATTGCCGCCCTCACATAAGCCCGCCATCGGCCCCTATCCTGTGCAAGATTAATCCAGTCTCTATCATCACACCCCACCTCCCTCAAATCCATTTTAATATTATCCTCCCATCTACGTCTCGGCCTCCCTAAAGGTCTTTTTCCCTCCGGTCTCCCAACTAACACTCTATATGCATTTCTGGATTCGCCCATACGTGCTACATGCACTGCCCATCTCAAACGTCTGGATTTTAAGTTCCTAATTATGTCAGGTGAAGAATACAATCCGTGCAGTTCTGTGTTGTGTAACTTTCTCCATTCTCCTGTAACTTCATCCCGCTTAGCCCCAAATATTTTCCTAAGCACCTTATTCTCAAACACCCTTAACCTATGTTCCTCTCTCAGAGTGAGAGTCCAAGTTTCACAACCATAAAGAACAACCGGTAATATAACTGTTTTATAAATTCTAACTTTCAGATTTTTGGACAGCAGACTGGATGATAAGAGCTTCTCAACCGAATAATAACACGCATTTCCCATATTTATTCTGCGTTTAATTTCCTCCCGAGTGTCATTTATATTTGTTACTGTTTCTCCAAGATATTTGAATTTTTCCACCTCTTCGAAGGATAAATCTCCAATTTTTATATTTCCATTTCGTACAATATTCTGGTCACGAGACATAATCATATACTTTGTCTTTTCGGGATTTGCTTCCAAACCGGTCGCTTTACTTGCTTCAAGTAAAATTTCCGTGTTTTCCCTAATCGTTTGTGTATTTTCTCCTAACATACTCACGTCATCTGCATAGACAAGAAGCTGATGTAACCCGTTCAATTCCAAACCCTGCCTGTTTCAAGTGAGATGTACTGCCTGATAATATATTTACATAACAGACAGAAACTCAAACAGAAGTAATTGATTGATCGATCGATTTTATGAGGGGTGGATCTTGCATTTAGGCCGTTTAAACCAATTGTACACTATATATGCGATGATTGTCCAAGTCCGACAAAAGGCCTGTTGGCATTTGTGAATCAGACATCAACAGGCGGGCCATCCTTTCTGATCACTGTAAATAAGGTCCCAGGATGAGTCCAAACCCAGAGCTTGGAGCCCCAAGCCCATAGAACCTAGATCAGCATCGAAAACCCGTACTACATCACATTTTATGACCCCAGTCAATTTTTAGTATTGTGAATGATAGATAAAATAAGGGAATATTGGAGATGGTTGGTGGAAAAGAAGATAGAAATGGGAGTCACCAAAAAAACCCTTCTGTACTCCATCTGTAACTTATGTCTTTTTCCACCACAAATTCCACCCAGACCAGTTCGCGGCTCGAACCCGGGCCTTTTGGATGACAGGTCAGCGCGGTAGCACTGTAGCCACAGATGCGACGCTTCTGTGATGTTACAACTAATAAAATAACATAACATAAATAAAATAATTCCTCTGTACTCCATCTGTAACTTCTGTTTTTTTCCACCACAAATTCCACCCAGACCATATCGTGGCTCGAACCCGGGCCTTTTGGATGGAAGGTCAGCACGCTAGCACTGTAGCCACAGATGCGACGCTTCTGTGATGTTACAACTAATAAAATAACATAACTTAAATAAAATAATTCCTCTGTACCCCATCTGTAACTTCTGTTTTTTCCACCACAAATTCCACCCAGACCATATCGTGGCTCGAACCCGGGCCTTTTGGATGGAAGGTCAGCACGCTAGCACTGTAGCCACAGATGCGACGCTTCTGTGATGTTACAACTAATAAAATAACATAACTTGTTCTGTATCATACATTAGTGAATGAACGAACTGAAGTAATCTAGTGGATGTTCAGTAAAAAGAAGAGGAAAGAGCTGAGTAATATTAAGAGAATAAAAAAGAGAAAATTATAAATTATTCGACCTTACTTGTATAACTAAATTTGTATGTTTAACAGTGTGACATTTGTAAAGCCATAGAATATATTATTATGTCAATGATGGTAGCAATAAATCTTATTCTGCATGCTTCGATATGCGCCTGCTGTACACACCATTGTTTTCTTGCCAAATGGACTATAAATGCTAATACTGGAACATTATGTGGCACAGAGAAGTAACTTATACTGTATAACGTCTGAGCGTAGCAAGGGGGCCGCCTGACTGCCTTCTTGTCTGGCAGTATTATTCTCTCTTCACGATCTTGTCATCATATTCTTTCGTATTCTTTCGTAGGATAACAAATGACTCGTACGTAAACTCAAATAGTGGATTATATTACGATTTGTCTATTAACAATGTATGTAAATATTGGTAACTAGCCGTACCCGTGCGCTCCGCTGCACCCGTTAGAAATAAATATAAAGTAATTACATAATTAAAATAGGACATTTGATCCAGGGAACATTCGTGTTTGATAGAAGGATAAATCGTTTAATATGTTACTTAATTTAAATTGTATTTAAAATATTAAAATGCCATCATTTTGATCCAGAGACCACTCATTTGATGCGATGAAAATTCCTTTACCAATTATTTTTGGAAAAGCGAAAATTAACAGAAAAATTTTGGCTACAGATTTATTATTATGTTTATATTATATTATATTGTATTATATTATATTATATTATATTATATTATATTATATTATATTATATTATATTATATTATATTATATTATATTATATTATATTATATTATATTATATTATGAAAAAGTGTGTTGATAACGATGTACTCGAATTAGAAAGTTTTTAATTTGTTGTGGGAGCCCTTGAATCTCAGGAGGAACAGCTTTTACAACAGCGCAACATAATCTGCTTGGCTCATTACCCAATTTTTTGCATTGCATTTACTGCATATGTAATTCATGTATTTTAACACGATTTAATTGAACATAGTTAAAATTTGAATTATAAAATAATGGATTGCTAAGCTAACGTACTATTACTGCATACTAAATCAATACACTCTCGTTGTTCGTTAATTCTCTGACATAAAAATGAATATGTTCATAAACATTATTATAAGAAATACAGGAAATGAATATACAGAATAACCTATCAAGTTTTCTGTGCATAAGAAGCTATTTTAATCTTACCTGTCCTCAATTCACTCACAAGTTACTGTAATAACATTATAGCATTATGTCCATCCAGAGAAACTACACTTTCCAATGATGAAATAATAATTAATTATACAAATCGGTTAATTTAGCTTCCGATATTACCATACAAACACAGAAACATTGTCTGTAGGGTATGTTTCATAGCTTTCGATTGTTGTGTCCAAGGCCCCTTATAGACGAAGTCATTTGTTTTTTATTTCAATACAACGCCTTAGATGGCAGTTATTTTAATTTTAAAACTCATTTATCTCATTAAATATCATTCCTATCAAACTTTTTCAGAGAATAAAACTTATCAGAAATCATTTTTAAAGAAACGTTTGTTATGTAACATATTTCACAAAAATCGATAATAAGCGAGATATTTCGATTTATTTAATTCAGACCACCTTATAACCCCCCTTTTAAATAATGTATTTTGAATGCCATTTAGCCTATAATCTAAGTTACAACGAACTTAATTTATATTCCAATTTTCATCGAAATCGGTTCAGCCATTATCGCGTGAAAAGGTAACAAACATACAGACAGACAGACATAAAAACAAAAATTTCAAAAAAGCGATTTTCGGTTTCAGGGTGATTAATTATATATGTTAGGACCAATTATTTTTGGAAAATCGAAAATTACCAGAAAAATTTCGGCTACAAATTTATTATTAGTATAGATATATTGAACTTCGTCTAAGAAATTGGCAGAATTTCAGGATATTCTTTCTTAAACGTAATAATAAAATCAATGTTAAAATTAAAATTTAAATTAACTTATGTTTTTTTAACGACGCTCACAACTGCCGAGGTTACATCAACGTCGCCGGTGTGCCGGAATTTTGTCCCGCAGGACTTTCACATGCCACTAAATTTAGTAACATGAGCTTGTCGCATTTTAAGCACACTTGAATGCCATCGACCTGAGCCGGCATCGAACCCTCAACCTTGGGCACAGAAGGCCAGCGCTATATCAATTGCGCCACTCAGGGCGACGAAAATCAATGTTAAGTCATAAATTAATAATAAATGTACAACCACAGAGCTTCTTCCAGAAAACAGGTTTTACTCAGCTTAGTGTTAAAGATCGAATGTGACAAACAAGGAATTGGTGTGTACGATACATTTCCTCTGTATTGAGCATGGAGAGGTTTTTGTGTTGCGTAGTATGACACTCGGGAGGAAATTAAACGCAAAATAAATATGGGAAATGCCTGTTATTATTCAGTTGAGAAGCTTCTGTCATCTAGTCTGCTGTCAAAAAATCTGAAAGTTAGAATTTATAAAACAGTTATATTACCGGTTGTTCTGTATGGCTGTGAAACTTGGACTCTCACTTTGAGAGAGGAACAGAGATTAAGGGTGTTTAGAATAAGGTTCTTAGGAAAATATTTGGGGCTATGAGGGATGAAGTTATAGCAGAACTGGATGCATTGTATTGTTCACCTAACATAATTAGGAACATTAAACCAGGGCAGGGCATGTAGCACGTATGGGCGAATCCAGAAATGCATATAGAGTGTTAGTTGAGATACCGGAGGGGAAAAGATCTTTTGGAAGGCCGAGACGTAGATGTGAGGATAATATTACAATAAATTTGAGGGAGGTGGGATATGATGATAGAGACTGATTAGGCCTAATTTTGCACAGGATAGGGACCGATGGCGGGCTTATATGAGGGCGCCTATGAACCTTCGGGTTCCTTAAAAGCCACTTGTAAGTATGTAAGTATGGACAGATAACACAAGCTGAAGGGACGTCAAAGTTTTATCATTAGTATACAGCTGACTTCCATTCAGTGTAGTTTAATTTAGTTCGTGGCAATACAGTACGCAGTAGACCAGCGAATGCAATTTTATTTGTGATAGTATGTTACGAAGAAAAATTGTGCATTGGTACATTTCCAGTAGTCATTGGCGAAAGCTGACATCTTGAATCTCTTTTAGGAGTGTTGTTAGTTACTCGTGTACATTTAGACCGGCACCACTAAGCGAAACCTGTGGGTAGGCATACACCCGTTACTAATACGTTGCTTTCATAATTCTTATAATACAATGAGTGAACCACGTTAATTTCAATTACCAGAATATTCAAAAGCATTATCAGCAGCAAAGCGTCTTACTGACTTATAACAATTTAGTTTTAATGTTCACAATATAATAATAATAATAATAATAATAATAATAATAATAATAATAACAATAACAATAATAATAATTCTACTTTTTTAATAGGTTTAACTTCCCCCTTTTCCTCCTTACCTACATACCACTGCGAGTAGAAGAGAGAATCACTGATTCACACACTAGATATTTCACAAGTGCTGACCTCCTTTGGTCATGGGATTAGTATAATATAAGGCCATCGCAGAGACATCACAGAACAACCACAACACAGAACATCGGACAAACATCCAGTTCCGTGGACGGATGATAAATTCCTTCCATTGCCCACATCGCGGGAGTCGAACGTCGGGATGCTTGGTCGGAAAGTGCACGCGTTATGTACATAGCTACAATGGCGGACCACTAATAATAATAATAATAATAATAATAATAATAATAATAATAATAATAATAATAACTAATTATTATATTTATTATTATTATTATTATCATCATCATCATCGTTATTGTATTCTAAATTATGCATTATAGCAGGTATCCTTTAAGCAGTAACATGAGCTGCCAGGAAGTCGAAAGAAGGACAGCAATGCCAAAAAAAGTTCTTAATAGATAAAGGTGCATTTTCTGCGGATCTCTTGAAAAAGAGCTAAGGAAGAGACTAGTAAAGTGCTGTGTGTGGAGTGTGACATTGTATGGGGCAGAAACATGGACATTACTAGGAAGTGAAGAGAAGCGAATAGAATAATTTTATGATGAAAGTTGAGTGGAACGGAGAAAAATTCTCTCCGGCACCGGGATTTGAACCCGGGTTTTCAGCTCTACGTGCTGACGCTCTATCCACTAAGCCACACCAGATTCCCATCCCGATGTAGGATTTAATCCTCTCGGTTTAAGTTCCACCTCTTGGGTTCCCTCTAGCGGCCTACCCTCATGCACTGCGTCATAGATGTATGACAGTGGCACAATGTCCACACATGTGCGGAGGTGCACTCATTATGAGCGACTAAGTGGCCGGGATCCGACGGAGTAAGCGCCGTCTTAAATCACTAAGGACCATATTCATAGACATTCTTAGCGCGGGCTTTCGGTGGATGATCAGCGAACTAACGTTTTTCGTATTCCTAAACCAGTGTTAGCGATATGATATGATATGAATCCTGTACAAGTAACCAGTCGATAGCCGGGGCTAGTTTAGCACGCTCGTAGCGCGGGCTAGCGAAATGTCTATGCATAGTAGTAAGTGATTATTTTTCATATATCATGTATTATTGTGATGTACCGAAGTACATATGATATTTCCGTGCAGAAATTCTGCGTCATCATATGAAAATACTACACATTCAATCAAAAAGCCAGAAACTTGACACTTAGAACAATACGAAATTTAGAGAACAGGAAACCAGAAGGTAGCGTGGGAACTCACTAGAATTCAGAGGATGATGAAAACTACATCGAAATTAGTCAGTCAGATAAAATAACAACACAAATTAAACATTAACACAGTGAAGTTCTTCGATGTTATAGACTAAAAAAAAAAGAGTAATCAGGAATTAACAATTTTATTGTTGTAGATATTAGTGTGATATCCCTATCACAGATTTTATTACTCAGATTTGTGAATTTCGTGGATGTTTTCTCCCATGATACTTATAGAGGTTACGTATCGGATACGGCATTAGGTTATTTTGTTTTTGTTGTTATTTAATCAACTGTCCGAAGACAGGTCTGAACGTCACAAGTGATAGCAACAAGGCACCACTTATGAGGCAACTAGGCCAGGAGATAAAAGGATAGGGTGTCAATTTCCTTTCCCCTCCATTGCATACATCGCCGATTAGCTACATATTACACTAACCAGACTTCAGATGTATACCGTAGAAGTGTGTAAAGTCAATCAGTGGGTATAAAATCGATAATTTGCTATTTTTATTGAAAATTATATATTTCCTCAGTTACTTGTTAAAATTTTGTTATGCTGACTTCATTGCCTGACATTGCAAATGTAAGCGAGAGGGACAACAAAAAGCCTGCGAATGCCAACAATGGGAACACTATGTAATTACCGTTGAAGTGAAAATTGTTATTTTCAACTTTTTCTCTTAAATGAAAACAAAGTCTTACAAACTATAAATTATGGTCACCAGTGAAAGGAGACAGGAAGTATACGTAAGTACTTTTCGTTGAGATTGTATCCTGAAATAATAGTTTTGCAGTTCGTAAATGTTAGTACTGAAACTTATTATTTTAAGAAAACTTGTACCTTTGTAGGGTTAAGTCGATCATGCCATCGACCTACTCGAAACAGACAGGACCAGCAGTAAGAATAAATTGTTCACCGAAATACCTCCAACTAACACTTATAAACAGAAAAGTGTCATAGTATAGCTTATATTGATGGGATAGTGGGGAAAGAGGAAGACGAAATAATGGTGAATTTCTTGCGTAAGAGAAGGACTGCCATAGGAACATATTTTGCACACCTCTCTGTACCTGACTATGGAACAACGTAGTTTCTAAAGTGACATGAGGAGGGGAAGATTTCAAATAACATCTTATATGAACCTAAGCAATGTTGAATTGCATTTTAGATTATAATTGAATTGTGTTAAATTTTGAATTCTTGAATCTTTGTTTGTTGGTATGTGAAGTATTAAAATGTGTTTTTATGTTTTATAAGTTGGCAATCATAGTCACGATTGTACAGTGGAGACCTATAGGCCTAATTGTATCGAATAGTATGATCACAGTAACAAAAGATACACTATATAATGCTATAGGCATATATTGAAGATTATTATTGTTTTTACACCCCTTATAACAAATAAAATACATGTAATACACTTAATTTGTTTTTTAAAAACATAAACAGTGATCGACTTTACTTCGCAATATTTTAAAATCGATCTTAAACTAAAAATTCAATGGTGATCGACTTTACCCTATTTAAGCAGGTAACTTCGATCACAAGTCAAATAAAAAACAGTTTTTTATAGATTGTAATTCAATTCTTGTAACGTGTGTTCATAAGTGAAGGATATGACGACAAAATGCTATTTTCTGAGGAACTTCGTTCCATTGCATAACCTCAATATCATTAAAAAATTCCAAAATTTTGATCGACTATACCCTCCTCTACGGTACAAACAACTGTTCTTCCTCTGACACATATCGTCCAGTGAGATGTACTGCCTAATAATAGATGTACATATCAGCCAGAACCTCAATCAGAGGTAGTTATTTAGTTAATGGTTTTTGTTACAATTTTCTAGAAATGTCATAAAAACGTTTATGTAGTGGTGGTGGTGGTGATGGTGGTGGTGTCACAGAAATCAATTGAACATCCTATTTTTTTAATGAAACCGAAATATTGTAGATTCTAGTCACATTCTTCATATGACAAATTTTAAGGGGGGCAGGTACTGCCTATCTCGACAATGTTAAAATCACAGAATTCAGGTACGCATAGCTCAGAAACTACTTGAGATAGAAAAACAATTTTTACAACACTTATCAATCTTAAAGTCCTCTATTTTTAAAACTAAATGTATTATTGTATCTTTAAAATTGTGGTCTCAAAAAAATAACATGTGATTAAAATTAAAAAAAAAATTAGGTCACAATAAAAAAATTTTTATCAATTATAGGAATTGAATGTACTTAATGAAATTATTCTAATACATAGATAAAGGTTATAAATATAACATGTAAAAATTTCAACTCTCTATGTTCAATGGTTTCAGAGCTACGCGTACCTGAACTCTGTGATTTTAACATTGTCGAGATAGGCAGTACGTGCTCCCCTTAAGTCAACAATGTTTTGAACATAATCGATTTATTCAAAGTTGTGGTACGAATGATAATGGGGCAATGAAGGAATTGAATAATTTAAAAACTGAATCACTGGGAGGAAACTTTTGCAATCCAGCTTCTTGTAGCCTGTTTCAGAGGTGAAACTACAGTCTCCATGAGAGAAGCCCTCGGGAAAGCGAATAATTAATACGTCGAAAATATAACTGAAATTTAAACTAATTAGCAATGTGAAGAGAGCATTCAATTAGTTGGTGTATCTTGCCTCGTAAATGCCATTAGCATCAGAACAAAGGAGCTGGAAGTTTCGTGGCATAACAAACATCAGGAATGTGTTGGAAGTACAGGAGAACCGATAATGACTCGCACGAAAGCGAGCGTTGGTACAAATAAGACGAAAGCCTTGCTGAAAGAGGTGGAGACGGAAATATATTGTAAGACCTGGCAGATGATGTATGTAGCATGCGAGAATACAGGGTGATTCAGGAGGAAAGAAAATCTATATTCAAAGATTCTAAATCCATTCCACTTATCTGCCAAAATATTAAAAAACACCAATTAAAAATAATACAAATTATAAAAGTACACTAATAGAGCTTATTGCAACCTCTTACATTGCTTATTTCTGAACACATATTGAGTAAACATGTTATATAAACATCGGACCTATCATCAATATTTTCAGAGTTACACTAATTGGAAGATATTTGTAAAATATCTTTCCTTATTTATGATGAAGGATCGGTGGAGCGGAGAAAAATTATCTCCGACACTGGGATTCGAACCCGGGTTTTCAGCTCTACGTGCTGACGCTCTATCCACTAATCCACATCGGATTCCAATTCCGATGCCGCATTGAATCGCCATAATCATTGGAGAAAATATATGGATAATCTACTTCTTGATCTACTCAATATTAACTTTAACTATTTTTATTGTTTTAAGAAATTTTTTCTGTATTGGTTTAAATGTTTGATTTTGTATTGCATTTTATGCATACTTGCTGGTAATTTGATTTTATAGTAACATAAGATATATAGATATAAATTAATTATTCAGTTTAAGCTCCACCTCTCAGTTTCCCTTAGTGGCCAACCCTCATGCACTGTGTCACAGATGTGTGACAGTGGCACAATGTCCAACACACTGATGTGCAGAGGTGCACTCATTATGAGTGACTAAGTGGCTATGTACTTCGGTATATCGCTATAATATTTTTTGTGCGAGATCGTGCGTATTTGCTTGGTTTCCGCACAAAACCAATCCGCGGAAAGTCTTAAATTCCACATTCAGTATTCCCAACCTAACACACATAACAATTTCCCTCTTCTTATCGCTTAAGTGACATATTGATTTTATTTATTATTATTTATTTTATTATTTATTTATTTAACTTGGTAGAGATAAGGCCATCAGGCCTTCTCTTCTCCTCTACTAGGAGATTACAACTACAATATAAAGAATACAATTACAATTATAATTACAATTAATATTGAATTTACAAATACAATAAAAATCAAAGTACTAAAAGAATTAACAGACTAATAAAAGCTAGACAGTTCATTGTGAAAATTAAGAAGAGAGAAAATTTTTTATTAACTAAGTAAAAATTAAACCTACTCTACGCAGTAAGAAAATGCTTAATAAGTTTGCTTTTGAACGCTACTAAATTCCGACAGTCTCTGATGTCACTGGGTAGGGTATTCCACAAGCGCGAAAGCGAGATAGTGTATGATGATGAATACGATGATGTCTTATGTGTTGGTATTGCTAGTATGCGGCTATTTTGCGTGCGTGTGAAGAGATTATGATATGATGACAGGTAACTGAAACGGGAGGCAAGGTAGGTAGGTGCTTTTAACATATTATTTTTAGAGACTTTCAATATAGTAATAATTATAAATTGGAAACTTACCACTGCAATTTCACCTAAATTGCACTGTTAATTATTGTTTTTTAAATATTTGCAAAAATTAAGTAAACTCTACAACTCCACTAAAGTTACTGCATTCGTGATGCAAGTAACATTAAGGAAGCCGTGAAAAAATCAAGAAGATTTATAGACGGGGGGGGGGAAAGACAGACGTATATCACGGCCTGCTGGAGTATAGTAAACACAGAAAACATTTTAAAGCAACAATGTTGAAGACAGATATTTTTGTTTTGCAAATTTGCCGTCATTGAACAGAAACCAAGATGGAGATTTCATTGCAACTAATTATAAATTTTTCTTTCAGGTATGTAATAAACGATCTTCGCACAAAATAATGTACGATACACGAGCGGTATGTTTTCTTTCAAATTCTCGGAAATTAAAAAAGCTCAACTACGTTTCGCTTTTTCAAACTTTACCTCGAACATGAAAACTTCAACATACCGCTCTTGTAACGCATATTACTATTATTTAGTTTTAAGGGTACCGGTAAAAGAATATTACTAATAGAGAATGAACTATACAGAAGTATCATTTCTTTAATCGGCTATTATTCTGAAGCTAAAAGTTCGTTAGTTGCTTTGTATAGAACTTCTTTTCCGATTTTTTACTTCAAAATTATATTATTCTTATTCACTTATTACAACAATTGTTACAAATCACGCCACTCCTGTAAACTTTTTAAGACAGTACATGAGGATGCAAAATTGAATTGTACAGAATCAAATCGTTAGATTTATAACAACTGTGGTAAATTTGTAAGAATAATGCAATTTTGTAGTTACAATCTGTACTAATCAAGTATTAATGAATTCACAACACATTTTAGCTTCAGAACACTAGCCAATTAAAGAAATGATACTTCTGAATAGTTCATTCTCTATTGCCATTCAAACTAAAGAAAAAAGGTATCTTCCTAAGAATTTCAAATCAGTGTAACTCTGAAAATATTGAGAACTAGCCGTACCCGTGCGCTCCGCTGCACCCGTTAGAAATAAATATAAAGTAATTACATAATTAAAATAGGACATTTGATCCAGGGAACATTCGTGTTTGATAGAATTATAAATCGTTTATTATGTTACTTAATTTAAATTGCATTAAAAAAATTAAAATGCAATCATTTTGATCCAGAGACCACTCATTTGGTCTTAAAAATTATTTTAGGAAATACACGAAACGAATGTACAGAATAGCCTATCAAATTTTCTGTGCATAAGAAGCTATTTTAATCTTACCTGTTCTCAATTCACTCAGAAGTTACTGTAATAACATAGCATTGTGTCCACCTAGAGAAACTACACTTTCCAATGATGAAATAATAATTAATTATACAAATCAATTAATTTAGCTTCCGATATTACTTCATGCAAACACAGAAACATTCTCTGTAGGCTATGTTTCATAGCTTTCGATTGTTGCTGTCCAAGGCCCCTTATAGACGAAGTCATTGGTTTTGTATTTCATTACACCGCCTTAGATGGCGTTGTTATTGTAATTTTGAAACTCATTTATCTCATTAAATATCAGTCCTATCAAACTTTGCATAGAATAAAACTTACCGGAAATCATTTTTAAAGAAACTTGTGTTACGTAACATGTTTTAAAAAAAGTCAATATTAAGCGAAATATTTCGATTTATTTAATCCAGGCCCCCTTATAACCCCCCTTTTAAATAAATTATTTTGAATGTCATATAGCCAATAATCTAAGTTACAACGAACTTAATTTATTTTCCAATTTTCATAGAAATCCGTTCAGCCATTATTGCGTGAAATGGTAACAAACATCCAGACAGACAGACATACAAACAAAATTTAAAAAAAGCGATTTTCGGCTTCAGGATAGTTAATTATACATGTTAACACCAATTATTTTGGGAAAATCGAAAATTACCAGAAAAGTTTTGGCTACAGATTTATTATTATTATTATTATTATTATTATTATTATTATTATTATTATTATAGATAAGACCCATGTTTATATGATATTTTGTGCTCAAAATGTCTTCGGAAATATGCTTCGAAAGTGGGGTAACTTCTCCTGATCAGCTTGCATATTGTAACTGTTCACAATGCACTTGATGGCTTGACCACCATCATTCTTATTATGGTTTGAACTCCATCTTGCAACATTAAAACGTAATAATTAATCTCATGATAGAGCTTCTAACTGAACTCAATCTATTAGAATTATAATTTAATATTCTTCGTGCAAATATTGTTACTGACATAAGGTTATTTTAATACCTCGGTATGATATCCTACATGTTAAATCCTGGTTTATTTTCGCATATTTTTCTACATAACGACATGTAACCTCTTACAAATCTTCATTTTACTTCTTCAATTATTTCATATTTTTTATATCCAATTTTCACTATCTTATAACAGAACACATAATATACGTAATTCGTTATCTCTTAAAACCAAATGGTTTCGTGCGCCGTAGCATATAGTAAGAAACTTATGGTGGGGGTAAGCGAGCTCGCTAGCTACAAGTAGAAGCGTAGCGAGAGAGGGAAGCTTCTCAGTCCACATTCTTCTTCCCCTGACGAGCAGATAAGTTTCACGAGATACCGAATGGCCTATACACGATTACACAAATTTTTTGTAGGAATAACTTGCGTTACGACATCTCTTTCATATATTTCGGCATAGGGTTGTACATACATAATAATTATTGAAGATCTCCCCGGAAAAGGGATGTAACCAGCAAAACTCTAATTTTTCAGGAGAAAGGAGTATTTTCATAAATAGTATTTTATGCTTGTTTTGATGTTGGTACTCCAGAATTGCTAGGATTTACAGTTGTGTATATATTTCGATATTCAAAGGAACTAAGTCATAAAGCTGTATGCAAAGTCGAGCATTCATCTCATCATA
Organism: Periplaneta americana; assembly: GCF_040183065.1. Taxonomy (NCBI): domain Eukaryota; kingdom Metazoa; phylum Arthropoda; class Insecta; order Blattodea; family Blattidae; genus Periplaneta; species Periplaneta americana. The sequence continues at coordinate 182,202,406 of NC_091124.1, forward strand.
TCTCAAAATGGAGATTTTGGACTTATTTATGTCTTCTGAGGTAAGACTTGGCAGGAAACGTTTTTATAACTTCGTCAAGTGCATCACGCCAACTGTCTGGTAAAATTACTTCACGATGTTTATGTCTCAAGAAAATGTAAAGCTTCATCATAATAAGCGCATGGTGTAAATTAGCCTCCAGATTAAATTGAGCTTTTCTGAGAGGGGTTGAATCGTTGAACACGAATGAAATAATACAAATCCAAAATTGTCTACGGTTTGCGAGAGGTTCGCAGTAGTTTCTTTGTATAAGCCTAATCGGGTATGAAGTACCTAACCGGTAAATATTTTCTTTTACGTCCAATATCGCTTGGCTTGTCACTTATAAAGCCGTTCAGGATCTTTCTAGATAGTGCCAACATAGGTATGCATCACTTTCCCAGGTATCGTTCTTCCATGATTAGAATATCCTTATTGAAATATTTCCCATGTTTATCAGTTATCACTAACCATGTTCCAATTACCAGTCAAGAAATTCAAGTGAGAATGGAGGGAATGTATCTTTAAGGATATATGCACCCAAGTTTGTCATACAGCGACATTGCATTTTTATGTCTTGATATTTGCGACAAAGTTAGTTTATTCCAGACGAAACGCGTCCAAACTTTTCTTCATCACCCTGTAGAGGTTGTCGAACATATCGACAACGAAGAACTCCTCGGAACTGAGGAGTTGCTAAAATTCCCTATTTAATTTTCGCTTCAGTAAATCGAAGGAATTTGTGTGATCCAGCCTCGTCCATGGCTTTCACAACGTTTTCCAGAAGATGGAGTTTGATATGTAGGAGCGGTCCGATGATTTTGTGTATTTCTACCAGTGCTGGGTGCTGCACATTCTTTTTCCTATCTTCAGACACTCACACAGCGAGTTTTTATTCTCAGTGTGCAAAGTCTGCTCTTCTGTCCCCTTAAACACAAAATAACAACAGTATTTCGTCGTTCATGTATTGAAGACGGTCCAATACCTGTTTTAGGTCCCCGTGGGTTTATTTCATATAAGGTTAGCCTCTTGGTCTGGTACTGTAGTGGCTAGCGACACTGGTTCCTAATCAGTCCTAAACGGGAAGAAGGCTTAGAGTTCGATTCCCGACTCTGCCAAGGGACTTTTTCTAGGTTAGGAATTGTTCCTTAGTATGTATGGCCTGAGTGTTGTGTTGTCCTTCGTTTTAAGTTAGATTTAGATACGTACTAGTGGCTTGTGCAGCAAATACTTCAAACTAAGTCCATAAGAAGTTAAAATAAAAATTGTTCAGATTTATTTTCAATGAAGAATACCAGACATTTTGATAGTTATTTGCTTCCATAATAGTGAAACATACTGCCTCTGAATGTTTTTTATATGCCAAATACTTTTCCTTGAACCTATCCGTCTTCAGTTCTTGAGTTTCAATGCAAAATTGCAAGTTACAATGTCAGGACGATCAGCGAATTTTTCATGTGGGAGTAATGCAGTAGCTATTTCAGGTCATTGCGTATTGCATAGAATTTTGTTATTGTAGGTTTAATTTGTAATTCAGTAAATACAAAAATATTCTTTGTTCTTAACTTCTATGATAAAATGTCTAGCTTTCATTAATCAGGTAATCTTGTCGTACTTTAATTTTTATTGTAATTGTAAATGTAAATTTAATATTAATTGTAATGTTATTGTTCATGTTACAGTTCTAATCCCCTGGTAGAGGGGCAGAGAAGGCCTGACGGCCTTATCTCTACCAGATTAAATAAATAAATACTACTAATACTATTGTAGGCGAAAGTTAAGAAAATGTAAGGTTTGTCATGCTTTGAACTAAAGACTTAGCACCTTGGTATAGCTGCTACATGTTTCGTGACAACAAAATCTTGTAGGCCTCTTATTTTATTATTAAGTAATACCTTTTGGTGTTTTCTTAGGAATTGTAATTTTTGCGCTTCCTCCAGACAATACTGATCTACCAAATACTGCTGGATTAATTTGTGTAACAATGAATGTTATCCCAGATATTTTCTGTAATATAGGCTGTTATGAGGAATCTATTGCTGAGATGCGGAAAATGAAGCGAATGATATGTCAGAGTTGTAGAATCTTATATGCGCCCTAAATAAAATTGTCCATCGTAAATCGTTAGCAGTTTCAGCGTTTCGTTCGTTGTTGGTTGCGGGAAATAAACTTACTCATCACGGTAGCAAGAAGTGAAATGGCATGCTATTTTCCCTACAACAAAATATGCTTGGCAGCGATCACAAATCTAATCGATTAAACCAAAGAAATATGAAATTAATTTTGATATAGTTTAAAGACGCAACTAAAATACGAAGCATGACTCAATTACTACCAAGGAAAATTAGAGAATACACCACTTGATTAATAACTATAAAAATATTTCATTTTTAATAACAATTTTGTTAATGTAAGGTATATATATAGCCGTTACTCAGTAAATTATAGAAATGAAGATCTAATATAAAATATTCTTTCTCTGCGTCTACTTAAAGGCCCCAAAAGGTTTCACTTTCATATCATCAGTATACCATTATGTATATCATTTTTAATGGTAATAATGTCAAACATTCTTAAGTTTTGTAGTTCTTAATATCCAATACACAGCTGTACTCGGAAAACTACAGACCAGAGAATCAGATCTGTAAATTATTTTTTATACGTTATCAAAAAATTACACAAATGAAGATCGACATATTGGCATTAATCTGAGCCGTCTGAACTCTAAGTCAGCAATCTTGTAGGTCATGGCCTTCCTGTAATAGTATATTGTTTATTGTAGTGTGTGTTTTGTTTTATTCTGAAATGCAATTAATTAGTTCTCAAAACTGACGAAAGATGGATTTTGAAAAATAGGAAAATGATGTAGGAAAATTGACATTTCACTGAAAACTACTATTTTTCTAAAAAACTTTGTGTTACAAACTTCAAAATGAGGGGTGATTTATTAAAATCCGTTCAGCCGTTTTCCCGTAATTTCCATTACCAGTTCAAATTTTATATATATATATATATATATATATATATATATATATATATATATATATATATATATCTGACATATCAAGCATATATATATATATATATATATATATATATATATATATAGATAAAGTATTAGGCAGGGACTGGTGCACTCTGCCAAAAATCCATCGTGAATATCAGCTTAATGGATGAACAGACCTACCACATGGATTTAACATCCATTATTTCATGTAAAAAGTATGTCCACTAGGTCACCTTAAAATTGACAATACGTCGTTAAAAATTACCGATAAAAAGCGAATTACGTGACACGTCTTTATTGTTAGTATATAATTTTTAGGTAAGGTGAGGATGGATTTAAGAATGAAATACGATGTGCGTCAAGAAAGTAAATTTCCCTGGACCGTTTACAGAAAGAAGACACAATTTCATGAGAAGCTTTATTGGAACGGATACAGCAATTGTCGAACTATTTTTCAACATATTCCCCACCAAAACTGAGGCATTTGTTGTACTGTGGAATCAACAGAGAGGTGTAAACGGCTGTCACACACTGGTTTCGATCCCAGGCGACAAACTTCTACGACACAGGGATACAAAATTTAACCCACGGTGTGGCAGATGTCTCATTTCCGGTGAGGAATATATTGAAAAGTATTTTAAAAAATGGCTGTATCTGTTCCAATAAATCGTTCCATAAAATTGTGTTTTCGTTATGTAAACGGCCCCAGGGAAACTTACTTTCTAGACTGCCCTCGTAAATACTACCACAGGCAGAATCTGTACAACCCAAATGATGAAGCAAAACAGCCGTGTGGAATAACTCGGGGCGCATTAAACAGAGAATGACTGACCCCTTAAAAATCACGAGGCACGAAGTTCATCTTACACTTCTCTTTCAATATTATTATAAGTAATGAAAATGTTAACAGTAAAACGGTAACATTTTTCCCTCCTTGTAGATCTAGTATAGACATTTTACGACAGAAATTAAATCCTAAGACTACTACTATACCTGGTTTAGCGTGGTGCGAAGTGAAAGCTTTCACAGTGTCTGAAAAGACTTGAATCGATAGTTATTATATACAGCTGTGAGCATTATGGGATGAAGATAAATGCAAATAAGACCAATAGCATAGTTATAGGGGAAAAAAATACAGAAGATAAACTTGCGAATTCTAAACGAGGCAGTAGAGCAAGTGGACAGCTTCAAATACTTGGCTGTACTATAAGCAGTAACATGAGCTGCTGCCAGGAAGTCAAAAGGAGGATAGCAATGGTAAAGGAAGCTTTTAATAGAGACAGGAGCATCTTATGCGGATCTCTGAAAAAAGAACTAAGGAAGAGACTAGTGAAGTGCTTTGTGTGAAATGTGGCATTTTATGGAGCAGAAACATAGTCATTACAACGAAGTGAAGAAAAGCGAATAGAAGCATTTGAAATGTGGATATGGAGAAGAATGGAACGTGTGAAGTGGACAGACAGAATAAGAAATGAAGCTGTGTTGGAAAGATTGGGTGAAGAAAGAATAATGCTGAAACTAATGAGGAAGAGGAAAAGGAATTTGTTGGGTCCCTGGCTGTGAAGAAACTGCCTACTGAAGGATGCACTGGAAGAAATGGTGAACGGGAGAAGAGTTCGGGGCGGAAGAAGATATCAGATAGACGACATTAATATATATGGATCATATGAGGAAACTAAGAGGAATGCAGAAAATAGTAAAGATTGGAAAAAGCTGGATTTGCAGTGAAAGACCTGCCCTTAGGCAGAACACCAATTCAAGGAATACATACATACATACATATGTCCACACCTGTGGAGTAACGGTCAGCGCGTCTGGCTGCGAAACCAGGTGGCCCGGGTTCGAATCCCGGTCGGGGCAAGTTACCTGGTTGAGGTTTTTTCCGGGGTTTTCCCTCAACCCAATATGAGCAAATGCTGGGTAACTTTCGGTGCTGGACCCCGGACTCATTTCACCGGCATTATCACCTTCATATCATTCAGACGCTAAATAACCCAGATGTTGATACAGCGTCGTAAAATAACCCAATAAAAATAAAATAAATACATACATACATACATACAGGGTGATTCACGAAGATTGTGCAGTACTCTAGGATGTGATTTATGACATTCTGATGATAAAAAGTTCATATACACATGTGTCCGATTTTGAATAGTTTCGGATAAAATCGGGGTTCTTTCTTCCGTAACAATCATTCTTGTGAAGTTCTCTCTCTCTCTTTCTCTCTCCCTCTCTTTCTCTCTCTCTCTCTCTCATTCTGTCTGGACGTCTGGAGCTGTATGTGTTACAGTATAACTGATAGCAGCTACACAAAATCTCGTGACATGAGAGTCACTGTTAAAGATAAATCAACACCGGTACAACGTATCTACCTAGCATCCGAACAACGGAAGTTAGGGAATGCGGCGCGCACAGTTCACACTCGGGCGGCCACGTGTATTGCTTCAGAAGGTGGGGTCTTTTGACAACCGGCTTTAATACAGATTTTTCAGGTCAGTAATAACGTGAAAGTTCTCC